>NC_092375.1:180681209-183606170 GCF_030028105.1 Mobula birostris
TACAGAAACAATGCCCTAAAATGCAAAACTGTTAAACATAACAAATCACCGTGTGTCTAATATGAGGCAGATATTGGTAGCCCTTTGAAAAGCAATGATGAACAAATGAAGAGGGAAATGTGAAGGGAATACAAATCATCAATTCCAGTGTGGCTTCAGTTTTTCCCTGAGAGAAGGAAGAATGGCACTCAGCTGGCCAAACAGAAAATTGGCGAGATCTCTGCTGTACATCTGCTTTTTGCTACTTTAAAATTACTACTAACTTAACTATGTTTTGCCTGTATTGAATATATTGTATGTATTGTACATGCAAATAAGACCAATGTCTAATTTAAAACAAAATAGACAACAACCAACCAAAATTAAGGTAATTCTTCTGACTAGTCAACAGAGCCCATTTTACAGTTTTAGAATTGTTAAACTGAAGAGTTGCTCCTGACTGTTCCACATATTCCTTCTCTGCACATAATGGCCCTTCCCAAGGATGCACATACCTCCTTCCCCATCTAACTATGTGTGCTCTCCCTCCCATCCCCTGCTCTGTTCTTCCCCCTCCTTCTTCCCCTGCCTGCAGGCATCCACAGCCTATGCCCTATCCCAATAAATGCATGGCCTCCACTGTGCCCTCCCATTGCTACCCCCCTCCCCCCCCCCCAACACTTCCATCCCACTGGTTTCCACTCTCCCAACCCCACATGCAACTGCCCAGTCTCTTGCAGATTGCCTACTCACCCCCTCCCTCCTGCCCTCACTAACCTCCCCCAACTCCTTACAACTTTTTTTCACAGCTGGGCTTCTATGATGGTTAGGAGACAATTGTCTTCTATTGCACTTCGAGACAATTGATAAGTAAGGTTTCTGATGGCAGAATGTGGGCTGTTCAACATCGGCTTTTCTACACAGTGATTTAGTGGTTAGTGTTGATGGTTAAAAGTAGTGGTGTGTAAAGTACACAATATTCCTTGATTATCATCACAAGAATTTGATTACCTGGCACACTAAAACAACAATCTTGTTTTGCACAACTGTATACAGAATTTGTGTTTAGGAGCACATGGGATCATTGAATTATTTAACATTTTTTTTAATTTATTCGTGCTGAAATTCTCTTTCCTGCTGTTCAATAAATAGGTTACCTTTGCTTTTATTCATCACTGCAGATGTTGTTGAACTTGCATAAAAAAAGTTGGATGGAAGGACTGACACTTCAGGACTACAGTGAGCATTGTAAACTTAATGAAACTGTTGTGAAAGAAATGCTAGAATTGGCAAAGAACTACAATAAGGTAAAGGAAGAAATCCTACACTGCTCTGTAGAATAAATATATTGTAGATCAGAAATACTTCCTCTTCTATTTTTGAAATTTACAGTAAGTTTCCTTAAAGGATGTTTTGAGATAAACTATGTACACTTAAATATTTTTCTCTGACAGGCTGTGGAAGAAGAGGATAAAATGACTCCTGAACAACTAGCAATTAAAAATGTTGGAAAACAAGTGAGTATGGACCATCTGAATGATAATTTCACATTATCAGTTTAATAGTACACAATTTGATGATTAGGGTGAATTGTATTTGAATGCAGCCCTTGAACTTTTAAAACGTTGGATGAAAATTGTATGAACTTAACATACAAAACAATGAGTAATGTACATTTATGTAGAGCATTTTGCACATCTTTTAGAACACCACAAAGCATTTTTATTGAATGAAGTATTGTAAGTACATTTTACATGCAACAAACTGCCATAAAGTGCAAGGTGATAATGGCTAGATATTCTGTTAATGGAATGTTGCTTTAGGGATAAGGGTTATCTTGGACTCAGGGGACAACTCCCCAATTCTTTGATAGTGGCATGAGATCTCCTAAGTCCACATGACAGTGCAGATGGGCCCTTGGTGTAACAGTACACTATTATTTCTCAGTTGAGCATCAGCCTAGACTTTTTTGCTCAATTTTCTGGATTGGGATTTGAGCAGGAAATTTTCTGAAAGGAGTGCTTCCAACCATCATCATTATTACTAGAGATGTCAAATCTTCTTTGACATTGATCTTTTGTATAATGGAAGTTGATCTAAGTTTGTAATCTTTAGCCTCAAAATAAGTTCATAACACCTACAACAGTTGGTGTGGTGAGATGATGTACCAGTATATCATAACTTCATATATTTTATGAGAACTTCCTGAAACCCTATTGTCTAAAATACTCTCTGAGACAGAACATTTTATTCTGTACTAAAGTTTTCTAAGAATGCTTCTAACCACCTTGCCATGCATTTTAGTTGAGTAAACTTCATTACTGACATCAACAACAGAAAGATAGCCTGTACGTTTTCATGCTGTCGGTACCCTTAATGATTTGAAACAAAACTTTTTGTTTCATCTTGATGTTGTTCTTTGCTGTTGTGAAAGTTATCATGTTATTGCAAATCTTTTCAAGGAAATGTAGATGCTCATTCTGAGCAATCTGTCTTTCTATGATAGTGCTTTACATATGGTTTAATTACTTTTAAAATTTTATAAATAATGACTTCTCTCACCGTTTGTCTTCATTTTCAAGTTCAGAATGCTTGTCCTTTTTTGGTTAGTTTTACAGTTTGACATCCTTCAGTACCATTCCATTTAGACCACGGGTTCCCAATCTGGGGTCCACGGATCCCTCAATTAATGGTAAGGCTCCACTGCATAAAAAAAATTAGGAACCCCTAATATGGGCCATTCCCCCCAAATTATGCGCAATTTGAAGTTTTCCTAATTCTGATGATCGTAGAGTAATAGACCACAGAAACAGATCTTTTGGCTATCATGGCTATGCTGACCATTGGCACTTGGTCTGTAGCATTCTATGTCTTGGCAATTTAAGTGCTTGTCTAGATACTTAATAAATGTGAGAGAACCAACTTCCATCACTTATTTAGGCACTGCACTTCCGGTTCCATCCATCCTCTAGGTCAGGGGATTTCAACCTTTTTTATGCTATGGACGCCTACCATTAACCGAGGGGTCCTTGGATCCTAGGTTGGGAACTTCTCCTTGCCCTATAGTTTACAACACCTGCGTTATAAAAAAAGATCCTGCTATCTACTCTCTCTATGCCCCTCCTCTTCCCCTGCTCCAAGGAAAACAAGCCCAGCCTCTCCTCATAAGTGAATCACCTCAGGTATATTCTTCTGCACCTTTCTTATATCTAGAGTGGTGACTGGGACTGTACACACTGTTCCAACTATGATTTAACCATTTTTTAAAAGCAATACCACAACCTTCCTACTTTTATTAAGTTCAGTGCTATTGCTCTGAAATTGCTCATGGTTATAAGAATAATGGGGTTGTATTAATAGGAACACAAACACAAGAAAATCTGCAGATGTTGAAACTCCAAAGCAACAAAATGCTGAGGGAACTCAGCAGGTCAGGCAGCATCTATGGAAAAGAGTTAAACAGTCGACATTTCAGGCTGAGACCCTTCATCAGGACTCATTGACATTTAAGTAACATTTTTATAGCCAACAAATACACTTGATCCTGACCTCTTAAATCTGATGTACAATGGTGCCAGAAAGTTTGTGAACCCTGTAGAATTTTCTCTACTTCTGCATAAATATGACCTAAAATGTAATAAGATATTCACATAAGTCCTAAAACAGGATAAGAGAACCCAATTAAATAATACCAAAAATTATTCTTCATTTACTTATTGAGGAAAATTGATCCAATATTACATGTATTTGTTGGATAAAGTATGTGAACCTCTGGGGCAATGCCTTTTACAAAAGTTATTTGGAGTCAGGTGTTCCAATCAATGATATGAGATTGGAGGTGTGGATTGGAGATATATCTATCTATCTATCTATCTATCTATAAAAAAAGACACACAAAGTCAGGTTACTGACAGAGCCTGTTCTTCTCAAGGAAGATCTGTTCATGTGCACCATGCCTCGATTAAAACAACTTTCAGAGGACCTTAGAAGAATTGTAGAGATGCAGGAAGTTGGAAAAGACTTCAAAAGCATTTCTAAAGACCTGAGTGTTCATCAGTCCACGGTAAGAGAAATTGTCTACAATTGGAGGAAATTCAATACTGTTGCTACTCTTCCTAGGAGTGGGCATCCTGTAAAAATCACACCAAGAGCACGACGTGCAATGCTGAAGGAAGTGAAAAAGAACCCAAGAGGAACCGCAAAATACCTGCAGAAATCTCTACAACTTGCTAAAGTCTCTGTTCATATTCCACTACAAGAAAAACAGAACAAGAATGGTGTTCCTAGAAGAACACCATGGAGGAATCAACTGCTCTCCAAAAAAAATATTGCTGCACATCTCAAGCTTGCAAAAAGACCACTTGGATGTTCCCCAATGCTTTTGGGATGATGTTCCGTGGACAGATGAGACAAAAGTTGAACTTTTTGGCAGAACTGCACATTGCTATGTTTGGAGGAAAAAGGGCCCTGCACACCAACACCAAAACCTCACCCCAACTGTGAAGCATGGTGGAGGGAGCATCATGTTTTGGGGCTGCTTTGCTGCCTCAGTGCCTAGACCGCCTGCAGTTGTTGAGGGAACAATGAATTCAAAAGTATATTAAAACATTTCAGAAGAGATTGTCAGGGTAGCAGTCAATCACCTGAAGCTTAATAGAAGTTGGATAATGCAACAAGACAATGATCAGAAAGATGAAGGCAAATGCCTCAAAAGCACTTCGTATATTGCATACATTTCTGTGACATTAAGTTGCACCTTTGAAAGGTAAATCAACAACAGAATGGTGTAAAATGATGAAAATTTGTGTTTTGGAATGGCCGAGTCAAAGTCCTGACCTTAATCCTATAGAAATGTTGTGCAGGGACCTGAAGCAAGCAGTTCATGCAGGGGAGCCCACCAACATCCTAGAGTTGAAGCAGTTTTGTAAGGAGAAATGGACTAAAATTTCTCCAAGCTGATGTGCAGGTCTGATCAGTGGTTGTTGGAAATGTTTGGTTGAAGTTATTGCTGTACGGTGGGGCGAGGGGGGGTGGTCACACTATTTACTGAAAGTAAAGGTTGACATACTTTTTCCAATAAATACATGTAATATTAGATCATTTTTCACAATAAATAAATGAGCAAGTATAATGTTTTTTGTGTTATTTATTTAATTGGGCTCCCTTTATCTAGTTTTCAGACTTGCATGAAGATCTGACCACATTTTCGGTCATATTTATGCAGAAATAGAGAAAATTGTACAGGGTTCACCAACTTTCTAGCACCATTCTATAGTTCCTGCTTTGACCAGAGCTTCAATACCTCTTGGCAGTCAAGGTTCCCTGAACTTGCCAGGTTTACCCTTCATCATAACAGGAACATGTTGCTCTTGGACACTTGCTATCACAATTTTAAAAGCCTTCCACTTGCCATTCATTCCTTTTTCTTCAGACAGACTCACCCGATCAATCTCTGCTAGATCCAGTCCTGATGAGGGTCTTGGCCCAAAACATTGACAGTTAACTCTTTTCCATAGATGCTGCCTGGCCTGCTGAGTTCCTCCGGCATTTGATGTATGTTGCCTTGTATCAATAGGAGATGTTCTTCCTGGTGTTGACTGGACCACTCAGTGTAAAAGGCCTGAAGGGGGTGGAATTTGTCAAATTTATCCAGCAGGTCTCCTGAGTCAATACAGTGCCTTTAAAAAGCATTCACCCCCCTTGGAAGTTTTCATGTTTTATTGTCTTACAATATTGAACCACTGGATTTAATTTGGCTCTTTTTTGACACTGATCAACAGAAAAAGACTCGTATCAAAGTGAAAACAGATCTCTACAAAGTGATCTAAATTAATTACAAAAATAAAACACAAAATAATTGATTGAATAAAGATTCACCCTTAAGTCAGTATTTAGTAGATGCACCTTGAGTCTGTGTGGATAGATCTCTATCAGCTTTGGACATCTGGACACTGTAATTTTTCCCCATTCTTCTTTACAAGACTGCTCAAACTCTGTCAGAATGCCTAGTGATTGTGTGTGAATAGCCCTTTTCAAGTCCAGCCACAAATTCTTAAGTGGATTGAGATCTGGACTCTGACTTGGCCACTGCAGGACATTAACTTTGTTGTTTTTAAGGCATTCCTTTGTAGCTTTGGCTTTATGCTTAGGGATATTATTTTGCTGGAAAACAAATCTTCTCCCAAGTTTTATTTCTCTTGTAGACTGCATCAGGTTTTCCTCCAGGCTTTCCCTGTATTCTGCTGCATCCATTTTATCTTTTACTTTCACAAGCCTTCCAGGGCCTGCTACAGTGAAACTTCCCCACAGCTTGATGCAGCCACCACCATGCTTCATGGTAGGAATGGTGTGTTTTCAATGATGTGTAGTGTTTGGCTTACACCAAACATAGCGTTTAGTCTGATGGCCAAAACGCTCAAGTTTGTTTTCATCAGACCATAGAACCTGCTTCCAGCTGACTTCAGAGTCTGTCGTGTGCCTTCTGGAAAAGTAGCCAAGGTTTCATGTGAATTTTTTTCCTGACAGTGGCTTTCTCTTTGCCACTGTCCCATAAAACTGTGACTGGTGAAGCTCCTGGGCAACAGTTTTTGTATGTGTAGTCTCTCCTCTCCCAGCCACTAAGCTTGTAACTCTTCCAGAGTTGTCATAGATCTTGGTGGCCTCCCTCACTAGTCCCCTTGCAGGGTCACTGAGTTTCTGAGGATGGCCTGCTCTCGGCAGATTTACAGCTGTGCCATAGTCATTCCATTTCTAGATGATTGACTTGATTGTACTCCAAGGGACATTCAGTGACTTGGAATTTTTCTTGTATCTATCTCCTGACTTGTGCTTTTCAATAACCTTTTTGTGGACGTTCTAGGGGTGTTCTTTTGTCTTCATGTGGTAGTTCTTGCCAGGATGCTGACTCACCAGTAGTTGAACCTTCCAGATACAGGTGTATTTTTACTGCAGTCAATTGAAACACTGACTGCATGCAGGCCTCCAAACACAGATATCCATTTAACTAATTTTGTGACTTCTAAAACCAATTGGATGCATCAGTGATGATTTGGTGTATCATATTCAAGGTGGGGTGGGGTGAGGGGAGGGGTGAAACTTTGCAATCAATTATTTTGTGTTTTTTATTTAATTAATTTAGATCACTCTGTTGAGATCTGTTTTCACTTTGACCCAAGAGTTTCTTTTTCTGTTGATCAATGTCAAAAAAGCCAAATTAAATCCACTGTGATTGAACGTTGTAAAACAATAAAACATGAAAACTTCCAAGGGGGGTGAATACTTTCTATAGGCACTGTACATAGAGGGCCTTATTTAGGGGGCGCAATACTGGAGCTCTTCTTAGGGAAGAGGCAGGGCAAGTAACTGAAGTGGCAGTCAGGAACTCTTTGGCTCTAATGACGATAATTCTATTAGTTTTATGATATTTATGAAGGGCAGGTGAAAAGATTAGGGTCCTGAACTGTAGCATGGGTTAATTTTGGGGAATTTAGACCGGATCTAGCAGATTCGGTGAGTCTGTTTGAAGGGAATGGAATGAATGGTAAGTGGGAGGCTTTTAAAACTGTGATAGCAAGTGATGAAGAGCAACATGTTCCTGTTATGATGAAAGGTAAACCTGGCAAGTTCAGGGAACCTTGACGAGAGGCATTGAGGGTCTGGTCAAAAAAGAAAGGAGGAACTATACATTGGATTTAGGAGGTCAGGATCAAGTGAATCCCTTGGCTATAAAAAAGTTAAGAAAGAGGGTATGAGATGGATTTGGTTAAGGAAAATCCCAGGAGGTTCTATAACATAAGGGTAGCTAGAAAGAGAAAATAACATGTTAATTGACAAGATTTGATCAGTAAGTTTGTGATTGACATGAGATTAGGTCATGATATTGATGGTGATAAGAAGATTATCATAGATTATAAATGGATCCTGATCAGTTAGGGAAGTGAGCTAAGGTGTGGCAATGGAAATTCAATACAGATTATTGTGAGCTAATGTGTTTTGGAAAGTCAAACAAGTGTAGGCTTACACTGAATGGTAGGGCACTGGGGAGTCTATAATGGAATAGGAGTTCATATACATTGTTCAGTGAAAACAGCATCAAGGGTAGACGGTGGTTAAAAAGGCATTTAGCGCGCTGACCTTTATCAGACGGGTACTGAATGTAGGAGTTGGGACATTATGTTGCAGTTGTATAGGTCATTAATGAGGTTGCACTCAGAGCACTGTACAGTTTTGGTTACCCTGTTATAAGTTAAACTGGAAAGAGTGCAGACAAGATTTATGAGGATGTTGACAGGACTGGAGGGCCTGAGTTATAGGGAGAGGTTGTCTAGGCTTGGTCTTTATTCTTTGGAACGTGGGGGAATGAGGAGTAACCTTAGAGAAATGTTTAAAATGACATAACACAGAGATATTGTGAGAAGGAGCAGTCCTTTCCCCAGATAGGGAAGTCTAAACTTTGGGGGGCCCAGATTTATGTTGAGAAGGGAAAGATTTGAAAGGGATCTGAAGGGGACATTTTCATGCAGAGGGTGGTGAGTATTTGAATGAGCTGCCAGTAGAAATGTTTGAGGTAAGTGCAATACTGTCATTTAAGAAGCACTTGTATAGTTACGTGCAGAGAAAGGGCTTGGAGGAACATGGGCTGAATTGGGACTAGCTGGGTGGGCACTGTGGTTGGCAAGGACTGAAGGGTCTGTATCCACGTGTGTTGCTCCTTGACTCTATGACTCCTGTTCCAACGTAAATTGGCAATGCAAAGGCAGAAGTTTTACATCATATATTCTGCTGCTTTCTGCCAGTATGTAAGCTCAACAAGTGTGGAGGCATTACTCCACACTTAACCTTAACCTAAGTTCTGAGAAATTAACCATCTGAGGAGGCTGAAAAGAGCTGAACTATGCACATCAATAATCACATTTTACAGATGTGCAGTTGTGAGCATCGTAACATGCTGCAAAACTGTGTAGTATAGAAACTGCTGCAGTGGATAGGAGCTAGCTTACCTGCCATCAAGGTCATATATACAGAAAGGTGCCAGAAAAAGGCCAGCAATATCATGAAGGCTCTCACCCACCCTGCTCATGGACTGTTCATCCCACTCCCGTCAGGAAAGAGCATCCATACGAAGACCACTGGGCTCAGAAACAGTTACTTCCACCAATTCATCAGGCTGATCAATACCTTCACCCATTAACCCACCCCGCCACTACATACTCATCAGCCATTCTGGCCCTTGCTGTCACTTTATGTGAATACAGTGTCTATGTATACAAGCTAATCGATCCACAGTCAGTTGTACATTGTGTTTTATAAGATTGCTTTTATATTTATATTGTTTTTTGTTTTTTTTATGTTCTTCATGCTTATTGTGTTTTATTAATGCTCCACTGGATCCAGAGCCATAATCATTTCGTCCTCCTTTACACTCGTGTACTGAAGAATGACAATAAACAATCTTGAATCTAAGACCTGTTCAAATTCAATGTACTGTGTTCATTGCTGACAGTGTGGTCTTCTCTACATTGGAGATGCAAAACACAACATGGTGGGCTGAAGGGCCCATACTGTGTTGTACATGTGTATTCTACATTCTAGATTAGATGATTACTTTACAGAGCTCCTGAATTCAGCTTACAGAGGAGAGTTTGTGTTTCTTGCTGCTTGACACTTCATTCTCCATTCAGCACTGCTATTGCAAAATCCATTGTAAGCTTGAAGAATAGCTCCTCATCTGTTTGGTTTCATTGTAGCCTTATAGACTCAGTATCAAATTCCACAACTTTAACTTTCTTCCATGAACCACTTCTGTTTTTGGTCATCCATCTGTAATATTGGCCCAGCTTTTCTTTCTTCTTTAATATAGCCTGACCTGCTTTAGGGACTTCCAGACAATATGCTAGAAGAACTCAGCAGCTTGAGCAGCATCTCTGAGAGGAAAGGAATTTTCAACATTTTGGATTAAAACACTACATCAACCAAGATGTCAGCAGTTCCTTTACTCCCACAGATGCTGCTTGACCTACTGAGCTCTTCCAGCAAATTGTTTGTTGATTATGATTCCAGCATCTACAACCTCTTGTGTCTCCTGCTGGGGATTTCCTATCGATCTAGCTGAGTAAATTCTCTCATATCATATTTCTGTGTTCCATCATAAGCTTATGAATTCATATCTCTCTAACTGACCCCATTTACTTTTTGTATCTCTATGGATTCCTGGTTGGTGCTTTCCCACAGTATCTGGTTGGTTACTTTGTCAGCCCATCTAATGTTTAGGATTCTTTGCAGGCACCGGTTGATGAAAGCCTGCAGCCTGCAGTTTTTAGTGTTGTAGAATATATGAAATTTTGTGGGTAGAACTAATAATATGGAGAGTGAGGGCCTCCGTCCGTCAGAATTGACCATGGATACTGCGTTGTAGCTGTCTAGGTTCGCATCCTGGGTAGTACAATATGGAGAGAAAGCTGTTGCCCATGTAGCAAGCTCCCCCTCTCCACGCATCTGATGAACTCAAAGGAACGGCAGAGACCAATACAGTTTGGTACCAGCAGCGTCACATGAGTTGCCAGTCAGCATTGAACTCAATGTAGGACTGCCTTAGGGACTCCAGCTCTGGATTTTTCATTCGGAGTTTACACCTGAAGCCTTCCCCATGAGTGGGTATAGCCTCAAGGCAGCAGAGGTTTGAGATCAGAGTTTTTCTTCTCGCTGAGCTGCCAACCACGGCTAATGAGCCCCATCTGCCCGAAGCAACTGGCGTTAAGGCGTCAGTAGCCCACCTTTGCCCCTTCTCCTGTCAGAGAAACAGTTCCGCCGGGCGTAGTTCTGCCACGTGTGAAGGCCAGGAGCTGGATGGTTATCAGAGGCTATTTGAGGTGCATGCCATTGGGAACATTTAATAAATAGGTCGTGGGAGCTTGTCCCTATTGCCACCCCCATGGAGAGAATACTCCAAAATATAAAAATGTGTATATGGAGTAAATGGATACATGGCAAGTGAGATGAAGTACAAGCTGATATGAAAGATAAGGTATCTTAATGGAAACTCAAGTGGGAATACTGAATCTTAAATCAGTAAGAATGGCAACAAAAGTGATAAAGGATATAATAGGCATTAAGCTATGTTTTTAGAGGGATAAAATGCAAATATAGGGAAGTATGGTTAAATTTACATTGTTGAAATTCTAGTTTCCACACTAAAGGATAGCAAAACAATGAAGATGTCAGGAGAAAACTTGCAAGTATATTGCCACAGGAATCCTTTCAAGACCTCCAGGGTTGTTTTTGGTGAAAGGGAACAGTGACAACATATTAAGATGTCACAAGGCACATTATAGTTTTAGAAGACAATATGTAAAGCAAAGCCACTAGGAGATATGGAGGTATGGTTGCTAAATTTCCTAATAATAATCAGATAGGTAAGAAAATAGGTTACAAGTAGGACATAAGGATATTGAGGTATATAGATTGGTTAAGTGAATGGGCAAAGATCAGGCAAATAGAATACATTGTGTGGGAAAATGCAAATGTACATTTTCACTGTAAAGAGCAAGAAAAGTATATGTTCTAATCAGTTTGAATACAAAGTTTTGTAAGGCATAGGGATATGGGTGTGCAAATGCTAGATTTATAGAAGGGTAGGATGCATATATAGCAAATAATCAGGAATGCTAACAATTTAATCTTTTAATACTTTGGTAAATCAAAACAAATAAAGGGATTGTTCTTCAATTATGTTCACCATCCAGAGATCTGTGTACAACATTGATCTCTTTATTTAAGGAAAAGTGTTAAAGCACTGGAAGCAACTCAGAAATGTTTCAGAAGGAGCAGATTGTCTTGTGAGCAAAGATGGATTATGTGAGACTTATATTCACTGACATTTAATAGGGCAAGAGGCAGATTTATTTAAATAGATAACACCCTGCAGAGCCTTGTCAAGGTGGATGTGGAGAGAATGCTTCTTTGTGAACATATTTAGAAATAGGAATCACTCTTTCAGTATAAGGTCTCACTCATTTAGGATAGATTTTTCTTCCTTTGAGGTCAAGAAGGATTTTCTCAAAGGGCAATATATGTATACTCTGAATATTTTTAAGGCAAAGGTGGATAAATTTTGCTCTACAAGGTGGTGAAAGGTTACCAGAGATAGGCAGGCATGCAGAGTTGGAATCATGTGGCAAGGAAAGAAGCACTGGCTGAACGCAGAGGTGCACTCTGTACTTAAAGCCTGGGACGCTGCTGCCTTTAAGTCTGGAGACAGAACAGTTCACAGAGCAGCCAGGAGAAATCTCATCTTGTGCATCAAGGGTAAAGACCCCCTACACACAAAAAAATCAGGAACATCCAGCTGATAATGATCCCCGGCTTACGTGGCTGGGCATCAAGGGCATTACTGACTATGCAAGGGAAAACAGGGGTGCCAGTAATGACTGTACCACTGACACCTCCCTCCCTGAGGCTCAGTGATGCATAAAACAATTTTTACGCATGCCTCAAGGCATGCAACACAACACAGGTCACAAAAGCCACCTCCCTTTGAGGTGACAGCTAATGTCTGCAACAGCAGTAGATGTGAGAAGGACTCTGCAGAGAGTCGACATCCCAGGCCAAATACTCAGGGAGTGTACACACCAGCTCACTGACATCTTCACGGGCATCTTCAACACTTCACTCATCCAGGTTGCTGTCTCCACATGCTTCAAATCAGCCACCATCATCCCTGTACCAAAGAACTCTACACTTTCAGAACTAAACTGAACATTTTGCTCAGTGGCGCTGATACCGAACAACATGAAGTGTTTTGAATGGCTGGTAATGGCACATATCAAAAACTCTATTCCTACCACACTGGACTCTCACCAATATGCTTATCTTGTAAATATAATAGTCAAGAGTGTTTGGACCACTGGTGGGACAGGAGACATGCTGGTAGTATTTTGCACTTGATGTGGGCCAGGTTGAAGTCACCTGCAGTGACGTATAGAGCCTCAGGGTATCCTGTTTCAAGGCTGTTGACTAAGAATTATAGTTCCTTGAGTGCATGTTTCATGTCTGCCTAGGTAGGGGGAGGATGTAGACTAGCATCAGGATAGCTGACGTGAACTCTCATGGCATGTAGTATGGGTAACATTTCACTGTTAGGTGTTCCAAGCTGGGTGAGCAGGAACTTGCCAGGACCATCACATCCGCACACCATGAGGTGTTGATTTAGAAACAGACTACTCTACCTTTAACTGGATACCATGTGCACCGGTGAATTGAGAAGCCCCCAGGTTTTAGGGAACAGTCAGGTGAAACAGGTGTACAACACGTTTCAGTGAGACATAGCACACATCAGTCCTTCAATTCTCCTTGGTAGGCCATTCTTGCTCTTACATCAACTACTTTGTTCTCAGTGGCATGGATATTAGTGGGGAGGGGAAATTTGAACCCATGCTGTTTCGGTCTCGGCTGCAGCCCAGTCTTCTTACCAGCTTTTGAGCTCAGTGGCTGTGTCTGGACAGTCCTGAGAGTCCTATAGTGACCCATCTAGACTGGAAGGTAAGTGATTTCTTCTGAGCAGACCTGTTAGACATGGAGTGGGTTCAGTAAGGTAAGTTGAGTGAAAGTCCTGAAGAAGAGTGGGCTGCCACACCAGGTAAATGGGGGTGTCTAATGGAGCCTCAGCATCTGGACTTAAACCTGGATTCTCTGTGGATTGAGCTTCCAGGGCCAAGGAATCTGACTCATGGCAAGGTGTTCAGCTGGGCTGTATCTGGATATGAACAACAACAGATTTGTTCGAGCTCTGGAAAATTACAATCCCGGTTTGGTGTTAAAATGTTGGCCATGCCTGTGAAATAAATTAAAATGAAAAATTATATTTTTCTGGTGATTGAACAGCTAGAGCATAATGACTGAATATGGATCACATAAACATGTCATAATCTTTTTTAAAAATAGTTAAATTTTTTAAAAAATTGCACTCTACATGAAGACACTATTTTAGAAATGCTGCTTCAATTTTTTTAAAAATGAAATGTTATGTACACCTTACCACTATTCATTAACTTAGTATGTGAATTTTAGTTCTGTGCACCTTGAATGTTATTGAGAAATTGGGAAGTTAATAAAATTGATTGCTCCATAATTTCACTAAAATTTTTTTCTGTAAGAAAAATAAAACTGTCTCCTTTCATTGAATTCTAAATTACAGGTATAATTAATCTATTTTTCTGGGAACTACCACCTGGATTCCTTCTCTGCACTGTTGTTTGAGATGTATTTTGGAGACCAGGGGAAATTAAAAATGTTCACAAACTATTTCCCTTTATAATATAATTTTACAGTTAAAGTATCTCTTTCAATACTTTGTAATTACTGTTGTTAAAGCTGTAAGACACTTCCCTGTGGTACAAAACTGGACTAACATCTTACTGGAAAATAAAAACAATAATGGTCTGGTTATTGTGTCCACAGCTTGTGATAATCTAGAAAAAAAATATGACATTTTTACAAAGTTACTACCTTGCTTGGAAATTTTTTTTTGTTAACAGCTCGCTTTTTTTGTCTTTTAGGATCCAAAACGCCATTTGGAAGAGCATGTGGATGTTGTAATGACTTCAAATATTGTACAGTGCTTAGCAGCAATGTTGGATACAGTTGTATTTAAATAGTGAACTGTAATGTTATAAGATATTAAGGCATTCTGTTTTTTTAGTGTGCAGTTTCTCTTCAAATTTCTGTAATGCTGGGGCTGCTGAAGACTACTTAAAAACAAGAGACTTCCAACATCATTACATCCTGAGCTGAGAGCAACCATGCAGTACATGCCTTTGTTGTTTTTGAATCATTTGTCAGGACAAATACAGTTTGTTTTTCTTTTTTTAAAGTTTAAACGAGTGGCCAAGTTTGATTTTGGTATTTGCACACATTTTGTATATTATTGTTAGATCTCAGACTGTCAATAAAATAAGTTGGATCTGTCTTTGTTATGTGACTTCCTATTGTCACATAAAACAGATTTGTGCTACCTTAAAAATGGTTTTATCATTTATCATGAAGATCTCAACATGATACGTTGCAGGATTTTTAAAATCTCGGCTAGATAAAATCAGTTAGATGTTCTCATCCTTGTTTATTAAGAGTTGTTTAGTGCTGCAGAGGTAGCACATGTCTAACACCTCTAGGGTCGTAGCTGTGAATATGGCAGATGCTAAGGTCAAACTAGAATCTCGTATGTGAAGAATGACATTTCTCAACCAACTGCTTGGCACAGAAAACGTTAAGGTACATTAACCCACTAATTCATGAATAAGAGGTGCACAAGATTTTTTTGAGAATGTTATGTTTTGATTAACCTTGATACAATCCAGCCATAACTTGCAATGACTGGCAGTTTTAAACTACTAAGCTCCATACTCATCACAGATAATATTTAAAAAAAACGTTCCTATCATTTATTTGTAATGGGTTGATGATTTGCATCAGCGGGAATAAAGAGTCTAAAACCATCTACATGTATATTGGAGTTACACATCTGACGCAATTGGTATTTGCGGTATCTTGCATACTTTAAACAATTATTCAGATATTAACATAAATAGTTTATTGGAATAAAGAACAAACATCGCAATCTAATTGAAATGCATTTACGGAAAGGATATAAACTTATTTATAATATGGTGCAGTGGATATCGGCATGTGTATTATCGAAGGTTTTGGCGCCGTGGTAAAATTATTCAATCACAGTGAGAATGAAATTCTGCATATTATGTAATGAGCACTTGAGTGTCTCGTCGGCGCTTTTAACACTGAAAATCCTTAAGGTCTTGTATTTGAAATTCGTCATAATAAGTTTAATTTTGGAGACCGTATTTAAAATAAAAGATTTTGGAAATATCTGAATATGCTTTACATGAAGGCGTGTGTTAGCCTCTCTGAGGTAAAAAGTATTACCTTCAACTCTCCTACTGGTGGATATTTTCAACCACCCCTCCCTCCCCCGGTACTGATAGGGAACTCAGCAACAGTAATGTGTCGAAATGGGCTGGAGACAATGGTACGAATATTCATGCAATAGGTTTGCTTCCGATACTGATGAAATTTCATTATATATCTAGAAAATCTTAATGTACCAGTCGTGTGTGTGGACACATCCTCCAATCGCTTTTATTGGTAGTTATACCAATGATTAAAATACTTTGATTTTAAAAAAAGCTCACAAAAGAAACTATAATGTGCGCGAGTAATTATTTATAGTCAGTTCTCTGAACTATGTAGAGTCAAAACAGCAAATTCTGCTTGTAATTCACGAACTGCTGTACCTCAACTTAAATCGGGAAAGCGTTGTGGTTTAATCACTCATAAATTTCAATGTAAGCATTTTAAAAGGCAAATAATGATTGACAAAAGATTTTATTATTTCATTCCGATGCGCTGCTGATGATTTCTACTATTTATTCTGAAATGCTGAGGGATGGCGACGAAGATCCCGAAACGACAATTTCAACTCTGATATTTATGGGCCGTAGGAATTACGATTGCTTTCCTTTTTCGAGAATGGGTGGTCGAGTGTGTTGGCAAAGGATTCTGAATTCCATACTACATCGACTAGTTAGTTACTTTTTAATCACCATTAGTTTTTTTAAACCGACAAGTTTTGATTTTTAAAAAAAATAATGTTATGAACTTGAACGTACTACGTTCAGTACGCTCATTGTGGAGCTGGTGCAGCTGAAAAGTAATTTCAAATACCATTTTAGTTCTTTAGTTTTTAGTGATTAAGAACTGTCACTGTTCACCTTATCACGGACACTTTCATACAGAAAAATAATTGGCCCTTTTCAAGCTCGAGCATCACGGGGGAATTCTGTTTTTTTCCACGACGAACAATTATTAAAAGACCATTTTCACCGACTATAAGGTTTTCACTTTCACAATGATAAAAAAAAAATGCAACGTTTAAATAATATATAGTAAAGCAAACAAAATTAAGTTATTCAGTCGATTGCGTTCACTTTATCTTGGGCGAAAAGATCAGAAACAAATACTGTCTTGCATAGTTAAAATTACAAAAAATGGATTTAAAGTAATTTAAAATAAGAAATTTGGTATAAGTGAATTAAAGGCCAGTATTTAAAACTATCAATAATACTTTGTATTGAACGTAATTGAAGTAATGTAATGCTTGACAATGCATGAAGTATACTTAAAGGACCTTCACCTTACAGGTTCCTATGTAACTAACAAGATATGCAAAGTGATATTTATCTACGTGTTTCCATTGATGACATCACTATACACAAGAATTATTCGGATCTATTTGAGCAACGTTTTCTAAACTGCTCGGGTGGAGTTTATATATAAAACGCAACTTAAAATCGCCATCGTGAGCACGCACTACATCTCCCTGCATTTTACCGGCCATGGGGAAGGAAAGAAATCGAACGTCGATATTTCTTTAGATTTTCACATTTACGTACTCTTTCACAACTTTGCATTTTCATAGTTTCTCATTTATTGAAAACTATGATTCATTTGTGTTAATTGTTTTTTTTAAATCGCGATTCTTCCGTAACTTTTAATAACTTCTTTCCAAAATGATTTAGAAACCAGCATAATCGCTGGCGCGGCTCTTAAGATTTCTTTTGCGGTTCATAAATACATCGATTTGGTAAAAAGTTGTCAAAGAAGATGCCCTCATAGACCTTAAAGCACTTCATGCAAGTCCTGAACATTGGCTTATGCGGCATGTATAAAGGAAGTCAAAAACTGTTATCGCATTTCAAAAGTATTCTGTACAGAGCACACATGATGAACAATTCTGATTTGCAAGAGTACCACACCAAGTAAGTGGCATGGGATAATTGTCTCCATTTAGTAAAATAGTTTTTTTTATCCTTCAGCTGGTCTGTTTCGCTTTAGATATACTAATGATGAGGCAATGAGAATGCGTAAAATCAAACTGCAAAACAGTTTAAGTGGATCCTCGTTCTTTACAATTTACTCCACTCTGTCCAAAAAAACGCGGAATAGTTCCTTGTTAGTGACACGCAAACTGTCTCTGAAATGAGATCATCTTGCAATTTGCCATCATTGCCATTAGGACTCAGGTGATTATCCTAATTAATGTCTGTCTAATTAAATTACTGTCAGCTGTTAACCAATAGCAAGAGCCGTTTCATTAGTTGTGCAACCGGGGAGATCAAAAGTGAGTCCTTCGTTACTACTGCAAACTGTCAATTGGCCAATCGCTTTTGGGAGAAAAATCGAGTACAAGCCCTTTGTGAGAGTGCTTAAAGAATTGCTTTCAAGCGGGTTGGGTTTTAGCTGTTGCTGAGGGTTTCTATAGGGTGAAGTGCTTGCTTGTAAAGCTATGCAGTTGGAGCACTGCTTATCTTCATCTATAATGCTCTCTAAGAAATTTCTGAATGTGAACAGCACTTATCCCAACAGTGAGCTTGCTCTGCACGATCCCATCATCTCGGCCAGTGATAACCTCGAAAGAAGTTCACCTCTGAAAAAAATTACCAGGGGGATGACGAATCAATCAGAGGCAGACAATTTTCCTGACTCCAAGGACGCGTCGGGGGACGTCCAGAGAAGCAAGCTCTCTCCTGTTTTGGACGGGGTCTCTGAAATTCGTCATAATTTCGATGGATCAGCGGCAGACAGATATATCCTGTCACAATCGAGCCAACCACAGCAACCGGCTGCTGCTCCCAGTGCTATGTTTCCTTACACTGGCCAGCATGGACCAACACATCCTGCTTTTTCCATTAGCAGTCCGAGCAGGTACATGGCTCACCATCCTGTAATCACTAATGGAGCCTACAATAGCATTCTGTCCAATTCTTCTCCCCAAGGCTATCCGGGCACTGGTTACCCTTATCCTCAACAGTACGGACACAGCTACCAGGGAGGACCTTTCTATCAATTCTCTTCTGGTCAACCAGGACTGGTTCCCGGCAAAGCCCAGGTGTATTTATGTAATAGGCCGCTGTGGCTTAAATTCCACAGGCATCAAACGGAAATGATCATCACCAAGCAAGGCAGGTAAGTGGACCTTTTTATTTCTTACCAAAGTCACCAGTATTTAAAACACGTCGGGGACAGGACACTAACTTATTTTAGTTGCGAGAATTAAATCATTTTTACGGACATGATCACTTTTATTAATTTGAAATACAAGCAATGGTAAATGGAACTTCAAGAGGCCAGATATTTTTGACAGAAATTGTGAAATATTTATGTACATGTAATGTATTTGCCGATAGTCTGAACAAGAGTCCCCAGCTGCTAGTACTTAATTTATTTTGTTTTCAAAGAGTTGTTTACCTAGTCTTTGAATGCATTTTTGCAAAGAAACTTGCAATTCTAACAACGGTGAAAGGGTTTTATTGTAGCATCTCTTTCACTTCTTGGAAAAGCATCTGTAAGTATTAGCATTTTAGGAATCAAGGCTACGTCAAATGCAGTGAGTTGATACTATGTGCCCTGACATAAACAAGCTTAAACACATCTATATTTAAAATTTTTAATGTCTTTCTGATTTATTTCTTTTGATTCCATCTCGATCCTTCTATTTCAGGCGGATGTTTCCATTTTTGAGTTTTAACATCTCTGGTTTAGATCCGACTGCACATTACAACATTTTTGTTGACATAATTCTAGCCGATCCCAATCACTGGCGATTTCAAGGAGGAAAATGGGTACCTTGTGGAAAAGCGGATACCAATGTACAAGGCAGGTTTTTCCAATAATGTTTTAGTTTTGGTTCGGCAATTGGAACAACTTAATTGTGCAATCGAACTATTTTGGTAACTCCTTCCCAGAGTTGTCTTTTATTCCCCAAGTGTCAATCAGACCTGTTACGTGTTAGATTTACTGTTTTGTTGTACTTAATATTCTTTTATTAGAGGGGCCTCCTATTATTCGGCTGTTTCTCTTAATCCTTTATAGGCAATAGGATTTATATGCACCCAGATTCACCAAACACGGGTGCTCACTGGATGAGACAAGAGATTTCCTTTGGAAAATTAAAGCTGACCAATAACAAGGGTGCATCAAACAATAACGGTCAGGTAATGGATTAATTTTATGCAATTTCGTTGCTCTCTGTGATAAGATTTATTTTAAAGCTAATTTCAGCATTTATTAAATGAGATTTGAATCCGCGAGAAGTAGTGCTATTTTGACGAAATATTGTTTAGCAGCTAAAATATCGAGAAAGTAAGCGTTTTGCTTAACTGGCCATGGGTTTTAAGAAATGAAAGTAATGCAGTTGCCTGTTGTTTTACCGACAGATGGTGGTTCTGCAGTCTTTACATAAATACCAGCCAAGACTACACGTAGTTGAAGTCAATGAGGACGGAGCGGAGGATTCTAACCAGCCCGGCAGGGTTCAAACATTCACCTTTCCAGAAACGCAGTTCATAGCAGTTACAGCATATCAAAATACAGATGTAAGGAGATAACTGGGAATGCAGAGTATAGAAATTAAAGCTGAATAGTTCTCTTCAGGAGAAAAAAAACCGTATATAATTATGAGCCATTTTAGTCTGTTCCCTCTGTTTTAAGTGTTTTTAACTCAAAACGCCAAACGTTAAACTGTACTTAATGTTGAACAGGACATGAGGTATTGTAAAGACAAAAACAATTCTACCCGGTTTTCCACTACTTACACTTACAAAATGTCATCGTTTGAGTCAGGGAATAAAATCTCACTAGGAACAAAGCCTGTATTATATATCTGTATCCCACAAATCTATAAAAATTACTTTTACGTAATTTACACAAATACCTTATGTTTTGTTACATAGTTTGTTTCCTAAGAAACTGGTGTCACTAGTGTCTTGATATAAATGTAATTTTTTTATATTTTAAACAGATCACACAGTTGAAAATAGACCACAATCCTTTTGCCAAAGGATTCAGAGATAATTATGACACGTAAGTTTGTTAATTTAAAACTGCTGAATTTATTCTGTTGTCTGTCGATATTCTCAATATTAGGGTCTGCGGTTACTATTGTTTTTTTGGAAGTGATTTGCATTTTATTTTTATGAACTTATTTTGGATAATGTTGAATACGTCTAATATTTAAGCTAAAAGGATGCAATCTGTTTTGTATTTGCGCGGTTACCTTCAATGCCAATAAGCAATAATAGTCCAGGAATGCCTAAGGCCGACTCGCATCTACTTCTAAATATTTTAAAAGGTGCCCCGGGTTTCTTCGGGAGGATAACTGACCTAATCAACATGGGGTGCTTAGTTACCGATTTGGACAACAAGCCAAATCCTTTGCGAGATTAGTTTGAGTTGGTTTAGAGGTAGCACCAGTAAAACAAGAACTCACCATTCTCTCTTTACCCCCCCCCCCCCCATCTCCCCTTCCCCTCAGGATCTACACGGGCTGCGAGGTGGACCGGCTCACTCCGTCCCCGAGCGACTCGCCGCGCTCCCAGATCGTGCCGGGCACCCGCTACGCCGTCACCCAGTCCTTCCTGCAGGAGCAGTTCGTCAACAACTACGCCAAGGCCCGCTTCCACCACGGCGGGCCCGGGGGTGGCGAGCGCAGCGTCCCCCACAGCAACGGGCTGCTCTCGCCGCAGCAAGCCGAAGAACCCGCCGCACCCTCGCCTCAGCGCTGGTTCGTCACCCCGCTCCAGCAGCCCGCTAACAACCGCCTCGACTTCTCCGCCTACGACACCGACTTCGCCGGCAACGCCATCCTGTCGTACGGGGTAGGGGTAAAGGCTCTGCCATTGCAGGCTGGCACCCGGCCCCTCGGCTACTATCCCGACCCATCGGGCTGGGGTGCTCGCAGCCCGCAGTACTCGTGCAAATCGAGCTCGGTGCTGCCCTGGGGCCGCGGCGCCTCGACTAACTCCTACCTGGAAGAGGCGGCTGCAGCCGCAGCCGCGGCGGCCGCCGCCGAGGGCCTAGGCCCGGGCGCAGGACCCGGCGCGGATCGCTCGCCCCTAGCGGCCGGGGCCGAGGACACTAAAGCTAAGGATCTGCCCGACGCCGCCTGGATCGAGACGCAGTCTTCCATCAAGTCCATCGACTCCGGGGATTCGGGCATTTACGAGCAGGCTAAGAGGCGGCGCATTTCGGCAGACGCGCCGCCGCCACCGCCGCCCGCCCCAGCCCCGGCCCCGGCCGCTGCCCCCGAGAGCTCGTCTCCCCTCAAGAGCGAGGCGCTGACCCCGAGAGACTGCGAGAAGAACTGCGCCAAGGAGATGGCCTTTTACGGCTTCTACTCTCACGCCTAAAGGCCTCCCTCCGGGCTGGCCGGGGCGGGAAGGACCCACCCGCCCCTCAACTCTCTCGCCTCTCCGAGGAAGTGCCAAAAAAAACCCACACCACCAGCTCCCATCTCTTTGATCAGCGAACGGCTTTGCTGCACAAAGACGCCCCTTTCCTCTCTGGTTGTGGTGATGATGCCTGTTTACGGTGGTAATCCCGGGCTCGGATGCACAGACTGGTGTTTTGTAAACCCCGTCAGTGTTTAAATGTGATAAATAATTATGAGTGAAGTTTAAAATCCGTGTGTTCATCTATACAGACCTCCCCCTCCCCGCCACTTCGTAATTCAATTGAAATTTGGGTATGTAAATCATCTCTGTACAGGAAACTTCGATTCAATTCCTATGTGGCCAACATTTATCGTTGGTGTTAAAGCGGTTCTATATAAATCACATGTACAGAATATTTTAAATGGTAGAGTTTTGCGTTATTTGTTCCAGACGGCTCAGATTATAGAATAGGTTTTAATGCATTCGTTTTGTAGAAACGTAGGATTCTAGAGTTTTAATTCCTGAAGTTGCCACGTCGTCAAGTGACAGAGATCCTCCGAGGAGTATATTATGATCTGTTTGCAATGGGGTTTTGGGGTGAGATAGGAGGGGGCGTGTGATTCTATGACGCTTTTCAGGGCTGATATGTAAATTTTGTCTATTCTGTAAAGATATTATCGTGCTTGTATATGGATATACTTTCATTCTGTTCCGTCTGTGAAGTGAATGTCACAGATCCTGTTTTTTTTTGCCAGTTTGTATACATTCATGTGTAAAGAAAACTAATAAAAAGAATGGAATCCGTGTAGACTTGGAAATATTTTATTCCTTCACCTTCTTTTGCGGCGAGATTTGATTTCGTATTGCATGTTTGCAGAATCTGAAATGTGCCTTTTGGTTGACGGTTGTGATAGTTTTAAATCTCGCGTGTTTTAATAATAAATAGCTGGGAAGGAGAGATTTCTGTGTTTAGAAATAAAGGTACTTCCTTTAATTCGAGGTTGAGATACTAGTTATAACGAAACTATAGCGTTTACATGCTTCATGTAATCCACTATGTAGTTTAAGATTGTAAACGTCCGGCGTACACCAGATTTCACCTTGTACCAGGAATCCAGTTAGTTATAACATTTTACTTGCGGAATTATTTTAAGTGGCACAAATCCAACGCAGTTTATAGCGATCATATTCGCAGCTTGTTGCGATATAAGCATGCAAATCTGTAAACGGAGCTGAGGTGCTTGAAAATAAATTTAATATTTCTATTCCTTTTGGGGCAACTAATTCAACATTATACCAATTATTTTGTCTGTTAAATGTTTTCATTGCTCGTTTTGGTATTTAAATCAATAATAAATCCTATACTTGTATATCAAAATGCTCATTCGTTACATTCCTATGATTTACAAGTTTCTCGCAGTTTTTTACCGAGGAGAGCTGTAGCCTTTCATTTTTAGAACTGGAATTTAAATTCCCGTTTACACCAAATGATTATAATACGTGATGACTAAGAGTAAAATAGTATTGTGTAAGTCGAGCAAATTGAAATGTCAAACTTCTGCCATAGCTAGTGTTCAAATTAACGTCATTTTTGCAGGAATATATTTTTAAAAAGTTAATCTGGTTTCCCTCTAGTAGTATCGCCCGCAGCGTTTCTTCTGAATTTTCAAATATATTAACACATAAATATTGAACAAACTATATAGTCCATATATTTATAATGTGCCCGGATATCATTGTACCGACAATAGAAAACACATGCTGTGTTCTGAGAATTGTAAAGTCTCAAAAAAAACTTACAGGTATCCCTGCAAAACAGCGTGCAAATATTTGTGTAAATTAATAACCGATTAATGTCCATAATTTAATCATTGTGTGCGTACCTATATTTGAAACACTTCTGCTTGATTTTTTTTTGTTTACGTTTGAGGGTAAGATGTTACTGCATCTCTTCCCAGAAAGACATAGCTTGAAATAGTTCATTTATGATCGACGAATCATTAAAATACTGCAGTATTAGGGTGGGGGCACTTTCTGGAATTTTTTGAATCAATCATTTCTCTTTAGGCTGGTCAAGAACCACTCAAAATGTGCTGTGACTTGTTTGCGTTTTTTTAAATAAAAACTAATTTTGAATTTATGATTGGTTATGAAGTGCAGCAACGAGAGTACCCACCCCCCAACCACTGAAAACAAACTCGCATATGATGCAAATATGCAACGGGAGCGGGATATTAAGAACGCACCTGGATGGAACGTCATTTAACACGTATTTTGTTGAGCTCATTAAAGTCCCTAATATGTACAAGTGATGTCAGGTACGATACTCATAAGTTACCCTACAAATGAGGCGCATCTACGATATATCGGGTATTTATGTAGGTTTTCGCAAATTAGTTCCATACGAAGTTGAATTACTTTTAAAAGAATGAGCGTTTTTAAAACTAATTGCGCTATGTGGTATTCCTGCGCTTCGCGCGCACTACATTCGCAAATATTTGAGGATGTATGGGTAAATACATCAGCGAATCCAGGCAAGGTGTATACTTTGAATAGGAGACACTTTTCGAAACGGAAATCTTTTCGATGTACAGTGTAAGTACTGAGAAACATTGCTATAAAATTGGTACATAATAAATAGGCAAGAAAAACTGCTTATTTTGTTCAAATAACTTTCCTATAGTGATTTATATATATAATCGGATCTTCGAGTAGTCACATTCAATACAGTCAAGTGCAAATAGTTGACTATTCAACTTGATATTTCATTCATGACATTTTGTGGTTGCCCCAAGTCATCTTCAAATGATTAGATTCTATCGTGTGAACAATATTAAACAAATTTAACAGGGTAGCGTTAGATGGATTCGAAATTTTGGCGCTGAAAGGAATGTTTTTTTCCGTAGAAACTAAATACAAAATTAACACTCGCACATCTGTAAAAAAAAAATGTAACTATGTGACAGGCGACGTCTCGTCAGAGAATTGCCGTTCTTCATTGCTGTCAGTTTTATCAGGCAACCAGTGTTTCATCCTTTGAAGGTTTTAATTTATTTCCTTGCCGTTAGCTAACGTTTCTAGGTCTTTGTAACGGAAAATATGAAGTCGACCTGACGGATTCAAATTCATGAAATATAGGCTAAGCTGTAATATTCCAAATGTTGCTTGTGGTATATATTTTAATGGTATGAAGTACGGGATTTGAATTACAACTGTTTCTATATTCTAGTCAGTAAATCTGCAGAACATGGCCAGCTAACTTCTCCGATTCCATTATTTAAAACCCTCATGCCCCAATATCTGATAGTGAATTCCACGCTAAATTAGGACAGTTCAAAATGACCGTGATGATTATATTCATAGCTGTATATCTCAATACTGAAGTAGGTGTTCTCAACATGGAGATTAAATCCCTTGAAAATGCACCTGGAGGATTACTACCTGCAACATTTTACAGGTTCTGTTTTCATTATCTAAAACATTCCCCTACAACACAAAGGATAGATCTATATGGAAAACCATGGTCACCAAAGTCCGCATCGGATATGGTACCTAGACAGACAACACAAAGAAACTGAGCTGCGAAGAGTGGCAACCAAATAACAAAAAAAACTTTGTAAATAGCCAAATCTGAATGGTGCTTTCTATGCTATTGTTGTGCGTGGCCCATCATGTGGATGTAGCTTTTATTTTGGGTATTAATCTGCTTTCTAAAGCAATTATTCTGTAGTATCGTTAAATTGTGCGTAATGTTAGCACAAATCGGCATACTGCGTCAGAAAGGACTGATTCTATCTGTTCCCGTTGATTTAAATCAATAGAACATCATTTTCGCCTTTCCCAAGTATGCAAATCAATCTTATTCCTAACTAACTGTACATACTTTTATAGATTTATATATTTTTCTCTAATAAACGCGGTAAACTTTTACCATACAAAATTAAATGCTGGAGGAAGTCAACAGGTCAGGCGGCGGCTCTGGAGGGGAATTAACAGTGGATCTGATAAAGGGTCTCCGCCCTAAAACGTGGACGGCTTATTCCCCTCCACAGATGCTGCCCGGCTTGTTGAGTTCCTCCAGCATTTTGTTTGTGTTGCTCAAGATTCCCAGCATCTGCAGAATCTGTGTTTAAATGTTTACCATGTTTTAAAAATAGGGAACATATACCTCTCCTTGCAGGATCTTAGTTGGTACACTTTGGAATGGGTAATTTACCCAAATGAAGAGTTCTTAGAATTTAAAAAAAAAGGCTACTATCTGTACGTTGGGAATATTGCTTAAATTTCCCGGAACAGCATCCCGATGTTTGTCTATCTAGTGTTACCCCATCAGGTAATGAATTGGGTTGGACACATACAGGAATCAAGAGTAAGAATTCTCATTATCCTGGATTATTTGAGTGAAGAAAACTGTTGACCATTTCTTAATTATGAGATGGACTGGTGTTGATCTATTTATTCAAGTTTTTACAAGTTAACTGCTTAAACCAGTCTGCCAACCAAATCATCTTGAATCTCTTAGAAAAGATCACCCAGAAAAGATGCTGCTTTCCCAATTTTTCTCCCTCCTTAAATATTCTCATTCATTACTCATCAAACTTACCTACTTACTGTCCATTATGCCACCAGCACTTAGGGCAGCAATGAAGGTCCTCCATCTCTCTCTGTCCATACAAACATGCATGGATATAGGAGGATTCTTTATTGCTCTTTCCATAACTATACGTGTTGTTAGCCCTGAGCTGAACCCCCAAACCTGGAGGACCAGTGGGCCACTCTTAGTCTGGCATCTTTGACCTGTTTGGCATGTGAGACCCTACCAAGAGCCTAAGCATAAAGCCCTGACCCCAGCCGACATAGCTCTCTGTGTCATTGAGGCAAGCAAGCCCCCAAACCCTACGACAAGGTTGTGGTCCTCGAAGAGTTCACCTAAAATTGGTTTGAGTTCAGAATAATTCTCCAGAATAGTTCAATGAGTATCACAGCTCACCAAACATCTCTTTAGAATATAAGGACAATTCTACTTCTATGAATGCTGTAAGCTATAGAGATAAATATTTGCTTTTCTTCCAGTATGTTCTTACATTTGAATTCGAGATAATGCTCACTGGCAACTTTTACCCTAGTCTCAATGTGCATTTGATACTTTCAAAAACTCTTATAAATCTCTACAGGTGTACGCTGCAGAGCATTTTGACAGGTTGCATCGTAGCCTGATATGGAGACTGCAGTGCACAGAATCGCAAGAAGCTACAGACGGCAATCTACTTGGCCAACTCCATCACAGCCACAACTCTCCCCAATACTGAAGACATCTTCAGGAGTTGGTGCCTCAAGCAGGTACCATACACAACTAAAGACCCTTGGCACCTGTGGCGTGCCCTCCTCTTGTTATTGCCATCAAGGAGGAGGTACAGGAGCCTAAATCACACGATCTATTCAAGACCAGCTTTTTCCTCTATGCCATGAGATTTCTAAATGGTCAACGAAACCCATGGCCACTACCTCGCTGTTTCTTTTCTTGCTCTCTATACTTATTTTGGTAATTTATAGTCATTTTTAATCTTTGCACTGTACTGCAAAACATCAAATTTGATATATATATATATATTAATAAATTCTAATACTGATCCAGTTATTATTCCCCATCAGTGTAGCATTTTTACATCTGTCTGATGTTCTAAATTTAGGGTTATATATTAAAGCACAATATAACACTGTTGAATGACCTGTTTGTGCTTTATAGAATGTATTAAGGCATATTTGTGCCTGACCATGATGTTAATACTTCAGTAATGATCTCTGAAATGTAAACTTTATTTGGCAAATTTATGAAACTATGATTGTGATTTGAAATGAGGAATCACATTGTTCCCTAAGTAATTTATCTGAATAACTTAATATGGAGCAGTACAGCAAATTGATGTAATAACTAACTCTTTACTTAATAAATAAGTTTCTGTCTTTTATTGTTGTGGATGTGGCTGAAGGTTAGCTTAGTGCTTTTCAATGTATAGAACACTGTACAGACAGTTGCTGGCTAGAGGACACTGAAGTATAACAGATTCATAGAGGCATATAACATAGAAACAGGCCATTCAGCCCATCAGATTCATGCTGATCTGTGGATACCCATCCATATTAATCTCATGTGGCACATGGCCTTCCGTGGTTAGGGAATTCAGATGTTCATCAAGAAACCTCTTAAATGCTCTTAGTGATTCACATTCTCACCACTCTCTCTGGCAGAGCATTTCAGATATTCAACACTCTTTGGGTAAAGAAATGCTCTCCCCTCATTTCCCTCTAAAGCCCTACCATCCTACCCTAATTCTGAGTCCTCTAGCTTCATTCGCCTTTGATGCTGGGGATGGAGATAGTGGGGAGAGAGTACTGCTGCAATCCATGAAAAACAGACCTAGCCTCTCGGTTTCACCTGATAACTAAAACACTTCATACCTGGTAACATCCTGTGAGAATTCAGCTCACTCCCTCTCCAGCATTATCACATCCTCCCTACATGGTGGTGACCAAAACTGTGTACAGTACTGCAGCCGAGGACTGCCCGATGTTTATAATATAGATGGAAGGCACTCTCCCTGATCTTGTATTCAGTGCCTGTACAAATGAAGGCCGGCATCCCATATGCCTCCTTAAACACATCCTCTACCTTTGCTGCCACTTTCAAGTTTATGTGGACTTGCACACCATTCTATCTCTGTTCCTCAATACTCCCTAGGACCTTACCATTCATGTCTATGGCCTAGATTCATTTATAATCCCAAAATGCACCAATTCACATTTCTCAGGGTTAAAACTCATCTTCCATTTCTCAACTCATTTAATCGTACGTGAAGATCACCCTGAAGCCCAACCCTACACTCCACAGCATCAACAACACCACTAATCTGTGAATTTACTAATTCTTAGGCACATGTAAAGCATCTGTAAAGCAAAGATGCTTGAAAAGTTTCTGAATATCAAAAAGTTAAGGTATAAAAATTAAAAAAGTAAAGTAATATGAAGTGTGGTAAACCGTAAACAAACTAAATTAAATCAATATTTGGTGTGATCACCCTTTACCTTTAAAACTGCATCAACACTCTTAGGTACACTGATAGAAACATAGAAAACCTACAGCACAATACAGGTCCTTCAGCCCACAAAGTTGTGCCGAACATGTCCCTACCTTAGAAATTACTAGGCTTACCCATAGCCCTCTATTTTTCTAAGCTCCATGTACCATCCAAAAGCCTCTTAAAAGACCCTATCATATCTGCCTCCACCACCGTTGCCGGCAGCCCAGTCTGCAGTTTTATAAGAGTCGGCTGGTAGGTTGTTCCAAGCATCTTGGAGAACTTGCCACAATTCTTCTGCAGATTTTGGCTGTCTCACTGCTTCTGTCTCTCTAGGTAATCCCAGACAGCCTCAATGACGTTGAGATCAGAACACTGTAGAGGCTATACCATCTAAAACTGAAACTATGCCGTTTGAAACAGTACTGTACCCCCATCCAAATCATTCACCTATGCTACAAGTATCAAGGGACACAGCAGTGATTCTTCTTGATTGCATCCTTACCTTTTGGGCCAGTCTCCCATGTGGGGCCTTGTCAAAGATATTGCTAGTCTGTGTAAAGCATACCTACTGAATTGTCGTTGCTAATATACCCGGCTACCTCTTCAAACATTCAATCAGTTTGGTCAGTCAGGACTTGCCCTTTTCAGAGCAACACTGGTTATCACTGCCTTTTCCAACTAGTCATTTATACTGTTCCTCAGAAGTTTTTCCAATAACTTCCTCACTATTGATGTTAGTCCATGGGGGTCTGTAATTGCCAAACTTTTCCCTACTGCTCTTCTTGAAAAGTGTGATGTACTTGGGAGTGAGTTATTGGTTGATTTTTGTCAAGGAAAAAATAGTCTCCAATTATGAGTGCCACAATAAAGAAATTATGAAAACAGGGAGATGAGATAACTGGAATGGAATACTTCCAGGATGTCAATCAGTAACTAGTGCAGATGGATGAAGAGGCTAAGATTGCTGTAACAGAATTTGCAGATTATACAAAAGAAGTTGGGTCAGGAAATTATGAGGAACACAATAACTTTGCAAAGGGGTGTGGAAAATTCAGAATAAGGACCAAGTTTACTATCACCAGCGTACAGTATGTTATGAAATTTGTTAACTTTGCAGCAGCAGTACATTGCAATACATGGATAATATAGGAAAACACTGTCAATTACAGTAAGTGTATATATCTGTCTCTCAAATAGTTAAATGAGTAGTGCAAAAACAGAAATTAAAAAATAGTGAGGTAGTGTACGTGGTTTCAATGTCCATTCAGTCTTCTGTACCTCCTTCCTGATGGTAGCGATGAGATGAGGGCATATTCTGGGTGGTGGGAGACCTTAATAATGGAAACTGCCTTTTTGAGGCATTCACAGTTTGAATGGGAAAAAAAGTTATTATTTAAATGGAGTGGAACTATATGTTGTGGTGCAAAGGGTCCTGATGAAACTCAAATGGTTGGCATGCAGGTTCAGCAGATAATTTGTTCAGTCGTTATGTGCCATGTTGTGCAATGTAGGTGATCATGGTCTTTCCATGACCATGACTGTCCCTGGCAAAGTTTCCTACAGAAGAGGTTTGCCATTGCCTTCTTCTGGGCACTGCCTTTACAAGACAGGTGACCCCAGCCATTATCAATACTCCTCAGAGATTGTCTGCCAGGCATCAATGGTCACATAACCAGGACTTGTGATACGCACCAGCTGCTGATATGACCATCCACCACAGAGCAGGTAATTAGGAAGGCGAATGGAATACTGGCAGGCATTGTAAGGGGTATGGAAAATAAAAGTGGGGAAGTTTTGATGCACCTTTACAGAACAACAATGACACCACATTGGCAGTTCTGATCTGCATATTTAAGAAAGGGATATTCTTGCATTGGAGGCTGTGTAGAAAAAGTTCACTTGTTTGATTTCTTGGGTGTTCCCTCTAGTGAGGGACCTAGAACTAGAGTGCATCATTTCAAAATAAAGAGTTTCCCATTTAAATCAGAAATGAGGATGAATGTCTTGTTTCAGGCAGATGAGACTCTGGATTTCTCTTCCTCACATAGCTACGACTTATAAACATATTGCAGTTCACGACAAAATATATGTGATTTATCAGATATCAAACTTTAAAATTCATCTATTAATGCTTGATTAAAACTGTTGAAAATGAAAACACAGTTGTTGCAATTGAATAAATAATAATTCAAAAGTTATCCTCATTATTATTAGATTTGTGTTATTTTGCAGATGGAAATAATGTATAATTATGCATTGAGCAAGTAATATGCCAGTAGGAGTGAGGAGCCAAGAGCTGGAGGTTGGGTTGGAGGGGAAGTACTTTTAAAATGTCCTCTTATGAATAATGTGTCAATGTTCTCATTGAACTTAACTTTAGCTACTATACTGTGACATCATTGAACATGTCTCTAATAATAATTCTATCAGTCTCCATGCAATTACATTTTCTAAAAAAGTGATTCAACTTTAAAATGATCAGTTTAAACTGGATCTTCAGCTTGGAGGCAAACTCCAAAATGACTTGCATTCAGTTCACGTGGTGAAATGTTAATGCACGCTTAAAGACCTTAAAGTTTCATCAGTGCTACAAGTCTGTCACGATGTGTGCTGGCAACATGGAGGAAAGACAGACTCCACTGTAGAGATGACGACCAGGGTTTATTCAAAAGCATTCCAACCAAACGTCGGTGGCTCAGCTGACCAACACCACAAGATGTAACAATTTCAAAATAAGTACCCTGCGATTAATGCTAATCGGGCATCGACTAAAATAATACACATAACACTGAATCCCTGAGCCTATCAAAATAAACTTAACAAACTCAAACAGAAAGCACTAAGAGGCCGCATTACAAAAATCGACTCACTCGAGAACAACAAGAGCAACTCTGAACGATTAGCGACTCTCTTTAAACAGCAATTAACCAATCCAGGTGCTTTAAAAATCTTGGAGCCCAAAACTCTCCGGTGCCCTGCACAGGCTCACAGAGTACATTGCACAAATCAATATATCGTATTATATTTTGTTTAATGTAGTAATCTGTCCCACAAGAGCGTAAGTAGCCAAAAAAAAATTAATTTAAAGGAAGAGACATTAGGAATGGTAGCCATAGATCTGGTCAAAAGTACGAGGGGTGATTGATAAGTTCGTGGCCTAAGGTAGTTAGGAGTCAATTTTAGAAAACCCAGCACATTTATTTTTCAACATCGTCTCCTCCTATGTTTACACACTTAGTCCAGCGGCCGTGGAGCATACAGATCTTGGACCTCTAGAAAGTGTCCACAGATGGGTGATTGATAAGTTTGTGGCCTAAGGTAGAAGGAGATGTGTTATACAGCGCTCAATACATACATGTGTAGTTGAACTCTGAGTGATTATGCAGAAAGTGTGAGTTTAATAACTCATCTCCTTCTACCTTAGGCCATGAACTTATCAATCACCCCTGCTGTGGACACTTTCTGGCGGTCCAAGATCCATATGCCCCATGTCCGCTGGATTAAGTGTGTAAATGTAGGAGGGGACTATGTTGAAAAATAAATGTGCTAAGTTTTCTAAAATTGACCCCTTCTACTATAGGTTTTGCTGCTTTCCATGAAAGAGGGTGGAGAGGCAGAGCTGTTTGGGTAATAAATTCCAGCACTCAAATCACAGGCATCAGTGATGTGAATGCAAAGGGAAGAATGGGTGAGAAATACAGTTCCCCTCCCGTCTTCATCTGAGAATGAGAGCACTGTTTGTGTGTTGCTCTGGATTTCCAGCATCTGCAGGATCTCTTGTGTAATAGATGAGAAATCCTGTTTGGAGGAAGGCAAAATTCTAAGTATGTTATAGGGTTGGGTTCACTTTAGAAGTGAGGAGACAGATGATCATAAAGGCACCAAAACATTTTGAAATCATGGGATCAAGACTCAATGTACATCAGCTGGGAAAAGACTGATGATGTCAGAATCAGAATCAGGTTTAATATCACCGGCATGTCGTGAAATTCGTTGTCTTTGAGGCAGCAGTACAATACAATACATAATAACAGAAAAAACATGAACTACAGTAAGTATACTGTATATATTAAATAAGTAGTGCAAGAATAAAAATTTTAAAAATGTAGTGTTTATGGGTTCAATGTCTATTTAGAAAAAGGATGGCAGAGGGGAAGAAGCTGTTTCTAAATAGACATTGAACCCATAAACACTACATTTTAAAAATTTTTATTCTTGCACTACTTATTTAATATATACAAATTACTAGGCTTACCCAGAGCCCTCTATTTTACCAAGCTCCATGTACCTATCCAAAAGTCTCTTAAAAGACCCTATCATATCCGCCTCCACCACCGTTGCCGTCAGTCCATTCCATGCACTCACCACTCTCTGCGTAAAAAACGTACCCCTGACATCTTCTCTGTACCTACTCCCAAGCACCTTAAACCTGTGTCCTCTTGTGGCAACCATTTCAGCCCTGGGAAAAAGCCTCTGACTATACACACAATCAATGCCTCTCATCATCTTATACACATGTAGTGAGATACAGTGAAAAGCTTGTCTTGCACTCCGTTCATACAGATCAAATCCAACTATATTGAGATTGAACAAGTTAAAACAACAGTAATATATAAAAATAGTAACAGCTACAAAGAAAGTTTATTGCTGGTAAATTTGGGCGTCATGGTAGTGTGGCGGCCAGCACGACGCTATGACAGCTCAGATCACTCAGGGTTCAGGGTTCAATTCCAGCATCATCTGTAAGGAGATGTACATCCTCGCCGTGACCATGTGGGTTTCATCTGGATGCTCCAGTTTCCTCCCACAGTCCAAAGGCGTACTGGTTAGTAGATTGTTGTAACTTGTCCTGTGATTAGGCTAGTGTTAAGTAATTGAATTGCTGGCTGGTGCAGCTCTTTGGGCTGGAAGGACTTGTTCCACACTACATCGCTGAATAAATAAATGAAAGTAAAGTGCAAGATCATAATGCGGCCGATTGTGAGATCAAGAGTCCATTTTATTGCATTAGGGAACCAATTAATAGTCTTATTGCAGCAGGATAGAAGCTGTTCTGGGACCTGGTGGTACGTGCTTTCAGGCTTCTGTATCTCCTGCCCAATGGGAGTCGGGAATGAGAGAATGTCAGAGGTAGGCGGGTCTTTGATTATGCTGACCACTTTGCTGGGGCAGAGTCCATAGCGAGGAGGCTGGTTTCCGTGATGTGTTGAACGGTGGGCACAACTGTCTGCAGTTTCTTGCAATCATGTGGGGGTAACAATTTTTACATGCGCTTTCAAAGATGATGTTCTGTGTGACAGTTTTGCCTGAATGTGCTCACTTGCCATCCCACACATAAATTAATCTTTCTGTGCCCAGTCTAGGAATGTTTCCAGATATGTGAGCTACAGATTTGAATAGTTGAAATAGTTCGGTAAGGAGGTATCAAGTGATTTATTTTTGAACAGGGGAGGTGGATAATTGGTTTGAAGGAGATGGAGGTGTCAGGCCCACTTGCGAGATGAAGGCTGGTTGGTGAGAAATTCTGAGGGACAGGTCTTGAGAGAGCATCGTGTAACAACTGTGTAGTGCGTGTCTTATCTCCTGCGACTGGTCACCGCACTCCTTATGAGAAAATCTAATTACATGGTACTACACTAGGTGCTAGAAGGCCATCAGAAGCTCTAGGTATCAGAAGGAGGCAGAGAATAGAAAACACACACTTTTAAATATGTTTTGTTTATTAAAAGAAGCATTATACGCAAAATATTTACATGAGTAAGAACAATTCAAAATTCCAACTTTCTGTCTTAGGTTCCAAATCTCAGATATCAAACGAAAACCAAATTCTTTTTTAGTTAGAATCAATGAGATTCATTAGAATAACCTTCATTACTCCAATTTCTCTAACTAATCAGATCCAGTGTTATTCCCCATTTAAAGGATAACAGACTAACAATTTCCTTTCAATTTATCCCTAATTAGTTAGGAAACTAATTGAATTCTATTCTTTAGTATTATGGTTAATTTCAATTTCTTTTTCAGTATGTCTACAAATTAAAATTCAACACCAAAAAAAATATATAAATACAGCTTAACTCTTTTCATGACAAATTCTCCAACATCACAACTGTTAAACAAAGTAAATCTCATTCAGTAACTTAGCAAAGTCTTTGCAAAAGTAATCAGATCTTCCAGAAAATCAAAATCGGATCCTTCAAATGAAAAATAAACTTACACGTCCAAGCACAGCAAATCCTCTACACCTTGAAATATTTCATTCCCACAGTGGTTCTTCGATCTTGAGTGGCTCGCCATCTCGTTTCTTGGTTTGTTGGATGAAATGCTGAGTCATCCACGGAAAGTCAATTCATAAAACTTTTACAAAATAGAACACCTGGCCTGTATACAACAGGATTACAACCCGTAAGTTTTTATACAAGTTCTATTTTCTATCTCAAAGTAACTCAATATCACATTGTCATTTCCAAACATTTCTCAGTTACAATACTACTCAACATATTTCACACACAAATTATACACTTGGAACAGTAAAGGTGTTTTAACTCACCAAATCCCTTGGTATGAGTTAACAGAGCTAATTGCTGGTTACACAGTAGAGATCTTGGACACTCATCCCTGCGGATATTGTCTCGGTATAACTGATGCTCGTCATAGCCGTAGCTTCAATAAATCTTTTATTGATATCGTCCCTCCTCCAGGGGTTTGACCGTGAAGATTTCCAGCAAGTAGGGTAGAGATACTAACTACTAATTCCACTTTTAACAATTTTATCTTTAGTTAGTTTCTATAGTTTGCTGCCTTTCTGTTGCATGTCTACACCTCGTCAACCACGCCTTTATAGTGATGTTGTTCAGGCTCGGTAGTCAATACATGGGCGCAGTGAGCCATCTTTCTTCCCCACAAAGAAGAAACCTGCGCCTACAGGGAAGATGAGGGTCGAATAATGCCCGCCGCAAGAGAGTCATTTAGGTAAGCCTCCATTGCTTCCCTTTCTGGCCGGGACAGGTTACACAGCCGACTGGTGGGTAGAGGGGCTCCGGGAGAAGGTCAATAGCACAATCGTAAGGGCGGTGTGGAGGCAGGGAAAGAGCCCGTTGTTTGCTAAACAGATCGTGATACTCTTCTGGAACCTTGGATAAGTTGGGGGTTTCAGCGGCAGACGAGGTCGTGGTGACTTTCACAGGGGAAGGGGCCGATTGTAGACAAGTGGAGTGACAGAACGGACTCCAGCTGACTATCCTCCTGGTGGACCAGTCAATATGGGGATTATGGCGGCTTAACCAAGGGTACCCAAGAACTATAGGAGCTTGAGGAGAGGAAATTAGGTTAAATCATAGCTGTTTCCAATAGTTCCAAGAGAGAATAAGAGACAGGGGTGGTGTGCAGTGTGTGACTCGGGCCAGTAGTCTACCGTCCAGTGCCCGGGCTTCCAGAGGGGTACCCAATGGCTTCTGAGGACATCCGGCCCGGGAAGCTATGTTTTCATCCAAAAGGTTTCCCTCAGCACCAGAGTCCACTGGAGCTGACAGAGGCTGGGACTGTTAGTTGTAGCGTAAAGTAGCTTGGATCTGCATCCAGGGTCGGGGGACAGAAGGGAATGTTGTCTGGCTCACCGGGGTCCCCCTTTCTACTGGTGAGCCTTCCCTTTTGGCCGAAGGGAACAGGTAGCACGGAAGTGGCCGGACTGGCCGCAATAGAGACACTCCCCCGATCTCAATCTCCAGAGTCGCTCTGTAGGAGAAAGACGGTTTCGGCCCAGCTGCATGGGTTCCTCTCCCGGGGCGGTGGAGACTGCCAGGCTGGGAGCTACTCTAGGAACAGGAGGAGAAGAGAGGCTTGGGCTGGTAGGAGACAGTAATGAGTGTTGTGGAGTGGCCAAAGGTGGTGGATGACCAGACCTCTCTCTATGGCATTCTCGAAGACAATTGTCCAACCTGGTGGCTGGGGAGATCAAGGAATCCAGGCTGTCGGTGTCATCTCTTGCTGCCAACTCGTCCTTCACCATGTCGCCAAACCATTCTGAAACACCCCTTGGAGTGACTCATTGTTCCACCCGAGTCGGCTGCTAACATCCGGAACTCCACAGAATATTTGGCAACACTGCGTGAGCCCTGATGGAGAGTGAGTAGACGCTTAGCGGCATCTTTACCATGGACGGGGTGGTCAAAGATGTTTCTAATTTCCGCAATAAAGATGGGGAAAGAAGAGCAGATATCTGGTTAATTATCCCAAACAGCTGTAGCCCATGCTAAGGCACTTCCCCGCAACAACCCCATGATATAAGCTATCTTTGACTTATCCATGGAGTATGTGGATGACTGCTGTTCGAACACCAAGGAGCATTGCAGAAGGAAAGCCTGGCACTTCCCCAAATCCCCAGCGTAGTGTTCTGGTTCAGGTACGTGCGGCTCTCTTGGCGGGGGTGTTGCTAACACATAGGGGGTTGCTGCTACAGGCTGTCTGGGATGGTTAGACAGAGATCCAGGAGTGGATGGGGTAAATTGAGTGGATACATGGTCCACCCGGTCACTGACCTTTGTTACGTTAGCAGACGGGGAACGGAGGTTCTCCATGACATCCCAGAGAAGATGATCGTGCAGACCCAATAGGGAGCCTTGGCTGGCGAGGGCTTGTTGCAGGGTATTCATGACCACTGGGTCCATGGTGGGCAGATCGTTCTGTTGCAATGAGCGAATGAAGTGAACCCAAGTGCAGGACACAGGCACGGAGATTGAGTTAGGATGCTTACGCGGACATAAACGTTGAACAGCAAACAGGAGGGATCTTGACATGGAGTCTTGACACGTAGCCTTGACACGGAGAGATGGAGTTTCATAGGTAAACCTTGAAACTGGAGCAAAACTTAGAACACATGGTCCTAAGCGGCCGGGAAATGTTAATTACCACACAAGCAAAACCGACGATCTGGTGACTAGTGGTTGTAACACTGGGGTTCTTATGCTGCAGGTCTTCATGGTAACCAGGTGTGCTGTCATCAAATTAGAAGCAATGGGAAATTAACAGTCAGGACTGTGGCACAATCAAAGGAAATTAGGAGAAAGATAGGGAATTAACAATCGGGATCGTGACATCCACTCAGTGGGGATAGGACAATCAGCAAAATTAAACTCTGGGCTTGATGTTTGAGGGGATTCCGATTCACTGGAAGTTTCAATTGGTGGTTTTATTCAGAAGTATAATCTGTACTGCATTTATATATAAGGCATCCGTTAGTCTTGCAAGACCATGGATCTGCGCCTGGAAAGTCTTCACTCTCTAGGGCGCAGGCCTGGGCAAGGTTGTATGGAAGACCAGCAGTTGCCCATGCTGCAAGTCTCCCCTCTCCACGACACCAATGTTGTCCAAGGGAAGGGCATTAGGACCAGAGTTGTTGCAGAGCAATGTGTGATTAAGTGCCTTGCTCAAGGACACAACACGTTCCCTCGGCTGGGGCTCAAACTCACGACCTTCAGGTCGCTAGTCCAATGCCTTAACCACTTGGCCACGTGCCCACACGTACTGCATTTAGTTCAGCTATAACACACTTGGAGGAATCATGATATCATGTGCTCTTATATTGGAGATCACTACAGGTAAGCGACAATGTTACTTGCTTTCCAAAGTAACCAGTCAATTCTTTACTATAAGTCCTCCAGGCAAGAGAGAAGAAACTTGATGCTTCACAATAGTCCATTTAGTAGGAAGTGGCATTCTGACTGTGATTGGTCCACACAAGTCTAGAGACAGCCCAGCTGAAATTTTTCTAGGGTTCTTTCTGGGTACTCTCACCAGCCCAATATTTCCCTCTGTAGTCTGTCTTTGTCACAGTTGTAAAACTTCCAGGACTTGCTTGTAACCAAACTTGGGAGGGAATTTCTGACTACTTAGCATTTTGGAGTAAGTCTTTATATGCAGCTCATCAAGGGTATTCATGCCAACTAACACCACAGGCTGTGAATGTAGAGACATCCGGAAGAATCAATGCTAGAGTGGGCACTTTTACTTCCACTCCCATAAAGTCTTTGGAGAATGTAACATTAACTTCCACATATCGCAGGTATGGGATCGATTGTCCGATTGCACGCTCAACTTCCAACAAGTTGGTGAGAGAATGAACTGGTAGGTCTGACAGGTTATGATCGTAGTAGGATTTAGAGATGGTAGTGACCAGCGATCCTGCATCTAATAAACAATTGCATTTTCTACCGGCTAGACTTACTTGAGCAGTGCACGTTGTTTCGACTAATCCCTTAGGTGTGTTAACTGTCTGTTTTCTGGACATTGTTCCGTTAAGCTTTTGGGCTTGATGAAACAATTGGAGCGTTTGGGACAAGCTTTGCCAATACTATTCCCTGTTTGTCCCGCAGCAGGAACCGCTTCCAGTTTAAATTGAGGCTTAGGAGTACCATAATGTGACTCCCACTACTCTGAGAATGAGGCTTTTCATTCCAGGACGAGGGAGATGTCCTCCTTTTTTAAAGAAAGGGGCTTCCCTTCCTCCACCATCAACTCCGCTCTCAAACGCATCTCCCCCATTTCACGCAATCTGCTCTCACTCCATCCTCCCGCCACTCCACTAGGAATAGGGTTCCCCTGGTCCTCACCTACCACCCCACCAGCCTCCGGGTCCAACATATAATTCTCCGTAACTTCCACCGCCTCCAACGGGATCCCACCACTAAGCACACCTTTCCCTCCCCGCCCCCCCCCGCTTTCCACAGGGATCGCTCCCTACGTGACTTCCTTGTCCATTCGTTCCCCCCCCCATCCCTCCCCACCGATCTCCCTCCTGGCACTTATCCTTGTAAGCAGAACAAGTGCTACACATGCCCTTACACTTCCTCCCTCACCACCATTCAGGGCCCCAAACAGTCCTTCCAGGTGAGGCAACACTTCACCTGTGAGTCGGCTGGAGTGATATACTGTGTCCGGTGCTCCTGATGTGGCCTTCTATATATTGGCGAGACCCGACGCAGACTGGGTGACCGCTTTGCTGAACATCTACGCTCTGTCCGCCTGAGAAAGCAGGATCTCCCAGTGGCTACACATTTTAATTCCACATCCCATTCCCATTCTGACATGTCCATCCACGGCCTCCTCTACTGTAAAGATGAAGCCACACTCAGGTTGGAGGAACAACACCTTATATTCCGTCTGGGTAGCTTCCAACCTGATGGCATGAACATTGACTTCTCAAACTTCCGCTAATGCCCCACCTCCCCCTCGTACCCCATCTGTTACTTATTTATATACACACATTCTTTTTCTCTCTCTCCTCTTTCTCCCTCTGTCCCTCTGACTATACCCCTTGCCCATCCTCTGGGTTTCCCCCCCCTCCCCCTTTTTCTTCTCCCTTGGCCTCCTGTCCCATGATCCTCTCATATCCCTTTTGCCAATCACCTGTCCAGCTCTTGGCTCCATCCCTCCCCCTCCTGTCTTCTCCTATCATTTCGGATATCCCCCTCCCCCACCCACTTTCCAATCTCTTACTAGGTCTTCTTTCAGTTAGTCCTGACGAAGGGTCTCGGCCTGAAACGTCGACTGTACCTCTTCCTAGAGATGCTGCCTGGCCTGCTGCGTTCACCAGCAACTTTTATGTGTGTTGCTCTCGCTCACTCCGTCGCTTTTCGAGCTGTCTTCCCTTTTCTGCTACTGATGCAGGTCTGGCTTCATAGCAGCAGGAGCTGGCTATCTGCCCATCTTCACCACATTTAAAACAGTTCCAAGGTTTTAGTTTGACACTTGGCTGTGGAGTCTTGTTTATCTTTTGTATCAGCCTTCCCTTTTAGTGGCTTAACTTCCTGTCTTAGAGCTCGCTTTTAACTTCTGCTGTTTCGTATCTTGTAGAGTAGCAAGTTAACATTGAAGTGCAGCGATTTGTTTAGTTAGTTGAGAAGGAACTGAAGTTTGCCGTGCTACATCATCTTCTTTACAGGCACCTGGGTCTGAGACTGTTTAACTGCATGTTGTTTGAGTGTTCCTAAATGCTGTTTCATGCGTGCCGTTCTGGAAGCAAGCCTGTCTTCCTCAGTGTGTAGAAATGTCAATAGCTCAGTAAACAATGGTGGGTTTTGTTTTTTTTTTCTGTTCCAGTTGCAGTCCTAAGATCAAGGAGCAGTCCCAACATCCCCACAAAACTGCTTTAAGAGATACTTGTTAGCCTCAGTTTCAGCAACTCCGGGTCACTTTACAGTCAGGCTCAACGCTACCTGTAGCTGCTGTAGGTAGGCAGACGATTTTTCGCCCTTGTTCTGTACTATGTTCATGAACTTGGCAAATAATTCATCACCGTCTTCCACTGTGGCAAAAGCTGAATCTAGGGGTGAAGCTCCAGGGCTTATTGACTTGGTGTCAGAAGCTGGTAGAAGAATACTTTCACATATTTTCCGTGCACCATGAAGATCAGACAGACTTGGATCTTGCAAGAGCAGTTCAATGCTAGCAAGCCAAGTCTCATAATCCGCCTCATTAGGTGGACGAGTGGTCTACCAGAAAAAGTTCGGAGCCTTACTGGTGGATTGCTGTGAGCCATCAAGCCGTTACTGTGCACACTGTGCTCCACCAGGGCTCTTTGAACATCTGGAGGGTTCAGATCACTGGGAGGGAGGGAGGGATGGATTCACTGCAACTCCACAATTACAGGGACTGAGTTACTCTGCATAGCAGCTAGAGTGTTTCTGGCTGGTTAGTATCAGAGGAGTCTGTTCTGAAATGAGCAGTTGTGGTGTTGTTACTTACATCTTCAGCAGCTTCAACAGTGGCCGTTTCCCTCCTCTTGATAGTAAGGAAGCTTCGGGAATCTGTGCTAACATCTCTCTCAGGATTTCTTCATAATCTTTCCCAATGCACTTTGCTAAAGTTTTCAACTTACCAAGGTAAGCTTGAGTGGTATCTTTTCCAATTTTCTGAGTGTAAACACTGGCTAAAGTAACTACATGGTAAGAAACTTTTTGGTCACCACTTGCCTGTTGAGTGTACGGTAACAAGGGCTTGGGATCTTGCACTGTGGAGCCAAAATGGTACTCTGCTATGAGGGACTTAGGAGATTCTGCACCAGGGTCAGTTAGAGGAATAACTCTGGCAACTGAACCACATCCTTTTAGAAGTCTAGTACTTCCTTATCTTTTTCTGTTCCTGTTAGACCACTGACGAAAACAGCATTTGGGATTTTGACACCCTTTTCCTCTATGACTTCCATTTTCTTTCACTGTAGGTTTTAAATGAACAAAAGTGAGTTTGAACAATAAGATTCTTTCAGTACTTTGTATACTAATCAGTGTGTTAGGATTTATCTAATAGACTGCCTCCTGGCTGACTTGCCAAGTTTTATGAAACACCTGTTTAGTGCTTGTCTTATCTCCTGTGACTGGCCGCTGTATTCTTTATGAGAAAAACACATTACATAGTACTACATTAGGTGCTGGTAGGCTCTAAGTATGGAAAGGAGCAGTGAATAGGAGACACACACTTGTAGAGGTAAGTTTTGTTTATAAAAATAGCATTCTATACAAAATATTTAAATGAGTACAAACAATTCAAAATTCCAACTTTCTGTCTTGGGTTCCAAATCTCAAATATTAAACGAAAACCAAATTCATTTTTAGTTGGAATCAGTGAGATTCATTAGAATAACCTTTATTACTCCAATTTCTCTAATTAGATACTCTGTTATTCCCTACTTAAAGGTCTACAACCTAACAATTGCCTTTCTATTTATTCCTAGTTAGTTAGGAAACTAATTGAATTCCTATTCTTAAGTATTATTGTTATCTTCAGTTTCGTTTTCAGGTCAGTTTTTCTAAAAATTCAAATTCAATATATAAAAATATACGTACAGCTTAACTCTTTTCACGACAAATTCTCCAACATCACAACTTTTAAACAAAGTAAATCTCATTCAGTAACTTATCAAAGTCTTTGAAAAAGTAATCAGTTCTTCCAGAAAATCAAATTCAGATCCTTCGAATGAAAAATAAACTTGTACGTCCAACCACATTAAATCCTCTACATCTTGAAATATTTTGTTCCCACAGTGGTTCTTCGATCTTGAGTGGCTCGCTATCTTGTTTCTTGGTTTGTTGGATGAAATGCTGGGTCATCCACAGAAAGTCAATTCATAAAACTTTTACAAAACAAAAACCTGACTTGTATACAACAGGATTACAATCTGTAAGTTTTTATACACATTCTATTTTCTATTTCAAAATAACTTAGTATCACATTGTCATTTCCAAACATTTCTCAGTTACAACACTACTGAATATACTTCACACACAAATTATACTCGTGGAACAGTATCCCATAGTATGAGTTAACAGAACTAATTGCTGGTTACACAGTAGCGATCTTGGACTCTCGTCTCTGCGGATATTGTCTCGGTATAACTGATGCTCGTTATAGCCATAGCTTCAATAAATCTTTTATTGATATCGTCTCTCCTCCAGGGGTTTCACCCTGAGGATTTCCAGTAAGTAGGGTAGAGATACTAACTACTAATTCCACTTTTAACAATTTTATTTTTAGTTTCTATAGTTTGCCGCCTTTCTGTCACTTGTCTACCCCTCATCAACCACGCCTCGTTCTCCATAGCATTTTTTTCTCAAGTCTTTTTTTAATTTGGTGAACATTTTTTTCATCCCTCCAGAGGTGGAGCTTTCTAACATTACACCTTTGGGTTTAATCAACCTTGGTCACAAATCAGATGTTTTTAAGGAATAAAATACATATTCTAATCAATCACAAAAGTCAATTCTAACAGTGGGGTTAAAGACCAGATGGATTGAAAAGGCAGGGTGTCAGGACCAGAAGCATGGCTCGGGCTGATTCTGCTTGCCATGTTTACTTGGCTCTGCGCTGAGGTTGTGGCTCTACGCCGGCTGGTCCAGTCTTCATGTCTGTGGACTCACTTCCATTCTGAATCTTATTTGCTTACTTTTATTGTCTGCACAATTTGATTTTTTTCCCTCTCTCTCCACACATTGGGTGTTTAACAGTTCTTTTACGGGTTCTTTGGTGTTTCTTTGATTTGTGGCTGCCTGCAAGGAGACAAATCTCAAGGTTGTATAATGTATATGTACTTTGATAATAAATGTAATTTTGAACTTTGAACTTCTTGACTACCTACTCAACATCAATTTTCTAGCAGTATCATCAATTGGAACAATGGAATATTGTGAGTCACTCTGACGTAGCACTATCAGAAATCTCAGAAACCCAGCAGTTTGGTTTTGCAATCAAAATTGTGAAGAAAGAGTGACCATGTAGCTGAAGTAATGGACTTGGCATTGAGCGGTTGATTTGTGTGGCAATTTGGAGGTGAGAAAATTCAGGCAAACTCTCCAAAATACAAAACCTCACTTTTGACAGGGCATGTAAGATTGTTACTGCCATGGAAACACTGTCCCAAAATGTAAGGGAGTTTCAGACAGCACGGAATAGAAATGTAAATTTTTATTGGACCTGAATCACTTAAACGTAGAAGATATTTCTGGTGGGAAACCACTTAGCTCAGCTGTGTTTTTATTGGACGGCTCATTGTTCTACCAGTAGAAGATAAGGCACCCATTGTAAGTATGCAAATCCAGGCAAACATTATGAAATTCAGATTATAACAGCAAGGGAGTAAATCTAATGTGATTTCAGACAAGTACTTGGTGTACACTTGAAGTGAAGGAGGATAATAAAGAAAACACTTGAACCAACGATGAACAGCAGCAGGAAGATTATCAGATGTGATATGAGGACAACAATGATGTTGAAACGAGCATAGATTCTGGTGCATTTGTGGAAATATCCTGTAAAGGAGAGAATGTGGAGAGTTCTGTATAGTAAAAGAGAAAATGCAAGCTGATGATTCTTAAACTGCTTGTAATTCTTTGCCTAACTGCTCTCAACTCATTATTTCCTTTACCCTGCAGACAGATCGATCAGCTCCTTCATTAGATGTTGTATGGTGTGAAGATAATTATATCAATAGTAACTTTATTCATATAGCACCTTTCATACATTAATATGCAGGCTCAAAGTCCTTTACTTAGATTGTCAAGATAAACCAGTATCGTCATAAAATTGAGACAAAATTAAAGATCACAATTAAAGCATTGAAGGTCCTCCATCTCCTTCTGTCCCCGGCCATTCAGGTGTAGAAGGATTCTTCATTGCTGGTTCCATACAATTTTGTTTTACTAGTCAAATTTGTTAGCCTTGGGCTGAAACCCTGAACCTGGAGGACCACTGGACCAGCCTTTACCCTTTAACCTGTTTGGCATGGGTGACCCTACCAAGGGGCAAAGCACAAGGCCCTGACTCCAGCCAACATATCTCTCCAGGTTCATTGAGGCATGTAAACCTCCAAAGCACGACAAGGTTGTGGTCCTCTTTGAGGAGAGGAATGGTTAGAATAGAGAAAATGCCTGTGATTAGTTGAGTTCAAAAGGCATAATGGGGGCAGCTAGCAGCTTTTTCAGCCACACAGTTTGTTATAAATGGTGAGACTGTGGGATTATACAAAAAGAGCAAGAAAAACGGAGACAAAATGATGACAGACAGAAAGAACAGACAAGCTCCCTAAGTTAGAGAATTCAGTAGTAGTTCCTGCAATGTGCATGGATGGAAGATGAGGTATATCTCCTCAGGTTTGTGCTGTGCCTTGTTGTAACAGCACAGGAGGTCACAGACAGAACCAGCTGAGTGGGACGCTGCACTAAAGTGGTAGGAGACTGAAAGCTCTGTCTCACTCCTGTGGACTGAACGGAGGAACTCCACAGTGTGACAACAGGGGAAGAGTATCTCCACCCCACCATCCTGATCACTAATAACAGTCAGCTCACTGGTACCTAATGTAGCCACCACCTTTTGCAGGACGCTTTTCTGCTTCCTTGTGTTGATTCTGAATTTCAAATAGTCACTCTGGGCTGTACAAATGCAAACTTGTTCTGTTTCAGAGAGTTATTGTGCTTTTGTTACTTGCAGAGTATCTTCTTCAGCACTCGATGGGACATATTCTATTTCAATCTCCATGATGGTGACAATAATATTTTGACTGCATGAATAGCTTGATGTCCCTTGGTGTTACCATCACTTGGTTTGCATATTTGCCAGTAAGGCAACATCTAAAATGCTTTCCCATTTCTGATGAAGGGTGGCAGACCTGAAACATCAAAACTTTCTCTTTCCACAGATGCTGACTGACCTGCTAGGTGTTTTCAGCATTTTCTGTTTGTATTTCTGCTTAGTCATTACTTTGGAGTGTACTTTATGTTTGTTAAGGACCAGTAACAAAGAGGTTATCCACTCACTTCACTGGACCTAATACCAACAACACATTTCCTCCTTTATTTCTGGCCTAAAGTAATTAGAAGCCAAACTTGGCTGATAATAAATGGGCAACACACATCAAAGTTGCTGGTGAACGCAGCAGGCCAGGCAGCATCTGTAGGAAGAGGTGCAGTCGACGTTTCAGGCGGAGACCCTTCGTCAGGACTAACTGAAGGAAGAGTGAGTAAGGGATTTGAAAGAAATTTGATAATAAATGGGCTTTGCTCCTGAAAAAATGTGATTGTGACCTATGCTAAAGTCAATGAAAGGATGCTTTTATTGTCCCAAAATTATCTTTAGACTGAAGGAAAGGTGAATTTCTTCCTCATAGTTGTACACTTACCATTGAATTAGCCATGACCATTTGATGCTCCCTGCCTCCATCCCTTTGTACTGGAATGTACATAATATTTTTCCAAGAATCTGCAAGTCCGCACTGATAATACCACATGGTATTGCAGTTCAGCAATGGGGCTATGTATTGCACTCATTATGAATGATCTGCACTCATAATGATCCTTTCTCACCAAATGAACCGCTATTGCAACTGTGACTTCATGATTGCCATGTTACTGTAGATCCGCATGCAGAGTAGTGAGTGCACTGCTAATTGGAGGGTTACCTAGACTTGAGGCACTCTGGTTGATAGCGGCCCCATTCTGGTTAGTTTCCACCATGATTTCCCAAGAATCTCTTGTAGAAATCATTGCCTGTGACTTCATGACACATTGCGTGGACAAAATAGGGTGTAATCCATTTATCAATCGTTTTTACTTGCCTAATGCTTACACACTGGAATTGAAATTGTCTCGTGTTCTGAAACATTTCCATGCTAGTGTCCATTCTCTGTGTTCCCTTGAACGTAAAGCCTTCTGTGTTAGATAGCTTCATCTGAATTCTTTCAGTGGCAAGCCTGCACACTAATATTTCTGCAATGCCTAATGTGGAAATGTTTGGCGAAGGCATCCCTGTACCACTGGGGAGCCATAATCTCTCAATTAACAACTGTGCCTGGCACAACAATGTATAAAATCTACTGTATACCAGAGAGTCAATCCTTAAGGATGCCCCTATATAAACCACAAATAAGTCTTTATGTAATGGGGTCTCTTAGTCAGGGATAAAATCTGGGAGAAGTTATAGAAGGTGTATTGAATCATGAGAGACCTACTGAAAGAGATGGGAGATGCCGTAAGGTCCATACATACATCACCTTCTACTTGTGCATGTACAGTACCGTCTTAAAGTCTTAGGCACCCTAGATTTTTAATATGGTTTCAAATGGTATGGTCTCCACAGAGCCCTGACCTCAACTTCGTTGAGGCTATCTGGGATTACCTAGAGATAGACAGAAGCAAGCGAGACAGCCAAAGTCTGCAGAAGAACTCCAAGATGCTTGGAACAGCCTTCCAAGCCAATTTTCCTATAAAACTCCACGGCAGCATACCTAAGGGAATTGATGCAGTTTTAAGGGTAAAGGGTGGTCACACCACATATTGATTTGATTTAGATTCTTACTGTTTACTCCTCTTTATAGAAATCTTTTTGATATTTAGAAACTTTTCATGCCATTATTTTGAAAGTATCTTTGCTTTACAGAAGTTTTTCTTTACATGTGCCCAAGTCTTTTATACAATACTGCACAAATTCATAGTGAATAGAGTTGTAGGACAAAAGTTGTACTGGAAGTGAACATCAATCGGAAACTAGTGAGGTACTGATTAACAATCCAAATGAAGTCACACCAGTGAATTGTGCTGTAGATGGTAATTTTCAACATCTGAAGGGAATTTAGGAGCTTATAGTCATGCTGACCCTGACGTGCAAACTCAAAGAACTCAAAGAACTCAAAGAGTTCGGAGACTTGTGAAGTGGTTCCACCTGAAAATAAATATTTCCTTGTCTTTTTCATTTACTTCCTTAGAAAAATAATAGTCATAGTCATAGTCATACTTTATTGATCCCAGGGGAAATTGGTTTTCGTTACAGTTGCACCATAAATAATAAGTAGTAATAAAACCATAAATAGTTAAATAGTAATATGTAAATTATGCCAGTAAATTATGAAATAAGTCCAGGACCAGCCTATTGGCTCAGGGTTTCTGACCCTCCAAGGGAGGAGTTTTAAAGTTTGATGGCCACAGGGAGGAATGACTTCCTTTGACGCTCTGTGCTGCATCTCAGTGGAATGAGTCTCTGGCTGAATGTACTCGTGCCCACCCAGTACATTATGTAGTGGAGTACATTATCTATTTAAGCAAAGGAAGGAAAAAAAATAATATATGTAAATATGCTGATGACATCACTGCTTTTTATTCTTTACCAACTAATGTTAGTAATCAGGTGGAAGTATTGACTAAGTAGTCACACCTTGTTTAAGTTCCTGAGTCTATGTGTATTTTCTGGAGCACATACTAGAATAGTTTTAAGAATCAGGGTTTACAGCACTCCTCTCTCCTATTTGAACCTCACCACTTTGAACGCATTGCACTCCACTCTCTCTGCTCCAATCACAACCTCAGCATCAAACCCGCTGAGAAGGGAGCGTGATGATGTCTGGCAGACTGACACCTACCTTGCTGAGGCCAGGCTGCAACTGTGAGACATCTCCTCTCACTTACCTATTGGACAGGATCCCAATGATAAGTATCAGGCCATTGCTTCCCACAGATTGGAAATAACATTTCCACCTCGCTGACAATCAACACTGGTGCACCACAGGTACTGTATGTGTGCATAGCCCACTGATCTATTCTCTTTACACTCATGACTGTGTGGCTAGGCATAGCTCAAATGCCACCTATAAATTGGCTGATGATACAACCATTGTTGGTAGAATCTCAGATGGTGATGAGAAGGCATACTGGAGCAAGATATACCAGCTAGTTAAGTGGTGTCATAGCAATAACCTTGCACTCATTGTTAGTAAGACCACAGAGCTGATTGTGGACTTCAGAAAGGGTAGAATGAGAGAATACAAACCAATCCCTTCAGCTTCTCACCAATCCTCAGAAGTGGAGAGAGTGAGCAATTTCAAGTTCCTGGGTGTCAGTATCTCTGACAACCTAACCAGGTCGCAACATATTGATGCAGCTATAAAGAAGGCAAGACAGTGGCTATATTTCTTAGAAGTTTGAGAGGATTTTGTCTGTCACCTAAAACACTCAAGAACTTCTGTGGATAGCATTGTGACTGGCTGCATCATGGTATGGGTCGGGGGGAGGGGTGGGTTCCTGTACAGGATCGAAGTAAGTTGTAGAAAGTCATAAACTTAGTCAGCCCCATCATGGGTACTAGCTTCCACAGTATCCAAGACATCTTCAGGGAGCGGTGCCTCAGAAAGGCAGCGTCCATCGTTAAGGACCTCCACCACCCAGGACATGTCTTCTTTTTATAGTTTCCATCAGGAAGGAAGTACAGAAGCCTGAAGTCACACACTCAGTAATTCAGGAACAGCTTCTTCCCCTCTGCCATCCAGCTCCTAAATGGGCATTGAACCCATGAACTCTACCTCACTATTTTGTTACAACTTTAACTTACTATTTAATATACATATATAATTACTGTAATTCAGTTTCTTTCCTCAATTTATCATGTGTCGCATTGTACTCCTACCGCAAAGTTAACAAGTTTCACGACAAATGCTGGTGATATTAAACCTCATTCTGATAACTTTTATAAATTTTCTGACTCCCCTCCTCACACCTTCTCTTCTTCTCAGCTGCCCATCACCTCCCTCTGGTGCCCCTCTTCTTTCCCTTTCTTCCATAGTCCACTATCCTCTCCTGTTAGATTCCTCCTTCTTCAGCCCAATACCTCTTCCACCTATCCCCTTCCAGCTTCTTATTTCATTTCTCCTCCCCTACCCACCCAGCTTCACCTGCTAGCTTGGACTCATTCCCCTCCTCCCACATTCTTATCCTGCCTTCTGCCCCTTCCTTATCAGTCCTGATGAAGGATCTCAGCCCGAAACGTCCACTGTTTGTTCCTCACCATAGATGCTGCCTGACTAGATGGAGTTCCTCCAGTATTGTGTATGTGTTGCTCTGGATTTCCAGCATCTGCAGAATCTCTTGTGTTATACAGATTTGAAAACTTGACACTGTTTCTCCCTTCATAGAGGCTGTTTGACTTGAAGAGGAACAAGTAAAGTTTTATAACTGATCTTTCAGTAAAAGTGGAAAAAGTAAAAGATAAACAAGATTTAAGATAGGGAGAAGGATTTGAGAGAAGAACCAAGGGGAAGTTCTCCTTAAGAATGGAAGGTAAGTTAGATTAAGTAACAAAGGAAATAATGCTGCAAGAGAGGGGAATTTAAATAAAAAGGTAAAGGAATGCCTGGAGGAATATTCAATATTGTGGTTTTGATTCAATTGTATGACCTGGCAAGTACTTCAGTGGATCTGTTAAGAGTCAACAGCATGCTTTGGGTCTGGCGTCACCTATAGGATGGACTGGTATCTGATTTCCTTCCATGAAGGAATTTGTAAACATAGATGAATGTTGCTATGATCCAATTGTTCCATGTTCACCATTATAGGTATTAATTAGTTTTAATAAAGAGACTGGGATGAAATAATTGAATGAAATCTGAGTCTTAAACTCGTGCTTTGAATTATGATCCTAGATAGTTATTGTCATAACACAATCACTTTGCACAATTTTGAAATCCTATGTAAATTAATACTGGGTGTGGGGTGTTATCAAGCTAATTCCTTGTGGCAAGAATTACCTATTTTGCATATAGCATACTATTGCATTTCTGTTTCCAATTTTAGTTGCGTTTTAACCAGCCATTCACATTTATGTTAAGTTAGCCTTACTGTGAAATAAGTAAGCATGTGTCGTATATACTGTTATTGATGGTAATATAGCTCTTTTATTTATCTGAACTGTATGAAATATAGTTATGATGTACCCTTTATCAGGACTGGATTATGCTTGGAATATGCATTTCTTAATGATAATTGTCAAAGTTGCTGATTTCTAGGGAGAACTTTGTGCCTTGGTGAAGTTTGAACCATTTGGCTCACTTGGTGAACTTTGTTCACTTACCAATGAAACGTGCAGGGAGAGTGTAAGAAGCTCTTGTGCACACTGGTGATGACAGCTCAAAACCGTCAACCCTCCAAAAATGTGTTTCTTATACTTACAGGCAAAGCCTAGCACTTGAGTTACTTTTGTAAAGCTGTGTTGGAAAATAAATTTGCCCAAAATCAAGACCAAAGTTAATTTTAATTGATTGTGGTCTGAGAAGTTGAAGATCTAGGCAACATCAAAATATCTGAGAACAGCTAGCTAATAACAAAGAGGCGATCAATGTAACTTATATTTTTAAATAGAACAAATCTTTAATCACTGTTTTATTTAAGTTCTTCAGATGCACTTCATTATTGTGTGACATAGTAGTTTATGTGTTTAGGCAGTTCTGACGAAAGGTTTCAATCTGAAACCTTTTTAAAAAATGTTTTTAGTTGCACGACACAAATAGTCAACACTTCTTTTCTACCAGGCTGCCTCCCCAAAGCCATGAAAACTACAGTTATTAAGCCTCCTTTAAAAAAAGAACAACCTAGATGCCTCAATAATTAATAACTACAGGCCTATGTCAAACTTAGTACATTTACGTAAAATCATTGAAAAGGTTGTCTATCAACAACTCAACAGCTTTTTGGCACTAAGAACTGTACGGATGTTTTCCAGTCTGGATTTCGACAACACCACAGCACTGAGACTGTTCTGGTCAAGGTTTTAAATGACATCCGCTTAAACAGTGATGATGACAAAATTGCTGTCTTGGTTTTACTGTATCTTAGTGCTGCTTTTGACACAGTTGACCATGGCATATTACTGGACAGACTGGAAAAATGGATGGGACTTTCCAGTACCGTCCTAAAGTGGTTTCAATTGTATTTACAGGACAGGGACTATTTAGTATCGATTGGTAGCTGCACATCTGACCGAACAAAAATGACATGCGGAGTTCCTCAAGGGTCCATACTAGGGCCTCTTCTGTTTAACATGTATATGCTCCCTCCAGCTCAAATCATGGCAAGCACAGAATATCTTACCTTAATTATGCGGATGACACTCAGATTTATATAACTGTGTCATCAACTGACTATGGTCCCATACAATCGCCAAAAAACTTTATTGAACAAATTCCTGATTGGATGAGCCAAAACTTCCTCCAGTTAAGCAAAGAGAAAACTGAAATAATTGTTTCTGGTGCCAAAAAAAAGCGATTAAAAGTCAGTGCTCACTTAGAATTCCCATCATTAAAGACCACAAACCAAGCCAGAAACCTTAGTGTTGTGATGGTCTCTGACTTAAATTTTAACTGCCACATTAAGACAATTACAAAGTCAATTTACTATCATCTTAAAAATATAGAGAGAGCTAAAGGGGTTGTGTCTCAGGAAGATCTCGAAAAACTTGTCCATGCATTTATTTTTAGTAGGCTTGACTCTGTAAAAATCCCTCAGGCAGCCGCAGCTCATTCAGAATGCAGCTACTAGACTCTTCACCGAGACCAAGAAAGGAGAACTCATCTCTCCAGTTCTCAGATCACTACACTGGCTTCCTGTCCATCAGAGAAATGACTTTAAAATATTACTACTGGTTATAAAGCACTGAATAGTCCAGTGCCAAAATACATCTCCGATCTCTTGCTGCATTGTGAACCTTCTCGAGCTATCAGTTCGTCTGAGCATGTCTGCTTACTCTCCCCAGGGTCAAAACTAAACACGGTGAAGCAGCTTTTAGTTACTATGCTCCACATATCTGGAATAACCTTCCAGAGGATCTGAAGTCTGCCCCAACTTTAAGCTCTCTTGAATCAAGGCTAAAAACTTTTCTTTTCACTGTAGCTTTTAAATAGAATCCCCAGCACTGTACCTAAAAAGATCAAGGTAACATGTCTGAACGACTGGCGTCTTGTCGCACTCACCTCAATAATAAACAAACGCTTTGAGAGGATGGTCAAGGACTACATCTGCAGCTTGCTGCCACCCATACTGGACCCCTACAATTCGTCTACCAACACAACCGATCGACAGATGACACAATAGCCACAGCTCTACACACCGTCCTTACACATCTGGAGAAAAAGGAATGCTTATGTGAGAATGCTGTTCTTCAACTACAATTTAGCATTCAACACCATAATTCCCTCCAGGCTTGACAAGAACCTCAGAGACCTCCAACTTCACTCTGCCTTGCGTAGCTGGATCCTGGACTTCCTGTCAGATTGCCAGCAGGTGATAAGAGTGGGCTCCCTCACCTCTGTCCCTATGACCCTCAACACAGGTAACCCTCAGGGCTGTGTCCTAAGCCCCCTCCTTCACTCTCTGGATACCCATGACAGTGTCGCCACCCATAGCTCCAATCTGTTAATTAAATTTGCGGATGATACTACATTTAATTGGCCTTATCTCAATAACGAGGTAGCCTACAGAGAAGTCATCACCCTGACACACTGGTGTCAAGAAAACAGCCTCTCTCTCATTGTTGCAAAAACAAAGGAGCTGGTTGTGGACTACAGGAGGAATGGAGACAGGCTAACCCCTATTGACATCAATGGATCTGGGGTTGAGAGGGTGAACAGCTTTAAGTTCCTCGGCATCCACATCACCGAGGACCCCACGTGGTCTGTACATACTGGCTGTGTGGTGAAAAAGGCACAACAGCGCCTCTTTCACCTCAGAAAGTTGAAGAGGTTTGGTATGGGCACCCAAATCCTAAGAACTTTCTACAAGGGCACAATTGAGAGCATCCTGACTGGCTGCATCACTGTCTGGTATGGGAACTGTACTTCCCTCAATCGCAGGACTCCGCAGAGAGTGGTGCAGACAGCTCAGCGCTTCTGTAGATCTGAACTTCCCATGATTCAGGACATTTACAAAGACAGGTGTGTAAAAAGGGCCCAAAGGATCATCGGGGACCAGAGTCACCCCACTAAAAAATGTTACGGCTGCATAAAAGCCAGGACCAACAGGCTCTGGGCCAGTTTCTTCCACCAGGCCATCAGATTGATTAATTCATACTGGTGCAATTGTATTTCTATGCTATATTGACTGTCCTGTTGTACATACCATTTATTATAAATTACTAGAACCTGTACATTGCAAATTTAGACGAAGACGTAACGTAAAGATTCTTACTCCTCATGAATATGAAGGATGTAAGTAATGTCAATTCAATTCAATTCAATTCTATTTATCATATCTATTTTTGTGTGCTTTTATTCTCTTATATATTGTCTGAAATTTGATATTTGACTTTTATATCTTGTTCTATGTAAAGCATTTTGAACTGCCTTGTGTTTGAAAACTGCTGTACAAATAAACTTGTTTGAAGCATTTCCAATTCATTTCGCCCTCACTCCCTCTTCACCATTCTAAGATGCAGCTTGACACACTGATTTCTTTTTTATAGAAGTTAATATTAAGGAGAATATTTTCTTAGCCAATGTTTAATGCTCAAAATAAGGACGCATGATGTTTAGTCTTGAACATGACACTGAGTAATTGACATCTATCTGAGAACCAATATTTCCACTCTTACTGCCTCTCTCACCTTCACTACTTACCTTGCTCAATGATGAATGAGATAAAGGACAACAAAACATCCCCATGGTGCAAATTTTCATGTTGTAGAGCTTTAAATATGGATTCTATTGAGCATTTCAGAGGAGTTTAATTCTGTTTTATCTTATACCTTGACTGCTTCAAATGTTCAGATATCATGGAAAGGTACTGTGGTGGTTCGCACAACGGTTTACAGTACAGGTGACAAGGGTTCGATTCCCACTGCTGTCTGTAAGGAGTTTGTATGTTCTCCCCGTGATCGCGTGGGTTTCTTCTGGGTGCTCTGGTGTACTCCCATAGTCCAAAGACATACTAGTTGGTCATTATAAATTGTTTTGTGATTAGGCTAGGGTTAAATTGGGGGTTGCTGGGTGTCATGGCTTGAAGGGCAAGAAGGGTCATAAATAAAACTAATCTTCTTTTCAGATTATGTTTAACTGCTTTGTTGTATGTTATTTAGGTAAACTTAATATGAGCAGAAGCAATATAATCTCAAACAGGGTTTATCATTGAAAATAATTAATTCAGTATACCTATGCCATACAGATTTTTGACGAAGGTTTCATATGGGTTAATAAAAAAAGGTCCAGTTTGAATTCTCCATCTTACACTTACAGCAGACTTTGTCGTGCAGTTCTCAACTCACCCCCTACCCTGTCCATAAGACCATAAAACATAGGAGCAGAATTAGGCCATTCAGCCCATCACATCTGCTCCACCATTTCATCACGATCCCAGATCCCACTCAACCCCATACACCTGCCTTCTTGTCATATCCTTTGATGCCCTGACTGATCAGGAAATGATCAACTTCCACCTTAAACATACCCATGGACTTGGCCTCCACCACAGTCTGTGGCAGAGCATTCCACAGATTCATTGCTAAAAAATTCCTCTTTATCTCTGTTCTAAAAGGTCACTCCTCAGTTTTGAGGCTGTTACCTCAAGTTCTGGATAACCCCACCATAGGAAACATCTTCTTCTCATTCACCTTAGATAGATAGACATACTTTATTGATCCCGAGGGAAATTGGGTTTCATTACAGCCACACCAACCAAGAATAGAGCATAAATATAGCAATACAAGAACCACAAACAGTCAAACAACAAAGTGCAAACTATGCCAGATGGAAATAAGTCCAGAACCAGCCTATTGGCTCAGGGTGTCTGACCCTCCACGGGAGGAGCTGCACGTTCGATGGCCACAGGCAGGAACGACCTCCCTTGTAGCCCAGTGTTGTATCTCGGTGGAATATGGCCAGAGTCCAACAGCAAAAAGTTCAACATCTGGTCTACAGGCACGTTCCTCAATCGTGATATGACCCGGATTGCACCATCCCTTGTTAACCAGAACAGTAAGAACCCACTCCTTTACGCTTCCGCTCTCAGTGCACTTCCGGTCAGCCCGAACGGTCTGGAAGCCGTCCATGGAAAAGTTTTGGTCGGGTATGTCCTTGTGCAGCCAAGTTTCAGTAAAACACATGACACTGCTCTCTCGAAATGTTCTCTGACGCCTGGCTAGCGCCGTGAACTCGTCCATTTTATTACCCACCGAACTCCTCTTCTCCAAAAGTCTCTGTTGTCTCGACCCGGTCCTCTTTCCTCGCCTTTGTGATCCCCCTCTGCATCCTCTGTGTGTTTTCCTCCAGATTTCAGCAGGGGTGTCCGCCGCTGTGCTCGCTAAACCGGCCGGCATAAGCGCAATCAGCTGGTCCGTGGAATAAACAATGCGACCATGCTTCTGCCCTGCTAATGAGACGTGTCGGAATGTAACTATTTCCAGCGCTAAAAACCCAAATAAAACTCTCTCTACCAGCATGTTAGAGGGGGTGCAGCTTCAACGTGTTACCAAGAAAAAAAATACAAAAAAAAAAGTAAGTTAAAAAAGTAAGAAGGAAAAAGTAAGAATACTGGTCAGAACGGCTGTAACAGACTGCATGCACGCCCGGTGTATGTGCACTTATCTAGTCCTTTCAACATTCGGTAGGTTTCAATGAGATCCCCACGCATTCTTCTAAATTCTAGTGAGTACAGGACCAAAGCTGCCAAACACTCCTCATATGTTAACCCCTTCATTCCCAGAATCATCTTGTGAACCACATCTGGACTCTCCAATTCCCCTTGAAATGAATGCAAACATTGAATTTGCCTTCTTTACCACAGACTCGACCTGTACATTAACCTTCTGGGAGTCTTGCACGAGGACTCCTAAGTCGCTCTGCACCTCTGATGTTTGAACCTTCTCCCCATTTAGATAATAGTCTGCGCTATTGTTCCTTTTACCAAAATGCATTATCATAAATTTCCCAACACTGTATTCCAACTGCCACATTTTTTACCCATTCTTCCAATCTGTCTAAGTCTTGCTGCAATTGCATTGCTTCCTCAGCACTATCTATCTTTCCACCTGTCTTTGCGTCATCCGCAAACTTTTCCATAAAGCCATCAATTCCACTATCTAAATCACTGACGACGTGAAAAGTAGTGGTCCCAATATTGACCCCTGAGGAACACCACTAGTCACCGGCAGCCAACCAGAAAAGGCCCCCTTTATTTCCACTGCCCTCTACCTCTTACACTCTGTACCCAGCCTTTCCTATTTTGAACAAGGATTTCCCAATGCAAAGTTTGTGCGATGGTTTCCCAATACTGAGTAAGACTAACAAATGCTCAATTTTTACAATATCTAGAGAAACAATACCAAAGTTAGCTTGTTAAATAAAGTCACATGAGCCATTGTTTGAAAGATGGTGTGGTCTCACCACTCACTTAAAAAAAGAAATTGAATACTTTGCCAAATCCTCTCTGTCAGAATCAGACAAACAGAACTCTAAATGGTGACATCTTCCTCGTCATACGGTGTTTTACACAAATTTCATAAACCTCCATCAATGTCAATCTCCCTACTGTTCCTACATTCCATAACCACACCTACCAACCCCCCTCCATCCATTCGAAAACCTGAGCCTTCCACCCACACACTCCACCCAACTCCATCCCCATTACCACAACCCACCTGCCTCCGTCACCACACCGCACCAGTCACAATGCATTCACACCAATCCACCGTACCACACAAATGCACACACACAGTCACCAAACCTCCACCACAGTGCCACCCAGCTACATCACCACACCCCAGCCACCTCTATCACCGCAGCCCGACAATCCCATCACTACAACCTCATTCACTCCAAAACCAAAACTTCCCACCCTATCACTAAACCCCCAACCATGTGCATCACCATACCCCCCAGTCAACCCCATCATCACATCCCCAACAGCACACCCCACCTCTTTACACTACACATCCACCTGCCCCCACCAAGCAGATCACAAGCCCCTCCCATCCAACCCATTACCACCTCCCCCTCCGCCCCCCAGGCTACCACCTCCATTACCAACTCCTGAAACAGGAAATGAGGAGGAAGACCTGTACCAGATGGTAACTCCCACACCATAACCCAAAGTATTTACAGGCTATACAAGAGTGGTGTCTGTAATGTATGAAGTCCTGCAGCCAAGATCAATCTGCTTGGACAGCTCAACTTGTGAAAGCGATGACTGGATTTATTTTTTAAGCAGCTTGAGGGATCTGTGGAATATCGCACAAACATGTATTTATCAGGTAATTGACACTCTTGGGAGCTCTGCAGAATTCATCCCATTTGGCATGGCAGTAAGACAACTGTGTGCTCGGGTCATCCAATGTTATGGTACCACAGGGATCCCCAGAGAGGCAAGTTCAATAGATGGTAAACATATAGCATAGTAATCTCCTAACGTTACGGCCTTTCATTGTCCTGATAGGTAGAAATACCACCTGCTGAATGGTCAGAATATGTTTGACTTTGCAAAACAAAATTATCTCTAGTGACCACCTGGAACTTTCCCAAGAAGACAGTGAAACAAATGGTTGGCTTGTGGGTGGGTGACAAGGCATATCATTTGCTTCCAGCTAACAATTGCTAACAAGACTAGCATTCACAAACACACAGACTGAAGACTGTACTCTCTGTCCTATATATAATCAGAAACAGAATCAGACTTAATATCACCAGCATATGTCCAAAAATGTGTTATTTTGTGGCAGCAGCACATGGCATGACATAGTAATGCGAACTATAAATTACAATAAGGAATATACATATAATTTTTGCACAGTATCATCGTGGTTAGCACAATGCTTTACGGTAAAGGTGACCCAGGTTCAATTCCCGACGCTACCTGTAAGGAGTTTGTACGTATTCCCTGTGACCGTGTCGAAGGGCTGGAAGGGCCTATTCTGCACTGTATCTCAGTAAATAAAAAATAAACTAATTAAGTAGTGCAAAAAAGAACGTGTAAATGCTGAGGAAGCGTCCATAGGTTCAACGTCCAACGTCATGGGTTCAAATTTGATGGCAGAGGGAAGAAGCTGTTCCTGAATCGTTGAGTGTGTGCCTTCAGGATTCTGAACCTCCTTCCTGATGGTAGCAATAAGAGGGCTTGTCCTGGGTGATGTGGTCCTTAACGATGGACGTCGCCTTTTTGAGGCATCGCCTTTTCAAGGATGCTGGTGAGGATAGTGCCCATGATGGAGCTGGCTGAATTTAACACTTTCATCAGCTTTTTCTGATCCTCTGCAGTGGCCTCTCCACACCAGATGAGGACGCAACCATTTAGAATGTTCTCCACGATATACCTGTAGAAATTTGTGAGTGTCTTTGGCGACATACCAATTCTTCTCAAACTCCTAATGAAGTAATGAAATTAGATATTTTCTTTTCTTGTGCATACAGGGAAGTGTGTAAAAGATGAATTTTCTCTTTTACTAAAGAGAAGTTACTGTCTATCATGAATCTGAATACTTGTAAAATTTATATATATTTAGAATTTATTAGCTGATTCAGTGTCAGGTCCTTGCCATATTTGCTCCAGGTATTTCGAGTTATTCATGCAACTGTGGTGCATCCTGGTGCAGGAAGAGTATTCCTGCATCTGCTGCATTCCATTCCCACACACCCCCCGCCACTCTCAATCTCCTGGCCGATTCCCTTCTTCCTACAAGTGTCTTCCAACAATCCTTTTAGAAGGGATTGTTTAATGTGAGAAGGTAGATGTGCCTCACAGGAGGAATGCACCTGAATACAGGGACCCTCAACTCAGAATTAGAAACAGGTTTAATACCATCGGCTTATGTCGTAAAATTTGTTGATTTGGGGCAGCAGCACAATGGCAATACATAGTAATAAACACTGTGAACGACAGTAATATATAATACAAACACACACACACACACACACACACACACACACACACACACACACACGCAATAGTTAAATTAAATGAGAAATGCAAAAGAGTAGTGCGGTAGTGTACACGGGTTCAATGTCCACTTAGGAATTGGATGTCAGAGGGGAAGAAGCTGTTGCTGAACCATTGAGTGTGTGCCTTCAGGCTTCAATCCTGTTTCCCAATGAAGAGGGCATGTCCTGGGTGATTGGCATCTTTAATGATGGATGCCGCCTTTCTGAGGCATCGCTCCTTGAGGATGCCCAGGATGCTTTGGAGGCTTGATCCCATGATGGAGTTGGCTGAGTTTACAACCTTCTGCTGCTTCTTTCGATCCTGTGCAGCAGCCAAACAGAAAGAACAAGAAAAAGCATTGTACATGTAGCAACAACGGTGAAGGACTGGGCCCTATCTGCTACATTTTATAGGATTTTCTATTCAAGGGCATTGGTGTTTCCGTACCAGATGGTGATGCAGCCAGTTAGAATGCTTTCCATGGTACGTCTGTAGAAATTGTGAGTGTCTTTGCTGACAGAACCAAATCTCCTCAAACTCCTAAGAGATGAGGCTGCTGCCTGTTTTGCTTCTTTCAAAATTGTAATGAGGAAAATGCACTGAATTTTAAAAATTTGTATTTGTTTCTTATCGTTGCGGCTACTTGAAAGGCTAACCAAAACCACTGATAGACAGAGTGAGGGAATCAACCATGTATGATGTGTTTCCAAGCAACTGAGTTCCAAGTTGAAAATATTACGTTCCACACGAGGAATTCTGCAGATGCTGGAAATTCAAGCAACACACATCAAGGTTGCTGGTGAACGCAGCAGGCCAGGCAGCATCTCTAGGAAGAGGTACAGTCGAAGTTTCGACGAAGGGTCTCGGCCCGAAACGTCGACTGTACCTCTTCCTAGAGATGCTGCCTGGCCTGCTGCGTTCACCAGCAACTTTGATATTACGTTCGATCCTCTATTGCAAGGATGAGTGACAAAGGTGACCGATCAAAAATAGCGATAAAAACTGATGAAACTAAAGTAGAGTTAGAGAAATTAGCGATCAACAAAAAAATCCATTCCCTACTTGCCCGCTGGTCTAACAAAGGGTAAATATGTGACTATACTCATTTACATCCACCACAGCCAAATCTTTGTGAAAAATTACTGTAATCCATAATCAAAATGCACAACACAACATACCATACAGACATGGCTGCTGCACACATGACAGTATTCCTACCAATATGAATGGTGATTGTGGATCTAAATATTTTGTTCCATCATCCACCTCAAGGTATAAGAACTGACATTAAAAGGTCATGGCTGCGTTGAGAGACACAGCACACTTACATTTGTGCTTTGCTAAAAATGTATATCCCCAAGGTTCAAAGTGTTAGCTTTGACCAAAGTTCATAGAAAGTTGCTCAAAGAAAATAATGTGAAAGGAAAGTATCAGTCTCATAAAGATTCTGGCTAATGGCAATCCACACAGAGACATGGACAGAGATCAGAGCTAGTAAGTTGCCAGAGATAGGCGATTTTCATCAGGAGACCAAAGAGAAAGAGTAGGAAAAGCATTATACACGTAGCAAGCAACATTCGAGTGTGATAATTAGTACTGGCTTCCAAAAGAGAAAAGAGATATTTCACACAATAAACTCAAGTAGTATAATAGCTATCATAGACTGGCAGACCTGCTGAGTGTACTTTGCAAAAGTGGCTCCCACACAATCACAAATGACTTGGCATATGGTCTCATTGTTTATTCAGTGCACAGGAGCTATTTATTGCTTTGTAAACTTGGCTGCATAAACATATATCACTTAAGTATATGGTGGCATCACAATTGCTATTGTAAACAATAATCACAAGTAAAAAGTAATTCTTTTTCAAAATGATATGTATTAATTGGGGTTTTTTAGTGTGAGGCCTTTAGCTGAGAAATTTATGTTGGTGTTACATGAAGACAAACCCTCAACACATTCCTTTGCCTGCTATTTTAACATAGGTGTTAATCTATTTAATCGAAATGGGTTACTGCTTTCATTAAAATATTAGACAAAGGAATATTTTACAAGTGCATTAAACATTTGTTTGTTGATTATCACCAGCAGCATTTTTTTCGACTTGTATGAAATACATTATCCTGCTTGGTAATATGCTGATAATTCTTCTACTGTTGAATTAATGATGGCAGGTTTGAACAAGGTTAGATTGTGCCATAAGCAACCTTAAGGTCATTCATTTACATTGACATTGTAAATTGGTAAATTGGTAAATTGGTTATTATTGTCAGATGTACTGAGATACAGTGAAAAACTCACCTTGCATATTGTTCATGCAGATCAACAATACATTAAGGCTTCTTCTTGTGCCTTTGGCTCCCAGAGGAACAAAAGCTATTGATAACCATTGTCCACAAAGTTGATGTTATGGTTGGAGTTCATCAAAGTTTCCGTAATCCATTGATAGGATAGGATAGGATAGTCATACTTCATTGATCCTGGGGGAAATTGGTTTTCGTTACAGTTGCACCATAAATAATAAATAATAATAGAACCATAAATAGTTAAATAGTAATATGTAAATTATGCCAGTAAATTATGAAATAAATCCAGGACCAGCCTATCGGCTCAGGGTGTCTGACCCTCCAAGGGAGGAATTGTAAAGTTTGATGTCCACAGGCAGGAATGATTTCCTATGATGCTCTGTGCTGCATCTCGGAGGAATGAGTCTCTGGCTGAATGTACTCCTGTGCCCACCCAGTACATTATGTAGTGGATGGGAGACATTGACCAAGATGGCATGCAACTTAGACAGCATCCTCTTTTCAGACACCACCGTCAGAGAGTCCAGTTCCATCCCTACAACATCACTGGCCTTATGAATGAGTTTGTTGATTCTGTTGGTGTCTGCTACCCTCAGCCTGCTGCCCCAGTTCACAACAACAAACATGATAGCACTGGCCACCACAGACTCGTAGAACATCCTCAGCATCGTCCGGCAGATGTTAAAGGACCTCAGTCTCCTCAGGAAATAGAGACGGCTCTGACCCTTCTTGTAGACAGCCTCAGTGTTCTTTGACCAGTCCAGTTTATTATCAATTTGTATCCCCAGGTATTCGTAATTGTACAGGGGATTGGCCTATACAGCTTCACCAGAGCCCTGTTGGCCGACCTTACCCAATTCCAGCTCTCACATTGGGGACATAGGGTGAGACTTTGAGAGGTGCCATAAGGTAAGACAAAGGCAGGTGCAGAATAAAGTGATACTGTTACAGAGAAAGTTCAGTGCAGTTCAATAAGGTCATAACGAGGTAGTTTGTGAGGTCAAGGGTCATTTATTTGTCCTAGGGAATCATTCAATAGTCTTATAACAAAAGGATAAAAATCCTGAAGACAGGGGATGCAGCATTCCTGTGACAGTGCTCATGTAGATGTGCTCAATGGTGGGGAGGACTATACCCTTGATGCTTTATCCACTACTTTTTGCAGGATTTTCCATTCAAGGGTACTGACGTTTCCATACCAGGTTGTGATGCAGCCAGTCAATAGACACTCCACCACACATCTACAGGAGTTTGTTAGAGTTTTACATGTCATGACAAGTCTTCACAAACTTCTAAGGAAGTAGAGGTGATGTTGTGCTTTCTCTGTAATTGCACTTACGTGCTGGGCCCAGGACAGGTCCTCAGAAATGATAACACTGAGGAATTTAAAGTTGCCGACCCTCTCCACCTCTGATCCCTTGATAAGGACTGGCTCATGTTCCTCAGCTTCCCTCCTCCTGAAGTCAGTAATCAGACTCTTGGTCTTGCTGACATTAAGTAAGACGTTGTTGTTATGGCACCACTCGGCCAGATATCCAATCTCTCTCCTATATGCTGATTCCTCACCACCTCTGATTTGGCCAATGACAGTGGTGTCGTCAGCAAACTGAAATATGGCATTAGAGCTGTGATAAGCCTCACAGTCATAAGTGTAAAGCGAGTAGAGCAGGGAGCTAAGCACACAGGCTTGTGGAGCACCTGTGCTGATGGAGATAATGGAGGAGATGCTGTTGCCAATTTGAGCTGACTAGGGTCTGCAAGTGAGGAAATCGAGGATCCATTGCACAATGAGGTATTGAGGCCAAAGTTTTGAAGCTTACTGATTAGCGTTGAGGGGATGATGGTATTGAATGCTGAGTATACTGATGTATTCATCTTTGCTATACAGGTGTTTCAGGATTGTGAGAAGAGCTAATGAAATTTTCTTTTTAGATTATGAGAACACTCAGTCCTCTTTTATTGTCATTTAGAAATGCATACATGCATTAAGAAATGATACAATGTTTCTCCGGAGTGATATCACAGAAAACAAGACAGACCAAAGACTAACACTGACAAAGCCACATAATTATAACATATGGTTACAGCAGTGAAAAGCAATAACATAATTTGATGAAGAACAAACCATGGGCATGGTAAAAAAATGTCTCAAAGTCCCCGAGTCGATCTACTCCCGAGTCCCCGATAGCAGGCGGCAAAAGGGAGAAACTCCCTGCCATAAACCTCCAGGCACCGTCAACTTGCCGATGCCTTGGAAGCAGCTGACCACAGCCGACACTGAATCCGTCCGTCCGAAAACTTTGAGCCTCCGACCAGCCCCTCCGATACAGCCTCCTGAGCGCCATCCTCTGCCAAGCGCCTTCGACCTCACCCCGGCCGCTGAAACAAGCAAAGCCGAGGATTTTGGGGCCTTCTGCTCCGGAGATTCCGGTTACCACTCAGTAGCAGCAGCAGCGAAGCGGGCATTTCAGAAGTTTTCCAGATGTTCCTCCATACTCTCACGTCCGTCTCCATCAAATCAGAATTGTGCACGGTCCCCTACTTGACATATTACAGATATTCATCACCGGAAAGGCTGCGCACGCTGCCATCGCGTCGCCATCTTCTCCTCCTCCGTTTGTAGAAGGTTGTGAGTTTTGATGTGCATACTTTCTTCAGCCTCAGAAATTAGAAGCACTGTTGAGCTTTCTTAATTGTGTAGGATGTGTTCTGGGGCCACAAGAAGTTGTCTGAGATGTGCACTTCCAGGGGTTTGAATCTACTTGCATTTTCTAATGCTGTGCCACTGATGTTAGGCGAGGTGTGAATGGTGCAAGTTCTCCTGAAGCTGACAACCATCTCCTTTGTCATGTTGACATTGAGGAAGCGGTTGTTTGCCTGGCACCAGGCCTCAAGCTCTTCCACCTCCTCTCTGTAGGCGTCCCATTGTTGCTGGTAATGAGTCCCACCATTGTCGTGTCATCGGCACACTGGGTAGATGACATTGGGCTGGAAGGTGCAGAGTCTCTATGGGTTGAGTTAAGAAATGGCAAGGGTAAAAGGACACTAATGGCAGTTGTATATGGCCTCCAAACAGCAGCCAGGATGTAGATTACAAATTACAGCAGAAGATAGAAAAGGCGTGTCAGAAAGGCAATGTTATGATAATCGTTGGGGATTTTAACATGTAAGTGGATTGGGAAAACCAAGTCTTGGACGTCAAGAGAGAGAATTTGTAGAATGTCTAAGGGATGGCTTTTCAGAACAGCTTGTTGTTGAGGCCACTAGGGGATCGGCTGTGCTGTATTGGGTGTTGTGCAATGATCTGGAGGTGATAAGAGAGCTTAAGGTTAAGGAAGCCTTAGGGAACAGTGATCACAATATGATCGAGTTCACATTGAAACTTGAGAGGGAAAAAATAAAATCCAATGCGTCGGTATCTCAGTGGAGTAAAGGAAATTACAATGGCATGAGAGAGGAACTGGCTGAAGTTGATTGGAAGGGACACTAGCAGGAAGGACAGCAGAGCAGAAATGGCTGGAGTTTCTGTGAAAAATGAGGGAAGTGCAAGGCAGATATATTCCAAATAAGAAGAAATTTTCAAAGGGAAGAAGGACACTACCGTGGCTGACAATGAAGTCAGAGCCAAAGTAAAAGCAAAAGAGAGGGTATACAAGGAAGCCAGAGCTAGTGGGAAGAGAGAGGATTGGGGAGCTTTTAGATACTTGCAGAAGGAAACTAAGAAGGTCATTAGGAAGGAAAAGATGAATTATGAAAGGAAGCTGGTGACTAATATTGAAGAAAATACTAAAAGCTTTTTTAAGTACATAAAGGGTAACAGAGAGTTGAGGGTAGATATAGGACCAATACAAAATGATGCTGGAGATATTGTAATGAGAGATGCAGAGATGGCAGAGGAACTGAACGCGCATTTTGCATCAGTCTTCACAGGGAAAGACGTCTGCAGTATACTGGACATTCAAGAGTGCCAGGGAAGTGAAGTATGTGCAGTGAAAATTACAACTGAGAAAATGCTCAGGAAGCTTAATGGTCTGAGGGTGGATAAATTTCCTGGACCTGATGGAATGCACCCTCAGGTTCTGAAGGAAGTAGCTGGAGAGATTGCAGAGGCATTAACAATGATCTTTCAAGCATCAATAGATTCTGGCATTGTACCAGATGACCGGAAAGTTGCAAATGTTATTCCGCTATTTAAGAAGGGTGGGAGGCAGCAGAAAGGAAACTATAGACTAGTTAGCCTGACATCAGTGGTTGGGAAGTTCTTGGAATCGATTGTTAGCGATGAGATTATGGAGTACCTGGAGGCACATTACAAGATAGGCCAAAGCCAGCATGGTTTCCTGAAAGGAAAATTCTGCCTGACAAACCTACTGCAATTCTTTGAGGATATTACAAACAGGGTGGACAAAGGAGATGCAGTAGACGTGGTGTACTTGGATTTTCAGAAGGCCTTTGACAATGTGCCACACATGAGGCTGCTTAGCAAGATAAGAGCCCATGGAATTACAGGGAAGTTACTAGCATGGGTGGAGCATTGGCTGGTTGGCAGCAAACAGAGAGTGGAATAAAGGGATCCTATTCTGCTTGGCTTCCCGGTTACCAGTGGAGTTCCACAGGGGTTGGTGTTGGGACAGCTGCTTTTTATGATGTACGTCAATTATTTGGAACTTGGGATTAATGGATTTGTGGCTAAATTTGCCGATGATACAAAGATAGGTGAAGAAGCGGGTAGTCTTGAGGAAACAGAGAGCCTGCAGAGAGACTTAGATACGCAAACACCAGAAAATCTGCAGATGCTGGAATTTCAAGCAACACACACAAAATGCTGGTGGAACGCAGCAGGCCAGGCAGCATCTATAGGAAGAAGTACAGTTGACGTTTCAGGCCAAGACCCTTCGTCTGGACTTAGATAGTTTAGAGAAATGGGCAAAGAAGTGGCAAATGAAATACAATGTTGGAAAGTGTATGGTTATGTACTTTGGTGGAAGAAATAAATGGAGAAAACTATTATTTAGGTGGGGAGAGAATTCAAAATGCAGAGATGGAAAGGGATTTGGGAGTCCTCATGCAAGATACCCTAAAATTTAACCTCCAGTTTGAGTTGGTTCTGAAGTAGGCGCATGCAATGTTGGCATTCATTTGTAAAGGTATAGAATATAAGAGCAGGGATGTGATGTTGAGGCACTCATGAGACCACACTTGGAGTACTGTGTGCAGGTTTGGCCTCTGTAGAAAGGATATACTGACATTAGAGAGGGTTCAGAGAAGATTCACAAGAATGATTCCAGGAATGAAAGGGTTACCATATAAGGAATGTCTGACAGCTCTTGGGCTGTATTCCCTGGAGTTCAGGAGAATGAGGGGGGATCTCATAGAAACATTCCGAATGTTAAAAGGCCTGAACAGATTAGATATGGCAAAGTTATTTCTCATGGTAGGGGATTCTAGGACAAGAGCGCATGATTTCAGGATTGAAGGGCATCCATTTAGAAATGAGATGTGGAGAAATTACTTTTGTCAGAGGGTGGTAAACCTCTGGAAATTGTTGCCATGAGCGGCTGTGGAGGCCAAGGCACTGGGTGTATGTAAGGCAGAGATAGATAGGTTCTTGATTAGCCAGGGCATCAAAGGGTGTGGGGTGAAGGCAGGGGAGTGGGGATGACTGGAAGAATCGGATCAGCCCATGATTGAATGGCGGAGCAGACTCGATGGGCCAAATGGCCTACTTCTGCTCCTATATCTTATGGTCTTATGGTCTTATTACTCGGGTGTTTGGTCGGTCGTGCAATGGTGTGTCTGCAAAGTGTACAGCAGTGTGTACAGCAGTGGACTCAGCACACAGCCCTAGGGGGATTCCATGTTGAGCATGATGGAGTTGTTCTGGAATATACAGACAATTAATAGAATATACAGACTTTTGGAAGCTGACAACTAGTATATTTACTCTCTCCAAAGCCACCTCTTACACAATGTCATCATGTCCTGATGTTTTAATGGGTTTCAGTCCCATTAATTTAATTTTTGTTTTCCTAATGCTAAGTGATTTCAGTTCATCACTCTCTGCTAACCAATGTTTCCCCATTATTAATGGGAATTTTTTTCCCACAGAGACATACAAAATACTTCTTTCCTTAATCTTTAATATTATTACTCTGGACTCATATTAACTTTAGGTAATATTTTTCTTTTTACATATTGATAGACATGGTAGCCTAGTGGTTAGCACAATGCTTTACGCTACAGAGGACCCAGGATCTCTCCCTGACTGTGTGGGTTTCCTCCGAGTGCTCTCACAGTCCAAAGATGTTTGGTAGGCTAATTGGTCATTGTAAATTGTCCCGTGATTAGGCTAGGATTAAATCAGGGGATTGTTGCAGCACTCGAAAGGCCACACTGTATCTCAATAAAATACAAGTAAAGTAAACTTTTACAGCCTGTTTTTATTTCCTTGGTCAATTAAAAAAGTGACTCATTTTCCGTGGTTGTTGCTGCAAATGAAATGTGCAGCATATCACTTCTCATAGTGATGTCCTGCATCCAAAATATGCCACCTATATCAGCACTGAAAGGGTCACATAGTATTTCATAAACTCTGTGATTTTAATATCATTATGATTCACACCTATGAACTTTGAAATCCAGTTGCAGAGTATTCAAAAAGAGCACCGTATAAATGAGTTTCTAGATAGTTACCTTAACCAAGCTCACCCATGCCATTTCAAGGTTTTATAACCTCTCTTCTCACTCTTCCACAGATTTTAGCTTCCAACGTTGCTCAAAAGTAGGATTGTCAAACCAGAGAGAGAGAATCTCAAGTGACAGTGCTGACAGTTCACAAAACAGTTCAAATAGCTAAGGAGGTAAAGCGTAAGAAGGAAAGAGTTAACCTTTCCTTCAGAGTAAGACAGCAATGGAGGAAAAAATAGATTGGCAAAATTCAGTAAAACGTAGAGAAATTCTCCATAAAAGTCCTTGATTAACGGGCGGAACGTAAACATACAGACCTTTTCACAAAATCCTGACTCTTAGACACTGCTCATCACGTATTGGCAGGTCTCCTCAGAACTACTGCCAGACCTTCCTGGTGAGAGGTAGCCACTGCTGTGAGAACGTGTCAGGAAATTATCAAAAACAGCTCCTGATTTCACTAATCCATTGAAGATATGCTAGCCTGCTGATTTCAGTCACTTCCGAGTGAGGCTACGGTTTCTTTTCACTCTATCACTCTATCATCACATCTCCACCGCGTCCAACACAATGTTCATCGTTCCTCCAAATACTAGCAGTCTTATCACAATTTAATGAAATTGAGCAAGCCTCAAGCCTTAATCTTACACCTGATTTTTGGTAAAATCTGACTTTTACCAGACAAGTAAGTGAAACCACCAGGGATCCTTTTAAATATTTCCTATTCACAGAAGACATATCAACATCAATTTCTATTTCTTCCAAGAGGATAATTAAACCAAAGATTTTGTAGTTTTTTTTCCCTGAATATTCATTTAATAGTATTAGATTTTATTTCACTTTTTCTAGACTTTTATAGGTACTCACAGAGCTCTTGGCAATGATGCATTTTTGACAAATTTTGAACTGCTGTTTACTGGGGTCGTGATCTGATTGCTGGTCTGTTGCCAACAGAGTCCTTATTTTTGGTTGCAATTCCATCTTTTAAGTTGCCACATCTCACACCATCCCCCAACCAATATGTCAAGTAGGTGATCTATTCTCATGCCTTTGACAATACTGTTTTGTGGTAATCAGTCATGAGGAAGGAGAGTGGATTCCGGTTAATTGGGTGTCGGCAGCCACCTATTTGTGTCAACTCTTGAAGAACAAAAACTAATTGAGAAAATAGCCTTGTTTTATTTGGGACACTATGCTGCCCAAATGGGATAGGAGACTGTTGCTGAAGTTCCTAACTAGTATCAGTCATGTGCACTTGTGTGGCCGCTAAACACTACACCGTACTTCGCGTGAACAGTTTTTAAATAGCGACAGGTGTATGTGTTTGTGTTCGAAAAGCAAAAATTTTTTTCACTGATTGCTGGTGAGAAATAAGCAGTAAGACAATTCAGAACTGTTCTGCTCAAGCATTCAGGCTTGGAGATGCCCGGAGTGAAAATGAAATTATTTCACTAATTCAACGTTAAGAGCTATGAAGAATTTGAAGATTTTGAGAATCACCTTGAATGTTACAATGAAAATGAAAATTTGGAGGTTGCAATTGTCAAAAAGCATTGTATGAAGGCAGTCTATTACCTGCATTAGGTGTGTGCAGTGATTTACAGTCAATCAAGACACCATGACAGTGTACATTGGATGAATTCCTCCAACAATAATATTAGGAACGAATACAGTTTTATAGTACTGTAGTAGTAGTGTTAGTAGCTGCCTTGTGGCTATACCCACACGTGGGGAACTCTTTGGGATTAAACCCCGAGGGAAAAATCTGGAGCTGGAGTCCATACACTGAGTTCAGTGCTGACTGGCAACTCTTGTGATGCTTCTGGTACCAAAATGTATTGGTCTCTCCCGTTCCTTTGGGTTCATCAGATGCATGGAGAGTGGGAGCTTGCTACCTGGGCAACAGCTTGCTCTCCATATCATACTGCCCTGGCTTGTGTATCTAGACAGCTGGGATGCAACATCTGTGGTTGACCCTGACCTGACAGAGGCCTCAACAACTCAACCACAGTTTTGGTAGTGTTCTAATTTATTTTATATTTCATTTAAATACACATTTTTTTACTCAGTTAAATGGTAGATTGTCTTTTATAACAATTTCCATTAAACCAGCTAAATGGGGCGGCCACTTGATTGCATCCGAATTAACTGGAATCCACTGTATTGAAGAACACTATGGACCATCTGATGATCCAACTTTGGCATTCTCCTTTGGGGGAAGTGGTTTTCTGTTTGCTTAACTCCTTGCATTTGAAGGTCAGTCTAAAGCTTTCTAAGACACCTAAATATTCCCCATCAACAGCTGGCCTTTGGCAAGATTTTTATGTATGTTCCCTGACGCAGTTTCTTTCTATTTTGCTGTGTGCAGGTTCTTGATTATCGCAAGATAGTTCTCCTCTTTTAGTAACGCTTATTTGAAGGTCATGATTTCTGAAGGAACAGTGTTGGCAGTAAAATTAACTGCAAAAACCACAATAATGCCACAAAATCTATTGCTCTACACACTGCAGAAGCATCTACTTCAGACCTTATTATAACTCTATTAGATGAAAAAAGATGATGTAAAGGGAAAAATGGGAAGACACCTCGGTTTAGTAAATTGTTCTGGGATACCACCTCCAAGAGGACAGCAAGCTTGTTGTGGTTTGGAGACTTGTGTGCCTCAGTGACCTGGAGAGCTATGCTGGCTGGAGTCAAGGCTTTATACTTTGGTTCTTGGTTGGGTCACCCATGCCAAATAGGTCAAAGGGAAGAGGCCAGACCAAGAGTGCTCCATTGTCCTCCAAGTCCAGGGGTTCAACTCAAGGCTAATGGCCGTGAGTGGTGAAACAAAACTATGATGGAAACAGCAATGAAGAATTCTTCTGTGTCTGGGGAGCAATTGTATTCTTGAGTCTCCACCCAGAATTTGTATGACTGACAGTAGTGAAAACTGAGCTACTGACATGATGATGGAAACCCTGAACACCACCAGAGATGGAGGACCTTCATTGCTTCCCTAAACAACAGTGCATAACGAGCAGTAAGGGGAACTAGATTCACACTGTAAATGCTGATAGGGAGCCAAGGTGGGAGAAATGTTTATGTAATTATCAAGTTTGTATAACTCCTTCGTGCTTTAAAACATGAGCATAATAGAATTATAAAAAAATTTATTTTATAAAAATAATATTTAATTTTTTTTTATTTGGATATAATATTGCTATCACAGCTGGCCCTCTGGTATAACTTGGCTTAACCTGTTCGCTGACTTCCATGAATCGGATTTTTCACAAATGAACCGGGCATAGATTTAAATTACCAAAAGTTTACAGACTTAATGAGAACAAATTTCTTCTCCCACATCTTCAGGCACTAGGTTCTGGTTCTTTTATTTGGGTGGCTTAACTTCTGTTTCGGAAGTGCTGAATCTCACATATCTAGATTAGGTGTCTCAAGAACATCGTCTAATGAATTTTCAAAGTTGATGTGGTAGCTGTGATCAGCCATCTGATGTGACAGTTGCTAATTGTTTTCTTCTGTTTCAAAGACATAAAACTAATTTAGTAAAGCAATCTCATCGTGCTGCAGTTACTTAGCCATCAAGCTCAGTTTGGTGACATTTATAAATAAATATCTATTTCTTTGCTGTGTATTACTTCTTTATACAATATATTAAAGCACAGCCAACATAGCAAAGCAAAGCAGGAACTAAATTACCTATTTTAATCACCAGCTTTCATTCCAAGATGCTAGAGGACAGAATTTAAATTTTTATTCCAATAACATACAAAAAGCATGCTGCATTGGCTGCATTCTTTTGGATGAGCCGTTGAACCAAGCTTCAGCTGCAGTGTTTTGGAACGATGTTTTTACACCATAAAAAAAAGAAAAAAGGAACTAGCCTCTGCAGTATCCAGGTCATCTTCAAGGAGGGCTGTCTCAGAAAGGCAGTGTCCACCGTTAGGAACCTCTCATTGTTACCGTCGAGGAGGAGGTACAGGAGTCCGAAGACACACACTCAACAATTCAGAAACATCTTTTCCCCCTCTGCCATCTGACTTCTGAATGGATACCGAACCCAGTATCTATCTACCCCATTACCTCACTACTTTTTAAAATTTCCTATTTTTTCACTACATATTTAATTTAACTATTTAACGTACATATACATACTGTAACTGAGAGTTTCCCTTTTCTCTCTATCATCATGTATTGCATTGTACTGCTACTGCAAAGTTAACAAGTCCCATGACATATGCTGGTGATATTAAACCTGATTATGAATTCCCAATGACCTGGTCAAATATCCTTCCTTAACTAAATAGCCAACGTTTCATAATTTGGACAATTGTTTCAATCTGATTCAAAAAGTGGAGAAATAGATCAGATAATTATATGCCAACCAGCCTAGCATTGGCTGTAAGAAACGTACTTGAAGAAAATTGAAGATAACTACAGTACTTTGCAAAAGTCTTAGGCCCATATATAGCTAGGGTGCCTAAGACTTTTGCACAGTACTGTAGTAACTTTACGTATTGCACTGTACTGCTGCAAAAAAAAACTTCATGAGCTGTGAAATGTCAACAAATCTTTTCCTCTCACAGTTGCTGCTTTACTCGCTGAGGTTCCTCCAGCAGATCATCTTCTGATAGGATTCGTGTTTGCATTTCCAGATCAGTGAGCCAGGTTTCGTGATATTTGACCACATGCACTGCTTTTTACCTGTACTCATCTGGGTACCTATGCACTGATGACATCATCATTCCTTGACTAAGCAGCCAGCTGGGTCTGACAGTCCCTAGTTACTGAGAGGCACCATGGATGCACTTTCTTCATTGGCAGTCCTGCTCTAGAGGACCTCTCTGTTTACCCACAGGAACTTAGCAGTGAAATCAAGTGGTTTCATTGAGGAACTCTTTTTAAAAAACGATATGTTGAAAATCTCCAGACATGGTATGGGAACACAATTCACACAATTGCTTATCACACCATTGCTCCAGGATTTAGTTCTGTGACTTTGTCAGCTAAGTCATAACAGGCTCGACAGGTGTGTCCCTGCACTACTTTTATGTTATTTTAATACAGTTGTAAAGACGAATCTCGAGGAATATTTCACCTAATTCTTACCTGCTCTGAGCAAATTAATACTGTTTATGCTGAGCCCTAGTATCCAGGCAATGCAGGTTCTCAGTACTCTGGCTTATACCAATCAATGGAATGAAGATCGCAGTTATGTGATGTGTGACCCCAATGCCCAGAAGCAGGACCCTTGCAACTGGTGCGTTCACCCCTTGATCCATTTTGTGACTGATCTGGTCCTGATGTGATCACCATAACAAGATTGTTATTTCTGTCCTTGTTATTTTTTATAACTTCAAAATATTAAATTAATTCAAATGAAGACAAGAGAGTCCAGGAATTTGGGACTGGTTTGAGTTTACTTTAAGTGAGGCATGCACGTTTCACGAGGTAGTGTGATGTTGTATGCAATTAATGAATTTACACATAGAACCCGTAATGAATTATTTAAACGAAGAAGAATTCTTACTCAAACAATATATATAGAAAATAACTCAAATGTTATTGAAATGCAAAATACACAACAGTCCTTCATATTCGTACTTTGAAGATTTGAGTTGTTGAGAAAGGCTTATAATTAAATGATTAAGGGTCAACATTTAAAATGGGAGTTTGTCAAATTTTTTTTGTACTCGATGGTGTATCTCTGGAATTCTCTACCTTGAAGACTTGTAGAGTTTAGATTATTGAAAGTATCTAAGATAGACATAGTTACATTTTTGAAAGTCCAGGAAATTGAGGGCCTAAGGGAACTCTCATAGAAGTTGAGGCCAGTGTTAATGAGCCATGATCATATTGAATGGCAAGACAAGTTTGAGGATCTAGTGACCAAGTCCTACTTCTGTTGTCCTGTATTCCTGCAGGTGTAAGAGAGCATTTTTGGATAAATATCTCTCCTCGCGGGAGAGGCCTCTGGATATATGGGTGTATGATGGGTCTGTTTTAAGGATGCATCAGTAAAATATAATTCAAAGTATCTGAGCACTTATGTATCTTGTGAGTTCATGGAATTTCTTCACCCACTGTGACTGAGTGTGAGGCAAAGCACTGTTGCCCCTTTTCTGCTCCCACTTCTTTGTTTCTGCTTGGCTTCCCACCTGGTGCGGAGGATTCTTATACTGTGTCTTATTCACCAAGGTGTTCATGTCACAGTCTGTAAAGCAGAGGTCAGGTCTTCCTTATGTGTGGTATCTCTTGCAGCCAGTTTCAAAAAAGAACGTCCGATATTCTGTTGAAAGTATTCTGACTAGTTGCATCATGGCCTAGTACAGCAAGTCCAATGTGCAGGAATGTAAGGAGCTGCAAAGAGTAGTGGATGCTGATGATTACAATATGGGCACATCACTCCCCACAATTGGAAGCATCGATAGGAGGCTCTGCTTCAAAAATGCAAAAAACGCTAAAGAACCCCACCATTCGTGTCATGCCATCTTTTCGCACCATCAGGCAGGAGGTTCAGGAACCTGAAGTCTCTCACCATCAGGCACAAGAATAGTCACTTCTCTTCAGCCAGTTGAACTTAGAACCAAACTGGTTAAACAATGACGATTTTGGCCACTGCACCAAAAGGGATTTTTACTTTTTTTGTTCTGATTGTGTTCTTTTTTGCAAAAATTGTGTATATGTAATTTATGTTTTTCATGTGAATGTTATTTATATGATGCTGTGTGCCTGAGATTGAAAGAAAGAGAAATTAGGTTTATTTGCTACATATACAATGAAACATCGAAACATACTGTGAAATATATTGTTTGTATCAAAGACCAGCACAGTCCTGTCAATACTGTACTGGGGCAGCCCGCAAGTGCCAGAATAGCATGTCCATAACTTACTAACCCACAACTGGTACATCTTCAAAGTTCATCAGAGTGCATTCATGGAACCACATACAACACTGGGATTCTTTTTCCTGTGGGCATACTTAGTAACTGTAAACAGGATCATAAGAAATAGGAGCAGGAGTAGGCCATCCGGCCCATGGAGCCTGCCCCGCCAAGGTCATGGCTGATCTGTCCATAAACTCAGCTCTATCTACCTGCTTTTCCCCATAACCCTTAATTCCCTTACTATGTAAAAATCTATCTAATTATATGTTAAATATATTTAGTGAAGAAGTCTCAACTGCTTCCCTGGGCAGAGAATTCCACAGATTCACCACTCTCTGGGAAAAACAGTTTCTCCTCATCTCCGTCCTAAAACTTCTCCCCTGAATCCTGAGGTTATGTCCCCTAGTTCTAGTCTCACCTACCAATGGAAACAACTTTTCTATTTCTATCTTATCTATCCCTTTCAAAATTTTGTATGTTTCAATAAGATCCCCTCTCTATAAATAGCAATAAATAATGAGCATGACATAACAAGATAAAGAGTCCTTCAAATGAGATCATTGATTGTCCGAACACCAGAAAAGAATGAGTGTGGTTCTCCCCTTTTGTTCATGAGCCTGATAGGTGAGGGGTAGTAACTGTTCTTGAACCTGCTGGCATGAGTCTTGAAGCTCTTGTACCATCTATCTGATGGCAGCAGCGAGAAAAGGGCATGATCTGGGTGGTGAGGATCTTTGATGATGGATGCTGCTTTTCTATGGCAACGTTTCACGTAGACATGTTCAGTGGTTAGGAAAGCTTTACCCGTGATGACTTGGGCTGAATCCATTACCTTTTGTAGGCGTTTCCGCTCAAAGGCAGTGGTGTTCCCATAGTTCGGCTTTAATGCAGCCAGTCAGCACACTTTCCGCCACACATCTATGGAAGTTTGCTAAGGTTTTCGATGACGTGCCGAATCTTGGAAATGTGGGAGGAAACCAGAGAACCCGGAGGAAACCCACGCGGTCACGGGGAGAATGTACAACCTTACAGACAACAGCTGGTATTGAACCCAAATCGGTGATTGCTGGTGCTGTAGAGCATTGCACTAAACTGCTACTGCTAGTGAGTTTTTTATTGCACCTGTGCATATGTAGATATATTGGTGCACATGATAACAAACTCAACTTTGACTTGGGCTAGAATATAAAAGCAAGGATCTAATGTTAAGGCTTTATAAAGCACTGGTGAGGCCTTGCTTGGAGTATTGTGAGCAATTTTGGGCCCCTTATCTAAGAAAGGATGTGCTGACATTAGCGAGGGTACAAAGGAGATTCAAGAAAATGCTTCTGGGATTGAAAGGCTTGTCATATGAGGAGTGTTAAATGGCTCTGTGTCTGCACTCACTGGAATTCAGAAGAACGAGGGGTGAGCTCATTGAAACCTATCAAATGTTGAAAGGCCTCGACAGAGTGGATGTGGAGAGGAAGTTTGCTCTGGTGGGGGAAGTTAAGACCAGCGCCTCAGAGGTGTCCTTTTGGGACAAAGATGAGAAGGAATTTCTTTAGCTAGGGAGAGGTGAAACTGTGGAATTTGTTGCTACAGGTGGCTGTGGAGGCCAGGTCATTGGATATATTTAAGGCAGAGGTTAACAGGTTCTTCATTAGAAGAATACAGGGTGAAAACAAGAAATTGCGGCTGAGAAGGAAAATGAATCAGCCATGATGAAATGGCAGAGCAGACTCGATGGGCCAAATGGTCTAATTCTGCTCCTATATCTTATAGCCTTTTGGAAAACACTTACAGCAGTTCTCTGACTTAGTGGGAAGTCTTCTTTCAGGATTGTAGCCTTGATACATAGGAAAGGGTTGACTAGTTAGTGCATGACTTTACTTTGTGTAGGCTCTCCATTGTGAAATAACAATTTAAAAGCAACCATGAATTCTCAAAGCTTGCATCTAATCTGAGCAGATATGAATAGCATGGCTTAATTGCACAAAGAAGTCTCAACTCTCCTACTTCAGAGAAATTCAATTTGTTGGTAAAGTTAGAGGTATAGAATCCTAAAGTTATAGTCACAGAAATGGGTGCGAAGCTCATTGCATCCGCCAACCTATCTGACCATCTACAATAATTCCATAATTGCTAATTATAACAAAAACTAGGACAACATGGATTTTTGAAAGGGAAATTATGTTTAACACACCTTCTAAAGTGTATTGAGGTTGCAACCAGCAGAATAGATAAAAGTGAGTCAGCTGATACAGTGTATTTGGACTTTCAGAAAAGATGTCACACAGAAACAACATTGGAGTTGTGGTATTGAGGGCAATATACTGCTATTGATTGAGGATTGGTTAAAGAGGGTGGTAATAACTGGGTAATTTTTGCATTAGGAGATCACGTACAATGGGGTATCGGTTTGGGCCAGGATTCTAACTGTTCTCAATCTATAATTACTTAGCTAGTTTCGACATGTACGCGGAACAGGCAATTCCAGCCCAATGAACCGTGTCCCCCAGCAACTCTGTTATTTAACACTAGCCTAATCACAGAACAATTTACAATGGCCAATTAACCAGTACGTCTTTGGACTGTAGGAGGAAACCGGAGCACCCGGAGGAAACCCACAGTGTCATGGGGAGAACATACAAACTCCTTACAGACGACACTGGAATTGAACTCCAAACTCTGATGCCCTGAGCTGTAACCGTGTCACGCTAACCGCTAGGCTACCGTGACGCCCCCGAGGATTTGGATGAAAATTAAAATGAGTATAATATATCCGAGTTTAGTGATACAGCATGCGTGAGTATATAACATATGAAGTATAATGTGGAAAGATATGAGGTTGTACACTTTTATAAATGGCTATAATGAGGGGCAAAAACATAAAGTGTTTGGAGGAAAGTATAGGGGAATGTCTGAGGCCTGGAAAACACTGACAGGGACTGGTGGTAGAGACAGATATATTAGGGATATTTAAGAGACTCTTAGATAAGCACTTGGATGAAAGAAAAATGGAGGGTTATGTGGGAGGAAGTGTTAGATTTCCATCTGTTACGTCCTCATGCATTCTGTTGATCTTGGAATAAGTTAAGGGGTCGGCACAACATTGTAGGCCGAAGGGCCTGTACTGTTCTATGTTCGATAAAGATTGAAGATCTTTAGAAATGATTGAAAAGTGCTGATTTCAGAAGTGCCTGGATGACCTTATACACAAATCAACAAAGGTCAACATTGAGATGTAGGAATCCAATGGGAAGACCAAAGCCGTGTTGGCTTTTACTGCAAGAGGGCTTGAGTCCAAAAGTAGAAATGCCTTGCTTCAACTATAATCGGCTCTCATAGAGTCAGCAATTCCTGAGGAAGTGTTGCGAACAGCTGGAATAAGAAGCGAGTTGATGTCATTAATCAGGAAAACAGCAGTTGGAATTTCTGGAACATGTACTGAGGAACGGGAAGCTCGAACATCTTGCAGTGACGGGAAAAACTGTTGGAAGAAAAAGTCGTGTTCGACAGTGCATGGCATTCATTAGTTACGTTAAGGGATAAGCAGGCAAACGTTCTGAAGAGCTTATTAGAACTTCTCAGATTAAAGACAGATGGAAGGCCGTGATTGCCCACGTCATACGATACGGCACAAAATGGTAATGATGATGGTAGAGCCACAAATCAGGCCAATTTGGAAAGGTTGGGTACAGACCAAATGTGGCTGTGGGGTCCAGCCCCAGAGTGTGTTGATGCGACTGGGCCGGGGTCTTAGACTGAGGAATGACCGATATTTGGACAATTTAAATGCTGGGTCAGATGAATTTAAAAGGCAGGACGTCGGGACCTGAGGCGAGGGTTGGGCCAGTTCTGCTCACTGCTCCACAGCGCTTACTCCGCATGTGCTGAACTGAGGCTGAGGCTGTGGCCTGCTCCGACTGTTCCAGGCTTCATTTGTGAGGACTCACTTTCGTTCTAAATGCTAATTGCTTACTTTTATTGCTTGCACGATTTTTTTCTCTCTCTCTTCACATTGGGAGCTTGACGATCTTTTTTTTAATGGGTTCTTTTGGATTTCTTGTTTTGTGGATGCCTGTAATGAAACAAATTTCAAGGTTGTATAGTAGGTACATACTTTGAACTTTGAACATTTTGCATGGTCTGGTATTGTTATACTTTGTAGAGTGCAACCGACCTTGCTGATGAAGCCCATTTGAACCGATTCTATCAGTGATACACTGCATTCGTCCATACTTCTGCCCAAGAGCGTTATAGGGTATCAATTATCAATATGTTCATGACAGGGATCAATATGATTTTTGGATGTATGTGGTTCTTGCAGGTGACAGTGAGGTCATTAAGTGGTAGAGCAAGATTGGGTGGTGGGGCAGAGACATGGCTCTACCAAAGAAGGAGCAAGGTGCTCCTTACCTCCTCTAGCCTGCAGGTCACCCTTGTACAAAGTGTAGCACCTGCTTAGCCCCCCCGTCAGGGTCATGTGAAGCCATAGGAGCAGGTAGAGGATGGTTGTATGACCTGGTTAGGCGACCACTGACACCAGGCAGACAATCTCTGAAGAGTATGGATAATGGCTGGGTTCATCCATCTTGTAAAGACACTGCCCAGAAGAAGGCAATGGCAAACCACTCCTGTAGAAAAATTTGCCAAGAACAATCACTGTCATAGGCCATGATCGCCTACATCATACATCACAGCACGTAAAATCAAGGAATTAAATGTTCTTTTGTTCAGCTGTGAACCCAGCCAGGTTAAGATAATAATTGAGTCCTGATGAAGGGTCTCGGCCCGAAACGTGGACAGTTTACTCTTTTCCTAGGTGCTGCCTGATCTGCTGAGGACCTCCAGCATTGTATGTGTGTTGCTCTGAATTTCGAGCATCTGCAGACTTCCTTGTGTTTAAGATGAACTGATTTGCTCTGCTGTTCTTAATTATTGTTTGTCTACAGTGGTTCAGTTGGCAGCACAACTAGAATGTGCTGGCTTCAAATACCATTCCCAAAGTCTGAACTGAGGCTTCAGCACAGTATCTAGTTGCTGCTCTATGGGAGCCATCTGAGTTTGCAAACCCCGTCTGATCTATCAGGTACAAATTCCCGAGCATTGTAATGATAATGAGCAACCAATTTATCGCTGATATTGAAGTACCACACTGAAAGATTATCTGGTCATTATCACATTACAGTTTGTGGTTTGCAGTGTGAAAATTAGCTGGCGTGTTTCCTATATCGCAGCAATGAGAACTTGTTTTAATGAGCTTACCAATATTTTCAGGTCATGGAAACTGTTTTACTTACGTATGTTTTTCCTACCTTCATAGTATTTCCTTGGCCAACAGTGTTAACTCAGGGAATTGAGGGCAATGGGAGATTGGCACAGAAGAGGATATGAGGCCTGGAGTAGATTTGCTGCAGCCACGTTAAACTAGCAGGAAAGGCTTGTCGGGTAGGTAGCCTATTCCTGCTTCTATTTCTTATATTTTTCTGTTCCTACAGTTCTGTGCAAAAGTCTTTGGCACATATATATAGCTAGGATGCCTAAGACTTTTGTACAGTACTAAAGTAATTGTATCCTGACCAAGGTTCTTGGCCTGAAACATGGATTGTTTACTCTCTACCATCGATGCTGCCTGGCCGGCTGAGTTCCTCCAGCATTTTGTATGTGATGCTGTAGTAATTGTAAGTTTTGCTGTTGCAAAATAAAATAAAATTTCATGATATATGTGAGTGACGGCAAACCTGATTCTGATTGTTTGTTATCTGCCATGTCAAATGACGTGGGTGATCATGGTCTTTCCATGACCATGACTGTTCTTGTCAAATTTCTCTGCAGAGAGGGTTTGCCATTGCCTTCTTCTGGGCAGTGTCTTTACAAGATGGGTGGCCCCAGCCATGATCAGTACTCTTCAGAGATTGCCTGCATCAGAGGTCGCATAGCCAGGTCTCGTGATATGCACTATCTGCTCATACGATCATCCACCACCTGGTCCCATGGCTTCACTTGACCCTGATCCGGGGGGCTAAGCAGGCACTACACCTCGCCCATGGGTGATCTACAGGCTAGCAGAGGGAAGGAGCTCCTTAAACCTCCTTCGATAGAGACACATCTCCACCCCACCACCCAAATTTTGATATAGGTGTATATTGTGGACAGAGACTGGGAAGGGGACAGGGAGAGGGAAACTCATGGCTAAAAAAAGGGCAAGGGAGAGTGGAGGGAGCGGGGAAGCACCAGAGAGTCATTCTGTAATGATCAATTATGGACGGTTGGGAATCAAATGACCTTGCCTGGTGTCTCAGTGCTGAGTGTGTCTACACTCACGACACCACCCTCCACCCCTGGCACTCCTTCATTGTCACCTGTCCCACACCCTTCCCATGGCGCTCCACTCTCGCCATTCCCAATTCCATGCTCCCACCAGATTTACAAACTTGCTCCCCATTCCACATCGACAAATACAGTACTGTGCAAAAGTCCTAGGAACCCTGGTTATACGTATACATATGTGCCTTAGACTTTTGCACAGCACTATACGTTCACTATACTTTCAAATTTGCACTGGCATATATTTGCACTTCACACCATTATGTCTGTGATTCCAACAACGAAAGGTTAGATTCACCAATTCTAAAGTTACAAATGACAAGAAATGATCAGTCAGGGCTGGACCTAAGAGGGAAGATTAGACCAGATACTGAGGATCCAGAGGTGAGTAGAAAGTGCAGGTTTGAAAACATGAATTATCTTGCCAAAAATGCCTGGAGCCACAGGTGATGTTGTCAAATAAGATGGAATGTACACGTGAAATATATCGATGCTATAACGACAGATGTAGTGGTCAACAAGCTAATAAAGCAACCTTTGTAGTAGGCGATGTCTCTTTCTGGAGCACATTCAGTGAGTTTATAGTATTGGAGTTGATTTTTCTGAGTGAATGTCCAGCCATTCAACGACTGGCACTAGTCAAGCACATCGTGCTCAAGTGTCTGGTGGAGAGGCTCACTCTGAAATCTCTATTCTGCTATGTTTTAATAGCAATTGTATCCCTATGTATTGCCCTTCATGAGATATGGCCTTGTGTGTAGTTGCTGAAAGTTTTCAAGATCTGTAGAAACAGTGAATTCAATTTATTTATTTATTTATTTATTGAGATACAGTGCAGATAGGCCTTCTGGCCCTTTGCCCAGAAACCCAGAAACCCCCTGATTTAACCCTAGCCTAATCATGAGACAATTTACAATGACCAAATAATCTGATGGCTGCTATGTTTTAGACTGGGGGTGGGGGGGTGGGAACCGGATCACCCAGAGAAAACGCACGTATTCCATGGGGAGGACGTATAGACTCCTTCCAGATTACATTGGAATTGAACTCTGAACTTTGATGCCCCAAGCAGTGGCTTCATCCTTCTGCTGGCTTTCTCAGACATGCCCATCTATAGGTGTTGCAGAATTGGAAATGTAGGTGACCAGCCCTTTGAAAATGCTTCACCATTTGTCAGGGTTTCTATTTTGATCCCATTTTCCTGTCATATTCCAGAATTCCTTGATTCCTTTCCCGTCCAGAAATCTGCCAATTGCCATTTTAAATTAACGCAGGGAGCGGGCCTCCACAGCTCCTCAGGATACAGAGATCCAAAGTTTCACAACCATTTGGATGAAGACCTACTGAAGATGATATTCTGAATTTGTGATCTGAGGGTTTCAGCTCCTCAGCTAGGGAAAACTTCTTCCCTACATCTAGCTCGATAAGTACTGTGGACTTCTGCATATTTCATTGCAGTTATTTCTCACTCTTCTAAATTCTAGAAAATATTAGCCTTGTTTGCTTAATTTCTCCTCATATGACAAATCAGAAATCAGTCTTTTCAATCTCTGCTGTATGGCAAGTTCTTGATTTATACATATATATATAAATGCCCCTCACTTTCTCCACCAACAATAAAATCCAACCTGGACTAGGAGTAATGAGTAACCCCTGTTATTTAACATCAGTGGGTCACCCTTACCTGCTGCAAGTGCAGGTAAAATCTGAAACTCAGAAAAATGCCAGGATGAAAAAAAAACAAAGGTGGGCAACTCGTAAAGATTAAACATGGGAGAGTCTGCAGATACTGGAAATCTAAAACAACATACACAAAACGCTGGAGGAATTCAGCCAGCCAGGTCATATCCATGGAAATGAATAAACAGTTGACATTTCGGGTCGAGTCTCTCCTTCAGGACTGGAAAGATGTGTGGGGGTGGAGTGGGGGGGGGGGAGATGCCAGAATAAAAAGGTGGGGGAGAGGAAGGTAGATAGCTAGAAGGTGATAGTTCAGGTGAAAGGTAAAGGTCTGGTGATGAAGAAATCTGGTAGGAGAGGAGAGTGGACCATAGGAGAAAGGGATGGAGAAGGGCACCATGGGGAGGTGATAGGAGGTGATAAGAGGTAAGAGGCCAGAGTGGGGAATAGAAAAGGGGAGGGGAGGGAAAATTATTTTACTGGAAGGAGAAATCAATATTCCTGCCATCATGTCGGAGGCTATCCAAAAGGAATATAACGTGTTGCTTCTCCACCCTGAGTCTGACAAAAGAGGAGGCCGTAGTCCAACATGTCTGAACAGGAATGGGGATAGGAATTAAAATGGTTAGCCACCAGGAAGTTCTGCTTTTGGTGGATGGAGCAGAGGTGCTCGATGAAGCAATCCCCCAATTTACGATGGGTCTCACCAATGGAGAGGAGAGCACCGTGAGCACTGGACACAATAGATAACCCCAGAAGATCCACAGCTGAAGTGTTGCCTCACCCGGAAGGACTGTTTGAGTGGAGGTAGGGAAGAGATAAATGGGAAGGTATAGCACTTTGGCCATTTGTAGGGATAAATGCCTGGAGGGAGATTAGTAGGGAGGGACAAATGGGCAAGGGAATCACAGAGTGAGTGATCCATGCAGAAAGCAGAGTTAGGGGGAGTAAAGATATGATAGGTGGTAGGAGTCCCTGTTACCTTATTGCTTCACGTATATACACAAGAACATTGTTCTTCCAGATCAAAGGTCAGGATGATCAATTAGGTTAATTTCATGTGAGATATATAAAATCATGGTTTCTTAAGTGTAACTATTTTTGTGCAACTTCTGCCTTACCTTCTGTTCTCATAGTTATGCTTCAGTACAGAATTAATTAAATTTTTTTGATTTTGCTAGATGGACAAATAGATTAATTTACCTCAAATAATTTTACTTTTAAGTCTCTTAGAAACACTCTCCCTTATAAATTTCTAAATGTCGTCAGTGAAGTAAAAATAATTGATTAATTCTGTGCGTTTAAGTGTTGCAGTTAGCTACAGTGACCTAGATTGAAATAGACACTGTGCTTTTCCCAAGTTTAAAATGGAAGACCAGATGCAATCTGTCTAAGAGATTGCTAGGTCACGTGTTAAGGTAAAGGCTTCTTTGATTTGGGCTGTGATTGAAATTGTGGAGATCACAAGATATCAGCACCTGTGCTGACATCTTGTGATCTTCATTATTTCAACCACAAATTACACCTCAGCTCTCAATAACAGATGCTTAACACCATTGTATTTCAAAAAGGATCACCTTACTAATTACCACTAGTAACTGCTTCTCATCATTTTATATCAAGGAATAGAAATAGCCTGTGATTTTTTTGTATGTTTTGTGACCGTGATTGACAGCCCCCGCTTAAAAAGAGTTCGGCTTTATAAACTGGTCATCTTTCTCATTGAAATGCATATCCTGCCCCACTGTTGAAATGTTCCCACAACCAATGGGTTCACTTTCAAGGACTCTTCATCACATGTTCTCAATATTTATTACTTATTTATTTATATTATTGTTTTATTTGCATTTGCATGGTTTGTTGTCTCCTGCACTCTGGCTGAAAGCCCCAGTTTGGCAGTCGTTCAATGATTCTGTTATAGTTCCTATTCTGAACATTTGTTGAGTATGCCCACAAGAAAATGAATCTCAGGGTTTTATATGGAGACATATATCTTCTTTGATCATAAAAGTCATTTGCCACAGGCAGCTGTGGAGTCTATGAATATTTAAGGCAGAGGTTGATAGATTCTTGATTGGTCAGGGCATAAAGGGGTATGGGAGGAAGTCAGGTGATTGGGGGGGTGAGAGAAAAAAAGGATCAGCGCGATGAAATGGTGGAACAGACTCGATGGGCTGAATGGCCTAATTCTGCTCCTATATCTTATGGTGTAAAATTTACTTTGCATTTTATATCTTGAGAAATCCACTTATCTCCAGAATAGTTCAACAAATTCTGGTTCAAATCTTTTTAATATAAAGAAATTTAACAATAACTGCCTTTCTCCAAATAAATTGAAGATGTGAATAACAACTTGACTTTATATAGGGCTTTAATATTTTAAAAAGTCCAAGGTAAAAATATATTTTAAGATAGCACTTTTAATATCAGAACCTACATACCAAACACCCTCTGAATGATGGGCGAAAATGGTTGGTGAGACTTATGGGAGAAAATAAGTACATAGGACCATTATAAAAGCAGGAATAGGACCTTTAAACTTCCTTGTTCATCTGTAAAATCACAGATGGGCATCACCTGTTCACTTTCCTTCCTAATTACAATGTCACTTACTTCCCCTTGTGTTCAAAATATTTTTGATTTCAGCTTTAAAAAGACATACACAACCCACAGGAGTGGAGAATTCACAGCACTTTGAGCAAAAAGGTCTGTATTCATCTACATATCAGCCATAACTGGCCAACCTTTTATCCAGTGACTGTGCACCTACTTCTGGATTCTCAGGAGAAAAAAGCTGCTTCACATTTTCCCACCAATCTCTCCAGAACTGTTCTTGCCTCAGCCTTCTAAACTCTGTCGGAGCCTGGAGACTTTGCGACCCAGAGGTTCAGAAGTCAAGAATGAGGCTTGTTGCACACTGCCCAGCAATCCCCCAGTTTAATCCTAACCTTATCACAGGACAATTTGTAATGACTAATCAACTTACCCTGTGGTACATCTTTGAGTTGTGGGAGGAAACCAGAGAACCCGGAGGAAACCCACGCGGGTCATGGGGAAAACAAACCCCTTGCAGGCAGTGGTGGGAATTGAACTCATGTTGCTGGTACTGTAAAGGATTGTGCTAACCACTATATTACCGTGCACAAAAAAAATAGCTCAGACTAAAAAAAGGTCCAGTGATAACAAGTAACCTATAAAATCGATTGATTCGATTCACCTGCTGTAGAAAAACTAAGGACCTTTGAGAAAAAAAAGCTATACTACAATTTTTGGAAAATTCACTCAACAATTCCATACATGTACGTGATTATGCAAGCATAGTAAAGATTAAGCTTCAGGAAAATAACAATTTTACACTCCAATCTAACAACTCTTATGTAATCTTTTTCTCAGTATGGATGGACTAGCCTTATCCTGGCAATCATCTAGTTCGTCATCACTGCATGGACTCCAATGTTTGTCCTCCATCTGCCACAGTTCCTGCAATGAATCATGGGAGTATCCCAAAATGGAGAGATGGTCGGGCCTCTCAATACACATGAAAGTCCGTCGTAAATTTAACAACTGTGTATAACATGTAATTTAACATGGAGAACCACTTTCTTTACAGGAACAACCCCAGGATGCCATTAGAAACAGGAGGCTGGGATTAGCTGAAGACCTTTTTTATTGTACCCATGGTTTGCTGAGATGTTCTGCTGAAAAGCAAAGTTGTATATACTCTGCCTTGTGAGAACTGCTGGGAATTGCATATATTTTATATAAATCAAACATGATCCTGACAAATTATGTAAAATACCTCCAGCAACTATGTATCCCTATTGCAGATTTAATTCTGTGTATCATATGGCAGGAATAATACTTACATCCTCATCCCAACCTGAAAAAATATATAGATGCTTCATTTTAAATATAACTGATGTATTAAAAACTCTGTACATTTTTAGTATAAATAATATCTACTATATGTAGTAAAAGTGAATATAGAAAATACAATGTTTGTAAAGATTATAAATTCATTAATGCCTTTGGTTTAGTGGCTAAGGACTACATCTATGATTTTGCTGCTTTTTAAGAACTTCCCTTGTAACTACATGAACGTAATTCTGAAACTGTATTGCTTGTAATTTTCATCTCAAACACTAGAGACCAGTGTTGCACTGAATCAGATATGGCCAAAAGGCTGAAAGCAGTTTTCGAATGCCTTCTCGAGCGTAATAGTCAAAGACAGAAAGTGGCAGATGAGCTATTGGGCTGCATCCCATCAGTGCACACTGTCCGAGCTGAGCCAATATTTGATCTGACATCTATTTTTTATTGACATACGGTACCAAATAGGCCCTCCTGACCCTTTGAGGGCTGCCCACCAGTGGCCGATTTGACCCTAACCTAATCATGGGACAATTCACAATGACCAGTTAACCTTTGGACTGTGGGAGGAAACCAGAGCACCCAGAGAAAACCCACACTGTCATGGGGAGAATGTACAAACTCCTTCAGGAGCAGCGGTGGGAATTGAACCCTGATCGCTGATACCACAAAGCGTTGTGCTAACCACTACGCTACCGTGCCACCCCTTGTGGCATTACCTTGTTTCATAGCCTATTTCAAAAAGTGTTCAATTACTCAACTGCAAAACTTTATCTTTCCACGGCTACTGGCAGAACTGCTAGTTCACTCCTAGCAATATGCCTCCCATGAAAAGCTCTCCTTGTCCAGTGATGGTAAGATATGATGAAGGAGCACTATGCTATATCATAGTCATTAATTTAATAATCAGGCTACACTTACTTACTCTCTGTTATGCGCTTGCATTTAGGACAGCAATGAAGGTTCTCTATCTCTGTCTGTCCACGGGCAAAACTAATGTAAGGGGGTTCTTCTTTTATGTTAACTGTGTAGCCTAATTAAAATGGCTTCTTTGTGATGTTAGATGCTGAGAAAGTCCTCCCATTAGGAGTTTGTTTTGGATTATCTATTGATAAGAGGGCAAATGAACCAATTGGGATAGTTGTTATGCTTTCTGTGTGTCTGTAAGATACGGCGGTGCGCGGGTTTTTGTGCAGAAGGCAGGGGAGAGACAGATAGAGGATGGACCAGGTGCTGTGAGTCCGCTAACGGGGTCGGACCCCGAGCAGGAGTCTGAGGCCCAGGGTGTTCGGCGAGGAGAGGAGATGGAGACGGACTCGTGTGGAGTGTCTGGTCGAGCACCTTTGTTGGTTCCAGGCGGCAGGTCGAGGTGGTCTGAGGGGTCGCAGGGTGAAGAAGGAGGGTCCTGAGCTCCAACTGTTTGTGCATGAAGAGATTGAACTTCGTTAAGTGTGGCACCTTTTATTTTCCTTTTATATTTTATTCTCCATTAATTATATAGTTCCAGTAATATCTATAAGCTGTAAATCATTTAATCGTATCTGGTGTATTGTCTGTTATTTGGGCGGGGTGGGGTACATCACACAGCATCCACACAAACTAATTACCCAGTTTGGCGGAGCCGAGGGCTGTTTCCCTAGACAACAGCGAGCTGACAGACCCTGCTGCTGGCCAGGGGGGCTACACTAATTTTGGTTTTGTTCTTGGCAGTGTTCAGGTCTTCCTTTATTGTGCCAGTAGCTTCCTCTGGGTTTCACTACTGTAGCCATTCAAGTCCCGAGTGGAGACTCAGGAATACCGTTGCACACAGAGATTGCTGTTTCTGTTACAATTTCTTTTGGCCAGCCAGGGCTGTTAGCCCAGAGCTGAACCCCCGAACGGGGAGGACCAGTGGATCACTCTTGGTCTGGCCTCTTCCCTTTGACCTGTTTGGCATGGGTGACCCTACAAAGAGCCAAAGCACAGGACCTGTGTCCAGCCATCATAGCTCTCTGGGTTATTAAGGCACGCAAGCTTCCAAACCACAACAAGGTTGAGGACCTCTAGGCTATAAGTTGACTAAAACAAATGGAGCAGGATTTCCTTTTCTGCTGCATCTATGCCGCAAGTACGTTTATCAACTGCCGCTCTTTCCTTTCTGCAACAGTTGCAACTAAGGCAAAAATAATTGAGCTGCAGAAAATACTCTGCGTCAGCAAAACCAAAGAACTGACTGTAGGCTTCAGGAGAGGGAAAGCAGAGGTCCATGAGCCAGTCCTCATTGGAGGGTCAGAGGTCGACAGGGTCAGGAACTTTAAACTCCTGGGCGTTACTGTTTCAGTGGACCTGTCCTGCACCCGACGTGTAAGTGCAATTGCAGAGAAAGCACGGCAGCAACTCTGCTTCCTCAGGAGTCCACAGAGATTTGACAGGACATCTAAAACTTCTACGAGCTTCCACAGATGTGTAGTGGAGAGTGTATCAACTGGCTGCGTCATGGCCTGATATACCGACGCCTTTGAAATGGAAAATCCTACAAAAGGTAGTGGATTTTGGCCTGTCCATCATGGGTAAAGCTCTCCAACCATTGAGCACATTGACATGAAACACTTTTGTAGGAAAGCAGTATCCATCGTCAGAGATCCTCACCTCCCAGGCCTTGCTCTTTTCTCGCTGCTGCATCAGGTAGAAGGTGCAAGAGCCTCGGGACTCACACCGCCAGGGTCAAGAACAGTCACTACCCCTCAACCATCAGGCTCGTGAACAAAAGGAGATAATTACATTCACTTGTCCATCATTGAAATGTTCCCAACAACCAGTGATCTCAATTTGAGGACTCTTTATCGCATTATCTCATGTTGTTATTATTTATTACTATTTTATATATTTGCATTTGTGCAGTTGTCTTCTGCACTCTGGTTGATCTTTCATTGATCCTGCTTTAGTTACTATTCTATAGATTTGTTGAGTATGCCCACAGGAAAACAAAGGAAAACGAAAATGATAAAGTATGTGGTGATATATATGTACTTCAATAATAAATTTACTTTGAACTTTGATCTTTGAATACTCAGCACCCCAGGCAGCATCTGCAGAGAAAGAGGAGGTTTGCATTTCCAGTCTGTTACCCTTTAGAACTGGAAAAGGTTAAGAGATAAACACATTTAATGATGCAGAGAAATGAGAGAGGAGAAATGGAGCAGAAGGCAATGCATATGATAGGGTAGAAAATGAAAGAGACAAAATGCCAGCAAGTGCTGTGTATGTGGATAAAAAGTGAAAAGAACTGAAAACGTGTGCAGTGGGGCTGGTAAAGAAACAAAATAACAGAAGTAACAGAATCAATTGGATTATTTTGAAAGCAAGACTCCACTATGAATCTATAATTATTCATCTATCAAATTCATTCCTAAGATTGCTGTCAAGGCCAACAAATAACACAGATCTATGACTACCTTTGAGAGAGTGGTGGCAAATTGGCTTCTTGAACTGCCATAGTCGGTGTAGTGAAATTGTTATCTAGCTAGCTCTATCTATGGACTTCAAAACTGTGGAATTCCTTTATCTTAAAATATAAACATAACCATATAACAATTACAGCACGGAAACAGGCCATTACGGCCCTTCTAGTCCGTGCCGAACTCTTACTCTCACCTAGTCCCACTGACCTGCACTCAGCCCATAACCCTCCATTCCTTTCCTGTCCTTATATCTATCCAATTTAACTTTAAACGAGAACATCAAACCTGCCTCAACCACTTCGGCTGGAAGCTCGTTCCATACAGCGACCACTCTCTGAGTAAAGAAGTTCCCCCTCATGTTACCCCTAAACTTTTGTCCTTTAACTCTCATCTCATGTCCTCTTGTTTGAGTCTTCCCCACTCTCAATGGAAAAAGCCTATCCACGTCAACTCTATCAATCCCCCTCATAATTTTAAACACCTCTGTCAAGTCCCCCCTCAACCTTCTACGCTCCAAAGAATAAAGACCTAACTTGTTCAACCTTTCTCTGTAACTTAGGAGATGAAACCCAGGCGACATTTTAGTAAATCTCCTCTGTACTCTCTCAATTTTATTGACATCTTTCCTATAATTCGGCGACCAGAACTGTACACAATACTCCAAATCTGGCCCTACCAATGCCTTATACAATCTCAACATTATATCCCATATTTTTGGTGTTAAATCGCTAGTGTGTTATTATCTCGTTTATGTTACTTGAGCAAGACAGAGCTTGTTGAATTCTTCAGTGAAAATTTTATGTAGCTAAATAAATAGCCACTAGGTGGAGGCATTGCACAATTATCATCAAAGTGCAGACAGTCTACTCAGAAAAAGGAATTTTTCACCGATTCCAAAAAACAGTCTGAGGGACAGGGATAGTTAAATGAACAGTGGAGTTGCCCTTCCTTCAAACAGAATTGTGCTGTGATGACTTGAGGATAGATAAGCAGGATGCAAGTGTTCAGAAACTGGATATAATATGTTGAAAGTACAGTCAGTAGTTTTGAGGTGCAAGGAGAAAAGGACCCACAAAAGGTCCAAGATAGAGTTTGGCCAAAGGCTGACCACTCTAACACTGGCCCACTCCAACAATGGATGCTCTGCTTACACCTTCCTTCTTCTTATTGGCTCAAATAAAACTCACTCCCGACGAGACTTGTTCTTTTCAAATGGCTCCTGCCCTGAAATGGTGCTGTTATCTCACTCACTAATTCAAACAACAGGAACAGGTCTATAAGAATTTGGAAAACCATGGACTAACTAGGGAGAGCCAGCATGGCTTTGTGTGGGGCAAGTCATGTCTTACTAAATTGATTAAGTTTTTTGACGAGGTGATTGATGAAGATAGAGCTGTGGATGTTGTCTGCATAGATTTTCGTAAAGTGTCTGACAAGGCCCCTCGTGGGAGCAAAGGTAAATTGGCTGTTTGGATTCTAAGCAGGCTTTCCCAAAGAAGACAGAAGGCAGTAGTCAAAGGGATTTACTCTAGCTGGAGGTTTGCGATTGGTGGTGTTCTGCAGGGATCTGTACTGGGACCTCTGCTGTTTGTCATATATATATAAATGAACTGAATGAAAATATTGATGGGTGGGTTAGTAAATTTGCAAATATAACAAGGATTGGTGGTGTTATAGATAGCGTAGATGACTGGTGATGAATAAAATGGGATATAGACCAGTAGCAGATATGGGCGGAGAAATGGCGGATGCAGTTTAACGTGGCCAAATGTAAAGTGTTGCACTTTGGTGGGTCAAATGCAAAAGGACAGTACACTGTTAAAGAGAGGGCCCTTAACAATGTTGATGAGCAGAAGGATCTTGAACTCCAGGTTCACATCTCCCAGAAAACAGCTACACAGGTTGGTAGGGTGGTTAAGAAGGCATATGGCATGCTTGCCTTTAGTTGAGGCATTGAGTTCAACAGTCAGGAAGATATGTTGCAGCTTTATAAAACTCTAGTTAGGCTGCATCTGGAGTATTGCATTCAGTTCTTGCATAAGAAGGATGATGAGGCTTTAGAATGGCTGCAGAATGCTGCTTGGATTACAAGGCATGTGCTGTAACGAGAGGTTGCACAAGCTTGGGTTGTTTTCTCTGGAGTGCTGGAGGCTGAGGGGAGATCTGATAGAGGTTTATAAGGTTATGAAAGGCATAGGGAGATTAGGCAGACAATATTTTTTCCCAGGGTTGAAATGTCTTTCTTATACCAGACAGCATGCATTTAAGGTGAAATGGAGTAATTTTAAAGGAGATGTGAGGAGTAAGTTTTTTCACAGAGAGTGGTGCGTGCCAGGAATGGCCTGCCTGTGTTGATGGTAGAGCCAGATACATTAGGGACTTCTAAGAAACATTTAGATATACCCATGAATGTGTGGAAAATGGAAGGATATGGATATTGTGCAGGCAGAAGAGATTAGTTTTGTTAGCCTTTTGGTTACTAATTTATTTGGTTCAGCACAACATTGTGGACCAAAGGGCCTGTTCCTGTGTTCGATGTTCCATGCTTGAAATAAACAAAACAGAAAGGAGGGAGGAATGGATTAAAAAAGGAATTATTAGTGAGCCCAGCCTGTGCCTGTGGGATTGAATCAGGTTGGTTGTGACTGGCCGTTTTGAAGGGAACAGATGCTTTATTTGAGTAAGTCCTGGATTTCTGCTGACCCGCTGTAAGTCTGCAACGTGCTGGAGCATTCATTTCAAAATAATTTCCCAGCCTGAATATTATGAGGGAAAAAGATACATTACTTATTTGTTGCTGATTTTGTATTTTTAAATTAATCTTTAGCCTTTTATTAATCCTTTGTGACAACTTTAAATGAAGTTTTTGTAAAGTGCAAAAGCACTAGGCGAGCAAGAAAAGGAGAGTCCAATTATTGAACTGACTTAATTTCTTACATCCTTCACATACACAAGTAAAAATCTTTACGTTATGTCTCCAACTAAATGTGCAATATGCAATTTATAGTAATTTGTGATAAATAGTATGTACATTCAATATAACATAGAAATACAACTGTCAACGTGAATTAATCAGTCTGATGGCCTGGTGGAAGAAGCTGTCTCGGAGTCTGTTGGTCCTGACTTTTATGCTGCGGTACCGCTTCCAAGATGGTAGCAACTGGAACAGTTTGTGGTTGGGGCCCTTTTTATGTACCTGTCTCTGTAAATGTCCTGAATAGTGGGAAGTTCGCATCTACAGATGTGCTGGACTGTCTGCAGAGTCCTGTGATTGAGGGAAAGTACAGTTCCCATACCAGGCAGTGATGCAGCCAGCCAGGATGCTCTCAATTGTGCCCCTATGGAAAGTTCTAGAATTTGGGGGGCCGTACCAAACTTCTTCAACCGTCTGAGGTGAAAGTAGTGCTGTTGTGCCTTTTTCACCACACAGCTGGTATGTGCAGATCACATGAGATCCTCGGTGTAGTGTAGAATTAAAATTGACAAGAAAAGAAAGAGTATAAAAAATAGTGGCAAGTACTGTATAATCAAGAGAATCCAAAGCAACACTCACAAAATGCTAGGGGAGCTCAGCAGGCCAGGTATCATCTGTGGAAAAGAGTAAACATTCGACATTTTGAGCCGATACCCTTCTTCAATAGAATCTATATTTGTTTTATATAACCAAGATCATAAATAAGAACAGTGTAGACACAATAGGGATCAGAAAGGCAACCTATACATTGAGACAGGGGAAGTGGGTAAGATTCTGAATGGAGATCTTGTGACAGTTTTCACCAATGAGGGGGACTGTAATGAGTGGATCTATTTCATTTAGAGCAATGAGCACCCCCTTAGCACTACGTATTGATCTATCGTTTGCTGTTGTCTATGCTTGTGCATTGTTCTCTCCCTTTCTCTCTTTGCAATGTGAATACACCAGTTGAAGCCATCTCCCAGGTGTGTGCTTTTATTTAGTATATATGTAGTTGTGCACTGACACAACAAATTGGCGACAGATATGAACCTAAATGTCAGAGAATATCACAATCCACACCGACAGTTACGGGACGAAACAGCGAGAGTCAAACTGCACGAGGAAGCCAAAGGATGCATGAGAAGTAATGAGAAATACGCAAAATTTAAAGTGAAAATAACACAGCGGTGGCTTCGGTTGGGAAAGTTGACGAACTTGATAGCGCTAATGAAGACTGCGAGTCGTGTATCGAGAGGGTTGATCTGTATTGTAACAGAGACAATGTGGAGGAGATTAATGGGAGCAAGGACGTACAGACTCTGATGCAATCTAGTACCCCTGAAAAGCCAGCAAGTAAGACATTTGATGAAATTGTTACAATTTTACAAATTCACTTGAGCCCTAATCTGCTGGTAACAGAAGAGAGATTTAGATTTTACAAAAGGAGCCAGTCAAAAGATGAAAGCGTTTCTGAATACATTGCAGAACTATGCAAACTTTCCCAGGACTGTGATTTTAGAGACTGACTTTCTGATGCATTAAGGGACAGACTTGTATGCAGCAAGCATGGTCAAAGCACACAAGAGGCTACTGTCTGAAAAAGACCAAAACCTTAGAACGGGCATTGACCATTGAAATATCATTAGAGATGGCAGCAAAGGATGCAGCAGAACTACAGAAAAGGAGGTTAGAATGTGAAATGCACAAAATATCTCTGAATGGTGTGAAGGGACAGAAATGTTATTGGTGTGGCAAATCTTCCCACGATGCAAATGACTGTTGGTTCAAGGAAAAGTCTGCAGAAAGTGTCAAAGACAAGGTCACGTAGAGAGAATGTGCAAGGCAGACGAAAAGCATAACCGAGTGAAAAGTCAGTACATGGAGCTTAGAAAAATAGAGGGCTATGGGTAACCCTAAGTAATTTCTAAAGTAAGTACATGTTCAGCACAGCATCGCGGGCTGAAGGGTCTGTATTGTGCTGTAGGTTTTCTATGTTTCTATCTTTCTCAAACACAAACCTAAGCAAATGCATAAAGTAAACTGAATGTAAAACAGAATCAGATAAGATAGAGTCTGACAAAGGTGAGCTGTCGTTCCAAGAAATGCACAGCATCACTGAAGCGGATCACAAAATCACATGGATTACAATAGATGTGACTGGTGTAAAACTGAAAATGGAGCTGGATACAGGGTCATAAACACAAAATATTCTGCAGATGCTGGGGTCAAAGCAACATGCACAAAACGCTGGAGGATCTCAGCAGGTCGGGCAGCATCTGTGGAAATGAACAGTCAACGTTTCGGGCCGAAACTCTTTGTCAGGACTGAAGAGGGAGGGGGCAGGGGCCCTATAAGGAAGGTGGGTGAGGGTGGGAAGGAGAAGGCTGGTAGGTTCCAGGTGAAAAACCAGTGAGGGGAAAGATAAAGGGGTGGGGGAGGGCAAGCAGGGAGGGGATAGGCAGGAAAGGTGAAGAAGGAATAGGGGAAAACACAATGGGTAGTAGAAGGAGGCAGAACCATGAGGGAGGTGATAGGCAGCTGGGGGAGGGGGCAGAGTGAAACTGGGATGGGGGAAGGGAGGGGGAGGGAATTACCGGAAGCTGGAGAATTCAATGTTCATGCCAAGGGGCTGGAGACTACCCAGACGGTATATGCATGACAATCGTCATTGTGGCAAAGAGTACACATTGACTTTGCTGGGCCATTCATGGACTCCATGTTTCTGATTGTTGTGGATGCTCATTCAAAGTGACTGGAGGTTATACCAATGAAGTCAACCATCTCAGCAAAGACTGTCTCCACTCTGAGGACTATCTTCGCCAGACAAATTGTGAGTGACAATGGACCACAATACGTGGCAGAAGAATTCTGACTGTTCATGAAGAAAAATGGTATCAGACATTTCAAGTCAGCTCCTCACCACCCAGTAATGAATGGGTTAGCTGAAAGGTTTATCCAACTCTTCAAGAAATCCATTAAAATGAAGGACAAGAAGGAGTTTTCTCTACAGCACAAAGTGGACAACTTCCTTTTTGTGTATCAGAACGCTGTTCATGTGACGACAAATCAAACACCTGCAATGCTGTTCATGAACCAGAATCTGAGATCTCATATAGACCTCCTGAAACCAGACCTACGGAGGGAACTGCAGAATAAACAGTTCAGCCAGTTGCCAAGTGAAACAGCAAGGAGCTTTGTGATTGGACAGGAAGTCCTAGCACATGACTACCAAGAAGACAAGTGGACATCCAGTAGGGTAGCTACAAGAACTGGACCACTGATGCACACTGTGGATGTTGGAGATCAGACATGGAGACGTCATGTGGACCAGATACTGGATGCTCAACTGAAGAACACAGCTGAGTCAACTGCATCCAACAAGACAGACACACTACAGTCACCGGACTTACCTCTCAGTGATGCTGTCACTAACAGCAATGTGACACTGGAAACCGAGAACGTTGTCTCAGACAAGACACCACTCCACAGGTCCACAGGCACTGTCCTGAAAGGAACAGTGCACCACCCCAAAGACTGAATCTTTAGAACTATGAAGTTAGTTATGGACATCATCGTGAAAGCATGTTTATTTGGAATATGGGTTTATAAAAGGGAAATTGAATGTTTTGAACATATACAGTCTTATGTTGCATTAATCTAAAGGGGGATTACTACGTATTGATCCGTTGTCCATACATGCACACTGTTTTCTCTCTCTCTCTCATTGCAATGTGAATACACCAGTTAAAGCCATCTCCCGCATGCGTGCTTTTATTTAATATGTAAGTAGTTGTGCACAGACACAACAGGGATGGTGCTGATGTTGAGGTCAAGGTGAAAGGGGTAAGCCCAGTGAAACAGGAAGTAAATCACTAGATCCAATTCCCAGGCAATTAAAAAAAGCAAGGGAGGAAAATATAAGATGATAAATTTTCAATCCTCTCTGGCTGCCTTTGTCCTACCAAAGGGTTTTTGGACATTATCATTGTACTGTTGTTTAAAATACCAAAAGGCCATTTGGCCCATAGAGTCTGCTCTGCTATTTCATCATGGCTGATCCATTTTCCCTCTCAGCCCCAGTCTCCTGCCTTCTCCCCATATCCCTTCATGCCCTGAACAATCACGGAACAATCAAGGAACAATGAAGGAACAATCAACCTCTGCCTTAAATATACCCAATGACTTGGCCTCCACAGCTGTCTGTGCAATGAATTCCACAGATTCACCATTCTCTAGCTAGAGAAATTTTTCCTCATCTCCATTCTAAAAGGATACCCCTCTATTCTAAAAGGGAGAATTGATGGCGTGAAATAAGTAGTTGCAGGCCTCTCTATGACCTTCAACAACTTTATAATCACCAGATCCTCCACCATCGATATCCTAAAGGTCATTACTGATTAGACACTTATCTGGACCAGTCAGTTACATATGAAGAACATCTAATGGCTGAGTATTCTGTGATGAGTCACCTGTGATAATATAACAGATTTTTTGAGGATGAATTTACTAGGTAGATGAAATATACGGAACTGTGCAAAAGTCTTAGGCATATAGTTATAGCCAGGGTGCCTAAGACTTTTGCACAGTACTGTAGTAATTTTATGTTTTGCACTGTACTGCTGCTGCAAAAAAATTCATGACATATGTGAAAGATGATAAACCTGATTCTGATCTAGGTCTCTAATGTGGACTGAGAGTGGAAAGGAGGCAGGGAAAGGGGAATCGCAATGGGAAAAGTGGAAAGGAAAGGGGAGGGAGCAGGAAGCACTGGAGAGACATTTTATAAAGATCAATAAACCAATTCTTTAGAACCAAATTACCTTGCCTGGTGTTTCAGGGCTGGGTGTGTCTGCACACGTGTGTGTATACTTTATACTTTATTCTCACCAAACAATTGATACTAGAACGTACAATCATCACAGTGATATTTGATTCTGTGCTTCCCGCTCTCTGGATTACAAATCGATAGTAAATATTAAAAAGTTAAATTATAAATCATAAATAGAAAATTGAAAAATGGAAAGTAAGGTAGTGCAAAAAAACCAAGATGCAGGTCCGGATACTTAGAGAGTACGGCCCAGATCTGGGTCAGGATCAGCCATTCAGCAGTCTTATCACAGATGGAAAGAAGCTGTTCCCAAATCTGGCCACATATATATATATATATATATATATATATCTGCCTCAGACCCTTGCACAGTGTTGTCATTCATTTAGATTTTTTTAAATGTATTTGATAACATTTCATAAAAAATGTTGTTTTACAAGATATATAGTTGGGAACAAAATGTTATGATTGATACAGGATAGCTTAGTCACAAAAGGGCGGATCGGATCTTTTAGATTGCCATGTTGTTGCTTGTAGATACTACAAGGATGAGCATTTGGCTCTCAAGCATTTTAATGATTTCTGACAGTGGTGAACCTTGGAAGCTCGGGTTGAGGCATTTGCCGGCGTTGACTGAGCTTGGTGATCAGCTTGCAGATGTTTCGTCACAATTCGAGGTGTCCTCTGTGCGCAGTTGTTGGTGTTTCTCACTGGGAGTGATCGTGTTTATAAGGGCCCCCATTCGCTTGCCTCAGTCCTGATTGGCTACCCCTTCAATTGACCTTTGAATTCTATTGGCCTGCATTTCTTTAGCTTTTAGGGGTTTGTAGATGGTGTCTATTCAATATATTTGTTTGTAGAGTTATCAAAAGAGAACCACGCTTCTAAAAATTCTTGTGCCTACTTTGTGCTTGCCTGTGCCAGAATCTCTGTCGTCCCTCAGTTAACGTGATGTCCTTCCCAGTCTTCATGTGTCTCCATATTGCCAGTTTGTGTTCCTGTAAAGGAGCTGAGAGTTTATGTCCTGTCTGTCTGATTAGTTCTTGTTGCAGTCTCCACAGGTCATCCTGTACACCACATTGCTTTTGTCGGTTGACTTTAGTTTTTGAGACAAGCTTCCTTCAAGTTGCCGTTGGTTCATGAGCAATTGTGCTGCCGTGAGGTTTGAGCAGTCTTGTTGTCATTTCTGAGATATTCTTGATGCAGACCGGGGTCGTGCATTTCAATGTGTGTTGAGTAAGGTTTGCTCAACTTTCTTTCATTTAATTTTTTTATGATGGGGCCAGTTGCAATGTATGTAGTGATGATATACAACAAGTTGGGAAAGTGAGGTTCTCTGTTCATTTCAGGTCCTTCAAAGTCTTCTGTTCATTTCTGATGTGTGCACAAGGGTCTAACACTATGTACCTGCATGCCATTTTTGTGATGTTGCTTGACATTTGTACAAACGTGGAAGTCAGTCTTTGTTATAACTGTGAAGTAAGTATACAGTACATCATCACCGCCAAGCTCGGTAAACACCAACATCAAACATCATCAATAATTAAACAGGACTTCTTATGCATATTTCAAGCTGTGGAGTGTAGTGCTGGCAACTCACTGCAGAACGATATGTTGTCAGTAAACCTGTTGCAGCGGCTCTCAGTTGGGCCGCACGAACCACGCTCCCTCGCTCACCACTTTCAACGCTACAGATACTGAACAACATTCATGTTACAACCAGTCCATCTCATTGGCTTGAACATAGATTTTTCAAAGGTTTCAAAGGTACATTTAATGTCAGAGAAATATACACAATATACATCCTGAAATGCTTTTTCTTCACAACCATCCACAAAAACAGAGGAGTGCCCCAAAGAATGAATGACAGTTAAATGTTAGAACCCAAAGACCCTCCCCCCCAGCTCCCCTCCTCCCACGTGTAAGCAGCAGCAAGAAACGACCCCCCCCCCACCAGCAAAAAAAGTATTGGCAGCGACCACCGAACACTCAAGTGTGCAGCAAAGCGTCAGCAAAGACACAGACTTACAGTACCCCAAATACTACTTGTTCCCCCAGTATTCGACATACCACAGGCTCTCTCTCTCCCTAGTAAGGGAGAAAGAGGTGTCCCCGTTTTTGTGCATAAAGCATTCATTTTCCCACAACAAAATGAATCTCAGGGTTTGTATATGGTGACATATATAAGACACAAGGCATAGAAGCAGAATTAGGCTCTTCAGCCCATTGAGTCTGCTCCGCTTTTCCATCATGGCTGATAGATAGATAGATAGACATACCTTATTGATCCCGAGGGAAACTGGGTTTCGCCACAGCCGCACCAACCAAGAATAGAGTACAGACATAGCAACATAAAACCACAAATAACCAAATAGCAATATGTAAATTATGCCACACTCACAGCACGCTGGAGGAACTCAGCAGGTCGGGCAGCATCAGTGGAAAGGTTTCAGGCCAGAACCCTTCGTCAGGACTGCACAAAGAAGGAGGGGGAAGGATTTGAAGAATTCTTGTATGTTCAGTTGAAAGACCTGTAATTTGAAAGACAAAGGGGTGGGGGAGGGGAAGCAGGGACGTCATAGGTAGGTAAACAATGGGTAGTAGAAGAAGGAGGCGGAACCATGAGGGAGGTGATAGGCAGTTGGGGAAGGGGGTAGAGTGAAATAAGGATAGAGGAAGGGAGGGGGAGGGAATTACCGGAAGTTGGAGAATTCTATGTTCATACCAAGGGGCTGGAGACTACCTAGATGGTGTATGAGGTGTTGGTCCTCCAACTTGAGTTTAGCCTCATCATGGCAGTAGAGGGGGCCATGTATGGACATATCTGAATGGGAATGGGAAGCAGGGTTGAAGTGGGTGGCTGCCGGGAGATCCTGTCTGTTGTGGCGGACGGAGTGGAGGTGCTCGAAGAGGCGGTCCCCCAATCTGCGTCGGGTTTCACCGATGTAGAGGAGGCCGCACCGGGAGCACCAGATGCAATAGATAACCCCAACAGACTCACAAGTGAAGTGTTGCCTCACCTGGAAGGACTGTTTGGGGCCCTGAATGGTGGCAAGAGAGGAGGTGTAGGGACAGGTGTAGCACTTACGGTTACAGGGATAATGCCAGGTGGGAGATCCGTGGGGATGGACGTGCGGATAAGGGAGTCACGGAGGGACCGATCCCTGTGGAAAACGGAGAGGGGTGGAGAGGGAAAGATGTGCTTAGTGGTGGGGTCCTGTTGAAGGTGGTGGAAGTTGCGAAGGATAATGTGCTGGATCTGGAGCCTGGTGGGGTGGTAGGTAAGGACAAGGGGAACTCTGTCTCTGTTGTGGTTGCGGGAGGATGGGGTGAGGGCTGAAGTGCGGAAATGGAGGAGATGCGGGTGAGGGCATCATTGATGACGGTAGAAGGGAAACCATAATCCTTAAAGAGAAAGGACATATGAGATGTCCTGGAACGGAAAGCCTCATCCTGGGAGCAGATGCAGCGGAGACGGAGGAACTGGGAATAGGGAATGGCATTTTTGCATGTGGTGGGGTGGGAAGAGGTATAGTCGAGGTAGTTATGAGAGTCAGTGGGCTTGTAGAAGATGTCAGTGGACAGTTTGTCTCCAGAGACGGAGACCGAGATGTCGAGAAAGGGGAGAGAAGTGTCTGAGATAGACCAAGTGAATTTGAGGGCTGGGTGTAAGTTTGAAGTAAAGTCGATGAAATTGACGAGCTCAGCATGGGTGCAGGAAGCAGCACCAATGTAGTCGTCAATGTAGCGAAGGAAAAGTTGGGGAGCAGTACCAGAATAGGTCTGGAGTACAGACTGATCCACATAACCAACGAAGAGGCAGGCGTAGCTGGGCCCCATGCGAGTTCCCATAGCTACACCCTTAGTCTGAGGAAAGTGGGAAGAGCCAAAAGAGAAGTTATTAAGTGTGAGAACCAGTTCCGCCAACCAGAGGAGGGTAGTGGTGGAGGGGAACTGGTGAGGTCTATTATCCAGGAAGTAGGGGAGGGCTTTGAGGCCTTATTGATGGAGAATGGAGGTGTATAAGGATTGGACATCCATAGTAAAAATGAAGCGGTTGGGACCTGGGAACTGGAAGTTATTGAAGAGGTGGAGGGCATGGGATGTATCCGGATGTAGGTGGGGAGGGACTGAACTATGGGTGACAAAATGGAGTCCAGGTAGGCAGATACAAGTTCGGTGGGACAGGAGCAGGCAGAAACTATGGGTCTACCGAGACAGTCAGGCTTGTGTATCTTTGGGAGGAGGTAAAACCGAGCGGTACGGGGTATGGGAATAATGAGTTTAGTGGCTGAGGATGGAAGGTCTCTGGAGTTGATAAGGGCGTTGATGGTGCGGGAGACAATGGTTTGATGTTTTTTGGTGGGGTCCTGTTCCAGAGGTAAGTAAGAGGAGGTGTCAGAGAGCTGCCGTTTGGCCTCAGTGAGGTAGAGGTCCGTCCGCCAGACTACTACAGCACCACCTTTGTCAGCAGGTTTGATGGTGAGATTGGGATTAGTGCGGAGAGAGTGGAGGGCAGTGCGTTCAGAGGGAGTGAGGTTGGAAAAGGAGAGAGGAGTGGTGAAGTTGAGACGGTTGATGTCTCGGCAACAGTTGGAGATGAAGAGATTGAGTGCAGGTAGAAGGCCCGGGCGGGGTGTCCAGGAGGAGGAGGAGGGTTGAAGACAGGAGAAGGGGTCATCAGTAAGGGGAGGGGAATCCTTGCCAAAGAAGTAGGCTCGGAGATGTGGGCGACGGAAGAAGAGTTCAGCGTCATGGCGGGCATGGAACTCACTGAGGTGTGGATGGAGGGGGACAAAAGTGAGGCCCTTGCTAGGGACAGAACATTCTGCTTCAGAGAGGGAAGATCAGAGGGGATGGTGAAGACACAGCAAGGGTTGGGGCTGGGGTCGGAGGAGGGTGAAGAGTGGGAGGTCTCAGGAGGGAGATGGGGGTTGGGATGTTCAGGGAGATCGGGGTTAGGGAAGGATGAGGAATCAGAGGAAATGAGGGGCGATGAGGGGTAGAGGGAAGTTTGGGAGTTGCTGGGTGGAAAGAGGGTAGTGGGGGAATAAGGTGGGCGGTGGGACCCAGCGGCAGTAGGAGCCATTCCGGTTTAGACAGTGTTGGGATCTCGGTCCGAGCTGGATCCAGAGCTGGGGATGGCGGAGCCTGTAGCCTGCAGGGCCCCAGAACTGAGGTCCGAGTCAGAGGCAAGTGAGCCCATGGCCCACCGGGGGCTGGTTCCCCTTTTCAGGAGGCAGTGGTTCCAGTCAGGGTCAGAATCAGAGGTGGGTGGGTCTCCGGCCTGCCGAAGGCCTGAGAAGTCGAGGTCCGACTGGTCGCGGTCCAGGCTGGAGCCGGTCGTTGTTGTGGGCTCCAGGTGGGCAAGCTTGTTGTCTTTCTTGGACACGAGGAAGGAGAAGAAACGGCGGCTGGAGGCGTGAATCCGGCGGAGAATGAAGTGTAGGAGATGTCCATGGCAGACGGTGGAGAGCGAGGCCCGGAGTGGTGGCAGAGAGAGGGACAGGGTCTGTAGGTATCTTCGCATGGCAGCGAGTGTGGCGTGGAGAATCCTGCGGGAGCAGCAGTCAGTGAAACGGAGGTACCTAGGATCCTCACTGGGCCCGAACTGGGAGGCCTGGAACCATAGCTGGAATCCCTGTGGTAACAGATGGCGGCGGAGACACGTTCCCAGGAAAGAGACGTGGCTGTGGTAGTGGGTCTGAGTCAGGATGTAGTTGAAGAGTCGGAGAGAGGCGGAGATCACAGAGGGGGAGCAGTGAGAGAGGGTCTCGCTGAACTCCCGTCGAGGAGAGGATTTAAACTTCTTCAGGGTAGGCGTACCTCGAAGAGACTTTGCAGTGGAGTAACGAATCATAAGCACAAAATAATCTGCAGATGCTGGGATCAAATTGTGTAGATTATGTAAATTATGCCAGATGGAAGTAAATCCAGGACCAGCCTATTGGCTCAGGGTGTCTGACCCTCCAAGGGAGGAGTTGTAAAGTTTGATGGCCACAGGTAGGAATGACTTCCTATGACACTCAGTGTTGCATCTCGGTGGAGCCAGAGTCCAACAGCAAGAAGTTCAATATCCGGGCTACAAACATGTTCCTTGATCGTAATATGACCAGGATTGCACCATCTGTTTATTATCCTTCTCAAACCCATTCTCCTGCCTTCTCCCCATAGCCTTTGAAGCCCTTACCAATCAAGATCCTATCAAAATCCACTTTAAATGTACCCAATGACTTGGCCTCCACAGCCATCTGTGGCAATGAATTTCACAGTTTCACTTCACATTTTAACTCTATCTTGCACATTGGATGTAGGTTGATGTGGTGAAAAAACATCACTCCTTTCAGTTCAGTGCAGGAAAAATAAATTCACAGGTCAAAAGTGTCTCAGAAGCCTTTTGCAAAAGAGTTGTGGTCTATTTTAAGTTGGGTGATGTCTGTGTTGTAGTATTAATAATTTTACTTTGAACTTTATAATCATATAGTGCAGTGTTTGCTGGAGATTCAGTATCACTCCACACAGTCACTGTGTTTCGTGGTGACTTGTTTTCTGTGGACCCCGTCCAGCCCATCTGGTGCGTGCTACCAAAATCTCAGTTAGTCCCATTTACCTGAGTTTGGCCCATAACTTCACATCCGTTCCCGTCCATGTACTTGTATCTGCTTTTCATCTGAAGAACTTATTGCCTCCAAACTACTTTTGCCAAAAAAAGATTGATGATGAAATTCTTATGGAAGGTTAGAACTTTCTGTGTGGGTCTTCACCATCTGTTTCAGTTCACACTCTTGTTATAATCCATTCCTCTTTGAACATTACTGAGGATATAGGAAGCATTCTTTAACCTAAATAAAATCCCAAGAGTATGTTCTCTGTACTCATCATTGTAACGAGGTTAAAGTTCTTCATTTCATCTGCAGTGTATTTTTGTAAATATCTATTGCTCAGATGGTAATTTTAACACTTGTTTACTATCATTTTGCTGGAAGCAACCCCCAAAATAACAAGGTACAATGGATTTATGCTAATTTATTCTCATGTTTGAAGCTTGTATCTTCGCCTCGTTCAATGATTTATGTCCACTCTGGCTACATCCAACATCTTCTTTGACTTTCTACCAGAAGGCAGGAGACTCCAATGAACAAAGGTGAGAACGGTCAAGGTGGGAAACAGTTTCTTCCCTCAGACCATTAGGCTGCTGAACTCCCTGCCGCATCACATTCGAAGTGTCACCGGTTAATCTGTTCTGTACCTGACAATATTTAATTTATGCATTTTACTGTTTGTTTATGCATAATTCATCTGTAGATTTTATCCATACTTTCCTAAATTATTGTGTGTTATATGTATGTTATGTGTACCACTATGCTTTACACCCTGGTCTAGAGAAATGTTGTCTTGTTTGATGGTGTAAACGTATATAGTTAAATGGCAATAAACCTGACGACTTATGTACTTAAGCAGCATTATTTATTTGTTGAGATACAGCGTGGAATAGGCTCTTCCGGACCCTTCGAGCCGTGCTGCCCAGCAATCCCCCTATTTAATCCCAGCCTAATCACAGGACAATTTACAATGACCAATTAACCTACCAACTGGTGCATCTTTGGACTGTGGGAGGAAACCGGAGCACCTGGAGGAAACCCACGTGGTCACAGGGAGAACATACAAACTCCTTACAGCCAGCAGTGGGAATTTATCCTGAGGCACCTGTACTGTAAAGTGTTGTGCTAATGACCAATAATCCTGCGTTCTGTATCAGTGCATGATACTGGAATGGCACTTCCGGAATTCTCAGGACTAACTATAACTGAGGTTGACTGTAGTTATACTTTGAACCCCTTATAGAGGAAGCACACAGATTGATGTCTTTGCCCAGTTGAGGGAATACTGAGGGATAATGGTGCCTAAAAGTGACTCCTTTGCTTCCATCTTTGGAAACAGCTCTATTTATATCTTTAATTTCTCCTTGCTTCTTTTTCACCCTGGCCTGGAGTTACTTGCTGACTTCAGTTCTTTGCAGCAATGGGACCCACTCTCAGGGCCTCACGACCGGCGGCTTTTCGATATACCAAAGACACGGCCTGGAAGACTAGAGCGCCTTCAGAGTGCTAGAGTTTCGTGGCTCTGGAGGCAGGTGGATTCGAGTTCGGTGCCGCTGCCTGATGTGTCATGGGAGTACACGGAAGATCAAAAGCAGTGACCTAGCTGCTGGCTGTATGCCCAGAGACCCAAGTTCGTTGGGCACAGAGCTTGGAAAAAGTGATGCAACAGATTTTTAACACCATAATTCAGCGAGTTGTTTTGTTTTGTCTCCCCTCTCGCTCTGAAACGGGGACGCCTCTTTTTCCCTTATTAGGGAGAGAGGGAGCCAGCGGTACGTCAAATTACTGGGTGAATGAGTAGTCTTTGGGGTACTGCAAGTCTGTGTCTTTATTGATGCTTTGCTGCATGCTTGAGTGCTTGGTGAGGGCACTGATGTTATTTTGCTGGTGGGGGAGGGGGATCGTTGCTTTGTTGCTGCTTATGCGTGGGTGGGGGGAGCTGAGAGGGGCTTTGGGGTTCTAACATTTAACTGTCATTCATTCTTTGGGGGCATTCCTCTGTTTTTGTGGAAGTTTGTGAAGAAAAGGAATTTCAGGATGTATGTTGTATACATTTCTCTGACATTAAATGCACCTATTGAAACCTATCATTGAACCAGCTACAAGCGTGCTCATCCAGATCCTTTTTTGCTGCTGTGGAATTATTAGTGGAAGAGGTGAAATCCAGGAGACTGAACAACCCAAAGTACACCAATGTCTGGAAAATGTTGTGTTTTTGGGAGGAAATGGCAAGGAGGTAATGCCAGGAGCAATATGTCAAAGGCCATGAAACTTAATGCTCAGTTTAACAAAGGGCCATTACAAATTGTCTTTGAAGCCAAAAAGTTTTATCCAATCTTATTGGGCAGATTTTTTTCTTTAGTCACAAATCATAGTTTTTTGTTAGCAATTCTTAGTCTTAAGTTGTCAATCCTGACAATGTCTCAGTCAACAAAATTAAGGTGAGCTATTCTCTTTTTTCAATATGATTACTCAAATAAAAATATGAAACAAAATGTAATTGCAGAAGGGTTGTCAATATTATCATACTAGAATCTGGGTGTAGAGTATGAGCAATTACAGGACTGTGTAAGCATCTTAGGCACATATATATATAGCTGGGGTGTCTAAAACTTTTGGACAGTGCTGTAGTAATTTTATGTATTGCACTGCACTGTTGTTGCTGCTACTGCAAAAAACACACACTTCATGACATATGTGAGTGACGATACATCTGATTCTGATATGGGTCTCTATTGTGGACTGAGAGTGGGAAGGGAGCAGGGAGAGGGGAATCATGCTTGGGAAAAGGGGAAGGGAGAGGCGAGGGAGTAGGAAGCACCAGAGAGACATTCTGTAATGATCAATAAACCAACTGTTTAGAATCAAATGACCTTGCCTGGTGTCTCAGGGCTGGGTGTGTCTGCTTCTGAGCCCCCACACCCCTGCCCCCAGCACTCTTTCCCTGCCATCTGTCCCACACCCCTCCAACTGTGCTCCACCCTCGCCTTTCCCAACACCTTTTGCTTCTGCCAGATTTGCCAGTTCGCTCTCTGCTCCATGTCGACAAATATAATACTGTGCAAAAGTCTTAGGCGTGCTATCTATATATGTGTGTGTTTGTGCCTAAGACTTTTGCACAGTACTGTAATTTTTACAACAGAATTAGTAGAAGATGATTTTCTAGTTATAGCAAATGACGTAGATGAGAAGCACAGAACAATATCATGTAATATGTTTATAGGGAAATTCTTCAAAAGGATTGAATAAAACAGAAAATGCCCAGATGAAGACCTGAAACTGTATCATGACTGATGTTCTGTTTTACTAACAGATGTATAACTCATGTCTTCTGGTGTCATACCAAGAGAATTAATGGCACAAATTTTACACTGAACATTCCGGTATTGTGAACTTGGGGACAATTGACCAGAATCAAATAAGGATTTTGAGCAGCCGAGTAGATAAGATTTCTGTAAATCGAGAATGGTGTTTCATGCAAATAAAAGCACCTCAGGAATGGCCAGTGAGACCTTTATGAGGAGGACAGTTAACTTCAAAGATAGTCACTGAAAATGGATTGCGGTGAAACATGAAGAGTCCTGTACTGCAATACAGCTTGTTTTTGAATAGGCCTATGGCTTATGAAAGAAATTAGTTTCAGATAATGGCCTTTAGTTCTGCTATCATCACCATTATGTGCCGTGTTGGATGACACGGTGACCATGATTTTCCTTGGCAACTGCTTCTACAGAAGCAGTCTGCCATTGTCTTCTTCTGGGTGGTGTCTTCATTCAGTACATTTCTGTTTTGAGTTTTTCATGAAAAAAGATGGAACTTATTTCATTGTATTATCTAATGTTGTAACTGAGGGTTCAGTGAGAGTTGTAAAGAGGCACTATCTTTGAAGCGTTACAGGGGTACGTAAGTGTAACAATGAGATGTTGTTTAGCAAACATGTTGATCAAGTAGAGATAAGCATAACAACAGCTTTTAATCTTAGTCATTTACTAATGTATAGGAGACTCTGCTGAGAGACATCCTGGGATGCGCTGGGACATATTATCAGTGATGTAACCTGGGGTCGTAGGGTGTTTCGGCCACTCTCAAGTGACCTAGCCAGGGCTGATCAGGCCCTGGCTTGTGTCCCAGCAGCACTGGTCTGCAGGTCAGACCTCTTGATCCATAGCCATTTGGAAGCATGCTCAGCAGCCTCTGTGATGGTCCTGATAGCTTTTTTTTGCAGCCTCAATAATGCCGAGGAGAGAGTGGTTCTGCAAGGTGAGCAGCCAGCAAAACCTCTACACCCCACCTCTACAGGCTCACATTGTGTGCTTCACCCCTGTCTCTGGCACTGGTCTACCAGCTCCTGCTATTCGGCTTTCTTACACTCAAACTCCTCCTCAACCTGGTCTTCCCAATGCACTGTCAGTTCTGCCATGTCCACTTACTTCAAAGTTTCAGACAGAATGACCATGTCAGGCCTCAGTGACAATGATGCGGTGAAATAAGGGGAACTTTAATAGCTTGCCCAAATCAACATTCAGTTGCCAGTCAGACCCTGTGGTCAGAACATGGCTGAGCTTAGTTCATCTAAGTCTTGTAGGGAGAGTGGAGGAGAAGCAGAAACAAAATTATGACTCAAATTGTAGAGGGGAATATTTCAAATAATATGATAGAGTTGTTTGTTAACACCACCTACCAGATCTGTCATTTGGAAAAGGGATGTTGGTGTGATAGTTGAAGTATGTAGTATAAATATATCCAGTGAAGATAAAGGATAAAATTAGTAGCATGGATGCCAGACAATTTATTCCAGTGAGAGATGCACTGAAGAATATTGAAATATTGAGAACATTATGATTATTTTCCAGAAGATGATTGTATGAAATCTGTGGAAGAAATGAGACAAAATAAGACAAATTGGATCAAGCCAAGAAGTGGAAGCTTCCTCATATAGATACAACACCAATGCTGCAAAAGGAAAGCGGTGTAAGATATATAAATATATAACATTTATGTACTGTATGATGCCTATAAAACATGTAGTGTCAGCAGCGTTCCCTATAATTCTTTTATAGCTGTGCGGACCAGTCATTGCTCTGAGCAGGAAATTTTTACATGGCCTGAAAGCTATGTTTTCTTTTAAATGTTTACATAAAAGAAATTCCAGACGTGCAGCAACAAAGGGTATGTGCATGGGAGCATTTCAATTTGTGCGCGTTGCGCACCCCTGCATCTTAGAGGGAACAGTGAGTGTCATTGGAGCATTGAATAAGCCATTTTCATATATTCTAGCATCTCTTCAAGTTCCTCTTGGGCTTTGCATTACTTGGGTTAGGAAAAAGGGAAATGGGTGCAGCAGCATACTGTATATTTTAATCCTTTGACTGGTCCAGGCATAGAAATCTCTCTTTGTTATTTCTATGTTTGGCCTTGTTTCCCAGTCCTTTCAGAAAACTGCACAGAAATAAGAAGCATTCATTATCTGATAGTGAAACATCTTCTCTTCCAGTCTTCTGCTAGGTAGAGTATACTTTCTCTGAAGTGATTAGTCACATTTGTTTCCCAGTCCGCGACCTTTAGGATAGTTTGAACATAGTCAGATTCAGGAACTAATGGCTAATAGTATTGATGATGAGTTAGAGCTATCGAGTTACAGGCCACCTATCACCTTTAGTAAACCTGCTACAAAGACTAGGGGTTCCCAAACTGTGGTCCACAGACCCCTAGGTTAATGGTAGGCATCCATGGCATAAAGAAGATCAGAAAGTCCTGATCTAGACAAATCCTTGTTTCTTTCCTGCCAGCCCCACTGGCACTAAGAAAGGATTGACATCCCCTTTCCTTACGTGCAGAGCATTCATCATGCCACAAAAGAAGCCACTTTCTGGGGTTATATATCTGTTTAAAATGGTCTTGGAGCTAAGAGGTTCAGCATCACTGTGACTTCAAATTCAGGAATGTGATTAGTTCAGCAAGTCACCAAACTTGGGGAACATTGGTTTTTGAACTCTGGAAATTTTATCCCTTAGACATGTAGAAACATGAATCTTACTCCCTGAAGGCTCTTAATTAAAAGTCCCTTGCTGCCTGAACCTATCTCCTTTTCCTTCCGTCTATCAAAGTTCTGTTTCCAGATCACTTCATACTGTTGCTGCTTGTGCTGAGCAGGACCATCATAAACAGGCCATTTCATTTCAACCCGTTATACACTCCTTCAATGCTTTAATGTAAAAACATCACTTCTTTACAACTTTAGTGTGTGCTATAATTTAGTATTATTACCATACCTCAGTACTGTTTAGTCTTTGCTTTGCTTTAATCCATTAATTTTCAATATTGAAATCTTTTTTTGTTTTTAGGACCACCTTCGATATTTGTTTCCATCTTTGTGAGTTTATGCATTCTCCTTCATTATTAATTGAGTCACTTCCAAATTTCTTTAAAGATCACCTACCTATTCCAGACCCTCTTTCATAACTTTGCCATTCTGTTTCTGCTTACAGCAGCACTAATTAAGGCTTTGCTATTTATATCAGTTAAATAACTCGTTAAATGCTGGAAATGTGTTGAAGCAAGTGTTTCATGAATACCTGCTACTTGTAACTGTTAGCAATTTTTTTGTGAAGGGAAGAAATGCTACAAACTATGTATTTCAATGTTTCTGTTAGCAGTTTAGCTATATTTTAAAAAAAAAGCAAACATTAATTTTTTCCTTGTGAAAACAGAAATTTAGTTCTGCATTTTTTTGTGCTAGAGATTGCTGTGACAATATCAATGTTACAATTATAATTTATGCTTCTAAATCATCTGCTGAATGTGAAGGGTTTGTGGTTATCAAATGGTAGGAGCCAGAAATGGAAGACTTTGGAAATCTCTCCAGTGTTTGTTGTAATTGGTCTTTTGTTATAGAGTCTTTGAGGCTAAAAGCAAAGCTTCAGAGATTGAGACAACAAAAAGATGGCTGTGGAAGGCAGAGGATCTGCTATGGGATTGCTCTGAGCCAGCAGACTGCGCCATGTTCAAGGACACATCTGTGGATCTGGATGAATTACACCATTCTTGTTACAGACTTTATTAAAATGGTAGTAGGTGAGTGTGTCCACACACAATCATTCAGCCTTCCCCAGCCAGAAGCCCTGCATGAACTAGGAGATCCACAATCTGCCGAGGGCCAGATCAGAGCATTCAAGACTGGCGACCAAGAAGGTTACAAGAGGTTGAGGTATGATCTCTGGAAAGCTGTCTCATGGGCAAAGTGGCAATTCCTGAACCAAACTTGAATCAACAAAGGATGCTCGACAGTTGTGACAGGCCTCTTATAAAGCTTAATCGAGTGACATAGGCGGCAACAGGGCTTCACTTCCAGATGAGTTGAATGCCCCCTAGGCTCGCTTTGCCTGTCAAAACATGGAGGATCCATCATGAACTCCCACAGCCCAGATGATCCTGTGATTTCAATCTCTGAGGCCGACATGTGAGCAGCTTTCGGAAAGGTGAACCCACTGGAGGCATCCGGCCCAGATGATGTACCTGGCAAAGTGCTAAAAACCTGCACTGCTTTTCTGGCTGGAGTGTTCACTGAGACCTTTAACCTCTTGCTTCAGCAGTCTGAGTTACCCAGCTGCTTCAAGCAGGCTTCAATTATTCCTGTGCCTGAGAAGAACATGGTACCCTGCCTCAACGACTATCATCCAGTAGCACTTGCATCCACTGTGATGAAGAATTTGAGATGCTGATGATGAAACATATCACCTCCTGCTGGAGAAGTGACTTGGATCCACTTCAATTTGCCTACCTGAGCAACAGGTACACAGCAGGTGCTAGCTCACTGGCTCTTCACTCAACCCTGGAACAGCTGGACAACAAAGGTGTATACATCAGGATGTTCAGCATTCAGTGCCATCATCTCGTCAAAACTAATCAATAGGCTTCAATACCTTAGCCTCAATACCTCCTTGTGCAATTGGATCTTTGATTTCCTCGCTTGCAGACCCCAATCAGTTCAGATTGATAACAACATCTCCTCAACAGTCTCCATCAGCACAGGTGTTCCACAAGCCTCTGTGCTCTGCCCCCTCTCTACACTTTGACTGTGTGGCTATGTACAGCCCCAATGCCATATTCAAGTCTATGGACAACACCGCTGTCGTAGGCTGAATCAAAGGTGGTGACAAGTCAACATGTAGGAAGGAGATTGAAAATCTGGCTGAGTGATGCTATAATAACAACCTCATGCTCAAAGTCAGCAAGGCCAAGAGGCTGATTATTGACCTCAGGAAAAGGAAACCAGAGGCCCATAAGCCAATCCTCATCAGAGGATCAGAGATGGAGAGGGTCAGCAACTTTAAATGCCTCAGTTTTATTGCTTCGGAGGACCTGTGCTGGGCGCAGCATGTAATTACGATGAAAGCACGGCAGCACCTCCACTTCCTTAGAAGTCTGCGAAGATTTGTCATGGCATCTAAGGTACTGACAAATTTCTATAGATGGGTAGTGGAGAATGTATTGACCGGCTGCATTACAGCCTGGTATGGAAACACCAATGTCCTAGAATGGAAAATCCTTCAGAAAGTCGTGAATATGGTCCGCCACTGGTAAGGCCTACCACCTTTGAGCACATCTATATGAAACGTTGTCGCAGGAAAGCAGCTTCCATCATCAGCAGCCCCTACTACCCAGGACGTGCACTCTTCTCCCTGCTTCCATCAGCAAGAAGGTACAGGCGCCTCAGGGCTCACACCACCAGGTTCAGGAACAGCTGTATCCCTCAACCATCACGATATTGAACCAAAGAGGCTAACTTCACTCAGCTTCACTTGCCCCATCATTGAATTGTTCCCACAACCAATGGGCTCACTTTCAAAATAAAAGTAATCGCAGCTGTTTACAATATATATTAATGAGTTAGATGAGGGAATTAAAAGTAACATTAGCAAATTTGCTGATGACACAAAGCTGGGTGGCAGTGTGAAATGTCAGGAGGATGTTATGAGAATGCAGGGTGACTTGGACAGACTGGGTGAGTGGGCAGATGAATGTCAGATTCAGCTTAATGTGGATAAATGTGAGGTTATCCACTTTGGTGGTAAGAACAGGAAGGCAGATTATTACCTAAATGGAGTCAAGTTAGGAAAAGGGAAAATACAACGAGATCTAGGTGTTCTTGTACATCAGTCACTGAAAGCAAGCATGTAAGTACAGCAGGCAGTGAAGAAAGCTAATGGCCTTCATAACAAGGGGAATTGAGTACAAGAGCAAAGAAGTCCTTCTGCAGCTGTACACGGCCCTGGTGAGACCACACCTGGAGTACTATGTGCAGTTTTGGTCTCCAAATTTGAGGAAGGACATTCTTGCTATTGAGGGAGTGCAGCGTAGGTTCACGAGGTTAATTCCTGGGATGGCAGGACTGTCATATGTTGAAAGGTTGGAGCGACTGGGCTTGTATACTCTGGAGTTTAGAAGGCTGAGAGGGGATCTTATTGAAACATACAAGTATAAGATTATTAAGGGACTGGACATACTGGAGGCAGGAAGCATGTTCCCGCGGATGGGTGAGGCCAGAACTAGAGGCCACAGCTTAAGAATATGGGGTAGGCCATTTAGAACGGAGTTGAGGAAAAACTTTTTCAGCCCAGAGAGTGGTGGATGTATGGAATGCTCTGCCCCAGAAGGCTGTGGAGGCCAAGTCTCCGGATGCTTTCAAGAAAGAGATGGATAGAGCTCTTAAAGATAGCGGAATCAAAGGTTATGGGGATAAGGCTGGAACAGAGTACTGATTGTGGATGATCAGCCATGATCACAGTGAATGGCGGTGCTGGCTCGAAGGGCCGAATGGCCTACTCCTGCACCTATTGTCTATTGTCTATCGTCAATGTCTCTTCATCATCATTTTCTCAATATTTATTGCTTATTAGTTTTTTTAATTATTATTTCTTTCTTTTTGTATTTGCACAGTTTGTGTATTTTGCACACTCATTGAAGGTTCAGGTTGGTGTGGTTTTTCATTGATTTTGTTGTGGTTATTATTCTATTATGGAATTATTAAGTATGCCTGCAGGAACATAAATATCAGGGTTGTATATGGTGACATATATGTTCTTTGAGAATGAACTTACTTTAAAGTTTACTTTATTGTTGCCAAACATTTGATACTAGAGCATACAATCATCACAGCGATATTTGATTCTGCACTTCGCTCTCCCTGGATTACAAATCGATAGTAAATATTAAAAATTTAAGTTATAAATTATAAATAGAAAATAGAAAAGGGAAAGTAAGGTAGTACAAGAAAAAACCGAGAGGCAGGTCCGGATATTTGGAGGGTACGGCCCGGATCTGGGCCTTTGAAATTTAACTCATAATCTTTCTTATGAGAAATGGGCATTATGGATATTAAATCAAATCAATAAAACACATCTCCCCATTGGCCTATAAAATTGCATATGTTATGTTTTAGAAAGTGTTAAAGTGCTATAACGTTCATAAAAATATTACTAAGCAAGAAAATTCCAAATTTTATCAGTTCATTAGTGCGATGACAAATAAACATATCAAAAGCAATCTCACTTGTATTGAACTGCATTATGGACGTCTTAAGACACATAATATTGCTCTTTCCTCAAATATAAAAGCAGCCACTTGAACACTTTTGAAAGGCAGCTGAAAAATGTTACAGCACTCCTGGGAACCTGAGCATCTTGTGTTAACACCTAGGCTGGAGTTAATTGATATGTGTCACGTGACATATTAAACCAAGGTGGACGTGTCGGTGTAATGGAAAGAGAGATCTATGGGAGTAAATAATACAATATGTAGGGACATAAATAACTTCTTCAGTCCCTTGAGCCTGTCTCATCATTCGATGAGATTATGGCTGAAATGTATTCTAATTTTAAACAGCTGCTTTTGTTTTTATCACTCACTGTTTTAAAAAATCTATCAATCTATCAATCTGAGATTTAAATTATTAATTGAATCAGCATCTGCTGCTCCTACCTGATGATTGTTCTACATTTCCAGTAGCCTTTGTGCAAAGAAGTGTTCCCTTACTCCTCTCCTAACAGCTTGGCTGTGGTCTAAAGATTGAATTCCCTTGTCATTCCCTCTAAGTCCAAAGCTCAAAATAAATTTATTATCACCATATGTAACCCTGAGATTCATTCTCTTGCAGGCAGTCACGGCAAAAACAAGAAGCACAATAGATTCAATGAAGACACAAGAGGTACTGCAGATACAGGAAATCCAGAGCAATACACACAATGTGCTGGAGGAGCTCAGCGGGCCAGGCAGAATCGAGGAATGGGAATAAACAGTCACCGTTTCGGGCCAAGACCCTTTATCAGATTCGATGAAAGACCACACCCAACAGAACAAATAATCAATGTGCAAAAGACAACAAACTGTACAAATACAAAAAGAAAAAGAGAAATTAAAAAAATAATAATAATAAATAAGCAATAAATAGCGAGAATATGAGATGAAGAGTCCTTGAGAATGAGTTGATAGGTTGTGGAAATAGTTCAGTGATAGGGCGAGTGACATTATCCCTTCTGGTTCAAGAGCCTAATGGTTGAGGGGTTAGTAATCGCTCTATCTCTGTCATTCCATTCAAACTCTCAAAGGCTTTAATCAAGTCATTCCATTATATAAAACAAAGGAGAAAATACATCAAGTCAAATAGCATCTGTGGAAGGTGAAACAGAGTTGATACTTCAGTTTGGAGATATTTGGCAGAACTGAGAAAGAGAGAAAGCATGTTTATTTTAAACTCCCGAGAAGGTAGGAGAAAGATTGCTAGGACAAATCTTTAGGGAATATCTTTGATAGCAGGAGGCCAGGATTGCTATAGGGATAGTTGCAGATGTCACCCAGTTGATAGGTAAAGGGGGCACTCATTTACCATGCAGGTTCCAGGACTTAAAGGTTTTTTTGCACTACCTTACTTCCCATTTTTCTATTTTCTATTTATGATCTATAATTTAAAATTTTAATATTTACTAATTTTAACTATTTTTAATATTTTTAATCCAGGGAGTGTGAAGCGCTGAATCAAATATCGCTGTGATGATTGTACGTTCTAGTACCAATTGTATGGCGACAATAAAGTATAAAGTATAAAGAGTTTATGTCATTTCTCTTTATGATCTGGAGTTATTGTAACATCCAAGTAAATCCGCAGTGCAATCCTTTCAAGACTATCATATTCTTTGAAAATGTCATATCCTATTGGAACACAGTGCACAAAATATGAACTTAGGTTTGAAATTATTATAACAAAGTAACTTCCTCTTAATATTATATCTCTCTGTAGTAAAGGTCAGTTGTTTCAGAACTCTGCCATGGATGGTCCCAAACCCAGCAGGGAAATGAGGGTTAGGCATGGGGTTAGCAGCCCCATCCCATAAGAACCCATGAGCTAGAGAAACACCAACAGAAGCTCCAAAGACTGCATCTCTGGGAGAGGAAGGATCTTTGCTTAGAAGATGTAGGAAGTTATATGGTGAAAGCCAAAAGTCAGTGGAAGCCACAAGGCCAATCAACCTTCTATCATCCAGGATCACCACCTGACTGGCCCAGGACAGAGGACACTGGTGAGCTGCTGTCCGTGGCCTGTTCCCCTGAAGGGGTGAAGAGGCTTAAGAAGAAGAAGAAGAAGTTGTTTCAGAATCAGGAGTTTCCTAGTGAGATGGAAAGAAGGAGGATTTCTTTTCTCAGAGGATTGATACTCTGGAATTTTTTATCCCAGAGAGTTGTGGAAGCAGTCACTTGAATAGAAGAATGGGAAGAGAGTGGGAAAGTGACGTTGAAGGGAAGATTAGATTAGCCATGTTGTTACTGAATGGCAAAACAGGTGAGAGGAGCTAGTGGTATATATACTTGCTCCTTTTCCTTTTGTTCTGATAATTCTTTGGCCCCACAATTTTTTTTGTATTCATTTTCTACATTTTAGTGAATGGTATACTTGGACTGTTACATCTCTTTGCATCTTCCTCTACTTCATCATTAAAAAACCTAATCTATGGATTTTTGTTGAAAAGTGGATGGAATCACCCTTTCTTCCACTAAATTGATTCCTACTCATTTAAACAACCAATGTGTCAAGAACAGTGATGCCACTATTTCTTTGCATCAACAAAAATTTGAATAGGAATATATCTGAGGAATAGGAATGTCTGAGGAAAGACATCCTTGCCATAGAGGGAGTACAAAGAAGGTTCACCAGATTGATTCCTGGGAAGGCAGGACTTTCATATGATGAAAGACTGGATCAACCAGGCTTATACTCGTTGGAATTTAGAAGATTGAGGGGGTATCTTATTGAAACCTATAAAATCCTAAAGGGATTGGACAGGCTAGATGCAGGAAGATTGTTCCCGATGTTGGGGAAGTCCAGAACGAGGGGTCACAGTTTGAGGATAAAGGGGAAGCCTTTTAGGACCGAGATTAGGAAAAACTTCTTCACACAGAGAGTGGTGAATCTGTGGAATTCTCTGCCACAGAAAACAGTTGAGGCCAGTTCATTGGCTATATTCAAGAGGGAATTAGATATGGCCCTTGTGGCTAAAGGGATCAGGGGGTATGGGGGGAAGGCTGGTACAGGGTTCTGAGTTGGATGATCGGCCATGATCATACTGAATGGCGTTGCAGGCTCAAAGGGCCGAATGGCCTACTCCTGCACCTATTTTCTTTGTTTCTATTTTCTATGTAATACCTCATTTCAACTGTGTCATTAATGAGCAGGTGAGACTGAGGACTCACTTTTAAGGGCCATCTCCAGGTACCTCTTTCCAGTTGAGTTCAAACCCCAATCTATTTCACAAAATGTTTAAACAATTCTTTAAGCAATTGTCTTAAAATCTATGGGCTCGTGTTTTAGCTAACGGACTTAATGAATAGGACTTTATCAACTGCTGTCACTAAGTCAATTTGAACTACATTGAGTGAATGAAAATCACAAAAGCCACAAATGCTCTGAATCTAAAATAAAAACAGAAAATGCACATCAGGACAAGCCATCTCTTAATACAGAGAATTAAGTTCTTCCTCAGAATTTATTTCTCAGCTCTCTTGCTCTTTTATTCCTCTTAAAAAAAAAGACCAGGCCCAGGTTGGCTTAACGTGACAGATAGATCCTTGTGAGCTCTGATTTCTCTAATTGTTCAGATTCCCTTCTCAACCATTGACTTCAGTAGAACAGAGGGATCTAGGAATAATGGTGTATAGTTCCCTGAAGGTGCAATCTCATGTGGATAGGGTGGTGAAGAAAGCTCTTGGTATGCTGGCCTTTACTGGCCTTTATAAATCAGAGTATTGAGTATAGGAGTTGGGATGTAATGTTGAAATTGTACAAGGCATTTTGAGGCCAAATCTGGAGTATTGTGTACAGTTCTGGTCACCGAATTATAGGAAAGATGTCAATAAAATTGAGAGAGTACGGAGAAGATTTACTAGAATGTTACCTGGGTTTCATCACCTAAGTTACAGAGAAAGGTTGAACAAGTTAGGTCTTTATTCTTTGGAGCATAGAAGGTTGAGGGGGGACTTGATAGAGGTATTTAAAATTATGAGGGGGATAGATAGAGTTGATGTGGATAGGCTTTTTCCATTGAGATTGGGGAAGATTCAAACAAGAGGACATGAGTTGAGAGTTAAAGGGCAAAAGTGTAGGGGTAACATGAGGGGGAACTTCTTTACTCAGAGAGTGGTCGCTGTGTGGAACGAGCTTCCAGCAGAAGTGGTTGAGGCAGGTTTGATGTCGTCATTTAAAGTTAAATTGGATAGATATATGGACAGGAAAGGAATGGAGGATTATGGGCTGAGTGCAGGTCGGTGGGACTAGGTGAGAGTAAGAGTTCGGCACGGACCAGAAGGGCTGAGATGGCCTGTTTCCATGCTGTAATTGTAATATGGTTATACGGATTTCATTAACATCCTGAAAATGGATTTTACACTTTCAGGCTTGAATTCCATTGTTTTCATCTCTCTCGTGCACACACACATACACATCCTCTTGAAGAACGAAAGAAATAAGTAGTAGAATTAAATTCAAGATTCAAGATTCAAAAGTGGCTATTGTCATTCATCAGCACACAAGTGTAAAGGAGGACACAAAGATTATTACTCCAGATCCAATTCTGCATAAAAAATCAAAATAACCATAAAGAACACAATAAAAACACAATAAATATAAATACACAGGATTAGCTTACATACATACACTGATTGCATGTACATAAAGTGGTGCTACGTACAGAAGTATCCATACAAAAGGTGACTGCCAGGAAATGGTGGTGGGGGTGGGGGGTTGTTGTGGTGGGTTATTGGGTGGAGGTGTTATTCACCCTGATGACTTGAGGGAATTAACTGTTTACGTGCGTGGTGATCCTGGCATGGATGCTGTGTAGCCTCTTCCCCAATGGGAGTGAGACAAACAGTTTACGAGTAGGGTAGGTGTGATCCTTCATGTTATTGCTTGTTTTTTTTTTCATGGAAACATATATATATATATCCTTGGTGGTGGCTAGGCTGGTGCTGGTGATCTGTTGGGCAGTTTTATCTACCCATTGTGGAGCCCTCTTATTTGCCACAGAGCAGATTCTGTATCAAACAGTGATGCAGCATGTTAAGATGCTCTCTACTGTATCTGTAGAAGGTTGTGAGTTTTAACGTGCAAAGTCCTGCTCTCTTCAGCCCCCTCAGAAAGTAGAGGCATTGGTGAGCTTTCTTGACGGTGTAGGGTGCATTCTGGGACTATGAGGGTTTGAGTGTGATGTGCACTCACTGAGTTTGAAACTGCCTGCAGTTTCCACTGTTGCCACCGACTGTAAAGAGGGGCATGGTGGGGCAAGTTCTCCTGAAGTCGATAACCGTTTCCTTTGTCACGTTGACATTGAGGAAGAGGATGTTTGCCAAGCACTAGTCCTTGAGCTCTTACACCTCCTCTCTGTAGGACATCTCATCATTGTTGGTGATGAGCCCAACTACAGTCATGCCATCAGTGAACTTGATAAGGTGTGTGGGCATAGAGTACAGCAGTGTCCTCTGCACAGCCCTGGTGTGGGGTGGGGCATCAATGTTGAGGATGTTAGGGAGGGAGGAGCATTTGTGCACCTTGACTACCTGAGGTCTGTTGGTTAGGAAGTCCAGCATGCAGTTGCACAGTGGTGTATTTAGACCGAGGTGTAGGTATTTGTTCACCAAGGTCTGTGTTCCCCAATCACAGACTCTGCTGGGGGAGGTCTATGTGCCCCTGCACGTGAGCTGCTCGTCATGTTCGGCAATTGCGCTCGTGAGTATGCACATTCCAGCTAATTACTGTCTCATTATGGTGGTACTTAACTCCCCTCTTTTTTGCTCTGGTCTTGTCAACACTTGACCAAAAGCACAGCAACATTTGCGCTTCCTGCTTACCCTTATCCTTGTCTGGGAAAGAAGAATACTGTTTCAACTGATACCGTCAAGGAATGGTATTCAGGTAGTATTAGTTATTGCTTCTAGCCGTATTACTAGTGTTATCTTTGGTTTGGAGGATTTTGTTAAAGGCCCCGATGGCCTGACATTTATTGTTTTCCTTTTTCTTTAAATTCTGCAATAGTTCTTATTAAGGTCGGTGAGCTGTTGACCCTTGTCAGAGTCTCTCTCTCTTAGCTCTTGAGGCATGACTGAATGTTCTGATGTTGTGGGACAATTACGTTGACTGCTGAACTATAATAACAAAGATACTGAATAAAATTTAATAATTATTACATGGAAACAATCTTGTGATTGATTTTGAATGTATTATCAGGAGAATAATTCTTGCACTGCAGACAATATTCTTTATTTATCTATTTGCAATCATTACAGTTTCTCAAGTTACTGGATATAGAGTATCTATTTTAGTGAAGATGAAGATGTAATCAGCACTTGAAATTCTGAAGCGTCATACTAGAAATCTCCCAGCGGGCTGAACAGGAAGAATTAATATAAAATGGATTCAGTTTGAACTTGTTAAGTCCCAGGCCTATAATTATCACCGGTAAGTTTAGCTGCAATCTTTGATTTCAAGGGAAATGTTTTATTTCATTAAAAAAATATTTTCTACAGGAACGCATAAGAATTACCTACATCCTCATATTGTGGCTATAATCCATTGTCAAGAAGTAGATGCAGGTGGTCGCAGGACAGCAGGATATTCTACAGACTCTATACAGTTTCAAAACACAATTACATAATGCCATTGAATGAGCTATGATTCTTGGAGCAGAAAATAATGCTGAGTTTGGGAAAATAACCCAATTAGGTTCACGTTGTGAGTTAGCGTACATCTCTGGTGTATTTGGACAGCAAAGCCACCTACGTTAGTCTGGTAATAAGCACAAGAAATTCTACAGGTGCCGGAAATACAAGGCAACACATGCCAAATGCTGAGGGAACTCAGCAGGCCAGGCAGCATCTACGGAAATGAATAAACACTCAATGTTTCAGACCAAAACCATTCTTCAGGGCTAGACTAGTGTTGATTGACTACAGCTTCACCTTCCATACTGTAATTCCAAGCTAACTCAACTCCAAACTCTGTGACCTGCGAGTCAACACCCCTATCTACAATTCAATCCTAAACTTCCTGACGCACAACCACAGTCAGAAGGAATAGGCAGCAACACCTCCACCACAATTATTCTCAGGGCTGTGTCCTCTGTAACCTACTCTGCAAGCACTCACAGCTGTGTGGCTCATTTCTACTCAAGCTCCATCTCAAAGTTTGCAGTTGATATCAACATTCTGGTCAGAATCCCAATAACAAGATTGAGTACAGGAAGGAGAGCTTAGTGACATGGTGTCATGAGAACCACCAGGCTCTTGAGTAAAAGGGGATAATAACACTCACTTGCCCCATCATTGAAATGTTCCCACAACCAGTGATTTCACTTTAAGGACTCTATCTCGTGTTCTCATTATTTATTGCTATTTATCTATATTTGCATTTGCACAGTTTGTTGTCTTCTGCACTCTGGTTGGTCTTTCAGTGATCCTGTTATAGTTACTGTTTGATAGATTTGCTGAGTATGCCCACAGGAAAATGAATCTCAGGGTGGAATATGGTGACATATATACTTGGATAATAAATTTACATTGAACTTTGAACTGTAACTTCAGTATCAGCAAAACGGAAGAGCTCGCCATTTACTTTTGGAAGGGAAGCAGTGCACATGCTCCTGTAAACAACAGTGGTGTTGAGGTTGAGAGTGATTGAGAGCTTCATGTTCCAAGGAACAAACATCATCAATAGACTGTAAACACAAAATAATCTGCAGATGCTGGGGTCTAAGCAACACTCACAACACACTGGAGGAACTCAGCAGCTCGGGCAGCATCCGTGGAAACGATGAGTCGACGTTTCGGGCCGGAACCCTTTGTCAGGACTGTAGAAGGAAGGGGCAGAGGCCCTATAAAGAAGGTGGGGGGAGGGTGGGAAGGAGAAGGCTGGTAGGTTCCAGGTGAAAAACCAGTAAGGGCAAAGATAAAGGGGTGGGGGAGGGGAAGCAGGGAGGTGATAGGCAGGAAAGGTGAAGAAGGAATAGGGGAAAACACAATGGATAGTAGAAGGAGGCGGAACCGTGAGGAAGGTGATAGGCAGCTGGGGGAGGGGGCAGAGTGACATAGGGATAGGGGAAGGGAGGGGGAGGGAACTACGGGAAGTTGGAGAATTCTATGTTCATACCAAGGGGCTGGAGACTACCTAGACGGTATATGAGATGTTGCTCCTCCAACCTGAGTTTAGCCTCATCATGGCAGTAGAGGAGGCCATGTATGGACATATCTGAATGGGAGTGGGAAGCAGAGTTGAAGTGGGTGGCTACTGGGAGATCCTGTCTGTTGAGTTGGACAGAGTGGAGGTGCTCAACGAAGCGGTCTCCCAATCTGTGTCGGGTTTCACCGACGTAGAGGAGGCTGCACCGGGAGCACTGGATGCAATAGATGATCCCAATAGACTCTCAAGTGAAGTGTTGCCTCACTTGGATGGACTGTTTGGGACCCTGAATGGTGGCAAGAGAAGAGGTGTAGGGGCAGGTGTAGCACTTACGCTTACAGGGATAAGTGCCGGGTGGGAGATCCGTGGGGATGGACGTGCGGATAAGGGAGTCGCAGAGGGACCAATCCCTGCAGAAAGCGGAGAGGGGTGGAGAGGGAAAGATGTACTTAGTGGTGGGATCCTGTTGAAGGTGGCAGAAGTTGCGGAGGATAACGTGCTGGATCCGGAGGCTGGTGGGGTGGTAGGTGAGGACAAGGGGAACTCTGTCCCTGTTGTGGTGGCGGGAGGATGGGGTGAGGGCCGAAGTGTGGGAAATGGAGGAGATGCGGGTGAGGGCATCGTTGATGACAGCAGAAGGGAAACCTCCAGAGTGTTGTGAGTGTTGCATCAATAGACTGTCCTAATACAACAATGTAGATGCTATAGCCAAGAAAGCTCACCAGCATCTCTACTTTATCAGAAACCAGCTGCCCGCCCCCCCCCCCCCCCATGGACTCTGTCTACATTTCTCAAAACAAGGATCCTGTGATTATTACTAATTGGGCATGCACTTCAATAATACAAGTAACACTGAATCCCAGAGACTATCAAAATATACTTAACAAGCTTACGCAGAAGTCACCAGGAGACCGCAATACAAAGAGCGAGTCACTTGAGAAAAACACAAGGAACTCTAAACGATGAAAGATTGTCATTAAACAGCAATGAACCACTTCAGGTCCTCTAATACCTTGGAGCTCAATGGTTTTCGGTGCATTGCACAGGGCTGAAGAACTGATTGCAATCTCTTTATCTACTTGCATGGCTACTTCAGGAAGTGCAAACACGAGGAAATCTGCAGATGCAAGAGCTAGCAAGAGATTTGAAAGTGGGAGGGGGAAGGGGAGATCCGAAATGATAGGAGAAGACAGGAGGGGGAGGGATGGAGCCAAGAGCTGGACAGGTGATTGGCAAAGGGGATAAGAGAGGATCATGGGGCGGGAGGCCTAGGGAGAAGGAAAAGGGGGAGGTGGGGAAAACCCAGAGGATGGGCAAGGTGTATAGTGAGAGGGACAGAGGGAGAAAAAGGAGAGAGAGAGAAAGAATCTGTGTATATAAATAAATAATGGATGGGGTACGAGGGGGAGGTGGTGCATTAGTGGAAGTTTGAGAAGTCAATATTCATGCCATCAGGTTGGAGGCTACCCAGATGGAATATAAGGTGTTGTTCCTCCAACCTGAGTGTGGCTTCATCTTTACAGTAGAGGAGGCCATGGATAGACATATCAGAATGGGAATGGGATGTGGAATTAAAATGTGTGGCCACTGGGAGATCCTGCTTTCTCTGGTGGACAGAGCGTAGGTGTTCAGTGAAACGATCTCCCAGTCTGCATCGGGTCTCGCCAATATATAGAAGGAGGCATCGGGAGCACCGGACGCAGTATATCACCCCAGCCGACTCACAGGTGAAGTGTCACCTCACCTGGAAGGATTGTCTGGGGCTCTGAATAGTGGTGAGGGAGGAAGTGGTGTACTACTGCTGTAAAGATGAAGCCACACTCAGGTTGGAGGAACAACACCTTATATTCCTTCTGGGTAGCCTCCAACCTGATGGCATGAACATTGACTTCTCTAACTTCAGCTAATGCCCACCTCCCCCTCGTACTCTATTTGTTATTATTTATATACACATATTCTTTTTCTCTCTCTGTCCCTCTCACTAAACCCCTTGACATCCTCTGGGTTTTTTCCCCCCTCCCCCTTTTCTTTCTGCCTAGGCCTCCTGTCCCATGATCCTCTCATTTTGCCAATCAACTGTCCAGCTCCTGGCTCCATCCCTCCCCCTCCTGTCTTCTCCTATCATTTTGGATTCCCTCCCCCTCCCACTTTCAAATCTCTTACTAGCTTTTCTTTCAGTTAGTCCTGACGAAGGGTCTCGGCCTGAAATGTCGACTGTACCTCTTCCTAGAGATGCTGCCTGGCCTGCTGCGTTCACCAGCAACTTTGATGTGTGTTACTTCAGGAAGCTATGGTCTTGGTCCCGAAGATCTCTTTGTACACCAGTGCTGTTAAGAGTATTGCTATTAATTGTATACTTTCCCCTTACGTTTGATCTACCAAAGTGCAATACCTCACCCTTACCTGAATTAAACTGCACCTGCCATTCCTCTGCCCATATCTGTAATTGATCAACATTCTGCTACATCCTTTGACAACCTTCTTCCCTGTCCACAACTCCATCAATTTATCCATTAATATTAGTATACGTTCAAAGTCAATTTTAAGTCTAAACACTGGCATAATTTCAGAAAATTAAGTTGAGCGCAGAGCCCTCAAGACTACATTAGCCTTAATAAAGATACCTTCCAGACTATGGTTCCGTTTCAGATGATTAGCTCCTACCTGAACCCATTGACGACCACGGCCTGAACAGCAAATTAAGTCAAGTCAAGTCACTTTTTACGCAAACAACAGGAATTTTGCAGATGCTGGAAATTCAAGCAACACACATCAAAGTTGCTGGTGAACGCAGCAGGCCAGGCAGCATCTGTAGGAAGAGGTACAGTCGACGTTTCAGGCCGAGACCCTTCGTCAGGACTAACTGAAGGAAGAGTCAGTAAGAGATTTGAAAGTGAGAGGGGGAGGGGGAGATCCAAAATGATAGGAGGGGAGGGGTGGAGCCAAGAGCTGGACAGGTGATTGGCAAAGGGGATACGAGAGGATCATGGGACTTTTTCTCCCTCTGTCCCTCTGACTATACCCCTTGCCCATCCTCTGGGTCCCCCCCACCTTGTCTTTCTTCCCGGACCTCCTGTCCCATGATCCTCTCGTATCCCTTTTGCCAATCACCTGTCCAGCTCTTGGCTCCATCCCTCCCCCTCCTGTCTTCTCCTATCATTTTGGATCTCCCACTCCCCCTCCCACTTTCAAATCTCTTACTAACTCCTCCTTCAGTTAGTCCTGACAAAGGGTCTCGGCCTGAAACGTCGACTGTACCTCCTCCTAGAGATGCTGCCTGGCCTGCTGCATTCACCAGCAATTTTGATGTGTGTTGCTTCACTTTTTACTGTCATTTCGACCATAACTGCTGGTACAGTACACAGTAAAAACGAGACAACGTTTTTCAGGACCATGGTGCTACAAGAAACAATACAAAAACTACACTCGACTACAGACCTACCCAGGACTGCATAAAGTGCACAAAACAGTGCAGGCATTACAATAAATAATAAACAAGACAATAGGCACAGTAGAGGGCAGTAGGTTGGTGTCAGTCCAGGCTCTGGGTACTGAGGAGTCTGATGGCCTGGGGGAAGAAACTGTTACATAGTCTGGTCGTGAGAGCCCGAATGCTTTGGTGCCTTTTGCCAGGTGGTAGGAGGGAGAAGAGTTTGTATGAGGGGTGCGTGGGATCCTTCATAATGCTGTTTGCTTTACAGATGCAGCGTGTGGTGTAAATGTCTGTAATGGCGGAAAGAAAGACCCTAATGATCTCAGCTGACCTCACTATCCGCTGCAGGGTCTTGGGATCTGAGACGGTGCAATTTCCGAACCAGGCCATGATGCAGCTGCTCAGGATGCTCTCAATACAACCTCTGTAGAATGTGGTGAGGATGGGTGGTGGGAGATGGATTTTTCTCAGCCTTCGCAGAAAGTAGAGACACTGCTGGGCTTTCTTTGCTATGGAGCTGGTATTGAGGGACCAGTTGAGATTCTCCACCAGGTGAACACCAAGAAATTTGGTGCTCTTAACGATCTCTATGGAGGAGTCATTGATGTTCAGCGGAGAGTGGTCGCTCCATGTCCTCCTGAAGTCAACAACGATCTCTTTTGTTCACATTCAGAGACAGGTCGTTGACTCTGCACCAGTCCGTTAGCCGCTGCACCGTCTCTCTGTATGCTGACTCATTGTTCTTGCTGATGAGACCCACCACGGTCGTGTCATCGGTGAACTTGATGATGTGGTTCGAGCCGTGTGTTGCAGCACAGTCGTGTATGTATAATCTTAGACTATGAAGCATACAGAGAAACTAACATCAATCTCCCTACTTGTTCTTTAGATTCTCTTGATCCTGTGAAGGATTCGTTCCCTGCCCCTAAATATTCCTAGATAACAACTCCTCAGTATTCCTGCTACACACATCCCTTCTAAATGTTCTGAGCTCACAGGAAACCTTCCTAATAGCAGCTTAAACCTCCCTAAATTTGCATTCCCCCCAACATATTAAAATAACTTTCAAATTCACCCTTCTACTTTTCACTTTTAATGTAAAGAAATAGAATGGAGTGAAGCTGAAATGGAATAGTCAACAGATTTCCAGAAAAATCTATACGCAACAATTTAATTCCAGCCCAATTTAACTATGATACTTTTACAAACCTATATATTAAAATTTAACTTCAAGCACTGTTCTGATAACTGTGATCACTAACTCATCAAGCCAACAATGTAGAATTCTACCAGAATATATAACTTAATAGTTAATTCCGGAACAAGATTGAGTAATTTTATTTGTTTAAGAATTCAACATCAATATAATCAGCACTTACAAATTAAACACAGTTGGACTTGGAACATGGGACCACATATTTGTCAGCGGGTTACTTATTCATAAGGAGACATTAGAAATTTTATTCCTCAGCAGCTGGGTGGATTAGCTTTCTGATATAATAGTTATATTAAACTATTTGCAACTTGCAATTGTAAGATAAAGGTTGTAAAATTGGTTACTTGGGACTGGATCTGCTAGTATTATGGGTGTAAATTTGTTTTTAATAAATGGATGCCCATTTTAATACAATTTACAGCACTTGACAAATTGCGCTGTGCTGTGAATATGCAGAGCAGGCAATTTGTGACGTCAATACTCATCCAAAATAGAACCCCAAACTATACTGTATTTATAGGAACTGTCAGTGACCCTTCCTCTTTAGTCATCTTACGTATTTATCAAATTTCTTTGAGTTTCCTATATTTATTTACTAATATATCTTCTGGTTCTTATTAATTCCAACTCTTGTTGCAAATTGTATGGAGAGGACAGACCTCTGTTCTGTGCCCACCACGATAAATTACAATCAAAGGTTTAATCCCAAAACGTAAGGACAGCATCATGTGACCACACAGGACATGAGTCATTGTCATAGTTGCACCAATCGTCATTTCTCATGAAGCTATTGTTTTAAGGTGGTCGTGCATTACTCATATCAGGAAAAGGATGCACATAATTACCATGTAATGGCAAATGCTAGACATTAGACAGGAAAGTACTTTTGAAATTACTGTCACTTCTGTGAGAACAAGTTTGTCAGGTTAGACGCTGTTGGGATTGTTCATGAAGATCCTGACATTCCAGGTCCTGATCTTTATATTTAGTGGAAGTAAAATCTAGCGGCACAGTAGCATTGTGGTTAGCACAACGTTTTACAGTACCAGCAACCTGGCTTCAATTCCTGCTACTGCCTGTGAGGAATTTGTAAATTCTCCCTGTGACTGCTAGGGTTCCTCCAGTTGGTCCAATGGTTGGTAGGTTAACTGGTCATTGTAATTTGTTCCATGTGTAGGCTAGGATTAAACTGGGGCAGTGTCATATGAAGGGCTACAGGGGCCTATTCCGTGCTGTATAGAAAAAATATGAGGCCACTCTCTGGGTGGAGGAGCAACACCTTATGTTCCGTCTGGGTAGCCTGGATGGCTTGAATATTGCTTTCTCTTTCCAGTAAAAAAACTTTCTCTACCCCTCCCCTCTTATTCTAATCTCCATTCTGGCTTCTTATTTCTTCTCACCTGCCTATCACTTCCCCTAGGTCCCCTTCTCTTACTGCCCACTCTCCACTCCTGTCAGATTCCTTCCTCTCCAACCCACCTGGCCTCACCTTTCACCTTACAGCTATCCTCCTTCCCTTCCCCGCACCTTTTAAATCTGCCGTCTTCCCCCATCCTATTCAGTCTTGAAGAAAGGTCTCGGCCTGAGAAGTTGACTCTTTGTTCATTTCCATAGATTCTGCCAGAGTTCCTACAGCATTGTGTGTGTGTGTGTGTGTGTGTGTGTGTGTGTTTTGCTCTGGTAGAAGATGCCAGTGTGTGGTTCCTTTTAATGTGAGGTGGCTGTTGCACGTCAGCTATCGCTTTGGCATCACGGAGCAAGGTCATGATTTATTGGGAAGGGGGCCTGATGCGACTGGAGAGGGGGACTGTTACACAGGTACTAATGCTCACACATTAGTGGGATATGGGTAGGCACTGCCCTTCAGGTGAATACTCACCTGCTTATCTAAACATGCAGGTTCAAGTGCATGCCTCCACTCAGTCTCTCTTGCCCATGCTCCTGACTGTGATTTGGTTGCCAGCTCCTGAGCCCACCTACATATTGGACCCTAGTCCCAGATTAACATCACACCACATCCCTGATGCTAGCTTCCTAACCTTCAGAAGCTGCAATATGTGATGTGTTTGCTTCTGTTCCAAGTGGTCATTGATGTGAAGAATATAAAATGTTGGACTGGTGCTCGATATCCACATGACCGAATTCCTCTTTCAGCCTGTCCCTACTGCACCACATTGTTCCCTGGCAATAAATCTTCACCGGGAAATCTGGAAAACATGGACTGCTTTCTATATTTGCCATATCCTGACAAAAGGGTATATTAATGATTGAATTCACCACTATCTTCTGAAGGTCATCATAGCCATTTGTTGATCAAGGAGAAGAGAATCTGAAAATCTGGCAAAATATTTGTGGCTTACCACGCAACCTCTGTATTAGCATGTGCTTCTGAAGCCAGCACTACCTACCACAGGCATCTCAAGACATCAGGAAAACACCACTAGTGCTGTCTCCACAAAATCCTTGACATTCACTCGGAGGATAGGTAAACAATATCAGTATCCTCTCCCATGCCAACCCCCTCAGTAACGAGGCCCAACGGGCACTCAGCTATCTTCATTGGGCAGGTCATGTCACATTGGGCTCCCAAGACATCTACTCAATTACGGCACACTGTCAATGGAAATGATGAAGCATGAAAGCCTCCTAGAAGAACTGCAATATCCCCACTGATTCGGTACACTTCTCTAAGTGGAAAGGAGCAGTAAAGATAGTCTTGAGAAAGCTGGCTGGGGTGGTGAGGAATGGAGATATGTCTCTACTGAAGGAGGTGTAGGGTGCTCCTTCCCTCTGCTGGCCAGCAGGTCACCCTTGGGCAAGGCATAACACCTGCTTAGTCCTCCCGATCAGGGTCATGCGAAACTATGGGAGCAGGTGGTGGATGGTCGTTTGAGCAACTGTTGCATTTCATTAAGTCCTGGTTTTGTGATCACTGATGCCAGGCAGACAATCTCTGAAGAGTGTTGATAATGGCAGGGGTCACCCATCTTTAAAAGACACTGCTCAGACGAAGGCAATGGCAAATCACTTCCACAGTAAAGTTTGCCAATAACATTCACGGTCAAATAGTTATTGGCAATTTTTCTACAGAAGTGGTTTGCCAAAGTCATGATCACCCATGTCTTATGACATGGCATATAATGATGATAATGATGATTGAGAAAGGTTGTGAAATCTAGAGATGTCCCACATAAGGAGTGGAAGAAGTGTACTAGTTCACATGCCCTGTCAGCCACCACCTATTTCTTCTGCTAAATATATGCGGTTCTCAAATTTGACTCATTAACCACTTCAGAATCCACCAAAACCAGAGCAGAATTAAGCTAACCTTGATCTCAATCTTGGTTAGAGACAGAATAAACTCCCTTATATGAATTCTGTCCTTTGAACCAGAATCAGGTTTAATATCACCGGCATACCATAAGACCATAGGGGCAGAAGTAGACCATTCAGCCCATCAAGTCTGCTCCACCATTCAATCATGGGCTGATCCAATTCTTCCAGTCATCCCCACTCCCCTGCTTTCACCATATATCCTTTGATACCCTGGCTAATCAAGAACCTATCTATCTCTGCCTTAAATACACCCAATGACTTGGCCTCCAAAGCCACTCGTGGCAACAAATTCCACAGATTTACCCATCTCTGACTAAAGTAATTTCTTTTCAAATCTTTTTATTATTATCCAAAATTAACATGAGTACATCGAAGTAAGCAACACTTACAATGTCTCAAGAAAAAAACCCATTATTTTAAAGATTGATGAAAGTAATTTCTCCGCATCTCAGTTGTAAAAGGATGTCCTTCAGTCCTGAAGTCGTGCCCTCTTGTCCTGGAATCCCCTACCATGGGAAATAACTTTGCCATATCTGATCTGTTCAGGCCTTTTAACATAATAATAGAAAATACACGAATTACAGTCAGTTAAATTAAATAAGTAGTGCAAAAATGGAAATAAAAATGTAGTGAGGTGGTGTTCATGGGTTCAATGCCCACTCAGAAATCAGATGGGAGAGGGGAAGAAGCTGGTCCTGAATCGTTGAGTGGGTACCTCCTTCCTGATGGTAGCAATGAGAACAAGGTATGACCTGGGTGATGGCGGTCCTTAATTACAAATGCCACCATTTTTTGAGACATCACTCATTGTAGATGTCCTGGATACTGCCATTGACCTGCAATTGCTCCTTAAGTAGATGTTACCAGATCTCTAGCAGTATTCAATACCTACTTTAGGATAAGTTACAATTCCTTTTCATTCAGTAACCAATTTTGCAGCTTTCTCTACTTTTAACCACTTCCTCTCTGCCCTATAAATACCCCGTAACCAGCAAAGATAAACTATTCCTCTTCTTCAGTCAGTTTGGTTTCAGTAATACCATGATGTCATACTTCTATCTGCCAACTGTGCCTTCAGCACATCTGTCGTTCACTGGTTAAGCTGCATTGAAGGAAATATAATTAACTACTGCCATACTCCTTGGTTACCTTAGTATTCTCCAGCATTTGTTTCCTTTGTTTTCCAAACTTGCTCATTAATTTGTAAACACAAAAAAATCTGCAGATCCTGGAAATCCAAAGCAACACACACAAAATGCTGGAGGAACTCAGCAGGTCAGGCAGCGTCTATGGAAATGAATAAACTGTTGATGTTTCAGGCTGAGACCCTACTTTAGGACTGGAAAGGAAGGGGGAAGATCCTAGAATGAAAAGCAGGGGGAGGGGAAGGAGGACTAGCAAGAAGGTGATGGAAGAAGCCAATCAAAAATAAGTCCACTGCACTCTTTTCCATAGATGTTACCTGGCCTGCTGAGTTCCCCCAGCATTTTGTGTGTGTTAGGTGGTTGAAACCAGGTGGGTGGGAAAGGTAAAGGGCTGGAAAAGAAGAAATCTGATTGGAAAGGAGAGTGGACCATTGGAGAAAGGGAAGAATGAGGTGCAACAAGGGAATGTGATTGACAGATGAGGAGAAGAGGTCGAATTTGGAGGGAGAAGTGGTGGGAGAAGCAATTGAACACAGATACCTGGGATCTCAGTGGGTCCAAACAAGGAGGCTTCACTTCCATATTGTTCTACAAGGCTTCAAGCTTTGTTTTCAGGCCTCCCAGTTTCACTCAAAATTTCCAAGCTTGCCTCTCATCTTGCCATGTGAAGTGAGTAAGTGAAGAGAAAGGGAATAAGGAGAGGCACTGGAGGAGGCGATAGGCAGTGAGAAGAGGTAAGAGGCCAGAGTGCAGAATAGAAGAAGAGGGAAGCGGGGGAGGGAATTTTTTTTTTTGACCAGAAGGAGAAATTGATTTTCATACCATCAGGTTGGAGGCGTGGTGAAGTGTTGCTCCTCCTTGCTGAGAGTAGCCTCATCATGGCACAAGAGGAGGCCATGGACTGACTTGTCACTTCTATTTCAGGTTTTGACGCTCTTTGTCTTTATCAATGTTCAGGTTCCTATGCCTCTTACAGCTGAAACACAACTAAAATTACTAGTAACACCCATGCAACAATATTTTTGGCAAGAATGCAAGGTAGTAGTAATATTGTCCAAACCTCAGTGATAAAATACAAAACAAATTTTAAAAATTGCCAGAACTTGACTTCGCATCTAAAATTCCAAGTGACATTTATTTCTGTTTGCATCAGCTTAATTACAGGAAATCTGTGTATAACCACTTGTTACCATAGAGATAGAATCTCTATATCGCAAAACAAAAAAGCTACAGTCCTGATGAAGGGTCTCGGCCCGAAACGTCGACTGTACCTCTTCCTAGAGATGCTGCCTGGCCTGCTGCGTTCACCAGCAACTTTTATGTGTGTAGCTACATTTATATAAACTTTTCAAAGTGCTCTACAATGAATTAAGTGATGATGGTAATGTGGGGAGACCAGGTGGGCAATGTAATAATGACAAAGTAGCATCTTTGTTAGTGATATCAATGAAAAGATAAGTATTGCTCAAGATACTGGAGAGAGTTCCATTCCTTCGCTCGTTATGTGACATGTATAATGACATGGGCAAACATGGTCTTCCCATGACCATGTTTGTTCTTGGCAAATTTTTCTACATAAGTGGTTTGCCATTGCCTTCCTCTGGGCATTGTCTTTACAAGATTGGTGACCCCAGCTGTTATCAATGCTCTTCAGGGACTGTCGGTCTGGTGTCAGTGCTCACATAACCAGGACTTGTGCTATGCACCAGCTGCTCATACGACCATCCACCACCTGCTCCTGTGACTTCACGTGACCCTGATCAGGAGGGCTAAGCAGGTGCTACACCTTGCCCAGGGGTGACCTGCTGGCCAGCAGAGGGAAGGATCTCCTTGCACCTCCTTTGGTAGAGAGGTGTCTCCACCCCGACACCCAACGGTTCCATTACTCTACCTTAAAGTACTGCCATAGAACCTTTTGATAATCTTAGCAAAGGAAAGATAACTCTTCCCTTTAATGTTTCACCCTGAAGGTGGCACACACTGAAGTATTCATTTAGATTTTGTGCTTGACACTTCATTTTCCCAACCATTGAAATAGAGGTGAGAGTATTAATTAATGAGGAAGGAGCGGTAATGATTCAGGTTTGGTACTCTGGAAACACAAAAAAAAACAGAGAAAACTTGATTATTGAGTAAGTGCAAACACGAGGAATTCTGCAGATGCTGGAAATTCAAGCAACACACATCAAAGTTGCTGATAAACGCAGCAGGCCAGGCAGCATCTCTAGGAAGAGGTACAGTCGACGTTTCAGGCCAAGATCCTTTGTCACTCGGCCTGAAACGTCGATTGTACCTCTTCCTAGAGATGCTGCTTGGCCTGCTGCGTTCACCAGCAACGTTGATGTGTGTTATTGAGTAAGTACTGCTTTACTTTACCGAATTGCTTTCCCTTTTTACATCTAATTTGGAGGAGGTGCACGGTAGTGTGGCATGTAGTGCTGCAAACACATACCAGCAACCTGGGGTCAGTCTTAATCTTTGGTGATAAATTACTTAGGGTAATTCATTTATTTTTTTCTATATTGATCATGAATTGCATTGTACTGCTGCCATTAAGTTAATAAATTTCACGACAGTTGCCAGTGGTATTAAACCTGATTCTGACTCTAAATGAAATCTGCATGTTCTCCCTGTGATATAATGGATTACTCTGCGGTGTTCTGGTTTACAGACACAATCCAAGGGCAAGCAAGTCGATACATTGCCTCTGGTGCAGGAGGGTGTGAGGAAAATCAAGGTGAGCACATGATGGAGAGTAGGTTACAAAGAATAAATGTAGAGTAGCGGTGATGGGCTCTGTTCGCTTGAAGCCGTGTGGGTGCTTGGCCATGCAGCAACTGAAATACTCCCCCGCACATCGCCTTTGGTGCTGTTGCAGCTGGAGTTAGACACAGCTAGAAAAAGTTTACAAAATGTAAGAAGTTTTCTTTGTCAGATTGTATTTCATTATATCTTCAATTAAACATGTGATTTTTCAGTTTTCATTCTAAATGTTCATCATATGCATATGACAAAGAAGAACACATTTAAAGTGTCGCACAGTTTTCAAATCCTGCAAAAATTTCCTGCAATGGTTGGTCTGCACAGCTTCCTTTGAATGCCAGCATAGATGAGAAAGGCCAAATAGCCTCCTTCTGCATCACAAGAAACAGTGAGTATGAAAATAATGTTCAAATTCAGTAAAACATTCTGGTGTATGTTTCCCTACAATGCCATAAATATACAACATCTGACTCCACTGGTTTAATGGTTATATTCTGCATTTAGCACATCATGATTTCTCTTGACATTCCTTCCCAGCTACGTCTAAATTGTCATATTGCTTGTTTTACATCAGTAGTAGGTGAGAAAAAAAACATGACAGTACTTAGGGATGAGCAATAATGTTGCCTTTTGTCCACGTCACAGTATCTGTACCTGGCCACTTCTTACCTTGGTTTAACATTGGTTTGGAACAACCTGCTCATAAGCTTATCCTGTACTGATTTTTGGATCTGATAATAAGCATTCACTAAGTCTGCCTACTTCCCCCTCTGTTACAGCTGGACACTACCCATCTCCTCAGGAGCAGCCTAATCTCTTATTGATTCTTTTGAAAGATAAGGGCTTGATTATTTCAATGCCTTTTTTCTGCTGGTCCCCTCTTCTATCCCACCTTGATTGACATATTCTCATGTTCTGAGCATTATTCATTTATTATTTGTTCTTTTTATATTAGCGTTTTGTCTTGCTTCTTGTCAGTCTTTGCTTGTGTGAAGTTTTTCATTGATTCAGTTATACTGTTCTTTGTTTTACTGTGAATGCCCCCAGAAAATCATGTATGGTGATACACGTGTGTTTTGATAATAAATTTACCGTGAACTTTCAACTTGAACTTGCATCCTGGACTTCAAATGTTTTAACTCTTTCTTCTGCCAGATTTCTAATCCTTCAAGATATTTGCAGTATTTTAATTCTGGCCTTTTATCCATTCCAAAATTTAATCGTCCCGATTTAGGTATCCCTGCCCCTAACAGCACCCGCACTTATTTTGACTGAGTTTCTGTTATTTGCCTTAAAGCCTTAGAGCCATTTTTGTTTGACTGAATAACAACCTTGGAAAGTTTTACCACATTAACGACAACTGTAAATTGCGATTAGATTGTAATGTACCTATCCGGACTTTTGATGCGTGGTACGGGGAAACAACATTCAAGACGAAATATGCTATTTTAGTGATTGAGTCGTGGGCTGCATCGCGCCGGAGTGGCCAATGTATTTTCCCCAGAACATTTAGAGGCATTTTTATAGCTCTTCCAGTAGCTCGATATAAAGCAGAAACATTTGAGATCCGCACACTCAGGAGACTGCAGAAGGTGGAATCCGGATCAAGAAACAATCGGTTCGGATTTTTTTTCTCCTTTAATGTGTAGGTTAAGGACATTAAAATATCGAATGGATTTCGCGACATTTTTTTTCTGAGGTAGCTCACTCAGAAAGCTGCTGTCAACTCAAGTAGTTTACGCATCCGACTGGAAATCCATTCAGATCTCCTTCTCCAGATAATGATGTATCATTATCTGATTTCATGTCGACCTTCAGGTATTAGGAAAACACTCACATATGCCCGCTGTTTGGCACATTGTCATGTTTATTGCTGTTCCCATGGCATATAAACGGGAGCACAAATACGTGCAGTTACTTTGCTTTCCTGCGAAGCCTTCTCCTGATGAGAGCTGCCTTGAATCACACCTCGCCGGCATTTCTCTTTCTCATTTTATCCAGATTGTCACTGATGACCTCTAACTGGTGATACAGAGAAATTCTCGAGGTGAAACTACACCTTTTCATTCCAGCATATGTATTCCACCCAAACCTCAATTTCAGTTTGGTCTAAAAAATATATATCAGATAAAAATGCCGGGGGATTAAATTACAAACACATCAGAAATGAGGACGGATCGTCGTTCCCATCCCCTGCTCGCGGAACCGTGAAGCGCGCGGCCGAGCCGGCCAGAAGGACCAACATCCCAACTACAAGTCCAATAATCCTGCGCGTTCGCCCTCGCCGCTGCGAGATCATTGGCAGAAAAATCGCCTCCGCTTTTTCCATTGGCCAAGACCTTGGGGCGCGGGCACGCGGTCGCATTATGATTGGCCGCTCGCGTCCGTGTTACCTGATACGAATATCAAGCAGCGAGACTGTACGGAGAGGTTGGAGTTAGGTATCTGCGTGGAATAGGCATGGATACCAAGGAGCAAGGAGCCCAAATGGAGCCATTATTACCAACGGTAATTCTTCATTACATCTGCTGCACAGTTAAAATTCATTTTCAGTCATTGAAAATACATTTGCAGTAATTTCTTTACCTTCATGGGTCTAGAGGTGATGTTTATCTCTTCAGAGCAGAGTGCCGGGGGACAGTTTTTTTTTGTAGTGGTTTGCGTATCGTACTGATGTAAATTGTTCTAAATAATTAGTTTTTATTTGTTTTGGTGCCATGCGTTTTTTACCGCAACATAGATTTAAGATTATTCCATCCGACCCGGCAGAATGCTCGAGGCGTTCATTGTACGCGGAAAAAATAACATCTTTATGACCTTATGCAAATATAGATAGATATTAAAGTTCACGGCAGTGGCGTGAGTCATGAATGCGGAATATAGCCCGCTGAATTGTGAATGGCCACCAGCCTTTTTCATGAAGTGGAAAATTTGTCAAGGTGAGGGTCGAGACATTGTGAGGTCGCAAGTCTTATAACGGTGGAAAAAAACTCAGAAGTGGACTTGACGCTGCGATAGACTGTAAAGCAAACAGTTGCAAGCAGGTTAGGGCTCGTAAACCTGCTTGGTTAATTTTGTTGACAATTAACGTGGAATGATATATTTCCCATACGATTATATGGAAATACAGTATTGAGTCTCGCAAATGAATCGTCATGTTAAATATGCCCTTAAGGGTTTTGTAGTGAGCCTTTTGAAAAGTTTTTAACATAAAAACATTTTCATGGTTAATTTATTTTCATGGTTAATTTATCTTGGTCCTCGTACATAGTTTTCTTGATTACCATTTCCTATTTAAGCTTGGAATTACTAAGAAAGACTTACTTAAAAACGGTTTTTCATTATTGCGATACTTTGATACTCGATTTTTTACGAGTTTAAATACTACAAGTCATTTATTAAACTTGATGTCATACGTGACACTCTCTGTCGATGCAGAAGGTTGCGTGCTCAATATCCATTCAAGTCTTGTACAATAACCTAGATTACCACGTGCAGTGGCAACCCAGAGAGTACAGCTCTGTTGAGGTGTCTTTTTGGATAAATCACTTATCTAAAAATATATAAACTTAGCCGACAAATCCCTTGACATTATTTCAAAGAGAACATTCTCGACAATGTTTGGCCTTAAAACAGTATTTAAAAAAAAAACTGATTCTGATTGTAATACTTTTTCATGGGAGCTTGCTACGTAAACACTTGCTAATATATTTCTCTTTTTCCCAAGCAACACTATTTATAAAGTACTCAGTTTAACCTTAAAATCTTATGCATGGCCAAGATTGTGTAAAATGCGATATAACTTTTTCCCTCTGCCTTGACTTGCACATGAAAACAAATGATTATAAATTTTGTAACAAGCATTTGAAATAAACAATGTAGTTTTTAAAATAAATAGATGTCTATTTAATTAAAAAAAAGTCTTGACCTACAAGCTGCTAAATTTAAGTTTCTGTAAAATTAGAAATGTATATGGGGATTTGAATTAATCATTTTGAATCTTTAAATAGGTAAATCTGGAGCATTAGTCAAAATTGGATTGATAAAGTGATCAGGTAGCCATTTTAGCTTCTGGTGTAAAAATTATACTGTAGTAATTTTGTACAGTAAGATAAATAAGCTACCTTTGTTAAGATACTAATGGATTTGGGTTTGTCAGATGTACTGTTACCTTATGAATTAATGTTCAAGTTTCCCCTTAAGCCAACTTTATTTTGTATTAACCTGAATTGGGTTTAATATCGCCAGCATATGTAGTGAAATTTGTTGTGTAAATCATACCTGGTTCATTTAATCTCATAATCTAACATTGCTTAGAAGAGAAAAATCAGTTTATATTTGCCTTTTTTGCAAACAAATAACCACTTTTACATTTTACTAATAGAGGAACCAATAACATTTCGCATAAATAGCACAAATTATTTTGATGTCTGCTTGATTAGTGACTTCATTGTGGAGTTTTACAGCACAGAAACAGGCCCTTTGGTTTAGCTGGCTCATGCCAATCAGATACCTATCCTATGTTTGGCCCATATTTTTATAAACCTTTAAAATACTTTCCTATCACGTACCTGTCCAACAATCTTTTAAAACTTGTTATATTTTGGCAGCTCTGCTATAGCATAACACTGTTATGGTGCCTGCAGTTGTGGTTCAATTCCTGTTGCTGTCTGTAAGGAGTTTGTACGTTTGCCCCATGACCACATGGGTTTCCTTCAGGTGCTTGGGTTTTCTTCCACGTTCTGAATTGGTCACATGGGTGTAATGGATGGCGTGGGCTCATTGGGCTTGTTACTGTGCTGTGTCTCTAAATAAGTGAATGATCAAATAAACATTCAAACATTTCCTCAGACAGCTCCCATATATGTACCACTCTGTGTGTAAAAGTTGCCCCACAACCTCCTATTAAATCTTGCCCCTCTCATCTCAAACCTATGCCTTTTAGTTCTTGATTCCTGAGGAAAAGACTGAGTGCATTCACCCCGACTGCCTCTTAGGACTTTATACATCTTTATCAGGTCACTTTTCGATTACCTATGTTCCAGGGGATGGGGAGAAAGACTTAGCCTGTCCCTATAACTCAATTCCTCAAATCCTAACGAGATCTTGGCAAACTTTTCTGCACTCTTTCCAGCTTAATAACATCTTTCTGATAGCAGGGTTAACAAAATTGTATACTGTACTGTTCCCATACTTCAAGTGAGCCTCACAGGCATTTTATGGAACTGAACAACGTAACCCCCCAAACTCGGTGCCCTGGCTGATGAAGGCCAATGTGCCACAATCCATCTTCCTCATCCTTTCTACCAGTAATTCCACTTCCAGTAAGTCATGGAGTTGAGCTCTGAGGTCCATCTGTTCAACAACTCTTACTGTAAAAGTCCTACTGACTTTCCAAAATCCAACACCTTGCACTTACCTCAATGAAATCTTATTTGCTTTTTTTCGGGCCACTTACCTGGCTGATTAAGATTCCCTTGTAATCTTTGATAGACCTTCTTTGCAATCAATACCAGAATTTGAATATTCATCGTTGGACTGAAGAATACAACTTGCATGAAATTTTTAACTGGGCACATTGTCTTTTATTCTCAATACATAACCTCTGATTACAACAACCTCGTGTTCTGACTCTAGAACATTCAGTGGATAATTTAATAACCAAAGCCTTTTGAATAGTACTTTATAAAGCACATGGGATAGATTCAGTTCCATACAACTTGTTCAGTTTGGTTGGGTATTTAACTAAATATATGTAAGTGATTACCTACTTGATCACCAGTATCTAAAATAAACATATTTTGTTCGTGGTAGAATTGTAAGTTGTCTGGTCACCAAATTTGAGTGTTTTTTTTGTCATAAATGTGTAATTTCTGGTGACTTGTGCATTCTTCCAACGTTGAAGTGCATAACAAAAGCATACTATCAAAATAACAATTCTATTGAGATTTAATGGATCTTTATTTTACCAACTCCAGTTCATCAGTTCTAGGAATATCTTTTGAATTGTTATATTGCTTTTGCTTGGAGGCATGTCTGTGTGTTACAAATGCAGGGAGCGGTTGTTCTAATATTTCTCCAGTGCTATTTTTAAGGTACTGAATTTCTCCAAGGTACTCATCTAACATGGGGTGGGGATGGGGGAACTGTATATTTCTGATTCCCTATCCCTTACTGCTTGTATGTAATCCTTTGGGCTTTATGTTTGAAGTTACTGCTGTGACTACTGAACTTGATTCCTCATCTGTTATAGATGGCACAATCTATAAATCCTCTGTTTCAAGATTGTATTGTACTTTTAAATGGTGCCTTTTACATGCTTTGATGGAATGGATAAAGCTCTTTGAAAGGAAATGTCTTTGGCAGTAAAATTTACAACTTTTATTACCATCAAAACAGAAAACTTCAGCCTTTATGGTAATGATCTTTGCATAAGTTCTTATGAAGATCCTTCATGCAAGATAAGATTCCAGTATAAGGATGTCATTCAGAATAAGTGGAAAAAGTGGGCCATGAGGTCAAGAGAGTCTGAAGATTGGGGAATGTAATGGTACTTGAATGGATGCAAATAATTTGTCATCATGGGCTGAAGTATTCTTAACTGTTATATGTGTAAAAATAACAGATTTAGTGGGACAGAAGTTTAAGAAAATGCAATCATGGTGGGGATAGGGATGCCTCCCCGAAGTGTGTACTTTTATTGTAAAGAATTATGCATAGAAAATGCTAGTATATCTGACAAGTACAAATTGTATAAGAGGATATTTTTCTCAGCTATCACTCCACAAATAATGATGTAAAAAGTGGAAGCAATGATTCCCACCTTTGACTCCTTATCCCAAATTTTCTTTTCTTTTCACCAATGATCTCCAGATGTATCAAACATCCCTGATGAAAGGAGAATGTTACAGTAAGGTCAGTTTCCAGGAGGCTTGCAAACTCCATATCCTACCTCCAGGGGGTGTGATAGAGCACATTGTAGGGTGATTCGGTGATCAGAGCATGTTGGAATGGGCAGAGGTGGCAATGTGTAGTCTGGATTTAAGTTTTAGAAGATCTTTACAGCCAAAGTAGCCCATAATTATGTTTTATTTGGGGGTAAGAATGACAGCCTCTGACATTATACACGGGAAGAGAATCGATAACTTTACGAAGTTCTGTAGTGGATCGTGAATGGAACTGATTTGTTATTGTCACATGTACTGTGATACAGTGGAAAAACTTGTTTTGCATGTCAGCTATACAGATTTCACAAATGTACATTGAGGTGGAAATAATTCAGCAAATATGTAGCTCGGGTGGTTGATGGTTGGGTTGAGTTGTTCTCCCATCCAGGCAATTCATTTGCAAATGTTTCTTCACCATACGAGGGAGACATCATCTGTGCGCTATTGATGGTGGTGTCCTCCAAATTTATCGATTGATCGTTGTTATGGAAACTCAATTGTGATATAGGGAGAAAATCTCATTGCTAATTGGTTGCTTGGTGAACTTTGGGCGTTGTGGAAATACAAGAGAAATACAAGAGCAGACTCTGGAATATATTTTTACTGTTTAAAAAGAACATCCAATTCAGTAGACAGTAGGCAAGGTCATGATAAAATGAAGGGATTGTCTTTATTCTACAGGATGTCTGTTCAACAATCTTCTAACAGTGGGATACAAGTTGCCCTTGATCATTGTAAACAACAGGAATTCTGCAGATGCTGGAAATTCAAGCAACACACATAAAAGTTGCTGGTGAATGCAGCAGGCCAGGCAGCATCTCAAGGAAGAGGTGCAGTCGACGTTTCAGGCCGAGACCCTTCGTCAGGACTAACTGAAGGAAGAGTGAGTAAGGGATTTGAAAGTTGGAGGGGGAGGGGGAGATCCAAAATGATAGGAGAAGACAAGAGGGGGAGGGATGGAGCCAAGAGCTGGACAGGTGATTGGCAAAAGGGATACGAGAGGATCATGGGACAGGAGGTCCGGGAAGAAAGACAAGTGGGGGGGGACCCAGAGTTTGGGCAAGGGGTATATTCAGAGGGACAGAGGGAGAAAAAGGAGAGTGAGAGAAAGAATGTGTGTATAAAAATAAGTAACAGTTGAGGTACGAGGGGGAGGTAGGGCATTAACGGAAGTTAGAGAAGTCGATGTTCATGCCATCAGGTTGGAGGCTACCCAGACGGAATATAAGGTGTTGTTCCTCCAACCTGAGTGTGGCTTCATCTTTACAGTAGAGGAGGCCGTGGAAGGACATGTCAGAATGGGAATGGGATGTGGAATTAAAATGTGTGGCCACCGGGAGATCCTGCTTTCTCTGACGGACAGAGCGTAGGTGTTCAGCAAAGCGGTCTCCTAGTCTGCGTCAGGTCGCGCCAATATATAAAAGGCCACATTGGGAGCACCGGATGCAGTATGTCACCCCAGCTGACTCACAGGTGAAGTGTTGCCTCACCTGGAAGGACTGTTTGGGGCCCCGAATGGTGGTAAGGGAGGAAGTGTAAGGGCATGTGTAGCATTTGTTCCACTTACAAGGATAAGTGCCAGGAGAGAGATCAGTGGGGAGGGGGTGGGGGGGGGACGAATGGACAAGGGAGTCGCGTAGGGAGCGATCCCTGCGGAATGCAGAGAGAGGAGGGGAGGGAAAGATGTGCTTAGTGGTGGGATCCCGTTGGAGGTGGCGGAAGTTACGGAGAATAATATGTTGGACCCGGAGGCTGGTGGGGTGGCAGGTGAGGACCAGGGGAACCCTATTGCTAGTGCTGGGTGGCGGGAGGATGGAGTGAGAGCAGATGTACGTGAAATGGGGGAGATGCGTTTAAGAGCAGAGTTGATAGTGGAGGAAGGGAAGCCCCTTTCTTTAAAAAAGGAAGACATCGCCCTCTCAGGATGAGGCTTTTCATTCTAGGGGCTCTCAGGATGAGGCTTTTCATTCTAGGACTCCGCCGCATCTGCTCTCAGGATGAGGCTTTTCATTCTAGGACGAGAGAGATGTCTAAGATACAGTTGCAAATTGGGATTTTTGAGATAAGTTTGCTATTGAAGGTGCTGCAGTAGGCAGTAAATAGGAGACATTCTTGGATATAGGGCCAGGAAGAGGGCATCCACCATGAATTTTAGTGGGTCCGCAAGGCTGGAGCTGATAAATTCTGTGACTAACATCTTAAAGCACTCCATGCTGTTGGATGTTGGAGCCAACAAGTGATTATCATTTAGATATATAAGTCGTGTTATTTTTACAAAGTATCACACTTTTGAAATTTAACTTTTTTTTAAAGGAGAATATTTTGTAGGTAAGACCTTGGTTTCTACTGTTCAACTGATCTGATTTGTGTGCCTTCAATGCCCCACTAAAACATTTTGCATTGCTGTTTAAAGGACTGGAGCAAGAAAGGGTGCGTTATCTATACTAAGAACAGGGTTAAGAAAATCAAGGTTGCAGTGATGAATCTAGTACAGGGAGCTTATTTTCCACTGTTTCCACCACTATTTGTGGAGGGATATGAAAGAAATACTCACATCCTTGTATCCTTTAAATTCCTCAGAATACACTACCATTTTCTACACATGATTTTAAAATGCCTTAAACTCCAAAGGTTCCTGATGTAAATGAGGTAGGAAATTTATAGATTTTAAATGTGGTATTATTGCAAAATGGGTGGTGGGGTGGAGATGTGTCTCCAACAAAGGAGTTGTAAGGCCCTCTCTCCCTCCACTGGCCTGCAGGCCACCCTTGGGCAAGGTGTAGCACCTGCTTAGCCTTCTTGATCAGGGTCACATGAAGCTATGGGTGGAGGTGGTAGACGGTCGTATGAGCAGCTGGTACATGTCACAAGGCCTGGTTATGCAACCAGTGATGCCAGGCAGACAGTCTCTGAAGGGTATTGATAACAGTTGAGGGTCACCAATCTTGTAAAGAGACTGCCCAATGAAGACAAGCCATTCTGTAGAAAAAATTTGCCAAGAACATTCATAGTCATGGCTAGACCATGATCACCCACGTTATACCACACATCACATGATGATTATTGCAAAGTCTTTTCATAATTGCATTTTTTATCCTCAAATATCTCATCCCTGTTCTTGGTAACAGTTAAGATCTAATTGTACCCATGGATAACGGACTCTGTGATAAGTATGGAAACACGAGTTGCCTCTTAAACTAATGTGAGTTAATGCCTCAGCAAAAGAAAGTGCAACATAATGAGGGTAAAATCTTGAAACGGAATACCCAACAAAACGCACAAATTAATTATGTCTGAATTAAAGATTTGTATTACCATGTGGGTACGTATTGTAAATGTGCCAACTTTTGATCTTGTACTCCCTGCACTTGATTGAGCTGGATTAACTGGATTATTCTGTTCTTTGAGTTGTGGTTTTTGTAAATTGGCTCTGTAATAATTGGAGTTCAATTCAAAATTTTAATAATTGCACAGCAAAGGTTTACATTGCCAAGAAATTGCTGTTTGAAAGCATTATTTATTTTAAAATGAAATTATTGTTCATTTTCTTTTAGCTATGTTATAATTATCTGCAATTCATTTAACCTTAAAATTATTTTTTTGAATCTTGTGTGCTATGTGTAGTTATGAAACTAAAGTGTTTTAATTTTCTGGTATATTTTTAACATGTACTGCTGCAAAAAGACAAAAATTATTTTCAGTGTCCTTAAATTCTGATTATTCTGTTTCTTAGCAAATAGTTGTTTCAGCCCTTTAAATAATAGAAAGCTAACTCTGACCTTCTGAAATAATTGATATCTTGTAGGTATTAATGTGAGTTAACTGAAGAATTTGTGACGGCAGGATAGAACTTTTTAGGGCTGCAGACCAGTAGTAAGAAATAGGAGCAGCAAAAAGCAAGCATTTCCCTTTAGCCTGCTCTGCCATTCACTAAAGTCTTTTAGGATTCTTGGTAGTGTGGAGGAGCAGTGGGATCTGGGGTACATGTCCACAGATCCCTGAAAGTTGCCTCACAGGTAGATAGGGTAATTAAGAAAGCTTATGGGGTGTTAGCTTTCATAAGTTGAGGGATAGAGTTTAAGAGTTGCGAGGTAATGATGCAGCTCTATAAAACTCTGGTTAGGCCACCCTTGGAGTACTGTGTCCAGTTCTGGTCGCCTCACTATAGGAAGGATGTGGAAGCATTGGAAAGGGTACAGAGGAGTTTTACCAGGATGCTGCCTGGTTTAGAGAGTATGCATTATGATCAGAAATTAAGGGAGCTAGGGCTTTACTCTTTGGAGAGAAGGAGGATGAGAGGAGACATGATAGAGGTGTACAAGATAATAAGAGGAATAGATAGAGTGGATAGCCAGTGCCTCTTCCCCAGGGCACCACTGCTCAATACAAGAGGACATGGCTTTAAGGTAAGGGGTGGGAAGTTCAAGGGGGATATTAGAGGAAGATTTTTTACTCAGAGAGTGGTTGGTGCGTGGAATGCACTGCCTGAGTCAGTGGTGGAGGCAGATACACTCGTGAAGTTTAAGAGACTACTAGACAGGTATATGGAGGAATTTAAGGTGGGGGGTTATATGGGAGGCAGGGTTTGAGGGTCGGCACAATATTGTGGGCCGAAGGGCCTATAATGTGCTGTACTATTCTATGTTCTATGTTCTATGTTCTAAAGTCTTGTCTTCAACTTCATATCCAAAAAATATTCAGTGGGATTACTGTCACTGAGTCTATCACAGTCAATGCTCCACAAATGAACGGCTGCAAGAGATGATCAGGCACTGGATACGCAGACAGCCCACAGCCTTCATAATGTACAGAAGGGAGCATGATGGAATTCTCTCCAATGGTCTGGATTAGCACATGTGCAGCTCCAATGCTTAAGAAACTTGATATTATCAGCAATTTGCTTGGTTGTGTGAATGTTTAGGGAGTAAGACAAAGTATCGTCTATTATCAGTGCCCTGTGCCATCTATAAAATACACTGTCGTTGCTCCCTGGGGTTGTGACTGCAATTTCCACTTCTCCGGCATTTAATGCAAGGAGATTGTAGGGCAAGCTGGCAAATCCTGCCTGCTGGTTGTATATTATCCATATGTGCACTGTCTCTTTGTTGCTGGATCAATATCCTGGAGTCACCATGCCGTAGCACCGTGGAGTACCTTCACTAGATAGACAGCAGTGGTTAAAGAGGGAATCGGAATCAGAATCCGGTTTATTATCACGGGCATGTGACGTGAAATTTGTTAACGTAGCAGCAGCTAATCTAGCAGAGAGAAAAAAAAATTTAAAAAAACAAGTAAATCAATTACGTATATTGAATAGATTAAAAAAGTGCAAAAACAGAAATACTGTGTATTTTTAAAAAAACAATGAGTTAGTGTCCAAAGCTTCAAAGTCCATTAAGGAATCAGATGGCAGAGGGGAATAAGCTGTTCCTGAATCGCTGAGTGTGTGCCTTCAGGCTTCTGTGTCTCCTACCTGATGGTAACAGTGAGAAAAGTGCATGCCCTGGGTGCTGGAGTTTCTTAATAATGGACACTGCCTTTCTGAGACACCGCTCCCTGAAGATGTCCGGGGTACTTTATAGGTTAGTACCCAAGATGGAGCTGACTAGATTTACAACCCTCTGCAGCTTCTTTTGGTCCTGTACTGTAGCCCCCCCCCCCCTTACCAGACAGTGATGCAGCCTGTCGGAATGCTCTCCACAGTACAACTATAGAAATTTTTGAGTGTATTTGTTGACATACCAAATCTCTTCAATCTTCTAATAAAATTTAGCCACTGTCTTGTCTTCTTTATAACTACATTGCTATGTTGGGACCAGGTTAGATCCTCAGAGATCTTGACACCCAGGAATTGAAGCTGCTCACTGTCTCCACTTCTGATCCCTCTATGAGGATTGGTGTGTGTTCCTTTGTCTTACCATTCCTGAAATCCACAATCAGCTCTTTTGTCTTATTGACGTTGAGTGCCAGGTTGTTGCTGCAGCACCACTCCACTAGTCAGCATATCTCACTCCTGTACACCCTCTCGTCATGACCTGAGATTCTACCAACAATGGTTGTATCGTCAGCAAACTTGTAGATGGTATTTGAGCTACACAGTCATGTGTATATAGAGAGCAGAGCAGTGGGCTAAGCACCCACCCTTGAGGTGCGCCAGTGTTGATTGTCAGCGAGGAGGATATATTATCACCAATCCACACAGATTATGGTCTTCTGGTTAAGAAGTGGAGGACCCAATTGCAGAGGGAGGTACAGAGGCCCAAGTTCTGTAACTTCTCAATCAGGATTGTGAGAATTATAGTATTAAATGCTGAGCTTTAGTCGATGTTAGGATGCTGGTCATAGGTGTTCGTGTTGTCCAGGTGGTCTAAAGCCGTGGGGAGCCATTGAGATTGCATCTGCCGTTGACCTATTGTGACGATAGGCAAATTGCAGTGGGTCCAGATCCTTGCTGAGGCAGGAGTTCGGTCTAGTCATGACCAACCTCTCAAAGCATTTCATCACTGTGGATGGGAGTGCTACCGGGCAATAGTCATTAAGGCAGCCCACATTATTCTTCTTAGGCACAGGTATAATTGTTGCCTTTATGAAGCAAGTGGGAGCTTTCGCCCGAAACAGGTGAGAGGTTGAAAATGTCCTTGAATACTTCTGCTAGTTGGTTGGCACAGGTTTTCAGAGCCTTACTAGGGTAGCTCAGAACTACCTTTTCAAGAGAAATTTGGGATAGACAATGTATGCTGGGTTTTACAGAGAAAGCTCAGAGCCTCAAAAGAGAATAAATTAAAAAGTTGTAGTATGGTCACATAAACCAGAGGCATAAGGTAAGAAACACACAAAATGCTGGAGGAACTCAGCAGACAAGGCAGCATCTATGGAAAAGAGTAAACAATTGACGTTTCAGACCAAGACCTTTCACTAGGATGGCTCAATTTGATCAATATGCAATATCCAGTTATCTCTCGTGCAGTTGAGCATGTTTATCTTTCAGATATAATAAGCCATTTCTGCTTTTTTAAAATTTATGATTATTATCCCCAGTACCTGCTATGTATGAACCCATGAGTTTGTCAATTTTCTGCCTTTTCTTTTAAAACACTAAATATTTTTACTGTACTTTTTTAAAAAAACTCGAACATCTCGCTGCACTTCAACAGATAGATAGCTGTCTCGGGATTGTTTAATGCTTCCTTAGCGCCGCTGTTATGTTTTGTAACTCCAAAACCCAAAACTGATTGAAAGCAAGAAGTTGGGAGCCCAGAAGAATCTGTCTTAGTCGGTATCCATTCTCAGCTGGGTGGACTGGAGCATTGTGTGGTTAAGGGCTTTGCTGAAGGACACACACGCTGCCTCAGCCGAAGCTCGAACCCACGACCTTCAGATTGCTAGTCCAACGCCCTAACCACTTGGCCATGCGCCACAATGCTTCTCAAATATTACTGAAGTATTCAATACTCAAGTGTTGACAGCATTTAATTTTCTTTTGTGACCTAAGTCTTTTTAACTTTTTTTTCCTTCTCTGTTCTGGAATCATCAGTCCTCTGAAGGGTTGCATCTGAGATGCTATTTAAATTCATGTATGACCTTTGCTTTGATTGGGAGGTTTTGATTCCCAAGTTTTATTATTTTCATGCTGGATCCCAGAGAGAGTCATGACCTTGTGTTGGAGGATGGATTCAGTAATCCTTGATTTGGATAATTTGTATCCTATTTTCCTGGTTCTGTAATAAGGGTGGGAAATGTCCTTGAGATGCACCCCATCTCTATTTGGAGATACAGTTTGGTAATAGGCTTTTTTGCTCCAATGAGCCTGCGATGCTGAATTATACCCAGGTGACCAATAAACCTACTAACCTGTACATCTTTGGAATGTAGGGCACTCAGAGGAAGGCCACATGGTCATGGGGAATCGTATAAATGGTCATGGGGAATCGTACAAACTCGTAGAGAGCGATAGAATTGAACCAGGGCCACTGATGCTGTAGCAGTGTTATGCTACCATGCTACCCTAGTGATAAAAGCTTGCCAGTGTTCCCTGTCCCATTGTCCATTTGATGTTAGAATCTTGTATTTCACTTGGTCAATGACTAATGATAAGTTGAAATCCAATGAAATATATTTTCCCCACTTTCTTTTCCAAATATAAGATATGGATGCAACAAGGACATTTTCAAAAGGTGATGTCTCAAAAAGGGGACATTTGTCATTAAAGACCCAGGGTATGCCCTCTTCTCATTGCTACCATCAAGGAGGAGATACAGGAGCCTGAAGACAAATGCTCAACAGTTCAGGGCCAGCTTCTTCCCTCATGCCATCAGATTTCTGAATGGACGATGAATCCATGTACACCTTCAGTTTTTCTCTCTTTTTGCTCTCTTTCTGCACTATTTGTTTAGTTTAATATATATTTCTTATTGTAATTTATAGTTGTGTATTGCAATGTACTGCTGCTGCAAAACATCAGATTTGACAACATATGCCAGTGACATTAAAGCTGATTCTGATCTATTTAATGCAGAAAAGGATTCTTAAGTACCCTACGACCTGCCTTTCATCCAAGATGGTGCCGGTGAGCCATGGTGATGTTCTGCATGCTACGTACAATACATATAATACTTATAAATATACTACTTTTTGAATTGCTCTCACTGCAACCTGCAGCATGTAGTTTCCCTTTAAGCAACACACTTTTGAATTGACTTAATGAACTACAAATTTTGTTATGTTCTGAAGGATGCAGTGGACTTGACTCTCAAGCAAGCAGATATGGCATCTTTCAGCAGATGAAGGTTCATCGCTGTGGCCAGATGCAAGGCAGGGTGGGATGGAGGGGGGAGCTCCCAGCCAGGCTGAAATGCAGAGGAATGATATCCCCTCTACCCAGCATCTTGTTAGCAAAGGTGTAGTCGCTGGAGAACAAGATTGAGGACCTAAGGGCCGGGGTGCTTTTTTGTCAGGAATTGAGGAATTGTGTTCTGTCTTTCACCGAGACATTGCTCATTCAACGTGCCAGATACTGTGATCAGACCTGAAACTGCTTTGATTCAAAGGATGGCCTGAACTGTTGATTTGGAAAAGGCAAACAACGAAGGTGTGTGTTTCATGATAAACTCTCTGTGGTGCTCAAATACGGTGGTTTTTGTCGAACTTGTGTTCCCCTGACCTTGAACACCAAATGATCAAATTTCCATCTGAAACTACCAGTTGTTTAATGTGTGGGGAAAATGTTGGGTTGTTTCTGGATCCCTAGCAGGAACAAGAATTCCATAGGCTTGAACTTCCAGCCCGTCTGCTGTTGAACGAGGACTCTGCATGGTTTCACGGCGCAGTTACATCTGCCCATACCAAATGGAGTTGGGCCCAATTCTTGTGCCTCAGGCAAAGATTTGGCCTGATCCAGAAAGATGAAGGGATGCTTGACTTTTCAAAATGCATTAAGAAATGGTTCAAGAATATTTGCTGAAACAAATGCCCTAAAGCCTGGCTGGGAGTCTTTCCTCACCCTATTCTGCCTTGTATCTGGCCATGGCAATGAACCTTCGTATATATTTTGCTTTTTCTTTCAGGTATGCAGGCTATGACTTTTCAAACACTTTATCATTTTTTTTGCAAAAGCCTAGTACATCAAGTTATGTGGATCAGATTGAAAATTTTCTTTAGGGTTTGTAAACCAGACTGCCTTTTCCTTGTGCCTACGCATTCATGTTGCTTGACATCATATATTGAGGATTAATTCTGTTGACATCTGTAGCTTTGATGTCCTTCTGAATCAATTTTATTCTGTGTACATTTATTTCATTGTCTGAAATGTAGCCTGAAGATACATTTTATTGCTCTGCTCATTACTGTCTGATGCTTGACTGTTAGAAGATTGTGGTCTAGAAATTAGATTGCCATTATTGAGCATTTATTTACTATGCAAGTGAATAATGTAGTTTTTGAGTATTCATGAAAACAGGACAGATGTTGCGAATTTGTGTAGTTCAAGAAATTTGATGCATCTTTCCAGTTATTTCGGTAAGATGACGGCGTGTTCAGACACAGTGGGTTCTTCAGGGTCAACTAAAGGTGTTAATACGAGGAATTCTGCAGATGCTGGAAATTCAAGCAACAGACATCAAAGTTGCTGGTGAACGCAGCAGGCCAGGCAGCATCTCTAGGAAGAGGTACAGTCGACGTTTCGGTCCTGACGAAGGGTCTCACGAAGGGTCTCAGCCTGAAACGTCGACTGTACCTCTTCCTAGAGATGCTGCCTGGCCTGCTGTGTTCACCAGCAACTTTGATGTGTGTTGCTTAAAGGTGTTAATTGTCTTTTTTAGAAGTATGTTTTACAATTGCAAAACCCTGCTGGACATTAAGAACTTGAAAGTATTACAGGTCTACCCCATTAACGAGTTGCTCGTTGGTGGAGAAACTGAAAGAGCTGTACTTGGTGTGGACCGTGATGATGCCTGTGACAGACAGGCATCAGTGCTTGAAGGAGTTGTGCAGTCTTAACAGTGACTGGTCATCGTAGTCACTTTCCTTGTGATCACAAGACCCTGTTGGACATTGGTTGTGTGAAATTCTTCATGCCCAGTTCATTTGGTTTATTGGTGGAGTCGGATGGCAGGGGAGCAGTGTGGCCTTAGTTGTAGTGAGGACTAGACCTCAAGCCATGTTGTTGCCGGTTTGCGGCTGCCCAGGGGCAGATATTGGAGTCAGGCACTCCACTGGAGTGCGGCAGGCAGTGTGGCACAGTGTCCATGCTGGAGTTAGTACTACCTCCCGGTGTTCACCCCGCAGGAGACAGGCTGTATTGTGTTCAACTGCAGACTGCTGCAACATTCATGTACTCAGGGACTTGGACTATATATTTTATTGTGTGTCTGTATTTTACTGCTATCTTGTATGTGTTTGCTATCTTATATGTGTATGACTAAGGTACTGTGTTTTGCATTTTGACCCCAGTTTTGTGTTTTGTTTGTTGGTATTTATGTATGGTTGAATGACATTTAAAATTGAACTTGAGTTGCAGTACATGCTTGTATATAATCACTTGTTAGGCATGCAGAAATAACATGTAGTGTGTCTTCCACCCTACATTCTCAATTTCAATTACGAGCAAGGTGATGGCAGTTGTTAATGGGACTGTTATCAAATGGATTGAGACTGTAAGATATAGGACCAGAAATAGGCCACTTGACCCATCAAGTCTGCTCCGCCATTCAATCATGGGCTGATCCAATTCTTCCAGTCATCCCCACTCCCCTGCTTTCACCCCATACCCTTTGATGCCCTGGCTAATCGTGAACCTATCCATCTCTGCCTTAGATACACCCAATGACTTGGCCTGCACAGCTGCTCGTGGCAGCAAGTTCCACAGGTTTACCACCCTCCGACCAAAGTAATTTCTCTGCATGTCAGTTCTAAAAAGACGTTCTTCAATCCTGAAGTTGTGCCCTCATGTCTTAGAATCCTCTACCATGGGAAATAACTTTGCTATATCTAATCTGTTCAGGCCTTTTAACATTCGGAATGTTTCTATGAGATCCCCCCTCATTCTCCTGAACTCCAGGGAATACAGCCCAAGAGCTGCCAGATATTCCTCATACGGTAACCCTTTCATTCCTGGAATCATTCTCGTGAATAGACTCTGAACCCTCTCCAATGTCAGTATATCCTTTCTAAAATAAGGAGCCCAAAACTGCACACAATACTCCAAGTATGGTCTCGTGAGTGCATTACAGAGTCCCAGCATCACACCCCTGCTCTTATATTCTATACTTATGGAAATGAATGCCAACATTACATTTGCCGCCTTCATAACCGACTCAACATGGAGGTTAACCTTTAGGGTATCTTGCACAAGGACTCCCAAGTCCCTTTGCATCTCTGCATTTTGAATTCTCTCCCCATCTAAATAATAGTCTGTTGGTTTATTTCTTCCACCAAAGTGCATGGCCATACACTTTCCAACATTGTATTTCATTTGCCACTTTGCCCATTCCCCTAAACTATCTAAGTCTCTCTGCAGGCTCTCTGTTTCCTGAAGACTATCCGCTCCTCCACCTGTCTTTGTATCATCAAATTTAGCCACAAATCCATTAATCCCATAGTCCAGATCATTGACGTACATCGTAAAAAGCAGCGGTCCCAACACCAACCCCTGTGGAACTCCATTGGTAACCAGCAGCCAGCCAGAGTAGGATCCCTTATTCCCACTCTCTGTTCTCTGCCAACCAGCCAATGCTCCACCCACGCTTGTAACTTTCCTGTAATTCCATGGGCTCTTATCTTGCTAAGCAGCCTCATGTGCAGCACCTCGTCAAGGGTCTTCTGAAAATCCAAGTACACCATGTCTGCTGCATCTCCTTTGTCTACCCTGCTTGTAATTTCCTCAAAGAATTGCAGTAGCTTTGTTAGGCAGGATTTTTGTTTCAGGAAACCATGCTGGCTTTGGCCTATCTTGTCATGTGCCTCCAGGTACTCCATAATCTCATCCCTCACAGTCGATTCCAGCAACTTCCCAACCACTGATGTCAGGCTAACGAGTCTATAGTTTCCTTTCTGCTGCCTCCCACCCTTCTTAAATAGCGGAGTAACATTTTCAATTTTCCAGTCATCCGGCACAATGCCAGAACCTATCGATTCTTGAAAGATCATCGTTAATACCTCCACAATCTCTCCAGTTACTTCCTTCAGAAACTGAGGGTGCATTCCATCAGGTCCAGGAGATTTATCCACCCTCAGATCATTAAGCTTCCTGAGCACCTTCTCAGTTGTAATATTCACTGCACAAACTTCACTTCCCTGATACTCTTGAATGGCTGGTATACTGCAGATGACTTCCACTGTGAGGACTGATGCAAAACACACATTCAGTTTCACTGCTATCTCAGCATCTGTCATTACAATATCTCCGTCATTTTGTATTGGTCCTATATCTACCCTCCACTGTCTTTTACCCTTTATATACTTTTTTTAAAAAAAAAGCTTTTAGTATCTTCTTTGATATTGGTCGCCAACTTCCTCTCATAATTAATCTTTTCCTTCTGAATGACCGTCTTAGTTTCCTTCTGCAAGTTTTTGAAAGCTTCCCAATCCTCTCTCTTCCCACTAGCTCTGGCTTCCTTGTATGCCCTCTCTTTTGCTTTTAGTTTGGCTCTGACTTCACTTGTCAACCACGGTAGTGCCCTTCTTCCCTTTGAAAATTTCTTCATATTTGGAATATATCTGTCTTGTACTTCCCTCATTTTTTGCAGAAACTTCATCCATTGCTGCTCTGCTGTCCTTCCTGCAAGTGTCCCTTTCCAATCAACTGCAGCCAGTTTCCCTCTCATGCCCTTGCAATTTCCTTTATTCCATTGAAATACTGACACATTGGATTTGATTTTTTTCCCTCTCAAGTTTCAATGTGAACTCGATCATATTATGATCACTGTTCCCTAAGGGTTCCTTAACCCTTAAGGGATGCAGAATCAAAAAGTGTAGCAAATTGTCGTAGCAAATAGTACTCAAATTGTTATATCTCAATGTACGGAGTATAAAAAGTAAGGTGGATGATCTTGTTGCACTATTCCTGATAGACAGGATGGGCGTCACTGAATCCCAGTTGAAGTTGACAGATAAATATCCAAGATTACACACTGCATTGGAGGGATAGGAAGGCAGGCAGAGGGGATGGCAAGGCTCTGCTTGTAAGTAATGGCATCAAATCAATAGAAGTATTTGACGTAGGATCAATAGATGTTGAATCCTAGTGGGTTGAGTTAAGAAATTGCAGGGGTGAAAGCACCTTGATGACAGGTATATACAGGCCTCCAAATAATAGCTGGGATATATACTCTAGATTACAAAAGGGAAATAGAAAAATTGTGTCAAAATGGCAATGTTATGATAGTCATGGGAGATTTTAACATGCAGTTAGATTGGGAAAATCATGTTAGTAATGGATTTCAAGAGAGTGAATTTGTTGAATGCCTATGAGATGGCTTTTTAGAACAGTTTGTCACTGAGCCTACTCGAGGATCAGCTGTACTAGATTGAATGTTCTCTAATGAACTGTAGGTGACTGGAGAGCTTAAGGTAAAGGAACCCTGAGGAGAGAGTGATCACTATATGATTGAGTTCAACCTGAAATTTGATAGGGAGAAAGTAAAGTCTGATGTAGCAGTATTTCAGTGGAGTAAAGGAAATTATAGTGGTATGAGAGTGGCAGAGATGACAGCAGAGCAGCAATGGCTTGTGTTTCTGGGGAAAATGATGAAGGTGCCGGATAGATGTATTCTAAAAACAAATACTCAACAGGCAAAATAGTACAACTGTGGCTGACAAAGGAAGTCAAAGCTAATGTAAAAGCAAAAGAGAGGGCATTCAACAAAGTGGGCATGTAAAAGTTAGTGTGAAGATAGGAGAATTGGGAAGCTTTTTAAAAACCTACCGAAAGCAACTAAGAGAATCATGAAGAGGGAAAAGATGAAAAATGAAAGCAAACTAGCAAACAAGGTGGACAGAAAAAAGCTTTTTCAAGTATTTTAAAAAGGAATAAGAGATGAGAGTTGATTTATAGGAATGCTAGAAAATGAGGCTGCAGAAATAATAACGAGACAAGGAGATGGCAGATGAACTAAATGAGTATTTTGCATCAGACTCTAGCAGTGTGCCAGATGTTGAACGGTGTGAGGGAAGAGAAGAGAGCATAGTTACTGTTAAGGGGGAAGGTGCTCAAAAAGCTGAAAGACCTAAGGGTACATAAGTCACCTGGACCAGATGAACTGCACCCTAGAGTTCTGAAAGAGGTAGCAGTAGAGATTGTGGAGTCATTAGTAATGACCTTTCCAGAATCATTGGACTCTGGCATAGTTCTGGAGGACTGGAAAATTGCAACTGTCTCCACTCTTTAAGAAAGGAGGAAGGCAGCAGAAGGGAAATTATAGACCAGTTAGCCTGACCTCAGTGGTTGGGAAAATGTTGGAGTTTATTGTTAAGAATGAGGTTATGGAGTACTCGGTGACTCAGGACAAGATAGGACCAAGTCAGCATGGTTTCCTTAAGGGAAATTCTTGCCTGACAAACCAGATGGAACTATTTGAGGAGATTACAAGTAGGATAGATAGAGGGGTTGTGGTGGATGTTGTGTATTTGGATTTTCAGAAGGCCTTTGACGAGGTGCCACACATGAGCCTGCGTATCAAGTTAAGAGCCCATGGTATTACAGGAACGTTACTAGCATGGTTAGAGCATTGGCTGATTGGCAGGAGGCAGTGAGTGGGAATAAAATAATCCTTTTCTGGTTGGCTGCCAGTGCCTAGTGGTGTTCCGCAGGGATTGTTGTTGTTAGGACTGCTTTTTATGTTGTATATCAATTATTTAGATGATGAAATAGATGGCTTTGTTGCCAAGTTTGCAGATGATATGAGATTGGTGGAGGGTAGTGTTGAGGAAGCGCGAAGGCTAAAGACAGATTAGGAGAATGTACAAGAACGTGGCAAATGAAATGCAATTTTGGAAAGTGCATGGTCATGCACATTGGTAGTAGTAATTAATGTGCAGACTATTTTCTCAACAGGGAGAAAATCAAAAAATCTGAGATGCAAAGGGTCTTGGGGTGTTCTGCACAAGAACTCCCAAAGTTACCTTACAGGTTGAGTCAGTGGTGAGGAAAACAAATACAATTTTAGCATAAATTTCAGAAGTCTGGAATGTAATGCTGAGGATTTATAATGTGCTGGTGAGGCCTCACCTTGAGTATTGTGAACAGTTTTGGGCTTCTCATCTAAGAAAAGATGTGCTGGCATTGGAGAGGTTCAGAGGAGGTTCACAAGGATGATTCCGGGAATGAAACAGTTATTATAGGAGGAATGTTTCATAGCTCTAGGTCTGTACCCGCTGGAGTTTAGAAGGATGAGGGGGGATTTCATTGAAACCTTTCAAATGTTGAACGGCCTAGAGAGTACATGTTGAAAGAATGTTTCCCATGGTGGGGCAGACTAAAACAAGAGGGCACGGCCTCAGGATAGTGAGGCATCCATTTAAAACATAGGTGAAGAAAAATTTCTTTAGCCAGAGGGTGGTGAATTTGTGGAATTTGTTATCAATACGAGCATTCATGGATGATCTCACCCTTTTGAGTCCCAGCACGGAGGCAGTGGAAAATGCACTACCTAGATTCGAGGAGCTAATGGATTGGGGAAGAATGAAGTTCAAGACCAAGAAGTCAAGGAGCCGCCTTCTTAGGAGAGGAAAGCTGTTTGACTTTCATTTCACCCTTTGTGGAGAGGAGATTCCATCCATTCAGGATCAACCAGTTAAGTGCCTCGGGCGATGGTACACAGAGGAGCTGAGAGACACCAAGAGGGTTCAAGAGACAGTAGAACAGATCAGCAGGGTCCGATGTCTGTTGACAAGTGTGGTTTGCCTGGCAAGTTGAAGTTGTGGTGCTTGCAGTATGGACTGATGCCACGGATAATGTGGCCACTAACTGTCTATGAAGTGGCTATGTCCCATGTTGAGGCAATGGAACGGAAGATCAACAAGTATGTGAAGAAGTGGCTTGGAGTACCAAGCCCCCTCACCAATGTTGCAAACCACAGTAGCCAGACAAAGCTTACCATCCCAGTGCAAACCCTTGTTGAAGAGGTCAAGGTAGCCAAGGTAAGATCATTCTTTTTGCTTCGAGACTCAAAAGACCCTGTCATCAAGAACACCCAGCCGGATGTGAGATCAGGCAGGAAGTGGTCAGCCCGTGTAACAGTTGATGAGGCAGGGTCTAGATTGAAGCACAAGGAGACGGTTGGGGCTATCCAGGTAGGCTGCCAGGGACTTGGATGGACAACCCACAAGTGGTGGTCATCTTCTACAGGTAAGGAATGCCATGAGCTTGTAACACAAGAAATGCGAGAGGTAGAAGAGGAGAAGAGGTTAGCTAAAACAGCTGGCCTGGCCAAACAAGGGGCTTGGACCTGGTGAGAAAGTGTTGAACAGCGACATCTATCTTGGAATGTTCTGTGGCAGATGGAACCGCTCCGCATTTCTTTTCTATGCAGAGCAGCATACGATCTGCTCCCAACACCTGCCAACCTCAGCACCTGGTATGAATATAAGACAGACAGGTGTGCTGCTTGTGGTGAGAAGGGAACACTTCAACATATTTTGAATGCATGCAGAGTCAATCTTTCCAGCGGCATGTATACTTGAAGACATAACAACGTTCTCAAAGTTGTAACAGAAACGGTTGAGCAGAGAGTACTGCAGCACAACTTATCTCATGCCCCATGCTGCACAGAACATCGCATATCATTTGTGAAAGAAGGCTCCAAGTCAAGGGTGTGCAGCACAGGCTCACGATCAAGCATACTTTCTTCAGCCAATGACTGGTGTGTCAAGGCCGACCTGGACGGGAAAGGCAGTTTCCCGGAGCAAATAGCTTTCACCACATTGCGTCCAGATATAATCGTATGGTCTGACACCAGTAGAGAAGTGGTTGGTGAACTCACAGTCCCCTGGGAAGACAACATCGATGAAGCCCATGAGCGCAAGTTAACCAAGTATACAGAATTAAGATCAGAGTGCAGAGACAGGGGGTGGAAGGTCTCATGCTATCCATTTGAATTATGCTGCCGTGAGTTTATCGTGTTCACTCGCCAGAAGTGGCTGCGTGACCTTGGCTTCACTAGAAGAGAGATCAAGTCAACCAGCAGGGCTGTAGCTGAGGCAGCAGAGACAGGATCAGCATGGGTGTGGACCAAGTATGTCCCGAGGGGCAGATAGTCAGACAGTGTATACATATCTTGCAAACCCTTCAGTAGTTGCATAGACACCTAAAGAACAGACTATCTGTTGGATGGAAGTGATTGATAGAGGCAGATGCCAAGTTTTTAAGCTCACCAGTGGGAGGTGGCGCTTTAGCACTGCTGGCCCACCACCTCGAGGGAGTCTTTATCATAAGCGGGCCGAAACTCCTGAAGACAGGTGACAGATCAACTGATGATCCCACTGGTGATAGCACAGGACAGTTAACATCTTAGTCCAAGTGTATTTTTAACTCACAGGCAACTGTGGAGGCCAGGTCATTAGCTGTATTTAAGATGGAAATTGATAAGTTCTTTGATTGGCCAAGACATCAAAGGTTATGGGGAGAAGGCTGGTGATTGGGACTGAGGAGGGGGACAAATAATCAGCCATGATTGAATGGCAGAGCAGACTCGATGGGTCAAATGGCCTGATTCTGTTCCTATGTCTTATGGTGTTGTGGTCTAAATCATGGTTGTCCAAGAAATAAGAGAAACAAATAATGATGGTTTGATGACATTTGTATTGCCCGGGAGGCAGTATTTGTTGCCTTACAAGTGCATTAAGGTACATAAATCCCAAGAGCCTGATTGATTGTATTCTAGGAATTTGTGGGAAGCTAGAGGAGAAATTGTGGAGATCCTTTGATATGTTCTTCATCATCAGCCACTGGTGAAGATCCTGAAAACTGGAAGGAAACTAATATTGTTCCCTCATTTAAGAAAGGTTAGGTGATTCAAAATTGGGTTTGAAATAGGAAGCGGTGAGTGGTGGATGAACACTATTTCATGGAATGAGGGCCGGTGACTAATGTGGTGCCCCAGGGTCAATGTTGGATCCCTTGTTTTTCATTACTTGTTTAAATGATTTGGATGCGAGGGCACATGGCTTGATCAGAAATAAGGCATTGTTGGTAGTGAAGAAGGTTTTTGTAGATTACTGAGGAATCACAATTTGTTGAGGAAATGGGCTGAAGAGTGGCAAATGGATTTCAGTACAGATGAGTGTGAAGTGATGCATTTTGGAAGGTCAAGTCAATACAGGACTTGTGGTATGAATAGTAGGGTACTAGAGCATGTTATAAAATGGAGGGACCCAGGAAACACATGAAAGCAGCATCACATTCTTCATCATTTTATCTACATGTATTTAGCATGCTGGCCTTCTGGCAGGGTGTTGAATATAGGGGCTTGTTCCCATGTACTTGGGCTGAGGGGTCTGTATCTCTCCCCATGACGCAGGAACATATCATTCCTCCAGCTCCCTCTAGCTATTGTGAATCAAAGATTCATCATAATGATTACACCTCTCTTCCTATGTCCATCCATGCAGCCGTGCTGGATGAGCTTCCAAGATGTCCTCTTCGTGTTGTTGTGACATTCTCCCTCGTCAATGATTGAACTTCACTGCACTTGCATTACGTTTTAATCTGCTTCTCGTACCAGTTGTTTATCATTTGATTGTCTCTGCCCTCAATTATTTGTTCTAGTGAAAATCTTTAGTCTCTGCTCTCAGTGACAAATTACAACTTATGACCTTATAATCAGAGAATTTCTTTCTCTGTTTATCTTCCTCTAACCCTCGCTGCTGCAGTGCAATACAGAATCAACAATATAAATTGTCGGAATGCACCACAGATGAACTGCCTAGGCAGAGCAGATCAACTGAACTCCAATTCGTGATAGTGTGCCCTTTTCTGCAGTGTTGCACTTTGAATTTTGATGTGTTTGAGCTGTAATAATTTAATTTGATAAAGGTTAAAATATACTAACAATGCTTTGCTTGAACATGTCCTTAAATTTATTACCCTCAACAATCAGGCTCTTGAACCAGAGGGATAACTTTACTCACTCCATCACAGAACTGTTCCCACGATCTATGAGCTGACTTTCAAGGACTGCTCACCTCCTGTTTTCAATATTTATTGCTTACTTATTATTATTCTTTTGCATTTACACAGTTTGTTGTTTTTGCAGATTGGTTGTTTGCTATCTTATTGGGTTCAGTCTTTTCATTGATTGTATTGTTTCTCAGATTTCCTGTGCATGCCCATAAGAAAATGAATCTCAGGGCTGAATATGGTAGGACATCTGTACTTTGATAATAATTTTACTTTGAACTTGTCTGGGTGAATTTAAATGTTAAATTATGGAAATTTAAATTCTGGGAATTGTACACAATTTTAATTGCATTTAGTCAGCCTGCTGCAACAACTGTGGCATTATCTGGGACGTAACTTGTTTCTTGTTTGTCAGCTGCCTTGTGAAACCTATCTAGGAACACCAATTGCAGATCGTGCACAGGGAAGCACATCTTTCTAACTGAGTTAGTCACGGCAGCTATTCAATGCAGAGGTACCTTGATTGAAAATTTGTGTGATTATAGTGTAGCCCAGTATCAAACTTCCACAGCTGTTTGCATAGAAAATCAGGAGACCATCTAACTGTGAGTTGGTTTGGAGAGAGTGCAGTTCATTTTGAAGACGAGAAAACTACAGGAAATAGTCTTGGGCCAGTTTTGGAGTGCTCAGCATGTTTGGCTTTACAATTTGTTTCTTTAATACCAACCAAGAGCAGGAGATGAGGACATAAAGGCAAAGAGTATACCAGCTTGGGAAGTCAGATGACCCACTAATCTGCAGAAAGTAGATTGTTGGAGTGCAATGACAGTATTGAAGCCCTGAGCAATACTGAGATCCAGAATAGCCTTGCGAGCATGACTGGCAACAAACTGAACTTGGTGGGCAGAAGACCAAGCTTTCATCTCAACAGTTGGATATTGGTGATGCTGCCTGGTTGCTATGAACTGCTGTCAGAAGTCTTAAGTGTTGAAATGGCGGCTGATCACCACTTGTATGGTGGAAAGGATGTGCTCCAGGTTTTGTGCAAAGCCCTGTGTAAAACGGAAGCTCAGTTTTATCGTGGTCTTCGACATCTCGTGATGAATTTCAGGCGGGCCAGATGTCAGCTTGAGTACCACCTTACACATTTTCATCAATTCCAAAAAATGTGTGGCTTAATAAATTCAAAAGGAAGCTCAAAGCATAATATTTGCACTTGAATCAAATAGTTTTGTCTTCCTTTTGAAAAACTTCTTGGTAATCAGCTTCTCTGTTTCCCTCTCCCCTTTTTCATTTTTCTCTCTTTCTCGTGGTCCTCACACCTTTTTCTTGTCCTCCCTTGCCCTCACGAGCCATCCATACTTGGCTTGGTGCCCCACCACCTTCATTTTATTCCACTGTCCTACTAGATCCCTCTTCCTTCAGCCTTTTACATCTTGTTTCTAGCATGCCCAGCTTCTCACATCATCTTCTTCCCCCCCCAACCCACCTCTCTTCCCCCTAACCTCATCTCACCTATCAGCTTTTACTCTTTCACCCCAACCCCCCCACCTCCCAGCTTTTATTCTGTCACCTGTCTCAATTCTTTCCAGTGCTGATGAAGGGTCTTGGACCAAAATGTTGATTGTTTATTCTATTCCACACTGTAGATGTTGTCTAACATGCTGAGTTCCTCCAGCATTTTATTTATTCATTTATTTATTGAGATCCAGTTCTCGGTTGGCCCTTCCGCCCTTCGAGCTGCGCTGCCCAGCAATCCCCCAATTTAACCCGAGCCTAATCGCCGGACAATTTTACAATGATCAATTAACCTACCAACTGGTACATTTTTGGACTGTGGGAAGAAACCAGAGCACCCAGTAGATACCCACTTGGTCATGGGGAGAATGTACAAACTCCTTACAGACTGCAGTGGGAATTGAACCCTAGGTGCTGATACTGAAAGCTTTGTGCTAAGCACTACGCTACTGTACCGCGTATGAATTGCTCAAGATTTCCAATGAGTACAGAGTCGGTTATGTCATTAAAAACTATCCAATATTCATTTGACATCAGTTCTGTGTTATACATAATGTACAATTGAACTCGTATTCAGCAGTAGGAAGAAGCAGCTCCTGCTCTGCCGGTGATACTTTGTGATAACCATAAAGCTTCATTGATTTCTTCTGCCTGCTGTTATAAATATGGGGAAAATGTTTTTGGTGTATCCCAGAGTTGTTGTTTTTTTTTTAAATTGCTGGATTTTGCAAGGAATGCTACACTGCTTTTTGCACACACCAAGACTACAGAATCAAAGCACGACTGGATGATGGATTAGAGAGCATGCAGAGAAGGATGCACAGCACAAAAATGTAGGAAATGTAAGGGATGAAGAGTTTTCAATAGGTAGCCAAAGCTCCTGTGTGATAAGAAAGGAAGTCTGCAATCTGAACAATGCTCATTTAGGATGTTTTCACTAACATTTGCTGAACATGGCAGTCACAACCATGCCATCTGAATGGAATGAGAACCACATTGCTAGCAACTGTCAAGGTTACCATGGGCTCAAAGGATTGTATTGTGCTTCGTTCAGGCTGAACTTGGAGATGTTTGTCATTCGCACTCTGAATTCATAGCTGCTTAAATTTCATTCTGTTTTGCCAAAGACCAGGAAAGGGCTTTGTGGGGATTGTAGATTTTCCTGTTATGCGGGGTGCCACATGTCCGAATCAGAAGCAAGTTTATTATCACAAATGTGTGTCATGAAATTTGTTGCTTTGTGGTGTCAGTGCAGTGTAAGGCATAGAAGTGATAAGTTGGAAATCAGAGAGTGTAAAAGTCAAATGGAGGTTGTGTTCATGAACAATTCAGAAATCTGATGGCACAGGAAAAGAACTATTCTTACAAAATTGAGTGTGGGTCTTCAGACTCCAGTTACTACCATCAGGGAGGGGAGTATGTGTCCCTGATAGTGAGTGTTTTTAATGATCAATGCCACCTTCTTGAGGCACCAACTCGTGAAGATATCCTTGATAGTAGGAATTATCTATATACTACTAAAACTCTCATGCTCTGTTTGTCTGTTTGTGACCTCCAATTGGTGCAAACGATGCATTACAGTGGCACTATTTTTGGCTAAATTGACTTAAAATGCGCTAACTTACAGAATGCAGGCAAAGTTCAGGGTTATATATTCGTATAAAATTGCTCACACGCCAAAATCAATGCTTTCACCCGAGAGCCGATGTCAGCCATGATGGAAACCGCCACGCGACACCACGATGCATGTGCACGGCCAGCCTCAGAAGCGACTCACGATGCTCACAGCAGCAACACCAATGGAGCAAAAGGGCAGGGCAGCTCTATTTCGAGCAGCCACAGTCCGCTAATCACCATCAGCATATGCAGGATTGGGACAGATCAAACTGATACCCATCAGTAAGACATAATTAAATCTTATTGTAATGATGTACTTTGAGACACCCATCAAACCCTTTGCTGCAGTCAAAGGACAGCGGTGACTATATCACGTCCATTTAGGAGAGTGCCAACCACATCATCAAGAATAATCAGCATCCTGGAGGCTTTGGTGTTACTGTTTCATATCTCCTATCCAGCATTAGGGTTAAAAAAAAATATGGTCAGCCTAATTATGCAACGCGGAAAGAGAAGGGGGACATTATGGTCGAGAGATGATGCCAAATGTCGTCGGGAAGTGGCAAGGAGAGGGAGAGAACAAGAATTGGATGAGGCCAGTGATGCACGACTCCAGGATCAAAGAGTCAGGACAAAAAAGATGAGAGAAGAAGAGACAGAGGAGGAGAGGCATGCACGTCTCCAAAATGACAACAACTGGCATAGAAGGAGAGACAAAGGAGCTGAGAGACACACATCTCCAGGATCAGAGACAAAGAACAAACAGCAGAAGAGATGACGAGATGGGGGATGAAAGGACTGCACATCTCCAGAATGACAACGAGAGGCACAAGGGTGGCAGATCAACCAGAAATGATGCCATCAAAAGTGTCCTTTGTTAAACAAGGAGGAGCTATATTTGCCTTGCTACGCATCGTTCTTCTTTAATAAACTGAGGTTTTCTTCTTCGATTTCCAAAGCAAAGCGATACCAATAGCATTCAGGAAAATTTAATGTTCATTCTGGTCACATTAGACTGCACTACCCTTCTCTCAAAGGGTGCCCCAACAGGTTATCACGTTGTCTAGGTTATTTGTATTTCCCTTGTACCAGGGATTTTGATCAATTTAACTGAGAATTATTTGTGAATCACATGCTCCTTTTACATGCTTTATGATTTTCCCTGTATTTTTGGGCTCTGTGTTAAAATTAAAAATTCAAAAACTGAAATGTTAGCATTCTAAAAGCTTTCATCCCCGTTTGCTCAGTACTTAGCTGAACCATCTCTCTCAGCTATTACAGCCAGTAGTCTTTTGGATAAGTCGATATTAGCTGTGCACAATGTGATGGAGCAAGATTTGCCCATTTCTCTTTGCAGTATTGCTTAAAGTATACCAGATTATTTCGGGAGTGGCAGTGGACAGCAGTCCTGAGGTTTTGCCAGAGATGTTCAGTTGGTTTAAGGTTAGGACACTGACTGGGCCAGTCGAGGACGTCAATTTCCTTCATTTGAAGCCACTCCTTGGTTGCTGTGGCTTGTTGTCATGCCGAGAAACAAATTTCATCCCCAGATTAAGCTTTCTGGCAGAGGCTAGCAGGTTTTTATCCAGGATCTCTGTATTTAGCAGCATTCATCCTCCTATCAATCCTGACCAGATTTCCAGTCTCTGCTGCTGAAAAGCATCCCCATGGCATGATGCTACCTCCACCATACTGTACAGTGAGGATGATGTAACCTGGGTGATGTGCAGTATTAGATGCTACATATACCACTTTGTGTTGAGACCAAAGTGTTTCACTTACATCTCATCTGATGACAAAACCTTCCACATCTTTACAGTATCTTCTATATGACCTTTGTAAAGTCTTTGGGGGCAAAGATATGCTGTTTTTTTTTTTCAATGCCAGGATTTCTTCCTTGCCGCTCTTCCATGAATGCCCTTTTTGTGCAGGGCCTTTGAGATTATGGAGCCATGATCTTCATCTCCAGTTGCAGCCATTGACTTCTGCAGTCACTCAGAGTGACTGTCGGTGTCACAGCCTATCACAGAAGTGCCATTCTTCTGCGGTGACTAAGTTTTTCAGGGTGGCTTGACCTTATCAGTGTGGCTGTGGTTTATTTTTAACATTTTTTTTCACTGTGGACTGAACTGTGCTCTGAGGTATGTTCGGTGCCTTTGAGATGGCTTGTACCTTTCCCTAGACTCATGCTTCTCTATCATTTCCCTGATTGTCTTGAATGTTCTTTAGTTTTCATTTTGGTTTGGTCTGTTGAAAATCTATGATACAATTAGACCTGACAGAGAGGGGGCATTTATTCTTATGAATTCACTGAAAACAGGTGGTCCTCGATTTTTCTACATCAATAATTGAGTGAGTTTGTAGGTAATATTTTGCACCTGAGGAAAGTTAGCTTCATACTTACCAAGGGGTTGATTGTTTTTTCAGCCCCAAAATATTGGTTTTAAATTTTTTGTAAATTGTTGCCAAGTTTTGGAATTTTTTTTTTGGTTTAACTCCAATATATTTTAAATTTAGAAAATGAGACAGTTAAGTTGAGAAAACAATTTGGGGACTGAATACTTTTTTGAGGCACTATACAGAAGCACTGTGTGATGCTTTTGTGATTGCATAAGTGGGTTGTGCCCAGGATAGGTCTTCTGTGATGTTGACACCCCAGAACATGAAGCTGTTCATCCTTTCCACTGCTGACCTGTCAATGGTGACTGGTTTGTATTCTCCTGACTTCCCCTTCCTGTAGTTCATAATCAATTCCATGGTCTTGCTGATGCTGAGTTGAACCAACCCCAACTGTAGGGGAGGGAGGGAATGATATCTGCTATTGGCATGTGTTCTGATACAGGTGCACATGTATGGAACATGCATACAGTGGAAGCCATGCTTCCACACGGAAAATCAATGTGCAGACACTGATGGGCTGAGACAGTGTTTACATCACTGAAACAAGAACTGTATTGCCTCGAGTATTCGGGATGGGTTCTGTAGTGTTCCAGTAGCATCGGTCAAGATGGTTTGCTGTATCCTGTACAACTTTGACTTTGTAAGAGAGTCTTTGTTCCCAACTGCAAGTGGAGGAGCAGGAGGTGAAATGACCTAGTTTCACAGTAATTGTTGAATAATTAATGTAAATATGACCGTCATAGAACAGTACAGCCCAGGAACAGGCCCTTTAGTGCAGAATGTTAATGCCAGCCATGATGTCAAATTAAATTAGTTCGATCTACATAAGCATCGTCCATATCCCTCCATTCCCTGCCTGCTCACATGCTTGATTAACTGTTACCATATGTGCTTCCACCACTTTCCCTGCCGGTACAGGTGTTCCTGAACTGGAAAACATGAGTGAACTGGGAGATCCACACCCTACGGCTGACAATAGTGCATCCCTTCCAATGAGCTGAAAGCTTTCCATGCACGTTTTGAACAGAAGGGGATTGGATTATCATCTCCACCCCCACCTAACAGCCTGCAATGTAGCTGAACCCACAGTCATTGTTGAGGCTATAAGATCAATCTTCTGGAGAGAGAACCTGTGGAAAGCAGTTGGCCCAGATGGTGTCCCTGTCCATGCAGAAATGTTTAGCTCCCTGCTTCAGTCTGAGGTTCCTACCTGTTTTCAGAAGACCACTGACCTCCCAGTACCGACAAAAAACAAAGTAACTTACTTTAATGACTACTGTCCAGTGCCTCTGATATCCACCATTAAGTGCTTCAAGAGGCTGGTCATGGCATGCATTAACTCCAGCCTCTCAGACAGCCTTGGCCCAATGCAATTTGCCCACTGATCAAACAGGTCTGGCAGATACCATCTTCCTGGCCCTATCCTCATTCCTGGAGCATCTGTTGCAGTAAACACACATGTCAGACTATTGCTTATTGGCTACAGTTCTGTCTTCAGTATTATAATTCTAAGCAAACTCTTAAAGTCCTAAAAGTATGTTCAACACCTCCCTTTGGATCTAGATCCCTGGCTTCCTGACAGACTGCAATCAGTAAGAATATGGAGCAACCCCTCACTATGATTAGTCTGTACACTGGCACCCCACAATGCTATGTGCCAGCCCCCTGCTGTACCTCCTATACACTCAGGACTGCTTGGCCAGATCCTGCTCTAACTCTATCTATGGTTTTGCAGATGATACCACCGTACTGGACCATATCTCAAATAATGATGCTGGAGCTAGAAGGCCTAATGGCATGGTGTCATGGCAACAACCTTTCTTTCAATGTCAATAACACAAAAAAACTTGTCATTAATTTCTGGGAGGGGGGTGTGGTAATATACGTGATCCTGTCTACATTAACAGCATTGAGGTTGTGAGTTCCTCGGAATGAACATCACCAGTAGACCACCTTGGTCTAACTATGTTGATGCTACATCCAAGAATGCTCACCAGCACCTCTGCTTCCTCAGGAAAATAAAGAAATTTGGCATATCCCTTTTGAGCCTCACCAATTTTTATTGATGGACCATAGAATGCATCCTATTTGGATGCACCACAGTATGTTAACTGCTCTTCCCCTGATCACAAAATGCCATGGACACAACTTGGTACATCAGGGAGACCTACAGTTCTACACTTCTCATTACCAGGATGCTGCCTGGTTTAGAGAGTATGCATTATGATCAGAGATTAAGGGAGCTAGGGCTTTACTCTTTGGAGAGAAGGAGGGTGAGAGGAGACATGATAGAGGTGTACAAGATAATAAGAAGAATAGATAGAGTGGATAGCCAGCGCCTCTTCCCCAAGGCACCACTGCTCAATACAAGAGGACATGGCTTTAAGGTAAGGGGTAGGAAGTTCAAGGGGGGTATTAGAGGAAGATTTTTTACTCAGAGTGGTTAGTGCGTGGAATGCACTGCCTGAGTCAGTGGTGGAGGCAGATACACTAGTGAAGTTTAAGAGACTACTAGACAGGTATATGGAGGAATCTAAGGTTGGGGGTTATAAGGGAGGCAGGGTTTGAGGATCGGCACAACATTGTGGGCCAAAGGGCCTGTACTGTGCTGTACTATTCTATAACTATAACTCAGTCTCAGAATGACAGCCAGTATAATCAAAAATCCTGGCCATCCCAGACATTTTCTCTCCTCACCCACACCCCTCATCGGACAGAAGCCTGAAAGCAAGTACCACCAGGCTCAAAGACAGTTTCTGTCCTGCTGTTATAATCCTGTTCAATGATTCCCTAGTACAATAAGATGGACTGTTGACTCTGCAGTCTACCTCATTATTGCCTTGCACCTTAGTCCACCACCATTGAACTTTGTAACACTCTATTGTTTTACTCTTATTATTTTTACCTTGTACTACTTCAATGAGCCTTTGTAACAAGTTGATCCGCATGGACAGTATGCAACACAAGTTTTCACTCTGCTTTGATACATATGTTGATGTAAACCAATTTACTAATGTGTTTTTGACATGTTCCAATCTCTGTATATATTAAAAAAAACTTCTCATCGGTTTTAAACATTTCACCTTTCACTTCAAAGTTCCTTAAAATTATGCCTTCTAGTATATGACACTTCCACCTCAGAAACGTAATATCTACTCTATGCCCCTCTTAGCCTCCAACAGTCCCAATCTGTATAACTTCTCTAATCCAGGCAACATCCTGGTAAACTTTTGTGTTCTCTCCTAAGGTTCCACATTTATCCTGCAATTTGTTAACCAGAACTGCACAAAATACTCCAGATGCAGCTTAACTAATGTTTCATACCCCTGCAACATGACTTCCCAGCTCTTAGACACAACAGCCTGAGTGATGAGACAAGAGTGCTCTCTGCCTACTTCGCTACTCTGGTATTTTAGGAGACCATGGAAACACCTCTGAATCCCTCTCTAAATCAATCCTATTAAGGGTCCTGCATTACTTGCACTTCAGGAGGTCAAAAGCACAAAACTTCTCACATTCCTAGATTGAGCTCCACTTTCCTGGATTAAACTCCACTTTCCATTTCTCTGACCATATTTCTGGCTGGTCCATTCTACCTAAAAGATTCTACTGTATCTTCTGACGACCATCCTCACTGTACACAACTTCACGAATTTTTGTGTTGTCTGAAAACTACATATCCACAGTCCTTGCCTTTTTAAGTTCCCTTTATGATTGGTAGTATTGTATTTGTTTGGCCACAAAGCAAAAATAGGGGAAGAACATGTTTAAGTTTATAACTTGTAGTGCACCATGTTAGATTAACATTTCAGCTAGTCACCCTTTCACATTCCCTTTAAAGCCTGTATTCCGCATTGCTCTCCTCTTGTCCAACTGCTGTTACACAGTGGTTGCAACAAGTTTAGTTAAAATCTGCAGCTTTCCAGTGAAGAAGACTTAAGTTAATTTTGAGGGATAACCTTGGGTACCATTTTAATCTGGGTTTCCATGGTCAGGACTGGTTAACTGAAAAGCAACACTAAGCAGATTGGCAGATGTGTCTTATGGTAAGTACAGATGCTTCTACAGGGAAAGCAAATTCCATGTACACCACTGCTACTAGCCTTGATCAACTCCGTGGCATTCCTAGTAAACTTCCAAGACTGCTTTGATACCCTGTAAGTCCTGGTATCCCCAGCCATGAGCATCGTAGACTGAAAGGCAGTATTTCAAACTACTAATTATATTGCTCCTTTCCTTCAGGAGGTGTAACTCGGTCTGAAGGAGATCCCATGTCTCCAGCTGTTGCACATAGCAATTATGACAGGCAATTTAATTCTACTTTGCTGTATTTTAGGTGGTCAAATTTGGTCTGTAAGGATTTACTTTCTTTTTGTAACTCTGCTTATTACATACTAATGAACACTAATTTGCAGTAAATTAATGAAGTTATTTGTATATTTTGCCAGTTTATTCATGTTTGATGATTGCCTTTGGGATTGCCGTTATAATTGTGCTAAGTTTACCTGGGAAATGCGTTGCACAGTGCTGAAAAGAAAAAAAGACTAAGATGGAGAAGTGTACCATAGATGAAAGTATGTCAGCAGGATGTTTCAAAGCCATTTCATTTGTTATGTGGCATTTGAATTTGCATTCGCTGGATTATTTTTTTTAAACACACAGTACATTAATAATAAGCTTTAATGCCCAGTGAATATACGTTCTTAATTACCTGGTCCTACTCTGTGTTGAAGTAGGAACATTTGGTTTGTGAGTGCAACATGATGACCCTTACCCTACAGAAATGCACTCAGTCGCTACTTTATTAGGTACACTTGAACACCTGCTCATTAATGCAAACATCGAATCAGCCAATCATATGGCAGCATCTCATTGCATAAAATCATGCAGATACGGTCAAGTGATTCAGTTGTTGTTCAGATCAAACTTCAGAATGGGGAAGAAATGTGATGTAAGTGACTTTCACCTTGGAATGTTTGGTGCCAGACAAGGTGGCTTGAGTATCTCAGAAACTGCTGATCTCCTCAGATTTTCATGCATAGCAGTCTCTGGAGTATACAGAGAATGGTTGCAAAACAACTTCAAAAAAAGAACCAGTGAGGGTAAGTTCTGTGGGCAAAAACGCTTTGTTAATAAGAGTGGTCAGAGAAGAATGACCAGAGTGGTTCAAGCTGACAGGAATGTGGTAGTAACTCGAACCTACTCCTTACAACAGTGGTGTGAGAGGAGCACATCTGAATGCATAGCATATTGAACTTTGATGTAGAAGCAGCAGAAGACCACACTGGGTTCCTCTCCACTACCACTACTACGTCGACTCAGGCCTAGGGGGCCGGCGTCGGGCACGATAATGGACTCTCCACTTCTCCCTCTCCCTCATCAGTGCGTTCAGTTCATCTACATTAGCTGTGCCGCTGTCTTCTAGGAGCGTGTTGACCATGTCTTGGGAGGGTGCCCAGGGTTCATCTTCCCGTGCTTGGGCTCCCATATGATGACTAGGTTCCTCTCCGGTACTGAATAAAGTGGTCACTGAGCATAGATAAGACCATATGACAGAGGAGCAGAATTAGGCCATTTGGCTCATTGAGTCTGCTCTGCAATTTCATTATGGCTGATCCATATTTCCTCTCGGCCCTAATCTTCTGCCTTCCTCCTGTATTTCTTCATGCCCTGACCAATCAAGAATCTATCAATCCTTGCCTTAAATATACATAAAGACTTTGCCTCCGCAGCTGCCCGTGGCAATGAATTCCACAGATTCACCACTCTCCGAATAAAGGAACCCCCCCCCCCCCGCCCCCCCATCTCTGTTCTAAAAGGACAGCCTTCTATTCTGAGACAGTATCCTTTGGTCTTTCTCTCCAACCATAGGAAACATTGACTTTATCGTGGCATTTCAACATTTGATAGGTTTCAATGAGGTCACCCCTCACTCTTTTGGATTCTAGTGAATACAGGCCCAGAGCCATCAAATGCTCTTCATATGACAAGTTGTTGAAACCTGGAAACATTTTCATGAGCCTCCTTTGAACCCTCCCCAGTTTCAGCACATCCTTGCTAAGATAAGGGGCACAAAACTGCTCACAATACTCTGTGAGGCCTCACCGGTGCCTTATAAAGTCTCAGCATAATATCCTTACTTTTATACCCAATCCTCTTGAAATGAATGCTAATATCGTATTTGCTTTCCTCACCACAGACTCGATCTGCAAATTGACCTTTAGGAACTCCCACATAAGGATTTTCAGGTCCCTATGCATTTCAGTAGTTTTTGTATTTTCTCTCCGCTTAGAAGATAGTCAACCCTTTTATTTCTGCTACCAAAACACATGATGATACACTTCCTGAGACTGTATTCCATCGACCATTTTTTTGCCCATTGTTCCAATCTGTCCACATCCTTCTGTAGCCTCTGTACTTAAAATTACCTGTCCCTCCACCTATCTTCGTATCGTTTGCAAACTTTGCAACAAAGCCATCAATTCCATCTTCCAAATTATTAACATATAACATAAAATGAATCGGTCCCAATACAGACCCCTCTGCAAGACTACTAGTCACTGGCAGCCAACCAGAAAAGGCTCCCTTTATTCCCACTCTTTGCCTCCTGCAAATCAACTACTGTTTCATCCATGTTAGAATCTTCCGTGTAATACCATGGGCTTGTAGGTTGTTAAGCAGCCTCCTGTGTGGCACCATGTCAAAGGCCTTCTGAAAATCCAAATACACAACATCAACCAATTCTCCTTTGTCCATCCTTCTTGTTATGTCTTTTGTCAGGCAAGATGTTCTCTTGAGAAATCCATGCTGACTATGGATTATTTTATCATGTGCCTCCTAGTACCCTGAAACGTCAATAACAATTGACTCCAACATCTTCCCAACCACTGAGGTCAGACTAACTGGCCTATAATTTCCTTTTTTCTGCCGCTCTCCTTTATTGAAGAGTGGAGAGACATTTTCAATTTTCCAGTCTTCCGAAACCATTCCAGAATCTAGGGATTCTTAAAAGATCATTACTAATGCCTCCACAATCTCTTCAGCCACCTCCTTCAGAACCCTGGGCTGTACACCATCTGGCCCAGGTGACTTATCCACCTTCAGACCTTTCAATATCCCAAGAGCCTTCTCCCTAGTAATGGCAACTTCATACACTTCATGCTAGTATCTTCAATCATGAAGATTGATGCAAAATATTTATTCAGTTTGTCTGCTATTCCATTGTCTCCCATTACTACCTCTCTAGCATCGTTTTCTGGCAGTCTGATATCCACTCTCGCCTCTCTTTTACGCCTTATGTATCTGAAGAAACTTTTGGTTTCCTCTTTAATAATATTGGTTAACTTACTTTTGTATTCCATCTTTACCTTAATGCCTTTTTATTTGTCTTCTGTTGGTTTTTAAAAGCTTCCCAATCCTCTAACTTCACACTAAACTTTGCTCTATTTTATGCTCTTTCTTTGGCTTTTGTGTTGGCTTTGACTTCTCTTGTTTGCCCCAACTGGGTCATCTTGCCTTTAGAATACTTTTTCCTTTTTTTTGTATGTATGTATTCTGTGCCTTCCAAGTTTCATCCAGAAATTTCAGCCATTTCTGCTTTGCCGTCATCCCTGCCAATGTTCTTTTCCAATCAACTCTGGCCAACTTCTCATCTCATGCCTCTGTAATTCCCTTTACTCCCTTCACTGTAGTACTGATACATCTGACTTTAGCTTCTTCGTCTCAAAAAAAAATTATGATCACTTGCCCTTATAGGTTCTTTCACCTTTAAGGTCTCCAATCAATTCTGGATCATTGCACACCACCCAATCCGGAATAGCTGATGCCCTGGTGGGGTCAAGATTGAGCTACTCTTAAAGCTATCTCATGGGCATTCTAGAAATTCCCTTTGGATCTTAATAATAGATTTCATATTCATAGGCTGGGTGGCAGTGTGGAGATTCACCTCTACCTAAGGAGGTTTATGGCTGCTAGCCTGCAGGTCACCCTTGGGCAAAGTGTCGTACCTGCTTGCCCTCCTGATCAGGGTTGCATGAAGCTATGGAAGCAGCTAGTGCATATCATAAGTCTTAGTTATGTGACCACTGACACCAGAAAGACAATGTCCGAAGTCTATTGATAATGGCTGGGGTCCCTCATCTTGTCAAGAGACTGCCCAGAAGAAGGCAGTTGCAAACCACAGTCATGGTCATGGAAAGGTCATGATCACCTATGTCATAAGACACGGCACGTAATGGTGATGAGTCATAGGCAAATAATTACCAGAATTATTTTTAATGTCACGATTTTTCATAACATGTTTTAGCCTAGAGTATCTTGGGTGCCAATTTAATATGCTAATCTCTCCATTATCTTAGCCTGCCTGCCAAAGAATGTGAGAACAGTACTTAGTTATAGTACTTGGCACATCATTGGAAAGAAAACTATCGAAGCATCGAAACAGTGAGCTGCCAGTCTCCCTCTTGTTGTATCTCTCTCTCTTTTTCTCTTCCATCACTAGTGAGAGAGAGAGCCTGTCTGAGATGTGGACGTATGGGGGGTGGGGGGGAACAATAGTTTTTGATGGATTCTAGGTAATGGCCCTTGGGGGCTTTGCTACTGCTTGCATGGTGGGTGGTTGATGCTTTTGCTGCTGTTTGCGTGTGGGAGGGGGCGTTGGAATTCTAACATTCTCTGTCGTTAATTCTTCGGGGGTTTTTCCTCCTCTATTTCATGGATGTCTTTGAAGAGCAAGGATTTCAGGATTTCTATTGTTTATGTTCTCTGATATTAAATTGAACCATTGATAATCCTGTGTGGGAAACTTTAAAAGTCTGGGACTAAAGGACTCAGTAGATAAACTTTCCAAGACTGCTCCCTTTCTGCAGTGGTCATACTATCCCTGATCAGCAATGCCACTCCCTCACTTCCCTTAGCTCCCTCCCTGTCCTGTTTGAAACCCTTTAAACTCTAGAGCATCCAGCAGCTATTCTTGCCCTCATGACAGCCAAGTTTCTGTAATGGCCACAATGTTATAGTTCCTACTGACCCATGCTCCAAGTATCGACCTGTGGCTCTGACATCAATTGCTATGAAGTTCTTTGGGAGATTGGTTATGGCACACATCAGCCACAGCCTACCGGTCAACCTTGACACTTTGCAATTCGCATGCCGGAGAAATAGGTCAATGGCAGATGCCATCTCTCTGGCCCTACGTTCCTCCTTAGAACACCTGGAGAATAAAGATGCATACGGAAGGCTCCTTTTCATTGACTACAGCTCTGCCTTTAATACCGTCATACCAAATAAACTGATTCCTAAGCTCCGGAACCTGGGCCTTAGCACTCAGTTCAGCAGCTGGATCTTCAACTTCCTCACAGACAGGACCCAGGCTGTAAAAATAGGGGACAAGCTCTCCTCTACGATCACTCTGAGCACTGGTGCCCCACAAGGCTGTATACTCAGCCCCCTGCTGTACTCACTGTACACCTATGATTGTGTAGTCAAGTTTCCATCAAACTCAATATACGTTTGCTGATGACACAACAATTGTAGGCCGTATCTCGGGTAATGATGAGTTTGAGTACAGAGAGTAAATTAAGAACTTGTGGCATGGTGCGAAGACAATAACCTATCCCTCAACGTCAGCAAGAGGAAGGAATTGGTTGTTGACTTCAGAAGAAGTAGCGGACCGCACGACCCAATTTACATCGGTGGTGCGCAAGTGGAACAGGTCAACAGCTTTAAGTTCCTCGGGGTCAATATCACAAATGACCTGACTTAGTCCAACCAAGCAGAGTTCACTGCCGAGAAGGCCCACCAGCGCCTTTACTTCCTGAGAAAACTAAAGAAATTTGGCCTGTCCCCTAAAACCTTCACTAATTTTTATAGATGCACCGCAGAAAGCATTCTTCTAGGGTGCATCACAACCTGGTATGGAAGTTGTCCTGTCCAAGACCGAAAGAAGCTGCAAAAGATGGTGAACACAGCGCAGCACATCACACAAACCAATCTCCCGTCTGTGGACTCACATTACGCTGCACGCTGTCGGAGCAGTGCTGCCAGGATAATCAGGGCACGACCCACCCAGCCAACACACTTTTTGTCCCTCTTCCCTCCGGGAGAAGGCTCAGGAGCTTGAAGACTCGTACGGCCAGATTTGGGAACAGCTTCTTTCCATCTGTGATAAGACTGCTGAATGGATCCTGACCCGGAACTGGGCCGTACCCTCCAAATATCTGGACCTGCCTCTCGGTTTTTTTTGCACTACCTTACTTCCCATTTTTCTATTTTCTATTTGTGATTTATAATTTAAATTCTTAATATTTACTAATTTTTACTATTTTTAATATTTAATATTTGTACTCCAGGGAGCGGGAAGTGCAGAATCAAATATCGCTGTGATGATTGTACGTTCTAGTATCAATTGTTTGGTGACAATAAAGTATAAAGTACATCACCTGTGCTCCTGATTATTCCTGAAGCATCTTCAAGCAAGAGGGTTGAGTCTGGTTGACCTCTCCTTGAATTTGACAGTGATAGATCATCTGATTGAGTGGTGTCAGTAAGACCAAAGAATTGATTGTGAACTCCAGGAAGGAGAAGTTGGGGAACATGCTCCAGTCCTTCGAAAGGTCAGCAGTGGAAAGAGTGAGCAGTTTCAAGTTTCTGGGCATCAACACCTTTGAAGATCTCTCCTCAGCCCAGCATATTGATTCAATTATGAAGCTGACATGAGAGCGGCTATATTTCGTTAGGATTTTGAGGAGATTGGTATGTTATCAAAGAATCTAGCAAATTTGTACAGATGCATAGTGGAGAGCGTCACCATCTGGTATGGAGGCGTCAATGTACAGGATCAGAAAATGCTGCAGAGAGTTGTAAATAGAGCCAGATCTATCGTGGGCACTAGCCTCCCCAGCATAGAGGACATCTTCAAAAGGCAATGCCTCAAGAAGGCAGCAGTAAGGCTCCTCACCACCCAGGGCATGCCCTCTTCTCATTTCTGCTATTAGGGAGGAGGTACAGAAGCCTGAATTGCTTTTGGAACAACTTCTTCCTCTCTGCCGTCAGATTTCTGAATGGGCCACAAATCCATGAACTCTACCTAGAACTTTTCTACTCTTTTTGCACTATTATTTATTTTTGTATTACTGTAACTTATAGTAATATTTTATGTATTACACTGTACTGTCACCACAAAAACAAAAAAGTTCATGACAGTTTTGAGTCATTCCATATTGGGAGGTCATACAATGGATGAATGTTAAATCATTAGAGGACTGCATTTGAATGGAGGTGTTGAACTATCGTTGAAGGTGGGAAATGAACCAAGAGGAACTATAGTCAGTAGGAAGTTGGGCCATTAAGAAATTACATTACACGTGGGTGGGGTTATTGCATGGAAAGAGATTGGATCAATGAATAGAGATTGAAATATGAATGAAAATAGTGCTGGCTGAGCATTATACAAATGTTATTGAATCCTATAAATGTTTCAGTGGTTCCATTTAATATCAGAATGTACACAGTACACAACCAGAAATTCCTACTCTCCGCAGTTATTCACGAAACAGAGGAAATCCGCTGCCGTGAAGAATTTGAGTTGATAATTACAGCTGTTAAATATTCTTTAATTGTCATCTCTGAATATGTATATTAGGTAAATTATAGTTCTCTTTTGATAATTTTGTAAATAAGGAACCATTTGTTATATTTTGACAGAGAAACGATGAAGAAGCCGTGGTGGACAGAGGGGGAACATACAGTATTCAGAAAACACATTTTGAAAAGGAGGATTTGGAAGGTAAAGCAAAATCACTGTGAAGAGCGGTATAAATCCATCTCTCTAATTTCACCTTCGCTGTCTGTTATAGTAATACCTGGTCTTAGCTTGGTCCTTACAGCTTTTCATCTGAACGTCTTGGATGTGAACCAACAGTGTCGGTCAGTGGCATACAATTTGTACATTGCTTCTCCACGATTCGAAATGTACCAATATTTAGGTGATGAATCACTTTAGTTTCATGCTTGTATTAAAAATGTTCATTCATTGTTTCCAGGTAATTGTATTTCAGGATTCAACATTGTGTTTATTGTTATTCTTCGGTACATGAATGGAAAGGGAAGTGAAATGGTTGTTACTCTTGAACCAATGCAGCATATAAAACACAATAAGCACAAAGAACACAATAATAAAAAATTGTAATAATTTGAAGAATTCTACAACTTAATGTGTAACTCAAAACCAGAATTGAATTCAGGTCTGCTGTAACAATAAGTTTAGAGCAGCAGTACATAATTGCTTAACTTGAACATTTATTTATCATATTAATGATGTGGTTTCAAATCTCTGTATTCATATTGACAAGTTAGCAAAATAAAATCACTGATTCTTCAGGATGTATGAAGATAATTGCACCATTAATTTCTGAAGGATCTCTTGATCACTTGTTATTAGATTAGCAGAAGGTCCATGGAAAGTTTCTATGAAGTGGTACAGGTTGTATGTTTGACCTATTCTGAGGTCCTGCTCCAGGAAAAATCTGGAGCCTTTTGACAACTTATTGTTCCATCCGTGCTGGCATAAAGCTGAGGGGATGGATGCACTATGAGTCTGGTTCCTCTTGAATTTATGTTGCTCCGTTACCAAACTTGGTGGTGAGTCCAGGGGTGGAGTGGGAGCTCGTGCCTTGAGCAGTCCTGACTTTCATATTCCTGAAGTGGCTGATACTCAGTGAATTTCAGTGGAACGGCTGGCTAAATGGAAGCATGATCAGGTCCATCATTTTCACCTTTTTTATAAAAAAATTGATAGTTCAAAGTTAGTAGTGCTCTCTGTTGCTAGCTACTCCACTGCATCTTGTGCATGGTAAGCTCCTCAGCCATGTAACACTGTTGGTGAATAAGACGGATGCCTACATTGGTAGAACAGGAAAGCAAATTGCTTTGTCATTAATGTAGAATGTCTTGTATATTTCTATATCCATTTTGCTCCATCCCAAGCAAGTGGAGGGCATTTTATCAGCTTTTGAATTGCTTGGAAGAATCAATATTCATGCAAAGCTGGGGATGAAGTCGAAAATTGGTTAGGCTATAAATTCATAGACCTCTCTTGTTTTTCTGGTTTCATGTAATTTTCCTCTTAAAAATGAAACTTGGATCTTGCAGACCCATAAAGTAAACAGTTATGGAGTAACAATAGAAAAGGGAAAAGAAAATTCAACCCAATAAGTTATAGATTACTCTACTACTTCATTTCTGCATTTTACTACCTGAGCTATGATGGTAAAACTAAGCAAAAATATATTTTTCTGTTCTGTAATGGTTCCAATTATTTTGGGAGGAGTTTCAATTTTGTAAGATCCTTTGTGTATATAATAAGTCCATCCTAATTTCCCTCCTGAATGCACTTTTAAGGGTTATGTCCCTTTTTGTCCTTTCTGATATTGAAGTTGAAGCCATTTACTGAGTTAGCTTTATGAAACTTCAATATTTTAAATGGAGACGCAAGATGCTGTAATTTGGAGTGAAAACAAGCTGCTGATGGAGCTGGGTAGGCCAGGCAGTTTCTCGAGGAAATGAGAAGCTGAGTTGACTGTCTACTTTCCTTCGCCTGACCTATTGAATTCCTCTGGCATGTCATTTGTTTCAGTATTTTAAAATTCTCGATTGCATCACACACAGCCTTCAAGTGCCAATTTTGTGGGGTTTGGCTTTGACAACCATTTATTATGATGAATTAACATCATTTCTCTTTTAAGGGCAAAATGTCCTTCTCAAGCAGTTTAGCAAAACTGAAAGCTGTATTCTAGATGGCTTCAGCTAAAGCTTTATATGCTGTTGATAACGTGGAAGCCAGTCTTAGGCTAAAGAGATTTGTGTTTCTGAAATGGACTGAAAAATGGCAGGTGCAGTTTCCCAGATAGTCAGAAGGGTATGTATAATGAGGTTAGTTCATACACCATAAATGGCAAAATCTTGGAGTTTTGAGGAAAGAGGACCTTTTTAAATACAAGTTCATAGATCCTTGAATGTTGCAATAGAGGTAGATAACATTGTTCGGAAGATATATGAGCTGATTTTCATTTTTTTTTATATGGCATTGAATGTAAAAATTGGGAGGTTATGCTCCAACTCTGTAAAACCTTGATCAGACCTCATTTGGAGTACTGCTTGCAATTCTGGTTGCTGTGCTATAGAAGAGATTTAAAGCAGTAAGGGGTGCAGAGGAGATCCACCAGGATGTTCCTACAATGGAGCAGTTCGTTAATAAGGAGAGGCTAGAAAAGCTGGGTCTATTCTTCTTGGAGTGGAGGTTAAGAGAGGAAAAGATTGAGGTATAAAAAAATTTGAGAGGTATAGATATTGTAAACTTTAGGAAAACTTTCTGTCAGTAGTATATGACACTAGAGAGCATGTACTTCTGGGAAGGGGAAGAAATTTGTAAGGTATATGAGGGGGATCACTTTCACCCAGAGAGTTGTAAGGATCTGGAATGTACTGTCTGAGAGGGAGTGGTTGAAGCTAGCTTTTTGAGAGCATTTAGGAAGTATCTAGATTAACACTTGAATTTCCTAGATATAGAAAGCTGTGAAGCAGGATGTGGAAGAGTACCCCCTGGTCCATGAGGATGACTTCAGCTAACTGGTTTGTTTCCATGCTGTACAATTTAATTTTGTAATTGGATATTTTTGCTGATTGTTACAGTTAGAAATGGAAGATTCATCTACAACTTTGTTTACACTATGCACCTTGCACAATTGAGCATTTGTTTTTCCATAATAACATCAGAAAATGTTGCAGGCACTCAGCAGGTCGTGTGACATCTGTGTAACATCTCAGGTCTGGGGCACTTTGTCAGCTCTGTTTGGTTTCTCTTTAATTAGAGATTTTTGAGACTTTCTGTTGGGCTGAAAATGGATGTACTTGTGCTTGCCTATATTCAGCTCAATTTATCAAAGTTATTTCCTTCAATTAACCTGTCCATGCATCCTTAAATTTTTTTCTTTTTCAACTTACTCCATTAACTATCTTTCATGTATTTCCACTTTGTTTTTGCCATATTTTTAATAGGGTATTAAAGTGGGTTCTAATGTAAGGACATTGGGTTGAAATGTTAACTCTGCTTCTTTTTCCACAGAAGCTGCTTGACCTGCTGAGTATTTTGTATGTGTTGTTTCGGATTTCCAGCATCTGCAGAATCTCATGTGTTTCTGATTTTCAGTATTTTCTGTTTTTTTAAAAAATTAAAATACTATAATAATATTAAAAGTTTTTAGTTGTTGTAATTGGCCTGATACTCGTTTAACAAGAGTGTACTTAATGAGGAAATTTGTCTTAACAGGTTTCTATTTTTACCCAGTAGTTGAACAGTACGCAGTAAAACTCCTGTAATCCAATACTGATGAACGAGCCACCAAGAACTTGTAATTTGATTGAGTTGTCCTTTCTCTGTTATTGATGCACATACCATGTTAAACGATTGTGTTGTTTACACAGTGCACACACGTCAGAATCCCTTACTATTGGCTCCCAGCGAGGGAGCACTTTGGAAAGGTAAATGTACAGTATGTAGGAGATGTACAGATGTTAAAGGTTGTGTATTAAATAAAATGACAGGTTTCACTCCTGTCAGCTAAAAACAGGAAGCTTTGGCTACAGTTTGCACAGTCTCACCAAAACTGGCCAGCTGAAGATGGCAAATAATTGCCTGGTCTGACGAATCTCAGTTTCTGCTGTGACATGCAGATGGTAGAGGACATGAATCTGTGGTCATCCTGTGTCATGTCAACATTTCAGCCTGGTGCAGCAAACAAATCTGCAGCAACTGTGTGAACCTGAATCTCTTGAGCAGTGTTTGCGGCGCCTTGTTGAATCCATGCCATGAAGAATTTGGGCTGTTCAAGGGTGGGTTGGGGGTACAAAGAGGGTTCCAACTCAGTAGTAGAAAGATGTACCTTATATAGTGGCCACTGAGTGTACATTACTGCATTCCAGTCTTTCAAGCTGATTCTACAGTATGTAGCAACATTTTTTAATAGAGAATCTTTTTTTTTGACAAATGTGATTCATATTTGACCTCATGAACTGATACCCTCCAGACAGATCTGCAAATATTTTATATTCTAGCAATGGTTTACTGTTCCAGGAATGAGTCTCAGTTAACAATTGGCATATAATCATCATAAACCCTAATGCATCTGTCATGTTTTACCGTGAGCACAATAAATCCTGCTCATTAATGATGCTTAACAGGTTGAATTATTTTTTTCTTTAAGAATTATTTCAATTCCTGTTTCCAGTTTTGGTTTCATTACACAAGGTGGTGACCTTGACTTTAAGATCTGCAATGGAACATCATGAATTTCACCTCGGGTGCCTTTCAGCTGCTTGAGTTTGCCTTTGGAAGCTTTGACATGTCGCCCAACATTGGCCATCTTTCAAACTACCATGCGCACAATAGGTTTAGTCTTGAACCTGCAACAACTACTGGCGGTATTTAATTTGCCTTTGGTATTTCACTCTCCGTTCACCAGCTGTAACTACAATGCTTGCATCGGCATTGACTTCTAGACTTTTACATTTAAAGTGTGGTTTTATCTGTTGTCGTTGCATAGTCATTCTGATAATGCCACATGGTGCCACACTCTGCCATGCATGTTTATGAGAATATAGAACAGAACAGTATCTCAAAGAGTTGACCTGCATGTAAGAAGAGCTATATAACTCATCTCCTTCTACCTGAGGCCACAAACTTTGCAATCACCCATGCTGTGGACACTTCCTGGAGGTCCAAGATCCGTATGCTCCACGACCGCTGGACTAACTGTGTAAATGTAGGAGGGGACTATGTTGAAAAATAAATGTGCTAGGTTTTCTAAAATTGACTCCTTCTACTTAGGCCACGAACTTATTAAAAAATCACCCCTCGTAAAAGGTGATAGGAGAAGCCTATCAAATTAGCTGCAGAGGTAATAGTACATTTAGGATCTATATAAAACAGAAGTAGGAATACTTCTTCCACTATTGTCTTCTGTTAAGAATATGGTTTCCATTCTTCCACTATTGATGCTGTCCTCACCTGCATCGTCTCAATTTCCTGTACATCCTTGCTCACCCATCTTTCCTCAGCCTTAACAGTTCCTCTTGTCCTTACCTGCAAACCAGTGATCCTCCACATCCAACACATTGTTCTCCACAACTTCTGCCATCTCCAAAGGGATCCTACCACTAAACATATCTTTACTTCCCAATCTCTCTCCACTTTCCACGGTGATCACTCTCTACAGGTCAACTCTTTGAGTGATTATGCAGAAAGTTTGAAGTTTAAAAACTCATCTCCTTCTATCTTAGGCCACAAACTTATCAATCACCCCTGATGAGTTATTAACTGATGAGTTTTTTAACATCAAACTTTCTGCATAATCACTCAGGGTTGACCTGTAATGAGAGCTGTATAACTCATCTCCTTTTGCCTTGGGCCACGAACTTATCAATCAACCCTCGTAGCTTGTCCTTCTTCCCCTCCCTCCACCTTTTTATTCTGGTGGCTTTCCCCCCTTCTTCCCAGTCCCAATGAAGGGTCTCGGACTGAAAGGTCAACTGGTATAAACGTGACTGATTTTGTACTGCTGTGGAACTGATAGCTTCTAGATGTCCAGACTTTGATACCTAGAAACTTGTATGCTGCAAGATGTTTTAAGCCTAGTTCTTCCTCCTTTCGTGGGAAGTAAGAATTTTCACTTGCATCATTTCAATATAATTCTCTCAGTCTTTATTTGGGAAACATTTATTCAGGCTTCTATTTAATAAGACCACAGGCACTGCGACACAGCTGTGCATCTTCATCACGTCAATAGCCAGAGTGAAAGGCATAAACTGCTATTTTAATTAAAATAGTTGGGCTATTCATTTGTATTGGATGTATATTGATAACGATGCATCTTTTGCACTGATAATTTAATTTGGATTCCATTGTTAGTGAATAACTTCTGAGGAGGAAATTGGATTCCTCCTTAATGTATCTTTCAACGGCCAGTGTGGAAAAATGTTTATAATTAGCAGTGTAAATTTTATTGCTAACCATGATAAATGGTAAATTGAGCTCATTTAGGCGGCAAAAATGTTCAAAGGAGCATAAAATGACCCATGATCCATGGACCCCTCGGTTAATGGTAGGGGTCCATGGCATTTAAAAAAAAGGTTGGGAACCCCTGATCTAAATGGTGCAAGATGACAGAGTATTGAAATGAAGAGGGAGCCGGATGTTTTCTGGTACAAGTTCTGCAGAAACGAAAATGCAATAGCTAGGAAAGCTAACAGAATTTGTTTGCAAGGAGAACTGGATACTAGAGTAGTGAGGTTATGCTCCAGTTCTATAAGACACTGATGAAATTATATCGTGAGTATTTGTCTCATTTTTATGGAAGGATGTAATTATGTTGGAAGCGGGTACAAGATTGAAAGCTGGAAAAGGCTGGGTGTCTTATGAGGGAAGGTTGGGCTTGTATTTAGAATTTAGAAGAGTTGAAGGGTAACTTGGTCAACGTATAAAATCCTGAGTTGTTTTGAAGGGGATGGATGTGGAGAAGATTGAAGAATATAGAACCAGGGGGTCACAGTTCAAAAGTAAGGGTTAGCTCATTTTAAATAATTAAGACAAATGCCTTTTTCTTGGAGATTCAATAGTCTTTGCAGCTCTCTTCCTCAAAAGGCAGTGGAACCAGAGACCTTGAATATTTTAAAGGCAGAGTTAGATGGATTCTTTATAAACAGGGTGAGGGGGTTGGCGGTGGAGGTTGCCAGGGAACACCGGAATGCAGAGTTGTGATTACAGTCAGATCAGCCGTGGCTTTAATGAATAATGGAGTATTGTGTATAGTTTTGGTCGTCTTGTATAAGACAGGATGTACTTGCCACAGAGGGAGTGCACAACGATTCATTAGACTAGTTCCAGGGATGGCATGCTTTCCATGTGAAAGGTGATTGAACAGACTGGATTTGTATTCTCACAAGTTCAGCTTGAGAGGAATTCTTAAAACGCAGTCAGAATTCTAAAGGGTTTGACAAATCAGGTACTAAGAGTTTGCTTCCTCTGACTGTGGAGTCTAGGATCAGGGGACAAAGTTTCTAAACAGTGTAGTCCATTTAGGATAGTTAGTTACTGCCTGTTCCGCTGCTGATGTTTAGGGCACCACTGAAGGTCCTCCATCTCTCCCTGTTGCACACAGATAGAGGATTCTTCACTTCTGTTTCAATAACTATTTTTGACCAATCAGAGTTGTTAGCCCTGAGCTGAATGCCTGAACCTGGAGGACCCGTGGACCACTCCTGGTCTGGTGACTACTCTTTGACCTGCTTGGCATGGGTGACCAAGGGTTTCAAAGGAACATTTAATGTCAGAGAAATGTATACAATATACATCTAGAAATGCTTTTTCTTCACAACCATCCACGAAAACAGAGGAGTGCCCCCAAAGAATGAATGACAGTTAAACGTTAGAACCCCAAAGCCCCCCCCCAGCTCCCCTCCCTCCCACGAATAAGTGGCAGCAAGCAACGATTCCCCCCTCGCTCCACCAGCAAAAAAAAATCTGCACCCACCACCCGGTACTCAAGTGTGCAGCAAAGACACAGACTTGAAGTACCCTAAAGACTACTTGTTCACCCGGTATTTGACATACCACAGTGTCTCTGTCTCTGTCTCTGTCTCTCTCTCTCTCAGAAAGTGGTGTCTCCATTTCACAGCGAGAGGGGACACATAACAAACAACTCACTGGTTTACAATGTTAAAAGTCCATTACGTTGCTTTTGCTGAGCTCTGTGCCCGAAGATCTCAGGTCTCTGGGCACACAGCCTTGGATCTCCTGACTCCCACGACACACCGATCTCCTGCCAAGACACTGATCCCCTCATCTCCAGAGCCACGAAATCTCAGACATCCGAAGGCGAGCTAAGCTCTTAGACCGCACCCTTGGCATACTGAATAATGGCCAGTCGTGAAACCCCAAGAGCAGGTCCCATTCCTGCAAAGAACCGTAGTCAGCGTGTAACTCCAAGTCAGGGTCTTCAAAAGAACCTTGAAAGAGAAAAATAGAGATACTAAAGATAGAAATACAGCTGTTTCTGAAGTTGCAAGCAAAGGAGTTGCCATTAGGTGCTATTGACTCTCCTAAGCTCCTCTTCCAGGAGTCAAAGCATAAGGCCCTGATTCCTGCCAACATAGCTCTGTGGGTCATTGAAGTACGCAAGCCTTCAAGCCCTATGGCAAGGTTGTAGTCCTCTTGGAGGATTTAGGATAATAATGAGGAAAAATGTCTTCATTCAGAGGGTGGTGAACCTTTGCCCAGAGAGTGAAGAAACTCATTCATTCTGTATAGTCAAAAGTTAGATTAATGGGTTTATGGGCACTTAGAGAAACAAAAGTTATGAGGATAACATGGGAAAATGGGGCTGATGTAGAGATTCAGCCATTATCATTGAGCAGTGGAGGAAGTTTCTAGAGAGGCTAAGTAGCCTAATTCTGCTCCTAAATGGAATGTGTCCATGGCAGCAAGAGGATTATGTGCTCATGTGAGAGGTATGTAGTCAGTTGATGGTGTAACCCTCTGTAATGCGAATTGATACCAATCCTGCCAAACTGAGCTTATTAATCAACATAGTGCACAACACTTAGCAGAGATGTGAACACTGACATTTAGCTTCCACCTCCTCTTTATAAGGTGCAGGCCTGGATGTGGGATTCACTAACTAATTCTATTTGATGCTTGTTACTCTGATATTCTATATATAATAGTGTAATTATGTTTGGTTGCTGTAGTCATGATATTAACAGCTGAGGAAGAATTTCATGCATGACTTCCATAGGCTAAGCACACATTACAAATTAAAACAGTGTGCTGTTTCTCCTCTCCAGACTTCAGATCGTTTTGACTCTATCTATTGACCACTACCACATTAGTGAATGCAGATTACCTGGATAGATTGTTTTTTTTTAAGCACTTTAAAATCTGGACTCCAGGAGACTAGCCTCTCATATTTTTACTGTTATATCTGTTCAGCATCAGATTTGAGGGCCTCATATTAGTGTTTAGTTCCCAGAATCCAGTTTCATGGAGGACAGTATAGATTGTTCTGAGCACAATGTTGATCATTACAGAATGGTATATTCACCTTTTGTAGTATATGAAAAGTAGTCTCATAATGCCAAAAGAAAGAGTAATGTCAATGTCTGAGAAATTAAAGATAGTGTGGCATTACCCTATATTGTATGACTCTGAGTGTTTAACATTGTTTACCCTCTTCTGTTTTCAAAGATGAGCAAGGTTTTGTATCCTTGTACAAAGCAAGTATATCAACACTAAATCTCTCTGAGTTATTATTTTGAGTCTTTTCCCCGATATGAGCAAGAACTCATATCCCAGTGTCCCTGCTGGTGAGCCATTATCCTCCACAGCTAAGTATGGTATCATTGCCATCATTATGTGTCATAGGACGTGGGCAATCATGGTCCTTGACCATTATTGTTCTTGGCAAATTTTACTTCAGAAGTGGTAGTGGGCAATGTCTGTCCAAGATAGGTGAGCCCAGCCATTATCAATACTCTTCAGAGATTACCTGTCGTCAATGGTCACATGACCAGGACTTGTGTTATGCACCAGCAGCTCATAAAACCTTCCGCTACTTGCTGCCATAGCTTCGTGTGGCTAGGCAGGTTCTACACCATGCCCAAGGGTAACCTGCAGGCTAGCACCTTACACCTCCTTTGTTAGAGACCTATCTCCATCCTGCCACCTAGCATCGCAACCGAACCCTCTAATATGCAATATGTGCACTCTCGTACTCCTCACATCCCCTCTCCCTTGTTCACTATTGGACTCTTGCTGTTTGCCTTTATTCAGCAAATTTCTAGTGAATCTGATTGGTTCATGTTTACTGAGCAGATATGGGCACCTTCCTTTCCCCTTCCTTTCAAAGTGAAAGAGTGCATGTTCAAAATAATGATGGTTGGAAATGATTAGGTCATGAGTATCAACAACTTAAACAATGTCAAGTAAATGATTAATATCTGAGGAAAATGGCCCAAATAAAAAACAAAGCACTACCTTCTGCTACCCTCACCTACTTTCCACCCCCCAACCTCTCCCCAGGTCATCAGAGCAGTTAATCTACCTTCTGCTTAAGAAGAGACTATAGATCAAGGGTTTCCAATCTGGGGTCCATGGACTCCTTGCTAAAGGTATTAGTCCATGGCACAATAATAGCTGGGAACGCCTGCAAAAAATAAAACAAGCTGCTGGAGAAACTGGTGTTAAGTCTCGATCTGAAATGTAAACTGTTCCTTTATCTCAGCAGATGCTGCTTCACCTGTTCACTTCCTCCTGCAGTTGCATTTTGTTGCTCCTGCAGAGAAGCAGGAATCCACTGCTCCACAGAAAGTTGTGGGCCTCTTTCTATTTGCACACAGTTTCCTTAAGCTTCTGTTCCTGTTTATTCGCCGCTGATTGCGGATGAGCTTGTAATCACTCCTCCTCAATGAAATGTTTGACATGTGAAGTTTAATTCGTAAGATGTGCAGTGAATGGCAGCTTCTATTGTATGCAGCATAGCCAAGTGGCAGAAAGTGTTGTATTTATCATTAATGCTGTAATGAAGATTCCTTGTGTTCATATATGGATGTGGTACACCTGGTGGTCCTCTTCTTGCTGCCCATTATGCCACTCCTGTTTAGGACAGCAATGAAAGCCCTCCATCTCTGGCAGTGTTCAGGGCTTCCTTCATCATGTAGCTTTCTCGATTTTTCACTACTGTCAGTCACACAAGTCCTGGGTGGAGACTCAGGAATACTATCACATCAGATGTAGAAGGATTCCTCATTGCTGTTTCTATATCAGTTTTGTTTTACCAGTCAGGATTGTTATCCCTGAGTTGAACCCCTGCCTCCAAACCCAACAACAAATTTGTCCTCCTCCTGGAGCAGTACACTTGGTGGTCTGGATGTAATTATTGACAATAAATTATTGGAAATTTTATGGCTTTATCATCAAAATTTTGAAGAAAATAAGTTCTTAATAACTCAGACTCAAATATGGCAATTATTAAAAATGATTTTAATGACGATTAAATAGGTAATGGAGCAGGGGTTCCCAACCTGGGATCCACGGACCTCTTGCTTAATGGTATTGATCCACAGCGTAAGAAAGGTTGGGAGCCCCTGCAATAGAGGGATTACTTAAAATTAGATTTGTTTTTTAAATTCAATTTGAAATCATTCAAATTCTATTGAGGTAATGAGTTTGATATGAATATGTAATCTTAAAAGATATTCCTGATAGAGCTGTTCAAACTGCACCTGATGTATTGTCTGCATGTCTAATGCAATAATTGGTTGACAGGTGTTATGGTTTCTCAAAGGAATTACGTACAGTATTTATCTGATTGTGAACCGTGTGTGTGAACTCCATGTGCTAGCTGATTTGAATGATTACTAGCTAATTATTTCCAGTATGATCCAAATATATTTGGATAATACATATATTTGTTGGTGACAGCTGAGAGTGATGTTACAATTTTGTGTAAAAGATGGAAGGGAACATCCAGTTTTGTGTTGATTGACGGAGGGCTGAGTAAGCTTAGCCTGATGTTTGGTGCATGCCTCAGAAACTTGCCCTGACCAGTTCTAGCCAGTTCTGTGCTCTGACTCATTGTGAATGTCAAGCTGAAGCAATGAACAAAAGATTCTTTTATGCCCAAATTGGGTTAAAAGTATAATTTGTGGGCAACTGAGATTTGTGTTTTCTGTTACTGCACTGAGTTATGTCAGAAGCAATCTAAATACATAGGTGAAAATAGAGCATGAACTTTACTAGGATAAAATTTCTCTATAATTAGCTGAAAGGCAGCAACGCAGTGTATTCTTAGAAATAAACAGAAATCATTGTTTCTAAATTAATACTTGTTTAGTTATGTTATTTTACCTTAGAATTCTTTACAAATTAATTTTTATAAACTCCATGTGTAAGGTTGTTCTGACATTACGATTAATATATGTGAGAGAAAAGGGCAATTTCTCTAGAAATATAAAATTCTGCAGATGCTGGAAATCTGAGGTAACAATTATTTTTAGAAAGAACATTTTGTCTCCTTTGATTTCGTCGTTTCTTGGGTCCTAACTAGATTATTTGTAACATACAGTATTTCTGGCAGTAAACGCACTGAATATTATGAGGAGTGAGGCATCCTTTATTCATGTAAAAAGTAAATGTTGGTTCTGATCATAGGCCAATAAAGGACCCAATGCATTGTGTTGGATCTTGCACTTAAACATTGATTATCCTGCATGAAGTATCCAAAAATCAAGGATTATCTGTGACTTACAAGGTAAGGGTTTTTTTTTCACATCTACTTTTCTGAAGATGAAGCTGAAAAGAATGACAAACCTACATATTAAAACCTCTCCAGGTTATTGCCTCTCTTCAGACTCCCACTTCCACAATTATCACCACTCCCAAATTCTAATTCTTGACTCTAGTAATTATAAGGCAAGACATCTCAATTTCTTTTTGTTGCAAGAGTAGGGAAGAATTAAACTATATTACTTTAACTAGATGGTTTGATAAATACTGTATCTCAAGTTCAAGTTTATTATCATTCAGCCATTTACGTTTATACTGCCAAGTGAAACCATGGTCCTCTGAACCAAGGTCCACGATACAGTACCTATAACAGATATGTAACACAAGGTAATATTATCAGAAATGAGTTAACAAATAAAAATTATATTCCAGAAGATTAATATTTAGCGTAAAGATTATTTATGACATGCTTAAAAAGTGAAATGCTACTGGCACTTTGTAAGTGTTGAGACCTGGGCGTTCAGCAGTCTCATTTCTAGGGGTTGAAGTTTTTTCCTGTCCTAACAGTCCTTGTCTTAGTGCTATGGTACCTCCTACCTAACGGTAGGGGGTCAAAGAGATTGTTGGATGGGTGGGATGGATCCTTGACAATGCTAAGGGCCCTATGTTTGTAGCACTCCTCATAAGTATCTTAGATGGGTGGAAGACAGATATATGCATTATGATCGTTTCAGTAGTCCTCACAATCCTTTGTCAGGGTCATGCAGTCAGGTGTGTTACAATTCCTGTTCCTGACAATGATGCAGCTGGTCAGGACATTTTATGTGCACTCCTAGAAACTTGGTGCCCTTCGCTCTCTCCATGGAGGAGCTGCTTATGTGCAATGGGGTGTAGTCAGTCTGCATCTTCCTAAAGTTCACAATCATCTCTTTAGTCTTGTTGGAATCAGAATCAGGTTTATTATCACCGGCATGTGACGTAAAATTTGTTAACTTAGCAGTAGCAGTGCAATGCAATACGTAATATAGAAAGAAAAATAATAATAAATAACTAAATCAATTACAGTATATCTATATTGAATAGATTAAAAATTGTGCAAAAAACAGAAATACTATGTATTTAAAAAGTGAGGTAGTGTCAAGAGTTCAATGCCCATTTAGGAATCGGATGGCAGAGGGGAAGAAGCTGTTCCTGAATCGCTGAGTGTGTGCCTTCAGGCTTCTGTATCTCGTACCCAATGGTAACAGTGTGAAAAGGGCATGCCCTGGGTCCTGGAGGTCCTTAATAATGGACACTGCCTTTCTGAGACACCGCTCCTTGAAGATGTCCTGGGTACTTTGTAGGCTAGTACCCAAGATGGAGCCGACTAAATTTATAACCCTCTGCAGCTTCTTTCAGTCCTGTGCAGTAGCAGCCCCCCCCCCACCACCCCACCACTTACCAGACAGTGATGCGGCCTGTCAGAATGTCTCCACTGTGGAGTTATAGAAGTTTTTGAGTGTATTTGTTGACATGCCAAATCTCTTCAAACTCCCAATGCAGTATAGCCGCTGTCTTGCCACCTTTATAACTGCATTGATATGTTGGGACCAGGTTAGATCCTCAGAGATCTTGACACCCAGGTACTTGAAACTGCTCACTCTCTCCACTTCTGATCCCTCTGAGGATTGGTATGTGTTCCTTCGTCTCACCCTTCTGGAATTCCACAATCAGCTCTTTCGTCTTACTGGCGTTGAGACTCAAGTTGTTGTGCTCACACCATACTCTGTACGTTATCTTGTCATCATTGTTGATGAGGCCAGCCACTGTTGTGTCCTCAGTGAACTTGATGATTGAATTTGAACTGGACCTAACAGTACAGTCATGCACCTGCAGCATGAACAGCAGTAAGCTGATCACGCAACCCTGGGGAGTGTCGGTGATCAATGTGGTAGAGCGAGAGATGTTGCTGCCAACATGGACTGGCTGTGGTCTTTCTACAGAGAGGGGTGTTGAGACTCAACGAGGGCAGTTTACTGACCAGCTCCTGAGTGATGATTGTATGAAACACTGAGCTGATGTTGATAAACAGCATCCTGGTATATGAGGCACCATTTTCCAGGTGGGACAGGACGGAGTGGAGAGAAGAGTCTAAGGCATTGTCAGTTGACTTTTTTAAATGATAAGCAAACTGGAAAGGTTTCAATGTAGCAGAAAGATGGCATATAGTTCTGGTTGCAAAGAAACAAGAGGAATATTCATGAACCTATGGCAGCACAGTGCCGAATCAAAATGCTGAATCCTAGTGGCAATGGATGTGAGAAAAGCCGGGAAAGGAGCTGGCTGCTAGGTGACCATATGGACATAGAAAGAATTGTCAATTGTGAGAAAGAAAAACACTGACCAAAGTAGTTTTAATTGAAATCCAAGGCACAGGTTAAAACATGAAAGAAGTAACTGTTGGAGGTAGATGAAAAAACTCTCCTTTACTAAGAAGCTAAGTAAAGGAGATAAGTGTGTTGGTGTACATTTCTGGATGGAGAAGAGCTAAATTGTGCTAAAATTATTTTGGGATCCCTTGGGATGGATAAAATGAATGTGCTATGACATTCCTCCTCTGGTTATATCATTATGATATATTGAAAGAAATTCGTGACTACATTACCCATTCTTTAAAAAAATGTACATATACTAGTGAGTTGCAGACATAATATTGGTATCGTAATGCCCATTGGGTGTGTGAGAAGTAGAAAAATAGTGATGTCAATGCAATTTGGTGCAAATACTGCCATTTTGGATTTAATGCATTCTCTCTGAATATTTTCTCCTGAGTGCACTCTTAAGTACAAAGACAGAAACTCCCCATACCGCTGCTATTTACAGAGATTATCGAAGTACTTGTATGTCTCTGTATATTACCTCAACATTCATTTTCTTTCAGGAATTTAGAGGAAAATTTAAAGAAAAAAGGAATATCTGAAAAACTATACATTAACAAAGACTAACAAACAACCAACGTGAAAAAGAAGACAAATCATGCAAATAAATAAATAATACTGAGAACATCAGTTGCAGAGACTTTGAAAGTGGTCGGCAGGTTGATGAGTCAGTTGTGGTGAGTGTAGTTATTGACAGTGGTTCAGGAGCTTGATGGTTGTAAGGTAATAACTATTCCTGAACCTGGTTGAGTGGAACCTAAGGCTTCTGTATTTCCTGCCCAGTGATAGTATCGAGAAGAGAGCATGGCCTGGATGATAGATGTCCTTGATGGTGTGTGCTCCTTGTAAATGTGCTCAATAGTGGGAGGGGCTTTGCCTGTGATAGACTGGGCTGTATCCATCACTTCCTGTAGACTTTTCCATTCTCGGGCATAAGTGCTTACGTACCAGGCTGTGATACAACTGTGATATAAGAATGGCACTGATGATTATTCAGGCATTTGAAAATGAATAGAAAATGTAAATGTTGCTGTAATCTGTGGAAAGTAATATTACAGGGTAGAAGATCATAAGATATAGGAACCAAATTAGGCCATTCAGCGCATTGAGTCTGCTCCACTATTCAATCATGGCTGATTTTTTTTTCCAACCCTACTGTCCTGCCACCTTCTTGTTACTCTCAACCCCTTTACCAATAAAGAAACTATTAATTTCTATGTTAAATCCACCCTATGACTTGGCCTGCACTTCCATCTGTGGCAATGTTCCACTGATTCACCACACCCTGGAGAGAAACCTCCTCATCTCAGTTTTAGAGAGATGCCTTTTTACTCTGAGTGGTTCGCTTGGTTCCTAGACTTCCCTGGTCATGGAAATGTTCTCTCTATTCCCTCTCTAATCAAGTCCTTTCAATATCCAGCAGGTTTCAATGAGATTACCCCCTCCTCACCTTGCACACTTCATCTTTTTGAGCTCTGTTGAATACAGAGCTCCTCTGGACCCTCTAAGTCCAGCATATCTTTCCTCAGATACGGTGTGCAAAATTTCTTTGGATATTTCAAATGTGGTTTGTCCAGTGTCATGTAAAGCTTTAGCAGGACATCCTTGGTTTTATGTTCTAATCCTCTTGAAGTGAATGTTAACATTGCATTTGCATTATTTTCTGTAAACTCAGACTTAGTTAACCTTGAAGGAATTCTGAATTTGGACTCCCAAGTCTCTGTTAATCCCTGATTTCTGAATTTGCTCCCCATTTAGAAAATAGCCTACTAGTTTAATCTTCTTACCAAAATGCATTACTATACATTTTCCTACATTATCTAAATGTAAATTTTCCTGCATCATCCATCTATCTAAACCGGGAGTTCCCAATCTTTTTTTAAATGCCATGGACCAATACTTTTAAGCGAGGTGTCCTTGTACCCCAGATTAGGAACAAATGAACAAAACTTGTCAAATCTTGATTGGCCTAGATAGCAGAGATTCCCAGCCTGTTTTTATGTCACGGACCCATCCCATTAACTGTTGGGAACCCCGCACTAGGTAGAATGAATAGGGAAAGGATGTTTCCTATAGTGGGGGAGTCTAGGACCGGAGTGCACAGACTCAGAATAGAACCATATCCTTTAAGAACAGAGATAACGAAGAATTTCATTAGCCAGAGGGTGGTGAATCTATGGAATTCATTGCCATATCTGCTGTGGGGGGTCAAGTCATTGAGTATATTTAAAACGGGGGTTGATAGGTGCCTGTTAAGTCAGGGTGTGAAGGGTTATGGGGAGAAGGCAGGAGAATGGGTTGAGAGAGAGAGAGATTATAAATCAGCCATGATGGAAAGGTGAATGACCTTATTCTGCTCCTATCGTCTTATGATCTTATCTTCTATTTCTTTCCAACTCTCTCAAACTGTCCAAGTTGTCCTAGGGACTCCCTGCCTCCATAACATCACCTTTTCCTCTATGTGTCTTGATATAGTCTGCAAACTTGGGCACAATGGCGTCAGTTCCTTCATCCAGATCAGAAGTGTATGAAGGGAAAAGTTGTTGTCTTAACATCAACCCCAGTGGAACTCCAAGTTACAGGCAGCCCTCCTGTAAAGTACCCCTTTATATCCACTCTTTGACTTCTGCCAGTCAGCTGGTCTTCTATCCATCCTAATAAACAGAATCCACTAATTTTCCTTCTTGTTATTTCTCAAAGAATTCAACCAGGTTTGTCAGGCAAGATCTCTGAATGAAACTGCTGACTTCCAAGTACTCTGAAATTTCAACCTTAATAATGGACTCTAAAATCTTAGCAACCACTGAGGTTGGGCTAACTGACCTACATATCTTTTTTTCTTTCTGTTTTATTAAACAGGGGTGTCACATTTTCCAGTCCCTGACTCCAGTAATTCTTGAAGCAAATCACTTCTAATGACTGTACAGTGTCTAGAGCAGTGGTTCCCACTGTGTGGTCCACGGACCCCTTGCTTAATGCTGGTTGTTCCATGGCATAAAAAATGTTGGGAACTCCTGGTCTCCATCTGTTTGTTCTAATTACTGGAGTATGGAACATACCTGTCACTTCAAGCGTGGGGACATTAGTGCAAATATTCTCATGAAATGCAGGACCATTTGGAAAATAAGAGACGTGTGCAGTGAAGAACCTGGTGCCGAAAGAAGGGCAAGTGGTGGTGGGGGGAGGGGAGGGTGGTTATGCAGCTTCGATCTAGAACTGAGCAATTATCTTGAAGCTTTTAATAACACTGAGCTGTTTACAGTGCCTATCAAAAGTATTCACCCTTCCCCCCCTTAGAATTTTTCATGTTTTATTGTTTTACAACATTGAATCACAGTGGATTTAATCTGGCTTTTTTTTGTCACTGATCAACAGAAAAAGATTCTTTCATGTCAAAGTGAAAGTAGATCTCTACAAAGTGATCTAAATTAATTACAAATATAAAACACAAAATAATTGCATCAGTATTCACCCCCTTTAGTATGATGTACCAAATCATCACTGGTGCAGCCAATTGGTTTTAGAAGTCACTTAATTAGTTAAATGGAGATCTGTTTTTAGAGACCCTTGTGCTGTGAAGGTGTTTCAACTCATTGCAGTAAAAATACACCTGTTGGTGAATCCAACTGCTAGTGAGTCAATATCCTGGCAAAAACTACACCACAAAGCCAAAAGAGCATTCCAAGTAAATTCATGAAAAGATTATTGAAAAGCACAAGTCGGGGTAGGGATACAGGAAAATTTCCAAGTCACTGATTACCCATTAAGAAATGGAAAGAATATGGCACAGCTGTAAATCTGCCCTCAAGGTGCCCTCAAACAGTGAGTGACCATGCAAGAAGGGGACTAGTGAGTAAGCAACTCTGGATGAGTTACAAGCTTCAGTGGTTGAGATGGGAGAGACTGTGTCTACAGCAACTGTTGCCTGGGTGCTTCACCAGTCACAGCTTTATGGGAGAGTGTCAAATAGAAAGCCACTGTTGGGGGAAACAACCACACGAAATTTCGGCTAGCATTTGCCGGAAAGCATGTAGGATACTCTGAGGTCAGCTGGAAGAAGTTTCAGTTGTCTGATGGCTTTTTGGCCATCAGACTAAATGCTATGTTTGGTGTAAACCAAACACCGCACCTCATCAAAAACACACCGTCACTACCGTGAAGCTGGTGGTGGCTGCATCATGTGGTGGGATGCTTCACTGCAGCAGGCCCTGGAAGGTTTGTGAAGGTAGAGTGTAAAATGACTGCAGCAAAATACAGGGAAATCCTGGAGGAGAACATGATGCAGTCCGCAAGAGAACTGCAGTTTGGGAGAAGACTGGTTTTCCAGCAAGACAATGACCCCAAGCATGAAACCAAAGCTACACAGGAATGGCTTAGAAAGAACAAAGTTAATGTCGTGGAGTGGCCAAGTCAGTGTCCAGATCCCAATCCAATTGAGAATTTGTGGCTGGGCTTGAAAAGGACTGTTCAGTCATGATTCTCATGTAATCTGACATAGCTTGAACAGTTTTGTAATGAAGAATGGAGATACATTGCAGTGTGCAAAGCTGATAGAGACCTATCCACACAGACTCAAGGCTGTAATTGCTGTCAAAGGTACATCTACTAAATACTGAATCGAAGGGAGTGAATACTCATGCTATGAATTATTTAGTGTTTTATATTTGTAATTAACTTAGATCACTTTGTACAGATCTGTTTACACTTTGACATAAAAGTCTTCTCTTGTTGATCAGTGTCACAAAAGGCAAATTGAATCCACTGTGAAACAATAAAACATGAACACTTCCAAGGGGAATGAATATATTTCATAGGTACTGTATGCTTTGGTAGAGTTTTTCCTCACTAAATTAGGTCAGCTGTTGCAGGCTAAAGAAAGTGAAAACTGCATTGGATATCATGGTGACCTTAGTGATGACCTTGCTTATTCTTGGCTGCAAATGGAAATATTTGAAAGTATTGTTTTTAATTCATTGCAATCTAAGGAAGGTCACAAACTCCTTACTTAAAAATATTTTCTACGTTTCCTTTTCCGTTGTCCTATATGGTAGGTGACAAAGTGGACATATGGCTTTGGAAGAATTGCAAACTTCGGCATATTATAGAGTACGTTGACGCAAGCGTATAATAAGTGTATAGTTTACGCATGTCATTCAGAGGTGGGTAATTGTCTTGTTTCCAGTACAGCCATTGTGAGGTTAGAGCGGACTGTGGCCAACAATCCAATTTTACATGAAGTATCTGACCTTTCTCACCACCAGCTGAAACAAAGTCTTAATACTGATTTTAAAGTGTGGTAATGAGGCATTCTGCCAAGTAATTTCAGTGAGAGCTCAGAGAATCACAAATGGGATCTGTTATCTCCTTTCCATGCAGGGCTCTGATGTTTTGTGCGGCTCACTGCCTTGTAGATTTGTGATCTTGAGAAGTGTTTCTCTGGATGAAGTGTTCTGTGAGGAACAGGTGGTGCAGAATTGCAGGGGTTCTGCTTCTTGCACCTCAATGGAGGAGCGGCATTTAGCAGATGTCTAGATTTCTAACTCTGTGCAGTGTAATGTACAGCTCATTATGAGTGTGTAGCCTTCTCACCAGGATGTACAGAAGAAGGCAATATTGGTATTTACTTTGAGTGGGCTGGCAAGGAACAACATGAATGATTGTGATATTAATATTTGTAATTTCATTTCATTGCTCAGTAACAGCCCCACAACTCATCTTCTGTTGTCAACTGAGGAGGTCACAATTCTGAGTTAAAATGCTTAAAAGCCAAAAATAGAAGCTGGAGGAGACCATTCAACTCTTCAAGCCTGATCCACCATACAACAAGCTCAAAATTCAAGGGTAAATTTGGTAAATTTATTACCAAAGTACACGTACTGTACCATATACAAGAGCCAGTGAGATGGCATCTGCTGTGGACCTGTTCCTCTGGGAGACAAATTGAGGTGAATCTAAGTTGCTTCTCAGGCAGGAGCTAATAAATTTCATCACCAGCCTCAGAACACTTCATCAGTGTGGATGTAAATGCTACTGCACAATAATCATTGAGGCAGGTCACCACCTCTTCTTGGGCACCACTATAACTGAAGCCTGCTTGAAGCAGGTGGTACCACACACTGCTGAAGAAGGAGGGTAAAGATCTCAGTAAACACACTAGCCAGTTGATCGGCACAGGTCTTTAGTACTTGGCCAGGTACCCCATCTGGACTTGATGCTTCTCATGGGTTCCCCTCCCTGAAGGCTGCTCGCTTATCAGCTTCAGAGACTGAAATCACAGGGTCATCAGAGGATGTAGGAGTTTGTGATGGTTCCTCCATGTTTTGATGGTCAAAGTGAGCATATAATACACGGTTGATCTTTAACCCCAATAATGTGTTTTTTTTCATTTTTGACTGCATATCCATTGGTTCTTCAGATATTGCTAACTTGGTAAACAACAGGAATTCTGCAGATGCTGGAAATTCAAGCAACACACATAAAAGTTGCTGGTGAACGCAGCAGGCCAGGCAGCATCTCTAGGAAGAGGTGCAGTCGACGTTTCAGGCCGAGACCCTTCGTCAGGACTAACTGAAGGAAGATTGAGTAAGGGATATGAAAGTTGGAGGGTGAGGGGGAGATCCAAAGTGATAGGAGAAGACAGGAGAGGGAGGGATGGAGCCAAGAGCTGGACAGGTGATAGGCAAAAGGGATACGAGAGGATCATGGGACAGGAGGTCCGGGAAGAAAGACAAGGGGAGGGGACCCAGAGGATGGGCAAGGGGTATATTCAGAGGGACAGAGGGAGAAAAAGGAGAGTGAGAGAAAGAATGTGTGTATAAAAATAAATAACGGATGGGGTACGAGGGGGAGGTGGGGCATTAGCAGAAGTTGGAGAAGTCTCCTATACTGTAAAGATGAAGCCACACTCAGGTTGGAGGAACAACACCTTATATTCCGTCTGGGTAGCCTCCAACCTGATGGCATGAACATCAGCTTCTCTAACTTCCGCAAATGCCCCACCTCCCCCTCGTACCCCATCTGTTACTTATTTTTATACACACATTCTTTCTCTCACTCTCCTTTTTCTCCCTCTGTCCCTCTGAATATACCCCTTGCCCATCCTCTGGGTTCCCCCCAACTCCCTGTCTTTCTTCCCGGACCTCCTGTCCCATGACGTAGACAGCATCATGGAATGCTGACTGGGGGACAGGCAACAGATGGAATTGAAGTGTTGGGAGGACAGTTGTCACCATACGAGAGAAAGCGGTCAATTCGAAACTCTATGGAGCTACTGTGTCTCCTCCAAATGGCACCACAATGGAACTAATAATATTTTAGAGGACAGCCATGTCACACTGCATGCCTTTATTTGACCATTGATGTCAGCAAGTTGCATTTGTATGAGACCATTCTGTGATTGCATAGTCATAGTCATACTTTATTGATCCCGGGGGAAATTGGTTTTCGTTACAGTTGGACCATAAATAATTAAATAGTAATAAAACCATAAATAGTTAAATAGTAATATGTAAATTATGCCAGGAAATAAGTCCAGGACCAGCCTATTGGCTCAGGGTGTCTGACCCTCCAAGGGAGGAGTTGTAAAGTTTAATGGCCACAAGCAGGAATGACTTCCTATGACGTTCAGTGTTGCATCTCGGAGGAATGAGTCTCTGGCTGAATGTACTCCTGTGCCCAACCAGTCCATTATGTAGTGGATGGGAGACATTGTCCAAGATGGCATGCAACTTGGACAGCATCCTCTTTTCAGACACCACCGTCAGAGAGTCCAGTTCCATCCCCACAATATCACTGGCCTTATGAATGAGTTTGTTGATTCTGTTGGTATCTGCTACCCTCAGCCTGCTGCCCCAGCACACAACTAAGTTTGCAAACTAAGTTTCTGTGATAGAAGCTATAAAGATGTAGTTTCTATTTGAAGCCTCCAAGAAGACCACGACCTTGTTGTGGTTTGGAGGCTTGTGTGCCTCAATGACTGGAGAGCTATGTTGGCTGGAGTCAGGGCTTTATGCTTTAGCTCTTTGTAGGGTCACCCATGACAAACAGGTCAAAGGGTAGAGGCCAGCCTAAGAATGGTCCACTCGTCCTCCAGGTTTGGGGGTTCAACTCAGGGCGAAAAGAAAATTGTTATGAAAAAAGCAATGAAGTTCTTTGCAAACAAGTGTGACGGTATTCCTGAGTCTCCAGCCAGAACTTGCATGACTGATGGTATGAAAGCTGAGGAAGCCACTGACGTGTTGAAGGAAGCCCTCTGCACTGCCAGAAATGGAGGACCTTCATTGTTGCCATAAACACCAGCAGCGTAATGGGCGGTAAAAATAAAACATTGTTTGAGGGGATGAGTAAACTATAATGTTGGCTACCAGACAGATCGTTACAGTTGGGCTGTAGAGGATTCTATCTTATTTCCATTTTGGAAGTAAGGGGTAGCAAGTTTTGAGCAAAGTGCTTGTGCAAAATCAGATTTTCATGTCCTTCATGACGTACGGACATGGGCTTTCTTCAGGCCTGACAATTTTCCAAGGATTTTGAGCATGTCCACCAGAATCTTACTATAGCCTGCACTATAGATACCATCTTGTGGCTGTGTGTAGCGGAATCCTATGTAGTTGCACCCTCCAATGAGCTAGCGGCTCTGCTGTTGTGTCTTTGATGTCCTCTACCGTAGGTGAACTTAGTATTTGAGTTTGTAGCTGTGAGTCTGAAATCCAATGATAGTGTGTTTTCACGTTCCTTCTCATCACAGTGTTTGTCCACCGCCCGGCCTAGTTGTAACCATAGCCATATATAAAAGCAGGTAGGAGGATGGCATTGTGCTGAGAGGTGGAAAGAAAATACATGATTCATGCTAACATCATCCATTGCTTGAAAATCAGAAGAGATTGTGAGATAAAGACGAAGTGGGTTTGAGAAGGAGGATTAGAAATGTGCAAAGTATCATCTTCTGCTGCTTTCCCACACTGTTGACTGTGTCCTCAGCCACAATGGACACTGTTTCTTCCAAGTCTGTAGCACAGTTATTCATCTTTGTTTGTCCCTTACTGGAAAGCTACTACTAAGAAAATTTTCTTTAGGGGATTTATATGCAAGTGTATGAAAATCACGTCCACACACGTATAGACATTACTTCAAAAAGATTAATCAGATTTGTCAGTCATGATCTACTTTTTAAAAAATCTGTACCAGCCGCTTCTGATCATCTGAAAATATTTAGGCGTTCTTTCTCTAATTATAAAACAGTGATGTACAGAGAGCAGATGCAAGGTTTATAATTTGTGCGCTTCCCTCTTTCAGATTTCTTAATAGCAAAGTACTTTGTGCAATTTCCAAGTCTAAGTGAATAATTCTTAAATCAAGAAAGCTTTTGTGAAATGAGGCTTCTGAAATGTTTTCAGCTACTTCCTTTTCTTTGGATTTTAAGCCTCTTTTGTACCATTATTTTCTTCTGCAATTTTGTGCAATATTCATTCCAACTCTTCAACGATGGACCATGTATTTCAGATGTTCAATATCATGGTCATTCCCAAGTCTTTTTCTACCCACCATCAATTCATGGTAGATATAATTGACTAGAACGTCATCTGGATCAGACTGTAGATACCAGAGCAGATCAGAAGCAGGGTATTCTCTTGATAACGTCTAGAAAATGTGAATGCATGGATTACCCTGCACTTGCCTGGACACAGTTCTGTCAAATTCATTACTGAGATACAGTGTGGAATAAGCTCTTCCAGCCCTTTGAGCCGTGGCATCTGGCAATCCCCCGATTTAACGCTAGAATAATCACAGGAGAATTTACAATGTCTATGGGCTATGTGAGGAACCGGAGCGCCCAGAGGAAACCCACGCGGTCACAGGAGGAACGTACAAACTCTTTACAGGTAGTGGCGGGAATCGACCCTGGGTCATTGGTACTGTAAAGCATTGTGCTAATTGCTATGCTACTGTGCCATTCTTAAAGCTCACACCCATCCAAACAGAAGCAGTCTGCTTTATTGGTACTGCATCCAACTTTTTTTTTCCTTTATTCATTCAAGGTACGTGGGCTTTGCAGGCTGTCTCGGCATTTAATTACCCATCCCTAATTGCTCTTGATATGGTCTTGAACCACTGCAGTCCTTGATGAGAGAGTTCTAGGATCTTAATCTGCAATGGTGATGGGTTGGGATGGTGTGTGACTTGAAGGGCAACTTCCAGATGATAGTCATAGAAGAGTGATAGAAAAGTACAGCACAGAGACAAGCCCTTCAGCCCATCTAGTCCATGCCAAATGATTTTAACTATATACTCCCACTGACCTGCTTCCGGACCATAGCCCTCCATACCCCTTCCATCCATGTTCCTATTTAAACGACTCTAAAACATTGAAATCAGGCTCACGTGCACAACTGGCAGCTCATTCCACACTCTCACAATCCTCTGAATGAAGAATTTTTCCCTCATATTATATTCCCCTTAAACTTTTCACCTTTCACCCTTAACCCATGATCACTGGTTGCAGTCCCACCTCCACCTCAGTGGAAAGAGACTGCTTGCACTTACCCTATCTACACCCCTCATAATTTTGTATACTTCTATCAAATCTCCTCTCAGTCTTCTACATTCCAAGGAATAAAGTCCTAACCTATTCAATCCTCTTTTTTTAATTTCTGTTCCTCCAGTCCCGGCAACATTCTTGTCAATTTTCTCTGTACTCTTCCAACCTTATTTCATCTTTCTTGTAGGTAGGTGACCAAAACTGCACACAATACTCCAAATTATGCCAGACCAACATATAAGAGGTTGTTTAACTTCAGCATAACATCCCAGTGTTTCCATGCTCCTGCTGCCCTTGTCCCTTTAGAAAGTCGAAGTTGTGGGTTTGAAAGTCAGCGTTGGTGGAATCCTGGTGAATTGCTGAAGTGAATCCTGAAGCTGCTGTGCATTGTCCGTGGAGACATCTCAAGCGGGCTGCCGTATCCTGAATTTTGTCAAGCTGGATGTCATAGAAGTTGCATTTATCCTGACGAACAGAAAATATTCCTGACTGGAGCCTTGTAGCTCCCTCTAAACGGTTATTCCCATCACAACTGGCTGCAGTACATTACCATTGGGTTTAATTTCAGGAATTGTTTCCCCATAAGAATTTGGTAGTACCTTCACCAGGAGGACTGGACATTCAAGAATGCCATTTACCATTAATCAAGGCATTTAGGAAGGGTAATAAATGCCAGCCTTGATGATGTCCAGATTCTAAAACAAAAGTCAAAGTGTCTACGTTGAGACTAATGGTCCACCTTTGTCAAAACATTACTGATCTAGGGTACAGGAATAAATCAGTAAACATTTTATAGCATTGGATTTTGGGGTTAGCTTTGTGTCACTGCCATTCTGGTAGCTGGGCTGTGTCGTTTCTTGGTACATTTATGAACAGATCAGAGAGAATATCTTATGAGGAGAGGTTGAGCAAGCCAGGGCCTTTTACTTTGGAGAGAAGGAGATTAAGAAGTGTCTTGATGGAAATGTACAAAGTGATGCAGTGGATAGACAGAGATTTTTTCCCGCTGTGGCAGAAATATCTGACGCAAAAGAGGTATAATTTTATGGTATGTTTGGAGGAAAGTACAGAGGGATGTTAGAGGTAGGTATTTTACACAGTGAGTGGTAGGCGTATGGAAGGCGCTGCCAGGGGTGATGATAGAACCAGATACTTTAGGGACATAGAAAACCTACAGCACAATACAGGCCCTTCGGCCCACAAAGTTGTGCTGAGCATGTCCCTACCTTAGAAATTACTAGGATTACCCATAGCCCTCTATTTATCTAAGCTCCATGTACCTATTCAAAAGTCTCTTAAAAGACCCTATTGTATCTGCCTCCACCACCGTTGCCGGCAGCCTATTCCGCGCATTCACCACTCTCCACGTTTTTTTAAAAAAAACTTGCCTCTGATGTCTCATCTGTGCCTACTTCCAAGCACCTTAAAACTGCCCTCCTGTGTTGGCCATTTCAGCCCTGGGAAAAAGCCTCTGACTATCCACATGATCAATGCCTCTCAATATCTTATACACCTCTATCCGGTCACCTCTCATCCTCTGTCACTCCAAGGAGAAAAGGCAGAGTTCACTCAACCTGTTTTCATAAGGCATGCTCCCCAATCCAGGCAACATCCTTGTAAATCTCCTCTGCACCCTTTCAATGGTTTCCATATCCTTCCTGTAGTGAGGCGACCAGAACTGAGCACAGTACTCCAAGTGGAGTCTCACCAGGGTCCTATATAGCTGTAACATTACCTCTCGGCTCCTAAATTCAATTGCACAATTGATGAAGGCCAATACACCGTATGCCTTCTTAACCACAGAGTCAACCTGCGCAGCTGCTTTGAGCGTCCTATGGACTCAGACCCCAAGATCCCTCCGATCCTCCACACTGCCAAGAGCCTTACCATTAATACTATATTCTGCCATCATATTTGACCTACCAGAATGAACCACTTCACACTTATCTAGGTTGAACTCCATCTGCCACTTCTCAGCCCAGTTTTGCATCCTATCAATGTCCCACTGTAACCTCTGACAGCCCTCCGCACTATCCACAACACCTCCAACCTTTGTGTCATCAGTAAGCTTACTAACCCATCCCTCCACTTGCTTATCCAGGTCATTTATAAAAATCATGAAGAGTAAGGGTCCCAGAATAGATCCCTGAGGCACACCATTGGTCAACGACCTCCATGCAGAATATGACCTGTCTACAACCACTCTTTGCCTTCTGTGGGCAAGCCAGTTCTGGATCCACAAAGCAATGTCCCCTTGGATCCCATGCCTCTTTACTTTCTCAATAAACCTTGTATGGGGTACCTTATCAAATGCCTTGCTGAAATCCATATACATAGAAACATAGAACACAGAAACATAGAAAACCTACAGCACAATACAGGCCCTTCGGCCCACAGAGTTGTGCTGAACATGGTCCTACCTTAGAAATTACAAGGTTACCCATAGCCCTCTATTTTTCTAAGCTCCATGTACCTGTCCGAAAGTCTCTTAAAAGACCCTGTCGTATCCGCCTCCACCACTGTTGCCAGCAGCCCATTTCATGCACTCACCACTTTCTACACAAAAAAAAACTTACCCCTGACATCTCCTCTGTATCTACTCCCCAGCACCTTAAACCTGTGTCCTCTTGTGGCAACCATTTCAGCCCTGGGAAAAATATACACTACATCTACTGCTCGTCCTTCATCAATGTGTTTAGTCACATCCTCAAAAAATTCAATCAGGCTTGTAAGCAGTGAAATGTATAACACCCCCTTCCCTTCTCCTGCCCCCCTCCTAAGACGGCGGCAGCTAAATGCATCACACTTCCAGGAATGGCAGGTGTGCAATAGTTCTACCCCCCCCCCCATCCATATATTATTAATTTTGGACTGCACTCCTGAGGTTTTAGAGTTTATTTTACGTATATATTCTTTGTCATGCTGCAAAATGTTGAGCTGCTAAACTGTGTTTCATTGCTCCACAACAATGACAATAAAGATATTCTATTCTATTCTAAGGCACGACCTGCCCTTGACAAAGCCATGCTGACTATTCCTAATCATATTATACCTCTCTAAATGTTCATAAATCCTGCCTCTCAGGATCTTTTCCATCAACTTACCAACCACTGAAGTAAGACTCACTGGTCTATAATTTTGTGGGCTATCTCTACTCTCTTTCTTGAATAAGGGAACAACATCTGCAACCCTCCAATCCTCCGGAACCTCTCCCGTCCCCATTGGTGATGCAAAGATCATTGCCAGAGGCTCAGCAATCTCCTCCCTCGCCTCCTACAGTAGCCTTGGGTACATCTCATCCGGTCCTGGTGACTTATCCAACTTGATGCTTTGCAAAAGCTCCAGCACATCCTCTTTTTTTAATATCTACATACTCAAGCTTTTCAGTCCCAAGATCCCTTTCCATAGTGAATATTGAAGTAAAGTACTCATTCAGTACCTCTGCTGTTTCCTCCGGTTCCATACACACTTTCCCACTATCACACTTGATAGGTCCTATTCTTTCATGTCTTATCCTCTTCCTCTTCACATACTTGTAGAATGCCTTTGGGTTTTCCTTAATCCTGCCCGTCAGGGCCTTCTCATGGCCCCTTCTGGCTCTCCTAATTTCCTCCTTAAGCTCCTTCCTGTTAGCCTTATAATCGTCTAGATCTCTAACATTACCTAGCTCTCTGAATGTTTTGTAAGCTTTTCTTTTTGACTAGATTTGCTACAGCCTTTGTACACCACGGTTCCTGTACCCTACCATAACTTCCCTGTCTCATTGGAACATACCTATGCAGAACTCCACACAAATATCCCCTAAACTTTTGCCACATTTCTTCCATACTTTTCCCTGAGAACATCTGTTCCCAATTTAAACTTCCAAGTTCCTGCGTGATAGCCTCATAATTCCCCTTACTCCAATTAAATGCTTTTCTAACTTGTCTGTTCCTATCTCTCTCCAATGTTATTGTAAAGGATATAGAATTATGGTCACTATATCCCAAATGCTGTCCCACTGAGAGATCTGACACCTGACCAGGTTCATTTCCCAATACCAAATCAAGTACAGTCTCTCCTCTTACGGGCTACCAGGCCGCGAGGAAACAATATGATTTGGCGATATGAGTCAGCTGCACCCTTCCTCATTCCCTGTCATGCCCTGTTGAGCTTGAATGCACACGAGGTCATTACGCATGTGTCATCCATGTCAGCACGGGAAGATCAACTCCTTGAGCTTGCAAATGACGGCGGGCTGAAAGATATGTTTGACACAACATCTCTGCCGGCATTCTGGATCAAAGTCAAGGCTGAATATCCTGAGGTAGCCACGAAAGCACTGAAAACGTCGCTTCCATTTCCAACATCATATCGCTGCGAAGCGGGCTTTTCTGCAATGAATGCAATGAAAACTAAATTGTGGAATAGACTAGACATAAGGAACCCCCTTCGAGTATCGCTGTCTCCCGTCACCCCTTGATAGGACTGTCTTGTTGCAGGAAAACAAGCCCAGGGCTCCCACTGGTTCAGCGATATTGATATGTTGCAATGATTTTATATGTTCGTACGGGGAAAATATGTGCTGTGTGTTTAATATCCGAACGTTACTTAAAATGATATGATGCTATTGACTTATATAATCACATAACAATTACAGCACGGAAACAGGCCATCTCTGCCCTTCTAGTCCATGCCGAACGCTACTCTCACCTAGTCCTACCGACCTGCACTCAGACCACAACCCTCCATTCCTTTCCTGTCCATATACCTATCCAATTTTTCTTTAAATGATAATATCGAACCTGATTCTGTTACTTCTACTGGAAGTTCGTTCAACACTTATTTCAAGCTCCCCTGTCCTCCCCTGATAATTGACTTATCACTATATTCATGCGAGGAAAATATGCGCTGTGTTTAATATTAAATTCGTTAGATAAACCCTTTTAGAAACGAAATTGAGTGTTTTAGCCACTTATCGCCTGTATTCCGGTCGTGATTAACATTCCCCCCCCCCCCCCCGTACAGAATCGCCAAAAACGATTTGCAGAAAAAAAATTGGCAGGTACACAGAGTCACGCATACGCACTGGTGCCCCGCGCAAGGCTTCATGGTCATTGTGGTCTTTCCCTGGGTAAACACAATGTATTTGATTGCTACTCTTGTCTGTTGGCAGCCTCACCCACCCCCGGGTCGGCCGGTCTGCAAGAATATTGTCAATATTAAACCGGTCCGCAGTGCAAAAAAGGTTGGGGACCCCTGCTCTAAGCTCATCCGCTTTGTTCACAGCACTCCTTGCGTTAAAATAGACACTTCTCAAACTGTCGGTCTGAGCGTGTCCCTTCTCTATCACCTGCTTGTCCTCCCTCACACATTGTCTCCAAGCTTTCTCTATTTGTGAGCCAACCGCCTCTTCCCTAGTCTCTAGTTTGGTTCCCACCCCTGAACAATTCTAGTTTAAACTCTCCCCAGTAGCCTTAGCAAACCAGGACATTAAAGAGACTCGAGATGGGCACATCAGTGAAAGGAAAATGGAGGAGGGAAGTGTTAGATTGATCTTGGAGTAATTTAAAAGTTCGGCACAACATTGTGGGGTGAAGAGCCTGTACTGTGCTGTACATTTATAAGATTTATATTCTTAACATGCTTATATAGCTTATATATTACAGCTATATAAGACCTTAGTTAGACCCCACTTTGTGTACTGTGTTCAGTTCTGGTCACCTCACTACACGAAGGATGTGGATACTATAGAGAGAATGCAGAAGAGATTTACAAAGATATTGCCTGGATTGGGGAGCATGCCTTATGAGAATAGGTTGAGTGCTTAGCCTTTTCTCCTTCGAGCGATGGAGGATGAGAGGTGACCTGATAGAGGTGTATAAGATGATGAGAGGCATTGATCATGCGGATAGTCAGAGGCTTTTTCTCAGGGCTGAAATGCCTAACATGAGGGGGCATAGTTTTACGGTGCTTGGAAGTAGGTACAAAGGGGATGTCAGAGGTAAGTTTTTTGCACGCAGAGTGGTGGGTGCGTGGAATGCACTGCCAGTGAAGATGGTAAAGGTGGATACAATAAGGTCTTTTAAGGGAGTCTTAGATAGGTACATGGAGCTTTGTAAATTAGAGGGCTATGGGTAACCCTCGGTGATTTCTAAAGTAAGTACATGTTTAGCAAAGCATTGTGGGCCAAAAGGCCTGTATCGTGCTGTAGGTTTTCTGTTTTCTATGTTAGAGGGCTATGCGCTAGGGAAATTCTAGGCAGTTTCTAGAGAAATTTACATGGTCGCCACAATACTGTGAGCCGAAGGGCCTGTAATGTGCTGTAGATTTCTATGCTTCTCATCCTCCATTTTCTGTGTTATGGTTATTAGTGCAGCATTGAAAACTCATGGAGGCTTTACTCATTCCCTTTAATGTCTCCTTGGTCAGAACGAATTCTCTTGCGTCTGTCAGCACCTACACAAACCTTCACCTATTTTAAGTGCTATTGGCTGTCTTTAAGTTGTGTGTGCCACCTAACTATTTTTGCATTTTGCTCCCTGCTATGGCATTCAGCCACTCAAACAGTGTGGCTAAGTTCTGGCTGCATGCAGCAATCATGTAAATAAGCAGGCAGCTTTAAGTTGGCTGCCTGCATTAGAAGCTACGTGAGTGACTGAATTCTACATTGTTATCTTTCTGTCTGTTTTTCTTGGATAACGTCCAACTTAGCCCCCTGTGTTCACCACTTGAACTTGATCTTTTTGTTATTTCATTTTGTCCACTTATTGTTCTGGTTTCTATTTTTGTTCTAAGCTTAATTTAAAATTCTTTATGGTTTCACAATCTGCCATTCACAGTGGAACTATAGAAATCATGCAGCCTAAGTAGTACTAACAATTCAAATATTTACATGAGAAATGAAGCAAAGCCTGAAAGAAATTTATACCAGTAAATCATTTTGATTGCACTTCCTTCACACCAGATGCTGATGCATTATACTCAAAGCTGTGTTGCTCATGGCACATGTCATAGCAAGGTACCTATTCTCTGCAGTCAAACTGTGCTGATGGCATTGAAGGGCTTATATCTTGGAGGAATATAATCTATGATGCATTTACTGAGAAAGATTCTAATTTGTACTCACCATGGGACGGAGGACCAAAATGGGAGCTACACAATTCGTACCACCGTGATAAATAATTTCTGACATTCTTTCCCCTTCTTTTCCAGTCCTGAAAAAGGTTCTTGGCCTGAAATGTCAACTGTTTATTCATTTCCATTGACGTTGCCTGATCTGCTGAGTTCCTGCAGCAGTTTGTGTGTGTTGCTTTTGATTGCTAGCATCTACAGAATTTCTTGTGTTTATATTAAATAATGTGACAATCAGCTGCCACCTGACAAATTTTATAACATCTTGGACTTCTGTTGTATTCACTAGTTTACTTAAAACTAATCAGTAAGCTCCAGGACCTTGGCCTCAGTACCTTCTTGTGCAATTGGATCCTGGATTTCCTCACCTGCAGACACTAGTCAGTTTGGATTGGCAACAACATCTCCACGATCTTCAGCACAAGTGCACCACAGGGCTTTGTGCTTAGCACCCTGCTCTACTCACTTTACACTTATGACTATGTGGCTTGTTACATGCTCAAGGAGATGTGTTTTTTTTTGTGAGAATGATGTAATGGTGTTTTGGAGGTCACCTGATGTGATTTTCCTGCCGATGTGAGGTCACGTGATGACATGTGCCCCGTGACTATATAAGTGTCGACCCAGGTGACACGGGTTTTTTTTTCAGTTTGTAGATTTCCAGGTAGAACGTGCTGTATCTCTGTTTCTATTGCGTGTTTGTTCTTGGTGACGCAGTTTCATTTTTTAAAACGCAGTGTGCGTTCTGTTGCAAAATACCATATTATTTGGACTGGAAATTTTTGCTAGATGTGTTGATTTACTCAATTCCAACATTAGAAGGGAGAGTGAAGAATTTATCGAAGTTACAGGATCGAGAGGAGTCGGCATCATTTGGCAGTTTAATAAAGGATCGACCTTATTGAGGCTTCATTGGAGGAGTAGCTACCTGCATTGAGATAACTCTTGCCAAAAAGAGCAAGGAGTTCATGCAAAAAGGTTTTCTCTCTCTCTCTCTCTCTCTCTCGCTCTCTCGCTCTCTCGCTCTCTCGCTCTCTCTCTCGCTCATTTAAACTGTTTATTTTCGGCATCGGGAATCCTATGGACAGAACCAGCAGTAAAGTTGCGTCTGTGAAGAAATCCTTCTCCAGAGAAGTCTCTCGTAATTGAACGTGTAAATCTGTTGGACTTTCGAAGTTATCGCTTTAAGAACTATATTTGACTGTATCACTTTAAGAACTGTTTTCGCCTTTAACGCTTTAATAACTAGAGCTGAGTGGCGAGTTGATGAATGGCTACATATCTGTTAACTTCCAGTTAAAGTTTTCGTCTTTTTTTTTCTTATCATTTATCCGTGTTTAATAAATGTTTGGTTGTTTTTATATAACCTGTCTCGATTGATATTCATTGTTGCCGTTTACGTAACAGGCTAAGCACAGCTCCAACACTCCATGTTCAAGTTTGCTAATGACACCACTGTTGTGGGCCAGGTCAAAGGTTGGTGATGAATCAGCCTGCAGGAGGGAAATTGAGGGTAGACTTCAGGAGAGGGAAACCAGAGGTCCATGAGCCATTCCTCATTGGAGGATCAGAGGTGGAGAGGGTCAGCAACTTTAAATTCCTGGATGTTACTATTTCAGAGGACCTGTCCTGGACCCAGCACGTAAGTGCAATTGGGAAGAAAACATGGTAGCGCCTCTAGTTCCTTAGGAATCTGCAGAGATTGGGCATAACGTATAAAACTTTGACAAACTCTATAAATGTGTAGAAGAGAATGTATTGACTGGCTGCTTCACAGCTGGAATGGAAACACCAATCCCTTTGAATGGAAAATCCTACAAATGTTACTGGATTTGGCTCAGTGCATCACGAGTATTGAGCACATCTATATGAAATGTTGTGGTAGGAAAGCACCAGCCATCTTAGAGGTCCCCACCACCCAGGCCATGTTCTTTTCTCGCTGCTGCCATCAGGTAGAAGGTACAGGAGCCACAGGACTCGCACTGCCAGGTTTAAGAACAATTACTATCCCACAATCACCAGGCTCTTGAACACTCACTTGCCCATCCATTGAGATATTCCCACAACAAATGATCTCACTTTAAGGACTCTTAATCTTTTTACCTCATGTTCTCATTTGTTGTTATTTATTTATATTTGCAGTGTGTTGTCTTCTGCACTCTGGTCGATCTTTCATTGATGCATTTATGGTTACTATTCTATAGATTTGCTGAGTATGCCCACGGGAAAATTAATTTCAAGGTTGTATATGGTGACATACATGTACTTTTGATAAATTTACTTTGAAATTTGATCTATTAAATTACAGATTAACTTAGTACAGTCAGCATCATTCGCTTGAAACTAATACTATAAAAAGGAAGGAAGGTTTCTTGCATTGGTGACATAAGGATCAGGATAATCTGACAGAAAAATAACATTAAATCCAAAATAAACATAAATATCTTTAAAATATGCTTTCCTGCCAACCGCAAGACGTATTAGTAAAGATCAGTTTGGTTATCGTTGTCAGACGGATCTTGGGGCTTTCCTTTACATGCAGTTGATCTTTATGCTACATGTACAGTATACGTCAAGACCAATTGTGGATAACCACAGAGCAGAGCATTTTGTTAAATAGGGTACATGAAGTTGGCATTTCCAAGTCTCCTATTGTCTTTTTGGTAACTTCCTCATTTTATGTGCCAACTATGTCCGCCAATTGCTGTCTTAGAGATGTTTTTTTAATTCCTACATTGAATCCCCAACTCTGTGCTGGCATGAATCCAGATCTGTAGCATTGTAGTTGATTGTTAAGTACACTGTGAGTTAAACCAGCATTCTGTTCAAAGGTGATTGGAGATTAACATTAAATGTTTTTTTTTCTGGGACACCCAAGTTGTACCTCTGCTATTGGTTCTATTATTTAGGTCAAAGTTCAAAGTAAATTTATTATCAAAGTACATATGTTACCATATACAACTCTTTGATTCATTTTCTTGTGGGCATCTCAATAAATCTTTAGAAAAATAACCATAACAGAATCAATGAAAGAACAGCCATTCAGGGCATCCAACCATTGTGCAGAAGACACCAAACTTTGCAAATACAAAGAAAGGAATAATAATAAATAAATAAGCAATAAATGTCGAGAACATGAGATGAAGAGTCCTTGAAAGTGAGTCCATTGTTTGTGGGAACATTTCAATGATGGGGCAAGTGAAGTTGAGTGAACATATCCCCTTTGGTTCAAGAGTCCGATGGATGAAGGGTAATAACTGTTGCTGATGCTCCTGTACCACCTTTCTAATGGCAGCAATGAGAAGAGAGCATGACCTGGGTGCTGGGGGTCTCTGATGATGGATGCTGCTTTCCTGTGACAGCAATTCATGTAGATTTGCACAATCCGTGGGCGGGGGGGGGTGGGTGGGATTTACCCATGATGGACTGTGCCGATTCAACTAATTTTTGTAGGGTTTTTTGTTCAAAGGCATTGGTGTTTCCGTACCAGGCTGTGATGCAGTCAGTCAATATACTCTCCACCATATATCAAGAGCAGCTTGTTAAAGTTTTAGTTGATGTGCCAAATTTCCACCAACTCCTAAGGAAGTAGAGGTGCTACTGTGCTTTTTTTGTAATTGCACTTGCATGCCTCCAAAATAATAACGATGAGGAATTTCAAGATTAAACCCTCCCCACCTCTGATCCTTCAATGAGGACTGGCTCACGGACCTCCTGATTTCCTTCTTCTGAAGCCTATAAACAGCTCCTTGGTCTTGCTGACATTGAGTAAGAGGTTGTTGTTATGACGCCATTCAGCCAAGCTTTCAATGTCCTTCCTATGTGCTGATTCGGCCTACAACAGTGGTGTCATTGTCAAACATGGGTATGGCATTGGAGCTGTCCTTAGCCACATCCTCATAAGTAGAAAGTGAGTAGAGCAGGGACTAAACACACATCTTTGTGGTGCACCTGTGCTCATCTGATGGAGATTGTGGGGGATATGTTGCCAATCCAAACTGACTGGGTGTGCAAGTGAGGAAATCCAGGATCCAATTGCACAAGGAGGTATTGAGGCCAAGGTCTTGGAGCTCATTGATAAGTTTTCAGTGAAGGATGGTATTAAGTGCTGAGCTGTAGTCAATAAAGAGCAGCTTGATATATGCATCTTTGCTGTCCAGATATTCCAGTATTGAGTGCAGAGCCAATGCGATGGCGTCCGCTGTGATGGCACCTGTTGCCCCTGTAGGCAAATTGGAGCGGATCTGAGTTGCTTCTCAGGCAGGAGTTGATTTGTGTCATCACCAGACTTTCTTGGGTCCACACTAAGGGTTGCATATTAAAAAAACTCTCAAGGAATAACAATGTTGTGATGAATATCATTCCTAAGGAATAAAATTTATAAGCAGCAGTTATGTTATAATTATCCAGAAACCTGTCTGACTGTATTTAAATGTAGCATATGTAACTTTTGTTTCCATATTACAAAAGTGATGAAAAATCACTTCAGAAAATGTAAAATATTTTAAAATAATGAAAACTAACAAAGAAGAATGAAGTTTTCTGTATAGATTGAATAGAGTAGAGCTCTGTTCTCTGGATACAAGGTGTCTGAGGGATGACTTGACAGATGGTTTGATAGTTATGAATAAGTTTCACATGGGTCTTGTCAACAATCTCCTGCAGCCCTATTTCCTCTCATCATTCTATTTCCTTCAATTTCCTTCTCCCTCATTGACCCCTTAGTGTATCCTTGCTGTCTGCTCAGCCAGTCCATATGCTACTGAGTCACTCCAGTCATTCTGCCAGCTTGGGCATCAAATGAAAGGCACTGAAATTCTGTTTTGAGCACTTTTAATAATCTAATAAATGTAGAATTCTTAGAAATGTAGAATTTGCAGGAGTGTAGAAGTAAAGGAAACAAATTTAGACAACAATTCTGAATATTGAATTCTTGAATTTACTGAACCAAATTCTTGATTTTGAATATTGCACACATGTGGGTTTTTTTTTTGAGAAATGACTTTAAAGCTGTTAAAAGCAGGATAGGAAACCATTGTCTCCACAGTAGTTTGTATTATGCTTCCTTTCTATTCACAAAGAAAACACCGGTTTGCAAACACTTCTAAATCATCAAATGAAATCCAGTGCTTTGTGTTATTTTATTCTGTTGGTGGTACTAAGTCTTCAGAATTGTTTTCCCAAGAGTCGTTGAGTATATTCAGGATCGAAATTGATGGATCTCTGGATAATGAAGACGTTGGAGAATGGGTGAAAGTGCAGTCAAGATTAAAGATCAGCCATGTTCTTACTAAGTGGATAGTTAGCATCAGGGTAATCTGGTCTAAATAAAATTGGTAACTTTTTTACTGTCACATGTACTAAGGTACAGTAGAAGTTTGTTTTAGTATGCCATTCATAGAGTTCATGTGTTGTCTGGAAGTCCGGCAGTTGCCCATGCTGCAAGTCTCCTCTCTCCACGCCACTGATGTTGTCCAAGGGAAGGGCACTGGGGCCGATATAGCTTGGCATCAGTGTCGTTGCAGAGCAATGTGTGATTAAGTGCCTTGCTCAAGGACACAACATGCTGTCTCAGCTGAGGCTAGAACTAGCGACCTTCAGATCACTAGACCAACACCTTAACCACCTGGCCATGCACCAATATAGATAATAAAGTGCAGAGATATAATGAGGTAGATTGTGAGGTGAAAACTCTGATCATACTAGGGGACTGTTCAGTAGTGTTATAGAAGAGGGATAAAAGATGTCCTTGAGTCTGGTGGAATGTGCTTCCAGGCTTTTGTATCTTCTACCCAATTTGGGGGGGAAAGAAGAAAGAATGTCGGGGTAGGTCTTTTCATTATGTTGTCTGCTTTACTGAGTCAGTGAGAGGTGTAGACAGAGGTGACAAAGTATGGCCGGGCACAGCTCAAATCCCATCCATAAATTTTGCAGATGACACTACTGTTGTTGGTAGAAGCTCCGATAGCAACTAGGAGGTGTACAGGAATGAGAGAGATCAGTTGGTTGTGTATTGTTGCAGCAAGAAAACTCGCATTCAACATCAGCAGGCCCAAGGAACTGATTGTGGACTTTGGGAAGGGGAAGTCAGGACATCACACATCAGTCCGTTTTGAGTAGTCAGCGGTGGAATGGGATGAGCATCTTCAAGTTCCTGAGCGTTGACATCTCAAAGGGTTTATCCTGGACTTAACACATTGAAGTAATGTTGAGGAAGACATACCAGTGGCTCTACTTCATTAGGAGTTTGAGGAGATTTGGTATGTCACCGAGGAGTCTAGCAGCTTTCTATGTATATCATGGAGAGCGTTCTGACTGTTTGCAGCCTGGTATTGAACCAGAGGCTTTACTTGCTTTTAGATTTCTGTTCCTTGGTTTTTAATATTGTATTCTTTTCTGTATCTGCATTAGACAAATGGATCGTAAAGTTTTTCAGACCAAGTATTCCTGAATATCACCCCTTTCAGTCTGTTATTTTCCAAAGCTGATAGTTGTATGGGGTGTGTCTAAGAGTGGAGCAAGAGGTTGAGATGAGTATGTAAAAAGAGGATAACATAAATTTACCTGAAATGAAACCATAACATTTTGGCAAGAATTCATCAGGCTGGGTAGTATCAATGGAAGGAGAAACAATTAACATTTAAGTCTGAAGTGAGAAAACGAGATTGGAGTCCTGAGGCAGGTAACCCACTGTCTAACTCCCCAAATCTAGTACACCAACTATAACGCCCAACTCAGAAGTGTGGTGGCGTACTCTCCATTTACCTGGCTGAGTGCACCCTCACTGACAGGAAGCCTGATACCATGCAGTGCCTGCATTTTGTATCACCATAAATATTGTTTGGATTAAAGCAGTATGCAGGGGCTACTTAAAAATATAGGAACCCAGTAGGTGCAGGTTCTAGATTTGACATGGTCTCAAAGTTCACTTCAAAATAAATTTATTTTCAAAGTACACATACATCACCATACACTTTTTTGGCCATACTCAATGCATCCATCATAGAACAATAACCATAAGACAATCAATGAAAGACTGCAGCAACTGGGTGTTCAACCAATATGCAAAAGACAACGAGCTGTGCAAATACAAAAAGAAACAAAAATTAATCAATAACTGTCGAGAATATGAGATGAAGTGTCCTTGAGAGTGAGTCTATAGGTTGTGGGAACACTTCGCTGATGGGGTAAGTGAAGTTATTCCCTCTGGTTCTAAATCCTGAAGGTTGAGGGGTAGTAACTGTTCCTGAACCTGGTGGTGTGAGCCCTGAAGCTCCTGTACTGTCTTTCTGATGGAATCGTATTATTCCATTATTTGGTGTTAGTACGACCAAGTTCAGTGGTGATCTAAGATACATATTTGATCTTAGTTGCAGGTTAGTCACAGGTTTCAGTTTGTATGAAGCAATTATAAAAAAAAAAAATTTACAATACATTTTATGCGGGTTAAAGAAGTGCACTTCAGTGACCGGATTCTTGTGTTTGTATCTCAGTGCAGCTCATTGTCTTGAAAGAGATTAATTTTCAGCATTTTATTTAATTGAAAGATTCTGTGTTTAAGAATAAATTGGGCTTCAAGGCTTGATTTAGAAAATCAATGTTGATTAAAAGATATAATAGCAAATATTTAGTGTAAATGCACCTTTGAGATGCACAATCCTGTGATTATCTTGGTTAAAATCTACATAGTATTCAACAATACATCAGAATGTCTTTTATTGTTAATTTTGGGATATAGACTGGCCTTGAAGTTTGATTGTTTTGGAGGAGCAATCTTGCAGACATAGAGTACAAATACGTGCATACACATGCACCTAAGATGGTTAATGTTTGTAGGAAGGAGTGAGCACCACACTTGCTGACACTTACCCCTACAACCTTGGGCTTGGCCATTTGCACGCCAGAAGAAAGTTACAACGAAGATATGCATGCTCTAGTTCTTTTTGTGTGAATTAAAAGGAACAGAGTGCAAAAGTGAGTAGCGTTGCTGCATGCCTGTTTTAGCAAGCCATTTGTAATCCTGACATCCAGGCTGGCGGAACCACCATCTCCCTTTCCCCCACCATCGCTCTACAGTCCCGTCTCTCTCAGGTCCCACCACCAGCTCTTGGGTCCATCTTTCACTCACCCTACCATTCCTGAACACCCCAAACCTCCGTTCTCCTCAGAGAACGCCAATATCTTCTGGGTATTCTGGTTCCTTTCTAAACCATAAATGTGCAGTAGGAAAGTCAGGAGGGAATTGGTGGGCATGTTTGAAAGAATAGATGACAGGAAAATAAGAGGGGAATAGGACTGTTGAAAACATTCTCGAAAGCAAGCATAGTGATGATTGGTTGACTAGCCTTCTACAATGCTTTAAAAAGAATTGAGTAATAATATAAAATTCGTCAAAGATCAGCACTTACTGGAGATGCATATGTCACTGGTAACTAGCCTTGAATCAACTGTGAGTTTTGTCTGCTTTCTGTGTACATTTGATTCCTTTGGAACTATTCAACTGAGTTCTTTAGGGATTTTTGACTCAACTCTATACTTAAGGTAAACAATGGTAAGGTTACTGAATAAGTGGGGTATCGTGACAAAAACAACAGTAGGGGAAGAAAAAGCGTCAGAAACACAAGTTCGTCTGGAGGGGGAAGGGGACAATTGAGATGTCTACAAAAGCATAGTGACGTGTGTTGTAAAAGATGAGAACACCTGGGTAGAGACAGGAAGACAATGTAATATTTTACAAGGTCAGTGGATGAAGAGTGATTCAGTAAAACTGGTCATAGAGTGAAGGAACACCACAGCACAGAAACCAACTTTTCAGCCTATCTCGTCTGTTCTGAACCATTAATCTTCCTAATCCACTTGGTCTGCACCTGTACCATATGTCTCTGTACCATTCCCATCTATGTACCTATCCAAATTTCTCTTAAACATTAACATTGACCCAGCATCCACCATTTGTGCTCACAGTTCCTTCCACACTTTCACCACCCTCTGAGTGAAGAAGTTCCCCTTAAACATTTCACCAGCCACCCTTAATCTCTATTTTCAATCTCACCCCACCTCAGTGGAAAAATCATGCTTACACTTACCCTATCTATTCCCCTCATAATTTTGTATATCTCTATCAAATCTCTCCTCAATCTTCCATGTACAGGGGAATAAAGTAATAACCTATTCAATTTTTCCTATAAGTCAGATCCTCAAATCCTGGCAACATTGCTGTAAGTTTTCTCTGCACTATTTCAATCTTATTTACATCTTTCCTGTAGGTAGGTGACCAAAACTGCACAGAATACTCCAAATTAGGCCTCACCAACATCTTACATAATTTCAACATAACATCCCAATTCCTGTACTCAGTATATTAGTTTATGAAGGCCAATGTGCCAAAAGCTTTCTTTATGACCCTATTTGCCTATGACACCACTGTCAAGAAATTATGGACCTGTATTCCCAGATCCCTCTGTTCTTCTGCACTGCTCACCATACAAGACCTACCCTAGATGGTCCTCCACCTCACATGTCTGCATTAAATTCCATCTGCTATTTTTCAGCCCATTTTTCCAGCTGGTCCAAGATCCCACTGCAAGCTTTAATAGTCTTCCTCACTGTCCACTACACCCTGAATCTTGGAGTCATCTGCAAATTTTCTGATCCAGTTTACCTCATTATTATTTAGATGGTTGATATAGATGACAAATACTGATGGACCCAGTAGTGATCCCTGCGGCACACCACTAGTCACAGGCTTCCAGTTAGCGAGGCAACCTTCCACGAAGCCAATGTTTAATCCAATTTACAGCTTCATTTTGAGCGGTCACTCCGGTGATGAATATCCGTTATCTGTCAAGTAGGGTGCTGTGCACAATTCTGATTTGATGGAGACAGACGTGAGAGAATGGAGGAACATCTGGTGAAACTTCTGAAATGCCTGTTTCACTGCCGCTGCTACTGTGTGATCCAGAATCTCTGGAGGGGAAGGCCCCGAGTCCTCGGCTTTGCTTGTTGCTCAGCGGCCGGGGTGGGGTCGAAGCGCTCGGCAGAGATGGTGCTCGGTGTCAGAGGGCTAATCTGAGGCTCGAAGTTTTCCGACGGACTCCGAGTCGGCTATGGTCGGGTGCTTCCAGGGTGCTGCATCGGCAAGTTTGTGGTGCTGGAGGTCTGCGCGAGATAATGGGCTATTGGGACTTAGACTTTATTTTAACCGTGCCCATGGTCTGCTCTTTATCAAATTACGGTATTGCTTTGCACTGTTGTAACTATATGTTATAATAATGTGGCTTTTGTCAGTTTTAGTCTTGGTCTGTCCTGTGTTTCTGAGGTATCATACTGGAGGAACATTGTATCATTTCTTAATGCATGCATTTCTAAATGACAATAAAAGAGGACTGAGTGTCCTCATAATCTAATCTAATCTAAGCGACTGAACTTTCTTGATCAGCCTTCCATGTGGGACCTTGTCAAAGTCCTTGTTAAAGTCCATATAGACAACATCCATTGCCTTGGCTTTATCAACTTCACTGCTAACTTCCTCAAAAAACTCTAAAATTTGTTAGACATGACTTAACCGTGCACAATGCCATGTTGACTATCTCTAATCAGTCCCTGTTTATCCAAATACTTATATATCCCATCCCTTAGAGTACCTTCCAGTAACTTTCCTAATACTGATGTCAAGCTCACAGGCCTTTAATTTCCTGGCTTATTCTTAGAGCTTTTCTTAAACAATGGAACAATATTAGCTGTCCTCCAATCCTCTGATACCTCGCTGTGGCTAAGGATGATTTAAATATCTCTGCTAGGGCCCCTGCAGTTGCCTTCCACAGGGTCTGAGGATTTCTCCACCCAAATTTGCCTCAAGACAGCAACCACAGGCTTTTCTGTAATCTACATAGGGCCCATGATCTCACTGCTGCTTTGCCCCACATCTGTAGGTACTGTGTCTATCTCCCAAGTAAATACAGATGCAAAAAAGTCCATTTAAGATCTGCCCCATCTCTTTTGGTTGAATGTATAGCTTATCACTCTGATCTTCTAGAGGACCAATTTTGTACCTTGCAATCCTTTTGCTCTTAACACATCTGTAGAATCCCTTGGGATTCTCCATCGCCTTGTCTGCTACTGCAAACACATGTCTCCCTTTGGCCCTCCCGACTTCCTTTCTTCAGCGTTCTTTTGCAACCATTGTTGGCAGAATCTCAGATGAAGAGGGAACACAAACCAGTCCTCATAGAGGGATGAGCAGCGGAGAGAGTGAGCAGCTTCAAGTTCCTGGTTGTCACTATCCCTGAGGACCTAACCTACATGCAACATACTGATGCAGCTATAAAGAAGGCAGGACAGCAGCTATGTTTCATTAGGAGTTTGAGGAGATTTACTTTGTCAGCTGAAACATATGAAAACTTCTACTGATGTACCATGGAGGGTATTCTGACTGGCTGCGTCACCGTTTGGTATTGGGGGTGGGGGGGGTGTTGCTGCTGCACAGGTTTGAGGTAAGCTGCAGAGAGTTGTAAAATTAGTCATGGGTCCTATCCTCCGTAGTATCCGAGACATCTTCAAGGAGTGGTGTCTCAGAAAGATGGTGTCTATCATTAGGGACCCCCACCACACAGGACATGCTCTCATGTTTACCAGTAGGAAGGAGGAACAGAAGCCTGAAGGCACACACTCAATGATTCAGGAACAGCTTCATCTCCTCTGCCATCTGATCTCTGAATGGACATTGAACCCGTGAACACTACCTGACTCTTTTTTCAAATTTCTGTTTTTGCACTACTTATTTAATTTAGCTATTTAATATACACATATACAAAATGTAATTCAGTTTTTTCTCTATCTATCATGTACTGTTGCTGCAAAGCTAACAAGTTTCACGACACATGCCCATGTATTCTGATTCTGATTCATTTCTTGTACTCCTCAAGTACCTCATTTGCGTGCCTGCCGTTACCTGCTGTGCACCTCCCTGTTCTTAATCAGGGCCTTAGTATTTCTCCGAAACCTTGATTCCCTAAACCTGTTATCCTTGCCTTTTATTCTGACAAGAACATACAATCTCTGTTCTCTCAACATTTCACTTTTGAAGGCCTCCCACTTACCAAGTACAGTACACCTTTCCCAGAAAACAACCTATCCCTATCCACACTTGCCAGATCCTTTCTAATACCATCAAAATTGGTCTTTCTCCTGTTTAGAATCTCAAGCCGAGGACCAGACTTGTCCTTTTTCATAATTACCTTGAAACTAATGACCTTGTGATCGCTAGATGAAAAGTGTTTGCCTACACAAACTTCTGTCACCTGCCATGTCTAGTAGGATATCAAGTATTGCACTCTTTCTAGTTGGGACTTCTATGTTGGGATTAATTAAATTTTACTGAATACATTTGACAAACTGCTTCCTATACAGCGCTTTTACGGTATGAAAGTTCCAGTCAATATGTGGAAAGTGAAAATCACCTACTAAAGCAAACTTATGTTTTTATAGCAGTCTGCAATTTCTCTACAAATTTGCTCCTCTAATTCCTGTGGATTGCTGGGTGGTCTATAACATAATCATGTTATCATGGCCATACCTTTCTTATTCCTTTTAATCCCTCCTGCTCTATCATATCTAAAGCAACGGAACCCTGGAACATTGAGTTGCCAGCCCTGCCCTCCTGCAAACAAGTCTCACTGATGGCTACAGTGTCATACTTCCACTTACTGGTCCATACTCAAAGCTTATCCGTCATTCCTACAACACTTCTTGCATTGAAATATATGCTGCTGAGAACATTAGTCCCATGATGCTCGACCTTTTGATTACTGACTTTGTATATAGGCTTAACAACATCTTCTGCCACATCCACTCCACTATCTGCTCTGGTGCTCTGGTTCCCATCCCCCTGCAACTCTAGTTTAAGTCCCACTATGCAGCACTAGCAAACTTTCCTGCTAGGATGTTAGTCTCCTTTCAGTTAAGTGCAAACTATCCCTTTGTACAGGTCCCATCTGGAAGAGAGCCCAGTGATCCAAAAATCTGAAGCCCTCCCTCCTGCACCAACAGTTCCTATTGGTGTTCCTATTTTTTAGCTTCACTAGCACGTGGCACAGGCAGCAATCCTGAGATCACAGCCCTGGGGATACTGTCCTTTAGCTTAGCACCCAACTCCCTGAACTCACTTTGCAGGTCCTCATCACCCATCCTATCCATGTCATTGGTACTGATGTAGAGAACGACCCTGGCTGTTCACTCTCCCTCTTAAGAATTCTGTGGACTCAGTCTGAGATGTCCATGACCCTGGCGCCCAGGAGAAAACAAAGCATCCAGAAATCTTGTTTGCATCCTCAGAACCTCCTTTTCTGTTCCCCTAACCATTAAATCCCCCATAACTACTTCTCCCCACTTCCCTTATGAGCCACAGAGTCAGACTCAGTGCCAGACATCTGACTACTGTGGTTTTCCTCTGTTGGGTCATCCCCACCCAACAGTATCCAAAGCAGTAAACCCGTTGTTGAGGAAGATGGCTATAGGGGTACTCTGAATTGTCTGTGTATCCCCTTTTTCCTCCCTGACTGTCACTCAGTTACGTGTGTACTGTACCCTGGGTGTAACTACTTCCCTCTATGTCCCACCTATCAAACCCTCAGCCTCCCGAATAAGCCAGAGTTCATTCGGTTCCAACTCCAGCTCCATAACATGGTCCGTTAGAAGCTGCAGCTGGATGCACTTCTTGTAGGTGTAGTCGTCAGGACACTGGAGGTCTCCCTGCCTTCCCACATCCCACAAGAGGATCATTCCTCTATCCTCCACTGCTCTAACTGTGAAAGAAGAAAGAAAGAATAAATAACAAAAATAAATCTACCTATGGCCACTCCTCTTCTAAGCCTCAACTCCCCACTCACACAATGGCTGCTCTGTTTAAACCTAATGTCTTTACATTGGTCCTAGCCATGTGCCTACTTACGTGCAAACCCTTGTCTCCTTGGGAACTGTGGCACACAAAACATGCAAACTGTCCCCGTCTCTGTGACTCTGCACAATCCAGTGTCTCTTCAGGACTGGCATGCAAAATGTGCTGACTGTCTCTGTTTGTTTCCTTTAAGCTTTCTCTCCCTCTGTGTAATCTGGTGTCTCCTCGGGACTGGCATGCAAAAATGTGCTGATAGCTCCTGATCACTTCTTTTAAACTCCCTCTCCCTCTATGCAATCTGGTTACCTCTTGGTACTGTGGCGCGCAAAAAAGTGCCAACTGCCCCCACTGGCTTCTTATAAACTCTATCTCCCTCTACGCAATCCGTTGTCTCTTTGGGACTGTGGCGCACAAATGGTGTTGAATAGCTAGTAGGGGATCTTAAAGGAGACCATGACAGCAGACAAGTTTAAAGGTAGCTGGAAGGGAGCTGGATCCTCAGTGAATGTACAACCATCTGGTTTACATATAACAGTCAGCTGAGTCTTTCAGTAAATTTGCCGAGTTTTCTTTTACAGTGTGCAAGTTTATTGTACAGTTGTATTAGCTCGTTTTACATCATTTGTACTCCTAGGGTATCTCATTAGCACTTAACAAGTGTTAAGGTATTATTATCAGTGATGTTATTAATGCTGCATCCTTTTGGTATTGCACACCTTTAATTGTGGTTTGCTGAATTTTACTGTAAGATGAAAAGTACAGTTTTATTTCATACTGCACGCATGAAGCTGTAGGAAATTTGTTATCATTAGCCAGGATTTGCAGAATGCAGATATTGTCTACACTCACTACACAGGTAACTAATATATACCATTCTTACCTGAGTCAGATCTGCAAAGTTGAATTTCTTAGCTGATACAGTCCTTGATCTGATTGATGAAAGCCTGTGTTGTACCCATTGTCGTGACCCGGACATTCAGATGCATTTAAAACTATGAAAACGAAGTAAATAAATCCATATAAATTATTAACAAAACAAGTTTAAAAATTAAATATGGTTAAATAATTGACTCAGTTGTGAGTTTTGGAAAATTGTGGCTAGTCTTTTATGTACCCCTACTGTTTCCTTCAAAATGAGAAGTCCTGTTGAGCCTTCCTTTAATGCTGTCTGAATTATTCCTTTCTTTTTCAAATCTTTTTATTGTTATACAGAAAAAAATAACATGAGTACATTGAAGTAACAACACTTACACTGTCTCAAAAAAGACATTATCTTAAGATTGAAAAAAAAAATTTGTGATAACAAAAAAAACCTACTAAGCAGAAAAGTGAGAGGAGAAAAAAGAACCCATTAGGTGTACAACCCCGAAGCCATGCGTCATACAAAAAGCTTCTAAAAATAAACATCAAACCGCCAGCAAGGAAAGAAAATATACTAAAAAATTTACAATTAGATCGCGGAAAATTATATCAATTAACTCAAATGATAATAATGAGCACATGAGCCCCATTGAAATATTCCAATTCTAATATGTGTGATGAAGTTCAGAATTTGCCAATATCTGTCATGTAAATGCCAGAATTTCACCCCAACTTTTCTTTTGTTCTGGAAATTTCTTCAGTCTCTCCACATTTACCAGTGTCAGTTTCTAAGCATCCATTATTGCTGGAGCTGTCTGAAGGTCCATCTTGCTATATTGTCTATTACCAGATGATATGGTTCAAAGTTCAACGTAAATTTATTATCAAACTACAGATATGTCACCATGTACAACTATGAGATTCATTTTCTTATGGACATACTCAATAAATCTATAATAGAATCAATGCAAGACCACGCCAACTTGAGCATCCAACCAGTGTGCAGAAGATAACAGACTGTGCAAATACAAAACAAAAAAAAACAAATAATGAAGGGATCTTGAAAGTGAATCCTTAGGTTGTGAGAATATTTCAATGAAGGAGCAAGTGAAGTTATCCCCTTTGGTTCAAGAGCCTGATGGTTGAGGGGTAATAACTGCTTCTAAACCTGGTGGTGTTGTTTGGAGGTTAGATAACCTATTGAAGTGTGAAATCCTGAATTAGATAGAACACTTTCACTGCATTCTAGCCAGTATCTTATAAGACCATCAGGCATGGGAGCAGAGTCTGCTCGTCCAGTTAATCATGGCTGATCCTTTTTTTCTCTCCTCCTCAATCCCAGTTCCCGGCCTTCTCCTTGTAACCTTTGATGCCATGTCTCAATCAAGAACTTATTAATCTCTGCCTTAAATACACCCAGTGACCTGCATGTGGGAACAAATTACACAAATTCACCATTCCTTGGCTAAAGAAATTTCTTGGTATCTCAATTTTGAAAGGCCCGCCCCCCCCCCCCCCCCCAATCCGGAGGCTGTGCCCTCTTGTCCTAGGCTCTCCCACCATCGGAAACATCCTTTCCACATCTACTCTGTCTAGGCCTTTCAACGTTCGAAAGATTTCAATGAGATTCCTCCCCTCATTATTCTGAATTCCAGCGAGTATGGACCCAGTGCCCTCAAACGTTTCTCGTATGATAACCCTTTCATTCCTGGAATCATGCTTGAGAACTTCCTCCGGACTGTCTCCAATGCCAGCACATCTTTTCTAAGGTGACCCAAAACTGTTCACAATACTCAAGGTGAGGCCTCACCAGTGCCTTATAAAGCCTCAGCTTCACGTCCTTGCTCTTGTATTCTAGACCTCTTGAAATGAAGGTCTTTGCCTTCCTCACCACTGACTCAACCTGCAAGTTAACCTTCAGGGTGTTCTGTACAAGGACTCCTAAGTCCCTTTGCATCTTTGATTTTTGGATTTTCTCCCTGTTTAGAAAATAGTCTGCACATTTATTTCTACTACCAAAGTGTATGACCATGCAATTTCCAAATTGTGTTTCATTTGCCACTTTCTTGCCCATTCTCCTAAACTGTCTAAGTCCTTCTGCGTCCTACCTGTTTCTTCAACACTATCTGCCCCTCCACCAATCTTCGTATCGTCTGCAAACTTGGCAACAAAGCCATCTATTCCATCATCTAAATCACTTATTTACAGCATAAAAAGAAGTGGCCCCAACACTGATCCCTGCGGAACACCACTAGTCGCTGGCAGCCAACCAGAAAAGGGTCCTTTTATTCCCACTCACTGCCTCCTGCCAATCAGCCAATGCTCTAACCATGTTAGTAAATTTCCTGTAATACCACGGGCTCTCAACTTAGTAAACAGCCTCATGTGTGGCACCTTGTCAAAGGCCTTCTGAAAGCCCAAATCTACTGTACAGCATCCACTGCATCCCCTTTATTTACCTTACTTGTAATCTCCTCAAAGAATTCCAACAGATGTGTCAGGCAGGATTTTCCCTGAAGGAAACCACGCTGAATTTGTCCTATCTTGTCCTGTGTCACCAAGTACTCCATCACCTCATCATTAACAATTGACTCTAACATCTTCCCAACCACTGAGGCCAGGCTAAGTGGTCTATAATTTCCTTTTTGTTGCTTCCCCCCTTTCTTAAGGAGTAGAGTGAGATTTGCAATTTTCCAGCCCTCTGGCACCATGCCAGAGTCCAATGAATTTTGAAAGATCATTTCTAATGCCACCACAATCTCTAATGCTACCTCTTTCAGAACCCTAGGGTGCAGTTCATTTGGTCCGGCTGACTTATGTACCTTTAGGTGTTTCAGCTGTTTGAGCACCTTCTCACTTTGTAATAGTAACTGCACCCACTTCTCTTCCTTCACACACTACATCATCGAGCATACTGCACTGTCTTCCACAGTGAAGACTGATGCAAAATGCTCATTTAGTTCATCAGCCATCTCCCTGTCCTCCGTTATTATTTCTCCTGCCTCATTTTTTAGTGGTCCTATATCAATCCCATTACTCTTTTATTTTTAACATACTTGAAAAAACTTTTACTATCCACTTTGATATTATTTGCTAGCTTGCTTTCATATTTCATCTTTTCCCTTCTAATGATTTTTTAGCTGCTCTCTGTAGGTTTTTAAAAACTTCCCAATCCTCGACCTTCCCACTAATGTTTGCTTTGTTGTATGCCCTTTTGCTTTTACAATAGCTTTGACTTATAAAGGAAAGCCATTTTGCTTTAATGCTCAAAAGTCCCAATTTATGAAGGCATTTGTTTTCAGTGGTGAGCCACCTGCATTCACCACTGATCTGCAAAATATGATCATACTTGCTTTATATGAATTTTCTGTGGTCATGTCACAGGAAGGTGCTAGTGTCAACCTTGGTGCCAGAGCTATGAACCATGGCAGAATAGTTTGCACATATTGAACGTATGGGAGTGAATTGAATTATGTGAGCATCAGTAGCAGTCAAGAAAATGCTGGAGTAAGCTTTTTGTAAACCTCACCTAGTTTCTGGCTATCAGAGGTGTCAAAAATGAGTCTTCCTGAATGTTTCCAACATTAAAGGACTTGAGCAGCCCAAACCCTAAAATGTTGATTGAAATATTAATGACTTGTATATTAGAAACTTGCAAGCCCTACAGAAATGTGTAAAATAATAACATTGGAAATTTAAAAAAATGCCAAGAACCATCCTCCTCAAAACCGTGTTGAGCTGCTGAATTTAAAAATTCATTTATTATCAAAGTGAGTTTGCAGTATACAGCCCTGTGATTTATCTTCCCACACTGCCTCGAAACAAAGAAACATCGTAGAACCCGTTCAAAGAAAACATAAAACACAGTGTGCCAAAAAAAAGAAAAAATCGCACAAGTGGCATAAAAACAAGTGAAAAACACAGAATATAAGATATCAAACTACAGAGTCACTGAAGCAGTCTAGAAATGTTTTGTATATTTCTGTTCATTTCAGTTTAGTGCTGTCATTCATCGAGCCAGTCCGCCCCGTTCAAAATTGCACAAAATAGCAATAAAAAAAAGAGTAACTAAAAACCAGAAACACTTGTAGTATGAACTATAGTCACAAACCGCAGTGATTAAACCTTACCGAAGACCCAGGACTCCAGCACTACCCTTCTGCGTGTTGGAGTCTGCTGGCTAGCAGCTCATTGCAAAAATACCACACTTGCCTACAAAATTCAGCCAAAGCGATTGAATGCTCGTTAACATCTATCATCTTGTCTTGCTATCTTCATGGATTTGTTCATATAAACTATTTGTCTTTATTTGTGCAACTCCTTTAAAATTGAGAGAGATTCTCATTCTTAGCAAAAAAAAACCCCACAAATTATTGGAGGAACTTAGTGGTCAGGTGGCATCAGTGGAAGTGAAGGGTGGTTGTATTGGTTCAAAACTGGGCATCAGGAGTGAAACATCGACTATCTCTCTTTGCCTCTACAGATGCTGACTGACCTGTTGAGTTCCTAAACAGTTTGTTTTTTCTTTCTCTCTTTTAAAACAGGGCTATTTTATTCATCAACATGTTCGTCATTTTTCCTTCTGCAATGCAACACTTTACACTTACAAAGATGAAATTGAGTTGCACAGTAAATAAATTGGAGCAAAAAATTTGAGTTTTAATTGCTTTCAGAATACTGTATGGTGTGGAAAATCTCTACTGAAAAGATACAACTTCTGTTGAAACAGTATGATATTAAATTTCCTACTACAGTTAAGAAAACAATTAACCATGTAATTATTCAATAACTAACAGAATTTGTCAAAAGGGACAAGAAATTTGTCCCGATCATTTTTTTTCTAACATTAAAACAGTGTTAGCCATCTCGTTCATGATATTGAAAAACACTTATCAAAACAAAAAAGAGGTAATTCATCTGTCCAAGTTCCAAAATAACACTAGTGGGTCCTCTTGTGAAATACTAATGGTTTTAAGAGCTTCAACATTTGGGATCATATCTGTGTCAACAGCATACTTTTTTTATGATCCTGACACAAGGAAGTAGGCTTCAATTAGTCACACTACAGTGTACCCTGCACCCTTGTATCAACTAGGAGTGTTTACAAATAAATTAGGTTGTAAACTTCTTCAACTTTTAAACTCCACTATTTTCCTTCAAACACTCAGTTTTTGAACCAACCCACAAAATCATAATCACAACTGCAATTTAGCAACACTATGAGTACTCTGATCACTTTGCAATAAAATTAATTTAATTTTTAAACGCAAAATAATCTGCAGATGCTGGAGTCAAAGCAACACTCACAACACGCTGGAGGAACTCAGCAGGTCGGGCAGCATCCGTGGAAAAGATCGGTCGACGTTTTGGGCCGGGACCCTTCATCCCAGCCCGAAACGTCGACCGATCTTTTCCACGGATGCTGCCCGACCTGCTGAGTTCCTCCAGCGTGTTGTGAGTGTTGAATTTAATTTTTGTTCTAATTGCATTTTTTCTCATTCAAAAAATGTATATAATTTAGTTTTTGTGAATGCTGCTTGTATAATACTATGTGCCTGTGATGCTGCTGTAAGTAAGTTTTTCATTGCACCTGTGCATACGTGTACTTGTGCATAAGGCAATAAACTTAACCTTGACTTTGAACAACTTCTCTATTTGGAAGATTTCTTCTAATCTCTGAACTTGAAGGAAAAGCTGTTGAATTCACCAGGAGATTTATGGTGATTGGGATGACAGTTTTGTTCAGTCTGGTAAAGATCTACTCATGAAGCATCTTTCTATGATTTCAGGATGGTTCTGTCTGGCAGCTTGATTCTTGAATGTGTGTAAAAGTTGTTTCTTCAGTGAGTGAACAGTGCCAGTCATGATCTGGACCAAAGTGATTGAAATTCTTGCTTGATGTAAATTCTAGATGTTAGACCATAAGATATAGGAGCACACCTAGTTCATTTGGCCCATCGAGTCTGCTCTGCTGCTTCATCATCGCTGATCCAATTTTCCTTTCAGCCCCGATCTCCTGCCTTCTTCCCGTTTCCCGTGAAGCCCTGAGCAACCAAGAATCTATTAACCTCTGCATATAAGACTCCACAGCTGTCTGTGGCAAAGAAATTCCTCCTCATCTCCCTTCCCAATACACACCACTTGATTCTGAGGCTGTGCCCTGTGGTCCTAGACTTTCCCACTCTTGGAAACATGTTCTCCACATCCACTCTATCAAGGCCCTTTACCATTTGATAGGTTTCAAGGAGATCACTCCATATTCTTCTGAGTTCCAGCGAATAAAGGCTAAAAAGCCATCACATGCTCTTCATTTGACAAGCTGTTTAGTCCTGGAATCATTTTTGTGAACCTCCTTTAAACTGTCTCCAGTTTCAGCCCATTCTTTCTAAGATAAGGGGCCCAAAACTGCTCACAATACTTCACATGAAGCTTTACTAGTGCTTTATAAAGTCTCAAAATTACATCCTTGCTTTTGTATTCTAGTCCTCTTGAATGGTAACATTGCATTTGCCTTCCTCGCACAGAATCAACCTGCTTGCATCATATACAGGGTACTCTCTTCAGTTTCCTGATGAGGTAACTGTAGCCTTTGGCCAGGAGCAGATGTTGTCAGGTGGTGCCCAACATACTGAGATTGTTTCAACCCTTCACCACTACACTCTCCAGTTGGTGGGTCAGCAGTGGTGGCCAAGTCACTGCCCATCTGCTCCTGCCTTCCAGCCCAACTCCGCTCGCCTGCTCCGTATCCAGCAAGAGGCTCTTTCTGCTTCCCGCACTGCCCCATCCTGCGAGCTGCTTGGTACTTGCTGTTTTCATCAAGACCCAGCGCAGACAGCGACCTCCATACCGGCCTTGCCGGGAATCCTCTACAGCTGATCTCCATGGGGAATAGCTACTGTTACGTAACCGGCAACCATGAATATCAATCAAGACAGGTTATATAAAAACAACCAAACATTTATTAAACACGGATAAACAATAAAATGCAAATGAAAACCTTAACCAGAAGTTAACCGCTATGCGGCCATTCAACGAATTGTCACTCGGTACTGACTCTTAAAACGATAAATGCGAAAACAGTTCTTAAAGCCGTAAAGTCAAATACAGTTCTTAAAATGGTAAATTTGAAAGTCGAATAGATTTATACATTCAATTGGGAGAGACTTCCTCTGGAGAAGGATTTCTTTATAGACGCGATTTTCCTGCTGGTTCTGACCAAAGGATTCACGATGAAGGAAATAAATGGCTTAAAACAACTGACCTTAATTTCTAGAGAGCGCCTTGCATGAACTTCCTTTCTCTTTTGGCAAGAGTTATCTTCGATGCAGGTCTCTACTTCTTCAACGAAGACTCAATAAGGTCGATCCTTTATTAAACTGCTGAACATTCCCGACTTCTCTTAAGCCTTCATATCCCGTACTTCGATAAAGTCTTCACTCTGCAATACTACTGGAAAAAGGTACATCAACACATCTAGCAAAAGCTGCCAGTCCAGCACGTAACACTCTGTTTTAAAAACGAAACTGCGTCATAAAAACAAATACGCAACAGAAACAGAGACACAGACGCACGTTCTAGCTGGAAAACTAAAACTAAAAACTAACTGCATCATCTGAGGTCTTCCTTTATATACCTGTGGTGAACATGTCATCAAGTGACCTCACATCAGTGGGAAAGTTACGTCAGGTGACCTCCAGAAGACCATTACATCATTCTCACAAGAAAAAAAAAATCACAAGATCTCCTTGGGGTATGTAACACTACATAGAACATAGAAAACAATACAGGCCCTTCGGCCCACAATGCAGTGCTGTACATGTACTTACTTAGAAATTACCTAAGGTTACCCATAGCCCTCTATTTTTCTAAGCTCCATGTACCTATCCAGGAGTCTCTTAAAAGACCCTATTGTATCCACCTCCACCACTGTCAACGGCAGCTCATTCCGCGTACTCACCACTCTCTGCATTTTTAAAAAAAACCTTACCCCTGACGTCTCCTCTGTACCTACCTCCAAGCACCTTAAAACTGTGTCCTCTCACATTAGCCATTTCAGTCCTGGGAAAAAGCCTCTCACTATCCACATGATCAATGCCTCTCATCATCTTATACATCTCTATCAGATCACCTCTCAACCTCCATTGCTCCAAGGAAAAAAGGCTGAGTACACTCAATCTATTCTCATAAGGCATGCTCCCCAACCCAGGCATCATCCTTGTAAATCTCCTCTGCACCCTTTCTATGGTTTCCATGTCCTTCCTGTAGTGAAGTGACCAGAACTGAGCACAGTACTCCAAGTCGGGTCTGACCAGGATCCTAAATAGCTGTAACATTACTTCTTGGTTCTTGAACTCGATCCCACTGTTGATGAAGGCCAATGCACCGTATGCCTTCTTAACCACAGAGTCAATCTGTGGAGCAGCTTTGAGTGTCCTATGGATTCAGATCCCAAGATCCCTCTGATCCTCCATACTGCCAAGAGTCTTACCATTAATACTATATTCTGCCATCATATTTGACCTACCAGAATGAACCACCTCACACTTATCTGGGTTGAACTCCATCTGTCACTTCTCAGGCCAGTTTCCCTTCTTCTGCCTCTCTCCCTTCTTGAAGAGTGGAATGACATTTGCAATTTTCCAGTCTTCTGGAACCATTCCAGAATCTAATGATTCTGAAGGATCATGACTAATATCTCCACAACCTCTTCAGCCACCTCTTTCAGGACTCTGGTGTGTACACCTTCTGGTCCAGGCACCTTATCTACCTTCAGACCTTTCAGTTTCCCAAGAACTTTCTCTCTAGTTCATGACCCCTGACACTTGGAACTTCCACCATACTGCTAGTGTCTTCCACCATGAAGACTGATGCAAAATACTTATTCAGTTTGTCTGCCATTTTGTTGTCCCCCATTACTACCTCTCCAGCATTGTTTTCCAGTGTTCTGATATTCATTGTCTCCTCTCTTTTACATTTTATGTATCTGAAGAAACCTTTGGTATCCTCTTTAATATTATTGGCTAGCTTTACCTTCATATTCAGCACGCACAGCTCTCTGGTGAAATGATATCGTATCTGTTAAATAGGGGCTGTGGACAATTCTGATTTGATGGAGACAGACATGAAAGCACAGAGGAACACCTGGAGAAATTTCTGAAATGCCGGTTCACTGCCGCTGTTACTGGGCGATCGAGAATCTCCGGAGGGAAGGCCCCAAAATCCCCGGCTTTGCCTGCTGCTGGTGACTGAGGCTGAGGTCGAAGCGTTTGGATAGAGATGGTGCTTGGTACTCTGTGTCGGAGGGCTGATCAGAGCTCGAAGTTTTCAGATGACTCAGAGTCAGACTGTGGTCGGGCATGGCAGGGAGAGTTTTCTTCCTTCTCCCGTCTGCGTCAGATGTGGGACTTTCGAGAGACTTTGAACTTTTTTACTGTGCCATGGCCTGTTCTTCATCAAGTTATGGTATTGTTGCATTGTTGTAACTATATGTTATAATTATGTGGTTTTCTTAGTTTTTCAGTCTTGGTCTGTCCTGTGTTTCTGTGATATCACACTGGAGGAAAATTGTATCATTTCTTAATACATGCATTACTAAATGACAATAAAAGAGGACTGCATGTCCTCATAATCTAATCTAATGTTTCATGTTTACCTTCTTAATGACTTTTTTGTTGCCTTCTCTTGGTTTTTAAAAGCTTTCCAATCTTTTAACTTCCCACTAAATCTTGCTCTATTATATGCCCTCTCTTTGGCTTTTATGTTGGCTTTGACTTCTCTTTTTAGCCATGGTTGTGTCATCTTTCTTTTAGAATATTTCTTCCTCTTTTGGATGTATATATCCTGTGCCTTCCAAATTGCTTCCAGAAATTCCCGCCATTGCTGCTCTGCCATCGTTCCTGCCAGTGTTTTTTTTCCAGTCAATTCTGGCCAGCTCCTCTCTCATGCCTTTGTAATCCCCTTTACTCGACTGCAATACCGATACTCCTGACGTTAGCTTCTCCTTCTCAAATTTCAGGGTGAGTTTGATCATATTATGATCACTTGCCCCTAAGTGTTCTTAAGCCCTCTAATCAATTCTGGTTCATTGCACAAGTGTTTCTGCATTTGGGCAAGGTAGACATAAGAAAAAATTTGCTACATTTCCTGTAGTCTTTACCCTACATATCCATTCTTAATAACAACAGATGTAATTGGAATTTGCATAAAATTGATTAATATTGCCTAGGTCCTAGTGCGAGGCATGGTGTGCTGTTTGGATCATTTAAACACAGGCCCAGATATACTGACGGACAGGGTGCCGATTCTGCCTGCTCTCCCACGATGTCCATGCTTGTTCATGGTGCTGAGGCCATGAAGACTGTCCCTGGCTGCTGTGCTCTGTGCCCACTAGTATGATGGACTGATATCGAGGCTTTGGGGCCTACTCCAGGCTGCTCCGGGATCCCGATCTAAGGACTCATTTTGGTTTAGAATGTTGTTGCTTGCTTCTATTGTTTACGTGATTTGTGTTTTTAAATTTTTCTTTCTCTGCACATCGGGTGTTGGTCTTTTTTAAAAATTGGCTTCTTTTGAGTTTCTTGCTTTGTGGCTGCCTGTACGCCAATGGTTCCCAACCACTGGGCCGCGGACTGGTACCGGGCCGCAAAGCATGTGCTACCGGGCCGCGAGGAAACTATATGATTTGGCGATATGAAATGATATGAGTCAGCTGCACCTTTCCTCATTCCCTGTCACGCACTGTTGAACTTGAACCCCCCCCCACCCCCCGGGTCAGCCGGTCCGCAAGAATATGGTCAATATTAAACTGGTCCACGGTGCAAAAAAAGTTGGGGACCCCTACTGTAAGCCATCAAATTTTAAGGGTGTGTAATTTATCCATTCTTTGATAATAAATGTACTTTGAAACTTTGAAATTAATTTTCATCCATGATAACAGCAATTTTTTCAGATATGTAGATGAATTTTTGAGCCATGATTTTTGAAGAGTCTTCGATTCCTATTTCTATTGAGATAATTTGAATTGGAGCAATATCAGAACTACTATATCAGTGCAGTGAATAAACTGTTGATGCCTTGGGCTGAGACCCTTCTTTAAGTCTGACATGGTGGAGATGAAGGAACTGAGAAAAGGGAACAGCATTTTTACAGGAGGCAGGATGGGAAGTAGTATAGTCAAGATGACTGAGGCAATCAGTAGGTTTATAAAAGATGTCAGTCAACAGTTTGCCTCCAGAGATGGAGACAGAGAGATTGAGAAAGGGAAGAGAGGTGTCAGAAATGGACCAAGTGAATTTAATGTCCCGGTGGAAGTTAAAGGTTCAAAGCATACAACTCTGAAATTCTTCTTCTCCAGATAGCCATGAAAAGAATGGCAGCACAATCATCAACCCCGAATCCCTCCTCCCTACACAAAAAAGAACAAAAATGGAATAGGAACATCAACCACTAAACCCCACCCCCAAACACACAAAAAACGAGAATGATTGAGCAAGAAACACATAATATAAAAAACTATAAGACTGGAAAAAAAGACCACAGTCTAAGTCCATATTCAAAATGCAGAAAACCCAGGTAACATTCTTCAGCAGGCCACACAGACTTCCCTCTCTAGTAACAGAGCGATCCCTCCAGTGATCAAAAGGCAGGCAACTGACACTCACCATCCGCACACACCTCGATGTTTCAATCTCCCTTGTCGCTTTAATTGCTGAAATGGAGTGGAAGGTCAGCTCGCACCCCATCCCACGAGGTTTGCACACACTACCTCTGCCTCTTGGAGTCCTCTCGGAGACTGCAGTGTGCTGAAAGACCCAAATGATCTCCAAACTGCAAACAGTTCCAGAATCACATTCAAGATGAAAATCAAATGTAAAAGAGATAAAAGACTTGAAATATATGATCTATCCAGAAGACATTGACTGAAGGAGCATTGTACACAGGTGCTGTCTTGACTAGGAGTCTACAGAGGAAAAGCTGATGAGATTGATGAACTCAATATGGGTGTATGAAGCAGTGCCAATGCAGTTATCAATGTAGTGGAGGAAGAGTTGGGGAGCGTTACCGGGGAAGGTTTGGAACATGGACTGTTCTACGTAGCCAATGAAGAGTCAGGCATAGCTGGGGCCATGGGGTGGATTTCCAGCATCTGTAGATTTTTTTGTATTTATATTAATGCAGTGTTTGGGATAAAATGATCACAGAATTAAACAGATAGTCTAGTCTCACATGAAGTGCCTTGCTGCTCTTAACATTATCTTGCTGAATAAACAGGTGACTCATAATGCTGATCTATTTTTCATTGCAAAATGGAGGGATTGGGTGAACAGGCATTTAAGACAGCTGAGACCACAAAGAGCGTATTTGACAGCTACTCGATATGAACTGTTCTCTTAATTGAGGCAGGAAAATAGCATCATGATGGCTAATGTCAGAGCTTTAAATCAGCCTGAAGCTGAACCTCCATTCAAAGTTGAACATAGTTTTTAGTCGTAGCTCAATAGTGATGGAAATTGGGTTTTGATATTCCCAGAACATCATAACTGTTAACATTATGAAAAACAAGAAAAAAAAATGAATTCACTCCAATTATATAAGAATCAGATTGCAAGTGAGACTTGTTAATAGCGAAGAGTGTATGAGAAAAGATTACCAATATAAATGTGAATCCAGAAATGTTCCATTGGCATAAAGGTTGACATCAGTCGGAGTCGACCATGGATGTTGCATCCCAGCTGTCTAGATATGCAAGCTTGGGTAGTACAATGTGGAGAGCAAGCTGTTGCCCAAGTAATAGGTTCCCCCTCTCCATGTATCTAATTAGCCCAAAGGAAAGGCAGAGACCGGCATAGTTTGGTACCAGCAGCGTTACAGGAGTTGTCAGTCAGCATTAAGCTCGATGTAGGACTGCCTTAGGGACTTCAGCTGTGGATTTTTCTCCCAGGATTTATGAGCCTTCCCTGTGAGCGGGTATAGCTGCAAACAGCAGAGTTTTGAGATGAGAATTTTCCATCTCCTAGGTGAACTGCTAACCACGGCTGATGAATCCCATCTGCCCAAAGTGACTGGTTTTAAGGCACCAGTAACCTGCCTTTTCCCTATCTAATATGAACATAAGAAATAGGAGCAGGAATAGGCCATCTGGTCCATTGTGCCTGCTCCACCATTCAATAAGATCATGGCTGATCTAGCCATGAACTCATCTCCACCCACCTGCCTTTTCCCCATCACTCTTAATTCCCCTACTATGCAAAAATCTATCTAACCTTGTCTTAAGTTTATTTACTGAGGTAGCATCCACCGCTTCATTGGGCAGAGAATTCCACGGATTCACCACTCTCTGGGAAAAGCAGTTCCTCCTCCTTTCTGTCCTAAATCTACTCCCCCGAATCTTGAAGCTATGTCCCCTAGTTCCAGTCTCTCCTATCAGTGGAAACAACTTTTCTGCCTTTATCTTATCTATCCCTTTCATAATTTTATATGTTTCTATAAGATATCCTCTCATTCTTCTGAATTCCAGCGAGTACAGTCCCAGATGACTCAATCTCTCCTCATAGTCTAACCCCCTCATCACTGGAATCAACCTGGTGAACCTCCTCTGTACCACCTCCAAAGCCAGTATATCCTTCCTCAAGTAAGGAAACCAGAACTACATGCAGTACTCTAGGTGCGGCCTCACCAGTACCCTGTACAGCTACAGCATAACCTCCCTCCTCTCAAATTCAATCCGTCTAACAATGAAGACAAACATTCCATTTGCTTTCTTGATAGCCTGCTGCACCTGCAAACCAACCTTTTGTGATTCATGCACAAGCACTCCCAAGTCCCTCTGCACAGCAAAATGCTGCAGTATTTTTTACCACTTAAATAATAATCTGCTCTTTCATTTTTCCTTCCCAAGTGGATGACCTCACATTTACCAACATTGTACTCCATCTGCCAGACCCCTTGCCATTTAACCCATCTATATCTCTCTGCAGACTCTCCATATCTTCTGCACAATTTGCTTTTCTACTCAATTTAGTATCATCAGCAAACTTAGATTCACTACACACAGACCCCTCTTCCAGATCGTGGTCTCCTGTCACTAGAAATGGTTTCGCTGGACTTAGTAGCTAAGCTACATTTGAAGGGCAAGAGTTGGGCTCGGTGGTCAGAGGCTATTTGAGACGCACACCATTGGGAGCACTTAAAGGTAGTGGGAGCTTGTCTCCATTACCACTTCCCTTGCTATATCAACCTTAAGGAACCAAACAAAGTATTGAGTTATTGATAAAACAAAAAGATATTGCTACATTGTAGCAGGGTAAAAACAGGGTGGCTGAATGTATGGACACAAGAAAAATGAAATTTACTGTGGAGGTATATGAGGAAAGGCAAAAGATGGGATCGGTTTTACATTATGAGCTGAGCACAGGTTCGTCTTCCGCCATCTGGTCTTGACGCAGAGTCCACCTAGAGTGGTGACCACCCCGGCCGTACCTGTACATTCGACATCCTAGTTCATTGAATACTCCAAGAGACTGCAAAAGCAGCTGATAGTTTAGTCAGTTCAAAAGAACGTCCTTGAATAGGAAATTACAGGCTGCAGACTACAGCGATCATAGTTCTGAAGAAGTATATCTACTAGAATACCTATTAATATTGTGTGCTGTCTGCAAAATGTTGCCAGTGTCATCTTGCCTGGTAAGAATGGTTTATTAAAACATGCCCCTTTCTGGGTTTTATCACCAGAAGCAGGAATCATAAAAGCAGGAAATTGTGCAACATCTTTGTAAAAATATTGCTCTAACCTTGATTGGTGTATTGTGTTAATTTCTGGTCTCATATGATAGGAAGGATGCAAGAGAGAGCGAGAATCCAGGATAGAGTTACGTGAATTGGAGAAGATGGGACCATTTTTTTGAAGAGGAAGATATGGGAAATTCTGATAGGACTTTAGGGAATATTAATAGATATAGACAGAATGGGAAAGCGGTTCCATTTTGTGGAGGTATCGTGGACTAGAAGTCACAGGAATTGAGTAGCAGGGAACAAAATTTTAGAGTAGCACAGGAAACACTTGCTTTTTTTTTACAGAGAATGTGGATGGAATCTGGATTGCACTGCCAGCAGCTATATCGGAAACAGGTTCGATCTTGGGTTTAAGAGGAAATTGAATAAATAAATGGTGGAGAAAAATGCAGAAAGTTGTGCAGAAAGGGACAGTGGGTGGAACAAGAGATGGAGACCTACCAATAGGCAAAATGGCCTCCTGTGCTGCAACCACTCTTTCATTCCATGGTTTTGATTTTGGATGTTCAAGAGTGACAACAAAACTCAAACGAATCTATATTTGTTGATATAAATATTAAAATCAACAAAAGCTTGTGCACAAAATTATTTATTTTCTACATCCGTAGGTCATCGGACTCTGTATATCGGTGTTCACGTTCCACGGGAAAGGCGAAGCCACCGGCGGCACAGGCATCGCGGGCACAAACATCGCAAGCGTGATCGAGAAAGAGACTCAAGCACGGAGGATGGGAGGGAGTCTCCTACTTATGGTAATGGATTCTCCTTTCATGTTAAGGATCTGTAGAGATGTGATGGTTGATATTATCTGTTCTCCTGTGACTGGCTATTTGGTTATTCCTTTGCCAATAAATAGAGAACTCTTGATAGTTCAGCCTAATTGTGGTAACATTCTGGGATTGTGGGAATTTATGACCATAAGATTTAAGAGAAGAATTAGGCCATTTGGCCCATTGAGGCTGCTTTGCCATTTCATCATGGCTGATCCATTTTCCCTTTCAGCCCAATCTCCCTACATCTCTTCATGCCCTGATTAATAAAGAATCTATCAACCTTTGTCTTAAACACATTCATGCAGATTTGGCCTCCACACCCACCTATGGCAACAAATTCTGCAGATTCTCCGCTCTGGCTGAAAAATATCCTTCTTATCTCCCTTCTAAACGGACATCTCTCTAATCTGAGACTGTGTCTTTGGGTCCTAGACTGTCCCAGCATAGGAAGCATCCTCTCCACACACACTCTATCAAGACCTTGTACCATTCAATAAGTTTCAATTAGGTCATCCCTCATTCTTCTGAACTTGATTGAAAACAGGGCCAGAGCCATCAAATGCTCTTCATATGACGTCGTTCAATCCTGGAATGATTTTTGTGAACCACCACTGAATCCTCTCCAGTGTCAGCACATTCTTTCTAAGATGATGGGCCCAAAACTGCTCACAATACTCCAAGTGAGAATTTATTACAAACTTATTAGACATTTAGAAATGCATCGCTTAATCATGAACAGTGACTGTGGATATGAAGCAACCGGAAATGTACTGACTGACCTACTGAGTGTTTTCAGCATTTCTGTTTTATTTCATATGTCCAGCATCGGAAGCTTTTTCCATTTATCATTTTCATTTCCTGATGAGCAAATTTGTATGACTTAGTGGAAACAATAGACTGAAGATGATAGATATTTTATTGATCCCAAAGGACATTACAGTGTCACAGTAGAATTATAAGTGCACAGGTATACAAATATTAGAAGAGAAGTAAGTTAGAATAAAAAAAAATTAAGATGTACAAGATTTACAAGTCAAAAATGACAAGATTTCCAATTCACACTGATAAGATGGTAGTGCAAGAAGAACTGTAATATTATACAGTAATGAGTGCATATTCACACTGTCCAGATAAGAAGCGATGGTAATATTGCACAGGGTGTCTGCGATAGTGGGGTGTGGTAAACAGAGCTAAACAGAGATCTGGTAAACAGCGATTGATAACAGTCTAGCAGGAGGGATTCATCACTTCCCCAGCTATAGATTGACTCATTATAGAGCCTAATGTCCGAGGGTAAGAATGACCTCATATAGCGCTCTTTGGAGCAGCGCAGTTGTCAGTCTATTACTAAGTGTGCTCCTCTGTTCAGCCAAGGTGGCACGCAGAGGGTGAGAAACATTGTCCAGAATTGCCAGGACTTCATGGAGGGTCCTTTGCCCTACCACAGCCTTCAGTGTGTCCAGTTTGACTCCTATAATGGAGCCAGCCTTTGAATCAGTTTATTGAGCATGTTGGCATCAGCCGCGTTGATGTATTGCCCCAGCCCATCACCACATAGAAGATTGTACTGGTGACAACAGACTGGTAGAACATGTGAAGGAGAGGCCTGCATGCTTCAAAGGACCTCAGTCTCCTCAGGAAGTAAAGGTGACTCTGGCCCTCATACTCAGCCTCTGTGTTGGTGCTCCACTTAAGTCTGTCATCCAGGTAGAACCCCCCCCAGGTACTTGTAGGTCCTCAGCACATCCATGTCCTCGCCATCAATAATAACAGGGAACAGTGCAGGCTTGGTCTTCCCGAAGTTCATCACCATCTCCCTTGTCATACTGATGTTGAGCTGCAGATGATTCAATTTGCACCTTTTGACAAATTCATTTACCATGGCCCTATATTAATCATCCTATCCTCCCTTTATATACCCAACTATTGCTGAGTCATCAGAGAGTATCTGCAGATGGCAGGACTCAGTGTTATATCTAAAGTCAGATATACAGAGTAAACAGGAAGGGAGCCAATACAGTCCCCCGTGGGGCCCCAGTGCTGCTTATAGCCATGTCTAACACACAGCTCTGAAGACACACAAACTGTGGTCTGCCAGTCGGGTTGTCCATTACCCAGGATACAATGGAAGTGTCAACCTGCATTGAATGGAGCCTTTCCCCCCAGCAATGAGGGCTGTATGATATTGAAAGCACTTAAGAAATCAAAAAAAACATGATCCTGTTAACCTTTAACTTTAAGTGCCATTAAAAAGATGGTGATTATTTTAATGCTGTTTCAGTGTTCCTTTCCTGATTTTGGTATACCCTGTAAATTTATGGTGGAGGCTGTCCAATTGTCATGGATGTTTAGTCAAGAGAATCTTGTGTAAAATCTTGGAGTCTGTGCAGAGGGATTCTACACAAGTAGTGCTTATCAAAGGAAGTCTGAGAGCATTCAGAACTGTGCAAAAGTCTTGGGCTTAGGTGCCTAAGACTTTTTGTAAATCTGGTGGGAGCAATGGATGTTGTGAATGGGAAGGTTGTGGGCCAGGTGGAAGAGGAGGAATGCCAGGATGGGGGGAGGGATGGTAGGTGGTGGCATGGGTATAGAAATCCCTGGCCCTGAGACACTAGGTGGAGTGGTGTGATTCCAAGCAACTGGTTTTTTGATCGTTACAGAATGTCTCTCTGGTGCTTTCTGCTCCCTCCCCCTTTTCCCAATCATGATTCCCATTTCCACTCAGTCCACAATAGAGACCCATATCAGAATCCGGTTTATCATCACTCACGTGTCATGAAATTTGTTTTTCTTTGTGACAGGAGTACAGTGCAATACATAAAGAATATTACAATACTGTGCAAAAAAAACAAATCTTGGGCACCCTAGCTATATATGAGTGGCTGAGACCTTTACAGAGTACTGTAGAACATAGAATAGTAGTGCCATGTACTAGTGGGGCCAGAAATAGGAAGATCATACAATTTAACACATGACTAAGAAGTTGGTGCAGGAGGGAGAGCTTCAGTTTTTCGGTCAATTGTCCCTTTTCTAGGGGAAGTGGGACCTGTACAGAAGGGAAGTTTTGCAGCTGAAATGGAGAGGGAGAGAGAGATTAACTCAAATGAGGTACTTGAGGATTATAAGAAATGCAAGAGAACACTTAAGGAGATGAGAAGGGCTAAAAGAACATGAGATTGCTCTAGCAAGCAGGGTAAAGGACAATCCAAAGGGCTTCTGCAGGTATATTAAGAGCAAAAGGACAGCAAGGGACAAAATTGGTCCTCTGGAAGATCAGAATGGTAATGTATGCAAGGTGCCAAAAGAACGGTGATCTCAAATGGATTTTTTGCATCTGTTTTTACTTAGGAGATGAGCACAGAGCCTGTAGATGTGAAGCAATGCAGCAGCGAGGTCGTGGACCCTATGCAGGTTACAAAGGAGGAGGAATCTGTTGTCCTGAGGGAAATTAGGGTGGATAAATCCCCAGGGCCTGACATTGTGATCCCTTGGACACTGTGGGAGACTAATGCAGAAATTGCAGAGGCCTATGCAGAGATATTTAAAACATTCTTAGCTACAGGTGACGACCCTGAGGATTGGAGAATAGCTAATGTTTTTCCATTGTTTCAATAGATACATTTAACGTCAGAGAAACGTATACAATAGACATCTGAAATTCTTTTTCTTCGCAAACATCTTTTAAAGGTTCTAAGAAAAAGCCAGGAAATTATAGGCCGTTGAGCTTGACATTAGTAGTGAGAAAGTTATTGAAAGATACTCTAAGGGACTGGGTATTTGAATGGGAATCGACTGATTAAGGATAGTCAGCATGGCTTCATGTGTATGTCAGTGTGTTCTGTCTTACCAGTCCGAGTTTTTCATGGAAGTTAGCAGGAAAATTGATGAAGGCAAGGCTGTGGAGGTTTTCTACTTAGGTTTTACCAGGGCCTGTGACAAGGTCCCACATGGTAGGTTGGTCAAGTAGGTTCAGTAGTTTGCCATTTAAGATGAGGAGGTAAATTGGATTAGACGTTGGCTTTGTGGAAGAAGCCAGTAAATGGTTGTAGATGGTTGCCTCTCTGACTGGAAGCCTGTGACCAGCGGTGTGCCGCAGGGATCAGTGCTGGGTCCTTTGTTGGTTGACATCTATATCAATGATATGGATCATGATGTGTTAAATTGAATCAGCAAATTTGTGGATGACATCGAGATTGGGAGTGCAAAGTATCAAAACTTGCAGCAGAATCTGGTCCAGCTGGAGAAATGGGCTGAAAAATGGTAGATAGTATCTAATGCAGACAAGTGTGAGATGTTGCACTTTGGGAGGACCAACCAGGGTAGATATTGCACAGTTAATGGTAGGGCACTGAGGAGTGTGGTTGAACAAAGGGATCTAGGAATACAGGTCCATAATTCTTGAAAGTTGTGTAGATAGGGTTGTATAGAAAGCTTTTGGCACATTGGCTTCATAATTTAATGTAAGATATTCGTGAGGCCTAATTTGGAGTACTGTGTCCACTTTAAGTCACCTACATACAGGAAAGATGTAAATAAGATTGAAAGAATGCAGAGGAAATTCACAAGGATGTTGCTGGGACTTGAGAACCTGAGTAACAGGGAAAGATCTTGAATAGGTTTGGACTTTATTCCTTAAAGCGCAGAAACATGAGGGAAAATTTGATTGAGGTATACAAAATTATGATTGAATAGGTTAGGACTTTATTCCTTAGAACATAGAAGATTGAGAGGAGATTTGATAGAGGTGTACAAAATTATGAAAGGTATAGTCAGGGTAAATGCAAACAGATTTTTTCCACTGAGGTAGGGTGAGACTAGAACTAGAGGTCATGTGTTAAGGGTGAAAGGTGAAATATTTAAGGGGAAAATGTAGGGGAACTTATTCACTCAGAGGGTGGTGAGAGTGTGGAACTAGCTGCCCGTGCAAGTGGTGGATGCAAAGTCAATTTCAGCATTCAAGAGAAATTTAGATAGGTACAAGGATGGAGCAGGCTATGGAGGGCTGTGCTGCAGATGCAGATCGATGGGACAAGGCAAATTAATGGTTTGGCATGAACTGGATGGGCCAAAGTGCTTGTGTCTGTGCTATAGTGTTCCGTTACTCTATGACTCTGACTGTAGAGCACAGGGACAGGCACATCAGCTGACAATGTTGTGCCAATCCAATTAAATTAGTAATCAATTCTACCTACACAATGCCCATATCTCTCCATTTTCCTCACATTCATGTGCCTATCTAAACGTCTCTTAGAAGTTCCTAATTTATCAACCTCAACCACCACCCAGCCAGCACATTCCAGGCACCCAGTACTCTCTGTGTTAAAAAGAAACTTGGCGCAGACCTTCAGTTAACCCCTCTCACCTTAAATGCATGCCCTCTGGTATTAAACATTTCAACCCTCAACATCCTTTCTATAATGGGATGAGCAGAACTGTATAGAATATTCCCGATGCAGCCTAACTAGAACTTTATAAAGCTGCAACATAACTTCCTGACTTTAGAACTCACTGCCGCGACAAATCAAGGCAAGCATGCTACACGCCCTGTTAACCACCTTATCCACCTGCATGTCCACTTTAAGGGAGCTATGAACTTGACCCCAAGATTCCTTTGCTCATCAACATTGTCTTGCCCTTAAATATTGTACTGTTTCTTTACGCTTGCCGTACCAAGGTGCAACACTGCACATTTGGCCAGGTTAAATTTCACCTATTTCTGCAGCTGATCTGGAGAACAAATGTATACTTTGCGGAGCAGACTTGATGGTCCAAATGTCGTAATTCTGTTCCTATATCTTATGGTCTAATATCACTCTTTAATATTTGGGGTCATCTGAAAGTGTATGTTTTTCTTAAAGCATGAAAGTTTACTTGTTCCACAGACCACCTACTCAATTCACTACATTAAATTCAACTTGAAGAGGTTATATATAATGTTACAGGACACTAAGTCTCTCCAGTTCTAACATCATGCATGGGAACCAAGTTTGTATTTTAGCTTTACAGTCTGATTTTATTTAAGCAAGGTCAAATAGTGTTTTCAGTTCACAAAGCACAATAAGTACAAAATTGATGAATGTACAAGAAATAATTTCAAATAAAATATTTCAAGAATTAATTACGAATGTAACACACTTACATTTCAATTGCTATTTCTTGTATTAGTCACTCACCCAAAGAGCAAGAGCAAGTTGCTGAGGTTAACAATTTGGATTTTTGAATCTTACTCTGATTTGAAAGAGTCAGATCCCACTTGGAAAGAATGTCTTTACCCAATCATCAAAATATTGATATATTTATATCACTAGTGGTTCATATGTATGAAGTATGTTTGCCAATGCATTGCACTTTTCTTCAGAATGGTGAGATTTAAACACAAAAGAGTATGATCTGTGACAGATGCAGTTCTGTTTGTCTTTTCTCCTCTTCCCCTCTGCTCCTTTCCTGCCCCTAACACTTTCTGTTTTCTCTGTTCCTCCCTGTAGCACTGTTCAAAAGTATTAACGTCCTATTATCATTGAAGTGTGATTAAAACCGTGACTGGGTCATGAGTAATTAATGTCACAGATTTTCTGTTGCACAAATTTAGAGTTACTGCAGAACTTCAGAAAAAAATAGCTCTGTTTTTCATGTGGTAATGATGTTTAGATTGAAATAATGAATCCAAATTAAGATTGAAAGAGTGTAGAGACAATTTACTAGGATATTGCCTGGACTTGAGGACCAGAGGAATAGAGGAATGTTGACTAGATTTGGACATTATTCCCTGGATCATAGGAATATGAGGAGAAATTTGATAGAGGTATACAAAATTATGAGTGGTATAGACAGGGTAAATGCAAACAGGTTTTTTTTTCCCACTGAGGGTGGGTGAGATTAGAACTAGATGGTGAAGGGTGAAAAGGTGATATATTTGAGGGGGAGCTCCTTCACTCAGAGGGTGGTGAAGGTGTGGAATAAGCTGCCATCAGAAGTGTTAGATGCGGGTTTGATCTCGGTATTTAAGAGAAATTAGAATAAGTACATGGATGGAAGGGTTATGGAGGGCTTTGGTTCGGGTGCCGCTGATGGGACCAGGCACAATAATAGTCTGACACAGGCCAGAGGAAACAAAGTCTGTTTCTGTGCTGTAGTGCTTAATGACTCTAAATCAAAAATTTGGTAAAAAGTCAGGAAACAAGAGCATCAGAAACCCCAACAAGACTGGGGCTATTTATAAACACACTTGATTCTTCAGCTGCTGGAAATGCCGAGCAGCACACATGTAATGCTGGAGGAATCCAGCAGATCAGGCAGCAGTCAATGTTTTGGGCCAAGACCCGCCATCACTGCTGTAAAGGAAAGGGGAAGACGCTAGAATGAGAAGATGGGGAAAGGCTCCTTTGTCCATTCGTCACTCCCCATTGATCTCCTTCCTGACACTTATCCCCGCAAGCAGGTCAAGTACTACATCTGCCCCTACACTTCATCCCTCACCACCATTCAGAGCTCCAAACAATCCTTCCAGGCGTTGTGACACTTCACCAACAAGTGATGTCATCTACTATATCTGTTGCTCCTGGTGCAGTCTCCTCTACATGGGTGAGACCCAATTTAGATTAGGGATCTGCATCATTGGGTACCTTCACTTCATCTGACGCAAAAGGTGGGATTTCCCTGTGTCCACCTCTTTCATTGTGACTTCCGATTCCCATTCCAGCATGTTGTTTCACACTCTCTTGTACTGTCACAATGAGCTCACTCTCAGACGGAGGTGCAGCACCTCATATTCTGTTTAGACATCCTCCTACCTGATGCAATGAACATCAATTTCTTGAACTTGCGGTAATTTTTCCCTTTTCTCTCTTTTTTTCCATCTCTTACTCTTTCTTTTCTCCTCACCTGTCCATCAACTTCCTCTGGTGCCCCTCCTCCTTCCTTTTCTCCCATGGTCTATTGTTCTCTCCAATCGGATTTTTTTTTTCTTCATCTCTTTACCTTTTCCACCTATCACCTCTTGGCTTTTTATTTCATAACCCCTCCCTATACCCACCCACCTTCACCCTCACCTGGTTTCATCTGTCTCCTGATAGCTTGTACTCCCTCCCCTCCCATCCCCTTATCTTATTCTGTGTTCATCCACCTTCCTTTCCAGTCCTGATGAAAGGTCTTGGCCTGAAACATGGACTGTTTATTCCTCTCCATAGATGCTGCCTGACCTGATGGGTTCTTTCAGCACTTTGTTTGTGTTGTATGGGGGCAATTTAGATCCTCCTGATCTTAGTAAGAGACTCTCACAATCTGGTCTGGAGGACCTGAATTATAAGGAAAGATTGAATAGATTTGACTTTATTCCTTGGAACATAGAAGATTGAGAGGAGATTTGATAAAGGTATATAAAATTATGAGGGATATTGATTGAGTGATTGCAAGCAAGCTTTTTCCACTGAGGTTGGGTGGGACTACAACTAGAGATCATGAGTTAAGGGTGAAAGGTGAAAAATTTAAGGGGAACATGAGGGGAATCTCCTTCGCTCAGAGGGTGGTGAGAGTGTGAAATGAGCTGCCAGTGCAAGTGGTGCATGCGAGCTCGATGTCAATGCTTAAGAGAAGTTGGATAGTTACTTGGAGAGCTATGTTCCCAGTGCAATAGGCAGTTGAAATGGTTGGGCATGGACTAGATGGGCCAAAGGGCCAGCTTCTGTGCTGTAATTCTCTATGACTCTATGATTTTATTCTTTTATGATAAGCTTGGCTAACTGAATGGTCACACAGGCTCTAAAGCCACTTTGGATGTTTGTGAAAGCCTTTATGTCCATTTAGAAGCAAATATATTTTTGTAGATTGGGGCACAACAGTGAATGACTTATAGGTTTTCTGAAGCCTTCCTAGATGTCCTGTTGGAGAAAATTATTGACCTCTACTTAGCCTTCCGATTGGTGAATATTTTTGTCTATTTATAGAACATAGAATAGTACAGCTCAGTACAGGCCTTTCAGCCCACATTGTTGTGCCGACCCTCAAACCCTGCCTCCCTTATAACCCCCCACCTTAGATTCCTCCATATACCTGTCTAGTAGTCTCTTAAACTTCACTAGTGTATCTGCCTCCACCACTGACTCAGGCAGTGCATTCCACGCACCAACCACTCTCTGAGTGAAAAACCTTCCTCTAATATCCCCCTTGAACTTCCCACCCCTTACCTTAAAGCCATGTCCCCTTGTATTGAGCAGTGGTGCCCTGGGGGAGAGGCACTGGCTATCCACTCTATCTATTCCTCTTAATATCTTGAATACCTCTATCATATCTCCTCTCATCCTCCTTCTCTCCAAAGAGTAAAGCCCTAGCTCCCTTAATCTCTGGTCATAATGCATACTTTCTAAACCAGGCAGCATCCTGGTAAATCTCCTCTGTACCCTTTCCAATGCTTCCACATACTTCCTATAGTGAGGCGACCAGATACCACATAGACCATGTTACCTGCAATGCCTGAAGGACTTTCCCTGATTAGTTAATGTCTGGCAGACAGAAATAGACTAATAATGAAGATTATTTTTCAGCAGAAATGCACCTTTTGTCGTAAAAGAAATAATTTATAACATTGGTTTTCTAATTTCATTTTTCAATGTCCTTCAGATACTCCATCCCAACGTGTGCAGTTCATTCTTGGAGTAGAGGATGATGATGAAGAACATGTTCCACACGATCTCTTCACTGAACTTGATGAAATTTGCATGCATAATGGTGAAGATACAGAATGGAAGGAGACTGCCAGGTGATTTGTGTTTCTAAACACTGATTCAACAAATGAAAGCTTGTAGTATTTATGTGCTGTTCTGGGTTTAGCTGATTAAAGCTTAGATAAGCCCCTACAGAAGGGAAAAATCTCTTAAATCCAGATTTAGATGTATGAAGTGAGAGTTGGTGGAAAATGCATGAGCATTATTTCTCGGAGTAAAAATTGCTGTGTTTGAATTTGTCTAATGTGGAGTGAACATTGTACACCAGTTTCCAGATTGTCTTAAAAGAATCAAGTAACAAAGACTTAGTCTAATGGCAAGGAGGTCCAAGAAGATTGCAAAACAGGATCTATTACACAAGGTTAGCATCAGCCCTCGACACAGATTCACATGTGCAGATCCTTAGACACACTCAAACTGCATGTACAAAACACCCACGCACACTCATGTGGACATAACACAGCAGCTTTCTTTTTACATCCTCATTTTTTTGCACTTCCCACTTTATTGCACTGCCAACCTAGACCTTGCCTCCCCATCTCTCTCTTTAACTCTTCTCTCTCTCTCTCTCCCTCCCCCTCCCTCTCTCTCTCCCCCTCCCCCCTCGCGTGCTTTCTCCAGCCCTGCACCCTCTCCAACTCTGACCCCGTGCTCTCTCCCCCTCTTCCTCTACCTCTGTGCCATTTCTGCCCCTTGGCCGGTCCCTGTACAGGCCCAGTCTCTCTCCCACTCTCCCCCAATGCCCTCTCTGCCCCCTCTCACCCTCTTCCCCCACAGTCGCACTTATTCACTTCAACTGCAACTCTAGTAGATATGGCAATAACGTCCTGAGGTTCTGGATCATATCTTGCACCAAAATGACACCATCTATTGTGCATTGTTTTTTTGAGGCATACTGCAGGAACCCGAAAAAATGAAAAAACTTTTATTTTTTTTCCTACTTCTTAACCTTCTATGGCACTCATGGCTGTATCAGAATCTGGTTATATTAAATTAAGTAGTGCAGAAATAGAGGAAAAAGTAGTGAGATAGTGTTGGCTCATTATCTGTGCAGAAATTTGATGGTGGAAGGAAAGAAATTTTCCAAATGTTGCGTGTGTGTCTTCAGGCTCCTGTACATCCTCCTTCATGGCAGCAATGAGAAGGGAGCCTCTCCTGGGTGGACGTCACCTTACTGAGACATTGTCTTTTGAAGTTGTCCTGGATGCTGGGAAGGCTAGTGCTGATGATAGAGCTGACTGAGTTCACAACTTTCTGCAGCTCATTTCGATCCATAGCAGATGGTGATGCAGCCAATTACAATATTCTCCACAGTATACCAGTAGAAATTTGTGAGTGTCTTTGGTGACATACCTAATCTCCTCAAACTCTTAATCAAATATTATTACTATTATGCCTTCTTTGTAATTGTATCAATATTTTGTGCCCAGGATAGATCTTCAGAGAAGTTGACACCCAGGAACTTGAAACTGTTCACCCTTTCCACTTCCGATCCCCTGTTGAGGACTAGTGTGTGTTCTCTTGACTTCCCATTCCTGAAGTACACAATTAATTCCTTGGTCTTATTGATGTTGATTGCAAGGTTGTTGTTGTGATACTTCTCAATAGCTGATCTATCTCACTTCTGAACACCTCCTCCTCATCATCTGAAATTCTGCCAACAAAAGTTGTGTCATCGGCATACTTACTGTATAGATGGTGTTTGACCTTTGCCTAGCCACACAGTTGTGGGTGTAGAGAGAGTTGAGCAGTGGGCAAGCATGCATTCTTGAGGTGCACTTGTGTTGAGTGTTAGCGAGGAGGAGATGTTATTTCTGATCCACAGAGACTGTGGTCTCCCATGAGAAAGTTAAGGATCCAGTTGCAGAGGAAGGTACAGAGACCCAGGTTTTGGGCGTGTGATTAGAAATGAGGATATGATTGCGTTGAATGCTGAACTATAGTCGATAAACAGAATAATGGCCTTTTTTGATACTGGTTAAAGAAAAACCAACTGTGGTTTTATTCCAAAAGCCAATTAGGCATTGTTTGAAGTCTTGAATGGGCTCATCTTTGATGCTTGCCCACTGAATTATCATACTGTTACTTATTATCCTGAGTTGAGCATGTGTAAAGGATAGGACAGTTAGAAATGGATAAAGATTTACTAAACCGATTCATGTGATATCCGAGTGACATATGAAGGGAGATTAGGTTTGTTAGGCGGTCGCTGCCTGGAATGTAGGAGAATGGGAGAGCATCTCACACAAACTAATAAAGTTCTAGCATCCATGACAGACTAGGTACAGGGAAAATGTTTCTGATGACAAGAGAGTACGATCCATGTTAACAGCCTCAGGGGTTATGCCACATAGGATAAAGATAAGTAGGAATAGAATACTGGAGGTGTGCTCTATTATGAAAAGAAAATGTTTATGCTTGTTAATTTTCCAATGTAGAGAATCATTATGGGCTAATGAGTATTGCTTGTTCTCAGATTGTCATCATAGTACAGGAACTTTATTTAATATATGACATGGAAAATATTTTAAATGTGCTGACGTACTTAACCATTCATCCGTGAAATTAGATGGCTGAAATTTGAAGAGGATGTCGAAGATGGAGGGGATCGATGGAGTAAACCGTATGTGGCTACACTATCATTGCATAGTCTGTTTGAGTTGAGGAGTTGTATCATCAATGGAACAGTCCTGTTGGACATGAGAGCCAGCACCATTGAGGAAATTGGAGGTATGCTAACAGATGGATAATAAGGCAATGATAGTTCAAAAATAACTGAGACACTATACCCGATTAATGATTTGTAGATTATAATTAAAATGCTCCCCCCTCCCCCCTCCCCCCTCCCCCTCTGTATCATCCCGTGCCATCAGAAAAGATTGAGCAATTATTGACTCTTATTTCAAGATTACATTTAGATGCTGACTGGTGGGTTGACTTAGCTTGACTCTTGTGATATAATGGTCAAATAGTCCTCCAGTATTCACCATCGAGAGGAGCACTGTCTATGTGAAGTGTTCATGTGAAGGAAGACATTAGTGGATAAAGAGCTCAATATGTTCACTGACACAAGTACAACAAATTATGTTTGTGGTTACCCATAGTGAACTCAATTATTTTTATTTTTGTAGGAAGTGCATTTCAGTGGATCTTCTCATTCTTTTCCTCCTCTACTTACCATCCTTCTTTTCATTATTTTCTTTGTCAGTCACTTGCAGCGTATCTGATGATAAGGTGCGTCCTATCATGGTGTCGAGTACTTGGGTTGTGAACGAGGTGTGGACAGCACTCATTGCAACCTGCTTTGCTGCAGAGCATGAAATGCAGTCGGTAGAGCAGACTGCCTTGGGACTGCTGTCAGGATGGTGAACATTGACGTGCTTAGAAGTTTACTTGCCTGCGATTGAACTGGTTGCTGACGAAAAAGGAATATTTTTTGTGTTTTGCCAATGACACCCAAGAAACAATGTATAGTATCTCCTGATATTGAACTCACTGAACCACATGGTAACCTATTAATCTTAACTAAAGCATTCTTTGACTAAACCAACTGAGTTTTATGGGAGGCATGAAATAGAGTCATAGAGCAATACAGCACAGATACAGGCCCTTCGGCCCACAAGTCTATGCTGACCACTTGACACACATGAACCACGCAGGGACCAGGGTGCTGGCAAATTGCATAACTAGGATGTGGATAGGGCTTTAAATGAAATAGTAAGGGGATCAGTTCAACAGCAATGGCCCTCAATATAGTGGCTCCCCCTCCCGTTAAGACATATGGCGTCGACTTACCTAGCACCGACAGGTTCACCTACCTGGGCAACATCATTTGGCAGGATAGTGGGATCAAGGATGACATCCAATATACAGACTCAGCAAAGCTAGAAAAGTCTTCAGATCAATGAGCAGCATATGTGGATCAACCATGTGCAGCATCTACACCACGGTGAAGTGGTACCAGAGATGTGATCTGCCCATACTTTTGTACAGGTTGGAATGCTGGCACATGACAGAGAGTGACACGGCCACAATCATCATGAGGAAACGTTGGAGATGGATTGGGTAAGCAATGAGAAGAGAGGACAACTTCATCAAGATACCACTTTATTTGGATCTGTGAAGGGTGGAGGAAGGAGGGAGACCAAAGAAAACCTGGTTCTCTACTTTAGAGGGAGAAATGAGGACCTTGAACCGCATCTGAGGCACAATAGAGAAGATGACCAAGACCAGACAGAGATGGAGGACCTTCATTGCTGACCCAAATGCCAGCAGTATAACGGGCTGAAGGAAAGGATAGTTCAACAGCTTGGATAAGTATTCATAAAGTAAAAGGGAAGGAGAGCAGGAGATGTTGTTGAAGTTTCCTGAATACAAAAATAAGACAGTCTAGAAAGGGATAAGGATTTCACTTGAGACAAAGTGGAGACAAACTTGGGAAGTGGGTGGTGAATACAAAATTGCATGTGCATGGTTTATGAAACAAGGTAGTTAAGTTTAAAGCATGTCTAGAAATTGGCAAATATGCTGTTGTGGGCATCACGGAGATGTAGATGAAAGAAAATCACAGGTTGGACCTAAATTTCCAAGAATACACATCCTGTCAAAAAGACTGGCATGTGGGCAGAGGGGTCTGGGTGGATATTTGTTAAAAAATGAAATCCAATCTTAGCAAGAAGTGACATAGGATTGGAAGATATAGAATCCTTGTGGGTAGAATGAAGAAATTGCAAAGTTAAAAAGACGCTGATCTGAGTTGCAGACAGTCTTCTGAGTAAGAGCTGGGATGGAGAGTACAATTTAGAATAAGAGATAGAATGTTATCCTGGTGATTCAGGAATTCAATGTGCAGGTAGACTGAGAAAATTAGGATGATACTAGATTCCAGGAGAAGAAATTTGTTCAATGCCTACAAGATGATTTTTTTTTTTTTTTAGAGCAACGTGGTCAAGTCCATGAAGGAAATGGCAATTCTGGATTTGATGTTGTGGGTTGGTGCTAATTTTCATGTTATATGTTAATGATCTGGATGATGGAACTGATGGCTTTGAGGCCACTTTTGCAGATGGTACATAGATAGATGGAGAAGCATGTGGTATTGAGGAAACAAGGAATCTGCAGAAGGAGTTGGCCAAGTTGGGACAATGGGCAAAGAAGTAGCAGATGAAATATAGAGTTTAATTTTCCTAGGGAGAAGTCCACATGATTTTATAAACCTCTATAAGATCAGTCCTCAATTTCTTACACCACAAAGAATAACAACCTAGTTTGGCCAACCTCTTACTGTAACTCAGGTTCTTTAGTCCTGGCAACATCCTCGTAAATCTTTTCTGCACTCTTTCTTGTATCAGGGTGACCAGAATTGTACACAGTTCTCCAAGTTCAGCATTAGCAATGATGCTACAGTTGCAACACAATGCCTGAAAACTGCTATACTCAATTCCCTGACTGATGGCTAGTGTTCTAAGTGCCTTCTTCACCATCCTGTCTACCTGTGATGCTGCATGTTGTGAACTTTGCACCTCTACTCCCAAGCCCCTGTTCAATTACGCTCCCTTGTGCATTACCATTCATAGCAGTATTCATAGCATTCATATCCATAATACTGTTTGACTTTCCCCGTATACTTACCTGTATTAAAATCTATTTGCCATTCCTTGGCCCAGTTCCCTAATGGATCAAGGTTCCTGGTAATCTATGATAACCTTTTGTCACTATTAACAATACTTCTTAAGTTGGTGTCATCCACAAATTTACCGATCAAGCCTTGTGCATTCACATCAAAAGCATTGATACGTTTGTATAAATAATAAATATTGTGCCCCAGCACCAACCCCTGTGACAGACCACTAGTCACTAGCCTCCATTCTGCGAAACAACCTTCAACCACCACCCTGTCATTCCTACACACGAACCAATTTTGAATCCACCTAATTCCCCCCAGATTTCATAGTACCTAACATTCTAGACCAGCCTATCATGTAGGACCCTGTCAAAGGTCTTGATAAAATCTATATAGATCCACTGCCTGACCCTCATTTATCTTTTTGGTTGCCTCTTCAAAAAACTCCAAAGGATTTATCACGCGTTAGTTCCATCATGCATTAGCCATACTAACTCCTGCTAACTGATTTTCCAAATGTTGGTAGATTTTCAATTAACAAAAGGTCTACAATTTGAAAACAGTATCTCAATTTCTCTTTCATGATGTAGTCTATCTGTTGAGTTTTTCTGGAATTTTTTATTTTTATTTTGGTTATTTTGCATTTGCATTTTTTAAATAAAATTTCCATTGATTTGGGTTCTGACGAATAAGGCAAATTTTTAAATTGCCCCTTTACATTTTCATAATGTAGCCTCTTGCTCTTTAAAACTTTATATTTGTTGATAGAGAATCAATGATCCTCTCTGAGAGCAGTTGGTGAGCTGTTAGTCCATTGTTCTGTCTTTTCAAGTGGATGGGAAGGATCTCATCGCATCATTCAAAGAAGAACAAATAATTTTCACCACCATTATTTGGCTATTCAATGGCATTGCTGATAAACAGAATATTTATTATTACTTTAATTATTAATTTGTTGCAGCTCATCCAAGGAAGCTGTGCACATACAGTGCTGTGCAGAAGTCTGAGCTATGCTAGATTTTTTCATATGATTTCAGATGGTATGGCCGACACTGAGCCCTGATCTCAACAATGTCCAGGCTGTCTGAGATTACCTGGAGAGACAGAAGCAAGTGTGCAGACAAACTGGGAAATTCCCCAAGATGCTTGGAACAACCTACCAGCCGATTTTCTTGTAAAACTGCCTAACAGTGTACCTAAGAGAATTGATGCACTTTTAAAAGCAAAGGGTGGTCACACCAAATATTGATTTGATTTAGTTTTTACTGTTTACTGCTCTTTATAGATTATTTTGGTATTTAAAAACTTGTCAATTCATTATTTCTGAAAGCATTGTGGCTTTACGAGTTTTTTTTAACGTGTGCCTGAGACTTTTGCACAGTACTGTATTAATAGCCACATTTCTTATATGACCTGCAATAGTTCAATGATACTTTATAGACTGTAATGTCTTGCAGTCATGTTAAGGATTACATTGAAGTTTCTCCCTCATTTTTATACTGTCTGTTTTTCATGCATTTGTGTTCTTACTATTGGTTTTTCTTTATTCTGTTCCATTGTAGAATTGCATCACACTATTTTCCAGTCTGTCCAGGAACTGGTGCTCCTAGGTTTCTCATTGTTCTCTATGTTCTTGTTTGGTCCTCTTTTTTTTTAAAGATTAAAGTCTGTCACGAGCCTTGTGGCCCATCAGGCCGGAGGTTATGCCGGTTTCCGTGATGTGAAGTGACTGAGAAAATGAGACTCCCCCCACTGGATAGGACGCCAGTCTATCGCAAGGTTAACCCCCAGCATTTTTGTCGGTACCCATTCTCAGCTGGGTAGACTGGAGCATTGTGTGGTTAAGTGCCTTGCTCAAGGACACACACGCTGCCCCGGGCCGAGGCTCGGACCCATGATCTGAAGATCACTAGTCCAACGCTCCAACCACTTGGCCACGCGCCACCTTGTCTGGTCCTACCCCATTACAATATCTTGCTACCCCCCCATGCCCTCTTTTACTGCCTGTCTGTTCTATTTCATGTACCTGTCTGTTCTATGTCTCTGAATAATGTGATCCCAGTGGGGACGTTAATGAATCTGAAACGAAGACATAAACAAACAAAGTTACTTCTTTCTGCAAACTAAAATAACTTTTTTTATATTTATAAGCTGGTCACTCGAAAATCTGCCTCATCTCTTTTTGATCTTGATTGCAAATTACTTTTCACAGATCTAATTCTGGACCAACAAGTAGCCTCGGGACTGAGTGATGAAATTCGTCAAAAGGTGCATCAGGCGCTCCTGAAACAGCATCATCATCAAAATCAAAAGAAGTTTAGCAATCGAATTCCTATAGTAAGATCTTTTGCTGATATTGGGAAGAAACACTCTGATCCACATTCACTGGATAAAAATGGTGAGACGCTAGCATCTAATGCTTGAAATCTGCAAAGCAAAATTAAATATATGTTAAATATGTAATGTAAATGTGTTTAATAATTATTAATATAACTATAGAAGAGCAGCAAGCATTATTTATCAATTGTAAATAATAGCTGAAGAAGTTTTAGATATTTCATTTAATTTTTGAGTTAAGAATATTCAAATTTTTATTCACAGTTCTGTGTCATCCAATTTTGCTTCATTTTATATTTTTTGCACTTTATACAATGTCTTTTGAGACTCTTCAAACATAAGATCAAAATGGTATTTAAGTGTGAGAATTGTAGTAGTATTGTTAAGAATAATGAAGGTATAATTTCAGGAATCCTGAAGGCATGATATTCCTCACAACTACTAGCGACCAGTTATCCCATCTTGCTGCTCCTCCTGCCCCCGGTTCCTGCACTATACTGGGAACTCTTAAAGCCATAGTTTTCAGTGGGAAACCATTGTTGTCAGCATTGAGGCTGAACCGGCTGACTGTGTATTAGAATGGTGGAAACCAGTGGAATTGCATCCAACTTCTCCAGCATAGGACTAGATGTCATGAGAGTTTAGTTGGAGCAAGAATTAGAACCATTAATCCCATTTCACATCTCCACATGAAAATTATGCATCGGAAAGGAATCCATGAGCATCTTCTGTCATGTACATTGTTTAAAATAAAAACTGTACTTCTGAAGTACTTGACCAAGCCTTCTTCCTGTCCTTAAGACTCCTTTTAAGGTTTGGGTGAACATGCAATCTTCATTAGTACATGACTGATGGATATCATTGCTGTTCAAACAGTTACAGGTGTATTGTGAAACCACAAGCAAACAAGTATGTGATTCAAATTCTTTTTATACTAATGAAAGCAAAAAGTGGTGGAAGCCTTGAGCTGGTTAAGCAGCTTCTGTGGAGAGAGTAACCAGTTCCAAAGTTCAAAGTAAAATTGAGTACTAGAGTACATGCATGTCACCATATACAACACAGATTTTTTTTTCTATTGGCATACTCAGCAAAACTGTGTAAACAGGATCAATGAACAACAAACTGTGCATATGTAAATATAAGTCAATAGCAATAAATAATGAGAGCATAAAATAACAAGATAAGGAGTCCTTAAAGTGAGATCATTGGTTGTGGGAACACCAGAAATGGGATGAGTGTAGTTACTCCCTTTTGTTCAAGAGCCTGATGGTTGAGGGATAGTGACTGTTCTTGAACCTCATGGTGCGAGTCCTGAGGATCTTGTACCTTCTACCTGATGGCAGCTGTGTGAAAAGAGCATGGTCTGGGAGGTGAGGAGCTTTGATGACGGATGCTGATTTTTTATAACAATGTTTCATGGAAATGTGCTTAATGGTTGGGAGGGCTTGACCCGTGATGTACTGGGCCAAATCCACTACCTTTTGCAGGGTTTTCCACTCAAAGGCATCAGTGCTCCCATGCCAGGGCATAATCGAGCCAATCAATACACTTTCCACCACTCATCTATAGAAGTTTGCCAAGGTTTTTGATGACATGCTGAACCTCCGCAGACTCCTGAGGAAGTAGAGGCACTGTCCTGCTTTTTTTTGCAATTACGTATTCATGATGGGTCTAGGACAGGTCCTCTGAGATAGAGACACCCAGGAATTTAAAATTACTGACCCTGGTTTCCCTCTCCTGAAGTCTGCAATCAGTTCCTTAGTCTTGCTGACACTGAGCAAGAGGTTGTTGTTATCACACCATTTAGCCAAATTTTCCATCTCCCTCCTGTATGCTGATTTATCACTACCTATGATACGGTCCGCAACAGTGGTGTAATCAGCAAACTTGAATATAGTGTTGGAGCTGTACTTAGCCATACAGTCGTAGGTGTAAAGCGAGTAGAGCAGGGAGTTAAGTACACAGCCCTGTGGTGCACCTGTGCTGATGCAAATTGAGGAGGAGATGTTTTTGCAAATCTGATGAGATTTGATCTTTTGAAAGGTATAAGGCCCTAGTGATGAAGGAAGGGAAATCATGACATATGTCCACTAGTCGAAGATTCTCAGACAAGGTTGGGGAGATGCACAGGAGACTGTGGCAGTGGCTGATGAATATCTAGAAATGTTTATTCTCAAGGGTTCTGGAGGCCAGATCATTGGGGTTAAATAAAATGGAAGTAGATAATTTCTTGAAACGTTGTGAAATTGGAGCTGTGGAGAACTACCATCGGTAAGGGGATGAGACCTGTGACAGGTCAACCATGGTCATATTGAATTGCAAGCTCAGAATTGAAGGACTAAAGTGGCCAACCATTGCTTTGATTTTTTTTGTGTTTTTAGTCTATAAACTTCTCTGCCTGTGCAATTCAAGTGATCATATGTTGTCTTAGAAACATATAAAACCTACAGCATAATACAGGCCCTTTGGCCCACAATGCTGTGTCGAACATGAACGTACTTAGAAATTACCTAGGGTTACCCATAGCTCTCTTTTTCTAAGCTCCATTTACCTATCCAGGAGTCTCTGAAAAGACCCTATCATATCCACCTCCACCACTGTCACCAGCTACTCATTCCATGCACTCACCACTTTCTGCATTTAAAAAAAAAACAACTTACCCCTGACATCTCCTCTGTACCTACTTCCAAGCACGTTAAAACTGTGCCCTCTTGTGTTAGCCATTTCAGTCCTGGGAAAAAGCTTCTGACTATCCACACAATCAATGCCGTCTCATCAGCTTATACACCTTTATCAGGTCACCTCACATCCTCCATCAGTCCAAGGAGAAAAGGCCAAGTTCACTCAACCTTTCGTCATAAGGCATGCTCCCCAATCCAGGCAACATCCTTGTAAATCTCCTCTGCACCCTTTCTATAGTTTCCACTTCCTTCCTGTAGTGAGGCGACCAGAACTGAGCACAGTACTCCAAGTGCAGTCTGACCAGGGTCCTATATAGAAAACATAGAAACGTAGAAAACCTACAGCACAATACAGGCCCTCGGCCCACAAAGTTATGCCTAACATGTCCCTACCTTAGAAATTACTGGGTTTACCCATAGCCCTCTATTTTTCCAAGCTCCATGTACCTGTCCAGGAGTCTCTTAAACAATCCTATTGTATCCGCCTCCACCACTATTGCTGGCAGCCCATTACACGCAATCACCACTCTCTGCGTTTAAAAAAAAAAAAAAAAAATCCTTACCCTTGACATCTCCTCTGTATCTACTCCCCAGCACCTTAAACCTGTGCCCTCTTGTGGCACCATTTCAGCCCTGGGAAAAAGCCTCTGACTATCCACATGATCAATGCCTCTCATCATCTTATACAACTCTTATCAGGTCACCTCTCATCCTCTGTTGCTCCAAGGAGAAAAGGCCAAGTTCACTCAACCTGTTTTCATAAGACATGCTCCCCAATCCAGGCAACATCCTAGTAAATCTCTTCTGCACCCTTTCTACGGCTTCCACATCCTTCCTGTAGTGAGGTGACCAGAACTGAGCACAGTACTCCAAGTGGGGTCTGACCAAGGTCCTATATAGCTGCAACATTGCCTTTTTGCTCCTAAATTCAATTCCACGGTTGATGAAGGCCAATACATCGTATGCCTTTTTAACCACAGAGTCAACCTGCGCAGCTACTTTGAGCATCCTATGGACTCGGACCCCAAGATCCCTCTGATCCTCCACACTGCCAAGAGTCTTACCACTAATACTATAAGATGGATACATTAGGACGGTTAAGTCCCCGGGGCCTGAGGGAATGTTCCCCAGGCTGCTCCACGAGGCGAGGGAGGAGATTGCTGAACCTCTGGCTAGGGTCTTTATGTCCTCGTTGTCCATGGGAATGGTACCGGAGGATTGGAGGGAGGCGAATGTTGTCTGCTTGTTCAAAAAAGGTAATAGGGATAGTCCGGGTAATTATAGACCAGTGAGCCTTATGTCTGTGGTGGGAAAGCTGTTGGAAAAGGTTCTTAGAGATAGGATCTATGGGCATTTAGAGAATCATGGTCTGATCAGGGACAGTCAGCATGGCTTTGTGAAGGGCAGATCATGTCTAACAAGCCTGATGGAGTTCTTCGAGGAGGTGACCAGGCATATAGATGAGGGTAGTGCAGTGGATGTGATCTATATGGATTTTAGTAAGGCATTTGTCAAAGTTCCACACAGTAGGCTTATTCATGGGATCCAGGGAAGTTTGGCCAGGTGGATTCAGAATTGGCTTGCCTGCAGAAGGCAGAGGGTGGTGGTGGAGGGAGTACATTCAGATTGGAGGATTGTGACTAGTGGTGTCCCACAAGGATCTGTTCTGGGACCTCTACTTTTTGTGATTTTTATTAACGACCTGGATGTGGGGGTGGAAGGGTGGATTGGCAAGTTTGCAGATGACACAAAGGTTGGTTGTATTGTAGATAGTGTAGAGGATTGTTGAAGATTGCAGAGAGACATTGATAGGATGCAGAAGTGGGCTGAGAAGTGGCAGAAGTGGAGTTCAACCCGGAAAAGTGTGAGGTGGTACACTTTGGAAGGACAAACTCCAAGGCAGAGTACAAAGTAAGTGGCAGGATACTTGGTAGTGTGGAGGAGCAGAGGGATCTGGGGGTACATATCCACAGATCCCTGAAAGTTGCCTCACAGGTGGATAGGGTAGTTAAGAAAGCTTATGGGGTGTTAGCTTTCATAAGTCGAAGGATAGAGTTTAAGAGTGGCGATGTAATGATGCAGCTCTATAAAACTCTGGTTAGGCCACACTTGGAGTAGTGTGTCCAATTCTGGTCGCCTCACTATAGGAAGGATGTGGAAGCATTGGAAAGGGTACAGAGGAGATTTACCAGGATGCTGCCTGGTTTAGAGAGTATGGATTATGATCAGAGATTAAGGGAGCTAGGGCTTTACTCTTTGGAGAGAAGGAGGATGAGAGGAGACATGATAGAGGTGTACAAGATAATAAGAGGAATAGATAGAGTGGATAGCCAGCACCTCTTCCCCAGGGCACCACTGCTCAGTACAAGAGGACATTGCTTTAAGGTAAGGGGTGGGAAGTTCAAGGGGGATATTAGAGGAAGGTTTTTTACTCAGAGTGTTTAGTGCGTGGAATGTACTGCCTGAGTCAGTGGTGGAGACAGATACACTCGTGAAATTTAAGAGACTACTAGACAGGTATATGGAGGAATTTAAGGTGGGGGGTTATATGGGAGGTAGGGTTTGAGGGTCAGCACAACATTGTGGGCTGAAGGGCCTGTACTGTGTTGTACTATTCTATGTTCTATATTCTGCCATCATATTTGACCTACCAAAATGAACCACTTCACACTTATCTGGGTTGAAATCCATCTGCCACTTCTCAGCCCAGTTTTGCATTCTATCAATGTCCCACTGTAACCTCTGACAGCCCTCTACGCTATACACAACACCCCAGCCTTTGTGTCATCAGCAAACTTACTAACCCATCCCTCAGCCAGGTCATTTATAAAAATCATAAAGAGTAGGGGTCCCGGAACAGATCCCTGGGGCACACCACTGGTCACTAACCTCCATGCAGAATATGACCCGTCTACAACCACTCTTTGCCTTCTGTGAGCAAACCAATTCTGGATCCACAAAGCAAGGTCCCCTTGGATCCCATGCCTCCTTACTTTCTCAATAAGCATTACATGGGGTACCTTATCAAATGCCTTGCTGAAATCCATATACACACTACATCAACTGCTGTACCTTCATCAATGTGTTTTGTCACACCCTCAGAAAATTCAATCATGCTCATAAGGCACAACCTGCCTTTGAAAAAGCCATGCTGACTATTTCTAATCCTATTATACCTCACCAAATGTTCATAAATCCTGCTTCTCAGAATCTTCTCCATAAACTTACCAACCACTGAAGTAAGACTCACTGGTCTATAATTTTGTGGGCTATCTCTACTCCCTTTCTTGAATAAGGGGACGACATCTGCAAACCTCCAATCCTCCTGAATCACTTCCGTTCCCATTGATGATGCAAACATCATTGCCAGAGGCTCAGCAATCTCCTCCGTCGCCTCCCACAGTAGCCTGGGGTACATCTCATCCGGTCCCAGAGACTTATCCAACTTGATGCTTTCCAAAAGTGTCAGCACATCCTCTTTCTTAATGTCTATATGCTCAAGCTTTTCAATCCACTCTAAGACATCCCTACAATCTCCAAGATCATTTTCCGTAGAGAATACTGAAGCCAGGTATTCATTAAGTATCTTTGCTATTTCCTCCAGTTCTATACACACTTTCCCACTGTCACACTTGATTGGTCGTACTCTCACATGTCTTAGCCTCTTGCTCTTCACATACCTCTAGAATGCCTTGGGGTTTTCCTTAATCTTGCTCGTCAAAACCTTCTCATGGCCCCTTCTGGCTCATCTAATTTCATTCTTAAGCTTCTTCCTGCTAGCCTTATAATCTTCTAAATTGCTATCATTACCTAGTTTTTTGAACCTTTCATAAGCTTTTCTTTTCTTCTTGACTAGATTTTCAACTGCCTTTGTACACCACAGTGCCTGTACCCTACCATCCTTTCCCTGTCTCAATGGAACGTACCTATGCAGAACACCACACAAATATCCCCTGAACATTTGCCACATTTCTGCCGTACATTTCCCTGAGAACATCTGTTCCCAATTACTGCTTCCAAGTTCCTGCCTGATAGCTTCATCTTTCCCTTTCTCCAATTAAACACTTTCTTAACTTGTCTGTTCCTATCCCTCTCCAATGCTATGGTAAAGGAGATAGAATTGTGATCATTATCTCCAAAGTGCTCTCCCACTGAAAGATCTAACACCTGGCCAGGTTCAATTACCAATACCAGATCAAGTACAGCCTATCCTCTTGTAGGCTTATCTACATATTGTGTCAGAAAACCTTCTTGAACACACCTATCAAACTCCACCCCATCTAAACCCTTTGCTCTAGGGAGATGCCAATCAATATTTGGGAAATTAAAATCTCCCACCACAACAACCCTGTTATTATTACACCTATCCAGAATCTGTCTCCTATCTGCTCCTCGATGTCCCTGTCACTTTTGGGTGGTCTATAAAAAGCACCCAGTTGTTATTGACCCCTTCCTGTTTCTAACTTCAACCCACAGAGACTCAGTAGACAATCCCTTCAGTAACTGTAGCTTCACGCACCCAATCAGATAGTGCATACTTGCCACTTTCAGGGTGAAAAAGGTTCCCCTCATATTTCCTCTAAATCTCTTCCCCTTCCCTTATGTCAATGTCCACTAGTTTTATCTACATCTGGTGTAGGGACATGTTTTCTAAAATCTACACTATCTATAGAGTAGAAAAGCAGCCAGTGAGTGAGTGGGCCAGTGAAGGAGTGGAGCTTTGAGGCTTTGACTCGAGAGGCTTCGACGAGAAGAGGCGGAGGACAAGCTTGCTCGCAGTTAGGTTTTACAATGCCTCCTGAGACGGTGACGTGCCTGTCATGTGAGATGTGGCAGTCTTGGGGGAACGCCCCTCTCCCGCAGAGTCACATCTGCCAGAAGTGCATATGGCTGGGCGATCTGGAAGACCGTGTAAGGAATCTGGAGCAGCACCTGGATGACCTTTGACTCATAAGGGAGAATGAGGCAGTCATAGGTGAGAGCTACAGGGAGGTAGTCACACCTAGGCTGTCGGAAGCAGGTCGTTGGGTGACAGTCAGAGGGGGGAAAGTGAAGGTGAGCAGACAGGTAGTGCAGAGCACCCCTGTAGCCATTCCCCTGAATAATAAGTTTACCGTCCTGGGTACTGTTGGCGGGGACGACCGACCAGGTGTGAGCCACAGTGGCAGGGCCTCCGGCACTGAGTCTGACCCAGTGGTGCAGAAGCGTGGGATGGAGAAGAAGGAGAGCTGTTGTCATTGGAGACTGTATAGTCAGGAGAGCAGACAGGAGATTTTGTGGACGTGAGAAGGACACCCGCATGGTTTGTTGCCTCCCAGGTGCCAGGGTCCGGGATGTCTCTGACCGGGTGCACGACATCCTGGTACGAGAGGGAAAGCAACCAGAAGTCATGATACATGTTGGGACCAACGACATAGGCAGGAAGAGGGATGAGGTCCTGAAGTGTGAGTTTCGGGAACTAGGCAGAAGGCTGAAGAACAGGTCCTCAAGGGTGGCGTTCTCAGGATTGCTGCCAGTGCTGCATGACAGTGATGGTAAGAATTGGAGGAGATGGCAGTTGAATGCGTGGCTGAGGAGTTGGTGCAGGGAGCAGGGTTTTAGATTTTTAGATCATTGGAATCTCTTCTGGGGAAGGTGGAACCTGTACAGATTGGATGGGTTGCACCTGAACTCGAGGGGGAGCAATATCCTTGCAGGTAGGTTTGCTAGCATGGTTCGGGAGGGTTTAAACTAATTTGCAAGCGGGATGGGACCCAGAGCAATAGAGCAGTGAAAGAAGTGCATGGAGTAAAGCCAGATCTAACATACAGAGAGGCTTTGAGGAAAGAGAAGCAGAATAAACGGTGTAAAGACAGTAAGGTAGAAGGGCTGAAATGTGTGCACCTCAGTGCAAGAAGCATCAGCAACAAAGGTGATGAACTGAGAGCTTGGATACATACATGGAATTATGATGTAGTGGCCATTACAGAGACTTGGCTGGCAGCAGGGCAGGAATGGATTCTCAATATTCCTGGATTTCAGTGCTTTAAAAGGGATAGAGAGGGTGGAAAAAGGGGAGGAGGGGTGGCATTACTGGTCAGGGATACTATTACAGCTACAGAAAGGGTGGGTAATGTAGCAGGATCCTCTTTTGAGTCAGTATGGGTGGAAGTCAGGAATAGGAAGGGAGCAGTTACTCTATTGGGGGTATTCTATAGGCCCCTTGGTAGCAGCAGAGATACAGAGGAGCAGATTGGGAGGCAGATTTTGGAAAGGTGCAAAAATAACAAGGTTGTTATCATGGGTGACTTTAACTTCCCTAATATTGATTGGCACCTGATTAGTTCCAAGGGTTTAGATGGGGCAGTTTGTTAAGTATGTCCAGGATGGATTCCTGTCACAGTAAACTCCTTTTACCCTTGCAGTTTCTTAACTCAACCCCAGGGATTCAAAATCTTCCAATCCTATGTCACATATTTCTGCTGATTTGATGCCACTCTTTACCAGCGGAGCCACGCCACCCCTCTGCCTGCCTTCCTATCCCTCTAATGCGGTGTGTAACCTTGGACATTCAGCTCCCAACTGCAACCATCCTTCAGCCACGATTCAGTGATGGCCACAACATCATACCTAACAATTTGTATTAGTGCAACAAGATCATCCACCTCATTTCTTATACTGCTTGCATTGAAATATAACACTTTGATGACTGTATTTGCTATCCTTTTTGATTCTGCATCCTTAATGCACTGATAATCACCCTGTTGGGTGCACTTTTGTCCTATCATCTGCCTGCCCATCCTGCCAGTCTGACTGCACGCTATCTTTGCTTTTTTACCATCAGTCCTATCCTGAGTCCCTTCACTCCGGTTCCCACCCCCCACCAATTTAGTTTAAACCCTCCCCAACAGTTCTTTAAAATAAACCTGCCCAAGAGAATATTCGTCTCTCTCAAGTTCAGGTGTAATCCCTCACTTTTGACCTCCCCAGAAGCGATCCCAATGATCCAAGAACTTGAAGCCATGTCCACTGCACCAGCTCTCAGCTACACATTAATCTGCCAAATCATCCTGTTTCTACCCTCACAGGTGCATGGCACAGACAACAATCCAGAAATTACTACCCTAAGGGTCCTGTTTCTTGGCTTTCTACCTAGCTCTTTAAATCCTCTTTTCAGGACCTCTTTACTTTTCCTTCCTATGTCCAAGACAACTGGCTGCTCTCCCTCTCTCTCCAAAAAGCTATAAAGACACTGCCCAGAAGAAGGCAGTGGCAACCAACTTTTGTAGGAAAATATGCCAAGAACGATCATGGTCATGGAAGGACCACAGTGCCCACGTCATAAGATATGCCACGCAATGAACGAATGAATTCTAGCTGAAGTCTGACTGATGTTCTATAAAGTCGGAGCATAACCTCCTGTTTTCTGTACTTGGTGCTATGGCTGATGAAGACCGATATGCCATATGCCTTCTGAACCACATTATCTACTTGTGTTACCACCTTTGACGATCAATTGACTTGTATTTTAAGGTTCCTCTGTTCTAAATACTCCCTAACACCCAACCATTCATGGCCTTTGTCCCACCTGGCTTTAGTATCTCTCTCAAAATGCATCACCTCCTGTTTGTCTGAATTAAACACAATCTGCTACATTTCAGCCCATTTCATCAACACATTGATATCTCTTGGTAGTCTTAACTACATTTCAAAAATCAACAAATTTGTGTGTCGTTCACAAGCTGACGGATTGTGCCTCCCACATCCATATCCAAGTCGCTGACGTATATAACAAAAAGCACTGGCATCAATCCTTGAGGGACCCTACTATTCCCTGGCATACAATTGCAAAACAACCCTCTCTGTCTCCAATTGTCAAGCCAATATCAGACCCCATTTGCCAACTTGCCCTGATCCCTGAACCCTAACATTTTGAAGATCATGAAGACAAGCCAGTCCTGGATGGATGCCCACTATAGAATGAGTTATTGTAACTTAGACAAGAAAGTGTTGGCTAATGTAAAAAAAAACTAAACCATGCTTCCCTTTTCCACTTTTAGTTTCCATAGACCCATGTGATAATTACATCAGAACAACTGCTACCTCTGAACCAACCTCCTCCGTATGACAGAACTGGTTCTAACCCTCAACAAATTTTTCTTCGGCCCCTTCCAGTTTCTTTAGACTCGGGGGTAGCCATGGACACCCGCATGGGCCCCAGCTAATAGAACAGCCCGTGTTCCAAGCCCTCCTCGGTAATGCTCCCAACTGCTTCATGCTCCCGTGCTGAGCTCGTCAATTTCATCAACTTTCCCTCCAACTTCCACCCTTCCCTTAAGTTCATTTGGTCTACTCCTGACACCCGCATCCCCTTCCTTGATCTCTCTGTCTCCATCTCTGTAGACAAATTGTCGACTGACATCTTTTATAAACCTACCAGTTCCCACAGTTATATTGACTATACCTCTTCCCACCCTGTCTCCAGTTTAAAAAAAAAACAGGAGGAGGGGGTTCATTCATCTCTGTTGCATCTGATCCCAGGATGTAGCTTTCCAGGACATCACAGATTTTCTCTTCCTTCAGAGAACGGGCTTTCCCTTCCTCCACCATTGATGCTGCCCTCACCTACATCTCCTCCATTTCCCAGGCATCCGTGCTCACCCCATCTTCCCGCTGCCTTAACAGTGATAGGAGTTCCTCTTGTCCTTACCTACCACCCTGTGCTTCCGCATCCAATGCATCACCCTCCACAACTTTTGCCATCTTCAAATGGATCCTCTCCCTCTCCATCCCCCACAACTCTCCGCTTTGCACAAGAATTGCTCCTTCTATGATTCCCTTATCCATTCATCCCTTCTTACTAATCTCCCTCTCGGCACTTATCCCTGCAAGCAGCCAAAGTGCTACACCTGTCCATTCACCTCGTCCCTCACCTCCATTCAGCGTCCTAAACTGTCCTTCCAGGTGAAGCAACACTTCACCTCTGAATCAGCTGGGGTCACCTATTGTGTCCGCTGCTCCTGATGTAGCCTCCTTATATTCCATTTGGGTAGCTTCCAACCTGATGGCATGAATATCAATTTCTCCACTGGTAAAAGAAAATATTTCCCTCTCCCCTCTTCAATTTCCCAGTCTGGCCTTTTACTTTTTCTCATCTGCCTATCACCTCCTCCTGGGGCCCTCCTCCTCCCCTTTCTCCTATGGTCTGTAAGATTCCTTCCTCTTCAGCCCCTTGCCTTCCCTACCCATCTGGCTTCATCTATCCCCTTCCAACCATCTTCCTTCCCCTCCTCCCCAGCTTTTTATTCAGGCATCTTTCCCCTTTATTTCCAGTTCTGAAGAAGGGCCTTGGCCCAAAATGTCGACTGTTCATTTCCATAGATGCTGCCTGACCTGCCGATTCCTCCAGCATTTTGTGCGTTGCTTTGGGTTTCCTGCATCTGCAGGATCTCTTGTGTTTATGAAATGCAACTTCTTAATCTAGAGTAGTTTTCTAACCCACATTGTTAAGGTTAATTTACAACACTTTCTGTTTTTGGTGTCCTTAAAAGCAACATAGCTTTTCCAATAGGTTATTTAACTACTCAAAAGGAAGAAAGCATTGACGTTTTTGTTTTGTTTTTAATGTGCTCAAGATGTTAAGGAACTTGGATGTAAGAAAATGCTTCTCGTTTTAGAAACAAGCATTTTATTTGTCAAGCTTTCTAAGACATGAGACAGCTTGGAACAGAAGCGACCTATTTTTGATCAACAAAAGAGCACCCCAATCTACAGAATCAGTTATCTTCAGTTAACATGTGTAATAACTTACAATTGAGCAAGTATAACACAGACTTCCTTTCAATCCATTTCTGTGCCTTCTATTTCTCTTAGTGTATCTAATTTGTTTTTATTTATTCACTCCATTTACTTTACCATTGCTCTTATCTGGTGCTTAAACCAATTGGTTAGAGTCAGGTGACCTTTGTTGTGAAATTTGCTGTTTTCTGGCAGGAGTACATTGCAATATATAATAAAAAAACTATAAATGACAGTAAGAAGAATATACTATACTGTCCGAAGGTCTTGGGCACATTTGAATGCACAACTAGGATGCCTAAAACGTCATCACAGTACTGCAGTATTTTTATATATTGCATTGTACTGCTGCCGCAAAAAAAAACAAATTTCATGACATGAGTGATAATGAGCCTGATTCTGATATGTGATACTATTGTGGACTGAAAGTGGGAAGGGGGCAGAGAGAGGGGTATCAAGGTTGGGAAAAGGGGAAGGGAGAGGGGAGGAAACGGGAAGCATTCTGTAATGATCCTTAAATCAATTGTTTGTAATTAAATAACCTTGCCTGCTCCAGGCTGTGCGTGATTGTACCCACGACCACCCCCCCCCCCCCACCAGCCTCTGGGACTCCTTTTCCGTCACCTGTCCCACAACCTTTCCACTGCACTCTGCTGTCACCATTCCCAACATCCTTTGCTCTTCGCTCCACATTGACAAATACACTATTATGCAAAAGCCTTAGGCATCCTAGCTAAATATATATGTGTCTCAAACTTTTTCATGGTACTGTGCATATAAACAAGTTATATTAAATAAGCAGTACAAAGATGGGGAAAAATCATGATGTGGTGTTTATGGGTTCATTGTCCATTCAGGAATCTGATGGCGGAGGGGAAGATGTTGCTTCTGAATGACAGATTAGGAAAGTGGGCGAAGAAATGGCAGATTGTATACAGTGTTGGGAAGTGTATGGTCATGCACTTTGGTAGAAAAAAATGAAAGGGTTGACTATTTTCTAAGTGGAGAGAAAAAACAAAAAAAACTGAGGGGCAAAGGGACTTGGGGGCCCTGGTGCAGGATTCTCTGAAGGTTAATTTGTAGGTTGAGTCTGTGGTGAGGAAGGCAAATTTGATGTTAGCATTCATTTCAAAAGTACTAGATTGTAAAAGCAAGGATGTAATGTTGAGACTTGAATATGAAGCACTGTTGAGGCCTCACTTGGCTAGCATTATCGCACACTGTTTTGAGTTGTTTTGGGGCCTCTTATCTTGAGAGGGATGTACTGAAAGTGGACGGTTCAAAGGAGGTTCACGAAAATGATTCCAGGATTCAATGGCTTGTCATATGAAGATCGTCTGATGGCTCTGAGCATATATTAATTGGAATTCAGAAGAATGAGGGATAACATCATTGAAACCTATCAAATGGTGAAAGGCCTTGATGGAGTGGATGTGGAGCGGATGTTTCCTATGCTGGGAGAGTCTAAGACTAGAGGGCACGGTCTCGGAATAAAGCGGTGTCCTTTTAGAACAGAGATGAGGAGGAATTTCTTTAGCCAGAGGGTGGTGAATCTGTGAAATTCTTTTCCACAGGCAGCTGTGGAGGCCAAGTCTTTATGTATATTTAAAGCAGAGGTTAATAGATTCTCGATTGTACAGGGCATGAAGAGATGCGGAGAGAAGGCAAGAGACTGGGGCAGAGAGGAAAATTGGATCAGCCATGATGAGATGGCGAAGCAGACTCGATGGACCAAATGGCCTAATTCTGCTCCTATATCTTATGGTCTTATGAAATGTTGAGTGTGGTCTTCAGGCTCCAGTAGCTCCTCATTGATTGCAGCAATGAGAACAAGGCATGTCTTGGGTTATTGATGTCCTTATTGATGGTTTGCTGTCTTTTTGAGGCATTGCCTTTTGAAGGTGGTATCAGTGCTGGGGAACTAATGCACGTGTTGGTGCTGGCTGAGTTTACAACTTTCTGCAGCATTTTCTGATCCTATACAGTGGCCCCTCCATACAAGATGGTGATGTAACCAGTTAGGATGCTCTCCATGGTACATCTGTAGAAATTTGCAGGTGTCTTTGGCGAAATACCCAGTCTCTTCAAACTCCTGGTGAAATATAGCCACTGTTGTGCTTTCTTTGCATCAATATGTGGGCACGTGGCCAAGGGGTTAAGGTGTTCGTATAGTGATCTGAAGGCCGCTAGATCGAGCGTCAGCTGTGGCAGCGTGTTTGTGTCCTTGAGCAAGGCACTTAACCACACATTGCTCTAGTGTCTGTGCGAGGAGTGGCGCCCCACACAGACTTCCAATCTGCACCTTGTAAGGCATGAAAATGCCCGACGCAAGCCTCTCATGGTCTGAGCTGACGTTCCCTCCCCCTGCATCAATATGTTGGGTCCAGTATAGATCTTCAGAGATGTTGATATGTATGAACTTGAAACTGCTCACCCTTTCCACTGCTGAATGCTCGATGAGGACTGTTGTGTGTTCCCTCAATTTTCCCTTCCTGATGTGCACATTCAGTTCTGTGGTTTGAGTGATGTTGAGTGCAAGAATGATGTTGCAGCACCACTCAACCAACTGATCTATCTCATTCCTGTATGCATCCTCATCACTCTTTGAAATCTACCAACAATAGTTGTGTCATTGGCAAATCTATAGATGGCGTTTGAGCTGTGCCCAGAGAGAGAAGAGCAGTGGGCTAAGCATACATCCTTGAGGTATGCCAGCCTTGATTGTCAAGGAGGAGGAGATGATTTTTCCGATCTGCACAGACTGTGGTATCCCTGTGAGGAGGTTAAGGATGCAGTTGCACAGACCCTGTTTTTGGAGCTTATTGATTAAATCTGAGGATATGACTATGAAGGCTGAACTGTACTTAGGAAACAGCAGCTTCATGTAGGTATTGTTATTGCGCAGGTGATCCAAGGCCGAGTGGAGAGCCTCTGCTGCGGATCTATTGTGACGATAGGCAAATTGCAGTGGGTCCAGGTCCTTGCTAAGCATGAGTTGATTCTAACCATGACCAACCTCTCAAAGCACTTCACCTCTCCAGATGTGCGTGCCACTGGGCATCTATGGATAAAGCACAGTCGACGTTTTGGGCTGAAACCCTTCATTTCACTTATTGCCTGGTGTTTCTCTCTCCCCTCCCCCATGTTTCAAATCTACTCCTCAGCCTTTTTTTTTCTCCAGTCCTATTGAAAAGTTTCTGCCCAAAACGTCAGCTGTGCTTTTTTTTTCCATAGATGCTGCCCGGCCTGCTGAGTTCCTCCAGTGTGTTGCAGTGAAGTTGTATTCATGGGTTCAATGTCCATTCAGAAATCAGATGGCAGAGGGGAAGTAGATGTTCCTGAATCATTGAATGTGTGCCTTCAGACTTCTGTACCTCGCCCTGATGGTAGCAATGAGAGTAGATGATGGCCTGGGTGATGGAGAAACCTATGACCTTGCAAACTGCTTCAGTTCTGTTGCTTCCAGCATTAACAACCTATAGTTCCTGCTTGCTTACGAAGAGTAATTACTGGAAGGAATATGAAACATATGGGATACTTCTAGAATATGGGTCAGCATGTCCCAAATAAAGAGGACATAGTAAATGTTTTTAGGTTTCTAATTCGCTAGCTGAATTTTAAATTTACACATTTCATTTATCTACAATCTTGAGTTATTTTGTGAGACATACAGTATAATAGAAGGAAGCTGATCACACCATTGAATCTATGGTAGCTTAAAAAGAGCTATTGAGTAATTCTACTTTCCAGCACTCAGTCCAACAGATTAAATGTTACAGCTCATCAAGTACTCAATGTGACAAGAGTTCCTGCCTCGACTGCTATTTCAAGGACTGCGTCACAGATCCTCATCTCTATTTGGTTAAAATAATTTTTCATCTGTCTTGTCTTGCAGATGTTATATTTCCTTAAAAATATGTTTTTTATAGACCATAAAAACATAAGACATAGGAGCAGAATTAGGCCATTTGGCCTATCGAGTCTGTTCTGTCATTTCATCATGCTGATCCAATTTTCCTCTCTGCCCCAATCTCCTGTTTCTCCGAGTATACCTTCATGCCTTGACAAATGAAAAACTTATAAACCTCTGCCTTAAATATACATAAAGACTTGGCCTCTACAGCTGCCTGTGGTAAAGAATTCCACATTCACCAATATCTGGCTAAAGAAATTCCTCCTCATCTCCGTTCTAAAAGGACGCCCTTTTATTCAGAGGCTGTGTTTCCTCTGGTCTCAGACTCTTCCACCACAGCAAACATCCTCTCCACGTCCACTCTATCAAGGCCTTTCATCATTCGACAGGTTTCAATGAGCTCAGCCCTCATTCTTCTGAATTCTAGTGAATACAGACCTAGAGCCATCAAACGCTGTTCATATGAAAAGCCGTTCAAACCTGTAGTCATTCTCATGAATCTCCTTTACACATCCTTTCTAAGATAAGGTGCCCAAAACTGCTCAGAGTACTCCAAGTGAGGCCTCACCAGTGCTTTATAAAGTCTCAACATTACATCCTTGCTCTTATATTTTAGCTCTCTTGAAATGAATGCTAACATTGCATTTGCCTTCCTCACTACAGACTCAACCTGCAAATTAACCTTTAGGGAATCATGCACAAGGACTGTCAAGTCCCTTTGCACCTCAGTATTTTGTATCTTCTCTCGATTTAGAAAATAGTCTACCCTTTCATTTCTTCTACCAAAGTGCATGATCATACACTTCCCAACACTGTATTTCATCTGCCACTTCTTTGCTCATTTTCCTAATTTGACAAGTCCTTCTGTAGCCTCTCTACTTCCTCAAAACTACCTGCCCCTCCACCTATCTTCATATCATCTGCAAACCTTGCAACAAAGCCATCAATTCCATCAACTATATCACTGACATATAATTTAAAAATAATTGGTCCCAACGCAGCCCCCTGTGGAACACCACTAGTCACTGGCAGCCAACCAGAAAAGGCTCCCTTTATTCCCATTCTTTGCCGCCTGCCAATTAGCCACTGCGTTATCTATACTAGAATCTTTCCTGTAATACCATGAGCCTGTAGCTTGTTAAGCAGTCTCATTCGTGGCAGTTTGTCAAAGCCCTTCTGAAAATCCAAGTGCACAACGTTAACTGATTCTCCTTTGTCTATCTTGCTTGATATTATTTGATCTTTCTGCTATGATTCTTCAATCCTTTCTGTTCATTTTGTCTTATAATTTGATAAACCTTGATTAAATCATCCAGCAGCTTGCTTCTTTATAAAGAAAATACCCCAAGCACTGCTAAATATTGCCTCATAAATAACTAAACCTCTAATCTGACAACATCCTCATAAATCTTCTCCAGAAGAAACATTCCTCTCGTAATATGTTGACCCAAATATACTATGGCTTCTTCAGAGTTTTATCTAGCTATAGAGTTTCCTGCCTGCTCTTCCTACCTTGGTTAATAAAGGGAAATTCAATTGCCTCCTTGACTATATTCCTGCTTTACATTTTAAAGCAATTATTAGTATCCATTGTCCTTCATTTTTAAATAATTCTTAATGTCTGCAAGTAAATTTATCGGAGTCATAGAATCATAGAGTAATGAAACACATAAGTGAGTCCATTAGTCCAACTCATCCATGCTGACCAAGGTGCCCGCCTAAGCTCGTCTCATTTTCCTGCATTTGGTTCATATCCCTCTAAACCAGGGGTTTCCAACCTTTTTTATGCCATGATCTTATCATTAACTGGGGGGTCCATGGACCCCAGGGTAGGAACCCTTGATCTAAACCTTTCCTATCCATGTACTTCGAAGTGTTGTCATTGCACTTGCTTCAACTAGTTTCTCTGGTAGTTTATTCCATATATGCACCAGCCTTTGAGTGAAGAAGTAGCTCCTCAAGTCTCTTTTAAATTTTTCCACTCTCGCCCTAAATATATGTGCTCTAGTTTTGTTGCAGCTTGGTAAAAATGCTGTCATTCTCCCTTACTATGCCCCTCATGATTTTACATACTTCACCGTGCAGTCTCCAGCATTGTAAATTCCTAGTCTATCCATTGTCTCCCTATAACATAAGCCCTCGAATTTTTCCAATATTCTTGTAATTCTTCTCTGCACCCTTTCCAATTTAGTGGTGGCCAAGACTGTAGACAATACACCAGGTGGAACCTCTCCAGTATCTAGTATGTCTGCAAGATAATTGTCATAAATCCAATATAGAATGTTCTTACTGATAAAGGCCTGTATATTACCTTCACCAGACTGTCTACATGCGACATCACTTTTTGCAAACTATGTACTTGTATCCCCAGGTTTCTCCTTCATAGCAATCCCCAGGGTTCTACCATTCACTGTATAAATCATACCATGATTTGACTTCCCAAAATGCAACACCTTGTATTACCCTAATTGAAAGCCATTTGCCAGTTGTTGGCCCACTCACCTACCTGATCACGATCCCTGTGTCATTTTTGATAACTTTCTTTGCTGACTATGATACCACCTAATTTAGGATCATCTGAAAATCTACTATGCCCTGCATATTTTCATCCAAATCATTTAATTACAATAATAACAAGCAAACGTCCAAGCACCAATTCCTGTAGCACACCACTTTCAGTCTGAGAAATAACCTTCCACCATCACTCTTCTCCTTCCTATCATTGATCCATCTGAATCTATTTAGCAAGCTCTCCCTGGATCCTGTACGACCTAACTTTCCAGACTAGCCTACCATTTGGGACTTTGTCAAAGGTTTTGCAGAAGTCCACACAGATGACATCTACTATCATTTATCCTCTTGGAACCTCTTCAAAAGATTCTTACAAATTTGTCAGGATATCCCATGCGCAAAGACTTTGCCTATCTAAATGCTGGTTAATCCTGTCCCTCAGGTCTCCACCAGTGATGTCAGATTCACTGGGTTGTGGCTCTCTGGCTTGATTTTGCTGCCCTTCTTAAATAATGGCACAGCATTAACCATCATCCAGTCTTTAACAACTTTACCTTTGGCTAAAGTTGAGCAAGGATCTCTACAAGGCCTTCCACAATTTCTTTCCTAGCTTCAAACAAAGTCTGAGGATGCAGGTACTAAGTCTGAGTCAGTGGTGAGGAAGGCAGATGCAGTGTTAGCATTCATTTCAACAGGTCTGGAATACAAGAGCAGGAATGTGATGCTGAGGCTTTATAAGGCACTGGTGAGGCCTCAGCTTGAGTTTTGTGAACAGTTTTGGGCCCTTCATCTTAGAAAAGATATGCTGGCATTGGAGAGGGTCCAGAGGAGGTTCACAAGGATGATTCCAGGAATGAAAGGGTTATCATACGTGGAATATTTGATGGCACTGGATCTGTACTCGCTGGAATTTAGAAGGATGAGCAGGGATCTCATTGAAACCTTTTGAATGTTGGAAGCCCTAGCCAGAGTAGCTGTGGGAGGATGTTTCCCGTGGTGGGAGAGTCTAGGACAAGGGAGCACAGCCTCAGAATAGAGGGGTGTCCATTCAAAACAGAGATGTGGAGAAATTTCTTTGGCCAGAGGGTGGTGAATTTGTGGAAATTGTTGTCACATGTAGCTGTGGAGGCCAGATCGTTGGGTGTATTTAAGGCAGAGATTGATAGGTTCTTGATTGGACATGGCATCAAAGGTTACGGGGCGAAGGCTGGGAAATGGGGTTGAGGAGGAGGGAAAAAAAGGATCAAGCATGATTGAATGGCAGAGTAGACTCGATGGGCCAAATGGACTAATTCTGCTCCTATTTCTTATGGTCTTATATTTGTATTATTTTTTTTAAACAGAACCCCATTTTTATCATTGAAAAACAGTGGTGCTCTTAACACATAGGCCAATTATTGAACTTAAGGCAACAAAGAATAATAGTTTGCCATTTTGTTCACAGGGTGAAAATATTGCCATGAATAGACATTCATAATACTTATTTTCTTAACAGTTGCAAAGTGCTGCTCAATTTGTGTTCCTGCCAAAAGGTGGTGTATAACTTTGTGTCCTTAGTTTCCATAATTTTATTTTTTATGTGTTTCTCTGTAAATTTGTCTTACATCTGTCATTGTTTTTTCATATCCTCATAAGTCCTCACGTTTTCTGTGTCTTATTTTCATATTTATACCTACCTCTAACAGGCTCAACTCTTTCTGCTTATCTTACTTCTTTCTTTTTGGCCCATTGAAAGCTGGAGGGAAGACCTCAAGGCATGCTGAAATCTCTCCTCAAAGAGCTGCAGGTGATTCATTGCTTATTCCCATCACTTTCGCATTTCTGACGTACTCTCGTGTAAACGCTTTTGTGGCTGTGATCCCTGATCGCACTGCTGGTCAGTGTTGAATACCATTGTAGCTTTCAGGTAATGGGATTTATTAACTAGTTAATTATCACCACCAGTGGGCCCATGCAATCTCCCACCAGAGCAATCAATTCACCAGTATGCACCCCCGCGTTATTTCCTTTTGGGTCCGCAACTTAGTCTCTCTCACAAACCCTTGATTCTTTCTGTACGTGATTATACTGAGTGGTAAATTATAGCAGCTAATTAACCTATGATCATGCCTTTGGGTGGGAGGAAATCAGATCACCCAGTAAAAATGCATATATCATGATGAGAATGTGCAAACTACACACAGACAGAACCTGAGGTTAGGATTAATCCCTTGTTTTTGGAGCTCTGAGACAACAATGGTGACTATGTCTTTCCTATAATAGTAAATAGCCTTTGGGTTAAGGGTATTTATGAATCCCTAATGCATTACGTTTGGACAATGTATTCATTGTTTTCTAATTAGGTGCCTTTTGCCTAATAAATGTTTTTGTGACTTTGCAAGGTAATGAATTGTATCACAGAAATACTATTGTGAATGACTTGCATAGTCTAATTGAATGATATTGAATTGAGAGATTTTCCAATGAATTAATTTATTCTGGTTATATTGTTTGTGATACGATAAAGTCGATTGTAAGAATTCTATTACTCCCGGAGGACTATAATGCTTTTCTGTGAATCAGGCCACATGATCTCTCCGCAATCTGCTCCTGCTCATCTGGAAGGCAAAACTGATGCCAGTCGAGAGAACAGTACTGTTGATTTTAGTAAGGTGAGTTGCTTCATTGGTAAAGTTGTAAGAAACAAAACAAACAATTTCAGTTGCACCATGCAAATTACTTATCTGGTATTAATATTTTGTTCATTCAGATTTTTGAAGTGTGTTTTCATAAATGATGGAACAGTTTTCTTTTGTTATTCAGGAGAAACCCAGACTACTTGGTGGGGCGGGGGGTGGGGGGGGGGGAGTCCTCACTCTTTGTCTCGGTCCCATGAATCCCTCATCTCTCTGTGTTACCTCCACCACCACATTGACAAATCAGCATCTGAGATACGCGGTGCTTGCTTCCAATCTCTCCCTTCCAATTAGTTCATGCTCAGCTACCGAACACTACACAGTAATGGCTGAAGTTGAGCATTGCTGCTTGAGGCATCCAAGGCATTATTATCGTGTAGTACAGGTCCTTTAACAGTGGTGCCGTAAAGTCTGAGGTTACTCTGAGGTGCAATCACAGAAGACAACAAATTGCACAGCTTTTGAATATCTCAGTGGAGATCTTTGTACGTCAGGTTTTCTGTGCGGTGTCATGTTAGTGCATTTCCTATACACCGATAAGTCCAACCCTTTGTTTCTGATTATGTAAATTAACCTTACCCAAAACTTAGTTTAACTTGCTCACTTCAGTCTCAAATTCACTTTGGGTGCAAATTTTAGTATCTGCCCCTAATGGAAATTCTGGGACGTTTTGAATGTAGAAGGTGAATATTCTGAAATGAGTTATGTTTGCTAAGTCAACATTCTAAGCCTGATGGAGCATGAATGAAATGAGAAAAGCGCATTCCATGCTTTTAACAAATTTGTTATAATGCATCAGAGAATGTTTGCTGTTTCGCAAGAGTGCAAATTAAAGGACATGAATGTATGGGACAGAAATTTTTAACAAATGGTATTGCTAAGCTTTAGCAGATTTGATTTTAAGATGGATAAAAATAATTGTAATTGAAATAAAATGTCCTGTTAGCAAATGTGACTTTCAAGTCAACCCACATAAAGCAGCTTCAAATCGGGTTTATTGTAATCTCCTTTTATATTTGATCATACTATAACCCAAAGCACAGACATTCTTAGTGGCATTTTGTTCAATGGATGTCTAGTTAGAGAAGATGTATTATGCTTGGTACGTGGTTTGGATAAACACCATTCATTGCAAACCAAACTGGGACTCAGACCTTTTATCTGGAGCATCTTTTAAAGTGGCATCTTATTTTCTCTAAAGTACTTTTATTTTTTGTCTTTCTAATCTGCTCTCATTATTACTTCGGTGTAAAGTCAGGCAGGTGTTCTTATACTTAATCTTCGTTAGTTCTCTTGTTAGGGTGAGTGCCAAGGGATGCATCTGATCATTATAATCTAAACTGCATTCTTATTTTTGTCTTTCATTTTTGAATGTGGATTTGCAACATGCACAAACATTTACTCCCTTCCTGGAAATAACTTAACGCAATGTGGTTGGTCAAAAATATTGCAATTGGTAACTACAACGGTACAATTACAGCATTTTGTTAACCCTGCAAAATTCCTTTAGTTGGATATGCCATAAGATGCAGTAGTTCGGTATACGTGAGGTGTTGCTTATCAAATCAGTGAAAGGATTGAAATTTGGCCATTCCATTTTGTCCCTTGCTGACCCTTGCCAGGTTCAGAACACGTACTAATAACATCGAGGCCGACATCTTTTGCCTCTCCACTGTCTCTGTACCATCAAGTTTCACTGTGTAACAAAATGCCATTGAATAGATGATTGACTTAAGCTTGATTACTGATGGAGCTGGCTTGAAATGCTTCTCCAACACCATATTTGCTATTTTGATGCGAAATAATATCAAAAGAATTGAAGAGATCTCTTTACTTGTAAAGCAACTTTGGCAAACATCTATAGATGTGTGGTGGAGAGTATATTGACTGGCTGCATCACAGCCTGGTGTGGAAACACTCATAAATCCTACAAAAAGTAGGGACACGGCCCTGTCTATGATGGGTAAAGCCCTCCTCGCCATTGAACACATCTACATGAAATGCTGTTGCAGGAAAGCAGCAGCATCCATCAACAGGGACCCCCCCCCCCCCAACCACCCAGAACATGCTCTCTTTTCGCTGCTGCCATCGGGAAGAAAGTACAGGAGCCTCAGCATTCAGAAACAGTATTATTCCTCAACCGTCAGGCTCTTGAACCAAAGGGATCTCTTCACTCATCTTCACTTGCCCCATCATTGAAATGTTGCTGCAGCCAATGGACTCACCTTCAAGGACTCTTCATCTCATGTTCTCGATATTTATTGTTTACTTATTTATTATTTCTTTTTGTGTTTCCACAGCTTGTTGTCTTCTGCACCCTGGTCGAACACTAAGTTCGGTGGTCTTCCATTGATTCTGTTGTAGTTATTATTCAGTAGATTTATTGAGTATGCCTACAAGAAAATGGATCTCAGGGTTGTATATAGTGACATATATGTACTTTGATAATAAACTTACTTTGAACATTAATTTCTCTATTACTCCCCCATTCAGAAACAGTTCTCTCCTTGTGGCCAGCGATGCATTTCTATGAATCAGTGCAACTTGTATCGAAACAAGTTCACTGCTATCGATCCCACTTGTGTGTCATTCTCAAAGCAGCCATTCTTCAATTTATGACAAGAATAGGATAGAGCATAGAACAGTACAGTGCAGTACGGGCTCCTCGGTCCATGGTGTGGTGCCATCCTTTTAACCTCCTCTTCAACCAGCCTAACCTTACCCACCTACACAGCCCACACCCTCTATTTTACTTACATTGATGACCTAGAGTATCTTTTAAATGTCCTTAATGTAGAAGCCCCTACCACAACCCCCTGCAGTGCATTCCAAGCACTTAATAGGAGTGGGCCTCTGTCGGTCAAGGTCGACTATGGATATTGCAACCTAGCTGTCTTTAATATGCAAGTCAGGACAGTACAATATGGAGGGCAAGCTGTTGCTCATGTTGCAAGCTCCTCGTCTCCACGCATCTGATGTTCCCAAAGGAACGGCAGAGGCTGATGCATTTTGACACCAGCAATGTCGCAGGAATTGTCTGCCACTGTTAAACTCAATGGAGGACTACCTTAAAGACTCCAACTCCGGATTTTTCCTTTGGGGTTTACTCCCAAGGCCTTCCCCATGCGTGGATATAGCTGCATGCCAGCGGGCATCAAACTTTTCCATCTCCTAGTGGAGTGCCAACCACAACTGACAAGCCCCATCTGCCTGAAGCAACAGTTTTAGGGTTCCAGGAACTTGCCTCTGCCTCTTCTGTAGGTAGAACAGTTCTGCCAGGCCTCGTAACTCAGTCACATGTGAAGACCAAGAGCTGAACATGGTTGTCAGAGGATATTTGAGGCACACCCTATAGGAAGCATTTAAAAAGTAGTGTGAGCTTATTTCCATTACCACCACTGGCTATAAAAACCTTAAGGAACCAAGCAGCTATTCTATAGGGGGACAAAAAATACTATCCCTGACGTACCCCTACACCACCTCCAAACACCTTTTATCTTTTGCCATTGCCGCCCTGGGAAAAAAGAGTCCGGCTCTCTACTCTATCTATGCCTCTTATCACCTTGTACACCACTATCAAACTGACTCCATCCTCCTTCATTCCAAAGAGAAACATCCTTAGCTCACAAAGCTTTAACTCATAAGATGTGCTCTCAGTCTAGGCAGCATTCTGATGAATTTCCTCTGCACCCTTTCTATAGTTTCTACATCTTTCCTATAATGAAGCAACCAGAAATGAACACAAGTGTTGTCTAACTATGGTTTAAGAGAGCTGCACCATTACCTTTCTGCTCTTGAACTTAGTCCCTTGACAAATGAAGGCCAACACACCATATGTTTTATTAACCACCCTAACTACCTGTGTGCCAATTTTGAAGGAGCTATTGTGGATTCCAAGATCCCTTTGTTCCTCCACACTGCTAGGAATCCAGCCACTAACCTTGTACTCTGCCTTCAAGTTCAACCTTCCAAAGTAATTTACTTTACACTTTCCTGGATTGAATTCCATTCACCACTTCTCAGCACAGCTTTGCATCCTACCTATGTCCTGGTATTACCTACGGCAGCCTCCTACACTATCCACAGCATTATCAACCTTCATGTCACCTGCAAATGTACTAACTCACTCTTCCACCTCCCTGTCCAAGTTATTTATAAGAGCAGAGGTTCCAGAACAGATCGCTGCAGAACACCGTAGTTCACCAGCCTCCAGGCAGAATACACTCCATCTATTAATGTCTGCCTTCTGTGGGCGGGTAATCCCGAATTCGCAATGGATCATGACTTTCTGGATGAGCTTACCATTGGCGAAACTTGTCAAAGGCTTTACTAAGATCTGCCACAAACAGAGAAGATGCGTATCCTGAGGAATATGATTCATATATCACCGGCTACATCTATAAGTGTATCGACAACATTAATACCTCGAGAACAGTAATCCCACAGCTAAACGTAGAGCTGCACTCCCTGCTAAAAGCATGGGGCGCTGCTTTCATAGCGGGATACAGAACAGCTCTTAGCGCAGCTAGAAGAAACCTCATCTTAAGCACCAAGAGGGCAAAGACTGTCTACAAACAAAAAAATTCAGGAATATCTCTCTCATAACTATCCTCAGTGTATGTGGCTGGGCATCAAGGGCATTGCTGACAAGTTAAGGAAAAACAGCGTGGACGGTACCAGCGACTCCCTGCTTCCCCTGACACGCTATAAACAATTTTTATGGCACGCTTCGATGCATGCAGCACAACGACAGCCACGAAAGCTAACCCTCCCCCCAGGTGAGCAAACACTGTCTGTAACAGCAGTGGACGTGAAAAGAACTGCAGAGAGCCAACCTCTGAGAGGCTGCTGGGCCAGACAACATCCCAGGCTGAGTACCCAGAACTCTCTGACATCTTCATGGATATCTTCACCACTTCACTCACCCAGGCTGCTGTCCCCACATGCTTCAAATCAGCAACTATCATCCCTGTGCCAAAGAACCCTACACCTTCAGAACAAAATGACTGACACCAATCATCATGAACAGCTTTGAATGGCTGCTAATTGCACGCATCAAAAATTCTATTCCTGCCACACTGGACACTCATCAATATGTTTACCGACAGAACTGCTCTATGGCAGATGCATAGCATCTGTCATGCACCTGTCACTGACATCTTGGGGGAGAAAAAGGGACTCTTGTATATTTTATATTTCAGTAATATTTGAGTAATCTTGTGTGTGTGTGTGTGTGTGTATGTATTTTTTTGATTAAGCATGCTTGTTCATTTAAATAATTCATTATGGGTTATATGTACAAATACATGAATTGCATAAATCATCATGCTACCTCATGATACATGTGCATCTTGCTTAAAAAACAATGTTAGACTTACATTTCAGACTTCTGTGTTTTCCTTTGAATAAGCTTAATGTCTTGAAGTCATAACTTATGTCAGAATGTTGCTCCTGGATTTCAGTTCAGTATTCAACACTTTTCAAGAGTATTCAACAGAATTCAAGGTCCAACAAACCTTGGTGAACTGACTCCTACTCCTCAGTCTAAATTCACCACTGTACAACTGGATGTTAAACTTTCTAACCAATAGACCTCAGATAGTCAGGATGCACTCTGCTCTTCCCTGCTCATCACTCCCAACACCGCTGCCCCCTTCCCCCCATGACTGTGTACTCAGTTCCCTGATGTACACTCTGATCACACATGACTGAACGACTAAACACCCGGGTAATCACATTGTCAAGTTCACCGATGTGGTGACAGTGTTGAGGTTCATCACAAACAACAATGGGACGGGTAACAGAGGAGGTAGAAGAGCTCAAGGCTAAGTGCAAGGAAAGTAATTCTCAATGTCAACAAGTTCAGGAGAACTCACATCACTCCTCTTTACAACGGTGGCACAGCAGTGGAAACTGAGCCGTTTCAAACTCCTGCGAGTGAATATCTCACATAAACTCTCATGGTCCAGGAACACATTTACATTTTCAAGAAAGCTCACCATTGCCTCTACTTTCTGAGGAGGCTGAAGAGAGCTGGAGTGTGCATGTCTATATTTATGACCTTCTACTGATGTGCAGTAGATAGCATGCAAAAATGCTGCATCACTGCACACTACCAAACTGCACAGCAATAGAGAGGAAAGCTCTACAACGGGTAGTCAGAAGTGCGCAATGCATCGTCGGCGCCAACCTACGCACCATCCACGGCATATGTACAGAAAGGTGCGACATTACACACCGTCCACGGAATATATACAGAAAGGTGCGACATTACACACCGTCCATAGAATATATACAGAAAGGTGCTGGGAGAATGTCAGCAAAGTCATGGAGGGTTCCCCTTCCCCTCCCCCCCCCCCCCCATTCTGCTCATGGACTGTTTGTTCCACTCACATCAAAAACAGTTGCTTTTCCCAAGCAATGAAGCTGAAAGCTGATCAACACCTCCACCCACTAACCCACCCTACTATACTCCCCCCACCACTTTATCATTTCCCGTCAGAGTCAACTTATCTACAGACACTCCTGTGTCTATCATCACTTATGGACATACAATTGAACTATGTTTATAAGCTACCTTATCTATTTACATTTGTTGTGCTTTTTATTATTATGTTCGTTATCTTTTTGTGTTCCATCAGATCCAAAGTAACAGTTATTTCATTCTCCTTTACTGTTGTGCACTGGAAATTACATTAAAGAATCTTGAATCTTAAATACAATACATCCACCATTCTAACTTCATCAATTTTTGTCACTTCTTTGAAAAAGTTAATCATGCCCATGAGGCAAGAATTGTCCTTCGTAAAGCTATGCTGACTAATTCTAATCAGACTATGCTATTCCAAATGCCCATAAATACGGTCCCTAAGAAGCCTCTCCATTAGTTTACCAACCACTGAGGTAAGACTTACTAGTCTGTAATTTCCAGAATTAATCCTATTACCTTTCTTGGATAAAGGTACAGTATTTGTTATCTTCCAAACCCAGGTACTACTCTTGTGGCCAGTTAGCAGCTAAAGATCATTTTCAGAGCCACAGTAATCTCTCCCTTATTTCCCGCAGTAACCTGCAGTACATCCCGTCTGGTCACAGTTACTTATCTATCCTATGTTCTTCCTAAACTCCAACACTGCCTCTTTCTTAACCTCTGCAAACTTCAGCACATTGGTCTGTTCTACACTGACCTCACGTTCATCAAGATCCCTCTTATTGGTGAACATTGAAGTAATCAGTCCATTAAGGACCTTCCCTACTTCTCTAACTTTAGGCACATACTTCCCCCTTTATCCCTGCATGTTCCTGCCCTCACTCTAGTCATTCTTATGTTCTCCGTGTACACTTAGAATGCTTTGGACTTCTTAATCTTACTCACCAAAACCTTCTCATGTGACCTCCTAGCTCTCCTAAGCATTGTCTTAAGCTTCTTCCTGGCTACTTTATAATGCTCAAGAGTCCAGTGTGATGTTTGCTTCCTAAACCATAAATATGCATCCTTTTTACTCCATCTATCTTAATAAGCATGATTCCTTCACCCTACTATCTTTCCTCTGTCTCAGTGGGACAAGCTTACCCAGAATTTCATGCAAGTGTTCCCTCAACCTCCACATTTTTGGTGTGCATTTTCCTGAGAACATCTGCTCCCAATTTATGCTTCCAAGTTCCTGCCTTATAGCCATGTAATTAACCCTGCCAAAATTAAGTACTTTCTTGTGTTATCTGCTCCTATCCTTGTCTATGGCCATGCTAAAGATCAGGGAGTTATGGTAAATATGATCCATGGAGGGAAAAAGATCTTAAAGACAGAGTGAAATAGATTCTGGATATTTTGGTGCAGTGTATTCCCATGGGTAGAAAGTGTAACTTTATAGGAAAGGTGGAGGGATGGAGATGCGTCTCTACCAAAGAAGTTGTAAGGCGCTCCTTCCCTCTGCTAGCCTACAGATCACCCATGGACAAGGTTTAGCACCTGCTTAGCCGGCACCCCAAATCAGGGTCAGGTGAAGCCATGGGAGCAGGTAGTGTTTGGTTGTATATGCAGCTGGTGCATATCACAATCCTAGTTATGTGACCGCTGATGCCAGACAGACAATCTCTGAACAGTATTGATAATGGCTGGGGTCACGTGCCTTGTAAAGACACTGCGAAGAAGGCAGTGGCAAACCACTTCTGCAAAAATTGCCAAGACCTAGGTCACCTAGGTCATATGACACAGCACATAACAAACAAATGATTTTTTTCCCATAAAGTACCTTATTTAACTTACGTTAAGGCATTCATATAAGAAATAGAGTGGTCTACTTCTGTTTCCAACTTGTATGTCTGTGTAGGGGTAAATAGATTTTGGATGAAAAGACATGGAGAATTAAAATTAAATTTTAATTAACTTCCTTCATCATTCCATACTGGAATAAATTGAAAGATATACAGAATGCCATATTATTTTAAGCATAGAAGTTAAAACATAAAATACAACACAGGAACAGGCCCTTTGGCTAACAAGATTGTGCTAAGCTAATTAAATTAGAAATCAAATGCCCAGCTCAGCTCATTCCTTCTGTCCACAGAATATCCATATCCTTTCATTTGCAATATATTCACATGCCCATCTCAGAGGCCCTTGAACAGTCCTAACGTACTTATCTCCATTACCACCACAAGCAAACACATTCTAGGCATTCCCTCTGTGTAAAAAAGAAAAACAATTTGTCCCCTGCATCTCCTTTGAAGGTTTCCCCCTCACCTTCAATGCATTTCAACTCAGGGATAAAGATACTATCTATTCCTCTCATAAACTTATAAACCCCTATCAAGTTTCCTATCAACCTCTGCTGTTCCAGAGAAAACCAACCCAAGTTTGTCCAATCTCTGTTTATAGAACATGTCTTCTCATCCAGGAAGCATCCCGAGAAAAACGTCTTTTGCTTCCTCTCCAGAGCTTCAACATCCTTCCTGTAGCGGGGTGACCAGCACTGAATGCAATACTCCATTTGCAGCCTAACTAGAATTTTATCAAGCTGCAGCATAACTTCCTGACTTTTGAACTCAATTTCTTGACCAATAAAGGCCAGCCCACCATATGCCTTCTTCACCACATTATCAACCTGTGTAGCTACTAGTTGGGAGCTGTGCGGCTGCACCCCATGATTTCTCTGCTCATCAACACTGTTAGAGTCTTAACAGTGTACTGTCTCTTCACAATTGATCTCCCAGGTGCAACACTTCACATTTGGCTGTGGTTAAACTCCATCTGCCATTTCTCTACCAATATCTACAATTGAACTATATCACGCTGTATCCTTTGCCAGAATTCTACACTATCTTCCTATTATCTGCACACTCACCATCCCACGCATCCACGTTTTAATCCCTACAGAAAACCACTAGTTACAGCCAGAATAAATCCCATCAACCACTACCCTCTGTCCTCTAAGGGCAGGCCAATTTACCTGTATGAGTCTCCCTTGAGGACCTTGTCAAATACCTTACTAAAATCCATCCACAGACATCATCCCTCAGCTCTACTTTCATCAGTCATCTTCGTGTGAGGCAAGTGTTGTCCTTGATTGAGATTTTTGAGGAGGTGACAAAGCCATGCTGGCTGCCCCTGATTAGGTCATAAATGTCCAATTGCTCATCAATCTTATCCCTAACAATCGCTACGACTGATATGAGATTCACCACTCTATGATCTCCTGGATCATGCATGCTTCCTTCCTTCCTTGAATAATGGAATTACGGTCGCTGCTTGCCAGTCCTCCAGGACCTCACCTGTGTTTCGAGGGAGCACAAAGATTGGTCAAAGCCCCAGTAATATCCTCCCTTCCCTCTCAAAAACCTGGGGTATATTGTTTTAAGCCTTGGGGAATGTATTTACCTTAAAGTTCTTTGAGACCCCACACTCCTGTCTTCTCTATCTTGAAGTGCTGTAGGAAATTAAGACACTGCACACTGATCTTCCTGACCTCCATGTCCTTCCCCTTGGTAAATACTGAGGCAAAATACTGATTTCGGACTTCACCCACATCCTTTGCTTCCAAGCATATGTTCCTGTTTTATGCTTGAGTTGTACGACCTAGATATTTTCTTGCCCTTGATGTATTTATAAAATGCCTTGGAATTCTTTTTTAATTCTACTTGCCAGGGATATTTCTTGGCTCTCTTAATTCTCTTAGTTCTTTTCTGGCTTCTTTATATTTCTCAAGAGTTCTGTTTAATTTAATTTCTTAAACTTACATGCACTTCCTTTTTCTCTTGACTAAATTCACCACCCCTCTTAACATCCAAGATTTCCTGTCCTTACCATCCTTGTCCATCCTCCTTTTGGAATATATTTTTTGAGTACTTGGTGGAGTTTATTCTTTCAGTACCTTCCATATGTCAGATGTGAGCATGCCCAAAAAGAGCTCTTCCCAATTAACTCCCTCTAGTTCCTGCCTAATACTTTTGCAATTTACCCTGCTCCAATTTAATACCCTCCCACAAGGTCCATACTGATCCTTATCTGTCATCATCATCATCATTATGTGCTGTGTCATATGACGAGGATGATCATGGTCTTTTCTCTATCCATGACCATGACAGAAGAAGTTATCTAGAGCTATCCTAAAACTGAAGGAGTTGAGATCACTATACCCTAAATGTTTTCTCACTGACTCATCAGGTGCAGTAAGTCCGATCACCTGGTTGTGCTTCTTCTCCCAGCATGTAGGCAGAGACTAAAGACTGCAGCACCAGTGGTGAGGACCACCAAAGTATGGTTAAGGGAGGCGCAGGAGTGCTGACAGGACTACTTTGAGTCAGTCGACTGGACAATAGGGATTCATCTTCGAATCTGAATAAATATGCCACAGTTGTCACTAACTCATCAAGACCTGTGTCTGTGCTTTCGAGAAGCTGAACCAAAAGCTATGGATGAACTGGGAGATTTAGAGTTTGCTGAGGGCTAGATCTGTGGCACTCAAGTGTCCATATATGACCAATGGAAGGACATTTTAAGAGCTAAAAATCAATTCCAATTGAGATTATAGGCAGAATCAGAAGCATATCAGCTCTGGCAGAGTTTGCAGGTCATTACTTCCTACACAGCAAAACTGAACATCATGAATGGTTGTGATGCTTCACTCTTAGATGAGCTCAATGCCTTTTATGCACGTTTTGAAAAGGAGAATAAAACTACACTTGTGTGAGCCCCTGCAGTATACGGTAACCCTGTGATCTCTGTCTTGGAGGCCGATGTCAAAACTTCTTTCAAGAGGGTGAACCCTCAAAAGGCAGATACAATCTCACTGGCTCTCCATTCGGCCTTAGATCACCTAGACAATAGTAATACCTAAGTCAGACTGCTGTTTATTGATTACAGCTCAGCATTCAACATAATCACACCCTCCGTTCTTATCAACAAGCTCCAAATCCTGAGCCTCAGTACCTCCTTCTGCAACTGGATCCTTGACATTCTCAACCGGAGCCTGAGTAGATTGGAAGTAATGCCTCCTCCACACTGACAATCAACACTAGCGCACCTCAAGAATGTGTGTTTAGCCCACTGCTCTATTCTTTCTACTCCCACGATTGTGTCGATTATAAATTTGCTGACAAAACTATTATTGTTGGCGGAATTTCAGATGGTGATGAGGAGGCAAACAGGAGTGAGATTGATAACTGGATGAGTGGTGTTGCAACAAGCAGTGAGGAGGTACAGGAGCCTGAGGGGACACACTGAACGTTTCAGGAACTGCTTGCTCCTCTCTGCCATCAGATCTCTGAATGGACCATGAACATTTCATCACTATTTTTTCCCTCTCTTTTTGCACTACTTATTTAATTTCATTTAAAAATTATATATCTACTTATTGTAATGTACAGTTTTTTATTACTATGTATTGCAATATACTGCTGCTGCAAAACAACAAATTTTAGGACATACGCCAGTGATATTAAAACTGATTCTGATTCTGCCCTTCTTGTAAAATTGCCAACATAATTATTTAAGAAACCCTCTTCGAAGCATATGCCAAATTCTAAAGCTCTTGCACTAAGGAGCTGCCAACCTATATCAAGGACGTTAAAGTTTCCCATTATAACAACTCCGTTGTTTTTATACCTCTCACCACTCTGCTTGCAAACCTGCTCCTCATACCTTCCGGTGGCTTTTAGAAGGTCTTTCTTGGTTTTGAGTTCTTGTCATATAGACTGATAATCTGGAGTGAGTTGGGACAAATTTAATCTGGAGTGGATGAGCCCTTGATTATGTGTCCTCTGACTGCAGTTGTGTTCTTGTCCCTGATTAATCATGGAATTTCACTCCTCCATCTTGTTTATCTCCTCCTATACCTTTTCTAAAATATTGGAGCTTCTCTCAACCAAGTCTTTGTGAAGGTCACAACATCACAGTTCCACCAGCTGGAATTCATCACCCTTACCTTTACTCTTAGCATTAAAATAGGCACACTGCAAGCTGCCTGTCCCAATGCGTCTATTATTCCCGCCTGTTTTTACTGGGCATGACATCTAACTTCCTCAATCCCAACATTTTCTGACATCCCAACCCCCTGCCAATGAAAATGCTATAGGCAAAGGTTTTTTTTCACATGCATGAACTGCTTTAGCTGAAATCCAGTGTTAAGTTTGTCACGAATGTGGATGTATAGAAACGTAGCCTGTGCATTGTTAATATTGTATATATCAATATGATGCTGATAACATACATATGTAATATAATGGATGTACGATGAGATAATGAAACAGTAAGTGTGTCGAGGTTCTGTTCCCATCAATGCATTTAGATAAAGGTGCCAATATTTATCTGTAGATATGGGAAGTATTATGTGATGTATAAACTATTTTTGGTTGTCTTTTGAAAGAATGGTTCTACAAAGCAACAGAAAATTCTAACTCACATAAAGCCCGTTAACAGCGGAGGGATTGAATTTTTGAAATAATTACAAAGGAATTAATGAAGACTTGAGCCAAGTGCACAGTTAATTAAGACAGAATTTAATCCCATACACTCCTTGAGAGAATGCAGCACAGAACTGCAATTGCAGTTTTTAAGGCTAATTTAGTATAAACCTTTCAGGCATTTCACTATTGTAGTTGCCAGGACAGCCATTCTACTGTTCTCTTTGCTGTGACTGCCACCTTATGTTGCTGTTTTTGACGCATTGCAGTAGATCGTGAGAGATGAACAGCATATAAATTAAGTAGCATTTTTATGTGAATGTAAAGAAGAGGATGATCCCCATTCCACACTATTATGACAAATAGAAAATTGTAAAATACAGAGTTATAAATTCTTTCATCAAAGAGGGAGTTATTTTGTAGTTTATATATATTTAAAGTAAATATTCACTTCGATAACGTTACTAAGCACAAGTACATATCCCCAGTAGACTTGGGTGCCATTTGTTAGTTGGAAAACATGATGCTAAAAATAATCCTGGTGTTTATGCTGTGTAAGGGATAACATTAGGGGTGCACATTACACTGACTGAATATAGATCAAATTCTATTTTTATTCAGTATTCTTAAAAATTACTTTTGAGCTCCAGGAACTAATTTCATAATTCTCCATTCTTTTTTTTAATGCTGCAACTAAGTGGACATTTTTTGATATTTGAAATGTATTTTTAAAGTATTTAATGATCTGTCAGATTGCAATATTAAGTTGTCAAAGTGGGATTGAGTTGCACCTTGCCTTATGAGACAAGGGTTTTTTTTAGCTGGCAGTCTGAAGTGGGGCTACTTTTAGCAGTATTCTATGAGATGGGCACAATGAATTGGAATTAATGTGGTGAGTAATGTGCAAGATGGGGCTGCCCCATTAATACAGGAAAAGCTATTTTTCACAGTCAGAAATGCAATATCTTCACCGTCGTTTATTTCAACAACTGAATGACAGGACAGAGTACATTTACAAAAATTGATTTTTCTCAAGATCAGGGACACTATAAATTTACAATGCTGACCATTTCTAAGACTCACAAGAAAGGTGTTTTATTGCAGCAGTGCGTAACAGATGCTGATTTTGTTGTGGTTATATATTTAAAAACACAAGTACCAATCTTCATGTTTTCTTCCCTGCCTTCTGACTGCGCTAGTTTCTATCACTTTATTCCTTGCATCCCTTGTCTGCCCACTCACTGTTTCACTCATTATCCCCCCTCGCTGCCACACTCACTGCTCCCCTTTCTATCTCACCTCCCTCCTCCATTATCGGCCCGCCTGACCAATGAACTCACCATCTGCCACAAACCAGGAAATGCTGAAAATACTCAGTAGGCCAAGAAGCATTTGGCCTGGGGTTGATGACACAATTAACCTAAAACGTTGACTGTTTCGTCTCTCAACTTTCCATCTATCTAAAACTAGAATTTGTCTAAAATTATAATAGAGTGACTTTTAATAGATAATATTTGCCACTTATTCACATATGACTTATTGATCCTTATTACACAGAGCCATAGAAAAGTACAGCACAGAAATGGGCCCTTCAGCCCATCTAGTCCGTGCTGAACCATTTAACCTGGCTGTTATCGACCTGCACCTAGATAACAATTTATAAAATTATATTGTTCTCCTTTAGGTGGATATGCACTTTATGAAAAAGATACCCCCAGGCGCAGAGGCTTCAAATATCCTAGTCGGAGAACTTGAATTTCTGGATCGATCAATTGTTGCGTTTGTTCGTTTATCTCCAGCTGCAGTTTTATCTGGAGTTGCTGAAGTTCCAATCCCAACACGGTGAGTCTTGCAGGTGCACATTGCTTGTTACTCTCTGACAAGCAGCTGTTCATGATGAATGTGCTGAAACATCAATTAGAACCAAAAACATTTCAGCTGATAAGGACCTTTAGCACAATATGCTCTCTTTTAAGTTCTAATCTTAGAAACCCAAATATTTTACATCATTTGGGAACTAATTGCTAAGGTGAAAGATATTAGGCCCTCTGCTCAAACCAATGAGAAATTGTTGTTTTTTCCCCTAACACCAATGAAACTGTCAGGGATCGGTGGACTGCTTTGTCTCCAGCCTTCCTTATAGCACCTCTTATTTTATGTCAAAATGAGACTTTTGAGCCCCTGTGACTTGAATTGAACAGAATAGAACATTTTCTTGAACAGAAGGTAAATCTTTGTTCATTCATTCATTATGTGCAGTGTCATATGATGTGGGTGATCATGATCTATAACCATGATTGTTCTTGGCAAATTTTTCTGCAGAAGTGGTTTGTCATTGCCTTCTTGTGGGCAGTATCCTTACAAGACGGGTGACCCCAGCCATTCTCAATACTCTTCAGAGATTGTCTGCCTGGCATCAATGGTCGCATAACCAGAACTTGTGATATGCACCAATTGCTCATATGACCTTTCACCACCTGCTCCTATGACTTCACATGACCCTGATTAGGGTGCTAAGCGGGTTCTACACCTTGCCCAAGGATGACCTGCGGGCTAGCGGAGGGAAGGAGTGCCTTTACACCTCCTTTGATAGAGACGTATCTCCACCCTACCACCCATGGAAAATGTTTACATTTCCAAAAATTGTTTTTTTTCCCTTTGTAAAATGTTCCTTTAAAGTTCTCCTGTGTTGCTAAGTTGCCCCATTTTCCCACTTATGGTTGATTTGACGAAAGCAGAAAACAGTACTTTTTTGAGAGAGTAATTTCTTAATAGTCCATTGAAAGAAATGTTAACCCTGTTCAAATGTAGTTTACAATGTGATTCTGGGTGTAAGGAAATAAAACTCAGAGAACTGTACTGAGCATGGTGGTGAGATTGGTGACATTTATTAAGACAGAGGTTTTGCAATGAGCTCACGAAGGATCGCTGCTACATTAATATTCATGGGGATGAGAAAAGTTTAAATATTAATGTGGCATTGATGGATAAAGTCACGTAGGATACCTTCTACGTTACAAGGGCTTCAATGTTGGATGTAAATAATCTGATATAGGGGAGAACCATTTTTATTCTTTACATTTTTCCCCCTGTCATAGATTTTCAGACCACAATTATCGATGTTGACACAGAAGAATCATGCTCGGCTGAGTCAGAAGCATATTTAATGATGCTGCTCTTAATTCATTCAGCATGTTTCTTGTGGGGAAAGTAGGTCATGTTAATGCACAATGTGTCTGTTGCTGGTCAATCAAAACCAGCCAGGTTTTAATCCTTCTGCATCTCTCACAGTTCATCTTTTACAGTGGGCCTGTCTGAGCAGTCCTGAACCACTGCTGGGAACCAGAGACATGGAAGTCCCATTTAATATACTTCTAAAAAATGCTGGAGGAACTCAGCAAGTCAGGCATTAATGGAAATGAATACACAGTTGAAGTTTTGGCTGAGCCTCTTCTTCAGGCCCAAGACATCGGCTGTTTATCCGTTTCCATAGATGCTGCCTGACCTACTGAGTTCCTCCAGCGTTTGGTGTCTATTGCTTTGGATTTCTAGCTCTGCAACTTTCTGGTATTTATTTGCACTATGTGTCTGACAAGCCTATCCTTTCCTCTGTAAGGAGACCGAAATTTAACTCTGCTCTTAAAGTGCAGCCCTTTCCTGTAAATGCTAGCACATTTGTTATCTTAATTCCATAGGACCATAAGGAGCTGAATTAAGCCATTCAGCCCATCGAGTCTGCGCATACCTTCTGTACCTTCATGTTACCTTGTGCCTTTGTCCTTTTTGTTCAAAGACTATTATGTATGGATGTTATGTATGGTGGGCTGAGATACGTCTACCAAAAGAGGTGCCAGGCACTCCTTCCCTCTGCTAGCCTGCAGGTCACCCTTGTGCAAGGTGTCGCACCTGCTTAGCCCCCCCCCCCCCCCAATCAGTGTCACGTGAAGCTATGGGAGCAAGTGGTGGATGGTTGTATGAGCAGCACAATCCTAGTTATGTGACTGCTGATGCCAGACAGACAATCCCTGGTGAGACACTGCCTAGAAGAAGGCAATGGCAAACTATTTCTGTAGAAATATTTGCCAGGAACAATCATGGTCATGGATAGACTGTGATCATCTATGTCATATGACACAGTATGTAATGATGAAGATGGACATTTGCCAGGCTTACATTATCTACAAACTTTGATTTTCCATTCTTTCTACCGATTTTCCCATCTCACTGTCCTTTGAAACTTCCTTGCCCCCTTACCTAACTTGTCTCTGTCAGAATGCTGATGAACATGTTGACCCTGTTTCTCATTCCACACTCGCTGCCTGACCTGAGCAAATTTCAGGCCAAAACCAGGGTATTTTAGCCATAACATTGATTGTTCTTTTCCTTATATATATGCAGCCAGAGCTATTGAGTTCCAAACTCCAAAATCCAAAGTAAATTTATTTTCAAGTTACATATCTGTCATCATACACAATCCTGAGATTCGTTTTCTAGCAGGCTTACTCAGTAGGTCCAAGACACATAACAGAATCAATGCAAGACTACACCCAACAGGACAGACAAGCAATCAATGTGCAAAAGACAGCAAACTCTTCAAATATAAAAGAAAAGTAATAAATAAATAAGCTATAAGTAGAGAACATGAGATGAAGAGTTCTTGAAAAATGGGTCCATATCTGTGGAAACAATTCAGTGATGGGACAAGGGGAGGAGAAGATGGCAGCGAGTTGCAGCGCGCGCGGCCGCTCTGAAATTATATCGGTATTTGTTAAGTAGGTACCGTGCACAATCCTGATTTGATGGAGCCAGACGTGAGGAGCGCGGAGGAACATCTGGAGAAACTTCTGAAATGCCTGCTTCGCTGCCGCTGCTATTGTGTGATTGAGAATCTCGGAGAGGAAGGCCCCAAATCCTCGGCTTTGCCTATTGCCTGTTGCCGGGGCCGGGGCCGGGGTCGAAGCGCTCGGCAGAGATGGTGCTCGGTGCTGAGCATCAGAGGGCTGATCGGAGGCTCGAAGTTTTTGGACGGACTCAAGAATTGGTTGTGGTCGGGTGCTTCCAGGGTGCTGCATCGACACTGGAGGTTCATGGCAGGAAGAGTTTTTCTTCCTCCTACCGTCTGTGTGAGATGATGGGACTTTCGAGAGACTTTGAGACTTTTTTTTACCGTGCCCATGGTCTGTATCAAATTACAGTATTGCTTTGCACTGTTGTAACTATGTGTTATAATTATGTGGTTTTTGTCAGTTTTTTAGTCTTGGTTTGTCTTGTGTTTCTGTGATATCACACTGGAGGAACATTGTATCATTTCTTAATGCATGCATTACTAAATGACAATAAAAGTGGACTGCGTGTCCTCATAATCTTAAAAAAAAAGTGAAGTTATCCCTACTGGTTCAGGAGCCTGATGGTTGAGGGATAATTCCTGAACCTGGTGGTATGGGTTCTGGGGCTTCTGTACCTTCTCCTGATGGCAGTTGTGTGAAGAGAGAGCATGGTCTAGTTGGTGAGGGTTCCTTGATGATTGGTGCTGCTCTCTTGTGACGGTGCTCTGTGTAGATGTGCTCAGTGGTGGAGAGGGCTTTATCTGTGATGAACTGGGCCATCATGTTTGTTGGATTTTCTGTTTGAACATGGGCATGGTGTTTCCGTTCCAGACCGTAATGCAACCAGTCAATATACTCTCCACCACACATCTTTGTCAAAATGTTAGATGTTGTGCCAAATCCTTGCAAGATTCTAAGGAAGTAGATGCACTGCTGTGGTTTCTTCATAATAGCACTTGTGTGCTGGGCCCAGGACAGGGCCTCTGAAGTGATAAAACCATCCAGCATTTTGTCTGTGTTTTTCAAGATTGTCTGTATTGGCAGAATCTCTTGTGTCTGAGCATTTTTGATATTTTCGGTTTTATTTTGTATTCCTTTTTTTCCCACTCAGGTTTGTATCACAAGCAGCTTTTGCTTATTGCAGTTACTCCTCCTTCATTGGTTGTTGATTAGCGTTAACTGTGTTACAAGGAGGCAGGTTCACGGGTTTAGTAAGTGAGACAGAAGACACTGATTATGAATTCCACATTGATCATTTATTTACAAAGAGTAAAGCATTTGACCAAATTTCTAAGTCCTGCCAAGTTACACTAACCATTCAACAAACAGGTACTTGGTGAAGAATGTGCGTGGGCCCTTCTGTATCTGCAGCGTACTTTTTCAGAGGGCCTTCAGCACTGGTCGTGACCTCAGTGTGAAAATTAGTGCCCTGAAGACAACGGAAAGGCACCTGTAACTGGACTCTGGTGCCCGGTGCCATGGCACAGAAGGCAACCAATGGGGAAGTACTGCTACATCGTTCAAACAGGCGTAGAAACGGCTTTTCAACTGACAAGTAAACTAATTTCTATTTGCCACCACACACATTTCTGCACATTAACTCATCACCAAATCCCAATCCCATGGACTCTTACTGAATGTCACAGCCCTTGTGTGAGAGTTTATGAAAATCCTTGGAAACTTTGAATACGAATTATGTTCACTGGTTTTCCCATTAGCTACCCTGCTAATTACATCTTTAGAAAACATTTACAAAGTAAAATCATAAAATAGTTATCAGAGAGAATGAAGGCATCCAGCTCTCTGTGAAAGTTAAATCTCATAGCCCTTTCCTTATGAATTTTCCCTCATGATCTATTTGTCTGATTTTTTTTACAATTGATTTTCTTCCCCTTATACTTGCAACCGCTAGTCTTTGATCACTAGTGGCAACAGCCTTCCACTATTGACCTGTTCTGAACCCTTCATTATTTTATATACTGTGCTCAGACCTCCATTCAATCCCAGTACCTACAATTTACCATTATAGATATAGTCCCTCATCTTGGGATGATTCTGATAAATCTTTTTTGGACCTTCTCTAATGTCATGTCCTTCCTATGATTCAATGAACACAATACTCCATTTAAGTTTGGATTGGTGTTTCTAATGATCTAAGGCAGCGGTCCCCAACCACCGGGCCACGGACCGGTACCGGGCCGCAAAGCATGTGCTACCGGGCCGCGAGGAAACGATATGATTTGGCGATATGAGTCAGTGGCACCTTTCCTCATTCTCTGTCACGCCCACTGTTGAGTGAGCGTACGCAAGGTCATTACACACGCGTTATCCATGTCAATGCGGGAAGAAGATCAACTCCTCGAGCTTGCAAATGACGGCGGGCTGAAATATATGTTTGACATAACATCTCTGGATCAAAGTCAAGGCTAAATATCCTGAGATAGCCACGAAAGCACTGAAAAAGTTGCTTCCATTTCCAACGTATCTCTGCAATGAATGCAACGTAAACTAAATTGCAGAATAGACTGGACATAAGGAACCCCCGTCGAGTATCGCTGTCTCCCGTCACCCCTCGAGGGCACCGTCTTGTTGCAGGGAGACAAGCCCAGGGCTCCCACTGATTCAGCGATATTAGTGTGTTGCAATGATTTTATATATTCATACGAGGAAAATATGTGCTGTGTGTTTAATATCCAAACGTTACTTAAAATGTTATGATGCTATTGACTTATAAGTGACTTATAATTGACTTATCACTATATTCATGCGAGGAAAATATGCACTGTGTGTTTAATATTAAATTTGTTAGATAAACCCTTTTAGAAATGAAATTGAGTGTATTAGCCACTTATCACCTATATTCCGGTCGTGATTAACAGCACCAACCCCCCCGCCCCCCCGTACAGAATCGCCAAAAACGATTTGCAGAAAAAAAATCGGCACATACATGCATGCGCAGGTCACGCATGCACGCATGGATGCCCATGCAAGGCTTCATGGTGATGGTAGTCTTTCTCGGGGTATACAGAACGTATTTGACTGCTACTCTTGTCTGTTGGCAACCCTCCCCCCCCCCCCCCCCCCCCGGGTCGGCTGGTCCTCTGCAAGAATATTGTCAGTAATAAACCGGTCCGCTGTGCAAAAAACGTTGGGGACCCCTGATCTAAACCATGGTTTGAAAGGGAATTGTTCATAGATAAGTAGATACATCTAGGCAGAGGTACAGAAGTCTGAAGACCCATACTCGGTGTGGAACAGCTTCTTCCCACCTGCTGTCAGATTTCTAAATGACCCATGAACACTTACACATTATTCTTTTTTTGCACTATTTATTTATTTTAGGAGGTGTGTGAAAAATATATGTAATTCAAAGGAAGCATTGTAACTATTGAGTTGTCCTGCTCTTAACTTTTGATCTTTAGCATATAAAACGTCATGTAATATTGCGTTGAGGAGGCCCCTTCGTCCGAGAGTGTTCAGGCTTCTTCTGTCTGCATTTTGAACTATTGTCCTCCAGGCATGAGCTCCTGTTACGGAAGGGTTTCATATTCCACTTCATTCTTTCCCTTTTCATGTCGGTTACAGCTTCTGTGCGGCAAGCAACCATATGCCTTTTCACTGTCACATGACTGCAGTGTAACATGCACTACAATTATTCGATTGTGCATTTTATGTTCAGTGAGGCATTGCCTTAGAGACTAATTATAGGATGTTGCTTTCTTTGCATAGACAGATGCAAAGTTTTACTGCCCTGTGGTTTGTGTTCTTTGTTGTGTGGTTAGGAGTTCCACGGAACTAACATCTTTTCTATTGGAAACAAATAACCTTGTTTCCCAGGAGGGTCTCTTCAGTTTTTTGTTTACTTCCAACTGGTCAGGGAGGTGATCAATTTCTTTGTAGAAGTGGTTTTGGAAACATTTTGCTTGCTGTGTGTGCTATTGATGGGGGGAAAAAAATCAATAGTAATCTCTTTTCAATTGCACACTGAGTGTAGCTGCTAAAATAGTGGAAAGTTTGTTTCTGGCTACTGTTCTTTGATCATGTTCAATTTTATTTTTGCTTGCATTTGTTGGGGCGTGTCTGTTACTTTGCTCATGTGGAAATGATCTGGGATGTATTGTCATGGAAGTTTCATTGTTATTGAAAGTACCATTCAAATATTATTCCATGGAACAGTACTGTTGTAGGAGCTGATATTAGGTCAGTAATTGTAGTGGTTAGCACAAGGCTTTACAGTGCCAGTGATCTGGGTTCAATTCCTGCCACTGCCTGTAAGGAGTTTGTACGTTTGTGTGTGTGTGTGTGTGTGTGTGTGTATTTATATTTAATTCTGCAAATCACCTCAAATTTTTGACTTAGTTTTTGATCAATTACATAGTTAGTGATATCTGAATAGTTTGTAAACCTTAAATATACAAAGTTGCCATTCATTGCATAATAAACAAAAATACATCATAAATATATTTATTTCCAAAATCAAATTGAGCGAGAGAAATGTAGTATTTCCTTTAGCACCATCCTTATGACACCTCACCAAAATGTGTGATAGGTTTAATTATGAGAAAATTTCTGAGAAACAGGACAAACAATACTTTCCTATATTCCATAAGAGATAGGAGAATTAGGCCATTTGGCCCATCGAGTCTGCTCTGCCATTTCATCCTGGCTGATCCACTTTCCCTCTCAACTCCAGTCTCCTGCCCCCGCCCCCCCATATGCCATGACTAATCAATAATCAACCTCTTCCTTAAATATGCATAAAGACTTGTACTCCACAGCTGTCTGTGGCAACAAATTCCACGGATGCACCACTCACTCGCTCAAGAACTTTCTTCTCAACAAAATTCTAAAGGGACACCCCTCTGTTCTGAGGCTGTGTCCCGTGGTCTTAGACCCTCCCACCATAGGAAACATCCTCTCCACATCCACTCTGTAAATGCCTTTCACCATTCGATAGGTTTCTATTAGGTCACCCCTCATTCTACAGACCCAGAGCCATTAAGTGCTCTTCATATGACAAACCGTTCAGTCCTGGAATCATCTTCCTGAAACTCACTGGAACACACTCCAGTTTCAGCACAATTTTTCTAGGATATGGGACCCAAAACTGCTCACAATACTCCAAGTGAGGCCTCACCAGTGCTTTACAAAGTCTCAACACTACATCCTTGCATGTTCTAGTCCTCTTGAAATAAATGCTAACATTACATTTGCCTTCCTCACCACAGACTCAACTTGTACATTAACCTACACACATCAAGGTTGCTGGTGAACGCAGCAGGCCAGGCAGCATCTCTAGGAAGAGGTACAGTCGACGTTTCAGGTCGAGACCTTTCGTCAGGGCTAACTGAAGGAAGAGCTAGTAAGAGATTTGAAAGTGGGAGGGGGAAGGGAGATCCAAAATGATAGGAGAAGACAGGAGGGGGAGGGATGGAGCCAAGAGCTGGACAGGTGATTGACAAAAGGGATATGAGAGGATCATGGGACAGGAGGCCTAGGGAGAAAGAAAAGGGGAGGGGGGAAACCCAAAGGATGGGCAAGGGGTATAGTCAGAGGGACAGAAGGAGAAAAAGGAGAGAGAGAGAAAGAATGTGTGAATATAAATAAATTTCAGATAGGGTACAAGGGGGAGGTGGGGCATTGTAAATTAACCTTTAGAGTCTCCTGCATAAGGACTCCCAAGTCCCTTTGTGCCTCAGATTTTTGTATTTTCTTTTGATTTAGAAAATAGTCAACCCTTTCATTTCTTCTACCAAGGAGCATGACCATACACTTCCAACACTGTATTCCATCTTCCACTTCTTTGTCCATTCACCTAATCTGTCAAAAATGCCTGCCCCTCCATCTATTTTATTATCTGCAAATTTTGCAACAAAGTCATCAACCCCATCATCCGTATCATGGACATATAGCTTAAAAATAATCGGTCCCAACAGACCCCTGTGAAGCACCAACAGCCAACCAGAAAAGGCTCCCTTTATTCCCACTCCTCGCCTCCTGCCAACCGGCCGCTGCTTTATAAACACAAAATCTTCTGCAGATGCTGGGATCAAAGTGACACGCACAACACGCTGGAGGAACTCAGCAGGTCGGCAGCATCCATGGAAACCAACAGTCAACGTTTCAGGCTGAGACGTTAGTCCTGAAGAAGTGTCTCGGCTTGAAACGTTGACTGTTCGTTTCCACGGATGCTGCCTGACCTGCTGAGTTCTTCCAGCATGTTGTGCGAGCCGCTGCTTTATCCATGCCATAATCTTTCCTGCAATACCATGGGCTCATTCTTGTTAAGCAGCCTCACGTGTGGCACCTTGTTAAAGGCCTTCGGAAAATCCAGTTACACAATATCAACCAATTCTCCTTTGTTTATTTTGCTTGTTATTTCTTCAAAGATTTTTCCTTGAGGAAACCATGCTGACTGCAGCCTATTTTATTTTGTGCCTCCAAGTACCCCCAAACCACATACTTAACAATTGACTCCAACATCTTCCCAACCAATGAGATCAGACTAACTGGTCCATAATTTCCTTTCTTTTGCCTCTCTCCCTTCTTGAAGAGTGGAGTGACATTTGCATTTTTCCAGTCTTCTAGAGGCATTCCAGAACCCAGTGATTCTTGAAAGATCATTAGGACCTCTGTTACCAGGAACTTCCACCATACTGCTAGTGTCTTCCACAGTGAAGACAGGTGCAATACACTTATTCAATTTGCCTGCCACTTCATTGTTCCGCTGTTACTACCTCTCCAGCATCATTTTCTAGTGGTTCAATATCCACTCTCGCCTCTCTTTTACACTTGTTTCTGAAGAACCATGGCTATCAAGGGAAGTCAAAGCCAATATAAAAACTTTTATGTTGGTTTTGACTTCCCTTGTTAGCCATTGCTGTGTCATTTTGCCTTTAGAATACTTCTTCCTCTTTGAGATGTAGATATCCTGTCCCATCCGAATTGCTTCCAGAAATTCCAGCATTTGCTGCTCTGCCGTCGTCCCTTCCAGTGTTCTTTTCCAATCAGTTCCAGCCAACTCTTCTCTTATGCCTCTGTAATTCCTTTTACTCCTTTGTAATACTGTTACATCTGACTTAGCCTCTCCTTCCCAAACTTCTGTGTGATTTTGATCATATTATGATCACTTTCCCCTAGTGGTTCGTTTACCTTAAGCTCTCAATTTAATTCTGGTTCATTGCACAATACCCAATCCAGAATAGCTGATCCCCTATTGGACTCAACCACGAGCTACTCTAAAAAGCCATCTTGTAGGCACTCTAGAAATTTCCCCTCTTGGAATCCAGCACCAACATGATTTTCCCAATCTACCTGTATATTGAAATCCCCCATCACTATTGTAACGTTACCCCTTTGGCATACATTTTATATCTCCCATTGTAATTTGTGGACCACATTCTTCTACTGTTTGGGGGTCTGTATATAACTCCCATCAGGATCTTTTTACCCTTGCAGTTCCTTAGCTCTATCTACAATGGTTCAACACCTTCTGACCCTATGCCACCTCTTTCTAATGATTTAATTTTGTTTTTTTACCCCCTCTGCCTTTCTGCCTGTCCTGCCGATACAATGTGTATCCTTGGACATTAAGCTCCCAGCTATAATCACCTTTCAGCCATGATTCAGTAATGCCTACAACATCATACATGCCACCCTGTAACGGTGCAGCAAATTCAACACACACAAAATGCTGGAGGAACTCAGTAGCTCAGGCAGCGTCTATGGAGAAGAGTAAGCAGCTGACGTTTTTGGCTGAGACCCTTCCTCAGGACAAAGGGTCCAGAAGCAGACCTGAAGAAGGGTCTCAGACCGAAACATCGACCGTTTACTCTTCTCATATGATGCTGCCTGTCCTGCTGAGTTCTTCCAGCATTTTGTGTGTGTTGCTTTGGATTTCCAGCATCTGCAAACTTTCTCCAGTTTGTGATTTACTTTACCATATTAATTTTTCTATTTGTTACAGCACTGAGCTTTTTTTCTTGCTGTTTTTAGCATGAATTTAAGTAGTATGATTTAAAGAAAATTTTAGAAGTGCAGTTGTGTTTTGTATTTATGAAATACCTGATGCTGATCAAAGAAAAGCTAGTTTAATGATTGTTTCGTCTTCAGTTGGACATTAAGGAAATTATTTATATTGAAACATTGATATTCTCAACACAGGTGCCCCCCCCTCCCCCAGTGCTGTGTGCTCAGCCAATTGCTGTACACCCTGCTCCTGGTTTCACATGACCACATGGTCAAATGTTCGAACAATCACGTCGTCAACTTTGCTGATGACATGACGGTGGTGGGGCTTGTCACCAACTATGATGCGATGGCCTCCAGAGAGGAGGTGGAAGAGCTTGAAGTCTGGTGCCAGGCAAATAGCCATTACCTTAATATCACCATGACAAAGGAGGTGGTTATGTTCTTCAGGAGAACTTGTACTACTCACACTTCCATTTACATCGGTGATACAGCAGTGGATCGACAAGGTGTTTCAAACTCTTGGGAGTACACGTCACACACAACCTCTCCTAGTCCCAGGACACATCCTACACAGTCCAGAAAGCTCATCAATGCCTCTACTTTCTGAGAAGGCTGAAGAGACCTGGACCATGCACATCAATACGCGTGTGCAGTAGAGAGCTTCCTGACACGCTGTATCATTGCTTGGTATGGAAACTGTTGCAGACAGGAGGTCTCTACGAAAGGTAGTCTAAACTGCCCAACACATCACCAGCACCAGCCTACCTGCCATCAAGAACATATACGGAATGGTGCCGGAAAAGGGCCAGCAACATCACGAAGGATCCTAGCCACCCTGTTCATGGACTGTTTGTCCCCCTCCGTGTAGCACATCTATATGGAATGCAATCACAGGAAAGCAGCATCCACCATCAGGAGGAAGGCACAGGAACCTCAGGGCTCACACACCACATTCAGGAACCGTTATTACCCCTCAACCATCAGGGTCTTGAACCAGTGGGAGGAGGATATGTAGCATTTGTGCCAGGACCACCAGACTCAAAAATAGTTCCTTTTCCCAAGCAGTAAGGCTGATCAACACCTCCACCAACTAACTCCACCACTACTTTATTATTTCCTGTCAGTCACCTTATGTACAGTCTCGCATCACTATATGGACCTACGGTCAATCTATGTATGTAAGCTATGTTACGCATTTCTATTTCTAGTGGTTTTTAAAAACTATTTTTATGGTCTTTATCGTTTGTGTATTTTTATGCTGCATTGGATCCAGAGTGACAATTATTTCATTCTCCTTCACACGTCCTCTCTGTCAATGTCTGCAAGACCAGGGAGCTGAATTATTGACTTCAGGAGGAGGAAATCAGAAGCACATGAACCAATCCTCATCCATGGATCAGAGAAAGAGAGGGTCTGCAGCTTTAAATTCCTTGTTGTTATTATTTCCTGGATTTAGTACACAAGTGCAATTGCGAAGAAAGCACAGCAGTGCTTCTATTTCCTTCGAAGCTTGCGAAGATTCAGCAGGACATCTAAAACTTTGACAAACTTCCCTAGATATGTGCTGGACAGTATATTGACTGGTTGTATCACAGCCTGGTATGGAAACTCCAATGCCCTTGAACAGAAGATTCTACAAGAAGTAGTGGATACGAACCAGTCCATCACGAGTAAAGCCCTCCCACCATTGAGCACATCAAAAGCAGCATCCACCACCAGTGACCCCCACCACCCAGGACATGCTCTCTTCTTGCTGCTGCCATCAGGAAGAAGGCACAGGAGCCTCAGGGCTCTCACCACCAGGTTCAGGAACAGTTGTTACCCCTCAACCATCAGGCTCTTGAACTAGTGGGGATAACTTCACTCATTTTCACTTGCCCCATCACTGTGTTGTTCTCACAACTTATGGATTCACTTCTGAGGACTCTTCATTTCATGTTCTTGATATTTTTTGCTTATTTATTTGTTATTTTTTTGTATTTGCGTAGTTTGTTTTTTGCACATTGGTTGTTTGTCCGCCCTGTGGGATGCAGTCATTCATTGATTCTATTGTGTTTCTTAGATTACTGTTTATGCCTGAAGAAAGATGAATATTGTATATGGTGACATATACGTACTTTGATAATAAAATTAATTTGAAGTGTACAGGAATAGTCTTGAATCTCAAATTAAGTTTCTGTAGACACGATGATAGAAGACAAGTTATTGTTATATATACACAGGAAGATGAATAGTCAGGTGCTATAATAAGCTTCTCTGCAGCAGCATCACCTGCACATAGCATTAGTAAGATATCATTCAAAAGAGAAACATAAATTAATATCACCGACACATGTTGCTGATTGAACAAATTATCCAAAACTATCCAAGAAAGAACATAATTAGAACAATAAAAGAAGTCCATTGTAATGCATAGCAATCACAGAGTTGCTATTCTAAGCTGGTGGTTTGGGTTGTGCAACTTGGCTGAAGGGAAGTAACCATTCTTGAACCTGGTGGTGTGGGACTTCAGGATCTGTCTGATGGTAGTTGTGAGAATATGGCTTGGCCCTGATGATGAGGATCTTTGATAGGCTATGCCTTCTTGAGGCAGAGTTGATCAATTAGCATTGGATGTTAAACTCTGAGGGCAGGTACATATTAAATTTAGAGACTTACGCTGAATACTCTAATAAATACAGTATTGTGCAAAAGTCAGAGGTGCATATATATAGCCAGGGTGCCTAAGATTTTTGCACAGTACTGTAGTCATTTTATGTATTGCACTGTACTGCTGCCATGAAAAAAGAACACATATCATGACATATGTGAGTGATGATAAACCTGAATCTGATACAGGTCTCCATTGTGGACTGAGAGTGAGAACGGGACAGGGAGAGGGGAATATGGTTGGGAAAAGGGGAAGGGAGAGGGGAGGGAGCAGGAAGCACCAGAGAGACGTTCTGCAATGATCAGTAAACCAATTCTTTGAAATCAAATGACCTTGCCTGGTGTATCAGGGCTAGGTGTGTCTGCACATGCATCATCACTCACCCCTCCACCCTGGCGCTCCTTCTCAGCCACCTGTCCCACACCCTTCCCGCGCACCCCACCCTCATCATTACCAACGTCCTTTGCACCTGCCAGATTTACAACCTCGCTCTCCACTCCACATTGACAAAAACAGTACTGTGTTAAAGTCATAGGCACCCTAGCTACATATATATGTATGTATGTGTGTGTGTGTGTGTGCCTGACTTTTACACAGCACTGTAGATATACGTATAAAACAAGAGTCATTTTAACAGCAACTTGGAACCAATGTCAACGAGACAAGCAACTATGTATCTGAGGTTCACAGGTTCTGAATAAGTACCTATCATTTGGAATATTTTATTCAATCTAAAAGTAGATTTTATAAATCTAAAAATAAAAAGAGGGGAATAAATTTGTGACTGAAAGAGACGAAGGAGACTTAAAGGAAAACTCTTTATTTCAACTTTTATTTCAATTTATCAGTTTTTAAAAAAACTAACGATAATTAAAATCGGAAGCAATGAGACTACCATTAAGATGAGGGGCTACAATTTTTGCAATAATTACTAAGTCTCTTGTGCAAATTGTCTATCTTTACACCTTCACTTTAGAATACGGTGTTATTTAGAGAAATACAGTGCAAGATTTGGATGTAGGAACAAGATAAAGCAGAGGAGAACTTTGCAATTGTATATGGACGGTACAGGAAGGAGGTACAGAACCCTGAAGCACACACACTCAACGACTCAGGAACAGCTTCTTCCCCTCGGCCCTCAGATTTCTGAATAGATATTGAACCCATGAACACTACCTCACTACTTTTCTATTCTTATTTTTGCACTACTTAGTTAATTTAGCTATTTTTATATATACATATATAATATCTAATTATGTATAGAGATATTGATATATATCTATTATTATGTATTACATTGATCTGCTGCTGCAAAAACAATAAATTACAATATGCCTGTGATTAAACCTGATTCTGATACTGTATATATGTTTGCTGGAGTTTGCTGTCCAATTTACTCTTGAATATCGATGACTTCTGAAATCTTTGTTATTACATCTAGTGCAGAATTTATGCCACTATTAACAGGGTGTTGATAAATCTGAATATTACATGGGATAATTTGAAAACTTACTTATTTTCCTGGAAGCGCTCATTTTCTAAATGGGTAATTTGTACGACCATGAATTCAGCAGCCTGAACAGACAGAGCAGGTCAATGTGAAAACACAATATTGTGTTCTGTTCATTCTCTGACCCACTTCTCAATTGCAATGCTATGCTGGGAGCAAAGGATTATAGAATTAACCATCTGGATTTGAACTCCCGTAGTTTGTAGTTAATGAATTGCAGAAGAGTAGTGTACATTCATTAAGCAAAACTGTGAAACAGTTTGATAAATTAGCTTTGTTTACACATATTTCATGGAAACGGTGTGTTCAGTTAATTATATATTTTTTAAATATTAAAGAGTGACTGTAGTTTTATTAAGTAGGTTGTATTAAATAGAGAAGATCAGATTAGTTTTATTTGTCACATGTCCATCAAAATATCGAAGCATACAGTGCAATGAGTTGTTTTGCATCAATGACCAGCCTAGACTGAGGAATGCGCTGGGACAGTCAGCAAAAGCCGCCACACTTCCAGCGCCAACGTGGCATTCCCGTAACTCACTAACCCTAACCCTTTTGGAAACTGACGTGCCTGGAGGTCACGAGGAGAACATACAAACTGCTCACAGACAGCGTTGGGAACTGAACCCTCATCAGTGATTGCTGATGTTGTAAAGTTAACATGGTGCTGTATTTGTGGAAATACAGTTCATACTTGAGAGATCTAGTTTCAGTATCATAAAACGCTACCAAAGGACAAGGCAAGATGCGGAAAATGGTTGGTTCCCATTAGGGAAGATTGAACAATCAGTCTACTTGGACAAGGAAGACAAACCATTAAGTGGATTGATTGGGCAGACAGTGGATGTTTTCACTTGTGTGTTGTAATCTGAAAGTCTCACAAACATACGTTTACTGTTAGCAAATTTTACTGGGAGAATGATGGAGATCGGGACATGTTAGTGCTTGAAATAACTGAGTTGAAAAGGATGGATGAAGTACAGTCAGATAAGTTCACGCATGTAAAGGAAATAGGGAGGATGTGAAGGTAACATGTGGAAGGAGATTTGTGTAATCAATGGCCCATTACCAGCATGGATGTCTCAGGCTATATTCCTTGTATCAGCACGGTAATCTTGTGGCATTACTAACAAAAGTGTGAAAGTATAGGAAGATAGTATTATATTCTTCACGGTGTTTTGTTGTCAGATTTCCCTGCAGCACCAATGGACTGTTTAATTCATTAATTAAAGATAAATAAAATAACCATTTAAATAATGTACATTACAAACATTATAGTATCCAGACAGTAAATTTCAGATGACTTTATAATCGAGTGTGTAAGCATCTGGCAATGACTTGGTAACTTGATTATAGTATCATTCAATAAAAGCAAAGGATTTAGTATGTACCTAGCATAAATTATTCTGTTAGTACTGTTTATGATTATGGTTCTCAAATAATGCTGTTAGAAAATAAATGATCAACAAATAATAACCACAAGCCAGTCTGCAGATGCTGGAAAAAGCACAAAATGCTGGAGGAACTCAGCAAGTCAGGCAGCTTCTATAGGAGGGAATAAACAGCCAGCCTCCTCCCTTCCCAATCTTGGTGAAGGGTCTCAGCTCGACACGTCGACTGTTTATTCCCCTCCATAGATGCTGCCTGACTTGTTGAGTACCTCCAGCATTTTGTGTGTGTTGATCAACAAATAATGTTTCCAGTGGAACTGATCAGTGTAAAAAGAGATTAATAGCTGCCAGATTTTTTTTTATTTTCAATGTTGATTACTTTACTCACATCACTGTTTCTTTCTCCCATAGATTCTTGTTTATTCTCTTGGGTCCTCTTGGAAAGGGTCCTCAATATCATGAGATTGGCAGGTCGATAGCAACACTGATGAGTGATGAGGCAAGTGCTGAACTAATTTTGTGTCCTTACAATATCTGTTGTACGTTTTCGTCGATCATTGAAATCTTGCTGATGTGATTATAGTCTAATCTTTAATACATAAAATATATATAGTTTAATAATATTGGCTGAAAAGTGAATAGAATAAATTTTCAGCTTTGCTAGAACTTGAATGAGGCTGTGTATCTTCATACAGTGAGTATGTGCACTTGTTATATCTCTTGTTCTGAGTAATTAGCACTTTTAAGAAAATTTATCAAATTAGAACATTAGTTGTTGCATGAGAAAGTGCTATAACAAGGCATATGAGATGTGACACTTGTTCTTTTACACACAATCCGGAGACCCGGTCAGTGTTCCCAAATAAATGTACTTCCTTTGCATTTCTTCCATATTGCAATTATAGTACACAATGTGGAAGAACCAATTCTGGATTATATGGCAGCATTTAGAGGTATCTTAGTAGGGCACAGAGGGGCATGGAATTAATGCCGACTAGTGAAAGGAAGAAAGGATGTGCTTACATTGGAGAGAATTCGAAGGAGGTTCATGAAAATGATTTTGCAATTGAAAGGCTTATCATATAAGGAGTGTTTGATGGCTCTGGGCCTTTACTCACTGGAATTCAGAAGAATGAGGGAGCATCTCATTGAAAAATATCAGATGTTGAAAGCCCTCTATATAGTAGATTTGGAGAGGAGGGGGGAGACTCAGACCAGAGGACGCAGCCTCAGAATAGAGCGATGTCCATTTAGAGTGGAGATAAAGAGGAATTTCTTGAGCTAGAGAGCGGTGAATATGTGGAATTCGTTCCTGCAGGTAGCTGTGGAGGCCAAGTCATTGGATATATTTAAGGTAGAGGTTGATAGATCCTTTAGTCAGGACATGAAGGGATGAAAGCAGGAGATTGGAGCTGAGAGGTGGAGCAGACTCAATGGGCTAAATGGCCTAATTCTGCTCCTATATTTTATGATCTTATGGTCAAATAGTAGGTGAATGTTAGATAGGTATGTTTGTTAGCATAGATGCAGTGGTCTGAATGGCCTGTTTCTGTGCTATACAAACGTATGACTCTGAGGAGTACCTGTGTTCAGGTGGCAGGGTCAGCTCAGAGCTCCCTGCTGTCTGCCATTTTAATTCTCCATCCCACTCCCGCACTGACTAATCAGTCTGTGGCTTCTTATGTTATTATAACAAAGCCCACATGGAAACTTATCAAACAGCACCTCATCTACTGATGAGTAAGTTGCAGCCTTCTAACAATATCAGACACTACAACTTCATACAATGCACTGCATCAGATCTGTCCATTTATGCTCCAAGTCATCCTCTTGTTTCATAGCTTGACCTGAGTACGTTCCACAGCCCTGCATTTCACAACTTCTGATGTCTGTTCTTACTTTTAATTGACCTCATTTCAGGTTTTTAAAGTGTTCTTTCTCTCCAATAGCCCCCACTAACCCACTAACTTGACCTCCTCAACTTGTCCCCATAGTGCAATTAGCTTCAACCTGTCACTCCTCCCCGCATCTTCTCTGTAGATTAAAGTTTATTATCAAAGTACATACATGTCACCATATACAAACCTGAGATTCATCTTCTTGTGGACATACTAGTAAACCTATAGAATAGTAACTATAATAGGATCAACACACCAGGGTGCAAACTGTGCATTTGCAAATATAAATCAATAGCAATAAATTACGAGAACATGAGTCCTTGAAAGTGAGGTCATTGGTTGTGGGAACATTTCAATGTTGGGACAAGTGAAGTTGAGTGCAGTTATCCCTTTTTATTCAAGAACCTTATGGTCAAGGGTTAGTAGCTGGTTGTGCAAGTCATGAGGCACTTGTACAGTACCTTCAGCAGCGAGAAAGGAGCATGGCCTGGCTGGTGAGGATCTCTGATGATGGCTGCTGCTTTGTTGTGACGGTACTTCATGTAGATGTGCTCAGTGGTTGGGAGGGCGTTACCTGTGATGTAATGGGCCAAATCCATTACTTTTTGTAGGATTTTCCGTTCAAAGGCATTGGTGTTTACATGCCAGGCTGTGATGGTGCAATTCAATATAAAACCTAACTTTCCTGTTTTTCTCAGTTCTGACAGTCTTTGACCTGAAGTGTTAATTCTGCTTTTTCCACAGATACTGCCTGACTGGCTGAATGTTTCTAACATTTTATCTTTTTATTTTAAATCTCCAATAACTGTAGTTTTTTTTTTACTTTGTGCATTAAGATTTAACTCTTCATTCCTTTGCCATAAGAAATTAAAATAAATCCTGTCTGTCTTGATTTTAAAAAATAATTATTGAGATGCAACGCAGAATAGGCCTTTGAGCCACACTGCCCAGCAACCCCCGATTTAATCCTAGCCTGATCACAGGACAAGTTACAATGACCGATTAACCTACCAACTGGTTCGCCTTTGGACTGTGGGCTGAAACTGGAGCACCTGGAGGAAGCCCATGCGGTCACGGGGGGAATGTACAAGCTCCTTAAAGACAGCGGCAGATTTTGTTGCTCAGCAACCCTTTTTGGAAAATTGTGCTGTCTCCTCCAAAAGGCTGAGCAACGCAATCCTTCAGACCAACTTTACCATCATCATTTGCCCAAGTTTTTCTTCCGTCTGTCTATATTTCTATGTAATTGTTGTCCATCTTCGCTAGTTACTTTTCGCATCTGCTGTTTTCTGCAAACCTTACCTTTGCCATTTAATGACATTGAGATGATCTATAGCAGGGGTTCCCAACCTTGTTATGCCGTGGAGCCTTACCATTATGTGAGGAGACTCTGGACTCCAGGTTGGGAACCCCTGATCTATAGTTCCCTAAGCTTGTCATAGCCGGGGGAGGTAGAGGGCATGAGCTCCCATTATCTATTATACTTTATACTTTATTGTCGCCAAACAGTTGATACTAGAATGTACAATCATCACAGCGATATTTGATTCTGCGCTTCGCGCTCCCTGGAGTACAAATCCATAGTAAATATTAAAAATTTAAATTATAAATCATAAATAGAGAAAATAGAAAAGGGAAAGTAAGGTAGTGCAAAAAAACCAAGAGGTAGGTCCGGATTTTTGGAGGGTACGGCCCAGATTCGGGTCAGGATCCGTCCAGCAGTCTTATCACAGTTGGAAAGAAGCTGTTCCCAAATCTGGCTATACGGCTCTCAATGACTTGTGTCTCAAATAGCCTCTGACAACCAAGCCCAGCTCCTGGTCTTCAGATGTGGCTTATCTACTAAGCCAAGCGGAAATCTTTCTACTGACAGGAGAAGGGGCAAACGTGAGTTACTGGTGCCTTAAAACCAGTTGCTTTGGGCAGATGGGGCTCAACAGCCATGATTGACAGCTCACCTAAGAGGAGGAAAATGCTGATCTCAAACCTCCATAGTGGCTTTATCTACCCTGAGCTAAGGCTTCAGGAGTAAACTTTTAAAATCACTGAGTACATCTGGCTCTTTACTCTGAGAGTCTTATAATCATCCATAGACAACAGGTTCATCTGGGTTCCAGTGTCAAGCTTGAATGGAACTACTGTCTCATTCACAACCACTGGAACAATCCATTCTGTTTTACAAGCAGCAGAAATCTGCAGAGAACCTACAAGGACTTCCTCCATTTCCTCAGCAACCGTGTGCACTTTTCTTCTGGTAGTCCCAGCTTTGTTGCACCTTGCAAAATGATTCTTCTTCTCCCAATGATTCCAGGACTTTCCATAAGCAGGACACATCTCTGGAATGAGCCTGCCTCCACTTTTGCTGCATTTGCAGTTTAAGCCCATCTTGTTGCCATGCTGTTGCTTTGGGAAACACCTAGTGCTCTGCCCCTGTATTTTCACAGCACGGAATGTTGTTTCTGCTCTGTGCAGCTCCTCAGCTGGGGCTCGTGTGATCTCTGCTGCCCTACACATATTGACAGCCTTTTCTAGCATTAAATCTTTTTTCATGGAGCAGTCTTTCTTTAAAAACATTATATGGGATTCCACAAACTATTTTGTCTAGCATCTATTTCTTAATTACTTGCATTATTCAGCTAGAGTTTGTATTTAGCCCTCACACTGACTTCTGACACCATGAAGACAAACTTGCATGGGTACAAATGCTAGAACTATTTTATTTACAGACTTACAGAATGGTTTCTGCTCAACCAGATTTCACCTTTGACCTCCAGCCTGCCAAGAGCATGTGTGACCCCTTCACCATCTTCAGTTCCTGTTCCGGGTGAACTGCCCACATTGCACATTGGGAATTGATGTTCCTTATTATGTATCAATGTAATAACACAGGAGGGTAAGAGTGCCTTACACTTCTTTTGGTAGAGACGCATCCGTACCCTGCCTCCCTATCTTCAAGTAAACAGAACCTTTAAGTGTGACAATAAAAAAAAGCAAACAGAAACTCTAGATATGGAAATCTGATATGAAACAAAAGATACAGAGATATTCCCTAGGATCATCCCAACTTCACTTTATCTCACAAACACGAAGAATTCTGCAGATGCTGAAAATTCAAGCAACACACATCAAAGTTGCTGGTGAACGCAGCAGGCCAGGCAGCACCTCTAGGAAGGGGACGAAGGGTCTCGGCCCGAAACGTCGACTGTATCTCTTCCTAGAGATGCTGCCTGGCCTGCTGTGTTCACCAGCAACTTTGATGTGTGTTGCTTCACTTTATCTCCTCCCTTTTTCAGTTCCAACAAGAAGCAGAGTTTTCCTTCTCCTGGATGAGTTGCCAACCATGGCTGACCCCAACCGCCTGAAGCGACTTGTTTTAAGGTGCGAGTAACCCCTCTTTGCTCCTTCTGCCTATAGAAATGGTTCTGCCGTTTGGTAGCTAAGAGAGCCTGTGGTATGTTGAATTCCGGGTGAACAAGTAGTCTTTGGGGTATTGCAAGTTTGTGTCTTTGCTGTTGCTTTGCTCATGCTTGAGTGCTCGTTGGTGGGTGCCGATGCTTTTACTGGTCGGTGTGGGGAGGGGTGATTGTTGCTCGCTGCCGCTTGCGTGCGGGAGGGAGGAGAGCTGGGGGGGGCGGTCTTTGGGGTTCTAACATTTAACTGTCATTCATTCTTTGGGGGTTCTCCTCTGTTTTCGTGGATGGTTGTGAAGAAAAAGCATTTCAGGATGTATATTGTATACATTTCTCTGACATTAAATGTGTCTCTGAAACCTTTGAAGTAGGTAAGCCACACATGAAGGCTAGGAGCTGGACTTGGTTGTCAAAGACTATTTGAGACGCATGCCATTAGGAGCATTTAATAGGCTATGGGAGCTTGTCTCTGTTACCACACTGACTATAACAACCTTAAGGAACCAACCCTACCCTATTTATACCCTCATAATTCTGTACACCTCTATCAAATCTCCCCTCAACCTTCTATGCTTAATGGAATAAAGTCCTGACCTATTTAAACTTCCTCCATAACTTCCAACTTCCATTTTCATTTGTTGCTGTGGCAATCACTTTTTTTTTGTGTATTGGTCGAGCTCTAACCATGTTGCCTTATGTGGAAACCATTATTGTTTTTGTCTACTTTTGAACTCTGACATAAATATGAAATTGTTTCAATAATATAATATTCATGCCTGTAATTTGTAAAACTTCATCTGAATTTTGTTCACTCCATTTCACCGTACCTGCTGATTGTTTTTTCAATGGTGGCAATTTCTTTGAAGTGGGTGCCTCACTGGAGGCAGCTGTGGCTTTGAAATACTGTCATGAGCAACTTTTTCAGCAATCAATTGCTACTACATATTCTGCAATTATTGTTGTCCCCACATTTGTCATAGGTCCTCCTGAGAGCCTTCTACAGATGTTGGCAAATAATACCACCTTTCAGATCGAGTTCAAGTCTACTTTCATCTGATTGTACATATACAGTACTGTGCAAAAGTCTTAGGCCAATGTAAAAAAAACTCTGTAAAGATGCTTTCAAAAATAATGAAATGAAGAGTTTCTGAATATCAAAAATGTTACTATGCAGTCAGTAAACAGAAAAAAAAAAGCTAAACTAAATAATATTTTGTGTGACCTCCCTTTGCTTTTAAAATTGCATTAATTCTCTCAGGTACTCTGTCATGCTGTTTGTTCAGAAAATCGGCTGGTAGGTTGTTCCAAGCATCTTGGAGAACTTGCCACACTTCTTCTGCAGACTGGCTGTCTCACTTGCTTCTGTCTCTCCAGGTAATCCCAGACAGCCTTGATGATGTTGAGATCAGAGCTCTGTGGAGGTCATACCATCTGTTTCAGAACTCCTCGTTCTTTTTGCTGAAGATAGATCTTTATGACCTTAGCCGTGTGTTTGGGGTCATTGTCCCATTGCAGAATGAAGATGGGATCGATCAGATGCCTCCTATGATGGATGAAAATTTGCTTGTACTTCTCAGCATTGAGGATTCCATTGATACTGACTATATCCATTCGTAGAAATGTAGCTGCACGCCCGCAGGGAACCTCTGCTGTGCTTCACTGTTGGCTGCAGACACTTATCCATGTAGTGCTCTCCAGCTCTTCTACAGACGAACTGCCTCCTGTTCGAGCCAAAAATGTTAAATTTTGACTCATCGGTCCAGAGCACTTTCTACCATTGTTCAGCATCCTAGTGTTTTTGTGTGTAGGGGAGTCTCTTGGTTTTGCCTCAACTATGGACAAATGGCTTTTTGGCAGCAACTCTTCCATGAAGACCACCTCTGAAAAGACTTCTTTGGACTGTAGAAGGGCGTACTTGAGGTTTCAGTTGTTTCTGTGAGCTCAGAGATGATAGCAGTACTGTACATCTTCTGATCTAGATGGAACATCAGTTTGATTGTCTTTCATCTGCTCCACTCAGTTTCTGTGGCCAGCCACCGTGTTTCTGGTCTTCAACTTTGCCCATTTCTTTTTGCTTCTTCTGAAGAGCTTGGACAGCACATCTTGAAACTCCTGTTTGCTGCAGGATTTCTGCATAGGAGAGACCTTGCTGATGCTGGATGACCACTTTTGTCTCGTTGCTATGCTCACTCTTGCCATGGTGTAAGAATTGATGATTTGACGGTTAAACTGTCATATCTGCCACACCCTCACCTTTTAGTTTGGTTGTCCATTGCCCAGATTGACTCCTTCTATATCTGTTTCTGTTTCAGTTAATCAGTTTAGTTCATTCAACTCATTAAGCTACTGATCTGTTTGTTATCTTTGTTTTATCTTGCATTGGGCTATATACCTACAAGTATTCAAGTTCTTATTTGAAAAGTGGTCTATGTTACTTTTTTTAATGAAATACAAAAATTTCTCTGTAACATTTAATTTTTTTTGGTAAATGTATGTTTGGAAATCTAAAATGTGCTCTTTTTTAATAACACACTAATGCAGAAGACAGTAAATTTTTATCAAAAATCTGGGGTGCCTGAGACTTTTACATAGAACTGTATACAACCAAAGGAAACAAAATTTCTCAAGACCACGGTGCACCCACAAAACATAAATCACATACAGCTCATAAACCAAAATATTACCATAAATAAATTAATCAAATATAATTCAAAATGTGTGTAGCGCACAGCGCGGGTAAACAATAAACAGTAATCTGACCTTGGTGGTTCCAGGGTATTCATTAGTTTCAGAGCCTGAGATAAGAAGCAGTTACCCAGTTTGGCGGTCCTAGTCCTGATGATTCTGTACGTCCCTCCTGATGGTAGTGGGTCAGAGGAATTGTGGAATGGCTGTTAGTGATCCTCAACAATGCTTCGGGCCTTTCGTCTGCAACACTCCAAGTAAATGTTACAAATGTCGGGAGGGAGATCCTGGTGATCCTCTCGGCAGTTTTTACTGTCCTTCAAAGTTGCCGGGGAACGCAGCAGGCTAGGTAGCAATTTTGATGTGTGTTGCTTGAATTTCCAGTATCTGCAGAATTCCTCGTGTTTGCGTTTTACTGTCCTTGTAGGGTTTTGTACTCTGATGCCTTGCAGCCTCCGTACTATACAGTGATTCAGCCGGACAGGACACTCTTGATGTATTCCTGTAGAAAGCTATGAGGGTGGTGGTAAGAATCTTGGAATGCTTCAATCACCCCAGAAGGTGCAGCTGCTGCTGTGTCTTCTTGACTAGTGAAGATGTGTTGTGTCCATTTTGTACACACCAAGGAACTTAGAGCTAGTCACTCTCTCCACATCAGAGCCATTGATGTGAAATTGAAAATGGCGGACCTTTGCCTTCCTGAAGTCCACAATCATTTCTTTTATCTTGTCCATGCTGAGACACAGGGTATTGTTCTTGCACAGTTGGACAGCCCTCTCTACTTCCTGTCTGCATACTGACTCATCACTGCTGCTTGATGATGTGGTTTGAGCTGAATCTGGCAGTGCAGTCGTGAGACAGGAGTGGCTGAACACAGAGCCCTGAGAGGCACCAATGCTCAGCCTGCTATTCCTTCAGCATTTGCAGTCTCGTGTCTCCATTCAATAAAACTGCCTCTTAAAAAGAGGTATCTTCATTACCTCATTGAATCAAGATAAAGATGTAAAATTCATTTTTAAGGCATCCAAAATTCATTTCAATAGCAAAGAGTTATTTATGAGGGGCATTATATTTTTGGATAAATCTCTCTGTTGATTTAAGTTAAAAATATAGCAGAATAGTGATATTTACCTAATCCTTCAGCACCTTCTTTTCACTAAACAATAGATGCTAACATTGGTGTTGTTTGCAGTTGCGAAATGATTCTTAAGTTTTGTCTTTAAATTTATAATAGTATGCTCTTAATAAATTAAACAGAAGTTTCATACAGGAATACAAATATGGAATTGCAGTTAGTTGGTATAAAAATAACTTTTGCATAATCAGTTACCTATGTGCTTATGTTTTAGGTATTTCATGATGTTGCATATAAAGCAAAGGACCGCAATGACTTGGTTGCTGGTGTGGATGAATTTCTTGATCAAGTGACTGTTTTGCCACCTGGAGAGTGGGATCCATCCATCCGAATAGAACCACCAAAGAGCGTACCTTCCCAGGTATGGACACTAACATGTTATGATTGTTGCATTATCGCCCAGCACTTTTGTTGAAAAATAATGGTGTTAATTGAATCATCAAAATTTAAGAACCATATGATGATTCATTTACAGGGGTTCCCAACCTGGGGTCAACAGACCGACCCCTTTCTTGATCCATGGCATAAAAAAGGTTGGGAACCTCTGATTTGGAAGTTAGGTTGTTTTGTGGCTTTTAAGAGTGAAGAACTGAACAATGCCATGTACTTGCATTGATAATGCTCACTGTAAACTACAGAACCAACTATATTTAGTCACAGCATAATATAACTTTAAAAAACATATCAAGATCAATGTAATTGATTTGGGAATACAGGTTTCATTAAATTATAATGGTATTCTAAATAGCAACTGAAATGAATGCCTCTAAGTAATTAAGTTCTAGTGTTAATCCAGTTAACTACAAAACTTGATGGACTCTTTGTGGACCTCAGAAAGGGTAACATGAGGGATCACACACCAGTCCTCATAGAGAGGTCAGAATTCCAAGGTGTCAATATCTCTGAGGATCTATCCTGGACCCAACAAATCGATGCAGCTACATAGAAGGCAGAACAATGGCTATATTTCATTTGGGGTTTGGCATGTCACCAAAGACATTTGCAAATTTCTACAGATATACTGTGGAGAGCGTTCTAACTGGCTGCATCCCCGTCTGGTATGGGGGTTGCTACTGCACAGGGTTGAAGTAAGCTGCAGAGAGTTGTAAACTTAGTCAGCTCCATCATGGTCACAAGTTTCCGTAGTATCCAGGACATCTACAAGGATCAATGCCTCAAGAAGGTGGTATCCATCATGAAGGATCCCCATCACCCAGGTCTCATACCTGCCATCAGGAAGGAGATACAGAGCGTGAAGGCACACTCTCAGTGACTCAGGAACAGCTTCTTCTCACCACCATCTGATTTCTGACTGGACATTGAACCCATGAACACTGCCTGCATTGTATTGCCGCGGCAATGACAACAAATGTAACAACATATGCTGGTGATGTCAAACCTGATTCTGATTTGCACTTGTATTTCATATATTCAACATACTTAACATCATTCATTGTGTGCATTAAAAATAACTAGTTACAGGACTGTTTTACTACTTTATTTATTTATTGAGATACAGTTTGGAATAGGCTCTTCTAGCCCTTTGAGCAGCACCACCCAGCGACCCCAGTTTAACTCTAGCTTAATCACGGGACAGTTTAAAATGACCAGTTAACCTACTAACCTGTCTATCTTCGGACTGTGGGAGGAGCACGAAAAACCCGGATAAAACAGGTGCATTCCATGCAGTGGATGTACAGACTCTTTACAGATGATATCAGAATTGAACTCTGAACTCCGACGCCCCGAGCTATGATCATGCCATGCCAACTGCTACACCACCATACCTTAAATTCATCTTGCATTTCTCTCTTCAGTATTCTGCACTACGCTTGGGGATGTTACAGTAATATTTAAAAGGTTGGACAGCTGTCCAGAAAATGGATGCATTTGGCCTAGATGATGAGTGAATGAAGATGCACTCGGTAGGGAATATCTTAACATGATGCAGACATGTACCTTGTAGATGGTGTAAGGAAGTTGGGGAGTCAGCAGATGTATCATTTGCTTAATAATACTTGCCCTTTGATCTGCTCCAGTAGCTCTGATAGGTATGTGGCTGGGCTGTTGGATTTGTTCGCAATGTGATGCCCTGATTATTAATGGTGGGTGATTCGGAAATGGTAATGCTGTTAATTTGATTGTTTCTTATAGATGATCATTGTCTGGCAAATAAAGATCCAAATCTGAGTGTTGTCCAAGTCCTGTTACTTCCTACATGAATTATTTTATTGGTTTTGCCTCTCTGGTTGGAAGCCCGTGACTAGCTTTGTGCCACAGGGATCGGTGCTGGGTCCATTGTTGTTTGTCACCTATGTCAATGGTATGGTTGATAATGTGGTAAACTGGATCAGCGGATTTGTATATGATGCCAAGATTGGGAGTGCAGTTAACAGAATCAGAATCAGGTCTAATATCTCTGACGTACGTTGTGAAATTTGTTGTTTTGTGGCAGCAGTACAATGCAATGCTTAAAAAATTGGTAAGCTGTGATACAGGCTATCAAAGCTTGCAGCAGGGTCTGGACCAGCTAGAAAATGGTCGAAAAATGGCAGATGAGTGCAGACAAATGGGAGGTGTTTTACTTTGGAAGGACAAACCAGGGTAGGATTTGCCTATTGAAGATACAGTACCGAAGAGTGCACTGGAACAAAGGAATTTTGGAATACAGATCCATAATTCCTAGAATGTGGCAAACCTTTAGATAGGGTTGTAAAGAGAGCTGTAGTCTCGTTGGCCTTCGCAAATCAGAGAATTGAGTTCAGCAGTTCAGATGTTATGTTGGATTTGTGTTAGACATTGGTGAGCACAAATTTGGAGTATTGCATGCAGTTTTGGTCACCATCTACAGGATCAGATGGAAAGAGTACAGAGAAATAGATGGACTGAACAGCCTCTTCCTGTGCTGTGGTGCTCTGTGACCTTATTACCTGAAAAGTTTCGTGGAGCTGAACACCATGCATTCTTCAGGAGACATCCAACATCCAGATTTTTTTTTAAATGGGGACAATTAAATTAACATATTTAACCAAATGAAAATTTTAAGCTCTCTGTTAAGCTGCAACAATATCAACACCTAGTGATGGGTATGAATCTAGCCCATAATTACATTATGAAAAGGCAATGTCAATCCAACAATTCTCAGATACTACTTGAATTTGCTTTGATTGAAATGTTATTTGTTGCAGTCAGTTTTAAAAAGTACTTAGATGGTTTACTGCACTTCTTTGGCAGTTAATAAATTATTGCCTTCCTTTAACAATGAATTGTCCCTGGTATTCTCATCTTTATTGCTAAAAGGTTGTTTATGGGGTGGAGTAGGGAGAAAGGAAATCCTTGTCTATTTTCAAAATTCCTTTTGTCGTTCTGAGTGCGGGTTGATGCTGGTGATAGATTGTAATTCAATATGCATCCATGACCTTGATCACAATCAGAAAGACAGATTTAAGGATCTAGTTTGTAATATCATGTTGGTGAATTTCAAATGCAAATCAGTAACAGACAGATGTTACCTTGCTACATTCAGTTTTTGATCTTTGTGTAAACATTGTCCAGGTTTGTAGCATATACACCTTTAGCATCTGTATCTGATCTTAATTAGTTCGCATTTCCACTCTCAGATGTCAAATTTCAAAACATTTAAAAAATTTCTTTCGGCAGGAGAAAAGGAAAATTCCAGGAATACCAAATGGAACCACAGCTCATGGAGATCCTGACCCACATGAGGAGCATACAGGTCCTGAGTTGCAGAGAACAGGAAGGTTAGTAAAAGTAAGATTCATGTTAACTGTGTTTTATTTCCTTCTGCTGTTTGATATGTGTGAGTGTACATTACGGTTGTTTTGCTACATTATTCCCCTTACAAACATTTCTAGGAAGGATCTGAAACAAAAATTGAAAAATAAAGGAACTCCCAATCTGTTATTATCTATGGACATATAATCACAGTTATAACAAGACATTTCTAATATTCAATATATACAATATCATACTATGCAAATTCTCCTGCCCATTGATATCAATTTGTGCCAGTTCGCCATTCTGAACACTAATCAACTATAAGATACTACAGCTGAATCTGATGTCCTTGCTCATTATCACGTGTGTGTGTGTGTGTGTGTGTGTGTGTGTGTGTGTGTGTGTGTGTGTATGTATGTATATATATGCGTGTGTGTGGTGGTGAGGGGTATAATCACTACATGATTCACTTGTTCATCACACATACGTAGCCATTCAGCGTGTTATATTTTCATCAGCGATGATCTTGGCAAACTCATCAATGAATTTCTCTGCTGCTTCGTGATCAGCAGACACTTTATCACCACAAATCTTTAAAAATAAAGTGTCATGCTTTTAAAAAAAATTTACATCCAGCCTGCTGAATATTCACAACGACCTTCAGTTTTCAGTTTGTAGTGACAGAGCTTTGTCTGTTCCATGATCAGCATAATATTAAGCCAAATATGTTCACTCTGACACTGAGGACCCCGCTCGTTCCATACGTGATTGAGATCTTTAGTTTCTGCTTTATGCAGTGTTTTTATATTTTTTATTAACTTCTGTTCAATATATATGTGAGGTTCCTTCTCAGAACTGCCTGTGATGCACAAAGACCTGTGCATCACTTGGGAACCTTCCCAGGACCTTGTGCAGTTTTCCACTTGTGATGTCATGTCAGCGCTCAAACAATTTCAGAGCTTTTCAGATTTTGGATAAGGGTTTCATATTAGTTCAGCAGATTCATTCTGAGGATGAGGTGAGATAGACTGGAATAGAGCTCTCTGGAGTTCAGAAGAATAAGAAGTGACCTTATTGAAATATAAAATATTCTGAGATACTTGACAAAAAAGATGTAAGAGATCTAAAACTGGGGAACATAGCTCAGAATGAAAGGTTAATCCCATTGGCTAAATGAGGAATTCCTTCTTCCAGTGGAATGCAAATACTGAGAATTTCCTTCTCCAGAGAGGATTCATTAGTTACATTGAGGGTTGACATGAAATTTGGGACTAAAAGAGAACCCAGAATAATGAAAAATGGGCAGGAAAATCGAGTACCCGCTACCTGATTTTTTGGTAGAGGAAGAATTGTCTGCCAAGAGAATGCAGAGAGCTTTTTGTGGACAGAACTCCAGCCACACACACCCATCTGGACTGCTCTGCATATGTCTTTACATGATGAATACAACTGAAAACTGTACAACATCTGTAGCAGGGGAGAATTCTCTGCAGAGAATAGGTTTAGTGCTTGTACTTAAGCAGATGAATGTTTTTTGATTTTTACATTTACATATTGAAATATCTTTTGATTCCTTCAAAACCAGGCTATTTGGTGGATTATGTGAAGACATCAAAAGAAAAATCCCATTTTTTTGGAGTGACTTTAGGGACGCTTTAAACTTGCAGTGTGTGGCATCTTTCTTATTCTTGTACTGTGCCTGTATGTCGCCTGTCATTACATTTGGTGGTCTGCTGGGAGAAGCTACAGAAGGTTCCATAGTAAGTTCGATGATTTTTCTAGAAAATTAATTTTGTATGGTGTGAATTACCTTTGCTGCCTTGCTTATACCGCATTTTAATTTCTGTTATTAATGTGCAAATCCTTTTCTGTACTTGGTTCACTGAGGTAAATATGGTTGATGCATTAGCTGTGAGCAGTGAGAATAACATACAGTAATTTTAGAAAATAAGATTGCTGGCACGACCAATAATTAATGCTTATCCCTGGTTGCCCTTGAGAAATATGAATGTTCTGTTTGAACTGCTGTAGTTCTTGTGGTGAAGGCAATTATTTAATTACATATTATTTATTTCTAGTTGTAACCAGGCCAGAAAGGTATTCAATATTTGTATCACGTTCATACACAAATAGTTCTCTTGCTTTAATAATCAATTGAATTACTAAGCCTTGAAAATTGACTCATACAATGCTCATTATCTGCTATATAGTCTTCCCACTTGATTATAAAACTGACATAATTAATTTGTATTTTCTACCACAGCATTCTTATGGTAAAAACATAAGAAATAAGAATAGGGCTAGGCCATCTGTTGTTTGAGCCTGCTGTGGCACTCAGTGAGATCATGAATGAACAGTTCCTAGCCTCGGCTCTTGTTACCTGGATTTTTGCTATAACCGTTCTTGTAGATTTAAAAATTCCACAACCTTGAGTGTATTCGTTGATTTAGCCTCCTCAGTGCTCAGGGAGCAGAATTCCAAAGAGACATGATCCTCTGAAAAAAGAAATTTCTTTTCTTCTCCATTTGAAATGGATGGCCTCTAATTCTGAAACTACGTTCTCTAATTCTAGAATCTCCCACAAGGGATACATCTTTTCAAGAAACATTCTGTTAAGCCCTCTCAGGATCTTATGTTTTTTTTAAAAATAATATCATCTTGTACTGCAAAAGAATCTAGTGCTTTCCCAGCAAATATGATGAATAAATTCTTCTTGGGCTCCCAGCCGGGTACAGGTATCAATTATAAAAAGAATTTTAATGAAGATGGTCTCACTCCAAGTAAGAATTGGAATTCAATTGTAAACAAGGTGGGAGACAGGAAACCTGATTGGATGAGGACTAACCAATCAGGAGGGACAGACTATGGGGCTATATATACCACCAGACTAGACATGCCCAGGTATCATCCCTAATGAAGATGACTGAGTTTGCCATTGAAACATTGGTTATAATCGATACCTGCACCCTGCTGGAAGCCCAAGAAGAGTTTATTCATCATCTCATACCCTTCTAAACTGAGTACTCTTGGAGTGTAGTAGTAAAACCTTGTACAGTTGCAGCAAGATTTTTATACTTTTCTGCTCCGTCTCTTCTGCAACAAAGATAAATCTCCATTTTCCTCTCTTAATTACTTGTGTTTCTGCACTCATGTTCTGCGTTTCACATACAAGGGCATCATGTCAATCTCACTGGCAGTATTTTGTCTGTCTCTATTCTGCTTTTTCATTCCTTCTACCAAAGTGGACAACCTTACGTTTCGCCATCTCTGCACTACTAAAACTCTCACGCTCTGTTTGTCTGTTTGTGACATAGCACAAATGGTGCATTACAGCGGCACTAATATGCGCTAACTTACAGAATGCATGCAAAGTTCAGGGTTATATATTCGTATAAAATTGCTCACTCGCCAAAATCAACAGCCCCGCTTTCACCTGAGACCTGATGTCAGCCTTGATGGAAACTGTGACGTGACAGCATGATGCATGTGCACGGCCAGCCTCAGAAGCAACTCACGATGCTCACACCAGCAACACCAACTGGAGCAAAAGAGCAGGGCAGCTCTATTTCGAGCAGTCACATTCTGCTAATCACCATCAGCATGTGCGAGATTGGAACAGATCAAACTGAGATCCATCAATAAGAGATAATTAAATCTTATTGTAATGATGTACTTCGAGGCACCCATCAAACCCTTTGCTGCAGTCAAAGGACAATGGTGACTATATCACATCCATTTAAGAGAGCGCCAACCACATCATCAAGAATAATCAGCATCTTAGAAGCCTTGATGTTACTGTTTCGTATCTTCTATCCAGCATTAAGGTAAAAAAAAAATGGTCAGCCTAATTATGCCGCTTGGAAAGAGAAGGGGGACATTATGGTCAAGAGATGATGCCAAACATCATCGGGAAGTGGCAAGGAGAGGGAGAGAACAAGAATCAGATGAGGCCAGGGATGCACGACTCCAGGATCAAAGAGTCAGGACAAAAAAAGATGAGAGAAGAAGAGACAGAGGAGGAGAGGCATGCACATCTCCAAAATGACAACAACTGGCATAGAAGAAGGAGACAAAGAGACAAAGGAGCTGAGAAATGCACCGCTCCAGGATCAGAGACAAAGAACAAACAGCAGAAGAGATGAAGAGACGGGGGATGAAAGGGCTGCATGTCTCCAGAATGACAAAAACAGGCACAGGAGCAAAGAAGCAGACAAAGAACCAGAGAAATGCACGTCTCCAAAGAGGAAGAGACAAAGAAGCAGAGAAATGCACGTCTCCAAAATCGGAGACAAAGAATAAACAGCAGAAGAGGTGAAGAGATGGCGCGTGAAAGGGCTGCACCTCTCCAGAATGACAATGAGAGGCACAAGGGTGGCAGATCAATGATGCCATCAAAAGTGTCCTTCATTAAATGAGGAGGAGCTATATTTGTTTTGCTACGCGTCGTTCTTCTTTAATAAACTGATGTTTTCTTCTTCGATTTTCAAAGCAAAGCGATTCCAATAGCATTCAGGAAAAGTTAACGTTCATTCTGGTCACATCAGACTGCACCACCCTTCTGTCAAAGGGTGCCCCAACAGGTCACTCCGTCGTCTAGTATTTTACTCTTATCTGCCACATTCTTGCCCATTCATTTGTTATTTTTTCTGTCCATCTGCAGAACTATGCATCCTCCTTACAATTTGCTTTCCCAAATATCTTTATATTATCAGCAAATTTGCCAACTACCCAGTATATGTCATGAAATTTGTTGTTCTGCAGCAGCAGTACTTTGTAATACATAATAATAAAAACAGTAAATTACAGTAAGATCTACACACACACACACACACACACACACACACACACACACACACAGATTGATAAGGTAGAAGGAGTCAATTTCAGAAAACCTAGCACATTTATTTTTCAACATAGTCCCCTCCTACATTTACGCACTTAGTCCAGCGGTCGTGGAGCATACGGATCTTGGACCTCCAGAAAGTGTCCACAGCATGGGTGATTGATAAGTTCATGGCCTAAGGTAGAAGGAGATGAGTTATTAACTTCAAACTTTCTGCATAATCACTCAAAGAGTTGATTTGCATGTGCATGTAACGAGAGCTGTATAACTCATCTCCTTCTACCTTAGGCCGCATACTTATCAATCACCTCTGCCGTGGACACTTTCTAGAGGTCCAAGATCTGTATGCTCCACGACCGCTGGACTAAGTGCGCAAATGTAGGAGGGGACTAGTGTGTGATTTCAGGCTGCTGTATCTCCTTCCTGATGGTGGCAATGAGAAGAAGAGAAGAGGGCATGTCCTAGGTGATGGGGGTCCTTAATGATGGATGCTGCCTTTTTGAGGCATCGCTCCATGCAAACGTCCTGGATGCTGGGGAGTGCAGTGCCCATGATGGAGCTGACTGAGCTTACAACTTCCTGCAGCTTGTTTCGATCCTGTGCTGTAGCCTCTCACCCCAAAACCAGACGGAGATGCAACCAGTTAGAATGCTCTCCAGGGTACATCGGTAGAAATTTCCCACTCAGGAGATTTCCAATAATCACTTACTAAACTCTGTACTTACATCATAGCACTGACTAAAATAGCATCTGAAAAAATAATACAATATGAAGTTTATATTTCATGTAAATTTCATAGGGATCGCTGCTCAAATAATTGTGTACAGTGGTGATAAAATTACTATTGACCTAAAAAAAAATTAATGGAAATGGATCAGCCATGATGAAATGATGGAGCAGACTTGATGGGCCAGATGGCCTAATTGTGCTCTTATCTCTTATGGTAATCAAAACTATAATTAGCCATAAACACGAGAAAGTCTGCAGATGCACGGCAACACACAAAAAATGGTGGAGGAGCGCAGCAGGTCAGGTAGCATCTATGGTTATCAAAAGCAGTTGACATTTTTGGCTGAGCCTTCTTCAGGACTGAGGAGGAAGGGAGAAGATTTCAGAATAGTGAGGGGAGGGAAAGGAGGGTAGCTGGAAAGTAATAGGTGAAGCCAGGAGGGTGGGAAAGTTCTCGGGCTGGAGGAGAAGGAATCTGATTGGAGAGGAGAATGGACCATGGGAGAAAAGGAAGGAGGACGGGACCCAGGGGAAGTAATTGGTGGGTGAGAAGAGGTAAAAGGTCATAGTTGGGAATTGAGGAAGGTGGGGGGGGGTATTTTGTTTACTGGAAAGAAAATCAATATTCATACCATCAGTTTGGAGGCTATCCACAGGCTATGAGGTGCCCCTCCTCCGCCCTGATGGTGGCATCATTTTGACACAAGAGGAGGCCATGGACTAACATGTTAAAACATGAATGGGAATCAGATTTAAAATGGTTAGCCACTGGGAAGTCCTGCTTGTGGCAGATGGAGCAGAGGTGCTCGGCAAAGCGGTCCTCCAATTTACCATGGCTCTCACCAGTGCAGAGGAGGCCGCATTGGGAGCACTGGACATCTAGCAAGACAGACATCTGTTTACATGAAATTTATAGATTCAAACCATATTCAGGTATGAATCATCTCGTACTGTATATATCATATGCTGTATATGAATTGTCATATATACGAATAATATTCGGTCCTAAAACTATTCACAATAGAACTGTATTTACTGAAAAAATTGGCAAATTGGTGTGCACAGGATAATGCCTTCTTATTCATCTACTTTACATTTATCAGAAAACTATATATCAACAGTAAATTATATCAAAATTACTCTTTTGTTTCCAGAGTGCAATTGAATCTCTCTTTGGAGCGTCCATGACAGGCATAGCATATTCGCTGTTTGCAGGGCAGCCACTAACAATCTTGGGGAGTACAGGGCCGGTCTTGGTGTTTGAGAAAATACTGTTTAAATTCTGCAAGTAAGTATCCCAATTACTACTTTCAGTTTTCTGCACAGATTAAACAGTTGTCCTGGGGGTGGTGGGGAATAAAATTTTACTGGTCTTGAACAAGCTAGTGTAATGCGTGAAACCTCCCCTTTATTGATTGTTGCAGAAAACGCACTGTGTAATAAAATAAACGTTTTAAGGAGAATATACAGTGGATTCTGGTTAATTGCGACACACTGTGACCAGTACATTTTGGTCCAATTAAGTAGCTGTCCCAATTATCTGAAGTTTCATGGAAATAGTTAAAAAATGTATAAGAAAGCCAAGCTAACATTTAACTGAGTAAAAAATTATGAATTTTAATGAAATGCAGAACAAATTAGAACACTACTTATACTACTACAATACTATAAAACTGTGTATTAGTTCCTAATTGTTATCCGGAATTCACTCCATGTACGCTGATGTGTTGTTTTGGTTGACTGTCAATATGCAAAATCAATGCAGGCACTTAAGTACAGATAATGAACTGCCTTCATCCAATGCTTCCGACAATTTCATCCTCCAAATCTTCTTTTTCATTGTAACATTCAAGATGATTGTTGATACCTTTAAATTCTTCACAGTTCTTTACTTGTTGAAGTAGTAAAATTGTTTAATTTTCACTCCCAGCCATTTCTGGCATCTCCAAGCCTGAAACTGCAGTGATCAAAACAGTTCTGAATTGTTTTACTGTTTATTAATTGTCATCTCTCAGTGACAAAAATCACTGCTCTTTGAACACAAACATGCAAGTGTTGCTACATTAAAAACTGTTCGCTCTAAGCATGATGTAGTACCTAACTGCCACATGACGTGCATGTGAATGACGCTAGTTAGGAAATATTTGGCTACAGTCTCCTGCCCCAGTTAAATGGCATCGTGTCCCAAATAAATGAAGGGAAACCTGGCTATCTTTTCAATTTGGTTTTGTTCTTTAAGAGTTGTCCCAAATAAGTTTCTGTCTTGATGGCCCGATTAACTGAAATTCACTCTATTCGTATAAAGGGATACAGTGGCACTGATGCTCTCAATTTGTATATCTAATAATTGTAGCAAAGCATTAATCCATGGCCAAGAACAATTTGTAACTATGGAGGTTAATGGAAAGGAGAACAAGCCCATGTCTTTGTATCTATTTTAATCAACAGGAGAAATGAGACATGAGGGCAGCACAGTAGTGTATTGGTTAGCATCACACTTTACAGTACAGGTGGCCTGGTTCAATTCCTGCCGCTGCTTGTAATGATTTTGTACGTTCTCTCCGTGACCGCACGGGTTTCCTTCCGCTGTCCAAAGACATACCGATTGGTAGGTTAATTGGTCATTGTAAATTGTACTCTGCTTAACTAGGATTAAATCGGGGGTTGCTGGGCAATGAGGGTCAAAGGGTTGGAAAGGCCTATTCCACACTGTATCACAATAAATAAAATGTTGCGTGGAATTGCCATCCCTACCCTGCTCTGCTGCTCCTATCATCTCATTAGTGCAGGGATTGCTTGACTCCTATGATTGCCTGCAACTTGTTGTGAACATTGTTATAACAAGCCTTGGTGGCAGCATTCTGAGTTTGCGTGACATCAAAGTAATTTCCCTGTGTGGAAGTCATTGATGTTTTTTTGGCTTAGTATCCAAGTCTTTGGAGAATTACAGATTCCACTGACATAATAGCTCCCATTGTGTTCTCAATGAGTCAGTAGGAACCTTTGATCCTTTGTGGAAATGGTATAACTTTCCTGATTTGCACCTGCATCAATAAAATCTTAAGTGTATCATCAGAAACACGTTGAGCCTGCTCACTATACTGTATTTTTCAAAAATCTACCCGTGCTTTTTGAGCATTGTTGCAAATATTTAAAGCTGTTGAAAAATAACTGGACAGCTACTTTACCAGTTTTAAAGCGTTAGTTGACAAAATTAGATGTAGTTTTGAAGATGGTAAATAATTTAATAAGCTGTTCATCATTACGCAAGAAGAACATAATTTAAGTAGCAAAATTTTTCGTCATTTATAACAAAGTTTTTAAGATTATTAAAACTTACTGCACAGTACTCCAGAAATTTTAAACACTGGCCATCATTTATTGAATTGATTGAAAAATTGAGATTGTCAGAGTCTGAATAGAGGTATCAAAGTGACTTGTAATTTAAAGGTTATGCCTGCTTTCTATTTATGTAACAGCTAATATATGGAAATAATTTAAAATTTTTACCTTCATTATCTCAGGAATGTATTGAAGAATCCAACATCATCCACATAGAATATTGAAGAGTAGAGCAAAGGAACAGGCCATTCGGCCCACAACATTGTGCCGACCAGCTAAAAAGCAAATCAAAAACATTCAAACTCTAATCCCTCCTACCTACACAATGTCGATATCCCACCATCTTCCTTACATCCATGTGCCTGACTAAACACCTCTTAAAAGCCTCCAATGTATTTACCTCTACCACCATACCAGGCAGCACATTCTGGGCATCCATGATTCTTTGAATAAAAAACTTACCCCTCATATCCCCTTCTCATCTTCAGTGGTATTAGACATTTCAGCCCTGGGAAACAGATACTCCCTGTTCACTCTATCTATCTCTACTATTTACTTTATCTTTGCTCTCATAACCTTATAAAGTCCTATCAGATCTCCCTTCAGCTTTCAGCACTCCAGAGAAGACAAGCCAACTATGTCCAGGCTCTCTTGATAGAAGATGCCCTCTAAACCAGGGAGCAGCCTGGTAAACATTTTTTGAGGAAATTACAAGTAGGCTAGGCAAGGGAGATGCAGTGGATGTTGTATATTTGGATTTTCAGAAGGCCTTTGACAAGGTGCCACACATGAGGCTACTTAACAAGATAAGAACCCATGGAATGATGGGAAAGTTACATACATGGATAGGGCGTTGGCTGATTGGCAGGAAACAGAGAGTGGGAATAAAGGATATCCTATTCTGGTTGGCTGCTGGTTACCAGTGGTGTTCCACAGGGGTCCGTGTTGGGGCCGCTTCTTTTTACGTTGTACATCAACGATTTGGGTTATGGAATAGATGGCTTTGTGGCTAAGTTTGCTGATGATACGAAGATAGGTGGAGGGGCTGGTAGTGCTGAAGAAACAGAGTCTGCAGAGAGACTTGGATAGATTGGAAGAATGGGCAGAGAAGTGGCAAATGAAATACAATGTTGGAAAGTGTATGGTTATGCACATTGGCAGAAGAAATAAACGGGCAGGCTATTATTTAAATGGGGAGAGAATTCAAAGTTCTGAGATGCAACGGGACTTGGGAGTCCTCGTGCAGGATACCCTTAAGGTTAACCTCCAGGTTGAGTCAGTGGTGAAGAAGGTGAATGCAATGTTGGCATTCATTTCTAGAGGAAAATAGTATAGGAGCAGGGATGTGATGTTGAGGCTCTATAAGGCACTGGTAAGACCTCACTTGGAGTACTGTGGGCAGTTTTGCTCTCCTTATTAAAGAAAGGATGTGCCGATGTTGGAGAGGGTACAGAGAAGATTCACTAGAATGATTCTGGGAGTGAGAGGATTACCATATGAGGAACGTTTGTCCGCTCTTGGACTGTATTCCTTGGAGTTTAGAAGAACAAGGGCGGACCTCATAGAAACGTTTCGAATGCTGAAAGGCGTGGACAGAGTGGATGTGGCAAAGTTGTTTCCCATGATGGGGGAGTCTAGTACGAGAGGGCATGACTTAAGGATTGAAGGGCGCTCATTCAGAACAGAGATGCAAAGAAATTTTTTTAGTCAGAGGGTGGTGAATCTGTGGAATTTGTTGCCACGGGCAGCAGTGGAGGCCAAGTCATTGGGTGTATTTAAGGCAGAAATTGATAGGTATCTGAGTAGCCAGGGCATCAAAGGTTATGGTGAGAAGGCGGGGGAGTGGGACTAAATGGGAGAATGGATCAGCTCATGATAAAATGGTGGAACAGACTCAATGGGCCGAATGGCCAACTTCTGCTCCTTTGTCTTATGGTCTTATGGTCTAAACCTCTTCTGCACCCACTCCAAAGCCTTAATATTCTTCCTATATAGGGGTGACCGGAACTGTATGCAATACTCCAGACGTGGCCAAACCAGAGTTTTATAAAGTTGCAACATAACCTCTTCACCTTCAAACTTAAAGCCTCGACTAATAAAAGCAAGCTTTCTTAATCACCTTATCGATCCGTATATCCACTTTCAAGGAACTGTGAACTTGGATCCCGAGATCCCTCTGCTCAGTAACACTGTTAAGGATGTTGTCCTTAACAATGTACTGCTTCATGGCATTTGCCCTACCAAGGTGCAACACCTCACATTTATCTGGGTTAAACTCCCATCTGCATATCTCTGCCTATATCTGCCAATGATCTATACCGTGCAAATGATCTATATTCTTTGCCAGTCCTCTACACCATCCACAACTCCACTAATCTTGGTATCATCTGCAAACTTACCAACCCATCTACATATTCATCCAGATCATTTATATACATCACAAACAACAGAGGCCCCAGCACAAATCCCATTGAATGTTTTAAAGTTAACAATGATAAGAATATCATAAAGCATTAAGATTTGTTAAATTGCATGTAGATTTTGCAGTATATCCTTCTGTTGTGTCATATGTCTATCTATTATTTAATCTTTTTACAACAGAGAATATGGCTTATCCTATCTTTCTTTGAGAACGTGTATTGGACTTTGGACAGCTACTCTCTGTTTGGTTCTTGTTGCTACGGATGCAAGTTCATTGGTATGCTACATCACCCGGTTCACCGAAGAAGCATTTGCTTCCCTTATTTGCATTATATTCATCTATGAGGCTTTAGAGAAGCTGTATCACCTTGGTGAGACATACCCTATCAACATGCACAATCGTCTGGAACAACTGACACATTATTTGTAAGTATTTAGTCATTGTTCCAAAACTTAAAGAATCATGCTAGATGTATCTTTGCCAGAGCAGCCACAGTAACGGTTTGTGCGATACTTTTACATCTCGGGGCGTTCCGGAGTCTGGAGTTCGTAGATCAATTCCGTCACCGTTTTGTAAGGAGTTTGTACGTTTTCCCCGTGGAGTGTACTGATTTTCCGCAGGTGCTCCGATTTCCTCCCACAGTCCAAAGGCGTACCGGTTAGTTGGTTAACTGGTCATTATAAATAGTCCTGTGTCCAGTCAGAGAGGCGGCCATATACCATCACTCTCTGGCTTCTCCTATTAAACCAATATCTCATCCGATTTACTACCTCATCTTATACTCCAAACGACTGAACCTTCTTGACTAACCTCCCTTATGGGACCTTGACCAAGTCTTTGCTAAAGTTCATGCTCTTGAGCTCCATGAACATCTGCATCCTCAGTGAAGGCATGTGAGTGACAAAGAAATGGCTGGTACCCTGATGTCAAAGTTCAAAGTAAATTTATTATCAAAGACCATATACAACCTTGAGCTTTCCCTTGTAGGCCACTTCAATAAACCCATAATAGAATAATAACCATAATAGAATCAATGAAAGGCTGCATCAACATGGGTGTTCAATCAGTGTGCCAAAGACAGTAAACTGAGCAAACACAAAAATAAAGAAATAATAAATAAATAAGCAAGCAAGCAAGTGATATCGAGAACATGAGTTGAAGAGTCCTTGAAGGTTGTGGTGGGATAAGTGAAGTTGAGTGATGTTATCCACTTTGGTTCAAGAGCCTGATGGTTGAGGGGTAATAACTGTTCCTGAACCTGGTGGTGTGAGTCCTGAGACTCCTGTACCTTCTTCCTGATGGCAGCAGTGAGAAGAGAGCATGTCCTGGGTGGTGGGTCCCTGATGATGGAATCAGAATCAGGGTTAACATCACTGACATGTTGTAAAATTTGATTTTTTTTTTGTGGCAGCAGTAGAATGGGATACGTAATAATAGAGAAAATAAACTGTATTATAGTAAGTATGTATTAAATAGCTAAATTATATAAGTAATTAAAGTGATAAGGTAGTGTTCATGGGTTCAATGTCCATTCAGAAATCTGATGGCAGAGGGGAAGGAGCTGTTCCTGAATCGTTGAGTGTGTGCCTTCAGGCTCCTGATGGTAGTAATGAGAAGAGGGCTAGTCCTGGCTGATGGGGGTCCTTAATGATGGATGTCGCCTTTTTGAGGCATTGCTTCTTGAAGATGTCCTGGATACTATGGAGGCCCATGATGGAGCTGAGTGAGTTCACAACTTTCTGCAGCAGCTTCTGCACCTCCCCCCTCATATCAGACAGCGATGCAGCCATTCAGAATGGTACATCTGTAGAAATTTGTGAGAATCTTTGGTGACATACCAAATCTCCTCAAACTCCCAGTGAAATATAGCCACTGTCCTGCCTTCTTTGTAGCTGCATCGATATGTTGGACCCAGGATAGAGCCTCAGCGATATCGACACCCAGGAACTTGAAACTGCTCACCCTTTCAACTTCTGATCCCTCTATGAGGAGTAGTGTATGTTCCCTTGTCTTGTTCTTTTTGAATTCCAGTTTTTGGTCTTACTAATGTTGAGTGCAAGGTGTTTGCTGTGACACCACTCAACTAGCTAATAGATCTCATTCCTGTATGCCTTCTCTTCACTATCTGAGATTCTGCCAACAGTGGTATCATCTGCAAATATATAGATGGTATTTGAGCTGTGACATGCGTGTACAGAGAGTAGAGCAGTGGGCCAAGCACACATCTGAGGTGGGCCGGTGTTGATTGTCAGCAAGGTGGAGATGTTATTTCCGGTCTGCAAAGATTGTGGTCTTCCAGTGAGGAAGTAAAGGATCCAATTGCAGAGGGTAGTATAGAGGCCCAGATTTTGGAGATTTTCTATCAGAACTGTAGGAATGGTTGTGTTACGCGCTGAGCTATAGTCAATGAATGACACACTGACATAAGAATTAGTATCGTCCAGGTGATCTAAGGCCACGTGTAGAGCCAGTGGGATTGCATCCACAGTTGACCTGTGTGGCAATAGGCAAATTGTAGTGAGTCCAGGTCCTTGCTGAGACAGCAGTTAATTCTAGCCATAACCAACTTTGTAAAGTGCTTCATCATCATAGACGTGAGTGCTACTGGGTGATAGTTATTAAGGCAGCTTACCCTGCTCTTCTGGGGCATCGATTTGATTGTTGCCCTTTTGAAGCAAGTGGGAGCTTCCGAGTATAGCAATGAGATGTTGAAAATGCTGCTTTCCTATGACAATGCTCCATGCTCAATGGCGGGGAGGGCGTTACCTTTGGTGGACTATCCACTATTTAATGTCCAATTTTATGTTCAAGGGCATTGGTGTTTCAATACCAGGCTGCGATGCAGCCAGTCAATATAGTCTTGTAAGTGCTGTGCCCAGGCCAGGCCATCCAAAATGATAACACTGATATACCCAACATTGCAGAAGTTGTTACTACCACCCAATGGGACACCGCTCTATCATTAACAAAATGATGGAGGCTGTTGTCTGCAATGCCGTCATGGCAATTATTTAGCAGTAACCAACTTGCTGATGCCTAGTTTAGATTTTATCCGGACTACTGAGAGTTCATCGTGCTTTGATACATCCAGCGACCAAAGATCACAGTTCCACAGGTGAAGTCAGAGCAATGACAGTTGATAATATAAAAGTATTTGTCTAAATGTGGCATCAAGGCAACCCTGTAAAATTAAAGCCAATATGTATAGGAGGGAAAATATTATAACAACTGGATTCATAAATCACACGAAGGAAAATGATTGTGGTTGTGGAGATCACTCATTTTAGCCCCAGGATATCACCGAAAGATTTCTAAAGACAGTGTCTATACATTTCCAGCTGCTTCATTAATCACCTGTCCATCAGAAGTGGAAATGTTCACTGATGAATGTGCAATATTCAATTCCATTCACTTTCTCAGCAAAATAAAGGATCCCATACCTAGATAAGATCTTCATTGTACCCTGTACAATTTGCCTATCAACCTCATGTGGGAGTGGATGATGCCATCGTCTACCTGTTGTACTGAGCTCACTCCCACCTGGATGATGCTGGTGGCATTGTGAGAATCACTTTTTTGATTCCTCTTGTGCCTTCAGTACAATCCAGCCACCACTTCTGAGCAAGAAGCTGCAAAGGATGAGCATAGACAAATACTGTCTCCCAGATTATGGATTACCTGATAGACAGACTCTAGTTTGTACAGCGGAGTAGTTTTCTGTCTGAGATGATGGTGAGTGGCACTGGAGCACCACAAGGGACTGTCCTGTCTCCGTTTCTGTTCACACTGTACATCTCAGACTTCCAGCGCAACTCGGAGTCTTGTCACTTGCAGACATTCTCTGATGACTCTGTGGTGGTTGGGTGTATCGGAGATGGGCAGGAGTCAGAGTACAGGGGACTGGTGGATAAATTCGTGGAATGGTGTAGGAAGAATCACCTGCTCCTGAATGTGGCCAAAACCAGAGAGGTGGTGATTGAAGAGGGCTGCGATGAGTCCTGCATACACTCTGGGAGAAGATCTTGTTGTGGTGGAGGAGTACAAGTACTTGAGTGTTCACTTTGACAATAGACTCGACTGGAAAACCCACACTAAGGCTATTTACAAGAAGGGATGAGCAGACTCTATTTTCTAAAGAAGCTGAGATCCTTCAATGTGTGCTGCAGGATGTTGGAGATCTTTTACCAGTCTGTTGTAGCGAGTGCAGTCTTTCTTTGTGGCTTTATGTGGGGGGAGCAGCTTCAGTGCTGGTGATGCAAAAATTCTCAATAAGCTCATCAAAAGGCTGGATCTGACCTTGGCTACAGTCTGGACTCTTCTGAGTTAGTGGTGGAGAGGATGTCCCTAAACAAACTGTTATCCATTATGGACAATCCAGTGCAATCTCTCCATGACCTACTGAATAAGCAGTGGAGCAGCCTTTCAGACAGACTCACTCAGCTCTACTGTCATGAGGATTGTTACAGAAGATCTTTCCTCCCAAATGCAATAAGCATATTCACAGCAGTTTATCTCTGTGTGACAGGAGAACACACATCATAGTACAACAGTCTCTGTTTTATTGTTTTGTACATTATTGCACATTGGTAAATTATTGTTGTGTGTATAATTATTCTGTACTTTATTAGTTAAAATTATTACTATATTATTGCTGCGTGTTTTTAAATGTTGTAACAAAATAATTTCCTACTTGGGATCAATGAAGTAATTATAATTATAATAATAATTATTATTATTATTATATGCAGCATGCTTTGAGCACCATTCAGTCATGGATTGAACACTTGTACTGGGCATTGACTATCTCTCAAAGCAGAATTGAACCACCTCCCCTGCACTTCCAACAGCTTCACCATTGCTGGATTCCCCTTCCTTCAACATTGTGGGGCGGTTGGTGGAGCGTGGGTGACCATTAAATAGAAACCCAGTAAACAAGATGCAACATTCTAGGGCTGAGTTTCAGCTACAGACACTACAGGGCATTTTCACCATTTACAGTGTGTGTCAGAAATGTGATAGAATATTTTCCACTTGCCTGAAGGAACTGTTCTAACAAGCCTCTAGAAGGTCGATACCCTCAAAGACAAGGCAGCCTTTCAAATGAGCACTCTATCCAAAACACCCTCAATATTCCCTCCCTCACTATCGTTCAGAGCCCCAAACAGTCCTTCAGGTGAGGTGGCTCTTCACCTGTGAATCTGTTGAGGTCACCTTCTCTGTCCGGTGCTCTTGCTGTGTTGTATATCGGTGAGACCCAATATAGATTGCCAAAAGCACTTACTCTCTGTCTGCCAAAAAAAGTGGGATCTCTCAGAGGCCACCTATTTCAATTCTATTTCCCATTCCCATTCCAACAGGTCAGTCCATGGCCTCCTCTACTGCTTAGAGGAGGCCACACTCAGGTTGGAGGAGCAACAATTTATATTCTGCCTGGATAGCTTCCAAATCAATGGCATGAACATCAATTTCTCAAACTTCTGGTAATTACCCCCCTCTTATCCCCCTTCACTGTTCCCATTCCCATTTCCCTCTCTCACCTCATCTCCTTACTTGCCCATCCACTCCCTCTGGTGTTCTTCCTCCTCCCCTTTCTTCCATAATCTTCTACCCTCCCCTATCAGATTCCCCTCTTCTCCAGCCCTTTATCTCTTTAACCTGTCAGCTTCACAGCCCTTTACCCCTCCCCCCTCCAAAACGTCAGCTGTTTATTCATTTCAACACATGCCGCCTGGCCTGCTGAGTTCTGTCCTTGATTAATGATGAGTGTAAATAATAGGACTCTATGCTCAACAACTTTCTGAGACTACAGTTAATCCACTACAAACTTCTCAAGGGCAATTAGGAATAGCGATGATGATAGCCTTGCCAATGATAAATGAATATTGAAAATTTAATTCATTTACCATATGGTGAATAGATGTAATTCCTAATACCTCATTTCCAGAACTTTCATCTCTTAATATCATTTTGTTAGTAATTAGTGATCTCTAAAATTAAGTCAATTTGACTAATTAAAAGTTCCCCCTTTAGCCATCTGATACAGCTTAATTGGATTCTATAAAAGATAAGAAATGGTGATTAATCAAAATGGATGACCACATTTCAGCTAAATTAGGGAGCAAGGCAATCTGTGACAATAAAGTCAGGAATTTGTCATAGGATATAGAGATGATGGTAGAGTGGTCAAAAAGCTGGTAAATGAAGCCCTATAAAAAGAAGTACCATATTTTCAAGAAAGAAAAGGAGTAAGCCACATGAAGTCTTGGTGTCTTGCATAGACATTTAAGCTGATACATGGTGAACACTGGATGAAAGGAGCACTGGCACAGGCCTGAGTGGATCATGTGCGCCCCCCGCCCCCCGAGTGAAAACACCTAATATGAGAGGGGGCATCATTTTAAAGAGGAAAGTATAAGGGGGATGTTAGAGGCAAGATTTTCTTCAGAGTGATGAGTGTGTGGTACACCCTTGCAGTGATGGTAGTAGAGACAGAAACATTAGAGATATTTAAATTCAGATAGGTAAATGGATGCAAGAAAAAATGTATGGCAGTGTGGAGGGAAGGGTTTGATTGATCTTGGAATAGGCTAAAAGGTCAGCTCAACAATGTGGACTGAAGGGCCTGTACTAGACTGCCATGTTTTATGTTCTAAGTTTTTTTCAGCAGCACAGCCCAGGGTCAAAGCAAAATTAAAACAAGACAAAGGTAAGTAGGATGGTGGGATTGTAATCACTGATGGAAGTGTTCTCCCAAGCATCATGTATAATGAAAGCTGCGCTGCTCTGTTTCACCTGCGGATAGTTAATTGTGTGAAATGAGTGAACAACTCTTCAGTTTAAAAAGAGGCAGATATAGGACAAAAGTACCGGGAGTTACTCTTCCTTTAATATTTGACTGACAAAAGTACATCATATTTACTACCTGAATCACAAACAAGAGTAAATCTGCAGATGCTGGAAATCCAAGTGACACAAATAAAATGCTGGAGGAACTCAGCAGGACAGGCAGCATTTATGGAAAAGAGTGAACAGTCGACATTTTGAGCCAGGACCCTTCATCAGCACTGGAGAAAAAAGATGAGATGTCAGAGTCAGAAGGTAGGGGGAGGTGAGGGAGAAGTACAAGGTGGTAGGTGATAGGTGAAACTGGGAGGGCGGAGGGGTGAAGTAAAGAGCTGGGAAGTTGATTACTGAAAAAGATAAAGGGCTGGAGAAGGGGGAACCTGGTAGGAGAGGACAGAAGGTCATGAAAATGGGAATGGGGAATGGTGAAGGATGGGGGGGGGTGGGCAATTACTGGAAGTTTGAGAAATCGGTGTTCATGCTATTAGGTTGGAGGCTACCCAAGCAGAATATATGGTGTTGCTCCTCCACCTGAGTGTAGCTTCATTGTGGTAGTAGAAGAGGCCATGGACTGACATGTCAGATCTACACTATTGCTCATACTTAGTACGCATTTGTTCCAAATGTTGCAAGTGATTTGACATATCAGGAGCATTCTTTTATTGCTATATCCTCAGGACTTCAAATCATGGCAGCATAAAAATTCTTTCATTGCTACTAAAATCCATAAAAGCCATCCCCTCTCTGTCTATTTTATTTCCCTACTGCATCCCCAGAATTTTATGCTGTCAGGAAAATGAGTAAAATGGCATATTTGTAGTTTGTCCATTCATTATGTGCTGTGTTGTATGATGTGGGTGATCATAATCTTTCAGTGGCTATGATTGTTCTTGGCAAATTTTTCTACAGAAGTCGTTTGCCATTGCAGCCTTCTGGGCAGTGTCTTTACAAAACGGCTGACCTCAGCCATTATCAATACTTTTCAGAGATAGTCTGCCTGGCGTTAGTGGTCACATCACCATGACTGGTGATGTGCACCTTCTGCTCATACGACCATCCACCACCTGCTTCCATGGCTTCACATGACCCTGATCAGGGTGCTAAGCAGGTGCTACACTTTGCCCAAGGGTGACCTGCAGGCTAGCGGAGGGAAGGAATGCCTTATACCTCCTTTGGCAGGGACGTATCTCCACACTACCACCCAGTATTTATACACACCACATCCTATTTCTCATGTTTATCCTGATCGTGCTTTGTTAGATTTCACTATGGATTTTGGCATGTATTGATTAATTTAGCTTTTCCAGTATCAGCTTCAACTGATTTCTTTCCAATTTCTCTTTCCTAATCACTGTTTTCTATGCTATCCCCTGAAATGTCCAGAGGTCATAAACAGGCACCCAATTAGGCCAATTTGTTTTGAATATTGGATTTGAATAATTCACCCTATCCTGTGACAATATATGTTTTGCCATATCTTTGACCCCTTAAATTCTTGTTTCTCTAGCTCTGAATGTGAGTCCCCTGCCATTGATAGATTCTTTCTGTTGGGAAACAGCTCTGCAGAAAAATGAAACTAGAAGGAACAAGCGGTGTGCTGGCTGAAAAGAGTGACTTGAACTCCCCTGGGGCATGTTTGAAATATAAGCCATAACCTTACAAAATAGGGAAGCTTTTGTCCTTGAAACCCAACCATTGTGTGTGCATTAAGGTGTTGAGCCATTGTGCAAGAGTATATTAACAACACTGGTGAAACACAACATCCCTATTAGCTCTAATAACTCATGTCAAATTCAATTCCATTGACTGCAGCTGACTTGGTTCATTTTCCTTTGAAATGGCACTGCCTTTGTTGTGCAGACTTGCTTTAATCAACTGCAGCCACTTTTGGAGTAATCTCCCACTTGGTGGGCATTGACCACTTTGCCCAAATGCTTTAGCAAGATGGGGTGAACTTGATGAGCCAGTGCTGCAGTGGTAATGAATGAGGCTTAATCATGCCTAAGGATTCCCAAGCTGTTTTTCCAGGGCTGTCCATTAATTGTAGTATGCTGGTGTTTACTTGGCCACAGATGTTACTGTATGACTTGGTGACAGGATGGTTAAAGTATATGCCAGGTTAATGGGAGAGTAATATCCACAAACATTTGTGGCATTTCTCTGTGTAATAATCCCACATCTGCAGTAATGCCCATGCCAGAACATGCTGGCTAGACGTTTCCAGCTCTTTTCCGCCGTATTCAGAAACTGAAAGCCATCGAGTACAATTTTGAGACATTTCTCCAGTATTTGTGATAGTGAATACACCTAACCTAGAAAGTTGCATCAGGTTGACAGTAGGGGGAAAATCAGCAGATGCTGGAAAACCAAAACAGCACACACAAAGTACTAGAGGAACTCAACAGGCCAGGCAGCATCGATGTGAAAAAAGTGAACAGTCGATGTTTTGGGGTAAGATGTCAACGGTTTTCTCTTCTCCATAGATGATACCAGGCCAGCACAGTTCCTCCAGCATACTGTGTCAGATTGACAGTATTAATTTTCATTTGAATGGGGAGACATGGCTACATAAGAAAATGTATTAATTTGCATCTTAATTTACATTAAAACTACCATGTTTGAATGAATTGAATTTAGTTAAAAAAATTTTAATTGTTTTCAAATTTCCATTATATTTTTATTATATATTTTAATATTTAAAATGTTGTATTTTATTCTATTGGCTTTTGATTGTTCTTAGATGCCAGAGACATTCAGAAACATTTAACATTATTGGTAGGATCAACAGCCAGCTACACCAGTGGCCAAAGTTATGCTAATGTGATAGTTATTCCATAGTAGGTTGGGACTTGATCTGGTCTTTCCATATAACAACAGTTCACATACAAAATCCAGCTGCCATGCAGACCTTTGATGATGACGATACAGATGGTGTTGGTCAGGATGCTTTCTGTGGTCCATCTTCAGAAGGTAGGTTCATGCAGTTAGTACAGGCAATTCTGGGCTTGTGGGGTCATGTTTTTAATTTCGGGCAGACCTCTAAGGGTTTAACACCCTATTCTCCCTTTGGATTTTCAGATTGAAGCATCTAGCAGAAAATGAGGGAAGTATGCATCTGAGATTATCCAAGAATTAATGGCATCATTAATCCATCGGTGTAGGCATCTGCACAATGTTTCTAGAGCTTTTTCAATTTGCGTGTTCTTTTTTGATTTACGCAATGCATAATAAAAAAAGTGGCATCAAATAACTTGCTTTCTGCTTCTTCTTGAGGCTGATATGGAAACTAACATGCGAGAATGGAGTACAAGTGCTACTTACATGTCATGTCACTTACTCCTGCTCCAGCTATCTTACCCCTATAACTACTGTCTACTTCACCTCCAGAGGAAACCTATCTTTGGCATCAAACTACCTGCTGGCAGAACTCAGTAGGTCAAACAACATCTGTGGGAAGAAAGGAATTGTTGACCTTTTGGGCTGAAACCCTGCATCAGGGCATGTATCAGTCCTGATACAGGGTTTTGACTTGAAACATGGACAGTTTTTATTGATTTAATTAGTGATACAGTGTGGGAAAAGCCCTTCTGGTCCTTTGAGCCACACCGCCCCAGCAGCCCCCGACAAAGTGAATTAACCCAAACCTGCTCAAGGGACAATTTACAATGACCAACTCACCTTCCCTGTAGGTCTTTCAACTGGGAGGAAACCGGAGCACCCGGAGGAAACCCACGCATCCCACAAGAAGGACGTACAGAGACTCCTTACAGGACAGCCGCTGGAATTTAACTCTAAGCTCCAGAACACCCCAATCTGTAATAGCGTGTGCTAACCACTACGCTACCGTGATGCCGTCAAAGTTCTTTCCTCCCACAGATGCTACTTGACCCATTGAGTTCTTCCGGCAGATTTTGTTGCTCCAGATTTCAGCGTCTGCAGTTGTTTTCAGCATGTTCTTGTTGATATTTAGGACTGAGACTGTATGGTAAATTATGGTCATGGACCATTCTTGTAACATAGTGTGGCACAATCCATTTACTTATTAACAAAAGAAACAGCCAGGAAATGTCTTTGCTTTTCCTTCTCATTTACTTATCACATTGACTCATTTTGTCCGTGGAATTTCATCCAGATACCTACCACTCTACCGTGAATTGTATTTACAGTAAGTTTTTCTGACCTAGACTTTGCTGCAAATGGTTGGTCTCATTTTCTCCATATAACTCTGGGGTGTCCAACCGTTTTTATGCCTTGGACCCTTACCATTGACCAAGGGCTTCATTGTCCCTCGGTTGGGAATGCCTGTCTCAATTTAATGTATTGCTATTAATGGATTTGTGAACTATTGCTTCTGGATGTACATTGAATCAGTATAATTTAGTTCATGAATGAACACAAGAATTTCCAAAGCAACACACAAAATGCTGGAGGAACTCAGCAGGTCAGGCAACATCAATGGAAAAGTGTAAACAGTCGATGTTTCAGTCTGAGGTCCTTTCTCAGGAAAGGGAAAGATGCCAGAATAAAAAAGTGGAGGGGAGGGGAGGGGAAAGAGGCTAGCTGGAAGGTGATAGGTGAAGCCAGTTGGATAGGAAAAGTCAAGGGCTGGGGAAGGAAGAATCTGATAGAGGAGAGTGGACAATGAGAGAAAGGGGGGACCTAGGGGTAAGTAATAGGCAGGTAAGAAGAAGTGAAAGGTCAGAGTGGGGAATAGAGGAAGGGGGGCAGAAATTTGTTCATGCCATCAGATTGGAGGGTACCCAGTTGTTATATAAGGTGTGGCTCCTCCATCCTGAGGGTGGACTCATCTTGGCACAAAAATTTCCAGATTCCCTTTCAAGCATACCATAAGAATGTCGGTTGATTCTATTGCAAAGGGTGCAGTGCATAGATGATGAGTTCAGTTAATGTAAGAGTTTAGAGCTCATTTCAGATTTTTTTCTTCTGTTGATTTATTACATACACAGGCACAAGTCAGGCAGCATTCATGGAGAACTAACAATACAGATTGTTAGATGTCCATCATGACTACCTGTTAAATAAAAATTCCACTTTTGACAAAATCAGCACTTGATTCAAATCAATTAATTAAACCAGGGATTCCCAGCCTGAGGTCCACAGACCCCTTGTTTAATGGTATTAGTCCATGGCATAAAAAAGGTTGGGAACTCCTGAATTAATTGATTAAAGGATTGCTTGTATCAGCAAAACAAAACTGGCAAAGTGTGGTTAGAAATGTGAAACAAGATTCCTTTCAACACTCGTCAGTACATACTTTTAAGTGATCCTCTTACTGAAATATAGTTATGGGTTATGTTTGAATCAATTAGTGGAAATCTAGAATGAATTAATGATCTTAAGTTATTAGGAGTCTTCTATTTTAAGGTTGGATCACTTAAGGACATCTTTCAGAAAGAAGACAGCCCTGTTTTATAACATTTTTGTGCATTATATTATTTATTATAATTTTGCTCAAATAAAAATACACTTATTTTAAACAGTTGCATTTGTTTGGAACCACAAAATCCCAGCAATAAAACTTTAGAATACTGGAATAACAACAATATCACAGCAACGGAAATTCCATGGGGAAATCTGACTCTGTCGGTAAGTTTGAATTGAAACTACCTACTGTATGTTTAATGGGATGTTCGCTGGATGAGAGGATTCTATCAAGACAGAAAGAATTTAATATTTAGGTGGCTGCAAAATGTATTTTTATGAACAGAGAAATGATACATATTTGTCCCCAAATTGTCCCAAAATTTTGATGAATGATTTTAGGGATGCTTTTCACTTAAAAGAATCCCATCCCATTCCGTCTTCACCTTCCTTGACTCATGAAGCATACCTTTTTGATATGGTTTTGTCCAACTCTCCAAATATTGTCTTTAACGTTTCCTTTGAGCTACTTTGAACCATTTGCATTTTCTACAATAATATTGATAAATAAATTATTGTTCCTGATAATTATGGCTTTTGCATTGCCAGCTGCTTCACTAAGGGAATTCTTCACCCAGTTAGTGACATTGTTGTTATGTTGGCAAATGCTTTCATTGCAAGAACTTGAAGGATAGCCAACCGTAAGAAGTCCACTCTTCTATTTAAACAATGCGGTTAAACAGAAAGAGTGAGAAGAAAGCTGGGAACATGAACTGTACTATTTTGTACTTGGTTTTGTTTAACAGTGTAAAGGAGACATACTGTTACCTTATACATTCCCCTATGGATTTTTGCTCCCTCACTAAATTTATCAAGTCCAATTTTTAGATTGCCTAGAGCTGATGTCAGTCCCTTCCGTTTGTTAAATTGGAATTTAACATCTGTTAAGAATCAGTATGGATTCATGAAAGAAAAGTAATATTTGACCAATTTTTTTTGAAATATCTCAAGAGTGGTTTCTAGTATTGCAGATAAAGGAATATCAGTGGATATGGTGTACTTGGATGTTCAGAACTTTTTCAAGAAGGTCCGACACAGGATGGTCAAATTTAGTACAAGTGGAATTGTGGATTATATATTGTATTGATTGAAGTTAGGTTAACAGAACACAACAAACAGAAATAAGCAGGTCTTTTCAGATTTGCAGGCTGTGACTAGTAGAGAATTGCAGGGATAGGTGCTTAGGCCTCAACTTTCCAGAATCAGTGATATGGCTGAGGGGAAGAAATATAACGTTTTCAGGTTTACTGTTGACATGAAACTTGTTGGGATTGTGAGTAGTAAACAATGAAAAAACAAAAACAACTGCGTAAAGATGTAGACAGAGTGAACAAATAGGAAAATGGAATACATTGTGGAAACATGAGGTTGTCCACTTCTGGTAGAAGAACCAAGATGGTGGGAAACTGGGCTTTTTATGCAGAGATGATTGAAAGCTGACATGTAGGTGCAGCAGGCATATAGAAAGACAAATAATACGTTGGCTTTTATTGCTGGAACATTTGATGATAAGAATAAAGCTATCTTACTTCAGCTGTGTCAACCAGCTGCACATTGTTTGGTGCTCTGTAGTTGCCAAGAAAAACTTTCAACATCCTTGAATGCCTTCCGTACGATTTTCTCTGGCTCCACTAGAAGTTCTTTGAATTCCCTGTTCTGATGTCCTGTTTGATTTGTGGACCAACAAAAATGCCTCCCTTAATCTTGGTATTAGTTATTCTGATTAAATTATTAATTGAAATAACAAATATAGGCGCTTTCAAAAAAGTGCGTGAAGGGAAATTTCATGGTGATTTTCATGATCAGCAGCCCAAAATCCACAAGATACATCCATAAGTATTCGGGAAACAAAATGGTTGTGTCCAGTATTTTTTTTGTGGTATTGTAAAACTACTAACATGACTGCCTTAACAATTATGTTTGCAAACCTCTGTTTCATAAGAACATGAGAAATAGGAGCAGGAGTAGGCCATCCAGTTTCACTTTAATCTGTGAGATCATGACTCTCATAATTATTTATTTTAGGAATGTATACAATATCATGGAACATTTTTTGGAACAGCTTGTAGTCATCATGGTCCATATGTTCCTGATGTCCTGTTCTGGTCGATAATACTGTTCTTTTCCACGTGTACCTTGTCGCACTTTCTGAAGCAATTTAAGACCAGCCGATATTTTCCTACCAAGGTACATGGTTTTATTTTTACAGTTGGATTATGATATAAAGTGTGAAGTCTTTGTGAAAGTTCTACTTAATGCTCTCATTTAGAGAAGCTTAATGGTGATTGTCCTTCGTGCCCGATGATGATAAGAAACCTGTGCGGGAGAGTTTTTAAAGTGGAAAAGCCATTGCACTGGGACAGTTCCACTCTCTCGACCTCAGAAGTCTGGGTCTAGTGGTATGAACAAGCACCACACACTGGGGTCTCCCTTGGCTGCAGTGGATGACCATGACACTTTCGACGCCTTGTCATGCCCTTCGCTCTCCGTGGAGCTTTGCAGTACCGGCTTCCTGGCTGTTGGATCTCACTGTAGATCGCACCCACCCAGTCCACCGGAGCTGGCATCACATGCAAGGACAGGCATGTCCCTATCTCACGGGGGTATGAAGCTTGCCAGCTACCCTCACCTGGTTTAGCCCACCTGTCAAAGTGTGGCCGCTGTTGTGTGTTAACAGCTGCTTGGAGACACAGGTGAGAGCTGAGTGTTCACTGGGGACCAAAGGTGAGTGGGCTGCCCCAGAATGGACGACAAGCCACTTCACCCCTCCCTGGACACCCCACACACCCGCACATCACCATTATGCCATGTGAAAAAAAGCATGAGGACTTAGTGACACTATATTGGCTACCAATATCTAATAAGGTTTCCAGACATGGAGTAGCACAGAAAGCATTGCCATCCAGTGCATATCAGAAGAACTGCAGTCATTTGAAAATAAATGAAACCTAAAAATGGAACAATTGAAGTGATTATATTAACATTGATGCGATAATGAATGGTGCAAAGTAACTTTTAAATTCTGTGTTGCTTTTTGCACTAGGACCTTGAGAATCTTGACAAGTGAAATATAAGCTTTTGTTGCTCAACCGCACAAAATTTCCAATACTGTTTATTTCCAACACATTATGCCCCACTTTTGACTGAGATATGAATGGAAACATCTGAAGTTTATATTTGTATGCTTTATTAAAATATAGTGTTACAATTCAGTTTTATAATTTGAATTCGGTATAAATAAAATTCAGAAAATATTATTTCTGTGCTTAAACCTTCATCTGGTGAATTATACAGAATTTATAATTCTTGATCAAATATTGGGGTATGATATTTCAGTATTATGACTATTTCACTTAATGTAAGCCTTTGAAATCATGGAGACAAATTTTAACTCTTGGGCAGCTGTTGGGTCAAGCATGGAGGGTGACAGATGTTTCAGGAACTATATCAATTATAACAACTTTGACTCCTTATTGATGAGCTAGCTGCTCGCTAGTCACCATTAGGCAGGTGAATTATGGTTAGGCAGAGGGATGATGGGATTGGTGTGAATAGTGGGTATGGGCCAACTCCTTTGTCATTTGATTTGCAGTTCAAAAAGATGGGAACACTTTCAGAGGGAGAGAGGTGACTGGCAGCTTTGGTAGCAGAACAAAACAAATGTTGGTTCTCCAAACCTGCTCTTCTATTCTCTACACTATTTCTCTGACTGTTGGTACAATGTTCTTCTTCTCAGTCTAACTTCATGCAAAGTCCTCAAAATTTGCTCTTTTGTTTTCAGTTTTAACATTAGTTTTGAAGCCAACAACTTTGCTTACAGAATTAAATAGATATTTTGACTGCTATTTCCATTTGCAACTGCTGAATGATTGAAACTCTGTGAAGTGTGAATAATAAATATCATTTACTTGTCCCAGGTACGATCAACAGTCAGTGATTTTGCTGTCTTTCTTAGCATTTTAACGATGGTTTTAATTGACTATGGTCTTGGGATCCCTTCGCCAAAGCTCCAAGTTCCAAGTGTTTTCAAGGTAGCACAAGTAATTCAAGTTACTGTACTGTGACTTTTTGCTTTACATCATTCTAGAAAAATACATACTGTACTGCAGGAGGTAATCAGTCCTGTCACCACATTGCTTGTTCAAAGACAAATTAATCTGAATATTATACCATTCTACAGTATTGTGCATTGCACAGTACTGCTGCTGCAAAAGAAAAACATTTCATGACTTGTGTGAAAATAAACCTGATACTGATGTGGGTCTCTATTGTGGACTGAGAATGGGAAAGGGACAGGCTTTGCCAGTACTGTATAACCAACTTTCTGTCACTCCATATTTTCATTCACTTTTAAAAAAAAGTTATATCTTTTCCACTAATTCCTCTGAATCATGTTCCACTGTAAATTTGATGTTATTGATTCCCACTAGCAAAAATGAAAGTAGATCACTTGTCAGCGATAGAATTTGTTTAGTCACCATTATGCAAACGACTTCATTTTTATTATCACTGAAATCAAAAGATTGGAAAATTTGACAGGTTATAAAAGATAAATCCCCAGGACCTGACAGGGTATTCCCTCGGACCTTGGAGGAGACTGGTGTTGAAATTGCAGGGGCCCTGGCAGATATATTTAAAATGTCGGTGTCTACGGGTGAGGTGCCGGAGGATTGGAGGATAGCTCATGTTGTTCCGTTGTTTAAAAAAGGATCGAAAAGTAATCTGGGAAATTATAGGCCAGTAAGTTTGATGTCAGCAGTAGATAAATTATCGGAAGGAGTACTTAGAGATAGGATCTACAAGTATTTGGATAGACAGGGACTTATTAGGGAGAGTCAACATGGCTTTGTGCATGGTAGGTCATGTTTAACCAGTCTATTGGAGTTTTTCGAGGAGGTTACCAGGAAAGTGGATGAAGGGAAGGCAGTGGATGTTGTCTACTTGGACTTCAGTAAGGCCTTTGACAAGGTCCCGCATGGGAGGTTAGTTAGGAAGATCCAGTCGCTAGGTATACATGGAGAGGTAGTATATTGGATTCTCAATGGAAGAAACCAGAGAGTGGTAGTGGAGGATTGCTTCTCTAAGTGGGGGCCTGTGACTAGTAGTGTGCCACAGGGATGAGTGCTGGGTCCATTGTTATTTGTCATCTATATCAATGATCTGGATGATAATGTGGTAAATTGGATCAGCAAATTTGCTGATGATATAAAGATTGAAGATGTAGTGGACAGTGAGGAAGGTTTTCAAAGCTTGTAGAGGGATTTGGACCAGCTGGAAAAATGGGCTGAAAAATGGCAGATGGAGTTTAATACAGACAAGTGTGAGGTATTGCATTTTGGAAGGACAAACCAAGATAGAACATACAAAATAAATGGTAGGGCACTGAGGAGTGCAGTAGAACAGAGGGATCTGGGAATACAGATACAAAATTCCCTAAAAGTGGTGTCACAGGTAGATAGGGTCATAAAGAGAGCTTTTGTTACATTGGCCTTCATAAATCAAAGTATTCAGTATAAGTGTTGGAATGTTATGGTGAGGTTGTATAAGGCATTGATGAGGCCGAATTTGGAGTATTGTGTGCAGTTTTGGTCACCAAATTACAGGAAGGATATTAATAAGGTTGAAAGAGTGCAGAGAAGGTTTACAAGGATGTTGCCGGGACTTGAGAAACTGAGTTACAGAGAAAGGTTGAATAGGTTAGGACTTTATTCCCTGGAGCGTAGAAGAATGAGGGGAGATTTGATAGAGGTATATAAAATTATGATGGGTATAGATAGAGTGAATGCAAGCAGGCTTTTTCCACTGAGGCTAGGAGAGAAAAAAAAATAGAGGACATGGGTTAAGGGTGAAGGGGGGAAAGTTTAAAAGGAACACTGGGGGGGCTTCTTCACACAGTGAGTGGTGGGAGTGTGGAATGAGCTGCCAGATGAAGTGGTAAATGCAGGCTCACTTTTAACATTTAAGAAAAACTTGGACAGGTACATGTATGAGAGGTGTCTGGAGGGATATGGTCCAGGTGCAGGTCAGTGGGACTAGGCAGAAAAATGGTATGGCACAGCCAAGAAGGGCCAAAAGGCCTGTTTCTGTGCTCTAATGTTCTATGGTTCTATAGATCTCTTGCGTCAATTCCATCTAGGAAAATCTGACTTCTAATCATTTATTTTTTTACATCACTAAAATCCTTCATTTAACAAAATTATAATTTTCTCCTTTGGAGAAATACATTTATCATTACCATATATAATGTGTAAGGCATAAATATAAAAATTAACCATTTGGGAGTAGTCTATGCTGTACATTGCATGTATGAAATTTATACTGTATGTACTTGCAAATTTTACTTAAATTTACTTTGCATTTTTAAAACATAGCAATCTAATGTAATATTTTATTGCAATTAATAACTGCTGATATTTTTTCCTTCAAATAATGGACAATAGTACTGTTGTCACGCTGAAGCAATGATTTAACAGTTTCGCTGAGGCATTTAGTGTAAAGAATGGGTTAGATTAGAAAATATTAGGATTTAATCGTGATGTTAGGAACTTTCTTCACTGTACATATTTTGATTAATTTTTTTGCGTTGTTATAGCCAACCAGAGATGACCGTGGATGGTTGATTAATCCTTTGGGTCCCAATCCATGGTGGACTATCATAGCAGCCTTTATTCCAGCATTGCTTTGTACCATACTAGTCTTCATGGACCAGCAGATAACTGCAGTAATCATTAATAGGAAGGAGCATAAATTGAAGGTGAGTGCACTGCTGATCCTTGAACAAGTGTTAAGTGCAATTAATAATTATTACTTTAAAATATTTTATCCACTTGAGGTTGCGTTTCTCTTTAGTGTGGAATATGGTTGGCTGTATTGGTTGGGTCTTGAATTTTGACAGTGATTTTTTTAGTGATAGATATTTGCAAGTTGATATGAAATATGTTTCTGTGCAGTCACCATATTGGAGTTTTACCTGCTGTTTACTGCAAAGTTTAAAAAATATGTAGCCAATTGGGTAGAGTCATGTATACTTCGTCTGGGTTTTTGTCTTCTTTGAAAGAACACTATTTTACCAAACTCTTTTAAAGGTAAGTAAATTGGATCTTAGAACAGTCGAACACATTGTCATTATTGAAAACAGAATCAGGAAACACTGCAGCCAGCATGCATAACTTTTCACAAGTAAGTACGTCAGGGCATTCATATTTTCCCTTAGAAGTTTTCATTCTAATTTACAATTACACAATGAATGAGAACTTGTTGCCAGTAGGAACCTGTCCAGGCTTGCCTGTGACCTTTGTAGTAAGTACGAAACTGTCAAACTATGTCCCCCAAGCTATCCCAATCTGCTATCGAGTCTCCATGTGGTGGCACGACGACCTACAACATAAAGAATTAGAAATGGGCATATTATTTATGGAAAAATGGTGCTAGAATAAATCTCTGACATTCAAAACTATTTAAAGCTATCCAGATAATTAAAACCTATTAAAATGTATTAATCTTTGGAAAACAAATAGTAAAACAGAAGTTAGCATTTTTGGGGGATCTGGATATTATTGGTGAGTGTACCATTGAACCATTGATTGCCTGTCTCAGTGATTTTGAGGAAGTAATGGTAAGAAACTTTCTTAAGATGGTGCAATTCTTTTGGTGAATGTTCTCCAAAACTGTTGGGGAGACCCAGCTATAAAGAAGGATGAACAGTACTAGAGCTGTGCTTTGTCCACTGGAGCGACCTTGCCAAGCTGTTGTCAATCCACACCATGAGCCTCTGGCCAAGAAAGATCTTCAGCCATGCCCTAGTTCTTCAGTGTTATCAAGAGGACAGACCACGGTCATCATGAGGAAATGTTGGAGATGGATTGGGCAAGTGATGACTCCATCATCAAGGCAGTGCTTCATTTCACCCTTGAAAGGCGAAGGAGATGCAGGAGACCAAATACAGCTTGGCGCCATCCTGCAGAGGCAGAAATAAGGACCCTGAACCACACTCGGGGTACAATAGAGAAGGTGGCCAAAGGCAGACAGAGATGGACCTTCACTGCTGCCCTAAATGCCAGTGGCATAACGGGCAGCAAATAGGCATAGAGAAGGAACAGTGACATATCTGCAAGTTAGGGTGGTGTGCAGACTCAAGAGACTGCAGATGTTGGAATTTGCAGCACCAAACAGTCTACTGAAGGAAATCGGCAGGTAGACTTACAAGTCTGTGGGGGAAAGGAATTGTCAGCATTTCAAGTTGTGATCCGGTATCAGGGCTGACATCTTCCCTCTCCAAGATGGCAAGTACAAAGAGAAGGGGGGAGGGGTGAGACAGGGACCTGGGTGATTGGTGGACCAAGAGTTCTTGATGGATGATGGGCAGCTGGAGACAGAAAGGTGGGGGGGGGGTGAAGTTGGGAGACAGAGGCAGGTGGCTGATAGGTAGAAGCAGAGAAGAGGAAGAAAAGAGGCACATGCAGTTCAGAACTATTATACTTACACAGAGAAGAGAAAATCTGCAGATGCTGGAAATCAAAATAATACACACAAAATGCTGGAGGAACTCAGCAGGCTAGGCAGCATCTATGGAAAAGAATAAACAGTCGACGTTTCGGGCCAAAGCCCTTCATCAGGACTGCTGACGTGTCTCGGGTCAAAACATTGACTGTTTCCTCTTTTCAGTAGATGCTGCCTGGCCTGCTGAGTTCCTCCAGCACTTTGTGTGTGTGTTAGTACTATTATATTTACACAGTGTTGGTTGTCTGTCATATCCAACGATGACAATGAAACTTGTGAGGGAGAGTTTTTAAAGCTGAAAAGCCGTTGCTCTGAGGCATTTTCACTCTTTGACTTCAGAAGATCGGGTCCAGTCATACAAGTAGTCTTCGCAAACTCAGAATCAGGTTTATTATCACCGGCATGTGACGTGAAATTCGTTAACTTAGCAGCAGCAATTCAAAGCAGTACATAATCTAGCAGAGAGAGAAAAAAAATAAACAAGTAAATCAATTATGTATATTGAATAGATTATTAAAATTGTACAAAACAGAAATACTGTTTATAAAAATAAAAGTAAGGTAGTGTCCAAAGCTTCAAAGTCTATTTTGGAATTGGATGGCAGAGGGGAAGAAGCTGTTCCCGAATCGCTGAGTGTGTGTCTTCAGGCTTCTGTATCTCCTGCCTGATGATAACAGTGAGAAAAGGGCATGCCCTGGGTGCTGGAGGTCCTTAATAATGGACGCTGCCTTTCTGAGACACTGCTCCCTAAAGATGTCCTGGGTACTTTGTAGACTAGTGCCCAAGATGGAGCTGACTAGATTTACAACCTTCTGCAGCTTCTTTCGGTCCTGTACAGTAGCCCCTCCATACCAGACAGTGATGCAGCCTGTCAGAATGCTCTCCACACTACAACTATAGAAGGTTTTGAGTGTATTCCTGGTTGTGGTGGCTGACCATGGCTTCTGTGCCTTGTCATGAACTGCACTCTCAAGGAAGCATTGTAGAACCACACCACTGGGTCCGACTTGATCTCGTCCGCCCAGTCCTTTAGAGCTGAATTCAAATTCACATGCTGAGACAGGCATGTCCCTTTGTTACAAGGGTATGAAGCCTGCCAGCTATCATCACCTGGGTTAGCCCACTTATTGACGCATTGGACTGGGGTGTGGCCGGTATCACATGCAAACAGTTATTTGGAGCCCCAAGTGGGAGCTGAGTGTCCAGTGGGGCCCAAAGGTGAGTGAGCTGCCCCAGAATGGACATGACAAGCCCCTTCACCAGAGGCGCTACCCCTCCATGGCCACCCCATGCACCACATTTACGCTATCATGGATAAATATGGTAAGTTCTAAATTAAATTTCCAACATATTCCCATTAGATTTGATGTAATGCATGCAAAATTGATATATTGTTAATATTCGGTTTGTAGAATTTTTCATTTAAGGATCAATTTTATGAAATATTGACGCATCTTCAATTGCAATTGTGTAAGAATTCAATTGCTTTCCATGTTCTCTGATTACGTTAGCACTATTAAAATAGCAAATTAAAATTGGTTAAAGTAATCTTGTTTCAATTTGTTTCCTTCATAAAGCTATGAGGCATTAAGAAGTGTAGAGTTCCAGAATAAATTAGTCCGTACTATCCTATTGCATTGCTATTTGACCAACTTTGTCAGTTTTGTAAAGGTGGTATTGTTACTTACACAGCTGTAGAGTATAAAAACCTCTATATAAATTTCACTTCTGAAATGTAAATGAATATTTTCCATTTTTATATATTAGTATTTGATACAATCTGGAATATTTTTATTCTTTTACAGAAAGGATGTGGATATCATTTGGACTTAATTATTATGTCTATCATGCTTGGAATTTGCTCTATAATGGGTTTGCCATGGTTCGTAGCAGCTACTGTCCTTTCTATATCCCACGTCAACAGTCTGAAGTTGGAATCTGAATGCTCAGCACCTGGTGAACAGCCAAAATTCTTGGGTATTCGTGAACAACGAGTGACTGGCCTTATGATTTTTATTCTTATGGGCTCATCTGTCTTCATGACTTCTATTTTACAGGTAATGTCAATGTACATCTACTCCTCTCAGAAGTTCAATGCATGTAAAAAAATACTTTGCAATCCATTAACTGTCTATTAGATTATAATCATTTCAAATGAATGTGTTCAAACGAAAAATGAACACATTATTGTGCATCTGATGTGGAATAATCCATTTGAATAATCCAGTAATAAGGTGTTAATTATAGAATAAGAATGAAAAAAGGTAGCAAAAGGTGTAATTGCCCTTTGGTAAAACAGAACAGAAATTTAGGAATAGAGAGTTTTTGTTTTACTCTGTCTACTTAGTCTGGGTGTACAGTACACTGCAAACATAGCTAAAGAAGAGTTTGTTTTTGAAAGTTCAGACAATTGAGGGTCGTGATGAACTGCAGTAGAAGCTAAAATGAGACCTCGGAATTATTGACCATGATCGTGTTGACTGGCAGTGCCAAGTTTCTGAGGAGCCTACACCTATTTTCTCAAGTTCTATCATTTTTAACTCTTCTGATTTTATGTAACCAAATATCAGTGAAGCCTAACACATGAATCTCAAAATATATTGTGTTTTACCATTGCTAAAATCATGGAATTATCCCTTTTTCAACTGGACTAGTTCCTGAGGATTGGAGGGTGGCTAATGTAACCCCACTTTTTAAAAAAGGAGGGAGAGAGAAACCGGGGAATTATAGACCGGTTAGCCTAACGTCGGTGGTGGGGAAACTGCTGGAGTCAGTTATCAAAGATGTGATAACAGCACATTTGGAAAGCGGTGAAATCATCGGACAAAGTCAGCATGGATTTGTGAAAGGAAAATCATGTCTGACGAATCTCATAGAATTTTTTGAGGATGTAACTAGTAGAGTGGATAGGGGAGAACCAGTGGATGTGGTATATTTGGATTTTCAAAAGGCTTTTGACAAGGTCCCACACAGGACCTTGTGGCTAAAGGGATCGGGGGTATGGGGGGAAGGCTGGTATGGGGTTCTGAGTTGGATGATCAGCCATGATCATACTGAATGGCGGTGCAGGCTCGAAGGACCGAATGGCCTACTCCTGCACCTATTTTCTATGTTTCTATGGACTCAAACTCAATCGTATATTTGTCCAGACATCCCGCCCTGCAAAAACTCATTTCAGGGAGGTAGCACCATCAATTTGCAGGAGACTCCCGGAACTTCCAGGAGAGGTGGGATGTCTGTAATCGAGTAGCTCCTTAGCAGCTTGCCAGCTAGTTTAAATAATGTTAACTATGCTAATGAACGGATGACACCTGTTAAACTCACCTCAACATGTCTTTTACAGTCTTAACCCACCATGGGCAATAGAAAAGCCACTGTTACAAACAGTGCAGCGAGCAACATTGTCATTATTTTTGACCCCTATTTGGGCAGGGGTACACTTTAGGGTAGTCTGAGGTGACGTACGTTTTATATTTTCTTTTTTTGGAACACTGCCATGGCGCGCGCGCACTCTCGCTCTCAAAAAATCTCAAAAATCGATTTCTGAGATATTGTATATAATTTGTGGGCATCAGGGAGCCACTGTCAATATGCAGGAGACTCACGGAACTTCTGGGAGAGGTGGGATGTCTGCTTGTCTACATTATTTAAACCAGTCTTGTGAAGAAGTTTTCCAAGTTTGTGTTTCTGTGAACCCCATCCATATTTCTAATCAGAAAGTAATATTCATTCAGAATAATTACAGAAATTGTTCAGCAATTCGGTTAATCACTTGAATTACATTACCTAGTTCTCAGGATATTAAGGTTCTTCAGTTTAATCAAATAAATTATTATCAAATTAACGTATACAGAAATGAGCCTTGGTTCCATGTTAGTATTTCTGTTCTGTATAGTACTTCAGTCTTAACAGCTTCGATGAATGGAGATAAGATATTGGCTTGCCATCCCAATAGCACGATCTTCTCTGATTGAGTGATTTTCTGTCATTTTAAGATGGTTCTCTCTGCTGAGTTTAATTTCACATTTTAAAAAATAGCTTTCATCATCAAAAAAAGAGCCTGGACTTCTGAATGTAAACAGGGGTCTTTAGGCAAGGACCAGGAATAACAAAACTACTGCAAGTAACTAATGTATATTAATATTTGATAACGAAGGTCCAAATTATTAGCATAAAATTTTGTGGACCAATATTATAACAAAACATATTTTGTCTTTGTTCTAGTTCATTCCAATGCCAGTATTGTACGGAGTATTCCTTTATATGGGTGCGTCTTCTCTTAGAGGAATTCAGGTAGAGATTCTATGTTTTGTGACTGTGTATCTATCACTTAAACAAAATGTTGTTCTTGTAATGATACATTGTGAGTGGCGGGGTGGAGATACATCTCTACCAAAAGAGGTGTGAGGTGCTCCTTCCCTCCACTAGCCGCAGATCACCCTTGGTTGGGCAAGGTTTCAGCCTCCCGATCAGGGTCACGTGAAACCATGGGAGCAGGTGATGGGTGGTCGTATGAACAGCTGGTGTATATCACAAGTCCTGGTTATGTGATCACTGACACCAGGCAGATAATCTCTGAGGAGTATTGATAATGGCTGGGGTCACCCACCTTGTAAAGACACTGCCTAGAAAAAGGCATTGGCAAACCACTTAAGTTGAAAAATTTGTCAAGAATAATCATGGTCATAGGAAGACCATGATCACCCATGTCATACAACACGGCACATAATGAATGAATAAATGAATGAATGATATGTTGGTTCTGAATAGTTACCCTCTTGGAAATAAAATCCTGCTCAACAATCAGCACGAGATCAGAATCTGGCTCAGATTGGATGTGGAAAATACCTTCTCCATTGGAGTGAATGTCATTGATAGTCTGATTTTTTTTGCATTTTCCTTTCTAACTATATTTTTTCACATTGTGATTGCCAGTTTTAATTTAGTGGTTTGTTATTATCTATTCACCTTCATGGGAAGAATGGATTGTAAACCTTGGTTATTTTAAGGGTGTGGGAGGGGTGCTTTTAGTGAACCAAAGTCTTTGTGTGGTGGTTGTAAAGATTGCTTTTACTTCACTAGTTTAGTCCTTTGGAAATTCAGAATACCTGTCTGTTTGGTTAGTGTTAGTCAAACCTGCCAGTTTAATTTACCAACACACACAAAATGCTGGTGAACTCAGCGGGCCAGGCAGCATATATAGGAAGAGGTACAGTCGACGTTTCGAGCCAAGACCCTTCTTCAGGACGCTCGGCCTGAAATGTCGACTGTACCTCTTCCTATAGATGCTGCCTGGCCTGCTGCGTTCCACCAGCATTTTGTGTGTGTTGCATGAATTTCCAGCACCTGCAGATTTCCTCGTGTTTGCCAGTTTAATTTACCCATGGCCATGGATTTTCATCAGGGATAGATATCTATTCCACAAGGAGGATAAGAATGAGGAAGAGACGCAGGCTTAAGAATCTACCTGCAGTGTATTGAAAGTGAAATGGTGTTGGAAATGTGCTTAATATTGTTTTTGAAAAGTTATCAAATAATCTATGAGGGGAAGGGCCTGTTCCTATGCTCTATCCCGCTGACTCTATGACATTTCAAGGCCTAGATTTAGGTCATGAATTGAAAAACCTTTGTAAATATTGATCTATATCCATTCATTAGGACATAGACTCCAAGACAATGGCTTAAATATCTATGTGCCTAACGACTACCCCTTGGCGTGCATCAGAAGTTATTTAGGGAATATGTCAGCCTCTGAATCTAGTTAAAGACTTTTAGCTCACTAATAGCAGAAGATGGTCCTCAACAGTATTACAAACACTGCCTTGCATTTCTTTGTGTTTTCTACTAGGATGGTTCCAGTGATCTTTACCAAGGTGCCAAGCAGTGCATGACACGACATATCCCTCTAGGTGGGAGAGGGGAGGGAGAGAGGTTCCATTCCATCAGTGGTTGAATTTACAGAGATACAAGAGGAAATTATTACTCAAAAGCCAATTTGATAATGGGGGGGGAAGGCAGGATGTTGGGGCTGAGGGGAAAAATGGATCAGCCATGATGAAATTGTGGAGCAGACTCGATGGGCCAAATGGCCCAATCCTGCTTCTATGTCTTGTGGTCTGATTTCCTGACTTTTATCATTTGCAAGAGGGTCAGTTCATTAATGCTGAACTATTGTGATGCCGGTCACAATATTTTCATGTCAGGACAGAAATCTGAGAAAACTTTGTTTCTCTCATTATGTGGTAAGCCATCATGACTCAGTGGACACACATAAAAGTTGCTGGTGAACACAGCAGGCCAAGCAGCATCTCTAGGCAGAGGTGCAGTCGACGTTTCAGGCCGAGACCCTTCGTCAGAACTAACTGAAGTAAGAGTGAGTAAGGGATTTGAAAGTTGGAGGGGGAGGGGGAGATCCAAAATGATAGGAGAAGACAGGAGGGGGAGGGATGGAGCCAAGAGCTGGACAGGTGATAGGCAAAAGGGATACGAGAGGATCATGGGACAGGAGGTCCGGGAAGAAAGACGGGGGGGGGGGGAACCCAGAGGATGGGCAAGAGGTATATTCAGAGGGACAGAGGGAGAAAAAGGAGAGTGAGAGAAACAATGTGTGCATAAAAATAAGTAACAGATGGGGTACGAGGGGGAGGTGGGGCATAGCGGAAGTTAGAGAAGTCGATGTTCATGCCATCAGGTTGGAGGCTACCCAGACGGAATATAAGGTGTTGTTCCTCCAACCTGAGTGTGGCTTCATCTTTACAGTAGAGGAGGCCGTGGATAGACATGTCAGAATGGGAATGGGATGTGGAACCAAAATGTGTGGCCACTGGGAGATCCTGCTTTCTCTGGCGGACAGAGCGTAGGTGTTCAGCAAAGTGGTCTCCCAGTCTGCGTCGGGTCTCGCCAATATATAAAAGGCCACATCGGGAGCACCGGACGCAGTATATCACCCCAGCCGACTCACAGGTGAAGTGTTGCCTCACCTGGAAGGATTGTTTGGGGCCCTGAATGGTGGTAAGGGAGGAGGTGTAAGGGCATGTGTAGCACTTGTTCCGCTTACACGGATAAGTGCCAGGAGGGAGATCAGTGGGGAGGGATGGGGGGGACGAATGGACAAGGAAGTTGCATAGGGAGTGATCCCTGCAGAATGCAGGGAGGGGGGGAGGGAAAGATGTGCTTAGTGGTGGGATCCCGTTGGAGGTGGCGGAAGTTACGAAGAATAATATGTTGGACCTGGAGGCTGGTGGGGTGGTAGGTGAGGACCAGGGGAACCCTATTCCTAGTGGGGTGGCGGGAGGATGGAGTGAGAGCAGATGTACGTGAAATGGGCGTTTAAGAGTAGAGTTGATAGTGGAGGAAGGGAAGCCCCTTTCTTTAAAAAAGGAAGACATCTCCCTCGTCCTAGGATGAAAAGCCTCATCCTGAGAGCAGATGCGGCGGAGACGGAGGAATTGCAAAAAGGGGATGGTATTTTTGCAAGAGACAGGGTGAGAAGAGGAATAGTCCAGATAGCTGTGAGAGTCAATAGGCTTATAGTAGACATCAGTGGATAAGCTGTCTACAGAGACAGAGACAGAAAGATCTAGAAAGGGGAGGGAGGTGTCGGAAATGGACCAGGTGAACTTGAGGGCAGGGTGAAAGTTGGAGGCAAAGTTAATAAAGTCAACGAGCTCTGCATGCGTGCAGGAAGCAGCGCCAATGCAGTCGTCGATGTAGCGAAGGAAAAGTGGGGGACAGATACCAGAATAGGCACGGAACATAGATAGTTCCACAAAGCCAACAAAAAGGCAGGCATAGCTAGGACCCATACGGCTGCCCATAGCTACACCTTTCTAGATCTCCCTTGTCCATTCGTCCCCACCATCCCTCCCCACTGATCTCCCTCCTGGCACTTATCCGTGTAAGCGGAACAAGTGCTACACATGCCCTTACACCTCCTCCCTTACCACCATTCAGGGCCCCAAACAGTCCTTCCAGGTGAGGCGACGCTTCACCTGTGAGTCGGCTGGGGTGATATACTGCGTCCAGTGCTCCTGATGTGGCCTTTTATATATTGGCGAGACCCAACGCAGACTGGGAGACCGCTTTGCTGAACACCTACGCTCTGTCCGCCAGAGAAAGCAGGATCTCCCAGTGGCCACACATTTTAATTCCACATCCCATTCCCATTCTGACATGTCTATCCACGGCCTCCTCTACTGTAAAGATGAAGCCACACTCAGGTTGGAGGAACAACACCTTATATTCCGTCTGGGTAGCCTCCAACCTGATGGCATGAACATCGACTTCTCTAACTTCCGCTATGCCCCACCTCCCCCTCGTACCCCATCTGTTACTTATTTTTATACACACATTCTTTCTGTCACTCTCCTTTTTCTCCCTGTGTAGTTCTGAATATACCCCTTGCCCATCCTCTGGGACCCCTCCCCCCACCTTGTCTTTCTTCCCGGACCTCCTGTCCCATGATCCTCTCGTATCCCTTTTGCCTATCACCTATCCAGCTCTTGGCTCCATCCCTCCCCCTCCGGTCTTCTCCTATCATTTTGGATCTCCCCCTCCCCCTCCCACTTTCAAATCTCTTACTCACTCTTCCTTCAGTTAGTCCTGACGAAGGGTCTCAGCCTGAAACGTCGACTGTACCTCTTCCTAGAGATGCTGCCTGGCCTGCTGCGTTCACCAGCAACTTTGATGTGGGTTGCTTGAATTTCCAGCATCTGCAGAATTCCTGTTGTTTATGACTCAGTGGATATATTTGGCTGGTTGATTTACAGTAATGGGTGATAATTCCAAAACAATTACTACAAACAGAATGGGAGGATGGATGTGAGGATGTTCTGCAGTATGAAAATGTCATTGAGAAGTAAATTATCCTATTTTAGAAATGTAACAAATTATGAGTGCCTTCAAAGTTATTGTAATCTTGTTATGTCAGTTAATATCATTTATCTATTATCTTCAACTTTCCTACCACTTCTGTTGTGGCAAATCTGTCAAACTCGACAATGAGCAGTGCACAGCTGCATTTAGAAGGTGACTCATCTTGTTAACCTAATTCAGAAATTTAATTAATTTCCCTTTTGGAAAACAGCCAAATCATTGGAAGAATGTTGTACTCTATAATTAAATTATTGCAAGAATTTATGGAGCTATTTTGGTTTCCAGTGCATTTCGTTCTTAAGCTAAACACAGGTCCCGTACATGAACATGTCCATATAAGCAGAAGTGCATTCTACCCTAGTGTGAACTGTCACAGCTATTTGATATAACTTCGTATTGCCATCATCAGCTTAGGGGCCAGGAAGTTCATTGGATCATTACCCAGTATTAACTTAATCAATTGGGGAGCTGACTATTGATCCCTTATGGCATTCCATTAATAATTATTGAAGTTCAAAAGTTCAAAGTAAATTTATTATCAAAGTACATATTTGTCACCATGTAGAACCCTGAGATTCCTTTTCCTGCGGGCATACTCAATAAATCTACAGATTAATTGCTATAACAGGATCAATAAAAGACCGCCCAATTTGGACGTTTTGACCAGAGTGCAGAAGACAACAAACTGTGCAAATACAAAAAGAAGAAACAATAATACTAAATAGATAAGCAATAAATATCGAGAATATGAGATGAAGAGTCCTTGAAAGTGAGTCCATTGATTGTGGGAACATTTCAGTAATGGAGCAAGTGACGCTATTCCTGTGGTTCAAGAGTGATGCTTGAGGGGTAGTAACTGTTGCTTGAGGGGTAGTAACTGTTGCTGACCCTGGTGGTGTGAGTCCTGAGGGTCCTGAACCTTCTTCCTGATGGCAGCAGCAAGAAGAGAGCATGTCCTGGCTGGTAGAGGTCTCTGATGATGGATGCTGCTTTCCTGCAACAGCATTTCGTGTGGATGTGCTCAATGATTGGGAGGCTTTACCCGTGATGGACTGGGCCATAAACACTACATTTTGTAGAATTTTCTGTTCAAGAGCATTGGTGTTTCCATACCAAGCTTGAGATGCAGTCAGTTAACATACTCTCCACTACACATCTGTAGAGGAAGGCATGAAGGTTCTGATGGTGTTTATCACTATGATATTTCGATAAAAGTACATGTGGCAGAATTTTCTCTCCATGTGTGGTAATGGCTGAGCTTTGTGCTGTTCTACCGCAATTCAGTCCCATTGAAATCAACTGCTATCACAAGGGCAAGAGACAAAATGTGAACTTCTGTGGACAAAGTGGGAATATTCCGAAACAATTTCAGAACCCACGTTCTTTGGCAAGTGCAATGGCCATTCAATTTACAGCTGCCATCTGCCATTGTTCTTCAAAATACTGCCAAAAGTACAGGTTCATCTTGCTTGTGACTGACTTGTATCATGCTCTATTGATATCAGTCTATTTCTTCGAAGGCATGCATCTGACTCTCCATAATCAATCCATGTCTATTCAAATACTCATGCATCTCGTCCCTTATAACTTTCCCACTACTGATGTTAGGCTGTCCGGCCTATAATTCCCTGGTTTATTTTTAGAATCTTTCTTAAACAGCGGAGCATTAGCTATCCTCTGATCTTCCTGTCACTAGAGATGATATAAATATCTCTGTTAGGGCCCCGGCAAATTCTGCACTTGCCTCCCACAGGGTCTGAGGGAACACCTTCTCAGGCCTTGGTGATTTATCCACCCTATTATTCTAAGTGTTTAGGATTATATGTTTGGGCTACAGGCTATACAATACTTTTGTTCATGTGAATGTGAGTTGATCTATGTATTTTATTTTCTATGTGCTTTAGGTCATTTCTAAATGTAGATATATGTATTTGGCAGTGTAATTATAATACAGTGAATTCCGTTTAATTGAGACACTTATTTGGGACAACTCCTGAAGAACAAAAACTAAATTGAGAAAATAGCCAGGATTCCCTTCCTTTTTGGGGACACTATGCCACTTTGGGGCAAGAGACTGTTGCCGAATGGTTTCTAGCCAGTGTCAGTCAGATGCACTTGCGTGGCTGTCAAGACAGTACACCGTGCTTAGAGCAATCAGTTTTTAAATAATGTCTGTTGCATGCCTTTGTGATCAACAAACAGTGATGTTTGTCACTGATAGTTGGTGAGAAATAAGCAGTAAGACAATCCAGAACTGTTTTACTCACAGCAGTTTCAAGCATTCAGGCTTGGATGTGCCGGAAACGGCTGGGAGTGAAAAAGAAACGATTCGACTCGATCAACAAGTTAGAAATTATGAAGAATTTGAAGGGTTCAACAATCATCTTGAATGCTACAATGAAAATGAAGCTTTGGGGGATGAAATCATCTGAAGCATTGTATGAAAGCAGTCCATTATCTGCACTTTGTGTATGCATTGATCTTGTTCACTTACAGTCAATCATATGAACACAGCAGATCAGTTTCTCCATTGATAACTATTAGAAACTAATACACAGGCTTACAATACTGTAGAGTTATTGGTGGTGTTCTGATCTGTTCTGTATTTCATTTAAATACACAAATTGTTACTCAGTTAAACTATAGTTTGCCATTTTTTTAACCTTTTTAACTATTTCCATGAAATTCAGCTAATTGGGCCAGACATTTTAATTGAGCCAAAATTTACTTGTCCCGATGCGTTTCAATTGACTGGAATTGATTGTATATAATTGACACTGTAGATGAATAAAACAGGTGTGGTGACTTTTGAGTATTACAGTCAAATTTTTCATACAATTTTTTTTGTACAGCTATTTGATCGGTTGAAGCTCTTCGGGATGCCTACAAAACACCAACCAGATTTTATCTACCTTCGTCACGTGCCCCTACGGAAAGTACATCTCTTTACTGTGATCCAGGCTTCTTGCTTGATCATTCTCTGGGTAATAAAAGCTTCTCGGGCTGCCATTGTTTTTCCTATGATGGTAAGAACCTATGATCATGAAGATAACCCTTAAATTATTTTATAAATGAAATCAATTGCAAATATTATCTCCTTAATTAAATTATTTTGGCAATACTGCTTAAAGTTAAGATTCAAGTTTTCTGTATATCCATTTTTTCATCATTTTTAGTCACAGAGTGGTTACCAGGAGACTGGAGAATAGCTAATGTTCTTTTATTTCAGGGCAGCAGGAGTAAAGTTGGTAACTACAGGCTGATAAGCTTTATATCAATATCAGGGAAATTACTGAAGAATATTCTAAGGGACAGGACTTGTATACGTTTGAAAAGTTGGGGACTGATCACGGATCGTCAACATAGCTTTGTGCAGGATAAATCTTGTCTCACTGATTTGATAGAGTTATTTTTGAAGACGTGGTAAATGAGATTGATGTAGAGAGGGAAGCATAGTCAGGTGGTGCAGAAAGTCATGGCCCTTAGGGCCCAAGATGAGCTAGCTAATTGAATCCAAAATTGGCTCGATTCCAATTTCCTGATTGGAAGCCTATGACAAGTTGTAGAAATCAGTATTGAGACCTTTGTTGTTTGAGATATGGACGAACAACTTGGATACGAGCCTAGGTTGTGTAATTAGTACGTTTTGCAGACGGATGTCTAAATTGATGGTGTGGATAGTGAGAAATGCTGTGGGCTGGCATGGTAGCATAGTGGTGAGCACAACACTTTATAGCACAGGTGACTCAGGTTCACTTCCCGCCACTGACTGTAAGGAGTCTCCCTGCGACTGCTTGGGTTTCTTCCGGGTGCTCCCATATCCTTCCCACAGTCCAAAGGTAAACCAATCGGTAGGTTAACTGATCTTTGTAAGTTGTCCCATGATTAAGTCAGGATTAAATTTGGGGATTGGTGGGCAATACGGCTCAAAGAGACAGAAGGGTCTATTCCATGCTGTATCTCAATAAATAAATTGTCCAAAGCTCCGGCAGATCAGATGGAAAGCTGAGCAGTGCATTGGCAAATGAAATTTAAACTTGACAGGCATGAGCTGATGCATGATGGGAAATAATATAGTGCTAGGACATGCACAGTAAATGGTTGGCACTTAGATGTTGATGAACAGAGATCTAGGGGTCCAAATCTATCGTTTGCTGAAACTGGCAACGTAGGTCAATAGTGATGTAGAAGGCATATGGCATTTCGTGTCTTCATGAGTCATGACATTAAATATAAGTCCTAAAACATTATGTTGCGACTTCACATAACACTGGTTAGGCCATACTTGGGAGTGCTGTGTAGTGTTTTGGGTGCTACACGATAGGATGAATGTGATTGTGTTGGAGAGAGTGGAAACAATATTCACCAGGATATTGCTTGGACTGGGTGACTTCAGTTCTAGGGAGACACTGGATAGGCTGTGCTTGTTCACTCTGAAGGGTGACCAACAGGTGGACCAGAATGGGAGGCAGAGATAGGGTAGATAAGCAAAATCAATTGGCTATTGTATGAGTATTAAAAAATGAGAGTTAAAAGATGTGAGTTCAAAGTGAGAGGAATGAGCTTTAAAGGGAACTTGAGGGGTGAATGTTTTTTTTTAATCACAGTATGGTTACTATTGGGAGAATGCTAACAGAGGAGGTGATAGAATCAGGTATGATTTCCATCTGGAAAACATTTAGATAACACTTAAATAAGCAAGGCTTTAAAGGTCATAACCCAGGAAAATGTAAACTAGGCAAAAGTACTGACGTGGGTAATGGCTGAAGGGCCCGTTTTTGTGCCTTATGATACTGGTCCTACTTACAAGTAAAACTACCTAACAATCTTTTTTAGATTATTTAGATTATGAAGACACACAGTCCTCTTTTATTGTCATTTAGTAATGCATGCATTAAGAAGTGATACAATATTTCCTCCGGTGTGATATCACAAAACACAGAACAGACCAAGACTGAAAAAAACTAACAAAACCATATAATTATAACATATAGTTACAACAGTGCAACAATACCATAACTTTATTCATGGCACAGTAAAAGTTCAAAGTCTCTCAAATGTCCCACATCTCTCGCAGCCGGGAGAAGGAAGAAAAAATCTCCCTGCCATACCCGACCACAGTCCGACTCCGAGTCATCCGAAAACTTCGAGCTCTGATCTGCTCTCCGACATCGAGTACTGAGTGCCATCTCTATCCAAATGATTCGACCTCAATCTCGGTCGCCAACAGCAGGCAAAGCCGGGGATTTTGAGGCCTTTCCTCCAAAAGATTCCCGACAGCGCAGTAACGACAGCAGCGAACGAGCGTTTCAGAAATGTTTCCAGATGTTCCTTTGTGCTTTCACATCCATCTCCATCAAATCAGAATTGTCCACGGCCCCTTTTTAATGGATACGATATCATTTTTCACCGGGGGGCTGCGAATCCTGACTATTTATTTGGGAATGTACATAGGAAACATATAAAATTTTTTAAAAATTCAAAAATTGAAGTTTTTTCCCAATTCACCATATTTTTTCAGCTCTCTCGATGACTGAAGTTTGCATACTTTGCAGGTTTTGGCACTTGTGTTTATCCGAAAGCTGATGGATTTCATTTTCACTAAGCGAGAGCTGAGCTGGCTGGATGACTTGATGCCTGAGAGTAAAAAGAAAAAGTTAGAAGATGAAGAAAAGGAAGTAAGAAACATATATATCACCGATGCCTAATTTGTGGATTGGGTTTGACACCATACAAGGACATTCGGGCAGAATCTGAACCAGCTGGAAATGTACCGTGGTTTATGTTTTGGTATATTTTATTTTAAATTTTTATTTTGGCTGTTGGTTTCTCAAATTTGTCTGGCAATTAGGTAAGACTATTATTCATTTTCTACTGGTAGAGTTACATATGTCAGTGGACTTCCTCAAAGCCCAATAGATTTATTGTGATATAACCTAATTAAACCTGGCAAATGAATATTATTATATATCTTTAACAGAACCAGCATAATCAAGGAATGCCTGACAAACCATAGTATTGAATGGTTCCTCAAAATTGCCATATTCAAAGCAGGTCCTTGTCTTCAGTGGTCCTCTTGGGAAGAAATAGTGTAATCACAAAGGGCATCAGTTGAAATTGGCAGCACCACCAAATATAGATTAGGATTCATCCTCCCAACAGCAGCCACATTGATCTAATTTCTCAGGGACTGGATCACCCGGAAAGGAAGTGTGCCAATGGTGGAACTACATTTTAATGGGACTATCCAAATGCCTGCCCTTTCAGCTTGACAGGCATCCTTGGGTTACAGCTGATTTTGTCTTTATGGGTGCCTACTCACTCAATTTTGTCCATATACTGAAAATATGCAATTACTTGATAAGGTAGCCATACCTTCACAGTATAGTACTGAGTGATGCTGGTAAGTGCCAATTTGCAGAGTATTTTTCACAATTAAAGTGATACAGAATTAGGACATCCCAAACTCTTTGGCTGGTTTCCATGGCTTTGAGACGACTGTAGTGAATGTTACATTGTTTTTATTGAATATCAATACAAGCGATTGGCTATCAGTTTCCAGAGCACGTCACTTAAGTTGCTTCCTGTGATGAAACTGGCAGCCTGTGCTCTGAAGACAACTGTTTCAGAGATCAAATTTAAGGAGAAGGTATACAGTTCATAGCTGGATTCTTAAAAGCATTTACATAGCGCAGGGGTTCTGAACCTGTCTTTATGCCTGAACTCCTACTGTTAACCGAGGGACCTGTGGTGGACCCCAGGGTGAGAACCCTTATATAGAGGGATCTCGGGATCCTGGTCCATAGCTCACTGAAGGCGGCCACACAAACAGGTAGTGTGGGGAAGAAGTCATATGGTATGTTTGCTTTTATTAATTAGGGCATTGAATATAAAAGTAGAGAAATCTTGGGGTATGGTGTGCAATACAGATCACCCATTATAAAAAGGATGTGAGGTCTTTGGAAATGGTGCAGAAGAGGTTTACCGGGATGCTGCCTGCATTGGAGAGTATGAACAATAAGGAAAGGTTGAAAAGAATTGTGTTGTTTTCTCTGGAAGATCAGAGGCGGAAGGAAGACCTGATAGAAGTTTATAAAATTATGAGAGGTATAGATAGGGTAGATAATCAGAATCTCTTTCCCAGGGCAGAAATGTCAAATACCAGAGAACATGCATTTAGGTGAGAAGGGGAAAAGTTTTGTTTTTACACGGAGAATGGTAGTTGCTTGAACTAAGTTGCTCGGGTAGTAGTGGAAGAACACTCAATACTGGTGTTAACGAGGTTGTTGTATGTACAGTACATATGAATATGCAAGGACTGGAGGGATCTGTATCCTGGACAGGCAAAAAAGATTTAATTTAATTTGGCATCATGTTTGGTGCAGACAGTACGAACCAAAGGGCTAGTTCTTGAGCCAGGTTTGATGATTACTGCAGGGCGATTACATTTAAGCGGGTTATTACCCTCAAGTCTGGTTCTCGTTTGACCAATTAAGAAAGAACAATCACTAAAAGTAGAAAGGCAGAAAACTAATTCTGCGATTCATGGGAACAAATACATACACTGTATATGTCAGACTTTTGAATTTAATAAATTTAAGGATCTCATTTAGGGTGTCCATAAGTTGGTTGTTCATAACCTGGGGAGGGAGGGCCTGAATTTGCAAAATCCCATTGTCATGTTCAAAATGGAGCAAAATAATTCACCTGGTATCCGGGCTTAGTTGTCTCTCACCCAGTATCAGAAATATAAATTGCCTGATGATCAGTAGTTGTTTGTGGTTTTGACAGCAATATTACATTGTGTTAAATAATACATATTCTTTGAAAAAGCTTTAGGCTGCCTAAGGGGTATGAAAACCCAAAGATAAATGAAGATTTATTGGCTTAGTGCATTCTTGAAGTACCTTATTTTGTTTGTTTTTGTCAAGTGAATATCCACAGCAAGAATGTTATATATAGTCCATTCATATTTGCCCTTCAGAAGGGATGGCGGACCTTTAACTGCTGTAGACTAAATGGTGGCATTGAGGGAGATCCAGGATCTTGACCTCTCAAAGAAATTCGATACTTCACTGAACAAATTATCTTGAGTTGAAAGAGAATACCAATTATATTTTAAATAGGTAGTAGACTCAGAGGGAAATGAAGTTACGTACTGGTTTGTGTGTATGCATGTAGACCATCTTAACCTAATATGAACATTGTGCGTAGTTAGTCTTAAATATGTAAGACTAAACTATCTTATCTTACAGAATTATGGTTTCTTTCTTGTATATACTAAAAACTTTACCTAGTTAGTACATTGTGGATATAGGGACTGATTTTCCTGTGTTGGTTACTTGAACTAGCATATGGGATGCTTACAAGGAGCAGTGTGGTAGAAACTTTATGACCACATCTCTGCTCTATTTGAATAGTTTTGAAGAATTCCTACTGAGGGAATTGTCTACTTGCCTCGGGTTGGCGCAATTAACTTTAACTAGTGTATTAATAAGCTGGGAGTGACATCATAACACCTCCTGTGTGATTTTCCTAGGATCCCACTGGGCAGACATCTGCCTCAAGCAAGTTGTACCTTAGAGGCTGTAGGGCTGCCCATTCGGATTGAAGAATCTGAATGGGAGCCAGCCAGCAACTTCTGAACAAGGCAGGTAAGGGCTTACTTTGCTATTGTTTTGCTATTTATGAGTACAACACACCTGCTCTTTGAGGATGGAGACCTATAGGTGTCAACGTCACCTTGTTTGTGGTGCTGCCTAAGGGTTCATTTTCCCAACAGTGCTGTTGCCCAGTTTTTTTTTGTCCCCTATTTAAGGTAGTAAATCCCAGCAAGATGGCTAGTTTCATCCAAGATCAACTTTACTGCTCAAGAAAAGCACAATAACTAATTTTGGGCTAAAAAGAGGGAAGAAAATAATAGCCATGCCGTCAGGCTTGTATACAATTTATTTGTTTAAGTGAATAATCATTTATTAATAGAAAATTTCTTAATTCCAAAGGAAGAACAAATAATGCTAACATTAGCAGAGGAAGGAACAATTCATTTACCATTGGAAGGAGCTTACAGGTAGTATTTATGTTACAGGCTTTCTTTGAGGTACCATGCAGCTTAATTATAAGGAAATATTTATTGTTATTTTTGTGACTTGGGAAGACTATCTGCTGTCCCTCTGGGAACTGAAAAAGCAACTATGTGTACACAGTACTATGGTTGTTTTGGTCTCCATACACGGGTTTAATGGGTGGAAGGGGTACTGGGAAGGAGGGAGGCAGCGCACACAATTCTATAGCCCATTTTAGACCTAGTGGCACACCTAGAGTGGGCATGATTGCACAGACAGTGGTGCCAGCCTCAGATTAATAATGTTTTTCAAAAATAGTATTTGAAGGTTATTCCAGTTCTCTAGATGCCCTCCATAGTCATCCTTTATTCTCTTCTTGAATACTTCAATCCCCTCTGGTCCCAAAGATAGCCAGACATAAGTTTAAGCACCAACTTCTAATGCCTTTCAGTGACCTCCCTTGCATCGGTGTGTCACGTACCCTGTGACGGGGTTAAAGAAACCAGCAGAAATAGAAACCACTTTGGAGTCTAGTATTGCTATAAACTGCTAATATTTATTAATAACTATGCAATACAGTAAATATCAATGTAAATAAATCAAACAGGTTAGCAATGATTATATTATATATATATATATATATATATATATATATATATAAGTAAATCAGTAAGTGTGGAAATAGATATATGAAAAACCGAGCTTCTTTAAGTCTAGCGGTAAAAAGATAGTCTTACGACGTTGAGTAAAGTTCAGTTCAGTTCGTGGTATGTAGTTGAATAGCGATGGAGAGAGAGAGAGAGAGAGAGTTGAGTGTTCAGGTGAGCTGTTTCCGTCGATCTTCTCATCGTCCTCCGAAATCCTTCACAAGTCACCGACTGTGACTTTAACCAGGGGGACCAGTTTCCCTGTGGTGGAGCTATCACCCCGGCAAGGGTGGACACATAGACAACTCCCCACCAGTCAACCCCTTCTCCTTCACTGGAATTGCAATTTGGATCGATCTGCCTGATCAATCCTCCAAAACCCACTTTCTCTGCGGGCACAACAATGCTCATTCAGTGTCCAGGTCATGTGTCTGAGATCTGTATCATCTGACCTCCCATTTATCTCACGATACTGAGCATCAACTGTCATTCAAATAATCCCTCCTTCCTTTGTCTGTAAAGGAATGCAAGCAGGCAACAAGTCCTTGGAAGTAACATCAATAATGTCCTGTTGGTCATCATAGCAACTTTCAAGCTGCTCGGTGCTGTCTCCAAACCCAACTCAGTAGAAATCCGAAGTTACTTCCAATGCCTTAAAGTGACAGTCCAACCATTAATCTTCGTGTGTGTGTGTGTGTGTGTGTCTCTGTCTCTCTCTCTCTCTCTGTCTCTCTCTCTCTCTCTCTCTCTCTCCAAAAACAACATATCGGTGGTAAATAACTCTCTCTCTCTCTTCAAACAGTTAATAAATAGGGCACTCCAGGATCCCCTCACAGGTGAAACTGAGATCAGAGAGCTGAAATTGTCCCATTATACCTCATTTCTTTATCTTTTTATTGCCACACCTTAGGTTTAACTCCTTGGTGTGAAATTAGCAGTCCTGAAAAAGGGTAATATGTTTGGTCACCTTGGGTAAAGGCTATGAACGAACTGATTTGAAATGTGGTAAAATTAATCTGTCATTTCTACTAGAGTATGAATTCTTTTAAATTTTTGTTTTATTCTGTAAATGTTTATTGTTCCTTTTACAATAAGTACAAGAATATTTAAAATATTTTAAACATTAGATGTCAGCTGTTAAGAATTATTTCAGAAAAAATATCCATTTTTAGTAGAATGATTTTTCAAAGTTTAACTCTTTTTTTAAAAGGAATGATCCTTCTGAAATTAACATATCTGATGAAATGGCCAAAACCTCTGTATGGAAAGCCCTCCCCATGAACACTGAAAATGCAAAAAATAAGAATACGTTCTTTGAATCAAAAAGGTACTTTATTTACAGTTACTTCCGTAATAAGCTGAAATAGTTGAAGAATAACACTATTTTAGTCAATAGATACTGAGTATATGAGTATTTTGGTGTTTTGGATAATGAGAAGGATGGTAACACATTTTGATAATCATATGCTTACTGTCCATATAATTAGCAGCTCACTTTTATAGGAAAATAAAAGGTCATTTACTTCTTAAAAGGTGTGCCTAATTCTACATTTTCAAGGTTGTCTTTGAGTTAGTTATCAGAGAAGTAGATGTTTCCTTTGGTGGGGGAAAATTGGACCAGAGGGCACAGCCTCAAAATAGAGTGACATTCATTTAGAACAGAGATGAGGTGGAATCTCTTTAGCCAGAGGATGGTGAATCTGTGGGATTTGTTGCAACAGGCAGCCGTGGAGGCTAGGTCTCTGGGTATATTTAAGGCAGAGATTGATAGTTTATGGGGGAGAAGGCAGGAGAATGGGGCAAACTGAGAAATGGATCAGCCATGATGAAATGGTGGAACAGACTTGGGCCAAATGGCCCAAATCTGCTCCTATGTCTTATGGTCTTATTTAACAGGATCTGAAATGGGGATGTAAGCAACTGACAAAGCACTTAATTCCATACTGAAAGTAGATTCAAACTGAAATTACAGCAGAAGATGGGTTTGTGGAACAATGGAAAAGATTCAAATCTCATCTGATAAACTGTAAAATCTGTCAAGGGTGTTCCTGAAGTTCTTCTAAATCTGTTTACTTACCTTCACTGAAAACTTAGCAGGCTGTTGAATAAGTAGCTGATCCAACAATTCAAAGCTAATTTTCTCCACCCTCACAACCAGCTGTTACAAACCTAACTTACATTGGCTCGTGGCCTAATAAAGACTAAATCACAGTGAAATATAGAAAATGGGTAGAGTGGGTCATTCTGGTAGATAGGAGTGGGTGTCACAGCTGGGAGAACTACTGCATCAGCACCAGAGATCTGGAATTGATTCTGATTTTGATGCACACTTTTCCCCTGCTGTGTGTAGTGCTCCAGTTTTTACCCCAAGTCCCAATGATGTTTTAATTGGTACACATACTAAATTGTCTCCAGTGTGTAGGTTACTAGTGAAATCTGAGAGGTGGGTGGGGGGGGGGGGTTGCTGATTTGACTGATTATTAGTAGGGGAATGGAAATGCTCTGAGACATTGTATAGACTTGATGGGCTGAATGGCCACCTGGACATAAGGAGAAGTGTTATGCCCTTTAAGTCTACTCTGCCGTTCAAATCTGTTCATAGGTGATCATCAATCTCAAAGTCATATTCTTGCTCTCTCCCTTACCCATGGAGGCCTTTTGTACTTCTTTCTTATACTTCAATATATTTACTCACAGCATCTACAACTCTGGGCTCATGAATTCGCTCTAAGTAAAGAAATTTCTTTTCACCTCAGTCCAAAAATCTCCTACCCTGGCACCTGAAACTGCAACCTCTTGTAGATCGTCTAGCCAAAGGAAATATCTTCCTGTTTCCAGCTTAGCCCAGACAAAATGAATCCATTCATCTATCTCTGGATCTACCTAGAACTATCTATCTAGATACTGCGTGGAGTAGGCCCAATCACCCATTTGAGCTGTGCCACCTGCCAATCCCCCAAATTAATCTTAGCCTTTATCATGGGACAATTTACCATGACCTGTGGGAGGAAACTGGAGCACCCGGAGGAAACCCCCTGTGGTGATGGGGAGAATGTACAAACACCTTACAGACAGCAGTGGGAAATGAACCCGAGACGCTGATACTGTAACACATTGTGCTAACCACTGCACTACCATGCCAGAACTTAGAAAGAGGGCCACTGGAAAGGCTGTTCACGTTTGGGCTCTGTTATGCTTTCGTATTTTATATGGGAAAAAAGATATTAAGGAGATTTGTGGAACAAGCAATAACGACAAATTTCTTTTACAATTCTCAGAAAATTGTGGCATCACCATGCCCAGGTGCGCTCTGGGTACAAAAGGAGAGCCCTGTAGCAATAATAAGTCTGACAACTGTTGAGCCTTGGTATCTTGAAACAATTATAATGCTTGGTTTCATTTGAGCCCTTTTATAGCTGAGCAAGTGCCAGGGTTTATTGAAATAACTGGCATGCTGCACAACTTTGCTGTCATGAAAGAACAGTCAAGTAGACTCGAGACAGATTCTGCCTACACTCCATTCTATAGCCTCTTTGATGTACAACACAGACGGATACACCTATAACTCTTTCTATTCTTCTCCACTTATTACATCCATAGCCTTAGCAAGGATGTAATGTTGAGGCTTTATGAGGCACTGGTGAGGCCTCACTTGGAGTATTGTGAGCAGTTTTGGGCCCCTTATCTAAGTAAGGATGTGCTGACATTGGAGAGGGTTCAAAGGAATATGATTTTAGGATTGAAAGGCTTATCGTATGAGGAGCATTTGATGACTCCGGGCCTCTATGCACTGGAATTCAGAATGAGAGGGGATTTCATTGAAACCTATCGAATGTTGAAAAACCTCAATAGAGTGAATGTGGGGAGGATGTTTCCTATGGAGGCTAAGACTAGAGGACAGAACCTCAGAATAGAGGGACATCCATTTAGAAGGGAGATGAGGAATTTCTTTAGGCAGGGAGTGGCGAATCTGTGGAATTCGTTGTCACAGGTGGCTGTGGAGGCCAGAACATTCGATATATTCCAGAGAGAGTTTGATGGATTCTTGATTAGCCAGGGCATGAAGGGATACGAGGAGATTAGGGCTGAGAGAGAAATGGATCAGCCATGATGAAATTGTGGAGCAGACCCGATGGGCTAGATGGCCTAATTCTGCTCCTATATCTTATGGCCCTAGTACTTTTCACTTTCAGATAACCCTAAACTCCCATTATGCTCAATAGGTTGCTGCTGATGCACAAGAAATGGATGAATAGAATTCTCTATCACTCCAGCATGGAAGTGGTATCCTCACACTAACTTGCTAGGCTGCCCCATGTTGAGACTCTTTCTGTTCAATGTTTACATGAAGAACTAATACTCATTTGGTAATAGCAATTGCAAATCTAGTTTCTCATCAACCTACAGTTCCTAATCTTACCATTCTTCTGGCTAGTTTCCAAATTAGTGTACATTGAAGTTTGATAGAGTGGGAAGTTTAAAAAAAAAATAAGAAGTAACAGAAAATACTGAGTCTTGCTGTTTTAAAGCGTGTCACTTTTTTGTTTAAAATCTATAGTATCAGTCTGGTTGGAAGTTCAAATGATAAGCAAAATAAAACATCATGCCAAGTAGCATTCAGAAAAAATATCTGGAGTACTGCACACAGTTCTAGTCAACCATCTGGCCCCACTATGGGAAGAATGTTGAGGCTTTGGAGAGAGTGCAGAGGAGGTTACCAGTATGCTGCCTGGTTTAGAGGGTATGTGCTATCATGAGAGGCTGGATACACTTGGGTTTTTTCTTTGGAGCACCAGAATCCTGAGGGGAGATCTGGTAAAGGCTATACGAGGCATAGAGTCCACAGGGTTTCCTAGGGTTGAAATGTCTAATAGTGGAGGGCATGCACTGAAGTTGAAAAAAGGTAGGTTCAAGGGGGATGTGTGGGGTAAGTTTTTTTTTTACTCAGAGTCATAGGTCCTTGGAATGCGCTGCCTGGTATAGCAGTAGAGGTAAATACATTAGAGGCTTTTAAGAGACGTTTAGATAGGTACATGGATGGAACGAAGATGGAGGGATATGGACATGGTGCAAGTAGGAGGGATTAGTGCCTGGGTGGTTTTGATTTGCTTTTTAGCTGGTTCAGCACAACATTCTGGGTCGAATGGCCTGTTCCTGTGCTGTACTCTTCTATGTTCTAATGCAATGATATTTCTAGCAGTGTTGAATGTCTAAGGAGTAGCATCTCTCTTAACCTACCTTTTCCGTTCCATTTCTGTCATAAGCTCCCCTTCCTTACCTCTCTAGAAGCTAATTCCCCAAAAGGTAAGTCCATCATCCCTTTGATCTTTTCAACGTTTATGCGTCATTACTGTGTAACGTTTTTTGACTGTTAACTCTTTTACACAAGCTGTGTAGAAGCTACAGAACCGAATGAGGTAAGAACCTTTAAATATTCTGAGAAACCAGGCACAAATTACACAAAGTAAACTTCGATTAATTTTTATCTGCACAGCTGTAGTGTAAAAGGTTTGATTTTGTTTTTTGTTCTCTTGCTTGCTGATATGTTGTTTCCTTAAATTATTAATTTGAATGAAACAAAATTTACAAATGCTGAATTGCACAGCATCCTAAACAAGCGCATGGATCATTCCACCGGTAGTCACTGCAAGTTATATTTTGTAGCGTTTCTGGTTCATTCTAACCGAACATTGGCAAATTTATTTTTGTTTCTTTATTTTCCACTTTTCAGCTGCCCTGCTTACAATGAAATGGGAAAAGAGAAGAAAGCTTACTCAGGGAAGGGTATCGACAGGGAAACATGTCTTTAATCTATTTTACATTTGGTTCCATGTTTTCCTGCTCATTGAAAATCAGTACCACATTTAACAATTCCCTTCGATTCAATTCCAAATCTATTAGTGTTGTAATGTAACAGTTTATTATTGAAACCAGCGTATGATAATTTACATTGGCTGCAATGTTTTTCCCATTAGGTACTAACATAAATCAAAGATTTTAAATATAAAACTATTAGTGTATTCAGTGTGCAGTTAATGTTAGAAGACTGCAATTTGTTGTAATGTTCTGGTCAAATATCTCATTTAGACTTTATACCTGTAATTTGAAAGTCAGTGTTTGTGATTTGACATTTTAAATATGTGATTATCTGCTCTGATGACATGTTGCTTTATATTGGTTTACAAATTCATATTTAAGTCTTAATATTTAAAAGTAATGATTTGTGTTTAGGTACTGTCCCATTCAAAACTAAATATCTTTTTAGATGCTTTTCATATTCTGTAAGATTGTATTACTCAGTATCCAAAAACTTTATCACTAAAATATATGTATAGGTTTTCACAAAATTATAGTTATATAAAATTAATATTTCCTAGTTTTAGTTCATCCCTAAATCCAGTTTGAATTGATTTGAAGGTCACAAATCAAGGTAACATGTCACATTAAGTTGAAACAATAACCATGAGATGGACTTCATTTTGTAAATGCCGGCATTGTTTAAATATGGGAATGTTTTGAATTTACTGGCCTTGAAATTCCTTTTCTACTTTGTGCATTAAAAAAGTAATGTGTAATGTGCTAATATTGTTTGAAGAAGCGTTACCAGAAGCACCATTAGGTAATGTTGAAAAAATTTCCCTGGTGGTGATGCATAGTTTCCACTTCATTACCACTCATAGACTGGTGTGCTTCAATATGTTCAAACACAGGCAGCGGCACTTAGCTGCACTCAGCAGGTTTACCCTGTGAAAAGCAATGTGAACAACAGCTGTACCAATGCTGGAAGAGGGGAGGGACCATGCAGTTTGAGAGGGAGAAGCTAAAAACAGATATATCAGTATTGCAGTGGAATAAGGGGAAATTACAGAAGCACGAAAGAAGAGCTGGCCAAAGTTGATTAGAAGGGGACACTAGGAGGGATGACAGCAGATCAGTAATGGCTGGAGTTACTAGGAATATTCAGAAGACATAAGATAGATACATTGCAAAGCAGCAGCAGCATTCTGGTGGGAGGATGTGGCTAATGGGGGGTGAGCATAATATCACAGAGATCATGCAATATAGCAAAAAATCAGAAGGAAGTTAGAAGATTGAGAAGCTTTTAAAAATCAGCGGAAAGCAATGAAAAAAACAGTAAGAGAAACAATGAAATATGAAGGCAAGTTAACCAAAAATACAAATGAGGATACCAAAAGCTTTCTCAGATATATAAAGAGTAAAAGGGAGGCAAGAGTCAATATTGGACCACTGGAAAATGATACTGAAGTGGTTGTAATGGGGGAACAAAGAAACGGCAAATGAATTTAGGGGGTATTTTGCATGTCTCCACTGTGGAAGATACTAGCAGGTTGTCAGAAATTCGAGTGGCAGGGGCAGAAGTGAGTGCAATTGCTACTACTAAGGGGTAGGTGCATGGGAAGCTGAAAGGCCTTGAGGTAGATGAGTCACCTGGACCAGATGGATAACACTGCAGAGTTCTGAAAGAGGTAGCTGAGGAGATGTGAAGTCATTAGTAATGATCTTTCAAGAATCACCAGATTCTGGAATGGTTCTGGAGGACTGGAAAATTTTAAGTGTCACAGAACTTGCAAGGGAGACAGAAGAAAGAAAGTTATTGGCCGGTTTGCCTAGTTTCAGTGATTGGACAGATTTTGGAGTCCATTATTAAGGAAGAGGTTTTGGGGTACTTGGAGATACATAATTAAATAGGCCAAAGTCACCAGGATTTCCTTAAGGGGAAATCTTGCCTGACAAATCTGTTGGAATTCCTTGAGGAAATAACAGTTAGGGTAGACAAAGAAAATACAATGGACGTTATTTACTTGGATTTTCAAAAGCCATTTGATAAGGTGCAGCACATCAGGTTGCTAAGCAAGATAAGAGCCCATGTTATTACAGGGAAGGAATTATAGGACTTAAATTAGGAGAATGGGTGAAGTATTGGAAGATAGAATATACTGTAGGGCAGTGTAAGGACTTGTAATTTGGTAGAAGGAATAAAGGCATGAAAATATTTCTAAACAGGGAGAAAATTCAGAAATCAGTGGTGCAAAGGAATCAACGTGAGGATTCCCTAAAGTTTAACTTACAAGTTGAGTCAAGTGTTAAGGAAGCCAAATGCAATGTTAGCTTCATTTCGAAAGGATTTGAATAAAAAGGAAAGGATGTAATGCCGAGGCTTTATAAAGCATTGGTCAGACCACACTTGGAGTATCATGAACAGTTTTGGTTGCCTTATCTAAGAAAAGATGTGTTCTCATTGGAGAGTGCCCAGAGGAGGTTCATGAGAATGATTCTGGGAATGAAAGGGTTAATGTATGAGGAGCATTTGATAGCTCTGGGCCTGTACTCATTGAAGTTTAGAAGAATGAGGATGGATCTTATTGAAACCTATCGAATATTGAAAGGCCTAGATAGAATGGACGCGGAGAGGATGTTTCCTTTAGTGAGGGAGTCTAGGACCTGAGGGCACAGTCTCAGAATAGAGGGATGTCCATTTAGAATGGAGATGAGGAGGAATTTATTTAGTGATGAATATGTGGAATTCATTGCCACAGATGACTGTGGAGGTCAAGTCATTGGCTATACTTAAAGTAGAGCAGCATCGATGCGCTGAATACCCTAATTTTGCTCTTATGTCTTATATAGTCTTATAGTTAGAGAGCCTGCTGGATAAATGGACTGGGTACATTGGAGTCTTTGAATGGCAGGAGGTTGTTAGCAGATCCCCAGTAAGTTAAAAGTTTTACACTATTAAATTCACAAGTGTCTCTTCTTTGAAAAAAAATCTGCAACGCTAACAAATCTTCTGGTCTGATTTACCTGCCCTTGTGAGCTAAAGGAAAGGCATATACGTTTGAGTAAAAAGCTTGGGTGACTCTTTAATATACCGGCAAACAGCATTGTAAGGTAGTGTAGAGAACGGATTGCTGAGACCCAAAATACTCCTAGACTAGGATGTTCGGGGTGACCAACATTGATGCTGAGAGATATCCAGTGCATATGTGACCATGTATGATGTCACAAGAGTTCACAAATCTGTGAGGACATCCATGCTGAAGTGTTACCTCAAGACTTGTTGCTCCTCAGAACTCTTGACATGAGCATGGATCTGTTTAGGCCTTGAATTGCTGAAGTCTTTGTTGATGAGGCCTCCTGTGCCTTCTCTCCATGTAGTTGCCAGTTATTCCTCCTCCACCCCATACGTTCTATTTCCATCTCACCCTAAAAGCAGACAATTTGAAAGTAATATTGTAGAGACATCATGGAAGTTACAAGAACGGGTCTTATGTGTTGAAGTTTGAAGAATAGTCAGTGAAACTGCTAAAAGCTGTGGAACAGCCTGGTAAAAATTGTGATTTCACTGTGATTGGCTATTTAATAATCTCATTCCAGCTGTAAATTCGTTACTCAATAAGTAATACTCAACTGCTCTTTTTAGATTGGTGAGGTAACACACCTATAAACAGGTTGCCCATGAAATTATGTCATTAGCTTTATGCTGGAAGCATTTCCACCAAAAATTCAAGACTGATGACATTCTGAAATGGCACTTTTGCTTTGCACAGATTAAACCCATTTTAACTACACTAATTTTTTCAGCACAAAGAAAATTAATTTCTTGGCCCCTTTTCCAAATTCTGTTGGGAGAATTCAACAGTTGTTGTTTTACCCTGGTAATAATTACATAATACTAATGACAGTAATTTTTAAGCAGCTGCTCAGTTTAAAATGTCTAAAGTACAGTACATTTTCTCTGGGTGGTAAAACTGTTTCTAAAAGATCTGCGAATGAAGTGACACCAGCTCAAGGGATCAACATTTTTCTGTAAATATGCCTGACAAGGACAAACAGCAACATCCTTGAAGTGTTTCAAAGTATTAAGAAGAATGAGCAAACACTTTTGAATTACCAATATTTTTCTGGTGTTGTGTACTTTGCTTTATTCATAACAAGTACAATGTTACTTGAATTTAGAGGTTCACTTCATTCCATAATGATTTTTAATTATAAATTTATTATTGTCTTAAACTTAGTGTGAATAATTTTGCAGAGTGAATCAGAAAAAAAACATGTATAAGATGATTAAGTAGTATTAAAATTGATAAACCATTTTATTTTAAACTATTGTAATTTCTTGATAAAATTCAGCTAGAGCTACTAGCATCATGACTTATGGAGAAATATAAATACAGATTTACTCTATATTGATCATTACTTGTGATCTTTTATGGACATTCCATATTGCAAAAGTGTAAGAGAATCCAAAGCACTGATGACATTTTAATTTTCTTTCAATTTCCTTTCCTAACAAGATGTTAAACAACATGATATAATTTTTATGAAAAATTTCAGCAACTGTTTTAAATATTTAAAAATTGTTATCCATCATTACAGCTACATAATTTAGGATTTAATCCTAAATTTCTAACAACTTTCCAAATATCGCTGTGAACAAGTTATTCACATTTCTCATCTACAATCATCTGAATGGTGGAGCAAACTCGATGGCCCAAATGACCTAATTCCACTCCTATGTCTTTTGTTCTTATATCAGAGTCAGGTTTGTCACTCAAATATGTCATGATTTTTTTTTCCTGAAGCAGCTGTACTGTGCAATATATAAAATCACTACAGTCTGAGGCACATACACTGTTGCTAGGGTGTGGAAGAGTTTTGCACAGTACTGTACATTGTTAACACTGACTATATCTCACAGTGATTCCCTTGTCTATGCTTGCCAGTATCCATTATTGGATGAGAGGTAACCCCTTAAAAGAACACATAGAGGAAAACATAACTTATGTTGGGAATCTGAAATCTAAATCGAAACTTCTGGAAAAAAATATTGCTATTTCAATAGAATCTGAACAGAAATAAACAGTTCATTTTAGATTGGTGGACTTTCAGATTTGCCAGAAGTTAGCGATAAAACACATATAGAAGGGAGAAGAAAACAAACGTTATTGTGTGAGAGGGAGGAAACCAGGGCAGACTGAGTAGTGAATGGTGTCTATGAGGAAGGGTGAAGATGAAGAGGAAAGCAAAATCAAGAGGTATAAAATGCAGAATAATTACCTGACATTACAGATGAGGTTGGGACCATCTCGATATTTCTTATGTATTCCATTGGAAACACTAACTGCTGCTTTTAAGTTTTATATGAAACCTTAGTATTTGATATCTTGAGATTGATAGTTCCAAAGCCATAACATATTACATAACATATTACTTTGTTTATTTTCTTCAAAACTCTACCACCTCCTGACAATAAAGTACATGGGAAACTTAAGTAAACTTCTATCCACTGACCATTAACATTATAGGCCTTCCTGTTTCGAAGGAATTCTGCTATTCTGCTGTCACAGTGACAATATGTTCATTGTACAGATTACAAGAAAAGCATTACGGCTGCTACAAATTCCTCAGACAAAATAACCCTACATTTATAAATGGACTCACCTGCTTATCACTTCAGTCACTCCAGTTTCTATTCCTTTTGTTCTGGGTACTTCTAGGGTAGCATGGCAGTGTAGTGGTTATCCCAAAGCTTTACATCACTAATAATTTGAGTTCAATTCCTGCTGCTGTCTGTAAGGAGTTTGTACATCAATTCTTGGCCACGTGGATTTCTACTGGGTGCTCCAATTTCTTCCCGCATTCCAAAAATCTGAGGCACCCTGCTTTTTTTTTTAAAATATGGGTTCAGATGGTACGGCCTCCATAGAACCCTGATCTCAACATCATCAAGGCTGTCTGGAATTACCTGGAGAGACAGAAACAAATGAGGCAGCTGAAGTCTGCAGAACTGTAAGGATGGGACTAAACACATTGATGAAGGTAGAGCAGTAGGTGTAGTGTATATGGATTTCAGCAAGGCATTTGATAAGGTACCCCATGCAAGGCTTATTGAGAAAGTAAGGAACATGGGATCCAAGGGGACCTTGCTTTGTGGATTCAGAACTGGCTTGCCCACAGAAGGCAAAAACGGGTCATATTCTGCAAGGAGGTTGATAACCAGTGGTATGCTTCAGGGATCTGTTCTGAGACTCCTACTCTTCATGATTTTTTATAAATGACCTGGATGAGGAACTGGAGGGATGGTTAGTAAATTTGCTGATGACACAAAGGTTGGGAGTGTTGTGGATAGTGTGGAGGGCTGTCAGAGGTTACAGCGGGACATTGATAGGATGCAAAAATGGGCCGAGAAGTGGCAGATGGAGTTCAGCCCAGGTAAGTGTGGTAACCCAGATAAGTAACACCACTCTCTTACACATTTTTTCTCTTTTGACCGGCAAACTGGACAGTCTGCTTATTAACTGCAGGCAGCTTTCAACAGTTTCAAACACCATGCCTGTCCTTTTGCTTTCATGCCCCCCTAGATAGCACATTGTTACAGTTGTGTGCTGCTGGGTGACAGCTGCAGAGAGCCAGGCACACTGCTGTCCTGTGCTGCCTGCACCAAGTTTGCAGGTTCTGCACCTGATGGTGCTGGTTCTCTTACCCATCCAGATGTGCTGTCGGGTAAATCAGCTACTGTAAATTACCCCTAGTATAACCTACACCAGTCAATAAGCAAAAACAATCAGAGGATGTTGGTAGGTATTTTTACAAAAGATTGAGTTGCTTGAGTACAGAGAAATATAGAGGCACCAGAGATTCTGCAGGTGCTAGAAGTCTTGAGCAACAGACATGCAGAATGCCAGAGGAACTCAGGTCAGGCAGCATCTATGGAGGGAAATAAACAGATTCAGGCTGAGACTCTTCATCAGAATCTGAAATACTGACTGTTTATTTCCCTCCTGACTTCCTGAGTTCATCCAGCATTTTGTGTGTGTTGCTAAGGATCCTTTCCAGGCTTGGACTCAATGGACCACATCACCTCCTATGTTGTTCTAAGTACCAGTTAAGGGTCTCTTTCTGTATTTAGTTGGCATCCTGCCCTGTGGCATCATTAACTAAATAAAACAGTAACTTACAAATGTTTGCTGATGAAATCTTGCTCTTTCCTTGTTCTTCAGTGTTCTTAAAACACCTGCCTCATCTACATTCTTGATTGAGGTGCAGTTTACTCCACTTTACCTCTTCCGTGAATATATGAATGAAATGATCAGCTGAGTATAGGAGTATCAAACGGAGTTCAAGCTAGAGAAGTATGAAGAATTTAAAATGGGACAATAAGGTATAAAGTACTAAAGTAAGTTAAGGGACCTTGGACTCCATTATCACAGGTTCCCAAAGAATGGATAGCTAGGTTAGTTAGTGTTACGTACCCCGTAACTGGGTTGCCAAACCAGCAGAAATGGATCACTCAGTTGGAGTCTGGATTACTGGAACTAAGAAAGTTTTATTAAAGAAACAAGCAACACAGTACTCTAATCAAAAGGATAATAAATGCAACAGTTCAGCAATGATAAACACACATGTACACAGAATTAGGATAACAGGATCAATCAAGCTCTATCGTCGTCTAGGGGTAAATGACCAGTTTCAAAGTGACGCAAAGTTCAGTTCAACTGAGTTCAGTTCAGTTCACAGTAATCACTGCCGTGGCGATGGACAGTGGGGGGGAAGGAGAGAGAGAGCAAAAGCGAATGAATATTCAAATGGCTTCCACACAGACCTTCGATATTCTTCGCAGTCAGCTTTCGGGCGAGCCCTTTGTGATGTCTTCTGAGGTCACCGACTGTGACCCCTCCGTTTCCAGATACGATCGTTTCTCTGCGGTGAACCTGGCACCCAGGCAAGGGCGGACACACACCAGGTTCCCGCCGATCGTACCTTTCCACCCTGTGCGTCTATGGCTTGGTCCCGCGAACAGCCCTCCAAAACTCCCACCGCTTCCAGGGTCTCGTTACCTCGTGGTGTCGTGTGTGTCTTGCCTTAGCGAACCTATCCCTTTTTATCCCCCTGCTGGAGTATCGCCTGTCCATCACTTCAAACAGTTCAGGGTTCAAAGGGGAGCCGATCTTGACAGCCCTCCTATCGTTAAACTCTCCCGTCCCTTCATTAACATCTCCAAATGCTGCTCCATTGTTTTCCTTATCTCTCTTTCTCCTGAAGACAGGTGGCAGACCAACTACTGATCCCACTGGTGCCAGCACAGGACAGTTAACATCTTAGTCTATGTGTACTTTCGTCACATTAGAAAGCATATTAATACAGTATAGATCAGGGGTTCCCAACCTGGAGTCTATGGACTCCTTGGTTAATGGTAGGGGTCCATGGCATAAAAAAGTTTGGGAACCCTTGTTACAGACCAAAGCAACAGAATTTAAGAACACAGAGATGATGTTACAATTGCATAAAGCACTGGTTGAACCATACTGAAGTAGCTTGTAACTTCTGGCACATTGGCCTTTATAAATCAATGTGCTAACCATATAACAATTACAGCACGGAAACAGGCCACTTCGGCCCTTCTAGTCTGTGCCGAACGCTTACTCTCACCTAGTCCCGTCTACCTGCACTCAGCCCATAACCCTCCATTCCTTTCCTGTCCATATACCTATCCAATTTTTTTTAAATGACAAAATCAAATCTGTCTCTACCACTTCTGCTGGAAGCTCGTTCCACACAGCTACCACTCTCTGAGTAAAGAAGTTCCCCCCTCATGTTACCCCTAAACTGTTCCCCCTTAACTCATGTCCTCTTGTTTGAATCTCCCCCACTCTCAATGGAAAAAGCCTATCCACATTAACTCTGTTGATCCCCCTTATGATTTTAAATACCTCTATCAGGTCCCCCCTAACCTTCTAAGCTCCAAAGAATAAAGACCTAATTTGTTCAACCTTTCTCTGTAACTTAGGTGCTGAAACCCAGGTAACATTCTAGTAAATCTCCTCTGTACTCTCTCAATTTTATTGAGATCTTTCCTATAATTCGGTGACGAGAACTGTACACAATACTCCAAATTTGGCCTCACCAATGCCTTGTACAATTTCAACATTACATCCCAACTCCTATACTCAATGCTCTGATTTATAAAGGCCAGCATATCAAAAACTTTCTTCACCACCCTATCCACATGAGATTCCACCTTCAGGGAACTATGCACCATTATTCCTAGATCCCTCTGTTCTACTGCATTCCTCAATGCCCTACCATTTACCATGTATATCCTATTTTGATTAGTCCTACCAAAATGTAGCACCTCACACTTATCAGCATTAAACTCCATCTACCATCTTTCAGCCCACTCTTCTAACTGGCCCAAATCTCTCTGCAAGCTTTGAAAACCTACTTCATTATCCACAATGCCACCTATCTTAGTATCATCTGCATACTTACTAATCCAATTTACCACCCCATCATCCAGATCATTAATGTATATGACAGACAACATTGGACCCAGTACAGATCCCTGAGGCACACCACTACTCACCGCCCTCCAACCGGACAAGCAGTTATCCACCACTACTCTCTGGCATCTCCCATCCAGCCACTGTTGAATCCATTTTACTACTTCAATATTAATACCGAACAATTGAACCTTCCTAACTAACCTTCCATGTGGAACCTTGTTAAAGGACTTACTGAAGTCCATATAGACAACATCCACTACTTTACCCTTGTCAATTTTCCTAGTAACCTCTTCAAAAATTCAATAAGATTTGTCAAACATGACCTTCCACGCACAAATCCATGTTGACTGTTCCTAATCAGACCCTGTCTATACAGATAATTATATATACCATCCCTAAGAATACTTTCCATTGTTTACCCACCACTGATGTCAAACTTACAGGCCGATAATTGCTAGGTTTACTCTTAGAACCCTTTTTAAACAATGGAACCACATGAGCAATATGTCAATCCTCCGGCACCATCCCCGCTTCTAATGACATTTGAAGTATTTGTGTCAGAGCCCCTGCTATTTCTACACTAACTTCCCTCAAGGTCCTAGGGAATATCCTGTCAGGACCCAGAGACCTATCCACATTTATATTCCTTAAAAGCGCTAGTACTTCCTCTTCTTTAATCATCATAGTTTCCATAATTACCCTACTTGTTTCCCTTACCTTACACAATTCATTATCCTTCTCCTTAGTGAATACCGAAGGAAAGAAATTGTTCAAAATCTCCCCCATCTCTTTTGGCTCCACAGATAGCTGTCCACTCTGATTCTCTAAGGGATCAATTTTATCCCTCACTATCCTTTTGTTATTAATATAACTGTAGAAACCCTTTAGATTTATTTTCATCTTACTTGCCAAAGCAACCTCATATCTTCTTTTAGCTTTTCTAATCTTTAAGATTCTTTTTACATTCTTTATATTCGTCGAGCACCTCATTTACTCCATGCATCCTATATTTATTATAGATCTCTCTCTTGATACAGAGAGATGACATGTTATGTTGAAGGTGTAAAAGGCATTGGTGAGACCTAATGTGAAGCATTGTGTGCAGTTTTTGTCACCTACCTACAGGAAGGTTGTAAATAAGGTTGAAAGAGAACAGAGAAGATTTAAAAGGATGTTTCTAGGTCTGAAGGACCTGAGTTATAAGGAAGACTGAATCGGTTAGAACTGTATTTCTTAGAACATAGAAGATCGAAGGGAGATTTGATAGAGGTATACAAAATTATGAGGGGAGGGTGAAAGATGAGAAGTTTAAGGGGAACATGTTTAAGAGAAGTTTGGATACGTACATGGTTGGCGGGGTATGGGGGAGCTATGGTCCCCATTTGGTCAATGGGTGTAGGCAGTTTAAATGGTTTTAGCATGGACTAGATGGGCCAAAGGGCCTGTTTCTGAGCTGTACTTCTCTATGACTCCAGTGTATTACTGTTCTGTTGCCACATTATAAGGAGGAATACAACTACATCACAGAACCAATTTACAATGATGTACAGGAACATTTAAGTTGCGAAGTAAGACTCATACGGCCGGGGTTGTTTCTTTGGAACACACTTAGTGAAATGGGGGACTTAATTGAAACAAATAAGATTATTTTAACTTAAATAAATTAGATAGAAAGATCCTGTTCATAACAGAGAGTTCATTATTCAGGTGCCTTCAATTTGAAGTCATAAACAGAAAGATTAAAGGAATCTGAGAATAATTATTTTTCCCTGAAGTTAGTGACATTCTGGACTTTATTCACAGGAAGGATGGTAGGTGCAGAAGCCTTCCTTATATGTAAAAATGGGGGCAGCATGGTAGCATAGTGATTAGCGCAACACTATTTCAGCGCCAGCAATGATTGATTGGGGTTCGATTCCGGCCACTGTCTGTGCAGAGTTTGTAAAGTGTTCTCCCCATTAACATGTGGGGTTTCCCCTCATTTTTCGTTCTGTATTTCATAAACATATAGATTAGGGTTGGTGAGTTGTAGGCATGCTGTACTGGTGCCAGAAGCATGGCAACACTTGTGGGTTGCCAACACATCTTTAAACTGAGTTGGTCGTTGGCGTAAACAATACATTTCACTGTATGTTTCAATGTATGTGTGACAAACAAAGCTAATCGCTCTCAATCTCTCTTCAAATACAATGGATTCTGGTTTATATGGGGCACATCATGATCAGTATATTTTGGCCCAATTAAGTGGCTGCTACAATTAATCAAATAGTTAAAAAGGTACAAAAATACAAACCGAGTAACAAATTATGTCTTTAAATGAAATACAGAACAAATTAGAACACTACCATACTACTGCAGTCTTATAAAACTGTGTATTAGTTGCTAATACTTACCAATGGAAGAATTCAGCCACGTCACGTTCTTTTGACTGTAAATGAACAAAATCAGCACAGACATCTCGAGCAGATGGTGGACTGCCTTCGTGCAGTACTGCTGATGATTGCATCCTCCAAATCTTCATTTTTATTGTAACATTCAAGATAATTGTCATTAACTTCAAATTGTTAATAGTTTCTAACTTGAAGTAGTGAAATCAATTCATTTTCACTCCCGGCCATTTTTGGTTTCTCCAAGCCTGAATGCTTGAAACTGCAGTGAGCAAAACAGTTCTGAATTGTCTTACTGCTTATTTCTTACCAATTATCAGTGACAAAAAATACTGCTTTGAACACAAACGCATGCAACTGATGCTATTTATAAACTGTTCACACAAAGCATAGTGTAGTGTTTAACAGCCTCACAAGTGCACGCAACTAACACTAGTTAGAAACAGTTTGGCAACAGTCTCTGTCCCAGTTAAGCTGCATAGTCTCCCAAAGAAATGAAGGACATCTTGACTATTTTCTTGATTAGTTTAGATGACTGGAATCTGCTGTACTTGATAGTATTTGAACCTACAATGCTAGGGACCACATGCAGGAAGGCAGGATCCCATTGGTTAGTTTTTCTCGGAGCACAATGTTTGCCGATGACACCACTGTCATAGGCCAAACCAGCATATTGGAGGGAGAATGAAAATCTGGCTGAGTGGTGCCACAACGATAGCCTCTTACTCAATGTTCACAAGACCAAAGAACTAGTTATTGACTTCAGGAAGAGGAAACCAGAGGCCCATAAGCCAGTCCTCGTCAGAAGATCAGAGGTGGAGAGGTTTAGCAACTTTAAATTCCTCAGTGTCACCATTTTGGGTGATGTGCCCCTGGCACCACATGCAAGTGCCATTACAAAGAAAGCATGGCAGCAGCTCTACTTCCTTAGATTGTTTGAAAAGATTTGGATTGACACCTAAAACTTTGACAAACTTCTATGGACGTGTGTTCCCCTGTGGCCATTCACCTCAACAACAAGTATACCGCATTGGATACTGTTGGGGAGGATGACTTACCTGGGACTAGCTGCAGTAGCCGGATCTCTGGCACTGAGTCTGGCTCTGCAGTGCAGAAGGGAGGGGGGAGAAAGAGGAGAGTGGTAGTGATAGGGGACTCGATAGTTAGAGGTGCAGATAGAAGGTTCTGTGGTCGTGACAGAGAATCCAGGATGGTTTGTTGCCTCCCAGGTGCCAGGGTCAAGGATGTCTCTGATCGATTGCATGACATTCTGAAGTGGGAGGGTGACCAGCCAGATGTCGTGGTGCACATCGGTACCAATGACATAGCAAGGAAGAGTGAAGAGGTCCTGGACAGTGAGTATAGAGAGCTTGGTAGGAAGTTGAAAAGCAGGACCTCAAGGGTGGTAATCTCAGGATTGCTACCTGTGCTAGGTGCCAGTGAGGGTAGGAATAGGATGCTCTGGAGGAGGAACAAGTGGTTGAGGAACTGGTGTAGGGGGCAGGGTTTCAGATTTCAGGATCATTGGGACCTCTTCTGGGGCAGGTGGGACCTGTACAAGAGAGACGGGTTACACTTGAACCACAGGGGGACCAATATCCTTTCAGGGAGGTTTGTTAGTGCTATTGGGGAGGCTTTAAACTAGATTTGCAGGGGGATGGGAACCAGAGTGCCAGAGCTGACAGTGTGGCTGGGGTGAAAATAAATGATGTTGAAAGGTTAAGCAAATCCACTGATAGAAAGGTTGTGAGTGGTGGTAAAAATCTTCTGAGGTGTATGTACTTCAATGCTAGGAGTATTGCGGGGAAGGCGGATTAGTTGAGGGCGTGGATTGACACGTGGAATTATGATGTTGTAGCAATTAGTGAAACTTGGCTACAGGAGGGGCAGGACTGGCAACTTAATATTCCAGGGTTCCGATGTTTCAGATGTGATCAAGGCAGAGGAATGAAAGGTGGGGGAGTAGCATTGCTTGTTAGGGAAAATATTACAGCAGTGCTCAGGCAGGACAGATTAGAGGGCTTGTCTACTGAGTCCTTATGGGTGGAGCTGAGAAACAAGAAAGGTATGGCCACATTAGTGGGATTGTATTACAGACCACCCAATAGTCAACGAGACTTGGAAGAGCAAATCTGCAGAGAGATAGCAGGCAACTGCAGGAAACAAAGTTGTGGTGGTAGGGGATTTTAATTTTCCATACATTGATTGGGACTCCCATACTGTTAGAGGTCTAGATGGTTTAGAGTTTGTAAAATGTGTTCAGGAAAGTTTTCTAAATCAGTATATAGAGGGACCAACTAGAGGGGATGCAATATTGGATCTCCTGTTAGGAAACGAATTAGGGCAAGTGACAGAAGTCTGTGTAGGGGAGCACTTCGGTTCCGGTGATCATAAAACCATTAGTTTCAATTTGATCATGGACAAGGATAGATCTGGTCCTAGGGTTGAGGTTCTGAACTGGAAGAAGGCCAAATTTGAAGAAATGAGAAAAGATCTAAAAAGCGTGGATTGGGACAGGTTGTTCTCTGGCAAAAATGTGATTGGTAGGTGGGAAGCCTTCAAAGGGGAAATTTTGAGAGTGCAGAGTTTGTATGTTCCTGTCAGGTTTAAAGGCAAATTGAATAGGAATAAGGAACCTTGGTTCTCAAGAGATATTGCAACTCTGATAAAGAAGAAGAGGGAGTTGTATGAAATGTATAGGAAACAGGGGGTAAATCAGGTGCTTGAGGAGTATAAGAAGTGCAAGAAAATACTTAAGAAATCAGGAGGGCTAAAAGAAGACATGAGGTTGCCTTGGCAGTCAAAGTGAAGAATAATCTAAAGAGCTTTTACAAGTATATTAAGAGCAAAAGGATTGTAAGGGATAAAATTGGTCCTCTTGAAGATCGGAGTGGTCGGCTTTGTGCGGAACCAAAGGAAATGGGGGAGATCTTAAATAGGTTTTTTGCGTCTGTATTTACTAAGGAAGCTGGCATGAAATCTATGGAATTGAGAGAATCAAGTAGTGAGACCATGCAAACTGTACAGATTGAAAAGGAGGAGGTGCTTGCTGTCTTGAGGAAGATTAAAGTGGATAAATCCCCGGGACCTGACAGACTGTTCCCTCGGACCTCGAAGGAGACCAGTGTTGAAATTGCGGGGGCCATGGCAGAAATATTTAAAATGTCGCTGTCTACGGGTGAAGCGCCGGAGGATTGGAGAGTGGCTCATGTTGTTCCATTGTTTAAAAAAGGATCGAAAAGTAATCCGGGAAATTATAGGCCGGTGAGTTTAACGTCAGTAGTAGGTAAGTTATTGGAGGGAGTACTAAGAGACAGAATCTACAAGAATTTGGATAGACAGGGGCTTATTAGAGAGAGTCAACATGGCTTTGTGCGTGGTAGGTCATGTTTGACCAACCTGTTGGGAGTTTTTCGAGGAGGTTACCAGGAAAGTGGATGAAGGGAAGGCAGTGGATATTGTCTACATGGACTTCAGTAAGGCCTTTGACAAGGTCCCGCATGGGAGGTTAGTTAGGAAAATTCAGTCGCTAGGTATACATGGAGAGGTAAATTGGATTAGACATTGGCTCGATGGAAGAAGCCAGAGAGTGGTGGTTGAGAATTGCTTCTCTGAGTGGAGGCCTGTGACTAGTGGTGTGCCACAGGGATCAGTGCTGGGTCCATTGTTATTTGTCATCTATATCAATGATCTGGATGATAATGTGGTAAATTGGATCAGCAAGTTTGCTGATGATACAAAGATTGGAGGTGTAGTAGACAGTGAGGAAGGTTTTCAGAGCCTGCAGAGGGACTTGGACCATCTGGAAAAATGGGCTGAAAAATGGCAGGTGGAGTTTAATATCGACAAGTGTGAGGTATTGCACGTTGGAAGGGCAAACCAATGTAGAACATACAGGGTTAATGGTAAGGCACTGAGGAGTGCAGTGGAACAGAGGGATCTGGGAATACAGATACAAAATTCCCTAAAAGTGTCATCACAGGTAGATAGGGTCATAAAGAGAGCTTTTGGTACATTGGCCTTTATTACTCGAAGTATTGCGTATAAGAGCTGGAATGTTATGATGAGGTTGTATAAGGCATTGGTGAGGCCGAATCTGGAGTATTGTCTGCAGTTTTGGTCACCAAATTACAGGAAGGATATAAATAAGGTTGAAAGAGTGCAGAGAAGGTTTACAAGGATGTTGCCGGGACTTGAGAAACTCAGTTACAGAGAAAGGTTGAATAGGTTAGGACTTTATTCCCTGGAGCGTAGAAGAATGAGGGGAGATTTGATAGAGGTATATAAAATTATGATGGGTATAGATAGAGTGAATGCAAGCAGGCTTTTTCCACTGAGGCAAGGGGAGAAAAAAACCAGAGGACATGGGTTAAGGGTGAGGGGGGAAAAGTTTAAAGGGAACATTAGGGGGGGCTTCTTCACAGAGAGTGGTGGGAGTATGGAATGAGCTGCCAGACGAGGTGGTAAATGCGGGTTCTTTTTTAACATTTAAGAATAAATTGGACAGATACATGGATGGGAGGTGTATGGAGGGATATGGTCCGTGTGCAGGTCAGTGGGACTAGGCAGAAAATGGTTTGGCACAGCCAAGAAGGGCCAAAAGGCCTGTTTCTGTGCTGTAGTTTCTATGGTTCTATGGTGTGGTAGAGAGTATATTGCATGGCTGCATCACAGCCTGGTATGGAAATTCCTACAAAAAGTAATGGATATTTCATGGGTAAAGCACTCCCCCCATTGAGGACATCTACACAGAACATTGTTGCAGGAAAGCAGCATCCATCAACAGAGACCTCCTCCATCCAGGTTATGCTGTCTTCTCAGGACTGTTATCAAAGTGGTGGTACCAGAGTCTCAGGGCTCTCACCACCAAGTTCCTGCCTTGGTAATGCAAATTTCTGTTATTCTATGAGAAAATGGACCAATACCAAATACCTTATGTAATACATAAGGTTGTGCATAGTCTAGCCTTAAATTAAGAAAACTTGCATTGTTTTCTTTTACCCTACCTTCATGGGATTGGTTGCCGGTGTTTGGAAACTGTATAACATTTGCCCCATCCACCATCATTTTACTCAGAGTGTTATGGATACCTGGAATGCACTGCCTGGTATGGTGGTAGAGACAAATACATGAGAGGTTTTAAGAGATGTTTCGATAGGCACATAGATACACCCTATCCTTGTTATATGCGGGGGGATACATTCCTCGAAGTCAACGCATAATGTGAATAATTATTTAAATGGAGAAAATAGGGATGCATTCTTGAGGGCTTCCTAAGTATGTTTTATCTGTAATTTATTCACATTTTCACACCAAAATGACACAAAAGCAGTACCACAAGTCAACATTCGTATTATATTTCATCAACTTAAGGTCATATGCAACATAACAAAGCATAGAAAGTTAACATACTAGGGTGTACAGTACTTACCAACAGTGGCAGGTGTGCTCGCTTCGGGAGATGAGTGGTTGTTGTGGTGTCGGGCAGCTTTACATGGATGAGGTGGATGGTTGTGTGTCGTCAGGATCATCAAGGACAGCAAGGGGTGAAGGAAGACTCACAAAACTCTCAGTACTGCTGGCAGCAGGAGATGACACCGGTTTGAAGAAAGTGGTGAGGATTGTTTGCTTGGCAGCATTTTGTTTTTCAGCATAAATTTGCTTGTAGGGAAGAAGGATTGACTGCAGGGAACGACTGAAATGCTGACTCCTTTCTAAACTTGGGTGCATGTCCATCGCCATTTGTGCCAAGTGTTCTGCAGCCTTAAAAAATTCTGCCAGTTGCTTCAGAGTGGAAGACCTGACCTCTTTCCAGGATTCATCAGTGTTGTTGATGGCATGTCTGATGTTGAAGGGCTTCCACCATTCCCTCACCGTTGGTAAACTCCCGGGATTTTCAAAATCCTCTGCTGCTTGCAGCATCTGAGAGATAGTTCGCCGTAAACAATACGCCTCGAATGTGGATATCACATCTTGGTCAAGTGGTTGAATCAGCAATGTTGTGTTAGGCAGCAGGAAATGCACTGTTAACGTGAAGATGAATGCTGTCCAAATGTTTAGGATGGGCTGGCGCATTGTCAAGCAACAAGAGAACTTTAAAGGCAAGATTCAGCAGCAAGTCCAGGGATTGGAGGTCCATGTAGGTAGGACTAGGTCGGCAAGTCAGCAGGTCTGGGGCCTGGAGTTTGGGGTCTTGTCATTTGTGAATCTTGGGTTGATTCTGAAAACTGAAGCCCAAATGTCAAAGATTAAAGTCAGTGAGTCCAGAATGTGAGGCCTGATGAGTGAAGCCCTGGGTCTGCGAGTCCTCTGGGGAAGTCAGAAGCCCGATGTCTGCAAGTCCACTGGAGGCCTGGAGGCAGCCTGGCCTGGAGTTGGAGGCCTGTCTGTGACTGTGACTAGATAGGTGGGAAGCAGGAAAAGGGTTTGTTTCGCTGCTGTTGTTGTTCTGCTGAACATGATGGGCATGCTATGTTGGCACTTGAGTATGTAGCAACACTTGTGGGCTACCCCCAGCACACCCTTAGTTGTGCTGGTTGTTAATGCAAACAACACATTTCAATGTACATGTGACTTCTGAATTAATATCACTGGACAACAAAGATTTGCTTCCTGAAGACTTTTGGGTGTATCTTATGGATTTTGGGCTGCTGATCATGAAAATCACCACAAAATTTCCCTATCATGCACCAAATCACCTATATTTGTTATTTTAATTCACAATTCAAGTCAGAATGACTGATGCAAAGATTAACGGTGGCATTTTTCTTCGTCCACAAATTAAATAGATCATCAATGAAAGGCAATTTGAAGGACTTCTAGTGAGACCGGAGAAAACCACATGGAAGGCATTGAAGAATGTTGTTGAGAATTTTCCTGGCAACTACAGAACACCAAACTACATGCGTCTGATTGACAACATGCTTCAACCATACGAAAGCATGAAGTGCAACATGTCACCAAAGATTCATTTTCTGCATTCTCATTTAGACTTCTTCCCTGCAAATAGAAACATAGAAAATAGGTGCAGGAGTAGGCCTTTTGGCCCTTCGAGCCTGCACCGCCATTCATTACGATCACGGCTGATCATTCAACTCAGAACCCTATACCTGCCTTCTCTCCATACCCCCTGATCCCTTTAGCCACAAGGGCCTTTTCTAACTCCCTCTTAAATATAGCCAATGAACTGGCCCAAACTGTTTCCTGTAGCAGAGAATTCCACAGATTCACCACTCTCTGTGTGAAGAAGTTTTTCCTCATCTCGGTACTAAAAGGCTTCCCCTTTATCCTCAAACTGTGACCCCTCATTCTGGACTTCCCCAACATCGGGAACAATCTTCCTGCATCCAGCCTATCCAATCTCTTTAGAATTTTATACGTTTCAATCAGACCCCCCCTCAATCTTCTAAATTCCAGATAGTATAAGCCTAGTCAATCCAGTCTTTCATCATATGAAAGTCCTGCCATCCCAGGAATCAATCTGGTGAACCTTCTTTGTACCCCCTCTATGGCAAGAATGTCTTTCCTCAGATTAGGGGACCAAAACTGTGCACAATACTCCAGGTGTGGTCTCACCAAGGTCTTGAACAACTGCAGTAGAACCTCCCTGCTCCTGTACTCGAATCCTCTTGCTATGAATGCCAGCATACCATTCGCCTTTTTCACCGCCTGCTGTACCTGCATGCCCACTTTCAATGACTGGTGTACAATGACACCCAGGTCTCACTGCACCTCCCCTTTTCCTAATTGGCCACCATGCAGATAATAATCTGTTTTCCTGTTCTTGCCACCAAAGTGGATAACCTCACATTTATCCACATTAAGTTGCATCTGCCATGAATTTGCCCACTCATCCAACCTATCCAAGTCACCCTGCATCCTCTTAGCATCCACCTCACAGTTAACACTGCCGCCCAGCTTCGTGTCATCGGCAAAATTGGAGATGCTGCATTTTATTCCCTCGGCTAAGTCATTAATATATATTGTAAACAACTGGGGTCCCAGCACTGAGCCTTGCGGTACCCCACTAGTCACTGCCTGCCATTCTGAAAAGGTCCCGTTTATTCCCACTCTTTGCTTCCTGTCTGCTAACCAATTCTCTATCCACATCAATACCATACCCCCAATACCGTGTGCTTTAAGTTTGCACACTAATCTCCTGTGTGGGCCCCTGTCAAAAGCCTTTTGAAAATCCAAATATACCACATCCACTGGTTCTCCCCTATCCACTCTACTACTTACATCCTCAAAAAATTCTGTGAGATTCGTCAGACATGATTTTCCTTTCACAAATCCATGCTGACTTTGTCCGATGATTTCACCGCTTTCCAAATGTGCTGTTATCACACCTTTGATAACTGACTCTAGCATTTTCCCCACCACCGATGTCAGGCTCACCGGTCTATAATTCCCCAGTTTCTTTCTCCCTCCTTTTTTTAAAAAGCGGGGTTACATTAGCCACCCTCCAATCCTCAGGAACTAATCCAGAATCTAAAGAGTTTTGAAAAATTATCACTAATGCATCCACTATTTCTTGGACTACTTCCTTAAGCACTCTGGGATGCAGACCATCTGGCCCTGGGGATTTATCTGCCTTCAATCCCTTCAATTTACCTCACACCACTTCCCTACTAACATGTATTTCCCACAGTTCCTCCATCTCACTAGACCCTTGGTCCCCTACTATTTCTGGAAGATTACTTATGTCCTCCTTAGTGAAGACAGAACCAAAGTAGTTATTCAATTGGTCTGCCATGTCCTTGTTCCCCATGATCAATTCACCTGTTTCTGACTGTAAGGGACCTACATTTGTCTTAACCAATCCTTTTCTTTTCACATATCTATAAAAGCTTTTACAGTCAATTTTTATGTTCCCTGCCGGCTTTCTCTCATAATCTTTTTTCCCTTTCCTAATTAAGCCTTTTGTCCTCCTCTGCTGGGCTCCGAATTTCTCCCAGTCCTCAGGTGTGCCACTTTTTCTGGATAATTTGTATGTTTCTTCTTTGGAATTGATACTATCCCTAATATCCCTCGTCAGCCACGGGTGCACTACCTTCCCTGGTTTATTCTTTTGCCAAACTGGGACGAACAATTGTTGTAGTTCATCCATGCGATCTTTAAATGTTTGCCATTGCATATCCACCGTCAACCCTTTAAGTATCATTTGCCAGTCTATCTTAGCTAATTCATGTCTCATACCTTCAAAGTTACCCTTCTTTAAGTTCAGAACCTTTGTTTCTGAATTAACTATATCACTCTCCATCTTAATGAAGAATTCCACCATATTATGGTCACTCTTACCCAAGGGGGCTCGCACGACAAGATTGCTAACTAACCTTTCCTCATTGCTCAGTACCCAGTCCAGAATGGCCTGCTCTCTAGTTGGTTCCTTGACATGTTGGTTCAGAAAACTATCCCTCATACATTTCAAGAAATCCTCATCCTCAGCACCGTTACCAATTTGGTTCACCCAATCTATATGTAGGTTGAAGTCACCCATTATAACTGCAGTTCCTTTATCGCACGCATTTCTAATTTCCTGTTTAATGCCATCTCCAAACTCAATACTACTGTTAGGTGGCCTGTACACAACTCCCACCAGTGTTTTCTGCCCCTTAGTGTTATGCAGCTCTACCCATATCGATTCCACATCCTCCTGGCTAATGTCCTTCCTTTCTATTGCAGTAATCTCCTCTCTAACCAGCAATGCCACCCCACCTCCTTTCATGGTGCTGGCAGTGACAAGCATGCTGAAAGGTTTCACCAGGACATTGCGGTCATGGAGAAATGGTATTAGGTCAACTGGAATCCATCAGAGCAGGCTGATTATTGTTGGACACTTAAGCAAGAAGCCTCAGACACTGAACAGAAATGAAAATCATCAAAATATTATTTTTAGCTTAGTTGAACTTTTGCAAAGCATCTGCACCATTATGCAATTCTATTCAATAAAATTAATTTTTTGTTTCTCCAAATTCCTGTGATACAAGTAATACTTGTGTTTAGCTTCACGAGGTCTATCATGAACAAAAGATTTCTGAGGAAGCCTCACTTTTGAAAGAAAATTGTTGTCCGGTGTATTGATAGATGAATTCAGACAGAAACTTAAATAAGCAAGTTATCAAATGTGACTGTCTTAATGCATCAAATGAGATTAGTGTAAAATTGCAAAGAGGTCAAAATGGACTCTATGTTCTTGACAAATCTGTGCATCATTTATGTAGTTGGTTGGGGGGGGGGGAAGCTAAAATTACGTGACAAGGCTAAATCTTTATAAATTTTCTAATATTGCTAACAAGTTCCTAGGCTCAATGCCATAAAACACAATCAACTGGGTGAAAGACATCCTTAAATAAAATTTAAAGGTCGATCATTAACGTGGGAACTCTTAATGTAATTCTTAACAGGGCTGCTCCAAAAATATGAATACTGCTAGAAATTGTCGTCATCTTAAATAACTTTAACATTGCAAACACGAGAAAATCTGCAGATGGTGGAAATTCAAGCAACACACACAAAATGCTTGATGGTTCCACGAGCATTTTGTGTGTGTAACTTTAACACTGTGTTGCTTTTCGATCTTTTTTGTTTTAAAAAGGTAATCACAAATCATCAGGGCTGCTTTGGAGACGTTTCCAATATGTCAAAGAAAAATTAGCAACCACAGCCCATCTGTCATAGCATTAGAAGTGTGAGACTAATAACTATTAATATAAAGAAAATAAGTGTTAAATCTATTTTTACCCATGTCAAACGATCCCTGCCATTGATATAAGCAGTAACAAAATAACTCAGAATCAAAATCAGGTTTATTATCACTGGCATGTGTTGTGAAATTTGTTAACTTATCAGCAGCAGTTCAATGCAATACATGATAATTCAGAAATAAAATAAATAGGTAAATCAATTACAGTAACTATCTATGTATATTGAATAGATTAAAAATAGTGCAAAAGCAGAAATATTATCCATATAAAGAAGTGATGTAGTGTTCATGAGCTCAATGTCTATTTAGGAATCATATGACAGAGGGGAACAAGCTGAGTGTGTGCCTTCAAGCTTCTGTACCTCCTTCCTGATGGCAACAATGAGAACAGGGCATGCCTAGGGTGATGGGGTTCCTTAATAATGGATGTTGCCTTACATCTATAGAAGTTTTTGAGTTTTTAGTTGACAAACCAAATGTCTTCCGTCTCCTAATGAAATATAGCCGCTGTCTTGTTTTCATAATAGCTGCATCGATATGTTGGCACCAGGGTAGATCCTCAGAGATCTTGACACCCAGGAACTTTAAATTGCTCACTCTCTCCACTTCTGATCCCTCTATGAGGATTGGTTTGTGTTCCTTTGTCTTACCCTTCCTAATCAGCTCTTTTGTCTTACTGACATTGAGAGCAAGGTTGTTGCTGTAACTCAACTAGTTGGTATATCTCGCTCCTGTACACCCTCTCATCTCCATCTGAGATTCTACCAACAATGATTGTATCATCAGCACACTTACAGATGGTATTTGAGCTATGCTTAGCCACACAGTAATGCGTATAGGGAGAGTACAGCAGTGGGCTAAGCACACATCCCAGAGGTACATCAGTGTCGATCATCAATGAGGAGGAGATATCATCACCAATCTGCACAGATTGTGGTCTTCTGGTTAGGAAGTCAAGGATTCAATTGTAGAGGGAGGTACAGAGGCCCAGGTTCTGTAACTTATCGATTGGGATTATGGGAATGATGGTGTTAGACACTGAGTTATAGTCAACAAAGATATATAAATAAAATTCATTGTTACAAAACTCCTGGCAGAACCACAAAATGAGATCGAGAATTCTTAGAAGCACGGTTCTCAAAGGAAGACTCTATTAACAACCATATTGAACTGGACACAATTTACAGACCTATGCATCTGTGGGATTGGAGCCAAAGGGTTGAGCTGCAGACACCTGAGGAACCAGTACTCACAATGGCTGACAATCAGGGATACAGGCCGGCGTAGATCACTCAGCTATCCAGTTGGCCAGGACCCATAGAGACTAAAGTCCAGCGCAACAGCCAATCAGAATAAAGAGTCAGACCAATATAAATGCGAGCAGTCGACAGAAACAACTCTCAATTGTGCACTGATGATGTCACCTCGTCTGGTGACGAAATGTTCATGACCTAACCTCCAGGTTCAGCGAACAACCTTACAGACATGCAGCTAACCCAAGCTACGAATCTTGTCTTTCATCTTAAATGCACTTTATTTTGAGCAATGAAAATCACTGGGTAATAATTGTTTGAACTGCCAGTGACAATTGATCACCCTGAGATCTCATGATACTGTGTTTGATTAGTATGGTATGCATACCAAGTCACTCTCTGACTCACTCTCAAGTAGACTTCCCTCTAAATTGATAACAGGCATGTCTCTTATTGGCTGTAGAAGGTACCTAGAGGATCGAGTTACATCTGCTCCTTCTTCCCAGGTTGGCATGTTTTCAGCTACTGCCAACCATAAGTTTTCCTGCTCTTGGTCCTCTTCTTCAGTAAACCATGCCCCCTGATAACACATTTGAATCAAATTGTAAGAATTTCACAGCTTTCATTAAAGTTTGATACCTTGCAATATTAAGCAATGTTAACAATAATTCCTCAATCATTTTATATCAACAGAGAGATGAGTTGTAGAGAGTAAGCACATTTTTGGAAAAATCAAGATCAAAATTAAATTGGACACCATAGTAGCATAGCGGTTAACGCAACACTATTACAGCTCAGAGTTCAATTCCTGCGATGCCTGTTCTCCCCTTGGGATGCGTGGGTTTTTGTCCAGATACTCTTGTTTTCTCCCACAGTCCAAGGCACACCAGGTAGGTTCATCGGTCATTTTAAATTGTCCCATGATTAAATTAGGGTTGAGTCAGGGTTGTGGGGTTGCTGTGGCAGCTCAGCTTGAAGAGCTAGGAGGAATGATATCAGATAATTTGAAGGCCACATCGGGCAAGCGATGAGAGGTTGCCTGCAGATATTGCAATGAGTTTCAGGAATAGGCAGTCAGTAATGAAAATATCAGTCTGGATTAGAATGAACATCTTACCCACTTTGCCAAATTTTCATGTAGCATGCAGTTCCTGAACTACACAGAATTAATACTTACTTGATTTGTCTTTATCCATCTTTCCTCTAGTACATTTCCATGTGTGTTGCTAATTTCTAAAGCATGCTCCAGAAGTTGGTTTGCTTGTCCCATTTGGCCAGCCAGTATGAGGCAATAAGCTTTAAGGTGCAAGAATCGAGCATAAAAAACTGGAGTGGTGTTACATCGCCGTCTGAACTCATGTAGGTACTATTGAAATTTGAAATAAATATGATACTTTAAATTTTATATTTACTAAAGAAAACACAATAATTCACAAACTCTTCACACTGAATAAGAAATCAGCTCTCTGATTCAGGTTAATAATTTCTATTTGAAATGTTAACTAAATATACATTTCAAAAACACTTTTCAAAAATTTTTCAGTTCAAATTCTCATAAACCAGCTGGACTTTAGAATTATAGAAGTGACAGTAATGTAACTTAGCAATTAAGCAGAATAACTTTATACCATTTAAAAATATTTCCAACTTATAATTTATTTTTATAATAGAGCAAAACCCAGCTTCTTTCAGGGTTTACCAATTTCTAAATGCCCTGCACATACATTTCATTTCTTTTGAGATATCCCAGATATTGTTAAAAATATTATGCACACTATCTAAGCAACTGACAGAATAGTCTATCATTTAAGAAAGGAGAGAGATATTGGATGGCAATGGAAGAACTGGATTGGAATATTGCTTAACATACACTAGTTTGACCAAGTACAGATAAATATTGTCCAGCCTAATTATCATGCTGAGAATAGTGGTGAGCTAGGAGCTGGTATTTTTAAACAGTACTGTTACCAGGTTCCCAAGCTCTAGATTTGGAGACATGAATTCAAATTCCCAATGACAGCTATGTAATTTGTGGTTGCCTGCTGGAGGACAAATCCCAGAGTTATATTCTGTATACATATCATACTTTGATTATAAATATAATTTAAATCTTTTGGAATTAATAAGGAAGGCATTTTTGCTTGATGAGTATTGACGGAGGATAGGGGCTTTTAGCTGAAGTTCTACTTCCCATCTTCCTTGTGTTTCTGCCAGCTTGAATTAAGAATTAAGTGCCAGAATATTTGTCGCATGGACATCTATACATAGAGTGAAGGGTGTTGTTTGCGTCAAATCAAACCAGCAAGGATTGTGTTAGGCAGCCCACAATTGTTGCCATGCTTCCAACAGAGTATGCCCACAACAAACTAACCCTGACTGCGTGCCTTTGGAATCTGGAGGACCCGGAGGAAGCCTAGATGGTTTGCAGCATCCAAATACATTTATAATTTATCAAGAGATGGAAGTTTGCTTTAGTTATGATTTTGCAGATCATATGTTCAATTGGAAGCAGGTTAGGCATACTTATGAGCCCAGTTTCATAGCCAAGATCTCCACCACATCGAGGTGCTTCCTTTCATTTAGCAAATATACCCAGCAATAGGATTTTTTCAATAAAGCCATTTTAGGTGATATTGATAAAATGCCACCCGGCCAAAGATAATTGTTAAAATTCTATTTTAGTAAATCTGGAAGATTTAATGTATCCGTTAACTTGTCTCAATGGTCAACACTGAGATTCAAAACTAATATTTTCACAAATTCTGTCTCACCACCTTCATGAACTTTCAGATGCAAAATACTGTGTCTGCTCAACTACCAACAATCTCAATCAAGAGCCAAACCAACATTCATGCACAAGTCCAGGATCATATATTACATCTCTTCTGCCCATGTTCATATTTCACAGCACTATACACTGACAGACACATTACCCAAATTTATAACACCCTGAAACAGTTCCATTAGTAATTTTTTGTATCATTAAACAGAGAAAGACTCCTTTATCCTCCAACCTTATAAGGTTTCTCATTTTCTTACCAATGTTGTCTGCACTACTTCTGACATCTAAATACTTTTGAAGAACAATTACAACAAATACATAATCACACTATTCTTAGTTTTATTCTCTTTGACATATACACAAATTCACATATACAGGATTTTTTTAAATGAAAGAGCGCCAAGCTGCTGTAATAGCAACAAGTCAAATTGTACAGGCAGTTAAGTGTGTGCAGATCCACAACCCACATTGGTCTCAGCCTTGTTATCATTAGTGCCAAAATTTGCCAATTTCACTCACTCCAATGAAGTCAATAAATAGTTCAATGCACTAGATATGGCAGTGGACTGCAACAACATTCCGGACAATGTGCTGAAGACATATGCTGAAGAAGGACTATGCCTCCCGCTTGGTAGTTCAATGGCATAGCCTCCAAGAGGCCGATAACCTTGTCATAGGGTTTGGAGGCTTGTGTACCTCAATGACTCAGAGATATGTTGGCTGGATTCACGGCTTTCTGCTTTGGGCTGTTGGTAGGATCACTCATGCCAAACAGGTCAAAGGGTTGAGGCCACACTGAGAGTGGTCCACCGGTCCTCCAGGTTCAGGGGTTCAGTTTAGGGCTAACAATCCTGACTGGCAAAACAAAACTGTTATGCAAACAGCAATGAAGAATCCTTCCATATCTGAATGCGAAGGCATTCCAGAGTCTCCACCCAGGACTTGCATGACTGACAGTAGTGAAAACCAAGAGGAAGCAACTGACGTGTTGAAGGGAGCCCTGAACCCCACCAGAGATGAAGCATCTTCATGCAGCCCTCAATGCCAGTGGCGTAACAGGCGGTAAGTACAATGGTGTAAGGTTGGCCATATCTGGCAACTTCCGATCGACAAATATTAGAGCAAATTCAACTTCACCAAATGCTGCCTTGGCAATCTGCTCTTAATTATCAGCAAAATGATAAGAATTGTTGTCAGCAGCACTCTCATGATACATTTACTACTCTCTCCCAGACCTCGTTACAACATTTCAAATATCAACATAAGAGCTGAACGTTACTGCCTTTAATATCAAATCTGCTTGTAACTAACAATGCCAACAAGGAACCCTGATGAAATTCAAGGGAAATTGAAGGGAAGGCTCTTGCTGAGGTAGAATCAGAATGAGCAGAGAGGAAAATAGTTATGGTTGTGACAAAATGCCTTCACGCCAGGGCATCAGTCTGCCACATTCAGTCATGATCAGCTGCTTTATTAATGACCGTTTCATCATATGCTTAGAAGCTCACTGAAGAGTACAGTGTTCACTACCATTGCCACTCATCATACAATGCAGAGGTCAACAAAATGTAGATTGATGTTAGGGACAGTCTCCTATTGAAGGCCCACTAGCCCATTAAATCCATGCCGAGCAAGTGCCCATACAGCTAGTCCCAAATTACTGTGTTCAGCCAGGTGTTCCCAATCTTTTTTTGTGCCATGGACACCTGCCATTTACTGAGAGGTCCATGGATCCCCTGGTCTAAGCCTTGCCCCTGTATACAGTATATGACTAAGATTATTCTATTGTAACTGTCTCAACCACTTTCACTGACAGCTCATTCCAGATACTCATCACCCTCTGTGTGAAAAGATTGCCCCCAGGTCCCTTTTAGGTCTTTCCTCTTTAGTTTTGGCCCGTACTTTTGGGCACAGGTGATGCCTACTCACAATAAAAGAACACCTAACCCTGACAGTCAATGCCTCTCATTGCTCAGTCTCTCACCATCAACACTTTGTACTCTCAACACTGGCCTGATACTCAGTTATATAATTAATCTGCATTGTTCAGAGACTGGGTATACTGTGCTAAGTAATGTACTGTACAAGCACCCAAAGCTCTTACACATTGCAGAAAGTCAGAATTGTGACAAAATATTCTCCCCCTTGTCCTAGCTATTGCAAATTATTTTGTTCAGCCTATATCCCTCAAAGCCCAGAGTTGCCAAACTTTTTTATGCCATGGACCCCTATTATTAACCGAGGGATCTGTGATTTTGACACGATTCTGAAAACATCATCCTAATTTTAATGCACTTTAATAACATACACAAACCAATTTTCAGGAATACATAATAATAAGGGCAGCAGGGTAGTGTAGTGGTTAGCACAACACTTCACATTACCAGCGACCCAAGTTCGATTCCCGACACTGCCTGTAAGGAGTTTGTACGTTCTCCCCCTCGATGGCGTGGGTTTCCCCCAGGTTCTCCGGTTTCCTCCCACAGTTCAAAGATGTACCAGTTAGTAGGTTAATTGGTCATTGTCAATTGTCCTGTGGTTAGGCTGGGGTTTATTTGGAGGATTGCTAGGCAATGTGGCTCAAAGGTCAGAAGGGCCTATTCAGAGCGGTATCGCAATAAATAAATAATAAGGGGTGTGTGCTTAGCCCACTGCTCTACTCTCTGCATACACATGACTGAGTGTCTACGCATAGTTCAAATACCATCTATAAATTTGCTGACGATACAACCATTGTTGGTAGAATCTCAGGTCATGATGAGAGGGCATACAGGAGTGAGATATGCCAACTAGTGGAGTGGTGCCACAGCAACAACCTGGCACTCAATGTCAGTAAGACGAAAGAGCTGATTGTGGACTTCAGGAAGGGTAAGATGAAGGAACATATACCAATCCTCATAGAGGGATCAGAAGTGGAGAGAGTGAGCAGCTTCAAGTTCCTGGGTGTCAAGAGCTCCGAGGATCTAACCTGGTCCCAACATATCAATGCAGTTCTAAAGAAGGCAGGACAGCGACTATACTTTATTCGGAGTTTGAAGAGATTTAGCATGTCAACAAATACACTCAAGAACTTAGAGTTGTACTGTGGAGAGCATCCTGACAGGCTGCATCACTGTCTGGTATGGAGGGGCTACTGCACAGGACCGAAAGATGGTTGTAAATCTAGTCAGCTCCATCTTGGGCACTAGCCTACAAAGTACCCAGGACATCTTTAGGGAGCAATGTCTCAGAAAGGCAGCGTACATTATTAAGGACCTCCAGGGTCCAGGGCATGCCCTTTTCTCACTGTTACCATCAGGTAGGAGGTACAGAAGCTTGAAGGCACACACTCAGCGATTCAGCTCCTTCCCCTCTGCCAACCGATTCCTAAATGGACATTGAATCTTTGGACACTACCTCACTTTTATTTTTTAAATATACAGTATTTCTGTTTTTGCACGTTTTTTTAAAATCTATTCAATACATGTAATTGACTTGTTTAATTATTATTATTTTTTTGTCTCTGCTAGATTATGTATTGCATTGAGCTGCTGCAGCTAAGTTAACAAATCTCACGTCACATGCCGATGATAATAAACCTGACTCTGGTTCATTGATAGATTATGTCTAGGAAATCAATACTTTTAAAGTACGACTTGTGGCCTTGATCCTTTTGGAAAAGAACTCTACTTTTCTGAAAGAGCTTTTAATAAAGTTACATCAGATCCTGAACAAAATGGCAAAACTCACATTCAAGTACTGTGATGACTTTGATCACTTTGCACTAAAATGGACTTTTTTGGTAAGGAAGTACACACATAGTACAAAAAAACATAGTACATAATTTGTATTTAATCAATATTTTTCTTGTGAATGCTACTGATAAGACACTTTGTGCCCGTGATACTGTTGCAATTAAGCTTTTCATTGTAATTGCACTTGTGCATACACATACTTCTGCACTTGACAATAAGCTCAACTTCGACTTTGCTATACTATTCTAATAATGAGAACTTTAAGAATAAAAACAAACCTCTTTTGTTTGCTGGTAGACTTCCATGACAGTTTCTTGCTTTTCCCACAATGCTTTTCTAAACACCAAGATCTGACACTCCAAGAACTTGGCATAGCCATACATTGAGAACAGAGAAGCATCTGTATGAGTCATCAATCGTTTTGAAATTTTAAATGATGGAATGGCCTTTTTCCATTGTGACAACCTAAAAAACCTGTGTTGACCATGACTAAATATTAGCAATGTAAAACATTACAATTAAAAATATCAAACTTTTATTCAGCTTAAAGTTTAAATGAACTCAGTCTACCTCAGACTCTCTCTCTCTTCTCCCCCACCCCATCAGACAGAAGGTACGAAATGAAACACTAGTCTGATAAGCTAGACCTCACAAACTACCTCATTATGGCCTTGCACTTATGGTCTGCCTGCACTGCCCTTTATCTGTAACTGTAACATTCTATTCTGAATTGTTAATGTTTTCCCTTGTACTATCGCAATGCACTCATGCAGGGTTCCCAAACCTTTTTATGCTTTGGACCAATACCATTAAACAAGGGGTCATGGACGCCAGATTGGGAACCCTACACTAATGTGATGAAATGATATGTATAGATGGCAGGCAAAACAAAGTGTAACGCGCTATAGGGTTTCACTGCTAATGTACTGGTCTCTCTGTAATGTTTCACTGCTAGTGTAATGGTTTCTCTGTAGCAGCAATGTTTGGGTTATGACTAGAGATAACAGGGGTTTGGAATGCACGCTATCCAATGACAGGCAAGTTTTTCCTTTCTTGTGGGTCTGAGAGCAGGGATTTCGCGGTCTTTTGTCAGCGAGAGATAAGAGAGAAGAGGCAAATGGAAAGAGTTTGGTAGATCAGAGGATGGAGTTGACTCAGAGCGAGGGTCCGACGGTCAACGCCGCTTGGAGGAGGAGGTCAATGAGGAACGAATGACAGAACCATGAGCTCCAACATGCGCATTATACTGTTTCATTAAAACGGGCCCTTTTTCTTTTCATTTTCTTTACTAACCCTACAGTCAGATCAAGATCTATAAAGTTCAATTGTTTAACTGCATACGGTGCACTGATTGGTATTTTGCAGTTCGGATCTGTAACCAGGCAACACATCAGCAGCATCCACACAAACGAGATTTCTCAGTTTGACTGGGCCAGAGGTGGTCTTCCCGTAGACAAACACATGCTAGCCGAGTCCGAGGGTTACAAATGTTTTCTACTGTTCCTTGGTAAATATGACAATCAAAAACCAAGTTACTAATTTATCACCATTTAAAATGGTAATATTTCGATTATGCATCAAATGTGGCAATGGTTACTGAGGTGCTCAGTATTATGAGTAATTATGAAATGTGTCTTGCAATTAGAAAACAGGTCTTGCCATGAAACATTCCTCCCTTTTGTTCCTGGGATTATTCTCGCGAACTTCTCCAATGCCAGCACATCCTTTCCTAGACATGGGGCCACTTACTGCTCACAATGCTCTATATTGCCTATTTTGATGTTATCAAAACAGATTAACAGCAGGTCAAACCGGATCGGCGGAAAAAACACAACCTTTCAGGACTTGGAATTCTATCAGAACGGAGAACAGTCTATCAAAGTTGATGCGTGTTGCTTGAATTTCCAGCATCTGCAGAATTCCTGTTGTTTGGAGAACAGTCGATTCCATTTTTCAGTGCACTGCTTTTCTCAGTTCTGGTAGAGTTCAAAGACCCAAAATATTAGTTTTCTCTTTTTGTTCTTTATTAGCAATAAATATCATTTTTACCAGAGTGCAACTGATGAATGAAGTGACAGCAATAAATTCTTTTCAGACTTCATTATGGGATCATCAATCACTCCATTGACAAATGAAAGGCATTCTTCAAATGGCCTTAGTGCAAAACCTAAAGCAGAAGAAATATCATATGTGATTTTCATATCTTCCTAAAACAGTTAAACTATCCTAGGAAGACAAAATTAAAGCTTTACAAATTATTTAAAAGTTTATTAAGTTCTTATAACATTCAAAAAACACTTAAAACAGGTAAAAAATTTAAATACTTAGCATAAAAATGGGCAAGGTACAGTGGCATGCAAAAGTTTGGGCACATCTGGCCAAAATTTCTGTTACTGTGAATAGTTAAATGAGTAGAAGATGAACTGATCTCCAAAAGTCAAAGTTAAAGATGAAACAAACTTTTTATAGAAAATATAGAAACATAGAAAATAGGTGCAGGAGTAGGCCATTTGGACCTTCAAGCCTGCACCACCATTCAGTATGATCATGGCTGATCATCCAACTCAGAACCCTGTACCTACCTTCTCTCCATACCCCCTGATCCCTTTAGCAACAAGGGCCATATCTAACTCCCTCTTAAATATAGCCAATGAACTGGCCTCAACTGTTTCCTGTGGCAGAGAATTCCACAGATTCACCACTCTCTGGGTGAAGAAGTTTTTCCTCATCTCGGTCCTAAAAAGCTTCCCCTCTATCCTCAAACTGTGACCCCTCGTTCTGGACTTCTCCAACATCCGGAACAATCTTCCTGCATCTAGCCTGTCCAATCCCTTTAGAATTTTATTAGTTTCAATAAGATCCCCCCCTCAACCTTCTAAATTCCAGTGAGTATAAGCCTAGTCAATCCAGTCTTCCATCATATGAAAGTCCTGCCATCCCAGGAATCAATCTGGTGAACCTTCTTTGTACTCCCTCTATGGCAAGAATGTCTTTCCTCAGATTAAGGGACCAAAACTGCACACAATACTCTAGGTGTGGTTTCACCAAGGCCTTGTACAACTGTAGTAGTACCTCCCTGCTCCGGTACTCGAATCCTTTTGCTATGAATGCCAGCATACCATTTGCCTTTTTCACCACCTGCTGTACCTGCATGCCAACTTTCAATGACTGGTGTACAATGACACCCAGGTCTCGTTGCACCTCCCCTTTTCCCAATTGGCCACATTCAGATAATAATCTGTTTTCCTGTTCTTGCCACCAAAGTGGATAACTTCACATTTATCCACATTAAATTGCATCTGCCATGAATTTGCCCACTCACCTAACCTATCCAAGTCACCCTGCATCCTCTTAGCATCCTCCTCACAGCTAACACTGCCGCCCAGCTTCGTGTCATCCGCAAACTTTGAGATGCTGCATTTAATTCCCTCGGCTAAGTCATTAATATATATTGTAAACAACTGGGGTCCCAGCACTGAGCCTTGCGGTACCCCACTAGTCACTGCCTGCCATTCTGAAAAGGTCCCGTCTATTCCCACTCTTTGCTTCCTGTCTGCCAACCAATTCTGTATCCACATCAATACCATACCCCCAATACCGTGTGATTTAAGTTTGTACACTAATCTCCTGTGTGGGACCTTGTCAAAAGCCTTTTGAAAATCCAAATATACCACATCCACTGGTTCTCCCCATCCACTCTACTAGTTACATCCGCAAAAAATTCTATGAGATTCGTCAGACATGATTTTCCTTTCACAAATTCATGCTGACTTTGTCTGATGATTTCACCGCTTTTCAAATGTGCTGTTATCACATCTTTGATAACTGACTCTAGCATTTTCCCCACCACCGATGTCAGGCTAACTGGTCTATAATTCCAGGGTTTCTCTCTCCCTCCTTTTTTAAAAAGCGGGGTTACATTAGCCACCCTCTAATCCTCAGGAACTAGTCCAGAATCTAAAGAATTTTGAAAAATTATCACTAATGCATCCACTATTTCTTGGGCTACTTCCTTAAGCACTCTGAGATGCAGACCATCTGGCCCTGGGGATTTACCTGCCTTCAATCCCTTCAATTTACCTCACACCACTTCCCTACTAACATGCATTTCCCACAGTTCCTCCATCTCACTAGACCCTCGGTCCCCTACTATTTCCGGAAGATTACTTATGTCCTCCTTAGTGAAGACAGAACCAAAGTAGTTATTCAATTGGTCTGCCATGTCCTTGTTCCCCATGATCAATTCACCTGTTTCTGACTGTAGGGGACCTACATTTGTCTTAAGCAACCTTTATCTTTTCACATATCTATAAAAGCTTTTACCGTCAGTTTTTATGTTCCCTGCCAGTTTTCTCTCAATCTTTTTTCCCTTTCCCAATTGAGCCCCTTGTCCTCCTCTGCTGGGCTCTGAATTTCTCCCAGTCCTCAGGTGTGCCACTTTTTCTGGCTAATTCTTCTTTGGAATTTTAAGCAAGATTAGTGTATTATTTTTGTTTTGTACAATTTTAGAGTGGAAAAAAAAAGGAAAAGAGCACCATGCAAAAGTTTGGGCACCCCAAGAGATTTGAGCTCTCAGATAACTTTTACCAAGGTCTCAGACCTTAATTAGCTTGTTAGGGCTATGGCTTGTTCACACTCATCATTAGGAAAGGCCAGGTGATGCAAATTTCAAAGCTTTATAAATACCCTGACTCCTCAAACCTTGTCCCAACAATCAGTAGCCATGGCCTCCTATAAGCAGCTGCCTAACACTCTGAAAATTAAAATAAATGATGCCCACAAAACAGGAGAAGGCTGTAAGAAGATAGCAAAGTGTTTTCAGGTAGCCATTTCCTCAGTTCATAATGTAATTAAGAAAGGGCAGCTAGCAGGAATGGTGGAGGTCAAGTTGAGGTCTGGAACACCAAGAAAACTTTCCGAGAGAACTGCTCGTAGGATTGCTAGAAAGGTAAATCAAAAGCCCTGTTTGACTGCAAAAGACCTTCAGGAAGATTTAGCAGACCCTGGAGTGGTGGTGCACTGTTCTACTGTGCAGCAACACCTGCACAAATATGACCTTCATGGAAGAGTCATCAGAAGGAAACCTTTCTTGCATCCTCACCACAAAATTCAGCATCAGAAGTTTGCAAATGAACATCTAAACAAGCCTGATGCACTTTGGAAACAAGTCCTGTGGACTGAAGAAGTTAAAATAGAACATTTTAGTGGCAATGAGCAAAGGTATGTTTGGAGAAAAAAGGGTGCAGAATTTCATGAAGAGAACACCTCTTCAACTGTTAAGCACGGGGGTGGATCGATCATGCTTTAGGCTTGTGTTGCAGCCAGTGGCACGGGGAACATTTCACTGGTAGAGGGAAGAATGAATTCAACTAAATACCAGCAAATTCTGGAAGCAAACATCACACCGTCTGTAAAAAAGCTGAAGATGAAAAGAGGATGGCTTCTACAACAGGATAATGATCCTAAACACACCTCAAAGTCCACAATGGACTACCTCAAGAAGCGCAAGCTGAAGGTTTTGCCATGGCCCTCACGGTCCCCTGACCTAAACATCATCGAAAATCTGTGGATAGACCTCAAAAGAGCAGTGCATGCAAGATGGCCCAAGAATCTCACAGAACTAGAAGTCTTTTGCAAGGAAGTATGGGCGAAAATCCCCTAAACAAGAATTAAAGGACTCTTAGCTGGCTACAGAAAGTGTTTACAAGCTGTGATACTTGCCAAAGGGGGTGTTACTAAGTACTGATCATGCAGGGTGCCCAAACTCTTGCTTCGGGCCCTTTTCCTTTTTTGTTATTTTGAAACTGTAAAAGATGGAAATAAAAAAGTAATCTTGCTTAAAATATTGAAGAAATGCGTCATCTTTAACTTTATGCCTTTTGGAAATCAGGTCATCTTTTACTTCGCAAACACGAGGAATTCTGCAGATGCTGGAAATTCAAGCAACACACATCAAAGTTGCTGGTGAACGCAGCAGGCCAGGCAGCATCTCTAGGAAGAGGTACAGTCGACGCTTTGGGCCAAGACCCTTCGTCAGGACTAACTGAAGGAAGAGTGAGTAAGGGATTTGAAAGTGGGAGGGGGAGGGGGAGATACAAAATGATAGGAGAAGACAGGATGGGGAGGGATGGAGCCAAGAGCTGGACAGTTGATTGGCAAAAGGGATATGAGAGGATCATGGGACAGTAGGCCCAGGGAGAAAGGGGGAGGGGGGGAAACCCAGAGGATGGGCAAGGGGTATAGTGAGAGGGACAGAGGGAGAAAAAGGAGAGAGAGAGAAAGAATGTGTTTATATAAACAAATAACAGATGGGAAGTCATCTTTTTCTTGCTTAGCTATTCACAGTAACAGAAATTTTGACCGGGGTGCCCAAACTTTTTCATGCTACTGTATCTCTATACCAGGTCCATTCAGGCAGAGTTTTTTTTAACAGTGGATTTCCCTTTGTAAGCGAGACAACCAGCATTGGAGTGCAGCTAAGAAAATTACCAAGAACCAACCAGAATGTTGCTACTTCTGTGTTTTCATGGACATTTTTAAGTTGTATATAGCTTTCCGAAGAAAGGTTAACAAAATTCAGGCCATTAAAAAATTGAAAATAATATCAAATTTGATTAATCTGATTTGACGCCAACAATTATGCAATCAAAATGGACCAAATACTATCCTTTTTCATAGAAATAAACACAGATTTTGGCAAAATATTTCCTAATTCCTTATGTTTTATAGCTTTGATATAGAAAGCAGAGTCAAAAAAGCCAATTACAGAAAGACAATACTGTGCAAAGGTCTTAGGCACATGCAAAAAACATTCTGTAAAGTGAAGATCCTTTCAACAATAATTAAAAGTTTTTATGAAGAACAGTAAAAAGTTAAAAACTATATCAACCCAGATGAGTGTGAAGTGGTTCATTTTGATAGGTCAAATTTGAAGACAGAATATAATATTAATGGTAACACTCTTGGCAGTGTGGAGGGGCAGTGAGATATGGGGTCTGTGTCCAAAGGACACTCAAAGCTGAGATGGCTAATATGAGAGGGCATCGTTTTAAGGTGCTTGGAAGTAAGTACAAGAGGAACGTCAAAGGTAAGTTTCTCCACACGGAGGGTGGTGGTAGAGGCGGATACAATAGAGACTCTTAAATGAGTATATGGAGCTTTGAATTATAGAGGGCTATGTGGTTTAGGGAAATCCTAGGCCGTTTCTAGAGTAGGTTACACGGTCGGCACAACACTGTGGACTGAAGGGCCTGTAATGTGCTGTAGATTTCTATTTTCTATGTTCTAAATCAATAATTGATGTGACCACCTTTTGTCTTTAAAGCTGTGTCAGTTCTCTTAGGTACACTATTGTGTAGTTTTATAAGAAACTCAGGTGGTAGGTTGTTCAAAGCATCTTGGAGAACTTGCCACAGTCCTTCAACAGACTTTGGCTGTCTCATTTGTTTCTCTCTCCAGATAATCCCAGACAGCCTTGATGAAAATGAGTTCAAGGCTCTGTGTAGACAATACCATCTGTAAACTTAAGAATTCTGCACATATATTGTATACAAATACTTAGACTTTTATGGTAACCTTTAGTAGGATACTTGCCTTCTTGGAGTGCAAAATCAAGGCAAGCTGCATAGTATGTAGCCTGACCAAGTATGTTGTATGCTGAGATTGAAGAGCCATTCATATATGTCATTAGGTCAACATATTCTGTGAGTCTACAAATCAAAAAAAAATTTATATCATAATGATGCATGATTACTTTAGCAGACTAATGATCAATCATCATAAAGAGCTGACTAATACATTTATACATTATCTCTAGCTCATATATGGATAATTACATTTCCAATTTTCATATTCTAAAATAAAGGAAGTTTGTTACCACTCTGGTCTTTCTTTGAAAGAACTATCTAATTACTTCAACTTTTCTTCCAAATATTTTCCTTATCAAGTAGATATCCAATTCCTCTTGAAAGTGACTATTGAATCTGCTACCACTATCTTTTGAAGATTTAAATGTTAAAATGTAATCTCCCAAAACATCTCCTTATTATAATCTATATCTTTTTTAATTGTAATTAATTTAAATTCATATTGTTAGAGCATATTCTAGAATCAGGGTGAAAAGCAAAACATCAACTTCAGCAGCTAACTTCAGCCAGCAATCTTTAGATCTAAATATTGACTGCAGATTATATTTAAAATGCAGCTCTGGACAATGGGTTCCACGGACCACAGTTAATTGAACAATGTTGATTTAACATTCATTTTGGTGTCTGTAGAGTGGGAGTGAAAAAGGAGCTGTGAAAGTTATACATAATCCAAAGAAAGCATTGTAAACAAACTGTAAACATAGAATTGTCCTTTGATCTTTAGCTTATAAAATGTCAATAGGCAATAGACAATAGGTGCAGGAGTAGGCCATTCGGCCCTTCGAGCCAGCACCGCCATTCACTGTGATCATGGCTGATCATCCACAATCAGGATCCAGTTCCTGCCTTATCCCCATAACCCTTGATTCCACTATCTTTAAGAGCTCTATCCATCTCTTTCTTGAAAGCATCCAGAATCTTAGCCTCCACAGCCTTCTGGGGCAGAGCATTCCATACATCCACCACTCTCTGGGTGAAAAAGTTTTTCCTCAACTCCATTCTAAATGGCCTACCCCTTATTCTTAAACTGTGGCCTCTGGTTCTGGACTCACCCATCAGCGGGAACATGCTTCCTGCCTCCAGCGTGTCCAATCGCTTAATAATCTTATATGTTTCAATAAGATCCCCTCTCAGCCTTCTAAATTCCAGAGTATACAAGCCCGGTTGCTCCAATGCTTTTTGAAAGCATTACCCATGTCCTGCCAGCTTTGAAGCTCTGCATCTGGCTCCAGCACCCCCATCCCACGCAATTCTTCATCTTGGTTCAACTCATTCCAATTCCATTCAAGTCTGTCATTCAGTCATACATGAATACAGCCAAATGTGATGGTGTTACACTAGGGCTAGGTTGCAAGTCACTCAGCACAAAGCACACATAGCACGTACATGATAGCAAGTCCATAAAGGTATCAGTAATATACAGCCACACAATAAACAAGCCCAGACTCAAGCCACAATAGAGCTTGTCTTCTGCCCAGTGAACACTGGGGGGCAGCACTGACTCCAGCCTGAACACCACACCTCACTGACACCGGTGGAGTGCACTGGCTCCAACAAGTTTCCTTTATATTAAATTTTATTTTCCATCAGTCTGCACGTTTCATCAAGATGCATATCCTCCTATCTAATTATTATAGTATTCACTGTTTGATGTATTTTGATGCTTTGGGTCATTGGGAGCCTAGAAATTATACCTTATACCTGAGCTTGGGTTGCTAGTATTCATCAAAAGAGGAACTACACCTGCATGATACAGAAGAATATAATTACAAACCAGACCTCATACCTGACTCCTATCTGACATCAGAGTAATGATGCCCTGTGTGCTTTGCCTTGACAAAGTTTGGAGAGTTTTTTCTTGTAAAGGGGATTGGTTATATGCCAATTTTCATAGCTTCTTCTCAGTAACAAGCTGTCTTTTTCAAATTGAATGGAAATGACAGACTCTAATTTTTTTGAAATGCAGTAAAATTGAAGTGTCAGCAAGGAGCTCAAACGGCTTGCATCAAGTATATGCAGGAGGAAATTCTATTCTAAACTACTGCATTGCTCTCAAATACAAAGTAGCCAAGAATTTCCTCTGCGTATAAAAATGAATAAAGCACTTACAGTCATCGAATTGCAGAACACTACAGCATAGAAATAGGCCCTTCAGCCCATCATTGACCTCCCACATCATGAAGACCCTGGAGAGACTTGTTCTGGAGCTGCTCCGGCCTATGGTCAGGCCACACTTAGATCCCCTCCAGTTCACCTACCAGCCCCGACTAGGAGTTGAGAATGCCATCGCCTACCTGCTGAACCGTGTCTACGCTCACCCGGACAAGCCAGCGAGCACTGTGATGGTCATGTTTTTTGACTTCTCCAGTGTGTTCAACACCACCTGCCCTGCTCTGCGGGGGGAGAAGCTGACAGCGATGCAGGTGGATGCTTTCCTGGTGTCATGGATTCTTGATTACCTGACTGGCAGACCACAGTACATGTGCTTGCAACACTGTGTCCGACAGAGTGATCAGCAGCACTGGGGCTCCACAGGGGACTGTCTTGTCTCCCTTTCTCTTCACCATTTACACCTCGGACTTCAACTACTGCACGGAGTCTTGTCATCTTCAGAAGTTTTCTGATGACTCTGCCATAGTTGGATGCATCAGCAAGGGAGATGAGGCTGAGTACAGGGCTACAGTAGGAAACTTTGTCACATGGTGTGAGCAGAATTATCTGCAGCTTAATGTGAAAAAGACTAAGGAGCTGGTGGTAGACCTGAGGAGAGCTAAGGTACCGGCGACCCCGTTTCCATCCAGGGGTTAGTGTGGACATGGTGGAGGATTACAAATACCTGGGGATACAAATTGACAATAAACTGGACTGGTCAAAGAACACTGAGGCTGTCTACAAGAAGGGTCAGAGCCGTCTCTATTTCCTGAGGAGACTGAGGTCCTTTAACATCTGCCGGACGATACTGAGTATGTTCTACGAGTCTGTGGTGGCCAGTGCGATCATGTTTGCTGTTGTGTGCTGGGCAGCAGGCTGAGGGTAGCAGACACCAACAGAATCAACAAACTCATTCATAAGGCTAGTGATGTTGTGGGGATGGAACTGGACTCTCTGACGGTGGTGTCTGAAAAGTGGATGCTGTCTAAGTTGCATGCCATCTTGGACAATGTCTCCCATCCACTACATAATGTACTGGTTGGGCACAGGTGTACATTCAGCCAGAGACTCATTCCACCGAGATGCAACATAGAGCATCATAGGAGGTCATTCCTGCCTGTGGTCATCAAACTTTACAACTCCTCCCTTGGAGGGTCAGACACCCTGAGCTAATAGGCTGGTCCTGGACTTATTTCCTAATTTATTGGCATAATTTACATATTACTATTTAACTATTTATGGTTTTATTACTATTGAATTATTTATGGTGCAACTGTAACGAAAACCAGTTTCCCCTGGGATCAATAAAGTATGACTATGACTAGTCAATACCAATCCATTAATCGGCCTCGTCCCATTGACCAGCACCTGGACCACAGCCCTCCATACCCCTCATTTCCATGTACCTATCCAAATTTCTCTTAAACGTTCTAATCAAACCCACATCCACCACATGCACTGGCAGCTCATTCCACACTCACTACCCTCTGAGTGAAGTAGTTCACCCTTTTGTTCCCCTGAAACATTTCACCTTTCATCCTTAACCTATGACCTCTAGTTGTAGTCCAAGACAACCTCAGTGGAAAATGCCTGGTTGCATTTACCCTATCAATACCCCTCATAATTTTGTATACCTCTATCAAATCGCTCAATCTTCTACGTTGTAGGGAATGAAGTCCCTACTTATTCAATCTTTCCCAATCACTCAGGTCCTTAAGTCCCAGCAACGTCCTTGGAAATTTTCTCTGCACCCTTTCAATCTTATTTATACCTCTCCAGTAGGTAGACTGGACGCACAACTTCAAATTAGGCATCACCAACATTTTATACAATTTCAACTTAACATCCCAGCTCCTGTACTCAATACATTGATTTATGAAGGCCAATTTGTGAAAAGTTTTCTTTACAACCCTACCTACCTGTAACACCACTTTCAATGAATTAAGGATCTGTACTCCCAGAATTTTTTGATCCACCGCACTCTTCGGTGCCCTTCTGTTTGTTTTATATGACCTAGCCTAAAGTGTAACACCTCAAACTTGCCTGCATTAAATTCCCTCTGCAATTTTCTAGCCTATTTTGTACAGTTGGTCTAGATCCTGCTGCAAACTTTGATAATCTTTCTTTCTCTCCACTCCAACCTAAATCTTTGTGTAACCAGGCTCTTCATATCTCTCAAAAAGCAAGGTTCTCGAAACCTGTTGTCCTTCCCTTTTATTCTCACAGGAACATACAAATACTGTACTCTCAACATTTTACTTGAAGGCCTGCCACTTACACTTCTGTCAGAAAATAACCTATTCCGATCCAAACTTGCCAGATCCTATCTGATACAATCAAAATCAGCCTGTCTCAAATTTAGAATCTCAAGCTGCGGACCAGGTCTTTCCTTTTCCATAATTACTTTGAAACTAATGACATTGTGATCCTGATGCAAAGTGTTCCCCTACACGAACTTTTGTCACCCTGTCTCATTCTCCGATAGGAGATCTAACATCACACTCCCTCTAGTTGGGATTTCTATACACTGATTAAGGGAACTTTCCTGAAAACATTTGACAAGCTCTTTCCCATCCAACCCTTTTACAGTATGGGAGTCCCAGTCAACATGTGGAAAAATAAAATTACCTTTTATCAGAACCTTATGTTTCTTGTAACAGTCGGCAATCTCTACAAATTTGCTCCTCTAAATCCCGCAGACTATTGGTTGGTCTATAATATACTCCCATTATCACGATCATAACCTTTCTTATTTCTTAGTTCTACTGATAAAGCCTCACTGGATGAGCTCCCCTGTCTGTTGTGACCGAGCACAACCATGACATGTTCCCTTACTATTAATGCCAACCCTCCCCCTTTAATCCATCCCATTCTCTTAAATCTAAAACAATGGAATCCCAGAACACCGAGCTGCCAGTCCTGCCCCTCCTGCAAACAAGTCTCACTAATGGCTACAATGTCATAATTCCATGTGCTGATCCATGCCCAAAGCTCACTGGCCTTTCCTACAACATTCCTTGCACTGAAGTATACGCAGCTCAGAACATTAGTCCCACCATGCTCAACGTTTTTATTCCTGACTTTGTCTGTAGGTTTAACAACATCTTTCTCCACAACCATCGGAACAATCAGTTCTGGCACTCTGGTTCCCATCCCTCTTCTACTGTAATTTATACCCCCTCCCAGTGCAGCACTAGCAAACTTTCCTGCTAGGATAACAGTCCCCCTCTAGTTAAGCTGCAAACTGTCCCTTCTGTACTGGTCCCACCTTCTACCTCTTTGTCAGGCCAGAAGTACAATCTGCTAATGCACAGAACACGCTCTACCTTTTCCCAACCTTTTTTTGTAACGCCATGGGCCAATACCATTAAGCAAGGAGTTTGTGAACCCCAGGTTTGAAATCCCTGATCTACATAATGGATATTAGAATTACAGTAAAACCATGTTAGGTCTGAAGTCATAGAAGAAGCAAGAACTTAACTATTCAGTCTCTTGCCATTGTGAGATCTTCATCATTACTGTGGTGTCTGTGGTGGCCAGTGCTATCATGTTTGCTGTTGTGTGCTGGGGCAGCAGGCTGAGGGTAGCAGACACCAACAGAATCAATAAACTCATTCGTAAGGCCAGTGATGTTGTGGGGATGGAACTGGACTCTCTCACAGTGGTGTCTGAAAAGAGGATGCTGTCCAAGTTGCATGCCATCTTGGATAATGTCTCCCATCCACTACATAATGTACTGGTTGGGCACAGGAGTACATTCAGCCAGAGACTCATTCCACCGAGATGCAACACAGAGCGTCATAGGAAGTCATTCCTGCCTGTGGCCGTCAGACTTTACAACTCCTCCCTTGGAGGGTCAGACACCCGGAGCCAATAGGCTGGTCATGGACATTTCATAATTTACTGGCATAATTTACATATTACTATTTAACTATTTATGGTTTTATTACTATTTATTATTTATGGTGCAACTGTAACAAAAACCAATTTCCCCCGGGATCAATAAAGTATGACTATGACTATTATGCGTCACATCATGCCATTGGCAATCATGATCTCATGACCATGATTGTTCTTGGCAAATTTTTCTACAGATGTGGTTTGCCATTGCCTTCTTCTGGGCAGTGTTTTTACAAGATGGGTGAGACCAGCCATTATCAATACTCTTCAGAGATTGTCTGCTTGGCATCAGAGGTGGCAGAACCAGGACTAGTGATGTGCACCAGCTGCTCAGACGACCATCCACCACCTGCTCCCATGGCTTCACTTGACCCTGGTCGGGGGGCTAAGCAGGTGCTACACCTTGCCCAAGGGTGACCTGCAGGCTAGCGGAGGAAAGGTGCATCTTACACTTCCTTACCTCCACCCAACTACCCTAATTGTAGGAACTTTAATTTGGCCAAATTAGGTCATAGTTGTTTGAGAAGCAAATGGATGACAGGATACATTTACCTTCAAAGGCCAAGGATCATATTAATATCAGAAGAGTAGGATGTTTCTAATTTGAGACCACAAACAAAAAAGGAAAAGGATTTAACATAAAAATGGACAAGACTGGGGGCATACTGGAAGATTCCAAGTGTCATTTCATTAGCCAAATTGCTGATAGTGGCTCAGTTAAGGACCAACATATCACCTTTTCTAAGCCCTTCCCCAATTGGGGTGGGCAGTGCGGTCCCTAAGTAGGGCTGGTCAGTCGCACGGGTCTGCCGAAAACAGCTGCCACTCTTCCCAGCTGCTAGCGATCAAATGCCCTGTGCCGCTGCCATGCAGGGTTCTGATTAGGAGTTCCCAGTCCATTCGTATCTGCTCCTATTGCCAGATGCCCCATCACCGTCAGACTTCAACCATATGTGAGGTCCAAGTATTGTTCACCGTGGTCAGGGGTGGGGACCTGTGCAAGGAAGATTTTAAAGTGCCACAGGGGGTGCACCGTCCCCTGTAGCACTATCTTCACCATATTGAAGTAAATCCCGATGGCAAGGGTGATCCCAGGACAATCGGTCCCACATCTTGGGTACAGGAGGCTTCCGGGTCCTTTGTCTGTTAAGGCCCACCTATTGCGCACCGCCCGCGCATTGCTTTTCTGTCCGGGTGTTCTCCCTTAGCCTTGTCTCAACAGACTTACTACAAGGCAGGGGGGCTATTTGCCCATAGCTGGGGCAGTGGTTGACGGGCACCAGGGCGTGTCCACACAGTGGTGGGCTTGCACGCCACGTCTCTGGGGCCAGCTGCTGCTCCGAGATCCCCTGCAGTTTAGCCTGGGACTGTAAGATACCCAGTTTCCATGTGTGACCCCAAGGAGGCACTGCAGGAGTCTTGGTGGTGGAGAGGCTCTGTACTGGCAGGAGGAGGCTTACACACTCGGCTCCTCTTTTCACCCTCTATTAAGAAGACTAGCCAGCGGCAATAGCTGTAAGCAGAGAGTAGCAAGCGGTATGCAGCATGCACTAACTACAAGCACTACTACACTACTGCACTAGACGCTTCACACACACACACACACACACACACACACACACACTAGAGGCCGGTGATAGAGCAGCATCAGCACTGGTCTTCAAGGCGGATGGTCCCGAGTTCGAATCCGGCCGGTCCCAACCTGGGCGGCAGCAGTATCCGCGTGGAATCCACTTTTGTATCTTGCCATGAAAACCCTACAGACAACTACACTATCCACCAGGTCGCCAGGGCTCGACGATGAGTCGATGGCACTCAACAATAACAACAGAGACAGAATGCATGACCAAACAACAGGAATTCTGCAGATGCTGGAAATTCAGGCAACACACATAAAAGTTGCTGGTGAACGCAGCAGGCCAGGCAGCATCTGTAGGAAGAGGTGCAGTCGACGTTTCAGGCCGAGACCCTTCATCAGGACTAACTGAAGGAAGAGTGAGTAAGGGATTTGAAAGTTGGAGGGGGAGGGGGAGATCCAAAATGATAGGAGAAGACAGGAGGGGGAGGGATGGAGCCAAGAGCTGGACAGGTGATTGGCAAAAGGGATACGAGAGGATCATGGGACAGGAGGTCCGGGAAGAAAGACAAGGGGGGAGGGGGACCCAGAGGATGGGCAAGAGGTATATTCAGAGGGACAGAGGGAGAAAAAGGAGAGTGAGAGAAAGAATGTGTGTATAAAAATAAGTAACAGATGGGGTACGGGGGGGAGGTGGGGCATTAGCGGAAGTTAGAGAAGTCGATGTTCATGCCATCAGGTTGGAGGCTACCCAGACAGAATATAAGGTGTTGTTCCTCTAACCTGAGTGTGGCTTCATCTTTACAGTAGAGGAGGCCGTGGATAGACATGTCAGAATGGGAATGGGATGTGGAATTAAAATGTGTGGCCACTGGGTGCATGACCAGTCCAGTGTCGGTGTACTATTGGCATGAAGATGGGAAACACTTGTTTCCCATTCAGAATCCAGAATTTACACATTTTGCATGTCTACGGAGGTAGATCTCAAACCTAGAGCAACACACAACAGGAGGTCAGGCAGGACCTATGGAGGGTAATGGACAATTGACATTTCAGGTTGACACCCTTCACCTGGAGGTAAATGCCAGGAGTTCCTTTGCAGAGTTGCAGGCATTTTAACAAAAACTAAAATTTTGAATTGCTTGGGCTCCGTGATTCTCATTCTCACTCGCAGCATTCCAAAAATCTCAAGTCAGAGTGTGGGGGAGTACTCTCAAGTTTGCCTGAGTTTGCCTGAGTGAGTGCAGTTTCAACAACACTCCAAAAACTTAATGCAATCGCGGACACAGTGGCTCGCTTGGCTGGTACCCCAGCCACCACCTTAAACATTCATTCTGCTCGGCAGTGGGCACAGTTGCTGCAATATGTTCTATTTATAAAATGTACCACATCTGTTTGCCTGGCTCCTTTGACAATACCTCTCAAACACTACACAGATTCACAAAGGTGGTTATTGAACTTAGAGGAAGACAGCACCATCTGCACCCTTCGGCCCATGAAGTACTGACCAATATAAACCGACTCCATGATCAATCTAACCCTTCCATCCTACGCTACATTTTTTCTTATATCCATCTAAGGGTCTTTTAAATGTCCCTATTCTATCACTTTCTACCACAACTGCTGGGCAGCGCAATCTAAACACCCACAATCTCTATGTAAAAGAAATGTCTCTTCTATCTCCCTGAAACTTTCCTCTGCTCACCGTAAATGGATGTCCTCTGGTATTGGCTGCTGCCACTCTGGGAAAAAGGTGCTGATTTGCCATTCTATCAATGCCTCCCATCATCCTATATTCCTCCATCAAAGCATCTCTCTTCCTCCATCACTCCAAAGAGAAAAGCCCTAGAGCGCTCATCCGCTCCTCACAAGACATATTCTCTAATCCAGACAACATCCAGGTAAACTCTCCCGCACCATCATCAGAGCTGCCCCATCCTTCCATAAAATGAAGTGAACAGAACCAAGTAGAGTACTCTTAACATCAGCAACTTATCACCACCTACTCAAGCAGTTTGTGACAGGCTGGTTTAAGAGCAAGAGTGAAAAGGTGAGTGAGAGAGAAAGAGCAAAGAAAAAAGAGAGGGGGGGAGAGGGGGGGGGAGAGGGAGGGGGAGAGAGGGAGGGGGAGAGAGGGAGGGGGAGAGAGGGAGGGGGAGAGAGGGAGGGGGAGAGAGGGAGGGGGAGAGAGGGAGGGGGAGAGAGGGAGGGGGAGAGAGGGAGGGGGAGAGAGGGAGGGGGAGAGAGGGAGGGTGAGAGAGGGAGTGAGAGGGTGAGAGAGAGAGGGTGAGAAGGAGCAAAAGAAAATGGGAGAAAGCGAGAGAGAGAAAGCGAGAGAGAGAAAGCGAGAGAGAGAAAGCGAGAGAGAGAAAGCGAGCTGGTGTGAGAAAAAGAATGAGAAAAAGAGAGAAAAAGAGAGGAGAGAGAGAGAGGATGTTAGATAAAAATTAAGTAAAAATAAATAGACCAATATATACACACACACGTGATCAGGATTTATTACAAAAACGTTAACTGATTTTGAATTTGATTTTCCAATTACTGTTTAGGCATGCAAAGTTCTTAACTTATTGAAGAAGAATAAGATTACCTGCCTGTAAAGAGAAAGGCTTTGGCCAGAATAGGAATTATGAAAACATCCAAATTGGGTTTATTTAATATTCCAGCAATTTTATGTGCCTGGCGTCCTTAAAAATCCAAAGAAACATGGTCAGACTTCCAGGAAATTTACATAAGCAACAGTGAGTCAGTAGTTTTGTATGCTATCGGCATCAGTAATAACAGTGTCTACTATACGTACCATATTCGATAGATTCAGCAAGTTGTCCAACACAGAGCTTTATTTCTGAAACTGCACACACTAGACGACCAATTGTCAATACTCCATCCTGGTTTTTGTTAAGAGATAAACACTTCCGTAGGACTACAATTTGCATTTTAGTGCTCTTCTCTCTCAAACCCAATAATTGGTAACAGCGGAAAGCATCTATATAGGCATTAATTATCTATGGAATACAAATGAACAAAAACTGATCAGAAAAGTGCGATTGGAGTTTCTACACAGTTGCATCATTTTTACTGAGCACAACCCACCCATAAATTGTCATTAATGCTGAATGGATTTTATGGTATGGGTCGAGGTCTTATTCATTGGCTTCAAAATGGAATGAATTTCCAAAAGAAGAGTAAATGTATTGAGACCACTAAAAGTGTGTTTAAGAAATTTCAAATGAGTGAATTAAAAAATTTTAATGAGCTAGCTTTAAAACATTGCTTTGGAAGAAGGCCTTATGTATAAACCACCTGTTCATCAGATGAGTTCATCACGGTTGTGCATTATCTGTAACTCCACCTGCAGGCCTTTGGTGAGGTTTCAAGAATTCTTTTTAGTTAGAACATAAAAAGAACAAAAATACAAGCAGGAGTAGGATATTCGGCTCCTCATGCCCATTTTCCCCACGTTATCAGATCAAGGCTAATCTTTTACCTCAGGTGCACACTCCCAACTAATCCCATATACCTCAATCCACTTAATATCCAAGCACATTTACTATATATGTGAATAATTTTATATAAATAGGAACACTTCAAAAGCTTTTTAATTATTTTTCTTTATCCGTGGCTCTGCATACTTTTTAAAACACCTTTCTTGCAACTTAAAATCATTATTATTTAGACAGTGCACTAACATTATGATGAAAAATGTTAGCACTTTTTCCCTTAAACCAAATTTCAGTTTTTTAAATTAATTTTCACCAGGTTATAATTTAAATGCAAGGAGGAAATTTTTAAAGCAGTTTTTTCCTTGAAATTATCTTTTAAAATGATTTCTGTAGGAGTAGCGGATGCCAGATTCAGCTTTTAATGATATGTAAATACGTTTTTTTGGAAACTCAGAAGGAAGCAGAGAACATGTTTTAAAACGGAAACCATTTTGCTGAAAGAAAAATCTCTTGCAATAAAATCATTTCAGCTGCATTAAACAAACTTAATTTCTAAATAATTTATGGAATACTTTTCAAAGCCTTATTTTCAAATTTATTTTTAAGTACTGCTGATTGCACATGTTGGCAGGTTTAATGTTCATGTAAATGAGTTTCAGTAGAAGTGAGAAATATCAGTTTTAAAAGCACTGGATTTTTGGACGATTGTACCCCAAGTCTAAATTCCACTAGGTTTAAATAATTAAACCATTAGAAATACAGGCTAAAGAATATACTTTTAAATATACATTTCATTTGCTTTGTAAGTATAAACCATTACATTACAATTATAAAACTGCTGAAAATCATATGTGACAATATGTGAATAAGTTAGTTCTGAGAAAGTTAGGATGGGGTCCACATCCAAAAGGTTTCTGCCCATTTTTTTTTATTTTAATAGTTTTTCTGGATTCAGATCAGAGACAGCACTGCTTTGGCTCACCTTTCATCAGCTCCCACATGCAAATTAGATGGATGTCATACGGAACCAGATGTCCCATCATTTGATCCCATGGAACATTTCCGTCAGCGTTACTTACAGCAGATAAACAAGGGATAACTTTGCCAGGAGCAGATCAGACAGGTGGAAGTGATCCATTTAAAGGGGCCCACTGGTTGGATTTCTTTTACTGTATTCGTATCTGGAAAACCACTGACCTGAACCTAAAACGAACACTGTGACTTTGTGATTACCATTAGGTTTTAGCCTCCAAATACAGAAAGAGAATATGATGCCTTTATGTCATCCTGCTGTTTTAAACAATCTAAATGGAGTAGGAGGTCTGAAGGGCTCTGTAGAAAGGAAAGATGAGACTGACTAATTATTACCTTTAGAACTGAATCTACAGTGGCATGCAAAAGTTTGGGCACCCCGGTCAAAATTTCTGTTACTGTGGATAGCTAAGCGAGTAAAAGATGAACTGATTTCCAAAAGGCATAAAGTTAAAGATGACACATTTCTTTAATATTTTAAGAAAACTTTTTTATTTCCATCTTTTACAGTTTCAAAACAACAAAAAAGGAAAAGGGCCTGAAGTAAAATTTAGGCACCCTGCATGGCAGTACTTAGTAACACCCCCTTTGGCAAGTATCACAGCTTGAAAACACTTCTTGTAGCCAGCTAAGAGTCTTTCAATTCTTGTTTGGGGAATTTTCGCCCATTCTTCCTTGCAAAAGGCTTCTAGTTCTGTGAGATTCTTGGGCCGTCTTGCACGCACTGCTCTTTTGAGGTCTATCCACAGATTTTCAATGATATTTAGGTCAGGGGACTGTGAGGGCCATGGCAAAACTTTCAACTTGTGCCTCTTGAGGTAGTCCATTGTCTGTGGATAGACTTCAAAAGAGCAGTGCACGCAAGACGGCCCAAGAATCTCATAGAACTAGAAGCCTTTTGCAAGGAAGAATGGGCAAAAATCCCCCAAACAAGAATTGAAAGACTCTTAGCTGGCTAAAAAACACGTTTACAAGCTGTGATACTTGCCAAAGGGGGTGTTACTAAGTACTACCATGCAGGGTGCCCAAACTTTTGCTTCGAGCCGTTTTCCTTCTTTGTTATTTTGAAACTGTAAAAGATGGAAATGAAAAAGTTTTCTTGCTTAAGATATTAAACAAATGTGTCACCTTTAACTTTATGCCTTTTGGAAATCAGTTCATCTTTTACTCGCTTAGCTATCCACAGTAACAGAAATTTTGACCAGGGGTGCCCAAACTTTTGCATGCCACTGTATAAGCTTAGGAGTAGCTGAATGAGATTTACAGGAAGATGTTGTTTCCTGCTTGGCACTGCTGCCACACCTCCAACAGTGCCCATAGGTCAACAAATTAAGCCCCATCAACATGGACTTACTGAGAAATTTCAGAAAGAATAGCCCCCTGTATACAATCTCATAACATGAAGAAAGAAACTAAACAGCACTCAGAACGTCTTTGAAAATTAGCACAGGTCTAAGCTTTTATACTACTGATTCTTTCCTCACTGCAACTACCATCTGTGGCAAGCTCCAATTTTTCCGCAACATTTTCCTGAGCACATCATCAGCATCATAGGAAACGATGTATTTAAGAGATGATTTCTTGGTATCAGGAAACTTCATCAAAATATGTTCATGCCTCTTGGCGTTCATGAAGTTTCCAAGAGGATCAATGGCAGAACAAGTTCTTGGGACTTATCTCTGCTCCACCATTCAAGTAGGTCCTTGGTTAATTTTTAACCTCAACAACACATTCGTGTACTAAGTCATGCCCTTGATTTCCTTTTCACTTTGAATATACTCAGCAACTGAGCCTCTACAAAACTCATGCATGGATAATTCCAAGGATTCTCTACCCTATGGATGAGCAAATTTCTTCTTACCTCAATTCCAAAAGGCAACAACATGTTGAGCCCATGATCCTTGTTATGAGACCCTCCCATCCAGTAGAAACATCAACGCTACATCTACATGACAAAGACCAGTAAAAATCTTGTATATTTCAATGAAGTTATCACTTGTTTTTCTAAACCTGAGCCTGTAGGCCTGATCTATTTAATCGTCCCTCACAATAAAAGCCCTGGAAACAATCTATTACAACTTCATAACACCCCTCTGTTAGAAATGCTTCCTTATTCAGACAGAGAGCCCAGACAAGCAACCCATATTCTAGACATAATCTCACCAGGACCCTCTATCAAAGCTTTGGATTGCTAACATTTTCTGTCATTCATTCTTTGGTTGTTTTTTTTTCCTGTTTTTTTGGATGTTTGTGAAGAGTAAAAATTTCAGGTTGTATAATGTATGCATTCTCTGATATTAAATTGAAACATTGAACCAAGAGACAAGAATGGAATAGATCAGTAGGGGAAAACATTCTTCACATATAGTCAATACCATTTTCCCCTCTAATTATTTTTGATCAAGAAATAATATCGTTCCTCTTTCTCACAATAATTTTCTTCTTCCGCTTCTGCTCCACCTTTATTGTGTTGTTATCGCAGTTGTGCGCAGAGGAGCGGTACGAGGTAAGAATGACTGACAAATTCCAAAACTGGGGTGGACCTATTTCTACAATTTTTGAACCTCTGCCACTTGTCTGAGAAATTAGATGCATCAGTGCCTTATGTATGACTTTATGTAAGATATACATAAAATATATAATGAACATATTCTGGGCCTCTACTCACTGGAATTCAGAAGAATGAGGGGGAACATTGAAACCTATTGAATGTTGGAAGGCCTAGATAGAGAGGATGTTTCCTCTGGTGGGAGAGTCTAAGACCAGAGGACACAGCCTCAGAATAGAGGTGCATCCTTTTAGAATGGAGATGGGGACTTTCTTAAGCCAGAGAGTGGTGAATCTGTGGAATTTGTTGCCACAGGCAGCTGTGGAGGCCAAGTCATTAAGTATATTTTAAGCAGAGGTTGATAGATTCTAGGTTAGTGAGGGCATGAAGTGATACGGGGAGAAGGCAGGAGATTGGGGCCGGGAGGAAAAATGGATCAGCCATGATGAAATGGCGGATCAGACTAGATGGGCCAAATGGCCTAATACTACCTCCAATATCTTATGGTCTTGTTTTCACAAAGTTCCAATGACTATGTCAATAAAAAACTTTATCAGAAGGTAGAGCATGTGACCTGCTTGGCAACCAGGAAATTGTTGCCACCATAATTTGCTGTATGCCTTAAAATCATGCAAGAAAAACCACTTTAACCTCTCTGGGAAATATGCTCCTGATCTGCTATTCAATATGCTGCAGAGCAGAAAGCAAATTCTGGTTGGGACTTCATGATGACAAGTTGAGGTCTTGCTCCACCATCATCACTGGTTCCTCGGCAGTTCAGCTATAGGGGTTGGGATTTCCTCTTTTGTTTTTATTACAGGGGATTAACAATATTCTGTAATAAATGATTGTACTGTCAGCAACAGTTCACTTTCAGAGATCTTCACAGTAAAAATCAGTCATATGTTATTGAAAAAAATACATAATTAATTGTAATTAATATTTTAGCATATTGAGAAGACCGCCTTAGCAGATGAAACAAACCTGAAATTCATTCTTAGAATCTTCAGCACAGTTCATTTCCATTAATATCGTCAGCAATGCAGGCAATTTGCAATGAAAGTTCTTTTTAAGACAGAATGTCTGCCATAAGTATGACAGGCAATGAATCTGCTGATAAACAACAGGCGAGATGTCATCACTGCAAAAAGAGGACAAATAATAAATTCAAACATTATTAACAAGAAACAGAATACATTGAACAGTTTGTTTTATTTTAATATTGTCATAGTAAAATTTCCAATAAAAATGTATGACGGAGAGCACTCGGTAGACACACTGTTTACAAACACACACACACACACACACACACACGCACGCAAACAGTGCCTTGTCATCGCGCTGAGAAAACGCACTTCAGTGTGTTCCGCTGTATATTCTCAGAATGGGTCCTCAACCGAGCTGATGTGCTCGGGATGGCTTTATAAAGCCATGAGATATTCATTAATAATGTGATTTTCAATCCTACCATATAGTCTGCAGTATGAGAAGTCTTACTTACATGCCTAGAGAAACCAAGACCAAATATATGTAGCATTTCTCTGACATACAAGTTCTAAATAGCTGCATGCTTCCAATTACTTTGAATCCAAAAATTTGAAGTAAATTATTATCAAAGCATGTATGTCATATAGAAGTCTCAGATTCATCTTCCCACAGAGAGCCACGAAACAGTAAATAAAACAATTGTGGAAGTGGAAAAAAAATTAGGAGCAAAAAACAGAATATAAAACACTCAATCACAAGATTATCAAAAGGATCCAGTCATAATCAGTCCAGCTCATTTCAACCTAACCCAGCACTGTGTCTCCGTTATCTGTAAACCGCAGGTCCTGCCTGCCCTGGTCAAAACTGCACAAAAATATACCAAAACAAGGACCAACCAGAAACACATCTTAACATGAACCCACAATCCATGTCGATTAAACCCTGTCCAAGGCCCAGGACTCCAGCACCATTGGGTGAGGGGGTGAGGGTGAGGGGGAATCCATTCATAAGCAGACACCCTCCTCCAGCAGGAATAGATAGAAGGGCACAAGTGGCTGATGGCCTCATGACCTTCTCTTTAGTGCACCCCAAAAATTCTTCCTGCTTTATTAGGCTTATGCCTCACTTACACAATGAATAATTAATAATTTTAAAAACATCTTTACAGAAGAATCAATGCCTAACGTAGTTGTAACTCTTCCACAATGAGAACTGCCATTCTTGGGTGCAAGTTATTTACTTACTGGCTTTCAGGAGGTGCCACAGGTGGCATCCTCCAGTGTGAAGAGCAAGAGTTAAGAACTTCAGCATGAGCCATCTGGCTAATAACTGTAGTTCTGATATGCCCTTAGTCAACAGGATATAACCATGCATGTTTTGACCTCTCAGCAACTATGTTTCCTCTTCCAAATCTGGATGTAGCATGGACTCCCCCCCTCCCCCACACCAATGAACTGTGCCTTTTCCAGCTTCGTCATTTCAAATACCAGCAAGGAGTAGGGATGTCTCAAGAAAGGATATTGGGAATAGAAGTCTTACAACACACACAAAATGCTCAGAAGGCCAGGCAGCATCTATGGAAAAGAGTAAGCAGTCTGAGGTCCTTTATCAGGACTGGAAAGAAAGGGAAGTCAGGATAAGGATGTGGAAGAGGGGAGGGAGGAGGACAGGGTTGCAGGTGGTAGGTGAAACTGGGAGGGGGGAAGAATTAAAGTAAAGATCTGGCAAGTTGATTGTTGAAAGAGATGAAGGGTTGGAGAAGGGGCAATCTGATAGGAGAGGATAGAAGACCATGGAAGAAAGAGAAGGGGGAGAAGTACCATAGGGAGATGATAGGTAGGTAAGGAGATAAGGTGAAGGAGGGAAGTAGGAATGGGGAATAGTGAAGGGGGGGCAATTACAGGAAGTTCAAGAAATCAATGTTCGTGACACATTTATCTTACAACATATATAATCTTAAACAGCAAAAATAAAAATACAAATAAGCAATGAAAACCAAAAAAAAAGACTTGAGAGACTGCAATTCCAAAAGTTCTTTTTTGGAGCCAAGAGGGCATGTAAGCAAGACTTCTCATACTGCAGGCTATATGTTAGGATTGTAAATAACATCATTAATGAATGTAAACATTGCAGCTTGAGTGTGAATGGTGGGATTTCTGCGACAGCGGCTTCAGCTTTTATTTTGTGGTCAGTTACATAGGCTGTGAGTAAAAACATCTTTTACAGTGTATTGCTATAATGTCTAGTGTGCACTTTAGAGAAAAGAAAATGTCTCTTTGCATATGATGATGCAAGAAAATAAAAGAACAAGGAATCCATAGCTTCTTAGCTATACAAATGTGTAAATGATTCATGGTAGTAAGGAGGCAAATAAACTTTTGAAAGAGGACAAAGACTACATCATCCTATCTTTGAAAGGAGGCCATTGATTAGCTTATGAAATTGAACTAAACAAAATGACCAATTTCTTATGGTTTGTTGGAATAAGCATTGGGCATAATATTAGATAGCTGTGTTTAAAAATCTCAACACACATGAAAGCAATCCTTAACTTATGGTTTAGTGTGATGATATTTATACCTATCTGTTGTTATTCCACTTTTTCTAAAAAAAAAATTAATTGCATTAGTCTAGTCAAACAAGATCACACATCACAATTCTGGGGTTGATACTCTTTGATCGGGTCACATATCAAACACTGATACTCTAGAAATAAAATTTAGTGCAAGTGTAATGCAGAGTAGGATAAAAATTATTAAAACAGCAGGGAAAACACCTTTCTGATGCCCCCAGGGGTTCAGATCATGTATAATTATCCATTCTTGAAAATTCAGGTAAATTCTTTTCCTTTAAGAATGAATTTCTACCTTTTAAATAGTGACATACATTCCCCAAGGATTCCAAGGCAAATGCCTTGCAATTATGGACAAGTGACATCAGACTCTCCAAATTTAATTCTGTTTTCCTGGAGATGTCACTAATAGTATGGGCACTTCCTCCATTAAGTCCCGATATATAAACAGAGTTTATGCCAGGTGTGTCTTTGTTTCTTTGGATAATGATGTTATACACAAATCATACCTTCCTGTTAATTTACTTTACCCTCCTTTCTTCATTGAAGTTAGTTTTATCAGTCCAATTTTCTTCAGTTTGGCAAATGTTGGGTACTTTGAGTTACAGCATGACATTAATCATCTCTGTGGGGCTTCCAATCTCATGATGGATCTTGTCAATGATTTGGTCTAATTCCAGAGCAGTTGTGGAAGTGGAAATTCTATCACCGAATATTCTACTACTGACTAAGCTATTGTATTCCTCAAATATAATTGGAAATACTGAATAGCTTCCAGAGGACTGAAATTTGTATCTTGGGCAGCAGGGTAGCGTACAATACAGGTGACCCGGGTTCAATTTCCACCACTGTTTGTATATCCCTGTCGTGATCATGTGGATTTCCTCCCACAGTCCAAATATGTACTGGTTGATAAGTTAATTGGTCATTGCAAATTGTCCTGCGATTAAGCTAGGGTTAAATTGGAGGATGGCTGGGCGGTGTGGTGAATTCTGTGCTATATCTCAATAAATAAATATTTGAAATCTACAAATGCACTTGTCCATTAATGCTTTCAGGCCAGGAAAATAAAAGCACTATACAAAATATATTAAAACAATTCATACTTAGTGACGTCTGATAACATATCTCTGTCACGTGGCCTCTTGGAATATTTGTATTGTTCAATAGCACATGTAATTATCTGTGCCATACAGAAATTTGGAAAATTCTTGTTCAGCAGCATTAAGCCTTTCTTGAAAAGATTCTCAGCTTCATCCATATGACCAGTCTTAAATTGTACCTGAGACAGATCAATGAATCAATGAAAAGTGAACCAGCAAGTACAATTGAGTTAGTTAATTAGCTTGATCAAGCTGAGACAAAAGTTACATTGTATGTGGAATTTTAACATACAATAAACTACCTGTATGCATAGTTATGCATAAGATCATTTTCAAACAATATTCTCCAGACAATATGATGACTGATGTTGGTTAAGAAAATCATTACATATTATAACATGAAAATTCCTGTTTTTCTACGGATAAAGCTTGGAAGAGCTTTGAACCTTTGAAATCCTCCAAGAGGACTACAATCTTATCGTAGGGTTTGGAGGTTTGCTTGCCTCAATGACTCAGAGAGCTATGTTGGCTGGAGTCAGAGCTCTATGCTTTGGCTCTTTGTAGGGTCACCTATGCCAAATAGGTCAAAGAATAGAGGCCATACTAAGAGTGGTCCACTGGTCCTCCAGGTTCAGCTCAGAGCCAACAACCCTGACTGGTAAAACAAAACTGTTACAGAAACTGCAATGAAGAATCCTTCTACATCGCTGGTCTTAGTCTTGCCTTGCACAAATGAAGAATATTGTTCTCAGAGTCATAGGATCATAGATAAGTACAGCACAGAAACAGGCCCTTTGGCCCATCTAGTCTATGCCAAACCATTTAAACTGCCTGGTCCCATCGACCTGCACTGGAACCATAGTCCTTCATACCCCTTCCATTCATGTACCTATCTAAACTTCTCTTCAACATTGGAATTGAGCTTGCATGCACCAATTGCACTGGCAGCTCATTTCACACTGTCGTGACCCTCTGAGTGCAGAAGTTTCCCCTCATGTTCCCCTTAAACTTTTAATGTCACCTTAACCCATGACCTCTAGTTGTAGTCCCACCCAAGCTCAGTGGAAAAAGCCTGCTTGCCTTTACCCTATCTATACCCCTCATAATATTGAATACCTCTATCAAATCTCCCCTCAATCTTCTATGCTCTCGGGAATAAAGTTCTAAACTATCAACCTTTTCCCATAACTCAGGTACTCCAGTCCCGGCAACATCTTTGCAAATCATTGTTCCTTTGAATTTCTCTGCATCCAACCTACCTTCAGCTGCTTCATCGATTAACTTTCTTTCCTTCACAAGGTTAGAAATGGCTGTGTTTGCTGACAATTGCATCATTTTCATTTTGACTCTCAGTAAACACAAAATCCCATGTCTGCATGAGCTACCATTTTTCTCATTGCTACCATAGGAGCCTGAAGGCACACACTCAGCGGCTCAGGAATAGCTTCTTGCCCTCCGCCATCAGATTTATGAATGGACATTGAACCCATGAACAATTCCGCACTACTTCTCCCTTTTTTCCTCTTTTTTGCACTGCTTATTTAATTTAACCAATTCTCACTACAACTTACAATTTTATGTATTGCATTGTACTGCTGCCGCAAAACAACAAAGTTCACACATATTCCCATGATATTAAACCGGATTCTGATTCTGGATCATCTTGAGATCTTCAATCATGAAAAGTGACAAGGCCGAGAGGTAATGTAAATAGCACACTTCCAATTATAGGGTCCTCGCCAAGGCACATACCATCATGTGGCCGAAATATTTGAATTTCATACTCAACAATACTTAGGAAAACTTTCACCCAAAGAAGCACAGCCATCCAAAAAAGTGGCTTCTTCCTGAGGGTAACCAGGATTGAGCTATAAATTCTGGCCTTCTCAGCAATCCTTGCAGATTGCAAGTCAATAAAGAGCTCCTGAACTTCGGCAGAACCACAAAAAGGCAGACACTTTAATCACTTCTGAAGTTCCACTAATGATACAATAAGGAACCTGGCAAACTTTGATACAAATTCCAAATGACGATACACAATAAATAATACACAGAAATAAAATTGTTTCTCTTACCTCTCCTTTGAGAATATAGACACAGGCTCGTTCAAAGGAACACATCTTAACATTTTTTGTAGTGTCAGCATATTCAAAGGGTGGTTTGCCTTTATGCAATAGACTAAGCATATTTTCAGCTTGTGTTATGTAAGACAGAGCCTATAAAGATAGACATGCAAATCCAGTGTAAGTATCCAACACTTCAGTCATACATCCTTGTATGCTGTTTCTTTATTTTTATGAATTATGTTTGTATTTGCATAATTACTAGAGATTCTGGAAACTGTCCTAAGCATGGTTTCTGAAAGCAGTTGATCTGTCATCCAGATTTGATGTGCATTTTTTGCTAAATGCTACTGTATTTTTACTTTATTTTGTTCAGAACCGCTTTTCTTATTAAGGAGAGCTTAAATTGCACAGTTCTCTGCTTAACTGTGTGAATAAGCATAGCCCCTAAATATGATTTTAAGATCATACTCTTTGGAATTAATCACTCCTTACTCCCACAAATTGTGTGTGGCAACAGGAATAAAACTATCCTTCATGCCAATGGCAGATCTACTGGGAATGGCCATAGTACCACCATCCTGAAAAATTATGTTTTCCAAAGCACTTCCTGGATTTTAGGCATAGCTTGTGGGCACTGCAAGATATTGGGTATGGGAAATCTCACACATCTCCCTTTTTTGCACTACTGATTTTCCTGGCTTTAGTTGATTTCAAAGTTTAATTATTTCCTTGTAATATTTTGTATGAAACCAGTGAATTAATAGAACATTCATTTTCAGCAATTCAAAGCACAACAGATGTACTCAAATATGGGCCAGCAGATTGAGAAAATTATATCCATTATTTTATTGTATACTATGCAAGTTCTCTTTACAGCATGCAATTACATGTGCTAAGCCAAACGTGTAAACAAATAAAAAATGCACAAATCTTCAATGCACAGAGAATTAATTTGTGTTTTTTCAAACCTTTAAGTTTGCTTGCAATACAACCAAAAGAGTAGTTAGTGATGTTGATTGGGGAAACTTGCACAGTATGAATGCCAAATATGACAGCAGAGTTGAAAGTATGAGATTTGGGAGGATCATAGACAGAATTAGCTGACTTGCCTGTTTTTCATATATGTGATTTCAGATCTAGTATTAAAGGTCACATCCATAATTTTCAAAAATGATGAAGCACATGTTAAAAAAAAAACTGATCATGTATAATTTCCACTGATTACATTGGACAATTACATTAACATCAAGGAGAGCTTTCCTCTCGTTGTTTCTGTTTCGTCTCTCCAAGTCTTAACATCACTCTTATGATTGTTAAGGTTTTGGGGGCTGGAATTTTCATCTTAAGCATTTGATTAAATAACACATTTATTGATAAGTGATTTGATTTTAACTTCCATTTAACAAGCTTTACCACAACCAATTTGCGTTAATTGATCAGGAAAGCAAAAGACCATGAGATCCAGGAGAAAGTGGAATTTGAGTCAAGTCTTGCTCAGTGGCAGTAAAGCAAAAGGAATGGTAACTGAAAGTTCCACTAAACAGTAGGCTCCTTGCATCTTGAAAATTACATCACTATTGGTAGAATGGTATACAAGTAGTTCAGATATTGAGGAATACAAGAAAAAAATGGAATGCGTAGTGGATTTTAAACTAGAATTGCAGGGGGATGGGAACCAGAATGCCAGGACACTTAGTGGAGAGGTTGTGGAGGCAGATGTTGGTAACACTTGAGACAAAGTTAGGAATCAAAATGTTGAGCATGGTGCGATTAATGTCCTGAGCTGCCTATATTTTAATGCAAGAAGCATCACAGGAAAGGTGGATAATAGAGCTGAAGAACAGGTAGCTGGTTTACAAACAGAGACAATGTGTAGCGAGGAGAGGCTGTTGATAGAGCACCATTGCAGTCAACAGGGTGTGTTGCAACATAAAAGGCAGACAAAATCAAAAAGGGTGAATACAGGATAAAAGGTGTTTTATCTGAATGTGGGCAGTCTACGGAATAAGGTAGATGAACTTCCAGCACAGTTGCGGTTTAGCAGGCATGAGGTTGTAAGCATCATTGAATCATGGCTGAAGGAAGATTATACCTGGGAGCTTAATATCCAATGAATCCATTGTATCGAAAGGACAGGCAGGAAGGCAGAGGAGGCAGTGTTGCTCTGTTCATAAAAAACAAAATCAAATCATTAGAAAGAGGTGACCTAGGGTTGGGAAGTATTGAATCATTATGGATACAGCTAAGGAACTGCAAAGGTAAAAAGACTCTGATGGGAATTATATACAGACACCCAAACAGTGGTAAGAATGTGGCCTACAAATTACAACTGGAGATAGAAAATGCATGCTAAATGGGCAATGTTACAATAGTCATGGGGTATTCAATATGCAGGTAGATTGCGAAAATCAGGTTGGTGGGGGAATTTCTAGAGGGCCTACAAGATGGCTTTTTAGAGCAGCTCATGGTTGAGCCCACTAGGGGATCAGCAATTCTGGTTTGGGTGTTGTGCAATTAATCAGAATTGATTAGAGAGCTTAAGGTAAAAGAACCCTTTGGGGAAAATGATTATAATATGGTTGAAATTAACCCTGAAATTTGAGAAGCAGAAGCTAAAGTCAGATGTATCAGTATTACAGTGGAGTAAAGGAAATTACAGAGGCAAGAGACAGGAGTTGACCAGAATTGATTGGAAAAGAACACTGGCAGAGATGACAGCAGAGCAGCAATGGCTGGATTTTCTGGAAGCAATTTGGAAGGCACAGTATGTATACATCCCAAAGAGGAAGAAGAGTTCTAAAGGAAAGATGACACAACAGTGGTTAACAAGAGAAATCAAAGCCAAAGAGAGGGCATATAATTCAGCAAGAATTAGTGGGAAGCTTCTAAAAACCAGCAGAAAGCAACTATAAAGTCATTAAGAAAGCAAGGATGGAATACGAAAGTAGGCTAGCCAATAATATTAAAGAGGCTACCAGAAGTTTTTTCAGATCCATAAAGTGTAAAAGCGAGGCAAGAATGCATATCGGACTGCTGGAAAACGTTGCTGGAGAGGTAGTAATAGGGGACAACAGAATGGTGAATGAACTGAATAAGTATTTTGCATCAGTCTTCACTGTGAAAGGCACTAGCAGAATGGTGGAACTTCCAGGTGTCAGGGGTCATGAAGCATGTGAAGTTACCATAACCAGAAAGAAGGCTCTTGGGAAATTGAAAGGTCAAAGGTAGGTAAATCTCTAGGACCAGATGGTGTGCACCCCAGGGTTCTGAAAGAGGTGGCTGACAAGATTGTGGAAGTATTAGTCATGTTCTTTCAAGGATCATTAGATTCTAGAATGGGTCTGGAAGACTGGAAAATTGCAAATATCACTCCACTCCTCAAGAAGGGATAGGGAGCAGAAGAAAGGAGACTGTAGGCCAGTTAGTCTGACCTCAGTGGCTGGAAGATGCTGGAGTCAATTACTAAAGATGAGGTCTCATGGTATTTGAAGGCACATGATAAAATAGACTGTAGTCAGCAAGGATCCTCAAGGGAAAATCTTGCCTGACAAATCTGTTGGAATTCTTTCAAGCAATAATAAGCAGGATAGACAAAGGAAGATTGGCTGATATTGTGCACTTGGATTTTCCAAAGGCCTTTGACAAGGTGCCATACAAAGCTGTTTAACAGGCTACAAGCCCATGGTATTAAAGAAAAGATTCTAGCATGGATAAAGCAGTGGCTGATTGGCAGGAGGCAAAAAGTGTGAATAAAAGGAGCCTTTTCTGGTTGGCTGCTGGTGACTAGTAGTGTTCCACAAGGGTCTGTGTTGGGACTGATTCTTTTTACTCTACACATCAGTGATTTGGATGATGGAATTAATGGCTTTGTTGCAAAGTTTGCAGATGATACGAAGATAGGTGGAGAAGCAGATAGTTTTGAGGAAATGTAGCGGCTACAAAAGAACAGACAGATTAGGAGAATGGACAAAGAAATGGCAGATGAAATATAGTGTCATGATGTGTATGGTCATGCAGTTTGATAGAAGAAATGAAAGGGTTGACTATTTTCCAAATGGAGAGAAAATACAAAAAACTAAATTGGGAATCCTTGTGCAAGATTCCCTAAAGGTTAATTTGCAGTTTGAGTCTGTGGTGAGGAAGGCAAATGCAATGTCAGCATTCATTTCCAATGGAATGGAATAAAAAGCAAGGATGTAATGTTGAGACTTTATAATGACCAGTGAGACCTTATTTGAGCATCATGTGCAGTTTTTGGCCCCTTATCTTAGAAAGGATGTGCTAAAAATGGACAGGTTCAAAGTAGGTTCACGAAAATGATTCCAGAATTGAATGGCTTGTCACGTGAAGAAAATTTGATGGCTTTGGACCTGTAATAACTAGAATTCAGAAGAATAATAGGTGACCTTATTGAAACCTATCGAATAGTAAAAGACCTTCATAGAGTGGATGTGGAGATGATGTTTTCTCTGGTGGGAGAGTCTAAGATCAGAGGGACAGCCTCAGAGTAGAGAGATGTCCTTTTAGAATGGAGATGGAGGAATTTCTTTAGCCAGAGAGCGGTGAATCTGTGGAATTCTTTGCCACAGGAAGCCTTGGAGGCCAGATCTTTATGTATATTTTAGCTAAAGGTTGATAGATTCTTGATTGTTCAGAGCATGAAGGGATAACGAGGATAAGGCAGGAGATTGGGCCTGAGAGGGAAACTGGATCAGCCACGAGGAAATGGCCTAATTCGGCTCCTGTATTTTATTGTCTTACGGTCCAAATGAAGCATATTGGAATAAATGCTCAGAGATTCCCTGCAGGTAGCAGAATAATCAGCAAAATCAAGGTGTACCAGATACAATCCTTTCTTGGCAAATGCTTAGAATATTAGACCAGGAAGGTTCTAGTTGAATTAAGACATAGAATCAGGATTGGGCCACTCAGTTCATCAGGTCTGCTTCGACATTCCATCAAGGCTGATTTATTATCCCCTCAACTCCATTTTCCTGCCTTCTCCCCATAACCTTTGATGCCCTGAGTAATCAAGAATCCATCAACCTTTACTTAAATAAATTCAATGACTTGGACTCCACAGCCATCTGTACCAATGAATTCCACAGACTCACCAGCCTCTGGCTAAAGGAAATCCTTCTCCGCTGTTCAAAATGGATCTCCTTCTATTCTGAGGCTGTGCCCATTGGTCCTAGATTCACCCACTACAGGAAACCTCCTCTCCACCTCCACTCTGTCCAAGTCTTCCAATATTTGATACGTTTCAATGAGATTCCCCCTTATTATTCTAAACTCCAGTGAGTACAGGACCAGAGCCATCAAATGCTCCTCATATGTTAATCATTTCATTCCTAGCATAATTCTCGTAAACTTCCTCTCGACCGTCTCCAATCCCAGCTCATCTTTTAATAAATAAGGGGCCCAAAACAGTGCACAATACTCCAAGTGGGGTCTGACCAATGCCCTTTAAAGCCACAGCATTACATCCTTGGTCTTACATTCTACTCCTCTTGAAACGCATGCTAATATTGTACTTGCCTTCATTACCACTGACACAACCTGAAAGTTAAACTTTAAGGACTCCCAGGTCCACTTGCACCTCTGATTTTTGAATCTTCTCCCCATCTATAAAATATTTTCTCCATGGCGAGAAAATTCCTTCCACCAAACTACATGACATACATTTCCCTACACTACAGTATATTCCATCTGCCACTTCTTTGCCCATTCTGCCACTATGTCCAAGTCCCTTTGCAATCTCCTTGCTTCTTCAACATCACCAGCCCCTCCAACTATCATCTGCAAACGTGGCCACAAGGCCATCAATTCTGTCATCCATTTAACGTGAGAAGAAGTGGTCCCAAATCCGACCCCTGTGGAACACTGCTAGTCACTGGCAGCCAACCAGACAGGACCCAGTTCTTCCCACACTAGTCATTGAGGTAGGTTATCACATTCTTTGTAGGCACTGCTATGCGTGGTCTTCTTGAAGCAGATAGGTACCTCAGACTGCCGAAGCAAAGGTAACCACCACAGCCAGTTGATCAGCAGAAGTCTTTAGTACTTGGCTAGGTACCCTGTCTGGGCCACATACATTTCGTGGGTTCACCCTTCTGAAGGCTGCTCGCACATTGGCCTCAGTAACTGAAAACACAGGGGCTGAGAGAGGTCGTAATAATTTCTCCACATTTTGCCAGTAAAAGTGAGCATAGAAGGCACTGAGTGCTCCTGGAAGTGAAGCCCTGTTATCATCCATGTCTCTTTATTTTAAGTTAGCATTCAAACACTGCCATATCAGTTGAGCATCTTTCGTTGATTTAAGTTTAGCCACTTTGCCCGTGAGATGGCTTTCTGCAGATTGTACCTGGACCTCAATCACAAACTTGCTCAACCTCAATCTGCTCTAAAAAGCCACCTCATAGGCATTCTACAAATTCTCTCTTGGGATCCAACACCAACCTGATTTTCCAATCTACCTGCATATTGAAACCATTCCCTCCCCATTGTAACCTTGCCATTTTGACATGCTTTTCCCAACTCCCATTGTAATTTGTAGCCCACATACTGCAGTATTTTAATAGCACTTCAATCAGACTAGCAGGTAAATTTGCTTCTCTAAAACATTCACTTATGGGTTGTAAACATCATGAGCAAGCCCAATGGTTAAAGTAATTACTGCCTGTTACGCTGCTGGTGGTTAAGGCAGCAATGAAGGTCCTCCATCTCTGACAGTCCTTGGCCATCTTCTTTACTGTCTTCTTTAGGTGTGGTTCAGGGGCCTCATTTCTGCCTTTGGTCTCCCGCGTTTCCCCCGCTTTCAAGGGTCCAATGAAGTGTAGCCTTGATGATGGAGTTCTCCTCTCTTCTGAACAGTTAAAGTCCATCTATAATTGTCCATTGGTGGTGGCTCACCAGCAACCTTCTTGAACTACTGCAAACCCTCTTTTTGAATTTACTGTACTCCCACAGTTCTGGTGGTACGGAATTTTAGGAATTAGATCCAGAGACAAAGGAAAAGTGACAGAATGGAATGTGACCGCGAAAGTGACATTCTGATAAGCCTGATAGTTCTTGGTGATTAGAAATAACATATTTGGAAGGTGTTCTGGTAGCCTACCTTGGTAACTACTGTGCATTGTATACATGGCACACGATGCAGCCATAAGGACAGAAGGAATGAATGAAAGTTTACGCAGTGCATAGGGTTTCAAACAAACAGTTTTATGCTGAATGGTTTTGAGCTTATTAACTGATAATGAAGCTGCCCTCACGCAAACAGTTGATGGTACAACTCCAATCACAAACAATTTGAGATTTCAATAATAGCTATTTGCAAAGAGATTCTCCTTGAATTGCCCATTGCTTAAAAATGCTTACTGTCTGAGAACATACCATCAAGTTATTCGATACATGCAAAGCAGCTGCAGAAGTTTCAAGCAGATAGAAAAATGTCTTGGCCACATTTCCAGTTCCCATCCAGTGGCGAACAAGAGGGCAATAAACAGATTCCAATATTAGATTACAGTCGCAATTATTGGCATACAGGCTTCCTTTTTCTTCACAGTCTTTGATCAAATTATCTATTCTTTCAATAAATTCTGAATCACCACTGTAAGGAAGCATTTTGAAGATTATTGATCCATAGAACAAAACATAACTTTCAAACTGTTAAAATGTTTTCACATTATGTTTTACCTGCCAGCTGGTACTTCTGTGCTTGTTATGGTAGGAGCTGAAAAGTAAAAATACATTTTTTTGTAATTTTCTTCCACATAGACATAATCAAAGGTTGAAAGATTCAAAGGTTCATTTATTCTCAAAGATTGTGTAACAGCCTGGGAAAGGTTTCACTGCTAACGTGATGGTCTTTCTGTAGAAGCAGTGTTTGGGTTATGGTTAGCAATAACGGGTGCTTTGGAATGTGAGCTGGGTCCTTTGTTCAGCAGGAGATGGAGAGAGAAAATGCTGGGGAGAACTGGTCATGGGATTCGACCCAGTGGAGGACCGTGATTCAATGGAGCAAGGTGCCGAGATCAACTGAGGATCAGTGAATATGAACTTTGGGAAGAGTTGGGCTCCAACTTGTGCACAATTGACTGCTTAATTATAATGGGCCCCTTTTTGTTTTTTTTCTTTCTTTTCTTTACTAACCCTTTAGTTAAGTTAAGATTCATAAAAATAATTCCTTTAACCATATGCAGTGTGCTGTCTGTTATTTCTTGGCACTGAGTTGTACCAGGGTGCCAAATTACACAGCATCCACAGAAACTGGGGTTTGGCATGGGAGAGCCATCTTAATCTCAAGGTCTGGCGGGACTGGAGTGTGTATTCCCTAGACTTACACAGCCAAGGAAACCAGTGGGGTTTCATTTGTATGCAGTGTACAACTCTGAGATTTATCTTCTCCAGTTAGCCATGGAACATTGAAGTCATTCAAAGAAAAAGATCAAACCCACCCTGTACAAAAATAACAAATCATGCAAACAGCACACCCCAAATTCCCTCCACACAAAAAAACTGACAAATTGCGCCAGATGGCAACAAGAACATCAACCCCAAACTGCCCCCAACTCCCACACAAAAAAAACTAACAAATCGTGCAACAAGAACATCAATATCTTTATGGGTTGGTGTACTGCTGACATGTAGCAGTTGTAAATGATGGTGACAAGAAGAATTCATTCGACTTGCTTAACTTTGTGATCGGTATGGGCAGCTATCATTTATGAATACACTTGTAATTTTGTAAACATGCTTTTCACCACACTGAGAAAACTGTACAATGTCACAATAAGTTTCAGTCATTAGGAAAAGAGGAGATCAGAAGAGCCCAAGCAGTTCGATCACTCATACCAACAATAAGAGAAAGACAACTCAGATTCCCAGGACACATCATGCGGAAAGATGAACTAGAAAAGCTCATACTCTCTGGAAAGATTGAGGGGAGTAAACCCAGAGGAAGATCTCGGCTTCTGTACATCAAAAGCATAGCCAGGTGGCTACACATCGAGGAAATGGAAGTCATCCAAAAAACGAAGGATAGACCTATATGGAAAACCATGGCCACCAAAGTCCACATCGGATATGGTACCTAGACAGACAGACAGACATTAGCAAAGAAACCTGACATACAACAAACTATTGGCACAGAATGGAACAGCATAAAGAAAAGGAGATGGCTTAAGGTTTGTTCTAGGGGAGAAAAGAAATATGAAGAAATGCAGAATTTTTCATGAAATAACCCCAAAGCAGATGAAACTTCAGCAACTTGCAGGTGGAGGAATGAACAACAGAACATGAAAGGCTAGAACTGGTCAAGAATCTGGGTGGGCGATGAAGTTTGTGAGGCTTGGAGAGATAGAAATAGGGGAAGGCCATGTAGGAACTTAAAAAGTAGGGATCAGAAATTTAAAATCTAGGTACTGTCAGTTTAGGAGAAAGTGGAAGTGAGTGAGCACTGGGGTAAGGGCCAAGCAATAATAGGAATTGAGAGGGTTTCCATAGCAATATCTAATAATCTCAGTTTTATGTTGGTGGAAAGTCGTAATATAGCCCTGAAAACACTGGAATATAAAAATTAAAGCTATCAAAGGCACAAACAATGATTTTAGAACAATAACACAGTGTGGAGATTGATAATCTTATAAAGGAACAAATAGGTAGGAGGAATTTAATTCTCTTTCTCCTTCAGGAGAACGAATCTATGAAAGCAAGATCTCATTAATACGACACTACATGATGTATATAATTTACTGAATACTCTTTTTACATTAGTTCCTTAAGGCTGTTATAGCTGGGGGTGGTAGTGGGGATAAGCTCCCACTATCTATTAAATGTTCCCAATGGTGTGTGCCTCAAATAGCCTTTGACTACGAAGTCCAGCTCCTGGCCTTCATGTGTGACTTAGCTACTGAGCCGGGCAGAACCACTTCTACTGACAGGAGAAGGGGCAAAGGCGGGTTACTGGCATCTCAAAACCAGTTACTTCGGGCATAGTGGGTATATACTTATATACTTACATACCAGTGGGTATCGTAAGCCATGGTTTGCAGCTCGTCTATGAGAAGGAAAATATGGATCTCAAACTCCGTTGCCTTGCCGCTATACCCACTCATGGGGAAGGCTTCAGGAATGAACCACAGAACATCAAAGGATAGAACTGGCCAAACCCTGAGGGAAAAATGCAGAGCTGGAGCCCCCTAAGGCAGTCCTATATTGAATTCAACATTGACTGGCAACTCATGCGACACTGTGTATCAGACTCTGCCATTCCTTTGAGTTCATCAGATGCGTAGAGAGGGGGAGCTTGCTACATGGGCAACAGCTTGCTCTTCATATTGTACTGCCCCGGCTTTCATTTCGGCATGTGAAGAGCGGCTCCTGTTGGTTAGAGTCGATCATGGATTTTGTATCTAGGACACAAAATCCATGATCGACTCTAACCAACAGGAGCCGCTCTTCACATGCCGAAATGAAAGTTATTTAATCAAAATAAAATGAAAATTATTGAGAGAATTAAATATTTTAGCTATAAAATGGACCACCAAAGATGAATAATCTTTCCATCTTTGGGGAACAATTAATGATCTAAAACAAGAAATAGCAAGAATTTTTGACAGCTAATGATAGAAACCTGAGGGAATGGCATTGTTACAAGTATTCATGAAGATGCACCGCACAAGGATAATTGCCTTTTTTGACATTTTTTTTAAAATATGAATTCTGCAAATTTGGATTGGCATGCATTCATAGAGTCATAGAAAAATACAGGCTCTTTGGCCCAATTAGTACGCCCTGAACCATTTTGCCTACTCCCCTCGACCTGCACCCGGACCCAACCTGCATTCAGGGTGTAATTCACACCAATCTTAGCTATTGTATCCTTTATTCTATTTTAACACTATTTTTATTCATTACCTTGGTCAAAGGATTTGGAGATGTTAGTGGAGGAAGGGTTAATTGATGTGTCTCCATGGTGTATGTTAACAATGCTTGTATTCATATGTTTTGAAGGAAGATCTAGAGAAAAGAAAATGACTGAAATTATTTCAAACAACATGCCCTATTAAAATAAAATTTCAACCTCAGAAATATTCAACCGGGCCATCGCAAGACAAGGGCAACATTATTTTCAAAAAGAATAATATACTGAATTTTTGACATGCTTTCCTCTAACCCCTTTAGAGATTTCTATTTTAAGGCCTGAAAGGAGTACATATCTAGAGCAAGTACGTGATCATATTCTGAGACCAACAAGAAATTTGGCCCAAAACAGGAAATTCTGCAGATGCTGGAAATCCAAAGCAACACACTCAAAATGCTGGACAAGCTCCGCAGGTCAGGCGGCATCCATGGAGATGAACAAAACAGTTGACATTTTGGGCCGAGACCCTTCTTCAGGACTGGAAAGGAAGGGGGAAGACTCCAGAATAAAAAGCTGGGCTGAGGAGGAGAGGAACAGCTCGAAGGTGATAGGTGACGCTAGCTGGGTGAGAAAGGTAAAGGGCTGGGGATGAAGGAATCTGATAGGAGAGGAGAGTGGACCAAAGGAGAAAGGGAGGGAGGAGGGGCACCAGGAGGAAGTGATAGGCAAGTGCCATATTAGATTTAGTAATATACAATGTGCCAGAGCAAGGTAACAGCCCAACTGTGCATGAATATTTACCTCAAAGAAAACAAAATAAGCCAAATCTGCCAGCAGTAACTAACGTTTCTGAAGGGAATGCAGACATTCAGAGATTTAAACTGGCTCAAATCCCAAGCATATTTACAGTTGCTGAGTACAGAGCTTACTAATAGATTCAAGGCTCTGAATCTGCCATCATCTTCTGGTGCTAGATTCTGTTGTCTTGCCATAGTTCTTCAGCAAGTTCAAGCTCATTGTCATTCAATCGTATACATGTACGCTGCCAAATGAAACAATGTTCCCCCGGACCAAAGTGCACAGCATCGTGTATATAACTCATACACAACACAAAGTAAATTAAAACTACAAATAAATTAACAAATAAAATATATTCCAGAAGATTGACATTTACATTACAATGTGGAATTTCCCCTCAGATACTGTACCAGATAAACTTGGTGTAAGATTTGAAACTCTTATTTTAATGGAGAATTCAGCTTGACTGATTGAGAGGGAAAAGGGAAATATTATTTGCTTTAATGTTTTTAATTACTTAGACCATAAGACATAGGAGCAGAATTAAACCATTTGGCCCATCATTTCATCATGGCTGATCCATTCCCCTCTCAACCCCATTCTCCTGCCTAAATTTCTGAATTTTATAATAGACTTAAAATAGTTTGTTTTCTTTCATTTCAAATGCAATTGCTATTAAATGTCTTTGACTTACAAAGGCATTGAAGAAACATTAAATCATAGTTTTAATTTCAACATTCATCCTCAGCTTTGCCTTCTGAATTTGTTATGTCAGACTTCTATTCTAGTAGGCTAAACAAATCAGTGAATGGATGAAATTGTGGAAGAGACCTGAGAATTTAATATACAAAATGAAGTATTTTTTGTTCCAGCAGGCAGATTACAATTCAAGCTGGTTTGGATAACTATAAACTAAATGGTAACATCTAGCTGTAAGAAAGAATTTACATGAAGGCAAAGTCTAGTGAAGATCCTGGTGATCAGACAAAAATTACAAAAGATGATATTATAGCCAGTTACAGCATTCTAGAATAATATGTAATACCCTGGTTTAAGACAATGTTTTATTTTATTAATATAGTTATGCTTGTGAGGGGATCCAGGGGTGCCCCTATTAACTGTTTGGAGAGAGACGAAGATCAACGATTGGACTGTCACTTTAAGGCATTGGTAGTAACTTTGGACTTCTACTGAGTTTGGAGTTGGAGACAGCACCGAGCAGCTCGTAAGTTGCTATGGTGACCAAAGGCAGATTGTTGATATTTCTTCAAGGACAGTTGCCTGCTTGTGTACTCCTTTACAGACAAAGGAAGGAGGGACTCTTTCTTTGAACTCAGACACATGACCTGGACACTGAATGAGCATTGTTGTGCCCGCAGAGAAAGTGGGTTTTAGAGGATCGATCAGGCGGATCAATTCCAAATTGCAATTCCAGTGAAGGAGAAGGGGTTGACTGGTGGGGAGTTGTCTATGTGTCCACCCTTGCCGGGGTGATAGCTCCATCACAGGAAAACCGGTCCCCCGGTTAAAGTCACAGTCGGTGACTTATAAAGGATTTCGGAGGACGACGAGAAGATCAACGGCATCAGCTCACCTGAAGACTCAACTCTCTCTCTCTCTCCATCACTACTCAACTAAATACCACGAACTGAACTTTACTCAACATCGTAAGACTGTATCTTTTTACCCCTAGACTTAAAGAAGCTTGGTTTTCATACATACATATTCCACACTTACTTTTTTATATAATCATTGCTAAGCTGTGTGATTTATTTACTTTGATATTACTGTATTGCGTAGTTACTAATAAATATTATTAGCTTATAGCAATACGAGACTCCAAAGTGGTTTCTATTTCTGCTGGTTCTTTATCCCCGTCACGGGGTACGTGACAATGCTGTTGGGTATTTTGTATTTTCTGCAGGTTATCTCAAATTTCAATAAGGATTCCTTTAATTACATTATACAATTAAGTTGGGCCTGTTGAACTAGCCAATAAGATTTGTCTAGTTAACATTTTCCTTTGGAGAGAGCACGGAAAAAGAATGGGGAAGCCATTTTTTTAAAAAAGGGAGAGGGTGGGATCGAAGGAGAATGGAAATCAGAGAAGAACACAGAACCTATTTGGAAGGACAGATACTGATGTTGGAAAATCCTCATGCAGACAATGGTCTCAAGGAAAATGTGCAGGTAACTTGAGTAAACTAGTGAGAGTACAATGTTGAAGAAAATTCGGCAATTTTTTCCTTTGGAAGTTGCATGAATATTTGTTTCCTGGGACAGGGTCTTATATATTTGCATTACATAGTATTATTGTGTTTGTTATAGTTTAAAAAATTTCGTTAATACATTTTCGATCTAAGTTTATACTGGTGTGAGTTAAATTGTTGCTTCCTGGTGAGCGGTAAATTTTCATATAGTAACTGCCTTCATATTCCCTTGGAAGGAACATTCAAACTTTTATGTTTGTGTATACCAAAATCATATTTACTCTAGACATGTTTATTTAATTGAAATGACCTCTTTCATCATTATTCCCGTGCATTGTCGAGTTATGTTGCTGTTAGCTCGAGTTCACACTAATAGCTAACTCATTACCAGCCTACAGTAACAGCGTTACAAATAGAATACAAAAAGAAATTTGCAATGGATATACATATCAACATTTTTTATTTTACAATTATTTGAAAAACAAGGACTACCAAAATAATGTAGGTGTCTTTAAAATTAATAGTGATACAGTAACAGAAAATAAGTAATCAGTATTTGGAACAGCATAGGATGAGAATGCTTTTCTTGGACTACAGTTCAGCATTCAACACTATTAATTCCCTCCAGGCTTGTCAAAAAGCTCAGACCTCAGCCTTCACCCTGCCTTGAGCAGCTGGATCCTGGACTTCCTGCCAGATTGCCAGCAGGTGGTAGGAGTGGACTCCCTCACCTCTACCCCTCTGACTCTCAACGCAAATGTCTCTCAGGGCTGTGTCCATAGCCCCCTCCTTTATTCTCTGTGTACCCATGACTGTGTTGCCACCCATAGCTCCAATCTGCTAATTAAATTTGCTGACGATACTACATTGATTGGCCTAATCCCAAACAAAAATAAGGCAGCCTACAGAGAGGAAGTCATCTCTCTGACACAGTGCTGTCAAGAAAACAACCTCTCCCTCGATGTCACAAAAACAAAGGAGCTGGTTGTGGACTACAGGAGGAATAGAGACAGACTAGTCCCTATTAACATCAATGGATCTGGGGTTAAGAGGGAGAACAGCTTTAAATTCCTCAGCATAAACATCACTGAGGACCTCATGTGGTTTGTACAACAGCGCCTCTTTCACCTCAGATGGTTGAAGAAGTTTGGTGTGGGCCCCCAAGTCCTAAGAACTTTCTATAGAGGCACAATTGAAAGCATCCTGACTGGCTGCATCACTGCCTGGTATGAAAATTGTACTTCCCTCAATTGCAGGACTCTGTAGAGAGTGGTGCGGACAGCCCAGCGCATCTGTAGATGTGAACTTCCCACTATTCGGGACACTTACAGAGACAGGTGTGTAAACAGGGCCCAGAGGATCATTGGGGACCTGAGTCACCCCAACCACAATCTATTCCAGCTGCTACCATCCAGGAAACAGTACCGCAACATAAAAGCCAGGACCAACAGGCTCCGGGACAGCTTCTTCCACCAGGCTGCTTAATTCATGCTGACGCAACTGTATTTCTATGTTACATTGACTATCCTGTTATACATACTATTTATTATAAATTACTGTAAATTGCACATTGCACATTTTGACAGAGATGTAAAGATTTTTAATCCTCATGTATATGAAGGATGTAAATAATAAAGTTAATTCAATTATTCATGAATAATGGCTGTGATAATATGTAGAACAAAGACTTATAGCAGAAGTGATGGAGAAATACATTAGAAATGACAATTCCCCCCCCCCCTCACCTTTTCCTGGACAAGATGTTTCCATCTCAGGGATTTTCCACAGCTCTTTCAACTCCAGAAGTATTCAGAATCAGAAACAGATCAGCTTTAATATCACTGGAATATTGTGATTTTTTTGTTAATATATAGTGGGAGGACAGGGTAAGATGTGCTTGGTGGTGGGGTATGGAATCCCACCAGCAAGCACATCATACCCTGGCTCCCCACTTTCTGCAGGGATCACTCCCTACATGACTCCCTTGTCCACTCATCCCCCCCCCCCCCCAACTGATTTCCCTCCTGGCATTTCTCCTTGCAAGCAGAACAAGTGCCACATCTGCCCCTGCACCTCCACCCTCACTACCATTCAGGGCCCCAACCAGTCCTTCCAGGTGAGGTGACACTTCACTCACGATTCTGTTGGGGTCATCTACTCTACCCACTCTCCCGGTGTGGCCTCCTGTACACTGGGAAGACCCGATGCAGATTGGGAGACCGCTTCGCTGAGTACCTATGCTCTGTCTGCCAGAAACAGCAGGATCTCAAGATGGCCTCCCATTTCAATTCTACTTCCCATTGCCATTCCAGCATGTAAACCCATGGCCTCTCCTCTACTGTCATGATGAGGCCACACTCAGGTTGGCCGAACAACAGCTTACATTCCATCTAGCTAGCCTCCAACCTGAACGCTGATTTCTCAAACTTCCGGTAATTGCCTCCCTGTCTCCTTCACCATTCCCAATTCCCACTCTCACCTTATCTCTTTACCTATCTATCACCTCCCTCTGGTGCTCCACTTCCTTCCCTTTCTTCTATGATCTTCTGTCCACTCCTGTCAGATTCCCCCTTTCTCCAGCCCTTTATCTCTTCCACCGACTAACTTCCCAGCCTTTTATTTTCCCCCTCCCCCTCCCAGTTTTACCTATCCCCTGCCACCTTGTTCTGCTTTCTCCCTCCTCCCCACCTTCTTATTGACTTCTTCCCCTTTTCCTTTCCAGTCCTGCTGAAGGGTCCCGGCCCAAAACATTGGCTGTTAATTTCCCATTCCAGATGCTGCCTGACCAGCTGAGCTCCTCCAGAACATTGCGTATTGCAGGAGAGGAAGGAACCTGACAGGAGAGGATACAACTGGGGAAAGGGGAGGAGGAGGGAAACCAGGGGGAGGTGATGGCCTGGTGAGAAGAGATAAGAGGCCAGAGTGGTGAACAGAAGAGGGGTGGGGGTGTGAATTTTTTTTTAACTGGAAGGAGAAATTGTTATTCATGCCATCAGTTTGGAGGCTATCCAGGTCAAATATAAGGTGTTGCTCCTCCACCCTGATGGTAGGCTCATTTTGGCACAAGAGGAGGCCGTGGACCAACACTTTCAATGGGAATGGGAAACGGGAAGGTCTACTTTCGGTGGTTGGAGTGGAGGTGCTCATCTCCACTATTTATCTCTACCTATATATTTAATGGTTTATTGGATAGAACTTGATTACCTTGGTCACTAATTTTCTCCGGAGAAAAGCTTCGTATATTTCCGTAACTGATTGTGGTATATAATTCTCTTCGTCTTTGAACGGTGCTTTCACTTTCAGCAACACTGAAATTTACCATAGATCGGTGCTCATAAATAAAGTCACCCCCTCCACAGCTGCTGCATTTTCGAGCGGCGTTCTCCAAAAATCTCGTGCACTTTAAGTGAAGTGACTTTTTCTGCTCTTTCAGCCACAGGTCGTTGGCTGTTTCATGCACAAGGGCAATACAGAATCGCATCACTTTGCAGCTCCAAACAGCAGCTTTCTCTCGTAAATCTGAAAGCAGAAATGTCCATTTTTATAATTTGATGCAAATTAATGGAACCGTACACTGTCATCTTGTCCACTAATCTTTTGGAATTATTTCTTTATTTTGGAATTAATTTGTGCTCCCCCCCCCCATTTTCTAAACAATGATGAAGAAACTATTTTCTGTATGTATATATATATATATATATATATAATAATAATAATAATATGTAAAAGTCTCAGGCACCCAAGAATTTTCATATGGTTTCAGATGGTATGGCCTCCACAGAGCCCTGATCTCAACATCATTGAGGCTGTCTGGATTACCTGGAGAGACAGAAACGAGATAGCCAAAGTCTGCAAAAGAACTGTGGCAAGTTCACCATGAACCTACCAGTTCATTTTCTGATAAAACTGCACAACAGCGTACCTAAGAGAATTGATGCAGTTTTAAAGGCAAAGGATGGTCACAAGAAATATTGATTGGATTTAGTTTTTTTTTTGTTTACTGTTTTCTGCTCTTTATAGCAAATCTTTTGATATTTGGAAACTTTATTTCATTATTTTTGAAAGCAACTTCACTTTACATGTGCCTCAGATTTTGCACAGTACTATATGGAATTGGTTGCCCTGCAGCTTCACACAGTCAGCAACCTGGGTTAAATCCTGACCTAGGATGTCAGCTGTGGTGTTTTGCATGTTCTCCTGGTGATCATGCAGCTTGGCTGTTTGAAGTTAATTAGTTACTGTAAATTACCCCAAATGTTGATGAGCGGCGGGAGAATTGGGGGAGAGTTGGTGAGTATCTGAGAGAAAATGGATTACACAGTCATTTCAGTGGGGGAAAGAGACAAAAAAGAATGTTGAGAGTTGGCAGCGACTTGATTGTCCGAATAGCCTCCTTCCAGCCTTATATTTTATTTAAAAAATGAGTTAAGAAATGAGAAATTACATTTTATCTGCACAGAACACAGTTATCTATAACAATTCCTTATACTAAATCGAAGAGCTTCCTGGAAAAAAAAGGAAATAAAAATATAATAGAGGAAAGAGGGGTTCAAATAGCAGCATGCATCAGTGTCAGTGCAGGTGAAAGCCACACATCAATATCCAGCATCACAATAATAGGAAAACTATCCAATCTACTATCGAGTGGCATACTATTTCACTTACTGTACATCGATAGCAAGGCTCAGCATTCTTTTAATTCAATAATAAAACACCCAAGTTGGAGGTCTATGAGCCAGTCTACATCAGGGGATCAGAAGCGAAGAAGGTCAGCAAATCTAAATTCCTCAGTGTTATCATTTCAAAGGACCTGTCCTGGGCCCAGCAGGCAAGTGTGATTATGATGAACGCATAGCAGCGCCTCAACTTCCTTAGAAGTTTGCTAAGATTTGGCATGACGCCTAAAACTTTGACTAACTTTTACAGATGTGTGGTGAAGAGTATATTGACTGGTTGCATCACAGCCAGGTACAGAAACACCAATGCCTTTAAACAGAAAATCCTACAAACTGTGGATATGGCCCAGTCCATCACAAGTAAAGCCCTCCCCACCATTGAGCACATCGGCACAGAGTGTTGTCACAAGAAAGCAGCATCCATCATCAGGGACTCCCACCATCCAGGTCATGTTTTCTTTTAGCTGCTGCCATCTGGAAGAAGGTAGGGGAGCATCAGACCTCACACCATCAGGTCAGGAACAGTTATTAACCCTCAACCATCAGACTCCTGAACCAGAGGGGATAACGTCACCCAGCTTCACTTGCCCGATCAGTTAAACAGTTTCTACAACCTACGCACTCACCTCAAGGACTCCTCATCTCATGTTCTCGATATTTATTGCTTCTTATTAAATTATTATTATTTCCTTCTTTCTTTTTGTTTGTTGCCTTTTGCACACTGGTGGTTTGCCCTTTGGTACAGTCTTCCATAAATTCTATCATGGTTACTGGATTTATTGAGTATGCCCACAAGAAAATGACCTTGCTTCCATCATGAGATTAGAAGTGAGGATGTACATGTCGACATGCTTAAGGCAATGGTTCTTCTATTCACTATTATAAAGCTCCAATCACAATGTTTAAAATAATATCCTCATGCCAAACTTTTAAATGCCAGATCAAATATTGCCAAGTGATCCCTTAGATTACTTTACCTTTGGGCATTAAAGAACATGATTTTCCTTTCCATTCAAGAAACATTTGTGGTTTGGCTAACATATGCAGCCTTAAAAGCTGGGTGGCACGTAGCGTAGTGGTTAGCACAACATTTTACAGTACAGACGATCATGGTTCAATTCCCGCCACTCTATGTAAGGAGTTTGTACGTTTTCCCCATGACAGTGTGGGTTTCCTCCAGGTGCTGCGGTTTCCTCCTAAAGTCCAAAGACATACTAGTTGGTAGGCTAATTGGTCATTGTAAATTATCACTTGATTAGGCTAGGGGATTGCTGGGTAGAGTGATTCAAAGGGCCTATTCCTCACTGCATTTCAATAAAATAAAAGTCAGAAGGTTCATTCTGGATACCAGATAAGAGCTTTACAATTAGAACATAAAACATAGAACACAGAAATCTACAGCACATTACAGGCCCTTCGGCCCACAATGTTGTGCTCTAGAAGCTGCCTAGAATTACCCTACCCTACCGCATAGCCCTCTATTTTTCTAAGCTCCATGTACCTATCTAAGAGTCTCTTAAAAGGCCCTATTGTATCCGTCTCTACCACCGTCACTGGCAGTGCATTCCACATACCCACTACTTACCTCTGACATGCCCCCTGTACCTACTTCCAAGCACCTGAAAACTATGCCCCCTCATGCTAGCCATTTCAGCCCTGGGAAAAAGCCTCTGGCTATCCACACGATCAATGTCCCTTATCATCTTATACACCTCTATCAGGTTACCTCTCATCCTCTGTTGCTCCAAGGAAAAAAGGCTAAGTTCACTCAACCTATTCTCATAAGGCATGCTCTAAATAGAAACTGACAATTATAATTCTCCAAAACTTTACCTATTTCATCATCCTTTTCCAGTTGGTCCTCGGACTCTTTTACGCGATTACAAAAACACTGGACAAGATGTGTTTCCTCACTTTTTCCCATTGGTGCACCAAAGCTACTGTTGATCCTTGATGCACATTCTAATGTACGTGATTTTACCAACGATATAAGTGATTGATTCAATTTTTGCTCGGCACCTTCAGGTAAGATGTACCGAAGCATTTTAGTGGTGAAAGTGTGTCCAATGATAGACGCACACTTAACAACCACCTGTTCGGTTGTGTTCATTCTGTCAAGCTGAGCTAATGCAATACCTGTAACAAAAAGAAAAATCCATTTAATTTTATGAAATTATGCGTTATACACTGCAATATAATGGCTTCATTGTATAATGGCTGTCTAGGAAAGCACCATCATCATCAAAGATCCTTACCACCCAGGCCATGCTCTTTCAAATCAGCACTTTTATGAATCATATGGCTGTGGTTTGTAGTTAAATCTCTTTTCAGTTTTGATGGAGCCATTGCTACATTTGTAAGTTGCTTGCCACAGACTAGGCACAAAGGAATAGGACAACTTGGATCGCTAGTCCATGTGAAACCCCTTGATAAGTAGCCTTCATTGTAAAGATAGACTTTTTCTGTCTATTGTTGCAGTAATGCAGTCAAATGACTCAGAAGATTGTAATTCTTCCTCATTAACCTTTTCAGAATTGTTCATAGGCCTCAGCCTAGAATCCTCCTCTCTCATCTCGCACCTATTTGGACTGTCTTTAGAATGAAAATTTGTATCCAATGTTCTACTACACTGGTAGAGCTTTTTCACTCCCATAAGTCAATTGGCGTCGTGTAAGGGGAAGTAATTCAGGAGGGAGAGGATTCAATCAGGTAACAACAGTCCTACTGCACACTGCCATACTGGTCAGAGAGACCTCTAACGAGATTGCTAATGAGGCTGCTTGGTCACTGCCCACCACTGCAAGCGTCTGTTGCTCAAAGTTCAAAAAACAATGCTTCTTTAAAATCCCAATCTCACGCAGAACCCTAGGGTACCGCAGAACCCCAGTTGAGAAATTGGTTGATCTCTCATCGATCCTGTTATAATTACTGTTTTATAGATTTTTTGAGTATACCCATGGAAAAACAATCTCAAGATTGTACGTGATGACATACAGTGTCTATAAAAAGTATTCTCTCCCCCCCGCCCCCGAAGTTTTCATGTTTTATTGTTTTACAACGTGGAATCACAGTAGATTTAATTTGGTTTTTTTTTGACAGTGATCAGCAGAAGAATACTCTTTCATGTCAAAGTGAATACAGACCTCTACAAGGTGATAAAAATTAATTACAAATTTAAAATACAAAATAATTTATTGCATAAATGTGCACCCCCTTTAATACAGTGCACTAAATCATCACTGGTGAAGCCAATTGTTTTTAGAAGCCACATAATTAGTTACGGTGTACTAGCTATGTTGAAACCTGTGTGCAGTCAAGGTGTTTCAGCTGATTGTAGTGAAAATACACCTGTGTCTGGAAGGTCCAACTGCTGGCGAGTCAGTATCCTCGTAAAAACTACACCATGAAGTCAAAAGAACACTCCAAGCAATTCCACGAAAAGGTTATTGAAAAGTACAAATCAGGAGATGGATAAATGAAAATTTCCAAGTCACTGAATATTCCTTGGAGTGCAGTTTAGTCGATCATCAAGAAATGGAAAGAATATGTCACAGCTGTAATCTGCCTAGAGCAGGCCATCTTCAAAATCTGAGAAGGGGACTTAGCGAGGGAGGCCACCAAGAGATCTATGACAACTCTGGAGGAGTTACAAACTTTGGTGGCTGAAATGGGAGAGACTGCACATACAACAACTGTTGCCCCGGTGCTTCACCAGTCACAGCTTTACGGGAGGGTAGCAAAAAGAAAGCTACTGTTGAAAAAAGCAGAAATGATTCACATGAAATCTTGGCTAGAGTTTGCCAGAAGGCATGTGGGAGACTCTGAAGTCAGATGGACAAAGGTTCTATGGTCTGATGAAATCCAAGTTGAGCTTTTTGGCTATCAGACTAAATGCCATGTTTGGCATAAGCCAAACACGGTACATCATCAAAAACACACCAACCCCACCGTGAAGCATGGTGGTGGCTGCAAAAGAACTGTGACTTGGAAGAAGATTTGTTTTCCACTAAGACAATGATCCCAAACATAATGCCAAAGCTACGCAGGAATGGCTTAAAAACAACAAGGTTAATGTCCTGGAGTGACCAAGTCAGAGTCCAGACCTCAATCCATTTGGAAATTTATGGCTGGACTTGAAAATGGCTGTTCACTCACAATCTCCATGCAATCTGACAGAGCTTGAGCAGTTTTGTAAAGTAGGATGGGGAAAAATTGCAGTGTCCAGATGTGCAAAGCTATTCACACAAACTCGAGGCTGTATTTGCCGCCAAAGGCTCATCTGCTAAATACTGACTTGAAGGGGGTGAGTAATTATGCAATCAGTTATTTTGTGTTTAATAATTGTAATAAAATTTAGACCAATTTGTAGAAATTTATTTTTACTTTCACATGAAAGAGTCTTTTCTGTTGATCAGTGTCAAAAAAAAGCCAAATTTAATCTCCTGTGACTCAATGTTGTAAAAACATGAAAACTTCGAAGGCGGGCAAATACTTTTGAAAGGCACCGTAAATGTACATTGAAAATAAAGTCTACCTTGAACTTCGAAGAACCTGCAGAAGGGGAGAATATTAAAATATTAAGAAGAATCCTATAATCACCCTAAAATTGCTCCAAATTTAATTCTGTAACCAATCTAGTTGCAGTAAAAATTAAAAATTGATACAAAAGACATTTTGGTGACAAATTCATGCCAGGAACCATCCTTCCCCTTTGGCAGCACTTACTCAGATCATATATTATACTTCAATTATATATTTTCAATTAAAATGTGCACTCAAATTAGAAACAGGATCTTTAACTGTGAGGTAATGACTTTTGCATAAAGATGCAAGCAATATCTTTAACAATCAGCATGTTAAAAACTGTAATAAAAGCTCCTTCCCTCCACTGGCCTGCAGGTTACTCTTGGGAAAGGTGTAGCATCTGATTAGCCCCCAGTCAGGGTCACATGAAGCTATGGAAGCATGGTGGATGGTCCTATGAGCTGGTTATGCCACCACTGATAACAGGCAGACAACCTCTGAAAAGTATTGAGAATGGCTGGGGTCACCCATCTTGTAAAGACTCTAACCCGAAGATGACGATGGCAAACCACTTCTGTGTGAAAATTTGCCAAGAACAATCCCGGTCATGGACAGACCATGCTTGCCCACGTCATATGACATAGCACGTAATGACGATGAGAGTATAAAATTGGAGGAATAAGCATGCTTATCACTAGGTGAGGGCCTCCATTGGTCAGAGTTGACTATGGATATTGCATCCTAGCTGTCTAGATACGCAAGCCTGGGAATGTTATACCACTCACTGAGTCACACAAATTAAAGTGTGTAAGCTCAACTGTGAGACTCTTAAGCCACCATATAAATATAATCCTGAAGAAAGCACAACAGTATCTCTATTTCCTCAGTACTCTGTGGAGATTAGGCATGTCATCAAAAACTATGGCAAACTGCTATAGATGTGTGATGATGGTGGGGGCTGACTGGCTGCATTATGGCCTGGTATGGGAACTCCAATGCCTTTCAGTTGAAAATCCGATAAAAGGTAGTGGATCTAGCCTAGTGTATCCATTTACATTTGCATCTACATGAAACGTTGCTGTAGAAAAGCAGCATCCATCATCAACGACCCTCACCCCGCCCCCCAGGCCATGTTCTTTTCTCACTGCTGCCATCAGGTCGAAGGTACAGGTGTCTCAGGACTCGCATCACAAGAACAGGTTCAAGAACAGTTACTACCCTTCAATCATCAGGCTGTAGAACAAAGGGGATAAACTACACTCATTCAAGGACTCTTTTATCTTGTTATTTCATGCTTGATATTTATTTATATCTGCATTTGCACTGTTTGTTGTCTATTGATCCTGTTTACAGTTACTGTTCTATAGATTTGCTAAGTATGCCCACAGAAAAAGAATCTCAGGAGTGTATGTGGAGACAAACTCTGATAATGAATTTTACTTTGAACTTTGATCTTTTAAGCATGGAAACAAAATCCTCAGAGAGGATAATTTGCCATTAAGAACTATCATGTTCTTGAGGCAGGCTTGCACTTCAGAAGTATCTAGTTTTCTATTATCTTTTCCGAGAAATGAAGGAAGTGGATCTCCAAGAAGACAACAAAATTTAACTGACTCAAAAGACTGAAAATTTGAAACATCAAATTAGAGTGCTCAGTGAGAAAAGAAATATTCTCAGACACCCTTGCCCAGGCGACCCAGCCAGAGTTGATAAGGCACGGGCTTCTGTCCAAGCAGTATCGGACCATAGGTCACACCTCTTGATCCAGAGCCATCTTAATGGCCCCCGTAATGCCAAGGAAAGAGTAGGTTCTGCAGAGCCACCAGATAGCAAAACCTCTACACTTCACTTCTCTAAGGCTCCCATCATGCCATCTACTCCTGTCCCTGGCACTCCTTTAACCAGCTTTTGGTATTTGGCTTTCTTACTCAAATACTTCCCTAATCGGGTCTTCCCAAGAAACTGTCATTTCTACAATGTCCACCTACTCTGAGGTTGCTGACAAAGTGATGCCAGGCCTCAGTGATGAGGATGCGATGAAGTCAGAGAACTTTAATTGCTAGCCAAGATAGACTTTCAGTTGCCAGTCAGATGCAAGCCTTCTGGTGACCTGGGCCGAGGCTAATAAATTTTTATGTAGTTCAGCAAATAGGAATATAATTCTGCTTCATAATACTGGAATGGATTACTTTTTGTTTCACCTAGCAATCAAAAAGCAAGACAGGCTCATTTTCTTTATATCTGTACCTATAAGAACACTTGTTTTATTTCTAGCTACTAATCGTAGACAAACCTTTAAGTGTCAGTGGAATGGTAATTTCCTGCAGGTTTACCATTTCTCCAAGCATGCATATAAACTGCTGATGATCATACTTTGCATTGTGTTCCAGCGCTGTCACTTTTCGACATTTTTGTATCTCCATTCCACTTGTCTTCAATTTACCTTTAAATTGAGAAATTATTCCCAGAAAATAAATTAAATGTTTAATCAGACAGAAATTAATTCAATCCCCTGGACTTTGATTCCGAATCACTTTACTGTGAGCGGTCCTTAAAACACTTCTGGAATCCAAGAACTCACCTCTTTATTTGAGCAATAGTGTCTTTTAGTTTGCCTATCCTGTGCTGTAATTGTTTTAATAATATTATCTCCATAAATCACTTTTGCAGTCACTTCTTTCACCAGGACATCCAGAGCTGCATCTACAACTTCTATAACCCTGAAATATCCCAAAATACACACCAGAACAGTTCCTTCGTTAATGGATATGGTCAATAGAGTTAAAGCACAACTGTTTTCTTGTCATCTGTGGTTCTGTAGGTTGTACTTTGGCCTTTGAAATGGAAGGCTGTGGGGCCATCCAGAGCACAAGAGTCTACCAGGCATTCTCAACCTGATGCCCACAAACCCACTGCTTAATGGTATTGGTTTATGGCATAAAGAAAAAGGTTGGGAACCCCTGACTAGGCTAACACTCCAATGTAATTCCAAAGATAGATTGTGCCACAAAGGCTGTATTCTTTCAACCCAATCTGTCCTTTCATTGAGATGTAAATGATCTCCAGGTGAACTAACATCCAGCAATATCTGATTTCTGCTTCCTAAGGGCTTGCAGTGCATAAACATTCTGCCTGTTTCTTATCCCATGAACCAATTAAACTTTATTTAAACAAGAACTTCTGCAGATGCTGGAAATCCAAAGCTACACACACAAGACGCTGGAGGAACTCGGCAGATCAGGCTGCATCTATGGAAATAAATGAACAGCCAACGCTTCTGGCTGAGGCCCTTCTTCAGAATGGAAAGGGTAAGACAACAGAATAAAAAATTGAGGGAGAGGAAAGAGGACAGCTAGAAGTTGATAGGTTAAGCCAGGCAGGTAGGAAAAGTAAAGGGATAGAGAAGAAGGAATCTGATAAGAGAGGACAGTGGATCATAGGAGAAAGGGAAGTAGGAGTGGATTCAGGGGATGTGATAGGCAGGTGAGAGAGCTAAGAGGCCATAGTGGGAAATAGAAGAAGGGAGGGGGAGGAATTTTTTTTTTTTTTTTAAATCAGAAGGAAATATCTATATTTATGCCATTAGGTTGGAGGCTACCAAGATGGAATCCTCCATCCTGAGGGTGGCCTTATCATGGAACAAGAGGAGGCCATGGGCCGAAATGCCGGAACAGCAATGAGAATCAGAATGAAAAGGTTTGGCCATCGAGAAGTTCCACTTATGGTGGATGGAATGGAGGTGCTCAATGAAGCAGTCTCCCAATTTATGACAGGTCTCATCAATATAGAGGAAACCACATTGGGAGCACCAGACACCATTAATGGCCTCGGCAGATTCACAGGTGAAGCGTTGCCTTATGCGGAAGGATTACTTGGGGCTTTGAATGGTGGGGGGGGGGGGGCCGAGGAAGGAAGTGAATGGGCAGGTGCAGCGCTTTGGCCACATGCAGGGATAAGTGCCGGGAAGGAGATTAGTGGGGAGCGACAAATGGACAAGGGAATCATGGAGGAAGTGATCCCTGTGAAAAGCAGAGAGATGGGGGTGAGGTACAGATACGTTTGGTGGTAGGATCCCTTTTGATACGGCGGAAGTTGTGGAGAATGATGTGTTGAATATGGAGGCTCATGGGGTAGTAGGTAAAGACAAGATGAACTCTATCATGTTGAGGCGATAGGACGATGGGTGAATGCAGATGTTCAGGTAGTAGAGGAGATGTGGGTGAGTGCAGCATCAATGGTGGAAGGAGGGAAATGCTGTTCTTCGAGGAAGAAGGGCATCTCTGGTGTCCTGGAAAGGAAAGTTGCATCCTGGGAACAGACGAGGTGGAAATGAAGGAACTGAGAAAAGGGAATAGCATTTTTACAGGAGACAGGATGTGAAGAGGTATAGTTAAGAGAACCGTGGGAATTGGTAGATTTACACAAGATGTCGGTTGACAGTTTGTCTCTAGAGACAGAGACAGAAAGATTGAGAAAAGGGACGGAAGTGTCAGAGATGAACCAAGTAAATTTAAAGGCTAGTGGATGTAGAGGCAAAGTTGATGAAAGTGGCAAAGTTTAATTTACTGGTGATAAACACTTTAGGTCAACTCCAGGCATCACAAGATACAAAGTTAAGTTCAAATCTTTTTTTCTCTCTTTCAAGAGAATTGATGATAATCAGCACCTGTGTGGTAAACCTGCAAGTGAGTTCTTTAGCACCATTAAGCAAATTCAAATTATGGCCTTCAGGAATTAATGTCAAAACTATGTGCTAAACACAATGTCAATTTAGTGTCTGTTTCTGCAAAGTAATTGGCAAGATACCTAAGAAAACGGAAAGCCTGATACTTCATCTTTAATAATATCACTATTTAGCAGTTTAGAAAAATAAATCTGTATACCATGTCATAATCAGTTTACATGACATGCAGCATTTAGAAATTTGACAGCTGACATACAAAAGAGCACTATGAATATGGAACAGGAAAAGACATTTTTACTCCTTGAAGATTCTCTGTTCATACAATAAAGTCATGGCTGAACTTCCACTGTACTGTCTTGATTTCCGTATAATCTCGTTTATCAAGGTTTTGCTGTGCAGAAATTACCTGCATTAATTTACCATTTAGTCAGTTTTCCGATTTTGCTCCACAGTTTTGACAATGGTATTAATAATCACATAATGCATCAAATTGTGACAGCACAAAGTGGAGAAGCCTATTTCCACTTTAACACCAAGGGTAATAATACTTTTTTTCAACCTTAAAGGAAATGGTACGCAAACCTTTGGGTTCAGATATGTACATGGGCATGCTCAGAGCTTTCAGATAGTATACAAAGCCTATGTAGTATCACATGTTAAATTCTACTACATATGTAAGCCCCATGACAGTACTGAAGCCAGTCTTCATTAGAAGGTCTGCTTCGAGGCTCCAATTTGCCTGGAGCATCAAACTTATCTACCTTTCCCTTTGTAATGATTCATCAAGCAACCCCTTCCAGTGCCTCCTCCTCTGCCCACCCCACTGCCAACCCCTTCCTTTCCAGTCCTGATGAAGGGTCTCATCTCAGAACAATAGTACATTTCCCTCTATTGAAACTGCTTGACCTGCTGAGCTCCTCCAGTACTTTGTGTGTGTTAACCCCCTCCAATTCTTCCTCTCGCTCTGTTCTAAAAGTCCTTTCCTTGAAATAGCCTGTGTCAAAGTGAGCAGAATTTGGCTCTGGTCTACTTGGATTTTCTGACTGCAATGTAACCAAGAGACATTACCAAAAAGGTAGGTTAAAAACATGTACTTTAACATTTAAAGAGGATGCTGTCCAAGTTACATGCCATCTTGGACAATGTCTCCCATCCACTACATAATGTACTGGTTGGGAACAGGAGTACATTCAGCCAGAGACTCATTCCACTAAGATGCAACACAGAGCATCATAGGAATTCATTCCTGCCTGTGGCCATCAAACTTTACAACTCCTCCCTTGGAGGGTCAGACACCCTGAGCCAATAGACTGGTCCTGGACTTATTTCCTGGCATAATTTACATATTACTATTTAATTATTTATGGTTTTATTACTATTTAATTATTTATGGTGCAACTGTAACGAAAACCAATTTCCCCTGGGATCAATAAAGTATGACTATGACAATTTAAAATGGAGCTGGGAAGACCACAATAGCCCTGCTGGTTATTACCTGGTGTGAGCTGCCTTTCCCACCTAGCCATTGTCTGACTTATCTGAAAATCACTGCCAGAGCCTAAAATTCTTTCATCTAAAGGCATTTCAGTCTCCAACAGGAGTTTCTGAAAATGTGGAAGAGGACCAACAATCAAGTTCACAATCTGCATAATGGATTCCCAAAATTTCATGCAAATCCAATAATCACCGTTCAGCAGAAGTTATAATTCCACTGCACCGCTTCTCTTCAAAAGATTTTATTCTGCATTATTAAACTGGGCAACTTCAAATACAAACACGAGAAAACCTGCAGGTGCTGGAAATCCAAAGAAACACATACGAAATGCTGGAGGAACTCAGCAGGTCAGGCAGCATCTATGGAAAAGACTAAACAGTCAACATTTCAGGCTGAGACCCTTTATCAAATATTCAGCTGTGGAATAGTGCCCCAGCCGGCTTCAATGTGCACTGTAATGTACTATTACTCTAATCCCTCTATCATGAGAATTTACTTTTTTTTCCCTTTCTCTGACTTGATTCATGTGACTGAAAGAAGGATGAATCACGTGGTAGAAATCGATTCTTCCTGGTGTAAGTAAGTACAGCATCACTCTCATCTTCCTCCTCCTCTTCTAATGGTTCCAAAATTATGAGATCACTGTTATAGAGACTTCTGAGTATTTCTTCGCAGTAGTACGGCACTCCGTAGCTACGTTCCATCAGCAATCTGTCACCAGAAAATAAAGACAGACAATGGCTACATCAAATACAACATCATTCATTATCTGTGACATTATTGAGTCTTATCGGTCCTTCTAAAATTCCGTAGGACATGGAGCACATCACCAGTCCTTAAATCCTCCACTATAATTTTTTCTTTAGAATCAGATTCAGGATTAATATCACCGGGATATGTCATGATATTTGTTGGCTTTGCAGCAGTAGGACAATGCAATACATATAATAGTAGAGAAAAAAACTGAATTACAGTAAGCATATATATATATATATATATATATATATTAAATAGTTAATTAAATAAATAGTGCAAAAATAGAAATTAAAAAGTAGCGAGGTAGTGTTCATTGGTTCAATGTCCTTTCAGAAACCTGATGGCAGAGGGGAAGAAGCTGTTCCTGAATCATTGACTGTGTGTCTTCAGGATTCTGTACCTCCTCCCTGATGGTAGCAATGAGAACAAGGCATGACCTGGGTGATAGGGGTCCTTAATGATGGGCACCACCTTTTAGAGATATTGCTCCTTGAAGATGTCCTGGATACTATGGAGGCTATTGCCCAGGATGGAGCTGACTAAGTTTACAAATCTCTGCAGCTTATTTCACTCCTGTGTAGTAGACTACCGTTCCCATACCCTACGGTGATGCAGCATGGTAGATCTGTGGAAATCTGAAAGTGTTTTTTTGGTGACATACGAAATCTCAAACTCCCAATGAAATATAGCTGCAGTCGAGCCTTCTTTATAGCTGCATCAACATGTTGGACGCAGGATACAGCCGCAGCGATATTGACGCCCAGAAATTTGAAGCTGCTCACTCTTCCCATTTCTGATCCCTCTATGGGGACTGGTGCGTGCTTCCTGAATTGGACCATTACATAGACTAATTTGACAGAAAATATATAAATCGGTGAAGTTGGTGCACTAGAATGAAGTACAGACTGTGTTCACTACTCATGTGGAGCAGCACGGTAGCGTAGTGGTTAACACAAAACTATACAGTGCAGGCAACCTGAGCTTAATTCCCAGTGCTGTCTGTAAGGAGCTTGTACGTTCTCCCCATGATTGTGTGGGTTTCCTCTGGGTGCTCTTATTTCCTCCCACAGTCCAAAGACATACTGGTTTGTAGGTTAATTGGGTCATTGTAAATTCTGCTACGATTAGGCTAGGGTTAAATCAGGGGTTGCTGGGTTGTGCGGCCAAAAGGGTCAATCCCACATGGTATCTCAATAAATAAATAATCAGGTTCCTTTTGTCAGAGATGGAAGAGTGAGGAAACAGATTCGTTTTAGTTCATGGAGAAGGTTGGAGGGAAGGGGGAGGGGGGGAGAGGTAGAATATAGGAATACCCCTGATGGTTTGAAACCGGGTGATTTAATGTGGAAATGAAAGTCCATGGACAAGTTAAACTTTAATAAACTTTTCTAGATGCAGAAGGGAGAGTACCCTAACTGCATCAGGGTCTGGTATGGAAACACCAATGCCCAAGGATGATAAAGTCTACAGAAAGTGGTGGATACACCCAGACCAGGGCAGATCTCTCCCCACCATTGAGCACACTTACATGGAGTGATGCCGCAAGAAAGCAGCATCCATCAGAAATTCCTCCACCAACCAGGCCATGTTCGCTTCTTGCTAATACCATTGGGCAGAAGATGCAGAAGCCTTCGATCCCACACTACCATGGTTAGAAACAGTTATTACCCTGCAACCGTCAGACTCCTCAACTGGCACAGATAACTTGAATCACCACAGCTCTGAACTGATTCTACAACCTACGGCCTCACTTTCAAGGGCTCTGCAACTCTTGATCCCAATAATTTTTTTTTAATTGCACAATTTCTATTCTTTTGCCTATTCGTTGTTTGTCATTGCTTATGTATTGTTTCTCATAAATTCTGTTGTGCTTCTTTATTTTCCTGTAAAAGCATTCAAAACATCAATCTCGAGGTAATATTTTGCAAGATGTATGTAATTTGAACATACACTTGAAATAATGCAGATTGAGCTTGTCTGTGTAATGTGTTGCTAAAATAAGATTATAGAATTTGTCCTACAGGCCGGATTACACAAATAAAAAGAACTGATGAGAAGCAGAAAGAAAGAGTGAGTTATCAAAGTTGGAGAATTGAACCTTGAAGACTGCAAGATGTGGTATTACTCCCCATAATTGCACTGGGCCTCAGTGTAACAGTAGAGACCACAGACAGATGATCAAAGTAGGAGTGGGATGATCAGAGGAAGACGAATGGAATCTCAGGGTCATTCCAATAGCCTACATGCTGGTGTTCTACAAAGCCATCACGCAGTCTCCATCTGATACCTCTGATACAGAGTAGCTCATATCAAGATCGCGAAATATACTGCACCAAACTGGAAGTAGAAGAAATGAATTCATCTAGAGACACAGTCTGGGTCCCAAGATGGTGGGGAAGGAAGAGCTGAAAGCAGTGTGGCTGCATGGAAAGTACCACAAGGCAGAGCATGGTAGAAGAATGGACCTGGCAGTCACAAGAGGAGCAATGTCTTCAAGGTGCTGAAGGGAGAAAGGCAGAGGATATGCAGCCAGTGTGGAACCTGGCTGCAGAAGGTGGAAATAGTGAAAGATTATCCACTGAATGTGGAGACTCATAAAATGCTGGAGGGACTCATCAGGCGCCATCTCTGGAAGGAAAAGGACAGTCAATGTCTCTGGCGAAGATCCTTCATCAGGACTGGAAAGAAAGAGGGCATGAGATGGCAGGTGTAATTAGGTGAATCCTATTGAGAGGGGGAGGATAGAGTGATGTGAGAGGCTGGGAGGTGATAGGTGGAAGAAACAATGATCTGAACAAGATGGAATTTGACAGAAGACAGTAGACTATGAAATAAAAGGGAGGAGGAGGAAGGTGCGGCTGAAGAGGAATGGTGAAGGGGAAACAAAATCAGGTTGGGGGGAGGGGGTTGAGGAGAAGAAACAAAGGGGAGTGGTTACTGGAAACTAGAGATGGCATCAGGTTCAAGACTACCAAGACAGAATATGAGGTATTTTCCCTCTTAAACCGTGTCTTATCTCATCCTGGGAGAAGAGAAGTGGAATTAAATTATCTGACCACTGAGCAATCTTGGCTGTTATGGAAAGAACAACAACAAAGGTGCTCAATGGAGCAATCCCTCAATAGAGTTGGAAGGTAAAGACCAGGGTAAATCTACTTGGAATTTCTAAAGAATAGAAGCTAAAAGTAGGCAAACATTGAAGCAAGTATATAGACAATTCCTTCCTTACACTGGAATACCTTTGGGCCTAATCTTAAGGAATGTAGCTGGGCATGTATAAGTAATATCAATGGGAGAGCATTCTGGAAATAGTGACTATAGTTGCAAGATGGTTATGGTAATGGATAAACGTGGCTCCAATTGAGGAAAGGCAGAATTCCTCTTAAAAGACAAATCCTGTTAAAAATAGACTGGGAGCAGCACCTCACAGGTAGCAAGTGGAAGTCATTCTAAACTGGTGAAAAGACGATATTCCAATTATTTTCATAGTGGTGAAAGGAAAATACATCCAAAGTACTGTGGGTGGGATGAGCAGTGACTGGGGAGTGAGTGACCAGAAATTGCCAGGAGATCGGGCATGACCTGTGTATGTATCATGACTTGAAGGAGACTAAAAACTGGGCGACATAGTCTGAAGCATATTTCCTTAGCAACTTTTCATTCTAAATGAGTCCTTTACTGCGTAACGTAATGTACCATCAGAATCAATTTCTGAACAGAATATTTGACCACTTTTTAAATTTTTGGGGCAGCTAACCAGTTAACAACTAACAACTGAAACTAACGTTTTTTAGGACCAATAATTAGCAAAATATAATGAAAGCCCTGATACTTCTATTTAATTTTTTAAAAAAGTTTCATGTAGATGTTTTCATTAATTCAGCTTGTACAGTATATCACCATTAGATTCCTTACTTACATCTCCAGCTCTCGCGGAATACTAATGACCCCCAAGATTTGGCAGGCTAGTGGACGGATTATAGTTGGATCCAAGCCTGAAAGCTTTACATATGAAGTCTTCTTGCTTCTCATTATCATCATTGCAGCTTGGCATGGCGGTTTCTCTACTGTGAATGGTCTCAGCGCCATGACCATGAACAAAGGGAGGCCTGCACGCATTTGCAAAATGAGCTCCCATGATGGTGTGTCAATGTATTGAACTTGGTCAATGACCAGCAGCACAGTATCGTTTGTAACATTCTACAGAGAATACAGCAGGAACAGGCAATCAGTGATTCATTTGAAAATTACCTCTAGTTGAAATATTTGCAAACAAGATACAAATGATTTCTATATAAATTATTTTATTTGAGGCTTTATGCATGCTCTATTATAATCTGATTTCTTTGATATACCTTTCTCTTTCTCAGTTATCTCCAGGGTTTTGCCAGTTTGTAAAACTCAATCTGCTAAAGTATTTACCTACTGGTACTGAAGCACCTCTAAAATTTATTTTAATGATTATACAATATTTTTACATATTATTCCTACAGAATTATCGTGTATATATACTGGGAAAGGTGTTATACATAAACTCATCCTTTTAAGCTTTAATTATCGTCATTTCAATATCTGAGATTCTGCATATAATCAATCCTATAAATGTGCTTTCATATCAAAAAGGCAATCCACTCCAGAATGACCAGTCAGGTAATAAACACAGCTTTCAGCGCAGTGTCCACACCCTGAAACAATCAATTAGAAGTTATGACTACAATACAGAGAAAACCTTTGGCGATCTCATTTGGTTAAATTACTTCATTTACTTTTAATTATTGACCACAATACATCAGTTGGTATAATAAACAATCAATAATTCTGTGTAAACACCATGATAAAGAATTTTGTGGTGGGGTGAAGTTACATCTCTACCAAAGGCTGTGCAAGGTGCTCCCTAGACAAGGTGCAGCACCTGCTTACTGACCCCCCCCCCCACCCCCCACCCTGGATCAGGGTGGCGTGAAGCCATGGGAGCAGATGATGCATATCACAAGTCCTGGTTATGCGACCACTGACACCAGGCAGACAATCTCTGAAGAGTATTGATAATGGCTTATGTCACCCATCTTGTAACTCACTGCCCAGGTGGCAATGGCAAACCACTTCTGTTGAAAAATTTGCCAAGAACAATCATGCCCACATCAAGACCAAGATCGCCCACATCATACCACATGCTACATAACGAATGAACAAATGGGACAATCATTTGGCACATCTCATTCAATAGAGACTAATCCTGCACCATATAAATATATATATATTGCTTTAATTTTACAATTACAGAGTAACATCTTATATAAGCATTTCCTTCTAAATGTGTTGATTCATCATTTCAAATATTTAATGTCTTCAAGCAACCATCAGGGCCTGATTCTAGCCATGGCATATCAGCAGCACTAACTACATCAAAAACATTGTTAAGCAGACAGGAACCAAAGCGCTCAGTACTTCAGAACCTTATTGTGTATTTGGTACGTGGCCTGAAATGCATTGGTTTTTGAAAGTTAGTCAAGCAATTACCTGCTTGATCACTGCAATCACATAATTTCGAAATGCCCTGTGCTTGGTCCTACTGTCCATGAGGGAGACTCTTTCGGAAATTGGAAACTGAAAAACAAAATGAATACATTGTACTATTCAAACCCTGCCCTAGATATCATTACTCATATCCAAATGGAATGCAGGATAGACACTGTGCTATGAGAAGCATCATACTTCTTTCGCTCTTTCCCTTGACTGACTGGCTAAGTTTAAAGATTCAAAGATATATTATCAAAGTATGCATGCAGTATACAACCCTGAGATTCATCTTCCCGCAGACAGCCATGAAACAAAAAAACACCATGGAACTGGTTCAAAGGAAACATCAAACACCTCACGCACAAAACAAGTCACGCAAACAGCAAAAAACACAGAATATAAAACATCAAACCATTGAAACAGTCTAGGAGTGTTTGTACAGTTTAGTTCAGTTCAATTTAGCTTGTGTTAGTAATTCAGGAGCCTCAAAAAATAACAAGGAGAATGCGAATGCACACCCCAACGTATGCACAACTTGAATCAACCATAAAGTAGTAGCTGGGTAGAAGAAAGTGTGACTCCTGCATTACGGGGAGTGGTGATTGTGTTATTGGAGTCAAAAAAAATTTTATTTTATTTAGTTTGTTTTCCACATAAATTTTGTGAAACCAGATTTTTATTATGTATTAAAGATAATTGTTCGGCAGTGATTTGTGAATTCCCTAAGAGCACAATTCCATGAAGCAAATTGCTGTAATGTAGGGATCTCCTGTATTCATGAAACAACTACAATATCATATGTCCGTGATAATGAATCTGACTCTGACAAATTACAAAAGAATTCTGACAAAATTAAACTTCATGGGCCTTTGTTCAACGTCCATTTATTATCAAGGTATGTACACATGATACAACTTTGAGAGTCACCTTCTTACAGGCAACCACAAAGAAAGAAACCCAATAAGAAATCATTAAAAAAAAAGAGCAATGCACTCAATGCACAGAGAGAACCCCCCCCCCCCCACCAACAAATCATGCAAACAATAAAGAAACAGCATTTGGATGGTAAGTGAGTCCATAGGCTTGAAGCCCAGAGCAGCTGGAGCAGGCCCAAGCCTCAGTTCATCGCACAGTGGAGCAAATCGCCACGGAGCTTGCAGCCATGAAGCCTGGAGCAGGCCCACAGCCTCGGCCTCGGTTCAGAGAAGAGCGGAGCAGTGAGCAAATCTACAAAGCGACTGATATATAGGAGGTGGAACACTGCTGATTATAAATGTCAGATTTGGATGGTTCGAAGGATGATCCTGATTAGCTCTTGGCTTGGATAGCTGGGATAGCCTGGTACAAGACCACGCCACCCGAATGTGAACTAGTAGCCTAATAAAATTATTTATTAACACAAGAAAGTCTGTAGATGCTGGAAATCCAAAGCAATACACATAAAATGCTGGAGGAACGCAACAAGCCAGGCAGCATCAATGGAAATGATTAAACAGTCGACATTTTGGGTTGAGACCCTTCATCAGGACTGAGAAGGAAGGGGGAAGATGCCAGAATAAAAAGGTGGGGGGGGGGGAAAGAGAGAGAGAGAATGGAGGCTAGCTGGAGGGTGAAGCGTGAAGCCAGGTGGGTGCAGAAGATCAAGGGCTGGAGAAGAAAGAATCTGATAGGAGAGGAGCATGGACTATATTTATTTTTATTATTTAGAGATACAGCACAGAACAGGCCCTTATGACTCACTAAACCACCCTGCTCAGCAACCAGCGATTTAACCCCTAGCCTAAACACAGGACAATTTAGTGACCCATTAGCCCACTAACCGTAAAGTCTTTGGACTGTGGGAGAAAACCAGATCACCCGGAGGAAACCCACTTTGCACATGGGAAGAACGTACACACTTTCTTACAGAGGACACCAGAATTGAATTCCAAACTGCGATAGCCTGATCTGTAACAGCGTTGCACTAACTGCTACACTACTGTGGTACCACATAAAGATGGTTTACATGCAATTAAGGCACTGGTGTTACTAGGAATACTCAGAAAGCTCCCTGAAGGAACCATTGGCATCCACTTGTTCAATTCCCTCAGCAATCCTAATGGTTCTGGGAATCAGAATGGTAGATTCCCATGATTACCTTTTCAACTGTGGCACCCAGGACCACAATGACGCCTGTCCTGACTTCCAAAAAGCTTGCTCTACATTCATGATGGCATAACACTAACAAGGCACCATATCAAGTCTGACAGATCTATTTCTCTGAGGAGTGCAGCTTCAGCAATAAGGTATTCCACTGGATTGAGATCTCACCTATTTGTTTAATTGCCTCTAAGATTTGCACTTGAATTGAATAGTCATAATAGTGCTGGAAACCACAGTTATTTTAAAAAATAGTACTTTCTATAACATTTGTACTTTTTAACAAACTCATGTATTTTCACACTCACTGGCAGAAAGCAATACAGCAGCTAAACTAAGTTTGTCACATTTCTCATTTTTCATTGGCCAAGTATTAGCACATTACCCACGTGATGTAATTGTTTTAATTATGTAGCCTACTAACTAATTCATTCCTATCAAAGGAATTTTCCTCATCTTATTATAAAAGTGGTAAGATTTTTCAGAGGTGCGAATTTGAATTGTTGATTCCTTTGTCTTTGCATTCACCTCTAAGCATCATTTCTTGGCTTGTTATTTAGTTTGCCTGGTATGTGTATGTTTGTTTGTACTCTAAAATAATCTGAACTCTTAGAATTAAGGCTACATGTCATTCCTGACTCCCGGAAGAACCCCAAGGATCCTAAAGCAAACAGACATCCAACAATAGCCTCGTTGTCCGTGGGACACTGCTGCTCTGAATCATCCCTCCATCTTACTCCTCTTTCCAGGTAGATACAGCACACTGGTACAGGTTAGACATGCCACCTAGGAATTTTTCCTCAGAGCTCGAGGAATGCTTCATAAATTAAATGGACTGGGCAGACATGCTGAGTGTTTCAGACAAGGATGACTTGGAAAATTTTAAGAGTAAGATTTATGTCTTTGTCAAAAACTGCAACCATTCTGCAGTTCTATCTCCCAGTTTCCTACCACGGGGAAGGGGGCGACAAAACAACTGAGGCAAACTCTAGAAAAGATTTCCTCGTTTTAAATTAGTCTCACACATTAGAGCCATTCTCACAGTTTGATCATTCATCCGGATAGGACCATGGTGGGCAGTTATGTGATGCTGATGACCAAACAGTTTTAGAGCACAGTGAACACAAGAGTAGTTTTTAATGTAGAAAGGAAAAGACTTAAGACTGCTTTAGAAAATATTATACAATATGCAAAACATTGTCGTGTGGCCAAGTGGTTAAGGCGTTGGACTAGTGATCTGAAGGTCACAAGTTCGAACCTCAGGTAAGGCAGCGTAATTGTGTCCTTGAGCAAGGCACTAGATGAAAATATTCCAAGTTCGAAGTAAATTTATTAGCAAGGTACATATACGTCACCATATACAAGCCAGAGGTTCGTTTTCTTGTGGGTACCAAGAAAAGCCAAGAATCTCAGCTGGTACATGCAGAATTCACTGATTACATTTTATTTTGGATATTTGCTCCTGACACATCAGTCTCTGCTCTTCAAAGAGGGCTGCAAAATAAATAATGATATTCTCTCTTTTCTACAAGATGGATGAAAGAACAAGCCATGGCTACAGTATTGAGTATGTGTGGAACCTACCACAGCAGCTCTCCACATCTTCCTTGGCAGCATTTTCCAAACTTGTAATCTACATCATTTAAGAAGGGCATATTCAGCTGCTGCACAGAGACAACCTAATTAATTTGCACATCATTCTTAGTTAGACAGGATATTTCCACATCAATTAAAATTTTGATGAGGATTAAAATTTTGGAAGGTACTACTTCACAACTCAGCACAAGCATCTTCACCTGACAGATTGCCTCAATATAGCATCGACATCCTGTACTTTGTGTTGCATTACTTGCCAAAGCAAATAAAAATTCCTCACAGGTGTGGAATCAGTTAAAAAGTGGCCGCCAGCCAATAAAGGAGACATTAGACAGGTAAGGAAGGTAGGCTTATCAATGTCTTCACACAGCAGATAAAGACAAACAAGAAATGATGACCTTGTTACCAATGCCTATATCTCAGTTATGATCAAAATCAGAGCTTCCAGCAGGGATAATATCAGGAACAGACTGCCTTGATTAACAAATGCAATTAACAATCTCCCCCCCTAAAGCCAGAAAACAAATTGGACTGCTTGACTAAAGGAAAAAAATTAGAAATATTAAATGACAGTTAATTTTATTTTCGGTCAAATACCACATTAACTCCAAGATCAAATTTCTATTCATTTACACTTCATAAACAAGATATACTTTGATAAATGGAAGATAATGAGCCCATCTCCAAATACACATTGCAATATTTTCAATGTTTGTGCTCATCACTTATTTTATGTGCATTTTTTTGGCTTGGCAAATGCCCTGAAATTTGTTACACACTCAGTGGCCACATTTATTAGGTACAACTGCTGGCTCATGGAAATACCTAGTCAGCCAATCATCTGGTAGCAACTCAATTCAACGTACATTTATTATCAATGTATTATACAACCCTGAGATTTGTCTTCCCCACAGACAGCCATGAAACAAAGAAAACCAGGGAGTCCATTCAAAGAAAAACATCAAGCCCTCCCCAGTGTGAAAAATAGCAAAAAAGAGTGAAAAGCATAGAATATAAAACATTGAACCAGTCCAGGCATATTCAGTTCAGTTCGAACTAGCACTGTATCGTTCATTATTGGCAGTCCTCCCCAAAGTCGCACAAAATAGCAATAAAAAAAGAGTAACCAGAAACCAGAATCATACTGTAGCATGAACTGCAGAGTCCAATCCACAAACCGTATCAATTAAACCTTGCCCAAGACCCAGGACTCCAGCACCATCCATCGAGGGGGGGGGGAGAGAGGGGGGGGGGGGAGAGAGGGGGGGAGAGGGGGGGGGGAGAGAGGGGGGGGGGAGAGAGGGGGGGGGAGAGGGGGGGGGGAGAGGGGGGGGGGGAGAGGGGGGGGGGGAGAGGGGGGGGGGGAGAGAGGGGGGGGGAGAGAGGGGGGGGGAGAGAGGGGGGGGGAGAGAGGGGGGGGAGAGAGGGGGGGGAGAGAGGGGGGGGAGAGAGGGGGGGGAGAGAGGGGGGGGGAGAGAGGGGGGGGAGAGAGGGGGGGGAGAGAGGGGGGGGAGAGAGGGGGGGGGAGAGAGGGGGGGGGAGAGAGGGGGGGGAGAGAGGGGGGGGAGAGAGGGGGGGGGAGAGAGGGGGGGGGAGAGAGGGGGGGGGAGAGAGGGGGGGGGAGAGAGGGGGGGGGAGAGAGGGGGGGGGAGAGGGGGGGGGAGAGGGGGGGGGAGAGGGGGGGGGAGAGGGGGGGGGAGAGGGGGGGGGAGAGGGGGGGGGGAGAGGGGGGGGGAGAGAGGGGGGGGGAGAGAGGGGGGGGGGAGAGAGGGGGGGGGGGAGAGGGGGGGGGGAGAGGGGGGGGGGAGAGGGGGGGGGGAGAGGGGGGGGGGAGAGAGGGGGGGGGAGAGAGGGGGGGGGAGAGAGGGGGGGGGAGAGAGGGGGGGGGAGAGAGGGGGGGGGAGAGAGGGGGGGGGAGAGAGGGGGGGGGAGAGAGGGGGGGGGAGAGAGGGGGGGGGAGAGAGGGGGGGGGAGAGAGGGGGGGGGAGAGAGGGGGGGGGAGAGAGGGGGGGGGAGAGAGGGGGGGGGAGAGAGGGGGGGGGAGAGAGGGGGGGGAGAGAGGGGGGGGAGAGAGGGGGGGGAGAGAGGGGGGGGAGAGAGGGGGGGGAGAGAGGGGGGGGAGAGAGGGGGGGGAGAGAGGGGGGGGAGAGAGGGGGGGGAGAGAGGGGGGGGAGAGAGGGGGGGGAGAGAGGGGGGGGAGAGAGGGGGGGGAGAGAGGGGGGGGGAGAGAGAGCGTCACACACAGACATCTTTCTCCAGCAGCAGCAAGCGAGAGGCTGATAGATGCAGCTAAACACACACGTGCCTTTCGCCCTCGCCTTGATGAATACAATCCTCCTCGACGTTTTAATCAGCAAGATCAGCGAGAAATGGAGTCAACCATGGGCTCATGCCCAGTCTCCAGGCTTCCTGGCTTCTAGGCCACCTCTTTCACTCAAAACTTCACCAAACACTCTCAGAGAAAGCATAGAGCCAGATTGCTTAATGGGCCTGAAAGCACCCCATCAAAACATAGATCACAGGCTCCAACAGGAGCTGGCCACATTTTAAGAAAAAAAATGAAAGTAGTAGTTTCGTGAACTATCTGAAGGGTGTCACCCTTGGTCACATTGTTCACCAGCACCATCTTCTTCCAGAATCATAATGTATAAACGCCTGCAGATATGGTTCAGTTGTTGTTCAAATCCAGACCTCTGAATGGGGGAAGAAATATGACTGTTGGTGCCAGATGGGGTGGTTTGAGTTTCTCAGAAATTGCTGATCTACTGGGATTTTCACACACAACAGTCTCTAGAGTTTACAGAGAATGGTGTAAAAACCAAAAAATCCAGTGAGCCACGATTCTCTGGGTGAGGAGACGGTGAAACAGAGAGACAGAGAGACAGATTAGAGGAGAATGGCCAGACAGGTTCAAGTTGACAGGAAAGTGACATAAACACACATTGCACCAGTGGTGTGCAGAAGAGCGTCTCAGAATGCATATGTTGAATCTTGAAGAGGATGGACTTCAGCAGCAACACATCACAGACAGACACTCAGAGGTCACTTTATTAGGGGTACAAAGTACCTGTTAAAGTGGTCACTGAGTATAGATTCAATAGTTATAGTTCAGATACGAGTTGCAACTAAATCTTTCTTATGGGAAAATGACAGCTTTGTTAAGATAATATGGGATTAAGTATACTGAAATACAAGGGGCCTGAGCTGCGGCTGACTGGAGGAAAGAGAAAAATGCTGAAATAGCTTTCATATCTCTAGGTCTAGGTCCTATAGGTCAGATAATTGATTCTTATTGGCATAGAGTGCTGCATACATTAAAGCAAACGTCTGTATAATTAACTTCAATGTCTGTGGTTCAGTATTTCAGAGAATGATGTACGTTTCTTGGTTCTTCACTGCTATATTATTGAGTTAAGTTAAAGAAGGCTATTCATCCCTTTGTGTCCAGTGCTGGCTCTCATCAATCCCATTCCCCCATTCCCTTTAATCTATTCTCTCTTGTGCCTAACAGCTCCATTCCAATTCTCCTATTACTCAATACAAGGGTTAATTTACAGAAACCAAGTCACATTCCCACCAGCACATCCATTGGATTTTGGTGAAAATGGGAACACCTTGGGGGAGTCACAAGAAGAAAGTGCAAACTTCACCAAGAAAGCACCAGAGGACACGGCTGAACCCATAGGCAGACGCTGTGCTTGTGCCCATGAACCTGAATTGAGAGATTCCAGACCACGAGCTTCCGGAAGATCCTTCGTATCTTCTGTCCAAGAAAGATCTCCGACCTCACCCTATTCCTTCGGTGTCATCAAGAGAACATGGCCACACTCATCTTGAGGAAAGTTTGGAGATGGATTGGGCATGTGATGAGAAGACAGGCTAACTCCATCATCTAGACAGCTTGTCAATAGACTCCTGAAGACCAGAGGAAACACAGGAGACCAAAGGCAACTTGGTGCCATACTGTAGAAGTAGAAATTAAGATGCTGAACCACACCTGGGGCACAGTAGAGAAGACAGCCAAGGGAAGACAGAGGAGGAGGACCTTCATTGCTGCCAAAAATGACAGCAGCATATTGGGAGGAGAAGATGGCGACGTGACACAGCTCGCAAAGGCCACTCCGGTGGTGATGTCTGTTATTTGTCAAGTAGGGTGCCATGCACAATCCTGATTTGATGGAGACGGACGTGAGGAACATCTGGTGAAACTTCTGAAATGCCTGCTTCGCTGTTGCTGCTACTGTGTGGTCCAGAATCTCTGGAGGGGAAGGCACTGAGTCGTCGGCTTTGCTTGCTGCTCGGCAGCCGGGGCAGGATTGAAGTGCTCAGCAAAGGATGGTGCTCGGTGCTCAGTGTTGGAGGGCTGGTCGGAGGCTCAAGGTTTTCAGACGGACTCAAGAGTCCGCTGCAGTCAGGTGCTTCCAATGGTGCTGCATCAGCAAGTTTGTGGCGCTTGGAGGTTCATGGCAGGGAGAGTTTCTCCCTTCTACCATCTGAGTGAGATGATGAGGCTATTGGGACTTTGAGACTTTTTTTTACCGTGCCCATGGTCTGCTCTTTATCAAATTACATTATTGCTTTGCACTGTTGTAACTATATGTTATAATTATGTGGTTTTGTCAGTTTTAGTCTTGGTTTATCCTGTGTTTCTTGTGATATTATTCTGGAGGAACATTGTATCATTTTTTAGTGCATGCATTTCTAAATGACAATAAACGAGGATTGAGTGTCCTCATAATCTAATCTAATAAATCAGGAATATTAAAAACTGAATTGCAAGGAACCAGCGCATGAAGATCAGTCTTCAGATACACAAGCTGTAAGGTCACAATATATTAAGGTTCACTGATGAGATTGCTTATTTCAGTACCTTTACAAAAAGCAGATCATTTAAGAGACATAAATCTTCAATCAGTTCTGGCTTTGTTATCTTGCTGAGTAAAACTCTTTCTCGTTCTGCATAACTTTTACAGTGGTTCACGTGTAGCAGCAGAGCCATCATGGTTTGAATAGTATAATAGGGTTCCGTGATGTCCATTTTCCCCAGTTCAAATGGTAATACCCTGCGCCAAACATACATAAATAAATTTTTAAAATTCACTTTAATTAAAATGAACATTTCATTTTAAAGGATTTATATTTCCTCATGAATAGAATCCTAGGGTGTGGGTTTGAGAGTAGGCACATGTGATGGCTAACTCCACCTCTCAGAATTAAGGAGTTACCTCAACTAATTAAAATTCCAGGACTTAGTTAAAACTTACCAATAAACTGCCCATCAGAAACTGGCAAAAGTAGAAATAAGACCAAAGATATAGGAACAGAATTCAGTCACTTGCCCAATTGAGTCTGCTCCTCCATTTCATCATGGCTGATGCATTTTCCAACTCAGCCCCAATCTCCTGCTTCTCCCCGTATCCCTTCAAGCTCTGACCAATCAAGCATCTATCAACCTCTGCCTTAAACATATCCAATGACTTGGCCTTCACAGCAGCCTGTCGCAATAAATTCCACAGATTCACCACCCTCTGGCTAAAGAAGTTATTCCTCATTTCCATCCTAAAAGGATGCCCCTCTATTATGAGACTGTGTCCTGTGATTCTTCCCCAACCCCCCAAGCCCCCACAGGAAATATCTTCTCCACATCCACTCGAGCCCTTTCAACTTTCAATAGGGCACAAAGAGGTTACCCTTCATTATTCTGAATTCCAGTGAGAAGAGGTCCAGAGCCAACAAACGCACCTCATATGACAAGCCTTTCAAGTCCAGAATCCTTTTCATGAGCCTCCTTTGAACCCTCTCCAATGTCAGCACATTCTTTCTTGGATAAGGGGGCCAAAACTTTGATCTAATTCTTTTTATGACAAAACTAATATGATTTATTTGAAAAAATATCTGTAATTAATTTATTCTCCCCCAAATGCTTGTTATAAATTATTACAATTAAGACACTAACCTTATTTCTTGAGCTTGTGAAGTACGTATGATTTCAACTAGGAGTCTGCTTTTTCCACACCCAACTGTGCCTTCATACATAATCACCTGACAACAGTTAAGAGATTCCTTGTCCTTTGCCGAAATAAAATTTTTCAGGGCCTTGTGGAAAATCTTCATCTCTTTTTCTCGGCCTTAAAGAAAGAAGATTTGTTAGAGATTGAATGTCAACTTTTAATTAGGAATTACGTGATGGCAGCTGTTAATACAAACAGGAACAAGTGTTCAAAACAAAATCTGGTCAGTGTCAAAGATCAATTAGGAGACATACAGTACTGTACAAAAGTCTTAGGCACCCTAAATATTTTAGATGGTTTCAGATGGTTATGGCCTCCACAAAGCCCTAACCTCAACATTATCAAAGCCACAAAGTCCTGATCTCAACATTATCAAAGCTGTCTGGGATTACTAGAGAGAGAAGCAAATGAGACAGACAAAGTCTGCAGAAGAACTGTAGCAAGTTGTCCAAGGTGGCTGGAACAATCTACCAGCTGATTTTCTTATAAAACTGCATGACTGTGTACTTAAGAGAATTGATACTGTCTAATGGAAAAGGGTGGTCATACCAAATATTGGTTTGATTCAATTTTTTTTTCACTGCTTACTGCTCTTTGCGGTAAATATTTGGATATTTAGGAACTTTCTATTTCATTTTTTTTTTAAAACATCTTCACTGTGCAGAATTTTTTTGGCATGCACAGACCTTTGTACAGTACTATACTTTGGAAATGGACAAGTCAATCACTTCTATTGATAAAGATATTTTATTAAACAATGCAACATTCACCAATATGTTAAAGAGATTGAAACCAGCTGTTGGATGTGGATCATTCTAGTTTTACCATAGAACCATAGAAACTACAGCACAGAACCAGGCCCTTTGGCCCTTCTTGGCTGTGCCAAACCATTTTCTGCCTAGTCCCACTGACCTGCACACGGACCATATCCCTCCATACACCTCCCATCCATGTATCTGTCCAATTTATTCTTAAATGTTAAAAAAGAACCCGCATTTACCACCTCGCCTGGCAGCTCATTCCATTCTCCCACCACTCTCTGTGTGAAGAAGCACCCCCTAATGCTCCCTTTAAACTTTTCCCCCCTCAACCTTAACCCATGTCCTCTGGTTTTTTTCTCCCCTTGCCTCAGTGGAAAAAGCCTGCTTGCATTCACTCTATCTATACCCATCATAATTTTATATACCTCTATCAAATCTCCCCTCATTCTTCTACGCTCCAGGGAATAAAGTCCTAACCTATTCAACCTTTCTCTGTAACTAAGTTTCTCAAGTCCTGGCAACATCCTTGTAAACCTTCTCTGCACTCTTTCAACCTTATTTATATCCTTCCTGTAATTTGGTGACCAAAACTGAACACAACACTCCAGATTCGGCCTCACCAATGCCTTATACAACCTCATCATAACATTCCAGCTCTTATACTCAATACTTTGATTAATAAAGGCCAATGTACCAAAAGCTCTCTTTACGACCCTGTCTACCTGTGATGACACTTTTAGGGAATTTTGTATCTGTATTCCCAGATCCCTCTGTTCCACTGCACTCTTCAGTGCCTTACCATTAACCCTGTATGTTCTACGTTGGTTTGTCCTTCCAACGTGCAATACCTCACACTTGTCAGTATTAAACTCTATCTGCCATTTTTCAGCCCATTTTTCCAGCTGGTCCAAGTCCCTCTGCAGGCTCTGAAAACCTTCCTCACTGTCTACTACACCTCCAGTCTTTGTATCATCAGCAAACTTGCTGATCCAATTTACCACATTATCATCCAGATCATTGATATAGATGACAAATAACAATGGACCCAGCACTGATCCCTGTGGCACACCACTAGTCACAGGCCTCCACTCGGAGAAGCAATTCTCTACCACCACTCTCTGGTTTCTTCCATCGAGCCAATGTCTAATCCAATTTACCTCTCCATGTATACCTAGCGACTGAATTTTCCTAACTAACCTCCCATGCGGGACCTTGTCAAAGGCCTTACTGAAGTCCATGTAGACAATATCCACTGCCTTCCCTTCATCCACTTTCCTGGTAACCTCCTCGAAAAACTCCAACAGATTGGTCAAACATGACCTACCACGCACAAAGCCATGTTGACTCTCCCTAATAAGCCCCTGTCTATCCAAATGCTTGTAGATTCTGTCTCTTAGTACTCCCTCCAATAACTTACCTACTACTGACGTTAAACTCACCGGCCTATAATTTCCCGGATTACTTTTCGATCCTTTTTTAAACAACGGAACAACATGAGCCACTCTCCAATCCTCCAGCGCTTCACCCGTAGACAGCGACATTTTAAATATTTCTGCCAGGGCCCCCGCAATTTCAACACTGGTCTCCTTCAAGGTCCGAGGGAACACTCTGTCAGGTCCCGGGGATTTATCCACTTTAATCTTCCTCAAAACAGCAAGCACCTCCTCCTTTTCAATCTGTACAGTTTGCATGGTCTCACTACTTGATTCCCTCAATTCCATAGATTTCATGCCAGCTTCCTTAGTAAATACAGACGCAAAAAACCTATTTAAGATCTCCCCCATTTCCTTTGGTTCCGCACAAAGCCGACCACTCTGATCTTCAAGAGGACCAATTTTATCCCTTACAATCCTTTTGCTCTTAATATACTTGTAAAAGCTCTTTGGATTATCCTTTGACTGCTAAGGCAACCTCATGTCTTCTTTTTGCCCTCCTGATTTCTTTCTTAAGTATTTTCTTGCACTTCTTATACTCCTCAAGCACCTGATTTACCCCCTGTTTCCTATACATTTCATACAACACCCTCTTCTTCTTTATCAAAGTTGCAATATCCCTTGAGAACCAAGGTTCCTTATTCCTATTCAATTTGCCTTTAATCCTGACAGGAACATACAAACTCTGCACTCTCAAAATTTCCCCTTTGAAGGTTTCCCACCTACCAATCACATCTTTGCCAGAGAACAACCTGTCCCAATCCATGCTTTTTAGATCCTTTCTTATTTCTTCAAATTTGGCCTTCTTCCAGTTTAGAACCTCAACCCTAGGACCAGATCTATCCTTGTCCATGATCAAATTGAAACTAATGGTGTTATGATCACTGGAACCAAAGTGCTCCCCTACACAGACTTCTGTTACTTGCCCTAATTCGTTACCTAACAGGAGATCCAATATTGCATCCCCTCTAGTTGGTCCCTCTATATACTGATTTAGAAAACTTTCCTGAATACATTTTACAAACTCTAAACCATCTAGACCCTTAACAGTATGGGAGTCCCAATCAATGTATGGAAAATTAAAATCCCCTACCACCACAACTTTGTTTCCTGCAGTTGCCTGCTATCTCTCTGCAGATTTGCTCTTCCAAGTCTCGTTGACTATTGGGTGGTCTGTAATACAATCCCACTAATGTGGCCATACCTTTCCTGTTTCTCAGCTCCACCCACAAGGACTCAGTAGACAAGCCCTCTAATCTGTCCTGCCTGAGCACTGCTGTAATATTTTCCTTAACAAGCAATGCTACTCCCCCACCTTTCATTCCTCTGCCTCGATCACATCTGAAACATCGGAACCCTGGAATATTAAGCTGCCAGTCCTGCCCCTCCTGTAGCCAAGTTTCACTAATTGCTACAACCTCATAATTCCACGTGTCAATCCACGCCCTCAACTCATCCGCCTTCCCCGCAATACTCCTAGCATTGAAATATATACACCTCAGAAGATTTTTACCACCACTCGCAACCTTTCTATCAGCGGATTTCTATCAGCGCCATTTAAAGTTACTCAGGGCAAAAGAACACATGAACATTTATGTTAATTGGCCTACAATGAAGCTCCTTGGATGAGATCAGTATAGAGATTAAGCGACCATCCTGTCAATTAAAGCAGTCCTGTCAATCAGTATTTGAGGTGCTTGTACATCCAGCAAGCCGTCACTCAATACAGTAATACAGAACTATATTTTGAGTGTTTTATGCTCAGAAACCTTCACACCATCCACGGGTACCTGCATGGTCGAAGCTGTGCTTGGCAGTTGAGTTGTGGGAAGAGAAACAGAGTCAACACTTCACTTCGGAGATTTTCATCAGAACTCCAACTCCTTTCTGACGAAGAGTCGTTGACCTGAAATTTTGCCTCCTTCTCTTCCCCCAGATATGGCCTAACCTACAGAGTATTTGTTGTTGTTCCTCTCCGCACCTGGGTGGCAACCTTGCCATTTCCTTAGGATTTGTCTGTTTGTTTTTTTTTACATGGCTGAGTTTCTAGCTTGATGCTCAACCCAGCATGGATGGAAAGTGAGAAAGATTTCAACCTGGGACTGCTCGCCTCAAAGTCCAGTGTGGATGCCATGACCAGCCAAACCTGCACAGTATTTCCAGCATTTTCTGCTTATATTGAAGTTGAAACTGTATTTAATCACCTGTTGTTATCTTAGTCCTTAATTACTATGAATTGAAATTGCATTGAATGAGATTCTTCTGGAATTCATACAAGAGAAATTCTTACAGGATGCCTACTTGTCATGCTGAATAATGATTGATTACTGAGCTCCAATCTCCATGTGTCTCAGTCAAAGTCACAACAAGATTTATTCTTCAGTCAAGTCAAAATATCCTCAAGTCTTATCTAAATTATGCTTGAAGTTGGAAATATGTGAAGAAAAATATGTGAATAAGGAGAGAATGCAATGGTTGGGCTGAGTTGTTCTTCAATCTTGACAATTTACTAAGAGAAATTTGCATGTAAATTGTCAAGGCCGGATAACAACTCACCCAACCAGTAACCATCCGAGCTACACATTTTCCAAATTATTTCCAGAAAAAAAGCAAGGTCTGGTAAATAATTCACAGTCTGACAGACCTAAGAGTAATAAAAAAAAAGTTCCAGAGTGAGATGGGAGTAAATAATTACATAGGAGAGTGAGCCTCCATGAATAAAGCAGCAAAAGAGTGAAGCCCAGGTAATAGAGTGGGAGAATGAGGCCCAGTGACTCAATCATCAAAGTGAAGCCAGCAGGAATAAAGAAACAGCAGGCGAATAATTAGCATTTTCCTGAAGGTCAATATTTTTAAATACAATTAATTGCCTCTAATATTTCCCTTGTGCTCCAATTTAACATAAACTCACCCAAAAGAGGATAATCATCATCTTTTTCAACAGAAATTCGAGGCTTCCCAAGTATTCTGAAGAAAATACATAACAAGATCAAAATAGTTAATTGGACTTTATAAGTAAGCCATGTTATTGGTTTACTACTGTCACATACAGTGAAAGACTTAGCTTTGCAGATCATCTCAAAGTCATAAGTACTTCAAGGAAGCACAAGGAGAAAGCCACAACAGAATCAGCACTAGTACTAATGGAAGTTTCATTTCAGTTCTTATATTAGTTGATCCAATTTAGAGGTACAATCAAACCCCGAGCTACAGTACTGTGCAATATGTGAGACACATATATATCATTAAGACATATATATCGTTAAGGTGTCTAAGACTTTTGCACAGTACTGTATTTATCAATATGGAGCGGTGAACAAGTTTGTAAATCTGGTGGGAGCAAAGGATGCTGGGAATTGCGAGGATGGAGCGCCACAGGAGGGGTGCAGGACAGGTGGCAGAGAAGGAGTTTCAGAGCTAGGGAGGTGGTGCAGGTACAGGCACACCCAGCCCGAAGACACAAGGTAAGGTCACTTGATTCCAAGTTATTGGTTTATTGATGAATACAGAATGTGTCTTTGGTGCTTCCCACTCCCTCCCGTCTCCCTTCCCCTTTTCCCAACTATGATTCCCCTGTCTCTGCCCCCTTCCTACTCTCAATCCACAATAGAGACCCATATCAGAGTCAGGTTTATCATCACTCATATGTCATTAAATTTTGTTTGTTTTGTGGCAGCAGTACAATGCAATACATAAAATTACTGCAGTACTGTGCAAACGTCTTCGGCATACTAGCTCTACATATTGCGCAGTCTGTTAGTATTGACTAAAGCTACACAACTTTTCTGTAATAACATAGAGAATGTTAGAAGTACTGAACAGGCCAGGCAGTAACAATGGAGAAAGGGAGAGAGTTAATGCGTCAGGTCAATGCCCTGTCCCTATAAGTAGTTGGAGCAGTGTTTGAAACATTAACTATGTTCTGCTTTAAGACTACTTTTGCGCTGGCAGCAGATGATACTGCTTTATAACAAAAGTACAAGTGGGCAACTGAGCTTTTACAAGTGCTGCATGTCAACCTGGTGGATGTAGCATGACTTGCATCTAAGTGCCTTATCAGTCATCACCATTATGTGCCATAATCATATTATATAAGCAATGGTTGTTCTTGGCAAAATTTTCTACAGAAGTGGTTTGCCATTGCCTTCTTCTGGGCAGTGTCTTTACAAGATGTGTGACCCCAAGCCCTCTTCAGAGATTGTCTGCCTGATGTCAGTGGTCGCATAACCAGGACGTGATCTGCATCTGCTGATCATACAACCACCCACCACCTGCTCCCATGGCTTCATGTGACCCTGATTGGGGAGGGGGGAGGGGGAGGACTAAGCAGATGCTACACCTTCCTCAAATGTGACCTGAAGGCTAGTGGAGGGAAGGAGCACCTTACACCTCCTTTGGTAGAGATGCATCTCCACCCTGCCACCCACTAATCAGTCAGCAGGTATTAAAAGAGAGGCGTAACTGGCCCCAGATAAACAAACAAACTCTTTTATTCAAAAAAAAGGCTGAACAAGTGAACTCAGTTCTGTGATGGCCTTATGGAGAGGAAGGAGGACATCTTCTTCCCTCTGTGAGGGAGGATAACTTCTAAAACATTGAGAAAGAATTGTAGATCATATCATTGCAGAGGAATCATACCAGGATATGACTACCATGCATGCCCACAACTTCCAGTGTATGCCAAGTTGTGCATGAGAAGGGTGATGAAGTGTAAGAGACACTGGGCACAATGACTGGGGCATGACATATTTTCAGAATTAAACAGTACTGACTGGGTGAGGTTGTGGAAGTGGGTGGGCACCTCAGCTAGCCTGGGGAATTCTATTACCTGTGACAACACTAAAACAGTATTGTCTGCTCTAAGTACAGACATCCTCATACTTATTTTATTATTGAGTCGTTAGGTAGAGTCTTACTCTCAACCACTAAATTTCTGGTCCAACACCACATCTTATTAGGCCACTTTATACATTATTACAGGGGTTAATTTTAATCATATTTTCTTTTGAGTCAAAATATGGTTTCAGAACAAAGCACTGTCTACACTATGAACAAGTAGTCAGCTATTATCATATAATTATAACAAAATAACATTTCTAATACTGAAAGATTTTTTCCAATGCTATTTTAGGTTCTCCAACTCCACTGACGCCTGCACACAACACTCCAGCAGTACATTATAGGGTTGGACTCTCAAGCATTGTAGGCCGGGAACTGCCAAAAGAATTTCTAGCTTCTGCTTTGCTGCTTTTTTTTCCTCTTAACCCCTAATCTTACCACCGGTAATCTCTTTTTATCATGAATGCAGTGACAAATCATTTTGATTTCAGTTGCCAATTAGCCTCAATTTTCACCTCTTTGGAATGTGGGAAGGAAGTTGAAGACACAGAGGAAACCTCCATGGTCACAGGAGAAGGTTCAAGAGGGTGTCCTTTTAGAACGAGGATGAGGAGGAATTTCTTTTGCCACAGGGTGGTGAATCTGTGGAATTAGTTGCCAAGGGCGGCTGTGGAGGCCAAGTCATTGCATATACTTAAGGCAGAGGTTAAAAGGTTCTTGATTAGTCAGGGCATGAACAGATACGAGGAAAAGTCAGGAGGCTGGGGCTGAGAGGAGAATAGATCAGCCATAATGAAATGGCAGAGCAGACTTGATGGGTCAAATGGCCTAATTCTGCTCTTATATCTTATGGTCTAAATTCCACTCAGACAGCACGGAGAAACAGTATTTGTCCTGGCTCATTGGTGCTCCTTGGCATCTACAGTATCTGTAGTATCATTGTACTTCTTGAATTGCTTTGCATAGAGCAGAAAAGACAGATGTATTATTTTTCAAAGCTATTAAGGGTAAATACAATAATAACACCCAAAAGGGCATTAAGTACCTCGCGAGTGATAAGGGGAATGTGCTGGGGAATTGATGTGGAAGAAATGGCACAGTCATAAACTAAATGATATAGTGGTCAATGTAAACAGAAGGAATTGACAGATACACAAGCACAAAGTAGAGGAGTCCAATGCTTTCAAATAATCCTAGGATTAGCAGAAACTACAAAGATATGGGAAACACACAGCCAAGGGTGATGAAAATTTTACAATCAAAGCATTGGGAAATCACAAGCCAATGTAGATTCGGAGTGATGAGTTTGAATTAAAACATGTGCAGTATAACTAAGAGAAAGTGTTAAATCAAGAGAGAGCAAATGCTTGGATGTTGCATCTGGCAGCATGTGTACCTAAGACAGAAAATAGGAAAGGACAAAAAAGTTCTAAGTACATTTATTATCAAAGTACATATATGTCATCATATACAACCCAGAGATTCATTTCCTTGTGGACATACTCAATAAATCTATAGAATAATAACCATAATAGAATCAATGAAAGGCCACCCAGCTGGGGAGGTCACCTCAATGAAAAGTGGAGATTACAGATATTTAGAGATTCACAGCTGAACTCACGGTCAAATAGATCATTAAATTTGTGCATGGTTTGCTACTGAGTAATTTAGAACAGGCTTATTACAGGTTTCCCCTACTATCCGAAGGTAGAGCGTTCCTATGTAACGGTTCGTAAACCGAAATGTCGTAAAGTGAAGAAGCAATTACCATTAATTTATACGGGAAAATTTTGTGAGCGTTTGCAGACCCAAAAATAACCTACCAGATCATGCCAAATAACACATAAAACTTAAAATAACAGTAACATATAGTAAAAGCAGGAATGATATGATAAATACACAGCCTATATAAAGTAGAAATACTTTTCCACAATCATTACTGAACTGTTCTCCATAGCAAAAATCTCACACAAGGGCCATCGGCAAAAAATCTCATGGAAGCGCTGTTGGCAAAAACACAGTGCAAGCGCTCTCCAGTAATGAAGCTGCCAAATCATACCATGTAACACGTAAAAATACACAGCCTATATAAAGTAGAAATAATGAAACGGTGTAGTATCACTTACCAGAATCGGGAAGACAGCGCTGAGCATACTGATGGTGGTGTGTTAGACTGAGTTGTCGGAGGTTGGGGTGGTGCAATGGCCCCCATCCTCCGGGCTGCCGACCGATACCGAACTGCGAAGCATGCAGGTGTGCAGCGGTAGCCAGGAGGTACACAGCACATCTTTAAGAAAAAAGCCGAAACAAACATGCTAATTAATTAGGTGCCGCCCGACACGTAATTGTCGGCCCAGATCAGTGCCGATTTCCGATTGCGTCGTCTCTGATCTGGGCCGACAATTATGTGTCGGCGGTACCTAATTAATTAGCATGTTTACTTCAGCTTTTTTCTTAAAGATGTGCTGTGTGCCTCCCGGCTACTGTTCCATTCTCCGTGAATCAGTATCTGTCCATGGTCTGGGGGTTGGGGTGGTGGGACACTGGGGTGTCATCTCGTCGTCTGTTTCCATTAAGGCAGGCAGCTCATCTTCTCCTATGACTGCTCGCCTCGATGTCGAAGGCCGAGGTTCGTCGTCTGCTGTGGCTGATGTGGAAGGCTTGCTTGACTGCTGAGCCTCGCGCATTTTTCTATCACACAGTTCTTTGTAAGGAATCAAACCATCCTGCAAATATCCCCTAAACCGACGTACCCTTTCAAAATTAAAGTCGTACTTTATCATTACTCAATCGATTTCGATTGTTATCCTTTTTCCTTCCAATTGCATCAGCTCTTCATCTGTCAGTTCTTGATCATGGGATGCCAAAACCTCTTCAACATCATGTTCGTCATCTTCCACAAGCCAAACTCACTTTGTCCTTACTTCGTTCACCATGATCGAAAAGCTTAATTATGTCTAGTTTTACGCTAAGTGTAACACCCTTATAAGTTCTTTTAGACTTTTCCGATACCATAGAACTCATCTTGCAAACGGCTGCTCACAGGCACGTGTTAAAGCAATGCCGTTCTGAATCCGGGGAGAGCGGCTGCTCGGGGCGCACGCTGCCTTTTATCACGTGCTGATTTTTTTTCGTAACAGTGAAAACACCTTCTGAAAGCGAAAACAGGGTACTAATGTAGGTCTTTCATAACAGTGAGGTTTTGTAAAGCAAACGTTCGAAAAGCGGGGAACACCTGTATAGTTTCTGTAAATCTTCAGCAAAACTTATCCATTGAAATTATTGATCTTTTTAATCTTACATAGCAATGATTTTCTAGGGGTTTAGCAGTACAAATTTGTGTAAATGTCATATTGTATTTCTTGTGGGAAGATGGGGGAAACAAAGCAAGCTGCTGGAGGCAAAAGAAACTACAGGTGTTGTAACATGGAATAGCAGTCTGTCGGAGGGAATCAGTGGGTTCAAAGTTCAAAGTACATTTACTATCATGTATGTATGAGGGGTGATGATAAGTTTGTGGCCTAAGGTAGGAGTCAATTTTAGAAAACTTAGCACATTTATTTTTCAACATAGTCCCCTCCAACATTTACACACTTAGTCCAGCAGTCGTGGAGCATACGGATCTTGGACCTCCAGAAACTGTCCACAGCAGGGGTGATTGATAAGTTTGTGGCCTAAGGTAGGAGGTGAGTTATACAGCTCTCATTATATGCACATGCAGTTCAACTCTTTGAGTGATTATGCAGAAAGTAACGCATGAGGGATGATTGATAAATTCGTGGCCTAAGGTAGAAGGAGATGAGTTATTAACTTCAAACTTTCTGCATAATCACTCAAAGAGTTGAACTGCACGTGCATATAATGAGAGGTGTATAACTCATGCCCTTCTACCTTAGGCCACGAACTTATCAATCACCGCTGCTGTGGACACTTTCTGGAGGTCCAAGATCCGTATGCTCCACGACCGCTGGACTAAGTGTGTAAATATAGGAGGGGACTATGTTGAAAAATAAATGTAAACTGACTCCTTCTACATTAGGCCACAAACTTATCAATCACCCCTCGTCTGTAGCATACAACCCTGAATCTTCCCACAGCTAGGCATCAAACAAAGGAAACCATGGAACCCATGCAAAGGAGAACATCAACCACCAACATCCCAGCCCATGTGCAAAAAAACCAAATCACACAAATGGCAAAAATGAGAGTAAAAACACAATATAAAACACAAAGTTAAAAGGGTTGAGCAGCTGAGCAAGATACATATTCCAGTTCTCAAGACAACAAAGATTTTTTTTTAACCTTTGACTAATGAACTTCATAATTAAATCCAGAAATTATTAGCAACACACACAAAACACAAAATGCTGGAAGAACTCAGCGGGCAAGGCTGCATCTATGGAAAAGAGTAAACAACCGCTGTTTCAAGCCAAGACCCCTCATCACGGCTGGAAAAAAATGTGAGAATTTAGATCAAGAAGGTGGGGGGAGAGGAGAAAGAAGTACGTGTTAGGTGATAGGCGAAACCAGGAGAGGGAGTGGATGAAGTAATGGGTTGGAAAACTGATAGACAAAAGAGATAAAGGGCTGTGGAAGGGGATATCTGATAGGAGAGGACAGAAGACCTTGGAGAAAGGGAAAGGGGAGGAACACCAGAGGGAGGTGACGACAGGAACGGAGATGAGGTGAGAGGGAAATGGGAATGGGAATTGGAATTGTGAAGGGGGAGGGGCAATTACTGGAAGTTCAAGAAATCGATGTTTTTGCCATCTTGCCCAGATGGAATAAGGTGTTTTTCCACCAACCTGAATGTGGCCTCATTGTGGCAGTAGAGGAGGCCATGGACTGATATGTCAGAATGGGAATGGGAAGTAGAATTGGTGGCCACCAGAAGATCCCGCTTTTCCTGGCAGATGGAGCGTAGGTGCGCGGCCAGAAATTACTACTTACTTTTGATGTTTCTTGGACAGGTACTGGTAAACAGTCCCTGGATTTGCCACACCTTTCATAGCTTGCTTGGGAAGTTCAATAAAGTAGGAAGATGGCATCTTTGCATGATAATGTGTCTCCTCATCACAGGAAACCACGCCAGGATACGTCATCATCAGTCGTGCTGCGAGATTTACTTTCCGACCAATAACTTTTTCATGAAAAGAGATACAAATTGGTAAATTGATAAATCAAATTTTAAGTGTTGCACATACCAAAGCACAGTGAAGAACTTAGTTTTGCATGCCATTAATAGAGTTCACTTCACCACGTCACCCCAGGGAAGACTGTGATGAGTTCCCCCAGAGTTTTCTGTTTGTTGTCTGTGATTATACCGGCTGCTTTACCTAGACAGTGTGAAGAATAGACAGGCCCATAGAGGTGGTTAGTTTTCATGAGTTGCTGAATAGCATCCACAACTCTCTGCAGTTCCTTGTGGTCTCGTGCACAGCACTTGCCATACAAAGCTGTAATGAATTCTTTTGTTGTTTTCCCTTGTACAATCTCAATGCACTGATCTGATGAAATGGCCTGTATGGATGGCATGAAATTTTAGCACATGACAATACACCAGTTTAATGTTATCTAAGTCCTCCTTAGCAAAATCTGCAAGACCTCACCCTCTGCACTAGAAATGACGTGCTCCTCTTTCTCTTGTCTAGGCTGCAGACCACTCATATAATACAAAATTTAATAGAATGTCTGTGCTGTTCCTTTACGTACAATATTAGTGTCCGTGAGTACGAATTGGAAGAACACGTACTCTTGGCATACACTGTAGACATCTTTATCCCTCTGTATTTCACTATATCAACACTGTATCATAGTCATACAAACATTGAGCAGTACAGCACAGAAACAAGCCCTTTGGCCCCTTTAGTATGTGCTGAATCATTAACCTTACTAATTCCATCATCCTGCACCCGGACTATAGTCCCTCATCCCCTCTCATCCAGGTACCTATCCAAATTTCTCTTAAATGTTGAAATCGACTCTGCATCCACCACTTGCATTGGCAGCTTGTCCCACACTCTAACCACCCTCTGAAAGAAGAGGTTCCCTCTCATGTTCCCCTTAAACATTCACTTTTCACCCTTAACCCATGACCTCTGGTTGTAGTTCCACTCAACCTGTGGAAAAAGCCTGCTTGCATTTACCCTATCTATATCCCTCATAATTTTGTATACCTCAACATAATATTCCTTCTCCTGACGAAGGGTTTCAGCATGAAATATCAACTGTTTACTTTTTTCCATAGATGACGCCTGGTCTGCAGAGCTCCTCCAGCATTTTGCGTGCGTCGCTAAGAATGCTGTGGACTCAATCCGAGATGTCCCCCTGGCACACGGGAGGCAGCATACGACCTGGGAATCTCATTGTCATCCAAACAGCCTCCTTTCTGTGCCCCTAACCAATGGAATCCCCTATCACTACAGCCCACCTCTTCTTCTCCCTTCCTTTCTGAGCCAGAGCATGACTTATTGCCAAAGATTTGACTACTGTGGCTTTCCTCTGCTAGGGCATTCCACCCTCCTCCTCCCTCCCCCCGACAGTATCCAATGCAGCATATCCATTGTTGAGGGGAATGGACACAGAGGTACTTTGCACTGACTGCCTATTCCCTTTCCCCTTCCTGACAGTCACCCAGTTACCAGCGTCCAGCACCTTGGGTGTGATTACCTCCCTGTATGTCCCGTCCATCAAGCCCTCAGCCTTCCAAATGGTCTGAAGTTCATCCAGTTCCAGCTCCACCATATTAACACAGTTTGTTAGAAGCTGCAGCTGGCTGCACTTTGTGCAGGTGTAGAAGACAAGGAAGTTTCCCTGCCTTCCCGCACTGCACAAGAGGAGCAGTCCACTACCTTGCCTGGCACTTCCACTTCTATAAATGTTCAATAAGAAACAAAGAATAAATAACAAAGAAAAACTACCTATGGCCTTTGCCTCTCCTTGCCGAAGCCTTAACTCCCCACTCTAACACTGGCCCACTCACACCTAACTTCTTCTTATTACACGTTTGTAGACCTTTTCAAGTACCTAATCACGTGCAATCCAATGTCTCCTTGAAGACTGTGGCACACAAAATGTGCTGACTGACCCCGTTCGCTTCTTTTAAACTCTCTATCCATCTACACAACCTAATGTCGCTTCGGGGTCTGTGGCGTGCAACATGTATCATTTATCATGTATTCCTTTGCATTGTTTGCCTTCCCCACATGCATTAACTCACACTTCTCTAGAGCAAATCCTATCTGCCACTCCCTGTGCCCAGAGCAGAGAACGAATCTACAGGTGACTGCTGCATTAACAGGATGAAGGAAATTTGCCCTTACAGAATTCAAGTGTGTGTGTGTGTGCGTGCACGTGTAAATAAACACAAAGTGAGAAAGATACAATAAATTTTGTCTCGATTTACACTTTTCAATTCATATTTCCTGATGCATGTCCAGATAGAATCACGGGATATTTTAGTGCAATACAGTCAATTTAATTTTTTAACATAGGATAATCTGTTTTACATTTAGATGTGGGATTACAATATTTAAAATAAAGTATAAACAAAATGTACATCATTTAGATAACATTTTATATGAATTTTCTGTTTACCTGTATACTCATGACGTAGAGGATGACCAACTACGCCACAGAATAAAGGACCACTTGCTACACCAATAGATGCTACACTGAAATATGAGAAAATAATAGTCTTAGAGTTGTACTCCACAAATCAGGTCCTTCTGCCCACATCCATGCTGATTTTTCCTCTTTGCACTGGAACATAGAACAGTACAGCACAGGAACAGACCTTTTGGCCCACTATGTTGTGCTGTACCAAATAAATTAGTAATCAAATGGCCAATTAAACTAATCCCTTATGCCTGCAATGTCCATATCCCTCCATTTTCCTCGCATTCATGTGCCTATCTAAATATCTCTTAAAAGTCCCTAATATATCTACATCTACCATTACCCCAGGCAGTGCATTCTAGACACCCATCACTCTTCTAAAAAAAAAATTGCCCCTCACATCTCCTTTAAATTTACTAAGTCTCAACTTAAATGGATGTTCTCTGGTATTAGAACTTTCAACCTTGGGAAAAAAGATCATGCCTGTCTAATCTACCTATGCCTCTCATAATCCTATAAACCTCTATTAGATCTCCCCTCAGTCTCTGCAGCTCGAGAGAAAACAAACCAGGTTTGCCCAACCTCTCATTATAGTACATGTCCTCCTTTTCAGCTAGGGCCCTGGTAAATCGCTTCTGCACCTTCTCCAAAGCCTCAACATTCCGTCTTTCATGGGGTGACCAGAACTGTATGAAATACTGACAAGCGTGCTATAAAGTTGCAACACAACTTCCTGAAGAAGTCAATTCCTCGACTAATGAAGGTAAGCACACCACATGCCTTCTTAAGCACCATATTAACCAGTGCAGTCACTTTCAGGGAGCTGTGAACTTGGACCCCAAGATCTCTCTGCTCAGCACCACTGATAAGGACCTCTTTACATTTGGTCTACCAAGCAGCAACACTTCTCATTTGGCCAGATTAAACTCCATATGCTATTTCTCTGCCCATGTCTGCAACTGATCCACTGTATTCTTTGCCAGTCATCTGGGTAATCCACAACACCACCAATCTTCGAAACATCAGCAAACTTACCAGCCCACCCATCTATATTTTCCTCCAGGTCATTCGCATACATCACATCTTAAAATATATGAAGTTAGGTAAATCTCTAAAGGCTGATTTATACTTGTGCGTACTAGCTTATGCTGCAGCCTACGCAAGTGGGCTATGCTGTCTTGAGCATTTATACTTGTGTGTTGGTGTGTCTGCAATTCACCGCCAAAACGCCAGTTGGCAGTGGGGTTTCTATGCCACTGTGTTGAATTTCTTCATGTTGAAACTCAACACAAAGAAACTCAAACTTCAAACAATGGCGACTGAAACTGAAGGAGGATGAATTTTCTGTGCCTGTCCGGCCACTGAGAGCCATGGACAAGGAAATGTATTTCAAATATTTTCAGATGTCGGCAGGTAGATTTGATGATTTGGTTCATCGTCTCCAACCATTTATTTCACATCAGTGTACGCACAGTATACTCAGAGAATGGCAATCACCATTCGAGTTTTAGCTTCAGCTGGAAGTCAACAGGCTGTAGCAGCTAGCTACAAACTGGTGTCAAGCACAGGTTCCTCCATGATTTCAGAGGTCTGTAAAGCTTTATGGAAAGCATTGCAGCCAGAGCTCCTTCCCTGCCCTTCAGTCACCCAATGGCAAGCTATTGCAGCGTATGAGGAAATGCAATGCTACCAAGCAGACCAATCACAGTTGTTGTCGTCTGCGTCGCCGTGACACGTAGTTACATTTTAGGAGAGGTGCACGTTAGGCTACGGCGTAGGGTTCGGCGTAGATACTGCATAGGGTTTGTGGCTACACCGTACCTACGGTGTACATTTAATGCACAAGTATAAATCAGCCTTAAGGCTTGTTCAGGTATGCCTAAAAGCACCATTAAAGTTAAAAATGAAATATCAGGAATGCTGGATGAAATACAGTATATGCATTATAATTTCCACTGAGTGAAGTGTCAGAAGACTGAAAGGTGGCTAATATGCCTTTCTGGAGCACTGGAGACTAAGGAGAGATCTGATGGAGGTTTATAAGATTATGAGAGGCATAGATAGAGTGGACGGAGTATATCTGTTTCCCAGGATTGAAATGTCTAATAACCAGAGGGCATCTATAGAGGTGGGTAAATTCAAGAGGGATGTGAGGGGCAAGTCATTTTTACTCAGGGTCATGGATCCTGGAATGCACCACTCAGTATGGAGACAGAAACAAATACATTACAGGCACATGGATGTGAGGAGATGGAAGGATTATGGACATGGTGTAGGTAGAAGGGATCAATGCTGGGGTGCTTTTGATTTTCTTTGTAGCTGGTTCAGCACAACATCGTGGGTCGAATGGCCTGTTCCTGTGGTGCACTGTTCATGTTCTTTGTTTATTTCAGAAGGACTGCAAAGGAAAGCCTGGGAACAATAGACCAGTAAGTCCAACATCTATGGTAAGCACTGTACGTTACTAGAAGACAATGCGAGGAAAAGATATACAGCTGTCCCCTGCTTTTCAAACGTTCGCTTTACGAAACCTCACTGTTACGAAAGACCTACATTAGTACCCTGTTTTTGCTAACAGAAGGTGTTATCACTGTTACGAGAAAATCAGCATGCGATAAAAGGCAGCACGCGCCCCGAGCAGGCGCTCTCCCCCAGATTCGGAACGGCATTCTCACCGGCATTGCTTAAACACGTGCCTGTGAGCAGCCGTTAGCAAGATGAGTTCTAAGGTCTCAGAGAAGCCTAAAAAAGCTTGTAAGGGTGTTACACTTAGTGTAAAACTAGACATATTTAAGCGTTTTGATCGTGGTGAGCCAAGTAAGGACAAAGTGAGTTTGGCTTGTGGAAGTTGACGAAGATGATGTTGAAGAGGTTTTGGCATCCCATGACCAAGAACTGATAGATGAAGAGCTGATGTAATTGGAAGAGGAAAGGATAACAATCGAAACCGAATAAGTAATGATAAAGTACGACTTTAATTTTGAAATGGTACGTCAGTTTAGGGCATATTTGCAGGATGGTTTGAGTGCTTACAAAGAACTGTATGATCTAAAAATGCGCGAGGCTAAGCAGTCAAGCAAGCCTTCCACATCAGCCACAGCAGACGACGAACCTCCACCTTCGACATCAAGGCAGGCAGAGATAGAAGATGACCTGCCTACCCTCATGGGAACAGACGACGATGAGATGACACCCCAGTGTCCCACCACCCCAACCCCCAGGCCGCGGACAGGTACCGATTCGCGGAGAATGCAGTGGTAGCTGGGAGGCAAGTAATTAATTAGCATGTTTATTTCGGCTTTTTTCTTAAAGATGTGCTGGGTGCGTCCCGGCCACCGCTGTACCCCTGCATGCTTCGCGGATCGGTATCGGTCGGCGACCTGGAGGGTGGGGACCACTGCACCACCCCAACCTCCAACAACTCAGCCTAACACACCATCATCATTGTGCTCTGCGCTGTCTTCCTGATTCCCGTAAGTGATACCACACTGTACATACATTATTTCTACTTTATATCGGCTATGTATTTTTACGTGTTATTTGGTATGATTTGGCAGCTTCATAGCTTAAAAGTTACTGGAGAGCACTTGCGCGTGTTTCTGCTAAGAGCGCTTGTGTGATTTTCGCTACGGAGAACAGTTCAGGCAATGATTGTGGAAAGGTATTTCTACTTTACATAGGCTGTGCATTTATCATATCATTCCTGCTTTTACTATATGTTACCATTATTTTAGGTTTTATGTGTTATTTGGCATGACTTGGTAGGTTATTTTTGGGTCTGCGAACACTCACAGAATTTTCCCATATAAATAAATGGTAATTGCTTCTTCGCTTTACGACATTCCGGCTTACGAACCGTTTCATAGGAATGCTCTACCTTCGGATGGCGGGGGAAACCTGTACATGCATTTGGACTGAGAGGGGCTAATCAAGGATAGACACAGTGGCTTTGTGTGTGGGAAAACATGAATTAGATTGAAATTTTTGAAGTAGTAATTAAAAGGTTGAGGATGGCAGGGTAGCAGACATGGTTCATGTGGACTTTAGTGAGATCTTTGATATGGTTCCATGATAGGTTGTCATGAGAGGTTAGATCACATGAGATCCAAAGACAGCTAGCTAATTGGATATAGAATTGGCTTGATGGTTGGAAGCAAATAGATGGTGATGTTGTGAGCCCCGTGACTAAGTGGCGTTCCCCAGGAATTAGTTCAAAATCTATTGCTATTTGTCATCTTATATTAATGATTGGATGAGAAATTACAAGGCACGGTTAGAAAATTTGCACTTGACGCTAAAATAGGTGGTGTCGTCAACAGTGAAGATTTGCACAAGGATTTTGATCAGCAGAGCAAGTGGGTTATGGAATGCCAAACAGAATCTAACTTGGATGTTGCAATTTGGGAAGACAAATGAGGACAGAATTTTCACATGAAATGTCAGACGCTCGTGAGTGTTGTAGAACAGAGAGAGCTAGGAGTGCAAGTACACGGTTCTCAATGTGGCAGGACGGTAGCCAGGGTAGTGGAGAAGTCTTTTGGCATGCTGGCCTTCATCAGTCATGGCATTGAGCATAGAAGTTGGGATGTTATTTTGCAGTTGAAAAAGTATTGGGAAAGCTGCATTTGGAATACTGTGTTCAAATTTCACCACCCTGATTTAGGAAAGATGACTTAAAGCTGGAGAGAGTGCAGAGGAGATTAAGGAGAAGGTTGCTGGGTCTCAAGGGACCGAATAATGCAGAGAGGTTGAGCTGGTTGTGACTTTTGCACTAGAGTGTAGGAAAATGAGGAGTGATGCTTTGAGGGGGGGGGAGAGGGGGAGAGGGGGAGAGGGGGAGAGGGGGAGAGGGGGAGAGGGGGAGAGGGGGAGAGGGGGAGAGGGGGAGAGGGGGAGAGGGGGAGAGGGGGAGAGGGGGAGAGGGGGAGAGGGGGAGAGGGGGAGAGGGGGAGAGGGGGAGAGGGGGAGAGGGGGAGAGGGGGAGAGGGGGAGAGGGGGAGAGGGGGAGAGGGGGAGAGGGGGAGAGAGGGAGAGGGGGAGAGAGGGAGAGAGGGAGAGAGGGAGAGAGGGAGAGAGGGAGAGAGATATCCTGTGGTATGTCAAATTGTTGGATGAACGATTAGTTTTTGCTGAACTGCAGATCATGGTCTTTGCTGTTGTATGCTTGGTGGGTGAGGGTGCTGATTTTTTTTGTAGGTGGGTGGGTGTAGAGAAGGGCTGTTGCTTTGCTGCTGCATGTGCGTGGGGAGTGGAGGGGGGGGCTTTGGGACTCTAAAGTTTCAACTGCCATTCATTCTTTGGGTCACTCCTCTATTTTCGCAGATGTCCGCGAAGAACAAGAATTTCAGGATGTACATTGTATTAATTTCTCTGATATTAAATGGAACTATTGAACCATCTTGGTTAATGAAGACCAGAGGGGCTGAAGGGTGTTTCCATGCTGTATGACTCTCCAACTCCACCACCCCGACCATACCCCTGCACAAAACAGCTACCTAAGCACCTTGCACTGTTAATTTGAGTCAATATTGATAGAGTTCAAATCCCCCACAATAACCTTATTGGTGTTGCACCTTTCTGCAATTTAATACCTATTCCTCTGGATCTCACTGACTTTTGGAATCCCAGTAAAGCTACTCATCCTCATCATCACGACGTGCCGTGTCGTGTCACGTGGGTGATCACAGTCCTTCGACCACGACTGTTCTTGGCAAATTCTATAGAAGTGCTTTGCCACTGCCTTCTTCTAGGCAGTGTCTTCATAAGGTGGGTGACCCCAGCTATTATCAATACTCTTCAGAGATTGTCTGCCTGGTGTCAGAGGTCACATAAGCAGGACTAGTGATGTGCACCAGCTGCTCATATGACCATCCACTACCTGCTCCCATGACTTCACGTGACCCTGATCAGCGGGATAAGCAGGCTCTACACCTTGCCCAAGGGTGACCTACAGGTTAGCTAAGCGAATGAGAGCCTGATATCTCTCCACTCCACCACCCACGGTAGAGCTACTACCCCTCTCTTATTCCCAAGTTCTACCCATGTAGCCTCATTGGATGATCCCTTCAGGATATCCTCTATAAGAATTGCTATGATATTCTTTGTAATGAGTAGTCTTCTTGTATTCTCAATCGTCTCCCCCGAAATCCTAATGTTATTCCTAAGATTTCTAAAACCCTGCTGTCATGTCTGAAACATCAGAGGCTTGCTCCCACGATTGCAATAATATCCTCATTTCAAGTGCTGAATCATACTCTACGCTGAAAGTAAGACCCTAAGACAAAGGAGCAGAAGTCGGCCATTCGGCCCATCAAGTCTGCTCCGCCATTTTATCATGAGCTGATCCATTCTCCTATTTAGTCCCACTCCCCCGCCTTCTCACCATAACCTTTGATGCCCTGGCTATTCAGATACATATCAATCTCTGCCTTAAATACACCCAATGACTTGGCCTCCACTGCTGCCCGTGGCAACAAATTCCATAGATTCACCACCTTCTGACTAAAAAAATTTCTTCGCATCTCTGTTCTGAATGGGCGCCCTTCAATCCTTAAGTCATGCCCTCTCGTACTAGACTCCCCCATCATGGGAAACAACTTTGCCACATCCACTCTGTCCATGCCTTTCAACATTCGAAATGCTTCTATGAGGTCTCCCCTCATTCTTCTAAACTCCAAGGAATACAGTCCAAGAGCGGACAAACGTTCCTCATACGTTAACCCTCTCATTCCTGGAATCATTCTAGTGAATCTTCTCTGTACCCTCTCCAACGTCAGCACATCCTTTCTTAAATAAGGAGACCAAAACTGTCCACAGTACTCCAAGTGAGGTCTCACCAGCGCCTTACAGAGCCCCAACATCACATCCCTGCTCCTATACTCTATTCTTCTAGAAATGAATGCCAACATTGCATTCGCCTTCTTCACCACCGACTCAACCTGGACGTTAACCTTAAGGGTATCCTGTACGAGGACTCCCAAGTCCCATTGCATCTCAGAACTTTGAATTCTTTCCCCATTTAAATAATAGTCTGCCCATTTATTCCTTCTGCCAAAGTGCATAACCATACACTTTCCAACATTGTACTGCATTTGCCACTTCTTTGCCCATTCTTCCAATCTATCCAAGTCTCTCTGCAGACTCTCCGTTTCCTCAGCACTACCAGCCCCTCCACCTATCTTCGTATCGTCAGCAAACTTAGCCACAAAGCCATCTATTCCATAATCCAAATCATTGATGTACAATGTAAAAAGAAGCAGCCCCAACACTGATCCCTGTGGAACACCACTGGTAACGGGCAGCCAACCAGAATAGGATCCTTTATTCCCACTCTCTTTTTCCTGCCAATCAGCCAACGCTCTATCCATGCATGTAACTTCCTCGTAATTCCATGGGCTCTTATCTTGTTAAGTAGCCTCATGTGTGGCACCTTGTCAAAGGCCTTCTGAAAATCCAAGTATACAACATCCACTGCATCTCCCTTCTCTAGCCTACTTGTAATTTCCTCAAAAAATTGTAATTGGTTTGTCAGGTAGGATTTTCCTTTAAGGAATCCATGCTAAGTTCTGCCTATCTTGTCATATGCCTCCAGGTACTCTGTGACCTCATCCTTGACAATCAACTCCAACAACTTCCCAACCACCGACGTCAAGCTAACAGGTCTATAATTTCCTTTTTGCTTCCTTGCCCCCTTCTTAAATAGCAGAGTGACATTTGCAATCTTCCAGTCCTCCGGAACCATGCCAGAATCTATCGACTTTTGAAAGATCATTGCTAATGCCTCCGCAATCTCCACAGCTACTTCCTTCAGAACACAAGGGTGCATTCCATCTGGTCCAGGAGATTTATCTACCTTTAGACTATTCAGCTTCCTGAGTAATTTCTCTGTTGTAATTGTGACTGCGCACACTTCTCTTCCCTGCCACCCTTGAGTGGCCGGTATACTGCTGATGTCTTCCTCAGTGAAGACTGATGCAAAATACTCGTTCAGTTCCTCCGCCACCTCCTTATCTCCCATTACAATTTCTCCAGCATCATTTTCTATCGGTCCTATATCTGCTCTCACCTGTCTTTTACTCTTTATATACTTGATAAAGCTTTCAGTATACTCCTTGATATTATTTGCTAGCTTCCTTTCATAGTTAACCTTTTCCCTCTTAATGACCTTCTTAGTTTCCTTTTGTAAGCTTTTAAAAACTTCCCAATCCTCTGTCTTCCCACTAATTTTTGCTTCCTTGTATGCCCTCCCTTTTGCTTTAACTTTGGCTTTGACTTCTCTTGTCAACCACGGTTGCATCCTTTTTCCATTCGAAAATTTCTTCTTTTTTGGAATATACCTGTCTTGCACCTTCCTCACTTCTCGCATAAACTCCAGCCACTGCTGCTCTGCCGTCTTTCTCACCAGTGTCCCTTTCCAGTCAACTTTGGCCAGTTCCTCTCTCAAGCCACTGTAATTTCCTTTACTCCACTGAAATACCTGCACATCAGATTTTGGCTTCCCTTTTTCAAATTTCACAGTGAACTCAATTATGTTATGATCACTGCCTCCTAAGGGTTCCTTCACCTCAATCTCTCTAATCACCTCCGGTTCATTACACAACACCCAATCCAGTACAGCCGATCCCCTACTGGGCTCAACAACAAGCTGTTCTAAAAAGCCAACTCGCAGACATTCTACAAATTCTCTCTCTTGAGATCCAGTGCCGACCTGATTTTCCCAATCCACTCGCATGTTAAAATCCCCCACAATTATCATAACACTGCCCTTCTGATAAGCCTTTTCTATTTCCTGTTGTAATTTGTAGTCCACATCACTGCAGCTGTTTGGAGGCCTGTATAACTGCCATCAGGGTCCTTTTACCCCTGCGATTTCTGAGCTCAACCCATAAAGATTCTGCACTTTCCGATCCCATATCACCTCTTTCTAATGATTTAATATCATTTCTTACCAATAAAGCCACGCCTCCCCCTCTGCCTACCTTCCTATCCTTCCGATACACCGTGTATCCTTGGACGTTCAGCTCCCAGAGACATGCATCCTTTAGCCAGGTCTCAGTGATGGCCACAATATCATACCTGCCAATCTGTAGCTGTACGACAAGATCATCCACCTTATTCCTTATGCTGTGTGCATTTAAGTATAACACCTTAAGACCAGTATTTGGTACATTTCACTTTAATTTCACTGCAACTTTATTGCACTGCAACTCATCCTAATGGCTACAAATTTGCCCCATCACCTGCCTGTCTTTCCTGACATCTTTACTGCTCACTATCTTAGATTTATTTCTGTTTTCCCCTTCCTCCACTCTATCATTCCGGTTCCCATCCCCCTGCCAAATTAGCTTAAACCCTCCCTAACAGCTCTATTAAACTTTCCCGCCAGGATATTGGTCCACTTCGGGTTCAGGTGTAACCTGTCCATTTTGAACAGGTCATACTTACCCCAGAAGAGATCCCAATGATCCAAGAATCTGAAGCCCTGCCCCCTGCACCAGTCTCTCAGCCATGCATTCATCTGCCTGATCCTACTATTCTTGCCCTCGCTGGCACGTGGCACAGGTAGCAATCCCGAGATTACTACCCGGGAGATCCTGCTTCTCAGCTTCCTTCCTAACTCCTGGAAATCTCTCTTCAGGACCTCCTCCTTTGTCATATCTATGTCGTTGGTACCAACATGTACCAAGACAACTGGCTGCTCACTCTCCCCCTTCAGAATATTCAGGACCCGATCCGAGACATCCCCGTACCCTGGCACCTGGGAGGCAACACACCATGCGGGTATCTCTGTCAGGCTCACCGAATCTCCTGTCCGTTCCCCTGACTATGGAATCCCCTACAACTACCGCATTCCTCTTCTCCCTCCTTCTCTCCTGCACAACAGCGCCAGGCTCAGTGCCAGAGACCCTGTCACCGTGGGCGTCCCCCGTCAGGTCATCCCCCTCAACAGCATCCAGAACAAGATATTTGTTGCTGAGGGGGACAGCCACAGGGGTGCTCTCCACTATCCGGGCATTTCCCTTCCCTCTCTTGACAGTGTCCCGGTTTTCTGACCCTTGTAGCCTAGGGATGACTACCTCCCTGTAGCTCCTGTCTATCACCTCTTCACTTTCCCTGATAAGCAGTAGGTCATCAAGCTGCAGCTCCAGGTCCCTAACACGGTCTCTGAGGAGCTGCATCTCGGTGCACCTGGCGCAGATGTGGCCATCAGGGAGGCTGGAGGTCTCCCAGGATTCCCACATCGGACACCGTGAACAAAGCACTAACCCTGCAGGCACGCTATCTAATTCTACAGGAATGAAACAGAAAAAAAAGCAAATGCATTTGAGCCTGACAGCCCTCCCATGCTCCCTAACACACCTTTGGCTGATGAACTTGTTTGATTCTTCCGATCAGCAAGGCGCTGAGCTGCATTGCCCGTCAAGGTCCTGGCTCAGACATAGCTGTCTTTTTAGGTTTGTAGGGATACTTTTGTGGATAACGTGACAAGTTTGGGGTCAGGATAGTGTTTTGAGACAGAGATAGGGCAAGTTAGAGGTCAGGCACAGGAAATGAAGAGGCAGAGGTCGGAGCTGGTGTTTGTAGTCCAGTACCGAACAGTCGAAGGCCAGTTGTAATGGAGGTTAGGTAGGCAGAGTCTGAGGACAGAGACCAGGTTGGCAAACCCTGGGTTGGAGGCCCATGCAGGCAGAAGGCACAAGGACTGCTCTTCCCTCAGGTCAGTGAGTTCTTGAGGTCAGAGGGTGAGGCCCGAAGGTCAAAGAATCAGTCCTGTAGCTGAGACCTGAAGGCCAAAATCACAACCGATATCCAGAGGGGTCAGTGAAGTCTGCAGGTAAATGCCCAAAGGTCAATGTCTGAAGTTGGTGAGTCCACAGGTAAGGGTCCAAAGGTTTAAGTCCCTGGGTCAGCTTGTCTGGTCAGAGACCTGAAATCTGCACATCTGTGAGACTAGGGCGGGGACTGAACATTGGAGGGCTGAGAATGTGGGTCTGAGAGTAAAGGGCAAGGAATGAAGGCCCAGAGGTGGCTTGTCCTGGGTTTGAAGGCCTGTCTGTGGGTGGGGAAAAAGACTTGTTTTACTGATGTTTTGTTTGTGTTCTTGCTGCTGCTTGCATTGTTCTGCTGAACACTGTGGGACTGCTAATTTCGTGCCAGAATGTGTAGCTGCACTCGCCAGCATATCCTGAGGTGTATTGCGCTATATGTTTCAATGTACACATGATAAATGAATCTGTACTTAAATCTGATTCATCTCCAACTTCTCGCCACCGACTGCACTATTACTATGCCTGCACCTCACTGATACTGATTATCATAAATTAACAAAATTTGCAGCTGGAATCTTTTCTAATACATCTACTCAATTTAAATGCTTACCTGACATATCTCAGTTTATCACAGAATTCACTAACGTTGTGTGCGCACTGCAAAGCGTTTCCACATTCATCTTCTCCTTTGTCACCAGGAAGACCAAAAACACAAAGAAAAGTACATCCCTGAAAAAAATAACACCGATGTTAGAGACACAAATGTTGCCCTTGCATTTAAACACATTTTTAACAACTGACCTGCACTGGAGAACGGCTTTTGAAGAAATATATTGAGGTTCATGAGGTTACTGAGATAAATACGGATTTTAAACACTCCCAACAATAACTCATTGCCCATCTCTGTCCTGAGTAAAACATTAACATGCAAATTATAAATCACAACACGGTTGCTATTGCAGAAAGTCAATGCACAGAAAGAATTCCAATTAGTTTGCTTTGATGGTGTGATTGTGAAAGGTACTAAAGGCTTTTTCATTTACTCAAGCAGTGTCTACACACCGGATGAGCTGGATATTTGTTTAAATTTTTCATGCCAAAACAGTTTCTCTGCAAGAGAATTTTGGGTGAGCTTTGATCATCTGCTTACTTTGGAAGATGATAGGTGAAGCCAGGTGGGTGGGCTAGAGAATGGCTGGAGAAGAAAGAATCTGATAGGAGAGGACAGCAGACCCTAGGAGAATGGGAAGGAAGAGGGAACCCAGGGGGGTTAAGTAATAGGCAGTGAAAACTGAACTTCCAAAGGGAAAAGTTAAATTTCTTCAGGGTATTTTCTGGGGTCAACTATTTCAGGTAAAAATGGGACAAGTATCTTGACAAACTGAAGATTATTGTCTATCTGTCATACCACTGTATGTTTTATTTATTAAGTTGTGAGGGACACACTTCGCAGTATTACCCATTATTTTAAGGAAAATTGCAGGTATTAGTGCCATCTGGTGGTTATTTTGTTCAACAATTTTTCAACTTTTTGTTCAGATTGTGCCCTTTCTTGTAATGAAAAATGCTTAACTAATGCTTTCCGTGGGAATGATGTCTCTAATGCTCTGTGATAGTGAGGTTGCTGCAAATATGTTCCTCATTCCATCTATTCGTACATGTACTCACGCAAACAACAAACAAAACTTTGACTTGACTTACTTTGTCAAACATAAAGACCTTATTTATTCTGCCCTGATAATTTCTGAATTCATTGTTAATTCTAGTACAACAAGCCTGAATGGATTGGCATTGATGATTCATGGTTGCATTCTCCACAAGCTGCAGGTTCACAAACACGACGGTCGCTGGTCGCATTTCGGACAAATATTCCAAAGGGACCGCATCATCAATCTAAGTCAAAATCAGAATCAGGTTTAATATCACCGGTATATGCTGTGAAACTGATTGTCATTGCAGCAGGAATACAATGCAATACATCAATCATAATAATACAAAACATGAATTACAGTACATATTTTAAACAGTTAAATTAAATAAGTAGTACAAAAGTAAAAATAAAAAGTAGTGAGGTAGTGTTCATGGGTTTAATATCCATTAAGAAATTGGATAGCAGAGGGGAAGCTGTTCCTGAATCACTGAATGTGTACCTTCAGGCTCCTGTACCTCTTCCCTGATGGCAGCAATGAGAACAGGGCATGTCCTTGGTAGTGGGAGTCCTTCATGATGGATGCCGCCTTTTTGAAACATCGCTCCTTGAAGATGTCCCAGATACTACAGAGGCTGGTGCACATGATGGAGCTGGTTTAAGTTTACAATGTTTTTCAGCTTATTTTGATCCTGTGTAGTGGTCCCCACCCCCACCCCAACACCAGATGGTGATGCAGCCAGTTAGAATACTCTCCACAGTACATCAGTAGAAATTTGAGTGTACTTGGTGACATACCAAATCTCCTCAAACTCCGAGTGAAATATAGCCACTGCCATGCCTTCTTTGTAACTGCATTGCTATGTTGGGCCCAGGATAGATCCACAGAGATATTGACACCCAGTAGCTTGAAATTCCTACTCTTTCCACTTCTGATCCCGCTATGAAGATCGGCAGGTATCCCTCATTTAACCCTTTCTGAAGTCCACTATCAGTTCTTTTGTCTTACTGATGTTGAGTGTAGGGTTATTGCTGTGACATCACCTTAGTAGCTGGTAGATCTCACTCCTGTACGCCTTCTCGTCACCAGTTGAAATTTTGCCAACAATAGTTGAGTCATCAGCAAATCTATGGATGGTATTTGAGTTGTGGCTAGTCACACAATTATAGGTGTAGAGACAGTGGAGCAGTGGGCTAAATTAATCTAAATTTTAAAAAAAGAAATTCTCACAGCAATGTGATGTAAAGCATTTTTATATTAAGTAGTTTTTATTTTGAAAGCATGGTAAATAGATTATTTGATGAATGCCATTTACATGAGCTTTCAGATATAATATTTGAGTCTTGCTCCTATATCTAGGAAATGTGGTGAAAAATCTTCCTCAGATGCATTAATCTAACCCTTCCTATCCATGTACCTATTCAAATATTGTTTAAACATCGCAATTGTCCTCGTTCCAGCACCGCCTTTACAACTGTTTTGTATATCCATCATTCTCTATGTGGAAAATATTTCCCCTCTCACCTAAAAGCTATGCCTAAATTTTAGACTCACATAGCCTGGGAGGAAGACTGACTAAATACCCGAATCATACCCCTCATTGTTTTATAAACCTCCATAAGATCAACCCTTAATCCCCTCCACACCCAGGCTATCCAGGGTCTGCCTGGTCGGCTGAGTTCCTCCAGCATTTTGTGTGTGTTGTTTGGATTTTCAGCATCTGCAGATTTTCTCCTGCTTGGCAACCTAACCAGTGTGCCCTTATGACCTAACCCCTCCAATTCCACCAACATCCTTCCGCATGCTCTCTAGCTGAGGGCTCCATGGTTTTCCTTGTTTCGTGGCTGTCTGTGGGGAAATTCAAGTCTCAGGGTTGTATACTGCATACATACTTTGATGACAAATGTACTTTGAAACTTTGAGTCATCTACTGTTTTCCCTGAACATTGAAGAATAAAAACATCCTGGCAATTTTTATGGTTATGTGCAAGAGTCTTTAAAATCATTTAACAAGTAAAATATCTACTTTTTGTGGTTAGCAAAGTGGGTGTTGAATATTTCATTGACTTCACTTTGGGCTCTGGAACAACAAGCTCCCTATGCTGAAAACCCAAGGACAAATTTGCCAGCTTTCAGGCAGCTGTTCCCAAGCAATGTCTGGACCAAAGCTAAAAGTGTGCAAACATTCTCATTTTCTAGTTAACTGACATGTTTAATAATAGCAATGGCCACATACTATTGCTAAATACACCTCAGATGTTTAGCAGTTGTAATATTTAAAATTTTAAGCATATTTACTATCAAAGTATGAACGCAATATACAACCTTGAGATTCATCTGCTTACAGGCAGCCACAAAACAAAGAAACCCAATGATACCCATTAAAAAGAGAAGTCTGTCCCAATGTGCAGAGAGAGAAAAGAAAGTAAATCATGCAAACAATAAAAGAAAGCAAATAGCATTCAGAACTGAAGGTTTACGAAAGGCACACAACCTGGCATCGCTGCAGCCAGAGCAGGCAACACAGCCTCAATTCAGCGCAGAGCTGAGTAAACGTCATGAAATGAATAAAGTGTTATTCGTAAAGTATTTAGTAGTTTTGTTTGCCACTGATAAGTAGTCACTTGGCTTCACCAGCAGCATCCCAAACCTACATTACTATATATAAGCCTAGACCCATTATTGTCATGTGCCATCCTGATTAGCGTAGGGGTAAGTGTCATGTAGTAATGTACTATCTCCAGGAGGACCACAAACTTTTTCTAGTGGTTTGCAGGCTTGCGTGCCTCAATGACCCAGAGAGCTATGTTGGCTGGAGTTAGGGCTTTAATTCTTTGGCGCTTTAGGATGGTCACCCATGCCAAATAGATCAAAGGGTAGAGGCCAGACTAAGTGTGGTCCACTGGTCAACCAGGTTCATGGGCTCAGCTCAGGGCTAACAACCCTGACTGCCAAAACAAAATTGTTGCAGAAACAGCAATGAAGAATCCTTCTACATCTGAGTGCAATGGTATTCCTGAATCTCCATCCGGGACTTGCATGACTGACCGTAGTGAAAACCGAGAGGAAGCCCTGAATACTGCCACAGATGGAGGGCCTTCATCACTGCCTCAAATGCCAGCGATATAATGGGTAGTAAGAGGAGGAAGTAATATACTCAGAAGGTTTGTAATTCAAGTAAACACAACGGAATTACTTATATCAAAAACACAATAGAATTTCAAACAATATTTATATTCACACAAAGCTGAAACAACTTTTCACAACTACACGTATACATTAGGAACCCATCAGATGCCAAACACCTTAAGATGATAATACATTGAGGATCAGACATGAAAAATCCTTTGATAAATAAAAAATGATTACATTTCATACCTTTAGTAAAACTGTTTTCAGGAGATATTTACGGAGAACTGCTTCGAGTTGTGGATTTGGCAATAATCTTGCTGTTTTCCTTATTGCCTCTGAAAATGAATCTAAAGTCAGTTTTTTATGGCCATGTGACAGGTGGTCAATAATGAAAACTCAGCAATAAAATTAATGTACCTTTACTCACACCAACTTCTTGAAATTCCAAATGAGTTCCATGCTTATTTACATACTTTTCAACTGAAAATTGAGGATCTCTTTTAATGTATCTCACCTGTATTGTAAAACATATTCTAAAAAATAAATGTATAATTTGTTTTGTGATAAACAATAAATGACTTTCTATAAAGTTAGAATTGTTGTGTCAATGGGAGTAGTCAATTTAAAGGGATCAGCATGGACTAGATGGGCCAAAGGGTCTGCTTCTGCGCTGTATTTTTCTTTGATTCTATATTGCCAACATCATTATTGCTGAGCTTATCCTTAACAGGTATAAACAATACAAATCTTTATCAATGTGAAAATTTAAATAATAAACTTTTGGATATAACAGTAAAAATGTCAGCACTGGAAATGGAACTAACAATTATCTCATTCGTTTAATTCAGAAATCATATTTAACAATTTACAATAAAAGAAAATATATCTGCAAATACGGACCACCTCATCTAGTCTACCATCAAAAATGGATGGGAAAACAGAAATTATTGCAATACAAGTTTCAAAAGTTACTAGGAACAATTTATTCATTTGAAAAATAATATCTATTTCAAACATATAACAAATATTAATGAACAATGATACCAAGGTCAATAACAAGGACAAACACAAAAAATGAAAAATATTGGATTTACCCTTACAGCTCTTTCATTTTCTATCTTTTCAACAACAAGATTGCTTCTGTCACACAGTTCCCATGCATTTGGGGATAAAATAACAGTATTGGCTGAAGCAAGTCCCTCAGCTTTCCGGACCTCATCTATCGCTCGACCAATTAATGCATAATAACGAGATTCCTCATCTCCCATTACCACTTTGGACAGTTTCCCTGCCGAAATACCTGTAAAGAAAGTGTCCAGTGAATTACGAACTTAAATTTATCATCAATGCTTTACAATTTGCTAACATTGCGATAATGACTTATTTCTCTCCTTTACTATTAATAACAACAGGGCATCCTTAAATTCGCAAAATTAAAGCGTCTCACATATCCACACCATTTATATATACTTTGTAGTGCAGAGTCCATCTCCTGGAGGTAATCTCCTGTTACCAGAGTACAGTGGTCTTCTCCTCCTCTCTGTGTTTCCCAGATACATGTTTTTCAGTAAGCAGTCCTGGGGGCACCACAGAAATATGTCATGTGTTTCTCTCTTTTCACTTTCTGCCTTCCAATTAATTAGATTTAGATCCCTCATGCTTGTGTTTGTGTGTTTTTGCTTCCTATTTTATGTGTCCTATAGTACCGTACAAAGAATTTTAAAAAAGAGACACAATAAGATTCTACGAAATAATAAATCCTCATTAAAATAAGGCTGGTGTAATGATACATAAAAAATAAGTAATGTAACAAAATGCTGGAGGAACTCAGCATGTTAGGTAGTATCTACAGAAATGAATAAAGAGTTGACGTTTCGGGCAAGAACCTTCTTGGGACTGTGAAGGAAGGGGGAAGATGCAAAAATAAAAAGGTAGGGGGAGGGGAAGGGGGATAGCTGGAAGGTGATAGGTGAAGCCAGGTGGGTGGGAAAGGATGGAATCTGACAGGAGAGGAGCGTGGACCATCGGAGAAGAGGAAGCTGGAGGGGAAGCAGGGGGAGATGTTAGATGGGTGAGAAGACGTAAAAGGCAGAGTGGGGAATAGAGGAAGGAGGGGAGAACCTTTTTTTTTTTACCAGAAGGAGAAATTGATATTCATGTTATCGAGTTGGAGGCCACCCAGATGGAATGCAAGGTGTTGCTCCTCCACCCAGAGGGTGGCCTCATCTTGGCACAAGAGCAAGTATAATAACACATAATGTAAAATATGCTCAATGTTATAGCTGCCTAAGAGTCATGCGTTAAACCTTTAAGGTAATTACTGGAAAGAATACAGTAGAAGCCACAAGGCAATTGAGGTAGAGCTAATATAGATTTTAGGAAGTGAATAATCATTACACATTTGGGGGACTTACTATGGATCACTGAATAGTAAAAATGAATGGAGAAATATGTTGATGAATGTGTCCTACATAGATTCATGGCTTCCAAATAGCTTTTTCCAGTATGGAAGACAGGAATGAGTTAAAATGTCACAAGGTTTGTCAAAAACCTCATCATTGACAAAAAAGGTATTCATTCATTCATTATGTGCCATGTCATATGATGTGGGTGATCATGGTCTTTCCATCACCATAATTGTTCTTAGCAAATTTTCTACAGAAATAGCTTGCTGTTGCCTTCTTCTGGGCAGTGTCTTTACAAGATGGGCGATCCCAGCCATTATCAATGCTCTTCAGAGACTGTCTGCCTGGCGTCAGTGGTCACGTAACCAGGACTTGTGACATGCACCACTTCCTCCTGTGGCTTCATGTGACACTGATCGTGGGTGGGGGGGGGGGGTGGAAGTTAAGCAGGTGCTACACCTTGCTTAAGGGTGACCTGTAGGCAAGCAGAGGGAAGAAGCGCCTTACACCTCCTTTGGTAGAGATGTATCTTCACATCACCAATAAAAATAAGTATTAGCAAGTTATTAGTTGTTCATTAAATAATAATTGCTAAAACATAACTATTCATCTGATCTAGTAATGATATGATGCTCAAATTTATTCTCTTATGATTCAATTATCACATTAGCACAAAATTATACTTAGTAATAAATCAGGTTTACTAGTAAAAGATACACTAACAGTATAAACAAATGTTCAACTTTCACTGTAAAGCATACATCATTAAAATTAGAATTTAACATTAAATGGCAAGTTTTAATAATTAGCAATTACCTATTTTTACTCGGAGTTTCACTCCCACTTCAGTTTCCCTATTGTCACATTTATCTTGGATATTCAGACTACATTTTACAGCCAGTGTGAGTATTTGACTCAGGGCTTTCCTGCTTTCTCTCCACAATGCCAGCAGTGCATCACCTGTGAGGAAACAAAATGATCATACTCACACTAAAACTAGTGCCATCCAAAATAAGCTCAAGTTACAAATTTATGTTAATTTGCAATTTCTTACCTGCATAGTTTACAATATCTCCTCCTGCTTGAAGAATATCTAAAAGACGTTGGGAAAAATAAAAATTATTTGTAATTATTACTTAGGTGAGAATAAAATTAAACAGCCACATCACCACACTGTTCCTTCCTTACGGAATGGTAGCGTAGTGGTCCGCAAAACGGTTTACAGCGCCAGTGACCCAAGTTCAATTTCTGTTGCTGTCTGTAGGGAGTTTGTACGTTCTCCTCGTGACCGCATAGGTTTCTTCCGGGTGCTCCGGTTTCCTCTCACAGTCCAAAGACGTACCGGTTGGTGGGTTAATTGGTCATTGTAAATTGTCCCGAGCTAGGGTTGCCAGGCAGCACGGCTTGAAGGGCCAGCAAGGCCTATTCAGTGCTGTATCTCACTAATTTTTTTTTTAATTGGGTTGTAGAGGCTAGATTTCTTGCATTATCACTGATTTGGAGGGATTAAAATCGGTTTTAATGAAGCTACCAGTTCAAACCAGCCAGAAGAGTGAATCATTTTGTATCCATGTTCAACAGCAGGTTCTGAGTGATTGATTTATCTGGGGCTTTCCAATTCACTCCAGGTGATGAGGATGTGTCTGAGAACAATAGATACAGATAATTGCAGCTGTAGGTAGACAAGTACGCAAGTCTAAGGGGAATAAAATAACTTGCTCTTGAGCACAAAAAAAAGCACAGAAGGTAAAGAATGCAATAATATAAATACATAAGATAGCTTATATACAGATTGATTGTATGTTCATAAAGTTTTGCTAGGCAGCACCTAAGGTGACTGACGGGAAATAACAAAGTAGTGGTGGAGTTAGTGGGTAAAGGTGCTGATAATCTTAATGCTTGGGGTTCAAAGTTCAAATTAAATTTATTATCACAGTACATATGTCACTATGTATAACCCTGAGATTCGTTTTCTTGCAGGCATGCTCAGTAAATCCAAGAAATGTAATGGAATAAATGAAACACTGCAACCAACAGGACAAACAGGCAATGTGCAAAAGACAGCAAACTGCAAATATAAAAGGAAAAAAAAAAAATAAATAATAAATAATATACAGAACATGAAATGAAGAGTCCTTGAAAGTGAATCCATAGGGCGTGGGAACATTTCAGTGTTGGGGCGAGTGGAGTTGAGTGAAGTTACCCCTCTGATTCAAGAGCCTGATGGCGGACGAGTAATAAATGTTCCTGAACCTGGTGGTGAGAGTCCTGAGGCTCCTGCATCTTCTTCCTGATGGCAGCAGTGAGAAGAGAGCATGACCTGCAGGGTGGGGTCCCTGATGATGGATGCTGCTTTCCTGCAACAATGCTTCATATAGATATGCTCAATGGTGGGAGGGCTTTACCCGTGATAGACTGAACCATACTCACTTTTTGTACGATCTTCCATTCAAGGGCATTGGTGTTTCCATACCAGGCTGTGGTACAACCAGTCAATATACTCTCTGCCACACATCTAAAGAAGTTTGTCAAAGTTTTAGTTGTCATGCCAAATTTTTGCAAACTTCTACACATGTCGTGGCGCTGCCATGCTTTTTTGTAATTACACTTGCTGAGCCCAGGATATGTCTCCTGGAATAGTAACACAAAGAAACTTGAAGTTGCTGACCCTCTCCCATCTCTGTTCCTTTGATGAGGACTGACTCATGGACCTCCTCCTGAAGTCTATAATCAGCTCCTTGCTCTTGCCACAACAACCACCTCTCATTCAATCTCAGCAAGACCCTAGAGCTGATTATTCACTTGAAGGGGAGGAAACCAGAGGCCCACGAGCCAGTCCTCAACATTGGTAATTCTTCTTCAGTCTGCTGGCCCTGGTATGGATGCTACATCGCCTCCTGCTTGATGCAGTGGAACAAACTGTCCATGAGGAAGGTGTGTGGGATCCTTCATGATGTTACTGGCCCTTTTCAGGCACCTTTCTCTATACATGTCCTTGATGGCAGGTAGACTGGTTTCAATGATGCGTTGGGCACATCAAGAAAGTATTCTATTGAGCTACTCACAACCATCAAGATGCACTTGCTCATCTACGTGATGTTTGCTCCAGTCCAGTCTGGAGTTTTGAGGATTACAGCTCCAAATCTCATTTCATACTTGGTCCATTGCAAATATGGTCAAAAGTGCCAGCCCCCAATGCAATGCAATAGTAGCTACCTTCAACATCAAGGAAGTATTTGACAAAATATGGCATGAACAGTTCCCAGTAAAACTGAAGTCACAATTTTGAAGACAAAACATTACGCTCACTGGAGTCATGCTTTGCACATAGAAGGATGGCTGTGTTTGTTCAAGGGCTATCATCCCATTAGCACATCGGTGAAAGAGTTCCGCAGGGAAAATTTTAGGCAAAAGCGACTTCAATAATAACTTTCCTTCATAAGATCAGAGGTGCATATGTATATTGATGATCACACACTGTTCAGTCCCATTTGCAACTCTTCAAAAGTGAAAGAATTGATAACACCATGCAGGAGATCTTGGACAATGTTCAGGTGACAACTAAGCTGCACATCATAACATTTAAGCCTTAGATGTCAGAACTGATGATCTCTACACAAGTCTGACTACCTACCTTGTAATTAAATTCTTATTCTCCCATAATCAAAACCACCGAGTATTATAACAAAAAAAAATAAATACAAAGACTATTACAGCTGATGAAAGGGTGGGTATCATGGGGTGAATGACTCACTACCCACCTCCACAAATCATTCACAGCATCACCAAGATATACAAGTAATGTGATGGAATATTCTCAAAATATCTGGATGAATTTGTCTCCAATAGTTCCTAAGGAGCACATCATCTAAAGGGCAAGACTTCTTGTCTGATATAACTTGAAGTAGCAAATGAAAGAGTGACATTATTGCAGGGCGGGAGCCATTTAAAAAGACAAGTTTCTTTTGCAGAGAGTTTCATTTAAGCAAATATAAAGTAGTGAAGTGTAAGTGGAGCAGCCATTGTTGGAGTGAACCAGTGTTAGATTAGTCAGGCTTTATCTGAACAGGCTTAGGCGAGAACAGGTGGAGGCTAATGATGCTGAGTCTCTTATTATCATTTATTTTTGACTGTGGAACTTAGTTTTACAGAGCCCATAGGTCTAAAGATAAATTAGCCCGTTTTTATTCCCATACAAGCCCCATTTCTGACAGATGTCACTCTGAGGTGGCTTCTTTAACTCAAATGTTTTGGTGCTGTCCTCCCTTGGAAGAATATTGGAAAGATATTTTTGATATCATCTCAACAGTTCTATGTTTTGATTTACAACCCCATCCTATTATGGCAATTTTTGTATATATTTTTTTCTTTTTATTTCTTTTTCTTCTTTATGATTAATTTCATCATGAGTTTGGAAGTCTATTATACCTATGTTATTTGAAATCTTTTTTGTATATCTTTATTAATAATATTATTCCAATCTTTGTATCAACATTGTTATTGTGTTTGTAAGTTTGAAAATTAATAAAAAGATTTAAAAAAAAGAAAGAGGAACTTAGTTTTGAGAAGTTGGAGCCAAAGGTATAACAAGCTCAGTGAGAAGGGGCTGAGCAAGTGATCTAGTTAAGTGTGAAACTCAAAGGTTTCAGAGAGAAGGCACAGAGAGAAGGTAATCTTTTTTATTGTCTGTAAATCCTTAGTACAGTATGGGCAGTATGGTTAAGGAGGTGAATTGCTCCTCCTGTGAGATGACTGCATCTGCAGCACGTGCACCCAACTTCAGCTCCTGATGTCAGAACCACTCAGGAGGCTGAACCCCTCTATTAAATGTTTACTGAGGTGGTCACACCCAGCATGCAGGTTGAGTGGCTCTGAGTTTGCTGCAGAAGACAGTGGCTGCAAATGAAGATGAATTTCATCATTCCACAAGCTCTAAAGCCTTGAACGCAAAGAGTATTAATGGAAGAGAGTCAAGGAAGAAGCCCTGCCTTTGAAGAAAAGCATATCCTTGCCCATGAAGACTTTGCAAAGCATCACTTAGAAGATACTGTAAAAATGTGGAAGAAGGTCTTGTGGTCAGATGAGATCAAAATGGAACATTTTAGCCTCAACCCCAAGTGGCACATGTGGTGCAAATCAAATACTGTGTAACAGCCACGTAACACCATCCCTACTGTACAGTATGGTGGAGACAGCATCATGCTATGGGGATGTGTTTCAGCAGTAGGGGACAGAAAACTGGTTACGACTGATAGGAAGATAAATGCTGCCAAATACAGAGATGCTGGATAAAAACCTGCTAACCTCTGATAGAAAGCTTAAACTGGAGAGGAAGTTCATCTTTCAGCCGGGCAAGTACACAAAGCACACTGCCAGAGCAACCATGGAGTGGCTTCAGATGAAGAAAATTGATGTCCTTTAGTGGTCCTCTGATGTCAAGGGAGGTGAAGAACCTAGTCAAGATGGAAAAGTAAATGTATATAAAGGAAGTGTGAATCAAACAGAGCACTTGAGAATTATGAGGCCTGAAAAGAACTCAAGAAAAGAATTAGGAAAGCCAGGATGGGCAATTTTCTTGGCAAATAGGAGTAAAGAGAATTCCAAGGCATTCTATGCATACATCAGGAGCAAGTGGATTACTAGGGAGACGGTAAGACCATGCAGAATAAAGGAGGGAATATTTGCTTGGACACAGATGATGTGGGCGAGGTCCTTAGTAAGCACTTTACATCTGTATTTGCCAAGGAAAAGGACAAGGACGACAGGGCTGAGAGTATTAATATACTAGGATGGTAGTATTGGGTCTTTTAAAGAGCATTAAGGTGGATAGGTCCCCAGGATATAATGTGATATATCCTAAGTTACTGAGAGAGGCAAGTGAAGAGATTACTGGAGCCTTGACTAATAGCTGTGATCCCCACTCCCCCCCCCCCCACCCACAGATGAGATACCAGAGATCCCAGAGGACTGGCAAGTAGCTAATGTTATTCCATTATTCAAGTGAGTCCCACATCACTGGTACTGGAGAGGATTGTTATGGGTAGGATTTATGAGCGTCTGGAAAACCATAGCCTAATTAGGGAGAACCAGCATGGCTTTGTGCCGGGCAAGTTATGTCTTACTAACTTGATTGAGTTTTTTTGGCAAGATGACAAGGGTGAGTGATGGAGGTAGAGATGTCGAATTTGGTTACATGGATTTTAGTAAGGTGTTTGACAAGCTCCCTCATGGGAAGGCTCATCCCGAAGATTAAGATGTATAGGATCCATGGATTCAGAACTGGCTTGCCCTTAGAAGACTGATAATATATGACCAATATAAATGAACTGCATGAAAATGTTGATGGATGGATTCGTAAGTTTGCAGATTATACAAAGATTGGTGGTGTTGTGAATAGCGTAGAAGACTGGCAAAGAACACAGCAGAATATAGATCAAGTTGCAGATATGGGCAGAGAAATGGCAGATGGAGTTTAACCCAGATAAATGTGAAGTGTTGCACCTCGGCAGGTCAAATGAAAAGAGAAATTGAATTGAATTGAATTAACTTTATTTCTTACATCCTTCACACACAAGTAAAAATCTTTACGTTACATCTCTATCTAAATATGCAATGTGTAATTTATAATAATTTGTAATAAATAGTATGTACAACAGGACAGTCAATATAGCATAGAAATACAGTTGTATCAGTGTGAATTAATCAGTCTGATGGCCTGGTGGAAGAAGCTGTTCCAGAGCCTGTTGGTCCTGGCCTTTATGCTGTGATACCATTTCCTGGATGGTAGCACCTGGAACAGTTTGTGGTTGGGGTGACTCGGGTCCCAATGATCCTTTGGTCCTTTTTACACACCTGTCTCTGTAAATGTCCTGAGTAGTGGGAAGTTCACATCTACAGATGTGCTGGGCTGTCTGCACCACTCTGAGAGTCCTGTGATTGAGGGAAGTACAGTTCCCATACCAGCCAGTGATGCAGCCAGTCAGGATGCTCTCAATGTCCCCCCTGCAGAAAGTCCTTAGGATTTAGGGGCCTATACCAAACTTCAACCATCTGAGATGAAAGAGGTGCTGCTTTTTTCACCACACAGCCAGTATGTACAGACCAAGTAAGGTCTTCAGTGATGTGTATACTGAGGAATTTAAAGTTGTTCACCCTCTCAACTTCAGATCCACTGATGTCAATAGGGGTGAGTCTGTCTCCGTTCCTCCTGTAGTCCACAACCAGCTCCTTTGTTTTTGCAACATTGAGGGAGAGATTTTTTTCTTGACAGCACTGTATCAGGGATGATGACTTCTTCTCTGTAGGCTGCCTCATTATTATTTGAGATAAAGCCAACCTATGTAGTATTGTCAACAAATTTAATTAGCAGATTGAAGCTGTGGGTGGTGATAGAGTAGAGTAGGGGACTTAGGATGCAGCCCTGAGGGGCACCTGTGTTGAGAGTCAGAGGGGCAGAGGTGAAGGAGCCCAGTCTTACCACCTGCTGGCCATCTGACAGGAAGTCCAGGATCCAGCTACACAAGGCATGAAGGCCAAGGTCTCTTCTTCTTGTCAAGCCTGGAGAGAATTATGGTGTTAAATGCTGAACTGTAGTCGAAGAACAGCATTCTCACATAAGCATTCTTCTTCTCCAGGTGTGTAAGGATGATGTGTAGAGTTGTGGCTGTTGCACAGAAATCCCATCTCTCCCGGAAGTTCCGGGAGTCTCCCACATATTAATAGTGCCTCCCTGATGCCCGCAAATTATATACAATGTCACAGAAATTGATTTTTTTGAGTGAGCGTGAGAGAATGCACAAGAAAGAGCGAGAGAGCAAGCGCAAGAGCAAGAAAGCAAGCACGAGAGCGACCACAAGAGAGAAAGCAAGCACGAGAGAGCGAGAGTGCTCGCGATAGAGAGAGAGCAAGAGAGTTCCAAAAAAGACAGAGTGGCAGAGTGTTCCAAAAAAAAAATAAAACAAAACATACATCACCCCAGACTACACTAAAGTGTACCCCTGCCTAATAGGGGTCAAAATAATGACAGTGCTGCTCGCTGCGCTGTTTACAACAGTGACTTTTCTATTGCCCATTGTGGGTTAAAATGTAAAAGACATGTTGAGGTGAGTTTAACAGGTGTCATTCATTCATTAGCATAGCTAACATTATTTAAACTAGCTGGCTGGCTGCTAAGGAGCTATTCTATTGCAGACATCCCATCTCTCCCGGCAGTCTCCTGCAAATTGATGGTGCTACCTCCCTGAAATGAGTTTTTGCAGGGTGGGATGTCTGGTTCCATCATGTGTCAATCGGTTGTGTCAATAGGTGAACTGCAGGGGATCCAGTGTGGGTGGTAGCATGCTGCAGATGTAGTCCTTGACCAGCCTCTATGGAGGAGAGAGCGACAGGACGCCAGTCTTCCAGACATTTTACCTTGGTCTTTTTGGGTACAGGGACAATGGTGGATGTTTTGAAGCAGGAGGGCACTCTACACTGGGAGGGGGAGAGATTGAAAATATCTGTAAACACACCTGCCAGTTGTGCCACACAAGACCTTTAACAGTGTTGATGAGCAGAGAGATCTTGGGTTCCAAGTTCATAGCGCTATGAAAGTGGCTGCACAGGTTGGGAGGGCAATTAAGGTGGCAAATAGCATGTTGCCTTTTATATGTTGAGGCATTAAGTCCAACAGTCAGAACGTTAGGATGCAGTTTTACAAAACTCTGGTTAAGCCGCACCTGGAGTTTTGCATAGAGTTCTAGTCACCACCTTATCAGAAAGGTGTCGAGGGTGTGGAAGAGGTTTACCTGAATGAGAGGGCATGTGCTGCAACAGGAGGTTGGACAAACTTGGGTTGTTTTCTCTAGAGTGGCAGAGGCTGAGGGGAGATCTGATAGAGGTTTATAAGATTAGAGATTTATAGATAGAGTAGACAAACAGTCATCTTTCTCCCAGAGTTGAAATATCTAATACCGGAGGTCATTCATTTAAAGATGAGAGGGTGTAATTTCAAAGGAGATGCAAGGGGCAAGTTTTTATTTTAGATGGAGAGTGGTGGGTGCCTCGAACTGCACTACCTGGTGTGGTGGTAGAGGCAGATGCATTAAGAACTTTTACGAGATGTTTAGATACCACACAAATTGAAGGAAAATGGAAGAAGATGGACATTGTGTCAGCATAAGGGATTAGTTAGGCTGGGCATTTAATTCCTAATTTATTTAGTTCAGCACAGCACTGTGGGCCAAAAGGTCATTCCTGTGCTGTACAGTTCTCTGTCCTATAATATCCACCACTGTTCATCAACTATCAAGGCAAAAATGTGATAGGGAGAGGGAAGGAGAATGGAGTTGAGTGGGATAATAAATCAGCCATGACAGAATGGTGGAGCAGACTCCCATGGGCTGAATGGCCTAATTCTGTTCCCATGTCTTAATGTCTTACGGTCCTATCTACAAAACACTTTCCTACCATGGTCTCTCTCAGAAATTGGTCATTCCTGAGTGTTGTTTTGAGTTAAATTCATCCAAGCAAGCAAGAAACCGAGCTTTCAACTGAACCATCAAAGCCGGTGACCACTACCAACAAAAATAAAAACCCCAGGTGCTCACTCACACAATGCAAGTTAATCTCAAAGTTGCAAGGTATGTTAATAGAAAAATATCAGTTCCTTCATCATAACAGATTCCAAATCCAGGAACTCATTTTTTACCCCTTACCTGGGAGTACCTTCACCAAAACGTTTGCTCAAATGGGTTAACACCATTTACTCAAAAGCATTTAGGATGAATATTAAATACTAGCCTTGCCAGTGATACTTACATCTTATGTTTTAAAAAAAAATGCTACTTAGATAATCGTAATTATTAAAAACCCAGGTCACCCATGTCTCAAATCTCATCTCCTCTGCTTCAGCCTGCAATTGCTCCTGTCTTCACTATGGGGCAGCATACACCCTTTGTCCCACCCTTTCAAACATGTTCTCACTAATATGCAACGTTTCAATCAGTGACAATCATCCAATTGACTCAACTTCTCATGTGAAGGTAGTCCTGGGCTGCCTTGCAAAGGAAAATGTTATAATGGGAATATGTCATGGGACTGACAAGGTTGGTGATAAATGGATGAGTCTTCCATGTTGGGTCTGAAATGGTGGTAGAGAAAAAGGCAACTATTTATACAATTTTCCTTGGTGTTGAAGAGTGTGGTTGGCCTATTCTTGAATGCACTATGGCAAGTCAAACTGAAAAGAAATTTCTTCAGCTGGCAATCATAAACACAAGAGTTTCTGTAGGTGCTGGAAATGTTGAGCAGCACACTCAAATTGCTGGAACAACTCAACAAGTCTGTCAGGCAGCATCTATAGAGAAGACCTGATGAAGACCTGAAACACTTCCTTTTACAGATGCTGCCTGACTTACCAAGTTCCTCCTGTAATTGCAAGTTGACAGGTATTTAGGTGAACACTTTGTTGCTGAAAGTAATTGTTGATCTTAAATACCAGGCAGGCCCATCAAATGAGGTTGAGCAGAGGACTCCTTCAAATTTTGAAACAGAATTAGAAAAATGTTGGAAGAACTCAGTAAAATCTTATAAGGTGATATATTTGAGGGAATAATGGGTGACTAAGTTTTCTTTTAAGAGCACAAGACATAGGAGCAGAATTAGGCCATTTGTCCACAAAGTCTGCTCCACCATTTCATAATAGCTGACCCATTTTCCCCCTCAGTCTCAATCACATGCATTCTCCCACATCCCTTCATGCCCTGACTAATCAAGAATCTATCAAACTCTGCCTTAAATATGCCCAGTGACTTGGCCTCCACAGCTGCTGTGGCAACAACTTCCATAGACCCACCACTCTCTGGGTAAAGAAATTCCTAACCTCCGTTCTAAAAGAATGCCCCCTCTATTCTGAGGCTGTGTCCTCCAGTCTTAGATTTTTCCCACATTAGGAAAAAACATCCTCTCCACATCCATTCTACAGAGGCCTTTCAATATTGGCAAGGTTTCAAAGTGGTCACCCCTCATTCTTGTGAATTCCAGAGCGTACAGGCCAGAGCCATCAAATACATACTTGCAATCTGGTCATCATTCTTGTGAACCTCCTTTGAACCCTCTCCAATGTCAGCACTTTCTTTCTGCCCAGAACTGCTCACAACACTCTAAGTAAGGCCTCACCAGTGTTTGATAGTCTAGCTTACATCCTAGTTTTTATATTCTAGTGCTCTTGAAATGAATGACATCTCATTTGTCTTCCTCACCACCGACTCAACCTGCAAACTAAGCTTTAGAGAATCTTGTACAAGGACTCCCAAGTCCATTTTAAGTGAAAGATGACAATTTTCCAGTGGGGCGCATACATCTGAAAATATAAGCAACTACAGAATCCCCGCAGTTTCTAATCAAAGCTGAACGAGACTCCACCCACAAGCCAGCTCGTGATTACTCACGGTCCACGATGTCTGAGATGTAGCCATTGAGAGTCCGGGTCAAATGGTCGGCTCCACTGCCTTTCTTGCTGTTCCGCGTGTAGGTCTCAGTGAGGCTGGTGAACCCTGCGGTAATGCAGAATATGCGTCAGGTACTTACCGGCCTTGGGGGGCCGCCCCGCTCTCGTCCACCTGCCGCCTCTTACCTGAAATATCAGCGAAGAGCAGCACGCCGTGAAAATGTTCCACATCAGGGATAGGCCGGTCTACACCCTCATATACCACCAGGTCGGGCACGTTAGCAGCTAGTTTGCTGATTTTATAGGTGCCGGCAAAGAAAGCCCTCCGCTTGTCGATCTTCAGTCGAGTGATTGGCCGGACGAAGCTGACAGTGCGTCTGTGGGGAACATGATCCATGTCTCTGCGCACCAGTTCCCCTCTCTCCGCCCCGACTGCCATCCGCTGAACTGCCCTCGAGGGTCCACGGGCACCTATTGTGAGGTCACAGCGAAATTGGGAGGGACGCTTAGCGCTGCCCCGTCACGTTGAATGAGTAAATAGATACATTTGCGCTTTTCCATGTTTTGCTCCGCTGTTTGTAATTGAAGTTATCACCTCGGCATTTCAAAAGGTAAACTAAACCTGCAGGTGATAATAATGCAGAAATCTAGAATAAATGTACAGAATTTCAAAGTAAATTTGTTATCGAAGTACATGTATATCGTCATATGCAACCCTAAGATTTGTTGTCTTGCGGGCATACTCAGTAAATCCAATAACCATAATAGAATCAATGAAAGACCGCACTCAACAGGGACAACAATCAGTGTGCAAAAGACACAAAATTGCGCAAATACAAAAGAAAAACAAAACATAATAATAAATAAATAAGCAATAAGTATCTAGAGCATGAGATGAAGAGCCCTTGAAAGTGGAAACATTTCAATAATGGAGCAAGTGAAGTTATTCCCACTAGTTCAAGAGCCAGATGCTAGAGGGGTAATAACTGTTCCTGAACCTGGTGGTGTGAGTCTTGAGACTCATGAACCTTATTCCCGATGGCAGCAGTGAGAACAGGGCATGGCGGGGGTACCTGGTGACGGATGCTGCTTTTCTGCTTCCACATTTCATGTAGATGTGCTCGGTTGAGGTGAAAGCTTTACCCCTGATGGACTGAGCCCTATCCACTACTTCTTGTAGGATTTTCCATTCAAGGGCATTCATATTTCCACACAAGCTGTGAGGCAGCCAGTCAATATACTCTCCACCACACATCTATAGAAGTTTGTCAAAATTTTAGATGTCATGCTGAATGTTCACAAACTTCTACAAAGTCGAGGCACTGCTGTGCTTTCTTCATAATTGCACTTGAGTGCTGGGCCCAGTCACCATCTTTGGAAGACGGTATACACCTGGGCTCTGAGTTTATCATCAATTAACTGCTGGACCCATGGGTCCTTGTTTGTATCATTGGAAGCAGCAGGAGGTAGAACAAGTATTGATACTAAAAGCAACACTCACAACACGCTGGAGGAACTCAGCAGGTTGGGCAGCATCCGTGGAAATGATGAGTCGACGTTTTGGGCCGGAACCCTTCGTCAGGACACGAATGGGTTCTGGCCCAAAACGTCGACTCATCGTTTCCACAGATGTTGCCCAACCTACTGAGTTCCTCCAGCGTGTTGTGAGTGTTGCTTTGACCCCAGAATCTGCAGAGTATTTTGTGTTATTGATACTAAAAGTGCTGGAGGAAATCTTAAAGGTTACCTAAGCTGTTAAAATCAGTTGAATTGCTTTAAATTGCAGAAGTATTTGTGAACATTCAAACACAAGAAATTTAAAACATAAAAACAATTTAAATAAGCCAAACAATCAAAAAATCTTAAAGACAGCCTTAGTTAATCCCATAAAGTTGATGGAGGATGCTTCACTGCACCTGGTCAATTAGAGACACAACACACTCCACTGAAGCCATGAGCAGCTGCCAATGAATTAAGGACTCTTCCTTTTGCACAGGAAATCCTGAATTTGCAGGCACTTCCTTCACTGAATCTTTTCTTGCCTTTTAATTTCCCAGGTGCTGCATGGCCTGAGTATTTCCAAAACCCGCTGCTTTGCATTACATCAGAGGACGGTTATCTGAGCAACACAATTGACAAGGGTCTGTTAATAGCTATCACAAGAGTTGTTCTTGTGCATTGTAAACAAAATTTTGTTTAAAATGAGAGCAGAAATTAATTGTAGATGTAATCACAATTCTCCAAGATATACCATTAAAATTTATTTACAAAAGTTTGGCTTCTGAATTCTTTTGTTCTATTAACCTTGTGAATAGAGTCTGGTGTGATACACATATACTGTAAAAAGGGTACTCAATCCGCCTTAGCTGTATCATCTCTCTGAAAGATATACCTCTTATTCACTTGATCTTCTCACGTAACCTATGGCTTTTCTCCAACTATTTCAAGTCAAGTCAAGTCAGGTTTATTGGTATTTAACTATATACAAGTATATACCTTACATAATCATGTAATGCATATAGAAACAAGACAATGTTTCTCAGAACCAGGGTGTAAAGCACAGTAGTACACATAACACACAAAATCTCTTGATGCTGCTGGAGGATGGTGCCAGAGCAAGGTTTAATTGACGCAGTTTATAGATTATGGACTGAATTCATGTATGATGTGTTTCTAGTGTAACACCTGGGAAAGGTTTCACTGCTAACGTAATGGTCTTTCTTCAGAAGCAGAGTTTGGGTTATGGTTAGAGATAACAGGTGCTTTGGAGTGTGATTCATCCAATGAAGGGAACGTGTTTTCTTGTTGTGTGCCAGACACTGGGGTGAGCTGAGTCTTTTGTTTGGCGGGAGATGAAAGACGCCAGAGAGAAGAGGTCGTAGGACTCGACGCAAAGCAGGGCCATGATCTGATGAAACCTGGGGAGATCAAAGGAGGATCAGTGAAGGGGAAACCGTGAGCTCCAACTTGTGCACATTAAAATAGGCACTAAACTTTTTTTTCATTTTTCTTTACTAACCCTTTAGTCAAATTAAGAATTATGAAGCTAAATAATTTAATTGTATGTGATGTACTGTCTGTTATTTTGTAATACTTATTTGTAACAGGGTAATGATTCACACAGCATCCACACAAGTAGGGTTCGGGGTGGGCTCGCACCTCAACCTCACACGTTTGGCAGGGCCAGAGATTGTCTTCCCTAGACTTAGCAACCAACAGAACCAGAGTTTTTCACCAGTTTTTCCGGTCACTCCTATTTTTGTTGCTTGTTTGGGCAATCTAGAATCGGGGCAGCCTGCAGATAATGAACACTGAGCTGAACTGAATATGCCTTTTGATTTTGGGTTTTATATTCCGTGTTTTCACTCATTTTTTGAATCCATTTGCGTGATTTGTCTTTTTTTGTTGTGCGTGGGGTGTAGGGGGTTTATTTTTTTTGAACGGGTTCCATAGTTCTTTGTTTCATGGCTATCTGTGAGGAAGACAAATCTCAGAGTTGCACACTGAATACACACTTTGATAATAAATGAATTTTGACTTTGACTTTGCTATCCTCTATCAAAATCCTTCAAGATTTGAGCACTATAAATCTCTCCTTCAGAATGATGCATGTTCCACTAGTCCATTCCCTTATCAGAAATCTTTCACTCCAATGAAATGTTTTGTTCATGTTTTTTTTCCAAAGCAAGGCTTATGCACTCCCTCTGTAGGTTAAGCAGTGCTCTTTGGGCTAGCATAAATGCCTTGTTCTGCAATCTATGGCTCCTATTGCAAAGCCAATGAACCCCTGTGTTTAATTTAACAGTTTTCACCTGTATTACACCTTCATGAACTCTGCACAATTATACCCAGGGGTCTCTGATCCATTATTTCCGTTAAAAGATCATTATCTTAATTTATATTTTCTCTCCATGTATTTCCTACTAACAAATCACTGTACTCTTCTCTCCATTAAACTTTACCTATTTGTCATTTTCCCAATAATGTGTATCTTCTTGAATTATATTCCTGACTTCCTTGCTGTTAGCTCCATTCCTAAATTTGTGTAGCCAGAAATTTTTAAATTAAGTCTTGGACAGTACTATACCAAATCCAAGTTAGTAAATTATATTTGGAGAAAAAAATACTTTTAGTTTTAAAACATAAAACATCTGGTGAAACATTGGATACTTTTATTGAGTATAACGGACTATATTGTACAACAATGTACAAGAGGATATTTAAGTTCCTTAAGGTTGTTACTGCCAGGGAGAGTAGTGGGGACAAGGTCCCACTGCCTATTAAATGCTCCCAATGGAATGTGTCTCAATAGTTCTGACAACCAAGTCCAGCTCCTGGCCTTCATGTGTGGCTTAGCTACTAAGCCCAGCGAAACTGTTTCTACTATCAGGAGAAAGTGCAAAGGCGGATTACTGGCACCTTAAAATCAGTTGCTTCTGGCAAATGGGGTTTTTCTGCTGTGGTTAGCAGCTCAGTAAGGGGAGGGAAAACTCTGATCTCAAACCTCCACTGCTTTGCGGCTCCACTCACTCACGGGGAGGAGAACAAAGTGAATCATATGCTTCTCACCAAAGGTTGAAGATGATTGCACCTTCATCAATAGTGATGCAGTCAGATAGAATGTACCATAATGCAGAAGGTATTGTTCTGAGAAAAATAGACAGTACTGTGCATAAGTCTTAGACTTACATAGATGGCAGGTGTATGGAGGGCGATGGTCCCTGTGCAGGTCGATGGGATTAGGCAATTTAGATGTTTCAGCAGGGACTCAGCACTCCAACCTCACCATTCCCAACAACCTTTGCTCCCGCCAGATTTGCAAACTCATTATCCACTCCTTGTTGACAAATACAGTACTGCATGCAGCCAGTTAGAATGCTCTCCATTGTAGATCTGTAGGAATTTGTAAGAGTTTTTGGTGACATACCAAATCTCCTCAAGCTCCTAATGAAATATAGCCATTTTTGTGCCTTCTTTGTAGATACATAGATATGTTGGGTCAGGTTTTCAGCTCTTCAACTTCCCTTGCATTTCAGTTTCATCTATCAAATTATCTCTCACTCTTTCACTCTCAAAAAAAGCACAGGCTAAATTTATGTGACTTGTTCTCATAATTTAGTCTCTACATTTGGTATTCTTTTCCCAAATCTGTATTGCATTTGCACCATGGTCAATCATTTTAAATTTTTTCATTATTGTTTGAATTGTTTTTAAATTTCTCTGAATTCAATACAAAATTATTAAAGCCAATTGAAAGTTGGAAGTTCAAAGTACATTTATTATCAAAGTATGTATACTTCATACAACCTTGAGATTCATATCCTTACCTTAAGACCATAACACCATAAGGTATAGGAGCAGAATTAGGCCATTTGGCCCATTGAGTCTGCTCTGCCATTTCATCATGGCTTTCAGCACAGTCTCCTGCCTTCTCCCCATATCCCTTCATGCCCTGACCATTCAATAATCTAGAAGTTCACAAATCCAGGCATTATCGCAGCACACTGAACTGGACCATCCCTCTCCTCCGGCCCTAACACCATGACCATTTCAATCTGGCCCGGCACTTAAATTACAACATCTACAGTCACCAAAACCCCACCCCTTATTTGCAGACCATCAGAGATTACCAGGATTATTTTGGGGATGGGACCATTTTACTGTCCCACTGAGCCTCAATTGCCATTCAGGTTATGCTGCTGGATTCTCAGAGGCAGAGGGTCAACATACTAAGAGCTCCACATCCTGACTAGGTAATTCTGCTCATGGGAGGACTGCAAATGCCAATTCCAGACTGTGGTACAGGACCAATATTATCTAGCCCAGCAATCTTAGCTTTTCTCATCCACGCTAGGATTATTGCTGAGTTCAAACCCTACTCTTCCAGCCTGAATACAGGCAATAGGATGTTCTGATGAAGGATCTCAGCCCAAAATGTTGACTGCTTTTTCCCATCCGTGGATACTGCCCGATTTGCTGATTTCCTCCAACATATTTTGTGTTTCCAGCATTTACAGAATCTCTTGTGTCTGCATAATGTTGGATTAACTCTGTGGGTTGAGGGGATCCTGTGTCATTAAAGATTCAGAGGTACAATCTGATGTTTGTACAAGGTTACCTCCTAGCCAGCCAAAGGCATTGTATTAGAAGGATCTTGATTGACATAAGGCTGAATATTTATGCATTTGCATGGATATCAAATATAATTATATTTAAAGTGTAATTCAAAGATCCTTCTTCTTCTTGGGCACTTAGCTCTGAGTTGAGCATAGGCCATCGATGACCTCCCGTCTCCATTGTCCAAAGTCAGTGGTATGGTTGGAGTTCACCAATGCTTCTGCAATCCATTGTATTCACTGTATAGGGGATTGGCCTATACAGCTTCACCAGAGTCCTGATGGCCGGCCTTACGCATTTCCACCTCTCACAATGGCACATGGGCTCAAAGAGCCTGCTCATTTCATAGTTTTATTTTTTTCTTTTCTTATAGAGATGCAGCTCTATAAAACACTGGTTAGGCTACACTTGGAGTACTGTGTCCAGTTCTGGTCACCTCACTATAGGAAGGATGTGGAAGCATTGGAAAGGGTACAGAGGAGATTTACCAGGATGCTGCCTGGTTTAGGGAGTATGGATTATGATCAGAGATTAAGGAAGCTAGGGCTTTACTCTTTGGAGAGAAGGAGGATGAGAGGAGACATTATAGAGATGTACAAGATAATAAGAGGAATAGATAGAGTGGATAGCCAGCGCCTCTTCCCCAGGGCACCACTGCTCAATACAAGAGGACATGGCTTTAAGGTAAGGGGTGGGAAGTTCAAGGGGGATATTAGAGGAAGATTTTTTACTCAGAGAGTGGTTGGTGCGTGGAATGCACTGCCTGAGTCAGTGGTGGAGGCAGACACACTAGTGAAGTTTAAGAGACTACTAGACAGGTATATGGAGGAATTTAAGGTGGGGACTTATATGGGAGGCAGGGTTTGAGGGTCGGCACAACATTGTGGGTCAAAGGGCCTGTACTGTGCTGTACTATTCTGTGTTCTAAGTTCTATGAGTTACTTCCTTTTCTGTTTTTGTTCAAGAGAAGTGAAGAATAGCAAGAGGCCTTTTGACATGTGTGTTTGATGTTTCTTTCCCTGTTTTTTTCTGTTCTAAATCTAAATTTTCCATCTTTTCCTAAAATCTTCTGAGTTCCCCCAAATGTATATATCTAAAGCCTTTCCAATTATGTTGCGCGCTCTCTCGCGCTCTCTCTCGCTCTCTCTCTCTCTCTCTCTCTCTCTCTCATAATAAAGCATCTATTTTGCCTTTAATGCTCAGTGTGAAGAACAAATGTACCACCACCTTTATTCCAGTGATATCACCATCTTTACTGCAAGAGGACTACAACTTTGTCATAGAGTTGGAGGCCAAACAGGTCAAAGGGTAGAGGCCAGCCTAAGAGTGGTTGTTTGATCTTCCAGATTTGGGGGTTCAGCTCAGGGCTGACAACCCTGACTAGTCAAAAAATAAGTTGTTCAGCAAACAACAATGAAGAATCTTATATCTGTATCCGATGGTATTCCTGAGTGTCCACACAGGATTTACATGACTGACTATTGTGTAAACTGAGACAAAGCTACTGACACAATGATGGAAGCCCTGAACGCTGCCAAGATCAAGCTGGCCAAGAAAGATCTCCAACCACACCCCTCTCCTTCAGTGTCACCAAGAGGACATGGCCACAATCATCATGAGGAAACGCTGGAGATGGATTGGGCACGTGGTGAGAAGAGAGGCCAAATCCATCATCAAGACAGCACTTCATTGGACCCGGAAGGGCGGAGGAAATGCGGGAGACTAAAGTCAACTTGATGCTGTACCATAGAGGCAGAAGTGAGAGCCCTGAACCACACCTGTGACACAATAGAGAAGATGGCCAAGGACAGACAGAAATGGGGGACTTTCATTACTGCCCTAAATGCCAGCAGCATAACAGGCAGTAACTAACCCTGTGTACCCCCCCACCCCCACCGACAGTGAGCTTATCACTCACAGGAAGCCAAGTATTCATTTACTGGGAACAATTATACTCTTGAAAAAATCAATGTTGAGAATTGTTATGTTGCTGTCCGTTATCTTTTTGATAACTTTAAATTCTATTGCCGATTTGAATTTATGTGTTGGTCTGTTGATATGTAATTTGCTCGACATTTATAAAGATCCTTGAGTAATATTATTCTTGGTTTCAGTTCTGTACATATGTGTTATTGATCCGTGGTACTAATGTTTGCCTTGGAGGTTACCCGTATTACCTGTGAAGCAAATGTTTATTTATTTAGAGATACAGCGCAGTAACAGCCCTTCTGGGCCAACAAGCCCACACCTTCCTATTAATCCCATGAGAGCAATTAACCTACTAACCCATACATCTTTAGAACGTGGGAGGAAACCAGAGCACCCAGGGGAAACCTATGCAGTCTCAGAGAAACCGTACAATTGTTTACAGACATCGGTGGAATTGAACCCGGGTCACTGGTGCTAAGCACTACACTACCATGCCACTCTCAGCTTAATTTAGTGCCCCACTCATAATGTTAAAAATGGATAATTTGTTTCTTTGATTTGAGTACGATAAGCAATATATTAGAGAGGGAGTTTATTTATTTATTGAGTTTCTGCGCAGAATAGGCCCTTTGAGCTACATGCTCAGCAATTCCCTCGATTTAATCTGAGCCTAATCATCGGCAATATATAGTGATCAATTAGCCTCCCAACCGATACGTCTTTCGACTGTTGAGGGAACCCGAGCACCCAGAGGAAACCCACACGGTTACGGGGAGACCATACAAACTCCTTACAGGCAGTGGCGGGAATTGAAACCGGATCGTCCATACTGGAAAGCGTAGTGCTAATCACTAAGCTACCACGAATATTGTTAGGATTAAAGAAGCTAATGTGTTGTTCTGCACTGTGCCCTTTGATTAAAAATATGGAGTTGAACAGTCATACTTTTGCATCCTGAACATAATGAAGATTCTGTGAATTCAATATCATGTAAAGTTTTATTCATGCTTACTGTTTTTACCTTAAAAGCCTTGCGTTAGTTATCTGCTCAAAACGTACTAATTTTATACTGGGATATTAGACTCCGTTTTTTAAAAAAATGGAGCTTAAATTAAACCAAAAGATTTAAATAGATATTGACTACAATGATTTGTTCAAATATATACAAATTACTTATTAGAAAAATAACTTCCTAAAATAGATCTGAACAGGTAGTTTGGTGTACTGTACGATACACAATTGCTGTGGTGAATCTTATAGTTGTAATGCTTTTCCTTTTAACTATCCTTTGAATAATGTTTATTTACCTAAGTTCCTACTTCAACACACATTACACTTTAAGTCAATTCTTTTGCATGCAAAGTATTATGGCTTCATATAACATTGTGTCACTTGCACAACAAAAAGCTGTAAATATTTTATCGAGGCATGGCCAATGTTACAACACGAAAATGCTAAACCAAAATCAGTCTCTTCTTTACTTGAACTCGCTGAAAAATTCGATTTCGGAGTCCCTGCGGGGAGAGCAGCAGTTAGCATCTTTGCACAGTCACATTTGGAAAATAAAGCTGCATAAAGATCTGTGAATAATATTGCCCAAATCAAACAGTGAATGTGATATTAATAAATGTAATATATTTTTTAGATCTCATCTCATTAAAATAGCAAACATGAGAGAGCCAGATTGGATAAAGGCAAATCATGAACATTTAAGATCAAAGGTACCACAGAAATTATTTGAACCTGAATATGTAGCAAATCTAATACCCAACATGTTTGCTGATGAGATCTCTTTAATTTGAATCAGAATCAGAATCAGGTTTAATATCACCAGCATATGTCATGAAACTTGTTAAACTTACAGCAGCTGTACAGTGCAATATATGATTATATTAAAAAAACAATTACAGTGTGCGGTTCATAGTATATAATTACAGTCTATAAAATAGTTAAATTGAAGAAGTAAGGCATAAGCAGAAATAAAAAAGAAAGTAGTGAGGTAATGTTTATGGGTTCAAGGTCCATTCAGAAATCAGGTGACAAAGGGGAAGAAGCTGTTCCTGAATCATTGAGTGTGTGTCTCCTTCCTGATGGTAACAATGAGAAGGGGCCATGTCCTGGGTGGGTTGTTCTTAATGATGAATGCCACATTACACATTACAAAATCACAATATAGCAAAACATTTAACAAGTGAAACTAAGAGGGCTGCAGAGCTGTACTTTTCTATGACTCTTTGACTCTAAGAGCATTGTTGCATTAAAGATATGGAATAATTTTGTGTTTCACTTAATTTTGGGGATAATCTTCAACTTGATCTCCTAGAGAGTAAGCTGGCAGCACACCCATTGCAAAATACGCAAAATTTAAATAAATTTCAATGAGAGCACTTTGACAATGTTCCCTTACACTCAGTACTTTTTCCCAGTGTTACTTAATGTGGTATGAAAAACTCTGATACCAATAAAAACTTCATGACGAGTTCAGGCATAGTTTGTATATTTGTTGAACTGGCTAGATGTGCTTGGGAAGAGATGGATGAAAAATTTTGAATAAAGGTATTACTTGGAAATCTCAAGCTGGAATCTATTCAAATTTGCTTTGTTTATTTAAATGGCTCTTTCCAGATCTAATATTATAAATGAAAATATTCTAACCAAAGGAGCAATTTTTCATATCCATCATTTCCCATTCCACTGGAATACAAGGCGAAAATTCCAGACCATGAGTGTAAGTAGCAGTAGTTTTGCATGGCAGCATTGAAAAGGGAAGGAGACTTAACATTTCAGGTTGGAATTTTTCAGAAGCAGATGTGATCTACAGGAGTTTATTGTTTCTTACCTTGACTGGACGGTTTTGGAGTTTAAAAGCCAGTTCAAAAACTCCTTGGCAGCCATGGTATCCAAGACAACACTAATTTCACTAGTGAAGGTTCCATCGGCATGTCTTCTGTCCAAGTCCTCAGAAATCACTCCATTCAGACTTTCTTTACCATCTTCTGGATATCTGAAAATATGGCAAGGGGGTTAGAACACTAATATCAAAGTAAAATTAAGAATGCATAGTTTTACAGGATTACCATTGAATGAGATGGTAATTTGATCAACGATTAGCCTTCTAGTTAAAGGTGTACAACATTATCATAACATAATAAGAGGACAACCTAATTTCTTCTTCTTCTATGTCGACTCAGGCCTAGGGGGCCGGCGTCGGGCAAAATTTCAGTTATGTAGTGAAAACCCTTTCCTCTATCACGATTATATTATTTACTTATTGAGATACAGCACAGAACAGGACCTCCCTTTGAGCCATGCCACCCAACAGTCCTAGCCTAATCATGGGACAATTTATAAAGGTCAATTAACCTACCAACCAATATATCTTTGGACCGTGGGAGGAAACCGGAGCACTCGGGTGAACAGTCATAATAATTAAATGTTATCTTCTGTTTAGCAGTGACATAATTTTAACCATTGAATTTACTTAACTGAACTTGCATTATTAATAGATTTATTTATTTTTCCTATTTAACAGCACACACAGAATGCTGGAGAATCTCAACAGGTCAGACAGCACCTATGAAAAGGTGGGGGGAATGGAAAGAGGCTATCTGGAAGGTGATAGGTGAAGCCAAGTGGATGGGAAAGCTGAAGGGCTGGTGAAGACAGAATCTGATAGGAGACAGCAGTGACAATAGGAGAAAGGAGAGGAGGAGGGGACCCGGGGAAAATCATAAATAAGAAGTGAAAGGTCAGAGTGGGGAATAGAGGAAGTTGGGGGTGGAGAGTGGAAATTTTGTTCACCGGAAGGAGAAATTGATAGTAGTGTTATCAGGTTGGAGGGTACCCAGACAGAGTATAAGGTGTTACTCCTCCACCCTGAGGGTGGCCTCATCTTGGCAAAAGTGGAGGCCAGGAATCGACACGTCAGAATGGGAATGGAAATGGGGATCAAAATGTTTGGCCACCGTGAAGTCCCACTTTTGGGGGATAGTGCAGAGTTGTTTGACGAAGTGTTCCCTCAATTTACATGGGTATAACCAATGTAGTGGAAGCTGCATCAGGAGCACCTATTTAATGGGTTTTGTTTAAAATGCGGTTACTTAGCAGTGACAACGTATGCTGTGTCTGACATTCAGTTGTGAATCATTTAATAATTACTTACTCCCTTCTGCCACGTCCCTTCATCAGCCAGTCAATAAAGTCCTTTGCTGCCTTCACCTCCAGATAAGAATCCAGGTCATTCTTGTAACTTTCTTCCGAGAGGGTAGATTCAATGCTTCTCTTGGAAATGCCCCTGACAAATTTCATGAAATATTTCTCTATATGAGTGGAACTGGTATTTAGAATAACATTAACGTGCCATGCACATTTTGACAAAGATATGATACCAGTTGAAAGCATCACAAAATACTAAAATTAAGAATGCATCTGCTTGCACAGCAAACATGATTTGTTTGGAAAACTTAATTGCACCCATTGAAACAGCAAGTACAATCACAATTGACAGCAACATATTGAATGGTTTCAATGATTAATAACTTACCCATTTTGGTGCTTTCCATAACCTGCAAGTGAATCTACGAAGCGTTTTGCTTTGAAGTAGTCGGAAAGCGAATCTACATCACTTGTGTAAGTTCCTTCCGCATGTCTCTTTGTTTTGTCACTTATTGAAAGAAATTAAATTACGGATAAGTAGCACATAACATTTACAAAACCTTTTTATCCCGGGAAGTAGCACCTTTACAACTTTCAGAATTTATGGACTGTTTTAGAGATGCAACATTTGTAACGTAAACTGACGTGTTTAATAGCTACGACATTACTGTGAAAAGGAATTTGCTTATGAAGTGAAATGTTTGTGGATGAACTGAGATTTTGTTATTTAAGTGCTCTTCTTAAGTCTTGATTTATACAGCAAGTGAAGATACAGAGTGACTAGATTGTTTTTTTCTAATAACCAAGAACATTAGTATTTTTAGCTGACCGGATTATTAGGATGGAACAAAATGTGTAAAAAATTCATTAATTTTAAATAATGACAGCTAATAGAAAATAGGCTTAAGAACAAGAAAACCATAAATTGTAACCTTTCTGAGTGGAAAATGAAATGGGACCCTAAAAATTACTATTGATTATTAAGCAACAAGATTCAAAGATTTTAAATCAACTAACAACTGGGCCTGGAGGTGTTAGATGCAATTTCACACAGATAATCATAATGTATTACATGTGAGAACAAGAAAGTAAACGAGGGCACACATTTTAAATAGAACTGCCATGAAACTCATGGTTACGACTTGTAATTCTAAGCTCTACAACGCAGTGTTCAGTTAAAATGCAAAAAGATTGGGTAGTGGATTGGATTAAAAGATTGAAAATGAAAACAAATTCTGGAGATGCTGAGTATCAAAAATGAGAATATGAACTCCGGAAAAGATCAGAAAGCGTCATGGTGAAAATAGAGAGGTTAAAATCAGTTCATAATCTTCTTCAAAGAAGAAGAAACCTTCAACCAAGCTCTACAGATACCAAAAGGAAAGACAATTGTTTACATGTTAAGATTCTAAATTATGGTGGAAAGTTAATGAACTTTAATTAATTTGCTTGTACGGTCATTACTGACTGTTTTTTTTCTGTGTTGTAATTATCTGCTGCTAATGTTCTTTGAGAAATAAGATGAAGTCTTTGAAACTGTTCAGAACGGTAATTGTTTTAATTGCCGAGAATGCACATTGAAAATGTAGTAGAAGTAATACAAGTGTAAGGGAGATATTTCTTCAGATAACTGATTGAGAGAATAATTTACCATGAAGCTAAAGAACAGCACATATGAGTGAGTGAAATTATCCTGAAATTCTGTAAGAACTTTCCAAGAGCATATGAGTAAACAGTACAAAACAAGCATTTTGACTACTTAGACTATTTCAATGGCGTTTTTACTGAAAAAGATCTCTATGAATTTGAGCACTTACATATTTCCAGAGAGAGGCGGAAGTTAGAATAGCGATGAAAGGGTAAGAGATAGTTTTATCTATTGAAAGGAATATGTTTCTTTGAGCTTTTAATATTTTACTATTATTAGAAATATGGAGAGAGTTTTATTACTTCACTTTGCAGGAATCATTATTTAAATATGTTTCTCAACAATTGACTTTATACCAAAAGGGTGTATCCCAGCAATTGAAGTATAATGCAAAAGAATAATTGTTTACATTATCTAGAAATAAGAGAAAGAAAATAGTGAAGGAAATATATCATGCACAGAAGTGATCTCAGCACATTGCTGAACATTACTAATGATATTTATCTAAAGGTCCAATGAAATGCTTAAGGAAAATATTTTACCCATTCCGTTTTGCATTCATCAGCCATTGTACAAAATCTTTTGCTCGTCTGTTGTCCATATATTTACTGTAATCACTGGTAAAAGTGCCTTCAGAATGGCGTTTCACATCCTGCAGTGAATTGGACGTATCCAGTTGTTTCTCTGATGTCTGCAATGTACTGCTGAGAAATATAGCTGTGTGTCATTACCTAATTAGCCGTGAAGCATGAAGTCACTTATACTACATGCCTAACAATCTTCCTATAACCACATCAGTGGAAATAGCAAATTAAATGGTCATTCATGTAATTTTGTATTCTGGATCTCACTCAGCGTACATTCAGGAGAAAATATGCTTTTAATGCAGTGGGTGAGTTTCAGTTCAAAGATAAGCTCAAATTTAGTTGCAAATGTGTAGTGTGCCATGAACCACCACAATTGACTAATCCCTCACATTAAAAAACACACAGTACCTTAATGTATTTATGAAATGAGCATAGGTTTACTAAAACAGCAAAAAATGATTCTTAGTACTATAAAGAAGCATTTCAAAAGGAGTTCACAGCCTCTAGTAGACCAACCCACTGAAAATGACTCAAATCATTATGGCATAGTTATAAAATTAGATAATTATTTAATGTTTAAAATCTTTATCACACTCATTAGTGCTTTTTCACCTAAAATTCAATTTGAGGAGCATTCTCAAACAGTTGTAAACATGTGCAATCAGTAGAAACTTAATTTTGACTGGGTCTATTTAGCAATCAATGAACAACATCTCCAAGTCTCCAGTCCAGTGTCCAGTGCGGGGGGATGCTGGATTTGTTTAACTTAGTTAATGAGATTGCAGTGACTTACACAGATAAATGGCACAAAGAAAAGCAATTCCGACACCCCCTTTTCCTTATGCCTCAACTACCAATGACTAAGTGAATACAGAACAAGACTAAAGGACATGTTGAATCTCTAACTATTACAATAGTGGCTGGAATGACAAATATCAATGAAACAATGAATTGGAATCAGAATCAGGTTTAATATATACTGGCATAAATCATGAAATATTGTTGTTATGTGGCAGCTCATGACATTTACCAAATAATAAGAATGTTAGTTCTGGTTAAGGATATTTCACCTAATTTAAGTAATAGTAAAAAATGCTCAACTTCCTGAGCAGGTGATTAAGCCAATGAAATACAGTTTGTCAGAACAATGGATGAATTTTTCATAAATTGGTCAATTTAATAGGGTGCTTAAATTTAATGAATAGTCTTGCAATTTTCATTGTATGCACTAGCTTTTACACTTTAATTTTCTGGAGCATATCCTACCTTGATATTTCTTCTGTGTCATGCATCGGCTTTTGGCAGCTGTTTTGTACCAGCATCAAAAGCAGCATGGCAGCGACAGAGGCAAAGCCTTTCATTTTATTCTGCTGCATTAAGAAAAACCAAATATTCAAAAAGGTACAACAAAGATATCTCACTTCAACCTGCTGAAGGTATCAAGAAATTATTCAGCAAAACGCTTGGAGCTACTGCTCAGAATCAAGCTTATCACCCCACCAATGTAATCACCAACAGTCTGAGTGCCAGAAACCTGGAACTCCCATATCTGTTCTCTATATTTTTAAAAAGAGGTAATATTCTAATCTGCTTAACAAGTACAACACAAAAAAAAACATTTGGGATATATCCAGTGTAAGCAGCTTTGAAAACAATAAATAAAGTTGAGTTGGATAAAGATTGATAAATAGGTTAACTAGAGGAAATAAGTAGTTACAAACTTATTTTCAAAGAAGCCTATTGAAAAATAAAGAGAATCTAGTATTACTTTTAGCATATTGCAGCCTCTTTGATGCCGGAGCAGGGCAGTGCACTTCACAACAGGGCATGGGCCAACCTTGGGCGTGCGCCAGTGTTTTTTCAAATACAAGCTACAGTATAGAATAATTCCACTTTCCATAACGTCTTCAGGTTGTTAAATTCATCCTTACCTCCAGATGAACAACTTACAATCAGAATGAACCCTTGAGAGAAACTGCAGCTTCTCTTTCTCCAAGAGGTGTTGATGGTTCCTAAAGCTTATCTGTGCTTCTGCCAACACCTAGTCCCCTTATATAGTAAAAGGGTGGTTGAGCAATAGGGGGAAAACATCATCACTTCCATTTAGAGAAACTCAATTTGTGATGTTACCATCCTCATTTCTCTGACATTTTAGATTACCAATTGTTGAATCATCCTTTTTTGTAAACTTTGCCTTCCACCTGATTTGAAAAGTTTCAGGGAAATCACTTAAGATTTTTACTCTTCCGGATGACTTCCTATTTTCCAAACAATTTCACGCTTTTAGCTCAAAGTGAATGGTGCATAACAAAGCCATTCCGCTTCTTTACATTGTGTAATGTTTGTGTTCAGTGATTTTGACGATGTAGGGAAAACCAGTGGGTTAGTGGGGAGTGCTGATGAAGCCGCAATTGTGGTTTCTGAAACCAAATGATACATCTAGGGAAAGGACTTCTCAGACTATCAAAACATTATACCCACAGGTACCAATAAATAATGAGGTGATGGGGAAAATTAATATAAATTAATATGGGAACCATTATTAGCCCAACACTTTACAGTACCAGCAACCCAAGTTCAATTCACACCACTGCATGTAAGGAGCTTGTACGTTCTCCTTGTGACCGCGTGGGTTTCCTCCACGGTCCAGAGACATAGCAGTTGGTACGTTAATGGGCTATTGTAAATTATTCCGTGATTAGGCTAGGATTAAATCAGGAGGAATGCAAGGCAGCACAGCTTGAAGGGCTGGAAGGACCTATTCTGTGCTGTATCTCAGTAAACAAACAAACAAACACAAGAAATTCTGCAGATGCTGGAAATTCAAGGCAACACACACAAAATACTGGAGGAACTCAGTAGGTCAAGAAGCTTTTATGGAAATTAATAAACAGTAGGCTTTTTGGGCTGAGAACCTTCTTCTGAAGAATCTTTTTCATGCTGGCACCTTGCCCCTTCCTTTCCAGTCTTGAAGAAGGGTCTTGGCCCGAAACATCGACTGTTTATACATTTCCATAGATGCTGCCTGACCTGTTGAGTTCCTCCAGCATTTTGTGTGTGTTGCTTTGAAATTAATATGGAATTTGCAAAGAAATAGTTGAACAGTTAGACACAAGAGAGACTGCGGATACTGGAAATCTGGAGCAACATACGAAGTGCTGGAGAAACTCAGCAGGTCAGGCAGCATCTAGGGCAGGAAATAAACAGTTGATGTTTCTGGTCAAAACTCTATACCAGGACTTCATCAGTAGAAAATTTACATTTTGCTTTTAAAAAGACTGATTTAATTTCACTACAAGCACTGAGCATTTATGTAGAAGAGCTGTTTTTGGATATACAGTATTGTGCAAAAGTTTTAGGCACATATATATATGTGCCTAAGAGTATTGCACAGTATTATATTTGTCAATGTGGAGCAGTGAGCGAGTTTATAAATCTGGTGGAAGCAAAAGATATTGGGAATGGTGAGGGTGGAACACCGAGGGAGGGATGTGGGGCAGGTGGCAGAGAAGGAGTGCCAGGGGCGGGGTGTGGTGCGGGCGCAGACACACCCAGTCCTGAGACACCAGGCACAGTCATTTGATCCCAAACAGCTGGTTAATCTCTCCCCTCTCCCTTCCCCCTTTTCCAACCATGATTCCCTTTTCCTTGCCTCCTTCCCACTCCCAGTCCACAATAGAGACCCATATAGGAATCAGGTTTATCATGACACACGTAATGAAAATACTTTTTGTGGCCGCAGTGCAGTGCAATGCATAAAATTACTACAAAAGTTTTAGACACCCCAGCTATATATGTGTGCATAAGACCTTTTCTGTTTTCATAATTAAACAGAATAGATAGCACAAAGGGAGTAAATCTGTTTTTATTTTCTATTTGAAAATAGTTCCATTCAATTGATTTGAACATTGACATAAGTAAAACATGCAATTAATGTCACAGGCAGAAGAAAATCTGCAAATGCTGGAAATCCAAAGCAACACTGGAAGGAAAGTTGAAAGAGAATAAGAATGTTCTTATCTGACTTGTGCCCTTCCTTTTCGGTCTTGAAGAAGGCCCTTGGCTCAAAACATCAACTGTTTATTCATTTCCATAGATGCTGCCTCACCTGCTGAGCTCCTCCAGCATTTTGTCTGTGCTGCTGTGCAATTAATGTTCAGTTTTTTCCTATTTTTTATATCAACGAATCAATATTAAATTTGACTATACATAAACCTGTGTGAAAATGGTTGTTGTGACACATCTACTGTGGTAGTGTAGTGGGTAGTGCTTGTCATTCTCACTTTCTGCTTCCACTGCTGACTAGCAGTCTTGTGAAAAGGAGAGCTGAATGTGTCAGTCTCTCCCTGGCAGTACGTAGCCTTTCCTACAGCAAGTCTCATGTAGTGCTTCCTCACCGTTGACACACAGAAACTGAACTCCTTTCAGTCTCAGGCTGAACTACAGAGGATGGGGAGGAGGTCTGGCCCTTGCATGTAGGCTCACCGGTGTTTGGACAGGCCCTGGTGCTCATGAACCAGATCCCCAGCTGTGGGTAAACAGCCCCACTGCCTTGTCTCAGGAGAGACGAAGGCTATGGGAGTAAACCCAGGTAGCAAATCAGGAGTGGAGCCTCTAAGGCGGCTGGATGCTGTTGAACATCCTTCCTGCATTTCCTGTAGCCAAGTTGGTGCCAAAGGTATTGCTTCATAAGCTTTCCTTTAGACTACAGTGGTGAGGCTGAGAGGCGGATCTTGATGACAGGGCATCTCAGAATCCCCATATCCTTCTGCCCAGGCTTCTGATGATGATCACCATCACCCATTGTTCTTTGAGACAGACAGATGACTACCCAACATAAACCTGGAGAGTTATAGGAATAAATTCTGGTTTGGTTGTTAAATACACGAGATAACACATTTTTAAAAACAGTTGAGGCATATTTATGACCATTCACTAGAATAACAAGAGTTAAAGCTGCTATTAATTTCCAGTTTGTGAAATATTTATTCTGCTTATTTTATCTCATCATGTTTCAGATTAATATTGAATATTTAGTATGGTTAATTAATTAATTTGTTAATTTAGCAATACAGCACGGACAAGGCCCTTCTAGCTCTTGGAGCCATAATCCCCAACAACCCCAATTAAGCCTGACCTAATTATGGTACAATTTACGATGGTCAATTCACCTACCTGGTATGTTTTTGGACTGTGGGAAGAAACCGGAGGATCTGGGGTAAACCCATGCATACCACAGGGAGGGCATACAGGGACTCCTTATAAGCGACGTTGGAATTGAACTCCAAACTCTGACACCCTGAGCTGTAATAGTGTCACGCTAACTGGTACGCAAGCATAATTCTTGAGTTAATCTTCATGGATTTCTTTTTGTCGTATGTAGCAATGCTGTAATATTGACATATCTTTACATTATAAAGATTATAACAAAATAGATGAAGAAATTATCTTAACACTAAATCTACTGCATACATTTTCAAAACAATTTTAGAACACAAATGTATTCTAATGTAAAAATCTCATTGATTTTTTTATCTTAGCTTTACATACCATCAGGTATGAAAAGGCTTAGAAGTGTTAGCAAGAGTTTTAATACTAACAAAAAAAATTAAATATGTGCAATATACACTCAATTACCACTTTTTTAGGTACACCTGTACACTGGCTTGTTAATGTAAATATCTAATTAGCTAATCATGTGGCAGCAACTTAATGTATAAAGGCATGCAGACGTGGTCAAGAGGTTCAGGGTGTTGGGGTGTCAGGGAGGGGTAGCACCTCTGGTGGGGGAACATATCGTGTCCTTTTCAAGGCGGTTAGTCCGCCTTTGGTCCCCACCTGGCACTCAGCTCTCACCTGTGGCTCCCCGCAGCTGTCCGCATACGACAGTGGCCACACCCTGGGCAACGGCTTCGACAAGCCGGCTAAACCAGGTGAGGGTAGCCGATGGGTCTCCAACCCTCGGTGAGATAGGGAGTTGTCTATCCCAGCATGTGAAGACAGACTCCGGCAGATTGAGTGGACGAGACCAATGGAAGGTCCAACGGTCAAGAAGGCGGTCTCTGCAAGCGTCGTGGAACGTGTAGAGCAGGACAAGACACAGAGGATGTCCTGGTCATCCACTGCGCCTAATCCCATCTCCAGCCGTCTTGACTCTGTCTTGCCACTGGATCCAGGTGGGAATTGGGAAGAGAGAATGAGGCTGACGCTGCACAACTCTCCCTCACTTATATCCAAATCACACACTAGTCTCGACACCATCTGGTGTCAAGGTCCTCATCGGCGTCGACAATGGGCGAACAACAATGTTATTCAGACCAAACATCAAAATAGGGAAGAAACGTGATCTAAGTGGCTTTGACTGTGGAATGATTGGTGGTGCCAGATGGGGTGGTTTGAGTATCTCTCAGGGTTTTCATGCACAACAGTCTCCAGAGTTTACAAAGGATGGTGCAAAGAACAAAAAGATATCCAGTGAGTGGCAGTTCTGTGGGTGAAAATGTCTTGTTAATGAGAGAGGTCAGGTCCAGATAGGTTCAAACTGATAGGAAGGCAACGGTAACTCAAATAATGACTGTATGTGTTACAACAGTGGTGTGCAGAAGAGCATCTCTGAATGCACAACATGTCGAACCTTTAAGTGGATGGTCTACAGCAGCAGAAGACCATGAACATACACTCACTGGCCACTTTATTAAGTACAGGAAATACCTAATAAAGTGGCCACTGAGTGTAATGTGGATGCTGGAAACATGAAATGAGATAAATGTTATAAATGCCCAGCAGGTCAGGGAGTATTTGCAAAAGGAGTGCTAATGTTTCAAGTTGATGACAGAAAAAGAAATAGTTTACATGCAGATAAAAAGCCTTTTCCACGACATCCTTGGCAGGATTCCTTAAAGGTTCATTTGCAAGTTGAGCCGGTGGTGAGGAAGGCAAATGCAATGTTAGCAATCATTTTGAGAGGACTAGAATATAAAAGCAAGTATGTAATGCTGAGGCTTTATAAAGCACTAGTGGGGCCTCACTTGGAGTATTGTGAGCGGTTTTAGGCCCCTTTTCTAAGAAAGGATGTGCTGACATTGGAGAGGATTCAAAGGAGTTTCATGAAAATGATTCTGTGATTGAAAGGCTTGTCATAGGAGGAGTGCTTGATGGCTTTGGGCCTGTACTCTCTGGAATTCAGAAGAATGAGGGGTGTCTGCATTGAAACCTATCAAATGGCGAAAGGCCTCGGTAGAGTCGATGTGTAGAGAATGTTTCCTATGGTAGCAGGGTCTAAGACTAGCGGACACAGCCTCAGAATAGAGCAGCCATCCTTTTAGAATGGAGGTGAGGAGGAATTCCTTTTAACCAGAGAGTGGTGAATCTGTGGAACTTGTTGCCACAGGTAGCTGTGGAGGCCAAACCTTTGGGTATATTTAAGGCAGAGGTTGATAGATTCTTGATCACTCAGGGCATGAAGGGATATGGGAAGAAGGCAGGAGATTGTGGCTGAGAGGGAAATAGATCAGCCATGATGAAATGATGGAGCAGATCAATGGGCCGATTGGTCTAATGCTGTTCCTATATCTTATGGTATTATTTTGCTCAGGAGATGCCACATTTGCCTTTTGATCTCCTTCCCTTTCACTGCTCAATGTCTCAAACAGTGGCTTGCTCGTTCTTATTTCGGTTTAGTACACAGTATTCAATGCTTTGTACTCTTTCCACCACATTGGCTATTATTATGTCCCATTAAAATACCGTTTGGATCTCTGGTTTGGTAGGAAGTGAGGAGGTCCAAGGACAAGCGTAGCATCTCCTAAGTTTGCATGGATGAAAGCATCTTGGAGAAGCAGGTGTTACTGGTGATTGAGAGGTGGACCAGGATATTGGAAGAAAAATGGAAGAGCAGTTGCTTTTGTTTGACCATAAGATCATAAGATATAGGAGCAGAAATAGGCCATCTGGCCCATCGCGTTTGGTGGCATCAGGCTTTAGAAACTAGAAGCGGAGGATGATTATCCATCGTATGTGGCAGCAAATGGCATGGCTTATGAGGATGAAATCATGAAAACAATTTAAGAAGGGGAAATCATGCTTGACTTAGATGAAGGGATTAAAAGTAACATTAGCAAATTTGCAGATGATGCAAAGCTGGGTGGCAGTGTGAAATGTGAGGAGGATGTTATGAGAATGCAGGGTGAATTGGACAGGTTGGGTGAGTGGGCAGATGCATGGCAGATGCAGTTTAATGTGGATAAATGTGAGGTTATCTACTTTGGTGGCAAGAACGGGAAGGCAGATTACTATCTGAATGGTGTCAAGTTAGGAAAAGGGGAAGTACAATGAGATCTAGGTGTCCTTGTTCATCAGTCACTGAAAGTAAGCATGCAAGTACAGCATGCAGTGAAGAAAGCTAATGGCATGTTGGCCTTCATAACAAGGGGAGTTGAGTATAGGAGCAGAGAGGTCCTTCTGCAGTTGTACAGTGCCCTGGTGAGACCACACCTGGAGTATTGTGTACAGTTTTGGTCTCCAAATTTGAGGAAGAACATTCTAGCCTTTGAGGGAGTGCAGTGTAGGTTCATGAGATTAATTCCCAGGATGGCGGGACTGTCATATGTCGAAAGATTAGAGCGACTGGGCTTGTATACACTGGAATTTAGAAGGATGAGAGGGTATCTGATTGAAACATATAAGATTATTAAGAGATTGGACACACTAGAGGCAGGAAACATGTTCCCAATGTTAGGGGAGTCCAGAACCAGAGGCCACAGTTAAAGAATAAGGGGTAGACCATTTAGAATGGAGTTGAGGAAAAACTTTTTCACACAGAGGGTTGTGGATTTGTGGAATGCTCTGCCTCAGATGGCAGTGGAGGCCAATTCTCTGGATTCTTTCAAGAAAGAGTTAGATAGCGCTCTTAAAGATAGCGGAGTGAAGGGATATGGGGCGAAGGCAGGAAAAGGGTACTGATTGTGGATGATCAGCCGTGATCACAGTGAATGGTGGTGCTGGCTCGAAGGGCTGAATGGCCTACTCCTGCACCTATTGTGTATTGAAATAAGTTTTATGCTGGTTTGAGAGAGGGGAGTGGGTAAAAGGAAAAAGTGTCTGAAATGAAACAGACTGTGATGATAAAGGCTAGCAGCTGAAGAAAAAGGAAGAAAATGTAGTTGGCAACCTGCTCAGTTCAGGTGCAATTAGCAACAAGAGCTGCTATTATTCAAAATACCTGCATTCTGTGAGAGAGAAAAAAAACAACAGAACAGATGCTAAGAAGACTACGATAGAGTCCATGGTTTGAGTGGACAGCAGGAATCCATTCAAGTGTCTGATAATAGTGGCCAGAAGCTGTCGTTGAGCCTGTAGGTACACACTTTCAGGATTTTGTTTCTTCTGTCCAATAGGAGAGGGGAGATGAGAGAATATCTGGGGTGGGCATTTGCTTATAGCATATATCTTTAACATTCAGTGTAGTTATTCAGAGACTTAAGTCATAGAAGCTTAGACACAGATTGCATAGAAGCAGACACTTTAGCCCATAATGGTCATGCCAATCATTAAAACCCAATTTACATTAATCCAGTTTGTCTGCCCACTTCACTATCAACTTGCCCACTCCTGCCCCCAATTCTGTTCCACCTAGTTAGGGGCCAATTAAACTAACTATCTGGCATTTATGAATGGTGTAGGACAGTATGAAATAGGCAACACTTGTGCTTCACTGGGATAAGAAAATACTTTAACCAGCATGGATATAAGTCCAAATCTTAACTGTTGGAACAGGTTGCCAGACCCTTTACATCATAATGGCCAAGTCATGTGATTGTTCCTATTGAACCTCACGTAGAATCACTTTGAATGTTAAAATTATTCGGAATGTAGCAGATTGCAAACCAGAAATACATATTTTTAGAAATAGCTTCTTTAGAAGTCATATTGGTTATTAGATTAGATTATGAGGACACTCAGTCCTCGTTTATTGTCATTTAGAAATGCATGCATTAAAAAATGATACAATGTTCCTCCAGAATGATATCACAAGAAACACAGGACAAACCAAGACTAAAATTGACAAAACCACATAATTATAACATATAGTTACAACAGTGCAAAGCAATACTGTAATTTGATAAGGAGCAGACCATGGGCACGGTAAAAAAAAGTCTCAAAGTCCCGATAGCCTCATCATCTCACACAGACGGAAGAAGGGAGAAACTTTCCCTGCCATGAACCTCCAAGCGCCGCCAACTTGCTGATGCAGCACCATTGGAAGCTCCCAACCACAGTGGACTCTGAGCCCGTCCGAAAACTTTGAACTTCCGACCAGCCCTCCGACACAGCCTCTCCGAGCACCATCCTCTGCCGAGTGCTTTGACCCTGCCCTGGCCGCTGCGCAATAAGCAAATATTTCATTTAAGAATCAGAATCAGGTTTAATATCATTGGCATATGTTGTAAAATTTGTTAACTTTGCAGCGGTATTACAATGCAATACATAATAATAGAGGGAAAAACTGTATGACATCAAGTATATAAACTATTTGAGTATTTAGTGCAAAGAATAGGAATTGAAACAGTAGTGAGGTAGAATTTATGAGTTCAATGTCCATTCGGAAATTGGATGACAGAGGGGAAGAAGCGGTTCCTGAATCGTTCAGTGTCCACTTTCGGCTTCTGTAGCTCCTTCCTGATGGTAGCAATGGGACGAGGGCATGTTGGGGGTCTTTAATGAGGGACGCTACCTTTCTGAGGCAGCACTATTTGAAGATGCCCTGTATACTACAGAGGCTAGTGCCCATGATGTAGCTGATTGATTTTACAACTCTCTGCAGCTTACCTCAATCCTGTACAGTAGCCCCCCCCAATACCAGACGATGACGCAGGCAGATAGAATGCTCTCCATGGTACAAATGTAGAAATTAGTGAGTGTTTTTGGTGTCAAACCAAATCTCCTCAAACTCCTAACAAGCAACACACAAACACAAAGATTTAAAAGTATCATGGTCTAATTTATTTCATATTTGCCATGAGGGGTATTTGATAGGTATTGTAAAGCACATACATCATAGGAAAACATAGGCATTCATGGCTGACAATTAGTTGACAGATTGATAAAGGGTGTGAAGCACAAAAGAACTGCTAGTCCACTTAGAGCAGAATGGCTTTTTATCCTTAGAAAAGCTTCGGGTTTACTTCCACTTAAAAACTCAGTACACACATCTTATTGTCACTTGCAAAAACTTGCACAGCACTAGATTTTTGCACACAATGGTTATTACAAATTAGAGGGAACATTGATTTTTGGTAAGAATGGTGGGTACATTGCATTGATTGATTTTGTATGCAGCCAAGGATAGAAAGTGGGTAAAGGATTCACTTTTGTAATTGGAGAGAAAGCTTTTATCTGCAGAGATTGTAATCTAAAACCGGAGCTAGACCTGTTGTGAGTGACATCAAAGTACACCCTTTGCTTCTTTGGAATTTGACATAGTGAATCAATAATTTCTTCAATAAAAATAGTATAAAAAAGCCAGTTTTAAAACCTGCAGACAAATTATTGCAAACTCCACGTTGTTAACAGTGTCCGCATCAAAACCAGATAAGGAAACGTGATTGTATACTTAACTTGCTAACAAGGTAGAGTGTGACAACTTTTCGTGCGTAGTTTAAAATTTCTTTGTGCGCTAGTAGCAAAAGATATGTGTATGCACACAACTTAAAGGGAACATTGCAATAATCATCTTCTTAAGATTTTCCACACAATTTTATGAACTCTTGAACAATATTATATCCCATTCCCTGCATAATGAAGCTGCACAAAGAATACAAATTTACAAACATTACCATTTATTTGTAAGGAAGCAATGTGCACAAATTTATTAATGTTCTTAAATTAACAGCTTTCATTATTGAAATATTCTTTAAAAAGAATGCAAAATGGAATAATCTATAGTATTCACTGCAAATATCACAAAGCTTAAAAATAAGATGAAATTAACCTCGCTATAGACTGGCGTCCTATCCGGGGGGGAGTCTCGTACTCTCAGTCGCTTCACGCCACGGAAACCGGCATAAGCACTGGCCTGATGAGCCTATAAGGCTTGGGACAGACTTTAACTTTAAAAGGACATATAAAATTACATAAAGCACATTATGCTCATTTATGAAAATATAAGTTTGAAATTAATCAAGTATGTAGTATTTTCCAAAACTCTGTTCATGGCAGAATTCAACTGATCTGAAAATAGGGAATGCCTAGTCTTAATCTTAAATCAACAAAACAGTGCAGAATGAGTAAATCATGGAATAATACATCACAACATTTTATGAGTATATGGTCATCAGAATGCAACAAGGATCTACACTTAACTGAAGTTACTTATTGTGCAGCAAATTCTAAGCTCTGTAAGTGCCCTGAGAACCAAAGAAAAGCTTCTATGTATACTTTTTTCCTGATAACATTGCATCACATTAAATACTTCGGAGTACGGAATTTTTCAAACATTTATGCTGAATGTGTTGAATAAAATTCAAGGTAAAACAATTCAACTATTTGCAGAATACTGCATTAATGTCACTAAATTATTTAGTAGTGAAGATAGGTAGAAGGAAAATGTTCTGAGTGCGCTTTATATGGAAAGAGTCCTTTAAACAATGAACCCGAAAAGCTTGAGGATTAGCTTACTTTTGTTGGAAAATTAAAAAGTTGTAATCAATATTGGCATGATGTTCTGTTCTTCATTGTAAAGCCATTATGGAACTTCGGTTCAATAACCAATTAAAGTAAAATACATTGAGTTCTGGTTAATTGAGCCACTGATTAATTGAAGCAGTCAGATATTTGGGCCAACTCTTAAAACAAAAACTGATTGAGAAAATAGCCAGGATTTCCCTCATTTATCTGGGACACTACAGCATTTAATTGCAACAGCACTGTTGCCAGATAGTTTCTAGCTAGCTTTAGTCATGTGTACATGTGTGGTCGTTAGTCTCTACACCATGCGAACAACTTCTAAGTAGCATAAGTTGTGGGTGTTTGTGTTCAAAAAGCAGAGAGCCTTGTCACTGATGATAGTTGACAAGAAATAAGCAGTAAGACAATTCAGAACTGCCGTGCTTACTGTGGTTTCCAACATTCAGGCTTGGAGGTACCAATAACAGCTGGGAGTGAAAATGAAATAATTTCACACTTCAACAAGTTGTGAACTATGGAGAATTTGAAGGTATTGCTAATCATCTTGAATGTTGCGATGAAAATGAAGATTCAGAGGATGTACTCATCAAGAGGACTATGTGAAAGCAGTCCATTATCTACACGAGGTGTCTGTTTATTTTGTTCATTTGCAGTCAATCAACAGAAGACAGTAGCGTAGTGTGCATGAATTTTGCCATCAATAACTATCGGGGACTACTACACAGTTTATACTGTAGAAGTATTGATACTACTAATTTGTTCTGTTTCGAATTTAAATACATAATTTGTTACTCAGTTAAACAGTAGTTTGTCTTTTTTATACCTTCTTAACTATTTCCATGAAACTTTGGCTAATTGTGTAGTCACCTAATTGGGCCAAAATGTATGGTCCCGATATGTCCCAATTAACCAGAATCCACTGTAATAGTAAAAACTCAAGTAGAAGAAACTCAAGTTCATTCTACCGAAATCTCATCAAAGTCTTGGTTGCTAGGAAAGGTGAATTACTGACAGTACTCTTGAATAAAACCTGCAAATAAAGTTGTAAGCTACTGGTTCTTCAATAGTATCAGCTCTGATTGATTACTTTGCAACTTGCACCAAGTGGCAAGAAAATAAGACTTGTAAAAGCAAAATTTGAAGTTATTTATAGAAATTGAATCAAGTTGTTCAATTTCACATTGTTTTCAATTACAAAAGCATCCAAAGTGAACCATTTGTTTAAAATTAGCATATTTTCCAGATGAAAAATGTTCAAAAAATTTCCAATATACATTATCAATTAAGACATTGAAAAAATGTCTTTTAGAGAACCTGGATCATAATATTTTATCATTTTATCAATACGACTGCTTTAAATGGGAACAGTTGAAGTATCAAAAAATAATCCTGCAGATGTTAGAATCTCTAGGAAGAGGTACAGTCGACGTTTCGGGCCTGACGGCTCGAAACGTCGACTGTACCTCTTCCTAGAGATGCTGCCTAGCCTGCTGCATTCACCAGCAACTTTGATGTGTGTTGCTTGAATTTCCAGCATCTGCAGATTTCCTCGTGTTTGCAATGTTAGAATCTGAAACGTAAACAGCAGTGCTGGGAGAACTCAGCCAATCAAGTCACAACTTGGAAACAAAAAACCAGTTAACATTTCAGATCAAAGACTCTTCAGCAAAACTCCGTGAGGATCAGCTTGACTGGTTGAGTTCTTCCAGTGTTTCTATAATTGTAAAATTTTATGCTTTGATGTATTATCTGACATCAGTGATTGAGAGAGAAACATTGCTTTAGGAAGTGTGACATATGGATGTAGAGATGACTTTTTGCAGGACTGCTTAAAGAATGATCCTTGTCTGTATACCACTGAAAAACAAAAGAAAAGGAAAGTATCAGAGCTTGCTTCAAAATTAATTTTGCTTTCTTCTCAAGTTCTTTAAAATGTCAAACAAACACAGGATCAACTCTTTTTTAATAATGCCTACATATTGCCATGTTATATAGTTTTTCCTTTTTAAAGCTGTTGATGACCATATGTGCTATGAGCTAACATATTTTCTTTGAGATCTTTTTCATTTATTAATTTGAAAACAGAAGCTCGAGTTTTGTTTTATTAATAACTTGTTTTCTCATCTTAGAGCATGTTTGGTCCATTTCAAATTAAACCAACATAATCTGAGAACTATACACTGAGGTTCGAAAGATTCACACAGCCCAATGTCAAGAGGCTTTTCCTTTTGAAATAATCTGTAAGCAGTGTATTAAAATTATTATATAGGTAACAAGTGCTTTGTATACCCATTGCATCTTTAAGACCCTGTTGGACATTGATAATGTAAGATGTCACAGGCCTGTTTCCCTTGTTTGGTGAAAAGACTTGTGGCAGGGAAGCTGTGTAGCCTCGGTTGTAGTGAGGAGTGGGCCTCAAGCTGTGGGCTTACCTGCTGCTGCCACTCAGGAGAGGAGATACCGGAGGCGTGCAGCATGGTGTCTGTGCTTAGTTGGGAGCTGGTGTCTCCTGTCAGTGCGGCCCTCCAGCATTTGATTGGTGGAATGAGAGGGTGGATTGCGTGCATATCTTTGACTGTACACTGAAGGGAACTCCACCATCAAATTGAAGGACATGTTGCTCAGGGTCTTGTGTCTTTTTGCATAACCATGTTTTTTTTCTTGCTATTTTGAATGAGGAGTGAATGTTTGCACTAATTTCCCACAAATTGAATCACAGCTGCCTTCTATCACAAAACCATATTCATTAAGTCAACTCAGTAAAATGCCAGCATTGCTCGATCTTTTACACATATGATTTAAATGCAATGATCTCAAAATTATTCACCAGTGGCTGCTGTCTTTTAATTCAATGTGTTTCATGGCACACCATTCAGTGGTTCACACCATTCACACATTAAATAGTACTGCTTGGTCTTTCTGAGTTTAAATTTGGCACGGCATCTATACTCAATCGATTTCACTGGGTATTGTAGCATTGCGGGGAAGAACATTAAAAAGGCAAGTTCTTTATTTAATTATTAGATTTTTGTTTTCTGTGTTTAATCAGTGTCTTAATTGACCTCTTCAAATTATTGAAGTTACTTTTAATATTTTAAATGTTTCTCAAGGTGACAGTAATATGTAGATATTTAAAAACATGACAGCTTTAATCGTTGGCAAAGTGGAAGGTAGGTTAGGGTAGAAGAGAGTTAAAGGGCTGTGGATTTTCCAACACATCTTTGGAGTCCCTGACTCTACTCGGACCTCACCCAGGATAAACTGGCAAAACAAAATATACATTCCATATCTAAATAAGCTGAAGTGACTCTGGGAATAACTACCAATGCCAACTGAAAGCTGCAGATGTGTGTCGGTTTAATCGAGCCCAATAAGTGCTTTGAAAAACAAAGTTATTCTGCATCAGTTTGAAGTAAACTGTTCTCCAAAATCATATGGAAGCCATTACATTAAAAAGCACATATTTCCAATGTGGTCATTGTAAACGCATTGATCAGTAAGATCTTCAAGAAATTAATGAGGAATCTGAATGCACCCAACACAAATCCAAAGTACACTTTTTTATTTACATGAATCATTTTAAAGATATTTTTCAGTGTCAATATGTGACCTTGCTAGGGATGGACAGAAAGATTATGTGGAAGCTTCTATAAGTGTTGTTAAGGAAGACACACAAAGTGCTGGAGGAACTCAGCAGGCCAGGCAGCATCTATTGAAAAGAGTAAGCGTTGATGTTTTGGGTAGAGACCCTTCATCAAGACTGGAAAGAAAAGATGAGATATCAGATCAAGAAAGTGGGGGAGGGGAGGAAGAAGTACAAGGTGGCAGGTGATAGGTGAAACCGGGAGAGGTGGAGGGGTGAAATAAAGAGCTGCAAAGTAATTGGTGAAAGAGATAAAGGGTTAGAGAAGGGGGAATCTGGTAGGACAGGGTAGAAGACCGTGGAAGAAAGGGAGGGTGAGGAGAACCAGAGACATGATGGGCAGGTAAGTGGATATGGTGAGAGAGGGAAATGGGAATGGGGGAATTGTGATGGGGGTGTGGCAACCACTGTTAGTTCAAAAAATTGATATCATGCCATCAGGTTGAAGGGTACCCAGATGGAATATAAAGTTTTGCTCCTCAATTCTGAGTGTGTTCTTCATTTGACTTTCCAATAATATGCATTGAGATTCTAATTTCAAAGTTACAAATATTTTCTTTCATACTTTAAGCAGAAATTTCTCCAAAACCCTATCCATTTTGGTAAAGCAACTTTGGATAAGGTTGTATGCAAAAATTTTTGAGAGAAAGCAGAGATTTCTCAAAATGGTTATAGATAATAGTGATTTTATAACAACGTTACGTCAGAGAAGCTGGGACTGTTCTCTTTGAAATAAAGGGAGTTTTACTAAGAGGAAAGCTGAAGATAAATAAAAGTGTCCCCATTAGCTGATGGTGGATGAACAACTAGTAGTAGGCAGATGTCGATCCAAGGGGATCATGGGTTTGCGCCTCTGGTGAACTGTGTCCTCTCCAGGGAGCAAGCCTGGGGGGAAGATTGAAGAACCAGCTGTTGCCCATGCAGCGGGTTCCCCCTCTCCACATCACTGATGTAGTCTAAGGGAAGGGCAAGCGCCAATACAGCTAGGTCTATGGTACATAGAAAATGGACTTAAAGGATACAGGGATTGTTTTGAGGAAGAACTTGTTCATACAGTGACTAGTAATGACCTAGGTCACACCCATGAGTGTGGTGGAAACAGAGACCATGAATGATTTCAAAAGGAAATTGTTTAGGCACTTAAGAGAAATAAAGTTTAAAGCCAAGGGGATAAAGTGTAGGAATGGGACAGCCAGGTTATCCTACTGGAAGGACTCAGTGGCCTGAACTGCCTCTTAATTTTTCATAACAATTCAAGGATTTTGTGAAAAATGAGAATTCTGCTGAACTGTTAAAGGCAGTAGAGAGGTTCTGAAGGAAAATGTATCCACTTTAATGGTTCTTATTGGTGTGGAGCATTTTGTTAAAGCTAGAGATTACTGGTTCAATTGTTCAATGGTTTAATTTAATATCAGAGAATATATACAGTATATAATCGGAAATTCTTACTCTCCACAGACATCCTCAAAACAGAAGAAAAATCACAAAGAATGAATGACAGAAACTCAAAGCCTCCCTCCCCTCACAGTGCACAAGCAGCCGCAAACCATTAATCCTACACCTCCCCCCGCCCCTTCCCCCGCATCAGCACTCCCACTACTCACAACAGCAAAGCTCCAGAGAGAGACCATAGTCTACAGTCCATGAAAAAACTACTGTCCATCCCAACAGTTTGACATCCCTCAGGCGCTCTCCCTCACTAACAATCGAGAGAGAGGTATCACTCCTTCCAGAGCAAGAGGGGAGACAAGCCATCGCTATTTTGACGTTACAATCTATAGTGCCAGTTTTATTTAGGGATTCCCCCAACTCGAGAATTGGCAGCAAGCTCTCACTCACCATCAAGAGAGAGAGAATGAAGTTACTTACATTGCATGTTGCTGGATCTACATGGTAAAAATGATAAAGAGAGAGAGTGCAACTTCTGGCACTTTTTAGATTGGCCTATATTACTCAATGTGTTAAAGACTGGGACAATGCCAAGGGTTAACTGAAGAGGGAGATGACTTTGGGTCAAATAATGTACACAAAAATTAAAAAAAAACTAGAGAAAGAGGAAACACAGGTTGAAAGGAAAGCTTCCACACATTTGTCAAAAAAATTCTTCTTTCAAAAATGGAAATGATTTACCAACATAGGAATGAGAAGCCATTTCTGAGTCTGAATGTGGCATGTCATTATACATAGAACAACTTATAATTTCTTAATTTTTAACTGTTCACTGCTAACAGAGGGAGATTGGACCAAGGTTCCTGTTCTTGATTTAAAAGATTGATTAATGTTGATCAATGTTGTTTAACTGTTAAATAGCTTTTATTATTACACTTATCTTTATCTCCTGAATTCATTGAGTAATCTCATGGAGATCCACCACCTTTTTAAAATATAAAGCAAAGAGTAGGACCTAGATGTTGTTTGTGTGAGAAATACCAGTGTTCATGTGTAAATTGATTTGTAAGATCCGGAGATTAGTCAATTGCAGGGCAGTGTCTTGAATGAGTTGGACTAGAATTAGAGTGACACACACAAAATGCTGGGGGACCTCAGCAGGTCAGGCAGCATCTATGGAAATGAATGAACAGTTGACATTTCAGGCCGAGACCCTCTTTAGAGTGAAAGATGTTGGAATATATTGGCAAAGACTGGTCTCTCTGAGCTTCCTCAGAACGTACACATAGCTTTCACTCAGTCAGTTATGTTAGAAACATAACTTAGCTTTCAATATGAAGACCAAACTTGTATAAAAAGAAGTTAAAAGAATTAAACATTCAGTTATTTTTCCACTAAGAACTGGCTCAATATTTTCCATGTAATTATATATATTGATTTAATAGAAGTAATTTGCAAATATTCTCTTAAGTATATAAAGTAATTTTGTGTTTATAGAAACTAAAGTGCCTAAACGTACCATCGCTTGAAAATCCACTCCATTCTGAACAAGGGCTTTTGAAATCTGTGCTGCCTGCTGGAAATGGACATTATCTGAAACAGAGTGTACAAGTTAAATGATATTCTATTCTGCTTGATAAATTAAACTAAGGCAAACAGACCGAACTAACTAAGTGATAATCCTAAATGATGTATTGACATCTTTTGGTAAGCATTATAATCCATTAAATTGTACAAATATGCATTCTGTAAACACATATAGAAAATTTCTCAGAAGTTAAATAGGACGTCTAATGCTTCATAATGAAGTATTATTGCTTACTCAGTATTTGTTCTGCAGATTGGTCTCCGATCTGCAGTTTAAATATAGGTATGACTTGCTTAAGCTACTGGATGATCTAGGACCTGCCAAACTCACCATCTGCTGTTCCGTGGACAAGGAGATAATCAACCAATTTGAAATTCTCAGCTCTTTCCATCACAGTAGAATTCTGGAAAACAATGAAGAGTATTATAGATAATTTTTCAGAGGAAGTGGAAATTATTGATATATTACAAAAACACATGGAAATTTTTATATTGTATTTTTAATTTCAAAATTTAAAACTATATTTTTAATTTAAGCATACAGAACATTGAGCAAAAATATCCAGATGTCCTAAAATGATTTTAAAACCTTCACTCCTTTCTGCTCTCTCCATAGCTGCTCATGACGCACTGATGTGGGGTAATTTGTAAATGCCTGTCTCAATCATTATGATTTTCTGAAATTTATTTTAATTCACTTCAAGATTTGAAGAAATTCTCAAATGTTTTAAACAAAAATAGAAGCATCGACAAGTCAGGCTGCAATGGTGGGAAAAGAAATGGCATTAATATTTTTGGTCAAAGATATTTAATCTGAACTAAGGGAGGAAGACAAGTTAGTGATAAGTTGTGAAAAGGGTGGGTGAGGGATGGAAATATCTCTAACAGAGAGAGGCCACAATTGCCATGTGAAACTCCGTTATACCCTTTTTTTCCTTAAGTACATACTTTCTGAAAGAGTTAATGTTGACCTAACTTGTGTGACAGCATCGGTGAAAAGGTCATCTGTAAATTCAGTTGGTGTGCTGTATGGATAATTTAGCATCAGCAGCATGGTCGCATAGAGATAGTTAGCACAACACCGTACAGTACAGGCAACCCAGATTCAATTCCTGTTGCTACCTGTAAGGTGTTTCTATGTACTCCCCCTGACTGCGTAGGTTTCCTCCGGGTGCTCCAGTTTCCTCCCACAGTCCAAGGGTGTACCATTTGGTAGGTTAATTGGTCGTTGTAAATTGTCCCATGATTAGGCTGGGATTAAACTGGGGATTGCTGGGCAACACGGCTCGAAGGGCCAGAAAGGGCTATTCTGTTTGGTATCTTAATAAATAAATCAATAACAAATTAGACTAAAGTTCCTCCATTGTGACTGAAATCATTTAAATATGACTCAGTTTTACCTTGTAGAATTGAAGATTGTCATCATCCGTTGGTAAGCCCATGTAACGTTCAGTATAGATACTATCTGTGATATGTGAAACGTAATAGATTCAAATAGAAGAATTCTTGGAAATGTACTCAAACAGCTCTTTACAAACAAACACTATCTGGTTGCATGAATTAAATATCCTATTTACCGTTCCACATTAACCATGTACAGTTTAATTGTACATCCTTTGCAACTTATTTCATTGAAGATATGGTGAGTTAGAATGAATAAAAAGTTCATTCCTTTTCTAAAATGATACATTTCTGATGCAACCTAATCTTATTCCTCCCTTTCGAAATGTTAGACAATATATAACTTAACTGAGCCACTCACTAAAACAAAATGTTTGTAGAGTGTTCAAAAATATAATGTGATATGCTGCAATTAATACAGAATACTGCAACATTGGTTTCAGCTCAGGCACCATTTTCATCAAAATTAAAGCTAAGATCCTACCGCTGCCTGCAAGGAGTTTGTACATTCTCCCCGTGACTGTGTGGATTTCCTCTGGGTGTCACCTATTTCTTCCCACAGTCCAAAGATGTACTGGTTGGTAGGTTAATTGGTTATTATAACTTGTCCCGTGATTAGGCTGGGGTTAAATAGGGGTTGCTCGTCAGTATGGCTGGAAGAGGCAGAAGGGCCTATTCCATGCCGTATCTCAATAAATAAATAAATACATACATACATACATACATATTGTCAGAAAATCTCCAGATCTTCAGTGTACATACTGAATGTTTCTACTTTTGAAGTATACCCAAGAATGGACTCTTCAAAGTTATAGAGGCATGGAACACTACAGCACAGAAACACACTCTTTGGCCAATCAGGTCTGTGTCAAACTATTAATCTGCTTAGTCCCATTAACTTGCACCTAGACCATAGCTCTCCATACCTATCCAATCCATATAACTATCAAAATTTATCGCAAATGTTGAGATCATACCCAAATCCACCACTTTTGCTGGCAGCTTATTTCACACTCTTACCACCCTCAGAATGAAAAATTTCCCTCCTCCCCATGTTACCTTTAAATTACTCATCTTTCACCCTCAACCCATTACCTCTTGCTCTAGCCTGTTTGCATTTACCCCTCTACACCCCTCATAATTCTGTATATCACTATCAAATCTCCCCTCATTCTCCTACGGTCTATGAAAAAAGGTCCTAACCTATTCAATCTTTCCCTCTAGGTCAAGTCCTCACATCCTGGTAACAACCTTGTAAATTTTCTCTGCACTCTTTCAGCCTATATTGATATCTTTCCTGTCAGTAGATGACCAGAACTGCACACAACCCTCCAAACTGGGCTTCACCAATGTTTCATGCAACTTCAGCATAACATCCCAACTCCTGTACTGAATGATTTGACTTATGAAAGGCAATGTGCCAAAAACTCTTTTTATGATCTATCTACCTGTGATGCCATTTTCAAAGAATTATAGTTCTGTATTCTCAGATCCCTCTGTTCTACTACACTCCTCAGTGCCCTATTGCTAACCATGAAAGACCCACCCTGGTTTGTGCTCTCAAAGTTCTTTCTTATTTCTATCTAATGAAAAATGTACTTACTAATAACATTTTGTATGATCACAGCAACTTATAACATCTTATATGATCATAACATCCATTTTTTTTGTTTTAATCTGTTTTAATATTCAGACAAATCTGTTTTGTGTATGTTTTTTGAAAGTTGAAATTTGGTGGCCAGTGCGATCATGTTTGCTGTTGTGTGCTGGGGCAGCAGGCTGAGGGTAGCAGACACCAACATAATCAACAAACTCATTCGTAAGATGTTGTGGGAATGGAACTGGACTCTTTGACGGTGGTGTCTGAAAAGAGGATGCTGTCCAAATTGCATGCCATCTTGTACAATGTCTCCCATCCACTACATAATGTACTGGTTGGGCACAGGAGTACATTCAGCCAGAGACTCATTCTACCGAGATGCAACACAGAGCATCATAGGAAGTCATTCCTACCTGTGGCCATCAAACTTTACAGCTCCTCCCTTGGAGGGTTAGACACTCTGAGCCAATAGGCTGGTCCTGGACTTATTTCCTGGCATAATTTACATATTACTATTTAACTATTTATGGTTTTATTACTATTTATTATTTATGGTGCAACTGTAATGAAAACCAATTTCACCCGGAATCAATGAAGTATGACTATGACTATGACTATGAATATGACTATTTCCAACAGAGGTAGATAAGTTTTTTAGGAGAATTTCATTAGAATGATGAATTTCTTTGTAGTGATTTGCCAATGGACCCATTAGAAAAGTTAAAATGAAACTCTTTCCAGCACCAACTAAGGCATAATGTAGAGCTATTTAAATTACAAGTTAGGACACAGGTGGAATAATTTCTGGTTAGTACATTGCAAGAAAGATGTAACTACATTTGACAGGGTATGGAGGAGAATAAGGCCAACAAACCATGAGACATAGGAGCAGAATTAGGCCATTTAGCCCTCTCATTCTTCTCTGATATTCGGTCATCACTGATTTATTTTCCCTCTCAACCACATTTTCCTTTAAATCATTGACACGCGTGCTAATCAGAAATCTGTAGAATCTTCACTTTAAATATACCCAATAACCCTCCAGCTGTGATTCACAGTCCTTTGGCTAAAGTTCCTCCTCATCTCTGCTTTAAAGGGACATCCTTCTATTCAGAGGCTGTGCACTCTGGTCTCTATTGGAACCATCCTCTCCACATCGACTCTATCTAGGCCTTTCAATATTCAGTAAGTGTCAATGAGATTCCCTCCACTCCCCCACTCCCTCATTCTTCTAAATTCCAGAGGGTACAGGCCTAGAGCCATAAAGGTTCTTCACATTTTAACCCTATTATTCCAAGGATTATTCTCATGGACCTCCTCTGGACCCTTCCAATGCGAGAACACCATTTCATCCAAATGAGGCCTGACCAGTGCCTTAGAAAGCCCCAGTTTCCCATCTGGCTTTTATGTTCTAGTCATCTGGAAATGAATGTTAACATTGCATTTGGCTTCCTACTACCATCTCAAACTGCAAATTAACTTTTAAGGAATCCTGCACTAGGTCTCACAAGTCCCTTTGCACTTCTGATTTCTGACTTTGTTCGCAGTTTAGAAAATAGTCCACTCATTTTTTCATTCTACCAAACTGCATGACCATACAATTCCCTGCACTGTTTCCCATCTACTACTTCTTTGCCCATTTTCCTAATCTGTCCAAGTCCTTTTGCAGGCTTTCTGCTTCCTCAACACTGCCCCTCCATGCATCTTTGTATGTTTGCAGATGGAAATCATTGACATATAACATGAAATGAAGTAATCCAAATCATTGACATATAACATGAAATGAAGTAATCCAAATCATTGACATATAACCTAAGAATAAGTGGTCCCAAAATCAACCCCTGCAGAACACTACTAGTCACCAGCAGCCAATCAGAAAAGTCTCCATTTATTCCCACTCTTCGCTCCCTGCCAATCAGCAAATCTTCTATCGATGCTAGTGTCTTTCCTGTAAAACCATGGGCTCTTATCAAGCTGTCAAGTTAAGGTTTGTCATTCAACCATACATGAATACCCATCATTACAGCCAAAGGAAACAGTGTTACTCTGGGGCCAAGATACAAAACACAAGACCAATAGCCATACACAGTACAAGGCACATGTAGCACATATAAGATATGTGTAAAATACAATAATTTAAAAAAATAGTCCAAGTCCGAGTCCATGAATGTTGCAGCAGTCTGCATTCAACCATAATGCAGCTAGTCTTCCACCAGGCGAACACAGACAGCAGTACTGACCCCAGCGTGGACGCTGTGTCATACCACTTCCAGCACTAATGCCTCTCTTCTGGATGGCTACAAACAGGCAACACTGTGGCTTGAGGCTTAGTCTTCTGCTGAGTGAACACTGGAGGACAGCACCAATGCTAGCAAAGACACCGTGCCACACCACCTCCAGCACCAGCTCCGACACCTCTCTTCTGGACAGCTGAAAACAGATGACACTACAGCCTGAGGCCCAGTCCTTGCTAAGACTGAGGCCGCACAATTCCCCGGCCGTCGATCCTGTCAATAAACCAGTGAACTGAGCTTGAAACATTAGAAATTACCAACATCCAACAGGTCTTACAATCACAGGAAAAGCGACTAAAACAATCATTCACTGATAGACTGCTCATGGCCTTCATGCACTTACTCCAATACCTCTCTAGCAGGCAGCAACAGGGTCTGCACAAAGTCCAGCTCCATCAGTTTCTCTACCAACAAGCACCTTGCCGATGGGGTAGAACTAAGTTCTTAATGTCCAGCATTATCTTGTGATCATAAAAAATATGGTTAAAAAAGATAATAACACCTTTGGTTGGCCCCGTAGAAGTCAGTGTGTCTGAGCGTGGCGCCATATTAACAGCAGGACTTAACTCGCTAAGCAACCTCTTGTACTGCACTTTGTCAAAGACCTTCTGAAAATCCAAGTAAACAATATCCACTGACTCTCCTTTGTCTATCTTGCCTGTTACTTCCTCAAAGAATTCCAACGGATTTGTCAGGTAAGATATCCTTGTAAGGAAACCATGCTGACTTCAGTTTATTTTATCATGTGCCTCCAAGTACCCAAAACCACATCCTTAAAAATGGACCCTAATATTATTGTGACAATGTTGTGAGAACGGGAGAATTTTAGTCACGAGGAGAGGATAGCAGGGGAATGGTTTGTTTACTTTGGAAAAGATGACAAGCTATATAAAATTATAATAAGTAGATTGGGAGGAATTGTATCTCTAAACAGGGAGATCAATACTTCGGGGTAATGTTTTAAAGTAATTTGTATCAAGGTCAAGGTGTTGGGGCCAAAGGCGAAGGCTGGACGGTTCACCTTGCTGCTCCCTGACGTTTACTTGTCTCTGCGCTAAACAAAGAACATAGAACATAGAATAGTACAGCACACTACAGGCCCTTCGGCCCACAAAGTTGTGCTGACCCTCAAACCCTGCTTCCCATATAACCCCCCACCTTAAATTCTTCCATATACCTGTCTAGTAGTCTCTCAAACTTCACGAGTGTATCTGCCTCCACCACTGACTCAGGCAGTCCATTCCATGCACCAACCACTCCCTGAGTAAAAAACCTTCCTCTAATATCCCCCTTGAACTTCCCACCCCTTACCTTAAAGCCATGTCCTCTTGTATGGAGCAGTGGTGCCCTGGGGAAGAGGTGCTGTCTATCCACTCTATGTATTCCTCTTATTATCTTGTACACCGCTTCATGTCTCCTCTCATCCTCCTTCTCTCCAAAGAGTAAAGCCCTAGCTCCCTTAATCTCTGATCATAATGCATATTTTCTAAACCAGGCAGCATCCTGGTAAATCTCCTCTGTACCCTTTCCAATGCTTCCACATCCTTCCTATAGTGAGGCGACCAGAACGGGACACAGTACTCCAAGTGTGGCCTAACCAGAGTTTTATAGAGCTGCATCATTACCACGTGACTCTTAAACTCTATCCCTTGACTTAGCTGAGGCTGTGGCCAGCAACTAATAGAATTCTGTAGACTCACTTTCATGAACTTCAGTTCTCAATGCTATTTGCTTACTTTCATTGTTCGCACTATTATTTGTATTTTCTCTGCATATTGGGTGTTCCACAGTCTTTTTTTTAATAGGTTCAATTGGGTTTCTTTGTTTTGTGGCTGGCTGTAAGGAGATGAATCCTGAGGTTGTATAAAGTACACATACTTTGAACTTTGAAGTAATGCAATTTACAGTACAAGTCCTAGACACAATGGGCTAAGAAGAAACCTTTTATATGATATGTCATGAAGTCCTTTGATCAACTCAGTAACATTTCAGATAATGTCATTGATTACTCTCTATTTCTCATAGGGAAAGCCAAAGTACAATCTAAAAAGCTAATGTTTCGTGGGGAAAAAAAACCATCACACAGCAACTTCAGAGAACCTTCTGCAGAAGCTCTGCAACAACAGTGTTTTCATTAAGTGCTGCTCAGTGAGCAGGAATAGACTGCAGTTGGCTGCAATTTACAAGAAGTTTAAGGAAAATATTTCTTGTTGAACCTCTTTGCTGTGGAACGACAGCTGTCTTTACCCTTTTTGTCTTTAAGGGAATAGATGTAAAGGGGGGCAAAGCAGTCCAAAATTATGATGATTTACTTTATGCTTGTTCATTTTCCTTTCAATAAAAAATGTGACATGAAAAACAGCTTTGACCATTACCCTACAGTAGAAGGGAGTTCCTTTCTGGAGGTCAGAGAACGGATTGTACATGGACTCCAAATTTCCGGAGTCAATAGCCATATGCATCTAGCAGCTGCTCTGTTTTGGGTGCCAGACATAATAAGGGCCAACTCAGTTTATTTACTTTCGATCTGATTAACCAGATATGTTGCATGATATAGACCCTTAGGGAACTAGAGGATGGAAAGCTCCTGTTAAATGAAAAAGTAAGGTCCAATCGTAACGTCACAGTATTTCAACATGCAGAAAGACAGCTGTTTGACCTCTTCTCTATTCCAACTGGAAAATGAACTAGTTAGGACTATACTGGTTCCTAGTTCTTTGCCAGAGCCTTACACCTTCATGTTCATCCATTTCTTTGCTAGGCATGTAGAGCATTTCAGCCTCTTTCAGATGGTAACTTCCAGACCCTCAGTAATCTGTAAAAGTAAATGTCTTTCTAGTATCCCCTCCTAAATTTTTAACCTATTATCTTAAATCTAAGCCTTCCCATTTTGACTTTTCTGCCTTGAACACAACCATTGTTGGAGGCCAAATCAAAGATGGTGATGAATCAGCACATAGGAGGGAGATTGAAAACCTGGCTGAATGGTGCCACCAAAACAACCTCTCAGTCAATGTCAGCAAGACCAAGGAACAGATTACAGACTTCAGGTGAGCGAAACCAGAGGTGCACAATCCAGTCCTCATCAGAGGACCAAAGGGGGTGATCTTAAATTCCTAGCAACCTTAAATTCCTTGGTGCTATAATTTCGGGGTACTTGTCCTGGGCTCAGCACATAGGTGCAATTACAAAGAAAGCACTTTGAACTTTAAAACATTGAAATATGTCTTTCCACTTTATCTTGCCCATTTGTTTCATAATTTACTATACCTCAAAGGAAATCCCCTTCAGTCTGTTTAGTTCCAAAGAAAATATTCTAATCTACCCAGCCTCTCCTCACACCTGAGATCTTTCAGCTCTGATGACTTTCCTTAAATTTCTCCCTCTTATACATGCTAGGGGCTGCTGCAATGGCACACTAAGTGTTATTGGATGCCATTATTTTCTGGTTTTCTGTGGAAGCATCTTTCTCTGTGCTTCACAGGCTGTGGTGGGGTGAAAAGAAAGATGCACATATAGAAGAATTCAATCTTTCAATCACCCCCACAAAATGCCCTGACAAAGGCATTTTTGCCAGTGCTGTTCAGTTACTTTAATATAACATAGAACAATCTAACACAGCAATGTGACCTTTGGGCTGGAATGTCTGTGCTGAACACAATGCCAAATTAAACAATTTCATCAACCTTGAAATAATCTATATCCTTCCAATTCCTGCATATCAATGAGTTCATCTAAAGGCGTCTTAAATATCTGTATTATATTTGTTTCCACTTTCACCCCTAGCAGCCTGTTCTGGTCACACTCCACGTAAAATAAGCTTACTCGTTTAACCTCCCCTGCCCCAACATGTGTCCTCTAGTACAAAAGTACAAAGTACGTATATGTTACTATATACAACCCAGCGGTTCAATTTCTCAATAAATCCAATATGCATAATAGAATCAATGAAAGACCACACCCAACAGGATTGACAACCAGTGTGCAAAAGATAACGGATTTTGCAAATGCAAAAAGAAAGAAGAAATAATAATAATGCCTGGCTCAAAATTAGAGACATCTTCTAGAAAACAGAATGGTTCCTTGTGGCAATACAGGACCAGGTAGTTAACACAAAAATGATCAAAAATACATAATAAAAGACCAACAAATTCAGAGAAAATTCAAAGAAGAACCAGAAACAATTCAATACATTACAAGATCCTGTAGCAGTTTAACTCAATCTGATTACTTACACAGACACAATCAAGTGGCAAGCATCATACGTCAAAAACTTGCTTTAAAATACAAACTCATATATGAAATCACAACTTGCTATATATACAAGCCTGATCCCACTTTAGAATCAAAATACCACAAGTTATATTATGCCCGATCAGTTATTACAGATAGGACAATCTATAATAAACATTTGGATATAATAATACAGGATAAATAAGCAAGAACAACTTATTTAATAGATATAGCCATTCCAAACACACATACAGTAACTTACAGAAATCAGTAAGTGAAAAACACCAGAAATATGCTGCATTAAAAGAGGAAATTGAAAGACTTTGGAACATGAACAGGGTATATATTGTCCTGATAGCAATATTTATAACAAGTATCAACCCAAAGTCACTACACAATAGCATTAAACAATTAGGGCTACACAGTAATATCTATTTAAATCTTCAGAAAGCCACAATGTTAAACACTACTAGAATAGTCGGAAAGTACTTAGCAATTGACAAATGAGTGTGCGTGGCTATGCCAGTAGCTCAGGTTCTACCAGCTTGAGCTGAGAAAAAAGTAATCACCATCATTAATAAATAAGTAATAAGTATCAAGAACATGATATGAAGGGTTCTCTATTTTAACATTTCAGAGGATCCATCTTGGGCTGAACATATTGATGTAGTGTTGAAGAAGCCACACCAGTGCTTCTACTTCATTAGGAGTTTGACAAGATTTGATATGTCCACACTATCACAGGCACAACCACCCTCACCATCAAGGACATCTTCAAGAAGGCTGGATCCATCACTTAGGGTGTTTACCATCTGGCACATGCCCTCTTCTCATTACTACCACTTGGGAGGACGTACAGGAGCCTGAAGAACAACACTGAATGATTTAAGAACAGCTTCTTCCCTTCTGCCATCAGTTTCCTGAACGGTGCATGAATCCATGAATACTACCTCATGATTTCTCTTTTACATTATTTGTTTATTTTTGTGACTTACACTAATTCTTATGTCTTACCCTGTACTGCTGATGCAAAGCAACAAATTTCATGACACGTCAGTGATAGTAAACTGGATTCTGAGGTGATTATGAGATGTTTAGTTTTGAAAAAAATCAAATTTCTGGTTCAGTAAAATGAATGAGATTAATGGACTAATTTGACCATCTATGGCTTTCAAAAAAATTTTAAATATGAAGGTAATTTCTGATATAAGAATTGCTGTGTACTTGATATTTCAATAATATTTGATTAATCATGTATATTGTTTAATTATGCATTCTTGTTTGTTTAAATAATTCATTATGGGCCATATGCCCAGTTTGAGCTTTGACTGCCATGGCCCACACACTCCTGTTTCGGGTCAAGTGGATCAATTCATTGGTATTCATTTCCAGTTCTCCAGCTGCTGTCTCCATCATCATTTGTCTTCGTCTTCCTGTTGCTTTCTTCCCTTCAATCTTTCCCATAATTACCATGCATTCTAACTCCTCTTTCCTAATCACATCTAATGAAGTTACATTGCCTTTTCATTATCTCATACATTATTTCTCTTTTTGTGCTTGCTTTGTTTATAACATCCTCATTAGATATTCATTTCGTCCATGATATTCTTTGCATCATCCTCAAAAACCACATCTCTGCAGCTTCAATTCGTTTCCTCATGTTACTAGATATTGTCCAACATTCTGAGCCATATAACATAACCGGAGAAACGCAACATTTCAGTGCTCTGAGGCGGGTTGTCATTCCTAGTTTAGTGTTGGTCAGTATACTCTTCATTCTCGTAAAGGTGTTTTTTGACATCCTTATTCTTCTTTTGATGTCCATGTCGCACCTGCCATCTGATGTCACCAGCTTCCTAAGTAGCAAAAGTTCTGTACTTGTTTTATGTCTTCCCCATTTTTTTCTTAGCCTGCAGATAGGATTCTCCTTCTTTTTGGATATCACCATACACTCTGTCTTTTTGCAAATTAACTTCATACATCATCATACTACCATGCACCCTTACTTAATATAAACCCATAGTAATACCCACATTTCAGACTCCCATAACTTCATTTGAATTAGTTTAACTTCTTAAAGTTAGAAAACATAACTTCAAATATTTTTGAAGTGTTTGTTACTCATAAGAGGGTAAAATTTTCATCTATTTTCTGATCATTTAACTATAAGTGACAGTTGAGTAAATTGCAAAGAAAACTAAATCTTTAATTTATTAGATTGGTATCTTTGGTTTTATTTTCCATCATGAGAATTCACAAATGACATTGATGCTTTTATAATAACAGAAGTACTCTTTTGTAAATACTTCATCTGAGTTCCTTCCATTGGGGGATATTTACTATCCACTTCATTAACACGACTTCAGGCTTCAGATTTTGGTATTTATCAAATAATTTGTTGTATTTGTAATAGTGACAGGGTCGAAATACATCTCTTGCAAAGGAGGCGTTAGGCACTCCTTCCTTCCGCTAGCCTACAAGTCTCCCTTGGGCATGGTACTGCACCTGCTTAGCCCCCTCAGAGTCATGTGAAGCCATGAGAACAGGTAATGGTTGGTCAATTTGACCAATGAAATGACACTTGGAATCTTCCAGTATGGCCCCAGTCTTGTCCATTTTTGTGGATAAATCCTTTTCCTTCCTTGCTTATGGTCTCAAGCAGCAAACACCCCACCCCTCTGACACTAATATCATCTTTGGCCTTTGAAGATAAACATCTCCTGTCATCCACTTGCTTTTCAAGCAACTGTGGCCTAATTTGACCAAATTAAAGTTCCTATAATTAGGGTAGCAGTGTGAAGATACGTCTCTACCAAAGAAGGTGAAAGGCGCTCCTTCCCTCCACTTGCCTGCAGGTCACCCTTGGGCAAAGTGTGGCACCTGCATAGCTCCTTGATCAGGGTCACATGAAGCCATGGGAGCAGATGGTGGAGGTCGTATGAGCAGCTGGTGCATATCACTAGTCCTGGTTTTGCGACCAGTAAAGCCAGGCACTCTGAAGAGTATTGATAAGGGCTAAAGTCACCCAACTTGTAAAGACACTATCCAGAAGAAGACAATGCAAACAGCTTTTGTAGAAAAAAATGCCAACAACAATCATGGTGAATGAAGACCACGATTGCCAACATCATATGACATGGCACATAATGAATGAATGAAACTAAGTAGTATCTTCTATATTTGCTGAACATTAGCATATTTGCTGAACTCAATGAATGAAACTTTTCCTTCAATGGTGCACAAAATTAGCAAAATATCTGTCTTGGATTTGTGTACAAGCATCACACTGTTTTGATTAGACTTCAGACAATGTTGTCTGCTTATGTCAGTAATTGCAGACACATATCTAATAGCAAATGTCTTTCTGTGATGTCTTGGTAATGAACTTGAAAACAAATTATTATTTCTTAAAAGATAAAATTATCTTAAAGAACAATATTTCTAGTAAAATAGCAGATCGTTTGATATAACTATTCAAGTTCCCTTGTGGGATTAACAGAATGTCTCATTGTCCTCTGAGAATGAAGATGGTCTGGCCAACAGTGTTTAAGCTAAACTGCAGATGCTACGTGAGAGGCGAGGTGCACATCTACTCTGACATCAAAATTTCCAAGCCTGTGATATGCTGATCCTTCTGCTCAGGGAGAATTGCTTTCATTTTGATGCAACTGTTAAACATTACCAGAACTATGCTTTCTCAGGCACATAAGCATAAGATCTATTGGCAACACCCCCAATCCAAGCACAGGCATTTGTCTGATTGAGAGATTGCAAGAATAATTGCATGATCTATTTTATAACATACACTGATGACCACTGGATTGACCAACTCCAGCGTAACCTAATGCAACATATAACCACATATATTTAAATTATTCACTTATCAACAATATTTGTTTGATAAAGGTAGGATTTTGCACTTCATTGTTAGGATGGAATAGGATGGGGATGTCTATTGGGAAAATATGTAACGTCACCCTTATATTGTAGATGACAATTAAAATCAGTCATCAGAAAATTGTGGTTTGGGATTCAAAAACTCATACATGTATTGAGTGGAATGTTAGGATCTATAATGCATAAAATCTGATTAGAATCATAGAAGCATAGAGTCATGGAAAGGCACAGCACAATGCCATTCAGCCCATCTAGTCCAAGCCGAAACCATTGAAACTGCCTACTCCCCTCGACCTGCACTGGGATTATAGCCCTTCATACCCCTACCAACCACGTACCTATCCAAACTTTGCTTAAACATGGAAATTGAGCTCGCATGTACCACTTATGCTGGCAGCTCATTGACCTTCTCATGACCTTCTGAGTGAAGAAGTTTCCCCTCATGTTCCCCTTAAACTTTCTAACCCATGACCTCTAGTGATAATCTCCCCCAACCTCAGTGGAAAACGCCTGCTTGCATTTACCCTCTACCTCTCATAAGTTTGTATATCTTTATCAAATCTCTTCTCAATCTTCTATGTTCTAAGGAATAAAGGCCTATCCTACTCAATCTTTCCTTATAATGCAGATCCTCCAGACCCAGCAACATCCTTGTAATTTTTCTCTGTACTCCTTAGTTACATCTTTCCTGTGGGTGGGTGATCAAAACTGTACACATTACTCCAATTAGGCCTCACCAATATCTTAAACAACTTCAACATAACATTCCATCTCCTGTACTCAATACTTTGATTTATGAAGGCCAGCATTGTTTTACGTATAAAACAAGATTCAAATCGTAATACAGAAGAAAGCTCACAAAAGCAAAGCTCATGCTTTTTATTTAGATTCCACTTCCAAGCCATGGGCAAAAGCAAAGACGTGAACCAACTTACTTATTATTTCCAAGGTGTAATGTGCTATAAAATGCAACTGGTTGTTGCTATTTGTGTACCGGGCAGGTACCAAAAAGATTATTACATATCTCTTCATTGTTTTACCACTTAATTAAATTAGAAGCTGAATGTGCTTTTGGAATTTTTCCCCACCCAGTCAACCAAGAAGAATAGTTGCACACCATCATGCTGAAGACTAAATATATCTCCACTAAAAACAGCACTCACACACACACACACACACACACACACACACACACTATACGCTTACTTGTTAATTTCTATGTTGTGTATACTTCGATTGTATGTACAAATTCCTGCAGCTTATTTATTAGAACATACCATAATATGTCCAGTTGGACACTGGAGCAACTGCCATTCCACATTTGAAGACTTTGCTTCCTGATCCAAGTACCATGGATGTGACATAACCTCCATAAGACTAAAGGCAAATAGAAAGCAATGAGTTACTTTAAATTAGTAAATAAAATGGTTGAATACATAGATTTATGTTCAAAGACAGTGAAGAGAATTCTCTCAAATTCTTAGTTTAAAAAAAAATCCTGGAAGTCTGCTTATGATAAAGATGCTGATGGCCATGGTGTGTATTGCAATCATGAAAAAGTCTGCAGATGCTGAAAATACAAAGCAACACACACAAAATGTGGAGGAACTCAGCAGGTCAGTCAACATCTATGGAGAAGAGTAAACATTTCAGGTCAAGATCCTTCTTCAGGACTGAGAAGGAAAAGGGAAGATGGCAGAATAAAAAGGTTGGGGGGGGAGGGGAAAGAGGCTAGCTGGAAGATGAAAGGTGAGGCCAGGTGGGTGGGAAAAGGTCAAGGGCTGGAGAAGAATCTGACAGGAGAGGAGAGCAGATCATAGGAGAAAGGGAAGGGGGAGGGGACCCGGAGTGGTGGGGAGTAATAGGCAGGTGAGAAGAGATAAAACGTCAGAGTGGGGAATAGAGGAAGTGGAGGGGGGATTTGTTCACTAGAAGGAGAAATTGATATTCATGCCATCAGGCTGGAGTTTACACAGATGGAAAATAAGGTGTTATTCCTCCACCCTGAGGGTGGTCTCATCTTGGTACAAGAAGAGGCCATGGATGCATATTTATATAATATTTATTTGTTTCAATGCCTAAAAATTTGAACATTTTTAGTATTTGATGCATTACTTTTGAGAGTTTTGCAACTTAATTTCAAATATTAATGTTGAGGATGGTAAGATCTGGCAATGTGGATGGATATCTTATTTCTGGCCTGTAAGGTCCATAATCCAATAATAATTTTTTTTCCCATATCATGCACACTGTGAACTGTTTTATAATGACAGCAACCTAGCTGCTTCCTGGATAATTCCATTGACATGGACAATTACTTCTATATTAGGTTTCATTTCAATATTACTCAGTGGAAACCTTTTCTGTTAGATTTGATTGTGAAGCTGCTAACTCTAGTTATGCTAATCTAGGTGCAACTTGCTGTGCTTGGTTCTTAAGGACACATTACTATGTCCTCGAGAAGTATAATGGTCCTCTCAGTAAGTATAATCTCCTTCAGTATGTATAATGTGCCTCTTCTACTGGATACTGTTGTTCCACAGGATTTTGGAGCAAAATAAGAACATCAGAAACAGAAGGAGTAGGCAGAGTCTAGCCTGATATTCCCCAATCTAGTCTACAGTTCTTCGGAAAAAACAATAGGATAATATTTGTACATGATAACACAACCAACATCCTATCTGTTCAAATCATCCAGCAAGTGGGTGGCAGGATGGAGATACATCTCTAACAAAGGAGGTGTAAGGGGCTCGTTCCCTCCGCCAGCATTCTGGTTATCTTTGGGCAAAGTGTAGCACCTGCTTAACCCCCTGATCAGGGTCATGTGAAGCCATGGGAGCAGGTGGTGGATGGTCGTATGAGCTGCCCAGAAGAAGGCAATGGCAAACCACTTCTGTGGGAAAATTTGCCAAGAACAATCATGGTTATGAAGACCATGATCACCCATGTCATATGACACAGTTCGACACATTATAGGTTTGATCCATTTTTCATATTAAAGAAACCAATCCTATCAGAAAATGTAGGTTTCCTCCACCAAACTAAAAGCCACAGATTTCTTTTATAACATCTATCCTAGAAATTGTCAATGCATGCATGGACAATCAAGTGAGAACCTTGATGAAATCTATGTGAAAATCTGGTCTCTACAAAATAGTAGGCTCACATACAGATTCCTGAAAATGGGTTTCGGCCCAAAACATCGACTGTCTATTCATTGGTATAGATGCTGCCTGACCTGCTGAGCTCCTCCAGCATTTTGTGTGTGTTTTTATGGATTTCTGGCATCTGCAGATTTTCTCTTGATTATTATATGCATTTTGTATTAATACATTACTCTATTGAATAAGTTTTTGCAATACTGCTAATACTGTAGTACACTAGATTAATCATGGGAAATGAATTAAACAAATATGCTTACTCTCTCACAAAATGAAAGGGAGTGTACCACCAAATTAATGGTATTGTAAAGATGTATTTTTTTCAGTAGGATCAAAACAATTATATAACATACATATAAGAAAGTAATATTTTTACTAAATATAATTAGAAGACTTACCCATCCCCAGATTGCTATTCTTGTGTCATCAATGAATCCCATTTCTATGAATTTTCTGCAAAGAAGTAATGAATTGCTTATGTTTAATTAAGCCCATAAGCTAATACACTGATGCATGCAACAATGCTTGGTTTGAAGTCAATATTTTAAATACTTCAAACTTGTGATATGTCTGTAACTACAGAGCTTCAAAACTCTATGCACTGCAACTTGTTCTTTGAACTTAAAATATAGAAGAGTACAGCTCAGGAACAGGCTGTTCAGCCCACAATGTTGTGCTAAACCAGCTAAAAAGCAAATCTATAACACCCAAACACTAATCCCTCCTATCGATACAATGACCGTATCCCTCCATCGCCCTTAAATCCGTGTGCCTATTCAAACATCTTTTAAAAGCCTCTGATGTATTTGCCTCTACCACCATACCAGGCAGTGCATTACAAGGAACTCACTACTCTCTGCGTGAAAAACTTACCCATCACATCCCCTTTCTCACTTTCAACATATGCCCTCTGGTATTAGACGTTTCAACCCTGGGAAACAGATACTCTCTGTCCACTATCTATGCCTCTCATAATCTTGTAAACCTCTATCAGATGTCCCTTCAGCGTCCAGTGCTTGAGAGGAAATAAGCCAAGCTTATCCAGACTTTCACGATAGCACATGTCCTCTAAAATAGGTAGCATCCTGGTAAACCTCTCCTGCTCTACAAAGTTTCAACATCCTTCCTATAGTGCGGCGACCAGAATAGTATGCAATACTTCAGATGCAGTCGAACCTGGGTTTTATAAAGTTGTAACGTAACCTCTTGCCTTTTGAAGTCAATGCCTCAACTCATAAAAGCAAGCATTCCATAAGCCTTCTTAATCACCTTATCAACCTGTGCAGCTACTTTTCAAGGAACCATGAACTTGGATCATAAGATCTCTCTACTCAGCAACACGGTTAAGGATCTTGCCCTTAACAGTGTACTGTCTCCTTGCATTTGCTCTGCCAAGGTGCAACACTTCACATTTATTTGGGTTAAACTCCATCTGCCATTTCTCTTCCCATATTTGCAACTGATTTATATCGCGCTGTATTTTTTGCTCGTCTTCTTAATCAGTATCTGAATCAGGTTTAATATCACTGGCATATGTCGTGAAATTTGTCATAATGCAGCAGCAGTGCATTGCAATACATCATAATAAAATCTATAAATTAAAGTATATATATGGTAAATATTAGTTATATTTATTTATTAGATATAGATTTAAAAAGTTAAATTAAGTAAGTAGTGCAAAAAGAGAAAAAATGTAGTGAGGTAGTGTTCCTGTGTTCAATGTCCATTTAGAAATCTGGTGGCAGAAGGGAAGAAGCTATTCCAGAATCATTGAGTGTATGACATCAGGCTCCTGTACTCCTCCCCGATGGTAGCATTGAGAAGAGAGCATGTCCTGGGTGATGTGGTTACTCAATGATGGATGCCGGATTTTTGAAGCATCACTCCGTGAGGATGTCCTGGGTGCTGAAGAGGTTAGTGCCCATGATGGAGCTGATGAGTTTACAACTTTCCGTAACTTATTTGATGCTAAGTAAGAACTCTAAGCGTTTACACACCTCGCTGCTCTGATTTGATCTTCCACTTCATAAGTGCCCAATCTTCGATATAATGCATGCATTATTTTGTTTCCTTGATAACCGCTTCCCCTTCCATCAAAGCTGGCAACTATAATCCCTTCTGTGCTGGCAAGGTAAGTTGCCCAGCTAATGGAGAATTGGGCAGTGGCTTTCTGACTGCATGGCCCGCCATATCTGAAGGAAATATCACAGGAACAATATAATTAAATCTTCTGACAAGTGTTTGTGGTCTTTAATTATGGTCTAAACATTCTCAAACATCAAATGAAGTGCAAAAATATTATCATTATCCATATCTTTCAAAGTATGCTTATCTAAAAGACCAAACAAAATATTTAATAATAGAAACATAGAAAACCTACAGCACAATACAAGCCCTTCAGCCCACAAATCTGTGCCGAACATGTCCTTACTTTAGAAATACCTAGGCTTACCCATAGCCCTCTATTTTTCTAAGCTCCACATATCTATCCAGGAGTCTCTTAAAAGACCCTATTGTTTCCACCTCCACCAGTGCCGCCGGCAGCCCATTCCACACACTCACCATTGGCTGTATAAAAAACTTACCCCTGACACCTCCTCTGTATCTACTTCCAAGCACCTTAAAAATATGCCCTCTTGTGCTAGCCATTTCAGCCTTAAATATAAGTTCAAATCTTATTTGTCAGCTGGCAACTAATAAAAAGTAATTACAAATTATAAAATGAGTTACTACTACACTACACTGAATCAATCAGCTTCAAACCCACATTCCAAAGATAAATTTTTTTTTCTCTGCTGAAATAAGACAGGTTGAGTGAACTCGGCCTTTTCTCCTTGGAGCGACAGAGGATGAGAGATGACCTGATAGAGGTGTATAAGATGATGAGAGGCATTGATCGTGTGGCAATTCAGAGGCTTTTTCCCAGGGCTGAAAAGCTTGCCACAAGAGGACACAGGTTTAAGGTGCTGGGGAGTAGGTACAGAGGAGATGTCAGGGGTAAGTTTTTTTTTACGCAGAGAGTGGTGAGTGCGTGGAATGTGCTGCCAGCAACGGTGGTGGAGGCGGATACGATAGGATCTTTTAAGAGACTTCTGGATATGTACGTGGGGCTTAGTAAAATAGAGGGCTATGGGTAACCCTAGTAATTTCTAAGGTAGGGACATGTTCGGAACAGCTTTGTGGGCCGAAGGGCCTGTATTGTGCTGTAGGTTTTCTATGTTTCTATGTTTCTAAAATGGGAAAATACCATATGCCACAGATTCATCTCCTGTTGTAAGGTTAACATTTTTTGGGGGAAAAGCAGATGCTGGGGTTTCACTTACACATCAATGAGCAGCGGATATTTCTTTTTATCATCAAAATGCGGTGGAAGTATCATCTGATACCAATAATCTGAAAAATATTTAAATTAGTTGCACTTAAAACATTTGTCATCAACACTGAGTACAATTTACTGAGAACATGACAAAGATTAAATATTGCCGCTTTTTATTTTTTACTTATCTGCCTTTAAAGCAAATATTGATGATAGATAAACCACTTCCTATAGGTACACATAGACCTGTTATTTGCTGATCTTAACAGGATATTCAACACACATATTAAATATTAACCAGTGTTCAAATAAAGCCGGTCAGAAGTGAGCTCTACAGCTTTCTATCAAGCTGTCTACATTAGCAAGTTGGGAATAAACAGCACTGACTTCAATTGACTTTATGACTTACATCCTTCATATACATGAGGAGTAAAAATCATTACGTTACGTCTCCATCAAAATGTGCAATGTGCAATTATAGCAATTTATAATAAATATGTATTATGTACAATAGGATAGTTAATATCACTTAGAAATACAGTCATGTCAGCATGAATTAAGCAGTCTGATGGCCTAGTGGAAGAAGCTGTCCCAGAGCTTGTCGGTCCTGGCTTTTATTCTGCAGTACCTTTTCCCAGATGGTACCAGCTGGAACAGTTTGTGGTTGGGGTGACTTGGGTCTCCAATGATCCTTCAGGCCCTTTTTACACACCTGTCTCTGTAAATGTCCTGAATAGTGGGAAGTTCACATCTACGGTGCGCTGGGCTGTCCGCACCACTCTCTGCAGAGCCCAGTGATTAAGGAAGGTGCAGTTCCCATACCAGGCGGTGAAGCATCCATTCAGGATATGCTCAATGGTGCCCCTATAGAAAGTTCTTAGAAATTTGGGGGCCATACCAAACTTCTTCAGCTGTCTGAGGTGAAAGAGGCGCTGTTGTGCCTTTTTCACCACACAGCTGGTGCGTACAGACCACGTGAGATCCTCGGTGATGCTTATGCTGAGGAACTTAAAGCTGTTCACCCTCTCAACCCCAGGTCCATTGATATCTAGAGGGGTTAGCCTGTCTTCATTCCTCCTGTAGTCCACAACCAGCTCCTTTGTTTTTGTGACATTGAAGGAGAGTTTGTTTTCTTGTGTCAGGGTGATTGCAAAAGATTAGAGAGGAAAAAGCAAAATCATGTGTCTATTTGAGAAAAAGGATGAACAGATTAAAATTGATTTCTTAATCAGGGAGTTAGCACAGATGAGAAAGCGCTGAGTGGTCGTGAATGGAACTGACAGGAACTTGGGCAGTAGGGTCTCCAATATGCTGAATCCATGAGGACAGATTGAGGGAACCAGCTGGAATCCAGTACAATCATAAACCCAGCAACAAGCTGAGGTAAGGGGAGACTGGCCAAAGTCAAAGTGGAAGCTGGCAATCTTAATAAGTAGTCCAAACACATCTTTCAGGCAAATTTGCTATCAAAGGTCTGAATAATCTGGTTCATTTCCAGGAAGGAGGTGAGTTTGTTACCACAGAGATATTTTGGGGCTGTGGAGAACAGTGCAGATAGACAGAGAGATGCTACGTGAGATGATGGAGAAGACCGCAGGACTGAGCAAGCTAAAATGGAGCAGCAATTGCTGTCACTCATAGTGTTAGCCTGGGTGCAGCCCAAAACATGGGAACTGGAGTATTCTGCTTATTTATTGAGGTACAGCACAGAATAAACCTACCCAGCCCTTTGAGGCACACTGCTCAGCAACCCCTCATTTAATGCTAGCCTAACCACAGGACAATTTACAAACACCAGTTAACCTATTAACCAGTAAGTCTTTGAACAGCAGGAGGAAACTGGAGAATGATATTGCCAGATCATTGTGTGGCTGAAGATTTGATGCAGGGATCAGGCTTTCAGGTTTGTGGATCACTGGAATCTCTCCTGGACGCACTATGTTGGCAACTTGCAGGCTGTCCCCATCACAGCCTTAGGTCTCTGCCTAAATGGACATTGAACCTGTGAACACTACCTCACTTTTTAAATATATATTATTTCTGTTTTTGCACGATTTTTAATCTATTCAATATATGTATACTGTAATTAACTTATTTATTATTACTATTTTCTTCTTCTTCTTCTTCTATATTATGTATTGCATTGAACTGCTGCTGCTAAGTTAACAAATTTCACGACACATGCCGGTGATAATAAACCTGATTCTGATTCTGTTGGTTGTTAAGGCAAATGATAAATTTCACCATGTTTGAATAAACATGTAATACACAATTCTGATTTGATGGAGACAGACCTGAGAGCACAGAGGAACATCTGGAAAACTTCTGAAATGCCCGCTTCGCTGTTACTGCTACTATGTGGTAACCGGAATCTCTGGAGCTGAAGGCCCCGAGATCCTCGGCTTTGCGTGTTTCAGCGGCTGGGTAGAGGTCGAAGGCGCTTGGCAGGCTGTATCGGAGAGGCTGGTCGGAAGCTCGAAGTTTTCGGACGGGTGGATTCAGTGTCGGCTGTGGTCGGCTGCTTTCAAGGCATCAGCAAGTTGACGGTGCCTGGAGGTTTATGGCAGGGAGTTTCTCCCTTTTGCCGCCTGCTATCGGGGACTCGGGAGTCGATCGACTCGGGACTTTGAAACTTTTTTTTACTGTGCCCATGGTCTGTTCTTCATCAAATTATGGTATTGCTTTGCACTGCTGTAACTATATGTTATAATTATGTGGTTCTGTCAGTTTTAGTCTTTGGTTTGTCCTGTTTTCTGTGATACCACTCTGGAGAAACATTGTATCATTTCTTAATGCATGTATACATTTCTAAATGACAATAAAAGAGGACTGAGTGTTCTCATAATCTAAAAAATCTAATAAGTAAATGAAACCAAATTGGAAGGTGTGACCTGTAGAAAAGGTTTGGATTACTCTTGAACTTGATGGGGACCAATCTCCATGTGGACAGGTTTGCTAAAGCAGCTGGGGAGGACTTGGACTACTTTCTCAGGGGAGAGGAACCAGATTGATAGGGCAGAAGATGGAGCAGTTGGTGTAATGGTAGGTGCAACATGGAGAGAGACTGTGTGGAAACAAAGGCAAAGGATAAGACACAATTGGATAGGTTGAAATATACTATTTTAATGCAAGATCAGGAACAAAGGTGATGAACTTAGAACATGGCTCAATGCTTGGAGCCACAGCGCTGTGGCCATTATAGAGACCTGGCTGTCACAATGGCAGGAAATAACTGCTAAATGAAGCAAATTTGATTAGGGAACTAAAGTAACCTTTTGGAGACAGTAATCGTAATATGATAGAATTCACCCTGCAGTTTGAGAGGAAGAAATAAAGTCAAATGTATGAGTATTATAGTGGACTACAGAGAATTAGAGAGGGACGAGAGAGGAGCTGGCCAAAGTTGATTGAAAAGAACACTGGCAGGGATGACAAGAGAGCAGCAATAGCTGGAGTTTCTGGGCACAATTCAGAAGGCACAAGCTAGATACATCCCAAAGGTGAAGAAGTATTCTAAAGGGAGGATGACGTAACCATGGCTAACAAGTAAAGAGAATGCATATAGCATAGCAAAGATCACTGGGAAGATAATTTAGTAGGAAGCTTATAAAAACAAAGAGAAGGCAAGTTAAAAAAAACTATAAGGATAGTAGAGATAAAACAGAAAGGTAAACTAGCCAATAACATAAAAGAGGAGTATCAGACCAGCGGAAAATGACGTTGGAGTGATAGAAAAGGGAAGAAAGATATGGCGGATGAACTTCAGAATTATTTTGTGTCAGTCTTCACTGTGGAAGACAGCAGCAGTGCCAGAAATGCGAAAATGTCAAGGGGCAGAAGTGAGTGCACTTGCTATTACTAAAGAGAAGGTGCCTGGGAAACTGAAATGTCTATAAGTGGATTAGTCACCTGGACCAGATGGATTACACTCCAGAGATCTGAAAGAGGCAGCTGAAGAGATTGTGGAGGCATTAGTAATGATTTTTCGAGAATCACTAGATTCTGGAATGATTCAGAGGACTGGAAAATTGCAAATGTCACTCTATTCTTCAAGAAGGGAGAAGACAGAAGAAAGGAAACTATTGGCTAGTAAGTCTGACTTAGGAAGATGATGGAGTCAATTATTAAGGATAAGATCTCAGGTTACTTGGAGGCACATGATAAAATAAGCCGTAGTCAGCATGGTCCCCTCAAGGGAAAAACTGGCTTGAAAAATCTTTTGGAGTTCTTCGAAGAAATAGATCTCTGGAGTGTAATCCATCTGGTCCAGGTGACTAATGCACTTATAGACATTTCAATTTCCCAAGCACCTTCTCCTTAGTAATAGCAAATGCACTCACTTCTGCCCCTTGACACTTTCGCATTTCTGGCACTGCTGCTGTCTTACACAGTGAAGACTGACTAAAGTCTTTGACAAGGTACCACACATGAGGCAGCTGAACGAGTTAGGAGCCCCTGGTATTACAGGAAAGATTCCATTATGGATAAAGTGGTGGCTGATTGGCAGGAGGCAGAGAGTGGGAATAAAGGGGGCATTTTCTGGTTGGCTGCCACTGATTAGTGGTGCTCCACAGGGGTCTGTGTTGGGAGCTTCTCCTTTCACATTAGATGTCAATAATTTGTATAATGGACTTTACAGATGATACAAGGATAGGTGGAGGGACAGGTAGTGTTGAGGAAGCAGGGAGCCTGCAGAAGGACTTAAACCAATTAGGAGAAAGGGCAAAGAAGTGGCAGATGGAATATAGTGTAGGAAAGTGTATGGCCATGCACTTTGATAGAAGGAATACAGGAAGGTGTAGAGTATTTTCTAAATGGGGAGAAAATTCAAAATTCAGAGGTGCAAAGAGATTTAGGAGTCCCTGTGCAGGATTCCCTAAAGGTTAACTAGCAGGTTGAATTGGTGGTAAGGAAGGCAAACGCAATGTTAATGTCTATTTTGAGAGGACTAGAATATAAGTGCAAGGATGTAATGTTGAGGCCTTGTCGAGCACTGGTCGGACTGCACTTGGAGAATTGTGAGCAGTGAAAAGATGGACTGGCATTGGAGAGGGTTCACAGGAGGTTCTCGAGAATTATTCTGGGAATAAAAAGGTTAATGTATGAGGAGTGCTTGATAGCTCTGGGATGTACTTGGTGGAGCTTAGAAGAATATGGGGAGGGGGATCTCAATAAACCCTATCAAATATTCAAAGGCCTAGATAGAATCAATATGGAGACGATGTTTCCTATAGTGGGTGAAAATATGACTAGCAGGCACAGACTCAGAAATGAAGGACATCCACTTAGAATAGAGATGAGGAGGGATTTCTTTAGCGGACGGTAGTCAATTTGTGGAATTCATTTCCACAGGCGACTGTGGAGGCTATGACACTGGGGATATTTAAAGTGGAGGTTGATAGGTTCTTGATTAGTCAGGATGTTACAGGTTATGGGGAGAAGCCAGGAGAATGGGGTTGAGAGGGATAATAAATAAGCCATAAAGGAATGGTGGAGCATTGTCAATGGGCTGAATGGCTGAATTCTGCTGTGGGTCTTATGGATTTATGGTCTTATTGTCTCTAACTAATGTTTCTATCGTATTCTCATTTCAGGGGCTCAGCCAATAACAATATCCTTCCATAAGTTAAGACTATGATATAGAGAAACAGGCTGGCCCATTTAGTTCCCTTATTAAGATATTGGCTGATCTTTTACCTTTATGCCATTTTTGTACCGATCCCATTCCCTTGAATATACACCAACTATCTCTATCTCCAATATACTCATTTACTAAGACTTCAAGGCCCTCTTGGATATAGAATTGCAAAATTGCACCTCCCTCTGAGAGAAGAAATTTCTTTTCATCTTAGCTCTGAACGGCTAATGCTTGTCAGCAGGCCCATATTTTTCAACACCTCTTAACTAACCAGTGGAACGTCATCCCTACATCTCTGTTCTCAAGCCCCAGAAGAATATTGATGATTAAATGGAGAGAGATGGTGGAGATCAGAGAATAGGTGGGAAGCAGGAAAGAAATGGTAAACACAAGAAATTCTGCGGATACCGGAAATCCAAAGCAACAGATACAAAAAGTTGGAGGAACTCTGAGAGAAAAAAATGCTTTTAGTAGAGCGTATGGTTTAAAAAGTGAAGATAAAGTTTTGATTTAAGAGGTTGTTAGCTGCAAAGCGTAATGAATTAAGGGTTAACATAGATTCAAAGCCTAAGGAAATTGTTTCTGTGCAGTGCACTCTATCTAATCCTTATGACACCATTGTAAATTTTTAAACATGCTATCTCACCTTTAGTGATAAAGTATAGTTAAAGCACATATATAAAAAAGAAAATCAGACATGATCTCACCATGCCTACATTTCTCAAAATTATCTAATGGTCTGGAGGGCTGTAAAGTAGGTAAGCAGCATAACCATTTTAACAGCTGGATTCATATTAAAATGCAGCATCAGTTAGTGGTAGTAGATTTTGTATCACTTCAAGTAAACAAACAGTATGGGCTATAAGACTGCTGAATAAATACCACACTGAATAACAAGGTATCATAAAATAATGTTTCCAAAATCTTCAATAACTAAGAGTATTAAAACAAGGCATTTAAACAAATTAATAGCCTATAGAGAGTCTGTCCATGTCTTTTATTGCTCCTGAACTCCCCAAACAGTTTGCACTCTTGCTAATCCACATCTATCTAACTTTACATTTTTTTCAGCTTAGACCATTTGCCTGAGAGTTCAAAATGGGATTGCTATCGCCAAATTTTAAAAAATGTGCATTTTGGGCCTATACATGTTACTGCCTGTAGAAGTGAAAATTTAATTATGCATTCACCGTCTCTATTCTATAGGAGAGAGGCTGAAGATCTTTGCAGAAATGTAAACATCTTTATCAAATGGCCATTCAAATTGTCAAATACCTGACTTAGCAGAATCGGAATCAGGTTTAGTATCACCGGCATATGTCATGAATTTTGTTAACTTTGCAGCACCAGTAAAATGCAACACATAATAATAGAGAGAAAACAAGTGAACTACAGAATCAATATATATATTAAATAGTTAAATAAAGTAAGTAATGCAAAAAAAAGAAATTAAAAAGTAATGAGATAATGGTCATGGGCTCAATGTCCATTCAGAAATCAGATGGCAGAGGGGAAGAATTTTCCCTGAATTGTTAAGTGTGTGTCTTCTGGCTCCTGTACCTCCTCCCTGATGGTAGCAATGAGAAGAGGGCAGGTCCTGGGTGATTGGGGTCCTTCATGATGGACGCCACTTTTCTGAGGCACCACTCCTTGAAGAAGTCCTGGTTTCCACAGAGGCTGGTGCCCAGGATGGAGCTGACTGAGTTTACACCTCTCTGCAGCTTACTTCAATCCTACGCAGTACCCCCTCCGGCCCCCCCGCACCCCAATATGAGAGGGTGATGCAGCCGGTTAGGATGCTCTCCATAGTACATCTGTAAAAAAACTGAGAGTGTTTTTGGTGACATACCAAATCTCGTCAAACTCCTAATGAAATATAGCCGCTGACGTGCCTTTTTTGTAGCTGCATCAATGTGCATTGATATGCTACTCAATGAATTTAATTGCGTATCAATGTGTATTTTCAATCTCTTGAACCTCATAAACATTTAGGGCAGTCTGCCATTTAGAACAGCATAAAGCATCAGCAACTCTTTGCAATTAACAATTCACATGAAATATCTTCCTGATAAGAAGTTGCTGATTAATTTGCACCTTAATAATTTTTTACTTGTTAAACACACTATCTTGTCAGCATGTTCTGAGCTAATATGTCTATGAATCAGACTATATCTACCAAGGAAATGTACAGCCAAACACGCAGTTGCTATTCAGCTGCTTGCAGATATACAGGAGGCCTCACATGCTGGTTTCAGTGTTGCACCTTCAGCTTGTTTACATTAAACCATCACTGTGTGACATTTCCTGTTTTTCATGGCAGGCACAATTTATACTAATGTCTCCTGTGAATGCAGCACTCCGCTGTGATTATGGGATAGGAATCAGCCCTCAAATGTTCACAAAATTAGATTTTGTCTAACTAGTTACATCCTCTTATTGGCTGGTGAGCCTGACATCAGTAGTGGGAAAGTTATTGGAAGCTATTATGAGAGACCAGATATATAAGTATTTGGAAAGTCATGGACTGATTAATGATAGTCAGCATGGCTTCCCATGTGGCAGGTAAAATCTAACCAATCTTATAGAGCTTTCAAGGAAGTTACCAAGAAAGTGGATGAAGGCAAGGCAGTGGATGTTGTGTACATGGACTTTAGAAAGGGATTTGGCAAAGTCCCACATGAGAGGTTGGTCAAGAAGGTTTAGTCACTTGGCATTCAAGATGAGGTAGTAAATTGGATTAGACATTAGCTTTGTGGGAGAAGCCAGAGAGTGGTAGGAGAGATTTGCCTTTCTGACTGGAGACCTGCGACTGGTGAGTACCGCAGGGAACTGGTGCTGAGTCCATTGTTGTTTGTCATCCATATCAACAATATGAATCAGATGACACCAAGATTCAGCATGTAGACAGTGAGGAAGGCTCTCATGACTTGTTGAGGGATCTGGACTATTTGGAAAAATGGGCTGAAAAATGGCAGATGGAATTTAATGCAGACAAGTGCAAGCTGTTGCACTTTGGTAGGACCAACCCAGGTCGGTCTTACACAGTGAATGGTAGGACACTGAGGAGTGCAGTAGAACAAAGGGATCTGGGAACACAGGTCCATAATTCATTGAAAGAGGCGTCGCAAGTAGTTAGGCTTGTAAATAAAGGTTTTGGCTCTTTGACCTTCAACAATCAAAGTACTGTGTACAGGAGCTCAAGTATTATGTTGAAGTTTTAAAGACTTTGGTGAGGCCTAATTTGGAGTATTGTGTGCAGTTTTGGTCACCTACGTACAGGAAGGATGTAAATAAGGTTGAAAGAGTACAGAGAAAATTTATAAGGATGTTTCTGGGACTGGGGGATCTGAGTTACATACAAAGATTGAATACGTTAGGACTTTTTACCTTGGAAAGTAGAAGATTGAGGGCAGATTTGATAGAAGTATACAAAATCATGAGGGGTATAGTTAGGATAAATGCAAACAGGCTTTTTCCACTGAGGTTGGGTGGGACTTCAACTAGAGGTCATAGGTTAAGGGTGAAAGGTGAGAATTTAAGTGGACCATAAGGGGAAACTTCTTCACTCAGAGTGTAGTGAGAGTACGGAATGAGTTGCCATCACAAGTGGTGCATCAATGTTTAAGAGAAGTTTGGATAGGTACATGGATGATGGGAGTATGGAAGGCTAAGGTCCTGGTGCAAGATCTCAGAACTGTTAAGCACAAGTGTGAAAATGCACTATAGAGGTGTAGAACATGAAATTTATCCTCTCTTGTTCTTTTCAGAGAACAAATGAAGAACAAAGGATCAAAGACATGATGCCTTATTAGCAATTCATCTCATATTTGGTCCAAAGACCAGTGTCTCAAACTCAAATTTACTCAACCATCCTTAAATTTCAATGAAAATGTGCTTCCTCATTGTATTCCTAAATGGCCTCTTCCAATTTCAATATTATCCTGCTGTTATGAGTCTTGTGGGCCTCAATGGCTTGCCATAGACTATTGGGCTTCTGGGTTTCTTGAATACCTGTATTTATTAATTGTTAAAGCCATTAAGTCCAGGTACTTTTGGTTTAATCTTGTCAAACTAATTGTGACCAGCATTTTATGATTATTTAAAGGGAATTCTCGTTGTGCGCTGTAAGTGGAGTCCTACTGTGTGCTAGGGAGAATGATTTGTTGCATGTTGCTCAGTTGTGCCTCCAATGCTCTGTTGGTGTTCCTACGTCGAACTTCTTGCTTCAGTCTCTTCATGGAGAGTCTGTCATCCCTCTGCTCCTGAGTGGGATTGTTGTCAGCAACCTCCATGACAGACAGTCTGCTATTCCTCTGCACTTGCGCCCAGTCACGTGAGCACACACCATGACACCTACATAGCTTACTTACTCAGTTTTATTTTATATGTCTTTTCTGTGGAGGGCATGGCTTATTTTGATCGAAAGCCGCTTCCATTGTGCTGATTGATTCATTTAATGTCTGCAGTGCCCTTTTCCCATTGGTTGGCTTAAGCGCAACAGTGCCCATTTCTGGTTCCGGGCACCCTGGGGGTATAAAACGTACCACGTGTGGAGGGTTCGCTCCCTTTCTTTCCTGCCACCCATGGGGACCACTTCAGGCAGAGGGTCATGACCAGCACTGAAGGACCACTGAGAAAGAGCATTGCAGACATAAAGGGCCCCACCCCGGCATTTGTTTAGTTAAGTATCTGTTTGTAGCAGGCTTACTTCTTGGATTTTATAAATCAGGGAGGCTTTCATGGAGTAAATGGCAGGGTACTTGGTAGTGTGGAGGAGCAGGGGGATCTCGGGGTACATGTCCACAGATCCCTGAAAGTTGCCTCACAGGTGGATAGGGTAGTTAAGAAAGCTCATGTGGTGTTAGCTTTCATAAGTCGAGGGATAGAGTTTAAGAGTCGCGATGTGATGATGCGGCTATATAAAACTCTGGTTAGGCCACACTTGGAGTACTGTGTCCAGTTCTGGTCGCCTCACTATAGGAAGGATGTGGAAGCATTGGAAAGGGTACAAAGGAGATTTACCAGGATGCTGCCCGGTTTAGAGAGTATACATTATGATCAGAGATTAAGGGAGCTAGGGCTTTACTCTCTGGAGAGAAGGAGGATGAGAGGAGACATGATAGAGGTGTACAAGATAATAAGAGGAATAGATAGAGTGGATAGCCAGCACCTCTTCCCCAGGGCACCACTGCTCAATACAAGAGGACATGGTTTTAAGGTAAGGGGTGGGAAGTTCAAGGGGGATATTAGAGGAAGGTTTTTTACTCAGAGAGTGGTTGGTGCGTGGAATGCGCTGCCTGAGTCAGTGGTGGAGGCAGATACACTAGTGAAATTTAAGAGACTACTAGACAGGTATATGGAGGAATTTAAGGTGGGGGCTTATATGGGAGGCAGGGTTTGAGTGTCGGCACAACATTGTGGGCCGAAGGGCCTGTACTGTGCTGTACTATTCTATGTTCTATGTTAGCAGAGTATCCATTTATTTAAAGGTAATTGAACGTACAGTGTAGCGCTTTTGTGTAGCTTTGACGAATACTTGTTTAGCTAGATGCCCAGTTTAGAGTTTCACTGTTCATTTTTAAATAAACATCTAAAGTACCTATTTTTAAATCTGTACCTCCTGTTTCACCCATTGGATCCTCGATCAAGCTCTCCCACATTACAATGTTACAATCAAATATAGCTCAAATAGCTCTTTAGGCAATAGTTTCCAGATCACAAAGAATATTAACAGGGGAGATTTTCAGCAGACCATGACCTTAACCTGAAGTAATACACACAACATCTTAGAGACTCTTAGATAGGTACATGGAGCTTAGAAAAATAGAGGGAAGTTCTAGGAAATTCTAGGCAGTTTCTAGAGTAGGTTACACGGTCGGCACAACATTGTGGGCCGACGGGCCTGTAATGTGCTGTAGATTTCTATGTTCCATGTTCTAAAATGCTGGAGGAACTCAGCAGCCCAGGCAGCATCTATGGAAAAGAGTAAACAGTCAACATTTCAGGCCAAAACCCTTCATTAAGACTGGAATAAAGAGATAAGGAGTGAGAAGGTGAAGGGAAGAGAGGAAGAGGTACACGGTAGCAGGTATATATCAGATTTTTTAGTTGACTAGTTTTAACTATTAAAACTTGTAGTCAGTGGGTTGTACCCACACAAAGTGGTTTAATTACATATTCATTTCTCACTATCATTCCATTGAGATAATGATGTTTTACTTAATGAGGCACACTAGTAACGCAAAGATATTAACAGCCCAATATCAACTTAATAGCAATTAGTCTTTTCTGCACAGTAATTAAAATGAGGTCATACAAGTGTCAGCATCTGGTGCAGATGGCCATGCTTTCTTCTCGCTGCTGCCATCAGGAAGAAAGTACAGGAGCCTCAGGACTCATACCACCAGGTTCAGGAATATTTATTATCCCTCAACCATCAGGCTCTCGAACAAAAGAGGATAACTTCACTCAACTACACATGCTCCATCACTGAAATGTTCAACGTAAGGACTCACTTTCAAGGACTCTTCATCTCATGTTCTTGATATTTATTTATTTATTTATTTATTAATTATTATTACTTAATTCTCTTTGTATTTGCACAGCTTGTTTTTTTCACACTTGCTGAATGTCCAAATTGGTGTGGTCTTTCATTGATTCTATTATAGTTATTATTCTATTATGAATTTATTATGCCCACATGAAAATGAATCTCAGGGTTGAATATGGTGACATATATATACCTTGATAACAAATTTACTTTGAACTTTGAACCTGGAACAGATAAACTACCAAAGGAACACAATGGGTCAGACAGCATCTGTGGAGGGAAATGAAACGAGACCTTTCATGTGAATATTAAAAGTCAACTTACTTGTACCATCTAATTGTAAAGACTTGAGAACCTTTGTGGGCATCTGAATGTTCTTCAGCTTTTCTTCCAAATCTTTATTATCTTCAAGAATTTTTACCACTTGAAGTTAAAAAAAAATTGTCTTTAGTTCTTCAAAGATCCAAAGTGATACTTGCCTTATCAATCAGAGTTCCCCTAAGATTTAAATAAAACATCTGGATAGATGGTTTAAAATTAGAACATGAAATAATAAAAGTTATCAAGTAGTCATGCATGCAACATTTTTTCATTTGATAATAACGGCATAATATCACAGAACATAAAAGTAGGAATGCATTTGGAAGATCTCCAAAAATACATTCCAGGACTAAAAGAAAGAGACTATTTTAGATACTAATGAGATGCTGGAAATCCAAAGCAATACACACAAAATGTGGAAGGAACTCAGCAGGTCAGGCAGCAACTGTGGAAATGAATAGATAGTCGACATTTTGGGCCGAGACGCTTTTTCAGGACTGAAAAGGAAGGAGGAAGATGTCAGAATAAAAAGGTGTGGGGGGGGAGGGGAAGGAGGACAGCTGGAAGGTGATAGGTGAAGCCAGGTGGGTAGGAAAGGTCAAGGGCTAACGAAGAAAGAATCTGATAGGAGAGGAGAGTGGACAATAGTGGAAAGAGAAGGAAGAGGGGACCTAGGGGAAAGTAATAGGCAGGTGAGAAGAGGTAAAAGGCCAGAGTGTGGAGTAGAGGAAGAAGGAGGGAGTGGAGGGACTTTGTTTACTGGAAGGAGATATAGTAAAATAGAAATGAGCAGATTACTATATAATGACACATGAGAATTTATTTTACAACTATTATTACATGAGTGTTGTATTTCTAATGGAGGAAATGAACAGTTACTATGAGACATGGGAAAGCTGAATTCTACACGAGATCAGACGATACACTATAAGCTGGACAAATCTGCTAAGAAGTTAAGACCATAAGATATAGGAGCAGAAGTAGGCCATTCGGCCCATCAAGTCTGCTCTGCCATTCAATCATGACTGATCCAATTCTTCCAGTTATCCCCACTCCCCTGCCTTCATCCCATACCCTTTGATGTCCTGGCTAATCAAGAACCTATCTATCTCTGCCTTGAGTACACCCAATGACTTGGCCCCCACAGATACTCCTGGCAACAAATTTCACAGATTTACCATCCCCTGACTAAAGTAATTTCTCCACATCTCTGTTCTAAATGGATGTCCTTCAATCCTGAAGCTGTGTCATCTTGTCCTAGAATCCTCTACCATGGGAAATAACTTTGCCATATCTAATCTGTTCAGGCCTTTTAACATTAAGATTATTTCTATGAGATCCCCCCTCATTCTCCTGAACCCCAGGGAATACAGCCCAGTAGCTGCCAGATGTTCCTCATATAGTAACCCTTTCATTCCTGGAATCATTCTCGTGAATCTTCTCTGAATCCTCTCCAATGTCAGTATATCCTTTCTAAAATAAGGAGCCCAAAACTTCACACAATACTCCAAGTGTAGTCTTGCGAGTGCCTTATAGAGCCTCAACATCACATCCCTGCTCTTATATTCTATACCTCTAGAAATGAATGCCAATTTGGCATTTGCCTTCTTCACCAGTGACTCAACCTGGAGGTTAACCTTTAGGGTATCCTGCACAAGGACTCGCAAGTCCCTTTACATTTCTGCATTTTGAATTCTCCCCCCCATCTAAACAATAGTCTGCCCATTTATTTCTTCCACCAAAGTGCATGACCATACACTTTCCAACATTGTATTTCATTTGCCACTTCTTTGCCCATTCCCCTAAACTATCTAAGTCTGTCTACAGGCTCTTTGTTTCCTCAACACTAGCCGCTCCTCCACCTATCTTTATATCATTGGCAAATTTAGCCACAAAACCATTAATCGCATAGTCCAAATCATTGACATACATTGTAAAAACACCAACCCCTGTGGAACTCCACTGGTAACCGGCAGCCAGCCAGAATCGGATCCCTTTACTCCCACTCTCTGTTTTCTGCCGATCAGCCAATGCTCCACCCATGCTAGAAACTCCTCTGTAATTCCGTGGGCTCTTATCTTGCTAAACAGCCTCATGAGCGGCACATTGTCAAAGGCCTTCTGAAACTCCAAGTACACCACATCTACTGCATCTCCTTTGGCTACCCTGCAATAGGTAAGTCAGGCAGGATTTTTCTTTCAGGAAACCATGCTGGTTTGGCCTATCTTGTCATGTGCCTCCAGGTATTCTGTAATCTTATCCCTAACAATCGATTCCAACAACTTCCCATCACTGATGTCAGGCTAACTGGTCTATAGGTTCCTTTCTACTGTCTCCCACCCTTCTTAAGCAGCGGAGTAACATTTGCAATTTTCCAGTCATCCGGTACAATGACAGAATCTCTCGATTCTTGAAAGATCATCGTTAATGCCTCTACAATCTCTCCAGTTACTTCCTTCAGAACCTGAGGGTGCATTCCATCAGGTCCAGAAGATTTATCCACCCTCAGACCATTAAACTTCCTGAGCACCTTCTCAGTCATAATTTGCACTGCACATATTTCACCTCCCTGACACTCCTGAATGTCCAGTATAATGCAAATGTCTTCGACTGTGAAGACTGATGCAAAATACACATTCAGTTCCTCTGCCAACTCTGTGTCTCTCATTACACTATCTCCAGCGTCATTTTCTATTGGTCCTATATCTACCCTCAACTCTCTTTTACCCTTTATATACTTTAAAAAGCTTTTAGTATCTTCTTTGATATTAGTCACCAGCTTCCTTTCATAATTTATCTTTTCCTTCCTAATGACCTTCTTAGTTTCCTTCTGCAAGTTTTTAGAAGTTTCCCAATTGTCTTTCTTCCCACTAGCTCTGGTTTCCATGTATGCCCTCTCTTCTGCTTTTACTTTGGGTCTGATTTCACTTGCCAGCCACTTTCTTCTTTCAGTTGAAAATGTCTTCTTATTTGGAATATACCTGTCTTGCACTTCCTTCATTTTTCACAGAAACTCTAGCCATTGCCGCTCAGCTGTCCTTCCTGCTAGTGTCCCTTTCCAGTCAACCTTGGCCAGTTCCCCTCTCATGCCATTGTAATTTCCTTTATTCCACTGAAATAGTTTCTCCTTCTCAAATTTCATAGTGGACTCGATCATATTGTGATCACTGTTCCCTAATGGTTCCTTAACCTTAAGCTCTCTTATCACCTCCAGATCATTGCACAACACCCAATCCAGAGCAGCCGATCCCCTAGTGGGCTCAACAACAAGCTGTTCTAAAAAGCCATCCCTTAGATATTCTACAAATTCTCTCACTTGAGGTCCAGTACTTGCCTGATTTTCCCAATCCACTTTCATGTTAAAATCCCCAACGCTTATCACGACATTGCCCTTCTGACAAGCCTTTTGTATCTTTTGCTTTAATTTGTAATTCACATCCCGGCTACTGTAATGTTGGTCAGTAGGAGATAATTAAAGAAATGTAAAGTAAAATAACCCTTCACTTGTAAGTAAAAAGGCATCAAGTTCTATCACACTGTGCATGTTTATGTCTGAATTTCATTTGAAGATGAACTGTCATCTAGGTTGGGCACTTTTTCTTTGGGTTCTTTTGAGAGTATGAAGGTGCACAGACAGGTGCAGTGGTACCTAACAGTGTAAGTCTATTTACTTGTGCATGACTAACCTATGGGGGGGCTCTGGACACCTATGCAGGACATGGATTTCACAACAAATGTGAGACTTGTTTTAGTGATACCTAAAGCCAACTCAGCTCAGCCCACGAACTGGAAAATGGCACCAAGTAATTATACTTGAAGTAGAAATCTTCTTCCTTGGGCCTGCAAATCCTCATCACCTATCACACATCAAAACCCTGCCTCAACCTTTGTTTACGCTTTGAATGGAGAGCAGTAGTGTGGTAATAAAGAACATGCGTATGCCCTGCATGCTGCAAACTTCCACCAGTCCCTAATGACTTCTGTATACCAGCGCTCCAAAAACAACTTTAGGTACAGTTTACAGATTTGTGTTTAGTGCTTTTTGTACTTGGTTTAAATTGCAAAGGTCTGAAGAGAATGATTCGGCAATACCAGAGAGCATTTTCCTGATTCATTCCGATACATATACCAGCAGCTCTTGGCTCTCTGTCAAAGTGGTATTCAATGATGTGCTTTCCCCACCCCCAGCATTCGGAGCGATTTTTACAGGAGCATCACTGAAAGTGGCTTGACCAGCTGCACCACCATCTGGTATAGGAATCACAAGACGTCGAACTGCAAGTCTAGACAAAGTATTGTGAGGGTGGCTGAGAGGATCATCGGGATCTCTCTTCCATCCATTAGAGATATTTATCAGGGGTGCTATACACACAGGGGCCTTGGCATTGTCAATGATCCCTCTCATCCATCCAACAATCTCTCTGACCCCCAGCATCAGGCAGGAGGTACCACAGCATTAGGTCTAGGGCTGCTAGATTGGGAAACAACTTGTTTCCCCAAGCTGTGAGACTACAGAGCTCCCTGCCACCACCCAGGTCTCATCGCATATGAATCACCAGTCATATTATAATATCCAGTAAGATGCAACGGCTTCTATGGGGTCAACCAAAGATGTTATTGTCCTGTTTAAACTTATCTTTTTTTACAATCACAAGATCCTGCTGGACATCATGAACTTAGAGCACTGCAGGTTTACCCCATCAGTGAGTTGCTTATTGGTGGAGAAACTGAAGGAGCTGGATTTCGTGTTGATCGTGATACTGCCTGTGTCAGGGGAGCATCGGAGGCCTTGGCTATAGTGAGCATTAAGCCTCAAGCTGTGGTGGTACCTGCTTACAGCCACACAGGGGAGAGGCGTTGAAGTCGATCCGCTCCATCAGAAGTGGAGTGGTGCTGCATAAAAGCTGGAGTCAGTGCTGCCCCCCGGTGTTCGCTCAGCAGAAGATAAGGCATTGAGGGCTATGGGTAACCCCAGGTAATTAGGCAGAGCATTGTCGGCCAAAGGGCTGTATTGTGCTGTAGGTTGTCTATGTTCTATATTATTGTGTCCGACTGCAGTCTGCTGCAACATTCATCGACTCAGGGTCTTGGACTATTTTTTTTGCGTAACTATATTTTGCTGATATCTTGTACACGAGCTTGCTGTCTTATGTGCACCTTGTGCCGTGTGTGACTGTTGGAACCGCGTTTTGCACCTTGGCACTGGAGTAATGCTGTTCGGTTTGGCTGCATTCATGAGTATTCATATAAAATGCTGGAGGAACTCAGCAGGCCAGGCAGCATCTATAGAAAAGAGTAAACAGTCAAGGTTTCAGGCTGAGGCCATTCATCCAGATTGGAGAAAGAAGATGAAAAGTCAGAGTAAGAACGTTGGGGAGGGGTGGGGAGGGGAGGAAGATGTACGTGGTGGTAGGTGATAGGTGAAACCAGGAGAGAGGGAGGGGGATGAAGTAAAGAGCTGGATAGTTGATTGGTGAAAGAGATAAAGGTCTGGAGGAGGGGGAATCTGATAGGAGAAGGTAGAAGACTGTGGAAGAAAGGGAAGGATGAGAAGCACTAAAGGGCGGTGACAGGCTGGAAAAGAGATAAGGTAAGGTGCTTGCTTTTGAACTTGTGTCATAAATGCAACTTACTATTTATGAATTTATTTGTGGTAATATACTGGAACGTTGTGTGTAAGAATCATAGAGCTATAGAACAGAGCAGAAACAGGGCCATCTAGTCCATGCCAAAATCATTTAAACTGCCTATTCCCATCAAACTTCATCGAGACCATAGCTCTACATACCTCTACTATCCATGTACCTATCCGGACTTAGCTTAAACATTGAAATCGAGCTTGCAAGCACCACTTGTGCAGACAGCTCATTCCACACTCTCATGACCCTCTCAGTAAAGAAGATTCCCCCCCCCCATGTTTCCCTTAAACTTCTCGTTTTCACACTTAACCCATGACCTCTGGTTGTAGGTTCACCCAACCTGCTTGCAACTGCCCTATCTCTAGCCCTCATATTTTGTAGACCTCTATCAAATCTCATCTCAACCTTCTATGTTCTAAGGAATAAAGTGCTAACCTATTCAATCTTTCCTTATAACTCAGGTCCTCCAGACCTGGCAGAATCCTTATAGATTTTCCTTGTACTCTTTCAACCTTGTTTACAGCTTTCCTGTAGGTAGGTGACCAAAAACTGCACACAGTACTACAAATTAGGCCTCCCCAATGTCTTAAACAACTTCACATAACATCCCATCTCCTGGACTCAATACATTGATTTACGAAGGCCAATGTGCCAAAGGCTTTCTTTATGCCCCTGTCTACCTGTGATGCCACCTTCAATGAATTATGTACCTATATTCCCAGATCCCTTTATTTTACTACACTCCTCAGTGTCCTGCCGTTCACTGTGTAAGAACTACCCTGGAGGTCCTTCCAAAGTGCAAATCCTCACATTTGTGTGCATTAAATTCCATCTGCTATTTTCCAGTTAATTTTTCCAGCTGATACAGATATCTCTGCAAACCAAGATAGCCTTCCGAACTGTCCACCACAGCCCAAATCTTGGTGTCATCTGCAAATTTGCTGATCCAGCTAACCATATTATCATCCAGATCATTGATGTAGGTGACAAACAAAAAGGACCCAGCATTAATCCCTGCGGCATAACGCTAGTCACAGGTCTCCAGTCAGAGAGGCAACCCTCTATTACCTCTCTCTGGCTTCTCCCACAAAGCCAATGTCTAATCCAATTTACTGTCTCATCCTGAATGCTGAGCGACTGAACCTTCTTGACCAGCCTCCCCTGCAGGACCCTGTCAAGTGCCTTTCCACAGTCCATGTAGACAACATCCACTGCCTTGCCTTCACTTGTTTTCCTGGAAAATTCCTCGAAAACTCTATAAGATTGATTAGACATGACCTACTACACACAAAGCCATGCTTACTATCCTTTATCAGTCCATGTCTGTCCAAATACTTACAGATCCAGTCCCTTGAATACCGTCCAATAACTTCCCCACAACTGATGTCAGGCTCACAAACCTATAATTTCCTGGTTTATGTCTAGAAACTTTTTTAAACAGCAGAACAACACTGGCTATCCTCCATTCCTCCGGCACCTCAGCTGTCACTAAGAATGATTTAAGTATCTCTGCTAGGACCCTGGCAATTTCTGCAATTACCTCCCACAGGGTCCAAGGGAACACCATGTCAGGCACTGGAGATTTATCCACCGTGATATGCCTCAAGACAGCAAACGCCTCCTCCCCTGTAATCTGTATAGAGTCTATGAAATTATGTTGTTTTGCATAACTTCAATAGATTCTGTGTCTGTACCCTGAGTAAATACAAATGCAAAAAATGCATTTAACATCTCCCCCATCTCTTTTGTCTCCATGCATGGATTATCTTTCTGATCTTCCAGAGGAGCAATTATATCCATTGTTCTTAACATACCTGTAGAACCCTTGGGATTCTCCTTCAGCTTGTCTGCAAAGGCAACCTCATGCCTTCTTTTAGCCCTCTTGATTTCCTTCTCAAGTGTTCTCTTGCATTTCTGATACTCTGTAAGCACCTCACGTGTTTCTACTTGCCTATACCTGCAATGCACCTTCTTTTCTCTTAACTAGGGCCTCAATATCTCTTGAAAACCAAGGTTCACTACATTTGTAATCTTTACATTTTATTCTGGCAGGCACATACATGCTTTGTACCCTCAAAATTTCAGTTTTGAAGGCCTCCCACTTACCAAGTACAGCTTTGCCAGATAATAGCCTGTCCCAATGCCTGATCATTTCTATTACCATCAAAATTGGCCTTTCTCCAATTTAGAATCTCAACCCACAGACCATAAATATTACATATTTACTTTGAAGCTAATGGCACTGTGGTCACTGGATGCAAAGTGTTCCCCTACACAAACTTCTGTCACCTGACCTATCTCAGTCCCTAACAGCAGATCCAGTACTGCACGCTCTCCCATTGGGACGTCTACGTGCTGATGAAGAAAACTTTCCTGAACACGTCTGACAAACTCTGTCCCATCTAGTCCTTTTACAGTATGGGATTCCCAGTCAATATTTGGAAAGCTAAAATCACCTAGGGTAATGACCTTATGTTTCTTACAACAGTCTGCGATCTCTTTACAAATATATTCCTCTAAATCCCTTGGACTGTTGGGTGGTCTGTAATATAGCCCCATTAACGTGGTCATACCTTTCTTATTTCTCAGTTCCACCTGTAATGCCTCACTAGGCGTGTTCTCCAGTCTGTCCTGATGGATCACTGCTGTGACATTTTCCCTGACGAGTAACACCACCCCTCCTCCTTTAATCACTCCCACTCTGTCACGTCTAAAACAGGAATACTGGGCTGCCAGTCCTGCCCTGCCACCGCAGTCAAGTCTCACTAATGGCTACCGTGTTGTAACTAATGCCCTGAGCTCAACTGCCTTTTGTACAATACTTCTTGCATTGAAATATATGCAGCTCAGGGCACTAGTCACGTCATGCTCAACCTTTTGATTCCTGACTTTGTCTGAGGACTTACAAACATCTGTCTGCATAACCTCTCCATTAACTGTTCTGGCACTCTGGTTCCCATCCTAGTTTAAACCCCACCGTGCAGCATTAACAACCCTCTCTGCTAGGACACTTGTCCCCCGCCAGTTCAGGTGCAAACCGTCCCTTTTGTGCAGGTCCCATCTTCCCAGAGAGCCCAATGATCCAAGAATATTATGCCCTCCCTCCCACACCAACTCCTTAGCCTCATATCAAACTGCATAACCTTCCTAGTTCTGGCCTCTTTAGCACGTGGCACAGGGAGCAATCCAGAGATCACAACCCTGGAGGTCCTGCACTTTAGTTTAGTCCCTAACTCCCTGAACTCCCTGTGCAGAACCTCGTCACTCATCCTACTCACTGGTACCATAATCTCTGACTGTTCACCCTCCCACTTAAGAATGCTGAGAACTTGTTCCGAGATAAGACCAAGGCACAGGAACAGAATTAGGCCATTCAGCCCATTGAGTCTGCTCTGCATTCCATCATGGCTGATCCTGGATCCCATTCTAACCCATACACCTGCCTTCTCGCCATATCCATTGATATCCTGACTGTTCAGGAAACTGTCAACTTCCACCTTAAGTATACCCACATTCTTGGCCTAAAACACAGTCTGTGGCAGAGCATTCCACAGATTCACTACGCTCTGACTAAAAAGAAGTCCTCCTTACCTTTGTTCTAAAAGGTTGCCCCTCAATTTTGAGGCTGTGCCCTCTAGTTCTGGATACTCCTACTGTAAACATCCTTTCCACATCCACCCTATCTAGTCCCTTCAACATTCGGTAGGTTTCAATGAGATCCCCATGCACTCTTCTAAATTCCAGTGAGTACAGGCCCATAGCTGCCAAATGCTCCTCATATGTTAACCCCTTCATTCCTGGAATCATCCTCGTGAACCTCCTCTGGAAACTTTCCAATGACAATACATCCTTTCTGAGATTTAGGGCCCAAAACTGTTGACAATATTCCAAGTGCAGCCTGACTAGTGTCTTATGAAGCCTCATCATTATCTCCTTGTTTTTATATTCTATTCCCCTCAAAATAAATACCAACATTGCATTTGCCTTTCTTACCACAGATTCAACCTGTAAATTAACCTTCTGGGAGTCTTGCACGAGGACTCCTAAGTCCCTCTGTACCTCTGATGTTCAAACCTTCTCCCCATTTAGATAATAGTCAGCACTATTGTTCCTTTTACACACTATTGTCCCAAACCCTGGCATCTGGGAGACAACATGCCATCCAGGAATCTCCTTCTTGCCCATATAACCGCCTGTCCATTCCGGTAACTAATGAATCCCTCATTACCACAGCTCGACTCTTCTCCCCTCTTCCCTTCTGAGTCACAGAAGCAGAGTCATTGCCAGTGACCCAAATGCTATAACCTTCCCCTGTTACGTATGAGCTCTATGTACTGTGCTGTGCATTTGGTCTGGAAGAACATAGTTTCACCTGGCAGTATACGTGTGTACGATTCAGAGATGAATTTGAACTTGAACATGGGCATTGTCCTTGACACATAGCATGACATCAAATGAACAGAAACCATGGGCAGCAAAATGATTGTTTTAAAACGTCTCCAGATCCAGCCAAGAAAGAACTTGATATCTAGAAATTCACAATTCTGGCACCTTAATAGCCTGTTTTAATCCGGACTTTATTATGTTCTGAGGTTAAAATTGTATCTGTCATACCTGGTTTAATTCACTGAGGACATCCTTATGGGATCACTTTACACTGAGATCCTAATTGGAGATAATGCTACCTGAATACCCTGAGCAGATCTGGATTCCTGGTTAAATGTCTTCTTTCCCTTTGTTGCTTTTGCCACCAGCGTGACCTCATCATTCTGGCTTCTGTTCATTTGATGTCATGGACAATGTCTATGGGTCACAACTATGATAGAGAGCTGTGAACTGCTGGTATACGTGGCAGAATGAATCAGGAAACTGCCCTCTGGATTTGCTGAATTATCCTCTGCAGACTTCTGCAACTTAGTACAAAAAACGCTAAACATTGACAAATGTGTAAATTGCAACTGAACTTATTTAGGAGTACTACTATACAGAAGTGAAGTGGGCTGCCGGAATCTGGTGGAAACTTGCACCAAATTAACTATGAATGATCCACACGTTCTACATATATCCTGTTTGTCCAAGGTGACTTACCTTTCAATTGTTCATGATTGTTGTTGACTGTCATCTCATAACAGTATCCATTAATGAGAGTTCAAAAGAAGCAAGCAGGGCAGTGAACACACTTTGAGAGCCACAGTTCTAGGTACTTGGGAAGGTCTAATAAAAAGATGTTAGGTTTAGGCAGAGCAGCAATTGTGTGAGTGGGCCAGTGCTAGAGTGGGGTGTTGAGGCTTTGGCTCATTGAGGCTTCAGCAAGGAAATGCATAGGTAGATTTTTCTTTTTATTTATTCTTTCTTTCTTTTTGCACATTTAGAGCAGTGGTGAAGCCAGGGAGGATCGTGGAATGTTCAGCTTGCAGGACATGGGAAGGCAGGGAAACCTCCCGTGTCCCTGATGATACAACTGCATTCAAGGTGAGGTAGTAAATTGATTAGATATCAGTTTTACAGGGAAAGCTAAAGAATAGTAGTAGATGGTTGCCTCGTTGACTGGAGGCCAGTGAATATGGTTAAGGGGAACACAAGGAGGAGATTCTTCATTCAGAGGGTAATGGAAGTGTGGAACAAGGTGCCATCACAAGTGGTGGACGTGGGTTTGATTTCAACACTTAGGAGAAATTTGGATAACTACACAGATGGGAGGGTTAGGGAGGGCTATGGTCCGGGACCAGGTCGATGGGACTAGGCAGATTTGATGGGCTCAAGAGCTTGTTCTGTGTTGTGGTGTTCTAGGACTCGAATGATCCAGCTTTTGCACCACTGTAATTCATTATGAAAATTAACATATTTGTGATTACCTGAATGATTGACAGTATTGTAAATACCAAAAATAGGCATTCCAGGACCTGCATAGAACAAAGGTCAGATAGTAAGTAGATGGTAATTATCCATCTCTGGTTTTAAAGAATTAACATCTTTGATGCACTTACCATAACAATACAGGTAGTAATACTTCCCTTTCTTGCTGAAGTATGCATAATAGTACTGACAGCGACTCTTCATCAGTTCACAGGTAATACACTGCGACTTTGGATTATCTTTTCCAACTTCAATCCTGTAGGAGAGAAAAAATAACATGAATACCAGACTGAAATAGACTTTGTGCAAGTTTACTTAGAGAATTGCTGTGAAATTAGCCATGTCCTGTATGTATTGATTAGATTCTGCATTAAGCATCAGATGATTAGAAAACTGGAACATGCCAAACTTTAAAAAAGGCAGATAGAAACATAGAAACATAGAAAATAGGTGCAGGAGTAGGCCATTCGGCCCTTCGAGCCTGCACCGCCATTTATTATGATCATGGCTGATCATCCAACTCAGAACCCCGCCCCAGCCTTCCCTCCATACCCCCTGACCCCCGTAGCCACAAGGGCCATATCTAACTCCCTCTTAAATATAGCCAATGAACTGGCCTCAACTGTTTCCTGTGGCAGAGAATTCCACAGATTCACCACTCTCATCTGGTGAACCTTCTCTGTACTCTCTCTATGGCAAGGATGTCTTTCCTCAGATTAGGGGACCAAAACTGCACACAATACTCCAGGTGCGGTCTCAGCAAGGCCTTGTACAACTGCAGTAGTACCTCCCTGCTCCTGTACTCAAATCCTCTCGCTATAAATGCCAGCATACCATTCGCCTTTTTCACCGCCTGCTGTATCTGCATGCCCACTTTCAATGACTGGTGTATAATGACACCCAGGTCACGTTGCACCTCCCCTTTTCCTAATCGGCCACCATTCAGATAATAATATGTTTTCCTATTTTTGCCACCAAAGTGGATAACTTCACATTTATCCACATTAAATTGCATCTGCCATGAATTTGCCCACTCACCCAACCTATCCAAGTCACCCTGCATCCTCTTAGCATCCTCCTCACAGCTAACACTGCCACCCAGCTTCGTGTCATCCGCAAACTTGGAGATGCTGCATTTAATTCCCTCATCCAAGTCATTAATATATATTGTAAACAACTGAGGTCCCAGCACTGAGCCTTGCGGTACCCCACTAGTCACCGCCTGCCATTCTGAAAAGGTCCCGTTTATTCCCACTCTTTGCTTCCTGTCTGCTAACCGACTCTCCACCCACACCAATACCTTACCCCCAATACCGTGTGCTTTAAGTTTGCACACTAATCTCCTGTGTGGTACCTTGTCAAAAGCCTTCTGAAAATCCAAATATACCACATCCACTGGTTCTCCCCTATCCACTTTACTAGTTACATCCTCAAAATATTCTATGAGATTCGTCAGACATGATTTTCCCTTCACAAAACCATGCTGACTTTGTCCGATCATTTCACCACTTTCCAAATGTGCTGTTATCACATCCTTGATAACTGACTCCAGCAGTTTCCCCACCACCGACGTTAGGCTAACCAGTCTATAATTCCCCGGTTTCTCTCTCCCTCCTTTTTTAAAAAGTGGAGTTACATTAGCCACCCTCCAATCCTCAGGAACTAGTCCAGAATCTAACGAGTTTCGAAAAATTATCACTAATGCATCCACTATTTCTTGGGCTACTTCCTTAAGCACCCTGGGATGCAGACCATCTGGCCCTGGGGATTTATCTGCCTTCAATCCCTTCAATTTACCTAACACCACTTCCCTACTAACATGTATTTCGCTCAGTTCCTCCATCTCACTGGACCCTCTGTCCCCTACTATTTCTGGAAGATTATTTATGTCCTCCTTAGTGAAGACAGAACCAAAGTAATTATTCAATTGGTCTGCCATGTCCTTGCTCCCCATAATCAACTCACCTGTTTCTGTCTGCAGGGGACCTACATTTGTCTTTACCAGTCTTTTCCTTTTTACATATCTATAAAAGCTTTTACAGTCCGTTTTTACGTTGCCTGCCAGTTTTCTCTCATAATCTTTTTTCCCCTTCCTAATTAAGCCCTTTGTCCTCCTCTGCTGAACTCTGAATTTCTCCCAGTCCTCAGGTGAGCCACTTTCTCTGGCTAATTTGTATGCTGCTTCTTTGGAATTGATACTATCCCTAATTTCTCTTGTCAGCCACAGGTGCACTGCCTTCCTTGATTTATTCTTTTGCCAAACAGGGATGAACATTTGTTGCAGTTCATCCATGCAACCTTTAAATGCTTGCCATTGCATATCCACCGTCAATCCTTTAAGTGTCATTTGCCAGTCTATCTTAGCTAATTCATGTCTCATACCTTCAAAGTTACCCCTCTTTAAGTTCAGAACCTTTGTTTCTGAATTAACTATGTCACTCTCCATCTTAATGAAGAATTCCACCATATTATGGTCACTCTTACCCAAGGGGCCTCTCACGACAAGATTGCTAATTAACCCTTCCTCATTGCTCAAAACCCAGTCCAGAATAGCCTGCTCTCTAGTTGGTTCCTCGACATGTTGGTTCAAAAAACCATCCCGCATACATTCCAAGAAATCCTCTTCCTCAGCACCTTTACCAATTTGGTTCACCCAATCTACATGTAGATTGAAGTCACCCATTATAACTGCTGTTCCTTTATTGCACACATTTCTAATTTCCTGTTTAATACCATCTCCGACCTCACTACTACTGTTAGGTGGCCTGTACACAACTCCCACCAGCGTCTTCTGCCCCTTAGTGTTACTCAGCTCTACCCATATCGATTCCACATCTTCCCGGCTTATGTCCTTCCTTTCTATTGCGTTAATCTCTTCTTTAACCAGCAACGCCACGCCACCTCCCCTTCCTTCATGTCTATCCCTCCTGAATATTGAATATCCCTGAACGTTGAGCTCCCATCCCTGGTCACCCTGGAGCCATGTCTCTGTGATCCCAACTATATCATAATCATTAATAACAATCTGCACTTTCAATTCATCCACCTTATTACGAATGCTCCTCGCATTGACACACAAAGCCTTCAGGTGCTCTTTTACAACTCTCTTAGCTCTTATACAATTATGCTGAAAAGTGGCCCTTTTTAATGCTTGCCCTGGATTTGTCGGCCTGCCACTTTTACTTTTCTCCATAGTACTTTTTGTTTCTACCCTCACTTTACACCCCTCTGCCTCTCTGCACTGGTTCCCATCCCCCTGTAGTGAACTAACCTCCTCACACCTAGCCTCTTTAATTTGATTCCCACCCCCCAACCATTCTAGTTTAAAGTCACCTCAGTAGCCCCCGCTAATCTCCCTGCCAGGATATTGGTCCCCCTAGGATTCAAGTGCAACCCGTCCTTTTTGTACAGGTCACGCCTGCGCCAAAAGAGGTCCCAATGATCCAAAAACTTGAACCCCTGCCCCCTGCTCCAATCCCTCAGCCACGCATTTATCCTCCACCTCATCGCATTCCTACTCTCACTGTCGCGTGGCACAGGCAGTAATAGGATTACATAAAACTGATGAACACAACACTTCTTTTGCTCACTCACAGATTGTAAGGACTGTATCAAAATCAACATTCATTTCTCTTCTACGTAAACAACAGGAATTCTGCAGATGCTGGAAATTCAAGCAACACACATCAAAGTTGCTGGTGAACGCAGCAGGCCAGGCAGCATCTCTAGGAAGAGGTACAGTCAACGTTTCAGGCCGAGACGCTTCGTCAGGACTAACTGAAGGAAGAGTGAGTAAGCGATTTGAAAGTGGGAGGGGGAGGGGGAGATCCAAAATGATAGGAGAAGACAGGAGGGGGGGGGATGGAGCCAAGAGCTGGACAGGTGATTGGCAAAAGGGATATGAGAGGATCATGGGACAGGAGGTCTGGGAAGAAAGACAAGGCAGGGGGGGAACCCAGAGGATGGGCAATGGGTATAGTCAGAGGGACAGAGGGAGAAAAAGGAGAGTGAGAGAAAGAATGTGTGTATATAAATAAATAACAGATGGGGTACGAGGGGGAGGTGGGGCATTAGCGGAAGTTAGAGAAGTCGATGTTCATGCCATCAGGTTGGAGGCTACCCAGATGGAATATAAGGTGTTGTTCCTCCAACCTGAGTGTGGCTTCACCTTTACAGTAGAGGAGGCCGTGGATAGACATGTCAGAATGGGAATGGGATGTTGAATTAAAATGTGTGGCCAATGGGAGATCCTGCTTTCTCTGGCGGACAGAGCATAGGTGTTCAGCAAAGCGGTCTCCCAGTCTGCGTCGGGTCTCGCCAATATATAAAAGGCCACATCGGGAGCACCGGACGCAGTATATCACCCCAGCCGACTCACAGGTGAAGTGTTGCCTCACCTGGAAGGACTGTTTGGGGCCCTGAATGGTGCTAAGGGAGGAAGTATAAGGGTTCCCCCCCGCTTGTCTTTCTTCCCAGACCTCCTGTCCCATGATCCTCTCGTATCCCTTTTGCCTATCACCTGTCCAGCTCTTGGCTCCATCCCTCCCCCTCCTGTCTTCTCCTATCATTTTGGATCTCCCCCTCCCCCTCCCACTTTCAAATCCCTTACTCACTCTTCCCTCAGTTAGTCCTGACGAAGGGTCTCGGCCTGAAACATCGACTGTACCTCTTCCTAGAGATGCTGCCTGGCCTGCTGCGTTCACCAGCAACATTGATGTGTGTTGCTTTCATTCCTCTTCTCATTGTTTCTGAGGAAGTGGAGATGAGCCGCATGTTTTTCAACAGTTGTTACCTATGTGGTAAATGAATTCCTGTAACGTTCCCACGTCCATAACCTTAAATCTGCCCCACTGTGCTACAGCCCCCTATAGGTAAAAGGGATTAATTTAAATTTTCCGCAATGGAATATTAATGGGATTTTTTAAAAGTATTTTTAAGTTGCTAAATATTTGGATGGACCTAATCTGAGCACTTCTGTTCCACTGTACTGTAAAGAGAAACTGAAACTATATGCACCGAGTTTCTTGGGAGATAGCTAAGATTTAATCCATTTCAGTGAATATATCTGAGAAAAAGAACCTTGTTTAGTGAGATACCAAATAAATACCTTGGTTGCATTGACCAAGGAATCATTTTTTCTTGGAATCTTCCAGTGGAATGGGAAATACTTTGTCTACTAACGTATTTTTGGCTAAAGTTCAAACACAAAAGATGTTTGTCCTCCCAGATGCATCATCAGGAAATGCTTCGAATCTTTTGACTGTGTTTTAGAGTGGAAATGAACACTTGACCTTTAAAAACACGAGGAAATCTTTAGATGCTGGAAATCCAAAGCAACACACACAAAATGCCGGGGGAACTCAGCAGGTCAGATAGCATCTATGGAAATGAATAAACAGTCAATGTTTTTGGCTGAGGCCCTTCATCAGGTCTGAGAAGGAAGGGGGAAGATGCCAGAGTTAAAAAAGGTAGACAGGGAAAGACACTGACTGAAAGGTGATAGGTGAAGCCAAGCGGGTGGGAAATGGCAAGGGCTGGAAAAGAAAGAATTTGATAGGACAGAAGAGTGGACCATATAGGAGAAAGGGAAGGAGGATGGGATCAAGGGAAGTAATAGGCAGGGGAAAAGAAGGAAATGGTCAGAGTCTGGAATGGGGGTGGGGGGGGGGTAATTGACCTTTAGATGCCTGTTAAGTTTGACAAATATTGAGACCACAGCATATAATGTTGGTCAGGGAACTGGACAGACAACAATTCAAACAGATTCTAAATCTATTGTCTGGGTTGAATGTACAATTAGTCCCATTGCTGTCATTGAAACATTAGAAAAAACGTGACAAGGTCTTAGACACAAAAATAGGAGCCATTACTTTAGTACTAAGTTGAGCTTTCCACCAAATGCTATCAGTAATTCCATGAGGTACTAAAGCAGGTGAATTGGACACCGATATCACAGCATCATACTGTATATTTGGGAAATTGTTAAACAATTACACTTAAAAGCCAATATGCAAGCATGTTTGACAAGCAATCCGTCTATAAGAGAATTTGCTTTGAAGTTACTGAAATTAGAAATAGGAAAATTAAACATGAAGAATCAACAGGAATGGGTTCAATGAAAAATTGATGCAAGCTGGTTTCCCAGACATCATGAGTTACCAGTGATTGTGTGAAGGAGCAATGTTAGCACCAAAAAATGACACTGTGTAGGTCATGAATAAAGATTTTCTTTTGAAGCTTCATGGGCAAACTGTACCTGACCATCTTTTGAAAATATTGACAGACATTGACGAGGCTGAATGTTTCAAGATTCAAAGTACATTAATTATCAAAATATATATGAAGTATTCAGTCGTGAGTTTCAGCCTTCTGCAAGCAGCCTTGAAACAAAAAGCACCATGGAATCTCTTCAAAGAATACATCAAACAACGCACAAAAAAGTAACAAATCATGTAAACAGCAGAAAGCAAATGAAAAACACACAGAATATGAAACATTACACCACGGAACCTTAAAATGGTCTAGAAGTCCAGGATGGTTGAGTTTAATTCAGATCAGTCCGGCGCTGTGTCGCTCGTTGACTGCTCGCTGCAGAGCCAGGCTGTGGTGAAGTGCCCCAATTCGTGGCAAAGTGCCCCGATTAAATCACGCAAAATAGCAAAATAAGAGTAACCAGAATCCAGAAACACGTGTAACATGAACCGCAGAGTCCTCCAAAAATGAGTCAAGAGCCACACCAATCAAACATTGCAGTGTGGGACCCAAGACTCCTGCATCTTCCAAGACAGAGATAGAGAGAGACAGAGACAGAGAGAGAGAGACTCAGAGACCAAGAGAGAAACACATAGAGACAGACCAATCACTCAAGCGCAAGCAGACAGTGCTGAACACCCTCTTTCCCTCCACTCTCGTTACCATCTATTTCAACCTATAATCGGCAAGAAGCAATGGAGCTGATCATAGGTTTGTGCTCTGCCTTCCAGGCACACACCAACTCTGAATCTCGCCAAGATCCCCAGAGACAGCAAACATGCCAGATCGCTCAGTCGGCCAAAAAGCACATCATCAAAATGTAAATTCCAGGCTCCAAGCATACACAGTTTAGTAGTGGAAGCACATTTTAAAAAAGTAGTTCTGTTTGGAAGTAGGTGGTGACAGAGTGCAGAAACACTCTGCTCCACCTGATGAGCCATCACATAGTCATCAACTAAAAGGAGATCCTCAGGAATTTGCATCCACCATACAATACAATATAATAACATTATTAATTCATATTTGTTACTACATATAATTAAGGCTTCAATTATGACCAGCAATCCCATTTGGGGAAATATCCTCAAGCTTCAGATACCAATTATCCCATCTGATCTACCTTTCCAATTCCAGTGACTTAATTTTCCTGTTCATTTTAGTTTTGCTGTATTAATAGGGTTCCTTCCAAACAGAAGGAATGAATTCCGATGACCCCTCCCCCCACTCCCATGTTCATAAATCAGTGAGACCAGAGTTCAGTGTTTGGGGTCTCGTTATCAGCAAGTCCTGAGCCTGGTGCTCAGTGATCGGCGTGTCTGGGATCAATGCCAAGAATTGAAACTTGGGGGGTCAAATTGGAATTCCAAAATTGAGGAATATTGACTGCAAACTAATGCAAATCTACTGGGGAGGTTGAAGCTCAGTGCTTGCAGGCCTGAGTAAAAGTCTACTGGAGACTTGCGGTGGGAGGCTGGAGGTCTGTCCTGGGATTAGATTAGATTAGATTAGATTATGAGGACACGCAGTCCTCTTTTATTGTCATTTAGTAATGCATGCATTAAGAAATGATGCAATATTCCTCCGGTGTGGTATCACAGAAACACAGGACAGACCAAGACTGAAAAACTAACAAAAACCACATAATTATAACATATAGTTACAACAGTGCAACAATACCATAACTTGATGAAGAACAGGCCATAGCACAGTAAAAAGGCTCAAAGTCTCTCGAAAGTCCCACATCTCACGCAGACGGGAGAAAGAAGAAAACTCTCCCCGCCATGCCCGACAACAGTCCGACTCTGAGTCGTCCGAAAACTTCAAGCCTCCGATCGGCTCTCCGACACTGAGTACCAAGCACCATCTCTGTCCGAACAATTCGACCTCAGCCTCGGTCGCCAGCAGCAAGCAAAGCCAGGGATTTTGAGGCCTTCCCTCCAGAAGATTCTCGATCGCCTAGTAACAGCAGCAGCGAACTGGCGTTTCAGAAATTTCTCCAGATGTTCCTCTGTGCTTTCACGTCTGTCTCCATTAAAGGACTGTTTATGTTTGTGGATGGGAGGAAGGAACAGAGTTTGTTTCCTCCCCTCCCTTCTAATTCTGACTCCACATCTTTTTTTCTCCAGTCCTGCTGAAGTGTCTCAGCCCAAAATGTCAGCTATACCCTTTTCCATAGATGCTGTCTGATCTGCTGAGTTCCTTCGGCATTTTGCACGTATTGCTTGTTTTGCTGTTGTTGTTTTGTTGCTTGTTGTGTTCTCTGCTATTCTGCTGAGCTATGTTGGCACTGAAATGTGTGGCAATGCTGGTGGACTGCCCCCAGCACACCCCCCAGTGTGTTGGCTGTTAATGCAAGTGGCGCATTTTACTGTATGATTCAAAGTACACATGATAAATAAACCTGAATCTTGAAATTTTGAAATTCTGAGGAACAAGGACAATCATGAAAAGATGTTAGCCTTCATCTCAAAACTCACTGGTAAAAAGAAAATCTTTACATTTTCATAGTGTAGTCTGAAGTGCACCAATAGTGAAATTAAGTAAGCTGCCCACATTGTACAATGTGCATAACTACAAGAATAGATGAATATTGAATGCAATTTTTGTTTACGCATTTATTTTCTGTGTACAATTTCATTGGCAACTTTAGTTAAACTACATAATCGTAAACCCCTTCTGGTGTAACTATATATTTATGTTAGATTTTAGCTCATTTATAAAGAGTGTTATAAAATTGATTAGATGGAAATAAATGCAAGTATCGCAATGGGCGGGATAATAACCCACACAATACCAGATACAGTCGTTTTTATTACTTACTTATAAATGTTTCTTCTTCCTGGATACTGCTCATGTTCATTGCTAATGTAGTATCTGTGATGTAAGCAGAGGTATAAGGAATAGTAAACAACGAGAAATAAAATATTTATAATTAGAAAATTATATATTCATTCTGAAGATAATTTTGTAGACTCATACAGCACAGACACAGGCTCTCTGTCTCAACTAGTCCATTCCCAACCAGGCTAGTCACACACTTACATGCACTTAGCCCATAACTGTTGTGTATTTAATATTTCAATAATATTTGAGTAACCTGGGGGAGGGTGTGTGTGTGTGTGTGTGTGTGTGTGTGTGTGTGTGTGTGTGTGTGTGTGTGTGTGTGTGTGTGTATGTGTGTGTGTGTGTGTGTGTCTACATATATTTCATTAAGCATACTTGTTCGTTTCAATCATTAATTATGGATTATATGTAAAACTACATTAATTGTATACATCATCACGCTACCAAGTTATATGTGCACGCTTCGCTAAAAGTAAGGAGAAAGTTAAACCTGCATACCAAGACTCCTGTGTTTTCTTTGAATTAATTTAATGTTTTGAAATTACAAAACATAATAACTTTCTAAATCTTTCCAATGCACGTACAGTTGAAGTCAGAGGTTTACATACACCTTAGCCAAATACATTTAAACTCAAACACGAGGAATTCGGCAGATGCTGGAATTTCAAGCAACACACATCAAAGTTGCTGGTGAACGCAGCAGGTCAGGCAGCATCAATAGGAAGAGGTACAGTCGACGTTTCAGGCCGAGACCCTTCGTCAGGACTAACTGAAGGAAGAGCTAGTAAGTGATTTGAAAGTGGGAAGGGGAGGGGGAGATCCGAAATGATAGGAGAAGACAGGAGGGGGAGGGATGGAGCCAAGAGCTGGACAGGTGATTGGCAAAAGGGATATGAGAGGATCATGGGACAGGAGGCCCAGGGAGAAAGAAAAGGGGGAGGGGGGAAACACCAGAGGATGGGCAAGGGGTATAGTGAGAGGGTCAGAGGGAGAAAAAGGAGAGAGAAAAAGAATGTGTGTATATAAATAAATAACGGATGGGGTACGAGGGGGATCAGCGGAAGTTTGAGAAGTCAATGTTCATACCATCAGGAATATAAGGTGTTGCTCCTCCAACCTGAGTGTGGCTTCATCTTTACAGTAGAGGAGGCCGTGGATAGACATGTCAGAATGGGAATGGGACGTGGTAGACATATCAGAATGGGTATGGGACGTGGTAGACATATCAGAATGGGAATGGGACGTGGGACATATCAGAATGGGAATGGGACGTGGTAGACATATCAGAATGGGAATGGGACGTGGTAGACATATCAGAATGGGAATGGGACGTCCATACAAGCATACAAATCCATGAAGTGTAACTTGTCACCAAAGGTTATTTTCTGCTTTCCCATTTAGACTTCTTCCCTACAAATCCTGGCACTGTCAGTGAAGAGCATGGTGAAAGGTTTCACCAAAACATTGTGGTCATGGAGAAACAGTATCAGGGCAACTGGAATACTTTAATGCTGGTTGATTATTGTTGGACACTTAAGCAAGAAGCCTCAGACACTGAGTACAAATGGAAATCATCAATGAAGTATTTTAGCTTAGTTGAACTATTGCCAAGCATCAGCACCGTAAAGCAATTAAGTGCATTATATTTATTAAAAGTTAACTTCTTGTTTCTCCAAATTCCTACATGAGACAAGTAGACCGAAATTATATTTGTACTCAGCTTCAAGTGGTCTATCATAAACCAAAAAATATTCTGCGGAAGCAACACTTTTGAAAAAAATTGTTGTCCAGTGCTATATTAAACACTGTATATTATTCGTGTATACAAAAATTTTTAGATCCAGCAACACTGACTAAAAATTGTTTTCTGGATGGACATTGACCCCATGAACATTATCTCACTACTTCTCTATTTCTGCTTTGCACTACTTATTTAATTTAACTATACACTCACCCACCCATATACACACATAAACTTTTATCTATATTATCGAGTATTGTATTGTACTGCTGCTGCAAGGTTAGCAAATTTTATGACATGTGCCAGCGATATTAAACCTGATTCTGATTCTGAAATCCTAAGTTTTTGATCACCTTTAAAACATTGAAATCTGTTAACTTTAAAGGACTTATTCTTCTGCGAAATATCACTACATGTCAGGCTGAGATTGTTATAATGACTTAAATATGAACTAAGAAATTGGCTGAATTTCCAGCAGTGATACTGAAGCCTTGTCTCTGATAAACTTAAGAGAAAATATTCAAGGTGTCCTATACAATTCCAGAGAGTGTTACAGGAATAGGTTGACCAATGATCAAAGCTAATATGCAAAGAAGAACTCAATGAATGGAGAAATTTAACTTAATTTTAAACTAATACATTTTCCTCCAGTTAATTCAAACTACCAGCTAACTTCAATTGTTTAGGCCAGAAAAATTACTGAATTAATAAAGATAGTATGTAGACAAATCTGCTTAATCATCTGATGGTAATGCTGTGAACTGCAGTGCAAAGGCTGAACAATGTGTTGAGAATTCTGTAAAGATGGTTTTGTCAGAATTTCGATGTACTTACAGTGTATTGTCCAGCAGAGCTAGTATTTTGATCACTTCCCAGTTTCCTTTGGTAAGTTGTTTTCGGGTTACCTTTAAAACATAATTATTGAACTTAAATTTGCATCAGTTTAGAAAATATTTAAAAAGACAAAAAAAAAATACTGGTGCTTACTATACCTGCATTCGTATTTCATAAATATGTTTATATCCATTATTGTCACTTAGTATTTTGTAGAAAGTAATATTATCTGGTGCAAAAGTTGGATCTGAAGGTTGAAACTGCAAACAATCCAGAAGAATTAGAATTCTGAAATGTTGGTATTCAATAAATTATACTTAAGTTGTAAAACAATGAAAAATACATTGACCATGATGAAATCAATGACAAAGGCATTGGGAGGTACTGCAGGTGGGCGGCAATGTGTATGGAAGCAAGAATTATCACAGTCGTATGTTTACCAAACAAAACATGACCTGGTTAAAATCATGTGAGTGGGTGGTTCTCAGTAATTGTTTTGGATATATTTTTATTCATACTTCAAGGTCTGAATATAGCTGCATTTATTTTCCACCCTCTAGTTGCCTTCAAACTGAATAACTTCATAAGCCATTTGCCTACTGCCTCTGAAAGTCAGTTCCATTGGCTTCAATTTTTTAAAGTTCTACAGTATGGTCACATTTATAATGCAAACTGCCTATGTAAACATGTAACACTGATGCTAATTTTAATGATGGGATATTAGTGTGTAATCATAGCAGAGTGTACTTCCTTGTTCAGAGAGAATTGTGTTTCTAGAAAATTATCTGTATCATGATTTGCTGCAATGTGAATGAACCCTGAATAAAATTTGTTGTTCCTTTCAAATTTTGTACTTATTTAGTTAATTTTCTCTTTAAAATCTCAGGAGAAATTGTTTATTCTGTATCTTAAATTGTTTGCAATGATTTGTTAAGTCTGGAACCAAACTTGCATAATATGGGAGTATGCAGTACTAGCTTCCAATATGATTATCTGATCTCAAATATAACTTACTGCCATTATGCCTCTGGCATTTAGGACAGCAATGAAGTTCCTCCCTCTCCATCTGTATAGAAGGATTCTTAATTGCTGCTTTGTAACAATTGTTTCTTTTAACCATTGAATGTTGTTGGCCCTGAGCTGAACCCCTGAACCTAGAGGACCAGTGGACCACTGTTAGTCTGGCCTCTACCCTTTGACCTCTTTGGTATAGGTAACCCTACCAAGAGCCAAAGCACAAGGCCCTGACTCCAGCCAACATAGCTCTCCAGGTCTTTGAGGCACGCAAGCCTCCAAACCATGACGAGGTTGTGGTCCTCTTTGAGGCTCAAATGTAAAGTTGAATAGGAAAGGATGTATGTACACAATGTTTACTATACTAATTTTCAGAAAAAATAAAGTAATTTAAACAATAATACGTACTTCACCAATCCATCCTGTTGTACTTTTTTCCTGAAGTTGTTTATCCTAGAGAATAAATATTCAAATTAACTGGACATTGAAAGATATTAATCATATTATAGGTAATAATTATGATATCTTAGGGATATTGGTTGAAACCTCACCTTTGAACATGTCCAACGGTTTGTGTTAAAATCACAGATTGTTAAAATGGAATGATTCTGTCTTCGATTAATCCACTGCACACAGATTCGCTCTTCAGTTACCCAGGTTACAGAGACTAGATAGTAACTAAAAATGTAAATTAAAAAACTGAAAATATTCTGACTTAAATGTTAAAATACAACTATTAAGTATTGAAAGATTCACCTTATCTGTCAGTACATTTTTTATATTTTTTATTTCATTTTATAATAGTATTTTACGGTCGACTTTACAAATCATCTGTAAGTTTGCATAAGTTGATTCTATGAGCTAAATTTAATAATATTGATTAAGGATATCCTCACTTCCATAAATAGTACACTTACAGGACTTTGAGAGCCAATATTTATTTGCTTAGCATAGTTATTTAGGTAAATATTGACTTAAAAGAGTGTAATATGGCTGACTAAACAAATTGATGACAGATAGAGAAATGGGGAAAAATAAAGGAAAGAAAGGTAGAGGAGATTTGGATTTAGGGATGAACTATCAGTAGGCACTTGTTACGGAAGAAGACGTACATTGTACTAGGTTCTAAGAACAAAATAACATGGGGAGAATATAAAGAGAGACTGTCCCGCTACGGAGGGGCAAAGTCATGAAGGAATTAACTCAGAAAATGAGAACCTCACCTATAGAATATTAGGAGGTTACAAGTTGATATGGTTCACTGAGAATTTGGTATAGCATTGTTCTGACAGCTATATTTAGTATAAATTGAGATTTTCTCAAATTCCCCAAATTTCTCAGTGCTCCTATTAGAAATTTCCAAGTCTCCTATTAGAAATCCTCACGTTTTCTTCTAATAGAATTGACCTACTTTTGTTAGCCATAAAAAGTAAAGCCCCTCAGTTTTATTTTCATCTGCACATTTTGTAAAATAATTTTACATTTTAATGTGTGTACGTTTGTGTGTTGAGAGAGGAGAGGGTGACGTATTATCTTCAATATAATGGAAGTATCCTCCTTCGGAATGGACAAGATGTGAATTTTTTTTTAAGAACTGATTTTAATCCATCTGGAAATTGAAAGCAACAACAAAAAAAGTTATTGGTTTTATACCCTGCCTGGTGATTTTTTGTGACCTTAATGCAGACTAGGGATTCCTAACCTGGGGTCCATGACCCATTGGCTTAATGGTAAGGGTCTATGGTTGAGAAACCCTGACCTAATGGGAGCATCAGAAAGACACTGGTGTAACGGAACAGCAAGGTTTCAGCTAGTAATTATTGACAATTGCACACTTTCTGATTCCCTGAGTGGACAACCTGGTCCTGCACCCAGGGGTCAGAGTTTGCATGGTCAGTTATATGTGTGCCTGACATCAATGTAGCAATTTGCATCGGCAATATCCCTTGCATTAGTAAGGTGGGAGTGGAGGAAAAGATGGGATATTGCTGCTTGTGATCAGGAAGATGTTGAAAAAGGGACTGGGTTTACTTCTTGTGATCTGGTAGAAAATATTTGGCTGGTACTTGGGACAAGGTTTGGGGAGACTTGGCTGGCATATTCATGCAGATGTAATTGGGAGTAGAGCCTTGATGTGGGAATGTAGTAGCGAGAAAGGTAGCAACATCTGTAGATGTGAACTTCCCTCTATTCAAGACATTTACAAAGACAGGTGTGTAAAAGGGGCCCCAAGGATCACTGGGGACCCGAGTCACCCCAACCACAAACTGTTTCAACTGTTACCATCCAGGAAATGGTACCGCAGCATAAAAGCTAGGACCAACAGGCTCCGGGACAGCTTCTTCCACCAGGCCATCAGACTGATGAATTCATGCTGACGCAACTGTATTTCTATGTTATAGTGACTATCCTATTGTACATAATATTTATTATAAATTACTATAAATTGCACATTGCACATTTAGATGGAGATGTAATGTAAAGATTTTTACTCCTCATGAATATGAAGGATTGAAGTAATAAAGTCAATTCAATTCAATTATAGGATCAAGTAGGGACACATTTGGGAAGGTGAGCAAGACATTTGGAGTGTTATTGAGAGAATCATTGGGATGTTGCAAGGTGGATAACGCCTAGAGGCTTGAACTAAGTATTTTACTCCTCTGCAGTGTGCTTTTCAAGTCATGTTTGCCTGATGGTGCCCAATGATGGAAGATGCAGGAAAATGTAGGTTGAGTTTTCCATGTTTTTTTTCAAAAGTTTTTTTTTCCTGCACAGGGAATAACATCAGTTCACAGATATTGTTGATGCAGAAATCACATTGGGGTTACAAAGGTGACTGACAGCAGGGAATTTTGTAACTGGCACGGGATAAATCAATTTTAAATCTCAAAGTACTGAAACAGGAACAGCACATTGGGATCTACTTTCCGAGCAGAAGTTTCAAATGTATGATCTATACAATTTGATATCATCAACCATCTACATTTCCTCTGCATCAGCTTATTGAACACTTATTGACAATTCAATGTAAAATCCATAGCATTATTTTTACTGATATAATCTGTTTTACCTCAAATAGCTTTTGAGCTTATCGTACCCTACTCTGGATGGATCCATGGATCCAATTCTGAATCCATGGATTTTCAATTAATCCAAATCTTTCCAGATGACTATGAATGTTATCTAAATTATGGTTTCTTGAAGTATTCCCAACGTTAATGTTATGTTGGCTGGCCTAAATTTACCCGGTCAATATTTTTGTTGTTGGATGGCGTTGCTATATGCTAATCATGCTTATTTTTACACAGGATGTCTCAGCAAGGAAGAGGAAAGAAAGCCATTTTGAGTCCCTGTTCCATTATTGGCAGGTGAATTACACGGGCAAATGAATGAAGAAAAAAAATGATTTTGTCGGCTGCACTTTGTTGAATTTTTGCTGACATTTACCATTCAGGTCTTTGACAAATTTGACATATTGGAAATAACTGGGGAAAATATCACTAGAACAATGGAGAAATCAAAAAAATAGAGGTATACCTTGAAAGTATTTCGTTTGGGGCTGAAATCTCTGCAGACGTAAGATTTTCGGTATCTGCAACAAATAACCTCACAGAAGGAATGTGAGAACCAGCCTAATTTTAAGAAAAGAAATTATTTCTGTGGTAACAAATGCAGCCCAATATTTCACAAGTCTCCATTACCAATACCATTCCCTGCATAGAAAGTGTACTGAAATGTAATTGTTACTACTAATTCACAGTTATATTTCACAGATATACTCTAATGTAGAACAGTTATATTAGTATGAAGATGTTATACATTTTATTTAGTATTTAGATTTTGGAGTGGATGGACAAGTCTATAATTTAATTGTTAGTCATAGATACTGAGATACTGAGATGCACTGGGACACACTATCGGTGATGTAACCTGGGGTCATCGAGTGGTTTGGGTCTTTCAACATCAGACACTCTTGCCTAGGTGGCCCAGCTAGGGCTGATCAGTCCCTGGCTTGTGTCCCAGCAGCACTGGTCCATGGATCACATCTCTTGATCTATAGCCAACTTTTCTTTGCAAGCTATTTCAGATGCTAAGGAGAAGGAGTTCTCTGCTTGGGGTGGACATCCAGCAGTAAGGAACACTGCTTGCCTGTGGATAAGCATTCAGATATGCTGAGTCTTATCACAAGTTCATGGAGAAACAACGGGTAAGATCTTCCCTCAAAAGTGAACTCAATGAGAGAAATGGATACATATACCTTCCAGTGAGAAACTGTGATACCCATGCATATTACCTCTCTGAGTTTAATTATTTGTATCCAGTAATTCATGAAAATTTTGGGTGCTTCAGGGATTTCTGAGAGCTCTGGGACACCACAGCTTGAAAGGCCACACCAGGGAGGCACTCGTGTACACAACATTTCACTACAGTTTGATAAACCTTAGGGTGAATTAACAGCAAACATTTCCTTGGGTGAGGCACACCCAAGACTAAAAGGAAGACTTAGCTGATAGTAAACTGTTCCACACTGAGTGGAGGCCATTGGAAAAAAAACTTCCCTGTACTAGAGGAATCTTTGCTCTTTTTCCAGGTTCGTCAACAACTTCCATCCCCGCACCGCCCCCCCCCCACCGGTGAGGATTGGTGGGGGTGTTGAGTGGTGTGGGGGAGAGGTGGGAATGGTGCCCTGCACCTAAACACTCACAATTTGAATGTAACAAGATGAGCAGGATCTGGTTAAGGGTTTGGAGCAGACTTGATGGGCTGAATGGCCCAATTCTGCTCCTCTGTCTTATGGTCCAGCTGGGATGTTCAGATGGGGATGGAGTGGGGAGAGGTTTTAGGTGCTTGGAGTTTATGTAAGGGACAATGTAAACAACATTAGACCTCATCACCTGAGCCCTTTGGCATTATCGTATCCATCTTTGCTTTAGACCATAGAGAAAAGGCTCCAATTTTTTTAAAGACTTCTTTTTAAAAGAAACTTTTTAAAGGAATTTTACCTTAGGATATGGAATTATCACTGTTTCCGGGTACTGTCCATCGCCATAAAACGGGTACTCTATCATTTCAACCTCTGTGTCATTGAATTCTCCATAAGCAAGAAACCTTCCATTTGGTGACCACCATAAAGCATTATTTGAAGAAAACATTTCCTCTGTAAGATGAGAAAAAACATTATCTTGTTTGATAATATCAAGCACTATTTAAATAAGATCTATAGCAGCATATACTCTCAGTGACCTCATCACTAGGTACAGGAGTGGAACCCAGCGTGGTCTTCTTTTGCTGTTGCCCATCCACTTCAAGGTTCAGCATGTTAACCATAAGACCATAAGACATGGAAGCAGAATTAAGCCATTCAGCCTATTGAGTCTGCTCTGTCATTTCATCATGGCTGATCCTGGATCCCATCCAACCCCTTATACCTACCTTTTCACCATATCCCTTGATGCTCAATCAATCAGGAATCTATCAACTTCCGCTTTGAATATACCCAAGGACTTGGCCTCCGCTGCAGTCTGTGGCAGAGTATTCCACAGATTCGCTACTCTCTGGCTAAAAAAAAATCCTCCTTACTGCTGTGCCCTCTAGTTCTGGATACCCCCGCCAGAGGAAACATCCTCTCCACATCCACCTTATCTAGTCCTTTCAACTTTCTCTATGTTTCAATGAGATCCCCACACTTCCTTCTAAATTCCAGTGAATACAGGCCCAAAGCTGCTAAATACTCCTCATATGTTAACCCCTTCTTTCCTGGAATCATCCTCGTGAACCTCCTCTGAACTATCTCCAATGACAATACATCCTTTCTGAGATAAGCGGCCCCAAACTGTTCACAGTAGTCCAAGTGCAGCCTGACAACTGTCTTATAAAGGTTCAGTATTATCTCCTTCTCTTTATATTCTATTTCCCTTGAAATAAATGCCAACATTGCATTTGCCTTCTTTTCCACGGACTCAAACTGTGAATTAGTCTTCTGGGAGTCTTGCACGAGGACTCCTAAGTCCTTCTGCACCTGTAATGTTCGAATTTTCTCCCCATTTATAGAATAGTCTGCACTATTGTTACTTTTACTATAATACATCACCCAAACACTATTCCATCTGCCACTTTTTTGCCATGAATGTTGTACGTTCATAGATGTTCTTCTGTACATTACTTGTTGCAACGCCTGATTATTTGAGTTACTGTTGCCTTGCTGTCAACTTGAACCAACCTGGCCATTTTTCTGACCTCTCTCGTTAACAAGTCATTTTCACCCATGAACTGCCACTCACTGGATTTTTTTTTTCTTTCACATGATTCTCTGTAAACTCTAGAGATTATTGTGTGGGAAAATCTCAAGAGATCAGCAGTTTCTGAGATACTCAAACCACCCTGTCTGGCACCACCAATTATTCCACAGTCAAAGGAAGTTAGATCACATATCTTCCCCATTCTGACGTTTGGTCTGGACAACCACTGAATTTCTTGACAGCACACACAAAATGCTGGAGGAACTCAGAGGGCCAGGCAGCATCTATGAAAAAGGGGACAGTCGATGTTTCGGGCCGAGGCCCTTTTCCACAGATACTGCCTGGCCTGCTGAGTTTCCCCAGCATTTTGTGTGATGTTGCTTGGATTTCCAGCATTTGCAGATGTTCTCTTGTCTGTGACTGAATCTCTTGACCATGTCTGCATGCTTTTATGCATTGAGTTGCTCCCACATGATTGTCTGATTAGATATTTGTATTAACAAGCAGGTGTACAGGTCTATATAAAAAAAAGTGGCCAGTGAGTGTCGTTTGATCAGACAGCAACAAAAGTTGAATATTGCAAACAATCTAGATGACTGACTGAAAGTTGAAAGAAGTTTAAAGACAGTCATACAACTAAACAAACACTGGCAGTTATTTTCAGGTTTGGACTGCCAAACTACTTAGACTCTTACAAGCCCAGTCCATATTGCCTGAAATCAAACAATTGAAAGAAAAAGACTGTAATTGCTAAAAATCAGAAGTGAAAGGATGAAAAGCTGGGATGCTAAAGTACTCAACAGATCAGGCAGTTTGTGTGGAAAGAATAACAGGGATCAGAGGGGGTTTACCGGGATGTTGCCTGGTGTGATATGACGAGAGGCTGGGTAAACTTGGGTTGTTTTCTCTAGAACACTGGAAGCTGAGGGAAGATCTGATAGAGATTTATAAGATTATGAGAGGCATTATGGACAGAGAGTATGTTTCCCGGGGTTGAAATGTCTAATACCAGAGGGCATGCATTGAAAGGGGATGTGAGGGGTAAGTTTTTTACTCAGTTGATGCCTGGAATGCGCTGCCTGGTACAGCAGTAGATGCAAATACATTAGAGGCTTTTAGGAAATGTTTGTGTCGGCACATGGATACAAGGAAGATTGAGGGATGTGGACATGGTGTTGGTAGGAAGGATTAGTTTTGGGCTGCCTTTGATTTGATTTTTAGCTGGTTCGGCACAAACTTGGGGGCTAAATAGCCTGTTCCTGTGCTGCACTCTTCTACGTTCTATGAAATGTTAACTCTATTTCCAACACTTCGAACATCCTTAAGCTTTTTGAAAGTGTAGTGCAATGCCGTTACCCGCATTATTTAATTACTGATGTACTGAGAATTAATTAAAACAAAAAGAACACTATTACGTGCATGCCTGAATATACAGTCTCTGCAAAAGTCACAGCCACATACATATATAGCCAGGGTACCTAAGGCTTTTGCACAATACTCTATTTCTCAACGTGGAACAAAGAGGGAATTTGTAAATCTGGCAGGAGCAAAGAATGTTGGAAATGGTGAGGGTGGAGTGCCACGGGGGGGGGGGGGGTGCGGGACAGGAGGCAGAGAAAGAGTGCCGGGGGCAGGTTAGTGGTGTGGGTGCCGATAACTTACAGCCCTGAGGCACCAATCAAGGTTATTTGATTCCAAAGCATTGTCTTATTGATCATTAACAAATGTCTTTCTGACACATCCACCTCCCTCCCCCTTTCCCTAACTATGATTCCCCTCTCCCTGCCCCCTTCCTACTCTCAGCTCACAATGGAGACGTATATCAGGATCTGATAGCTCATCACTCATGTGTCATGAAATTAATATTTTTTGTGGCAGTAATGCAGTGCGATATGTAAAATTACTACAGAACTGTGGAAAAGCCTTAGGCACCTTAGCTATATATATGTGCCCAAGACTTTTGCACAATATCTTATGAAGGTTCAATTTACATAATGTTACTGTACTCATACACTGTTGGGATACGTGTCTGAATTAAAAACCTATTTTTCGCTTTGATGATCATTTTGGGCTCTTTGGAATTCTACGTTTTCCTGTCTTTCATTCTTTCGAATTTTTCTTCTGTTTCGTGGATGTCTGCAAAGAGTAAGAATTTCAGGTTGTATATTGTATAAGTTCTCTGATATTAAATGGAACCATTTGAACCATTTTGGCACCTTCTGCACAGATGTATATGGCACCAAGATATCCGTGACACTTTTCATATCCCTTTATGATTTATGAAATTTTGTTTTATAGAATGTTTCCCAGAATGCATTCCTTTCATAAATTAAGGAATAACTATCATAAACAAGAGAAAATCGGCAGATGCTTGAAATTCAAGCAACACACACAAAATGCTGGAGGAACTCAGCAGGCCAGGCAGCATCAATGATGAAGAGTAACCAGTCGACATTTCGGTCTGAAACCCTTCATCAGGACTGGAGAAAAAAGATACAAAGTCAGACTAAGAAGGTGGGGGGAGGGGAACAACAAGTACAAGGTAGTAGGTCATAGGTGAAACTGGGGGGGGGTGAAGTAAAGAGCTGGGAAGTCAGTTGGTGAAAGACATAAAGGGCTGGAGAATGGGAAATTTGATAGATGTCAGAAGGGCATGGGAGAAAGGGACGAGGAGCTCCAGGGGGGAGGTGATGGGCTGGTAAGGAGATAAGATGAGAGAGAGAAATAGGAATGGGGATTGCCATTCAATAAGATCATGGCTGATATGACCATGGACTCATCTCCACTTATCTGCCTTTTCCCCATCACCCTACTATACAAAAATCTATCCAACCTTGTCTTAAATATATTTACTGAGGTGGCCTCCACTGCTTCATTGTACAGAGAATTCCACAGATTCACCACTGTCTGGGAAAAGCAGTTCCTCCTCATCTCTGTCCTAAATCTACTCCCCTGATTCTTGTCCCACATGGAGGCCATAGACTGACATGGGAATGGGAAGTAGAATTAAAATGGGTGGCCGCTGGGAGAAAGGCCGCTTTTTCTGGCAGACAGTGTAGGTACTCAGCAAAGCAGTCTCCCAATTTACATCATGTTTCCCGATATATAGAAGGCCACACTGGGAGAACCAGATACAGTAGATGCCCCCAATAGACTCACAGGTGAGGTGTCACCTCAACAGAAGGATTGTTTGGGGCCCTAATGGTAGTGAGGGAGGAGGTGTAGGGGCGGGTGAAGCATTTGTTCTGCCTGCAAGGATAAGTGCCAGGAGGGAGAAAGATGGGGAGGGACAAATGGACAAGGAAATCATGTAGAGAGTGATCCCTGCAGGATGGAGAAAGTGGGGGGGAGGGAAATATGTGCTTGGTGGTGGGATTCCGTTGGAGGTGGTGGACATTACGGAGAATTACGTGCTGGACACGGAGGCTGGTGGGGTTCGAGATGAGGTCGAGAGGAACCCTATCCCTGGTGTGGTGGCGGGAGGATGGGGTAAGGGCACACATACGCGAAATGGAAGAGATGTGGTTGAGAGCAGCGTTGATGGTGGAGGAAGGGAAACCCATTTCTTTGAAGAAGGAGGACATTTCCTAGTTCTGGAATGAAAAGCCTCATCCTGAGAGCAGATGGGGTGGTGATGGAAGAATTGAGAGATGGAGATGGCAGTTTTACAAGTAACAGGGTGGAAGAGTCCAGGTAGTTGTGAGAATCAGTGGGTTTATAAAAGATATCGGTAGATTAGCTGTCCCCACAGATGTCTCAAGAAAGATGTCAGAAATGGACGAGATAAGTTCGATGGCAGGGTGGAAGTTGGAGGCAAAGTTGATGACGTCAGCTGCATGGGTACAGGAAGCAGCACCAATGCAGTCATCGATGTAGCATAGGAAAAGTTGGGGTGTGACACCAGTGTAGGCTTGGGACATAGACTGTTCTGCATAGCTGACAAAAAGGCAAGCATAGCTGGGACCCATGGAAGTGCCCGTGGCTACTCCTTTTGTTTGAATGAAACGGGAGGAGCCAAAGGAGAAATTATTAAGAGTGAGGACCAGTTCTGCCAAACGGAGGAGAGTGCTGATAGAGGAGAACTGTTTGGGGCTGGTGTCCCAAAAGAAACGGAGAGCTTTGAAGCCTTCCTGATGGGGGATGGAGGTGTATAGGGACTGGATGTCCATAGTGAAATTAAGGTTGATTGTGGCCATGGAACTTGAAATCATTGAAAGGATCAAGAGCATGTTAAGTGTCATGGATGCAATTAGAAAGGGACTGAACCAGGGCAGATAAAACTGAGTTGAGGTATGCAGATATGAGTTCAGTAGGGCAGGAATAAGCAGACACAATGGGTCTACCTGGACAGGCAGCCTTGTGGGTCCTGGGTAGGAGGTAGAAGTCAGAGGTGTGGAGTGCAGGAATTATGAGGTTGGTGGCAGTGGATGGGAGATCCCCAGAGTTAATAAGGTCAGGATGGTGTGGGAGACTATGGCCTGGTGTTCTTTAGTGGGATCCTGTCCACGGGGTAAATAAGAGGTGGTATCTGAGAGTTGTCACCTGGCCTCAGCAAGGTAGAGGTCAGTCCACCAGACTACTTAAAGAACTCCCCTTATCAGTGGGTTTGATGGCGAGGTTAGGATTAGTGCAGAGAGAGTGGAGAGCAGTGCGCTCGGAAGGAGTGAGGTTGGAATTGGAGAGAGGAGTGGTGAAGTTGAGACAGTTGATGTCTCGTCAACAGTTGGCAATGAAAAGATCCAGAGCACAGGCAGAAGACCAGAGCAGGGTGCTCAGGAAGAGGAGGAGGGTGAAGATGGGAGAAGGTGTCAGTGGTGTGGGCTGGAGAGTCCTTGCCAAAGGAGTAGGCATGGAAACTGCGGCAGTGTTAAGGCGGGAATGGAATCACCGAGGTGTGGGCGCAGGGGGACAAAGGTGAGGCCTTTTCTGAGGACAGAATGCTTTGCCTCAGAGGGGAGAAGGTCAGAGGGGATGGTGAAGACCTGGCATGCATGAGAGCTGGAATCAGAGTGGGGAAGGGGAATACCTATCACTGAGGCTTTGAAACTAGTGTACAAATTGGCCAAGAGTTATTCAGTTTGCTCTATGTAACAAAACTATATGTCGGGAACAATCTTAAGTAGAATATTTACAGGAAAATTACAATAAAAGTAATAAAGAATGTGAACATGATTTAGAACAGTGATTTTTTTTCTCCAAAATATTTCTTAGCACATTAATCTCAACAGATTTCTATAGGAACATCTTTCCTCAACCTAAGAGAAACTCCATGTGCAAATTCAAAGCCATTTTTCCTCTGAGGAATAGTGTGGCCTTTGGTTTTGAATGATTTTATCAATTTTATAAAACTTTGACATGGTAGCGTGGTGGTTAGCACAACACTTCACAGTACCAATGACCCAGGTTCAATTCCCGCTGCTGCCTGTAAGGAGTTTGTACGTTCTCCCCGTGACCGCATGGGTTTCCTCCGGGTGCTGCGGTTTCCTCCCACAGTCCAAAGACGTCCCAGTTGGTATGTTAATTGATCATTGTAAATTGCCCCATGATTAGGCCAGGGCAAAATTGGGGGATTGCTGGGTGGTGTGGCTTGGAGGGCTGGCAAGGCCTGTCCTGTGCTGTATCTCAATAAATATACAAAACAATAACATTTACAAGGAAATCAAATTGGAGAAAGTGCGTAGGTGTGATCTTTGTAAAACAGTATGCAGTTGAGTTGCCTATTTTACAAAAAGATATTACAATTCGTGTACAAGGATAAAATATCAGTATGATTTTGATGAATTTATATCAAATGGAATAATCATATTCCTAATCATTGGTTATTAACCCAATGGGAATGTACTAATTCAAGGTTGTTGAGAATGGATATGATGCTACATGGTATAGCTCATGAAGGTCACATTTCATAAAGGGAACATGGGTAAGACTGGTAGAAACTGAGGGGGTTGAATTTTCATGTTTTGAGCCTGGGTTTCCCTCAAGTCCTGCTGAATTTTACGATAATAGAATCTGCTTCCCTACTTGTAAGTACAGTAGCCTAATTAAAAGGCTCAGTAGTTGTTGGGCAGGACAGATAGAACCAATTTGTTGGTTCAGCCATGGAGTAGTGAGGTGGGGACGAAGGATCAGGTGTCAAAAGGAACAGTAATGGCAGGAAACCAAGGGAGATCAGGAAGAATAAAATATCTAGAGTTAGAAGTAAAGACCCATATATAAAATCGTGTGGATGGATTAGAAAGTTTAGCAGACAGCAAAACAGAAGACTCAGGCAGATCAACATCTAGTGCAGGGGTCCCTAACCTGGAGTACATGGACCCCTCAGTTAATGGTAGGGGTCCATGGCATAAAAAAGGTTGGGAACCCCTCCCTGATCTAGTGGAATATATGGGTCACAACATATTGGACCCATTACTTAATTAAATAAAATAAAAATAACTGTTAATTTACCCTCGTAAACCCAGTCAGGTATCCCATTCAAAATTTTATTTTCCTCTCCATTGGTTGTTAAGTTCATAGCAATGGCTTCAGGCTTAGTTTTAAGATAAATGTTGTTGTTCCAAACATAGGCCTAAAGAGAGGAAGAGATTTATATCAAAATGCAGCATGGAAATTCCAGCAACATTTTAGAAATAAGTAATATGCAAATGCAAAATAATTCCACCAACTAGTTTGAAAATCCATCTAAAATGCCAAAATTGTGAACTTGGTGGAAACTTGCAATTAATTAATTTACTAGAGATTTTAAAATGTTAAGTATTATAAAATGGTCCATGTTTCACACGTTAACATAATAAACATCGGTTTGCATTCCATTTATGCAAAATTATTTATAATCAATTTTAAATAATATTAGAAGTATACATAATCAGATGAGGGGAAAATACAGTTTGGAAGTAACTCAGAACATGTGTTGCTCGGGTGATAGATGTTTCTCCGATCTTGGCAATCCTTTTGCAAATGTTTCTTCATCATACGAGAAGATTCTTTATGCGTTGAGCTAAGAAATCGCAGGGGTAAAAGGATCCTGATGGCAGTTATTTATAGGCCTCCAAACAGCTGCAGGGATGTGGACTACAAATTACAACTGGAAATAGAAAAGGCTTGTCAGAAGGGCAGTGTTATGATAATTGTGGGGGATTTTAACATGTGAGTGGATTGGGAAAATCAGGTCGGCACTGCATCTCAAGAGAGAGAATTTGCAGAATGTCTGCGAGATGGCTTTTTAGAACAGCTTGTTGTTGAGCCTACTAGGGGATCGGCTGTACTGGACTGGGTATTGCGAACCGGAGGTGATTAGAGAGATTGAGGTGAAGGAACCCTTAGGAGACAGTGATCATAACATAATTGAGTTCACTGTGAAATTTGAAAAAGAGAAGCCAAAATCCGATGTGTCGGTATTTCAGTGAAGTAAAGGAAATTACAGTGGCATGAGAGAAGAACTGGCCAAAGTTGACTGGGAAGGGACACTGGCAGGAAGGGCGGCAGAGCAGCAGTGGCTGGAGTTTATGTGAGAATTGAGGAAGGTGCAAGACAGATATATTCCAAAAGAGAAGAAATTTTGAATGGAAAAAGGATGCAACCGTGGCTGACAAGAGAATTCAAAGCCAAAGTTAAAGAAAAGGAGAGGGCATACAAGTAGGCAAAAAATTGTGGGAAGACAGAGGATTGGGAAGTTTTTAAAAGCTTACAAAAGGAAACTAAGAAGGTCATTAAGAGGGAAAAGAGGAACTATAAAAGGAAGCAAGCAAATAATATCAAAGAGGATACTAAAAGCTTTTTGAAGTATATAAAGAGTAAAAGACAGGTGAGAGTAGATATAGGATCAATGCAAAATGATGCTGGAGAAATTGTAATGGGAGATAAGAAGATGGCAGAGGAACTAAACGAGTATTTTGCATCAGTCTTCACTGAGGAAGACATCAGTAGTATACCGGACACTCAAGGGTGGCAGGGAAGAGAAGTGTGCGCAGTCACAATTACGACAGAGAAAGTACTCAGGAAGCTGAATAGTCTAATGTCATGGTCCAGATCGGGGTCCCTTTAAATTTACTTTGTTTATGTTACGATCCGGACCGTTGACTCTCTGTTTCCCTTTGGTTCCCTGTTTTCCTGTGTCCCTCGGCTTTGGTGATTGGAGGCAATTTACTCATGACTGAACCGATAGTTTATAGTCTACGGCTTTTGGCCGTTCGGGGCGAGAGCGTCTGCAAAGTCACCAAAGGTACGGCGTGCCAATGTCATCTGGCCGGAGCAAGCCTATTTTCCGCCTGAAGCGAGCGCCAGTAATTCGCCTTTCCTCACCTGAGCAACCCTGTCAAGTTACCTCGCCAAAGCGAGCCTGCAAAGTTTCCTCACCGAGGTGGGTCCCTCAGTTAACCCGCCGGAGGGAATCAAGAACTGCTGTCTACTGTTCCCGGGCTGAGTCAAGAGCTCGCCACTACCCAGAGGCTCCAAGTCAAGTCCTGGCCCTGGCGGCATCCAAGTTCCGAGTCAAGTCCTGACCCTGGCAGTCTGTGATTCCTATCCTACCCCCCTGTATGAATCCCTTCTCTGTCCCTCTCGCCTCTAGCCCTCGTCTGCAGCTCTCGCCTGCACTTCGGTCTAGTTCTATCGCCGGAACTAGATAGGTACTGTCTGGTGTTCTTTCGTGTTGGTCTTGTCTTCGCCTCACCTCCGTGGGGTAAGTCAGGCCATCTTGCCGTTGCCCCACGGGGGGTCATGTCTTGTCCTCGCCTCCATGGGGTAAGTCTGGCCGTCTTGCCGTTGCCCCGCGGGGGGTCATGTTTTGTCTTGTCTTGTCCTCGCCTCCGTGGGGTAAGTCAGGCCGTCTTGCCATTGCCCCACGGGGGGTCATGTTTTGTCTTGTCTTGTCCTCGCCTCCATGGGATAAGTCAGGCCGTCTTGCCGTTGCCCTATGGAGGGGTCCCAACTCTGTGTTCTGTGTATGTGTCCATGGTTCCATTTACCTGCTCTCCCGAGACCGAGGCTCTGTTTTTCCTTGTTCCTCCTCTCCCTAGCCCATGTCATGTCCATGCCTGGTACTGGGGTCCGAGCCCGAGGCAAGACCCAGGTACTGGGTCCTTGCCCAGTCCCTGGCTCGGAGTCCATACCGTAGCCTCTTCATGTCACCTCTAGTTCTGGGATCCTATTCCGAGTCCAAGCCCAGACCCTTGTCCCAGCCTAGTCGCAGTCCTGAGTCCTTGTCCAGTTCAGTATTCCTGCTTCTGCTTTGCTCTTCTGATATCAAACAATAAACTCAATTTACTTAACCTCACAAGATGTGTCTTGCATTTGGGTCCACCCTTGCTCCCAATACCCCCCCAGTGTGACATCTAAAGGTAGATAAATCTCCTGGACCAGATGGAATGCACCCTCGTGTTCTGAAGGAAGTAGCTGTGGAGATTGCGGAGGCATTAGCGATGATCTTTCAAAAGTCGATAGATTCTGGCATGGTTCTGGAGGACTGGAAGATTGCAAATGTCACTCTGCTATTTAAGAAGGGGGCAAGGAAGCAAAAACGAAATTATAGACCTGTTAGCTTGACATCGGTGATTGGAAAGTTGTTGGAGTCGATTGTCAAAGATGAGGTTACAGAGTACCTGGAGGCATATGGCAAGATAGGCAGAACTCAGCATGGCTTCCTCAAAGGAAAATCCTGCCTGACAAACCCATTACAATTTTTTGAGGAAATTACAAGTAGGCTAGACAAGGGAAATGCAGTGGATGTTGTATATTTGGATTTTCAGAGGGCCTTTGACAAGGTGCCACACATGAGGCTACTTAACAAGATAAGAGCCCATGGAATTACGGGAAAGTTACATACATGGATAGGGTGTTGGCTGATTGGCAGGAAACGGAGAGTGGGAATAAAGGGATCCTATTCTGGTTGGCTGCCGGTTACCAGTGGTTTTCCACAGGGGTCCGTGTTGGGGCCGCTTCTTTTTACGTTGTACATGAACGATTTGGATTATGGAATAGATGGCTTTGTGACTAAGTTTGCTGATGATACAAAGATAGGTGGAGGGGCCGGTAGTGCTGAGGAAACAGAGAGTGTGCAGAGGGACTTGGATAGATTGGGAAAATGGGCAAAGAAGTGGCAAATGAAATACAATGTTGGAAAGTGTATGGTTATACACTTTGGCAGAAGAAATAAATGGGCAGACTATTATTTAAATGGGGAGAGAATTCAAAGTTCTGAGATGCAACGGGACTTGGGAGTCCTCATGCAGGAGAACCTTAAGGTTAACCTCCAGGTTGAGTCAGTAGTGGAGAAGATGAATGCAACGTTGGCATTCATTTCTAGAGGAATAGAGTATAGGAGCAGGGATGTGCTGTTGTGGCTCTATAAGGTGCTGGTAAGACCTCACTTAGAGTACTGTGGGCAGTTTTGGTCTCCTTATTTAAGAAAGGATGTGCTGAAGTTGGAGAAGGTATAGAGATGATTCACTAGAATGATTCCGGGAATGAGAGGGTTAACATATGAGGAACGTTTGTCCACTCTTGGACTGTATTCCTTGGAGTTTAGAAGAATGAGGGGAGACCTCATAGAAACATTTCGAATGTTGAAGGGCATGGACAGAGTGGATGTGGCAAAGTTGTGTCCCATGATGGGGGAGTCTAGTATGAGAGGGCATGACTTAAGGATTGAAGGGCGCCCATTCAGAACAGAGATGCGAAGAAATTTTTTTAGCCAGAGGGTGGTGAATCTATGGAATTTGTTGCCACGGGCAGCAGTGGAGGCCAAGTCATTGGGTGTATTTAAGGCAGAGATTGATAGGTATCTGAGTAGTCAGGGCATCAAAGGTTATGGTGAGAAGGCGGGGGAGTGGGACTAAATGGGAGAATGGATCAGCTCATGATAAAATGGCAGAGCAGACTTGATGGGCCAAATGGCCGACTTCTGCTCCTTTGTCTTATGGTCTTATGGACTCAGCACTCTATTCATTTCTGATGTGTATCCTGAATGCTTGGTCTATCTGTAAGCCAATGTGGACAATATTCCAGATCATAATACACAGAGTTTGCCATGCATCCAATCAGTGACAAAATCCCCTCCCTACATCACAATTGAATTTCTGTAATGATGACCAATTAGTTGATTGATAAGCATATAAAGGCCAAGCACTTGGAGGACACACTACAAGTCAACAGTGCACTGACAATGTCTCCTCATATGGTGACAAGATATTTGTAAATGGATTGCCACATCGGAGAACAACTCAACCTAACCAAAAATACATTTTAATCAATACAACTTACTAATTTGTGTCCCACAGGAGCCCACAATATGTTCTGTATTTTGATGTTCAAGTTTGCATTCTTCACAAAATCCCTAAGGATGAAAAGAATATAGTAAGAGTATTAATATACTTTCAACGTAAAGTACTAAAAGTAAATTTTTTCAAAGGTTTCACTAACCTTTTCTCCACATCATAAACAGAATACGAAGCAAAAAAGGAATGTCTCCATAGCTGTGAAGTAATTTACAAAGGTCATTAATATATACAACAATTTGTAGATAGGCACTTTGTCTGATATATCAAAATGGCACAGAGCTTAGTTAGACAAGGGTTTACATTAAGTCAAAGAATACATTAGGATAGGCAACAGAAGTGGATTTTTGATTCAGATAACAGAGATAAAAATTAAAGAAATTGAGAACTTTTTGTGCTTAGAGCTTGAAGGAGCAGACAAATTGAAAATATTAAGACTGAGGCTTATCTAGACCAGAAGACAATAATGATTACTGAGCAGAAGGGTGATAATTGATGTAGAGTTAAACACTGCAAACATACCTAGTTTTGGATAAACTCAAGTTTATGAAGGGTAGAAAATGGAAAGCTGACCAATGCAATAGATTCACTGAATTTAGAAATAATATAATGGATATGGCTTTCAAGTGCACTTTGGTGAAGACTGGCACTGAAATGGATACCATTACAGAGGCGGAAGTGAACTGTCTTTGTAAAGTATTAGATATGAACTGAAATCTCAGATCAAGGTAAATTGGATAGTGATGATTGGAAAATATTGCAAAGAGAATTGGAGAACACCTCTAACAATAGAATCTAACATGAGAAAGGTAAAGAAGAGAAAGGTGAGGAAGGCCAACATGATGCTAGCACTTATATCAAGAGGACTAGAATATAAAAGCAAGGATGTAGTGTTGAGGCTTTATAAAGCACTGGTGAGGCCTCCTTTGTAGTATTGTGAACAGTATTGAGCTCTTTATCAAATAAAGTATACACTGACATTGGAGAAGGTTCAAAGGAAATTCATGAAAATGATTCTGGGATTGAAAGGATGTGATATGAAGAGCATTTGAAGGCTCTGAGCCTGTACATTGGACTTCAGAAGAATAAGGGGTGGCCAAATTGAAAACCATTGAACCTTGAAAGGCCTTGATAAAGTGAATGTGAAGAGAATGTTTCCTATGGTGGGGGAATCTAAGACCAAAGTTACAGCCTCAAAATAGAGGGGCATCCTTTTAGAATCAGATGAGGAGAAACTTCTTTAGCCAGAGAGTGGTTAATCTGTGGAATTCATTTACAGACAGCTGTGGAGGCCAAGCCTTTAGGTATATTTAAGGCAGAGGTTGATAGATTTTTGATGCATCAGGGTATGAATGGATATGGGGAGAAGGCAGAAGATTGGGGCTGAGAGAGAAAATGGATCAACCATGATGCATTGATGACACAGACTCGATGGGCCAAATGGCCTAATTCTGCTCCTAAATCTTATGGTCTGTGGCAGTGATTCCCAATGGGAGCAGTTACATGTCCTAAGGGGCATTAAGGGAAATAGAAGTCTTTGGGGGTGTTCAAGGTTCTTGAGGGGTGCAACTTGCTGCTGTCATCAACATCTGATAGGCATGCCCAGTTGTGTTCATTTTTAATTTTAATTTAGCTCTGTTAATGATGGATAAATACGTACAGTACAATCTCAAAATTCAAAGTAAAATTTATTATCAGAGTACATACATGTCACCATATACAACTCTGAGATTCATTTTCTCTGTTTCTGTGGGCATACTTAGCATACTCTATGAGTCTGAAGGTGGTGAAGCCTTGAAATCTAATCCTGCTGAGAAACAGAAACTACAGAAAGTGTGTCTATACAATGTTACACATCTGGAGTGTGGTTTAATTCTGTTCCCATCAGATTAGTGATGCCCCACTTGTAATACCATACTGTCTAATGAAGCTGTGAAACCATCAAGAATACAGGAACACTTCCATGAAAGACACCCTGAAATGACTACATATGGTATTACTCAGTTCCAGAAGATGAAAGAAGCTTTTAAAAAGTGTTGCACACTCTAGTCATTTGCCAAGAAAGCTAAAAAATGACCTTGATAGTGGTCTCATTTCTACTTATAACATTTCCAAAATGATAGTAAAGTGTGGAAAACCTCATACAATTGGTGAAAGATTAATAGTGCCTGCTGTATCAGAAGTGCTCACCACTGTCCTCAAAGTGGATACCAATATTTTCAAATCAATTCCCCTGACTAATACATCTGCAGCTCATCAAATTGACGAAATGAGTGAAGGCATCGAGTATGAACTATGCACAGAGTTACAAAAAACAGAATTTGGGATACAACTGGATGATTCAACTGTACAAGACAATAAAACATTGATAATGGCATATGCAATTTATCAAAAATGGAGAAGTTTGTGAATACATTCTCTTTTGGAAAAAGTTAAAAACAAATATCAATGGAGAATCAAACTATGACAAGCTCAAAGTGTATATTGAGGACAAAAGAATTCTGATTAGGAACATGATTTCTTATGCAATTTATGGAGCACCATATATGACAGGTCACCATGCTGGTTTAGTGGCATTTATGAAAAAAAAATCCAAGTCTGTTTGCAGTCCATTGCGTAATTCATCATCAACTTCTCACAGCCAAGAACCTCAGCCAATGACTTTTTTCAAGCATGACTCTTGTCATACCTCCTATTAACAAAATTAAAGCTCATCCATTAAATAGCAGGATATTTTGCCAGTTATGCCAAGGTGGTGATGAAGAATTTGAACGCTTGCTTCTCAACACTGAAATGCAATGACTGTCAAAAGGCTGCTACTTAAAACATTTCTCTGATCTTTTTGACACTGTGGTTGATTTTTTGCTCAAGTTTACAAGAGCTTGGGAAACAAGATTGAACTTCTACTTGGAGATGTGGCATACTTCGCCAATCTGTATGAAAAAATGAAGATTCTAAATCTGAAACTGCAGGGTGAGAATTTCAGTTTAATCCAGCCAAAAAGTGCAGTGTCAAATCTTATAAGAAAATTGGAAATATATAAGCAAAACATTAGGAGAAGAACACGCTCACAGTTATCCTGCATGGAAAACATGGCACTCTCTTTCACTGACAATGATTTGCAAGAGTACTGCTTATACCTACCGTCACTGAAGAACAATTTTCAGAATCGATTCATGGATTTGAATTTCCAGATGGAATTTCCAGATTAGGTAATTAACCCATTTTGGTGCAAGGTGAAAGGACAGGAAGAGAGCTTACAAGAAGATATTATCAAAATTCAGACTGATGAAGAAGCAAAAATTATCAGCTTTTGTGGTATGTGGCTATAGTGTCATACAAAGCTTCCTGGTCTTTGGAAAAAAGCCAAACTGCTCTTCATTGCATTTCCATCCCCCCACCTTGTTGAAAGAGACTTCAGTGCAGTGGACCACATACTCAGAAATCGCTTGGACATTGTTATGCATGGTGACTTAAGGCTTTGGCTGTCACAATTTGAACCAAATGTTTCAACTCTTGCTAAGAATTATCAAACTCAAGGATCACATTGATATTGAAGCTCTTGTACAGCACACAGGTACTGTGTATGCCAGTTTTATAGACAAATGAAAATTTAAAGCAGAATCATTGTTCTCATGTTAGCATACGGAAGAATGTTTTTACGCTTTGGGGATGTCAGAACGTACACTGTGCCCAAGAGGGGCATTGGCAAGTATGAGAGTGTTTTATGGGGTAATTGGGCTAAAAAAGGTTGTGAAACACTGGTCAATGGTAATAAATCTGATCAGCTGTTTATTGGAGATAAACTCATAAAGCACAAGATTGGTCATCACTGGTCAACCTATTGGAACTGAATGCAGCCCTCAGTTATGCTTAAATTTAAGGTCCAATTTGCAGCTAGGCCTTTGCAAATTTAACACAAGCCATCTCAGAGCAGCCTACTAGCAGTATATACAGTTTTAAATTCTGCCACGGGACATCTCCTCATAGCTCTAAGTGAGCTCCATCTTCTGTGCCAGCCTTACTGAGCTCATTCATGCTGGAAGATTTGATTCCCTAATCAGTTTTGTATACTTTGTCCAATTCATTCTATCAGTAATTCATCCCCATAATGCCACATTTAAGTTTGCTGATGACAGCACTGTTGTTGGCCAAATTAAAGGTGGTGATGTATCAGCATATAGGAGTGAGATTAGGAGTATGACTGTATGATATTTCAGGTGTCCCACCAGATGTATTCATTTCTTCTGATTGTACCAAACCAATAATAATAATTTAAAATCCAAAATTACCTTTGTGTAATTACTGGCCAGAAGTACATATTTTTCATCTGCTGATACGACGTAATGTGAAGCGTCGACCTTTTCCTAAGCATTGAAAACAATAGATAAAATTAAAACAAGAAGACAAATGCTTTTTGTTTCATTAGTCAACTTAAAAGATTTGTCAAATTAAGTAGCAAACATCACATGTGGATGCTAGACACATTTATTTATTTATTGATAGAATAAGCCCCTCTAGTACTTCACGCCGTGCTGCCCAGCAACCCCCAGTTTAACCCTAGCTTTATCTCAGGACCATTTACAATGACCAATTAACCTTCTTTCTTGGACCCTTAGCTTGCAGTGGAGCTTAGGCCATCAATGATCTCCCGTCTCCACTGTCCTCTGAGGCTGAGGAAATGACTGGTGCTCATCAATGCTTCTGCGATCCACTGTATCCACTGGACAGGGATTGGCCCACACAGCTTCCCCAGAGCCCTGCTGGCCGGCCTAACTGTTCCCACCTCTCCCGATGGGAATATAGGGTGGAACCTACCTAATGGTACTTACTCGGTCTGTGGAAAGAAGCTGGAGCACCCGGAGAAAGCCCACATGGTCACGGGGAGAAGGTACAACTCCTTATAGACAGTGCAGAGAGAAAGTAGTTGGTGGTGTCAGTCCTTTTACAAAACTGCATGCTACCTTCCTGCCAAATGGGCCCTTCCTGAATCAGCTAACATTTATGTTCTTATTGTCTTTTCAGCAGAAAGTACAGCTGAACATCTGCGCTTTATAAAGAGATTCGTAATGACTTGCAGGCTTGTTGTTAGCTGAGCCAGGACATTGGGAAGAAACGCACTAAGTCAGACTGAACAGTAACAGGCACTTTGGCTCACCATGCTTTGTATACTGTGCTGTGCAAATGTCTAATTCACTATAAAACTGTTTACTGCCTGGCCTGCTACATTCCTCCAGCATTTTGTGTGTGTCATTTGCAAAGGACTGTATTTACCAATGTGGAGTGGAGAGCAAGTTTGTAAATCTGGTGGGAGGAAAGGATGTTGGGAATGGCGATTGTGGTGCGCCGTATGTGGGGTGTGGGACAGATAGCAGAGGAGAAGTACTAGGGGGCAAGAGGTGGCACGGGTGGAGACACATCCAGCCCTGAGACACCAGGCATGGGCATTTGATTCCAAACAGTTGGTTTACTTATCATTACAGAATGCTTCTCCAGTGCTTCCCACTCCCTCCCCTTTCCCTGTCCACTTCCCACTCTCAGTCCACAATAGAGACCCATATCAGAATCAGGTTCATCATTACTCACATATGTCATGAATTTTTTTTTGTGGCAGCAGTAGAGTGCAATACATAAAATTGCTACAGTACTGTGCAAAAGTCTCAGGCACCTCAGCTGTATATGTGTGTGCTTAAGACACAGTATCCATCTCTACTTATTCCATTTTCCAGAATTTGTTCTGTACCCTACTATATTATTGAAATGTGCATTCAGACACTTAATTAAATCAGAATCTGAATAATTTTATTGACAGTATGTGAAAGAAGACAGAATTGATTATGCTTCAGTGCCAAGCATAACACACAGGACAATACCATAAAAGACAACATAATAACAATCAAATGTTTACAAGACAATAGTGCAAATCAGCCAGGAGCAATCAGCATGCCCCCTACTGGTCTCGCAGACAGATTTCAAAACATACTGAGTAAAAAAAAAGTCTTCCCAGATCTCCTCTAAACTTCCTATCTCTTAAATTGAGTCTATACCTCTGCTTTTAATCTATTCTGGGGAGAGCTTTCTTGGTACTCATAGCTTTGTATGTTTCAGTCAGATCTTCACTCACACTCTGCCACTCCACAAAAACGAAACCATGCCTGTTCTAATAAGACCATAAAATATAGGAGCAGAACTCGGCGCCCCATCACTGATCCATTTCCCTATCAGTCCCAGCCTCTTGTTTTCTGCCCTTATCATGAGACCATAAGATATAGGAACAGAATTAGGCCTTTTGGCCCATAGGGTCCGCTCTGCCATAGGCTGCTCTGAAATGGCTTGTGTTGAATTTGCAAAGGCTTAGCTACAAATTGGACCTTAAATTTAAGCATAACTGAAGGCTGCATTCATTTCAAATAACTTGATCACTGGAAAAGATTGATGCAAAATACTGATTTAGTTCATCTGCCATATCCCACATTACTACCCCTCCAGCATCATTTTCCAGTGATCTGATTTCTACTCTTGCCTCTCTTTTACACTTTATTAATCTGAAGAAGCTTTTGGTATCCTCTTAAATACTATTGGCTAGTTTACCTTCGTATTCCATCTTATCTTTCTTCATGACTTTTTTAGTTGCCTTCTGTTGGTTTTCAGAAGCTTCCCACTCCTCTAACTTCCCACTTATTTTTACTCTACTATATGTCCTCTCTTTGGCTTTTATGTTGGTTTCAGCATCTCTTGTCGGCTTTGGTTGTGTCACCCTACCTTTAGAATACTTTTTCTTTGGGATGTATCTATCCTCCACCTTCTCAATTACTCACAGAAATTCCAGCCAACGTTGCTCTGCTGTATCACTGCTGGTGTTCCCTTCCATTCAATTTTGGCCAGTTCCCCCCTCATGCCTCTGTAATCCCCTTTACTCCACTGGAATACTGATACATCTGACTTCAGCTTCTCCTTCTCAAATTGCAGGCTGAATTCTATCATATTATGATCACTGTCTCCTAAGAGTTCCTTTATCTTAAGCTCTCTATTTACACCCAATCCAAAATAGTTGATCCCCTATTGGGCTTAACCATGAGCTGCTCTTCCATAATGCAACCTTCCATAGTTGAACAGAATAACTTTTAGAAACTGTAAGCTCTTCAAGTTGCAATGAGAATGTAAAGTTGGGTATACTTGATTGAAAGAGATTGATATTTGTTAAGTGACAGGGGTACATTGAAAGAAGAAGTTTATCCCTTGCTTACAATGTAATGTCAATACACTTTTAAGACCATAAAACCATGAGACCAGTTCCCATAAGACCAGATATAGGAGCAGAATTAGACTATTTAGTCCATCGGGTCTCCTCTACCATTTTATCATTGGTGGTCCAATCTTCCTCTCAGCACCAATCTCCTGTCTTCTCCCCATATCTCTTCATGGCCTGATCACTGAAGAATCTGGCACTACTTTCATTTCTTCCAGTCATCCTAAATATTCTTCTGGGCCTCAATGGATAGATAAACTCTGCCTTCTAGAGCTCTCCGATCAACGTATCCAGAGCTCATTCTGAACATTAGTGTGAATGAGCTAAGAATGTATAAATTAATATTCTCAGACCTATGGCATGATTTCCTCCAGTAGTTTCAAGCAATTAGCAAATGGACATACCAACATACAGTACTGTGCAAGAGTCCTGGGCACATCAAAAAATCCAGTAAAATGAAGTTTTTTTCAAATATAATGAAATGAAAAGTTTCTAAGTATCAAAGAATTTACTATAAAGAGCAGTAAGCAGTAAAAAAAACTAAATCAAATCAATACTTGGAATATTTTAAAGGGACCCTTTGCCTTTAAAATTGCATCAATTCTCTTAGGTACACAGTTGTGCAGCTTTATAAGAAAAATCAGCTGGTAGATTGTCCCAAGCATCTTGGAGAACTTGCCACAGTTCTTCTGCAGACTTTGAGTGTCTCGCTTGCTTCTGTCTCTACAAGTAATCCCAGACAGCCTTGATGAAGTTGAGGTCAGGGCTCAACATACCATCTGAAACTATATAAAAAATCTAGGGTGCCTAAGTCTTTTGCATCGTACTGTACAAATCAGGAACAGGAACAGACTACTTGATCCTGGTCTCGGCCCGAAACGTCGACTGTACCGCTTCCTATAGATGCTGCCTGGCCTGCTGCGTTCACCAGCAACTTTTATGTGTGTTACTTGATCCCTTAAAGCTTCTCATCCAATGAGATTGTGGCTTATCGGTAAACTCAACTTCGCATTCCTATCTACATGCATTTCCTATATCGCCAGCACATACTTTACTACCACTATCCTTTGGAGAACAAATTTCAAAAGATTCACTTCTCTTCAAAAAGAAAAGTTTTGCCTCATGCCTGACTTCAAACAGTGACTCCCACCCCCAGTTTTAATTTCCCTAACATGCACTTTTAAAGATCCTTCAAGAACGTTTAGGTGTCATTCAAACTTCCTCTCACTCATTTAAATTCCAGCAGATTCTTCCAAGTATCAATCTGCTAAATCTCTGAAAAATTCTAAAGCATGTACATCCTTCCTTGAAGGAGGAGACCAATATTGTACAGAGTTTACAAGATGTGGTCTCATAAGTTTTGTTCTCAATTCCCTTAGCAATAAACAACAACATTCTGTTTATTTTCCTAACCTATATAATTGCTTTTGTACATTTTTGAGATATTTCCAAACCTCAGATTTCTGCATCTTTGACTATTTAGATAATATAATTTGTTTTATTTTGCCTATCAAAGTGGACAATTTCACATTTTCTCAGATTATATTACATTTGCCAGATCTCGGCAAAATTACTTAGTCAATCTCTGACTCTCTGTGACCTCCTTACAAATTACTTGCTAGCTTGTCATTGTATCATCAGTAAATTTAGCAATCATTCCCATGGTGTCAAATATAACAAGTTGAGGTTCTAGCACCAATCCTACAGTCACATCAATCATTATACTTACTAGGGATAAAAAAATCCCTTTATAAATACCCTCTATTTCCATTAACCATCAATCCTCTTTTGAGAGCATTTCTCCCATAAAAATGGATGCTTTGATATATGTCAAATCAAAATGCAACATTTCTCATTATTAGATGTTGTATTCATTTTTAAAATATGGAAACATATTTTTTATGAGGATGCTGTGGCAGGTCAACTGAGTGCAATTTAAAAAAAACAAGGTGAGTCCAAGTACAAAGGCCAAAACCAGTGTATGAAGGTATTAAACCAAAAGAAAAGCTACAGTTTAATTATTAAAACATGGCTTGGCCTCAACTGGAATTTTGACATCAGGTCACTATCGTACATTATTAGGAAGGATGTGAAGACATTAGAAATGGTAAGAAAAAAGTACTTATTGGAATGGTCTCTGGGGTAAGTATCTACAGTTCCAATAACAGACAAGAAGATTGTTTTCCGGGATAGAGAATATTCAGGAGAGATTTCACAGACGCATGTGAAATGATGAGTTTCTGAACAGAGAGGACAGTGATATATTATTTGTTTTGGTGGAAAGGTCAAGGATTAGAGGTCACAGGTATAAAATAAAGAAGCAGGGAATTAAAAGCCACATGAAGAAAAACTGGAAATTCTTAAAGTGAGCATTATCTTTGGAATCTAGAATGCACTGTCTGTAGACATGGTGGAGGCAGATTCCATTGTCAGCATCAAGACGCAATTGGATACATATTTACTAGGAAGAAATTGCAAGGCTATGGTGAAAGTGCAGAGCTGGAAAGTTGCCCAGTAAAAAGCTGATGTAGACTCCACAGGCTCAAATACCTTCCCACTGTGCTAAACCTATTTTCTTCTTCTGCTACATTGACGACTGCATTGGTGCTGCTTCATGCACCCATGCTGAGCTCATCAATTTCATCAACTTTGCCTCCAACTTTCACCCTGCACTTAAATTCACTCGGTCCATTTCTGATACCTTTATCCACTTTCTTGATATCTCTGGAGGCAAACTGTTGACCAACAGCTTTTATAAACTTACCAATTCCCATGGTTATCTTGATTATACCTCTTCCCACCCTGCCTCCTGTAAAAAATGCTATTCCTTTTACTAAAAATGCTATTTCTTTTGGCTCCGCTGCATCTGTTCCCGGGTTGTGGCTTTCCTTTCCGGGACATCAGAGGTGTCCTCATTCTTCAAAGAACGGGGTTTCCCTTCCTCCACCATTGATGCTGCCTTCACCTGCATCTCCCCCATTTCCTGAACATCCACAGTCACCCCATCTTCCTGCGGGCTTAACAGTCCCTCTTGTCCTTACATACTATTCCATGAACAAATTTCCCCCTGGGATCAATAAAGTATGACTATGACTATGACTATGAGCTTCTACATCATTCTCCACAACTATCAATAAACACATTCCCTGGTATCATGGATTCTTGATTACCTGACTGGCAGACCACAGTACGTGTGCTTGCAACACTGTGTGTCTGACAGAGTGATCAGCAGCACTGGGGCTCCACAGGGGACTGTCTTGTCTCCCTTTCTCTTCACCATTTACACCTCGGACTTCAACTACTGCACAGAGTCTTGTCATCTTCAGAAGTTTTCTGATGACTCTGCCATAGTTGGATGCATCAGCAAGGGAGATGAGGTTGAGTACAGGGCTACGGTAGGAAACTTTGTCACATGGTGTGAGCAGAATTATCTGCAGCTTAATGTGAAAAAGACTAAGGAGCTGGTGGTAGACCTGAGAAGAGCTAAGGCACCGGCGACCCCTGTTTCCATCCAGGGGGTCAGTGTGGACATGGTGGAGGATTACAAATACCTGGGGATACGAATTGACAATAAACTGGACTAGTCAAAGAACACTGAGGCTGTCTACAAGAAGGGTCAGAGCTGTCTCTATTTCCTGAGGAGACTGAGGTCCTTTAACATCTGCTGGACGATGCTGAGGATGTTCTACGAGTCTGTGGTGGCCAGTGCTATCATGTTTGCTGTTGTATGCTGGGGCAGCAGGCTGAGGGTAGCAGACACCAACAGAATCAACAAACTCATTTGTAAGGCCAGTGATGTTGTGGGGATGGAACTGGACTCTCTGACGGTGGTATCTGAAAAGAGGATGCTGTCTAAGTTGCATGCCATCTTGGACAATGTCTCCCATCCACTACATAATGGACTGGGTGGGCACAGGAGTACATTCAGCCAGAGACTCATTCCACCGAGATGCAGCACAGAGCGTCATAGGAAATCATTCCTGCCTGTGGCCATCAAACTTTACAACTCCTCCTTGGAGGGTCAGACACCCTGAGCCAATAGGCTGGTCCTGGATTTATTTCATAATTTACTGGCATAATTTACATATTACTATTTAACTATTTATGGTTCTATTACTATTTATTATTTATGGTGCAACTATAACGAAAACCAATTTCCCCCGGGATCAATAAAGTATGACTACTACTACTACTACTACTACTATCTCTCCTCGCTCCCACCCCACGTTCTGCAGGAATCACTCCCTCCATGATTCACTTGTCTATTCGTCCCTCCCCAGTAATCTCCTCCTGGCATTTATCCCTGCAAGTGCTACACCTGCCCATTCACCTCTATTCATTCCTTCCAGGTGAGGCAACACTTCACCTGTGAATCTGCTTGGATCGTCTATTGTGTCAGATGCCACTTCCTCTACGCTGGTGAGACCCATTGTAAACTGGAGGACCACTTCATCGAGCACCTCTGCTCCATCTGCTAAAAATAGAACTTCTCAGTGGCCAAACATTTTAATTACAATTCCCATTTCCATTCTGACATGTCACTCCATGGCCTCCTCTTGTGCCATGATGAGGCCACCCTTGTATTCCCGTTTGGGTAGCCTCCAACCTAATGGCATTAATATCCATAAGACCATAAGACCATAAGACAAAGGAGCAGAAGTCGGCCATTCGGCCCATCCAGCCTGCTCTACCATTTTATCATGAGCTGATCCATTCTCCCACTTAGTCCCACTCTCCCGCCTTCTCACCATAACCTTTGATTCCCTGGCTACTCAGATACCTATCAATCTCTGCCTTAAATACACCCAATGACTTGGCCTCCACTGCCGCCCGTGGCAACAAATTCCATAGATTCACCACCCTCTGACTAAAAAAATTTATTTGCATTTCTGTTCTGAATGGCGCCCTTCAATCCTTAAGTCATGCCCTCTCGTACTAGACTCCCCCATCATGGGAAACAACTTTGCCACATCCACCCCGCCCATGCCTTTCAACATTCAAAATGTTTCTATGCGGTCTCCCCTCATTCTTCTAAACTCCAAGGAACACAGTCCAAGAGTGGACAAACGTTCCTCATTTGTTAACCCTCTCATACCCGGAATCATTCTAGTGAATCTTCTCTGTACCTTCTCCAACGTCAGCACATCCTTTCTTAAATAAGGAGATCAAAACTGCCCACAGTATTCCAAGTGGGGTCTCACCAGTGCCTTATAGAGCCTCAACATCACATCCCTGCTCCTATACTCTATTCCTCTAGAAATGAATGCCAACATTGCATTCGCCTTCTTCACCACCGACTCAACCTGGAGGTTAACTTTAAGGGTACCCTGTACGAGGACTCCCAAGTCCTGTTGCATCTCTGAACTTTGAATTTTTTCCCCATTTAAATAATAGTCTGCCCGTTTATTTCTTCTGCCAGAAAGTGCATAACCATACGCTTTCCAACATTGTATTTCATTTGCCACTTCTCTGCCCATTCTTCCAATCTATCCAAGTCTCTCTGCAGACTCTCTGTTTCCTCAGCACTACTGGCCCCTCCACCTATCTTCGTATCGTCAGCAAACTTAGCCACAAAGCCATCTATTCCATAATCCAAATCGTTGATGTACAATGTAAAAAGAATATCAAACTCTCCTTCCAGTTAAAAAAATTCTTTTTCCCATTCTAGCTTCATACAACTTCTCAGCAGTTTATCACTTCCCCCAGGTCCCCTCCTCCTTCCCTTTCTCCTATGGTCCACTCTCCTCTCCTATCAGATTCCTTCCTCTCCAGCCCTTTATCTTTCCCACCCACCTGGCTTCACCTATCACCTTCTAGGTATCCTCCTTCCCTTCCATCCACCTTTTTATTCTGGCATCTTCCCCCTTACTTTCCAGTCCTAAAGAAGAACCTTGGCCCAAAACATCAACAGTTTATTTAAGTCAAGTTTATTGTCATTTAACTATGTCTATGTATATAATGTATATAACCATATCATGCCTATAGAAACGAGACAATGTTTCTCCAAACCAGGGTGTAAAGTGCAGTAGTACACATAACACATATAATATAACTTATGAAGGCAAGGATAAAATCTACAGATGAATCACACATAAATAACAAACTAAAGTGTATTAATATTAAATATTGTACAGGAACAGATTAACAAGTGACACTCTGAATATCATTTCCATGGATGCTGCCTGACTTGCTGAGTTCCTCCAGTGTGTTGTGTGCATTGCTTTGGATTTCCAGCATTTGCAGATTTTCTCGTGTCTATTCTATAATGCTATGCTTTTCCACTGCATCTAACCCATGGTCAATAGGTTCTAGCCTCTTATCTGATCCTTATCCAAGTCACTATTGAGCATGAATATTGAGACTATTGTTTCTAGTCATGCATCTAACTTTCTAGTAGATGGCATGATCAATATAAGTTTGCATTGTTGACTATCCTTATGAGGGTAGATACTAAGTCAACCCTATACAATAGGTATATTTTAGAAATATATTAGTACAAAGGGCTGTGGGATAGCTCATTGTTGGCCAAAAGACACTCTTGACACCAGCTTTGCTGGGAATGTAGAACCATGATTATGATAAATATTGTATTAATTCTATATTTGTTTTTTTTTGTTATAGTCGTAGAGTCATAGAAGAGTACAGCACAAAAAACAGACTCTTTGGCCCATCTCATCCATGCCGAACCATTTCAACATTGACCTGCATCAGGACCAAAGCCCTCCATGCCCAATATACCTATCCAAACTGCTCTTAAACTTTGAAATCGAGCTCACATGCACCACTTGTGCTAGCAGATCGTTCCACCCTCTCATGACCCTCTGACTGAAGAAGTTTTCCATTAAACTTTTCACCTTTCACCCTTAACCCATGACCTCTGATTGTAGTCCCACCCAACCTCAGTGGAAAAAGTCTGCTTTCATTTATCCTATCTATACCACTCATAAGTTTGTATACCACTATCAAATCTCCTCTTAGTCTTCTCTGTTCCAAAGAATAAAGTCCTAACCTATTCAATCTTTCCTTCTAACTCATGTCCTCCAGACCAGGCAACGTCCTTGTAAATTTTCTCTATACTCTTTCATGGAAGTTTATGAGATCATAAGATATAGGTGCAGAATTAGGCCATCTGGCCTAATTCTACTGACTTCTTCCCGTATTCCTTCATTCCCTGACTCATCAAGAATCTATTGACCTCCGCTTTAAACATACATAAAGACTTGGCCTCCACAGCAGTCCATGGCAAGAATTCCACAGGTTATCACTTTGTGCATCTCAGTAAACTGTTTTTAGTACTTTACATTGAAGAACATGATGACTGCAAGAATATACAATATATTTTAAGGATTTTATCTGTCAATGTTACAAAGATAGTAGCACAATTACTGGTCTCCTGCATATAAATGAAATTTCTAAATTTAATTAGATGTTAACTTTCTTTTTAAAAGGAATTACCCAAGTTTATTGATCACTTTATTGCAAACGTCAGGCTTAAATAACATGATGGTCATCACCATAGGCAGAAATTTATTGGGGCAAATCAATATTCAACTTTGTATATTCAACTAAACATCACTTAAAACCTCTCAAGCATAAAGTAACTATACTTACAATTGTGGTGTTTGACACAAAATTACTTGTTTTTCCTGTTTCAACATTGTAGCGATTAAGATTGCCATCGTTGCCTCTATATAGGTATTCGTTATCTAAAACATTAGTGTAACAATGAAAAAATTAAAAGCATGAATATACATGCATATATATCGAATATTTTTTTTATCTTTAACGTTCCTTTCAGAGAAGGGATCCTTTCTAAGAAATAGATTTTTAAATCTTCAGTGAAGGTCAATAGTAATCTTATCCCAATATAAACTCTTCTCCATTTTTGTTTTGGGATCTGAGAATAGCTGACAAGATGAGCATTTACAGCACGTCTCTAATGATCTTTATGTTGGAGATAGTGAGCCACCTTCTTGAATTGCTGCTGTCCCTCTGGCTTGATATCCACCCAGTGTTGCTCACCATAAGACCTTGGGGCACAGTTAGGCCATTCAGCCCATTGAGTCTGTTCTGCCATTCCATCATGGCTGATATATTATCCCTCGCAATCCCAAGCTCCTGCTTTCTTCCGTTACCTTTGACACCCTGTCTAATCAAGAACCTATCACCTTCCGCTTTAAAGAAATCCAATGACTCAGTCTCCACAGCCGTCTGTGGTAATGGATTCCACAGATTCAACACCCTCTGGCTAAAGAAGTTCCTTCTCAGCTCTGTTGGAAATAGACATCATTCTATTGTGAGGTTCTGCCATCTGATCCGAGACTCCCCTACTGCAGGAAACATCCTCTCCACATCCAGTAGGTTTCAGTGAGATCCACCCTCATCCTTCTAAACTCCAGTGAGTAGATCAAACATTCCTGATACGTTAACCCTTTCATTCCCTGAATCATTCTTGTGAACTTCCTCTCAACCCGCTCCAATGCCAGCATAATTTTTTTCTCAGATTAGAGGCCCAAATCTGTTCACAGTACTCCCAGTGTGGTCTGACCAATGCCTTGTAAAGGCCCAGCAGTACATCTTTGCTTTTATCCTCCCTTTTGGGGAGGTAGTTCCAGGATTAAACCCAGCTATGATGGAAATAGCAGTGATATTCTTCCAGATCAAGTGTCCTGTACGACTTGGAGATTTCAGATGGACTGAGGTATTGTCTGGTTGACTGTGGTTTTACTATTATTCTATGTATATGCAAGGTCTGGGCCTTAAAGCCACTGTGTTGCCTAGCAGGCGTTGAGGGCTGGTGGACTGATGATATCGATGGGCTGGAGGGTTCTGGCTATATATATTTACATATTCATTATGTAATTACATCATTGCAGAAGAATCCTCCCAGAGAGCCAGAGTGGTCTCACAGCCAACAGGAGCACCACCAGCATGGTATTTGTTCTCAGGCAGCTCCAAGAGAAACGTCGGAACAGAACAAAGGATTGTACGTGACGTTTGTCGACCTTACCAAAGCGTTTGATACCATGAGTAGGGAAGGACTCTGGCAAATCGTGGAATGTCTGGGATGCCCCCCAACGTTCCTCAGCATGGTCATTCAGCTACATGACGATCAGAGTGGCCAAGTCAGACACAACAGCGACCTCTCAGAACCCTTCCCAATAGGCAATGGAGTAAAGCAAGGCTGTGTCCTCGCGCCGACTCTCTTCACCCTCTTCTTCAGCATGATGCTCGAAAGGGCCACAGAAGACCTTGATGACGAAGACGGTGTCTACATCCGATACCACACCGATGGCAGCCTATTCAACCTGAGGCGACTACAATCCCACACCAAGACATTGGAGCAACTCATCCGAGAGCTACTCTTCGCCGACGATGCTGCCCTTGTTACCCACACAGAGACAGCCCTGCAGCGTATAACATCCTGCTTCGCAGTGTTACATGCTCAAGGAGATCTGTTTTTTTTGTGAGAATGATGTAATGGTCTTTTGGAGGTCACCTGATGTGATTTTCCCACCGATGTGAGGTCACGTGATGACATGTGCCCCGTGACTATATAAGGGTCGACCCAGGTGATGCAGAGGTTTTTTTTTCAGTTTGTAGATTTCCAGGTAGAACGTGCTGTATCTCCGTTTCTGTTGTGTGTTTGCTTTTGGTGACGCAGTTTCATTTTTAAAACGGAGTGTGCGTTCTTTTGCAAAATACCATATTATTTGGACTGGAAATTTTTGCTAGATGTGTTGATTTACTCAATTCCAACATTAGAAGGGAGAGTGAAGAATTTATTGCAGTTACAGGATCGAAGGATCGAGAGGAGTCGGCATCGTTTGGCAGTTTAATAAAGGATCGACCTTATTGAGTCTTCGTTGGAGGAGTAGCTACCTGCATCGAGGATAACTCTTGCCAAAAAGAGCAAGGAGTTCATGCAAAAAGGTGCTCTCTGTCTCTCTAAAGGAACTTAAGGTCAGTTGATTTAAACTGTTTATATTCGGCATCGTGAATCCTGTGGACAGAACCAGCAGTAAAGTTGCGTCTGTGAAGAAATCCTTCTCCAGAGAAGTCTCTCCCAATTAAACGTGTAAGTCTGATGGACTTTCAAAGTTATCGCTTTAAGAACTATATCTGACTGTATCGCTTTAAGAACTGTTTTTGCATTTAATGCTTTAAGAACCAGAGCTGAGCGGTGAGTTGGTGAACGGCTGCATATCTGTTAACTTCCGGTTAAAGTTTTCGTTTGTTTTTTTCCCCTTATCATTTATCCGTGTTTAGTAAATGTTTGGTTGTTTTTATATAACCTGTCTCAATTGATATTCATTGTTGCCGTTTATGTAACAGCAGAGACTGCCGAGCTCTTCGGGCTGCAAGTCAGCTTGAAGAAGACAGAAGTTTTCCATCAGCCCACACCTCAGGAAGATTACCACCCTCCCTGCATCACCATCGGTGAGGTAGAGCTGAAGACAGTCCACCAGTTTAGCTACCTGGGGTGCACCATCTCGTCAGATGCCAAGACCGACAAAGAGATTGACAACAGACTGGCAAGGGCAAACAGAGCATTCGGCAGGCTGTACAAAAGAGTCTGGAACAACAAGCATCTGAAGAAAGACACAAAGATCAGCGTGTACGGAGCCGTTGTACTGACCACCCTCCTGTACAGCTCCGAGTCGTGGGTCACCTACCGTCAACCACCTATGACTCCTTGAGCGTTTCCACCAGCGCTGCCTCCGCACCATCCTCAACATCCACTGGAGTGACTTCATCACCAACATCGAAGTCCTCCAACAGGCGGAGGTCACCAGCATTGAGGCCGTGCTGTTGAAGATGCAGCTGCGCTGGGCAGGGCACGTGTCCAGGATGGAGGATCATCGCCTGCCCAAGATTGTGCTGTATGGCGAACTCTCCACTGGCCACCGTGACAGAGGGGCACCGAAGAAGAGGTACAAGGACTCTCTGTAGAAATCCCTTGGTGCCTGTCACATTGACCATCGCCAGTGGTCTAATTTAGCCTCCAATCGCGAGGCCTGGGGACACACCATTCACCAGTCTGTCTCCTCCTTCGAGAACGCACGCAGGGCTGGCGTTGAGGACAAAAGGAGAAGGAGGAAGAACCGTGACACAGCAGCACCAAACCCAGAACAGAATTTCCCTCACAGCCGCTGTGGCCGGACCTGCCTGTCCCGTATTGGCCTCGTCAGTCACCAGCAAGCCTGCAGCAGATGTGGGCAGCCCCCTTCCTAAATCTTCGTTCACGAAGCCAAGCCATGATTTACATATTCTGCATTGTTGTATTTTTATTGAAATTTTATATGGGTTTGTTGACTTGCAGGTGCGAGGACTGGGCATCAAGCTGTGCCATCGTGTTGGCAGGTTGTGGGCAAGGTGACTCTTATTACATGACTGTGATCCTGAGTGTGACTGTTGGTAATGTGTCTCCGCACCTTGGCCCCATGGTAACGCTGTCTCGTGAGTGAATCCGGTCCAGGAACCCGATGGCTTAGGCCACGGCTGTGGAGTCCGTAATTCAGTGCTGAGGTGAGTGAATCCAGTCAGGAGCCCTGCAGCTGCTGAATAACAATGATGCCCAAACCTGGTGGTGTGGATGAAAGACCCCTGCATCACGCAGTCTAATCTCAATATGGCACTGGCGATATACGGCAGCATTCAGTTGGCAGCTCACAAAACAACCAGCTATTATACTAATAAGCATAGTTCTGTATTTCAGTTTCACCAAGATGGTGTTTTGTTACTTTCAGTACTGTTCCTAGCAATCCTTCTGTACTCTCACGGAGCTGGTGTTCATTCTAAGACTTTATGGTAATGATAGACTGAGGGCCATGAAGTTACAGATTGTGATACTGTACATTCTTATTACTGATGATGTTCCACAGGAGCTCAGAGATACCTAGTTTTAATCTGCCAGATTTCTTCTGAGTGTAACACACTTGTAGTGTCACAAAATATAATGGATGAATGTCCCCATTGTAGCAGGACAAAGATTGTTCATTGGTCATTTCCATTAAAGCTAAGGACAGATGCAGCTGCCACTGAGAGGCTGGTAAGGATGAGATTAAGTAGTTTTATTGCTTATATTTTTCACTCGTTACCTGCTGTAAACCCAGTCTGGCAACAGGATTGCAGCTCAGTCAATGGTCATGCTTTCAATCGAATCCACTCCTGAATTATGGACACAGACATTAAAACCAAACGACACAGGGGCAGAATCAGGTCATTTAGCCCATTGAGTCTGCACTGCTATTTCATCAGGGCTGATCCAGTTCCCTCTCAATTCCCATTCTCCTTCCTTCTTCCCATATCCTTTCATGCCCTGACTAATCAGAACGTATCAACCTCTGCCAAAATATACCCAATAATCTGCTCCCACAGCCACCTGTGGCAATGAATCCACAGATTCACCACCCGCGGACTAAAGAAATTCTTCCTCATCTCTTTTCTAAATGGACGCCCCTTTTTTCTGAGGCTCTGCCTTCTGGACTCAGCTACTATGGGAACCATCTTCTCCACATCCAGTCTATCTAGGCCTTTCAACATTCAATGAGATCCACCCCGTTCTTCTAAATACCAGTGAGTAGATGTCCAGAGACATCAAATGCTCCTCATATGATAACCCTTTAATTCCCAGAATCACTCTTGTGTACCTTTTCTGAACCCTCTTCAACATAAGCACAACCTTTTTTGATAAGGGGACCAAAACTGTTCACAATCCTCCTAGTGAGTCCTCATCGATACATTATAATGCCACAGTATTACATCCTAGCTTTTAAATTCAGTCCAAATGAATGCTAATATTGCATTTGCTTCCTCACCACTGATTCAACACACAAGTTAACTTCTTGGGAATCCTGCATGAGGACACCCAAGTCCCTTTACACTTCCGATATTTTAATTTTCTCCCAAGTGAGAAAATAGTCTACGCTTTTGGTTCTTCTACCGAAGTGCATGACTATACATTTTCCAACAGTGCGTTCCATCTGCCACTTCTTTGCCCATTCTCCTAATCTAAGTTCTCCTGCCACCTCCTTGCATGTTCAACATTACTTGCTCCTCAACCTATCTTCATATTGTCCACAAATGTGGTCATAAAGCCATCAATTCTGTCATACAAATCATTGACAACAATGACCACCATGGAACACCACTAGTCAATGGCAGCCAATCTGAAAAGGATCCTTTTATTCCCACTCTTTGCTTCCTGCCAATCAGCCAATGCTTTATCCATGCAAGTACCTTTCCTGTAATATCATGGGCTCTTATCTTGTTTAGCGGCCTTATGTGTGACACTTTGTTAAAGACCTTCTGAAAATCCAAGCACACAACATGCATCAATTCTTCTTTGTCCACCCTGCTTGTTATTTCCTCAAAGAATTCCAACATATTTATCAGGCAACATTTTCCCTTAAGGGAACAATGCTGACTTTAGCCTATTTTGCCATGTGCCTCTAAGTACCCCGAGAGCTTATCCTAACCAATCAACTCCATCATCTTCCCACCACTGAGGTCAGATAACTAGCCTATAATTTCCTTTCTTCTGCCTCCCTCCCCTTCTTGCAATTTTCCAATCTTCTGGAACCATGCCAGCATCTACTGATTCTTGGAAGATTACTAATGTCTCCACAATCTCTACATCTACCTCTTTCAGAACCCTGTGGTGTAGTTCATCTGGACCAGGCGACTGACCCACCTTCAGACACAAACAAGAGAAAATCCACAGATGCTGGAAAACTGAGCAACACACACAAGATGCTCAAGGAAATCAGCAGGCCAGGTGGCATCTAGGAAAAGAGTACAGTTGATGTTTCAGCCCGAAACATCAACTGTACTTTTTTTCCTAGAAGTTGCTTGGCCTGCTGGGTTTCTCCAGCATTTTGTGCATGTTCCTACCTTCAGACATTTCAGCTTTCCAACACCTTCTCCCTCGTAATGGCAATTGTGCTCACTTCTGTTCCCTGACACTTTTGAACTTCCAGCATACTGCTAATGTCTTCCATAGTGAAGACTGATACAAAACTCGTATTCAATTCATCTGACATTTCCTTGTTCCCAATTATTACCTCTCCAGCAACATTTTCCAGAGGTCTAATATCCACTCTCAACTTTCTATTATTCTTTATACATCTGAAGAAACTTCTGGTATCCTTGTTGATATTATTGGATAGTTTACCTTCACATTTTATCTTATCCCTCCTTATGGCATATTTAGTTGCTTTCTGTTGGTTTTTAAAATATTTTCCATCCTCTAACTTCTCCATAATTTTTCTTCTATTATTTTTCTTCTCTTTTTCTTTCATGATGTTTTTGACTTCACTTGTCAGCCACTGATGCATCATCCTGCGTTTGGAATACTACTTCTTCTTTAGGATGTATCTACCCTGCACTTTCCAAATTACTTCCAGAAACTTCTGCCGTTGCTGTTCTGCTGTCATTCCTGCTAGTGTCCCCTTCCAGTCATCATTGGCCAGCTCATCTTTCATGCCTCTGTAATTCCCTTTACTCCACTGTAATACTGTTACATCTGACTTTAGTTCCTCCCTTTTAAATTGCATGGTGAATTCTATCATACTACAATATCTGCCTCCTAAGGGTCCTGTAACCTAAGTTCCCTGTTCAAATCCTGATCATTACACAACACCCAATCCAGAATAACCTTCCCCTGAGTGGGCTCAACCGCAAGCTACTCTGAAAAGCCTTTTCATAGACATTCTACAAATTCTCTCTCTTGGGATCCAGCACCAACCTGATTTTCCCAGTCTACCTGCATATTGAAATCCCTTATGACTACCCTTGTTTATCTCCGATTGTAATATGTACCTCACATCCTGGCTACTGTTCAGAGTGCTGTATATAGACAATAGACAATCAGTGCAGGAGTAGGCCATTCAGCTCTTCGAGCCAGCACCACCATTCACTGTGATCATGGCTGATCATCCACAATCAGTATCCAGTTCCTGCCTTATCCCCATACCCTTTGATTCCGCTATCTTTAAGAGCTCTATCCATCTCTTTCTTGAAAGCATCCAGAGTCCTGGCCTCCACAGCCTTCTGGGCCAGAGCATTCCATATATCCACCACTCTCTGGGTGAAAACGTTTTTCCTCAACTCCGTTCTAAATGGCCTACCCCTTATTCTTAAACTGTGGCCTCTGGTTCTGGATTCACCCATCAGTGGGAACATGCTCTCTGCCTCCAGCATGTCCAATCCCTTAATAATCTTATATGTTTCAATAAGATCCCCTCTCAGCCTTCTAAATTCCAGGGTATACAAGCCCAGTCGCTCCAATCTTTCAACATGTGACAGTCCTGCCATCCCGGGAATTAACCTTGTGAACCTACGCTGCACTCCCTCAAATTTGGAGACCAAAACTGCACACAGTACTCCAGGTGTGGTCTCAGCAGGGCCCTGTACAGCTGCAGAAGGACCTCTTTGCTCTTATACTCAATTCCCCTTGTTATGAAGGCCAGCATGCCATTTGCTTTCTTCACTGCCTGCTGTACTTGCATGCTTGCTTTCAGTGACTGATGTACAAGAACACCTAGATCTCGTTGTACTTCCCCTTTTCCTAACTTGACTCCATTTAGATAATAACCTGCCTTCCTGTTCTTACCTCACATTTATCCACATTAAACTGCATCTGCCATGCATCTGCCCACTCACCCAGCCTGTCCATGTGTATATTTCACATCAGGGTCTTTTTACCTTGCAACTTCTTAACTCTGCCCATAAGATTCAACATTTTCCGATCCTCTTTCGAAGGATTTGATTTAATTTATCACCAACAGAGCCACACCACGCCCTCTCCATACCTGCCTGTCCTTTTGATACAATGTGTGTCCTTGGATGTTAAGCTTGCTACAATGATCTTCTTTCAGCCATGATTCAGTAATGCCCAAAATGTTATACTTACCAAATTCATCTAAAAGTTAATCTACCGTATTCAGTACACTGAGTGCATTCAAATAAAATACCTTCAGTCCTATATTCATCACCCCTGTTGTTGTCCCCCTGTTACACTGCAGCTCGTTACACTGCAACTCATCTCACTGACTGCAATTTTGCCCATTCATCTGCCTGTTCTTCCTGACCATCTCACTACACACTGCCTGTGCTTGTATATCAACAGCCCCATCCTCAGCCCTATCACTCCAGTTCCCATCCCCCTGCCAAATTGGTTTCAAACCTCCCTAACAGCTCCAGCAAACCTGCCTGCAAGGATATTGGTCCCCCTTGGGTTCAGGTCTAACCCGTACACATTGTGCCATCCCCAGAAGAGATCCCAATGATCCAGAAATATGAACCCCTGCCCCCTGAACCAGTTCCTCATCCACGCATTCATTTGTCAAAACGTCCTGTACTTACCCTCATCGGAGCATGGCACAGGCAGCAATCCAGAGAATACTACCTTGGAGGTTCTACTTTTCTGCTTTCTACCCAACTCCTTAAATTCTCTCTTCAGGTCTTCATCCCTTTTCCTACCCATGTCACTGATACCAGTATGTACTAAGATTTGGAGCTGCTCATCCTTCCCCCTTTAGAATGCCGTGGACCCAATCCAAGACGTCCTTGACCCTGCTAACTGGGAAGCAACATATCACCCAGGTGTCTCTTTCACGTCCAAAGAATCTTGTGTCTACTCTTCTAACTATGGTATCACCTATCATTACTGCAGTCTTCTGCTCCCACTTCCCTCCTGAACCACAGTGCCAGATTCAATGCTAGAGATCTGGTCACTGCAGCTCTCCCCTGGTGTGCTGTCTCCCTCAACAGTATCTAAAGCGGTATACTATCTATTGAGCGGGACAACCTATCAAGCAGCTGCCCATTTCCTTTCTCTCTCCTGACAAGTCACCAGAGTATATTCTGCGAATTGGTTACTTCCATGACACCGACTATGTATTAAAAGAGGAGCACTCATTCATCAGCTGAAGGAGAATGTAAGGTGGTAATCAGGAGATCTCCCTGGTCATGTTTGACTGAATGCCATGAAACCATATGAGGTCTGGAGTCAACGTTAAAGACTTCAAGAATTGCTGGCCCCTGCCTAACCCACGTTTATATGACTGTGCTGACACCTCTGGTAGGTGTACCCTTCAGGTGGGACCTGACATACTTTGAATTACACTGAAGGAGCCTGGTTCATTAGAACTAGTACTGGTACATTAAAACTAGAGGGCACAGCTTCAAAATTGAGGGTGACCTTTTAGAACAGAAGTAAGGAGGAATTTTTTAGCCAAAGAGTGGTGAATCTGTGGAATGCTCTGTCACGGACTGCGGTGGAGGCCAGGTCCAATGGTATATTCAAAGCGGAAGTTGATAGATTCCTGACTGCTCAGGGCATCAAGGGATATGGTGAGAGTGAAGGCGTATGGGGTTGAATGGGATCCAGGAACAGCTATGATGAAAAGGTGGAGCAGACTTGATGGGCTGAATGGCCTAATTCTGCTTCTATGTTTTATTGCCAGTCCATCATGGCTGATTTATTATCCCTCTCAACACCATTCTCCTGCATTCTCCCTATAACTTTTGATGCCCTGATGAAGCATGAACATGTCAGCCTCTGATTTAAATATAGTCAATGACTTGACCTCTACAGCACAGCCGTTTGTGGCAATAAATCCTAAAGATTCACCATCCTCTGGCTAAAGAAACTCCTTCTCATCTCTGTTCTAATCGAGGTCCCTCTATCCTGAGGCTGTGCCCTCTGGTCCCAGAGTCATCCACTGTAGGAAACGTCCTCTTCCCATCCACTCTGTCCAGGCGCTTTAAAATCCAATAGGCTTCAATGAGATCCACCCTTATTCATCTAAATTCCAGTAAGAACATGCCCACAGACATCAAATGCTCCTTATACGAATAACCCTTTCATTCCCAGAATCATTCTCATGAACTTTCTCTGAACCCCCGCCAATGACAGCACATCGTTTCTTAGATAAAGTCCCCTAAACTGCTCACAACACTCCAGGTGTGGTATGACCAATGCCTTGTAATGCTTTTTATCTATCTTTGCTCTTATGTTCTAGCCCTCTTGAAATGAATGCAAACACTGCATTTGCTTTCGTTACCACTGCAAGTTAACCTTTAGAGAATCCTGCACATGGACTTTGCACCCCTGACTTTCAATCCGTTGCTTCTTTGCCTGTTCTCCCAACCTGTCCGATACCTTCTGCAGACTCCCTGCTTCCTCAACACTACCCCGTCCACCTTTCTTTGCATCACCTGCAAATCTGGCCACAAATCCATCAATCCATTATTCAAATCATCAATATATAATGTGAAAAGAAGTGGTCCCATTTCCGACCCCCTGCTGAACAGCAGTCACCAGCAGCCAAGCGGAATAGGCCCTCTTTATTCCCATTCTGCCTCCTGCCAGTCAGCCAATCTTCTATCCATGCTAGTATCTTTCCTGTAATACCATGCGCTCTCATCTTGTTAAGCAGCCTCATGTGTGGCAGCTTGTCAAAGGCCTTCTGAAAATCCAAGTAAATAGCATCCACTGACTCTCCGTGTCTATCCTGCTTGTTATTTCCGTGAGAATTCCAACAGATTTGTCAGGCAAGATTTCCCCTTAAGGATACATTATGACTTTGTCCGACTTTATCATATACCTCCAAGTACTGTGAAACTTCACCCTTAATAATGGACTCCAACATTTTCCCAACCACTGAGAATTGAGTGAAATTTGCAATTTTCCTGTTCTGCAAAAATATTCTAGAACCTAGTGATTCTTGAAAGATTATTATAATGCCTCCACAATCCCTTCAGGTACCTCTTTCAGAACCCTGGGGTGTATTTCCATCTAGTCCAGGTGACGTGTCTACCTTCAGACTTTTCAGCTTCCCAAGAACTTTCTCCCTTGTAATCGCAACTACACTCACTCATGAGCCCTGACCCTCTCGAATTTCTAGCATCCTGCTAATGTTTTAGAACCATAGAACATTCGACCCTTCTAGTCCGTGCTGAAACTTTTTTCTGTTTTTCATGTTGAAGATTAATACAAAATACTTATTCAGTTTGTCTGCCATATCTTTGCCCCCATTACAACTCTCCAGCATCATTCTCCAGCAATCTGATATCCACTCTTACCTCTCTTTAACTCTTTAAATAGCTGGAAAACAAATTTGGTATCCTCTTATGTATTACTGGCTAACTTACCTTCATATTTCATCTTTTCTCTCCTTATGGCTTTCCTAGTTTCTTTCTGTTGGTTTTTAAGCTTACCTTTCCTCTAATGTCCCACTAATTTTTGGTATATTACACACCCTTTCTTTTGCTATTATGCTCTTTTTGACTTCCCTTGTCAGCTATGGACATCTCAATTTCCCTCAGAGTACTTCTTCACCTTTGTAATGCATCTATCCTTTCAAATTGCCCCCAGAGCCACCAGCTATTGCTGTTTTGCTGTCTTTCCTGATTATATCTCCTTCCAATCAACTTCAACCAGTTTCTTTCTCATGCTTCTGTAATTCCTTTTATTCCACTGTAATATTGATACATCAAACTTTATCTTCTGCAGGGTGAATTCTTTCATATTATACTCACTTTCTCTTAAAGGTTTCTTTACCTTAAGATCCCAAATGAACTCTGGCTTATTACATAACACCCAATCTAGAATTACCTTTCCCCTAGTTGGCTCAACCACAAACTGCTCCAAAAACCCATCTCATAGGCTTTTACAAACTTCGTCTCTTGGGATCGAGCACCAACCTGATTGTCCCAATCCACCTGCATATTGAAATCCTCCATTACTACATAACATTGCCCTTTTTACATGCCTTTTCTATCACCCATTGTAATTTATATCCCATATCCTAGCTACCATTAAGAGGCCTGCATATAACTCCCATCAGGGTCTTTTTACCCTTGCAGTTCCTTAACTCTATTCACAATTCTACATCTTCCAATCCCATGTCATATTTTTCCTAAGGATTTGATTTGATTTTTAATCAACAGAGCCTCCCCATCCCTCTTCATACCTGCCTGTCCTTTCAAAACAAGGTATATCCTTGGATATTAAGCTCCCAACTATAATCTTCTTTCAGCTGTGACCCAATGATGCCCAAAAAGTCATACCTGCCAATCTCTCAATGCACTACCTCAATCCATATACTGTGTATATTCAAATATAACACCTTCAGTCCTGTATCCATCATCCTTTTTTGATTTTTCATCCTGTTGTTCCTGAACTCATTTCACTGAGTGCAATTGTGCCCTATCATCTGCGTGTCCTCCTCACAGTCTCACTACACACTGCATCAACTTGTTTATCAACTACCCTATCCTCAGCCTTATCACTCAGTTTCCTATCCCCCTGTTAGTTTAGTTTAAATACTCCCCAACAGTTCTAAGGTGAATAAATCCTCAGGACCAGAATAGTGCATCTTTGGACTTTGTATGAGGCTAGAGAAGAAATTGTGGAGATACTTGCTTCATCTCATGAGATTACTGAAGACTAGAGGATGACTAATATTGTTCCTTAGGTTAAAGGTAGCAAGAACAATCCAAGGCACAACAGGTTTGTCAGCTTGACATCCATAGTGGAGAATTTGTGGAGCAAATTCTGAGGGACAGGATCTGCCAGTGTTTGGGTAGTCCAATAAGAAGTCAACATAGCTTTGTGCACAGAAAGCCACGCTTGGCAAATCTTCTGGATTTTTTGAAAAGATAATCAAGAAAAAGATGTGAGTAGGTCAGTGGATGTTATATATTTGGATTTCAACGAGGCTTTTGACAAGTTCTCACATGGTAGGTTGGTCTGGGAGATAAGGTCTCATGGCATGCAGTGAATTATAGCAAGATATATTCAAAATTGGCATGAAGGTAGGAAACAGAGGGTGATGGTTGATGGCAGATTCTCCACCTGGAGGCTTGCGACTAGTGATGTGCCTTAGAGGTTCAGGATGTCATCATGTTTGCCATGCTTCTCAATGGGACATCACAAACTGGCCAAATGTTTTCACAGTGTACACATTGAATAAAAAACAAATTTGGAATTTTTTCTAATATAAACGGCTCATAAGCATTTCATGCCATTTAACTAATGAGGTAGGAGTTCAAGATTCAAGTCAATTCTTTTATTTATTGAATTATTTGAGCAAAATGAGATCAGGAACAAAAGCAGGAGTATGTTGTTCGTGCCTGAACTAACTTTGGATCAGATTAGATTATGTTGATAATTCCCTTAAAACTTAAAGCTATGGTTGTATCCTATCTATTTATTTCACTTCACTTTTAACTAACATATTTTTGTCTTTATTTTCATGTTTGCACTTTATCCCATTGCAAAACACTTTGAACGACATTATTTGTATGAAAAGTGCTCCAGGAATAAACTTATGTCATTAGCTGCCAAATGTTATGCTGGAAGGTTAAATGGAAAGGTACAGGTTCCCAATTATTGAAGTGTTCCATCCCTGATTACTCTTTGTAGCCCTAACTGTTCATAAGTTGGAAACAAACCACAGTTTAAGAATAAGGAGTAGGCCATTTAGAACAGAGTTGAGGAAAAACTTTTTCACCCAGAGAGTTGTGGATCTGTGGAATGCTCTGCCTCAGAAGGCGGTGGAGACCAATTCTCTGGATGCTTTCAAGACAGAGTTAGATAGAGCTCTTAATAATAGCGGAGTCAAGGGATATGGGGAAAAGGCAGGAACGGGGTACTGATTGTGGATGATCAGCCATGATCACAGTGAATGGTGTGCTGGCTCAAAGGGCCGAATGGCCTACTCCGGCACCTATTGTCTATTGTCAAACAAAAACACTGTGTGCAAGAAGATCACAGACAGTGTTTGGAGAGCAAACATGAGAAAATCTGCAGACACTTGAAATCCAGGCAACGCACACAAAATGCTGGAGGAACTCAGCAGCTCAGGCAGCATCCATGGAAAAGAGTAAACTGCCAACGTTTGGGGCCAAGAACCTTCTTCAGGACTTATAGTGAGGTCTATCTGTCAATAATCACCATAATTACAAAGAAAGGTGGAGAGGCAGGTAGCGCTGAGGAAGCAGAGAGACTACAGAAGGACTTCGATTAGGAGAATTGGCAATGTAGCAGATGGAATATAGTGTCAGGAAGCATATAGTCATGCACTTTGGTAGAAGAAATAAAAATGTAGACTATTTCCTAAAAGGAGAGAAAATTCAAAAATCTGAGGTGCAAAGGGACTTGAGAGTCTGTGTGCAGGATTCCTAAAATGTTAATTTACAGGTTCAGTCTGTGGAGAGGAAGACAAATACAATGTTAGCATTCATTCAGAGAGGACTAGAATATAAATGCAAGGATGTAATCAAGGCTTTATAAAGCACTGCTGACTGCTCACTTGGAGTATTGAGAGCAGTTTTGGGCCCCTTATCTAAGAAAGGATGTGCTGCCACTGGAGAGGGCTCAAAGGAGGTTCGGGAAAACGATTATGGGATTGAAATGCTTTTCACATTAGGAGCGTTTGATGGCTCTGGGCCTGTACTTACTGGAATTCTGAAGAATGGGGTGGGGGGGGGGGGTCCTCATTGAAACTTATCGAATGTTGAAGGGCCTCGAAACAGTGGATTTTGATTGGAGGTTTCCTATGGTTGGGGCGTCTAAGACCAGAGGACACAGCCTCAGCATAGAGAAACATCCATTTAGAACAGAGATGAGGAACTTGTTTAGCCAGTGAGTGGTGAATCTGTGGAACTTTTTGCCACAGGCAGCTGAGGAGGCCAAGCCATTGGGTGTATTTAAGGCAGAGGATGACAGATTCTGGATTTGTTGGGGCATGAAGGGATACAGGGAGAAGGCAGGAGAATGGTGCTGAGAGGGAAATGGATCAGCCATGTTGACATGGCAGAACAGATTCAATGGGCCAAATGGCCTAATTCTGCTCCTCTTTCATGTGATCTTACTTGAACAGTGGGTCCACCCTCCCTACCAACAAGGAGATACTCCCAGTGAACAACATAGTTTTAAACACATTTTATTTTCTGTGAAATTCAAACAAATAGTTCTTGACATAGACTCAAAAGTCAAAGAGGATTTTTAACATATAAGGAATTTACAAATTACACAAGATTACTAAATACCAAAGGATTTCCAAACACTGGGGCAATTCTTACAAACCTAAGAGATATACCAGTAAGTCACATATGTCTCATTCTAACATGTCAGTCTATGATCTCATCTACTGCTGCGATGAGCCCACACTTGGGTTGGAGGAGCAATACCTTATACTCCATCTGGGTTGTCTCCAACCTGATGGCATAGTCATCGATGTCTCAAACTTCTGGTAATTGTGCTCCCCCCTTCTCCTTCACCATTCCCCATTATCATTTCCCTCTCTTACCTTATCTCTTTACCTGCCCATCACCTCCCTCTGGTGCTCCTCCCCCTTCCCTTTCTTCCGTGGCCTCTGTCCTCTCCTATCAGATTCCCCCATCTCCAATCCTTTATCTCTGTCACCAATCCGCTTCCCAGCTCTTTACTTCACCCCTGCCCCTCTCCCGGTTTCACCTATCACCTACCATGTACCTATTCCTCGCATCCCCCTACCGTCTTACTCTGACTTCTAATCTCTTGCTTCCAGTCCTGATGAAGGGTCTCAGCCTGGAATGTCAGCTGATAACTCTTTTCGATAGATGCTGCCCAGCCTGCTGTGTTCCTCCAGAATTTTGTGGGTATTACCTTGATTTCCAGCATCTGCAGAGTTTCTCTTGTTTGTGGTTACACACAAACAAGTCGTCCACTCTGGAAATCTTAGACTGTGGAATGAATTCTGGGTCTTCTTTCTGTTACTTCTACCAATCCTGACTGACTGATTGACTGACATTTATACTGTTTTGCTGTTAGTTGACATCATCTGCATGTGATGTTTTTCAGTTACATTTATCAGGTGAATGCAATGTTTATTTAGACCAACATGTTTCTCTTGATGTGGTCATGGGCCAATGGGAACCTCATTGTTCTCTTGTTTACAACAAGAGCCAAAGCAAGAATTATTGGTTCAAAGTGTGACTTAGTCAACAAGAACTCTGACCCTTGGAAGGTTATGTTACTGTGCAAGAAAGCTGAGGTTAGCAATAAGCTTCTTGGGCCCTGAAAAGTGAATATCATTCATAAAACCATACCAGTCTTCATCCACACAGTTCCACTTCAATTTTTAACCCTTTGACAACTTTGAAGTCAGTGTAATTACGATGTAAAACTATCAACTATTAATGATTACCTGATATCCAATTCAGGGAATATGATCTGTAAGAGTACATCCCGTTCAAGTAGTCATCTAAGGTAAATTTTCGACGCTGATCTTTTTCCTTGTCTCCTGATTTTAAAAAAAAGTTATTTTCAATATGAATGACCAACTTTGAGAGATTTCTAGACAACTAGCTCACACTAACTATTTAATAATTTTCCAATGTTCAGGCATTATTCTGGAGTTGGGATATATAACACAATGTTAACTTCAGCAACCAATCCTTAAACCTGAACGTGGATTGTAGATTAAATTTAAATTAGTTTAGTTCCTAGACCTCTGGACTTCAGTTAATTTAAAAAAAAAGACAACACTGATTAACATTCATTTTTGGGTGTCTGGAGTGTGGGTGCAAAGATGGATGTTTGAAAATTATATGTAATTCAAAGGAAGCATTGTAGGTACATCGTAACTATAAAATTGTCCTTTGATCTTTCGCATATAAAATGTCATGTAATATTGGATCGAACAGGCCTCTTCCCCTAAAGAGTGCTTCACTTTGTCAAATAAAAGACTACTTTAAATCTACCCACTGCCTCTCTCTGGTGACTTTGTTCACATTACAATCTATACCTTGTCATTCCGGTGCAGTGTAGCAATGCATCAGAGAGGAACAAATGGCCATTTTGTCATTGCCTTCTTTACAGTCAATGTTGGTATTACTCCCAAAATCTTAAAGCTTAAATCAGTTACCTCCATATTTTGTTGGCTAAAATATGTTGATAAATCCTTCTTTTCAAACCTCAGGTTCAGGAAATCATCAGCCACATTCCATTTTAAGCTTGCACTGTGGCCCAAATTTGGTGGGATAAGGAAAAGAAATCTGGAAATGCTGTTGTGACGTACCCCTGACCATGTGTTTTCTTAAGGTTTACATGGGGCCACTGTCAGTGTCTTTCTGGAGCATGTGACTGACTGAAATGATCAAATGCATATAATCTGCAATATGCTTTTGAAAGATCAAGATGGGGAGCAAACAATTTTTAGGAAGTAGATTGCCAGAGCTTGGCTGTGTGTTTTTTGGAGACTGGGAATAGGTGGGTGCTGTGTTTTTAGCAGATCAGGGGTGGGAAGACTGGAAAACTGAGGTTCAAAGTTCAAGGTACATTACAACTCTGAGATTCGTCTTCTCCAGACAGTCATTCAAGGAAAAACATCAAGCCCTCCCCCAACCTTCCCACGTGCAAAAAACAAATTATGCAGATGGCAACAAGAACATCAAACCCTAAATCCACCTTGCAGAAAAAATAAACAAATTATGCAATAGGAAGAAATAGAGCATCAGAGACCAAAAGTGGTTTCCATAGGTAGGCAGAACTCAGATCGTGACATCATGAAATAGCCTTAGGATGGCAGGAATTGTTTTAGTGTGGGAGAGGACAAAACATAATTAAGTGATTTACTCACCATGAAGATCTCCTAATCTAACACTGTAGAAGGAAGACTACATTGTCCCAGGATTCTCCATTGACAGGAGTCCCAGGACAATGCGATTCAATATCCCTTCCAGTGGTGTCAAAAGAATGCCCTATGGGAAATTGTATTGTCCTGCTGCAGAAGTTGTGTCAGGGTTTTCTGAGTGATGTGGAATAAACGGGCAATGATTGTTACTATATTTCATACTCTAACAGAGATTCCCAACCTGGTATCCACAGACACCTCTGTTAATAAAAAAGGTTTGGAACCCCTGCAATTGCCAAGTGTTTTTTTCCAGTATAAACTGATGCAACAAGCAGAGCAGTTGGTAATATACGTACACATTCAGGAATTTCATATAGTTTTTCTTTCACTTCCAGCCAAAGGAGTAGGAAGTCTTTGCATTTCACATAATCTCTGTTGCATTATCACAATCTACAAGCTGAAACTACTCACTGGTGTCTGCCTCTTCCACTCAGTGTTTTAAAGAGTTTTATACTAATGGCATCCTCAAATCCTCCTACCAATTGCTTCACATCTATCCCTACCGGTTTTGACCCATCTGCTAATTGATCTATACCTTATAGAACAGGGCATTCTGCTGTAAGGTTAGCTAACTCTAATATTAATTCTGTCTTTTTCTTTCTCTCTCTTTCTGCAGACGATGTCTGGTCCACTGGGTATTTCTAGTACTCTCATTTTAGTTCACATTTCATAACATCCCTGACCTGCACATCATAGCTGTAACATTGTTTTCACTTGCTGTACCCTCACAGGAGTGCCTGAGCAATCGTAGCCTTACCCTAACAAAGAGATTCCCTTTGTCTTTTCTGATTCTCTTCCATCCTCACAGCGACTAAAAGCTAACTCATTTTCTCTCTTTTCATGTTCTGATGAAAGAATATCAAATTCATCTCTTTGCCCTTTTGCAAAAATTACCTCACCTGCTGAGAGGATTTTCTGTTTTAAGTCAGGCATGATCTTCCATTAAAATCCATGTTCGCTGTCTCGGATTAATCTGTGCCTTTGTAAGTAAAGGCTTATATTATCTCTTGGAAGGGATTCCAGATGCTCGATCCCCACTGAGGCTGAACTAACTGGCTTTTTAAAAAAATATATATAATCATTTCTGTTTTTGCACAGTTTTAATCTATTCAATATACAGATATACTCATTGTAATTGATTTACATTTTTTTCTTCTTTCTACATTACGCGTTACATTGTATTGCTGCTGCTAAGTCAACAAAGTTCACGGACACATGCCAATGATAATAAACTTGATTCTGAACACGAGGAATTCTGCAGATGCTGGAAATTAAAGCAACACACATCAAAATTGTGTCTTGGCACGAAACGTCGACTGTACCGCTTCCTAGAGATGCTGCCTGGCCTGCTGTGTTCACCAGCAACTTTGATGTGTGAAACTTGATTCTGATTCTGATTACATACTTACTCAATATTTCCTTTAGAAAAATTGGTACAACTCCAGCGGTCTTGTTGCCAGGAATAACTGAAAAATCATTGGTGCATGGTACCATAGTGGTTAGCACAGCACTTTACAGTACTGCCTGTAAAAAGTTTGTACATTCTCCCCGTGACTGCATGGGTTTCCTCCGGGTGATCTTGTTTCCTCCCACACTCCAAAGACCCACTGATTGGTAGGTTAATTGGTGATTGCAAATTGCCTCATGATTAGGCTTTGAATAAATCGGGGAATAGTTGGGTGGCGTGCCTTGAAGGGCCAGAAGGACCTATTCTGTGCTGCATCTCAATAAATACATTTTTAAAAATAATGGTCAGTGAATCCTCAGTTTTTTTTTTCTTTCTATACTTCAATCTGGACTTTATGTTAGTCCATTTTCAAAGGTGCCATCCTCGTTAATACTTGCTCTTTTATGACAGTAACTCATCCAATGTTTCACAGTCATCTGCCTTAACTGCAACATCGGCATTGAACCCCTCTTTTGGGAAGACATTTGTCATCTTTATCATTGATCTGGATGATAATGTGGTTAAATGGATCAGCAAATTTATGGATGACACCAAGAGTGGGGATGTAGTGGACAGTAAGGAAGGCTTTTAAGGCTTACGGAGGGAAAAATAGATTGAAAAATGGCAAACAACAGGAATCCTGCAGATGCTGGAAATTCAAGCAACACACATCAAAGTTGCTGGTGAACGCAGCAGGCCAGGCAGCATCTCTAGGAAGAGGTACAGTCGACGTTTCAGGCCGAGACCCTTCGTCAGGACTAACTGAAGGAAGAGTGAGTAAGGGATTTGAAAGTTGGAGGGGGAGGGGGAGATCCAAAATGATAGGAGAAGACAGGAGTGGGAAGGATGGAGCCAAGCGCTGGACAAGTGATAGGCAAAAGGGATACGAGAGGATCATGGGACAGGAGGTCCGGGAAGAAAGATGGGGGGAGGACCCAAAGGATGGGCAAGGGGTATAGTCAGAGGGACAGAGGGAGAAAAAGGAGAGTGAGAGAAAGAATGTGTGTATAAAAATAAGTAACAGATGGGGTACGAGGGGGAGGTGGGGCATTAGCGGAAGTTAGAGAAGTCGATGTTCATGCCATCAGGTTGGAGGCTACCCAGATGGAATATAAGGTGTTGTTCCTCCAACCTGAGTGTGGCTTCATCTTTACAGTAGAGGAGGCCGTGGATAGACATGTCAGAATGGGAATGGGATGTGGAATTAAAATGTGTGGCAACTGGGAGATCCTGCTTTCTCTGGCGGACAGAGCGTAGGTGTTCAGTAAAGCGGTCTCCCAGTCTGCGTCAGGTCTCGCCAATATATAAAAGGCCACATCGGGAGCACCGGACGCAGTATATCACCCCAGCCGACTCACAGGTGAAGTGTTGCCTCACCTGGAAGGACTGTTGAAAAATGGCAGATGGATTTAATGCAGACAAGTGTGAGGTTTAGCACTTCAGTAGGACCTACCCAACCAGGGTAGGTCATACACAGTGAATGGTAGGATACTGAGGAGAGTGGTAGAACCCTGGTCCCCAACCACCGGGCCACGGACCGGTACCGGGCCGCAAAGCATGTGCTACCAGGAAACGATATGATTTGGCGATATGAGTCAGCTGCACCTTTCCTCATTCCCCTGTCACACACTGTTGAGCTTGAACCCATGCGTCATCCATGTCAGTGCGGGAAGAAGATCAGCTCCTCGAGCTTGCAAATGACGTCGGCTGAAAAGTAAGTGTGACATAACATCTCTGCCAGCATTCTGGATCAAAGTCAAGGCTAAATATCCTGAGATAGCCATGAAAGCACTGAAAACGTTGCTTCCATTTCCAACATATCTCTGCAATGAATGCAACGAAAACTAAATTGCGGAATAGACTGGACATAAGGAACCCCCTTCGAGTATCGCTGTCTCCCATCACCCCTCAATGGCACCGTCTTGTTGCAGGAAAACAAGCCCTGGGCTCCCACTGATGCAGCAATATTGGTGTGTTGCAATGATTTTATATATTCATACGGGGAAAATATGTGCTGTGTTTTTGATATACAAATGTTACTAAAAATGTTATGATACTATTGACTTATATAACCATATAACACTTACAGCACAGAAACAGGCCATCTCGGCCCTTCGAGTCCGTGCCGAATGCTTACTCTCACCTAGTCCCACCGACCTGCACTCAGCCCATAACTCTCTATTCCTTTCCTGTCCATATACCTATCCAATTTTTCCTTAAGTGATAATATCAAACCTGCCTCTACCACTTCTACTGGAAGTCCATTCAACACTTACTTCAAGCTCCCCTGTCCTCCCCTAATAATTGACTTATCACTATATTCATGCGAGGAAAATATGCGCTGTGTGTTTAATATTAAATTTGTTAGATAAACCCTTTTAGAAATGAAATTGAGTGTATTAGCCATTTATCACCTATATTCCGGTCGTGAGTAACACCCCCCCCCGAACAGAATTGCCAAAAACAATTTGTAGAAAAATAATTGGCATGTACACGCATGCTCACACAGGTGCCCGCACGAGGCTTCATGGTTATGGTAGTCTTTCTTGGGGTAAACACAACGTATTTGACTGCTACTCTTGTCCATTGGCAACCCTACCCGCCCCCCCCCCCCCCCCCGGACGGCTGGTCCGCAAGAATATTGTCAATAATAAACTGGTCCGCAGTGCAAAAAAGGTTGGGGACCCTTGTGGTAGAACAAAGGGATCTAGGAATACAGGTCCAGATGGGATGTCATGTTGAGGTTGTACAAGACATTGAAGAGGCATAATTTGGAGTGTTGTGTTTAGTTTTGGTCACCTACCTACAGGAAAGATGTAAATAAGGTTGAAAGAGTACAAAGAAATCTCACAAGGATGTTGCCAGCTCTGGAGGACCTGAGTTATAAGGAAAGATTGAATAAGTTACGACTGTATTGTTTAGAATGTAAAAGATTGTGAGGAGATTTGAGAGAGGTATACACAGTTGTGAGGGCTATAGATAGGGTAAATGCAAGCAGGTTGTTTCTACTGAGGTTGGGTGGCACTACATCCAGAGGTCCTGGGTTAACGGTGAAATGTGAGAATGTTAAGGGGTATATGAGGGGAAATGTGAGTGCGTGGAACGAGCTGCCAGTGCAAGTGTTGCTTGCGAGCCCAATCTCAATGTTTAACAGAAGTTGAATAGGTACATGGATGGTAAGGATATGGAGTGCTATGTTCCTAGTGCAGTCAATGAGAATAGGCAGTTTAAATGGTTTCAGCATGTAGAAGGGCTGAAAGGCCTATTTCTGTGCTGAACTTCTCTATTGACTCTAAGATTCATTAAGAACCTTACCTAAATCCTCCGCGTCCATGCACAGGGTACCTTTTCATTTCCCTCATTGCTCTATCCTTCTCAAAGTCATCAGGGTAAACAGACTAGCAAAATTAGCCTTATCCAGATTTGGAAACTTTATCCTATTTCATCTTTGACTTTTCCATAACTATGTATAATCAAACAGAACTATGATCACTGACACAAAAATGTCTCCACTGACATACCTTTTGCCTGCCCTGCTTCATTTCTAAATTTAAAATTGCCACTTGTCTCCTCCAGGATTGCCAGCCTCACCCACATCTTGCTAACTGCGTTCTCTTCAAACTGGCTGAAAAGGGTCTCCTCAGGAATGCTGTGACCTCCATTTCACTTACATTCTCTGTGTACCAACTAATGTCACGCAAATAAAATCTCCCCCGCTATTGCTCACTGGAGCCTTTGCACTTCTTAGGAATTTAATTACAAGTTTGTTCTTATCTTCAACCTGTTTGGAATTCTTGAGGTTGCTGTCATGGTGGCTTAGCAGTTAGCGTGACGCTATTACAGATTGGGGTGTTCCCGAGTTCAGAGTTCAATTCCAGTGCCAATCTGTAAAGAGTCTCTGTGTGTCCTCCCTGTGGAATTCATGGGTTTCCTCACACAATGCAAAGACATACCGGGTAGGTTAATTGTTCATTGTAAATTGTCCCCTGTTTAGGTTAGAGTTAATTGGGTTTGCCGGGGTCTGCTGAGGCAGCTTGGCTGGAAGGCCCAGTAGGGCCTACTCCACTCCGTATCCCGAGGGAGTAGATTTCCACAGCCCAGCTGGGTGTGTAACACCCTGCGAAAGGTTTCAATTCCATCGAAGTGGTCTTTCTGTAGAAGCAGTGTTTGGGTTGTGGTTAGAGATCGTGGGTGCTGCGGAATGTGAGCCATCCGATCGGGGTGTGGGTTTTTGTGTTGTGCGCCTAACCCCAGTGTGAGCTCGGGTTGCTTGCTCAGCGGGAGATGAAGAGAGAAGGCGCTGGAGAGAACTGGTCATAGGATTAAGTCCAGTGGAGGACCGTCATCCGATGGTGTCTAAGAGAAACAGACCTTTTGACCCATCTGGTTCATGCCAGCCCTGTCTTCTACTCAGTTGCATCTACCTGCACCTGGATGATAGAACTCCATACCTCCTTCATCCATGTAACTTCATTCAGTTTGAAGTCAGATTTACATTTTGCTGTTTTAATTGGAAGGTCTCCTATGTTATGAACATACCTTTTTTAAGCTAAATAAAGGTTTTTGGTTCAACTTTTATATTTCTTGTGGAAGAACAAAATTCTGCAAACTACTGAGTAAAGATTCTCTTTGGAAATAGACAAAGACAAAGTATTGAATTCATCCTTAGCAACAGGAAGAGAAACAGTGATTAAAAGAAAGATAGACAATAAATATTTTTTCTTACAACATAATAAGAGCAAAGTTTTGAGGGTAGCATGGTTATCTCTGTCTCCACAATGCTCACATTTGGAGAGACACTATTTCCTCCTCTTGCACGAGGGTGCAGAAGATTAGGTGTACCCATTGGAAATATAAATCCTTCACACTTGGTTAGAAACTTGGCTTGTGCCACAGCAGTACACAGAGGAAGGATTTCTCACAGCTTGTATAATAATGATTGTGTATGATGGTTAAAGCAGACTTTGGTATCAATATTGATCATACATCATACATCCTATGTGCAAGCCCCCTCAAAATCTGAGCAATCTATTCACAGATGGAGATATTGTCTCCAAGATTCCTTGCAGTGGCTTTCCAACAACACAGTATCATAACTAGGGCTGGTTCCCTAGCAAGTGCTGTGACACTCAGATGCCGTCAAAAGTGCATCCATGCTGGCGGATCTATTGAGAAGATAGTTTTATACGAAGTTCTTCCCCATGGCATAAGGTTAAGCTCTCATTTACAACTCTACAGCACTCTATATCTGGAGCCGTTTAGGGCAGACACAGCAGGCACCAGTCCCGGAAGCAGTCCAGATCCACGACGTTCCATACAAAATTCAAGTTCAAGTTTAATTATCGTTCAGCTGTATCCATGAATACACCCGAACAAAGCAACGCTCCTCCAGGGCCAAACTGCAAAACACTGTGCCAATAGTCAGACACAGCACAAGGCACGTATCACACGTATAAGATAGCAGTAAACATACAGTCACACACAAAAAAATATATAGCCCCATTCCCTGAGTGACATGCCTTGCAGACTGATGGTACATGGATGATTGTCGGCAAGAACAATCCCTCAGCAGTCTGCAGTCATGCACGTAATCCACCTTTTGTCTTCCACTGAGTGAACACTGGAGAGCATGGATCCGGCATGGATATTGTGCCAAAGTGCCCCTGGCGCCCCCTCACCTGGGCAGCTGCAACAGGTGAGCCAGTGGCACCAGGCCTAGTCTGCGCTACACCTGAGGCCACAGGCTCCCCAGCCATCCGTCTCACTGATAAACCAATCAACTAGACTTGCTGTACTCTACTTTTCCAATATCCAACAGGGTCTTGCGATCACAGGGAAAATATCCAGCACAATCACTTGCACACCGACTCTGATGCTTTGCTGCAGCAGGCAACAACATGATCCGCACCACACCCAGCACCTCCAGCTACCAAGCAACACGTTGATGCAGTAGGCCTACAGAACCTGAAGTTCTTAATGTCCAGCATGGTCTGGGGATCATAAAAAAAACATTTAAGACAAAAACGCTTTTGGTTGGCCCCGAAGAGGCCGTTGCGTCCAAGCGTGACACCACCTTACTGGAAGAAATCTTAATATTAATTAATTCTGATAATGATTTTACATGTTGCATGTTAGCCACCAACACCAAATATGATTTAAAACCTTGAAATGTTCTAGTACTAGAGAGGATCTAAAGGATCAGATTATTAGTGAGGATAAACAATTCCATCTTTCAGTCATGGCTGGTGAATTTGAACAACTGCACATTGCTTGCTTCAGAAACTACAAACCAAAAGCAACACTACTACTGGCTCATTCTCCCTCCCGTGCAAGCATTGGATACAGATGCTTCATGTCCCAAGACATAAGCAATGTGTGAAGTTTTCCAAGTTTCTTAGGAAGGAAAAATAATAAGAGAATTATGGAATGTAATTCTAGAGTGCCATAATTCATCTTAGTACAGGTTTCACTTGCCAAACTTTCCACAAATGTGTGTTTCTCATTTCAATTACCAAACAACACATAATGGATTTTTAAAAAACACTTGTTCAGTTTTAGTGGCTGTTTTGGGATTGTTTCTCAGTTCCCACCTCTTTAAGATGTTAATCTTTCTGCTGCTTTCTGTCTGACTTTCTAAAGTTTGTTGCTTGACCTTTGTGATCTTTACACGCAAGCCTGCTGAGCATTGCACAGTAAGGATCTCAGCTTTCAAGAGGACCAACAGATAAAGGAATTTAAGAACCGAAGAAGTATTTGTTGTCCTATGTGTGTACTTTTCCTCAGGCTACAAAGTTTGGTACCAGGAGTGGGGTAATTCCAAGCCAGTTTAGAGGGTTTTTGATGTTTTTATGTACAGTATTACGATATACAATGCATCTTACAGTAGTGAAGAACAAGACAGCCGGTCCCATTGGATGGAAAGAGAGACTGTTATTGCATGGACACTGTAGTCGAGCCTTGAGACCAGGTTGGGACATCACTATAGATGCCAGGACGTAGAACTGTGAAGAGTAACTGCGGCAGTGAAGTCATCGTGTTTTCTGCAAGAGACATCAGTGACCCCTTTCCAGGCTTGTTGTAGAGACTTTAAAGACTTGAGTTTTTAAAATGTTATGTTCAGAGAATGAGCAAACTGAACCCGATTTGAATGAACAAATTAGAGAGTTGCGTAATAGGCTTAAAGAAGCCTTGACAACTATAGATAAATTAAGCAATAGGTCCTACATATGCATTGCGCCATTTACAGAGGATGTTGAAAAAAATGTGAGGTTTGTTGATGACTGAGCAGATCAGTATGATTTTGCTATAATCACTGCCCAGGGGTGCAGCTCTAGAAGAAGCACGTATGTGCAGTGATACTGAGGAGGACCAAGCTGATGACTTGTTCACCTATCTCAGGGAAGCTTTTAGTGAGCTGTTGCTTAGCTTCTATAGTCGCAAACAGTGTGAGGATGAAGACACAAGAGTTTTCACGTGCCCCAGCCCAAGTGCATGGCCAAGTGATTAAGGCATTCATCTAGTGATTTGAAGGTTGCTAGTTCGAGCCTTGGCTGAGGCAATGTGTGTGTCCGTGAGCAAGGCACTTAACCACATATTGCTCTGCGACGACACCGGTGCCAAGCTGTATGGGTCCTAATGCCCTTCCCTTGGACAACATCGGTGGCGTGGAGAGGGGAGACTTGCATCATGGGCAACTGCTGGTCTTCCATACAACCTTGCCCAGGCCTGCGCCCTGGAAACTTTCCAAGGTGCAAATCCATGGTCTCATGAGACTAAGGGATGCCTATAACCCAAGCTCTTAACCCGTTACTGAAGCCTTCCCCTGACGTTGTGGCCAATAAGAGGGTGGCACTCAGAGATCAATTTATAGAGGCCATCAGAGATCCTTCCCTTAGAAGGGAGCTCCACAGATTGGTGCAGAACAACCCCGAGTCCTCAATGATAGAAGTGCGAGAGGAGGCTCGTCTGTGGTTTTCAGAACAGTCCTCTGGAAATTCAAAGACTGTAAATCAAAGTATAGCAGTAGCCAGGCACAGTGTCAACTCTCAAAGCTCAGGAATATAAGTCTGTCACTCTAGATGATATCCTTAAAGTAGTTGCAGAGCAGGGCAAAACCATTAGTGAGTTAATTCAAGCAATGAAAGATCTTTCTGTACAGAGAAGTGCTGCACATGCTACTAGCAGTAGACCTAAGTTACAGCCTAGGTTAACAAAGGATGGGCAACCAATATGCTTCAAGTGTCAGTTGGGAGGGCACGTAGCAAAGAATTGTCGACAGAAGTGAAGTGCAGGGGATGTACAGCCTGATTCCTCCAGCTCTAAGGTTGTTGTGAGTCGGGAAATTCGGGGGAACCTCACAGACTCAGATGATGTACCGCCATCCCGTGACCATGCCCTGAAACATGCTGTAGGAACACGTCCTGTTGTTGAGCTTAAGATATCAGGTGTCTCTGTCCGTTGTCTGTTAGACACAGGTAGTCAAGTGAGCACCATGTCTGAGCAGTTCAAGAACACTTGAATGGAGAGGATGAAGATATGTTGTCCACCTGCTCGCTGGCTTAGGTTAACAACTGCTAACTGTCTTGATATTCCTTACATAGAACCTCGGGTATCTTGAGCTAAAGGTTCAAGCATTGGGCATGAAGATTCCCAATTGTGGATTTCTAGTAGTCAGAACACTAGAACGGGTTGTTAGTCCTGTGGCATTGTAGGGATGAACAGTATAAGCCAATGTAGACAACTTTTCTGGACCGAATTTGACACAACCCCAGAAGGAAAGTTGGATTCTGATTAGAGAGATGTTTTCCAGAAACTGCAGAAGCATACTATGAAAAGAAAGCCACAGTCCACGTATCGGGAAAAGATACTGAGCACATACCTGCTGAATCTGTAGTTACCACTGTGGCTAAAAAGGCCACTGGGGTGCTGGGACTGACCACAAGATGTTACTTGAGCGACTTAACACCCCTCTACCTGGTGGTCTTATAGTTATTCCCATGCTCGTCGACTCTCGTAGTCGCACAGTACTAGTACAGGTTTTGAACCTCTCTCGAGAAGATGTATGGCTCTCACCTAGAACCCAGTTTGGTATACTGTCAAAGGTAGACTGTGTAGATAGTGATCAGCAATGGGCTGTAAGATTTCAGCGGATCTCAGCTGGCATTGAACAAGTAACTGTTGGTGTAAAGGAGGGGGGTAGCAACCCCAAGTTAAAGTCAATTCTAGACAAACTCGACTTTGGGGGTAGTGAAGAACAGCAAGCTCAGCTAAGAGCTTTACTGGCTAAGTACCTGGATATCCTTGCAGTCGAAGATGAAGACCTTGGGTACACTGACAAAGTCAAGCATGAGATTCATTTAATTGATGATGAGCCCGTTTCACAGCCATACCGTCGCATTCTGCCCAATCAGTACAGTGAAGTGAAAGAGCACATCCCAAGGTTGTCGAAGGAGGTTGCGGTTCAGGAGAGCAACAGTGGTAGTGTTGGTATGGAAGGCTGGTGATAGCATAGGGCTGAAGGCTGCGTGTAGTTTGCAAGAGACTGAATCTTGAGACTAAAAAGGATGCGTTCCCACTCCCATTTATTGATGAGAGTTTCGATGCTCTGCGCGGAGCGAGTTTTTCTCAACGATAGACCTTCCAAATGGTTATTACCAAGTGGCAGTAGAGGAGCCTGACAGGCATAAAACTGCTTTTTTGACCCCGTTTGGTCTATATGAATATCTTTGCATGCCGTTTGGGGTCTGCAATGGGCCAGTGACTTTTCAGACTCATGCAGGCAACGATGAATGATTTAGTCTTCTAATTTATGCTGGTGTATCTGGATGATATTCTGCTGTATTCACAGGCTTTCCAGGGACACTTGGAGAGGCTTGTCACTGTGCTTCAGCATCTCAAGGAAACTGGTCTGAAGGTGAATTTGGAAGACTGTCATTTTCTGCAGTCAGAGGTTAAATTCTTAGGACACCAGATATCAGCCAAGGGGATAGACACAGATCCCAAGAAGATCTCAGCTGTTTACCAATGGCCAGTACCATCTACAGTCAAAGACTTAAAATAATTTCTTAGCTTTTGTAGTTATCATAGATGGTTCATTCGGGGGTTCCCAAAGATTGCAGGTCTACTGCATGATGTAGTCAGTTTGTGCCTTGGTGCAGGGGGTCCTAGTAAAACATACCAGCTGTTAAAACAGTCTTGGATGGAAGATTGTGAAACTGCCTTTGACTTGCTCAAAGAGAAACTGACCAGTTCACCCATCCTTGGCTTTGCCGACTTCACACAGCCTTTCATAGTGGAGACCAATGCAAGCAGTCACGGACTAGGAGCTGTTTTTTGACCAGCAAAAGGGAGAGACAAAGAGGGTTATTGCATATGCAAGCCAGCGACTGAGAAATGCTGAAAAGAATTATAGGAATTATAGCAGCATGAAATTAGAGCTGCTTGCACTTAAGTGGGCTATAGTAGAGAAGTTTCATGGTTACTTATTGAGTTCTAATTCACTGTAATAACTGATAATAATCCATTATCCCACTTGAAAACTGCCAAGTTGGGAGCAATTGAGCAGAGGTGGATCTCACAGCTGTCAGTGTTTGACTTTGATGTTCAGTATCATCCAGATCGGAGAAATACTGCGGCTGACGCTCTCTCTTGGCAGCCATTTGCAGGGGAGCCTGAGCCAATCCCAGAGGACGCTGAGTTCGGCGGGTGTGTGGAAATCTGGATTCTGATCAATTGCAGCACTGCTCTTGACCTGGCTCTGGTTACAGTTGGTCTTAAAAGCTGCAAGGTTAAGCAAATTTGAGCTCTTGAAGTTGGTTCTAGGGATCTGATGCAAGGAAACACCCCAACCTTACCGAGTTATTCTACTGGGGACTTGCACACTTTTCAGCAGCAGGACCCTGGGTTTAGTGTCTTCAGAAACTTATGGGACAGAAAAAGAAAGTTGAATGGCAAGGAACATAAAGCTCTACCTGAACTGGTTTTATGTCTGTTAAAGCATTGGGACAGGATCAGGGAGCGTAAGGGGTTAATGCATCATGTCATTGAGGATGAGAAGCACGGGGAGTGATATCAGCTTCTGCTACCTACCAGCCTGAGCAGTAAAGTGTTAGGGTATGTACATGACACTATGGGCCACCAAGGCTTAGAGCGTAATCTGCACCTGTTGAGAAGCAGATGTTTTTGGGTGGGCATGCACGAGGATGTGGCACAGTGGATCAAAAATTGTCTATGTTGTGTTTTAACTAAAATGCCACACCCTAAGATCCATGCCCCCATGAAATCATTTCTTGCTTCTAGGCCGCTGTTGTCGCTGTAGATTTCACTGTGCTGGAGCCAGCAGCTGTTGGGCATGAGAATGTCTTTGTTGTCACAGAGTTTTTTACAAATTTCACCCAAGCATTCCCAGCTCGGGATCAAAAGGCAGATACCACAGCAAAGGTGCTCTTGAGGTTTACGAAATATGGTGTTGTGTTCCTGAGAGGTTGCATTCTGACCAGGGCCGTAACTTCGAATGTGACATCGTAACCGAGCTTTGCAAACTGTATGGGGTAAAGAAAAGTCACACTACACCCCATCATTCTACTGGCAACGCCCAGTGTGAATGTTTCAACAGGACGATGCGTGATTTGTTGTGTACGTTGCCTCTGGAAAAGAAACGCAGGTGGCCAGAGCATTTACTCGAGTTAGTGTACGCTTATAATGTGACGCCTCATGCCGCCACCTGATATTCCCCTTATTACCTACTGCTTGCTGTTGATCCCCACTTGCTTGTTGATGCTCTGCTGGGGTAAGAACAGTCTGTAGACAGGAGATATGACAGGTTAGCCATTCACCAGAAACAACTGAGTGATGCTCATGCCAGAGTGAAAGAATACTCTGAACAGAAGGCTGCAGAACACATTGCCTTACAGCAGAATAAAATTCGCTGTCCCCAGATTAACGTAAATGCACTGGTTTACCTTCGGAGCAGACCATTAGGCCGTAATAAGATCCAGGATGCTTGAAAATCAGCTGTCTACAGGGTGGTAGAGGTGCTAGGCAACGCAGACACTGTGGAACTTTGGAGAGAGGGCCTATCAAGAGGGTAAACAGGGTAGACATCAGGCCCTGTGAGAACGTTCCCACCCCAGCTCCTCAGAGGAGACTGCAAACTCCTGTAATTCAGGCTAGTCCTTCCCCGGGACATGAATCAGATTCTGAGGATTCAGAGAATGCAGTGATATTGGGAGAAGATGTGTCAGAGCAGGGTGTACATAATCTCGACCCTAGCCTTGACAGCAAAACTTCAGGAACTGAGACCGTGGCGCCTGTGACAGCTGATGCAAGGTCAGATGCTGGTAGTCTTCCTGTTGCAACACCCGCAGGAGTAAACGAGTAAATTCTGGACAGCACTCTAACCCATATCATGAACCAAAGTCAGTCCAAGATGTGGGCTCCATAATTCCTGCAGCAGTCACAGTCACAGATACTGGCCAGTCTAAGTTCAGTTATATTCAGAGAAGCAGGTAAAGAGGCTAAAAGTACTTTTACAGTGAGTGAGTAATCAAGGACGGTTACTGGAATGCAGGGGACAATGTAAACAAGTGACTGTTGAATATCATTTTTATTGTTAAAGTGCACGAGTGTATTCACCTTGGTAATGCTAAAATAGAGAAAACGGTGATGCCATTTTGCATGGATGGAGTAGAAGGAAGAGTTGCCATGTTCTAGAAAGGATGGCATTCGAATGCTTTTCCCAGCTCCCTTGATGATTTTTGTACAGTACTGTATTTGAGCCTCTCTCTACCACTGCCCTCCCTGCAAAACTTGAGGAGCAGCTTGGTGACGTTTCTGAGACTCGGGCTGTTGGAAAATTGTGATCATCCTTTGGATCACAACATACAGCAGCATCCACAGGTCCTCATTGATTTGACAGTGCAGAATTGGAGAGTTCCGTCCAAGCATGGAACGGAATTACAAAAGTTTACAGACTTCCAATGGCGTATTTTACATCACTACATTTTCTTAGAAATATCTCATAAATCTTCTACAAAGAATTACTTCCAGAGATGCTGCAATATTCATTAATAGATCCATCTGGGAGCTCTTCAGTCTTCAGCTAATACTACTCTGCTCTTGGTTTCACAGCTAAATTTCTAGAAGATTGGAAATTCCATCTATTCAGTTAAATTGCAAGACTCATATAAAAGTTGCTGGTGAACGTAGCAGGCCAAGCAGCATCTCTAGGAAGAGGTACAGTCGACGTTACGGGCCAAGACCCTTTGTTAGGACTAACTGAAAGAAGAGCTAGTAAGAGATTTGAAAGTGGGAGGGGGAGAGGGAGATCCAAAATGATAAGAGAAGACAGGAGGGGGAGGGATGGAGCCAAGAGCTGGACAGTTGATTGGTAAAAGGGATATGAGAGGATCATGGGACAGGAGGCCTCGGGAGAAAGAAAAGGGGGAGGGGGGAAGCCCAGAGGAGTATAAAATATTTACCCCCAACTCCATCCCATCCTAGCTTTCAAAGCAGCATTCCTCCAAAGGGATGGCAGTAGGATATGAATACCCTCAAGCCTCCTCTGCCCTTATTTTATATCTGTACATCACTGCTGTATTGCTGTGTATCCCTCAGTAATCTTACTGAACTAAAGCACTTTTGATTCCAAACCACAAAACTTTAATTATTCCAGCATTACAGCTTTTTTCAGGGAGATTATTCCAAATTTCCATTTCCCTTGATGAGGAAAACCTTTTTCTGATCTCATTCTTAAAGCTTTGGCTCTAATTTTGTATTTCATTTTATTCCTCTGTTATGGGCTAAGATCCTCTGTTGTCAATTGTAGCTACTCTCCTGCCAGTTCAAATCGTTCTACTCAGTCCTTAATAATGGTTCTTGACTTAGTACTGCGGAATCACTATTAGCAAACAAAAATTCTGAATGAACTTGTTTTTCTCTCGTGGTAAACCTGTATTCGTAAAAGCAAGAAAATAGTCTAGTACATTTAATATTTACCCTATAATACAAATGTCATTTCACTTTTTTAACAGAATGAAGCTTTGAGGTTTTGTGCTTGTAAATGGTACCTGCATACATGGTAGTTAAGCCAACAGATAGATGCTTGCTGATGAGTATTTAATATTTCAGTAATATTTGAGTGGGGCATGCCTGTCTTTTGATCTTTCCTTTTGATCGCTGGTAGGATTGCTGTGCTACCGGAGAAGGGAGACTGCCTTTTGATCATTGGTGGGTTTGCTCTGCTGCCAGAGAGGGGAGAGGCTGCCACTATGCCCACAGAATGTTACCCAAGTTTTCTGCTTTTAGGAATTGTGCTTGGACTATAGACTCTTTTTCTCAGTCATCATTTTTATATTCTGTGTTTTTTGCCTGATCCTTCTCATGTTTTTGTGTGGGGGAAGGGGGTTTGGGGTCAATGCAACTGTTCTGTTTTTATTCGATTTTTTATGCAGGGAGGGGGGATTTGGAGGTTGATGATCGGACTGCCGCTTTTTTTCCATCTTGGTTTCGTGGCTATCTAGAGAAGAAAAATTTCAGAGTTGTATACAGTGATAATAAATGAACCCTTGAACCTTATGTCTTAGAGTGCAAATTCAGCTCGGACAGACTGGGCAAATGAAACCCGCAGTGAGATCCAAAGGCCAGGAACGTGGTTCTGCAACGCCCTGTGGAGAGCGAAGAGCATGACAAGGCACAGAAGACATCATGGTCATCCACTGAAACCAAGGAAGACCCCAGTTTGTGACACTTGTTTGTACCACTGGACCCAGACTTTTGAGGTCGAGGGATTGGAACTGCCGCAGTGTAATAGCTTTAAAAACTCACCCACACAGTCTTCCTGTAATCGTTGGACATGACAGAAAACCACCAATATTTCAGTAATATTGTAAATATGTTGGTGATTAAGCATTATTTATTTGTTTAAATAATTCATTATGGGTTCTATGTAAAAATTTGTTAATTGCAGATGTCATCACGCTAACAAATGATACATGAGTGCCCCTCTTAAAGTAAAAACTGAAGTCAGACTCACAGCACCTGGCTCGCGCGTTTTTCTTCCCATTAGTTTAATGTCTTGGGGTTACAAAATATAAAACTCGCCCATTCCTTTATTGCTGCCCATAAGCTTACACTGCAGAAGTTACACTACTGATTTTCATCATGACGTATCTTATCAATTTATGCAAAGGGTGATCTTGTAGGATTGTATTGAGACAGGTGAGGGCAGGAAAGCACCTGCAGCGAAGAATTCCAAAATATATCTGAAACTCTTCTGTGCAGAACCAGAGGGAGATACAAAATATATCTGAAACTCTTCTGTGCAGAACCAGAGGGAGATAGCAGTGATCTGCACAGGCAATTAATGGGAAACATTTTTTTAAAAATTGCTAAACTTTCCCAATATTGCAGGCAATACATAAGTATCTGTATTCCACATCTGTTCTTTTAACTTTATTTTTTACATAATTCTTTATTCCTTATAATCATTGAATGTTGTAATTTTTTTGTTGCATGTAACACCAACATGCTTCTTGAAGTCCAACCCTAAGTCCCCCTCGATAGAAGTGGATATGGGTAAGGCTGGCTGGCCTGCCGGCTGGTGAGGCTATATAGGCCAATCCTCATACAGTGGATACAATGGATTGCTGAAGCACTGATGAACTCCAGCTACTCCATTGACTTCAAAGGATGATGGACACAGGAGGTATTTGATGGTCTGTGCTCCACTGGAAACCAAGGACCCAAGTAAGCAAGAAATTAACGCCAACGTACCACAGCAATGTCCTAATACCGGTAAATGCACATGGCGATTAAAGTTGATATTTGATCCTGGTAAAGTTAATTTACTAGAGCAATTTATTCTGGAGAGTTTCTCCATACCATGCCAAAAAAAGCACTGTAAATTTTGTGCTTAAAATTTATCTATATTGAACAAACAATAGTCTTTTTTCAATAATCATTGGCCCTTGATTCTAGTGTTGTTCATGCAATGCAGTCACCACTTCCCACTTGTAACGATATTAGATAATTATGTAAACTGTTAATTCATTGAAAAAACATATTTGATGGGTATTTCTCTGTTCTAACTTAAATTGCACTGAAGTTGGTAATGGGGCTTACACCATAATTGCTGATATTAAATCTTTAGCTTAAACCACTCCAGAAAGGTTTAGTAGCTACAATTTATAAATGGTTGTTGAGTTTACGAATGATATGTAACGATAAAATTAAAGCTGCCTGGGAATTGGAATTGCAAGAGTTACTTTCAGATACTGTAATCAACGGAGTAAAACTTCTCATCTGGTAAATACTTCATCTATTTGTGCCCGTCATTCCTTGATACAGTAGTGCATCGGGCACACATGTCAAAGGATAAATTAGCCCATATTATTCACAATATTAATCCTATTTGTGATAGATGTAACACTCAGATGGTCCTGACGAAGGGTCTCGGCCTGAAACGTCGACTGTACCTCTTCCTAGAGATGCTGCCTGGCCTGCTGCGTTCACCAGCAACTTTGATGTGTGTTGCTATCATAATATGAAGGTTCTGTTTCAGGTAACTGACCAAAGGTACTTCTGTCAATGATAGGTCAGAAACTAGCAATAAAAACCTGAACAATTTGTGTAAATATTTTACATATAGTTATATAGAGGAAGAAGATAAGAGAAATTGAAGGCCAGAAAAAGTTTTTAAGTTACCATGGAAAATATCAGATCCAAAGCTGACAGCTGACATAACAGGAAAATATCTGCTAGGTCAGCATAATTCAGTTGGCAATACCAAGACAGTTGTAAAATATTTCAGTGAGAGCAAGAAGATAACAACAGCATGTGTTGTAAAATCAGTATCTCTGAGAAGTTCCTCTGAGTCACTAAGCTTTCCCCAGCTCATGCCGGAATAAAATCTTTCACTGACTCACGTGGTGTCATCACTCAAATCTCTTGAGAAATGGCTATCATTTTGGGAGCTAGCATATTTTAACTTCAGAAACTCACAGAATGTTTATAACACAGTAGGGGGCTGTTCAGTCAGCTGTGTATGTTTTGACTACTCAGAGTGATCCAGCTAAGCTCACTCCTTGTTGTAGCCTTGCAACTTCTGTCCTGGCAGATTTCTTCTAAATACCACAGTTGAATCTACCTATCCTTGGTAGTGCATTCCAGACATAGAGACAGTAGAAAGGCAGGAGAGGAAGGAGAGTGAAGGCTTTAGTGTGGGGCAGGGGTTCCCAGTCTGAGGTTCACAGACTCCATGGCATAAAGAAGATTTGGGATCCCCTGGTGTCTGGGGACATAGGTGATTTGACTGGGTATCTCCAGCACTACCTATTTTTATTTCAGATTTCCACCATCTTCTGCAATCTGTTAGGCGTTTGAGTTGTGAATCAAGGGAACAAAGCCAAACTCACCATTGATCAGGCTTCCTGCGAGTGCATACACAGAAAGTGTCTGGACCAGATGTGTCGTCCGGCTCTGTCCTCAGATCCAGCTGCCAGAAGTACGGTATGTGCAGACATCTTTATCCTCTCCCTTCTTCAGTTTGAAGTTCCCACCTGCTTTAAGGCCAGCACCATCCTGGTGCTAAAGAAAATTATGGTAACGTGCCTTTGGCTCTGACATCCACAATCATGAAGTGCTTTGAGATGCTGATCCTGCATGTCAACTCCAGGCAACCTTGACTCGCTGCAATTCGCACACTGCTGAAAGAGGTCCACAATGGATGCCACCTGCCTGTTCACATACTCACCTCTGAGACATCTCGATAACAAAGGTACCTGTGACAAACTCCTATGTATTGACTATAGTTGTTGCGTCTGTGCAACTACATATCAATTAAATAAAAGCATGCATGCAGGAGATGGCTTTAATTGGTGTATTCATATTGCAGGGAGAGAGGGAGAGAGAGCAGATCAATGCGCATGCTTAGACAACAGATCAATGTGCATAGCTGAGTCATCAGTCCATACGTAGTGCCAGGGGGAGTCATTGCTCTAATAGGAACAGATCCATACGTTACACTTCCTCCCCCCTTTAGATTAATGCAATATAAAACTGTAATATTACAGAACATTCAATTTCCCTGTCCATATCCAAATAAAACTGCTTTCACAATAACGATCCATAACTAAACACTATACCAGAGATTCAGTCTTTTGGGAGATACTCTGTTTCTTTCGGGGTAGCACCTCTGGACCTGTGGAGTGGCATGAGGTTTGGCAGGTGTCTTGTCAAAGACCATGCTGTTGGTTGCCAGTGTCACATTGCCGAGAATGACATGATCATCACTGGGAGATAAGTCCAGTGGCTGTAATGTGTCCATCTTGTTGGATGCAGATGACTCCATTGTGCTTTTTGTTTGAGCATCCAGTATTTGGTCCACATGACGTCTCCATGTCTGATCTCCAACATCCACTGTGTACATCAGTGGTCCACTTCTTGCCACTAACCTATTGGGTGTCCACTTGTCTTCTTGATAATCATGCACTAGCACTTCCTGTCCAATCTTAAAGATCCTTGCTGCTTCACTTGGCAACTGGCTAAATTGTTGATTCTGCACTTCCCTCCATAGATCTGGTTTCAGGAGGTCTGTGCAAGATCTGAGACTCCTGGTCATGAACAGCATTGTAGATGCTTGATTTGTCATTGCACGAACAGTATTTCGTCAAGTCTTCAATCTGTCCATCTATTCCTGACCACCACACATAGCTCTGGGAGAGACTCTTCATCTTGACTGTACCCAGCTGTCCTTCATGCAGATTCTCCAACACTCTCTTGCATAGTTTAGAGGGAACCACAACATGAGATCCTCACATCAGCATTCTTTGAGCTACCAACAGTTGGTTTCGTCTCACTGAGAACCTTGGGAACATAGGGATACCGTGAGCTGGCCATCCTTGCATGATGATGTCATAGACTTTTGACAATGTTAGTTCATTCCTTGTCTCTCTTTGTATTTCGGAATTCGTTACCGGCAACTGATCCACCATTGTGGTGAGGAACACTTCTGCTGGGTCACAGTATGAAGACTTTCCTTCTTCGTTGTCAGTAGTGGAAGACATGACAAGCCATCAGTTGTGTTGCTTGGTATCCTTGAATTCTATGTCATAAGAGTGGGCTCCTAGGAATAGCGCCCAACATTGTAACTGGGTAGTAGTTATCATTGGAATTCCCTTCCTGGAATTGATAATGGACACAAGGGGCTGGTGATCTGTCACTAGCATAAACTTTTATCCATTGAAGCAGTGGTGGAACTTCTTTATTCCCCATACTAGACTAAGAGTCCCCCGGTCAATGTGTGCATAGTTGAGTTCTGCTCTTGTCAGCAATCTTAAAGCAAACACAGTCAGACATTCAGATCTATCTTTCATTGTGTGTGACAAAATGGCACCAATGTCATAAGGGGACGTATCACACACCAGTCTGATGGACACAGAGAGTCTTAATGGTGAGCAGTTCGTCTGATGTTATTAGTCTCTTTGTTTTCTTGAATGCTTTTTCACATCTTTCTGATCATTCCCACATTGTTCCCATCTGTAACAGCGTGATCAATCGGTACAGCACTGTAGCAATGTGTTGGAGAAACAGGTGGTAGTAGTTTACAAGGCCCAGGTATGAACTGAGTTGTGACACATTTTCTGGTTTGGGTACCTGTAGCACTGCTTCAGTCTTCTCGCGTGACTTATATAAGCCCTGATTATCAATGACATGTCCACAATATGAGATTTAATTCTTAAGAAACTCACATTTCTCTCTTCTTGCGCAGAGACCGTACTCACTCAGCCTGTTAAGCACTTTACCAAGGTTCTGGAAGTGCTCTTTATCCTTCTTGCCAGTCACAATGATGTCATCAAGGTAACATTATGTTCCTGGGATATCTTGGAGCTCTTGGTCCATTGCTCTTTGCCAAACTGCTGGAGCTGACGTGACGCCAAAGACCAGCGATTATACGGGAACAGTCCCTTGTGAGTATTGATTCTGAGGAATTTCCTGTTTGACTCCTTGATTCCCATTTGCAGATAGGCTTCTGACAGGTCAATCTTTGCAAATCTCTCCCCGCCTGCCAAAGATGCAAAAATCTCTTCTATTTGTGGCGGGGATACCACACAGTACGCAGCACAAAGTCGATGCTCACTTTGAAGTCCTGACATATGTGAATGGCTCTGGCCTTCCCTTTCTTGATCACTGGGACAATGGGCATGGCCAAATCACTACACTCAACCTTTGAGAGTATTCCAGATACCTCCAAGTTCTGTAGTTCAGCATCCACTTTAGCACATAGTGCATAAGGCATTGGACGTACTTCATGGAATCTTGGTGTTGTTGCTTCATTCAGTTCAATTCTGGCCTTCATGCCTTTGAGTTTACCAATACCCTTCACCAACTCCTTCTCATTAGCATTAAGTAGCTGTGACAGTCTCTGTTGACTGGTACTATTTGGGCTGCAGTTGCCTGCTGATGACACATTGAGAGCACTGATTGTGTGCCAATCTAGCTGGATTTTTCTCAACCATTCTTGTTCAAAAAGTGTTGGCCCTCCTCCACTTTTCAACACATAAAGTTCTAATTGCTGTGTTGGCGTCCATAGATCACATTCACTTTCAGTTTGCCTTTGGGAGACGGTTTTTCTCCTGTGTAGGTCTTTAGCATCACTGAGGTCTTCTCTAATGATAGCTTAGAAAAGACTGTTAGAGTCAGATTCTGAAATGATAGACAAAGCTGACCCTGTGTCCAGCTCCATTTTCAGTTTTACACCAGACACATCTATTGAGATTCATATGATTTTGTGATCTGCTTCAGTAATGCTATGCAGTTCTAAGCATGACAGCTCACTGTTGTTAGGCTCTGTGGTGTCTGATTCTGTTTCACATTTAGTTACTTGATGCATTTGCTTAGGTTTGTGTTTGAAACTTTTCACTCAGTGTTATATTTCTCTTTGGTTGTGCTTTTTGTCTGCCTTGCACACCTTCTCTACGTGGCTTTGTCCTGACACTTTCTGCAAACTTTTTCTTTGACCCAACAGTCATTTACATTATGGGAGTATTTGCCACATCAATAACATTTTTGGCTTTTTTGCACTTCACATTCTAAACTCATTTTCTGTCATTCTGCTACATCTTTTGTTGCAGTTTCTAACGATATTGAAATGATTAAAACCTGTTTAAGGTTAGGTCTCTTTTCAGCAATGCAGTCACCACTTCCCACTTGTAACGATATTAGATAATTATGTAAACTGTTAATTCATTGAAAAAACATATTTGATGGGTATTTCTCTGTTCTAACTTAAATTGCACTGAAGTTGGTAATGGGGCTTACACCATAATTGCTGATATTAAATCTTTAGCTTAAACCACTCCAGAAAGGTTTAGTAGCTACAATTTATAAATGGTTGTTGAGTTTACGAATGATATGTAACGATAAAATTAAAGCTGCCTGGGAATTGGAATTGCAAGAGTTACTTTCAGATACTGTAATCAACGGAGTAAAACTTCTCATCTGGTAAATACTTCATCTATTTGTGCCCGTCATTCCTTGATACAGTAGTGCATCGGGCACACATGTCAAAGGATAAATTAGCCCATATTATTCACAATATTAATCCTATTTGTGATAGATGTAACACTCAGATGGTCCTGACGAAGGGTCTCGGCCTGAAACGTCGACTGTACCTCTTCCTAGAGATGCTGCCTGGCCTGCTGCGTTCACCAGCAACTTTGATGTGTGTTGCTATCATAATATGAAGGTTCTGTTTCAGGTAACTGACCAAAGGTACTTCTGTCAATGATAGGTCAGAAACTAGCAATAAAAACCTGAACAATTTGTGTAAATATTTTACATATAGTTATATAGAGGAAGAAGATAAGAGAAATTGAAGGCCAGAAAAAGTTTTTAAGTTACCATGGAAAATATCAGATCCAAAGCTGACAGCTGACATAACAGGAAAATATCTGCTAGGTCAGCATAATTCAGTTGGCAATACCAAGACAGTTGTAAAATATTTCAGTGAGAGCAAGAAGATAACAACAGCATGTGTTGTAAAATCAGTATCTCTGAGAAGTTCCTCTGAGTCACTAAGCTTTCCCCAGCTCATGCCGGAATAAAATCTTTCACTGACTCACGTGGTGTCATCACTCAAATCTCTTGAGAAATGGCTATCATTTTGGGAGCTAGCATATTTTAACTTCAGAAACTCACAGAATGTTTATAACACAGTAGGGGGCTGTTCAGTCAGCTGTGTATGTTTTGACTACTCAGAGTGATCCAGCTAAGCTCACTCCTTGTTGTAGCCTTGCAACTTCTGTCCTGGCAGATTTCTTCTAAATACCACAGTTGAATCTACCTATCCTTGGTAGTGCATTCCAGACATAGAGACAGTAGAAAGGCAGGAGAGGAAGGAGAGTGAAGGCTTTAGTGTGGGGCAGGGGTTCCCAGTCTGAGGTTCACAGACTCCATGGCATAAAGAAGATTTGGGATCCCCTGGTGTCTGGGGACATAGGTGATTTGACTGGGTATCTCCAGCACTACCTATTTTTATTTCAGATTTCCACCATCTTCTGCAATCTGTTAGGCGTTTGAGTTGTGAATCAAGGGAACAAAGCCAAACTCACCATTGATCAGGCTTCCTGCGAGTGCATACACAGAAAGTGTCTGGACCAGATGTGTCGTCCGGCTCTGTCCTCAGATCCAGCTGCCAGAAGTACGGTATGTGCAGACATCTTTATCCTCTCCCTTCTTCAGTTTGAAGTTCCCACCTGCTTTAAGGCCAGCACCATCCTGGTGCTAAAGAAAATTATGGTAACGTGCCTTTGGCTCTGACATCCACAATCATGAAGTGCTTTGAGATGCTGATCCTGCATGTCAACTCCAGGCAACCTTGACTCGCTGCAATTCGCACACTGCTGAAAGAGGTCCACAATGGATGCCACCTGCCTGTTCACATACTCACCTCTGAGACATCTCGATAACAAAGGTACCTGTGACAAACTCCTATGTATTGACTATAGTTGTTGCGTCTGTGCAACTACATATCAATTAAATAAAAGCATGCATGCAGGAGATGGCTTTAATTGGTGTATTCATATTGCAGGGAGAGAGGGAGAGAGAGCAGATCAATGCGCATGCTTAGACAACAGATCAATGTGCATAGCTGAGTCATCAGTCCATACGTAGTGCCAGGGGGAGTCATTGCTCTAATAGGAACAGATCCATACGTTACACTTCCTCCCCCCTTTAGATTAATGCAATATAAAACTGTAATATTACAGAACATTCAATTTCCCTGTCCATATCCAAATAAAACTGCTTTCACAATAACGATCCATAACTAAACACTATACCAGAGATTCAGTCTTTTGGGAGATACTCTGTTTCTTTCGGGGTAGCACCTCTGGACCTGTGGAGTGGCATGAGGTTTGGCAGGTGTCTTGTCAAAGACCATGCTGTTGGTTGCCAGTGTCACATTGCCGAGAATGACATGATCATCACTGGGAGATAAGTCCAGTGGCTGTAATGTGTCCATCTTGTTGGATGCAGATGACTCCATTGTGCTTTTTGTTTGAGCATCCAGTATTTGGTCCACATGACGTCTCCATGTCTGATCTCCAACATCCACTGTGTACATCAGTGGTCCACTTCTTGCCACTAACCTATTGGGTGTCCACTTGTCTTCTTGATAATCATGCACTAGCACTTCCTGTCCAATCTTAAAGATCCTTGCTGCTTCACTTGGCAACTGGCTAAGTTGTTGATTCTGCACTTCCCTCCATAGATCTGGTTTCAGGAGGTCTGTGCAAGATCTGAGACTCCTGGTCATGAACAGCATTGTAGATGCTTGATTTGTCATTGCACGAACAGTATTTCGTCAAGTCTTCAATCTGTCCATCTATTCCTGACCACCACACATAGCTCTGGGAGAGACTCTTCATCTTGACTGTACCCAGCTGTCCTTCATGCAGATTCTCCAACACTCTCTTGCATAGTTTAGAGGGAACCACAACATGAGATCCTCACATCAGCATTCTTTGAGCTACCAACAGTTGGTTTCGTCTCACTGAGAACCTTGGGAACATAGGGATACCGTGAGCTGGCCATCCTTGCATGATGATGTCATAGACTTTTGACAATGTTAGTTCATTCCTTGTCTCTCTTTGTATTTCGGAATTTGTTACCGGCAACTGATCCACCATTGTGGTGAGGAACACTTCTGCTGGGTCACAGTATGAAGACTTTCCTTCTTCGTTGTCAGTAGTGGAAGACATGACAAGCCATCAGCTGTGTTGCTTGGTATCCTTGAATTCTATGTCATAAGAGTGGGCTCCTAGGAATAGCGCCCAACATTGTAACTGGGTAGTAGTTATCATTGGAATTCCCTTCCTGGAATTGATAATGGACACAAGGGGCTGGTGATCTGTCACTAGCATAAACTTTTATCCATTGAAGCAGTGGTGGAACTTCTTTATTCCCCATACTAGACTAAGAGTCCCCCGGTCAATGTGTGCATAGTTGAGTTCTGCTCTTGTCAGCAATCTTAAAGCAAACACAGTCAGACATTCAGATCTATCTTTCATTGTGTGTGACAAAATGGCACCAATGTCATAAGGGGACGTATCACACACCAGTCTGATGGACACAGAGAGTCTTAATGGTGAGCAGTTCGTCTGATGTTATTAGTCTCTTTGTTTTCTTGAATGCTTTTTCACATCTTTCTGATCATTCCCACATTGTTCCCATCTGTAACAGCGTGATCAATCGGTACAGCACTGTAGCAATGTGTTGGAGAAACAGGTGGTAGTAGTTTACAAGGCCCAGGTATGAACTGAGTTGTGACACATTTTCTGGTTTGGGTACCTGTAGCACTGCTTCAGTCTTCTCGCGTGACTTATATAAGCCCTGATTATCAATGACATGTCCACAATATGAGATTTAATTCTTAAGAAACTCACATTTCTCTCTTCTTGCGCAGAGACCGTACTCACTCAGCCTGTTAAGCACTTTACCAAGGTTCTGGAAGTGCTCTTTATCCTTCTTGCCAGTCACAATGATGTCATCAAGGTAACATTATGTTCCTGGGATATCTTGGAGCTCTTGGTCCATTGCTCTTTGCCAAACTGCTGGAGCTGACGTGACGCCAAAGACCAGCGATTATACGGGAACAGTCCCTTGTGAGTATTGATTCTGAGGAATTTCCTGTTTGACTCCTTGATTCCCATTTGCAGATAGGCTTCTGACAGGTCAATCTTTGCAAATCTCTCCCCGCCTGCCAAAGATGCAAAAATCTCTTCTATTTGTGGCGGGGATACCACACAGTACGCAGCACAAAGTCGATGCTCACTTTGAAGTCCTGACATATGTGAATGGCTCTGGCCTTCCCTTTCTTGATCACTGGGACAATGGGCATGGCCAAATCACTACACTCAACCTTTGAGAGTATTCCAGATACCTCCAAGTTCTGTAGTTCAGCATCCACTTTAGCACATAGTGCATAAGGCATTGGACGTACTTCATGGAATCTTGGTGTTGTTGCTTCATTCAGTTCAATTCTGGCCTTCATGCCTTTGAGTTTACCAATACCCTTCACCAACTCCTTCTCATTAGCATTAAGTAGCTGTGACAGTCTCTGTTGACTGGTACTATTTGGGCTGCAGTTGCCTGCTGATGACACATTGAGAGCACTGATTGTGTGCCAATCTAGCTGGATTTTTCTCAACCATTCTTGTTCAAAAAGTGTTGGCCCTCCTCCACTTTTCAACACATAAAGTTCTAATTGCTGTGTTGGCGTCCATAGATCACATTCACTTTCAGTTTGCCTTTGGGAGACGGTTTTTCTCCTGTGTAGGTCTTTAGCATCACTGAGGTCTTCTCTAATGATAGCTTAGAAAAGACTGTTAGAGTCAGATTCTGAAATGATAGACAAAGCTGACCCTGTGTCCAGCTCCATTTTCAGTTTTACACCAGACACATCTATTGAGATTCATATGATTTTGTGATCTGCTTCAGTAATGCTATGCAGTTCTAAGCATGACAGCTCACTGTTGTTAGGCTCTGTGGTGTCTGATTCTGTTTCACATTTAGTTACTTGATGCATTTGCTTAGGTTTGTGTTTGAAACTTTTCACTCAGTGTTATATTTCTCTTTGGTTGTGCTTTTTGTCTGCCTTGCACACCTTCTCTACGTGGCTTTGTCCTGACACTTTCTGCAAACTTTTTCTTTGACCCAACAGTCATTTGCATTATGGGAGTATTTGCCACATCAATAACATTTTTGGCTTTTTTGCACTTCACATTCTAAACTCATTTTCTGTCATTCTGCTACATCTTTTGTTGCAGTTTCTAACGATATTGAAATGATTAAAACCTGTTTAAGGTTAGGTCTCTTTCAGACAGTGGCCTCTTTTGAGTGCTTGCCACATACAAACTTGTCCCTTAATGCATCAGGAAATCCTTCTCTGAAGTCACAGTATTGGGAAATTTTGTGCAGTTCCGCAATGTATTCAGAAATGCTTTCATCTTTCACTGGTTCCTCTTGTGAAATCTAAATCTCTCAGTTATTACCATTGGTTTAGGGCTGAAAGAATTTTGTAAGATTGCAGGAATTTTATCAAATGTCATGCTTGCTGGCTTTTCAGGATGTCGCGAGGTTGTGTAAGAACCTGTACATTTTTGCACCCATTAAGCTAAGAAGTGTGGTGGCTTTCTGTTCCTCATCCACATTATTTGCCTTACAATACAGTTCAACCCTCTCTACATAAGTAGGTAGGAAAAAGGATGAGGTCCTGAAAGGAGAATATAGGGAGCTAGGAAGGGAGTTGAGAAAAAGGACCGCAAAGGTAGTAATCTCGGGATTACTGCCTGTGCCACGCGACAGTGAGAGTAGGAATGCGATGAGGTGGAGGGTAAATGCGTGGCTGAGGGATTGGAGCAGGGGGCAGGGATTCAAGTTTTTGGATCATTGAGACCTCTTTTGGCGCAGGCGTGACCTGTACAAAAAGGACGGGTTGCACCTGAATCCAAGGGGGACCAATATCCTGGCAGGGAGATTAGCGGGGGCTACTGAGGTGACTTTAAACTAGAATGGTTGGGGGGTGGGAATCAAATTAAAGAGGCTAGGTGTGAGGAGGTTAGTTCACTACAGGGGGATGGGAACCAGTGCAGAGAGACAGAGGGGTGTAAAGTGAGGGTAGAAACAAAAAGTACTATGGAGAAAAGTAAAAGTGGCAGGCCGACAAATCCAGGGCAAGCATTAAAGAGGGCCACTTTTCAGCATAATTGTAAAAGGACTAAGAGAGTTGTGAAAGAGCGCCTGAAGGCTTTGTGTGTCAATGCAAGGAGCATTCGTAATAAGGTGGATGAATTGAAAGTGCAGATTGTTATTAATGATTATGATATAGTTGGGATCACAGAGACATGGCTCCAGGATGACCAGGGATGGGAGCTCAGGGATACATTCAGGGCTATTCAATATTCAGGAGGGATAGACATGAAGGAAGGGGAGGTGGGGTGGCGTTGCTGGTTAAAGAAGAGATTAACGCAATAGAAAGGAAGGACATAAGCCGGGAAGATGTGGAATCGATATGGGTAGAGCTGCGTAACACTAAGGGGCAGAAGACGCTGGTGGGAGTTGTGTACAGGCCACCTAACAGTAGTAGTGAGGTCGGAGATGGTATTAAACAGGAAATTAGAAATGTGTGCAATAAAGGAACAGCAGTTATAATGGGTGACTTCAATCTACATGTAGATTGGGTGAACCAAATTGGTAAAGGTGCTGAGGAAGAGGATTTCTTGGAATGTATGCGGGATGGTTTTTTGAACCAACATGTCGAGGAACCAACTAGAGAGCAGGCTATTCTGGACTGGGTTTTGAGCAATGAGGAAGGGTTAATTAGCGATCTTGTCGTGAGAGGCCCCTTGGGTAAGAGTGACCATAATATGGTGGAATTCTTCATTAAGATGGAGAGTGACATAGTTAATTCAGAAACAAAGGTTCTGAACTTAAAGAGGGGTAACTTTGAAGGTATGAGACGTTAATTAGCTAAGATAGACTGGCAAATGACACTTAAAGGATTGACGGTGGATATGCAATGGCAAGCATTTAAAGGTTGCATGGATGAACTACAACAATTGTTCATCCCAGTTTGGCAAAAGAATAAATCAAGGAAGGTAGTGCACCCGTGGCTGACAAGAGAAATTAGGGATAGTATCAATTCCAAAGAAGAAGCATACAAATTAGCCAGAGAAAGTGGATCACCTGAGGACTGGGAGAAATTCAGAGTTCAGCAGAGGAGGACAAAGGGCTTAATTAGGAAGGGGAAAAAAGATTATGAGAGAAAACTGGCAGGAAACATAAAAACAGACTGTAAAAGCTTTTATAGATATGTGAAAAGGAAAAGACTGGTAAAGACAGATGTAGGTCCCCTGCAGACAGAAACAGGTGAATTGATTATGGGGAGCAAGGACATGGCAGACCAATTGAATAATTACTTTGGTTCTGTCTTCACTAAGGAGGACATAAATAATCTTCCAGAAATAGTAGGGGACAGAGGGTCCAGTGAGATGGAGGAACTGAGCGAAATACATGTTAGTAGGGAAGTGGTGTTAGGTAAATTGAAGGGATTGAAGGCAGATAAATCCCCAGGGCCAGATGGTCTGCATCCCAGGGTGCTTAAGGAAGTAGCCCAAGAAATAGTGGATGCATTAGTGATAATTTTTCGAAACTCGTTAGATTCTGGACTAGTTCCTGAGGATTGGAGGGTGGCTAATGTAACTCCACTTTTTAAAAAAGGAGGGAGAGAGAAACCGGGGAATTATAGACCGGTTAGCCTAACGTCAGTGGTGGGGAAACTGCTGGAGTCAGTTATCAAGGATGTGATAACAGCACATTTGGAAAGCGGTGAAATGATCGGACAAAGTCAGCATGGATTTGTGAAGGGAAAATCATGTCTGACGAATCTCATAGAATTTTTTGAGGATGTAACTAGTAGAGTGGATAGGGGAGAACCAGTGGATGTGGTATATTTGGATTTTCAGAAGGCTTTTGACAAGGTCCCACACAGGAGATTAGTGTGCAAACTTAAAGCACACGGTATTGCGGGTAAGGTATTGGTGTGGGTGGAGAGTTAGTTAGCAGACAGGAAGCAAAGAGTGGGAATAAACGGGACCTTTTCAGAATGGCAGGCGGTGACTAGTGGGGTACCGCAAGGCTCAGTGCTGGGACCTCAGTTGTTTACAATATATATTAATGACTTGGATGAGGGAATTAAATGCAGCATCTCCAAGTTTGCGGATGACACGAAGCTGGGTGGCAGTATTAGCTGTGAGGAGGATGCTAAGAGGATGCAGGGTGACTTGGATAGGTTAAGTGAGTGGGCAAATTCATGGCAGATGCAATTTAATGTGGATAAATGTGAAGTTATCCACTTTGGTGGCAAAAATAGGAAAACAGATTATTATCTGAATGGTGGCCAATTAGGAAAAGGGGAGGTGCAACGAGACCTGGGTGTCATTATACACCAGTCATTGAAAGTGGGCATGCAGGTACAGCAGGCGGTGAAAAAGGCGAATGGTATGCTGGCATTTATAGCGAGAGGATTCGAGTACAGGAGCAGGGAGGTACTACTGCAGTTGTACAAGGCCTTGGTGAGCCCACACCTGGAGTATTGTGTGCAGTTTTGGTCCCCTAATCTGAGGAAAGACATCCTTGCCATAGAGGGAGTACAAAGAAGGTTCACCAGATTGATTCCTGGGATGGCAGGACTTTCATATGAAGAAATACTGGATGAACTGAGCTTGTACTCGTTGGAATTTAGAAGATTGAGGGGGGATCTGATTGAAACGTATAAGATCCTAAAGGGATTGGACAGGCTAGATGCAGGAAGATTGTTCCCGATGTTGGGGAAGTCCAGAACGAGGGGCCACAGTTTGAGGATAGAAGGGAAGCCTTTTAGGACTGAGATTAGGAAAAACTTCTTCACACAGAGAGTGGTGAATCTGTGGAATTCTGTGCCACAGGAAACAGTTGAGGCCAGTTCATTGGCTATATTTAAGAGGGAGTTAGATATGGCCCTTGTGGCTACGGGGGTCAGGGGATATGGAGGGAAGGCTGGGGCGGGGTTCTGAGTTGGATGATCAGCCATGATCATAATAAATGGCGGTGCAGGCTCGAAGGGCCGAATGGCCTACTCCTGCACCTATTTTCTATGTATGTTTCTATGTACATAAGACACCCAGTCTTCATTAGCACTATCAAATTCATCAGCTTTCCTGACAAAAGCCATTGTCACATTATCCTGTAATCATCTTGTAACTATCAGGGCAGTTAGTGATATTCTTTGACATTCAGGTTTGTACTTGGCACCAATTTATTGTGTCTGTGCAGTTACATATCATTTAAATAAAAGCATGCATTTGGGAGATGAGTTTAACTGGAGGGGAGAAGGGGGGAAGAATAGAGAGAGAAAAAAGAGAGAAAACAGAGAGAAGATAGAGAGGAGAGAGAGGAAAGAGAGGGTAGAGAGAAAAGAGAGAGAAGATAGAGAGGAGAGAGAGGAAAGAGAGGGGAGAAAAGAGAGAGAGTAGGAAAGAGAGAGCAGAGAGCGAGAACAGAGAGAATGAACAGAGAGAGAGGGAGAACAGAGAGAGCGAGAAGGAACAGAGAGGGAGAGGGAACCGAGGGAGAGAGGGAACAGAGGGGGAGAGGGAACAGAGAGAGAGAACAGAGACAGAGAGAACAGACAGAGAGAGAGAACAGACAGAGAGAGAACAGACAGAGAGAGAACAGAGAGAGAGAGAGAACAGAGAGAGAGAGAACAGAGAGAGAACAGAGAGAGAGAGAGAACAGAGAGAGTGAGAGGGAACAGAGAGAGAGAGGGAACAGAGGGAGAGAGAACAGAGAGAGACAGAACAGAGAGAGAGAATGGAGAGAGAAAGAGAACAGAGAGAGAGAACGAGAACACAGAAAGAGAGAGAGAACGGAGGGAGAGATTGAATGACTGCACATGTGTAAACAACAGATCAATGCATATAGGTAAGTTTTTGGTCCACAGATAGTGCTGAGTCTTTGCTCTAAAAGAAACAGATCCATACATTACAATAGTTCCACATTCAGTATTGATAATCCAAACTAACTCATTTCCACACTACTAGACCTAGGACATGACAGCTCTCTCTGCAAATGGATTCTCAACATCTTGACCAACAGACCACCATCAATAAGGATAGGTTGCAACACCTCTGCCACAATTTTCACAATACTGATGGCCCATAATCAAATTTTCTCTGACCCTAACTTTACTTTGTACACATCTATGACTATGTGGCCGGATCTTGCACTAACTCCATCTACAAGTTGATAGATAACCCCACCACAGTGGGTCAGATCTCAAACAAGGGTAAGGCAGAGTACATAGAAAGCTGACTGTCATTTCAAGACAACAAACTTCCCCTCAATGTCAACAAAACAAACATTTTCAGGAAATGGAGTTGAGTACATGTCCCTATCTGCATCAATGGTGATGAGGTGAGATGGCCAAGAGCTTCAAATTCCTAGGTGTAAACATCACCAACAGCCTGTCCTTGCCCAACCATGTAGACACTATGACCAAGAAAGCACACCACTGCCTGGACTTCCTCAGGAGGCCAAGGAAATTCAGAAAGTCCTTTGTGACCCTCATCAATATTTATAGATGCATTATACAGCGCATCTCATCAGATGTGTCATGGCCTGATATATGATAACAAGAGGTTCACCATGAAGTTCACTCAAAAACATTGAAATAGAGCAACAATGGGCTTTTTCACCCTTTGAGCTTATCCAACACTCAACAAGATTTTTTTTGGGGTGTGCCTGTGTGCGTGCGAGTCTGTGCGTGTGCATGTGTGCATCCATGATGATGTCTTTTTCATGGCTTTTTACAAGGCGTGGAATGAGAGAGAGAGAGAGACTGTGTGGCATGCCACTCCTCACACAGACATTTTTTCGCAGTATTTTCCCCTTATTGCGATCTCGACACTCAACCCGGCACGGATGGAAAGCGTACTCGGGAGCGGACTCACCTGGTTTCGAACCCGGGAACCTCCGCTCCCAGGTCCGACGCTGATGTCGTTGCATCACCAGCCGACCCTACTCATCAAGATTATGGTTAATTATCTGTCTAAACATCTTTTTCCTGCAATATCACCACAATCTGTGATTCCCAGAATTCTTTTGATCTCTGTTTGTAATAAATTAAATGACTGAGTCTCCACAGTCCTCTAGGATAAAGAATTCTGGAGATTCTTGGAGTACTGTGTGCAGTTCTGGTCACCTCGCTATAGGAAGGATGTGGAAACCATAGCAAAAGTGCAGAGGAGATTTACAAGAATGTTGCCTGGATTGGGGTGCATGCCTTATGCAAATAGATTGAGTGAACTTGGCCTTTTCTCCTTGGAGCAACGGAGGATGAGAGGTGACCTGATAGAGGTGTATAAGATGATGAGAGGCATTGATCGTGTGGATAGTCAGAGGCTTTTTCCCAGGGCTGAAATGGTTGCCACAAGAGGACACAGGTTTAAGGTGCTGGGGAGTAGGTACAGAGATGTCAGGGGTAAGTTTTTTACGCAGAGTGTGGTGAGTGCGTGGAATGGGCTGCCGGCAATGGTGGTGGAGGCGGATATGATAGGGTCTTTTAAGAGACTTTTAGATAGGTACACGGAGCTTAGTAAAATAAAGGGCTATAGGTAAGCCTAGTAATTTCTAAGGTAGAGACATGTTCGGCACAACTCTGGGGGCTGAAGGGCCTGTATTGTGCTGCAGGTTTTCTTTGTTTCTATGTTTCTATTCTCAACTCCCAGCTTGAAGAAATTTCTCATCATCTCGTACTTAAGCAGCCTACCTCTTATTTTGAGATTGTTACCTTTGGTTTTAGACTCCTCAGTCAGGAAAGTGATACTTCTTGCATGCAGTATATCCTTGTCGAGCCCTAAAAGAATTTTGCAAGTTTCAGTAAGATTGACCCTCATTTCTTTGAACTCTAGAGAATATTCCACAGAACCTACACATTCTCCCCTCACAAGGCAAGCACACCCCCCCTTGGAAACATTCCACTTCATTGATTTCGCTCTGTGGCAAGTATCTTTTTTTAAAAAGTAAGACAAAAACTGTATACATATTCAGTTACAATCTGGCCAAGGTTTCCTTTAATTGCAGTAAAGCATACTTATTCCTCTATTGAAATCCTTTCATGGTAAGACCTAACCTAGCACTCATTTTTCTAATCACTGACTTTGTAATTAAAACTATAATAAAACCTCTGGCAAGAAGCTAGACATAACATTCGGAAATACCTAAAGGTCTTGTTTAACACATACAAAATACTGCAGGAACTCAGCACGTCAGGCTACATCCATGGTTTTCTAAAATTTGGAGAATCTCTTCTGCCTGTCGAAATTCAGGCTAGGACAGAAGGAGGGGGTACAAAACTTAGCTCAAAATTAGCTCAAAAGGAAAACTGTGTTTATAATGCTAGTGGCTAGCAGTATTTTACCTTTAGTTAAGACCTCTCGGCCAGATAGGTATCGCATTCGGGATATGATGACCAGGAGCCATTGACGAGTAGACCAATGAGACAGACACTGCATTGAGGAAAGAGTTACCTGAACTATCACAAGGTCTACCAGAATGTCAGCAAATTGACCCTAAAGGCAGTTTCAGCATAGATAAAGAGGAAAGGGTGATATTATATCTGCTGTTACTGTATTTACACAACCCCAGGTAAAGGTATATCATACCAACAGAAGAAATTCTGACCTATTATCACCTATGAAAATCTTCAATCAGAACTCCTGTGCTTTGGGAGTAATTCAATTATTGGTCCATTGTGAAGCAAGGGAGGCAAGGAGGAAATATGAATCCATCATTGGAGGACAGAGATCTAGGGAGTCTAATCAATTGCCACTAGCATAGAGCTTGGCATATTTGAAACTCTGAAGACTTTATACTGGATGAAGTCTTCAGAGTGTCACATCTGGCCTGCTGCACTGATTCGGGTTTGATCCTGATCTTGGATGCTCTCTGTCTAGGGTTTGTGTGCTCTCACTGATAACCACACCTGCATGAGGTGCATTGAGCTGCACCTCCTTAGACAAGGTGTTAAGGAACTAGAGTCACACCTCAATGACCCTCAGCTCAAATGGGAAAATGAGAAGGTGCTAGATAGGGGTGATTGGCTCCCTGTAGCTCCTAAGTTACAGGAGGCAGATACCTGGGTAACTGTCAGGAAAGGGAAAGGGAAGAGACAGCCAGTGCTGAGTTCCCCTGTGGCCGTTGCCCTCAATAATAAGTATATTATTGGTTTGGCTACTCTTGGTGGGGACAACCTACAATGGAGAAGCCGTGATGAACAGGTCTCTGGTACTGAGTCCAGCTATGGGGCTTAAAAGGGAAGTAGGGAGAAGAGGAGTGGAGTGGTGCGACGGGATTCCATAATTAGAGGAGCAGAAAGGAGATTCTGTGGACCTGGTGGTATGCAGCCTCCCAGGTGCCAGTCAGGGATGTCTCGCATTGAGTCCATTGTATTCTAAAGGGGGAGGGTGAACAGCCGGATCTCGTGGTACATATAGGTACCAATAATATAGGTAGGAAAAGGAAGTAAGTCCTGAAGAGAGAATTTAGTGAGTTAGGCCAAATGCTGAAAAGCAGGACCTCTAGTATAGTGATCTCTGGATTGCTGCCTGCGCCATTTGCCAGTGAGAGCAAGAATTGGATGATTAGGCAGATGAATGCATCGGTGAAGAATCAGTGTGGGGCAGGGTATCAGATTTCTAGATCCTTGGGATCTCTTATGGGGAAGATATAACCTATACAAAAGAGAGCAAGTATAAAATATGAAGGCAAGCTAGCCAATAATGTAAAGGCAGATACAAAAAGCTTTCTCAGATATATTGAGTAAAATAGAGACAAGAGTGGACAATGGCCCACTGTAGAATGATCTCTAGGAAGAAGTACAGTCGACGTTTCAAGCCGAGACCCTTCGTTAGGTCTAACTGAAAGAAGAGCTAGTAAGAGATTTGAAAGGGGGAGGGGGAGGGGGAGATCCAAAATGATAGGAGAAGACAGGAGGGGGAGGGATGGAGCCAAGAGCTGGACAGTAGATTAGCAAAAGGGATATGAGAGGATCATGGGACAGGAAGCCCAGGGAGAAAGAAAAGGGGGAGTTAGTCCTGACGAAGGGTCTCGGCCTGAAACGTCGAGTGTACCTCTTCCTAGAGATGCTGCCTGGCCTGCTGCGTTCACCAGGAACTTTGATGTGTGTTGCTTGAATTTCCAGCATCTGCAGAATTCCTCGTGTTTGCACTGTAGAATGATGCTGGAGAGGTAGTAATGGGGGACAAAGAAATGGCAGATGAACTTATTAAGTATTTTCTGTCGGTCTTCACTGGAAGACATGAGTAGAATGCCAGAAATGCGAGAGCATCAGGGGTCAGAAGTTAGTGTCATTGCAATTACCAAGGAGGATGTCAGAATCAGGATCAGTTTTAACAGCACCGGTATATGGCGTGGGATTAACGGCGGCAGTACTGTACAATGAAATAATTGATAAATAAATATATAGAGAAAAGAAATACTGAATTACAGTAAGTATACTTATGTCTATTAAGTAGTTAAGTTAAAAATAAGTAGTGCTAAAAAAACAAAAATCAAAAAATGTAGTGAGTTGTTGATGGGTCCAATGTCCATTTAGAAACCAGATGGCAGAGGGGAAGGAACTGTTCCTGGATCACTGAATGTGTACCTTCAGTTTTCTGTACCTTCTTCTTGATGGTAACAATGAAAAGAGGGCATGCCCTGGGTGGTGGGAGCCCTTAATGATGGACGCTGCCTTCCTAAGGCCCGCTCCCTGAAGGTGTCTTGGATATTACGGAGGCTAGTACCCATGATGGAGCTGACTTATCTTACAAGTTCCTGCAATTTACTTCAATCTTGTGCAATACTGCCCCTCTTCCCCCATACCAGACAGTGATGCAGACAGTCAGAATGCCTTCCACAGTACATTTGTAGTTTTCAAGTGTTTTAGTTGACAAACTAAATCTCCTCAAACTCCTAATGAAATATAGCCGCTGTCTTGCCTTCGTTATAGCTGCCCCAATATGTTGTACGTAGGTAAGATCGTGACACCCAGATCACACAAAGATTGCTCACTCTCTCCAGTTCAGATCCCTCTATGAGGATAGGTTTGTGTTCATTCATAATAACTCTTCTGAAGACCACAGTCATCTCTTTCATCTTGCTGACACTGAGTGCAAGGTTGTTGCTGTGACACCACTCAACAAATTGCTTGGAAAGCAAAAAATTCTGAGGGCAGGTAAGTCACTTGGACCAGACGGACTACACCCCGGGTTCTGAAAGTGGTAGCTGAAGAGATTGTGGCAGCATTAGTGATGATCTTCCACAAATCACAGTATTTTGGATTGATTCCTGAGGACTGGAAAACTGCAAAATTCATGTCATTCTTTCAGAAGGAAGGGAGAGAACTGAAAGGAAATTATAGGCAAGTTATAATCCTACCAAATATTGAAAGACCCAGATAGAGTGAATGTAGACTGGAATTTTCCTATAGTAGTTAAGACTACGCCCAGACAGCACAGCCTCAGGATTGAGGAATGTCTATTTGGAACAGAGATGAAGAAAAATTTCTTTAGCCAGAGGATAGTGAATCTGTGGAATTCATTGTGAGGCCAAGTCACTGGGTATATTTAATGCATGGTAGATGGGTCCTGGATTAATAAGGGCATCAAAGTTTATGGGGAGAAGGCAGGAGAATGGGATTGAGAAGGATAATAAATTAATCAGCCACGATGGAACAGGGGAGAAGACTCAAAAGGCTGATTGCCCTAATTCTGCTCCCATGTCTTACAGGATCTCTTCTGGCTCCAATCAATGCAATCATGAAGAAGGTACGCCACTTTGTTAGGAGTTTGAGGAGTTATTGTATGTCACTGAAGATTCTTATAAATTGTCACACAGCCTGGCAGGAGGCTGCAGACTCATTTAGTTCCATCATGGGCACAACCCCCCCCAACCTCCCCCATCATGGACATCTTCATGAGACGGTGGCTCAAGAAGGTGGCATTCATCTTTCAGGATCCTCACCATTCAGAACATGCTATCTTCTCATTTCTATCATCATGGAGGGTATACAGCAGCCTGAACACCCACACTCAGTGATTATGGGAACAGTTTCTTCCCCTCTGCCACCAGATTTCTGAAAGGTTTCTGACCAATCTTTTTTTAATCCATTTTTCGCATTTCTTCTGTATTTTGTAGATTTTTCTCTCCACTGTACTGCTGCCACAAAACTACAAATTTCACGTCGTCTGTCATTGACAATAAAACTGACTCTGATTCAGAATATGACCTTGCGTTCCTCCCATATCTCTTTTCACATGCTTGCCTGTCTGCCTCCTGGACTGATTAAGTTCCCTTCTGTCTTTAACTGCAGCTTGCCACGATGGGACTGTGTATCCAGTTTCTGTCAAAATAATTTGAAAAACATTAGGAAATCTTTCTGCAAGAATGTTGGATCCTTGTGGTATCCAACTTGTATGGGTCCACCTTTGCCAGAAATGAAATTACTAAACCTGAAATCTGAAGTTCTTAAGTCCTTCCTGCTCAATCAACTCTTAAACCATATATTTATTTTCAATATCTTCCTGTTCCTAAGTGCCTAGGACTGGTACCAGAAAAAATCCAAAGTCATACAGTATCAAGAGAACCGTGTATATATAGTTAGGGTGCCTAAGACTTTGCATAGTGCTGTTGTAATTTATGTATTGCACAGCACTGCTGCTGCATAAACAAACACATTCCGTGATGTATGTGAGTATTATAAACCTGATACTGATTTGGGTCTCTTTTGTGGACTGAGAGTGGAAAAGGGGCAGGGAGAGGGGTATTATGGTTGAGAAAAGGGAAAGGAAGAGAGAAGAGAGAGGGAAGCATCAGAGAGACATTCTGTAACGATCAATGGAACAATTGTTTGGAATCAAATGACCTTGGCTGGTGTCTGCACCCACACTCCCCCCACCCTGAGACTTCTATCATCTGTTCCACACTCCTCCAGCAGCGCTCCACCATCGCCATTCCCAATACCTTTTGCTTCCACTAGATTTACAAACTTGCCCTCTGCTCCACATTGACAGACACAGTACTGTGCAAAAGTATTGGGCACCCTGGCCTAAGACTACTGCACCACGCTGTAGTTGCGAGAGAAATGATAGCCCAAGTCATTGAGAGAACGAATTCAATCCACCTAGCAAATCTGGCATTACACAAAGCGGAAGTTCAAATAATAGCGAATTCAAGCAGTATAAGAGGTATCATAAGGAAGGGGAGATAAGATTAGAAGTATCATATAAAGTGATTAACTCCAGTGATAGCAATGCAAGAGAATATTGAAGTATTAAGTGATTGTGATTGCATTCCACAGTACAAACTGTGGAAGAAATGATGTAAATATAATAACATGTTCATTTGAGAAGTCACTCAGAAACAACACCCTTTGTATAAAAAGGGGATATCAGTATAGTGTATGAAAATGCACCCTCAGGTTCTGAAAGAGGTAGCCTTAGAGATTGTGGAGGCATTAGCAATGATCTTTAAAAAATCCTTGGACTCTGGCATGGTGCCAGAGGACTGGAAAATTGCAAATGTCACTCCACTCTTTAAGAAAGGAAGAAGGCAGCAGAAAAGAAATTATAGACCAGTTAGCCTGCCCTCAGCGGTTGGGAAGACGTTAGAGTTAATTGTGGGGGTGTATGGGGTGTCAGGGAGGGGTAGCACCTCTGGTGGGGGAACATGTCGCGTCCTTTTCAGGGCGGTTAGTCCACCTTTGGTCCCCACCTGGCACTCAGCTCTCACCTGTGGCTCCCCATAGCTGTTTGCATGTGACAGCGGCCACATCCTGGGCAACGTCTTCGACAAGCCGGCTAAACCAGGTGAGGGTAGCCGACGGGTCTCAAACCCTCGGTGAGATAGGGAGTTGTCTATCCCAGCATGTGAAGACAGACTCCGGCGGATTGAGCGGATGAGACCAATGGAAGGTCCAACGGTCAAGAAGGTGGTCTCTGCAAGCGTCGTGGAACGTGTAGAGCAGGACAAGACATAGGAGACATCTAGTCATCTACTGTGCCTAGTCCCATCTCCAGCCGTCTCAACTCTGTCTTGCCACTGGATCCAGATGGGAATTGGGAAGGAAGAGTGAGGCAGGTGCTGTGCAACTCTCGCTCACTTAAATGCTAATCACACGCTAGTCTCAACACCATCATAATGGTGTCGAGGTCCTCATCGACGGCGATGGACGAACACAAAAAAAGAGTTAATTATTAAGGATGAGGTGATGGAGTACTTTGTAATACAGGGCAAGAAAGGACAAATTCAGCATGGTTTCCTTCAGGGAAAGTCCTGACTGACAAACCTATTGGAATTCTTTGAGGAGATTACAAGAAAAGGTGCTACACATGAGGCTGCTAACAAAGTTAAGAGCCCATGGTATTACAGGAAAGTTACTAACATGTTTAGAGCATTGGCTGATTGGTAGGAGGCAGCAATTGTGAATAAAAGGATCTTTTCTGGGTGGGTGTCAGTGACTAGTGGTGTTCCGCAAGGGTTGATGTCGGGACCACTTCTTTTTATGCTGTATAAAAATGATTTAGATGATGAAATAGATGGCTTTGTTGCCAAGTTTGCAGATGATATGAAGATTGGTGGAGGGGCAGGTAGTGTTGAGGAAACAGGTAGGATGTGGAAGGAATTAGACAGATTAGGAGAATGGGCAACAAATTGGCAAATGGAATATAATGTTGGAAAATGCACAGTCATGCATTTGGTAGTAGAAATAAATGTGCAGACTATTATCTAAACAGGGAGAAAATCCAAAAATCTGAGATGCAAAGGGACTTGGGAGTTCTTGTGCAGAACACCCTAAAGCAGGGGTAGGCAACCTTAAGCACAAATGATTTTCTAGCATGCGTTATTCATGAATTTGAGGCAAAACTTAATTAGATGTATTTAAATGGATAATTCCCATATTTCAAGTTTTTGTGGCATTTATCTGGCCCACCATCTGCTCATTAATACGCGATCTGGCCCACAGAGGCAAAAAGGTTGCCGACCCCTGCCCTAAAGGTTAACTTGGAGGTTGATTCAGTGGTGAGGAAGGCAAATGCAATGTTAGCATTCATGTGAAAATTTCTTGAATACAAGAGCAGGGATGTGATGCTGAGGCTTTATAAGGCACTGGTGAAGCCTCACCTTGAGTATTGTGAACAGTTTTGGGCCCCTCATCTTAGAAAAGGTGCTGGCATTGGAGAGGGTCCAGAGGAGGTTCACAAGGATGATTCCAGGAATGAAAGGGTTACCACACGAGGAACGTTTGATGGCTCTGGGTCAGTACTTGCTGGAATTCAGAAGGATGAGGGTGTAGCTCATTGAAACCTTTTGAATGTTGAAAGGCCTAGACAGAGTAGATATGGAAAGGATGTTTCCCGTGGCAGGGAAGTCCAGGACAGGAAGATAGGGTTGCAAAGACAGCTTTTGGCACATTGGCCTTCATAAATCAAAGTGTTAAGTACAGGAGACAGGATGTTATATTGAAGTTGCATAAGAGTTGGTGAGGCCTAATTTGGAACATTGTGTATTGTTTTCGTTATCTACCTACAGGAAAGATGTAAACAAGACTGAACATGTACAGAGAAAATTTACAAGGATGTTGCTAAGTCTGGAGGACCTGAGGAAAGAATGAATAGATAAGGACTTTACTCCTTGGAATGTAGAAGATTACAGAGAAATTTGACAGAGGTAGACAAAATTATGAGGGGTATAGATAGGGTAAATTACAAACACAAACACACACAAAATGCTGGAGAAGATCAGCAGGTCAGACAGCATCAATGGAAAAGAGTAAACAGTTGATGTTTCAGGTAGAGAACCTTCTTCAGGACTGAAAAGAAAGGGAAAATGCCTCAATAAAAAGGTAGGTGAGGGTAAAGACGCTAGCTGGAAGGTAATAAGTGAAGCCAAGTGGGTGGGAAAGGTCAAGGGCTGAAGAAGAAAGAATCTGATTGGAGAAGAGAGTGAACTGAAGGAGAAAGGGAAGAAGGAGAGGACCCAGGAGGAAGTGATATACAGGTGAGAAGAGGTGAAATGTCAGAATGAGGAAAAAAGGAAGGGAGAGGAGAATTTGGTCACCAGGAGAAGTCGATATTCATGCCATTAGATGGAGAGATAGGGTATGTGCAAGTAAGCTTTTTTCCACCGAGATTTGGTGGGACTACAACCAGAGGTCATGGCTTAAGGTGAAAGGTGAGAAGTTTAAGGGGAACATGAGGGGAAACTTCTTCACTCAGAGGGTCATGAGAGTGCAGAACGAGCTGCCAGAGCACGTGGTGCATGCAAGCTTGGTTTCAATGTTTAAGTTTGGATAGGTACATGGACGGTTCGAGTACGGAGGGCTACGATCCCAGTGCTGGTTGATGAGAGTAGACAATTTAAATGGTCCTGCATGAGCTAGATGGGCTGAAGGGCCTGTTTCTGTACTTTTCTTTGATTCTATGATTGAGCAAATACACAGAGCTGAGGACAAATTAGATACAAGTTTTCTAGAAACTACAGCTGTCGTTTGTTGCTTTTCCATGCACCAGGTATTGTATAGGCTAGAAATAGGCACGGAGCATACATGGACACATGGACACACACGCTCTACTTCGATAATACTGTGGTGAGAATTTGGTCCATTATGACAGACGAGGAAACTCATTAGCTCAACAACCATTTTATTGCAATGAACACAAAACAGACCAGGCACCATGACCCGGAGAGTGAACCCAACCAGTCTCACACAGACAGGGGAGATACACAGCACACAGCCCAGTTACAGTCCACGTGACCCACAAATACACAAGCGAATAACTGTATAACCCAAGCTAAGATGTAACAATAAATGAACTGGATCTTCCCACCACAAACCCACAAAAGAATTTTAACACAAAAACGATAAACAGTGCTGGTCATTAGAAATGCAGGGGTGGGCTGTCGACCACGCGCCCCGCCCCCACAGCATCACAATATAGTCTCTTCTCATCTTTGAAACCCCATTCACTGTGTGTTGTTTAAAAATGAGTAATTGGTATTCAAGGAAACTTAAGCGACTTCTAAGTACATGAGAGGATTAAAACTTGAAAGAGGATTAATACTTTGTTGTGAGGAAATTGAATGCTGATGATAGTATTCTCAAAGGAAGCATCACGGTAATAACATTTGCAACGAATTAGGATTGCAAAAGTCAACAGATTTTTAAACAACATGTAGTCAGTGAAAGTGGATTACAGTATATTTATGAAATCAATAAATGGAATCTTGCTGTTGATAATTAAACACTAACCTAAGATTGCTCAAGATCTTGGGGAATTTGCTTACTCAAGTTTATTACCAGGATTTATGTAACAATGGCAAGGTTACCCTTTGCTTCCTGGTTTGTTAAGAATGGAAGAAGGTTAATAAAAGAGTTTTTAGAAATAACTAGTGCCTGCTGGCATCAATACTGGCAGGAGGAGAGAAAGCAGCGCGCCGCGTATGCACAGCCCTCCGGTGAAAAATGATTTTGTATCCGTTAAATAGGGGCCGTGGACAATTCTGATTTGGATCCTGTGTTTCCGATGGACAAGTAACTCCTGATTTGATGCCTGGCAAAGTGGACTCAGATCCACGCTCTGATTACTCTCAGCATGCTCTGACTGAAAAGCCAGATCATCTGCATACACTTCATCAGATTTCTAAAGAGAGACTCTACTCCAAGCCCGTTACTGGGAAAGCGGAGAAATTGTGGGCACAAATACTCTGCAGATGCTGGGGTCAAAGCAACACTTCAACTCTGCTTCACATTCCCATTCGGATGTGTCCATACATGGCCTGCTCTACTACCATGATGAGGCTAAACTCAGGTTGGAGGAGCAACACCTCATATACCGTCTAGGTAGTCTCCAGCCCCTTGGTATGAACATGGAATTCTCCAACTTCCGGTAATTCCCTCCCCCTCCCTTCCTCTATCCCTATGTCACTCTGCCCCCTCCCCCAGCTGCCTATCACCTCCCTCATGGTTCTGCCTCCTTCTACTACCCATTGTGTTTTCCCCTATTCCTTCTTCACCTTTACACAAAATAATCTGCAGATGCTTGGATCAAAGCAACACTCACAACACACTGGAAGAACTCAGCAGGTCGGGCAGCATCAGTGGAAACGATGAGTCGATGTTTCGGGCCAGAACCCTTCAGGTTCCCCTTCGGGTTCCGGCCTGAAACATCGACTCATCGTTTCCACTGATGCTGCCCGAACTGCTGAGTTCCTCCAGCATGTTGTGAGTGTTGCCTTCTTCACCTTTCCTGCCTATCCCCTCCCTGCTTCCCCTCCCCCACTCCCTTATCTTTCCCCTCACTGGTTTTTCACCTGGAACCTACCAGCCTTCTCCTTCCCACCCTCCCCCACTTTCTTTACAGGGCATCTGCCCCTCCCCTCTTCAGTCCCGACGAAGGGTTCCGGCCCGAAACGTTGACTGATCTTTTCCACGGACGCTGCCCGACCTGCTGAGTTCCTCCTGCGTGTTGTGAGAGAAGTTGTGGGAGTTGCTGGTGCAAAGCTACTTGAAATGAAACACTGTGAACATTGAGCTTCTTTGTTGGAGGCAGTCGGAATTCCAGAAAAGAAAATCAGAACTAGAACCTGGTTTATTATCACTGACGTACGCCATGAAATTTGTTGTTTTACTGCAGTGAAACAGTGCACTACATAGAGTTTACTACAGGTTTCAAAAAGGCAAATGAGTATTCACAGCCCTCTACCAGCTTTCGCTCGCTGTCTGCCGCAGGAAGGTGTCTCCGTGTGATTCATTCTCATTCTCATTTATTCTCATTTATTCTCATTCATTCTCTCTCTCTCTCCCCCCACCTCGCACCCCAGCCCTTCTCACTCACTGTTCATGAGGGAGGTCCCTGCATTCAAATGGCCCCTCTCCCTCGATGCTGTCGGAAATATCAAAGAGTCCGTATTCAGTTCAGCTCAAAGTTCTGGGTCTGCAGTTTGCAGATTGGACTTTAGTTCTTGGTCACTCCTTTATGTTGCTATTGTGGGAAACTTTGAATCAGGGCGGCCTGCAGATAATGAACACTGAGCTGAACTGAATACGGACTCTTTGATCTTGTGTGTTTTTGCTCATTCTTTCTTGTTGCCGTACACGTGATTTGATTTTGCACATGTTGGGGGTGTGGTTGATGTCTTTCTTTGAATGGGCTCCATGGTTTTCGTTATTTCCTGGCTGTCTGTGGGGAAATGAATCTCAGGGTTGTACACTTAATACATACTTTGATAATGGATGTATTTTTTATTTATTTCAAAGGATTCAAAGTGCAAAAGACAAATAATAAGGTAGTTTGCATGGGTTCATGGACAGTTCAGAAATCTGATGGTGGATGGAAAGGAGCTGTGGGTCTTCTGGCTCCTGTACCTCCTCCCCAATGGTAGTAATGCAAAGAGGGTTTGCCCTCTCAGCCCCAATCTCCTGCCTTCTCCCCAAAGCTTTCACGCACTGACTAATCAAGAACCTATCAACCTCCACCTTAAATGCACCCAGTAACTGGCCTCAGCAACCACCTGTGGCAACAAATTCCATAGGTTCACCAAGCTCTGGCTAAAGAAATTCCTCCTCATCTCTGTTCTAAAAGGATGCCCCTCTATTTTGAGGCTGTGTCCTCTGGTCCTAGAGTCCGCTACCAAGGAAAACATCCTTTTCACATCCACATCCATGCATATCCCATGTCCAGGCTGGGTCTTTTTAGCTACCTTGAAACAGAGTGGAAGCAAGACATTCTTAACCCTGAGGAAAAACCAAAAAAAAAAGGTCCTACAAATACATCTATGGATTCCTCAGCCACAGGTAGTGGGGAATATTGATATTGTTAATAGGCAAGGCCAGTTACAAAGCCAGGTTTCCTTCTCTTAAGTACACGCATTTGTCACGGTCCCGACTGTTAATTCCCCATTTTCTCCTCATTCCCTTTGATGGCAACACACCTGGTTCTCATCAAGACCTGCAGCATAAAAACCCCGGCTTTACATCCACTCGTTGCCAGATCGTTGTTTTAGCCAGTGTGGTGATTAATGTTCCCGGCCACTTAGGATTGTGCATTATATGTTTTACTTCAGTACCAAGGTTTACCTATGTAACTCTGTCCCTCCGTGTCAAGATAAGGATTCTAAGATTTACTTCAGTACTGAGGTTACATGCGTAACTCTGTCTCTCAGTGTCAAGATAAGTATTCTAAGTTTTACTTCAGTACCGAGGTTTACCTGTGTAATTCCATCTCTCCGTGTAAAGAAAAGTATTGTTTACCATTTTCTACCTTTCTACGCTCCGTGTCAAGATAAGTTCTGCCTTCCTCCTGCTTTCCTGTTCACCCTCCTGTTTGCCATTCAGCTCCAGCCACTCTCCCACCCTCATCTGCATCCTAACTCAATCTCCATGCCAGTGTCCTGCGTTTGGGTTCGCCCTGTTCCTTGCAACAACATTTAGTTTGCCAATTGGATTATAATAACAAATTAAAAGTTTTTTTTTAAAACATTCCACACTTCCAGTCTTTTAAATGAATACAGTGTGTGCTATGAACTCACATTCTCAGGATCCTTAATTAAGACCTCCGAGTGACTACGTAATTACCTCACAATCATTTCAAATACCTTTTGAAGGAGCAAAGAATATATCATTTTAACCACCCACACAGCTGGATGTCCAACCAAGCAGCAGGAAGGCCAGCATCTGTTAACAGTGCTAAGCAGCCACTTACACCAAATAAAGAGCCACTTAATCCTTTCTATGGTGCAGAGGAGAGCAGAATTGTTATTAATGTTTTTATATGACTGTGCTATGAAAAAGATAAAAACTGTTTTATTGACAGAGCATGGAATTTAAGTGCATCAAATATAGGACGATATGGCAGAATGGATCTCAGCTATTTCTCCAGGAAGCATATTAAGAAAATCTGCGATTGGAAGACCATAAAATATAGGAGCAGAATTAGGCCGCAAGCTTGGTCTGCCACTTCATCATGGCTGATCCAGTTTCCGTCTCGGCCTCAAACTCCTACCTTCTTCCCAAATCCCTTCATGACCTGACTAATCAAGAATCCATCAATTTCTGATTTAAATATACCCAATGACTTGGTCTCCACAGATGCCTGTGGCAATGAATTCCACAGATTTACCATTCACTGGCTAAAGAATTTCCTCCTCACGTCCGTTCGAAATGGACTCCCCTCTATTCCGAGGTTGTGCCCTCTGCTCTTTGATTTACGTGCCCAAATTCATCATGAAAGAAAATATGCCTTCCTCACTGACAAATCTCATAGATATAAATCATAGTCATAGTCCTGTCATTAGAAACAATCAGTACAATGAATGGCTTCCATTTCTGAAGGAGATGTTGGTTAGACAAAATAAAATTAGCAAGCTCGTGATCTGGCAATAAGTCTTAAAATGTTAGTAATATTTACTATCAGAAGAGTAAAACCCTGCGCTCAGTGTCAGCAAGACCAAGGAATTGATTATGGACTTCAGGAAGGGTAAGTCGAGGGAACACACACCAGTGCGCATCGAGGAATCAGAAGTGGAAAGTGTGAGAAATTCCAAGTTCCTGGGTGCCAACATCTCTGGTGATCTATCCTGGGCCGAACATATCAATACAGTTACAAAGAAGGCATGACAGAGGTTATATTTCATCAGGAGACTGAGGAGAATTGGCATGCCATGAAAGACTCCTGCCAATTTCTATAGATGCACCGTACATAGACAGCAGTCTAACTGGTTTCATCACTACCTGGGATAGAGGGACAATTGGACAGCATCGGAAAAAGCTGCAGAAAGTTGTAAACTCAGTCAGCTCCATCATGGGAATTAGCCTCTCCAGCATTCTGGACATCTTCAAAAGGTGATGCCTCAAAAGATGGCGTCCATCATTAAAGACCCTCATCACTCACAATGTGCCCTGTTCTCATTCCTATCATCAAAGTGATGGTAAGGGAGCCTGAAGGCACACAGTCAATGTTTCAGTAGCAGATTCTTCCCCGCCACCATCAGATTTCAGAATGGACAATGAACCCATAAACTCTACCTCAGTACTTTTCCTCTTGTTTTATTTTTTATTTATGCTTATTGTAACTTATAGTTTTGATGATCATGTATTGCATTGTACTGGTCCGCAAAACAACAAATTTCATGACACATGCCAGTGATATTAAATCTGATTCTGAACCAAGTAAGCCATGATCAGCCATTGCAGCCTTATAAACCATCGATGATGCATAGGATCAAGGAAGATACTTTCCAATTTCCCGGAAGATACAGTTCTGTGATATAGCAATAAATAAATTGGGAGATTGGCTTTTTATTGTCATATGTCCTGAGTTACAGTGAAAATCTTTGCTTTGCATGCCATCCATACAGATAATTTCATAGCAACACTGAATTGAGGTAGAACAATTATAACAGAAGCTGGTATGGATCTGAGCAGAGCAGCTTGCAATGACTTGCTGTGCTCAGGTGCCAACCATTCAACACTCCCTGATGTGACAACAACTAAACCCTGGAGGCAGGGGAGCTTTGGGAATTATATCCAAAGGCACAATTTCACAAAGTATGCCACACATATCATCCATTGTAACTTGTTTATATTGTAGTGGGGATTAGTGAAATAGCTTTGTAACACTGACAGAGGAGAGAGGGATGATCTTGGGAATACACACCAGTCCTCATAAAGGGATCAGAAGTGGAAAGTGTGAGCAATTTCATCTTCCTGTATGTCAACATCTCAGAGGATCTGTCTGGACCCAACATATCGATGCAGCTACAAAGAAAGCACAACAGCTGATATATTTCTTTAGGAGTTTGAGGAGTTTTGGAATGTAACCAAAACACTAGCAAATTTCTACAAATGTACTGTGGAGAGCAATCCAACTAGCTGTGTTACTGTCTGGTATGGGGGGGGGTGGGGAGAGTGCTACTTCACAGGATCGAAATAAACTGCAGAAAGTTTCAAACTTAGTCAGCTCCATCATGGGCACTAGCCTCCCCAGCACCCAGGACATCTTCAAGGAGCGATGTCTCAGAAAGTTGGCATCAAACTCAATGATTTGGGAACAGCTTCTTCCCCTCTGCCATCTAATTTCTGAATGGACATTGAACCCATAAACAGTAACTCACTACTGTTTTTATTTTTTTGTACTACTTCTAAAACTTTTAAAAAAGATATATACTTCTTATCATAACTTACAAGTTTTATTATGCATTGCAATGCACTGCTGCCACATAACAACAGATTTCATGGCATATGCCAGTGATATTAAAACTGATTCTGATATAGCAGGGAAATAAAGGGGGATATTTCAGTATTGATACCAGTCACAGAGAAAGTCTGGAACCCATTCAAACCAACATGTACTGAAAACTGCAGTCTAAAGTGAACGACAGTAAACTTATGCTTGCTTACAAGCCAAAGGACAATCCCATGAACTCCAGGACAGAAGCTTGCCAATGTACGTGCTGTAAAAGGTCAAGATGGAACTGCACACAGTTCACATAGTACACAAGGTGTTCAAGCTTGTCAGTTCACATAGGCACTGAAATTTGTCACTGCAAAAGGTTTATCTCACTCTATGCAAGTTTTACGCAGGAAGTTTAAAGTTTGAAGCTAATAACTCATCAGGGGTGATTGATAAGTTCATGGTCTAAGGAAGACGGAGATGAGTTATTAACTTCAAACTTTTTGCATAATCACTCAAAGAGTTGACCTGCATGTGCATGTAACGAGAGCTGTATAACTCATCTCCTTCTACTTTAGACCACGAACTTATCAATCGCCCCTGCTGTGGACACTTTCTGGAGGTCCAAGATCCGTATGCTCCACGACCGCTGGACTAAGTGTGTAAATATAGGAGGGAACTATGTTGAAAAATAAATGTGCTAGGTTTTCTGAAATTGACTCCTTCTACCTTAGGCCACGAACTTATTAATCACCCCTCAGCGAGTAGTAACTATAACAGGTTCGATGAAAGATCAGCCAGAGTGCAGAAGACAACAAACTGTGCAAGTGCAAATATAAATAAATAGCGATAAACAAAAACATGAAATGACAAGATAAAAAGACCTTAAAGTGAGATCATAGGTTGTGGGAGCATCTCAATGGATGGGTAAGTGAGTGTGGTTATCCCCTTTTGTTCAGGAGCCTGATGATTGTGAGGCAGTAACTGTTCTTGAACCTGGTGGTGTAGGTCCTGAGGTTCTTATACCTTCTACCTGATAGCAGCAGTGAGAAGAGAGCAAGGACTGTGTGGTGAAGATCTTAGATAATAGATATTGCTTTCCTATGACAGCATTTCATGTAGAAATGTTCAATGATTGGGAGAGCTTTACCCGTGAGGAACTGGGCTGAATACATCACGTTGTGTAGGATTTTCCATTTAATAAAATCTATGCAATAAAGTAGTATAAGAGTTATGGGAACTTGAGCTGGAAAGTGTTCATTCCAGGACAAGTAACTCTCCTGTTGACAACAGCTTGCAACAAAGAGAACACGAGGAATTCTGCAGATACTGGAAATTCAAGCAACACACATCAAAGTTGCTGGTGGACGCAGCAGGCCAGGCAGCATCTCTAGGAAGAGGACAGTCGACATTTCGGGCCGAGAGCCTTCGTCAGGACTAACTGAAGGAAGAGCTAGTAGGAGATTTATATAGTAAGAGATTTATAAATAAAGAGAATATTTGTTCTGCTGGCAAACACTGACTCAGTGAATTCTTTGAGTTTACAATACATTTAAATCCCAAAATGTTCCTTTTTGAAAGTACAGTAATTTGAATTTAAATGAGTCATTACCATCCCGCCAAGTGTTACAGAGCTCTAGAAAGCACTGATAGTACTGATAGTGTGCGTTGTGATTTGGCATAAAGTTCAACATTTTATTTAAGCCATATTCATGGCTAGATTTTAACCACTAAGTAAAGGCATCTGTTAGTCTTGCGACACCATGGAAATGCGCCTGGAAAGTCTTCACTCTCCAGGGCGCAGGCCTGGACAAGGTTGTATGGAAGACCAGCAGTTGCCCATGCTGCAAGTCTCCCCTCTCCACGACACCAATGTTGTCCAAGGGAAGGGCATTAGGACCCATACAGCTTGGCACCGGTGTCGTCGCAGAGCAATGTGTGGTTAAGTGCCTTGCTCAAGGACACAACACATGTTGCCTCAGCTGGGGCTCGAACTCACGACCTTCAGGTTGCTAGTCCAATGCCTTAATCACTATTTGTACGATATTCAAAATTATAAATTTAGAGCAGTTTATCTCAGTCAACTGTCTGACAATATTAATCTAATCAGCTGCTCAACCAGCTTGATTGCATCACTGCCATCGATTGTCATACATGTCCTATAGCTCGTGTCTGACAACAATTCCAATCTATAAAGGGAACAATGAAATGACAAAGCCTAATGAATCTTGGTGGGCAGATTTTTTTCCTAACCAACTGTAAACATTTTCTCCCTGCTGACTGTACGACTGCAAAATCACAGGCAAGATTTATCAAATGGTTTTTAAATTCTTTTCACAAAAACAATCAAACCATTGACTTATTAGAATCAAATCATCATCAGGGACCTCCACCATCCAGGCCATGCTCTCCTTTCGCTGCTTCCGTCAGGAAGATGGTACAGAAGCCTCAGGACCCACATCACCAGGTTCAAGAACAATTATTACCTCTCAACCATCAAGCCCATGAAGCTGAGGGGATAACTTCACTCACCCCAGCACTGAACTGCTCCCATTGAACAAAGACTCTTCCTCTCATGTTCTTGATATTTATCGATCATTTATGTATTATTATTGTTTCTTTTCTTTCTTTTTGCATTTGCAGTTTGTTGGGATTTTTTGCACCTTGGCTGTTATCAGCCCTGTTGGGTGTGTTCATTCATTTATTCTATTGTGTTTTGTGCATTTACTGCGATTGCCTGCAAGAAAATGAATCTCAAGGTTGTATATGGTGACATATACTGTATGTACAGTACCTTGATAATAAATTTACTTTGATCTTTGGACTATAAAATCAAGCAAACCTTCTTTTGTATGTTGAATGAAACAAATTTGGACTAGGTTCTATCGTCAAAATAACATGAAACTAATAAATGTATCATTCTTCGTGTGTTTGGTGCACGGCCACTAGTGAGACCCAATCAGGCATATTTCAAATAAATACAATTTCTGGACAAGTAACTGTAAATATGATAAATCCTCAGCAAATCAGAGAGAGTCAACATGGCTTTAAAAGATTAAGTTTATTGTCATTTAAATATATAAAACATAGACATAGAACATAGAAATTTACAGCACATTACAGGCCTTTCGGCCTACAATGTTGTGTTGACCATGCAACCTAATCTAGAGATTGCCTAGAATTTCCCTAGCACATAGTACTCTATATTTCTAAGCTCCATGTACCTATCTAAGAGGCTCTTAAAAGACCCTATTGTATCTGCTTCCACGGCCGCCACTGGCAATGCATTCTACGCGCCCACCACTCTCTATGTGAAAAACTGACCCCTGACATCCCTTAGTATTATTTCCAAGCACCTTAAAACTATGCCCCCTCATGTTAGCCATTTCAGCCCTGGGAAAAAGCCTCTGACTATGCACATGATCAATGCTCCTCATCATCTTATACACCTCTATCAAGTCATATCGCATCCTCCGTCACTCCAAGGAGAAAATGCCAAGTTCACTCAACCTATTCCCATAAGGCACGCCCTCCATTCCAGGCAACATCCTTGTAAATCTCCTCTGCACTCTCTCTATAGTACCCACATCCTTTCTGTAGTGAGGTGACTAGAACTGAACACAGTACTCCAAGTGGGATCTGACCAAGGTCTTATATAGCTGAAACAAAACCTCACGGCTCTTGAACTCAGTCCCATGGTTGATGAATGCCAATACACTATACGCCTTCTTAACAACACTGTCAACCTGCACAGTTTTGAGTGCCCTATCGACATGGACCCACACTGCCAAGAGTCTTATCATTTATACTATATTCTGTCTTCAAATTGGACCTACCAAAATGAATCACTTCACACTTATCTGGGTTGAAGTCAACCTGCCACTTCTCAGCCCAGTTCTGCATCCTTTCGGTGTCCCATTGTAACCTCTGACAACCCTCCAGACTATCCACAACACCCCCAACCTTTGTGTCGTCAGCAAACCTACTAACCCACTCTTCTACTTCTTCATCCAGGTCACTGATAAAAATCACAAAGAGGAGGGGTTCCCGAACAAATCCCTGTGGAACACCACTGGTCACTGACCTCTATGCAGAATATGAACCATCTACAACCACCCTTTGCCTTCTGTTGGCAAGCCAGTTCTGGATCCACAAAGCAAGGTCTCCTTGGATCCCATGTCGCCTTACTTTCTGAAGGAGCCTTGCATGGGTAACCTTATCAAATGCCTTACTGAAATCCATATACACTACATCCACTGCTCTACCTTCATCAATGTGTTTTGTTACATCCTCAAAGAATTCAATCAGGCTCGTAAGGCACGACCTGCCCTTGACAAAGCCATGCTGACTATCCCTAATCAGATTATGTCTCTCCAAATGCTCATAAATCCTGCCTCTCAGGATCTTCTCCAACAATCCTGAGTTATCTCTACTCCATTTCTTGAACAAGGGAACAAGGGAACAATATTTGCAACCCTCCAGTCCTCCGGTACTTCTCCCGTCCCTACTGATGATGCAAAGATCATCACAAGAGGCTCAGTAATCTCTTCCCTCGCTTCCCACAGTAGCCTGGGGTATATGTCATCCGGTCCCGGTGACTTACCTAACTTAATGCTTTTCAAAAGCTTCAGCCCATCCTCTTTCTTAATGTCTATATGCTCAAGCATTTCAGTCCACCATAATTCATCCCCACAATTGCCAAGGTCTTTTTCCCTGATGAATACTGATGCAATGTATTCATTAATTTGCTCCACTACCTCCTCCAACCCCATGCACACATTTCCACTGTAGCACCTGATTGGTGCTATTCTCACACGGCTCATCCTTTTGCTCCTTACATACTTGTAGAATGCCTTGGGGCTTTCCTTAATCCTGCTCACGAAGACTTCTCATGGCCCCTTCTGGCTCTCCTAATTCCATTTTTAAGCTCTTTCCTAGCAACCTTGTAATTTTCTAGAGCTCTAACAGTACTTAGTTTCTTGAACTTTTCATAAGCTTTTCTTTTCTTCCTGACTAGATTTTCTACATCCTTTGTACACCCTGGTTCTTTAACTCTACCATCCTTTCCCTGCCTCAATATCTATGCAGAACTCTATGCAAATGCTCCCTGAACATTTGCCACATTTCTGCTGTGCATTTCCCTGAGAATATCTGTTCCCAATTGATGCTCCCAAGTTCCTGCCTAATAGCATCATACTTCCCCCTATTCCATTTAAATGTTTTCCCAAGTTGTCTGCTCCTATCCCTTTCCAGTGCTATGGTGAAGGAGAGAGTTGTGGTCACTACCTCCAAAATGCTTTCCCACCAAGAGATCTGATATCTGACCAGGTTCATTTCCCAATACCAGATCAAGTACAGCCTCTTCTCTCGCTGGCTTATCGACATACTGCAACAGAAAACCTTCCTGAACACACCTAACAAGTTCTACCCCATCTAAACCCCTTGCGCTAAAGAGATGCCAATCAATATTAGGAAAGTTAAAATCTCCCATCACAACAACGCTATTATTATCACATCCTTCCAGAATCAGACCCCCTATCTGCTCAATATCCCTGTTACTGTTGGGGGGGTGTCTATAAAAAACATTTAGCAGAGATATTGCCCCTTTCCAGTTTCTGACTTCCACCTACAGTAGACCATCCCTCTACGACTTCCTCTTTTTCTGCAGCCGTAACATTATCCCTAATTAGCAATGCCAGCCCCCACCTCCTTTGCTTTCCTCTCTGTTCTGTTTGAAACACCTAAAGCCTGGCACACTCAGCAGCCATTCCTGCTCCTGAGACATCCAAGACTCTCTAATGGCCACAATGTCACAGTTCCACGTATTGATCCACGCTCTAAGTTCATCCGTTTTGTTTATGATACTCTTTGCATTAAAATAGACACATCTCAAACCATCAGGCTGAGTGCATCTTTGCTCTAATATGTGCCTATCCTTCCTCACAAACTCTCTACAAGCTGTCTCTGCTTCTGCTCCAACCTCCCCATCCTCTGCCTCTTCAGTTCGGAGTATAAGAGATATGTACATGTATACGGTCAAACGAGACAATTTTTCTCCGATCCGGGGTGCAAAGCACAGTGCGGCGCACATGCCCTGTGGGTGCGTGCCTTATTCCGATTGTCGAAAGTCACTTCCATTGTGATGGGTTGGTATAGAAGTTGCAGCTGCTTTTCCCATTGGATAGCTGCCTGGTGTCCAGTTTCAGATATCCTGGGTATATAAAACAGCACATGGAAGGGGCTTGCTCTTTTCTTCCTTTGTTTAAGGCAAGGATGCACATGACCTTTGGGAGGGTATGCTCTGTCAGCACTTTCAACTAAGTATGATTGTTGAATGTATATATGTTTGTTGAGTATCCAGATTTGTAGTGTCTGTAACTTGAGGAACATGAATGTTTGGTTCAATTTTTACTGTTTGTAAATAAATGATTAATATACCTATTCGCAGAGTGTGCTTTTTGTAGCACTTGCCAGACCCACGAACTTGATTCAACATTCTATTTGGTGCTGCGAGAAGGGTTTGGTTTTTTTGAGCAGAAATGCATTTCTTTAAGAGATTATTTAAAAGAGAGGGCTCTCGGTGTGGGAGATGCAGTGTCCCAGGGTGGACAGATAATAGTGCAGGTTTTGGAAGTCTCGCTAACTTACTGATGGGTTATGGAATACCGGTAGATTGGTCTGACCAGTTAGATTTCGCTGGGGTTGAAATGGGACAACACATTTTTTCTATACTTAAATCACTGGGTTTTCTCAAAAGAAAAGTTAGCTGGTGGGATGCTTTCTGGCTGTTTGCAGCAATTGTAAGACATCAGTGTAAAATGATAGTGAGCCTTAAGAATGAATTGGAAGACCTCTGTCAGTGCTGTATTATTCGGAGCGAATCACTATTGATGGTTTAGCGGGGGCTACGAAATTAGAGGATACGAATATACGGATAGCCTGTTAGCTAGCAAAAGTACAGAATTTAGAGGCAGCTTGAAGTGCCAATTGGGAACCTGATCCCCTTAAGGTTCGAGCCATGTTGAGAAATGGCGATGATCCTACTGTAGGGCTGGGGATATATGGCTGGATGATGAAAATGAGAGAGAGAATAGAGTGGACCCCTCAGTTTAATCCTTGAGATGATTGCCCGCTCCCTTGTGTGTCCGAAATAGTATGGACCAGGCCAGTAATTATACGATCCCACATCTGCCATATGAGGCATCAGCCTGCAGCTTTCCTCTCAGGAGCAGGAAGCTCAGGTATACAATGTTGAAATACAGTGTGAAAGACTGTTGGAAAATGCACTATGGTGGTAGAAATAAATGTGCAGACTATTTTCGTAACGTGCAGAAAATCGCCATTTAGAAAATAGTCTGCACATGTCTGCACTGAGATACAAAGGGACTTGTGAATCCTTGTGCAGAACGCCCTAAAGGTTAACTTGCAGGTTGAGTCAGTGGTGAGGAAGGCAAATGCCATGTCAGCATTCATTTCAAGAGGTCTAGAATACAAGAGTAGGGATGTGATGCTGAGGCTTTATAAGGCACTGGTGAGGCCCCACCTTGAGTATTGTGAATAGTTTTGGGCTCCTCATCTAAGAAAAGATGTGCTGTCATTCTAATGTGCAGATGGAAATGGTTCAGAGGAGGTTCACAAGGATGATTCTGGGAATGAAAAGGTTATTATACGAGGAACATCTGATAGCTCTGGGTCTGTATTTGCTGGAACTTAGAAGGATGGGGGGATATCATTGAAACCTTTCGAATGTCGAAAGGCATAGACAGACTAGATGTGGAAAGGATGTTTCCCATGGTGGGGGAGTCTAGGACAGGAGGACACAGCCTCAGGACAGAGGAGCATTATTTTAAGACAGAGATGTGGAGAAATTTCTTTAGCCAGAGGATGGTGTGCTTGTGGATTTTATTACCACAAGCAACTGTGAAACCAGGTCATTGGGTGTATTTAATCAGAGCTTGATAGGTTCAACATGGCTCGAACCTTAAAGGGATAAGGTTCCCAATTGGCACTTCGAGCTGCCCTAAATTCTGTACTTTTGTTAGCTAACAGGCTATCTGTTTATGCCCCACCTTCCCTTCGTACCCCATCCGTTATTTATTCATTATTATTATTATTAATTTTTTTTTCTCTCTCTCCTTTTTCTCCCTCTCTCATTATACTCCTTGCCCATCCTCTGGGCTTCCCCTCTCCCCCTTTCTTTCTCACTAGGCCTCCCGTCCTATGATCCTCTCATATCCCTTTTGCCAATCAACTTTCCAGCTCTCAGCTCCATCCCTCCCCCTCCTGTCTTCTCCTATCATTTTGGATCTCCCTCTCCCCCTCCCACTTTCAAATCTCTTACTAACTTTTCCTTCAGTTAGTCCTGACGAAGGGTCTCGGCCCGAAACGTCGACTGTACCTCTTCCTATAGATGCTGCCTGGCCTGCTGCGTTCACCAGCAATTTTTATGTGGGTTGCCTGATAGGTTCTTGATTGGACATGGCATCAAAGGATACTGGGAGAATGCTGGGGAGTGGGGCTAAGGAGGGGGAGAAAAGGATCAGCCAGGATTGAATGGCAGAGCAGACTCAATGGGCCAAATGGCCTAATTCTGCTCCTAAGTCCTATGCTCTTATGGAATGTGTGGGAGTTAGTATAATGGACACCTTCAACACAACAGATCTCAGAGAATTCTCTGCTAAGGAATCAGTGAGTTTAGGGGATAGATACAGACGAAAGGCCGGGGAGTCTTTGACCACAAGGTTATTGAGAATATGGGATTGTGAGGGGGTGGGGAGGGATCGGAGTGATCTTATCTAACAGAGAGGTGGGTGCCCTATGGTACCCATCATGCCAACACGTGACCAATAACGCCCTGAGAACACTGCTCGCTTCCCCTGAGCATAATGAATCACTATGGATTCGGATAATGGCAGCAGTTAAACTTGGATATCCCACTCTTATGAATGGAATTTAAAACCCCAAGCGGAGTGGAGCACAGTTGAGGAGGGTATTAAAGTTCTACCCCACCGAGCTTTTATCACAGAAATATACCCCAATAAGGGTATCCCACCAGAGGATATTGAATTAACTTCTGGAATCACATGATTATGGAGGCAGTTTTTTCCAATGAAAGGGGTAGTGCTGTCTTTAATGGCCCCAACTGTTGGTCATCGTATAAGTAGATTCATTTATTACAAGGTTTAAAGTATTTAGAAGAGAGTGCCCGTAGCCAGGTATGGAGGTTAGATAAGCAGATGGGGATTGGGGGATCACGCATGTCCCTGTAAAGAAAAGCTTTTAGCATTGCATAGAGGTTCCAACCCCCACCCTCTAGGCATTGTGGAAATACTACCAGGAGGGAAAAGAAGGGAGACTGTTGAGGGGGAAGGGTCATTCTTCAAGTGCTCTGCAGATAAGGGTTCTTTTGTCCTCTGCCAGATTTCTCACATTCCATTCACGGTTCCCTGCAAAGAATATCGGTTAATGTTCACCAGCAGTGGGAATCGGTGGGGAGGGGGGGTGGTTACTGCCTCATTGTTGTAGGGAGGGGGCCATTCCACCTGCATTCATCTTCCTGTAAATAGAGTGGATGATTTGAATGCAGAGAAATGTGAGGTGTGACCACACGTGTTAGTTTGCGTGTATGCTTGCGTGTATCTCTCTGGCCCTACATTCCTCCTTAGAACACCTGAAGAATAAAGACGCATACGTAAGGCTCCTTTTCATTGACTAAAGCTCTGCCTTTAATACCATCATTCCAAATAAACTGATTCCTAAGCTCCAGAACCTGGGCCTTAGCACTCAGATCTGCAGCTGGATGTTCAACTTCCTCACAGACAGGACCCAGGCTGTAAAAATAGGGGACAAGCTCCCCTCTACAATCATTCTGAGCACCGGTGCCCCACAAGGCTGTGTACTCAGCCCCCTGCTGTACTCACTGTACACCCATGATTGTGTAGCCAAGTTTCCATCAAACTCAATATATAAGTTTGCTAATGACACAACAATTGTAGGCCGTATCTCGGGTAATGATGAGTTTGAGTACAGAGAGGAAATTAAGAACCTGGTGACATGGTACGAAGACAATAACCTATCCCTCAACGTCAGCAAGACGAAGGAATTGGTTGTTGACTTCAGAAGGAGTAGCGGACCGCACGACCCAATTTACATCGGTGGTGCGCAAGTGGAACAGGTCAAAAGCTTTAAGTTCCTCGGGCTCAATATCACAAATGACCTTATTTGGTTCAACCAAGCAGAGTCCACTGCCAAGAAGGCCCACCAGTGCCTTTACTTCCTAAGAAAGCTAAAGAAATTTGGTCTGTCCCCTAAAACCCTCACTAATTTTATAGATGCACTGTAGAAAGCATTCTTCTAGGGTGCATCACAACCTGGTATGGAAGTTGTCCTGTCCAAGAACGGAAGAAGCTGCAGAAGATCGTGAGCACAGCCCAGCACATCACACAAACCAATCTTCCGTCCTTGGATTCACTTTACACCGCATGCTGTCGGAGCAGTGCTGCCAGGATAATCAAGGACACGACCCACCCAGCCAACACACTTTTCGTCCCTCTTCCCTCCGGGAGAAGGCTCAGGAGCTTGATGACTCGTACAGCCAGACTCGGGAACAGCTTCTTTCCAACTGTGATAAGACTGCTAAACGGATCCTGACCGGGATCTGGGCCGTACCCTCCAAATACCTGGTCCTGCCTCTCGGTTTTTTTGCACTACCTTACTTTCCCTTTTCTATTTTCTATTTATGATTTATAATTTAAATTTTTAATATTTACTATTGATTTGTATTCCAGGGAGCACGAAGCGCAGAATCAAATATTGCTGTGATGATTGTACGCTCTAGTATCAATTGTTTGGTGACAATAACTTATAAAGTATAAAGTATGTTCATGTGTGTGCACACGCGTGCATGCATGCGTGGGCTTTGCCTTAAGGTACTGTGAATGTGTTGGGCCCCTCTCAGTTGCTTTTGGCATTAGCAGTCTGTTTCATGTTTTTGCAGTTCCATACCAAGTTTCAAAAGAAGAGGAGTATAACCTGGGCTTTGTGTTTTGTGTTCTAATCTGTTACATGTTTATTGCGTCATAGCCTGTTATTTTGCTTCTTGTTTCCCCATGGCTTTTGTAATTGGTTTTAGGGATGACTCATGTTTCATAGTGGCCACATAAATTTTTAGTTGAAATTTGGGCAACTTTATTCTGGATTTGAGAACTACACATTTCAGAGGGAATTAAGTATTTGAGAACAATTCTAGTAGATCTTTTGTTTTTGTGTTTTCTAAATGGTTTTCAAGGGATATTGGAAACTTGGTTTGGAAAAAGAGAGATAGCTACAATAAATATAGTTAGCATGGAGTAAATGAGGTGCTCAAGTAATATAAAGAATGTAAAAAGAATCTTAAGAAAAAAATTAGAAAAGCTAAAAGAAGATATGAGGTTGCTTTGGCAAGTAAGGTGAAAATAAATCCAAAGCATTTCTACAGTTATATTACTAGCAAAAGGATAGTGAGGGATAAAATTGGCCCCTTAGAGAGTCAGAGTGGACAGCTATGTGTGGAGCCAAAAGAGATGGGGGAGATTTTGAACAATTTCTATTCCTCGGTATTCACTAAGGAGAAAGATATTGAATTGTGTAAGGTAAGGGAAACAAGTAGGGAAGTTACGGAAACTATGATGATTAAGGAAGAGGAAGTACTGGCGCTTTTAAGGAATATAAATGTGGATAAGTCTCTGGGTCCTGACGGGATATTCCCTAGGACCTTGAGGGAAGTTAGTGTAGAAACAGCAGGGGCTCTGACAGAAATATTTCAAATGTCATTAGGAACGGGGATGGTGCCGGAGGATTGGCGTATTGCTCATGTTGTTCCACTGTTTAAAAAGGGTTCTAAGAGTAAACCTAGCAATTATCGGCCTGTAAGTTTGATGCCAGTGGTGGGTAAATTAATGGAAAGTATTCTTAGAGATGGTATATATAATTATCTGGATAGACAGGGTCTGATTAGGAACAGTCAACGTGCATGGAAGGTCATGTTTGACAAATCTTATTGAATTTTTTGAAGAGGTTACTAGGAAAGTTGATGAGGGTAAAGCAGTGGATGTTGTCTATATGGACTTCAGTAAGGCCTTTGACAAAGTTCCACATGGAAGGTTAGTTAGGAAGGTTCAATTGTTAGGTATTAATATTGAAGTAGTAAAATGGATTCAACAGTGGCTGGATGGGAGATGCCAGAGAGTAGTGGTGGATAACAATTTGTCAGGTTGGAGGCTGGTGACTAGTGGTGTGCCTCAGGGATCTGTAGTGGATCCAATATTGTTTGTCATGTACATTAATGATCTGGATGATGGGGTGGTAAATTGGATTAGTAAGTATGCAGATGATACTAAGATAGGTGGTGTTGTGGATAATGAAGCAGGTTTTCAAAGCTTGCAGAGAGATTTAGGCTAGTCAGAAGAGTGGGCTGAAAGATGGCAGATGAAGTTTAATGCTGATAAGTGTGAGGTGCTACATTTTGGTAGGACTAATCAAAATAGGACATACATGGTAAATGGTAGGGCCGTGAAGAATGCAGTAGAACAGAGGGATCTAGGAATAATGGTGCATAGTTCCCTGAAGGTGGAATCTCATGTTGATAGGGTGGTGAAGAGAGCTTTTGGTATGCTGGCCTTTATAAATCAGAGCATTGAGTATAGGAGTTGGGATGTAATGTTAAAATTGTACAAGGCATTGGTAGGCCAAATTTGGAGTATTATGTACAGTTCTCGTCACCGAATTATAGGAAAGATGTCAACAAAACAGAGAGAGTACAGAGAAGATTTACTAGAATGTTACCTGGGTTTCAGCACCTAAGTTACAGAGAACGGTTGAACAATTTAGGTCTTTATTCTTTGGAGCATCGAAAGTTCAAGGGGACTTGATAGAGGTATTTAAAATTATGAGGGGGATTGATAGAGTTGACGTGGATAGGCTTTTTCCATTGAGAGTAGAGGAGATTCAAACAAGAGGACATGAGTTGAGAGTTGGGGGCAGAAGTTTAGGGGTAACACGAGGGGGAACTTCTTTACTCTGAGAGTGGTGGCTGTGTGGAACGAGCTTCCAGCAGAAGTGGTTGAGGCAGGTTCGATATTGTCATTTAAATAAAAATTGGATAGGTATATGGACAGGAAAGAAATGGAGGGTTATGGGCTGAGTGCAGGTCGGTGGGACTAGGTCAGAGTAAGTGTTCGACACGGACAAGAAGGGCCGAGATGGCCTGTTTCCGTGCTGCAACTGTTATATGGTTATAAGGTTATAAATGTCCAGTGACTAATCAGGAGCGATTAGCTGCATTTATATCTCCCTGCATTACAGAATGACAAAGTGGTGAATGCTACTTTGTGATGGGAGATCAGTGTTACACATTCCTGTGGATGGCATTTCAATTTGCACACTGAACCAAACGGACAGATTGCTGAATTTATATGAAGACTCCTTACTACATCACAGAAGGAATGCCACTGATATCGATCCTTTTGACGACAAAGAAAAAACTGTTGGGGGAAACTATTTGGCTTCTCAGGTTTTGGCACTCTGTTTTGCAGGAGCTGAGAGGGGGAAGTCTATTCCAGCCAACGTCAACCTTAAGGTATCAGCCTTAAGGGACTTTCACCTTAATAGCTCTGGTAGAGTGTGTACCTTAAGGGCTGGTATTTCCCTATGTATCATTTATTTAATTGAAAGGTGCCGACCCAAAGTGATTTCCCCACCTAACAGGGAGTATTAGTGTAGCTGGTGTGCTGAATACAGCTACAAGGTGCAAGATGGATGGCAAGTGAGAGCAGGAACATTATCCTGGATGGCTGTATCTATGCCAAATGGTGTTGCAAAGCTGGGCACTTGTTGGACGCTAATTGGCACTTGCTGGATATGGAGTTCCTCGGCCTACCCATTGTTCCCACAGGGTGGTGTAGTTGATATGTGGTGCTGTATGTATGCCACCCCAGTGCCCTGATTCTGGTCGGTGGGAGGGCTATTACAAAGGAAGGATGTTTTGAATGATAGCCTTTCACAGCATGGTATGGCCAGACTGTCCCAGAGACTAATGCCTTGGATTACCTGCTCACATAGAAAGGTTGCTCTTGTACCGTTATTGGTGATACATATAACTTATGAAAGTAAAGATGAGATATACAGATGAATAATGCATAAATAAGCAAAGTACACTTCATAAATTAAATATTGTCAGGTCCCGAATAGATTCACTGGTGACATTTTGAATGTGAAGTGGCAGGGAATTCAGAAGCTCGAGGGAAGAAATTATTTCTCATCCTGTCCATTCTTGTTTTTATGCATTGCAATGCCCTGCTTGATGGCAGAAATTCAAAAATGATGCTGGATGGATGGGATCCTTAACAATACTCAGGGCCTCTATGATCCTCTCAGACATTCTCACTGTCCTTTGTAGGGATTTCTGGTCTGATGCTCAGCTGCTCCCATACCAAACCACAAAGTGTAAGTCACCCCTGAGAATATGACTAATCTTTGTAAATGGATGACTAAAGTAATAGGCAGAAACAAGTCTATAACCAAACACACAAAATGCTGGCAGAATTCAGCAGATCAGGCAGCATCTATGAAGGGAAATGAACAGTTAATGTTTTGGGTCAAAACCCTTCATCAAGACAAATATAAGGTTGTTATTCATACCTAGAATCTCTCATAAAACAACTGCTCAAGTTAAAGATCTGGTTAGATACTAGGCCAGCAACAAAAGGCAGATTGTAATGATAAGAAGAGTGTACTCAAATAGGCACAAGATTAATGGTTTACCACAAAGAGCTACGATTTTCAGCCTGATTCATTCATTACAGTCAGATGCAATTAAATGATCTGCTACACACAGAGCACAGTTAAAGTTCAAAAGCTTTGTCACTTGTGCAAGTTTGCCGATGGCACACACTTAGTATTGTAAAGTGATATCTCTGGAAGCACAACATTACAAAACAAAGTTAATTAAACAAATGTGCCAAGATCCAGATAAATGAAATATCATCTGCATATGAAAAGAAGTCCTTTCTAAATGTTGAAAAGCTAGAACCATTTGTGGTCAAAACTAACTGGATATAGAGTATATTAAGCTTTAAAATGTCATGAAGATGCACAGAAAATAATTAACAAGGACAGCAGAACAGTGGTCCTTAAAAGAATAAAACAAACATGATGAGATGTCCTGGGCATTTAAAAAGCATAAAAACTCCAGATGCTGGAAATTTGAAATATAAGCAGAAAATGGAGGAAACGCTCTACAGTTAAGCAGCATCTCTGGAACAACAAGAATTACCATTTCAGGTCAAAAATTGTCTGCACTAGGAAAGAGATAATCAAAAGCAACACACACAGAAAGCTGGAGGAATTCAACATCTATGGAAATGAATGTAGAGTTGACGTTTTAGGCCGAGACTCTTTTTCAAGACTCTGAAGAGATGATTCAGTTAGTTTTTTTTCCCCCAGTTATAACAAAGAGTGCTCCACCAGAAATGTTTACTCAGTTCCTCCTTGCACTGATACCATATGGTACTGACTGATTAAGAGAGTAAACTTACCAGCGTACCAGGATTTCAGGGGTTAAATTATGAAGAGGGATTTCATAAACTGTGTTTGTTTGAATGTAGATGATTGAAGGGTGACCTTCTGAAAATTTTGGAATATTAAAAGAAACAAAGAATGAAACTAACTTTGCTGGTTGGTGCCCTCAGGCCATAGGCTTAAAAATTGAGCCAATCCTTTCACGATTACAATGAGGCCATTTTTTTTACATACAAGGCTTGCCAAGGTTTGGAACACTGGTGTATATAACAGGTGCTGTAAGGTGAATTGTTTGCTTGAAATCTGAGAAAGATCGATTTTTATAACTAAATGCCTAATGGACAAGGAGCAATATTGGCAAATGAAGTTCACTGGTAACATATTCCCTTTAATCTCACTGGCTTTTATTTATCAAGCTCTCGTTAAAACTATCAGATCAATGGATAATTTGTTACACTACCCTGTAACACCAAAAATTTGTGGTGTTATAATATTTGGAGTAACATCTAATAGTCCAGAATGTCAGCACTACTAAAATCCTGAGCATGCTGGATTGACAGAGTTTTACTGTTTATTTTTGCTGACTATAATGTAACTTGGTCTTTGAAGAGTTATTTGACAATTTATCAGAACTGTTTGATGCCAACATTTTGGTGTACACTTTTAAGTTCAAACAACTAAAATAGTATTTCTCTTTCATTGCTCTTTTTAGAAGAATATGTTATAAATGTAGGCTCATTATAACAGAAATAATAACAGAGTATTGTTTTTCTTCTCAAATATGTGAAGCTTCCTGTTAAATCACTGACTTTGCTTGCTCAAGATTTCAAACTAACAATTCACCTTACATGCAGTGTAGCCAGCTACACTCTAATGAAGAACACAATTTTAGAGATAACTGAACCCTGTGCTCTAAGTCACGTGTGATTCAGAAGTGAGACAAAAGCCATAACTAGTGTGGCCTAATGTAGTTATCTATTCAATATTTTAACTTTACTTTACAGGGGTTCTAATGTACTTAAAAATACATTGGTTAGATCCTGCAATAAAACATGGCACAAACTAAAACCACAGAAGCTTGGTAACATCATCAAAATTCATTTCTAGCCTTCGAAGTATTACAAGACACTAAGAAAAATCTTGAAGCAAGAAACAAATAGGTTATTTTCATTAGTAGTGTGTCATATTATACATTTCCTTGTTCATTTTCATTCTTAGAAATTGTGTAAACAATGTAAGGTATTAATGATTATCTCAAAATTGGATAAAAATATATCAAGTAAGCATCAAGGTTTTATGGAGCCATAGGCTTCCAGAAACTTCTCCAAAAGAACGCGATAGCAGATATCCCCACACTAGAAATGTTACTAAACTATTGCAGAGTCTCCTGAAGTCAGAAAGTATGTAACCACAAACTTGAAATATTGCAGAACATTAGTAGCTCAGGTTGACTCTTTGGAAGGTTGATTGATTGCCAAGCTTAGCGAAATGTTTGCAGAATGTTTTGGCTCCAATCAAGAAGCCATCATCAGTGCACAGTTGAGGGTGTTGTCTCCTCAGAATGCCAGCTGATATACTCCCCTGGGCTCCAAATGGATATTGATTAGATGACATGAACTGGTTGGCTGGTTCAAAACAATGTGAACAGTTTAGCAGTAGAAGATTCTGATTGGCTAGCCTTGAGAGAGGTCCAGAGAATTGTTTGCTTCGCTATTCAGCTCCCAAGATTACTGGTGATTCATTGCTTGTTGCGGAGCTAAGCAGGTGCTACACCTTGTCCAACGGTGACCTGCAGGCTAGCGGAGGAAAGCAGCACCTTACACCTCTTTTAGTAGAGACGTATCTCCACCACGCCACCTCACAACGGTAAAGAGGAAGGAAATTCGAGGATTTTTGACAAGGTGGAGCCATGGAGTAATACAACATGGAAACAGGCCCTTTGATCTAACTGTGGTGCCCACCAAGCAAGTCCCATTTGGACTGCATTGACCTATATCCCTGTAAACACCTCCATTTCCTGTACTTATACAAATGTTTTTTTTAAACAATGAAATAATGACAATATGGTTTCAAGTTCTGTAAGTTAGTGACTTTAAAGGAGCTTGGAGAAAACACTGTTCCACACTACTGCCTGACTATTGTAGACTTTCTGGAATCTACCGAAAATGAACCAGTGCTTCTTTCAGAGAGAGGAAAAAAAAGATGCTAAGTTTTCAACAGTAGTGTTATCAAATCATGAAATTTCTTGCAATGTGTTGACTTGGGTCCAATGTTAATAAATTGGTATCCTTTAAGATCTTGATTTAAAAGTTTGAAGGAAACACAAAAATCACAAATGAAATAAGCATTGCTGAAACTGCCATTGAACTTCAATGCACAGAAGTGTGAAATGATATGCTTTGGTAAGAATGAATAAAAAGATTTGAATAAGTAAACTTTGATTTCAACAAAGAACAATTTTAATGATTCTGCAAAGACAGAGACACTTGGAAAATATGAATATGAATCTTTTGAAGATTTTTGAGAAGGCTGTTATTCCAGGTAAATGAAATTTCATAAGATTCAAAGTCGATTTATTATTAAAGTACAAATACAGTATATAACCTTGAGATTCACCTTCCTGCTGGCAGCCACAAAGATTAATTGAAAATTCGCGCAAGATTCATTGAAAGCTAAGGCACAAAAAGAGATCACTCAGTTACCAAGTTCATACAAGCCAAAATTGGATTATAATTTGATGTAACTTCAAACTCATGTCTATATCCGCACAAGTTATGGCTGTTCAAGAATGGTCCTGACAAAGGATCTCAGCCCAAATCTTCGACTGTTTATTCATTTTCATAGATGTTACTTGACCTGTCGAGTTTCTCAAGCATTTTGTGTGTGTTGCTCTGGATTTCCATCATTTGCAGAATCTCTTGTGTTTCTGTCTCTTCAAGAGCTCACTCTAGTGTTCTTTAAATTGTGGCAAGAATTTCGGACTTCGGCAGTACTTCAAGTGGTAAATTCAGACCACCTACTGAAATGGAACATTTCTGTTTACCTAGTCTAGTCTTCACAACTTGATACAAGTCAAAGAAATCTCCTCACATCTCCAATGCTCCAACAAAATCAACCCGAGCTTACATTTGCTCCTGATCACTATAATTCTCCAGCACTGGCAGAATCATTGGAAGTCTCTTCAGGATCCATCCCAATGATATCACATCCTTCTTGTAATGAGATACCAAATGATACTCCATACTCCAGTTGTGGCTCAAAACCTCTTCTAGAGTACATGCATTAGGGGCAACATGGTTGCCTGCTGGTTAATGTAACATTTTACAGCACAGGTGAACCAGGTTCAATTTTGCTGCTGTCTGCAAAGAGTTTGATTGTATGCTAACCCCATTTCCTCCAGGTGCTCTGATTTCCTCCAACAAATATTCTTTAGAATGTTGGAGGACACCGGAATTCTAAAGAAGCACCGTACAGGTTAGAGTTAGTAAGTTGTAAGCATGCTACGTTGGTGCCAGAAGCATGGTGACATTTGTGGGGTGCCCCCAGTGCACCCTTGGATGGCCATTGACACAAATGATGCTTAACACTATATTTCGATATATGGGTGATAACTAAAGCAAGGAGGCATGGTAGCGTAGAGGCTAGCACATCGCTTTATAGCATCAACAACCCGAGTTCAATTCCCACTGCTGTCTGTAAGGAGCGTCTACATTTTCCATGTGACCATGTGGGTTTCCTCCACATGCTCTGGTTTCTTCCCACAATCCAAACATGTATGGGTTAACTGGTTGAGTAGTCACAAGAGTGCAATTGGGCATGCTGCTAGTCCAGAAGGGCTTGTTACTGTGCTGTATTGCTAAATACACAAGAATAAACTAAATAAGGCTAACCTAATCTTTCTCTCCCTGCTCATGTTTTGTAATATCCTTGCCAATGAAGGAAGTATGTGGTATATCTTTCTATCTACCTTAGCTAACTATTCCGTTACCATCAAGTTTTTGATTACAGGGACTCCATGACTCTTCTGTTCCTCTACACCTCTACAGATATTTGTCAATTATTTTTTTCATTTTCTCTCCTCAAATGTTTTACAATTTTTTTTAGGCATCCGTTAGTCTCATGAGACCATGGATTTGCGCCTTGGAAAGTTTCCAGGGCACAGGCCTGGGCAAGGTTGTATGGAAGACCAGCAGTTGCCCATGCTGCAAGTCTCCCCTCTCCACGCCACCGATGTTGTCCAAGGGAAGGGCATTAGGACCCATACAGCTTGGCACCGGTGTCATCGCAGAGCAATGTGTGATTAAGTGCCTTGCTCAAGGACACACACACTGCCTCAGCCAAGGCTCGAACTAGTGACCTTCAAATCACTAGACGAATGCCTTAACCACTTGGCCACACGCCAACACTATTACAATTTACTACACTGAGTTTCATTGTTACTTTTTTTAATTCGCCTGATCAGTCTATTGGTATCTTCGCTTGGATCTCATGCAAGTCTCCCTCTCCTTCCATGATGTTGGAGGATGCTAGCAAGGTTCTGTGTTTATGGATTTGGAATATGGACTTTTTTATTCTTATGTTTTTTTTTATTTTGTGTTTTCACCTGTTCCTTATCTTTGTTTTTGGTGTAGGGAAGGAGGGATTGGGGGGAGGGTCAATGTTCTTGTTGTGTTTTTGTGCAGGGGTGGTGAGTTTGGGGATCTGCTGTATTTGTTGCATTTCGTGCGAGGGAGGTGGGTTTGGTGGGGGGGGGTGGGTTGATGACCGAGGTGACGTACTACTGTCTGTGTGGGGCGGGTTATGTGTGTTGCTTCTCTTTGAATTTTCTTTCATGGTTTTTCTTTGTTTCGTGGCCACTGTGAAAAGAAGAATCTCAGAGACATATATTGCATACATACTTTGATAATAAATGAACCTTTGAATCTTTGATGCCTGTTCATTTCTCTTCACCAGTTTGTCATGTGGATATTGACAAAACCTTGCGAAAAACCATGTTTACAATATTTCATTGCTTTACCTTCTGAAAAAAATCAATGTAGTTTTGTAAGAATGGATTTCCCAAAACAAATTCATGCTGAGTTTCCTTGATTAACCTACCTAATTCTATCTAAATCCTGATTTATGCTGTTCCTCAATTTTCATTACAATTTTTCCACAACTAATGTCATGTTACTTTGATCTATTCATTTTCCCCATATCAGCCAGCAATCTTACAGTCTTCCAACACCGTAAGGAGATTCATGAAAATGATTCTAGGATTGAATGACTTGTCATATGAAGAGTGTTTGATGGCTCTGGGCCTGTATTCAGTGAAATTCAGAAGTATGTAGGGTGACCACATTGAAACCTATTGAACGTTGAAAAGTCCCCGATAGAGTGGGTGTGAAAAGGATGTTTCCTGTGGTGGGAGAGTCGAGGGCCAGAGGGCGCAGCCTCAGAATAGAGAGGTGTCCTTTTAGAATGGAGATAAGGAGGAGTTTCTTTAGCCAGAGAGTGGTGAATCTGTGGAATTCATTGCCACAGGAGGCTGTGAAGGCCAAGTCTTTATATGTATTTAAGGTAGATGTTGATATATTCTTGGTTGGTCAGGGCATGAAGGGATATGGGGAGGCTGAAAGGGAAATGGATCAGGCATGATACAATGGCTGAACCAAGTCGATGGGCCAAATAGCCTAATTCTGCTTCTATATCTTATGGTCTTATATCTCTGCCAGAAAGCTTTAGAAAATGGAAAGGACGGTTACCTTGATTTAACCCACCAATATTTTCTCATGTAATCCAGTTGCCTTTATAATTTCCTTATTAATTTCATCCCCACAAACTTCTACATTGGGCTAGGCTTTCTAAGGTGATAGAGTTCCAGAGCCTGCCATACACCTTTTACTTACGTGCTCTCCATTATCCTCAACCCCACAAGGGCCTAGATTTCAAGAACCCACTCATAGAGTTATACGACATGGCCACAGGCCTTTCAGCCCAACTGGTCCTTGATGACCAAACGCCTCCTCCAGGCTATTCCCATTTGCCAATGTTTGGCCCATAATCTTCCGAACCTTTCCAATCCATGTACCTATCCAACTGTTATTAGTGAAGTTGTTATTGTATCTGCCTCAACCACTTCCTCTGGAGTTCATACCACCCTGAGTGTAACAAAGCTATCTCTCAAGCTTCTATTTGAACTTTCCCATCTCCCCTTAAACCATTAGACCAGAGCAGAATCAATTAATATAATTTCCAGTAATTTCTCTACACTCCTCTCCTTTCTCTCTTTTTCTATTCCCCATTCTGGCTCCCCTCTTGCCCCTTGTCTTCTACTCACCTGCCTATCACCCCCCCTCTGGTGCCCCTCCTCCTTCCCTTTCTCCTATGGTTCACTCTCCCCCCCCTTTCAGATTCCTTTTCTCCAGGTCTTTACCTCTTCCACCTATCACCTCAGAGCTTCTTACTTCATCTCCTCTCTCCCACCCACCCACCTTCCCCCCTCGCCTGGGCTTCACCAATGACCGGCTATCTTGTGCTCCTTTCTCTGCCACCACCTTCTTAATCTGCCCTCTTCCCCTTCCTTTCCAGTCCTAATGAAGAGTCTCAGCCTGAAGCGTTGACTGCTTATTCCTCTCCGTAGACCAACACACACAAAATGCTGAAGGAACTCAGCAGGTCAGGCAGCATCCATGGGAATAAATAACTAGTCCATATTTTGGGCCGAGGCCCTTCATCAGGTCTGAAATTGATAAACAGCGTATAAAAGTGGGGGGAGGGGAAAGAAGATAGCTGAAGTCAGGCGGGTAGGAAGGATAAAGGGCTGGAGAAGAAGGAATCTGATAGGAGAGGAAAGTGGACCATAGGAGAAAGGGAAGGAAGGAGGGGACCCAGGGGGAGGTGATCTGCAGGTGAGAAGAGGTAGGAGGTCAGAGGGGGGAATAAAAGAAAAGGGGAGGGGGAGGGATTTTTTTTAAACCATGGATGCTGCCTGACCTGTCAAGTTCCTCCAGCATTTTGTGCGTGTCGCTCCAGTTTTACAGCAACTGCAGAATCTCTTGTGTTTATAAAATACCAAATTACTGACCTCAGTCATGATGTTACACTTCATGATAACATTAAAATCTGGGAAAGGTAGGAGAGGCATGTTACTGCATTGGAGGAATTTCAGTTATGCAGAAGGCTGTTCATCTTGGAGCAGAAAAGTTGAAGAGGACATTTGTTATTGGTGGAGCAACCACTTGCAGTGCCGAGTATTAATAAAAAAGGTCAGTGATTTTGTGATAATGGTCAAATGGGCAACAGAAGGGAAATTCCCTCTGCAGTGAACTGTTAGACCCTGAAACAACATAGAATGCTGCTGGAAGCGGATGCAACAAGAACTGCCAAATGGGAACTTAAATACTTGAAAGAAAGTAAGATGTAGGAATCCTGAAGTGGGACTAATTTCTCAACTCCTTTAAAGAACCTGCACAGGCACAAAGGGACAAGGAGAGATGCATTCTGTTCACAATTAGACCCTGCCTTAGCAAGAACCTGGACCTGCTACTGTATTTTGCCTACCACCACAATATATCTACAGTGGATGCAATCTCACTGGCTCTCCTCTTGGCCTTTGAAGACCTGGACAATGGCAATACCCATGCCAAGCTGCTGTTTATTGATTACAGCCCACTGTTCAGCAGGTCAGGCAGCATCTATAGGAGCATAAACAGTTTAAAAAATCCCTCTCTCTCCTCCTCCTCTTCTATTCTCCACTCCAGCCTCTTACTTCTTCTCACCTGCCTATCACCTCCCCCTTGGTCCTTTCCTCCTTTCCTTTCTCCTATGTTCCACTGTTCAATACCGTCATCCCCTCAGTACTCATCAAGAAACTTCAAAAGCTGGGCCACTGTTATCTCCCTCTGCAGCTGGATTCTTGACTTCCTCATCAGGATACCACAGTCAGGGAAGATCGGAAATACATCTGGAGACCACAGTAAGTGTGGATTGGAAATACCATCTCTTCTTTACTGAAATTTATACCGCACACCTCAAGAATTTGTGCTTAGCCCACTGCTCTACTCTTTCAACATCCAAGACTGTGTGGCTAGGCACAGCTCAAGCGCCATCTATAAATTTGCCAATGGCACAACCATTTCTGGCAGAATCTCAGATGGTGACAAGGAGGCATAAGATAGATCTGCTGGTTAAGTGGTGTCACAACAACCTCGCATTCAACATCAGTAAGCCCAAGGAGTTGATTGTGGACTTTAGGCAGGGGAAGTCAAGAGAACATATACCAATTCTCATCGAGAGATCAGTAGTGGAAAATGGGGGGCGGGGGCAGTTTCAAGATCCTGGGTGTCAGCATCTCTGAAGACTTATCCTGGGCTCAACATATGACGCATCAGCAGCTACATAATTCATTAGGAATTTGAGGAGATTTGTTATGTCACCAAAGACTCTAATAACATTTCTACAGATGTACCATGGAGAGCATTCTAACTAGTTTCATTATCATCTGCACAGAATCAGAAAAGCTGCAAAGGGTTGCAAATACAACCAGCTCCATTATGGTCACTAGCCTTCCCAGCATTGAAGGCATCTTCAAATGGCCATGCCTCATAATCCATCATTAAGGACATCATTACTTAGGACAGGCTTTCTCCTTACTGCTTCCATCAACGAAGAGGTACAAGAGCCTTAAGGCACACATTCAATATTTTAGGAGCAGCTTCTTCACCTCCACCATCAAATTTCTGAACAGATAATGAGGCAGCTCTCTTGCTCTCTTTTTTTTACACTAATTTACTTTAATTTCAAATATTTTAATACATACTTATTGCAATTTATAGTGTTTTTATGTATTGCATTGTACTTCTGCTGCAAAACAACAAATTTCACAACTTAGGTCAGTGATATTAAACCTAATTCTGATTTAATTATATTACAATTTTATAACTATAAATTTGTTCATTAATATATAGCTGTTTTAATTATATGGTATACAAATCTTTACGTATATCTTCAAAAGAAATTTGGATGGCTTAAGTCAGTCATAGACAATTTCAATCCTTAAGGTACAATTATGCTACAGAACTTGAGAGGAAATTCCATTCTTTTTTTTTGCAATATAGTTAGGCATTAGAGTCATAGCAAAGTATGGCACATAAACAGGCCTCAGACCATCTAGTCCATGCTGAAACCTTTAAACTGCCTACTCCCTTCAACCTGCACTGGGACCAAGACCCTCCATTCTACAGCTGTCTATTTACTTAAACTTCTTTTAAGTGTTGAAATTGAGCTTGCATGTACCAGTTGCGCTGGCAACTCATACCACACACTCATAACCATCTAAGTGAAAAAGTTTCCCCTCGTGTTCCCCTTAAACTTTTCATGTTTCACCCTTAACCCATGACCTCTGGTTGTAGTCACACCCAACCTCAGTGGAAAAAGCCTGCTTGCATTTACCCTAACTATACCCTTTGTATACCTCTTTCAGATCTCCTCTTAATCTTTTACATTCTAAGGAATAAAATCCTAAACTCTTCAGTCTTTCCTTTATAACTCAGGTCCTCAAGATCTGGCAATGTAAATTTTCTTAGTGCTCTTTCAACCTTACTTACATCATTACTAACAAGAAAGTAACAGTACTGAGTGTACCTGAAATAATGGCACTGAGGAATATTAGCAACAATAAGATAAGTTATAACTAAAATCTGATGCTTAAGGTTAGTTAATTGATTAGAAAAAATGGTGACATTAAAAGTACTATCTGTAAACAGGATTTTCACTGCATTGAAGTATTCACCTCAGTGGAGCAGACCATATGGAATAAAAACATTAGAGCAATGTTTGGTCAATAAAACATTGGTCAATATTTCGGGAAGAGTGACAACGTCTGTGGGTTCAGTGCGCTATGACACATCTGAGTGACATAAACGGGAACAGATTTTGTGAGCTCTTTTGCAACCTTGCTGTGTTTTTTTCCATCAGTTTCTGATGGTGCAGCGAACAATAAAATCACTCTACAAATACATTAGAAATCATCATTAAAGACGCATTGCAACGATTAAACAGCATTAAACACACTTACCGTGTGAAACCAGGACGGCAATAGGAACTGCTATCACAACGATAACGACAATAGTTGCAACGACACCCAGAAGCACTTTACAAATGGTCTGAAATAGAAAGTTCACGTTTCAATGCCTTCGTTAGAATATCGCACTCCTTCATTCAACAACGCGGATTTCGACTTAAAATTTCAAAATTCGGAATAGTATGCGAAGTTGTTACGCGGCCACAAAATGAATTAACTACACCCCTCCCCCCCCCCCCCCCACACACACACACACACACACACACACACACAATCACCGCCAACTAACTCCTGTTCTGTGCAGCTAAATGCAGCATAGGTCAACATTTTGCCATCAATCAAAAACCGCACATAGGAGATTTTATTTCACGCTGTGAATTAACTATTTTACCAGTTACTGACCTGCATACTTGGTTCAACTCTTGTTCTTTGGATAGATGTGTAAAGCCCGACGTTGATTACTCTGGAATCGTGGCAGAGGCTGGACGGACAATAAGATATCAACTCAAAAACTGTTGCCGAGAACTTTACAATCCCGCTAATGTACCTAGTTTTTGGCTTAGTATCGTTAAATATTATCTCCAGTAGTATGCATCGTCCCAGTCCGTCATTTACCAATTGCAATTGCAAAGGTTAACTGATAACAAAACGCTATATACATGGAAATTGGACGATTATTTTCATTGCTAAAAATCCTTGTGTGTCAGCATTTACAAATGTGGATTGTGGCTGAACAGCTGTTTCAACAGGAGACTTACCACGCTGTTAGGTTAATTCAGACAGCAGATTCGCAGTCAGGACTGAGGCCATCGTAATGCCGAAGGAAATCTGCGTAAGGGTTACCGAGTATAAACGTCAGGCTTTATTTTAACTGAGATATTGCCAGATCAGCTACTCCGACAAGATCTTACTACTGTACTGTATAGACAACGCTTTAAGCATTCATTAATTTCCCCAACCGCGCATTAGTGAGTTTTGATATCGCTGTGTGCTGGTATGAATTGGGATGGGTCGGATTGGGTTGTATCATTCCCCATTTGATGGGTGGAAATGAATAAGATAGCTTTTTTTCCCTCCCATTTTAAAACGGATGTTTGCAGCCGTTAAATGTCGCGCAAACATATCGCCCCCTGCACCCACGTTATTAGTTCTAATGTGTTCCATTATCGCCGCTGGAATAAAGGCATTCAATATATATCTATGTGGCGTGTCAGGCTAACCAAGAAAACTCAGCGTAAACTATAAAGAGAAGGACACTTGCTAGGTAAAGAGGAATAAACACGCAGACATTGTCCAGCCTTCTCACTGCCTAACAAAATGTTGTTTCTACCCATGCCTTATAGGTGGTTCCTTGTGAAAGAAACCTACGTGATATGAGAGTAGCTTCGTTGTACGAGTACTCTGGAAAAACTAAAATAAAATGTGCAGAAATATTGTCACAGCCGACTAGGCAACTTCAGTTTTAACTTCTCTTACGCCGAATAGTGGTGAATCCAATTGCAGAGAAAAGTCGCACAAAATTAAAGGGAAACAATTCAACAAAGCTTTATTTATTGTTTACTCATTGAGATACAGTACAGGTTAGGCCTTTCAATCGCAAACACGAGGAAATCTGCAGATGCTGGAAATTCAAGCAACACACATCAAAGTTGCTGGTGAACGCAGCAGGCCAGGCAGCATCTCTAGGAAGAGGTACAGTCGACGTTTCAGGCCGAGACCCTTCATCAGGACTAACTGAAAGAAGAGCTAGTAAGAGATTTGGAAGTGGGAGGGGGAGGGGAAGATCTGAAATGATAGAAGACAGGAGGGGGAGGGATGGAGCCAAGAGCTGGACAGGTGATGGCAAAAGGGATATGAGAGGATCATGGGACAGGAGGCCCAGGGAGAAAGAAAAGGGGGAGGGGGTAAAGCCCAGAGGATGGGCAAGGGGTATAGTGAGAGGGACAGAGGGAGAAAAAGAATGTGTGTATATAAATAAATAATCGATTCTGTACTAGGGGGAGGTGGAGCATTAGCGGAACTTTGAGAAGTCAATGTTCATGCCATGACACATTGTCCAGATGGGCAGATGCAGTTTAATGTGGATAAATGTGAGGTTATCCACTTTGGTGGCAAGAACAGGAAGGCAGATTACTATCGGAATGGTGTCAACGTAGGAAAAGGGGAAGTACAGTGAGATCTAGGTGTCCTTGTTCATCAGTCACTGAAAGTAAGCATGCAGGTACAGCAGGCAGTAAAGAAAGCTAATGGCATACTGGCCTTCATAACAAGGGGAATCGAGTATAGGAGCAAAGAGGTCCTTCTGCAGTTGCACAGGGCCCTGGTGAGACCACACCTGGAATATTGTGTACAGTTTTGGTCTCCAAATTGAGGAAGGACATTCTAGCTATTGGGGGAGTGCAGCGTAGGTTCACGAGGTTAATTCCCAGGATGGCGGGACTGTCATATGTTGAAAGATCTCAGCGTCTGGGGTTGTACACACTGGAATTTAGAAGGATGAGAGGGAATCTGATTGAAACATATAAGATTATTAAGGGATTGGACACGCTAGAAGCAGGAAACATGTTCCCAATGTCGGGGGAGTCCAGAACCAGAGGCCACAGTTTAAGAATAAGGAGTAGACAATTTAGAATGGAGTTGAGGAAAAACTTTTTCACACAGAGGGTTGTGGTTCTATGGAATGCTCTGCCTCAGAAGGCAGTGGAGGCCAATTCTCTGGATTCTTTCAAAAAAGAGTTAGATAGAGCTCTTAAAGAGTGGAGTGAAGGGATATGGGGAGAAGGCAGGAAAAGGGTACTGATTGGGGATGATCAGCCATGATCACAGTGAATGGTGGTGCTAGCTCAAAGGGCTGAATGGCCTACTCCTGCACCTATTGTCTGTTGTCTATTGTCTGTTGGGTCTCAGTCCAAAATGTCAACTGTACCTCTTCGTAGAGATGCTGCCTGGCCTGCTGCATTCACCAGCAACTTTTATGTGTTGCTGGGCCTTTCAATCCTAGCCTAACCATGGGCAATTTACAGTGAGCAATTAATCTATCAACCAGTACATTTTTGGATTGTGGTAGGAACCCAAAGTCATAGGAACATACAAACTCCTTACAGAGAGCAGGACGAATTGAACCCAGGCTACCTGTACTGTAAAGCATTGTGCTAACCACCACACTACCATGCCACCCTGGATTCCATAAGAGGCAAGATACAGACAGGGGTTAACTAGAGTTACCAAAGTTAGCAATTCCCACAAACAAAATCAAGACTTCACCCTCAAAAGATAATACCAAACTGAGCTAAGAAACTGAGGCCAAGGAGCTTATTTAGGGCTACAAACAAGGCACAGTTGATAACAATGAACTAATAATTATCCTCATCAGCAGGTGAGCAGAAACTGGTTCACCTTTTCATCTCTTCCTCCCACTGGTGGCCAGTTCAAGGTGTGAGAAGAACTGTTGATATATAAGTAACAGAAGTTTGGCTTCCCTGCTGCAGAGCAGTGAGCACTGGATGAAGTATGTTGAACAGGAAGCTGTACCTGTGAATTATTGGTTTTTCTGGAAGGAGGGTTGTCATCCTTGTATACTGGAAGAGTTGTTGCATTTCCCATAGTTTGTGGGAACTGGGTGTGAGACTTGATAGAGAGGAATAGTGGAACAGTGTATCAGACAGAGAATTCTGAAAAGAAAAGAAGGGGTGAGCATGTATCTATCCTTCCCCTCTTGTTGTAAGTGGCAAAAATTGCTGAGAATAATCAAATTACAGAGAATGGTGGATGGAAAGTGAGGACTTGAAGACTGAGGAACACTATCCTAACCCTGGGTGGGTAGAACAAGGGCAGGAAATGGAATGGAAATGATTTGAGGTCCCTCTGTCTCTGGTGGAGGGAAATCCACCAGTGAGGATAAAAGAGATACTAGTGGGGAAGTGGTGGTGTTTGACTGGATACAGTGGAGACCAAAAAGCCCAGGGAAAGGAATGGAAACTATAGGAAACGGGGAAGGATGGTGCTCTTAATTAGTTAGGGTGCCGAAGATTATGTGGTTGAGAGGTTCAACTGGTTCTGTTTATTATCAGAGAATGTACGCAGTACCCAACCTTAGTCTTCACAGACATCTGTGAAAATAGAAGAACCCCAAAAAATGAACAACAGGGAAACATTAGAACCCAAAGCCCCCTCTCCCCACTCCCCTGCCCAAGCAGTAGCAAGCATCAATGCATCAACCCCTTCCTCACCCACCCATTTCAGCAGCAGTGTCAGCACCCACCACCCACCAAGCAAAATCAAAGCACAAAAAGAGAGACATGATCTGCAGTCACAAAAACTATTAGTTATCCAGCAGTTTGATATGCCACAGTCTCTCTCTCTCTCTCTCTCTCGCACACTCTCTCCTGTTACAGAATGCTGCATTTCCTTTTATTTAGAGATTCTCCAACTCAAGAACCAGCAGCAAGCTCTCCACCCCCATCGAGAGAAAGAGAGAGAGGTCAACTACCAAGACCTCCATCCACACACCTGCCTCAGCGAAATCCTGATGTCCCTTACCTCAGTCAGCAACACTTTTGAGAGGGATAATAAATTTATTTCTTTATTGTTTATCTTTGGGATACAGCACCAAATAGGCCGTTCTGGCCCTTTGAGCCATGCTGCCCAGCAAACCCTGAGTTAACTCTAACCTCGTCATGGGACAATTTACAACGACCAAGTAACCTTCCAACCGATATGTTTTTTTGTGCTGTGGGATGAAACCCAAGAACCTGGAGGAAACCCACATGGTTATGGTGAGAACATACAAGTTCCTTATAGGCAGTGGTGGGAACTGATCCCAGGTCACCTGTGCTGTAAAGCATTATGCTAATCACTACCTTATTGTGCTGCCATGATTGAATAAAGGAGCAGACTCTATGGGCCAAATGGCCTAATATTGCCCCCCCACTGTGAGACAAAGGTACAGCTGAACTTCTTTCAATCCGGTCTACTGAATTCAGATCTCATGGTGTACTCCGCTCTCTGGCCATCACCCAAATCCAAGCCATCATCTCCTGGACCATTCCATATCCCATCAGAAAAAGAGATCTCCCCTCCACAGCCTCTGGCCTCATATTGTTACCAGGCTGTACTGCCAATTTCCATCTCTTACCTAAGGTCCATGAACAGAACCATTGTTTCTGTCAGCACTTACCCTATTGAACTCATTTCTTCAAAGCTGGACTCGATCCTACTTCTTCTTGGCTGGTCCCTTCCCACTTACATCCAAGTTATTTCTCATGCCCTCCACCATTTCAATAACTTCTGACTCCCTGATTCCAAATGGCTTGTTTTTATCATGGACATTCATTCTTTTTGTATTCATATACCCATTTGAGGATCTCAGGGCATTCTGTTTCTTTCCTGAATAAAGAAGCAGCTGATTTCCTTCCATATGACAAAACTTATGCTCATCTTCAACAACTTTTCTTTCAATTTCTCCAACTTTCTACGGATCAAAGAGGTGATTATAAGCACTCTCATGGGCCCTAGCTATATATTTTTGTCAACCTCATAGAAGAGTGCTACTTCCAATCCTAAACTGGCACCCCCACCAAATCTTTCTATGCTGCATTGACAACTGCTTCAGACGTGTCCCTGGCACTCACGCAGAACTCATAACTTCATCAGCTACCCTGCCCTAAATTCACCTGAACATCACTGACTCGCCTCTTCCTTTTTCAGATTTTTTTCCCTGTTATGAGACAAATCTCCACTGGCACTTTCTATGAACCTGCTTGACTCCCACAGCTGATTCAACCATGCCTCCTCCAACTCTGCCTCCTGTAAGGATGCCATCACTTTTTCTTAATCTATCCAACTTGTTCATGTGTCCTAAAGATGGGGTCTTCTGCACTAGAGTTTTTCAAATGCCTTCCTTCTTCTGGAAGCACAACTTCCCCTTTTATCATGATTGATGGAACCCTCATAATTAAATCCTCCATTTCCCACATGTCAACTCTGAACCTCTTACTCCAGAGGCAGAACAGCAAGGGTTCTCTTGGTCCTTAGCTTTCAATCCTCCATACCCAACACATAATCCTCTGCCAGTTCTGTCAGCTCCAATGTCCTCACCATTCATATCTCCTCCACTCTACCCCCTACATGACTCGGAGGGTGGAGCAAAGTCAAGATGGCACTACACGGCGACTCCTTTGTTTGCATCTTTGGAAACTGCTCTACTTCTATCTTCGATATCTCTTTTTTTCCATTTTCAAAATTTTTTTGAAGACCCTGACCTGGTCTACCACTCTGACTTCTGTTCTTTACGGGAATGGGACCCGCTCTCAGGGCCTCACGACTGGCCGCTTTTTTATGTGCCAAGGACATGGCCTGGAAGACTAGCATGCCTTCAGGGTGCTGGATTTTCATGGCTCTGGAAGCGGGTGGATTCAAGGCCTGTGCCGCTGACTGAGGCATCGCAGGAGAACACAGAACATTGGGAGCATCAGTTTAGCTGCCGTGGGCTGTGTGTCCAGAGACCTGAGTCCTGCGGCCAACTCGCTAGGCTCAGAGCTCAGAAAAAGTGACATAACGTCATAAATTAGAGAATTGTTTGTTATGTCTCCCCACTCGCTGTGAAATGGCGACATCTCTTTTTCCCTTGTTAGGGAGAGAGAGAGAGAACCTGTGGTATGTTGAATTGTCAGGTGAACGAGTAGTCTTTGGGGTACTTCAAGTCTGTGTCTTTATTGATGCTTTGCTGCACACTTGAGTGCTTGGTGGAGGGTGCAGGTGCTTTTTTGCTGTGGGGTTCGTTGCCTCGCTGTTGCTTTTGCATGGGAGGGGAGAGCTGGGGGGTGGTTTTGGGGTTCTAACATTTAACTGTCATTCATTCTTTGGGGCACTCCTCTACTTTTGTGGATGTTTGCAAAGAAAAAGAATTTCAGGACGTATATTGTATATGTAAAGCTCCGCTATATTGGCTCGTATATAGCTAGGGGAAATCCCGCCCGGCGCCCGCCTGGACGCTCCCGATGGGTCGGTTGCTGTACCACTGCCACCCAAATCAGTTTCAAACATCAATCATCAGTCAGCACACACAGTACGTTTTACCAAGCACACTTTATAGATATTACTAAGTCTATGAAATTAATATATTCAATACAGAAAACGAAGGAATGAAAAAAGGCGCCAGACTTATCAAAGTTCAAGTTCTTTGTGCACAAGTTGTAGATCAGGAATTTCATCGGGACCACCCAGACCCTGTCGACTCGCGGCTCAGGACCACTCAGAGTGATCAACTGGAGCCTTCCACACGTCTGTCATCCTCCCGGTCTCTCGTCCGACTCCCCGCCAAAGACCTTCGTTCCCAGTCATATGAGACAGCATTATCACCCCAAGAAATAAGAACATGACCACCCATTGGCTAATAGCACCCTGCTGTCTGTGTTAACCCGAGCAAATGTCTAGCTAGAGACTTTCCCAGCATTTAACATAACATAGAAGCCATTTTAATCCACATATGCAGCAGTTTAGAAGATTAACGTAACAAAGAGGCCATTTTAATTTTAACATAACAAAGAAGAAACCCCGTACATTTCTCTGACATTAAATGTACTTATTGAATAAATTTCCATAGGGATTGCTGTCCTTGGGACTCTCCTGCTCATACCTTCCTTTGTCCTCTGGCACTTTCTGCTTCAGCTGATATAACACAGGGGTCGGCAACCTTTTTGCCTCTGTGTGCCAGATCATGTATTAAAGAGCGAATGGTGGGCCAGATAAATGCCATAAAAAACTTGATATATGGGAATTATCCATTTAAATACATCTATTTATGTTTCGCCTTGAATTAATGAATAATGCATGCTAGAAAATCATTTGTGCTTTAGGTTGCCTACCCCGAAATAACATGTACCCCTTCACATCCCCTCCTCACCATAAAGCACCCCTTTCAGATGAGTCAGATGTTGACTGGATTTGGTGCTCATAAAGTGACTTCCTTTAGATTCTACATTCACATTTTATATTTCTTGATTATTAAAGGTGTCAAAAGGTATGGAGAGAATGCAGAAGAATGGGATTGGAGGTTGAGTGGTATAATAAATCAGCCATAATCAATGGCAAAGCAGAGTTGATGGGACAAAAGGCCTAATTCTGTTCCAATGTCTTATGGTCTTACATTGGTGGAACCAAGCGTAGTCTAGGTGATACCTTGCAGTTCTTCTACCACAGACAATTTGAGCTTCCAGTTGCACATCGTTGTAACTTCCCAATCCCACAACAACCTCTCTATCCTCTGCCTCCTCTGTTGGTGCATGGAGACCAAATGCAAAATGAAAAATCAACATCTAATATTCTGGTTGGGTAGCTTCCAGCCCAATTGTATGAACATTGAAATTTCCATTCTGAAGTAACACTTATCCCCTGTTCTCTCATCCTTCCCAGAGACCATCCGTCCACCTAGTTTCCTTCTCCCTTTGATCTTCTCTCCCGCCCTTTCCCCCCAAATAGTTACACCTGCCATTATCATCCTCAGATAGTTACACCCGCCCATTATCACCCTCAGATAGTTACACCCGCTCATTATCACCCTCGGATAGTTACACCCGCCCATTATCACCCTCGGATAGTTACACCCGCCCATTACCACCCTCGGATAGTTACAGCCGCCCTTTACCACCCTCGGATAGTTACACCCGCCCATTACCACCCTCGGATAGTTACACCCGCCCATTACCACCCTCGGATAGTTACAGCCGCCCTTTACCACCCTCGGATAGTTACACCCGCCCATTACCACCCTCGGATAGTTACACCCGCCCATTACCACCCTCGGATAGTTACACCCGCCCATTAGCACCCTCGGATAGTTACAGCCGCCCATTACCACCCTCGGATAGTTACACCCGCCCATTACCACCCTCGGATATTTACACCCGCCCATTAGCACCCTCGGATAGTTACACCCGCCCATTAGCACCCTCGGATAGTTACACCCGCCCATTAGCACCCTCGGGTAGTTACACCCGCCCATTACCACCCTCGGATAGTTACACCCGCCCATTATCACCCTCAGATATTTACACCCGCCCATTAGCACCCTCGGATAGTTACACCCGCCCATTAGCACCCTCGGATAGTTACACCCACCCATTACCACCCTCGGGTAGTTACACCCGCCCATTACCACCCTCGGATAGTTACACCCGCCCATTATCACCCTCAGATAGTTACACCTGCCCATTATCATCCTCAGCTGTTTCCATCTGTCCTCTACCAACCTCTGCAAGTTGCACATATATTCATGTATTTTTCTTATAGCTAAGTTTGTTCACTTTCTGCACACAGAGGATTCTTTTTGTTTTGTAAGGATAAGCAATATGGTATATGTATACCAGTGTGAAATTAAAATGTTACTTCATGATTTGCAGGGTCACTAAGATGTTACGGTCCTTTGTCAGATGATTAATTATTCTAACATTGTTTGAAACATGATTCCAGCAGTTAAATATTGACTGCTATGGCTTTCTTCGTCTTGCTGGTTGACTGATGTATGTAATACTTCAGGATAAAAGAACAACACAATACACTGTGGGGTCAGTATGCCACAGTTGGTCAGTGACGTCTGGTTTGACATGGAAAAGTAAAAACAGTTGTGATGGAACATGACTGGTCAACTCTGCAGCTTTGATCATTTGGTATTATGACAGGTGCTTCAGGAGGGAAAGGAATTTCGAAAAGAGTTCTCATGAAACTGATCTTAGTTACAGTTGGGAGAACAGAGCAGCCTTGATGTGTTTTCAGTGAAGACCTCTCAGTGAAGGCTTCAGTTAGCAAGTCTGGGAATGCCTGTGAAAGTTAACTGTGCATCCGTACTTATGCGTGCAAGCAAAAGAATTGCTTTGGCATGCACATATATCTTGCAGGTGTACAATATAGACTATAAAATGGTATACAAAGAGCTGATTGGAGACTTCAGGAAGGGTAAGATGGGGAAACATGAACCAATCCTCATATAGGGATCAGAAGTGGAGAGTGTAGTGTCTGTGCAGAATGACACAGAAATCAAATAAAAGCATGGATGCAGAAGATGGCTTTAACTGGTGTATTCACATTGCAAAGAGAGTGAGAGAAAGAAGAATGTGCATGCGTAGATAACAGCACATGCACAAGCAACAGATCAATAAGTTGTGCAAAGAGGTGGGCAAGTCATTGTTCCAAAAGAAATAGATCCATACATTTACACTTCCTCTCCCTTAAGATTAATGCACCATAAAACTGTATAAGTACAAAACATTCAATTTCCCTTTCATAAGCCCATATTCCAATAAGCATGCTTTCACAATTACAGTGCATATCAACTTCACAGTTCTAAAGGTTCAGTATTTTGGCTGGCACTGTTTCTTTCAGGGTAGCACCTCTGGACCTGTGGAGTGGCATCAGGTTTGGCAGGGGTCTTCTCAACGATAACGTTCTTGTTGCACCTCAGGACTTGTGGAGTAGCATCAGGTTTGGCAGGTTTGGTAGGTGTCTTGTCTAAGACACCTTAGTTTCTTGGTTTCTGGTGTCACTGCTGTCAGTGATAGTGATGTACCCATCTTGTTAGATGCAATCGACTCTTGTACATTCGTCGGTTGAGCATCCAGAATCTCATCCACATGACATCTCCATGTCTGATCTCCAACATCCACTGTGTGCATCAGTGGTCCAGTTCTTGTAGCTATCCTACCGGGTGTCCACTTGTCTCCTTGGTAATCATGCACAGGGACTTCCTGTCCAATCTCAAAGATCTTTGCTGCTTCACTTGGCAACTGGCTGAATTGTTTATTCTGCATTTCCCTGCATAGATCAGGTTTCAGGAGGTCTATGTGAGATCTCAGATTCCTGTTCATGAACAACATTGCAGGTGTTTGATTTGTCGTCGCATGAACAGAGTTCTGATACAGAAAAAGGAAGTTGTCGGCCTTGTGCTGTAGAGAAATGTCCTCCTTGTCCATCACTTTAGTGGACCTCTTGAAGGTTTGGATAAACTTTTCAGCTAACCTATTTGTTGCTGGGTGGTGAGGAACTGACTTGAAATGTTTGATGCCATTTTCCTTCATGAATAGTCTGAATGCTTCTGGCGTGTATTGGGGTCTGTTGTCACTCACAATTTGCTTGGGTAAGCCATTTCTGGCAAAGGTAATCCTCAGAGTGGAGAAAGTCTTTGCTGGGGATGTTGCCTTCATTGATATAACCGTTGGCCACTTCAAATGAGCATCCACAGCAACCAGGAACATGGAGTCCATGAATGGCCCAGCAAAGTCAATATTTACTCTTTGCCATGGTGACAACGGCCACTCCCGTAGGTTTAATGGAGCGTGTGGGGGTGTTTTTTGAACTTTTTGGCATCCTGAACTGTTTTTGGCCTTCTTCAATCTGTTTATCTGTTCCCAGCCACCACATGTAGCTCCTGGTGAGACTCTTCATCTTGACTGTACCCAGGTGTCCTTCATGCAGGTTTTCTAACATTCTGGTGTGCAGTTTAGAGGGAATCACAACACGAGGTCCACAAATCAGTGTTCTTTGACCTACTAACAGCTGGACTCGTCTCACTGAGAACTACGGAAACATAGGGTACCACGAGCTGGACATACGCGCATGGTGATTTCATAGACTTTTGATCATGTCAGGTCATTCCTTGTTTCCCTTTGTACTTTGGAATTTGTTACCGGCAACTGGTCCACCATTGCGGTGTGGAACACTTCTGCTGGGTCACAGTATGAAGACTTTCCTTCTTCAGTTGCCAATACTGGAAGATGTGACAAGCCATCAGCATTGCTGTGTTGTTTGAAACCTTCGAACTCTATGTCATAAGAATGGGCTCCTAGGAATTCTGCCCGATGTTGTAACCGGGTAGCAGTCATCACTGGAATTCCCTTCCTGGGATTGAAAATGGACACAAGAAGCTGGTGAGCTGTCACTAGAGTAAACATTTGTCTGTAGAGGTAGTGGCCATCCCCACATAGACTTTATTCTCCATACTAGACTAAGTCCAGCTGTGCATAGTTGCCTTCTGCACTCGTCAGTGATCTCAAAGCAAGCGCAATCAGACATTCAGATCCGTCTTTCATAATGTGTGACAAAACAGCTCCAAAACCATAAGGGGAAGCATCACACACCAGCCTGATGGGCAGGGATAGGTCATAATGGGCGAGCAGTTCCTCGGATGTTATTAGTCTCTTTGCTTTATTGAATGCTGTTTCATTATCTTTCTGACCATTCCCACTTGCTCCTGTCTGTAACAGTGTTCACTGGATACAGCACTGTAACAATGTTTGGGAGAAACCAGTGGTAGTAGTTTACAAGGCCCAAGTATGACCTGAGTTCTGATACATTTTCCGGTTTGGGTACCTGTAGCACTGCTTCAATCTTCTCTTGTGACTTATTAAGCCATGCTTGTCAATGACATGTCCATAACATAAGATTTCATTCTTGAAAAACTCACATTTCTCTCTCTGTGCATGCAGACCACACTCACTCAGCCTGGTAAGCTCTTTACCAAGGTTCTGGAGGTCTAGTTCATCATTTTTGCCAGTCATGATGATGTCATCAAGGTAACATTTTGTTCCGAGGATATCTTGGAGCATTTGGTCCATTGCTCTTTGCCAAATTGCTGGGGCCGATGTGACGCCAAAGATGAGACTATTATACTGGAACAGTCCCTTGTGAGTGTTGATTGTGAGGAACTTCCTGCTTGACTCCTCAATCTCCAATTGCAGATAGGCTTGTGACAAGTCAATCTTTGAAGACCTCTCCTGGCTTGCCAAAGATTCAAAAATGTCTTTTTATCCATGGCAGGGGATATTGCACAGTGCACAGCACCGGACTGATGCTCACCTAGAAATCCCCACATATGTAAGTGGCTCTGGCCTTCCCTTTCTTGATCACCGGGTCAATGGGCATGGCCCAGTCACTCCACTCTAACTTGAAGAGAATTCCAGCTGCCTCGAAGCTCTGCAGATCAGGATCCACATTAGGACATAGCGTGTAAGGCAATGGACATGCTTTATGGAATCTTGGTGTTGCTCTTTCATCCAGGTCAATTCTGGCCTTCATGCCTTTGAGTTTACCAATCCCCTTCTCAAATATCTTCTCATTAGCTTTAAGCAGCTGTGCCAGTCTCTGGTTAGTGCTACCATTTGGGCTGCCATTGGCTGTGACCACGCTGAGAGCTTTGATTGAGTGCCAGTCTAGTTGGAATTTTGGGTTGGAGTAGATGAGGGGAGTGAGGAAGTTGAGGAAGGATGTTGACATTGCATCAGCAATTAGAAATTAAAAGGTCCAGGTGATAGAAGAGAGCGAAATTCTGATGGGCTTGGAGCTCACTAAGATGTGGTCACAGAAGTACAAAGATGACATCTCTGCTGAGGATAGAACGCTTATCACCAAGTAGGTAGATGTGAAGGGGACATTGAAAACCTGGCAGCAGTTGGAACTGGAGCAAAGTGGTGTTGATAGTAGGCAAGATTCAGTGGGGGAAGGGGTAATGGGGCAACATAGTGAAGGGTAAGGGCTCAGGTAGCCACCCTCAGCCCTCCTCTCTCCCCTCTTTTTTAACACATGAAGGTTGGCCATCACCTGTTTCCACAGATCCTGTCTGATCCACTCCTGCAACTTGTTTTATTTTGCTTCAGTTTACAGTATTTGCAATCCCCTATGTGTCCATGGAAGGTGCTTTCCTGGCATAAAGCTATTCCTTCTTACCAGAGTATGACTTTCCTGAGATCTTTAATATCTGTCACTGTTGGTCCACCATCATGTTTAATCTACTTTAGTCTACATTAGCCAACTTGATCTTTATACTATTGTAACTGACTTCATTTAAATTTAGGACTCTAGTTTCAGGCCACATCCCTCATCATTAAACTTATTTCTTGGGGATACATTACTGTGACATAATTAATTTATCCCTTCTCATTCCATCATGCCAGATCTAAAACAGCCTTAAATTGTTTCCAATTCAGGTGCAATCTACTTGGTTTGTGGAGATGCCACGTGCCCCAGAAATGGTCCCAATTCTTCATGAACATTCAGAAATATAAAGCCTTCACTCCAGTCACACATTCATCTTCTCTCTTCCTATTTCAGCACACACTGGCACTTGGCATTTGTAATGATCCAGAGGTTATAATCTTTCAGGTCCTACTTTTTAACCTGTTTTCTAACTCGGTCTGCAGAGATTCATTCTTTCTCTATCCCTGCTATTGATATGGATCACAACCTCCAGTTACTCACCTTCACCATTCAAAGTGCCCTCTGGCCACTCAGGGACATCTTTAGATCAATAGATAGATAGATAGATATACTTTATTAATCCCGAGGGAAATTTGGTTTTGTTACAGCCGCACCAACCCAGAATAGAGCGTAGATATAGCAATACAAAACCCCCCAACAATCAAACAACAAAATGCAAACTATGCCAGATGGAAAATAAGTCCAGAACCAGTCTATTAGCTCAGGGTGTCTGACCCTCCATGGGAGGAGCTGCACGTTCGATGGCCACAGGCAGGAACGACCTCCCATGTCGCCAAGTGTTGTATCACAGTGGAATGTGACCGAAGTCCAACAGTAAAAAGTTCAATATCCAGTCTGCAAACACGTTCCTCGATCATAATAAACCCCGGATTGCACCATCCGTTGTTAGCCAGATCAGTAAGCACCCCACTCCTTCGCGCTGCTTACTGCTCTTGGTGCACTTCCGGTCAGGCGGAACGGTATTACCCACCGAACTCCTCTTCTCCAAAAGTCCCTGTTGTCTTGACCCAGTCCTCTTTCCTCGGCTTTGTGATCCCCCTCTGTGTGTTTTCCTCCAGACTTCAGCAGGGGTGTCCGCCGCTCTGCTCGCTAAGCCGACCGGAATTTGCTGGTCCGTGGAATACACAATGCAACCTTGCTTCTGTCCCGCGTGTCGGGATGTAACCATTTCCAGCACTAAAGAAAACCCAAATAAAACTCTCTCTGCCAGCATATTAGAGAGGGTGCAGCTGTGACGTGTTACCGTGAGAAAAAAATACAAAAAATAACGTAAATTAAAAAGTAAGAAGAAGAAAGTAAAAGAATAGATCGGAACGGCTGTACCAGGCTGCATGCACAACTGACGCAAGCGCACTAAATGATCCTTGATCCTTGATCCTTGAACCACAGAAACAACATACAATTCTGGAGCTATGTCCGTGTCTGCAGAGATATCTGTATGCTCCTCAAACTATTAAATTCCCTAGATCCCTCACTGAACCTTTTCCAGTGTCATGGACTTGGGACTGGCTGAATTCCCATAGAGGATCATTGTCGTACAGAGTACCATAAGACCATAAGTTTTAGGAGCCGAAGTAGATCATTTGGCGCATTGAGTCTGCTCCACCATTTTCTCTTCAGCCCTAATCTGCTACTATCTCCTCATAACCCTTCATACACGGACTGATCAAGAATCTATCCACCTCTGCCTTAAATATCCTCAAAGAATTGGCCTCCACAGTCACCTGTGGCAATGAATTCCAGAGTCACCACTCTCTGGCTAAAGAAATTCCCCCTCATCTCCCTTCTAAAAGGACACCCCTCTATTCTGAGGCTGTGCCTCCTGGTCTTAGACTTCTCCATCACAGGAAACATCCTCTTCACATCCACTCTATCGAAGCCTTTCAAAATTCAATAGGTTTCAATAGGATCTCCCTCATTTTTCTGAATTTCATTGAGTACAGATGTAGAGCCATCAAATGTTCCTCATATGATGAGTCTCTCAATCCTGAAATAATTTTCGTGAACTTCCTTTGAACCATCTCCATTGTCAGCACATCCTTTCTTAGATAAGGAGCCCAAAACTGCTCACAATACTCTAGATGAGGCTCCACCAGTGCCTTATAAAGCCTTAACATTACATCATTGTTTTTATATTCTCTCAAAACGAATGCTAACATTGCATTTGCTTTCCTCACCACCAACTTAACCTGTAAATTAACCTATAGGGAATCCTGCAGTAGGACTCCCAGGTCCCTCTGAACCTCAGCTTTTTGAATTTTCTCTCCATTTAGTACTTGCTAATGAGCAACATAGACTCTGGGGCTCTTACAGTAACTATTTTTTCAGAATGTCCATACACCAACAAAATATATGAACATTAATTCCCAGTTGCCTCTGTTCTTGCACATTCTTTGTTGCAGCCAATAGGTAACAGCCAGAGATGCACTATTTTTGTGCTCTTCAAATTATATCCACAAAACAAGGACTCCAGCTGTTCGAAGTTGTATTAATCTTGTAACTAATGTCATTAAAACTACTTATCTGGTCACTTGGCACAATGTATTTTATCAGGCCTTGCAGAGAAGAGATTGGCTGTCACCCTTCTCGGCAATGTAGTGTGAACTAATCTTGAAGAATAGTTCAATGGCTGTAGCTGGCACAGTGGTGTAGTGGTAAACACAGTGTTTTACAGTACAGGTGAAAGGGTTCAATTCCCGCTGCTGCCAGTAAGGATTTTGTATGCAAATATCTCACCAAGATCAGAGAACAACTCAACCCAACCTTCACCCACCCAGGCTACATATTTTGGGTTATTTTCCGTTTGTCTGTTCTCCCTGTGACCACGTAGCTTTCCTCTGCATGCTCCAGTTTCCTCCCGCAGTCCAAAGATATACTGGTTGGTCGGTTAATTGGTCATTGTAAATTGCCCCTTGATTAGGCTAGGATTAAATTAGGTAATTGCTGGGTGACATGGCTCGAAGGACAGGAAGAGCCTATTCTGCATTGTATCTCAATAAATGAAAAAATAGTAAATAAAAATATAAACAATAGGAATAAAAATATATTTGGTTTGTGAAAGGTGCTACATCAATAAAAGTGATCTCCTTTCTCAACAAACAAAAACTTTCTACATTCATATAATTTATATATATTTTTCCTCATCATAACAAGGTTCTATGCTAAATGAGATGCTGCCTCACAGTTCAACAACCTGGGTTCAATCCTGGCCTCTGGGGCTGTTGTGTGGCGTTTACACACTCTTCCTGTGACTGTGTAGGTTTCCTCCAGTACCGCAGTTTCCTCCCAATTTCCATCAGCATAAAGGTAGGGATATAACTTGATGACTGCAAATTACTTCCAGCGTGGGTGGATGGGAAAAGGCAGAAGAATAGATTGCGGGGGAATTAGCAGGGATGTGGGATTGCTCTGTGAGCCAGCACAGATTTGATGGACAATGTCATATGGAAACATACAATTGAAACATTGCAGATCACAGCACCGACGTTTGACAAATCTCTTCCATACTGTCTATCAGCTACTACAATCCCAAACAGTCTTAAGCAATTATTATGAATGCTGGAAATTTGACAGAAAAACACCTCAGTTCATGAAACACGTAATGTGTAGTACTTTCTCCTTCCTTCTGCTAAAGCATTCTCAGCAACAATAATTCTTCACTACGAGTCTTGAGTTAATGAATCATTCTCCAACTAGAGGACACAGTGACCTAAACATTCATAGGAACACATTAAACTGTTGCTCCATGATGTTCCAGTGACCCTTTTGGTTATGAATCTGTTGCTTAAATGTGGGTGTTGGGCATTACTGAATCAGCCTTGCACAAAAGTCCCAGCTTTCCTCTACGTGCTCTGTTGGAGTATGCAAAGGAAAGAGGCATGTCCAGGTGAGGGTCAGGACTGCATGGATAACAGATGCTGATGGTGGTGGAGAGTTACCACAAGGGTCAGTTATTTACATCCAGTGGCGGCAAAGCTCTGTGATTGGCACTCTGGGCGGAAATGGTGTTGGGGAAATGTTGTGAGGTTGGTGTGTCAAGGTGAACCATCTGAATCATGTGTCTGCAATCACATTGGTGACGTGGGGCTAGGGAGCAGGATATTGCAATTGGGCAATCAAAAGCAAGAACAGATAATGCTCCAAAAAACTCAGCAGATCAGTGGAAAGAAATGAAGTGTCCCAGACCTGATATGTTAACTGTTTCTCTATCCACGGATTTAGTCCGAACCTACTGAGCTTTAACAACATTTGATGTGTTTGTTTCTGTAGTAACTTCTACTTTGAAAAGGGCACACTCCATAACTTCATGCCAAAGAAACAATTTTATCTTGAACTTCAAAACCGTTATGTATATACAGAGGCTTTCACAACCCGTATGGCACGGCAGGAACACTATATACAAAGCCCACCAGAAGAAAAAACCCCCATTATCCTAATTAGTATTAACTTACTTTTAATATGCTCACATTACAACAGTTTCATACAGATTGCCTTTTGTATTGTCTACAGGAGGTTATTTTTGATTCTTGGGATTGATAATTATGTTCCTTAGGAATAAATCTTGGGGTACACATCAGTGTTGTGGAAGATGAAATCATATATACAGGCTTGATTAAAGGATGATTAATACTTGGGGAAATCATTAACATTGTAACTGGGGAATGTAAGTGGGAAATCTGTGAGCAAGAACAACCAAGTGAGGATTGTGAGCTACAGGCTGGGGAATGAGTGAAGGTTTCAGACCATGGGGAACCTGGATTAGAGCAAGCAAGTAAGGAACTGAAACCCACTTGTTCTGGGAATTGTTCAAAGATATCCTCTTTAAATATTCCTGCTGCAGATCAATGTTATGGGTTTGTTGGACTGAGACTGCCTAAGGACAGATTCACTAAATGTCTTCATGCATTAATCTCTCATAGCAACATCTTAAAAAAGATTTTCCAGAAGCAATGAACAGCTACGTAAAACCAATTCAAGTTTCTGGGGTATTATTAATCACCTTGGAAATAAACGATTCATTTTCCTACCCACCACACTTGAAAAGTCATATCTATGAGACTAAATTTGTAGTCACGTCTTTGTCAATCCATTGTATTTGGCAGCAATGTCCACAGTACTAAATTTGCTGTGTTTATGACAGGCACCAATCCATTTCCTTCGTAGTGAAACAATTATAGACCTTGGTGTTAAGTGTATCTGTGCTGAGGAGAATTCCTCACAAGGTGTCCCACATTATTGTTGTTCCTCTCTGCACCTTGAGGCACATCGGGTAGCAACCTTGCCATTATTTAGCACTTGCCTGTTTTTTACAATGTCGAGTTGCTAGTTTGATGCTTAAGCCAGCGCAGATGGAAAGTGTGCAAGGAACAGCTGGAATTGAACCTGGAACCTCTCACTATGAAGTTCGGTGCGGGTGCTACTACACCTCCGACTGGCTTTCCTCCATTATCTTAGTGAGTACACCTAAGCTGATAGGTATAAATGACATGGGAGTATTACAAAAATGAAGAAGAAACTGGTCTCGAAAACATTAATGAATATTGGAATTTGTGGTATTATAGAGCTCAATATTAAATATCGACATTTCGAATTTGCAGCTTGGGAAGCTGCCAATGAAAATCTGTAACACAAGAAATTCCGCAGATGCTGCAGATTCAAAGCAACACACACAAGATGCTGGGGGAGCTCAGCAGATCAGAGAGCACCCATGGAAGTGAAGAAACAGTCCATGTTTTGAGCTGACACCCTCCTTCAGGACTGAAAAGGAATGGGGAAGATGCCAGAATGAAGAGGTGAGAGGAGAGGAAGGAAGATAGCTAGGAGGTGAGAGGTGAAGCCAATTGGGTAGGAAAGATAAAGGGAGAGGAAGGAATCTGATAGAAAAGAGTGAACCATTGGTGAAAGGGGAGGAGGGGCACGGGGGGTAATCGGCAGATGAGAAGAGGTAAGGGGCTAGAGTGGGGAACAGAAGAGGAGGGGAGGGGGAGGGATTTTTACCAGAAGGGGAAATCGAATATCCATGCCATCAGGGTAGGAGTCTACTCAGATGGGATATAAAGTGTTGTTCCTCCAGGTTGTCCCTTACAATACAGCAAGGACAGGAGTTAAAGCAGGCAGGCATGCTTACCTCATCAGATTGTATATTGTTCCACTTCTTGTTCAAAGGCTGGTCTCAAAGACAGATTTGTGGCATGACACTGCATACTGCCTCTTGTTTTAAATGCATCCAAGATTTTCTGGAAACTTGAGGCTGAGAACTCTATTATGAGTAAATCCTGATTTTTATCACACTGGTTGCACACTGATGTTATCAAAGAGGAAATTGTGTTATGTGTATACCCTTGAATTAAAAGAAGGTGCTGCTTGAGGTGAGGGAGAAGCTGCATGCTGCTATTTGTTGCATGTTAATATTATTTTTGATAATTAACATTTTTATCCACTTTGCACAAAGATGATATTTTGCCCGGAGATGTAGATTTAGAAATGGACCACAGTAGCTACCCAGTGAATGAATTTACAAAAAAAATTAACAATGGGAATCCTTCACTCATGAAGAGGGCTGGAGATTACAGAAGTATGCCTTATAGAAACTCTCAGAATACCCCTGGAAAAGATTACATTTCTCCATCCCACCTCTGGAATCATATTTACTACTGTCCATTTCCACTGGTGATTCAACACCATCTAATACAGGGTGGCAGGGTGAAGATACTTTTCTACCAAAGGAAGTGTGTAAGGCATTCCTTTCCTCTGCTAGCTAGCAGGTTACTCTTGGGCAAGGGGGCTTTGTCACACTTCCCACCCAATCAAGGTCACTTGAAGCCATGGGAGCAGCTGGTGCATATCACGTCTTGGTTAGGTGACCACTGATGCCAGGCAATCTCTGAAGATTATTGATAATGGCAATGTAAAGACACTTGTAAAGACACTGCCCAGAAGGCAATGGCAAACCACTTTCGTAGAAAAATTTGCCAAGAACAATCATGATCGCCTGCATCATCCATGATGATGATGATGATAAATACAGAGAAGATCACTATAGTCTCAGATTGCAATTGGAACAACTGTCTTGTTTAAAGTACATTTTCAGGAGGTGACCATCGCCAGCTAGACCTATTCCTAACATCCCTCAAAGAATACTGCAGATCCTCTCTCATGGTGCTTTTGTTTAGGGAGCTGCAGAATTTAGACCCAGGTTTTCAGACAAGGCCAGAAATTGTTACCTTTGCCTGATTGTCCTGGGGTAGGTGGTGATAAGCACTTTCAAACTGCAACTGTCCCTCCAGTTGTTCTCTAGTGATGCTGTCGGCTAAGGATTTCCAGGATTTAGACACAACGTTGAAGCAATGCTGTTTGTCTTAGGGAATCAATAGTGGCTTCCCAAGGAGTCTGCTCCCTTATCCTTCTTGAAGGTGAAAATTGCAGATTTGGAAAGTGCTATTGGAATAACATGCTGGTTGTAGCCATACATTCTGCAGCCACTGTCCATGGGTTTTGGATGTTTTGGTTGGTTAACAGACTTCCAGAGAGAATCACTGCTTTGTTCTGGATGGCATTAAGCTTCTTGAGACATGGAGAGTATTAGAGTCATAGAAGAGAATAGCACAGGAACAGGCCCTTTGAAAATATTTAAATTGCCTACTCCCAACTACCCACATTGGGACTGTAGCCCTCCATACCCCTACCTATCCAAACTTCTCTTAAACATTGAAATTAACTTCAATGCACCACTTGTGTTGGTGGCTTATTCCAGACTCTTAAGACCCTCTGAGTGGAGAAGTTGCATCTCATGTTCCCCTTAAACTTTCCACCTTTCACCCTTAACCCATGACCTCTGATTGTAATCCCACCCAACCGCAGTGGAAAAAGCTAGCTTGCATTTACCTTATCTATACTCTTCATAATGTTATATACCGCTATCAAATCTCCTCTCAATCTTCTATGTTTTAAAAAATAAAGTCCTAACCTATTCAATTATAACTTTGTATACCTCTATGATATCTCCCCTCAATCTTCTATGTTCTAAATAAAGTCCTAACATATTCAGTCTTTCCTTATAACTCAGGTCCTCCAGACTGGCAACATTCTTATAAATTTTCTCTGCAATCTTTTAATCTTATTTACATCTTTCCATTTTGGTAGGTGACCCAAAAATGCACACAATACTTCAACACGAGCTCCTTATACAACTTCAACATAACATCCCATCTCCTGTACTCAATATGCCAAAAGCTTTCTTTACGACCCCAAACATTATATTATGCTGTGAAAAGATTTTTCACAGACACCAGACACTGATCTGTTCTTGCCACCGCAGCACCTACGCAGCTGATCAAGTGAAGTTTTGGTAATCTCTGGCACAGGTCTCATGTGTGTACAGCTTTCAGAACCACTGCTTTGTGCCAATTATATATAATTTTGTGATTATAATTTAAAGTATTTTACACTGGCTACCCTTTGTGACTACTTTCATATTCATTGACCCTCAACAAGCAGGGAATGAAAGATGTTGAAGATGTTGGTATAATGTAGTTCATTAAAAAACTGAGATCATTAATATTTCATTGCACGTTGACTCCAAGAGAGAATAAAACAAAACTTCATCAAACTTCTTTTAATCACAACATATTTAATTTTCATTCTCATAAAAGATACATTAATATCCTCAGAGAATAAGATGAAACAACTGCAGATGATCATATTTCCTTACCAATCATTTACTCCCCTAGATAAGCAATTTCAATATTTCACAATCATAAGTCTCACTCAGGGAGACACTCCTCATTCTGAAGGTTTATAATCCTGCACCACTCTCCCCCAAATCCTCATACACAAGATACTGATTCCAGTGACACTAACACTCATTCATCACTCAGTTAAACTAGAAGCAGACAAATTTTTGTTGCTCATGACTTGGGTAACTTGAGAGTTTATAAGTCTTTTATATAAAACCCCAAGTCTACTATTTTGGGAACAATGAGCATTATCTTCTGGCTGCAAGTAAGTGAAGCCTGGGCATCCGAGTAGGCGCTGCTTTTAGGTCTAATTAACTTCAGTGGCATAGGGCCAACATTAAGTTTTTTAATGGTTTCTAGATCACATTTTCAGCCTATGATTGTGCTATATTTAAGTAAGTCACAATACAATTTACAGCATTGAAATATTTTACAAGTATCATGAAAATGCAGACTTTTAAACATTTGTTGCATTGCTAGCAATGAAAGGAAATTAAGTCAAGATGACCACGGGGCCAATACATTTCCTTATTCTGATTACAATTTATATAATTGTTAATCAATATTTAGCTTAAAGCAGATGCAAAATGTGTCAATATTCAATTGGCATTAGAGACTCCTATTAGAAATATTATCTGTGGCTTTCAACATACTTGACATAGTCAAAATTAGGTAGCCTGAAGGGAACTTCCCTCCATTTTTTATAGGTACTTTTTTCAGAATTCTTCTCGTTGATACATACAGCAAAATATCTGATTGACAAGCAAGGTAAATCCACTCCACGATGAACCATCATTGTTCCCCAAGGCTGAAATAAGCAGAAATACATTAAGACTTTGTTGAGCAATCAAACAGGTATCAATTAATCTTGTTAAAATCAAATTAAATCTTCATTTACCTGACCACAGCTCCTGCAATAAATCTCTTGATTTGTTTGGTAATCAAGACATTTCTCTTGCAAGGACTGGTTTTCTCGCACTCCATACAAATCTCTGCAATGACAGATGGATAATTAAATTCATATTTAAGACTGAAAGAAATAAATTTTATCACTTTAGTCAAAGCACACAACTTTGCTGGCATTACATTAATTGTGCCAAGCAATAAGAAGAGCATTAAAAAGTTTGCTATTAAAATATTTTGTGAAATATTTGACAAAATATTTTAATATCAAACAATAAATAATGAATTTGTCTTCTATGTCAGTTTTGAAGTGAAGAAGTATATACAGAACACTATTTTTAGCGAGAATTTTATCGTTGCTGAACTGAGGGTTTAAGATTCAAAAATTTCATGACTCACAATGGCTATATTATTATAAAAATGACACCCCGATAAGGATGGTGGGATGGAGATATGTCTCTACCAAAGGAGGTGTAAGGCGCTCCTTCCTCAAAGGTCCTGCAGGACACTCTTGGGCAAGGTGTAGCACTTGCTTAGACACCCACCCCCACACCCCCCAAAGCCAGTGCATACATATCACAAGTCCTGGTTATGCAACCACTGATAGGTAGACAATCTCTGAAGGGTATTGCTAATGCCTGGGGTCACCCATCTTGCAAAGATACAGCCCAGATGAAGGCAATGGCAAACCAATTCTGCAAAAAAATTTGCCAAGAACAATCATGGCTATATGACACAGCACATAATCATGATGATGAACCTGATTGACCTTGGTAGGTAACTATTGATTTACATTGAAATTGAACCATATTTCAAAACTTTTACACAGTATAAATAGAATAAGCAAGAAAATCTGAAATTAAACCAGACAAGTATGGAATTACAAACTAGATTTATAAATATATTTAAAGAATGGCCACTGCCAGAATGAAATTTTACATCAAGTATAATATTTAATGAAGGAAAGAATTAAAAAATTGTGTTTGACTTCACAATGGTTTTGAGATAACATATTTAAAATTGAAAATTATGCATTCATGGAAAGCTATTAAAAGTTTTAATGAATCTTACTTGAAGTCATCTGTAACATTCACATGGTGCATGTTTTCAATTACTTGAATATCTTTTCCTGTACAAGCAAGTCTGCTACAGGTACTACAATGGAAAGTCACTTTAGAAGGATCACTTTTTAGTCTTTTTCCCAAATCTTTCCTCTTTTTCATTTTGTGCTCCATTATGTTCTGCAATTGCTTTTCTTCTATCTAATGATTAGTAAAGAAAAACATCGTTATGTAGTACATAAACTGTTTTAAAAATTTGTTGTACAATTCTTCATCTGAATTTGTTCCAATTAAATTATTGACTATTCCAACGTGAAGCTGAGCTTGAATCGAAACTTGACATAATGGTTAAACTGGATACGAACTGATTCCAGTACACTATTATTCTTGACTGTAATAAAAAATGTTAAGGTGTTTCAGAACAATATTTGAAATTGGCCCCAAGTATGACTGTGTGACTAAGCACAGCTCCAATGCCATATTTAAGTTTGCTGACTGTCAAAAGTGGTGATGAATCAGCACATAGGAGGAGGACTGAAAATCTGGCTGAGTAGTATCATAACAACAACCTCTCACTCAATGTCAACAAGACCAAGGGGCTGATTATTGACTTCAGGAGGAGGAAACCAGAGGCCTCATCGGGGATCATGTTAAATCCCCTATCATCGGGGATGTAATGTTAAATCAGAATCAGATTTAACATTACCAGCATACGCCCTGAAATTTGTTCACTTTGCCGCAGCAATACAATGCAATACATGGTAAATATATTAAGAAACAATTATAGTACTGTATGTATATTAAATGGTTACATTACAATAAGAAGTGCAAAAACAGAAATAAAAAGTAGTGATGTAGTGTTCATGCATTCAATGTCCATTTAGAAATCATATGGCAGAGGGGCAGAAGCTGTTCTGAGTTGCTAAGCGTGTGCCTTCAGGCTTCCTGATGGTAACAATGAGAATAGGTAACAACCTGGGTGGTGGCAGTACTTAACCAAGGATGCCGCTTTCTTGAGGCACTGCTCCTTGAAGATGTCTTGACCAATCCTGAGCAATTTGCACCTATATTCAGATCCATACACAGGCAGAATAAGAAGCCTAGAAGTTGTAATGTGGCCTGAAAATGTGTATAAATGCTGTATTTAAACCTCCAAGTGGCACTATTGTGTCAAACACACTCCCAAGTCACTGAATATGGTAGAAAAGGCCATGCATGAGAAAACCTGCACAAGGAGCTTTCTGCCATCAGGGACTGCAAAAGAAGCAGGTTGAGCAGTTCTTTGGAAGGGAAATTGGGTGATCAGGTGTGGAGCAGACCTCAGGGAAGAGATGGGGAGGGTGATCTTTTTAAACAATATTCAAACCACACCACAAGCTCCCTGGCGGTGGCCTAAAAGTTGCCCCTTTTAAAAAACAATGAATAGACCTTAACCCTGTTGTCGCATTGTGCAAAGCTCATGCTGCTTACAGGCAATACCTGATGGTTCAATATTGTACAATTGATGTTACAATAGTCACTGCACATTTGATATCTATATATAATCTTCCATCCATACACAGGGAAGGGGAAGAATCCAAAAGCGTGGATGCATTCTTTCATATGCAATGCTAGGATATTCTTACATCACTATATTCGTGCCAAAAAAAAAGCATATTCCAGAGCATAGTAAAATTTCTGTTTAAAACCCAATGACAGATATAATGTTGACAAACTGAGTCTTCAAATCAAAACAAAATGCACCTAGATTAGATGGAAAGAGTTTATGAAATATTTTGCTCATCAGCATTTGACAGACTAGAAGAAATCAATGAAGAATGCAATGATTTTTTTTAATACTTTTGGTTACAGTGCAGACAGGAATGGGAAAAGATAGTAATGATGTTATTCTGGTGTAACATATGTCATTTTGACCAAAGTATTGATGTGCTAAGCAGAAAGATCAAATATTGTCCACTTTTAGCTGCACTTGGCGGCACGGGAGGTTGTTCCTGCCTGTGGCCATCGAACGTGCAGCTCCTCCTGTGGAGGGTCAGACACCCTGAGCCAGTAGACTGGTCCTGGACTTATTTTCCATCTGGCATAGTTTGCATTTTGGTGTTTGATTATTGGGGTTTTTTGTATTGCTATTGTACGCTCTATTCTTGGTTGGTGCAGCTGTAACGAAACCAAATTTCCCTTGGGATTAATAAAGTATATCTATCTATCTATCTATCTATATTCACCATCTTATCTGCCTTGATATTAAACTGGTCTTTGGAGTCAAAAGTAATGTTTGAAACCAAAAAGATTATTGAGTGCCGACTGCCACGTCGGTTGAGCATTTTTCTGGAAGTAAAAGTGAGGTTGAAGCCTAAGCAAAGAGTCAGTCATAAAATGTAGGTGGAGAAAGCAGCCAAAACACCTATTTATGTATGGTTGTTGTTTCTGCAGCTGAGGATTAAATCACGAGTTACAATGTTCTGATTATTTTACAAATAACTGATTTACAGTTGATGCCTGTGGGATGTTATTCTGTTCCCTAGCCTTTTTCTATGTTGACATTCATTAAATATGCCTGGTTTCAACCACTAGATGCTTTGAATGTTTTTGAGAAATTTGAATTACGATATAAAACAATAATTTCTACAAAGTGATTAAATCCACAATTTACAACAATACAGATGAATTTTCACAGGAAACGTGGAGGAGCGATGGACTATTCTTCCTCTAATGTAACACTGGGTGAACACGCCAAAAATGTAACTCAATTGCATAAAGTCACCGTCTCCTTGGTAGTGCTGTGTACATGCTGTACGATAGAAGTGGGGCAATGTACACTGCTTTTGAAGTTTAGATCAATGTGGTTGACTGTCAGACAATTATTTTGTGACCGCATTTGGGCACATTTTAAACTATGTTTTCCGGGTTATTTTACAAATTTCACTTATGGCAAATTTAAAAAATAAATTTGATTAAAACTATAAAACTATGCATCTGAAAACAAAAAACACCAAATCAATACACAGAAAATGGTGGAGGAACTCAGCAGGTTAGGCAGCATCTTTGGAAATGAATAAACAGTCGGTGTTTTGGGCCAAGACCCTTTTTCAGCACTGAAAACTAAGAGGGAAGATGCCAGAATAAAAAGGTGGGGGGGGGGGGTGAAGAAGACTAGCAGGAAGTTGATGGGTGAAGCCAGGTGGGTTGGAAAGATAAAGGGATGGAGAAGAAAGAATCTGAAAGGAACGGAAAATGGACCATAGAAGAAAGGGAAGAGGAGGAGACCCAGGGGAGGTAATAGGCATGTGAGAAAAAGTGAAAGGTCAAAGGTCAAAGGCCAGAGTGGGGAATAGAAGAAGAGGGGAGGAGAGGTAAGTTTTTTTTGCCAGCAGATGAAATTCCTATCAAGCCAGCAGATTGGAAGCTACCCAGACAGATTATAAGGTGTTGCTCCTCTACCTTGATTAATACCAAATGCTGTTCCATTGAATATTTCTTTTATACTTACCTGCTTCTTGTATTCCTCTTCTGGCATTTCTTGCACTTTCTGAATCGCTTCATACATCATGGATTCACGGAAAACGTTTATATGTTCACGTTCAAGAACTCCTGATCCCTCACGTGCTACAAGCGCATAAGTACTGTCATCTGATCGAGCCCTGCCACGAGCCTTTAAACAAGCAACAGGGTAAATCAAAATATTGAATATGATTACTGCCATTCAGAGGGATATTAAATCAGAATCAGAGTCAGAACCCTTTATTATTGCCAAGTATGTGGACACATACAGGGAATTTGATGCCGGTTTCCCTGAGCTCTCACTGTACAGAATCAAAAAGCAAACAATAGTGCAAATAATGGTGAACTATATACAATGAGGTATACCTGTGTATGTACAGGTGGACTTGGTTTATAATAGACTAAAATTCAAATGTTCATAAGACTGATGGCATATGGAAAGAAACTGTTCTTGTACCTATTTGTCCTAGCATACAGTTGTCCAAAGTGCCTACCAGAAGGAAGGAGTTGGAACAGGTGATGTCCAGGGTGTGATGGGTCTACAATGATGCTGCTTGCTCGCTTCCTGACTCTAGATGCATATAAGTCCTGGATCGAGGGCAGCTTCACACCAATAATCCTTTCCGCAGCCCTGACGGTTCTTTGGAGTCTACTCTTGTCTTGTTTGGTAGCTGATCCAAACCAGACAGTGATGGACGAACAGAGAACAGACTGGATTATTCCTGAATAGAATTGAATCAGCAGCTCCTGAGGCAGGTTGTACTTCCTGAGTTGACGTAGAAAATACAACCTCTGCTGAATAAGCTGGAGCAGACTCAAATGGCCTAATTCTGCTTCGAGGTCTTACAGTCCAACTCCAAGATTATTTTTCTCTATGAACAGCAAAGTTGCTTTGAGAATTACTGAAGGATCAACCTTGGTATTTACTTCAAATAATAATTCTGTAAGTAGCCAAATTGAATGTAGAGCATCAAAGTAACAGTTTAGTGAGAAAAGTGGCTTTGGGTTTGCCCACTCTCACCTGATGAGAATGCAGCGTTAAGTACAACAAAATGTGATCAATCTTTTTATCGCAGGCTGGATCTGTTTTGAAAGGTGTGGTTAAAAGGCCTGATTCTTCCAGGAAATGGAAATCTCTTAAATGAAAATGGATGCTTTGTGATATGAAAACAACTCTAGGGTTGTCATGTTAGACAGGAAACATCTAGAACAACAGGATGGCCTGACTGAACCCCTCCCCGACCGCACAATTGTTGGTAGCTCCAACCACATTTGAAGCCTATTAAACTTATTAACAGTTAGGCCTTCAGAATGTCAACCAATTATCAATATCTGCTAGCTGTTCTAAAGTTGAAAGCTACTCTATTATTTCTACTTCTTACAATCATTCTCAAGAGATAGATTGAAATATCTAAAGTAAAATGGATAATTTGTTTGATGCAAGATTGACTCCAATGAATTTATCAAGAAAAAAAAAACTTTATTTCAGATTATTTGGGCTCAGACCCATCTAATAATGACCTTGGGCCTCATTATCAAACACGTGTGTGTGCATTACAATAAATGGCTTCTCTAGAAAATGTATTGACTGCAGGTTGCTTTGAAGGAGTTTCACACTGCTTTTCAAGTAGATTCTTGTGTTCCTTATTCTACAGTTAGCCCACTTTCATCTGTTGAGAACACAGTGGAAGTATAACAAAATGTGATCAGTCATTGCCAAATGTTGAGAGTAGTTCTAGGGTGGCGGGGTAGAACTATGGCTCTAGTAAAGGATGTGTAAGGCATTCCTTCCCTCCGCTAGCCTGCAGGACACCCTTGGGTAAGGTGGAGCACCTTCTTACTTACCCCCTGATTAGGGTCACGTGAAGCCATGGGAATAGGTGGTGGATGGTTGTATGAGCAGTTGGTGCATGTCGCAAGTCCTGGTTATGCGACCACAGATGCTAGGCAGACAACCTCTGAAGAGTATTGATAATGGCTGGGGTCACCCGTCTTGTAAAGACACCGTCCAGCAGGTAGTGATGGCAAAGCAATTCTGTAGAACTTGCCGAGAATAATCATGATCAAGGCCATGGTTGCCTACATCATATGAAAAGCCACACAATGATGATGATGGTGACTGGGGAGCAGTTCAGCTAGTAATCATGTTGTTTTCTTTTGCAGCCAGATCCACAGGTAGGGTGGGAAGGGCAAGGCAGACGTGAGTTGCAGGTACTGCTGAGCTCGGTTGAGGTGGGGTAATGTTCAAAACAACTTAAATGGTCATTTCATCAAATCAGTCATATGTTGTTTTTAAAGTCGAAATCAGTGAATCAAGCAATATGGTAGCGTAATGGTCAGCACAACGCTTTACGGTACCAGCCACCTGTGTTCATTTCCTGCCGCTGCCTGTAAGGAGTTTATACGTTCACTGTGCCACGTGGGTTTCCCCTGGGTGCTCCAGCTGCCCTCCGCAACCCAAAGATGTACTGGTTGGTAGGTTAATTGGTCATTGTAAATTGTCCTGTGATTAGGCTAGGGTTAAATCGAGGGTTCCTGGGTGGTGTGGCTCGAAGGGCCGGAAGTGCCTATTCTATGCTGTATCTCAACAAATAAATAATGAGGGGATTTAATGTGGTTCAGAACTAAGCCAGATCTAATATTCAGGATAGGGGAAGCAATGAAAGCACCTGATTAATCTGGAGTGAAGAACATATTGTGAAATGTTAATTAAACAGAAAGGTTTGAATTGGACAATATTCTGGAGATAAAAATTCTCCTGTGTTGAAAATGACATAAGATCTTTAAAGAAGGTCAATATAATAGTCAGGTTGAAAATGACGCAGAACTGCATAGACAAGAGAGAAAAGATAGCGAATTTGTTTTCTCAACACTGAGAAGGAGAAGGCTATGACTCATCTTAGATTGCAAGGTAATGGATTAGCTCAAAGGAATCAAGAAGGGAAAAAGCTAGACATCACGAGCATTTATATGTAAAATGACCCCATAGATGTTACTAACGGCGAAGGGCAGCATTGAAAATCTGGAGAGGGGAATAAAAATGGTTTCTTGGGGGATTCCAGAGCTGAAAGTAAAAAGGTGGAAAAAGTGCACTGCCTTTACTTGTAATCCATACCGGAGGTTCCTCATGCTGTGTGCTGCAGGAATAGAGATGGGCTAGGATGCTGTGATCCATTTTGTTAAAGTGCTGAGGTCAAGAAAGGTCCTTAATTGCCTTGCCTAACACTTGGAATATCTGTAGTCTCTACATCCACAGAATGGTTACAAAGACACAAATTCAAAGAAAAAAGCTCCAAGATTTTTTAAAAGTCTATTAAGTTTTAATCAGAATATTAGGTAATTCAGATTTTTTTCTTTTACTAAGTTATTGCACTATTGGAACATGTCAATGGTGTAAACAGGGCAAAGTAACTTCTAATGCTGGGCATTTTAATTTGCCCATGAAGCAGCTGGACATCCAGTAATCGGTAGAGAGAAGCTTTTCCTAATTTACCACAATTTTAAATTGAATCCCTCTAATTACAACATTTTAATATTTTATTTAATTTATCACCTTGCCCTTTTGTGTGTGAGTATTAATATAATAATGTATACCATCTAATTATTTTTTTTTCTCAATGATGATACATCCACAAGTTTTGGATGGGTTTTAACCAGGTCCCGAAAGAAAAATGTGCAGACTCACACCCTATGCATTAACCAGCTTCCCCATTTATTTAACTCTTAACAAAAATTGTATTCATTATCACTGAGTCAAATAATATACATTTTTAAATACCAAAACTGGATGACTACGCTTATACTTTGTGCACTATACTTACTTGGACCATGGCAATCTCATTAGTGACGAGGCCATAGCGAATTACAAAGTTACATTCCTTGATATCCAGACCTTCTTCTGCAACAGTTGTTGCAATCAGAAGGTTTATTTCTCCATCACGGAATTTATTGAGCACCTCCTTCTGTTCATTCTATTTAAAGTGTAAAGTTAAAGGAAAGAAAAAAATTAGAAATGGACAATACATTGACACATGAGAAAAATTCAGGGAGTTACTTGTCTATAGAGTCCATGTTAAACTACTTAAAAGGCTTACTCCCATCGACCTGCACCGACACCACCCCCCCCCCCACCCCCATACCTACGTACCTATCCAAACTTCCCTCACCCGTTGAGATCGAGCTCACATACACCACTTGCGCTGGCAGCTCGTCCCACACTCTGAATGAAGTTTCCCCCTCATGTTCCTCTTTAACTTTTCACCCTTCACCCTTAACCCACAAAAGCAGTTGCCCAGATGATCATTCCTATTCAGGGCGCTGTTAACTTCCTTTGATAATCATTGGATTGAAGTCAATGGGATTACTTCAAGAGGCAGTGTACAATGGACTGAAGTCAAAACAATTTTTCTTCAATATCTGAATCATTTAACTGGTTTTGACAGTTATAGAGCAATACAGCACAGATACAAGTCCATCCCAAATTATCTAGTCTCAATTTCCTGCATTTGGCCCACAGCTCTCTAACCCCCAACTCTGCATGCACCTATCCAACTGGCTCTGAATCAGAAACAGAAAAAGATTTAATTACCACTGACAGAGGTTGTAAGACTTTTTGTGACAGTACAGTGCAAGACATTGCTAAGTTAGTATAACTTGCAATAAAAAGTATAATGAAGAAATAGAGCAGAACAGGAACTGCAAGGTAATGTATACTTCTTCATGGACTGTTCAGTAATATGATGGTGGAGAGGAAGAAGCTGTTCCTAAGACATTGAGTGTGGGTCCTTATGCTCCTGTATCTCCTCCCTGACGGTAGCAATGAGAAATGGGCTACCTCCCAGATGGTGAGGATCCTTAATAATGGATGCCACCATCTTGACTCACCCCTTATGCTTATGCTTGTGATGGAGCTGGCTGAGACTGCAGCCCTCTGCAGCCTCTTTGCATCTTGTGCATTGAAGATATCATACCAAGTGGCATGATATTATTGTACTTGAGTCAACCACTTCCTCTAGCAACTCATTCCATATACTCACCATCCTCTGCATTAAAAAGAAGGAGCTCTTCAATTCCCTTTCAAATTTTTCCCCTCTCACCCTAAATCTCACCTGGGGTAAGACTATCACCACCTACCTTATCTACCCCCCCCCCCCATAATTTTATAAACTTGGTAAGGTTGCCCCTCATTCTCCTATGCTACATGGAAAAAAGACCTAGTCTGGCCAACCCCTTTCATCTGGACGTCATCCTTACAAATCCTTTTCTGTACTCTATCAAGTTTAAACACGTTTTACCCATGGTTAAGCCATATTCTGGAGTTATGGAATATTAATTTCAACAGCAAACAATCTTCAAATCTGAATGTGGTTTGTAGATCGAAGTTAAAATGCTGCTCAGAACAATGGTGTTCCTGGAGCTGTGGACTGGGGTTGATTGCAAACCAGGAAACACTCCATTGACTTGAAGTGTCTGCTTATACATGAAAGCAGCTCAGAGTCCGTGGCGATTAACATTCATTTTGGGTGTCTGGAGTGTTGGTGTGAAGCTCTAAGTGTTTGAAAATTATATGCAATTCAGAGGAAGCATTGTAGATACATCGTAACTATAGAATTGTCCTGCTGTTGCCTTTGATCTTTAACATATAAGAATGTGATGTAATATTGGATCATATTCCAGATCAGGTTTACTAATCGCTGACATATTTGTGAAATTTGATGATTAATACTGAGGGGATAATGGGGTTGAACACCAAGCTTTAATCGATAAACAGCAGCCTGATAAATATCTTGCTGTTGTCCAGGTGCTCCAAAGCTGAACAGAGGCGCAGTGAGATTGCATCCACTGCAGAGTTATTATGATGTTAAGCAAATTCATAGTATCCTGGTTATCTTCAAGGAGCAGAACCTCAGAAAGGCGGCATCCATCATTAAGGACAACCACCGACCAGGACATGCCCTCTTCTCATTGTTACCATCAGAAATGAGGTACAGACGTCTAAAGACACACACTCAATGATTCAGGAACAGCCTTTTCCCCTCTGCCATCTGATTTCTGAATGGACATTGAACACATGAACACTACCTCACTACTTTTTTAATTTCCTATCTTTTCACTGCTTATTTAATTTTACTGTTTATATATATATATATATAAAATATCAATCCTCCTGGGAGGGGGGAGAAGATGGTGGCACGACGGCAGTGCGCGCGGCCACTTCGGTGATGATATCTGTTATCTGTCAAGTAGGGGACCGTGCACAATTCTGATTTGATGGAGACAGACATGAGAGCACGGAGGAACATCTGGAAACTTCTGAAATGCCCGCTCCGCTGCCACTGCTACTGTGTGGTAACCGGAATCTCCGGAGCTGAAGGCCCCGAAATCCTCGGCTTTGCGTGATTCAGCGGCCGGGGAGAGGTCGATGGCACTTGGCAGAGGATGGCGCTTGGGAGGCCGTGTCAGAGAGGCTGGTCGGAAGCTCGGAGTTTTTGGACGGATGGACTCAGTGTCGGCTGTGGTCAGCTGCTTCCAAGGTATCGGCAAGTTGACGGTGCCTGGAGGTTTATGGCAGGGAGTTTCTCCCTTTTGGCGCCTGCTATCGGGGGCTCAGGAGTCGATCGACTCGGGATTTTGAGACTTTTTTTACTGTGCCCATGGTCTGTTCATCATCAAATTATGGTATTGCTTTGCACTGCTGTAACTATATGTTATAATTAGGTGGTTCTGTCAGTGTTAGTCTTTGGTTTGTCCTGTTTTCTGTGATATCACTCCAGAGAAACATTGTATCATTTCTTAATGCATGTATGCATTTCTAACAGACAATAAAAGAGGACTGAGTGTTCTGATAATCTAATCTAATATACTTATCTTCTTTCTTCTATTATTATGTATTGCTTTGTACAGCTGCTGCTAAATTAACATGATTCCGATTCTGATTGCAGCAGGTTGAGACTTTACTATCAACATTTGTTCTTTAAATTTCTGTAAGGTGGAGCTGACAGCTGAGCTATGTTAAAGGCATAATATTTGTAATACTCGTAAAGGCACAAGTTGTTGAAGCTGAATCATTGCGAAGAAACAAATACAATAATGAATCAAAAGTATACCTGAGTCATGTGCTTGAACTGACTGTTACTGCCAGCTCCGGTTAAGTAATGTGCCTTAATTCCAACATCCTTAAATTTCTCATTCTCTTCAATCCACTCATGCAGAGCATGTGCATTTTGACGAGTCTTTGTAAATACGATACCTCTCGAATTTCGGTTTTTAGTGAATTCCTGAAGTATAGATGTTCGTAGTTTCGTCAGATTTCCATTTTCATACTGAGGCATTCCAGCAAGATTCTGAAGTTTGGCTTGTTGATCTGAAAAGGGCAATTAAAGAAAAAATCTCTCATGTTAGACCAGCCACATCTGCTTTCAGATTTTGGACAATGCCCTAAAGTGAGTGAAACTCTTTATTATCATAAAATATACCCTTCAATGTGCTGATATGTAACATTATTAACGTAGGGTATACAACAACACAAGAGTCAACTACAGCAAAGGCTAGGAATATGAAATAAAAACAGAATCTTAGGAGAATCCAGAGATTAAAATTAATACTACCATTCTTTTAAGCATATTGTAATAGCTTGCACTTGGGCAAGCAGAACATATCTTCAGAAGTTTTCAAGTGATACAAGACACGCAAAACAGATTTACAGAGGATAATCATGGAAATGGAATTAGTTGGTTAGCTGTATTGGTATATGCTAAAAGCACTCTTTATATGTTGTATCACACTCTGATTCTCATGTAAATCTTGCCTCTTCGTGTTATAATCATAAGTTGTATAAGCTGTTAGCGAGGCCTAAGACCATAAGATATAGAAGCAGAATTAGGCCAATAGGCCCATTGAGTCTGCTCTGCCATTTCATCATGGCTGATCCATTTTCCCTCAGCACCAATTTCCTGCCTTCTACCCATATCCCTTCATGCCTTGACCAATCAAGAATATATCAATCTCTGCCTTAAATATACCCGATAATTTTGCCTCCACAGCTGCCTCGACCAATGAATTCTACAGATTCACCACTCTTGGCTATAGAAACTCCTCCTCATCTCTGTTCTAAAAGGATGCCCATCTATTTTGAGACTGTGTATTCCGGTACTAGACTTGCCTACCATAGGAAACATCCTCTCCACATCCATTCTATCATGGCCTTTCAACATTTGATAGGTTTCAATTGGGTCATCCCTTATTCTTCTGAGTTCCAATGAATACAGGCACAGAGCCATAGAATGTTCTTCATATGACAACCCATTCAAACCTGGAATCATCCTCGCGAACCTCCTTTGAACTCTCTCCAGTGTCAGTACATCCTTCTCAAGGGGCCAAAAACTGATCACAATACTCCAAAGTTAATTTGCAGTACTGTGTGCAGTTTTGGTCACCTATGTATAGGGAAAAACGTAAATAAGGTTGAAAAAATACAGAGAAAATTTACAAGGATGTTGCTAAATCTGGAGGACCTGCCTTATAAGGAAAGATTGACTAGGTTAGGACTTTATTCCTTGGAACATAGAAGACTGAGAGGAGATTTGATAGAGGTGTACAAAATTATGAGGGGTATAGATAAGGTAAATGCAAGCAAGCACTGAGATTGGGTGGGAATACAACTGGAGGTCACAAATTAAGAGTGAAAGGTGAAAAGTTTAAGGGAAAATGTCTTCACTCAGAGGGTCTTGAGTGTGTGAAATGAGCTGCCAGTGAAAGTGGTGCACGCGAGCTCAGTTTCAACATTTAAGAGAAGATTGATGTTTGGTACGGGTATGGAAGACTATACTCCCGGAGTAGGCAGCTTAAATGGTTTGGTATGGTCAAGATGGGCCAAAGGGTCGGTTTCTGCACTGAACTTGCTATGACTCTAAGAATCCTCTCAGAGTGTGTTATAATGACAAGGAACTTGAGACAGTTAATAGCAAGCATTGGAAATAAAGGGGCAGTTACCTCTGAATGATCTCTACCATTTCCTGAGGTTATTTGGTACACCGGGACTTATAAAGGAAAATAAAACAATATTCTGCCTTCTTTCTCATAAATACAGCTGGGGAGATGACTGAAGATGGTGAATTACTGCATGATAAGTTTACGTAAAGTTGTGAACACTAATCAGTCAGTGTACAACACAGGAGACTGCAGATGCTGGAAGCTGGAGCAACAAACAATTTGCTGGAGAACTCAGGAAATCATCAAGCAGCATCTGCTGGTGAAAAGGAACTGCTGACTTTGCAGGTCAAAACACTGTATCAGAACTAAGAATGGAGAGGCCTTGTCCTTTCACACTGTGCCTGTTCTGCTATTTCTGATCTTCTCATCTTTCCACTCTCAGCACTGATGCAAACTTCTGACCCAAACATGAAATGTTCAGTCTACTGAGTTCCTGCAGCTTTTAGATCCACAACTTTTAGGGCATGTTTTGTCCACAATGAATGTTTTGAATCTTCAAGGGATATTTTTATATAAATCCTATTACAAAACCATTCATTTTGGAAGAGTTCACATGGCCTATAAGTTATTATGTTGCATAAAAAATGGCTGAAATGCCAGTTAAAATTCAACCTGAAATGTAAAAATACATTACCATTAAATAAGGAAAGAAGAAATCTATCAGTGTCATCCAATTTTGACTTTGGTACATCTTCCTCTTCTGTGTTTTTTTTCCTTCTTTCGCCTTTATAGAAGTCCATGAGGTAATTATACGCATCAATCATCCGAATGGTATCATTAATCATCAAAGCATCATTGTATTTTCTTAAATGCTCTGCACAGACTCGTAGCTTACGATCCTCTGTCTTTGATCCTGAGGGTGTCAATTAATAGCACAAAGAATTCTGCATTATAAATCAATTTACAGTGCAACTTAGTCAAACATTTCTTAAACAGTAGCCGTCCATGAGACCATATAGGAGCAGAACTAGGCCATTTGGCCCATTGAGGCTGGTTCACCATGTCAACATGGCTGATCTATTTCCCTCTCAACCCCATTCTCCTGTAAGACCTTAGTCCCACAATTATAAACGTACACTTACATTCACACTGCATACTATTCCAAATAGTATTTGAAAACTCTGTCAACCACAAAGTCATTCAATATGTCCTCAATTTTTCAAAGTGAAGCTAAGTTTTGTTTTGAATGAGTAGCTCAGTTCATCTGCTGTGCAGGACAGTCGATCATCTGGGGATCAAGTGTTAGTTAGACAGGGGTCCAAGAATGCCATAAGTTCATATACTGAACAATATAGGCTGCTTTCTGATTTGCCATCTGCCATTTGTAATACCAACTAGATTAGCCATCTGCTTCAGGGGGAGCCTGCATGCAATTTCCCAGTTTAGGCTCCGATGATAACTAGGATTCCATTTTTAAATTCCAAAGTCAAACAACTGAGCACAGAGCCCTTCCTTTGGCATCAGGTACTGAATGGTGAAAGCACTAACTTATCAAAAGAAAAAGGTATTACTTCATCATTTATCTTAGGAGGCCACAGGGGGCTGGTACAGGTGAAAGATAAACTTGGTTTGCTGCTTTACCATGTGGGATATTACCCTCTTAAAATCAATGAGGATTAGTTTCCCTGTTTGGCTCCTGCAACTGAATGGCTGCACGTCTTGGGTGATAAAGTGGTTATGATTGACTGTGGGTGCATTTCACACATTGCTTATCTTAAGTTAAAATAATTTGTCACATTAATCAAAATACTCCTTGATCTTTCCTCAATTCCCTGAAACTCTTTCTTTTTCAAATATTTAACCACTTCCCTATTGATGACTATTGTTGAACTTGCATCCAATATCCTACGAGACGATTTCTTGATTGCTTGCAGCGCATATCGATATAATTTCCTGAGCCATTTCTTTTGAACTTTCAGCGCTAAAGCATGCCGTCTTTCATTAAATAAAGTCAGTCCTTAAAACAAATCCAGCTGGAAATTAAGAACAGATAATGCAGGGAAAAAAATATCTTTGCTCTGCATTTCAGCTGCCAAGGGTTTATTTGACTTTCTTTCTCCCTCCTCAAGAAAGAACCGACCTGCTGAGTGTCTCTGGCAATTTCTCTTTTATTTCTGCTATTTTCAAAGTTCAACAATTCAAAGTAAAATTTATTATCAGAGTACATACATGTCACCAAATACAACCCTGAGATTCATTTTCCTGCAGGCATACTTAGCAAATCCATTGAACACTAACTGTAAACAAGATCAATGAACAAAACTGTGTAAATGCAAATATATACATAAATATCAATAAATAACAAGAGCATGAAATAACAAGGTAAAGAGTCCTTGAAGTGAGACCATCAGTTGCGGGAACACCAGAAATAGAATGAGTGTAGTTATCCCCCTTTGTTCAAGGGCCTGATGGTTGAGGGTTGATGGTTGATTGGATTAAGGCAGAACCAAATGTTGCTAGCCTAACGCCTTATTCAAGTCATCTAGATCCTGGGAAAGAGTCATGGGAAGAGTTTGAAACTTGCTGGTTAAATACACAAAGAAAGTAAAGGTTCTTTCAGGTTTGGGATTCCTATACGGACGGCAACATACAAGTAGAACAAGCTATATGACATATAAAAGGCCTATTTCAGCATGAATAGAATAACAAAGCAAAGGTATCTTTATTATTTTTTATTAGATTTCTCAAAGTTTACCTGTATGTATTTAATTTTATACAGCAATCTTAAAATGCATACTCAACCTTTTTTTATGCCATGGAGCCTACTATTAACCAAGGGGTCCATGCACCCCAGGTTGGGAACGCCTGATCTAAAGCAAAATCACATCATATAAACCCAACTACAGTGGTTAAAAATGAAGTAAATAACCCGTTGGGGCACCCTTTGAGAGAAGGGTAGCACAGTCTGATGTGGCCAGAATGAACATTAAATTTTCCTGCATGCTATTGGTATCGCTTTGCTTTGGAAACGAAGTAGAGAACCTCAGTTTATTTAAGAAGAACGATGAGTAGCAAAGCAAATATAGCTGCTCCTCATTTAACGAAGGACACTTTTGATGGCATTATTCCTGGTTTATCTGCCACTCTTGTGCCTCTCGTTGTCATTCTGGAGACATGCAGCCCTTTCATCCCCCATCTCTTCATCTCTTCTGCTGTTTGTTGTTTGTCTCTGATCCTGGAGACGTGCATGCCTCTCCTCCTCCGTCTCTTCTTCTCTCATCTTTTTTTGTCCTGACTCTTTGATCCTGGAGTTGTGGGGCCCTGATCTTATCTGATTCTTGTCTTCTCACTCTCTTTGCCGCTTCCCGACGATATTTAGCGTCATCTCTTGACCATAATGTCCCCCTTCCCTTTCCACGTGGGATAATTAGGCTGACCATTTTTTTTACCCTTATGCTGGATAGAAGATACAAAGCAGTAACACCAAAGGATGCTGATTATTCTTGATGATGTGGTTGGCGCTCTCCTAAATGGACATGATATAGTCACCGCTGTCTTTTGACTGAAGCAAAGGGTTTTATTGGTGTCTCAAAGTATGTCATTACAATAAGATTTAATTATCTCTTATTGATGGGTGGCAGTTAGATCTGTCCCAATCCTGCACATGCTGATGGTGATCAGCAGAATGTGACCCCGCGAAATAGAGCTGCCCTGCCCTTTTGCTCCGGTAGGTGTCGCTGTTGAGGCTGGCCGTGCGCATGCGTTGGGCTGTCGCGTCCCAATTTTCATGATGGCCGATTGGGTCTCGGGTTAAAAGGGAGCCTGTTTATTTTGGCGAATGAGCAATTTTATACAAATATATTACCTTGAACTTTGCCTGCATTCTGTAAGTTAGCACATTTTAATTCAATTTAGCCAAAAAAAGTGCCGCTGTAATGCACCGTTTGCGCTAATTGGAGGTCACAAACAGACAAGCAGACAGACAGAGCATGAGAGTTTTAGTAGTATATAGATATGTGAAGTAAGGAATTCAAAGGAAAACAAATAAAGGATGGCCAACTGATTTAAAAGAATCCACATACAGACCCAGACCAGTTAAGAATGGACTGGAGTCACATATAGACCCAGACTGGGTAAGAACAGACTGGAGTCACATATAGACTCGGACCAGGTAAGGACGGACTGGAGTCACATATAGACCCGGACCGGGTAAGGACGGACTGGAGTCACATATAGACCCGGACCGGGTAAGGGCAGACTGGAGTCACATATAGACCCGGACCGGGTAAGGGCGGACTGGAGTCACATATAGACCCGGACCGGGTAAGGGCAGACTGGAGTCACATATAGACCCGGACCGGGTAAGGACGGACTGGAGTCACATATAGACCCGGACCGGGTAAGGGCGGACTGGAGTCACATATAGACCCGGGCCGGGTAAGGGCGGACTGGAGTCACATATAGACCCGGACCGGGTAAGGACGGACTGGAGTCACATATAGACCCGGACCGGGTAAGGACTGACTGGAGTCACATATAGACGCGGCCCGGGTAAGGACAGACTGGAGTCACATATAGACCCAGGCCGGGTAAGGACGGACTGGAGTCACATATAGACCCGGACCAGGTAAGGACGGACTGGAGTCACATATAGACGCGGCCCGGGTAAGGACGGACTGGAGTCACATATAGACCCGGACGGGGTAAGGGCGGACTGGAGTCACATATAGACTCGGACCGGGTAAGGACGGACTGGAGTCACATATAGACCCAGGCCGGGTAAGGCAGACTGGAGTCACATATAGACCCGGACTGGAGTCACATATAGACTCGGACCGGGTAAGGACGGACTGGAGTCACATATAGACTCGGACCGGGTAAGGACGGACTGGAGTCACATATGGACCCAGAAACACGGCACAAGTGATTATACTGATGAAATGTCTTACAAACACAAAATGTACATCATCTAACCTGTTTTCTCCTTTTGAACAATCCACTGCTCGTAAGACTGGGTGCCAAAATCTGAATCAGCGCTTCGTTTCAGGAAGTTGTGGATTTGCGTCATCATGTCTTTGATCTGGCAGCCGAAAGGATCCTTAAGATACACAAATGTCACATTAGTTGCAACTTCTTGATAAATTCTCCATAACTTGTAGCGCCTGTTGAGTGTGACACTTGAAATATTGGTCATGCATTTGCACTGCCAGTGCGATTTTTTGCCTTCACACAAATCAGGCCTTACAAGAACAGCACTGAAATATGTTATGGGAGATAGTTCTATATATGCTATTGTCCTCCCAGACAATACAAAGTATGACAGATGTTGAAAGTATTGTTTGACATAAAGTGGAAATGTAGAACGAATCAGACAAAAAGCTGGAGTAAGGGAAAAGGTCTGATTGTTGTTCCAGGGCTGTATCTTTCTCGGTGTTGCTACTGTAAATATTATCGTGTAAATGGAAAATGGATATTAAAAGCAAACAAGCTAGCATCAGGAAGGAACTTCCTAACCTTTTCAATGCCAAATTGGACTTGGATAGTAAATCTTGGATTACATCTCTACGGAAGATATCCCTGTTTAGGGGTGTGCCTGAATATTTATTTATTTACCAATACAGCGCAGAACAGGCCCTTTTACACCCAACGAGCTGCACTGCCGAACAACCCATCTTTTTAACCCTAGCCTAATCATAGGGCAATTTACAATGATGAGTTAACCCACGAACCGGTACGTCTTTGAATTCTGGGAGGAAGCTGAAGCACCCGGATGAAAGCCATGCGCTCACGGGGAGAACGTCTGGAATTGAACTCTGAACTCCGGAATGCCCCATGTGTAATAGGTTTGCGCTAACCGCTACTTACTGTGGTGCCCTTAGAAGTTAATGTAGAATATAAACTATCAAGCAAAAGGTGTCACAATTGGGAAAGACTGTCTGGGCAGGCAAGTGAAATTTGCAGCTACGTTTTAGGTCAAGTTCAAAACCAAACAATTCTGCCACATCTTAAGAGAAAGGGTTGTAACTAATGTTGATTACAAAAGCACCTCTATGTTTTTAGCAATAATTCCAGAAGTACCTCTGCTCGTCCTTCGGCAACCTCTACTTTTTTCACTGGATCTTTCACCTGGTCCTTCAGTTGCTCCTGATGAGCCCTTACGGTCATTATTTTACAAGCATCGAGATTTGCACAAATCTACATAACCAAAAAGGAGCAAGAGTGTGTCAGTTAGATTCAGATAAGTTGATTTATTGTTTGATAATTAATCCCTTCCATTTTGAAACAGTAGCTCCTGAGCAGTGACTTTATGCCTCTCCCTGAAATCTAAAACTGAGCCAGGATTTCACTACCTCTTCAAAGTAAATTTATTATCAAAGTACATAGATGTCACCATCTACAACCCTGAGATTCATTTTCTTGTGGGCATACTCAATAAATCCGATAAACCTATTGGAATCAGTGGAAGACCACACCGACTTGGGCGCTCAACCGAAAGAAAACAAACTGTGCAAATACAAAAAGAAAGCAATAATAATTATAAATTTAGAAGCAACAAATAAAGAACATGAGATGAGGAGTCCTTGAAAGTGAGTCCATAGGTTGTGAAACATTTCACTGATGGGTGAGTGAAGTTATCCCCTTTGGTTCAGGAGCCTGATGGTTGAGGGATAATAAGTGATCCTGAACCTGGTGATACATTCAATATCCTTCCACGTGTGCATTTGTTTGCCTTGTGGGGTACCTTCGCAAATACATTGCCTCAAACTTTTCCAGTTGCAATATTTGGCCCAACTGAACAAACCATCTCTACCTTATTTCAACCTAAAGCTTTCTGCTTCAGTTACAACCATATGCCCACACCTGATAAATTCTTTATCATGCTTATTTGTAATTAAGTGCATGACTTCTTCAGACAACATCTGTCCTTAACAAAGTCATGTTGGCTGTCACTGATTTATAGAGGAACCCTGTCTGAACAACAGTTTGTTCCAGCCTACACAAAGTAGCTGTGCTCTATCCATGCTCAATCATAGAGAGCATTCTTATTAGTTGGTATCCTACTTCAAGAAAAGTCATACAATCTGTAACTTTGACTGGTTACAGGAAGCAGCACCTTACTCTGTAACCCTCAGGAAAGAAATAAACTGCAATAATTAAGAAATGTAAGTAAAGGAAACACTTGTAGAAAATTAAGAGGTTAAGTATCTGCATTCTTACTCGCATGAATGTGGGAGACATGATCAATAAATCTGTGACTGACATGAAAGATGCTGGAATTGTTGATGGTGAAGAAGGTGATCTTAGGCTGTGGAGAGAGGTTGTTTTTGTTCAAATTCAAGTTTATTGATCATTACCATAGAACCATAGAAACCATAGAAACTACAGCACAGAAACAGGCCCTTTGGCCCTTCTTGGCTGTGCCAAACCATTTTCTGCCTAGTCCCACTGACCTGCACACGGACCATATCCCTCCATACACCTCCCATCCATGTATCTGTCCAATTTATTCTTAAATGTTAAAAAAGAACCCGCATTTACCACCTCGTCTGGCAGCTCATTCCATACTCCCACCACTCTCTGTGTGAAGAAGCCCCCCCCAATGTTCCCTTTAAACTTTTCCCCCCTCACCCTTAACCCATGTCCTCTGGTTTTTTCCTCCCCTTGCCTCAGTGGAAAAAGCCTGCTTGCATTCACTCTATCTATACCCATCATAATTTTATATACCTCTATCAAATCTCCCCTCATTCTTCTACGCTCCAGGGAATAAAGTCCTAACCTATTCAACCTTTCTCTGTAACTGAGTTTCTCAAGTCCCGACAACATCCTTGTAAACCTTCTCTGCACTCTTTCAACCTTATTTATATCCTTCCTGTAATTTGGTGACCGAAACTGAACACAATATTCCAGATTTGGCCTCACCAATGCCTTCTGCAACCTCATCATAACATTCCAGCTCTTATACTCAATACTTCGATTAATAAAGGCCAATGTACCAAAAGCTCTCTTTACGACCCTATCTACCTATAACGATACTGTTAGGGAATTTTGTGTCTGTATTCCCAGATCCCTCTGTTCCACTGCACTCCTCAGTGCCTTACCATTAACCCTGTATGTTCTACGTTGGTTTGTCCTTCCAATGTGCAATACCTCACACTTGTCAGTATTAAACTCCATCTGCCATTTTTCAGCCCATTTTTCCAGCTGGTCCAAATCCCTCTGCAGGCTCTGAAAACCTTCCTCACTGTCTACTACACCTCCAACCTTTGTATCATCAGCAAACTTGCTGATCCAATTTACCACATTATCATCCAGATCATTGATATAGATGACAAATAACAATGGACCCAGCACTGATCCCTGTGGCACACCACTAGTCACAGGCCTCCACTCAGAGAAGCAATTCTCTACCACCACTCTCTGGCTTCTTCCATCGAGCCAATGTCTAATCCAATTTACCACCTCTCCATGTATACCTAGCGACTGAATTTTCCTAACTAACCTCCCATGCGGGATCTTGTCAAAGGCCTTACTGAAGTCCATGTAGACAATATCCACTGCCTTCCCTTCATCCACTTTCCTGGTAACCTCCTCGAAAAACTCCAACAGATTGGTCAAACATGAGCTACCACACACAAAGCCATGTTGACTCTCCCTAATAAGCCCCTGTCTATCCAAATGCTTGTAGATTCTGTCTCTTAGTACTCCCTCCAATAACTTACCTACTACTGACGTTAAACTCACCGGCCTATAATTTCCCGGATTACTTTTTGATCCTTTTTTAAACAACGGAACAACATGAGCCACTCTCCAATCCTCCAGCACTTCACCCGTAGACAGCGACATTTTAAATATTTCTGCCAGGGCCCCCGCAATTTCAACACTAGTCTCCTTCAAGGTCCGAGGGAACACTCTGTCAGGTCCCGGGGATTTATCCACTTTAATTTTCCTCAAGACAGCAAGCACCTCCTCCTTTTCAATCTGTACCGTTTCCATGGTCTCACTACTTGACTCCCTCAATTCCATAGATTTCATGCCAGCTTCCTTAGTAAATACAGACGCAAAAAACCTATTTAAGATCTCCCCCATTTCCTTTGGTTCCGCACAAAGCCGACCACTCTGATCTTCAAGAGGACCAATTTTATCCCTTACAATCCTTTTGCTCTTAATATACTTGTAAAAGCTCTTAGATTATCCTTCACTTTGACTGCCAAGGCAACCTCATGTCTTCTTTTAGCCCTCCTGATTTCTTTCTTAAGTATTTTCTTGCACTTCTTATACTCCTCAAGCACCTGATTTACCCCCTGTTTCCTATACATTTCATACAACTCCCTCTTCTTCTTTATCAGAGTTGCAATATCCCTTGAGAACCAAGGTTCCTTATTCCTATTCAATTTGCCTTTAATCCTGACAGGAACATGCAAACTCTGCACTCTCAAAATTTTCCCTTTGAAGGCTTCCCACCTACCAATCACATCTTTGCCAGAGAACAACCTGTCCCAATCCACGCTTTTTAGATCCTTTCTCATTTCTTCAAATTTGGCCTTCTTCCAGTTCAGAACCTCAACCATACTCCTCCTTCCCGGGGAGCTGCAACAGGTGACCCCACGGAATGAGGGCCTGGTCCACGCAACAACCAAGGCCATGCAGCTCCCCTGCTGCTGGTCTCTCCAATGAATCAGTAAACCAGACTTGTAGTATTCCACATTCCTCACGTCCAACAGGCGATTACAAGAAAAACGACCAAGGAAATCATTTTCACCGTTTGTTCGACAGTTCACTGCCTCCAATGCCTTCCTGTAGCAGGTGGCAACGTGGTCCAGCTCCACCACTATCACGCAACTCGCCAGTGAGGTAGACCTGCAGTTCTTAATATTTAGTGAAAACTACAAAAGGGGATAAGTACACTCATTCTATTTTTGGTGTTTCCACAACCAATGGTCCCTCTTTAAGGATTCTTTATCTTGTTATTTCATACTGAATTGAATTGACTTTCTTTCTTACATCCTTCACATACATGAGGAGTAAAAATCTTTGTTACGTCTCCATCTAAATGTGCCATGTGCAGTCATAGTAATATATAATAAATAGAACAGTCAATGGAATATAGAGTACACTCAAATCAGCGTGAATTCATCAGTCTGATGGCCTGGTGGAAGAAGCTGTCCCGGAGCCTGTTGGTCCTGGCTTTTATGCTGCAGTACCATTTCCCAGATGGTAGCAGCCGGAATAGATTCTGGTTGGGATGACTCGGGTCCTCAATGATCCTAAGGGCCCTTTTTACACACCTGCCCTTGCAAATGTCCTGAATCATGGAAAGTTCACAACTACAGATGTGCTGGGCTGTCTGCACCACACTCTGCAGAGTCCTGTGATTAAGGAAGGTACAGTTCCCATACCAGGCAGTGATGCAGCCAGTCAGGATGCTCTCAATTGTGCCCCTATAGAAAGTTCTTAGGATTTGGGGGCCCATACGAAACTTCCTCAACGTCTCAGATAAAAGAGGCGCTCTTGTGCCTTTTTCACCACTCAGACTGTGTGCACAGACCACGTGAGGTTCTTGGTGATGTGGATGCTGAGGAACTTGAAGCTGTTTACCCTCTCAACCCCAGATCCATTAATGTCAATAGGGGTTAACCCATCTCCATTCCTCCTGTAATCCATAACCAGCTCCTTTGTTTTTGTGACATTGAGGGAGAGGTTGTTTTCTTGACCCCACTGTGTCAGAGAGACATCTTCTTCCCTGTAGGCCACCTCGTTATTGTTTGAGATAAGGCCAATCAATGTAGTGTCACCAGCAAATTTAATTAGCAGATTGGAGCTGTGGGTGGCGATATAGTCATGGGTATACAGGGAGTAAAGGACGGGACTTAGTACACAGCCCTGAGGAGCTCCTGTATTGAGAGTCAGAGGATTGGAGGTGAGGGAGCCCTCGCTTACAACCTGCCAGCGATCTGACAGGAATTCCAGGATCCATTTGCACAAGGCAGGGTCAAGGCCAAGGTCTCTGAGCTTCTTGTCGAGCCTGGATGAAACTATGGTGATGGATGCTGAACTGTAGTCCAAGAACAGCATTCTCATGTAAGCATCTTTCTTCTCCAAATGTGTAAGGACAGTGTGTAGAACTGTGGCTATTGCGTCATCTGTCTATCAGTTGTGTCGGTAGATGAATTGTAGGGGGTCCAGTTTGGGTGGTAGTAAGCTGCAGATGTAATCCTTGACCAGCCTCTCAAAGTATTTGCTTATCATTAAGGTGAGTGCGACAGGACACCAGTCATTCAGACGTGTTTCCTTGGTCTTTTTGGTACAGGGACAATGGTGGATAATTTGAAGCAGGAGGGCACTCTGCACTGGGAGAGGGAGAGATTAAAAATGTCAGTAAACACACCCGCCAGTTGTGCTGTGCACATCCTGAGTACTCGCCCTGGGATGCCGTCCGGTCCCACAGCCTTACACTCGTTGGAAACATCTGCGTACCTCGGCCTCAGAGATGACCAGGTTGCAGGTTGTAGTGGTGGCTTTCCTCAGAGGCTCAGAGTTAGCGACATTAAACTGAGTGTAAAAGCGATTGAGCTCATCTGTGAGAGAGCCAGGATGTTGGCAGCACCACATTCGGCTTTGAAGTCTGCGATGGTATGCAGCCCTCGCCACAAGTCATGTGTGCTATTTGTTGTGAATCTTGACTCAATCTTCTCCCTGTATTGTTGTTTTGCAGCCTTGATAGCTTTGCGCAGATCATAGCTGCTTTTCTTGCGCTCTAGTTGATCGCCAGCGATGTAAGCTCGTGTTGCGCTGTAAGTGCAGCTCGCCCTGAACTACTGACCCAGGGTTTCTGGTTCAGGAAGACCCTGACCGACTTCTGGGGGACAACATTGTCGATGTATTTCTGGATGAAGCACGTGATTCCATCCGTGAACTCGGAGACCTCCTCATCACAGAGGATATTCCAGTCGATGTCATTGAAGCAGTCCTGCAGCATGGAGGCCGATTGGTCAGACCAACAGTGGACGGTTTTAACTATGGCCGCCTCTTGTTTCAGCTTCTGCCTGTACGTTGGCAAAAGCAGAATCGAAGAGTGATCTGATTTTCCGAAAGCTGGGCGAAGGAGAGCTTTGTAAGCATTGCAAAAGGGAGTGTAACAGTGATCAAGTGTTATCTCCGCAAGTGCTCAGCTAGATGTGCTGACAGAACTTTAAGGAGACTTTCGTCAGCAATGCTCAATTAAAGTCACTGGCGACAATGAAGGCAGCCTCCGGGTGTGCAGTCTCCAGCGTGCTGATGGTCTCGTACAGTTCCTTGAGAGCAAGGTCAGTATCAGCCTGCAGCAGAATGTATGCCGCTGTGATGATAACAGCCGTGAACTCCGTAGGCAGCCAGTAGGGTCTGCACAGCAGCACCAGGTACTCCAGGTCTGGGGAACAAACGGATTTGAGTGCATGCACATTCTGGGGGTCGCACCGAGCATTGTTGACCATGAAGCATACCTGTCCTCCTTTACTCTTTCCGAGGCTTTTCAACCTGTCTGCCTGGAACAGGGAGAACCCAGAGGGCTTGATGGCATGATCCGGTATCTCCTCCACCAGCCAGGTCTCCACGAAGCACAAAACATTGCATTCCTTTGTTTCCTGCTGATAGGAGAATCTGGCTCTCAATTCACAAAGCTTGCTATCCAGGGACTGAACATTAACCAGGAGTAAGCTCGGGAGTGGCGGCCGATTTGCACGCTGTCTCAGCCTCACCAGGACGCTGGCCCTTCTCCCTCACCTCCGGAGCTTCTTCCGAGGTACTGGCAGTGTAAGGGATGAGTCTCCCATGGATCGCGCAAGCAGGGGACCCCAATGTAGGAAAGGCGGCACATAGTTTATTGCTATTTATTATTATTTGATTCATATAATGATAATGATTATTATGAGTTATATAATTATTATTACCGATGCCCTTGCCCTTCCCTTGGACAACATCAGTGTCGTGGAGAGGGGAGACTTGCTGCATGGGCAACTGAGGTTTATAAAATTAGGGGAAGTATAGAGAGGGCATGCTGTGTCCAGGGAGGGGTAACACCTCTGGTGAAGGAGCTCGTCAAGTCCATTCTGGGGCAGCTCACTCACCTTTGACCCCCACTGGACACTCAGCTCTCATCTGTGGCTCAAAGTCACTGTTTCTATGTGACAGCGGCTACACCCCAGTACACCGCTTTGACAGGCTGGCTAAAACAGGTAAGGGGAGCCAGTGGCCTCACAGGTCGTGAGATAAGGACATGCCTGTCTTAGCATGCAAAGTCAGCTCCCGCATACTGGGTAGCTGAGATCCAACAGCTAGAAAGGCAGTACTGCAACGTCTCCTGGAAAGCGGAGGGTACGAGAAGGCACAGATGCCATGGTCATCCACTGCAACCAGGAAAGACGCCAGCTTGTGATGCTTGTTTGTTCCAGGGGTCAAGAGAGTGGAACTGCCACGCTGCAATGGTTTTTCCACTTTAAAAACTCACCCGTACAGGTTTCCTGTCATTATTGGATATGATGGCCAGCCACCAGATAAGGCAGACTTCTCTCATGTCAGAGGTAGATAAAACTAGCGGAGATAAAGGAAGGACAAGGGGAAGAGATTTAGAGGGGATAGGAAGGAGACCTTCTTCATCCAGAGAGTGGCAAGTATATGGAACGCAATGCTTGAGAGAGTGCTTGAAGCTGGGCCATGGAGAGCTACTGAAAAGTATCCAGATGAACACCTAAATTGCTTGGGCATATAAGATTATGAACCAAGTGCTGGGAGATAGCATTAATATGAGTTCCCACTGAGCAGCATGGACAATCTGGGCTGAATGGCCCTTTACTACACTGTATGGTTCTACGAGAACAAATGCAGATTCGTACCTGTAAAATATGTGATTCTGCTCGTTGTCTCTTCTTCGCACCGCCCACGCCTGGTGACGCTGTTAGTCCAAGAATCTGTGGAAGTGGCTTCGCTACAGGTTCTTTCTTGTTGTTCAACTTTTGCTCAATGTATCTTGTCATTATGCTCTTGTACACTCCTTCCTTCTGAGTGTGGTGGCATTCATCAATTATTATCAGTGAGAAATCTGTTAGGAAGAAAGAATTCATGTTACTTTTAACCATAAGGCTTTTTGTGGGCAGTAGGAAATCAAATATTGTCCTCACAGCCAGGAGATTTAGATTCCACATCTCACTGAATTCATCACATTTTCTGTCAGTACTATATTACACAGGATTATAACTTAACCTGGGGCCCATGGACCCTTCGGTTAATGGAAGGGTCCATGGCATAAAAAAGTTTGGGAACCCTTGACTTAAAGATGGTGGAAAAGTAATTTATCTTCAGGATTCTTAATTTGTTTTAAAGAAAAAAAATATTATTGGCATTACATTTTTAATGTTATAGATAATAGATAAATAAATTACTGAATGAAGGAATAAATGAACAAACAAAAGAAACAATGTGAAGGGATGATTTGTCTCCCAGCTTTCTGTGAGGTGTTTCTCTATGTAAATTCCTGCAGTATTTAAAGTATACAATAGCAATTCATCAACTACAAGCTGCTTCACATAACTTGGGAGCATGAGTGAAACCTTCATACTGTCAGCCCTTTCTATCCACTTTACTATGGAAAAGCAGAAATCATTTTCAACTGTCACCCACTTGTTTTCATCTGAAAAATGTACAGCCTACATTAGAAAGAATGTAGATCACAAGAAACAGGAAGACGAGGAGGAGAGATGGCTCCTTGCGCCTGCTCTGCCTTTCAATAAGCCCAATTGTGGTCTCAACAGCACTTTGAAGTGAGGGTGATATCTGGTATGGAGACAAGTTTACACCGCAAGATGCTCTATTCATTCATTTTAGCAAACAGAAAATCCAACAGATTTGTTCATCTCCATGAGTCAGATCCTGAAGCTCTGCCTAGGAAAACAAATTTAAAATACCCACCCTGACTGACACACTGTTTGCTAATATATGAAAGTGTAATGACAAGAGAAGAAGAATAAGCAGAATCCCAACTGTGGAAAACAGGGTCTATTATCAGTCACTGAAATGTCATGATAAATGTCACTGAGGTTGGGTGGGACTATCACCAGAGGCTGTGGGTTAAGGGTGAAAGGTGAGAAGTTTAAGGGGAACATGAGGGGAAACTTCTTCATTCAGAGGGCTGTATGTGAAACAAACTGCCAGCACAAGAGATGCGTGCGAGCTCCATTTCAATGTTTGAGAGACTTTGGATAGTTACATCGATGCGGGGTACGGAGGGCTACAGTCCCAGTACAGATTGATGGGAGAAGACAGTTTAAATGGTTCAGCATGGTCTAGAAGGGCTGAAGGGCCTGTTTCTGTGCTGTACCTTTCTATGACTCTAAGTCATTATAACTTTCTTGCACACAGTGGAATTCTAACTGCAATATTGTAGTGACTAAATAATCTAATTTTGATGGCTGTGATTAAGAGACAGTTTTTGGCAACAGACAACAGGGATATACGCTGCTTTTCAAATGGTGCCGTGAGAGTCCTGAAGCAGGGTCTCGGCCCAAAGCGTCAACTGTTTATTCATTTCCATGGACGCTGCCTGATCTGCTGAATTCCTCCAGCATTTTGTGTGTGCTTCCATGAGAATTTTTATGTCCACCTAAGACATTGGACAGAATCCATAAAAGGGCTTGGGTTAAGCACGAGCTTGAGCCTTCTCTGTTTATTGTACTGAATCAGAACATTTGGATTCATGGAGCAGTATAATGGCAACCAATGAATGCATGCGTGTTCAGAACTAGTGAACAAAGGTAAAAGGTTTCCTTGTTGCAAGCTACACACTTTGAATTTAGTTTCAAGGGTTCTATAATTAGGCCAAGCCTCATGAAGCGGCCCAGTGGTGTAAATGTTGATACTGCTGCTTCACTGCTCCAGGGATCAGGGTGCTGTCTCTTTGGAGGTTTCAGGTTCACCCCATGGTTGCACATCTCCCCACTGCTTGCTCCCTTTTCCTCCCCATCTTCAAGACATAACAGTCAGAGTGGGAGATGAATGGCGAACTGAAGCAGCAGCATCCTGAAACTCAAGGCTCCTCTTGAGATTGAATGCATTTAGTTTGGAAAATGATGAACCAATCTACATTTAGTCTCTCCAAAGCACAGGAAGTAACAACCTGAAAACCAAATGCCATTCACTGGATTGGAAGAAGTCTAACTGAATCACTGCTCCATTTGGGAGGACTGTTTAGGTCTTTGGATGATGACTTGAAAAGACAGGTGTGGACAGGTATGGGGAAATGCTTTTGGGAGGTGGTAGCTGGGAATGTAAGATTGAATCAGGAAGTCACTAAAGGAATGCTGAAATGGAAAATGAAGATGTACATATTGGTAAAATTTTGCTTCATCTGACAGCTTACGAAGGATGCTCTGATGAATGTGGCGGCTGATAGGATGAAAGGTGAATCCCAGCGAAACTCTAACATGAGTGAGACAGAAGAGCCTGAAGCAGATGAGACATGATCAAGTACTTATTCAATAATGGCTTCATTTCTAATTTCATTATTAATTCTTTTCAATAATTTCAGATGTGGAAGTTTATCCATCAGTGCCAACATGACAGAGACAGAGGAACAAGAAGAATGGAATAGAGTCCTTAAGCAAGACAAGTTGTGAGGGAGTATAATCAACATAGCAGTGGGAGTGTGCGGGCTTCTGTTGGGTGTCTGTAACTGGCTTATCCCTGAGAAAGGAGTTGGAAGGGAGGTCAGGTAAGGGTTAAGGCTACAACATATTCTTATTACCTAGGTATTTGAATGTCAGAAGATACAGAGTAGGAGCCAGGTTTCCATTTTGCTGTGTGTATTAAGATAAGATAAAACTTTATTTAATCCCAAGTGAAATTGTTGAATTATTGTATTGTATTATGTGTTGCACATTTATTATGGTAATTTGGCTCATGGGTTGGGGCATGGTATAAGTGAGGGGCATAAGTATCACGCTTTTTCTTGGTTTAGTTACTTATTATTTATTGAGACACAGTGCAGAACAGACCCTTCAAGCCACACCACCCAGTAATCGATTTAACCCTGACCTAATCACAGGATAATTTACAATGACCAATTAACCTACCAACTGGTGCACCTTGGACTGTGGGAGGAAACTGGAGCACCTGAGGGAAGTCCGTGCAGTCACGCGAAGAACGTACAAACTCCTTACAGACAGCAGCGGGAATTGAACCCGGGTCGCCTGTGCTGTAAACCACTACACTTCTGTGCAGCCCCAGTTAGTTAGCTGGTTTACTTTAGCTGAGAAGGGGGGGAGCCACAGGGAGATTTTTTTTGTAGACACAATATGTAGTCTTTACCTGAAAGTAAACCAAAACCACTGAGAGATTGAGTATGGGAGTTGACATTGTATGATGTGTTTCCAATGTAACTAAATTCCAAGTTGAGAAAAGTACATTTGATCCTTTATTACAAAACTAGCAAACACAAATGATCTTATAGTGATAAAGAGCTAACAAAACTAAATCAGCAATAGAGCAAAATTAACGTAATTAAATGTATTTAGTGAAATAAGCCCTCCAATTAGAGTAACTATGCAGTTAGCAAAAAAATTTCATTCCCCGGTTGCCTCTCTCAACTAGACTAAACTGACTAAGACAAAAAGAGAATACATAACTATACTCATTTGATCCTACCACATGACAAATTACCCATAATAAACGCATTAGACAAAATACAATGCAGACAGACAAAACAGATACATGGCTCCTACACACAGAATTCTATTTCATATATTTTGAAACTGTAATAACAGGATGCATCTTATTCACAACTAAAGAGAAGTTAATAGCAGAAAGATTGCTTACCAAGTGGCTGGGAGAGTGATTTTGCATTTAAACAGATGAAGCATTTTTATTCCAATGCCATAATCATTTAAGAAACATTTATCATGATAGCGACAAGATACTCTGCGCCAGTAACCAAAATAAGATCAGTCTACGTGCACAAGAACTTATGGCCTTGAAGTCCAGAAATTGGAAGACGACTAGTATCCAACTTCCACTCAGAAAGAGAGAGGTGGAATGTTGATTGGAAACTGGCTCTGCAGTATTATGAGTCTCTCAAAACAAAAATCAGCTTCCGTATGGAGACAAGGAAAGGAGAGATGTGTATAGGAAAGAGAACAGAGTTTATTTTTTTTAATGCGTGTATAATCAAGATCAAATGTGCCTTAGGAGTTAAAATCAGTAATCAGCCGGCTAACAACAATTTTACAAGTAACTTCACAAGACCATAAAAAAATCACAACCTATATTTTGCTTAGATAAATGATAAATTTCAAACCGAGACACTTTTCCAGCCCATTCTGTTGAACAGAAAAGAGACATCTGACTAAGGCTAACTGGCTGACTACTCCAACTTTATGAAAAAGCAAAAGATTGAAGGAATGTAAGAGAACAATGGGAGTACAAGAACTCTCTAACCAAACTGATCACTTGCTTGTGTCTGCTTACATGAATGTTGTTTTGTAACTGTATAGGAACAAAATCACATTATATACTTTGAAATGGATCACCCGGAAACTTTGCTTTAGTTTTTTGTTGCATTTATGGAGTTCAAATCAACACTCTAACATAAAAACTGCTTACGGCAAAGAGGGTGCAGATGACACTGAATAATCCCACATAAATCAATGGGGGGAGCAGTCATTATGAGTTTCTGAGCTTCACAAGGAAGTTCCTTCAGTTATTATATCACTGAAAGAACTCTGTCAAGTAGATGGAAAGTTGGAAGCTGGCCGGAGTCACTTTGGGGCCTGCTGAAGGCTCAAACCTTTGTGGATAAGGTAATCCAGCCCAGTAGAGAACAAGTATATCCTCCAATGAGAAAATAGGTACAGCGGAGTAATATTGGTCTCCTCTTGCCTGCTCTGCCATTCATAAGACCATAGGTGGACTTTTACCAGATTGGAAAGGTCAGGTACAGGCTGAACCCAGGCCCGAGAGCCAGGAATGACCTGAGGTTTGGTCGATTTAAGCGTCGGGCCAGGTTGAAAATGTCAGGGTGTTGGGGCTGGAGGTGAGGGACAGGTTGGAGTTCAGCTGGCTGTTCCGTGAGGTCCACTCATCTCCGTGCCGAATTGAAGCTGTGGTCTGCAACTAATGGGCTCCGGCATTGGCTGAGACTGGCTTCATGACTGCTGGTAGTGGCTGTATCCATGGGTATTCATGTATGGTTGAAGGACAACTAAACTTGAACTTGAACACATATGCAATTAAACCGTGGTTGAGGGGGGAATCAGGTGCATTGCTGATGAGGAGACTACCACCGGAAGGTTGAAAATTGTGTACGGCTGAGTGGTGGTGGAGGGAATCAAGGCAAAAAAGCCAGGAATTAGTTGGGCTAAGTTCCATACCATGCAGAGGAGGTGGTGTGGAAAGAAGGGTTATTCATACCTGAGGTGTAGGATGGTGAGGGAAATAAAACTGGGTGGGGATGAGGAGGTGGGTTTTGGTATAGAATCACATTTAAATAACATTGGATATTTATAAGTGAGACAGGATATAAAGGCCAGCAAATCTTACAGGTCCTAAGTACTTAGTAGACAAACCTAGAAGAGGCATACAATACATTGGCTGTGCATCATCTTGTGATATTTCACTTGTCTGGGCTCCACTCTGTCTTAGACTGTCAGACATGCAGAGTATTACACATGAGGGATAATGCAAGGACCATAGAATCACAGAAATCTACAGCACATTACAGGCCCTTCGGCCCACAATGTTGTGCTGACCATGTAACCTACTCTAGAGACTGCCGAGAAGGATCTGTGCCATTAACAATCAGTCCCAGATTTGCCTTTACAGGTTTTTCAAAAATCTGCTGCTCCACCTTCTGATATCTAGGCAACGTTTATTCAAACCAGACTGGATTGAATTCTAACTCCCAGCTGCTTCGCAGATTGAGCTTGTGCCCCAAGGTTATGGGAGTAAATGGCCAGGAATGTGACCGATATCTTGAGTGGTATCAGTAATGGAACAACTGCAAAGAAATTATAATAAGAAAAGGTGAAAGGAAAGAAAATATTAAAAGCAACTGGAGTTAAAAAGATCCTGCAGACAAGGAGAATATTAAAATATTAAGAAGAATCCTATAAACACCTCAGTATTGCTCTAAGTTTAATCCTGGAACCTGGGGCAGCACAATAGTATAGTGGTTAGCTCAACGTTTTACAACACCAGCGACTTGGGTTCAATTTCCGTCGCTGTCTGTAAGGAGTTTCTACATTCTCCCCATGACCGCGTGCCTTTTTCTGAGTGTTCTGGCTTCCTCCCACACAGGTTAATTAGTCATTGTCAATTGCCCTGCGATTAGGCTAGGATTAGGTTATGGGATTGCTGGGCGGCGCAGCTGCTAGAGCCTATTCCACAAGATAGATAGATATATGTAGACAGATAAGATAAAATCTAGTTGCAGCAAACACTGGAATTGATATAAAAAAAGACATTTTGCTGACAAATTCCTGCCAGAAACAATCCTCTCTCTTTGGCTGCACATGTTCAGATTATACATTTCAATTACATATTTTAGATTAAATTGTGCTTTGCAAGTTAGAAATAGGATTATTAACTGTGAAGGTAATGACTACTGAAAAAAGACGTAAGCAATAGCTTTAATACTTAGCACATTAAAAATTGTAATAACGGCAAAAATCTACCTGTTATCTTGAGATCATTAGCATCACCATTACTGGGCTCGGCCAGATGATTCTCCAGAATCTGAGCAGTACAGATAATGATGTCATTTTCATGCACCACTTGAGGGAAGGAGATCTTCAGCTGGGTGTCACCGCTTATCTTGCTGACGCTGTACTTATCCTTCAGGAATGGATTGAACTCCTTACGGAAATGCTGGTCAACCAGGGGTACCTGAGATATATGTGAATGCAAGAGAAACAGTCATATGTAATTTCGCCCAGATGAGTGAATTAGATTATAAACTTATATTTGTTTAATATTTTCTCCATATATAGAACAGTGATAGGTCATAAACACGGCATGCAGTAATTGCATGGTTGTCAGAGGAACTTCATTTTTTAAAAATTTTATTCTTCATCTTTCATTGAACCTGTTATAGCTACTATTCTATAGATTTGCTGAGAACAGCTGCAGAAAAATGAATCTCAGGGCTGTATGTAGTGAGATATACGTACTCTGGTAGTAAAATTTTCTTTGAACTTGAACTTTGATTTTATATGTTATTTCCATGTCAAGTTTTCATGAATATCTATTTATTTATTTAGTGATAAGGCACGGAACAGCCACGCCATCCAGCAACTCCAATTTAACCCTAACCCAATCACGGGACAATTGTAGAGTCCTGATGAAGGGTCTCGGCCCAAAACGTCGACTGTACCTCTTCCTATAGAGGCTGCCTGGCCTGCTGCGTTCACCAGCAACTTTGATATGTGTAGCTTGAAATTCCAGCATCTGCAGAATTCCTCGTGTTTGTGTTTGCTCTGCAGTCTCCTTTCCAATTAACCATGAAGAAATCTGCAAGGGATTGCTCAGCTTTTTAAACAGCAAACAGCAGGGGCAATAGGGAGAGCAGGTATTTTTTGCTGCTAAAAGGTGAGGTCTCCATATGTAATTGCATGATGCTAGCAGGATTGTTCAGATCCTGTTTTTGCAGTACTAATGTCATGTCGGAGATGGTGTATCTTAATGGTGTCTGGTCTGCTGATCATGAAAATCAACACAAAATTTCCCTGTGGCGCACCTCTTTTTTTTTAAAAATCGCTTACATCTGTTATTTCAATTCATAATTCAAGTCAGAATAATTGACACCAAGATTAAGGAAGGCATTTTTGTTGGTTCACAAGTCAATGACAAACAATTCAAAAACCTTCTAGTGGGACCCAAGAAAATCGCATGGAAGGAATTCAAGGATATTGTTGAAGAAGTTCTCAGCAACTACAGAGCACCAAACTACATGCAGCTGGTTGACAACATGCTTCAAGCATACAAAACATGAAGCACAATATGTCACTAAGGATTCATTTTCTGCATTCCCATTTAGACTTCATCTCTGCAAATCCTGATGCTGGCAGTGACGAGTATGGTGAAAGGTTTCACCAAGACATTGTAGTCATGGAGAAACGGTATCAGGGCAACTGGAGTCCATCAATGTTGACTGATTATTGTTGGAAGTGTAAGCGAGAAGCCTCAGATACTAAGTGAGAATCATCATGCAAACATTTTTAGTTTAGTTGAACTATTGCCAAGTGTCAACACTTCTATAAAATCATTCAATAAAGTTAATTTCTTGTTTCTCTAAATTCCTGTGAACAAGTAGTCTGAAATTATATTTGTGTTCAGCTTCAAGTGGTCTATCATAAACAAAAAAAAATATTCTGAGGAAGCTACACTTTTGGAAAAAATTGTTGTCCAGTGCAATTTGCATTCTACAAACATCATATACTTCAAAATGAGCAGAAGAGTTGGATCGCAGTAGGAAAGTATGCATCGGAATCCCTGACTGCAAGACTGGGCCCTCTAGAGGCTGTTCATTTGGTGTTGCATACTAATTTGGTTGCAATTTTAAGCTTGATGTAAAGAAGATTAAAATTGCAGCCAAATTACTACACAAAACCATATGAACAGCCTCTAGAGGGGCCAGTCTTGCAGTCTGGGACTCTGACTACATCTGGTGGCTGGCTAAGAGTGTACATCTTTTTTTGAGCAGCAGCCAATCAGCAATCTGAAACGTGAGAAGACGTAGCTCACTCAGTGTTATGATATACTTGTACATGCACTCGTGAGCAGACGATTAAAGTTGGTGCGCATGCGCCGTTGTTTTTATCTGAAATATCTGTCTCGAAACATGGCGACAGTGGTGGGATACGAACCCACGCCCCTGAAGAGACTGGAGCTATCACCTTGCGGTCGACCAGTTGATCAAGCTCAGCTTTCACTTTCCTTCACTTGCTTTCGCTCACTTTGTGGTATGATGACACACTCACCTTTGAAGATTAAGACTGTACTGGGCATTAACGATTCCCAAACCAAAAAATGTCTGTTACAAGAGAGAAAGCTATCGCTCAATGACTGCATTGACATCTGTAAAAGCACAGAAATGGCTGAACTCAGTACAGCTGCAGACAGCAGGTCCACTACTGTCCATGGGATTAAACCTCGCACTAACAAGAAAGGTTCAAAGCATCCTGGACAAAAGGCTAGTGCTAATGGTGGAGCCAGAGCAAAAGGCACCTTGAACAGCCACAGAAGCAAAGGGAACTCTTGCAAGTACTATGGCACGGAACATGCAAGAGACAAGCAACAATGCCCAGCACACGGACAGGTGTGCCAGGCGTGTGGCATTCGAAATCACTTTGCAAAGGTATGCAAGCAGAAGCCCGTGCACGGGTTGGAAGCACAAAGCGATGACCAACCCGACAGTGACAGCCGCACTGAGTTTATCGACAATGTCATACTGGTGGTCAGCAGTCTGAAGAGAAAGAATGACGTATCGCACAGACGCTCATCAATGGAAAGCCAATAGACTTCCAAGTCCACAGCATGGCGAGCATTAACATTTTACCCCGCAAGTACTTGGAGGGAGTAGACCACACACTAAGACAATGCACAAAAGAGCTGATGGTGTGGAACTAGACCACCATGGATGCAGAAGGGATGTGCAGAGTGAAATTGCGTAACCCCATGACGAACCGCAAGTATTCTGTCGAATTTGTCGTGGTCACTGATGACTTTACACCATTGCTGGGAAGCAGGGCCAGCCAGCAAATTAAGCTGGTTACGGTCAACGATGACAACTTTTGCAGGGTGCATGCATCTACACTTAAAGAAAAACAATGCACACCAGAAGAACGCCATGCAGAGGTGTTCGATGATACGCTCGGGGAACTTCTGGGTGCAGCCCACCTGCAGATTGATGAGGAAGTTCAACCCACAGTGTTACCCCACGACGTCTACCTCAAGCTATGAAGCGGAAAGTGAAAGCTGAGCTTGATCAACTGGTAGACCGCAAGGTGATAGCTCCAGTCTCTTCGGGGGCGGGAGTTCGTATCCCACCACTGCCACCATGTTTCGAGACAGATATTTCAGATAAAAACAACGGCGCATGCGCACCAACTTTAATCGTCTGCTGACGAGTGCATGTACAAGTATATCATAAGACTCAGGTTCGCCGATTGAGTAAATAAGGCATCGATCCGCGGTGGTTTGGTGTTTGAGCAGCAGCCAATCAGCGATCAAAAGTGTGAGAAGACATGGCTCACTCAGGTTTGCTCATTGAGTACACAAGTCTCTGATTTGCACTAGTTGGGTGTATTGGGCAGCAGCCAATCAGCGATCAAAAGAGTGAGAAGGTATGGCTCATTCAGGTTCGCCCAATGAGTACATAGCCATCGATTTGTGGTGTTTGCTGCTTTCAGCACTGGCCAGTGATCGGGATTGATTGGCAAGAACAAATTAAAACAAGGCAGGGGCAAGCGGAATGGCTATTGCTGAAGTAGACAGTATTAGAGTGGTTACTTATGGTTTTAGCTCTTCGTGGCTTCAATGAGGAGAGGCTTGTGAGAGAGAAGGTGAAAAAGCTGCAGGGTAAGTTCCTTTCCCCCTAGTTGATTAACTGTTTTCCTTCTTTACAGTTAGAACAGTAGGGATGCCAGGCAGGATAGTTGAATGCTCCTCTTATGGGATGTCGGAAGTCGGGCAGATTTCCAGTGTCCCTGATGACTTCACCTGCGAGAAGTGCATCCAGCTGCAGCTTCTAGCACTCCACATTATGGAGTTGGAACTGGAACTGGATGAATTCTGGATCACTCGGGAGGCTGAGGGTATGACAGATAGGACATACAGAGTCTATAGAAGTGAGGCAAATAGAGGTGGATAAATCCCCAGGACTTGACAAGGTGTTCCCTCAGACCCAGTGAGAGGAAAAGTGCAGAAATTGCAGTGGCTCTAGCAGAGATATTTAAATCAATGCTAGTGGCAGGTGAGGTACTGAAGGATTGGAGGATAGCAAATGTTTTCCCGCTGTCTAAGAAAGACTCTAAAAATAAACCAAGAAATTATAGACTGGTGAGCCTGACTTCAGTAATGGGAAAGTTATAGAAAGGCACTCTAACGGACCAGGTATTTCAGTATTTGGATAGATGAGAACGGCAGATACCTGGGAACACCACCACTGGGAAATACCCCTCCAAGTCACTCACCATCATGACTTGGAAACATATCGCCATTCCTTCATTGTCACTGGGTCAAAATCATGGAATTCCCTCCCTAACAGCACTGTGGGTGTACCTACACGTCAGGGACTGCAGCGGTTCAAGAAGGCAGCTCATCACCACCTTCTCGAGGGTAACTGGGGATGGGCAATAAATGCTGGCTTAGCTGGCGATGCCCGCATCCTGTAAATGAATAAATTCTTTAAAAACATGGACTGATTAGGGATTGTCAGCATTGTACGCCATGTCTAATCAATCTTATAGAGTTTTTGAGGAGATATCAGGGAAGTTCATAAAGGCAAGGGAGTGGATGTTGTCTACATGGGATTTAGTAAGGCAATTGATAAGTTCCCGCATGGGAGGTTGGTCAAGAAGGTTCAGTTGCTTGCCATTCGAGATGAGATAGTAAATTGAATTAGACATTGGTTTTGTGGGAGAAGCCAGAGAGTGGTAGTAGATGGTTGTCTCTCTGAATGGAGGCCTGTGATTAGTGATGTCCCGCAGAGATCAGTGCCGGGTCTGTTGTTGTTTGTCATCTGTGCTGACAATCTGGATGATAACGTGGTTAACTGGATCAGCAAGTTTGTGGATGACACCATGATTTGGGGTGTAGTGGACAGCAAGGAACATTATCAGAGCTTGCAGTGGGTTCCGACCAGCTGGAAAAATGGGCTGAAAAATGGCAGATGGAATTTAATGCAGACAAGTGCAAAGTGTTGCACTTCAGTAGGACCAACCAAGGTAGGTCTTACGTAGTGAATGGTAGGGCAATGAGGAATGTGTTAGGACAAAGAGATCCGGGTATATTTAAAAATGCAAACACAAGGAATTCTGCAGATGCTGGAAGTTCAAGCAACACACATCAATGTTGCTGGTGAACGCAGCAGGCCAGGCAGCATCTCTAGGAAGAGGTACAGTTGACGTTTCAGGCCGAGACCCTTCGTCAGGACTAACTGAAGGAAGAGCTAGTAAGAGATTTGAAATTTGGACCTGAGTTATAAGGAAAGATAGAATAGTTTAGGACTTTATTCCTTGGAACGTAGAATATTGAGGAGAGATTTGATAGAAGTATATAAAATTATGAGGGATATTAATAGGGTAAATGCATGCAGGGTTTTTCCACTGAGGGTGGGTGCGTCTACAACTAGAAGTCATGAGTTAAGGGTGAAAGGTGAAAAGTTTCAGGGGAACCTAAGGGGAAACTTCTTCACCCAGAGGGTCATGTGAGCTTGATTTCTGTGTTTGAGAGAAGTTTGGGTAAGTATATAAGCATGGGAGAGTTTGGAGGGCTACGGTCCAGGTGCTGGTCAGCAGAAGTTGGCAGTTTAAATGGTTTGGTACACAGTAGATTGGCCAAAGGGCCTATTTCTGTGTTGTACTTTTCTATGGCTCTATGACTGACATTTTTGATGTTTGTAAATGTGTTGTGATGTGTACACAGGCTTCTTTCCTGGTAAACAGCTTTCGTCCCACGAGATATGTTTTGTGTTCTCAGTTTCAGACTAGTGATTCAGTATAACTACTGCGATTAGCTGAAGGTGGTGGCCTTACATCTCTCCTGCGTCGTAAATAAATTCCAGCAAGAGGCACAAAGAATTACCTTGTTAACAAGCACAATAACCTTCCCTGTTTTTCCCTGTAACTTCATATTGTCCAGATGATGCCTAGTAATGTAGACAGCCACTCTGGTCTTTCCACTTCCTGTGGGCAGGCAAATAATGATGTTTTTACCCTCCAAGGCTGGAGCTGCTACTTCCTGCTGATAGTCTCGGAGCTGGATCTCAGAAACTGGGGAATATCGGCCATCCTTTTTGTTTTCGTCATCTCCATCTAGAATGTGACATGAAAATTTACAGGATGTTATACAAAGGACAATATTGATATAGATCTGATTACAGTGTATAACAATCTATCCCAATCACTGAGGATTATTTTTTTAATATCAAACCATTATTTTTTCTCATCTATAAAACATGAAATGAATCATCAGGCTGGCATTTATTGGAATTGCCCCTGAGAAGATGGTGGTGATCTTCCTTCTTGATCTGCTGCAGTTTTGTGGATTCCTGTGACTCTGAGTGGAATGGGGTGCAGTAGTTCACATGTTCCTGCTATCTGACACAGTAGAGGAGGTTGGTTGGGAGCAGATGTGCAATTTGAAGATGGTACAGATGGTTACTACTGATATTACCTCAATAGTAGGGAAGGCACAACAGTGTCTATACTACCCAAGGTGCTTACGGAGAGATAATCTGCCTCAAAAATTGCCGGCCATCTTTTATCGATGTGTGATAGAGAGCGTACTGACATACAAATTGACAGTGTGGTACTCTAGCTGCAGCAAGACAGATCACAAAGCTCTCCAATGGGTAATTAGGATGGCTCAGCACATCACTGGGACTCAACTACTGGACCCGAAGACTCTCTACATCTCTCGATACCTATGGTGTGTTCCTAACATCTTTGAAGACCCATTCTATCCTGGACACTGTCTGTTCAATCTCCTGCCATCTGGTAGGAGATACAGAAACATCTCAGCCAAGACAGAAAGACTGAAAAACAGCTTCTTCTCCAGGACTGTTGTGCAGCTGAATGATGCAGCACCTCAACTTGCCAATGGCCTTTGAGCATTATGGACTATCGAAGTCACTGTTGCATGTAAATACAGAAATTTCTTTTTTTAATTAAGTCATATCTGTTTTGCACGGACTGGAGTAGCATTGAAATCTCATTGTCTTGAGTGGCCAATAAAGTTCTGTTCTATTCTATTGCGTCACACTGGTAAAGGGAGTGGATGTCTAGGATACAGACAAGGGCGCCATGCTGTTTTGCACTTGACGATTTCGGTCTTCTTGAGAAATCATGAGTGTCTGCTGCTTTGTTGAAAAATTTACTGGAATTACTGAGTTCAACAGTGCATAATGGAACTTGGAGTTGCCTGGCAGCTCACCACAGACAATATAAAGCCTGTCTCATTACTCTGCTGATTCAGAATGCTGCACACTTGCTAAAGATCACATTACTTTGAATCAGATTAATTTGAATTTTTTACAGCTGTCATTGCAATCATTATACTCCGTCCGGATCTCTCCTACTCATCAGGATTGCAGAGCAGTTGAGCAATGAGACCGACCCGTGACCTGACAGATCTCTCTCTGAAGCTTTGATACAAATGGAAAAAGATTAAGGGCAATTCCTTGAACATAATATAGTGAAACACTTAATTGTACACCATATCTGCATGTAGTTTCATCCTCATTAAAGGCCCTGTAATCTTCGATACAAATAGTATGGTATGAAACTACAAAGGCAGCAGAAAGTCTGGAGTTCCTTCTTTAAAGAGAATGCCAAAGCTCTTTTTGAACTGATTCTTAAAAAGAATATTATGAAAATATTTTTTGACTTCAACTTTCAAAATTGCAACCTGATGATATTGAGGCGATGCCTCAAAAAAGGTGCCTTCCATCATTAAGAACCCTCACCACCCAGGACATGCCCTCTTCTCATTGTTACCATCAGGGAGGAGGTACAGGAGATACATCCATCATTACTGAACCCCATCACCCAGGACATACCCTCTTCTCATTGTTACCATCAGGGAGGAGGTACAGGAGCCAGAAGGCATACTTTTTTGCGAAATATATATTATACACATTTACTGTAATTTAACAGCTTTTATTATTATGTATTGCAACGTGTATATATATATATACTGTATATTTAATGAAATTTAACAGTTTTTATTATGTACTGTAATGTACTGCTGCCACAAAACAGCAAATTTCACGGCATATGCCAGTGATATTAAACCTGATTCTGATTCTAGTAATATGGGGGGTGGGGGGCAGGGATTAAGTGGGAAGAAGTTCTTTGTTTTGTGCTTTGTACCGTGAATTTGAGGTGTACCAATATATGGAGAAGTAAATGACAATTGTACTACTGAATGAAAAAAAGAGGGAAAACAATACAGAAGGTTTTGCTTGGCACACCTATCAATCACTTACTGACTTTAGTGAGGCTTGGGAGCAGGGAATTTTCTCACCTTTTAAATAAGAATAGTCAAGTATACTGGGAAATTAAATTATTTAAGGATAAGAAAGGAGAAAAAGGAATTATCTCTTCATATTTTGTCTGGGTAGCCTCCAACATGATGGCATGAACATCAATTTCTCTACCAGTAATTTCCTTCCCCTTCTCCCTTTTTCCATGATCCACTGTCCTCTCCTATCTGATTCCTCCTTCTTCAGCCCTTTACCTCTTCCACCTATCACCTTGCAGCTTCTTACTTCATTCCCACCTCCCCCCATTGCCTGATCTCACTTATCACCTGCCACTTTGTATTCCTTATCCTTCCTGCATACTTTCTTATTCTGGCTTATGCTCCCTTCCTTTCCAGACCTGGTGAAGGGTCTTGGCCTGAAACATCAATGTTCCCCCAGCATTTTGTGTACATTCTTCTATTTTTCTAGCATCTGCAGGACTGCTTGCACTTATGAAAATTAAAAATCATTTTGTTCTGATTTAAAAGAAAGAAAACATATGTAGACCTCTGCCCTTTCTTGGCTCTTTCTACATTCTCTCCTTGGAATGTGATTTAATAACCGAAAGTACTAGTACATTTGGGAGATGACGTCTACAAATTACTCTACCACATTTTACAGCGCTAAGTAATGCCAGCATTTAGCCCAGAAGCTGCAAACTCACCAGTAGTTATTAAGAGAACATAATAATTGTCCAACTATTAAATAGTGAAATCAAGTAAATAGCGCAAAAAAAGGAGTGAGGTATGTTCATGGGTTCAATGTCCATACAGAAATCGGATGGCAGAGGGGAAGAAGCTCTTCCTGAATCACTAAGCATGTGTCTTCAAGCTTCCGTACCTCCTTCCTGATGGTAGCAATGAGAACAAGGCATGACCTGGGTGGTGTGGATCCTTAATGATGGATGCTGCCTTTCTGAGGCACCCCTTCTTGACACTACAGAGGCTAGTGCTCAAGATGGAGCTGACTAAGTTTACACCTCTCTACAGATTTTATCCTGTGCAGTGCCCCTCTCCCATACCAGACAGTGAAAGAGCCATTTAGAATGCTCTCCTTGATACATCCGTGTTGAATTGACTTTATTTCCTACATCCTTCACATAATAAATGGAACAGTGAATGTAACATAGAAATACATTCAAATCAGCGTGAGTTAATCAGTCTGATGGCCTGGTGGAAGAAGCTGCCTCAGAGCCTGTTGGTCCTGGCTTTTATGCTGCGGTACTGTTTCCTGGATGGTAGCAGCTGGAATAGATTGTGGTTGAGGTGACTCGGGTCTCCAATAATCCTTGGGGTCCTTTTCTCACATCTGTGTTTGTAAACGTCCTGAATAATGGGAAGTTCACAACTACAGATGTGCTGGGCTGTCTGCACCACACTCTGCAGAATCCTGGTACAGTTCCCATACCAGACAGCGATGCAGCCAGTCAGGATGCTCTGAATTCTGCCCTTGCAGAAAGTTCTTAGGATCTGGGGGCCCATACCAAACTTCCTCAACCTTCTGAGGTGAAAGAGGCGCTGTTGTGCTGGTGTGTACAGACCACGTGAGGTCCTCAGTGATGTGGATGCCAAGGAACTTAAAGCTGTTCCTCGAAACCGGCGAGTGTTTTTGGTGACATTCCAAATCTCCTCAAACTCCTTTATAGTCGCATCGATGACGTAATGCAGGCAAATTCCCATGCCTGCTCTTCTTGCTCTTGTGGGTTGAAGAAAGAATTCCCCTCTGCTTGAGGATGGAGTTGGCCTAATCAGCAGTTAACTGTGAGATGTGGAGAGATCAGCAGTATCAACAGAATAATTTTGAGGCTGAGAAGTTGTGAGAGACTGAGTTTGAACTCCATGGCAAGACAACCAAGACATCAGTGAGATTGTGTTTGATGTCCCAGGACGTCACAGATCTCCGAGGAAGGGGGGGGGGGGGATGGTATCCAAGTGTTAGCCCCTTAAATAACATTTCTTCGGGGAGAATGGAGTTAGCAAAATCCTGACACCAAAACTTTACAAGTCAATTTTCAGACGCTGGAAATGTGAGATCAAGGATTTGAATGGTGATGAGAAGAAATTGTTAAATTTAACATTGACCTTGGAAGTCTGTAAGGTGCTCAGTCATGAAATGATGTGTTGGTCCTTGAATGCAGAGGGCAAATTAAAGTATAGAATTCAAGAGAGAGGCAAATGAAATCCCAAGGTCTCTCTTGCTGTTAACTGTGGAGTTTCTGCAAAGTAGTCACACCAACCTGCATTTAGTTTCCCCAAGCATAAAGCAGAATATAAACTGAGCGATAAGAGCAGTACACTAATTTAGAAGGAGAAAAGCCAAATCATTGTTTCACCTGGAAGCCTTAGCTGATGACAGAGAAGATAAAAGGCAAGTATTGCATCTCCTATGGTTGCATGGGTAAATGGCATAATAAGAGGTACTGGTGAAGGTAGGAGAGTGAACCACAGCAATATAGTGGAATGGTCTCTTCATAATGCTAATAGGAGAGGAAAAGAATCACTCTTTAATAGCGGCAGCACATTAGACAACGATGGGTTGAGTGTGGGTAGAGCGAATGGGAGAAAAGATGCGCGGGTAAAAGTAGAGTTATGGTTGTGGCCCTATTAACCACAACGTAGGGAAAGCACAGTTTAGAGAAAATAGATGCGGTGTATTGGAAGCACTGGGGTACAGGATGATATTACCAGAATAGATATGATGGAGAGAGGGAAACTGGGAGACAAAAATGGAGCTTCTGGATTAAATAAGGAATGATACTTTTTTACCTCTGAACTGTTTAGCCTGCACAGAAATCTAGGCCATTTGCAAGACGTTTATCAAAATTAAAAGCAATCATCACAGAACAAGACCTTTTTAAAAATTAAACAAACTTCTATAACTTAACTAGTTCTTTAATACCACATGATCTTAAATATAATCAAAATAATCTTTTATTGTTCCTCAATGTAATCCCTTTTCTCCCTAGTTTTGAGTTTTACATATTACAGTCCCAGGCATCAAAATATTCAAGGAAGCTGCTGAGGCAATATGAGAAAAAGGGAAAGGCTGACTCATGTTTACAACTCTCCTCTTCAATCTCTTGATAAACCTTCTAATCTTCACAAAGCAGATTTCAGTGATAAACAGAACTGAGACTGATCAGTGAACATGTGGTAAAATTGCAGGCACAGTGACAGCAAAACGTGATTGACCATCTTAGCTTGAGATAGACATGAAACAGCAGTAAGAATGAACCAGTATACAAATGAATGCATTGAGTTGTCATTGTGCGTTAGAATTGAGATCAGGAATCAGTAACCTTCATCATGTTGCCACAAGCAACTTGTCAGTATAGATTTGACTTTCTGAACCACAGTCAAAAAATAGTTTGCTTAATTGGGTGGCACGGTAGTGTAGTGCCTAGTGTAATGCCTTACAGTACCAGCACCTCGGGTTCAATTCCAGACTTTGCCTGTAAGGAGTTTGTACATTCTCCCCGTGCCTGCATGGGTTTCCTCTGGGTGCTCCAGCTTCCTCCCACAGTCAAAGGATGTACCGGTTGGTAGGTTAATTGGTCATTGTAAATTGTCACGTGATCAGGTAGGCTAGGATTAATTCGGGGGATTGCTGGGCAATGCAGTTTGAAGGACCAGAAGGTGGTTAAATGTCTTCAGAACTGACTTAATTGTGTTACACTCTACAAAAATTAATGGCTACGGAACAAAATTTAAATTTCAGAAATGGAAGATGCCAGTTTATCTACTAAAATACATGTAAAGAGACACTTGGAAACAGCCTGGTCAAGAAAACATTTTGCACAGTGCAATGTTAGTGAAGAAACTTCACTGGTATTTTGACCTCTTACTACATCTTATATCAAATGTCACCAAATTGCTCTCAGGACCTTCATGCTCCCCAGACAAACAGAATGGTATCTAATTTTCCAAAACATGTAACGTTCGATGGAAACATTGCATTGCAGATGCTGAAATCTGGAGCAACACACAATCTGCGGGAGGAACTCAGAGGGTCAAGTAGCTGGAGGAAGAAATTAATTATCAAAAAGAAATTTGACATGTTCCCTCATGGTTAGCTCATCCAGAAAATATCTGGACTCCACAGTGTCTTGGTAATTTGGATTCAGATGGTGGTGTTGATGGGTTTTAACCTGGTTGGAGGTACATACCCAGTGGTATTCCATAGAGATCTCTGTTTGGACCTCTCTGTTTGCACTATATCGCCGCTGGAAAAAAAAACAAATTCTTGACAGGGTGCCTGCACCCGGGCCACCCCCTACCTGTGACACTCCTTCTCTGCCACCTGTCCCATGCCCTTCCGTGACACTGCACCCTCGCTATTCCCAACGTCCTTTTCTTCTGTCAGATTTACAAACTTGCTCTCTGCTCCACTGACAAATACAGTACCCAACCATCTGAGATGTCTGTGGCTGACTAGTGCGTGGATGCTGGAGGTGTCAGTCCGCTGCAGAACCTCTCTGTTGGTGATTCTGTCCTGCCAGGAGATTTGCAAGATCTGCCTGAGGCAGGGTAGGTGGAACAAGTTTAGCCTCTTCTCTTGGCTGATGTATGGTGTCCAAACCTCGCTGTGGAGGGGACACAAACCTGTACATACACAGCTTGGTCTTTTTTGTCAGCTGTCTGTTGTTCCACACTCTCTTGTTCAGTCTGGCCATGACAGTTGCAGTTTTGGCAATCCTGCTGTTCACCTCTGCTTCGAGGGACAGGGAGCTGATGATGGTCGACCCAAGATAGGTGAAGGAGTCAACTACATCAAGGCAGCAACCATCGATGGCGATATTTGGGGGAGATTCTGCATCCTGGGCCATGACGCTTGTCTTCTTCAGGCTGTGTGATGTCAATGCTGCATCATCTGCAAACAGCATCTCGTGGATGAAGGCTGTCCTAACTTTGGTCTTGGAGTACAAGCGAGCGATGTTGAACAGCTCGCCATCAGCTCTTGTCCGAAGGCAGATGCCTTCAATGCGCCCTGCGAAAGCATAGTGAAGGGGCATGGGTAATGTAGAAGGTTGCCCAAAGTTACAGCAGGATATAGATCTGGTGCAAATACAAGGGGAGAGATTGCAGGTAGAGTTGATGCACTCGGGGAGATCAAATGTAAAAGAAAAATACACAATTAATTACAGGACCCTTAACAATGTTGATCTACAGAGGGATCTTGGGTCCTAAAACTCCCTGAAAATGAATTCACAAGTTGATAGGTTTGTAAAGAAGACACGTGGTGTGTTTGCCTTTATTGGTTGAGGCATTGAGTTCCAAAGTAAGGAGTTATGTTGCAGCTTTTAGAACTCGGTTAAACTACTTCTGGAGCTTTGCGTTCAATTCTGGATGCCCCGTTACAGGAAGGAAGTGGAAGCTATGGTGAACGTTCACAAGAGATTTACCCAGGACGCTACCTGGACTAGAGGGCCTGTGCTATAGGGATCAGTTGTATTGCATGGAGGAGTAGAGGTTGAGGGAAGATCTGGCATGTTTATAAAGTTGAGAGACACAGATAGAATAGATAACTGGTATCTTCTAGCCCAGGATCAAAATATCCAATACTAAAAGGCATGCACGTAAGGTGAGAGGGGAAACATTTAAAGGAAATGTAAAGGGCATGTTTTTTGTTTTCTTACACAGAGGTGGTGGGTACTTGGAATGCACTGCTGGGGTGATGGCAGAGGCAATTATGGTAGAGGCATTTAAGAGGCCCTTAAATAGCCACCAGAATACGCAGAGAATGGAATGATATGGACCATGTGCAGGCAAAAAGTATTAGACGTCAATAGCTTTAGTTTGGCATAGCACTGTTGGTTGAGAAACCATTTCCTATACTGTACTATGTTCTAGATTATTTGCTGTTACACAAATTTCAGTTGTACCTGTCTAGACCGCACATGTGGAAGCAATCTACACAGCTACACAATACGTATTTTGTAGTAATTTAAAGCCGATCTGTTTAACCAAGTCCTCAGGCTATGGAGTATGGCATTTCAAACCACCTGGATGCAAATTCATTTTAAAGTCTCTACTTTCTCCTTGCAGGTGGTTCACTTTTTAACTGACCTGCAGAGTATTTTCAGTATTTTCTCTTTTTACTTCAAATTTTCAGCAATTTGTTTTGAATTTCAGTTCTGATCATCCCTAAATCTATTTCCCATCATCAGCTTGATTTCGCCACCAGTGTATTGAACCCCACTGTTTCCTGTGCCTTAATACTCCCCATTTTGTGTCTCTCTAGACTGAAACACTTCTTTACATAAGTGAAGTGAGGAAATGCCTTTTTGGCACAATGTGTACAGAAAGGCAATTCTGTTCTACATAATACTTTGAGGAGAGAGGAGGGGCCGGGTGTGAAATTTACTTGGTCCACTTTCAGTTGAACATTTAACACATCTTTCCTTGTGCTAATCAGTTTCTGGGCTCTTATATTCATGTGAATCTGCAAAGATGTTATAATTTGTGCACAGGTCACGTCATGTGCGCAAACACAGCAAGACCCTCTGAGAGCTGTAAGATGCCTTTGCTCTTGAACCAAAATCCCACCCAACAGGGCCAAGACACCATTCACTTTCCTCAGATCTTTGTAATCCATTGTAGGGAGAACCAGTTAGGTGGCGAGCATTCTAACTGGCTGCATCACCATCTGATATGGGGAGTTGGGGCGCTACTGCACAGGACCGTAGTAAGCTGCAGAGAGTTGTAAAATTAGTCAGCTCCATCATGAGCACTGGCCTCCAGAGTATCCAGGACATCTTCAAAGAGCAATGCCTCAGAAAGACTTCTCTGCAAATATATTTTTCAGAATCAGATTTACTATCGTTGACATATTTGTGAAAGGTATTAATACTGAAGGGGTGATGGTGATGCGTACTAAGCTTTAACTGATAGACAGCAGCCTGATAAATGTACTGTTGTTCAGGTGCTCCAAAGCCAAGCAGAGAGACAATCAGATTGCATCCACTGTAGAGTTATTATGATGCTTAGCAAATATGTAGTATCCAGGTCATCTTCAAGGAACAGTGCCTCAGAAAGTCTGTGTCCATCAGGAAGGAGGTACAGAAGCCTGAAGACACACACTCAACGACTCAGGAACAGCCTCTTCCCCTCTGCCCTCAGATTTGTGAATGGACATTGAGCTCATGAACACTACCTCACTACTTTTTTTTCCATTTTTATCTTCGCACTACTTATTTAACTGTTTAATAAATTTATACTTACTGCAAGTCACAGTTTCTTCTTTTCTATTATGTATTTCAATGTACTGCTGCCACAAAGTTAACAAATTTCACAAAATATGCCTGTGATATTAAACCTGATTCTGATTTCTGCAAGCTTGAATACAATGATGGTGTAGAATTACTCAAACATTCATCACACCAAAATGCATCAATGAACCATCAAATTACCAGAATTTGCTTGGAATTTTAGTGGCTGATCCTATAAATAAAACCATCTTCAATGAATTCTGTGCCTGAAGATGAGATCATAAAACATTGTATAGAGCTCTTGTGCAGTGACCCTTAAACGTTTGCTGATGCCAGCAGATTCCTCTGTTATCTTTAGTATTTTATAGTGCAGAGCTGGTACTTGTTGATTGCCATTATCACTAACCTTTCCTTATCTTAACATTGCTTACATTGAGAGAAAACAACCTCTCCCTCAATGTTGCAAAAACAAAGGAGTTGGTTGTGGATTACAGGAGAAATGGAGACAGGCTAACCCCTATTGGCATAAATGGATCTGGGATTGAGAGGGTAAACAGCTTTTAAGTTCCTTTTTAAACAGCTTTTTACTCCTCATGTATGTGAAGAATGTAAGAAATAAAGTCAATTCTATTCAAAACTGCTGCCCTATATTTTAAGTGCAGTAAAATGAGATAAGTATATAGATAGTTTGCATGCAGGCTGAAAACTGCTTTCAGTTTGAGATTTAATGCAAAAAAACTTAATCAAAATCATTTTGTATAAAATGATTTCAGTTTAACCATGTAGATGTGTGGCGAATTTATTGAACTAACCTTATTGTTTGAGAATTAACAAATTACCTTTGGAAGAATCTCTCAACATATGTTGCCTGCAGGAATGAATTTCTATAATGATGTGATTCTCTGGATAAAATTCCCCAACGAAGCATAGGGTTGGAATCATTTGGTATCAGAAAAGCCTTAACAATGACTTACCTTTAATATATACTCTTAAACAATAGAATATTTCTACAAGGTTTTATTTAATATCCTCATTCATTTCCTCCTCATTTAAATCTCACCATCACAAGATATCAAAGTATATCTGCTCCCAACAATCAAGTTATCAGTCTCTGCTATCCTTCAAACTAGAATGTAATCTTCAATTCCCTTTGCTTTTCTAGGTCTATGGAATTTTGTCTTGGAGGATGAAGAATTTTCAGAAAGTATCTCCACTGATGGAAGTATATCATCTGAACTGACTCAAGCAAGCTCAGAGACAGGCTAAATACCTCTGGAGAAAAGTAGCCCAACTTCAGGTGATCTGTCAAGCACAGGGAACATGAGCAGAACTTTGGAAGGCTTAGGAACCAAAAGGTTAAAGGGAGATCACACATTCTTGCTTTGAGGCAAAAGAGAGGAGATCAGCAGAGGAGATTACTGTACATTCAAGCACTGATTTTCTAGTACCAGGAGCTATTTAAGTGTAGTGGATAGGCTGCCAAACACTACGTACAGTGTCACTGGGCAGGCGAGAATATCCTTAACACAAGAGACTCTGCAGATGCTGGAAATTCAGAGTGACGCACACAAAAATGAAAATGAGATCTTGAAATTAATCATGAAATGTGTGGTCAGTAAATAGTGAGAGATAACAATCAGTCTCTGGGACCTCAGAGTTTTTCAATGTCATATAGCACATGCCTTCAGTGAATGAACAGCAGAATCCCACTTCCTCATTTCCTACAACTGGGAAACACATTGTGGGAAAACTGGAATAGGTCAATGAGTATACAAATCAAAGGGATTGCACAAGGGTTATTTAATTTCTAAAGGAGAAGCAGTTAAATGTACACTGTGCGTTATAAACACTCTGGAAACACTAATGCCCATAAACGGAAAATCCTACAACATATGGATCTGGCACAGTCCATCATATGTAAAGCCCTCCCCACCACAGAGCACATCTACATGAAATGTTGTTGCAGCAAAGCAGCATCCATCTTCAGGAGCCCCCACTAGCCAGGACATGCTCTCTTCTTGTTGCTACCATCAGGAACAAGGTCCAGAAGCCTCAGCACTCACACCACCAGGAATGCCTTGGCTGTGCATTCACTTCTCTAAGGTTCAGGAACAGTTACTATCTCCCAGCTATCAGGGTCTTGAACCAGTGGGTTTAACTTCACTTGCCCCATCATTCAACTGTTCCCACAACTGATGGACTCACTTTCAAAGAACCTTCATCTCACATTCCCAATATTTATTGCTTATTTATCATTATTATTTCTTTCTGCTTGCATTTGCACACCGGTTGAACGTCCAAACTGGTGTGGTCTTTCATTGATTCTATTATAGATTTATTGAGTATGCCTGCAAGAAAATGGATCTCAGGGTTGGAATGTTGACATACATGTACTTTCATAATAAATTTCCTTTGAACTTTGAAGAGGTAATGTAGCTGGCTCGCTGGAACACGTGAAAGGAGAAAACATTGGGACTATTGGGTGGAGTATATGCTGAGCAAAACTTACGTATAATAAGCTGATAAAGTATAGACCTTTGAGTGGAATGTACTTTTACAGATGTGGTTTTTTTTGTGAGGTTGAGGGAACAACGGTGCCAATGGTGGATCACATATTACTCTAACACATTTTGCCCTTGGTTAGGTTTAGATCATAACTGATGATCTTTTATAACAAGGAAAAATCTAAACGAAGGGAACAGGTTGGAAAAATTCAGAGTTCTCAGAGAGTTATAAGGCAGGAGGCATTAACAAGACAGGAAAAGGCAAAACCATGAAGGGTTTGAACACAAGAATCTGAATTTTAGAAGGCAAGCATTCGTAGACTACAGGCAGTATCAGTCAATGGAAAGAGTTGCAGAGCATCAAATGAGCTCAAAGTTATGGTGAATAGAAGATGAGAAGCCATCAAGTAAGATATTGAAAGTGTCAAGACAGAACGCAGTACAGGAAGCAAACTAAAAAAATATTTACAAGAAAAACACAATATTTTAAATCTAAGCTTGGAACAAACTCTTGGAGCACTATATTCTACCTTTTACATTGTAACATATAACATTTGCCATTTTTCTTGGCATTTAAACGAATATGCTAAGATACTACTTTTTTTAGAATTTGGCAAGGAGTTGAGATTTCAGGGTATTTGCATATACTACAAACAATTAAATTGTTACAATTCTCGATTCTTTTACTTCCTGAGTCAGCAACATGGACACAGACTCTCAATGTGCACGATCTCTTTTAACATTTTCAAGAATGTAGTGGTAATTACAGAATGGGACTATATCACAGCACTCAGTGCAGTTTCTTGAAGAGCTAATTGGTCTACTACAGATTCCATGCTGACCAATGACACAGTACAACTGCTGGGTAAGTAACTGAATAGCAGAATAGATTTGTTATTAAAGATACGGAGAACAAATACAGCTTGATAGAGGTTTAAAGAAGTATATAAAGCTGGAATAGGCATTAAATGACTACATTGGCAATGAGCTGCATATCTTCAGGTACAGGAGCCTGAAGACCCACACTCAAATATTCTGGACAGTCCATGAACTCATGAATACTACCTTGCCGTCCCTCATTTTTACTATGTATTTGTTAGGTGTTGTAACTAAATGACTACCACCCAATGGCACTGACGCCAATCATCATGACGTACTTTGAATGGCTGATGGTGACCCACATCAAAACTCTATTCTTGCCACATTAAACGCTCACCAATACGCTGACCAAAGGAATTAGTCTATGACAGATCTATCATGTATCTGGCCCTGACGACCTGGAAAACAAGGGTCTTGGCGCAAAACGTTAACTGTTTATTCCCATCCATTGATGCTGCCTGACCTGCTGAGTGCCTCCAGCACATTGTGTACTGCACTTACATCATATTGCTGTTTCTAGATTTCAGTTCGGTTTTCAGCACCATTGTCCCACAGACCTTGGTGAACAAACTCCGCCTCCTTGGATGAATAAGCCACTGTGCAACTGGGTGTTGGATTTCCTAACCAACAACCTCAGGGAATCAGGATGCACAACTCCCGCCCCATCATCCTCAACACAGGTGCCCAAGGCTGCATGCTGATACCATTGCTATACAATCTGTTCACACCTGACTGCATGGCTAAGCAGCTGAGTAATCACATTGTCAAGTTTGCTGATGACGCGACAGTAGTGGGGCCCATCACCAACAATGATGAGACAACCCACAGAGAGGAAGTGGAAGAGCTTGAGGCCTGGTTGCAGGCAAGTAGCCTCTTCCCCAATGTTAATAAGACAAAAAAGTAGTTATTGACTTCAGCAGAACATATACTGCTCATACCCCGCTTTACATCGGTGGCACAACAGTGAAATTTGCATGCAGTTTCAAACTCCTGGGAGTGTACATCACATACAACACCTCGTAGTCCGAAAACATATCTGCACTGACAAGAAAGCTCACCAACACCTCTACTTTCTGAGGGGGCTGAAGAGCTGGACTTTGCACATCTATACTCACATCATTCTACATATTTGCAGTAGACAGCATCATCACTGCTTGGTAAGGAAACTGCACTGCAGTCGACAGGAAAGCTCTGCCTCGGGCTATCAAAACTGCCCAACACATCACCGACACCAGCCCATCCGCTGTCAAGGACATATATACAGAAACATGCCGGAAGAGGGCCAAGGACATCATGTCGGATCCCACCCACCCACCATGCTCATGACTGTTTGTCCCACTCCCATCAAGGAGGCTACAAAGCACCCATGCCAGGACCATCAGACTCAAAACCAGCTACTTTCCCTAAGCAGTAAGGCTGATCAACACCTCCTCCCACTACTTTATTATTTCCCATCACTCTCACCTTATGTAAGCATTATTTTAAGATGTACACCCTAGCATCATTTTACGGACACACAATGTGTGTACAAGCTATAAGTATTTACGTGTATAGAGTGTTTTTTTAATTATTATTTGTTCTTCATCTTTTGTGGGGTTTTTTGTATTGCATCGGATCTGGAGTAACAATTATTTTGTTCTCCTTACACTTGTGTACAGCGAGTGACATTAAACAGACTTGAATCTTTATATCTTTGCACTGAACAACAAATTTCACATTATACCGTGGCATGCAAAAGTTTGGGCGCCCCTGGTCAAAATTTCTGTTACTGTGAACAGTTAAGAGAGTAGAATAGAGGTCGCCAACCAGTCGATTAAGATCGACCGGTCGATCTTTGAGACTTTCCTAGTAGATCCCGAAAAAAAATGAAAAATGCGCATCCGGCAGAAAAGACCAGAAGCAAAACCCTGCAACCACGGAAACAACCTCTCCCCACAAACAGCACTCCGCAGCGGGAGCACCGCTACATCACCATTATCCTAATCGGCATCAACCTATCTTCATAATGCTCACATTACAACACTTCTCGTATGGGACAGACCAATTTATCCCAATATACGGGATGTTCCAGCTAATATGGGACAGTTGGCAACCCAACACTCACAACACGCTGGAGGAACTCAGCAGGTTGGGCAGCAACCGTGGAAACGATCAGTCAACGTTTTGGGCTGGAACCCTTCGTCAGGACTGCGGGGGGAAGGGGCAGAGGCCCTGTAAAGAAGGTGGGGGGAGGGTGGGGTGGGAAGGAGAAGGCTGGTAGGTTCCAGGCGAAAAACCAGTAAGGGGAAAGATAAAGGGGTGGGGGAAGGGAGGCAGGGAGGTGATAGGCAGGAAAGGTGAAGAAAGAATAAGGGAAAACACAATGGGTAGTAGAAGGAGGCAGAACCATGAGGGAGGTGATAGGCAGCTGGGGGAGGGGGCAGAGTGACATAGGGATAGGGGAAGGGAGGGGGAGGGAATTACCAGAAATTGGAGAATTCTATGTTCATACCAAGGGGCTGGAGACTACCTAGACGGTATATGATATGTTGTAACCCTAGGCACAGAGAACATTTCACTGGTAGAGGGAAGAATGAATTCAATTAAATACCAGCAAATTCTGGAAGCAAACATCACACCATCTGTAAAAAAGTTGAAGATGAAAAGAGGATGGCTTCTACAACAGGATAATGATCCTAAACACACCTCAAAATCCACAATGGACTACCTCAAGAGGCTCAAGCTGAACATTTTGCCATGGCCCTCACAGTCCCCTGACCTAAACATCATCGAAAATCTGTGGATAGACCTCAAAAGAGCAGTGCATACAAGACAGCCCAAGAATCTCACAGCACCAGAAGCCTTTTGCAAGGAAAAATGGGCGAAAATCCCCCAAACAAGAACTGACAGACTCTTAGCTGGCTACAGAAAGCGCTTACAAGCTGTGATACTTGCCAAAGGGGGTGTTACTAAGTACTGACCATGCAGGGTGCCCAAACTTTTGCTTCAGGCCCTTTTCCTTTTTTGTTATTTTGAAACTGTAAAAGATGGAAATTAAAAAAGAAATCATGCTTAAAATATTAAAGAAATGTGTCATCTTTAACTTTACGCCTTTTGGAAATCAGGTCATCTTTTACTCGCTTAGCTATTCACAGTTACAGAAATTTTGACCAGGGGTGCCCAAACTTTTGCATGCCACTGTATGTCAGTGATATTAAATCTGATTCTATTTTTGTGAATGAATAAAATAAATCTGTGGGTAGTGTTCTCAGACTAATCAGTTGCTTCATCAACACACACAAAATGCTGGAGGAACTCAGCAGGCTAGGCAGCATCTAGGAAAAGGGTACAGTCGATGTTTTGGGCTGAAACCCTTCTGCAGGACATTCTTTTCCTTTTTGTACTCCTTCCCACAGATGCTGCCTGGCCTGCTGAGTTCCTCCAGTATTTTGCGTGTGTTGCTTGGATTTCCAGCTTCTGCAGATTTTCGCTTGTTTGTCCGTTGCTTCATCAATGTCAATAACAGGAAAATTTAGTGATAACTGCAACATTCACTTCCATTTGCAACTATACTGATGATGAAATAGTCCATGCCTCCGTGGGTTTAAAATTCAAAAGTTAATACTTCTTGTTGAAAAGAATTTGACTGTGTAATAATATATTCATGAAAGTATGAAGCTTATGCAATAAGTGAAAAAATTAATGTCTTGATTTTTGAAATAAGCCTGATGTCAGTAGTGGGTAAATTAATGGAAGATACTCTAATGGACAGGGTATATGAATATTTGGATAGATAGGGCCTGAGGCAGTCATAGCCGAAGGGTGGTAGTGGGGACGAGCTCCCACTGCTAAACAACTGCTCTTCATGGCGTGCATCTCAAACAACCAAGTCCAACTCCTGGCCTTCACGTGTGGCATAGTTCTTATGCCCGGCGGAGCTGCTCTCACTGACAGAAGTGGCAAAGGCGGGCCACTGGCGCCTTAAAACCAGTTGCTCCGGGCAGATGAGGCTCGTTAACTACAGATGGTAGCTCAGCTAGGAGAAGGCTCAGATTTCAAACCTCCGCTGTCTTGCAGCTATACCGCTCATGGGAAAGGCTTCGGGAGTAAACCCCGAGGAAAAATCCGGAGTCGGAGTTCCGAAGGCCACTGACTGCTATACCCAGCACCGACACGGCAACTCCTGTGATGCTGCTGGCACCAAACTGTACCGACTTTCATCATTCCTTTGGACCTGTCATCAACATGGGGAGGGGGGGGGTCCCACTGCATGGGCAACAGATGGATCTCCATATCAACTCTGCCCTGGCTTGCACCCTGGAGAGGCCACTCCAGCTTCGCTTTATAGCGTCGGACAAACACGGGAAGCAGCAGTTACTGGTCATAATGCTTGATTGGCGTAGAGCAGGGGTCCCCAGTTTTTTTCGCATCACGAACCGGTTTAACATTGATGATATTCTTGCGGACCGGCTGACGGGGGGGGGGGTGTTCAAGTTTAACAGTGCATGACAGGGGATGAGGAAACATGCAGCTTACTCATATCGTTTCATATCGCCAAATCGTATTGTTTCCTCGCAGCCCGGTAGCACATCTTTGCGGCCCGGTGGTTGGGGACCACTGGCGTAGAGCACGGCGCCAGGGGTTGCTTCCGACAGTGGGAGAGACCATCACGTTTCACTGGACAGCTACCGCCTCCCTCAAGCTGGGCAGCCCCCAGCCAATAAAGTGTTGTCCCGCCACAGTCAGTTTTCCTCATTGGGTGCATGGGGATAATGGATTATTCCACGAAGAGCTGACTGTAACTACCGCACCAGACAAGAAAGAAAACAAATTGAATAAGACACACCCCTCAAGCTGGGATGTTGGAATGTCCGTATAATGATGACTGGACTTGACCAAAACCTCAAGGATATCGAAGATGTATGAAAAACAGCGGTCATTAACAATGAGTTACTAAGGCTCAAGGTAGATATAGCTACCCTAGAAGAAACACACTTGGTGGATTCAGGTACCCTGAAGGAAAAGGACTACACATTTTTCTGACAGGGCAAGTACCAAAACGAGCCCCGTGAGCATGGAGTGGGTTTGCCGTTAGGAAGTCCTTGTTGCAAATGGTGGAGCCACCAGAAAATGGATCAGAATGACTTATGACCCTCCGCCTACACACCAATCATGGCCCAGTATTTCTCATCAGTGGGTACGCCCCTACCTTGAACTCCACCCCGAGGCAAAAGACATGTTCTACAACAAATTAGAAGCTGTGGTCAGGAATATTCTCAGTGGTGAGCACCTCGTTATCCTTTGCCTCCAACTTTCACCCTGCCCTCAAGTTTACCTGGTCCATTTCTGACACCTCCCTCCCTTTTCTAGATCTTTCTGTCTCTATCTCTGGAGACAGCTTATCTACTGATGTCTACTATAAGCCTACTGACTCTCACAGCTGTCTGGACTATTCCTCTTCTCACCCTGTCTCTTGCAAAAATACCATCCCCTTCTCGCAATTCCTCCGTCTGCGCCGCATCTGCTCTCAGGATGAGGCTTTTCATTCCAGGACGAAGGAGATGTCCTCCTTTTTCAAAGAAAGGGGCTTCCCTTCCTCCACCATCAACTCCACTCCCAAATGCATCTCCCCCATTTCACCCACATCTGCTCTCACTCCATCCTCCCACCACCCCACCAGGAATAGGGTTCACCTACCACCCCAACAGTCTCCCAGTCCAACATATAATTCACCGTAACTTCTGCCACCTCCAACGGGATCCCACCACTAAGCACATCTTTCCCTCTCCCCCCCCACTTTCCGCAGGGATCGCTCCCTACGCGACTCCCTTGTTCATTTACGCCCCGCCCCCCATCCCTCCCCACCAATCTCCCTCCTGGCACTTATCCTCGTAAGCGGAACACGTGCTACACATGCCCTTACACTTCCTCCCTTACCACCATTCAGGGCCCCAGACAGTCCTTCCAGGTGAGGTGACACTTCACCTGTGAGTTGGCTGGGGTGATATACTGCGTCCGGTGCTCCCAATGTGGTCTTCTATATATTGGCGAGACCCAACGCAGACTGGGAGATCGTTTCGCTGAACACCTGTGCTCTGTCCGCCAGAGAAAGCAGGATCTCCCAGTGGCCCACATTTTAATTCCACGTTCCATTCCCATTCTGACATGTCTATTCACGGCCTCCTCTATTGTAAAGATGAAGCCACACCCAGGTTGGAGGAACAACACCTTATATTCCGTCTGGGTAGCCTCCAACCTGATGGCATGAACATTGACTTCTCAAACTTCTGCTAATGTCGCACCTCCCCCTCGTACTCCATCCGTTATTTATTTATTTATATACACACATTCTTTTTCTCTCTCTCCTTTTTCTCCCTCTGTCCCTCTTACTATACCCCTTGCCCATCCTCTGGGCTTCCCCCCTCCCCCTTTCTTTCTCCCTAAGCCTCCTGTCCCATGATCCTCTCATATCTCTCTTTTGCCAATCACCTGTCCAGCTCTTGGCTCCATCCCTCCCCCTCCTGTCCTCTCCTATCATTTCAGATCTCCCCCTGCCCCTTCCACTTTCAAATCTCTTACTAGCTCTTCTTTCAGTCAGTCCTGACAAAGGGTCTCGGCCCAAAACGTCCACTGTACCTCTTCCTAGAGATGCTGCCTGGCCTGCTGCGTTCACCAGCAACTTTTATGGGTGTTACCTCGTTCTCTTTGGTGACTTCAACGCCAGAGTGGGAACCGATAACGATTCCTGGCCATCCTGTCTTGGCCACTTTGGAATTGGCAAAATAAATGACAATGGACAACGTCTCCTGGAGTTCTGCTCCTACCACGGCCTGTGCGTAACTAACTTCTACTTTCAGACGAAGTCGCAGTACAAGGTCTCATGGCGACTCCCGTAGTCTAAGCACCGGCACCAACTAGACATGATCATCACCAGGCGCTTTTTCATCAACTCTGTACTAATCACCCACTCATACCACAGTGCAGACTGCGATACCGATCACGCTTTAGTAGGCTGTAAGATCAAACTACGTCTGAAGAAAATCCACCACTCCAAACACACGGGAAGTCCTCGCATCAACACAACAGAGATGAAGCAGTCAGAAAAGGTTGACCAGTTTGCCAAATCAGTACAGGGTGCTATGACTACCTCCTCACAAGGAGCTACTGCAACAGAACAATGGTCATATCTTCGCGACACCATCCACGACTCAGCACTCTCTGTCCTTGGAAGAAAGACCACAAAGAGCAGTGACTGGTTTGAGGCAAAGTCCAACATCATGACTCCTGTCATTGAAGCCAAGTGTGCAGCTCTCACACAGTACAAGCGCTCACCATCCGACCAAACACTCCAGGCACTTCGAGCTGCTAGAAACAAAGTGCAACAGACTGCAAGGTAGTGCGCAAATGAGTACTGGCTCCAGCTGAGTGAGGACATTCAGACAGCAGCTGTGACAGGCAACATCAGATCCATGTGTGATGGTATCAAGAAGGCCCTTGGCCCATTGCAGAGCAAGGCAGCACCCCTGAAGTCATCCAGCGGTGAAATAATCACCGATAAAAGCAAACAGACGGAACGCTGGGTAGAACACTACTCTGAGCTCTACTCGAGGGAAAATGTTGTTGTTAGCTCAGCCAATGACGCCATCAATTGTCTACCAGACATGGATGAACTCGACTCCGAACCAACCATTGAGGACCTCAGCAAGGCAATTGACAGTCTGGCCCCAGGGAAAGCTCTTGGCAATGATGGGATTCCTCCAGACCTGATCAAACACTGCAAGAGCTCACTCCTCCAACCTTTACACAAGGTCCTCCGTCAGTGCTGGAAAGAAGGAGTCGTACCACAGGATATGCGCGACTCCAAAATCGTCCCTTTGCACAAGAACATGGGTGATAGGAGCAACTGCAACAACTACAGGGGTATCTCCCTCCTGAGTATTGTCGGCAAAGTCTTTGCTTGTGTAACTCTGGCATGTCTACAAACTCTGGCAGAACGGGTCTACCCTGTCCCAATGTGGTTTTCACACAAGGAGGTCAACTGTTGATGTGATCTTCTCACTCTATCAATTCCAGGAGAAGTGCAGGGAACAACAGAAACCCCTCTACGCCACTTTCATCGACTTGATCAAGGCATTCGACCTTGTCAGCAGGGATGGGCTCTTTCAGATTCTCCTCAAGATCGGCTGTCCCCCGAAACTCCAAAGTATCATCAGGTCATTCCATGACGACATGAGGGCTACTGTTCAGTACGATGGCAGCTCATCAGAACCCTTCACTATTCGTAGTGGAGTCAAACAAAGATACTTGTTGGCCCCAACATTATTTGGCATCTTCTCCTCTCTGCTATTGAAGCACGCGTTTGGGACGTCAACAGAAAGCATCTACATGCACACCAGGTCTGATGGGCAGCTGTTCAACCCTGCGCGCCTGAGAGCAAGGACAAAGGTGCGAAAGATCTTAATACGTGACATGCTCTTTGCCAATGATGCTGCTATAACCTCGCACAGCAAACAGCAACTACAAACTCTTATGGACCGCTTCTCTGAGGCATGAAAGGACTTTGGGCTTACCATCAGCCTAAAGAAAACAAATGTCCTTGTCCAGAACGTAGTGAAGACACCAGTCATTACCATCGACAATTACGATCTGGAAGTGGTCCACGAGTTCACATACTTGGGGGCGACCATTAGCGACACTCTCTCCCTCGATGCTGAAATCAATAGTTGTATCGGCAAAGCAGCATCGATCCTTGCACGACTCTCCTCGCAGGTTTGGGAGAATCTGAAACTCACTACAAAGACCAAGACTGCTGTGTACAATGGATGCGTTATCAGCACCCTCCTGTATGGTAGCGAGACTTGGATCTCCTACTCCAAGCTGGAGAGGAAACTCAATAGTTTTCACCTGCGCAGCCTTTGCCGCATCCTCGGTATCACCTGGCTCAGGGTGGAAGGTGAAATGTTTAAGGGGAACCTGAGGAGGAACTTCACTCAGAGGGTTGTCCAAGTGTGGATCACACCGCCGGCAGAAGTGGTGGCTAAGTGTTTAATTGCAGCATTTACGTTTGGAGGGGTACATGGAAGGGAAGGGTATGGAGGGCTACGGTCCAGGATAAGGCAAATAGCGTGGACAAGATGGACTGAGTGGCCTATTTCTCTGCTGTAGTGCTCCATGATTCTATGACTATGAAATGTGACATGCAAGTGAAGTGAGTGTAAAACAGTTGGAAATCACGAGAGTTACATTCCATTTGAACATAGAGTGCAGGAAGTCAAACATAAAATTATTGGATTTGAAAGAAGCCAAAGTCCAGCAAAAGAAAAAGAACCTGATCTTAAATCAAGTGTATGTATGAGTTAGCAAACGGGGTGACAGACAGCAGTGGAGATACTTCAGTAGTATATGAATGAAATACAAAATAAATATGTTCCTATAACTATAAAGGCAGAATGTCACAAAGGAATCAATTTGCATATATAATGCAAAAATTAGAAGGAAGACCATGTAAATATGAACAAAATTGATTGGAGATATCAATTATCCAGGTTATTCCAACGTAACTAATAACTAGTGCAGCCACAATGAAATTCTCAACTATCTTCACAAATTAGTCCAAAGCAAAACAGACTGCCACAGCAGAAACAAATCACACTGTATTTGTCACTGTGTAACATCCAAATCAGAGCTGTCAAGCACCACTGGGCCATTCTATCAGTCACTGCTAACGGTTCAATGTTCAAAGTATATCATTACAATTGTAGTTATGGAAGTGGCACCCATTATACCAGACTGGAAAGCTAAGCCTTATTGTGCCTTTGTGACTTCATATGTCAAATTTTATTATTTAAATAAAAATGATACAATGCCCTGAAGTTACGTAAGCACAAGCTTATGTCAATTGAACCCGAATACTGGAAATATTCAACTTACACCCTTGATGAATCATGAAATATAAATGCTAGATTTCTATTTTAACAGCTTTTTTAACAAAAGGCACTGCAGCAATAAAGATATTTTCTGTTTTATGTTTATTGTGTGTTAGACTTGGACTTTCTACTGTGTACCTGGCTTTAAAGAAATGACTGAAGCTGCAAATCATACTCTGATAAGAAGGCTGAGTTATAACACTGACTATATGCACAATTTTTTTTCAACATGGGCTCTTTATATTTATAAACACAAGGAATTCTGCAGCTGATGGAAATCTAAAGCAACATATGCAGGCATCCCACCTCTCCCGGAAGTTCCGGGAGTCTCCCACATATTAATAGTGGCTCCCTGATGCCAGCAAATTATATACAATGTCCCGGAAATCAATTTTTTTGAGAGCGAGAGAGAGAGAGAGCGCGCGCGAGAGTGACCACGAAAGCGAGAGAGCAACGAGAGCGAGAGAGACCACGAGAGTGCGTGCGCGCGCGCGAGAGAGAGAGCGTGGCAGAGAGAGAGCAAGAGAGTGACCGCCAGAGAGAGAGAGCGAGATCGACCACAAGCGAGAGAGAGTGGGAGCAAGCGCGAGAGACGAGAGTGAGAGAGAGTGAGAGAGCGCGCGCAAGCGAGAGAGCAACCACAAGAGAGAGAGTGAGCGCCATGGCAGAGTGTTCCAAAAAAAGAAAATTATAAAACATACGTTACCCCAGACTACACTAAGGTGTACCCCTGCCTAATAGGGGTCAAAAATAATGACAGTGTTGCTCGCTGAACTGTTTTCAACAGTGACTTTTCTATTGCCCATGGTGGGTTAAGACTGTAAAAGACATGTTGAGGTGAGCTTAACAGGTGTCATTCATTCACTAGCATAGCTAGCGTTATTTAAGCTGGCTGGCTAGCTGCTCAGGAGCTACTCTATTGCAGACTTCCCACCTCCCCCGGAAGTCTCCCGCAAATTGATGATGCTACCTCCCTGAAATGAGTTTTTGCTGGGTGGGATGTCTGCATATGCAAAATGCTGGAGGAACTCACCTGCCTATCACCACCCCCGGAGCCCTTCCTCCTAGGGTCTGCTCTCCTCTCCTATCAGATTCCTTCATCTCCAGCCCTTCATCTTTCCCACCCACCTAGTTTCACCCATCATCTTCTGGCTAGCCTTCTTCCCCTTCCCCTAGCTTTTCATCTGGGACCTTTCCCCTTCCTTTCTAGTCCTGAAGAAGGGTGTCAGCCTGAAACATTGACTGTTTGGTCATTCTTTATATTTGTACTTGATTTTTTATAAGATTACATGTGAAAAGTGCACTGAAAATAATAAAGATTATTAAATGTGTAATTATCCATTATAATTATACGTGACTGTATTGGACTTTATTCCCTACAGTGTAGGAGAATGAAAGGAGATTTGATAAATGTATACAAAATTATGAGGGTATGAATAGGACCAATGCAAGCAGGCTTTTTCCACTAAGGTTGGATGAAACTGGAAAAAGAGGTCATGGATTAAGGGTGAAAGGTGAAATATCTAAGAGGAAGATGGGGGAGCTTCTTCACTCAGAGGGTAGTGAGAGTGTAGAACGAGCTGCCAGTAGAAGTGATGGATGCGGGTTCGATTTCAACAATTAAGGGAAATTTGGATAGGTACATGGACGGTAGAGGCATGCAGGACTATAGTCCAGGTGCAGATCGATGGGTTGAGGCAGATTAATAGTTCAGCACGGACTAGATGGGCCAAAGGGCATGCTTCTAGACTGTAGTGTTTATAACTCTACAGCAAACTTCCATTTACCTGATGTGTTCTGGTCTTTGGTGGTCCAAACTAGTAGCTTTCCAAACCATTACATATTAAACTTCTAATTCTGTCTTTCTTTTAAGATGCTACATAGAAAAATAATACAGTTCCCAATGAATCATAAACGCAAGAGGTTCTGCAAATGTTAGAAGTCCAAAGCAACAAACACAGAATGTTGGAGGAACTCAGCAGATCAGGCAGCATCCAATTGAAATGAATGAATAGTCAATAGTTCAGGCTGAGGCCCTTCAAGTCCTGCTAAAGGTCTCGGCCCAAAACGTTGATTGTTTATCCATTTTCCAGTGAACCTAGTAAGTTTAAAGGGAGCATGGAAAACAAGGCCCTAGCAAGTTTCAAGGAAGTTTGGGAGGGAGAACCAGAAGTGTTTCAAGAGAGTATACCAAGTGCATTTTAAACAAAGGTGTGAATTCAGGCCCTGGTGTATAAAAGGAACAGTAGCCACAGGGTGAGAAAGGGAGTGCAGGAACTGAGTTCCCAGTGTGTGAAACAGAGCAGAGGAATCAGCATTAGATGAGCCTAATGCCAACACAGGGTCACTTCTGAATTGTTGGATATTACAGTTTTTGGATAACATTGTTACAGTTTAACCATAAAATTAACTTTGGCTCACCTTATTGCATCAAACAGCTGACTAGAGAAGAAAATGGCAAAATGATAGACTTTTCAGGACAATTCTGAAAAACAGGGCCCCCTCTCCCCGCTGCACAGTTTTACTTGGCATGAGTGCACAATCATTTGGTTGTCATGGGACTTTAGATTCCTGCCTATGAAATCCCATGGTTTTCTGCCAATTAATTTTAATTCTTAGATAATCATAAGAATCTCGTACTCATATTCTAGATACGTCTTTCTGGCAAGTAAAGCTCCCTGCTCAGAGAGCACTTTGTAAAATTACGACAATTACTTAATCTTTGTGATGCCTTAAAGCATTTTTGACAGGGAACATTTTATGTGACAGATTTTGGAATAGTAACAAAAATAAAAGATTCCAATTGTCCTCTGTTTTGTATCTGATAAGCCAGAAGCATGCTCTTTCTCTCAAGCCTTCTGCATCATCTCCTTGGTATTCCATGTGCCCACTCCCCAAGTTCATCCCTTTATTCACATGAGACAGACTCTCTTCCATTCTTTTGAAATTCTCCCCAAAACATATCTGTTTCCATTTCTGAATTAATTATTGTTATATCTATATCTCCTAATTAGGATGAGAATGTCCTTGAGACCTTGTGAGAAAAGGAAAGGGTTCACTAAGCAAATTGACAAAATTTTATGGCAGAAGTCTGAGCACCAGAACCTTCAAACAGATACCAGGACCGTGTTTTACTGGTGTTGAAAAACACACCAAACCCCATGCACAGCCAGAATTTCAGCCTCAGCACACATTCCTCTCCAGGCTACCATCCATCTTGAGGTTTGTGCATTTGCAGTCACTGTAGATCAGGGTTGTTGATGTTCATCGCCCAGACAATATTCACATCCTGAGGGCACACACTAAAACGAACATCAACCATTAAGAAAGGTTATCAACACAGTGAGAAATGCTGCCTGCTCTACTGAAATATAGCAATCTTCCAGTGGAAGGAGCTATTCATTCCCAAATGTTGCAGAATGGCAGAGACGCAGAATAATGAGGGTTCAGCTAAGGTTTAGTTCAGCTATTGTAAAGACCACTGTGCCAAAACGTGAAGAAATTTGACGTCATGCTGATGTGTAATTCAAATTTTGTAAGCAAATAGCATGAGTTGACTTAGACTGATAACAGTGATATTTTATGACGTTTGCAAATGTTATGAATGAAGTATGCTTTTGGAAAAAAAATCACTATATCTTAGATCAATGTTATCATTTCTCCCAGCAGATTCTCCACACAACTGCCACTGCCTTCCCTCCTTCACCATGATCAGACTCCTTTTGGTTATTTCCCCTTCCTGCCCTTGTATCCTATCCTCACCCTCCTCACCCGAGTGCGAAACCTCACGTCTGCTGACCTTCCTGGGGATGCCAGTGTCCACAGCTTCTCATCTGCTGATCACGTGGCCGAATGCCAATACCAGGTCAGCCTCAATGTTTTAACTTTCCGCAGCAGGGATCTTTCTTCCTGGAAACTATGCTTTCAATCTTGCACTTAAATCAGAGGTTCCCAATCTGGGGTCCATGGAGCCTTTGCTTAACGGTATTGCTCCATGGCATAAAAAAGTTAACTGACTTAAATCCTTCCACTTTTGGTTGCATAATACAATTTTAAAATCTCTTGTTATTTTTGTTCAGGATATTTTTTGATATACCACTTTTTAAAGTAATTATCACAGAAGGTAAATTATCAGAATAATTTTTAGTGTCACTAATTTATTAAAGAAGGGCATAGAGAGAAAATAAAAGTCAATTCAATACAATCATTTTTCCCCAATTGTTCATCTGCAGGCACATGGTAGGGTTTGAATAGATGGCTGCATTAGAAGCCTATGAGGACTTCTTGCACTAATGTCCAGAACAATTTGTCAAAAGTTGAAAGGATGCTTTAATTTCTGCACTTTCATTCTTGAGATTGAAAACACTGAGAGATTTATGGCCAACTTTATCAGCAATACAGAGCTGAACAATAACCCTTTTAGATATCAATGGAAACTGCTATTCTCACACTAGTTGAAACAAACGCCTTGTATGACTGTAAACCAGTATGACTGAAGTTTAACCAATCTTGTATTGTTTATTATCAGTCATCATTTGAAAATTTTAAAAAGATCATCGAACATTTGGGAGAAGTCACCTTCATAAACTCTTGTGCAGTAAATTGTGTCCTTGTTGGCATCAATAAAATACAAGTGTGGAAAGGAAGTTGGCAAAGTTGAACTAAAATGGTTTTGGCCCGAAACGTCAGCTGTACTCTTTTCTATAGATGCTGCCTGGCCTGCTGAGTTCCTCCAGCATTTTGTGTGTGTTGCTCGGATTTCCAGCATCTGCAGATTTTCTCTTGTTTAACATCTATATACTACTAAAACTCTCATGCTCTGTCTTCTTCTTATGCCTGGCATGATGTCGACTGCACCTCTTCCTAGAGATGCTGCCTGGCCTGCTGCGTTCACCAGCAACTTTTATGTGTGTTGCTTGAATTTCCAGCATCTGCAGAGTTCCTGTTGTACGCTCTGTCTATCTGTTTGTCGCCTCCAAATAGCGCAAATGGTGCATTATAGCGGCATTTTTTTTGGCTAAGTCAAACTCAAATGCGCTAACTTACAGAATGCAGGCAAAATTCAGTGTTATATATTCGTATAAAATTGCTCATTCACCAAAATTCAACAGGCTGGTTTTCACCCGAGACCCGATCTGCCATCATGGAAATCGGGACGCCACAGCCCGACACATGATGCGCATGGCCAGCCTCCGCATCGACACCTACCAGAGCAAAAGGGCAGGGCAGCTCTATTTCGAGGGCACAAAATACTTTGCAGCTGCTGGGGTCAAAGTAACACTCACATACGCTGGAGGAACTCAGCAGGTCAGGCAGCATCTGTGGAAACGATCAGTCAACGTTTCGGGCTCTCTGACCTGCTGAATTCCTCCAGTACTGAAGAGGGAGGGGGCAGGGGCCCTATAAAGAAGGTGGGGGGAGGGTGGGAAGGAGAAGGCTGGTAGGTGCCAGGTGAAAAACCAGTAAGGGGAAAGATCAAGGGGTGGGGGAGGGGAAGCAGGGAGACGATAGGCAGGAAAGGTGAAGAAGGAATAGGGGAAAGCACAATGGGTAGTAGAAGGAGGCGGAACCATGAGGGAGGTGGTAGGCAGCTGGGGGAGGGGGCAGAGTGAAACTGGAATGGGGGAAGGGAGGGGGAGGGATACTGGGATGGGGAAGGGAGGGGGAGGGATTTCGAGAGGTCACATTCTGCTAATCACCATCAGCAGGTGCAGGATTGGGACAGACCTAACTGCCACCCATCGATAAGAGATAATTAAATCTTATTGAAACAGCGGGAGGAGAGAGAGCAGCGTGCCGCGCGTGCGCAGCCCTCCGGTGAAAAATTATATTGTATCCGTTAAATAGGGGCCGTGGACAATTCTGATTTGATGAAGACGGTCGTGAAAGCACAGAGGAACATCTGGAAACATTTCTGAAATGCTCGTTCGTTGCTGTCGTTACTGCGCCGTCGGGAATCTTTCGGAGGGAAGGCCTCAAAATCTCCAGCTTTGCCTGCTGCTGGCGACTAAGGAGGTCGAATCGATTGGATAGAGATGGCGCTCAGTACTCGGTGTCGGAGAGCTGATCAGAGCTCGAAGTTTTCCGATGACTCAGAGTCAGACCGTGGTCGGGTATGGCAGGAAGAGTTTTTCTTCCTTCTCCCGTCTCCATGAGATGTGGGACATTTGAGAGACTTTGAACTTCTACTGTGCTCATGGACTTCTTCATCAAGTTATGGTATTGTTGCACTCTTGTAACTATATGTTATAATTATGTGGTTTTGTTAGTTTTTTTCAGTCTTGGTCTATCCTGTGTTTTGTGATATCACACCAGGGGAAATATTGGCAACACATATCAAAGTTGCTGGTGAACGCAGCTGGCCAGGCAGCATCTCTAGGAAGAGGTATAGTCGACATTTCAGGCCGAGACCCTTCGTCAGGACTAACTGAAGGAAGAGTTAGTAAGAGATTTAAGAGAGTTAGTCCTGACGAAGGGTCTCGGCCTGAAACGTCGACTGTACCTCTTCCTAGAGATGCTGCCTGGCCTGCTGCGTTCACCAGCAACTTTGATGTGTGTTGCTTGAATTTCCAGCATCTGCAGAATTCCTGTTGTTTGGAGGAAATATTGTATCATTTCTTAATGCATGCATTACGAAATGACAATAAAAGAGGACTACGTGTCTTCATAATCTAATGACATACTTCGAGACACCCATAAAACCCTTTGCTGCAGTCAAAGGACAGAAGTGACTATATCACGTCCATTTAGGAGAGTGCCAACCACATCATCAAGAAACAACAGCAGCTTGGAGGCTTTGGTGTTACTGCTTCCTATCTTCTATCAAGCATTAGGGTAAAAATATATGGATAGCCTAATTGTGCCGAGTGGAAAGAGAAGGGGGACATTATGGTCAAGAGGTGACACCAAACATCGTCAGGAAGTGGCAAGGAGAAGGAGAGAACAACAATCGGATGAGGCCAGGGCCGCACGACTCCAGGATCAAAGCGTTAGGACAAAAAAGATGACAGAACACGAGACAGAGGAGGACAGGCATGCACGTCTCCAAATGACAACAATAGGCACAGACGGAGGAGAGAACAAGAATCTGATCAGGCCAGGGCCACATGACTCCAAGATCAGAGAGGAAGAACAAATGGTAGAAGAGACGAAGAGACGAAGGGTGAAAGGGCTGCGTGTCTCCAGAATGACAAAAACAGGCAGAGAAGGAGGAGAGAGGAAGAGACAGAGGTGCCTGGTGGTAGGACAGCACATTCATGATTCCAAATACCCCTCAAAGTCAATGAGGATGCCCTTTGTAACATCGATAAAAACACCAATACTGCAAATTTACTCCAAAATGCGAAGCTTATTATCTGGGATGAATGCCCCATGATTAGGAGGGAGAGCTTTGAAGCCGTGGACCGCACTCTTTGTGATGTATGCGGCAAGAATGAGGCCTTCAGGGGTATTTTAACCATTTGCTGTCTTCTAACAGTTGTGAAACGCGGAAATGATGCTGATGTGGAGAATTCACGCATTAGAAAATCATACTAATGGAGAAGCTTCATCAAGTTTCAACTGAAGAGAAACATGCAATTGAGTGAGGGAGAAGGACGATATTCTCAGTTCTTATTGGATGTTGGAGAAGACAAGATTGAGAAAAATGAAAACGATGAAATCAAATTACCTGAAGATATGATTCTGCCAGCAACAACTATGGAAGGATGCATTGATTTCATCTACCCAACATTCCACAATCCTGCAGAACTCTTCTCGAGGAATTCTATCTTGGTTCCTCTTAATGAAATGATGTGAAAAATAAACTTCACATGCATTAGACACTTCCCTGGAATCATGAAAGAATACTGCTCCTTCAATGCCGTAAGTGAAGGAGCTAACGCCACTCATTTTCCTACAGAATTCCTGGATTCCGTCAAGCTCTCTAGATTGCCACCACATAAACTGGAATTGAACAGGGGATCTCCCATCATTTCAATGAGGAACTTGGATCCACCAAGGCTTTGCAATGGAACGCGAATGATGATGGAAGAACTGCACGACAATCTCATCGTAGCAATGATAAATATTGGTGCATTCAAAAATGACCCTTCTCAATTTATCAGAAGGGGAAGATGTCCCTCTTCAGCGGAGCCAGTTCCCGATACAGTCACGCTTTGCAATGACTATACATAGGGCGCAAGGCCAAACTATGGAGAATGTGTTGATTTATCTGGAGAAACCGGTACTCCCGCATGGTCAGCTGTATGTGGCCTTAAGCCAGGGAAGAAGAAATGAAAATGTTAGAGCATTCCTGAAGGGCGGCAGATCAACCAGAAATGTGGTCATAAAAAGTGTCCTTTGTTAAACAAGGAGGAACAATATTTGTCTTGCTGCGCGTCTTTCTTCTTTAATAGATTGAGTTCTTCTTCTTTAATTTCCAAAGCACATCACATCACACTGCACTACCTTTCTCTCAAAAGGTGCCCCAACGGGTCACCCAGTTGTCTAGTTCTAAACCCTTTCCTTTATCTAGGAACGTACAAAATTCTGAGCGAACGTGATAGGCTGGATGTAGGGAGGCTGTCGCCCCTGACTGATGAGTTTGGCAGCAGGAGTTGATAGTCTCACAGGATAAGACATTTACAATTAAGATGAGTACAAATTTCTCAATTCAGAGGTGGAGAACTTGTGAGAATCTGAACTACAGCAGGATGTGAAGAGCAGATCATTAAACACATTAAAAGAGGTGGAGAATCATAAACATGAGAAAGTCTGCAGATACTGGAAATCCAAAGCAACACAAACACACACAATACTGGAGGAACTCGGCAGGTCAGAGAGCATCTATGGAAAAGAATAAGCAATCGATATATCAGGCCAAGACCCTTCTTCAGGACTGGAAATGGAGGAAGAAGATTCTGGAATTCAAAGGAGGGGAGGGGAAAGAGGATAGTTAGAAAGTGGGTGGAAAAGATAAAAGGCTGGAGAGGAAGCCAGGTGGGTGGGAAAGAGAAAAGGCTGGAGAGGAAGAAATCTGATAGTAGAGGAGACTGGATCATGGGAGAAAGGAAAGGAGGAGGGGACCCAGCAGGAAGCCTTGGCCAGAAACATTGACCATTCACTTCTCTCTGCAGACAGTGCCTGACTTATGGAGGTAGAGGAATTTCAGGATACCAAAGCCATTAAGCAGTATGGGGAAAGACTATGAACATGGTACCAAGATTGAGAATTAGCCATAGCTCACTATATTAAGATTGGTCAGGACTGGCATCTATTGATGCATAGTTAAAGGCTGAGGTTGAGTTGAAGATCAAAGCATTCAATTCGAGGAGAATGCAATTTCTTCTTTGCACTGGGTGGGGATATAGTCAGGTGAAACACACTGAAACAAGAGGCAGGTTTATACTAAATATGAAGAGGGGTGTGTCCCTTCTGAGTGGAAACGGAAGATGCCACTGGCAGGGAAAAGGTAGACAAATTAAACAGAGGGAGACAAATCATATTCAATAAATTGTATCGAATAGGTAGGGCAGACATCCCACCCTGCAAAAACTCATTTCAGGGAGGTAGTACCATCAATTTGCGGGAGACTCCCGGAACTTCTGGGACAGGTGGGATGTTTGCAATAGAGTAGCTCCTTAGCAGCTAGCCAGCTAGTTTAAATAACGTTAGCTATGCTAATGAACGAATGACACCTGTTAAACTCACCTCAACATGTCTTTTACATTTTAACCCACCATGGGCAATAGAAAAGTCACTGTTGCAGACAGTGCAGCGGCAACACTGTCATTATTTTGACCCCTATTAGGCAGGGGTACACTTTAGGGTAGTCTGGGGTGACGTACATTTTATATTTTCTTTTTTTGGAACACTCTCCCATGGCGCGCTCTCGCTCGCTCTCTCTCTCTCTCTCGTGGTCGCTCTCGCTTGCTTTCTCTCTCATTCTCTCGCTCGCGCGCTCTCGCTTGCTTTCTCTCTCTCTCTTGCTCGCGCGCTCTCTCTTGCTTGCTCTCACTCTCTCTGCACGCGCTCCCTCTCGTGGTCATTCTCGCGCTTTCTCTTTTGCTTTCTCTCTCGCGCTCTCTCGCTCACTCTCAAAAAAATTGATTTCCACGATATTGTATATAATTTGTGGGTATCAGGGAGCCACTATTAATATGCAGGAGACTCCCGGAACTTCTGGGAGAGGTGGAATGTCTGGGCAGGGATACAGCTGAAAAAAACAACAACTTACTCAACTCAGCACCTAGCATTGCCAGCCAGGGCTGAATAGCAATCAATTATCTACAAAGTTCAATGCAAATCAGAGGATATATAGTTCAAATATTTTATTTGGCTAGAAAAATCGCACTCTGAGCACTCATTTTAGATTCTGGCATCAATAATGCACATCATGGCGAGTAGGAGGCATAAAGGAGTGAAATATAATGGCGTTGCAACAACAACTTCAAACTCACCATCAGGACCAACAAACTGACTGAACTTCAGCAAGGGGAAGCCAGGAGATGACACACCAGTCATCACTGGGGGGTCAGCAGTGGAAAGAGTATGCAGCTTCACGCTCCTGGGTGTCAACAGCTCAGAGGATCTATTCTGGACCCAGCACATCATGAAGAAGTGTTGTCAGCGACTCAACTCATTGTGATTGGGAGCAAAGTTGATATGTCACCAAAGACTTTTGCAAATTTATATAGGGCCACGACGGAGAGCATGCTGACACATTGTTAGGTGTCGTGGCTTGAAGGACTGTAAGAGCCTAGTCTGTGAGATGTGAGTGAGTGAGTGAGTGAGAGAGAGTGAGAGAGAGTGAGAGAGAGAGAGAGACAGACAGAGACAGAGAGACAGCACCAACTGTCACAATTCTGATCCCTAGTAATATAGACTGTGCAGGAAATACTGGAAAGACATGCATCTTTTAATTTAAATAGATGTTTTTGAGAGGTGATCTTACTGAACAAATTCTTAAACTATCAGTCCTCCTTTGAAAACTATAGCCTGAAATATTCCATTCCAGTAAAGTAAAATGAACTTTGCAAGATGCAAATAAACATCAGTAATTTCATTAACTTAGTTTACTGAGAAAGGTATGAAAGAGATCTCATTTAAAAGTAATACATTTCTATGAATAAGTTAACGTCACCAAAACAAATGCTGTTATTAGATAGATTCTACATAAATAAATATTTATCACTGAAACCTGTCACTGCCTTACCTGAACTGGCATTCTCCTCTCCAGATTCACCAGAACCTCTGTTCTCCAACTGACTGCCATTTAAACTGTAATTACTTGCCTCCAATGAATTCAAAGTGGAATCTGTTAGGGAAAAAAAAATACTGGTTTCCAAATTCTATGAATTCTAACCAACGTAAAATAGCAGGTGATCACTTAAAGTGATCGCTTACAAGGTCAGTTGTCAAATAAATGCAAACTAACTGTAATCTGAAGGTCAATGTACAGTATAATCTATTAATAAAATTATTGCAGCATTAGTATTGCATTATAGGCAATAAATTCTCATGTGAATTCCTTCTGCATTCTCTTAGCACAGAAAATCAGATTTTTTTATGAATTTGAAATACCCTGATGATGCAAAATAGCGTAATATACAAATCAAAGACAGCCGTGCAAAAGACTTAAGCATATATATTTATAGCTAGATGTTTATGACTTTTGCAGAGAACTGTATTAATTTTATGTATAACACTGTAGTGCTGCCACAAAAAAATAACAACTTTCATGAGATATGTGAGTGATGACAAATTCTGATATGGGTCTCTATTGCAGACTGAGGGTGGGATGGGAGCCGGGGGGAGAAATCATGGTTGGGAAAAGGGGAAGCGAGATGTTAGGGAGTGGGAAGCACCAGAGACACATTCTGTAATGTTCAATAAACAATTGTTTGGAATCAAATGCCCTTGCCTGGTGTTTCAGGGCTGGGTGTGTCGCTCCCCGCACCTGTCCCTCTTTCTCTGCACCTGTCCCACACCTCTCCCATGGCACTCCACGCTAGCCAGTCCCTACATCTTTTTCTCCCACCAGATTTGCATCTCGCTCTCCACTCCACGTTGGCAAATACAGTACATGGATGCCATTGTAACCACTGAACCCGGATTACAGGCAGGTTCTGTACTTCTTTAAGGCAGGGAGTCTGACAAGGTAGTTCAAATACATAACAAAAGTTTATTAACAAATATCAGTTTTGTTAAAAACACTGCAGGACCTACACCATCCTGCAATGTACAAAGGGAGCAGCATAAGTAACACACCTCACGCGGGTACAGACGGTGACAAGAATAAATCAACCAAGAGGATCAGCAATGTTGCCACTTGCCTCCCCTTCTGGACTAGACAATGGCCTAAGTATGTGTGGGGGCATACTTTTAAGGTCACCTCCTGGGGAGCAAGGTCCCAGGCTACCTTCCCTCCTGTCAGGAGCAAAAGGCATAATTCTCTGTACTACCTGGTTATACTATTAAGAATACTAAAAGCTAAAAACTCTCATGTACCGACACTTCACCTTTCTCAAGAGAAAAAGTTGCAATATTGCAACTCCAAGCCTGGAAGTATTTCAAATGCTGAGTTTAATATATGGTAAGATGAAGATTGTTGTGTATAGTTTTTTGCTAAGGCCATTGGCGCTGATTTCTATCATGCATAAGGTCCAATTATCAAGTATGCCTGAACAAGCGTTGTAAATTGTTCCTACAAAGTCTTATCTTCTGGTAGTTCCAGAATGAAGAACTTGTTGTGGGATTCAATGTGGTAAATGGAAGCAAGGATTAGATCAAAATGATGAAGAGCCACTCAAGTCAATGGATCAGCCCATGGTCTTCACAGGAGAACATGAGATGTTGGACTGAAGGCTCTGGCATTCACATATATTGAGTAGAAAAGTGATCAGCCATGTTAAGGATGAGGTGAGGGAAAGGGGTGTAATATTCAGTGAATACTAGTGGTGATAAGCTTCCACTGCCTATTAAGTTCTCCCAATGGTGTGCTTCTCAAATAGCTTCTGACAACCAAGTCCACCTCCTGGCCTTCGCATGTGGCTTAGCTCCTAAGCCCAGTGGAACCATTTCTACTGACAAGAGAAGGGACAAAGACAGGTAACTGGTGCCATAAAACCAGTCACTTCAGGTAGATGAAGCTCGTCAGCCACGGTTGGCAGCTCACCTAGGAGAAGGAAAAATCTGATCTCAAACCTCCGCTACCTTACGGCTATACCCACTCATGGGGAAGGCTTCAGGAGTAAACCCTGGGGGAGAAGTCCTGAGCTAAAGTCCACAAAGCAGTCCTACGCTAAGGAAACCCACGTGGTCATGGGGAGAACGTACAAAATCCTTACAGACGGCAGTGGAAACCAAACCTGCGTTGCTGGTACTATAAAAAGCATTGTATTAACTACTATGCTGTTGTGCAGGCCCATCATCTCAAAGTCACTGCACAACAGCATTAAACAATTAGGCCTACACAGCAATACGTATATAAATCTCCAGAAAGTCACAATACTAAACATCACTAGGATAGTCTGGAAGTTCCTAGCAATTGAGAAATGAGTGTGCTTGGCTATGCCTGTACCTCAGGTTTTCCCAGCTTGAGCCCAGAAAAATATAAAAATAATAAAATGCTTTGTTGTGCTCACTAATGACTGAATACCACATATATTCCATTACATTTAATTATCGGTAGAGTTAGGATGACTATTCAATGAAGTGAAAAAGTGTATGTGGAGTGACAGCGATAGAAAATGGATGTTCCTAACATTTAAAAAAAAATGGTTATGGACTGTTCTCTTGACGGAAACACATGTAACCCAGGGACTACCTACACTATTAATTACATTTGATGACACAAAGAAATCAGTCTGAAAATGTTTGCAGTCAGTAACTGCCCTCTGCTGAATTATAAATGTAATGACACTTAAAACAGGTAAATAAAATGCCACCTCCTGACAGCCTGCAGCAACAGCAGACAATCATTCAAACAGAACAAATTCAATCAAAATCCTAAGTGAAGAAACGTCATTCAAATGATTACCAGTACAATATGACCTACAAGAATAAAGAAATGTTTAATAATATTGTTGGTAAGTATTGGACACTGACCTATCATTTTTTAATTTCATAATTTATATATTTCAGAATTCACGAAATATCACGTGGTGAATATTATTTCACAATTAGATATTACAAACTACAATTTTACAGTATCTGTTCTAAAATCCTTCTTATCCTCACAGCCACTTCTCAATCATACTTTCTTACAAAGATCTTTTTAATGATCTTCCCTTGCTCTCTTGTTCTGACTGCAAAGCTCATCTAATGATTAGGATACAGTTCAAAGTAGTCATTGTAAGCAGTAAATGTTTTAGATTTGATACATCAAACACTTTACATCTGACATCCATTTCTTTTTTGTTGTACTCATCCCTTGTGAATTTAGTCACAGCTGTGTGTGATGCACGATGCAATGCCTGGGGATTTACTTCACTGTTATGGTTGTCAAATATTCCCAATGTTGTATTACTTTCTTCCCTCAGTTGTGCCCCATGTAATACTCTTGACAATTTCTACAACACTCTGTTCCTGCAGATAATAAAATCATGTAATTTCGTATAAACTTTATTTTAAGGAAAATCACTTGTTTATGAATGTGATTGTTTTAGATTTATTCCCCTGATCTACACCACATTTTCGCTGTTTTTCTTTCATTTTTATTTACTACTACTTCTCCTGCTTGCAAGACTTTGTCACATAATTTGACTTCCCTCTTCCAATGGCCAGTCCCCTTTCTCCTTCCCAATGTTGGCTTTTCACCTGTGTGGTTCCACTGAGGCCTACGTTCAGCAGGTCCTAGCTCAACCCCAGGTTTGTGCAATGTAGATGGAATGGCAGGTGGGGAAGTCAGAAATTTTCGGACAACCGGGCTCATGAGGAAGACTGAGACCAAAGATGACAGTAGGCGTGTTGAAGTAAGATAGAGGAAAGGTAAAAAGAGTGGAGTAGAATGAGATTGAGAACTATGGTGCCGAAAAGATTAGAGACTTCGCAGTCAATGTCTAGCTTTGTCAGCTCTCAAAGTTGTCCAAAGTTCTGGATGTTTCTGAATGTACCTGAAATCCGATATATTTAAAAATTACTAAAATCAACAAAACAAACAAAAGCATAAAATATTATTGTAAAACCATAGTATCTAAAAATAGTAAATAATTCAACTAATTAAAACTACAAGTTACATTATATTTACCCTTCACTTTCACAAACAATGCTGCCATTCAAATAAATGTGCTCACTTTTGTTCTACCAGTACTACATTGCTTCAACTGCAATGGCCAGATTCCTGCTAGAACTCTTGGAAAATTCAACAAGTTTTTTCTTGGTGAAAACACAGTTGGAGAATTGCCAGTAATAATTTGCCAGTAAGTTAGGGACATCAGAGGTCTTGATGGGAGGTATAGATAGCCTGACACTACCTGGAAATAAATGTCAGCAGTTCAGTGTTGAACCATTATTATTTCTCAGCGATTTCCGACTCAAAACAATTAACACCATCTATTGAATTGTCTCTTTTGCTTTTTACTAGTTTCTTTCCAAAACTCTAGGACTGGACTTGAGTTCTGATGAGGGATCTTGGCCTAAAACATCAGCTGTTTATTCTTGACCTTCTGAATTCCACCAGCATTTTCTGTGTGTTGCAGAGGACTTGATCATTTCAGTTAGACCTTTGATTGTGGGCTAAATTTACACTTTGTAGTTGTTTAGAGTATCTAATTGAGATTCAGGCTTAATTATCACGTATCAAGACATGCAGTGAAATCTGTCATTTGCCTTATCAACCAACACACCCAGGGATGTTCTGTGGGTAGCCACAAATTCTGGCACCAACATAGCATGCCCACAATGTTCAACACAACACAGAAGAACACAAGCAGCAACACTAACAATGACAACAACAGAGCAGCAAACAAACACAAGAAAATCTGCAGATGCAAGAAATCCAAAGCAACACACACACCAAATGCTGGAGGGGCTCAGTATGTCAGGCAGCATCTATGGAAAAAAGTAAACAGTCAACGTTTCGGGCTGAGAAGGAGGAGGAAGATGGCAAAATAAAACAAGAGAGGAGAGGAGAAGATGGCAGTGCGACACAGCTCGCAGCGGCCACTCTGGTGGTGATGTCTGTTATTTGTCAAGTAGGGTGCCATGCACAATCCTGATTTGATGGAGACGGACGTAAGAGCACAAAGGAACATCCAGTGAAACTTCTGAAATGCCTGCTTCGCTGCTGCTGCTACTGTGTGGTCTGAAATCTCCGGAGGGGAAGGCCCCGGGTCCTCGGCTTTGCTTGTTGCTCGGTGGCCGGGGCGAGGTCGAAGCGCTCGGCAGAGGATGGTACTTGGTGCTCGGTGTCGAACGGCTGGTCAGAGGCTCCAAGTTTTCGGACGGACTCAGAGTCCGCTGCGGTCGGGTGCTTCCAATAGTGCGGCATCGGCAGGTTTGCGGCGCTTGGAGATTCATAGCAGGGAGTGTTTCTCCCTTCTACCGTCTGCATGAGATGATGAGGCATCGGGACTTTGAGACTTTTTTTTTACCGTGCCCATGGTCTGCTCTTTATCAAATTATGGTATTGCTTTGCACTGTTGTAACTATGTTATAATTATGTGGTTTTGTCAGTTTTAGTCTTGGTTTGTCCTGTGTTTCTTGTGATACCATTCTGGAGGAACATTGTATCATTTTTTAATGCATGCATTTCTAAATGACAATAAATGAGGACTGAGTGTCCTCATAATCTAAAATCTAAAAAAGTCCCTTTCCCACCCTCCTCACACACACAGACCTCCAACCTCTGGAAAGACCATCTCCAGCCCTTAAGTCCTTGGCCCCAGGCTCTCAAACTCGCAGACATCGGACCTCTGATGTTCAATTTCTGGGTCAGGCTCGCTGCTTGCAGACATTGGACCTCTGATGTTCAGTCTCTGGGCCAGACTCACTGACTTTGGTCTTCGACCTTTTGAACTTTCTACCCCCAGACTCACTGAACTCTAGATTTTGACCTTTGTCTTTACCATCTGGACTTTGCCAATCTCAGGGTATCAACCCCACGACTTACTAATCATGGGTTTGACCATTGGGCTTTCCCTGACCTGAACTCTGGAATCGCTGACCTTTGACCATGGAGCACCTTGGGCCTCACCTTCCAGACTCCCACAAGTCTCCAATCTCAGTGACCTGGAGGGTCACAGGCTCTTGCGATTCCCACCCTTACGGACCTCTGACTTGGAATTTGGCGATCTGGGAATCACTGGTCTCAGCGCCTGTCAACCTGACCCGATTTCCAGACTGCTGACCTTTGACCATAGAGTGCTCCAATCTAAACTCAGGATCCCGCCCCTGACTTTCATTCTCCTTCATTCTGTCATTAAACCTTAAACTGATCTCACGCTGCCCCTCCCCAATCAAACCTACAAATTAAAAGGGTCTGAGCCACAACATTGATGGAAATTGCAGCTTGGTGCCAACCTGAGCTGAACATTGGCTCCTGCCCCGGCTCTTCATTTATCTCTAACTGGCCCGCATCCCTGTCTCTAAACCCTACCCTGACCCTAACTCTCCCACTACCCCCAAAAGCCATCACTACAAACCTAAAAATCAACTAACTCTGAAGCACAACTTTGACAGACATTGCTGCTCACCACCATCTTGATTGGAAGTTACCAAAAAGTTATGAAAACAATTAGTCATTACATCTTCACAAATAACAAATTGTCTCCTTCGGGTACTTTCTACATTGTGAAAAATAGATTGAGGCTAAAGATAACTTGACTAAATGATATCCCATTGGTTAATTTGGTTAATTAAAAAGACCCTAATCTCATGCCAATGAGAGACAAATACAATGAGAGATATCCATTTGTATGCAAACTTGCTATACTATGCTTAATGAGTAACATCTATATAGCTTGATGAGTTATTGATTACATATTGTACAGAAATTTTAATCTTTACCTGAAAAAATAAGCTGTTCTTACCAATAAGATGATAAGTCTAATCATTAAGGATAAACAAAATGTTATCATCAAATTATTTTGAACAGTAAATAAACAAATTTCCAAGCTATTAAGTTAATTTTATACTGTTTGAATGGAAGGGGATAAGTAGGATTAATCTCAGAGAATGTAAGAGAAAGCAAGGAAATGAGTAGAATTCTTCCCATATTAATGCTACTTCAATTAGCAGAATTAACATCTCTTCAGTTTTGAAGATAATTAGTTATTCTGCTGTCTCTTTGATTGCATAAATAATTCGTTTTCATTCTGACCTTTGTGACACAAAGCCAATGACAGACAGGATGCAAAAATGAAGATTTGAATTGTGGTTACATTAATTCTACTATGGTTATTATTCTACTCTGGATTTATTGAGTATGCCTGCAAAAAATAAATGTCAGGGTTGTATGTGTACTTTGATAATAAATTTACTTTGAACTTTTGAACCTTGAATTGTGATGCTCTCTGTGTGATGCTGCATGTTCTGTCTGTGACTGTAGGTTTCCTTCTGAGGCACCCATTTCTTCCTGCATGACCTCTTCATGTGGGTTAATGACAAAAAGAATCCAAGGGGAGTCAATGTACATGTGAAAGAGAATAAGTCGCAAACGTCCTTAGGAATGAGGCTTCCGTCTGTGTTACTTTGAATGTAAGTATCTCATCATCATTGTATGCAGTGTTGTATGATGTGAGTGATCATGGCCTTCCATCCATGACCATGATTGATCTTGGCAAGTTTTTCTACAGAAGTGGCTTGCCATCGCCTTCTTCTGGGCAGTATCTTTACAACACAGATGACCCCAGCCATTATTGATACTCTGCATAGATTATCTGCCTGGCGTCAGTGGTCACATAACCAGGGCTTGTGATATCCACCAACTGCTCATATGACCATCCACCACCTGCTCCCATGGTCACGTGACCCTGCTCGACCCGGGGGAGGGGGAAGCTAAGCAGGTGTTACACCTTGCTCAAGGGTGACCTGCGGAGGGAACGAGCACCTTCTACCTCCTTTGGTAGGGATGTATCTCCGCACTGCCACCCACTGCAAGTATAGGATTTACTAAAAGAGGGAAAAAAAGCCCACTTTTAGAAGTGAAATTCAAATCACACCCCCCGAAAGCATGCTGGTAGATTAATTTGCTGATATAGATAAACCCTTCACGTGGACTAGTGGAAAAGGTCATGTGTGAAAAAGTATGAATTGAGCTACGGGAAAGTAAGGAAAAGGGGGAATGAAATCAATGGGATTGTTCACTGGGAGGCCAATGTGGATTTCATTGGCCATATGCTCCCTTCTCTGTTCTTTGGTAAAAATTACAGTTTTCAACTGTTGGTGGCTCCTTTTCTGTTCCTCTCTTAATACTGCAGCTGAAGGCAGTGTAAAAGAAACTTCAATCAGCAAAGTGGAAGTGGTTAAAGAAGCAGATGAACAACGAAGTTATCAGCAGCTATATGCAAAAGGGTGATTATATGACAACTATATCAGACACAGCCAATCAAAGCAAGTTTTCTTTGGACTTCCCATTAATATGATCTTTCCTAATACTACTGAACACTTTATATATTAATACAGCTGTGGGTAGCATGGCAGAGCGGGGATTCTGCATGTCTGCATCAAAGGAGGTGTAAGGCACTTCTTCCATTGCTAGCCTGCAGGTCACCCTTGGACAAGGTGTAACACCTGCTTATCTCCCGATCAAGGTCTCATGAAGCGTACGAGCAGCTCACAATCCTGGTAATGTGACCACTGGCACCATACAGACAGTCTCTGAAGAGTATCGATAATGGCTGGGGTCACTCGTCTTGCAAAGACGCTGCCCAGAAAGTGGCAAAGGGAAACAACTTCTGTGGAAAAATATGCCAAGAACAATCATGGTAAGACCATGAAAAGCATGTCATACAGCATGGCACATAATGAATAAACAAACAGTTGTGATAAAATACTAAATTACTTCAAAATGGATCATTATTTATCCTGGTTTAATCAATAATACTCAGAAATTCTATACCAAGGAAGTTATTTTCCCCAAGAATATATACCCAATCCTAACCACAAGAAAACAATAATCAGATATTCTTAAGCTTAGTCAGTCCTTACCACCTCCTTGTATTTGCCACAAACATTGAATTAAGGGCTCCCAATAGGAACTTATCTAGGGACTTGTACAGAATCAAGGTCACTTCAAAATATTAAATGTAGAGAACACATACAACTTCTGAACTGTAGAGACTGCCCTTACTGTAACAGTAGACTTAAATCTATAAATGGACTAAATGGAACTGCAAAACTAATAAACATCCAAGATCTCAAAGATAAAGTTGTATGCCACGTAATATAATGCAAACAAATACCTCATGAACAGTCCAAAAGGAAACGCAAAACATTTCCTTGTTTCTTTGGAGTATTACCCTTAAAGCGATAAATGAACTTAATTGTAAAGCAATGTTGACTATCAAAGTTTCAGTTTCCAGTTCACTGAATTACTGACATTAGACGTTGGCTACTGACTGTGAAACACAGCAGGGGGACTGAACATGTAGGTCACACCAAAGGAATATTGACAAGAAAAAGGCCTTGGGTGTGCAATCACTTCTGTAAGGTGAATTTGTAAGGTTCAGCAGAGTTATTACCCCTTAACCATCAGGTTCTTGAACCAGTGGGGGATAACTTCACTCAACTTCACTTGTCCCTTCATTGAAATGTTCCCAAAAACTTTCCAGGACTCTTCATCTCGTGTTCTGGATATTTGTTATTTATTTATTTATTTATATATTTATTTATCTATCTATCATTATTTCTTTCTTTTTATATTTGCACACTTTGCTATCTTCTATTATTATTGCATTGTTGAACGCCCAAGCTGAGTAGTTTTTCATTGATTTGGTAATGGTTATTATTCTATAGATATATTGAGTATGCTCACAAGAAAATGAATCCTAGGGTTGTATTTGGTGATATATACATACTTTGATAATAAATTTACTCTGAACTGTAAATTATGCATGTCCATTGCTAAGGACATTAATTTTGCACAGTGAATAACTGAAGTATCTAGACTTGGACATCTAGAACATGAATTCAGGCAGGATGTAACACTGCCCTGCCATTTTGGACGAGGAAGAACCTCCAGTAGTATAAATTGAAGGATTATTATTATTTGTTGGCAGTTTAGCACAAAGCAACTGTTCCAAAATATGAGTAAAATACAAAATATTCAGGAAATTGCATAATGAGGAGAAAGTGCAGAATAAGCAAAAGGGAGGATGTGAAGGAGGAGTTAGGAGAATGGTAGGACATTAATAACACAAGAAGTAATTTTCTTTTCTGACCATCAGTTAGGAACCAGAATAAGTGTACGTACTTTCATGAGCACCCCCACAGTGAAATCTGTAACCTACTGCAGCCACAACTGCAACCATAGAGCAGGGTAACGTCCATGTTACCAGTGGATGCCAAGATACACCAGCAACACCAGAAGAAAGTATGTAGCTTTCCCAGGAACACAGGTTTCTCCCTGCTCCAGAATGCCATTAATTTCTGGACATGCCATACCAAAACTATCAAGAACCACAATGGCAGGCTAAAGCAAAACTATGTGAAAGTAAAATTGTAAGCAAAAGAAAAGGTTCAATGAGAATGTATTAATCCATTTTTCCACATATTTAAAATTATGCCCCTCATAAGCTTTTTAATTCATGAAATTAAAGTTTTGCAGTAGCACAAATAATATATTAGTGAATTAACAACCCTTCAGTAGACAAACACTTTCCTTTCAGTGCTACGAGTACCTTCTACTCCATGTGTGGACTAAAATATCTGACAGTGAAAATGGCAACAGCACTTACTTGGCATCAGATGATTGCTGAATCAGAAAAATCGAAGCTGGGCGTATCTGAACCATAACCCAGCAGGATGCCATCTATTCTCTGCTCTTTCATATGCCTACTAATTTCCCGTTTCTGACACTTTGTCACCTAATTTACACTAAGGAACAAATCACAATCATTAATTGACCTGTCAGTACAATTTTCCACAAGTCCATGTTTACTTCCTATCTTTCAGAGACATGCCCAAAAGCTCTTTAGAAGCCCCTGTTGCCACAATTTGTATGTATCTGCCTACTCTAGTGGTTGCCATTTCTACCTGTGTGGAATTGTTTATTGGTAAATGAAGACCATAGGATATAGGAGCAGAATTAGGCCATTTGACCCATCAAGTCTGCTCCACCATTTCATCATGGCTGATCCATTCTCCTCTCAGCCCCTGCCTTCTTCCCGTATTCCTTCATGCCCTGACTAATCAAGAATCTCTGCCTTAAATATACTCAATGACTTGGCCTCTACAGCCACCTGTGGCAATGAATTCCACAGAATTACCACTCTCTGGCTAAAGAAATTCCTCATATCCGTTCTAAATGGACATCCCTGCCTTCTGAGGCTGTGCCCTCTAGCCTTAGACTCCCCACCATATGAAACATCTTCTTCACATCCACTCTATCTAGGCCTTTCAACATTCGATAGGTTTCAGATATGAAAAGAAACAAAAGCATCAGGAGGAAATGCACATGGACAGGGGAAATATGCAAACCCTACCCAAATAGCTCTTTGGGGGAGGGGGGGGGGGTCAGGATTGAAACCAGGTTCCTTGAGCTCAGAGATAATAGTGTCAATTACAGTAGTTTTTGATAATCTATGCCAGATAACTGAGCACTAAATTCAAGGCTGATCCTCTGGTGTAGTTCTGAAGGAGTTCTGCTATATTTCAGATGAAATGTTAAACTAAGGCCTACCCTGCTCTTTCAGGTGATTATTAAGAAATAAGGGAATTATCCTAAAAGTTTGGTCAATATTTTTCTCTCAACTCATACTTCTTATAGTAATGTAATCTTGTCATTATCATCTTGGGAGATTGCAACATTGCTGTACTACAGTACATCAGTGGCTAAATTTTTTAAGTACTTCATTCACTGTCTTCATCCAAGTAATAGTTACAGCAAACTAACCTGAGTTGGAGACACTGGTTAAAATCAAAAATCACCAAAACTTTTACTGAAATTAACATAACACATACTTTAAAAAAAGCTTGAACTGTTTTCTTGGTAATGTGGATGCTGAAAATGTCTGGGATCACCTGTCTTGTAAAGACACTGCCCAGACGAAGACGAAGGCAAATCGCTTTGTAGAAAAATTGGTGAAGAACAATCATGGTCATGAGACCATGATCGCCCATGTCATAGGACATGGCACATGATGTTGATGATGATGGACACAAGAGAGACTGCAGATACTGGAAATCTAGAGCGACCCACTCAATGTGTTGAAGGAGCTCAGCAGGTCAGGCAGCATCAATGGATGGGAAAATCCAGGAAGGGTCTCAGCCCGAAACGCCAACTGTTATTTCCTGTCCATAGATGCTGCCTGACCTGCTGAGCTCCTCCAGCACATTGTGTGTGTTGCTGATGATGATGATGATGGATGCTGGAACAATATCATACCCAAGTTGTACCGATTTCCATTCCAATTAATTATACCATTTCAAATATGAATACTGCATTTTACCAACATTGGCATTGCACTGAAAGTATGAAAATAATATTTAATACTACCCTAACTTTTAATTAAGAGTAATATTTTACTAGTGAAACTCTAAGAGCATTTGTAAAAAGCTGCTAACCTCTTGGCTATCTTCCACAATGGATGTTTTGTGCAGTAGCGTATAACACATTTTTCAAGTCATCAAATGCTGCATGGATCAGCTGTGACACTGTGATCTTTGACATTTTTGATCTGGAATAGGGAACTGAGCTGAGAATCCCTTCTGCCAATGGAGCTGTTTTGGAATAAACTTTATATTTATCAGTTGTCTACTTAATGTACTATTTACTAATTGGCTGGCACAAATGATAGTAAGTGTATCCAACGAAGAGTAAATTACTCATTAACTAATAGGCAGAGGAAGCAGTGCCATACCACCTTTTCCTTCTGCATAAGATCAGAAGCGATCAGCATGCATGTGTATGCATGCATGTCCCTAATCTCAAGTTTGAAAGAACTCCAACATATTGAGATCATTTTTTTCCCTTCCTGGCACTAACAAAAATACCTGGATTCTCATGATTTTGGAAGTTTCCCTTGTGCCCATGAATGCAAACTTCCCAACACCACAATGCAATTTGCCATCCAGGACAGTCTGAGGTCCAGAATACTATCTTTCATTGCAACACACAGAAAAAGCTGGAGCAACTCAGCAGGCCAGGCAGCATCTATGGAAAAGAGTAAACAGTCAACACTTTGGGCCAAGACCCTTCATCGGATCTGATGAATGAACCATCTTTCATTGCCTGACCAGCACTGCCATGGAAGGTGGAAATGAGAGGTGGAAGAATAACATGTTAAACAGAAGAAAGTCCAGAGATGCTGGGAATCCAAACCAACATACAGAAAATGCTGGAGGAATTCAGCAGGTCAGAGAGCATCTATGGAAATGAATAAACAGTTGACATTTTAGACTGGCACTGCCATCTAAGGTGGGAATGAGAGAAGGAAGTATAATATTTTGCAGCTTTTCAAAAGGCTGAGCCAATTAATGGGCAATATCACTTTTCAGTAAGGCGACAGAGAGAGTAGTAACTTCATGGGTGGCAGCAGCTGGAAGAGCTATATTGTGAAACAGTTGTTTAATTATGTCTGTAAATTCCCACACCTTATAATGTTCTCTTTTACATTCAAGCCAAACATTATCAGCCACCAGCTGATTGTTAATATTTACAATTTATTTCTCACGTTCAGTCAAGAGCAGAGTGATAGAAACTCAGTAAGGTGAAAAATTAATAGTGGAAAATAAATTTGGGACATACTTGATAAATACTTTGGACTTCAATAATCTGAATTCTTGCACCAACTAATGAGATAATTCTCTCCAAGTATAATATGGTTCATCCAAATGTAACAGTCCCTATAGCGTAGTGTCAAAAAATCTGAGCAAGCGTCTTTTCAAATATCATCTTAAGAAATTATTAGCGCCATTAATTTCTCCATGATGATTACATTACTGGTTATAGACTATTATTAATTATTTTTTGTGAGTAGCTTGTTGCAAGAAATGCTAGATTAAGTGATTTATTTAATGGTAACTGTTAATGAGAAACTCAAATTATTTTAATTGTTCTGTGATTTACAAACATGAGACTATTATAACAGATTTGAAAGTGTAGTGGGAATTCTCTGCTAATGATTGGCACTCTCACATTTCAAAATGCAGAAGGAGCAGTAAGCATAATTCTTTTAGATCTTGGGTACCCAACCCACGGACTCCTCGGTCAATAGCAGGGATCCATGATGTAAAAAAGGTTGGGAACCCCTGTTTTAGATGAAGAATGTTATAAAACTTGCAAATTACAGACAGTACTATCATCCAAAACAAAGGTGGAACTCGGTAGGAAAATGAGCAGGTGTTTTGTTACATTCCTCTTTCCTCTTTTACCTTTTCACGTGATAAGATTCTTTATACCACACCCATATTGGTCAATAATTGTTTCAAATCTTCAAAACTAAAGGCTGACATCTGAGATTGCCCAATATATCCCCTCTAATATTTGCACATATGTACTTTCAGCTGAAACATTTTCAGAGCAGGAAAGCCTTTCAGCTTTACTTACTATTGGGACTCTAAACTGACATCATCAAAATCTCCATAGAACCCATAATCACTCAACAAACCTCTGAAAGAATAAATTGACTCAAAATTTAAAAAAACCTTTTGAATGAATAATCATCTAGTTGAAGCCAGCTACTCTCCAAGGGGATCACAACCCTTGCCATGGTTTGGAGGACTGCACGCCTCAATGACCCAGAGAGCTATGCTGGCTGAAGTCAGGTCTTGATGCTTTGGCTCTTGGGTAGGGTCACCTATGTCAAACAGCTCAAAGGTTAGAGGCCGGACTAAGAGTGATCTAGCAGTCCTCCAGGTTCAGGACTGGTAAAACGAAATTGTTACAGAAACAGCAATGAAGAATCCTTCCATGACTGAGTGCATCGGTGTTCCTGAGTCTCCACCTGGAACTTGCATGAATGACAGCAGTGAAAAACGAGTTACTAAGACGATGAAGGAAACCTTGAACACCACCAGAGATGGAGGATCTTCACTGCTGCCCTAAACACCAGTGGTGTAACAGGCAGTAGGCAGGCAGTTAACAGGAACTATGGTACACACATTTTGCCAATGGAGATTGATTAACAATGGCATCTGTTCCTCCTGCTTCCATCCCACTTCATTATTTTCCATTACATTCTTTTGTTGTAGCTTTCTGCAAGAAGACTAAACAAATAAAACAATTCCAGAAAATAAAAGCTCATGTTATTCTCTATAACAATGAAATTTTTGTATGAATTTGGTCCTGCAGCACAAATCACTAAATTCTACCATTATCCCAAAATCTACAGGGAAATTCTCCAGAAAATGAAGTTGCAACACCTGGCTTCTTTTGTCAACTAACTTCTACATCACAAGCTCTAAGAAATATTCTTACTTTGCAAGAAGAAATGTATTATTATTACACTGAAAAAACTGAGGAAATGTTTTCTAATACCAGGTCCACCTGAGGTTGTGAATGCCGGACTTAATGGACAGCTTGTACATATGCGACAATATTCAAAGTGGATGGGAATAGGTTTGCTGGCCACTGCAAGACTACAGGCATTTTCTACCAGGTGAAAACAGTATGTTCCCACGTGCTTTTTCTCCCCCACCACCTTGAACTGCAACAATCAGGAATTGAGTCAAGCCGAGCACAGCTGGAAGCTCTGAGCAGACTGACTCATTCACTAAGCCCGCGAGGCTGGCTCACTCTATCATCACAGCTGTTTCTGCGATCCTCTCCCACATACTGTGTTTGTTCATTTCCATCTTGCTCAGGAATGGGGCTCAGTCGTAATCTAGGGATTGCCTTTCATGCTTAACTCATTCTAAACAAAGTAAAATTAATATCCAGGAGAAAGTAAATTAGGTATCAAAATATAAATCTTAAATACAGGTTGAGCACTCCTTATCTGAAATGCTTGGGGCCAGAAGTGTTTCAGATTCAAGACTTTGTCTGGATTTTGGAATATTTGCAGCTATATAATGAGATAGCGTGGGGATGGGACCCAGGTCTAAACATAAAATCTATTTGCATTATATATACAGCTTATACGTATACCCTGAAGGTAGTTTAATATAATTATTAATAATTTTGTGCATGAAACGATAATGTGTACATTGAGCCATTGGAAAGGTAAGTTATCACTACTTTGGCCGCCCAGGTGGACAGTCAGTGGCCGTTTGGCATTGCCATCACTCCCAACTCTGAATTTATCTGCTACTGGTAAGCAGTCTTTGTCTTACACTTGTTCATCACACATTAAAAATTATTATGTACCATTAATATAATGAAAATATAATGAGTGTAAGATAACAAAAGCAGCACAGCAGCATCGTGAGAATACCTGAATCAGCTGTTGAACAACAACAAACGACAGCAGTCTTTCAGTCTCCACCTGTGATGCTGTGTTTTGACTAGTCATAGAAAAGTACCACACAGAAAGAGGCCCATCAGCCCATCTAGTCCATACTAAACCATTTAAACTGCTTACTCCCATTGACCTGCACCGGGACCATAGCTCTCCATACCCTTACCATCCATGTACCTATCCAGACCTCTCTTAAACGTTGAAATCGAGCTCACATGCACCACTTGCACTGGCAGCTCATTCCACACTCTCACCACCCTCTGAGTGAAAAGGTTTCCGCTTATCACAAACAAGAGAAAATCTGCAAATGCTGGGAGTCCAAGCCACACACACAAAATGTTGGAGGAACTCTGCAGGCCAGGCAGCATCTAAGGGAAAGAGTATAGTCGACACTTTGGGCTGAGACCATTCTTTGGGACTGGAGGAAAAAAGATGAAGAGCCAAAAGTTAGAAGGAGGGGGAAGTGAGGAAGAAACACAAGCTGGTAGGTGAAACTGGGAGGGGCGGGGGGGGTGAAGTAAAGTGTTGGAAAGTTGATTGCTAAAAGAGATACAGGGTTGGAGAAGGGGAGCCTGTTAGAAGAGGACAGAAGGTCATGGAAGAAAGAAAAGGGGAAGAACACCAGAGGGTGGTGATGGGCAGGTAAGTAGATAAGGTGAGAGAGGAAAAAGGGAATGGGGAATAGTGAGGGGGTGGGGGAGGCATTACCAGAAGTTCAAGAAATCGATGTTCATGCCATCAGATTGGAGGCTACCCAGATGGATTCCGAAAGGTCGACTGTACTCTTTTCCAATAGATGCTGCCTGGCTTGCTGAGTTCCTGCAGCACTTTGTGCGTGTTGTCTAAGTTTCCCCTTATGTTTGCTTTAGACTTTTCACCTTTCACCCATGACCTCTGTTTGTAGCCCCAACTAACCTCAGTAGAAAAGCTTGCTTGCATTTACCCCTCGTAATTTTGTATAGCTCAATCCAATCTCCTCTCAATCTTCTGCATTCCAAGGACTAAAGTCCTAAACTATTCAATCTTTCCATAACGCTCAGGTCCTCCAGCACCAGCAACATCCTTATAAATTTTCGTTGTATTTTTTCAACCTTATTTACATCTTTCCTGTAGGTAGGTGGCCAAAATTGCAAACAGTACTCCAAATTAGGCCTCGCCAATGTCTCATACAACTTCAAAATAACATTCATAACATTACACTGTATTTGTATTTTACTTTTTTTAGGTTTTATGTAAGGTATAAAAGCAAAAGAGTGAATTTAATTACAGGTAAATGGAATGAAAACTGTGAAAAAGTTGACAGTTTATTTGTAATGCAATAATGATGCTGGTCATGTTACACTTGTAGGGTAACGTAATTGGTGGAAACGTACATAATTCACAACCACCGACATTCAGTTGGGGTTCACTTTAAGAGGCTGGTCTGACGTGATGACATAATTACATGAAGTTTGGTTACGACGCTTTGTGTTCAGGGTTTGGAGTACAATAAATGAGTTGTTCTGGGTTTTCTTAAACATAAAATGCCTCTGCTGTTTTATCTGCTAAAACCTATACACTCAAACACGGGATTTTAGCTGGAGATGAAATTCAGATTTCATGCATAGTATGTTTTGTAATTTAGAAAAGCGTGATGATCTTCACTTACAACAAAAGACAACTGCATACCAAACATGACATCAGGTCTGAGAAACATAAGGCAGAGGGTCTGTCATCATTAACAGCATTGTGAAGTGAAACCTCTGAAGCAGTTGAGGGGCCTGGAAGCAGATGCTCTTGGGATGAGGAAGCACTGTGCTGGATGACTATTTTCATCTGCTTCATTAACAAGGGTTTCTGTTGTAGCAATCTTTCTTTGTTTTAATAAAATAGCGTGATTCCTTGTTCTGTTATGACTGCACGCTGCTCTAGCCCTTCAATTTCTCCGCTGCTTCGTGATCTGCAGACACTTTATCACCACAAATCTTTAAAAATTTGATGGCATGCCTTTGCTTAAATATTTGCAGCCAGCCTGCTGAATATTCACAATTACCCTCCATTTTCAGTTTTTTGTGATAGATCTTTACTTGTTACATGATCAGCATATTGGCTTATGTTCACTCCGAAGCTGATGAATCCACTCTTTCAAGGCACGAGCAAGATCTTCATGTTTCAGGGTGTGTTTTCTATTTTTCTGCATTATAAAGTATGCAGTGTTTTTCTACTTTTCATTAATTTCTGTTCATTACTTTTGGCAGAAGACCTTAACAGCTTCTCCTTCTGTTTCATAAGGTTGTAGTTGGAGGGTTGCTCCAACACCATAGTGCTCCGTGAGATGCTTCACACTCACGTTGGTCAAGTTTTTCCAACAGCTTGACTTTCTGTGGTAAAGGTAAACATAAATGCTTCCCCTTTTACCCATAGTGGTAGTCTTGGGCCTTTTTGACATTCTCAACAACATCTTCACAGCTCAGAGCAGAGAATAGGCACAAAATACATGGTAATCACTGTGACTAATGCACAAAGATCTGGTTATGATGGTTGCTGAAAACGCATTGGCGCCAACAGGGTCCCACTCATGGAATGTGAGGTCACTTCTCAGAACTGTCTGTGGTGCCTAGAAAACTGCACATCACCTGGGAACTTTCTCATCGTCAGTGCTCTAAAAAATTTTGGATTTCAGCGGTTTTCTGATTTTGGATTTTCAGATGAGGGATGCTCAACCTATATAAACTTATTTTACTAGCCTATAAAGAATATGAGGATATAAAGAATATCACATAACATGAACATTCAAAAGATAGTAAAGACCGTTCCAAAACAGTAAGTTTTTGGACCCACTAAAACTAAGGACTCATGTTCCAGAACAGGCTGCAGTCTAGACAACCTGTTCTTGTACAGTTGTAGCTTTGACATCTACAATATGTACCATAGTCAAACATTGCCAAATATGTTCAAACAGTTCACTAATGCTCCCTTTAGATTTTTTTTCGGGTCCACTCACCATCAGAGTTCATTATTGCTTTGAAATAAGGTAGACTAAAGAGCTGAATTCAATTGGTGAGAGGAAAGTGACTGCCCTTATTGTTGAAGCAGATTTAGCTTCATTAACACTTGGGCAAAATTAAGTCAATAAGGATAATGGGAAAAGTTTCTAGTGGATGGAATCATACACAGTACAAAGGAAGACAGTCATCACAGCCCCTGGATAGGGTTATTCACAATCAAAGTTCTTGGCTCTATTATCTTAAGCTGCTACATCAGTGGTCTTCCCTGGAAAATATCAAAAATGGAATTATTCATTACAAAGTTTTACTATATCCAAGCCAGCACTGTGCGTAAAACTTTTCAATTCTTTGCAAATCCAACTCCACTCAACTCAACACCATCCAGGAGAGAAAAAAAATACACTCGACTGGTTCCTCATCCACCTACTTAAATACTCACACTGTTCATCTTGAGCAAAATATGACTGTAGTGTGTAGCACCTCCAAAACGTAATGCAAAAAAAAATTCCTCAACGTCAGTTCCACTAAAACCTTGGATAACATCAGCTGGAGTCTGGAAAACTTCCTCCCATCTTATCCATAACACATCAGAAGATCTAAATGTACAACTAAGTCAAACAAGCAGGTAAATTTCACACATTTCTTCATTCCTTACCAATATCCTCCACTGAATTATGCCGGTGAGTACAGACAATCAACCTTTTATCTGTATTCATAGATGAATCCATTGTAGACATGTCTGACAGGATGCTATTGTCTCTGCTGCTGACTTGGTCATCCTCCCCATCAGAACTGGGCCCAATGTACAAGTCTTGGATTGCTTGCTCATTGCTTCCAGGAGCTAACTGGTCTGGTTTAGCATCGTCCAATTTGTTCTGCTCATTAGTTGCCAACTGACCACCAGATGGATCTTGATTTCCTTCTGTTGAATGTTAACAAATAAAAAATATAATCGTTAAAAATAAACTATAGATGCTGGAAATCTGAAATAAAACATGAAGAGCTCTAAATACTCAACAAATCAAAAGCAGAGAAATTGAGTTAACATTTTAGATTGATGATCTTTCATAGGAACTATCAAGAACTAGAAATCAAACATATTTTGTGTTGTAAAGTGGTGGTAAACCTTAACACCGTAAGATACAGGAGTAGAATTAGGCCATTTGGCCCATCAAGCCTGCTCCGCCATTTCATTATGTCTGATCCAATCTCACTCTGAACCCAGTCTCCTGCCTTCTCCCCATATCCTTCATGCCTTGACCAATCAAGAATCTACCAATATCTGTATTAAATATACCCCATGACTCAGCCTCCACAGCCACCTGTGGCAAAGAACTCCAAAGATTCACCACTCTCTGGCCAGAGAGATTTCTCCTCATCTTCGTTCTAAAAGGACGTCCTTCTGTTCTGAGTGTGTCCGCTGGTCTTAGGACTCCCCCACCACAGGAAATATCCACTCCACCTCCACAGGTAGCCATAGATGGAGATCATGAAAAACCCAATGACGCAAGTGGTAATAGTGCTGGCCACGAATGTGGCAAATGGTTGTTCAGCAAAGGTAATTTGGCTGAAGGTGGTAATCAAAGGAGCTACATGAAACAGAAAATATAAACTAAAATGATGAATAGAAAATAAAAATAAAGATTCTGAAATGAAAGTTCTTAAAGCACTCAGTAGGAGTGGATCCCTCCGAGAGGACCTACAATCCTGTCATTCCGTTTGTAGGCTTGCATACCTCAATGACCTGGCAACCTATGCTGGCTGGAGTCAGGGCTTTTTGTTTCGGCTCTTGGTAGGGCTACCCATGCCAAACAGGTCAAAGGGTAGAGGCCAGACGAAGGGTAGTGGTCCACCGGTCCTATAGGGTCGGAGGTTCAGCTCAGGGCTAACAACGCTGACTGGTAAAACAAAATTGGAATGGAAATGGCAATAAAGAATCCTTTGACATCTGAGTATGACTGTATTCCTGAGTCTCCATCAGGGACTTGCATGACTGACAGTAATGAAAACGAGAAGAACCTACTGACATGATGAAAGAAGCTCTGAACACCGCCAAAGATGGAGGACATTCACTGCTGCCGTAAATGCCAGCAGCGTAACATGCAGTAAGTAAGTAAGGTAAGGAATGGCATTAACTACTGTAAGGAAAAGTTAATGTCTTGACTTTAGATCTTTAGATCTGGTGCAAGCTGGAAAGATAGAATTCATTGTTGAGCCCTGAGGACTGTAATGGGTCTGTTTGAAAGATAACTTGCTCTTCCACAAGCTGTCAATAAGAACTGCTGAAATAGTGTTGATTACCAAAAGACAGAGAAATGGGAATGTAAATGGGATGGAGAATTAAAGTAACACACACTAGATCAGGGGTTCCCAAGCTGGGATCAACAGACCCCTGGCTTAATGGTACTGGTCCATGGCGTAAAAAAAGGTTGGAAACTCCTGATCTAGATGATAAGGTTACATTTGCAGACTGAACGCAAGTGTTCTACAAAGTCCTTAGATTCTCTTGAGCAGAGGAAACACCAAATGCAATATACTAAACTGGAAAAGCACAAGTGATTCCTCACTTCATCTGCAAGGAGAGTCTGGGTTGCACTACCATCACTGTGTAACAGTTACCCAAGAACAATATAATTCAGCTCATTTCCCCTTCCTCCCTTTTATGGCATAAGCAGAATGTATTCCCAGACAAGAATGGGCAATGATACTTGATAGGGCAGTGTATAACAACAAAACTTCATCATAAGAATTAAGAATGAGTTACTCAAATGTTTTATCATTGTAAAATGCATGGCCAAGACAGGTAGGCAGACTAAAAATTCTTTCAGATTCGGATTCTCAAGAAATAGCAAAAATAAGTACTAACAAGTTTTGTGTATCTGTATAGGATGTCTTCAAAATTATACGTATAAACCCTATATATTGTAATTTATTTTAGTCCTATGCTTTTATAGTTTAAACACGCCAAACTTTCGGGCAGATGAGGCTCACCAGCCGTGGTTGTCAGCTCACTTAGGAGAACAAAAACTCTGATCTCAAACCTCCACTGCCTTGCAGCTGTATCCGCCCATGGGGAAGGCTTTGAGAGTAAACCCTGAGGGAAAAATCCACAGGTGGAATCCCTAAGGCAGTGTTGAGTTCAACACTGACTGTCAACTCCTGTGATGCTGCTGGTGCCAGACTGTATCGGTCTCTGCCATTCTTTTGGGTTAATCAGATGCATGAAGAAGGGGAGCTCGCTTTCCATATTGTACTGCCCAGGCTTGCATATCTTGACAGCTGGAACACAACATCCATGGTTGACCCTGGCCGACGGAGGCCTCCTCATACCAACATTCAGTAAGATGATATCCGTATCTAAATTTCATCTAGGAAACATGATTTTCTGATGTATGCAATGTGCCCTTTGATTCTGTTGTTACTTCACAGGTTACATTTGTAGATGTTAAATGGCAGTAGGAATTTTGGCATTTGAAGGACAAGAGTTTGTTTGAAACTATAAGACATAGGAGCAGAATTAGGCCATTTGGCCCATTTAAGCTTCAAATAAGGAAGATGCTATTCTGTTGCTCTCTTCTTTGACAAAGCTAACAATGTTCCTATTACATTCACACTGGCAGCACAATCTATGACTCACAACTTGATCCTAGAAAAATATATAGTTTGGTTTTCACCCTTTCATGGAATACTTAAATATCTCTGTGTTTAATGATAACACAATTCAACTCCTTTGTAAAAGTAACAAAGTTGGTCAAAAATCCAATGCAGTAGTGCCAGGATGCTTTACTACCAGAACTAAGCACTAAAAGGGAACTTATGTGATTCCCCAGGGGACTTCACCCTTTGCTGCACTACTTCCTATAATTTGGTGTTCTCGACCACACGGAATTTTCATGTTTATCCCCGTATCTATGTGGGTTTCCTCAGGATGATCAAATTTCCTTCCCAATCCCAATGCCCAATCCCCAGGACATGCTACCCAATTCCCAGGACTGGCTACTATAAATTAATTCCTTCTTTAGGTAAGTGCAAAAGGATCAAAAGGGGATTTTAAAGTTCAAAAAGTTCGAAGTTAATTTATTATCAAAGTACATATTTGTCACCATATACAACACTGACTGGGCACGTGGCCAAGTGGTTAAGGCATTGGGCTAGTGCCCTGAAGGTCGTGAGTTCGAGCCCCAGCCGAGGCAACGTGTTGTGTCACTTAATCACACATTGCTCTGCGATGACACTGGTGCCAAGCTGTATGGGTCCTAATGCCCTTCCCTTGGACAACATTGGTGTCGTGGAGAGGGGAGACTTGCAGCATGGGCAACTGCTGGTCTTCCATACAACCTTGCCCAGGCCTGCGCCCTGGAGAGTGAAGACTTTCCAGGTGCAGATCCATGGTCTCGCAAGACTAACGGATGCCTTTACTTATACAACACTGAGATTCATTTTCTTGTGGGCATACTCAATAAATCCATAGAATAATAATGATAATCGAATCAATGATAGACCACAGCAACATGGGCATTCAGCCGGTATGCAAGACAACAAACTGCAAATACAGAAAGAAAGAAATAATAATTATAAATAAATAAGCAATAAATATCGAGAACATGAGATGAAGAGTTCTTGAAAGTGAGCACATTTCAAAGATGAGGCAAGTGAAGCTCAGTGAAGTTATCCCCTTTGTGTTTAAGAGCCTGACAGTTGAGGGGTAGTAACAGTTCCTGAACCTGGCCACATGAGTTCTCAGGATCCTGATGACCTTCTTCCTGATGCCAACAGCAAAAAGGGAGCATGGCCTTGTGGTGGGATGATAATTTCCTGCAACAACATTTCGTGTGGATGTTCTCAATGGTGGGGAGGACTTTACTGATGATGTGCCCTTTGATTTTGTTGTTACTTCACAAGTTGTATCCACTACTTTCTGTAAGGTTTTCCGTTCAAGGGCATTGATGCTTCCATAGCAGGCTGTGATGCAGCCAGCCTATATACTCGCTATTACACATCTATAGAAGTTTGTAAAGGTTTTAGATGTCATGCCGAGTCATGGCAAACTCCTAAGTGAGTAGAGGTGATGCCGTGTTTTCTTCATACTTGTACTTGTGTGCTGGGCACAGGACAGGTCCTTCGAAAAAGTAACACCGCAAATTTAAAGTTGCTGGTCCTCTCCACCTCTGATCCTCTGATGAGGATTGGCTTATGGCCCTCCGGTTTCCTTCTCCTGAAGTCAATAATCAGTTCCTTGGTTTTGCTGACACCGAGTAAGAGGAATGTAAGTATGTGGTATGTGAGAGAGAATAACTTGCAGGGAAATGGTGGATTGAAACAGACGATATTGTGCTGCTCAGGAGCATGGACTCAATGGACTAAATGACTTCTTCACAAGACCTAAGTAGGTAAGTAAATGTGTCCGTCCTTAAAGGCACTGTCCCCCAGAACTGCCACAGAGCTACCACATTCACGTTGGCTGCCAGTGAAGAGAAAGAGATTGCAGAGGAGTTAGTGACACAGCTCTCAGAGTGGGGCATGTAAATTCTTGTCTACAGGTACATGCCAGGAGGAAGACGCTAGACCTATCAAAAGAGAAGCCTGTAATTAAATTCCTATATAATGCATAAATGCTGAATGAAATTTCATAATCTCGCAAAAAAAGTTGAGTACGATTTACATCTGCAGAATAAAAGTCATTTGTTTTAATGCAAAGCTATAGTTCTTTAAATGAGCTGCATCCCATTAGGAAGTGAATAGACTTTGCAGCAAACCATCAAACTACTGGAGCCATAGTTATTTCTTATGTATTTAAGAGATTCAAATGGACCAGCATTACAAGAAATGGAATTTTATGCCTCATCTAGTCTCTCAAAAGTTCAAAGAAAGTTTATTATCTAAAAACATACATGTCACCATATACAACCCTGAGATTTGGTTTCTTGCAGGCATACTTAGTAAACCTAAGAACCATAATAGATCAATGAAAGACCGCACCCAACATGTCAAACAACCAATGTGCAAAAGATAACAAACTGTGCAAATACAAAACAAACAAACAAACAAATAAATAAATAAATAAGCAATAAATATCAAGAACATGAGATGAAGAGTCCTTGAAAGTGAGCCCATAGGTTGTGAGAACAGTTCAGTAATGGGGTGAGTGAGGTTACCTCCTCTGGTTCAGGAGCCAAATGGTTGAGGGGTTAAGGGGTAAAAACTGTTCCTGAACCTGGTGGTATGAGTCATGAGGTTCCTATACATTCTTCCTGATGGCAGCAGTGAGAACAGAGCATGCCCTGGATGGTTGATGCCGTCTTCTTGTGACAACGCTCCATAGAAATGTGCTCAATGGTGAGAAGGGGTTTACCTGTGATGAACTGGGCCATATCCACCAATTTTTGTGGGCTTTTCCATTCAAGAGCATTGGTATTTCTATACCAGGCCGTGATGCAACCAGCCAATATACTCTTCGCCACACATCTCTCAAAGTTTTAGGTAATAGGCCAAATCTTCTCAGACGCCTAAGGAAGCAGAGATGCTGCCGTGCTTTCTTCATAATTGCACTTATGTGCTGGGCCCAAGACACATCATCTGAAATAATAACTCCAAGGAATTTAAAGTTGCTGACCCTCTCCACCTCTCATCACCTGATGAGGACTGACTCTTGGACTTCCAGTTTTCTCCTCCTGAAGTCAATAATCAGCTCAAGGTCTTGCTGACATTGAGTAAGAGTTTGTTGTTGTGGCACCACTCAGCCAGATTTTCAATCTCCCTCCTATATGCTGATTCATCACCACTTTTGATTTGGCATATGTCAATGGTGTCATCAGCAAACTTAAATATGGCACTAGAGCTGTGCTTAGCCTCGCAGTGATAAGTGTAAAGCAAGTAGAGCAGGGGGCTAAGCACACAGCTTTATGGTGCACCTGTGCTGATGGAGATTGTGGAGAAGATGTTCTTGCCAATCCAAAATGACTAGGGTCTATAAGTGAGGAGATCAAGGATCCAATTGCACAAGGATGTATTGAGGCCAAGGTCGTGAAGCTATTGATTAGTTTTTTGAATGCTGAGCTGTAGTCGATAAACAGCATCCTGATGTATGCATTTTTACTGTCAAGACGTTCCAGGGTTGAGTGAAGAGCCAACGAAATGGCATCTGCCATGGACCTATTGCTCTAGCAGGCAAACTGGAGGAATCCAAGTTGCTTCTCAGGCAGGAATTGATATGTTTCACCACCAACCTCCCAAAATACTTCATCACAGTGAATGCAAGTGCTGCTGGACGATAGTCATTGAGGCAGGTTATCACATTCTTCATAGGCTTCTTATTCCTCAGACTGCCAAAGCGAGAGGTTAAAGGTATTGGTGACCACTCCAGCCAGTTGATTAGCACAAGCCTTTAGTACTCAGCCAGGTACTACAGTTGGGCTGTATGCTTTCTACAGGTTCACCCTCCTGAAGGAGGATCTCACATCGCCCACAAGAGATACAAATCACAGGGCTATTGGCGACTATGTGAGTTTGTGAAGGTTCCTCCATGTTTTGATGGTCAAAGCGAGCATAGCAGGCACTGAGCTCATCTGGAAGCGAAGCCCTGTTGTCACCTATGTCGCTTGGCTTCACCTTGTAGGAGGTAATAGCATTCAAGCCCAGCCACAACTGTCAAGCATCCTTCAGTGATTCAAGTTTAGAGTGGAATTGCCACTTCGACCATGGGATGGTTTTCTGGAGATCATATCTGGACCTTTTGTATCTGTCTTGCTTACCAGACCTAAATGCCACTGATCTAGTCCTTGGCAGATTGTGGTTCTTGTGGTTCATCCAGAGCTTCTGGTTGGGGAAAAATCCAAATGATTTTGTGGGGACAAACACATCCATGACTACTTTTATAAAGTCTGTGAAACTGTGGTGTATTCATTCAGATCCTCTGATGAGTCATGGAACACGGCCCAGTCCACTGATTCAAAGCAATCTCACAGCCGCTCCTGTCTCCCACAACCACCTCTTTACTGTCCATAACTCTGACCCCTTGCTCTTTAGCCTCTACCTGTATGCAGGTAGCAGAAATAGTCAAGTTATCAGATTTCCTGAAAAGTGGTCTGGGCATGGAATGGGAGGTATTCCTTATCATAGCATTTCAGTGGTCTATTGTGTTGGGACATCTGCCTGGTACTGCAGGTTATATGCTGATGGTAATTGGGCAGAGTTTTCTTCAAACAAGCCTGATTAAAGTCCCTGCCTATGATTTGAAATGCTTTGGGGTGGACTGTTTCTTGTTCGGTGATGGTAGTATTCCATATCTGGAGTGCCTGATTACCATTGGCTTTTGGCAGTATGTAAACTCCATTCAGGATCACAGAGGAGAACTCTCCTGGTAAATAGAAGAGTCAGCATTTAAATGTTATATGTTCCAAATCGAGGGAACAAGAGTACGACAAAACTGTCACATCTGAGCACAATGGAGAGTTTATCATGAAGCACAGAATCACACCTTTTGCCCTCTCTGAATCAGCAGTTAGGTCCACCCTATGTATCAAGAAGCCTTCAAGTCTTACCAATGCATCAGGAGTGTCCAGACTGCGGCATGTCTCCATGAAACACAAAACACAGCAATTCCTCATTTCCCTCCAACACAGCAATCTTGCCCTTAGGTCCTCGATCTTGTACTCCAGCAAATGCACATTTGCTAACAAGATGTGGGGTAGAGGGAGTCTCATTCCTCTGCATTTCAGCCTGGCTGGGAGTCCACCCCTCCTCCCTCTCTTCCTGCAATGGTGATATACTTTTGTCCTCTTAAATTTGTTATGTCTATACAACTACATATCAAATACTGCGCATGCGCCGGTCGTGCATGCAGCCTGGTACAGCCGTTCTGATCTATTCTTACTTTCTTCTTCTTACTTTTAACTTACGTTACTTTTTGTATTTTTTTTTCTCACAGTAACACGTCGAAGCTGCACCCTCTCTAACATGCTGGTAGAGAGAGTTTTATTTGGGTTTTTTTAAGCGCTGGAAATAGTTACATCCCGACACGTGGGACAGAAGCATGGTCGCATTGTGTATTCCAGGGACCAGCTGTTTGCACTAATGCTGGCTGGTTTAGCGAGCAGGGCGGCGGACACTCCTGCTGAAATCTGGAGGAAAACACACAGAGGATGCAGAGGGGGATCACAAAGTCGAGGAAAGAGGACCAGGTCGAGACAACAGAGACTTATGGAGAAGAGGAGTTCGGTGGGTAATACCGTTCCGGCTGACCGGAAGTGCACTGAGAGCCGTAAGCATAAAGGAGTTGGGTGCTTACTGATCTGGTTAACAACAGATGGTGCAATCCGGGTCATATTATGAACAAGGAACGTGTTTGCAGACTGAATATTGAACTTTTTACTGTTGGACTTTGGCCACATTCCACCGTGATACAACACTTGGCGGCACGGGAGGTCGTTCCTGCCTGTGGCCATCGAATGTGCAGCTCCTCCCGTGGAGGGTCAGACACCCTGAGCCAATAGACTGGTCCTGGACTTATTTTCCATCTGGCATAGTTTGTATTTTGTTGTTTAATTGTTTGTGGTTTTTGTATTGCTATATTTACGCTCTATTCTTGGTTGGTGCGGCTGTAACGAAACCAAATTTCCTTCAGGATTAATAAAGTATATCTATCTATCTACCTAGCTAAATAAATAAATAAATAAATAAAGGCATACACTTGGAGATGAAGTTAATTTGTGCATTCCCTTTGCAGAGAGAGCAACAAATCAACGCGCATGGGTAAGTTATCAGTCAATAATTAGTGCTAAGGGGAGTCATTGCACTAAAAGAAATAGATCCATATATTAGTCTTCCTCCTCTTTTAGATTAATATAACATTATACTGTATATATAACAAAACATTCTATTTACCTTTAACAGACCATGTTCAAATAAGCAAGCTTTCACAATAACCTACATGCTTGGGAATTAAATCTGCTGACTTTGGGGTAATTATTGGTGTTAAATGTCGAAATGGGGAGGCGTTCACTTGGTTGGTATTAGTGTATTTTCACGACACATGCCGATGATAATAAACCTGATTCTGTATTTTATTTTGCAAGGTCTTTTTGAAAAGTCTCTCTCTATAAGGGAGACCCATACATCCCGAGTCTGCCCTCCACTCAGCTGAAAGCTGAAGCATGGTTGATAAGCAGGAACAATCTCTCATAAATCTTTTCTTCCTGTTACACTTCCTCTTCCTCTTGTCCTTCCTCCCGCTCTCCAGATTTCAGCTCATGTAGTCCATATAGAGGCCAAGTCATTGTGTATATTTAAAGCGGAGCTTGATAGATTCTTGATTAGTACAGGTGTCAAAGATTACAGGGAGAAGGCAGGAGAATGGGTTGAGAGGGATAATAACTCAGCCATGATGGAATGGTGGAGCAAATTCGATGGGCTGAATGGCCCAATTCTGCTCCTATGCCTTGTGGTTTTATATCAGGCTCTACTCTCTGCATCAGTTTGGCATGTAGTGCAGGGTGCCCACAGACAGCTGCTATAAATAATGCCTCATCACTGGAAAACCAATACTATTTTCTACGTCTATACAAAAGCTCAAGAGGCTTGGTTGCTTGGTTAGAGAGCTCATTAGTGTGAGGAGTCAGAGGAGACATCAGGAACCTTTGCCCCCAAAGAGCCACATCATCATACAAAGCTATGCATGTGGGTGCAAACTCCCTGAAGTAAAAGCAGACATATACACTTAGTGGCCACTTTATTAGCTTACCTCCTGTACCTAATAAAGTGACCACAGAGTGTATGTTTGTGGTCTTCTGCTGCAGTAGCCCGTCCACTTCAAGATTCAATGTGTCATGTATTCAGAGAAGCTCTTCTGTACACCACTACTGTAACATGTGACTATTTGAGTTACCACTGAATTCCTGTCAGCTAAAACCACTCTGACCTCTCTCGTCAAGAAATCATTTTCACCCACAGAACTGCCACTCGACAGATGTTTTCTTTGCTTTTCGCACCTTTCTCTGCAAACTCTAGAGACTGTTGTGCATGAAAATCAAACCACCCCATCTGGCACCAACAATCATTCTATGGTCAAAGTTACTTTGGTCAGATTTCAAACCCACTATGATACCTGGTCTGAACAACAACTGAACCTCTTTAACATATTACAAATGGGCATAATATTACAGGCAGAAACATACAAGTTCAGAATTTACCTTCTGTCTCGGATTTGCAATCATTGCCAGCTAAGATATCTGCAAGATTCTCATGTCCAGTCTTTCGTAGCACTCCCAAGAAGTTGGAGAACCAGCCAGGGGGCTTCACCACTATTCTGCTCAATAACTCTCGGATTCCAGCTTGATTTCCATGTTTCGTAGTTTCACTCATAACCTACAAAGGCAAGTTTAGATCAGTGTGTTAATGAATATTTTTATAGTCTTGCAATGGTTCACACATTTTTCCCAAACTATTTGATTATTTTAATTGAGAAAGTCAGACTATGAAATACTTGATACTTGAGTCATATTTGGTTTTCACACAACCCAGAGAAGTAGACAAGATTTCAATTTAATATTTTGCCCAAAACATGACATTATTAGCATTACACTCACCAGGATTCCAATTCCTGGAACAACTTTGAAGCTACACCCTTCCAATTCAGGGCTAGATAATTACCATTGGAGACAAGCTGATTTCATAATTGGTCGCTATCTCATGTAATATAATTGTATGTGGGAACTCTGACACAGAGCTTCATGCTACTCTACCACAATTTTACTCTACCTTCTTTTGCTATATATTTCCACAAGTGCAGAGGAAGTCCTCTTTAAAATTCAAAAAAACTTTGGAGTGAGACCCTCACCGAGGAAGTTTGAGACTATTGTGTCAGGTTATACTTATAGTAAATTATGACAGCTTTTTAAATGTTTTTCATGTCTAGTAAAGTCAAGTCACTTTTTATTGTCATTTTGACCATAACTGCTGGTACAGTACACAGTAAAAACGAGACAATGTTTTTCAGGACCATGGTACTACATGGAACAATACAAAAACTACACTGAACTACATAAAACAACATAAAACTACACTAGACTACAGACCTACCCAGGACTGCATAAAGTGCACAAAACAGTGCTGGCATTACAATAAATAATAAACAAGACAATAGGCACAGTAGAGGACAGTAGGTTGGTGTCAGTCCAGGCTCTGGGTATTGAGGAGTCTGATGGCTTGGGGGAAGAAACTGTTACGTAGTCTGGTCGTGACAGCCTGAATGCTTCGGTACCTTTTGCCAGATGGCAGGAGGGAGAAGAGTTTATATGAGGGGTGCGTGGGGTCCTTCATAATGCTGTTTTCTTTACGGATGCGGTGTGTGGTGTAAATGTCTGTAATGGCAGGAAGAGAGACCCCGATAATCTTCTCAGCTGACCTCATTATCCGCTGCAGGGTCTTGTGATCTGAGATGGTGCAATTTCCGAACCAGGCAGTGATGCAGCTGCTCAGGATGCTCTCAATACAACCTCTGTAGAACGTGGTGAGGATGGGGTGTGGGAGATGGACTTTTCTCAGCCTTCGCAAAAAGTAGAGACACTGCTGGGCTTTCTTTGTTATGGAGCTGGTGTTGAGGGACCAGGTGAGATTCCCTGCCAGGTGAACACCAAGAAATTTGGTGCTGTTAACGATCTCTACAGAGGAGTCGTTGATGTTCAGCGGAGAGTGGTCGCTCCGTGTCCTCCTGAAGTCAACAATCATCTCTTTTGTTTTGCTCACATTCAGAGACAGGTTGTTGACTCTGCACCAGTCCGGACTGACTGAGGTCTCCCTAGGATCTAGAACTAGGATCCAGTTGCAGAGGGAGGTGTTCAGGCCCAGTAGGCTCAGCTTTCCAATCAGTTTCTGAGGAATGATTGTGTTGAATGCTGAACTGAAGTCTATGAACAGCATTCGAATGTACGTGTCTTTTTTTTTCCGATATAAAATCACAAGCTCAAATTCTAAATGAAAACTGATTAAACGAGTAGCACAGCATTTACATTACCCAGCCACTTAAGGTCACTGTCTTATCTTATCTTCTCAAATTACTCAGAAGATATAAAGCTTCCATTAGAAAGTTGACTACTTTGCACTGCTTTTATCTCCATATCCGTGCAGAAGATCATCACGATCATCATCATTATGTGCCCTGTTGCAAGATGTGTGCGATTATGGTCTATAAACATGGTTGTCCTTGACAAATTTTTCTACAGAAGTTGTTTGCCATTTCCGCCTTCCGGGCAGTGTCTTTACATGGCTGATGACCCCTGTCATTATCAATACTCTTCAGAGATTGTCTGCCTGGCATCAGCGGTTGCATAACCAGGACTTGTGATGTGCACCAGCTGCTCATACGACCACCTGCTCCCATGGCTTCACATGACCCGGATCCGGGGTCCGAAGCAGGTGCTACACCTTGCCCAACGGTGACTTCCAGACTAGCAGAGGGAAAGAGAGCCTTACACCTCCTTTGGTAGAGATGTATCTCCACCCCGCCACCCAAGATCAGACCTTCCATAAAAGTCCTGAACTATTATACAGCTGAAGGATGTTATTATCCCAAATATGTTTCGATGTTGGTCCCTTCTAGAATCATGCATTCCAAAGTTTCTCCACCTTTAAGTGGGAAGTCTGTCTGCCTGCTGTACCTATGCTAGGTTAGACCCGCACTGATAACAGCCTCACTGATTAGGTCAAAGCCAGCTTCTTTGTAGACAATCCTACAAAGGAATGAGTTAAAATCGATTCCAGTTCAAGTGGGATATGACCAACAAGTCCCAGCAGTGAGGTTCTTCTGCAGCCAGACTGGGACTCACAGATGCATAGAAAATCCTGGGCAGATCAGCATTTATATAAGTAAATGCCAGCAAGTTCTCAGGGAAGTACTGACATTTCCCTTCAAAGTCAAGCTCATTAAAAGCCTTGCTGAGTGACATGCATGCAGGTTTTTTATTAGGATGCTATGACATGGCTCATTTGTTCATTTCATGCCGTGCCATATGCCGTGGGAAATCATGGTCTTTCCATGACCAAAATTGTTCTAGGCAAATTTTACTACATAAGTAGCTTGCCATTGCCTTCTTCTGGGCGGTATCTTTACAAGATGGGTGACTCCAGCCGTTATCAATACCCTTCAGAGATTGTCTGCCTGACATCAGTGGTTGCATAACCAGCATTTGTGATATGCACCAGTGCTCATACAAACATCCACCACCTGCTCCCACGGTCACATGAACCTGAGGCATGAACTAAGCAGGTGCTACACCTTGTCCAAAGGTTACCTGCAGGCTAGTGGAGGGAAGGAGAGCCTTACATCACCTTTGGTAGAGACGTATCTCCACCCCACCATCCAAGTTACCCGCCCCATAAACTAACTGTATATGTTGACTTTCAATTCCACTAGCCAATGCTGCTTTTTGTGCTTCATTTGAGCCTCCTTCTTCATACTTCAGCAAACCCACTGGCTGTGACACTCTCTCTCCAGTTTGCTCTTAAATCTAGTTATGTTAATCATTTCACCATGTCGTTGTAAATGACATATTCCCACAATTCAAAGCAAAAGGTTTCTCCTAAATTCCACACTGGATATTCAGAATTGGCAAGGTGAAGTCAAAGTGATAGTTTCCTTGGTGACCAAAGATGAACCATCCCAACACTTTCAGCACAGCCCTGTGAGTAAAGCAGTGGATATGAAAAGACCGTCAATTCCAAGTGCAACTTGAAGGTCAAGCGTGTTCTTCCCATATTATTCACAATGAAGGGTGTCACTATAGTAAATGGCTTATTCATGTTGAAGGATTGTGCTGTCCTTACATATATATTTCCTCTCACATACTGCACTATGGGAATGTATGAGTTATTCATGATGTGAGCATAGTGGCTGTATGTGTTGTGTTATTCATGTTCAATTGTGATGGTGGCTAAAATATATTATTCATCTTATAGGCTTCAGTAGAATTCCAATGTATATGAAAATGGAGTCCATCAATATAGTAGATGAGGCCCTTTTTGTACACAGTCCCTCTCACTTAGTTACTGCCCATTACACCACTGGTGTTTAGGGCAGCACTGAAGGTCCTCCATCCCTCTCTGTCCTTGGTCACTCAGATATAGAAGGATTCTTCATTGCTGTTTCTGTAACAATCCCCCTCAACAAATATATTAAAAGACCTGGAGACACAAGAGAGTGTGGATGCTGGGATCTGAAGCAAAGATCAAGCTGCTTGAGGAACTCACTAGATTCAAACAATATCTCTAGAGGTAAATGGACAACTGATGTTATGGGTCAAGACACTTCCTTAGTAATGAAGATAATGCAAACATTTCCAGATAGGAGTGGCAACTTCCATAAATAATGTTGTTGTATTTCGACTAATATGAGGGCAATGGAGATTGGTAGAAGTGTTTTACTGCCTTATGGACTCTTGCTTATTCACACCTGTCCTACCGGAAATAATTCTAGCCCTGGGACCACCAAAGACCAAAGCATGCTAGGTAATTGGAGTTTTACTTTAGAGTTATAGAACACTACAGCACAGAAATAGGCCTTCAGCACAGCTGGTCCATGCTGAACTATTAAGGTGCCTAGTCCCATTGACCTGCAGCTGGACCTAGGCCTCCCTTCCATGTACCAATATAAAAGTGCCAGTAACTCTATTTATGACCCTATCTACCTCTGATGCCACTTTCAAAGAATTATGGATTGGATCTATATTCCCACTTCTACCATACTCCTCCGTCCCCTACCACTGACCTTACAAGTCCTGGCCTGGCTTGTCCTCCCAGAGTGTCACTCCTCACACGTCTTCACTAAAATCCATCTGCCATTTTCAGCCCCTTTTTCCAACTGGTTCAGAACATGTTGCTAGCTTTGATAGCCTCTTCGGTAGCCACAAATTTTAGTATCATCTGCAAAGTTCTTCTTCCACCTATGCCTCTTAATCTGAAGATTGTTTCTGGCACTTTGTCTTATTGCAGATTTCAAGAATCTGCAGTTTTTAACTTATAGACTTGTTGAAAGATTCAAAAGTGCCAAGGGAAAGTTACAAGGAGAAATCAGACAAGTTCAATAGAACTTAATTATACTTAGGAGCATTAAACCCAATGTTTATGACTATTTTCTGGATCTATTGACAATACTTTAAATGTCCTAAACACACAAATCTCAATTTATTTGAATATCTGCATTTTTTATCAATTCATTTCTGAAGAGGGGTCTGAAACATTAACTCTATTTCTCTTTTTGTACATGTTCTCTGACCAGATGAGTGTTTCCGACTATTTTTGTTTTTTTTAAATTCCAAAAATGTGTATTCTGCTGTGGATAATTGGACCAACCTAGAATTGAGTGATATTGCACGAATTTTTCAGCCTTGTTGTCCCATTTGGGGAAATTAACTTGTCTCTGCAAAGAAAAACACAGAAATACTGTTCTATGAACTTTACAATGGAACATGTTGGAGCCTTTAGCCTTAGGTTGACCGATAATATTGTTTAATACCATTAAGCTACAGTTCACAAATTCTAAGCCACTATGTCTAAAATAGATGACCTCACACTTACCAACATTCAACTCAATTTACCCTGTCATTTGAAATATTAATAAAATCTTGTTTTATGCTTCCAGTTACAGAGTTCATAATACTTCCAACCCTTAAATCATCAGCAAAGTTGAATAAGTGATTCTCTCTCCCATTTTTTTGTTAATATGTTGAATAATTAAGGGCCCAATTCAGATCCTTGTAGTTCACCCATTAACTCTGCTAAAAAGAAAGGATAGACTACATATTTATAAGACCATAGACCATAAAATATAGGAGCAGAATTAGGCTATTTCTCTCATTGAGTCTGCTCTGCCATTTCATCATGGCTGATCCATTTTTCCTCTCAGCCCATCTCCCTCCATGCCCTGCTTAATCAAGAATCAATCAGCCTCTGCCTTAAATATATGTAAAGACTTGCCTCCACAACTGCCCGAGGCAACAAATTCCTCAGATTCACCACTCTCTGGCTAAAGAAATCAGAATCAAGTTTATTATCACCGGCATGTGTTGTGAAATTTGTTAACTTAGCAGCAACAGTTCAATGCAATACATAATATGGAAAAAAAATAAATAAGTATATGTATATTGGAGATTAAAAATCATGCAAAAACAGAAATAAGATATATCGAAAAAGTGAGGTAATGTTCCTGGATTCAATGTCCATTTAGGAATCAGATGACAGAGGGGAAGAAGCTGTTCCTGAATCGCTGAGTGTGTGCCTTCAGGCTTTGTACCTCCTACCTGATGGTAACAGTGAGAAAAGGGCATGCCCTGGGTGCTGGAGGTTCTTAATAATGGACGCTGCCTTTCTGAGACAACGCTCCTTGAAGACGTCCTGGGTACTTTGTAGGTTAGTACCCAAGATGGAGCTGACTAAATTTACAACTCCCTGCAGCTTCTTTCGGTCCTCTGCAGTGGCCATATATAATATATATAACCATACAATTACAGCATGGAAACAGGCCATCTCGGCCCTTCTAGTCCGTGCCAAACTCTTACTCTCACCTAGTCCCACCGATCTGCACTCAGCCCATAACCCTCCATTTCTTTCCTGTCCACATACCTATCCAATTTAACTTTAAATGACAACCTCGAACTTGCCTCAACCAGTTCTGCTGGAAGCTCCTTCCACACAGCTACCACTCTCTGAGTAAAGAAGTTCCCCCTCGTGTTACCCCTAAACTTTTGCCCCTTAACTCATGTCCTCTTGTTTGAATCTCCCCCACTCTCAATGGAAAAAGCCTATCCGCGTTAACTCTATCTATCCCCTTCACAATTTTAAATACCTCTATCAAGTCCCCCCTCAACCTTCTACGCGCCAAAGAATACAGACCTAACTTGTTCAACCTTTCTCTGTAACTTAGGAGATGAAACCCAAGCAACATTTTAGTAAATCTCCTCTGTACTCTCTCAACTTTATTGACATCTTTCTTATAATTCGGTGACCAAAACTGTACACAATACTCCAAATTTGGCCTACCAATGCCTTGTACAATTTCAACATTACATCCCAACTCCTGTACTCAATGCTCTGATTTATAAAGGCCAGCATACCAAAAGCTTTCTTCATCACCCTATCCACGTGAGATTTCACCTTCAGGGAACTATGCACCATTATTCCTAGATCCCTCTGTTCTACTGCATTCTTCAATGCCCTACCATTTACCATGTATGTCCTATTTTGATTAGATCTACCAAAATGTAGCACCTCACATTTATCAGCATTAAACTCCATCTGCCATCTTTCAGTCCACTCTTCTAAGCGGTCTAAATCTCTCCGCAAGCTTTGAAAACCTACTTCATGATCCACAACTCCACCTTAGTATCATCTGCATACTTACTAATCCAATTTACCACCCCATCATCCAAACCCATCAAGAACCTCTCAACCTCTGCCTTAAATGCTCCCAGTGACCTGGCCTCCAAAGCCTCATGTGGCAATGAATTCCACAAATTCACCACTTTCTGGTAAAGAAGTTCCTCCTCATCTCCATTCTGAATGGGCGTCCCTCCATTCTGATGCTGTGCCCTCTGGTCTTGGACTCACCCATCATAGGAAACATCCTCTTCACATCCACTTTATCTAGGCCTTTCAGCATTGAAGTTTTCATTGAGATTCTCCCTCAGTCTTCTAAATTCCAGCGAATATAGGCCCAGACCCTTCAACTGCAGCTTAATTACTTGTGCAGTATGTTTCAGGGACTCTTAGGTTTGCATATCAAGATCCTCCTGTTCTTCAATGCTCACCATTACCCTACAACTCATTTTGTAAGCCTTATGTTTATTAGTGTTCCCAAACCTCACACTTAGCAAGATTAAACTAAATATCAAGTTTATTGTCATTTAACTATATACATATATATAACTATATAACGCATATAGAAATGAGACAACATTTCTCCGAACCAGGGTGTAAAGGCAGGAGTACACATAACACATAATTACTTATGAATATAAGAATAAAATCTAAAGGTGAATCACACATAAGTAACAAACTAAAGTGCACTGATATTAAATATTATAAGGTACAGAACAGATTAACGAGTGACACTTTGAATATGATGTGACAGGGAGTTCAGAAGCCCAACGGCCATTGCTCTGCCCACCCCTCAGTATTTTCCTACAGCGTAAGACTATCTTTTCTCAGTGTCAACCACACTATGAATTTTCATCCCATTTGAAAAGTACAAATTAATCCTATATTCATGTCCAAATTGTTAATCTATATAACAAACAGAATGAGCCCAGCACCAATCCCTGCGACCACTGATCAGAGGCTTTTAATCACAAAGTCAAACCTCCACCATCACCCTTACCTCGCATTACTAAGACAATTTTGTATCCAATTTGCCAGTTTTCCCTGAAGGTCTCTAAGCTTTGGAACAGTCACTCACGTGGAACCTTGCCAAAGGCCTTAATAAAGTTCATGTACACTACATCAACTGTATCACCCTCATTGTCACACTTCTTCAAAAAATATCATACAAACTGGTCAGACAGGATATCCGTCTAGTTGCTGTCGTGAAATAATCCTTGATTTTCCAAGGATACGTAATTCCTGACCCTAACAATGTTCTCAAATAATTTCCCTACACATTGCTCTTAGACTGACAGCTCAACTTACTCCTGCTGCCCTTCTAGAATAAAAGGTCTCACATTTGCCGTCCACTAGTCCAAGGTTTGACTGATTTAAGAGCAAGGCCGAATTCAAAAGGTTAGGTACTGGCCGCATTAAGGTGACAAAGCCCAAGCCGAGGTTCGGACGATTTAAGTGCAGGGACAGGTTGAAATGGTCAAAGTGTCAGGGTTTGCTCAACTTTGTGTTGGACTCAGGCTATGGTCTGCAACAATCAATGACGGGGGTTCCAGAGGATTAGAGGGTTGCAGATGTTATTCCCTTATTCAAAAAAGGGAGTAGAGATAGCCCAGGAAATTATAGACCAGTAAGTCTTACTTCAGTGGTTGGTAAATTGATGGAGAAGATCCTGAGAGGCAGGATTTATGAACATTTGGAGAGGCATAATATGATTAGGAATAGTCAGCATGGCTTTGTCAAAGGCAGGTCGTGTCTTACAAGTCTGACTGAATTTTTTGAGAATGTGACTAAACATGTTGATCAAGGTAGAGCAGTAGATGTAGTGTATATGGATTTCAGCAAGGAATTTGATAAGATACCCCATTGCAAGGCTTATTGAGAAAGCAAGGAGGCATGGGATCCAAGGGGACCTTGCTTTGTCGATCCAGAATTGGCTTGCCCATAGAAGGTAAACAGTGGTTGTAGACGGGTCATATTCTGCATGGATGTCAGTGACCAGTGGTATGCCTCAGGAATCTGTTCTGGGACCCCTTCCCTTCGTGATTTTTATAAATGACCTGGATAAGGAAGTGGAGAGATGGGTAAGTAAATTTCCTGATAACACAAAGGTTGGGGGTGTTGTGGGCAGTGTGGAGGGCTGTCAGAGGTTACAGCGGGATACTGATAGGATGCAAAACTGGGCTGAGAAGTGGCAGATGGAGTTCAACCCAGATAAGTGTGAGGTGGTTCATTTTGGTAGGTCAAATATGATGACAGAATATAGAATTAATGGTAAGACTCTCGGCAGTGTGATCAGAAGGATCTTGGGGTCCGAGTCCATAGGACACTCAAAGCTACTGCGCAGGTTAACTCTGTGGTTAAGAAGGCATGTAGTGCATTGGCCTTCATCAACCGTGGGATTGAGTCTAGAGCAGAGAGGTAATGTTACAGCTTTGTAGGACCCTGGTCAGACCCCACTTGGAGTACTATACTCAGTTCTGGTCACCTCACTATAGGAAGGATGTGGAAACCATAGAAAGGGTGCAGAGGAGATTTACAAGGATGTTGCCTGGATTGGGGAGCATGCCTTACAAGAATAGGCTGAGTGAACTTGGCCTTTTCTCCTTGGAGCAATGGAGGATGAGGGGTGACCTGATAGAGGTGTATAAGATGATGAGAGGCATTGATCGTGTGAATAGTCAGAGGCTTTTTTCCAGAGCTGAAATGGCTAGCACAGAGGGCACCATTTTAGGGTGCTTGGAAGTAGGTACAGAGGAGATGTTGGGGTACGTTTTTTTGCACAGAGAGTGATGAGTGCGTGGAATGGGCTGCCAGCAGTGGTGGTGGAGACGTAAACGATAGGGTCTTTTAAGAGACTCCTGGATAGGTACACGGAGCTTAGAAAAATAGAGGTCTATGGGTAACCCCAGGTAATTCCTAAAGTAAGTATGTGTTCGGCACAGAATTGTGGGCCAAAGGGCTTATATTGTGCTGTAGTGTTTCTATGTTTCTAACTAGTGGACTTCTGGATCAACTGCAGTGATGTGGTGTTGTGAACTTAGGTTCTGAATGCTGTTTGTTTGTTTCATTGTTTGCAAGATCTTTTTGCTTTTTTTTCCTCTCTGCACATTGGGTGTTTGATGGTCCTCTTTTGTTTTTAATGGGTTCCATTGGGGCTCTTTGTTTCGTGGCTCCTGTAGAGAGATGAATCTCAAGGTTAAGTATACATACCCGTACTTTGATAATAAAATGCACGTTGATCTTTGATCTGACACTTCACTGTCAGGACCCTGGCAATTTTCTCTCCTCTGCCACACCAATCTGCAATATATCTCATCAAAATCCGAGGATTTTTCCATTTTAAGTAAGACAACCGTTCTATGCCCGTGGAGCACTTTTTAACCATTTTAAACCTGCCGACACATGTAATAACCCCTTTCTAAAATTAACGTGCTCTAGCATTTCACCATCCATTATTTTATCAGGGTTGTGACAGGATAAGGAGCTTAATAGTTCTGGTAAAATGCAAACTGGGCATCAGCAAGCAGGTTATATTTGAGTAGGTACCACATGACAGCACTGTCAAAGATACTTTCTACGATTTTTTTGACAGTTGAAAGTACACTGATTGAGTGGTAACTTGACAAACTTTCCTTGACCTGCACATCTGTCAGGGTTGTCTATTGTACCCGGTGCTACCAATGCGGCTCCCTATACATTGGTGAGACATGACGCTTCATCATGCACCTCCACTCCATTCACCAAAAGCAGAATTTCCCAGTGACCAACCATCTTAATTCTTATCCCCATTTCCGTTCCAACTTGTCGGTCCATGGCTGTTTCTTCTGCATGATAAGGCTACTCTCAAGTTGGAGGAGCAACACCTCATATTCCATCTAGGTAGCCTCCAACCTGATGGCATGAATATTGATTTCTCCTTCCAGTAATTTATTTTCTCTTTTTTTTTCCCCCTCCCTCTTCTCTCTTCTTTCATTCTTCACTTGTCCTCTTACCTCTTTTCACCTGCCTATCATCTTCCCCTCGTATCCCTCCTCCTCCCATTTCTCCCACAGTCCACTCTCCTCTCCTATCAGATTCCTTCTTATCCAGCCCTTTACCTTTCCCACCCACCTGGCTTCATCTGTCACCTTCTAGTTAGTCCTCCTTCCCCTTCCCCCCACCCTTTTATTCTGGCATCTTCCCCCTTCCTTTCCAGTCCTGATGAAGGGTCTTGGCCCGAAACGTCGACTGTTTATTTATTTCCATTGATGTTACTTGACTTGCTGAGGTCCATAAGATCATAAGACATAGGAACAGAATTAGGCCATTCAGCCTATCGAATCTGCTCCACCATTCCATCATAGCTGATCCCAGAACCAACTGAACCCCATACACCTGCCTTCTCACCGTATCCTTTGATGCCCGGAAACTATCAACTTCTACCTTAAATATAGCCACGGACTTGGCTTCTACTACAGTCTGCGGCAGAGCATTCCACAGATTCACTACTCTCTGGCTAAAAAATTCTACTCTAAAAGGTTGTCCCTCAATTTTGAGGCTGTGCCCTCTAGTTCTGGATACACCCACCATAGGAAACATTCTCTCCACATCCACCCTATCTAGTCCTTTCAACATTTGGTAGGTTTCAATGAGATCTCCCCACATTCTTCTAAATTCCACAGAGTACAGACCCAAAGCTGCCAAACACACCTCATACGTTAACCCCTTCTTTCCTGGAATTATGCTCGTGAACCTCCTCTAGACCTTCTCCAATGATAACACATCCTCTCTGAGATATGGGGCCCAAAAAATACTCCAAGTGCCGCCCTACTAGTATCTTTTAAAGCCTCAGTATTATCTCCTTGCTTTTATATTTTATTCCCCGGAAATAAATGCCAACATTGCATTTGCCTTCTTTATCACAGACTCAACCTGAAAATTAACCTTCTGTGAGTCTTGCACGAGGACTCCCAAGTCCTCTGCACCTCTGATGCTTGAACCTTCTCCCCAGTTAGATCATAGTCCATACTATTGTTCATTTTACCAAGATGCATTATCATACATTTTCCAACACTGTATTCCATCTGCAACATTTTTTTTAGGTTATGAGGACAAGCACTCTTTCATTGTCATTCAGTAATGCATGCATTAAGAAATGATACAATATTCCTCCGGTGTGCTATCACAGAAACACAGGACAGACCAAGACTGAAAAACTGACAAAAACCACATTGTTACAACAGTGCAAACAATACCGTAACTAGATGAAGAACAGGCCATGGGCACGGTAAAAAAGTTCAAAGTCTCTCAAAAGTCCCACATCTCACGCAGATGGGAGAAGGAAGAAAACTCTCCCTGCCATGCCCGACCACAGTCTGTCTCTGAATCGTCCGAAAACTTCGAGCCTCTGACCAGCCCTCCAACACCGAGCACCATCTCTGCCGAGCGCTTCAACCCCAGCCCTGGCTGCCAGCGGCAGGCAAAACCGAGGATTTGGGGTCTTCCCTCCGGAGATTCTCCACCACACATTTTTGCCCATTCTTCCAATTTTGTGAAGGTCTTCCGACATTTTGCGTATGTTGCTCTAGATTTCCAACATCTTCAGAATCTCGTGTTTTCCAGACGTGTAGCTTGTTTTGGAATATTGGGCTTCAGAACTAGATCTGAAATATTGTCTGGCTTCATTCAGTGTGCTTAGCCATTTCTTGTTATCATTTGCTATGCATTAGTTCTGTGAAGACATATCTCTGTGACGGTGTTGGTCGTACAAACAAGTCAAGAATGGCATTCATTTATAGTAGCACTTGAGTCGTAGAAAAGTACAGCACAGAAACAGGCCCTTTGGGATATCTAGTTTGTGTTGAATCATTTAACTGCCTGCTCCCACTGACTTGTACCCGGACCATAGCCCTACCATCCAAGTACTTATCCAAACTTCTCTTAAATATTAAAATCGAGCTTGTATGCACCAGTTATGCTGGCAGCTCCTTCCACACTCTGAGTGAAGAAGTATCCCCTCAAATGTTTCATTTTTTACCCTTAACCTTTGACCTCTAGTTGTAATCCCACCCAACCTCAGTAGAAAAAGCCTGCTTGCATTTACCCTCTCTATAAATCTCCCTCAGCCTTCTATATTCCAAAGAATAAAGTCCTAATGCACTCAATCTTTCATTATAACTCATGTCCTCCAGACCTGGCAATATCCTTGTAAATTTTTTCTGTACTCTTTCAAACTCATTTACATCTTTCTTGTAGGTGGGTGACCAAAACTGCACATAGTACTCCAAATTAGGCCTCACCAAAGGATTCTTCAGAGCAGTATGTGTAAAAGCTAAATTTCTACACCCGACCTTTGCTACACTCTACTTCTATGTTCTACTACTGGTTAGACATAGTTTGTAAGTGCTTCTGCTTTGATTTTGTTTCCATCTGTTTCCATCCAGGAGGTCAGTGTGGACATGGTGAAGGATTATAAATACCTAGGGACACGTATTGACAATAAACTGGACTGGTCAAAGAACACTGAGGCTGTCTTCAAGAAGGGTCAGAGCCATCTCTATTTCCTGAGGAGAATGAGGTCCTTTAACATCTGCCAGACGATGCTGAGGATGTTCTATGAGTCTGTGGTGGCCAATGCTATCATGTTTGCTGTTGTGTACTGGGGCAGCAGGCTGAGGGTAGCAGACACTAACAGAATCAACAAACTCATTTGGAAGGCCAGTGATGTTGTGGGAATGGAACTGGACTCTCTCACGGTGGTGTCTGAAAAGAGGATGCTGTCTAAGTTGCATGCCATCTTGGTCAATGTCTCCCATCCACTACATAATGTACTGGGTGGGCACAGGAGTACATTCAGCCAGAGACTCATTCCACCGAGATGCAGCAAAGAGTGTCATAGTAAGTCATTCCTGCCTGTGGCCATCAAACTTTACAACCCCTCCCTTGGAGGGTCAGACACCCTGAGCCAATAGGCTGGTCCTGGACTTATTTCATAATTTACTGGCATAATTTACATATTACTGTTTAACTATTTATGGTTCTATTACTATTTATTATTTATGGTGCAACTGTAACGGAAACCAATTTCCCCCGGGATCAATAAAGTATGACTATGACTATTTTAGCACTCTCGTGTATGTCCTGTCATCACTACAGATCTTCTTGGGCCTTTTCTTTCCATTTAATTGTCCACCTGCATTCATAACTACAGAGATTTGATCTCATCTGCAGTCAAAAGATTGTTCAGTTCTGTCTGTTTTTGCAGCTTAACATCTCTTGATTCAGTCCTCACATCACAATCATGTCACAACCATGTAACCATATGCATGAAAGCACATATGTCAGTGGTACCCTGCCTCCTTAATCAACACCAGGGTCTGACACTGACTCAACTGGTCGAACCACATTGGGAAAAAAAAATTAGACTCAATCAGATACGTTGCAACAAACTGTTCTTCTGATGACTCACTAGTCTTCTTTGCCAATAAGGTGCATGTCAATAGTATGATGGGATGCTTCCATAAAAGGGGATAAATACTCTACATTTTGGGCTGAGAACTTTCATAAGGACTGTCCTGATGAACAGTTTCGGCCAGAAATGTTTACTGTTTATTTCCCTCCACAGACGCTGCCTGACTTGCTGAGTTCCTGCAGCATTTAGCGTGTACTGGTTGAGATTACTAGCATCTGCAGAGTTGCTTGTGTTTATAATGGATGCTTGCTAGTTTTCTCTCTGGGTTTAAATGAAACAGTAGTCAACCTACACAAAATCATGCAGAGCAAAGCACTCCAGTTGACCAACTCTATGTACTCCTCAATGAGCAATGCGTGGATATGACATTCTTTTGTTACAACTGCTATATTATAAACATGAAAACAAGATTTAATGTTGAGGCTTTATAAGGCACTGGCAATGCTTCACTTGGAGTACTGTGAGCAGTACTGGGCCCCTTATCTAAGAAAGGATGTGCTGATATTAGAGAGGGTTCAAAGGAGGTTCACGAAAATGATTCCAGGATTGAAAGGTTTATCATATTGAGGAGCGTTTGATGGCTCAGGGCCTATACTCACTGAAATTCAGAAAATTTGGGGTGGGGGGTGGGATCTCATTGAAACCTATCGAAAGTTGAAAGGGCTCAATAGAGTGGATGTGGAGAGGATGTTTCTTACGGTAGGAGAGTCTAAGACCAAAGGACACAACCTCAGAATGGAAGGATCTCCATTTAGAACAGAAATGAGGTGGAATTACTGGCCACACAAGGCTGTGGAGACCAAATCATCGGGTATATTTAAGGCAGAGTTTGATAGATTCTTGATTAGTCAGGGGACATTTCTGCTGAAGGGTCTTGGCCCAAAACAACAACCGAACTCTTTTCCATGAATGCAGCCTAGTCTGCTGAGCTTAGGGTTGCCAACTTTCTCACTCCCAAGTAAGGGACAAATGTAGCAGTCAAATACAGGATACTTGTGTTTACCCCTGAGAAAGACTGCCATGGCCATGAAGCCTTGCGCAGGCACCTGTGTGCGCATGCATGACGTGCACATGCATGTACATGCTGATTTTTTTCTACAAATCGGTTTTGGCTTAATCTTCCTGATTCTGATACACTGTACATACATTATTTCTACTTTATATGGGCTGTGTATTTATCATATCATTGCTACTTTTACTGTATGCTAGTGTTATTTAAGGTTTTATGTGCTATTGGTATGACTTGGTAGGTTATTTTTTGGGTCTTGGGTCCCGCATGGAACAAACCAATTTAGCCCAATATACTGGATGTCATGGCTAATATGGGACAGTTGGCAATCTTAGCTGAGCTCCTCCAGCACTTTGTGTGTGTTGCTTGGATTTCCAGCCTCTGCAGATTCTCTGTTTAGAAAGGGGGCCTTTTCCAGTGGGCTGCCATTGACAACTGGTGTTCCAGAGAGTTCAGTGTTGGGACTGCTTCCTTTCACAGTCTATGTCAATGAATTGGGTGATGGAATTGGTGGCTTTGTGGCCAAGTTTACAGATGATATAAAGATAGTGGAGGGGCAGGTAGTGTTGAGGAAGCAGGGAGTCTGAAAATGGGCAAAGTGGCAAATAGAATATAGTATAGGGAAGTGTAATATTATGCCCTCTGGTAGAATGATATAGGTGTAGATAATTTTCCAAATGGGGAGCAAATTCAGAAATCAGAGTTACACATGGGTTCATGCAGGATTACCTAAAAGTTAACTTGCAGGTTGAGTCGGTGGTATGGAAGGCAAATGCAATGTTAGCATTGATTTCGAGACAACTAGAATATGAACAATGTAATGTTGTGGCTTTTTAAGGCATTGGTCAAATTGCATTTTAAGTATTGTGAGCAGTTTTGGGCCTCATAGCTATGAAAGATGTGATGGTATTGGAGAGGGTTCAGAGAAGGTTTACAAGAATGATTCCAAGAATGAAAGTGTTCGTGAATGAGTAACAGTGGGTATAAAGCCCCTATGCTCACTGGCGCATAGGGAGGCAAGGAAGACCACTCCTCCTCCCAATGACCAGGTGCTATGTCTTACCGCGGCCAATGTGAGAAAAACTCTATGCAGGGTCAACCCACGGAAGGCTGCTGGATCAGACTATAAACCTGGCAGAGTGCTCAGAGGATGTGCAGACTAGCTGGCAGATGTTCTCACTGACATCTTCAACATCTCCCTGAGCAGTGCCATCGTTCCTATGTGCTTCAAGGCCGCCACCATCGTCCCCGTGCCGAAGAAGTCTTCAGTGTCCTGCCTCAACGACTGTCGTCCTGTTGCACTCACATCCATCATCATGAAGTGTTTCGAGAGGCTCGTCATGAGGCACATCAAGACACTGCTTCCCCCCTCACTGGACCCCCTGCAGTTCGCGTACCATCCCAACCGTTCAACAGACGACGCCATTGCCATCACCCTCCACCTGGCCCTCACTCACCTGGACAAAAAAGACACATACGTTCGAACGCTGTTCATAGATTTCAGTTCAGCATTCAACACAATCATTCCTCAGCACCTGATTGGAAAGCTGAAACTACTGGGCCTGAACACCTCCCTCTGCAACTGGATCCTAGATTTCCTGACTGGGAGACCTCAGTCAGTCCAGATTGAAAGCAGCATCTCTAACACCATCACACTAAGCACGGGGGCCCCCCAGGGCCGTGTGCTCAGTCCACTGCTGTTCACTCTGCTGACCCACGACTGTACAGCAATACACAGCTCGAACCACATCATCAAGTTCGCCGATGACACGACCGTGGTGGGTCTCATCAGCAAGAATGACCAGTCAGTATACAGAGACGAGGCGCAGCTGCTAATGGACCGGTGCAGAGCCAACAACCTGTCTCTGAATATGAACAAAACAGATGGATGTTAACTTCAGCAGAGCACAGAGCAACAACTCCCCGCTGAACATTGACGGCTCCTCCGTTGAGATCTTTAAGAGCATCACACCTGGCCCCTCAACACCAGCCCATAGCCAAGAAAGCACAGCAGCATCTCTACTTACTGCGAAGGCTGAGAAAAGTCCATATCCCACCCCCTCCATCCTCACCACACTCTACAGAGGATGTATCGAGAGCATCCCGAGCAGCTGTATCACTGCCTGGTTTGGGAATTGCACCGTCTCGGATCGCAACAGATAGTGAGGTCAGCTAAGATCATTGGGGTCTCTCTTCCTGCCATTACAGACATTTAAATTACACACTGCACCCGTAAAGCCAACAGCATTGTGAAGGACCCCATACACCCCCATACAAACACTTCTCCCTCCTGCCATCTGGCAAAAGGTACCGAAGCATTCGGGCTCTCATGACCAGACTCTGCAACAGTTTCTTCCCCCAAGCCATCAGACTCCTTAATACCCAGAGACTAGTCTGACATCTACATCATTTATTATTACATTGTAATTTGTCCTCTACTGTGCAAAATTAGAGCAAATGGTATTGGGGGTAGGGTACTGAAATGGATAGAATTGGTTGGCAGACAGGAAACAAAGAGTAAGGATTAATGGGTCCTTTTCAGAATGGCAGGCAGTGACCAGTGGGGTACCGCAAGGTTCGGTGCTGGGACCACAGCTATTTACAATATACATTAATGATTTAGTTGAAGGGATTAAAAGTAACATTAGCAAATTTGCAGATGATACAAAGCTGGGTGGCAGTGTGAAATGTGAGGAGGATGTTATGAGAATGCAGGGTGATTTGGACACGTTGGGTGATGCAGTTTAATGTGAATAAATGCGCGGTTATCCACTTTGGTGGCAAGAACAGGAAGGCAGATTACTATCTGAATGGTGTTAAGTTAGGAAAAGGGGAAGTACAACAAGATCTAGGTGTCCTTGTTCATCAGTCACTGAAGGTAAGCATGCAGGTACAGCAGGCAGTGAAGAAAGCTAATGGCATGCTGGCCTTCATAACAAGGGAAATCGAGTATAGGAGCAAAGAGGTCCTTCTGTAGTTGTACAGGGCCCTGGTGAGACCACACCTGGAGTACAGTGTGCAGTTTTGGTCTCCAAATTTGAGGAAGGACATTCTAGCTATTGAGGGAGTGCAGTGTAGGTTCACGAGGTTAATTCCCGGGATGGCAGGACTGTCATATGTTGAAAGATTGCAGCGACTGGGGTTGTATACACCGGAATTTAGAAGGATAAGAGGGGATCTGATTGAAACATATAAGATTATTAAGAGATTGGACAAGCTAGAGGCAGGAAACATGTTCCCAATGTTGGGGCAGTCCAGAACCAGAGGCCACAGTTTAAGAATAAGGGGTAGACAATTTAGAACAGAGTTGAGGAAAAACTTTTTCAGAGGGTTGTGGTTCTATGGAATGCTCTGCCTCAGAAGGCAGTGGAGGCCAATTCTCTGGATTCTTTCAAGAAAGAGTTAGATAGAGCTCTTAAAATTAGTGGAGTGAAGGGATATGGGGCGAAGGCAGGAAAAGGATACTGATTATGGATGATCAGCCATGATCACAGTGAATGGTGGTGCTGACTCGAAGGGCTGAATGGCCTACTCCTGCACCTATTGTCTTATTAATTGTCTTGTTTATTATTTATTGTACTGCCGTGCGCTGTTTTGTGCACTTTATGTAGTCCTGCGTAGGTCTTCAGTTGAGTGTAGTTTTTGTGTTGTGCTACGTAGTCTAGTGTAGCCTTGTGTTGTCTCACTTAGTCTAGTGTAGTTTTGTGTTGTTTCATGTAGCACCATGGTCCTGGAGGAATGTTGTTTCGTTTTTACTGTGTACTGTACCAGCAGTTTATGGTCGAAATGACAATAAAAAGCGACTTGACTTGGAGTTTAGAAGAATGATGGGGAATCTCATTGAAACCAATCGAATAGTGAAAGATGTATATAAAGTGGACTTAGAAAGTTTCCAGTAGTGGAAGATTCTAGAACCAGAGAGCAAAGCTTCAGAATACAAGGAAATCCCTGTAGAACAGAGGAGTAATTTCTTTAGCCAGAGGGTGGGGAATCTGTGGAATTCTTTGCCACAGGCAGCTGTAGAGGCCTAGTCTACATGCATATGTATATTTGAAGTAGAAGTTAAAACATTTTTTGATTAGTAAGGGGTGACCTAATTGAAACTACTGAATGGTGAAAGTCTTTGATAGAGTGGATTTGGAGAGGATGTTTCCTAGGCTGGGAGAGTCTAAGACCAGAGGACACAGCCTCAGAATAGAGAGGTGTCCTTTTAAAACGGAGATGAGTAATTTCTTTAGCCAGAGTGGTGAATCTGTAGAATTCTTTGCCACAGGCAGCTGTGGAGGTCAAGTTCTGAGAGAGGTTTAAAGCAGAGGATGATAGATTCATGATTAGTCAAGGCATGAAAGGACACGGGGAGAAGACAAGAGATTTGAGGCCGTGAGGAAAATTGGACCAGCCATGATGAAATGGGGGGCGGGGGCAGACTCGATGGGCCACGTCGCCTAGTTCTGCTCCTATGTCTTATGGTCAAAGGTTTCTTACTCAGCAAGAGAATAGGGTTGAAAGGGTTGAGTAAATCAGCCCATGATCAAATGGTGGAACAGACTTGATGGGTTAAATGGCTTAATTCCTCTCCTGTGTCCTGACGTACATAATTTTCATGTCATCTCCAGCTGAACGCTTATGGGGTAACAGCGACCTTACAGGAGGCAGTAATGTCACGTGGTTTATCGACCGTTTCCTTGGAAACTAGAAACCTATCGACAATATCAACAGGACCCTAACTTTTATTGATTTAAAACTAGATCTCCAAGCACTTAAATTATGTCGACAGCAATAGGTATTTCCAGAGACATACAAGTATAAATGGTACTCACATTCTCGAAATCATCCATGATAAAAATCTTCTCGGCGCAACAGTGTACGGCAACTTCTTTCGGTAGCATCTGGTCGATGAGAGTTGGTGACAAGAGCCTGACGAGTTGAACTTCCAGGTCATTGCGAGCCTCGAGTGATGGGGACATTAAATCACCTTCTGCCGGGTCGATGTACTCAGCAGCGTGTGCACAGCCCCCTCTCCTCAGAGCGGTGACAAACTGCCCAAACCAGACCTCTGGAGGGGGCGTGTTGATTATTTTGTTGAGCAGCAGCCGGGCGGCCGCCTGGTTGCCTTGCTGTGCCTTCTTGGCGCGGATCTCTTCCTTGTCGGCTTCTTCCATAAACTGGATGAAGTCCAGAACTGGCTCCACCTGGATGATGGTAGCCAGGCGGTTGAAGAAGCAGTCGATGAGTGCCAAGCGCTGCCGCTGCAGCTCGTCGCTGCTCATGCTGAGTCCTGCTTAGCGAATATTTTGCTGTGAACCTTTGGAAAGTTACCGCTGCTCTGAGCGTTCCCCTCCCTCTGCAGTCTGCACTTTAACTGTAAGGGCTAACTTTCAGTTTCGATTCCGCATTGTTTCTGCAGAGAAGCAGTGGTGACGACTCCGGGGACTTTCGAGTGCGAGACATCGCACGGAAAAGCTGAGCGGAAGTAAAGCAACGCACGAAATGCTGGAGGAACTCAGCAAGCCAGACAGCATCTATAGAAAACAAAGTTCCATTTTCTGTTTCTGTGCAGAGGACAATCGAACTAACAAAATGATTTAATTTTCTAAATGGAAAGGCTTTTATCAGTTTATAATGAAGTCGACTCTTTCAAATGCAACATCAAAACTAATGGTTATACTATTCCTATTGCTCTTTCAAGTGTGTATTGAAGTTTGTAAGGAAAATAAGTCTATTTTTGTTTATTCTGTTGTGTCATTTATGCATAATTTATGCTGATTCAGGTTCATATGATCTATGTTTATAATGTTTTATACTACTGCAAAAGCAAATTTTTACAGCATTTTTAACCTATGTCTCTATATATGCCACGATAATAAAGTTGAATGTAAAACCTTAAGAGCAGAAGATGTGGGAGCAGAATTTGGCATTTGGCCCATCTAGTCTGCTCCACCATTTCATCATGGCTGATTCAATTTTCCTCTCAGCCCCAATCTCCTGCCTTCTCCCTGTATCCCTTCATGCCCTGACCAATCAAGAATCTATCACCTCTGCATAAATACATCAAGACTTGAGATCCACAATGGCCTGTGGCAAAGAATTCCAGAGATGCACCACTCTGTGACTAAAGAAATTCCTCCTCATCTCCATTTTAAAAGAATGCCCCTAAATTCTGAGGCAGTGTCCTCTGGTGTTGGATTCTCCCACCATACTATCCACATCTTTCACCATTTGTTAGTTTTCAATAAGGTCACCCCTCACTCTTCTGAGTTCTAGTGGATACAGGCCCAGAGCCATCAAACAGTCTTCATAGGACAAGGCATTCAATCCTTGAATCAATCTTGTGAACCCCTTTGGAACCCTCTCTAGTTTCAGCACATCCTCTCTAAGACAAGGGGCCCAAGACAGCTCATAATACTCCAAGTGAGGCCTCGCCAGTGCTTTATAAAATCTCAACATTACATCATTGCTTTTATATTCTAGTCCTCTTGAAAAGAATGCTAATATTGCATTTGCCTTCCTCACCACAGAATCAACTTGCAAATGAAACTTTAGGGAATCATACAGAAGGACTTGCAAGTCCCTTGGCAACTCAGTTTTTTGTATTTTCTCTCCATTTAGAAAATAGTCAACCTTTTAATTTCCTCTACCAAACTGCATTACCATACACTTCCCAGCACTGTATTCCGCGTGCCATTTCTTTGTCCATTCTCCTAATCTGTCTAAGTCCTTCTGTAGCATCTCTACTTCCTCAACGCAGCAGGCCAGGCAGCATCTCTAGGAAGAGGTGCAGTCAACGTTTCAGGCCGAGACCCTTCGTCAGGACTAACTGAAGGAAGAGTGAGTAAGAGATTTGAAAGTGGCAGGGGGAGGGGGAGATCCGAAATGATAGGAGAAGACAGGAGGGGGAGGGTTGGAGCCAAGAGCTGGACAGGTGATAGGCAAAAGCGATATGAGAGGATCATGGGACAGGAGGCCCAGAGAGAAAGACAACGGGGGGAGGGAACCCAGAGGATGGGCAAGGGATGTAGTTGGGGACAGAGGGAGAAAAAGGAGAGTGAGAGAAAGAATGTGTGTATAAAAATAAATAACGAATGGGGTACAAGGGGGAGGTGGGGCATTAACGGAAGTTAGAGAAGTCAATGTTCATGCCATCAGGTTGGAGGCTACCCAGACTTTATATAAGGTGTTGTTCCTCCAACCTGAGTGTGGCTTCATCTTTACAGTAGAGGAGGCCGTGGATAGACATGTCAGAATGGGAATGGGATGTGGAATTAAAATGTGTGGCCACTGGGAGATCCTGCTTTCTCTGGCGGACAAAGTGTAGGTGTTCAGCAAAGCGGTCTCCCAGTCTGCGTCGGGTCTCGCCAACATATAGAAGGCCATGTCGGGAGCACCGGACGCAGTACATCACCCCAGCCAACTCACAGGTGAAGTATCGCCTCACCTGGAAGGACTATCTGGGGCCCTGACTGGTGGTAAGGGAGGAAGCGTAAGGGCATGTGTAGCACTTGTTCCGCTTACAAGGATAAGTGCCAGGAGGGAGATCAGTGGGGAGGGATGGGGGGGGACGAATGGACAAGGGAGTCGCGTAGGGAGCGATCCCTGCGGAAAGCGGGGGGGGGGGGGGGAAGGGAAAGATGTGTCGTGTTGGGAGCGAAAACCTGCTGAACACCTATGCTCTGTCCACCACAGAAAGCAGGATCTCCCAGGGGCCACACATTTTAATTCCACATCCCATTCCCATTCTGACATGTCTATCCATGGCCTCCTCTACTGTAAAGATGAAGTCACACTCAGGTTGGAGGAACAACACCTTATATTCCGTCTGGGTAGCCTCCAACCTGATGGCATGAACATTGACTTCTCTAACTTCCACTAACGCCCCACCTCCCCCTTGTACCCCATCCGTTATTTATTTTTATACACACATTCTTTCTCTCACTCTCCTTTTTCTCCCTCTGTCTCTCTGACTATACCCCTTGCACATTCTCTGGGTTCCTCCCCCCCCCCCCGTTGTCTTTCTCCCCAGGCCTCCTGTCCCATGATCCTCTCATATCCCCTTTGCCAATCAACTGTTCAGCTCTTGGCTCCATCCCTCCCCCTCCTGTCTTCTCCTATCATTTTGGATCTCCCCCTCCCCCTCCCACTTTCAAATCTCTTACTAACTCTTCCTCCAGTTAGTCCTGACAAAGGGTCTCGGCCTGAAACGTCGACTGTACCTCTTCCTAGAGATGCTGCCTGGCCTGCTGCGTTCACCAGCAACTTTGATGTGTGTTGCTTGAATTTCCAGCATCTGCAGAATTCCTGTTGTCTACTTCCTCAAAACTACCTGCCCCTCCATCTATCTTGATATCATCTGCAAACCTTGCAACAAAGCCAGTAATTCTATCATCCAAATCATTGACATATACTTTAAATAAAATAGGTCCCAAAACAGTCCCCTGTAGAACATCACTAGTCACTGGCCAACCAGAAAAGACTCTCTTTATTCCCACTCTTTGCTTCCTGCTAATTAGCCACTGATTTATTCATGCTAGAATCTTTCCTGTAATACCATGGGCTCATAGCTTGTTAAGCAGCCTTGTTTGTGGCACCTTGTCAATGGCCGCCCGAAAATCCAAGTACACAACATTCTGCTTTGTCTATCCTGCTTGCTATTTCTTCAATGAATTCCAGCAGATTTGTCAGGCAAGGTTTTCCCTTGAGGAAACCATGCTGACTACAGTCTATTTTATCCTGTGCCTCCAAATACCCTGAGACTTCATCCTTAATAATCGACTCCAACACCTTCCCAACCACTGAGGTCAGAGTAACTGGCCTATGGTTTCCTTCCGCCTCTGTCCCTTCTTTAAAGAGTGCAGTGACATTTGCAATTGAACTATTTCCAGAATCTAGTGGTTCTTGAAAGATCATTACTAATGCCTCCATGATCTCTTCAGCCACCCACTTCACAACCCTGTGTTGTACATCATCTGGTCCAGGTGCTTATCTACCCGCAGACCTTTTAGTTTTCCCAGAACTTTCTCTCTAGTAATGTAATCCTCTCAACTTGTATGTACTTGAAAATAAATTACCTATGTAACAAAAATACTTAATCATATTAACTTCCTGCCTTTCAAGGACATGCCCTCAAAATTTTTGGAAGCCTCTGTTGCCACAACTTGTATGTATCTGCCTTCTCTAGTGAATGCCATTTCTTCCAGTGTGGAATTTTTTATTGGTATATTATTATCACATGTACTGGGGTACATTGAGAAACGTTTGTTTTGCATGCCATTCAGACTGATCATTCTACATAATTACATATAAGTAGTTAAAAGAAAATAATATAGATTATAAAGGATTAGAGAGCATGTTTCATGAGGTTAAGTTGTGTCAGTCAGCACAGGTTTGCACCTTCCAGTCTCCACCCAGATAATAGTATTCACTTGCTGCTCGTTCCATACTCAGCACTTGCAGCTCAACTCATCCACAATTCTTGTTCACTCATCAAGCCGGTCGAATTTAACCAGTTGCTCCTTGCCTTCACTTCCTGCCTAAAGTTTATCTTGTTGCCTGTTGTGTTTAGTTTCTGGTCTCTCGTGTTTAGTGGCACCTCGGGGCCTGTTATTTTGTGGTCTATTAGAAAAGTATCATTATTGCTAAGTTATCTCCACTGCTCTGCTTTTGTGTCAATCCTCTTCTACATTTCCTGACAGAATGAGTGAACCAACGATTGACCCAGTAGAGTTTGCTTATCGAAGGAAGTTATCACTGACATGAACACCTGAGGCTGCTTAACAAGCTATGAGCCTATGGTATTATGGGAAAGATTCTAGCATGTTAAAGCGGTGACTGATTGCCAGGAGGCAAAGAGTGGGAGTGAGCAAAGAATGGACCAGATGATGTATACCCTTCTGAAAGAGCTGGCTGGAGAGAGACCATGGAGGAATTATTAATTATCTATCAACATACTTTATACTTGATTGTTGCCAAACAATTGGTACTAGTATGTACAATCATCACAGTGATATTTGATTCTGCACTTCCCACTCCCTGGATTACAAATATTAAATATTAAAAGTAGTAAAAATTAGTAAATATTAAAATTTAAATTATAAATCATACATAGAAACTAGAAAAATGGAAAGTAAGGTAGTGCAAAAAAACCGAGAGGCAGATCCGGATATTTGGAGGGTACTTAGGGTATGGCCCAGATCGGGTCAGGATCTGTTCAGCAGTCTTATCACAGTTGGAAAGAAGCTGTTCCCAAATCTGGCCATACAAGTCTTCAAGCTCCTGAGCCTTCTCCCGGAGGAAAAAGGGACAAAAAGTCTGTTGGCTGGGTGGATCGTGTCCTTGATTATCCTGGCAGCACTGCTCCGACAGTTTGCGGTGTGAAGTGAGTCCACGGACAGAAGATTGGTTTGTGTGATGTGCTGCACCGTGTTCACAATCTTCTGCAGCTGCTTTCGGTCTTGGACAGGACAACTTCCATACCAGGTTGTGATGCACCCTAGAAGAATGCTTTCTACGGTGCATCTATAAAAATTAGTGAGGGTTTTAGGGGACAGGCCAAATTTCTTTAATCCAAAAGCAGCAGAAAACCATTGACCATCTGTCAACCATTCTCACTCAACTTTCCACCTCTGTGCAGCAGCTCTGTACCAGTCACCCTCCTCCCTCTGAGCCCTGGACTTCCATGCCCAAATGCTCCAACAGGACCCTAACCCAGTGCCGCAACTTCTTGTCCAGTGCATCTCCCACTATGAGTTCCAGCTGTCTCTATATTTTACAAAGGGCCCAAGATTGTTTTTTGTCCTCCTGCACTTGACTGAGCAATATATGATCTGGGACAGTAAAGTAATCACTTGCACCACACTGTGTATGAGGATTTCACTGCTGAAAGGTGAAAGGGAAGCAGAGGATCTGGTGCTTCACCTGCACCAAGGTTCACACACTGTGCTGAATTACACCATGGAATTCAGGACCCGTGCAGCGGAGTACAGTCGGAATACAAAAGTGCTGCTGGCTCATTATCCTCATGGCCTCTTGGAATGATGAAAGATGAGCTGTCTACCCAAGAGATGCCCACCAACCTCGACAGCCCCATCACTCTGGCTCCCATATTGACAAGCATCTTATGGTACAACCCTCCAGATCATCAGCCAGACCCCCATTTCTATTCTCAGAACCCAGAACCATTTGAGCTTGCAGGATCCTCATCAGCAATGCCTTCAGAACCCTGACAATCAAGAAGACTTAAACCAACCTCTGCACTGCCCCGCTCCCCCATCCTCAAGGGTGCGAGTATCGGTGGAGAAACAGACTTGTGCATCTACTGGGGAACAGCTGACCGCCAGCACATCAAATGCCCACTGCATCCGAGACTCCAGGAAGAGGCGAGGAGCCTCCTATCTGGCGAGCTCACCTTGGTCCCCTGTTCTAGCACCATAGCCCATCTCACTCCAGCTATCCTTCACACGCCGTTGACTCTACGTGCACGTAAGGCTCTGGTGCATTCTGACGCAGCAGGGAACTTTCTGGATTGGACTCTGTGCGTGCAGCTTGGACTCCCTGCTGAACCTCCCTCTCACCCCTTCAATATCATGGCCATGGACAGACATCCCTTGGAGTGTGGGACGATCAGGACGTGCACATGAGCAATGGAGAGTACCATGAGTCCATTCAATTCCTCCTGATCAACTCACCCAACAGCCTTGCTTACTTTTGATTCTCCTCTCACTATCCCTACTTCAGGACATTTACAAAGACAGGTGTGTAGAAAGGGCCTGAAGGAGACCCGACTCACCCCAACCACAAACTGTTCCAGCTGCAACCATCTGGGAAACGTTACCACAGCATAAAAGCCAGGACCATCAGGCTCTGGGACCACTTCTTCCACCAGTCCATCAGACTGATTAATTCATGCTGATACAATTGTATTTCTATGTTATATTGACTATCCTGTTGTACATAATATTTGTTACTACTATAATTGCACATTGCATATTTGAACAGCGATATAACGTAAATATTTTTACTCCTCATGCATATGAAGGATGGAAGTAGTAAAGTCAATTCAACTTGGTTATCCAATGCACTGCTGAGTTGGGGACCCAACTACCTGTGGTCTCAGTTAACTTCGCCCCATAAATCCATGGAGATGCAGGAAACCCTTGACCTCAGCAAACCCCCACAGGATTATCATGACTTAGCCATCGCCTTCACTAAAGTGGTAAGCCAGCACCTTGCCACCTCACATTCCACACAACTGCTTGATTGAATTCTTCCCACTCACCACTCCTCCCCAAGACAGCCTGTTCTCCCCCTCTCTTCCTGAGACACAAGCCATGAATGACTACGTCGCTGAAGAGCCACAGCATTGCTTTATTCACCTATCCTCATCCCCAGTCCGTGCAGAATGTTTCTATGTCAAAAAGAAGATGGGGTCTTCATCCCTGCATTTACCACTGTGGACTCAACATATCACCATTAAATACTGCCAGCCAACTCCCTTTGATGGGTAGCACATTTGAAACATTCCACAGAGCCCAGATTTTCAGAGTGTGTATAACCTGATCCACATGTACCAGAGGGTTGAGTGGAAGATGGCGTTCATAACACTGGTCATTACTAATACTTGGTGATGCCTTCCAGACTCTCCAACAGTTCAACTTATTTTTAAGCCTTCATTCACAAGATTGTCCAAGACACATTATACAGGTATGTGTTCATCTGTCTCGACGACACCCTCAGCTTCTCCAAGAACCCCCAGGACCACATTTGTCATGTCCATACAATCATTCAGCATCTTCTCAAAAACCATCAACTGCAAGTTCAAAAAATGACAATTCCACACCCCAGTCATTTCCTTCTTGGGTTTCGTCCTTTCACCTCAAGGCATAACCATGGACCCAGAGAAAGTGTGCTCTACTATTGAATGGTCCCGTCTGCACACCCTCAAACAGCTACAGCACTTCTTGGGCTCCACCAACTTCTACCGCTGTTTCATAAGAAACTACATCCAAATCGCCGCTCCTCTCAACTCCCTCATGGATAACCTGGTGTGCTGTGCAGACTACGCTTTTGAGGAGTTCAAGAAATGCTTCACCACCACTCCCATTCTCCACCATCCAAACCTCTCCAGGCCTTTTGTGGTAGAAATGGATGTATCAGATGTGGGAGCCAGGGCCAACCTTTCCAGGTGAGGAGTGGATGGGAAGACACACCCTTGTGCCTTCTTCCCGCCCAAGTTCAATCCTACACAGAGCCATTATGGAGTAGGAGATAGGGAGCTACTTGCCATTAAATGGGCCTTGGAGGAATGGAGACATTGGCTGACGGAGAACACGAAGCTCTTTCTAATCTGGACTGACCACCAGAACTCCATATCCATACAACAGAACTGCCAACTCGACCCACAGCAGGCTCACTGGGCTGACATCTTCGAATAATTCAACTCATCATCTCCAACCGGCCCGGTTCCTAGAATACAAAGGTGGATGCCCAGTCATGGCAGTTCGACCCAGTTTAAATGGAGTCTGATCAAGCCCATCATTCCATAGTTTCACACCCTTGCCCTGATCATCTGAGACCTTGACAATAAGATCTACCACGTCCTATAGCATGAACTTGCTCCAGCTGACACAGCTGATAACTGCAGAAAAGTGCGGGCAGCATGTGCTCCGCTGCACTCCAGTAGACCCACTCCTCACCCCTCTCCAGCTGTCCAGGCATTCAACAGACCCTGGATTTTCTGTGTTGCCAGTACTGGTAGCCCAACATGATCACAGACGTACATCGGTTTGTTGCTGCCTGTCTTCAATGTACCCATTCCAATTTCTCCAACCAGCAGGCTTCTGGGCTCCTGCAGCCCCTACAGGTCCCTCAACATCCATGGTCCTACGGATTTCATCACAGGATGCCATATTCGGTTGGGACCATGGTGGTGGACCAGTTCTCCAAGGCATTCCACTTCATTGCCCTCTCCAAACTTCCATCAGCCACTGAGATGTGGAACTTGTTCTCCAACATGTAACTTGCCTCCACTGCCCCCCTCAGGATACTGTGTCGGAACAGGGCCCACAATTCATCTCCAGCTTCTGGTAAACATTCTGCTTTGTCCTCTGTACCTCAGTGAGTGTGTCCCCTGGCAATCATCCACAGTCTGAAAGAGCCAATCAGCAAGTGGAGAAGTTCCTGCAATGCTTCACTGTCTCTAACCCTTCCACATGGAAGAAGCATCTGGTGTTGGCCATGCTGTCACACAATGTGTCCACCTCCTCTGCCATGGGTATGCCACACTTTGAAGTACTTCATGGCTACCAAATCCCGTTGTTTCCCACAGAGGAGCCCACAGTGGAGGTCCTGTCCATCAGGGCATGGTCCACTGTTGTCCGAGTGTTTGGAGGAGGGCCATCCTAACCACCAACTGTGCCTTCTGCCACCAGGCCAACTACTCCAGCTTGGGGAACATGTCTTGCATTAATTCAGTTGTTTACCATCTCTAGCTGCAGCTGTCCCACAGGATCACAACTACCTTCCATGTGTCCTCCCTCGAGCCCGTTTCTATGGATCGCTCAACCCATCTGAGCCTGCAATTCCAGAAACTAGGATTGTGGAAGGTGGCCCAGTGTACATGGTTCACCAGTTGATGGATTCATGTCGCCGTGGACAGGGTGTGCAGTACCTGGTCCGGGGGAGAGGTCTTTAGTGCCATCCAGTTATATCCTGTGTCCATTGTTCATCTATGAGTTCCACCGGACTAAGCTGGATCATCCTGGGTTATCTGAGGCTGGCCGTAGGTGGGGAGGGGGTGGGTCTGACAGGACATGCATGCATCCTTCTGGTCTCCACCCAGCTAATAGTATTCACTGGCTGCTCATTCGAGACTCGTCACCTGCAGCCCAGTACTCATCCACAGTCTTTGTTCACTCATCAAACCAGCCGACCTTAACTAGTTGCTCCTCACCTTCAATCTACCTGCCTAAAGTTTATCTTGTTGCCTGTTGTGTTTATTTTCTGTTCTCTTTCATTTTGTGGACCCTTGTTGCTTGGTTGTTTGCAGTCTATTAGTAAAGTATCGTTACTGCTAAGTCATCTCCGCTGCTCTGCTTTTGGGTCAAGCCTCCTCTATATTTCCTGACAGAATGAGCAAATTATTGCTTTTCTCTTTGGAGCAAAGGAGGATGAGAAGTGACTTAATGGTAGTGTACAAGATGATATGAAACATAGAGACATAAGAGGCTGTCTATGGACAGCCAGAGACATTTTCCCAGGGCGGGAATGGCTAATACAAGGGGGCATAATTTTAATGTGATTGGAAGAATGTATAGGGGAGATGTCAGAGATGAGTCTTTTACACAGAGACTGATGGGAGTGTGGGAAGCTCTACCAGGGGTGGCAGACAGGCAGACACATACGGGACATTTAAGCAACCCTTAGATAGGCACATGGATGATAGAAAAATAGATGCTAGAGGAAAGGGTTAAATTGATCTTAGAGTAGGTCAAAAGGTCTGCACAACATTGTGAGCTGATGGGTCTGTATTGTGCTGTAATGGACTCCAGATAACAATTTCTTTGGAATCTCATTCCCTGGTTCACCATTTTTTGAACGACGTCCCTTACCGTAAGTGTTTGATCCTGTAAACATTCTGATAGTTTCAATTCCCTCTCTCAAACTGAAAATCAAATGTCGTGATCTGTTGAGCAATTGATACAAATTCTGTGATGAGAAACAGAATGGAACATACAATATTGTAGAGATAAATAGCCACAAAACAACTTTTAAATAGTTGTCCAATACAACCAGAGAATACGGTTGGTATTTGACAAATGATACAGTCATTTTCAAAGTTCAAAGTAAGTTTATTATCAAACTACATATAGGTCACCATGTACAATCCTGAGATTCATTTTCTTGCGGACATACTCAATAAATCCAATAACCATAATAGAATCAATGAAAGACCACACCCAACAGGGTGGGAAACCAGTGCGCAAAAGACAACAAACTGTGCAAATACAAAAAGAAAGAAAAAAATAATAAATAAATAAGCAATAAATATCGAGAACATGAGATGAGGAGTCCTTGAAAATGAATCTAGAGTTTGTGGGAACATTTCAGTGATTGTGCAAGTGAAGTTGAGTGAAGTTATCCCCTTTGGTTCCAGAGCTTAATGGTTGAGGGGTAATAGCTGTTCCTGAACCTCGCAGATTCACCTTACAGAAGTGAATGCACCCCAAGGCCATTTACTTGTCAATATTCCCCTGATGTAACATACATATTCAGTTCCCCTGCAGTGTTTTAGTCAGTAGCCAAAGTCCAATGCCAATAATTCAGTGAACTGGAAGCTGAAACTTTGATAGGCAACATTGTATAACATTTTAGTTTCGTCTATTGCTTTCAGGGTACTACCCCAAAGAAACATGGAAACTTTTTACATTTCCTCTTGGACTATTAATGAGGAATTTCCTTGCAGTATATTATGTGATATACGTACATTTTTTTTCAGTTAACTTCCTTTTTCGAGACCTTGGCCGTTTACTAGTTCTGCAGTTCCATTTAGTTCATTTACTGTTTTCTGTTTGTAGCTTCATCGAACACAGGCTCTACAGTTCAGAAGTTGAGGGGTAATAATTGTTCCTGGTCTTGGTGGTGTCAGTCCTGAGGTTCCTGTACCTTCTTCCTGATGGCCGCAGCGAGATGAGAGCATGACCAGGATGATGGGGGGTCCCTGATGATTTTTGCTGCTTTCCTGTGACAACTCTCCCCGTAGATGTGCTAAGTAGTGCGGAGGGCTTTACCTGTGATGGACTAGGCAAAATCCACTACATTTTGCAGGATTTTCCATTCAAGAGTATTGATGTTTCTATACCAGGCTATGATGCAGCCAGTCAATATACTCTCCACCACTCAACTATAGAAGTTTGTCAAAGTTTTAGATGTCATGCTGAATCCTAAGGAAGTAAAGGCACTGTTGTACTTTCCTCATAATTGCACTGATGTGTTGGGCCCAGGACAGGTCCTCTGAAATAATAACACTGAGGAATTTAAAGTTACTGACCCTCTCCACCTCTGATCCCCTGATCATGGACCTCTGATCTCCTTCTCCTAAAGTCAAAAATCAGCTCCTTGTTCTTGCTGATATCAAGTGAGAGGTTCTTGTTGTGGCACCATTCAGCCAGAATTCCAATCACCCTCCAATATGCTGATTCATCAGCACCTCTGATTAGGCCGACAACAGTGATGTCATCAGCAAACTTGAAAACAGCATTGAATCTGTGCTTAGTCGGACTGTCATAAGTGTAAAGTGAGCAGATCAGGGGCTAAGCACACAGTCTTATGGTGCACCTGCGCTGGTGACGATTGTGTTGCTGCCAATCTGAACTGACTGGAGGAAGTGAGGAAATGAAGAATCCAATTGCACAAGGGGTTATTGAGTCCAAGGTCTTGTCTGAAACAGTAACATGGATTAAAGAAGCTCAGCAGACATAAATTTCATAGATTTACTGCAGGATTTAATTAAGCATCATATCAGCATTAAAATGTTTTAAATTATTTAGGTCTAGAACAAATTTAGCAGAGAGAAACTGTTTTCATTGGTGGAAGGATAAAGAATTAGAGGACATCAGGAAAAACAAACGGAAGGTGATATGGGGATTTTCTTTCACACAGAAAAAAACAAACTAGAAAGACTCTGAAAGCAGATGCAGTTCATATCTTTCAGAAACTTTAAATATATGCACCTGAAGAAGAAAAACAAGACAAACAGAGAACATAACTAACGAGGTGAGGTGAACTATCTCTGCCATTGTGCAACTGTGAATCAACGTCAGGGAGATGAAAGGACAACTGTGTGAAGAAAATTAGGCTATGTGGTGTGGAGAACAGATAGAGATTAATATTAACTGATCTCTATTAAAGAATGATGTGCACATAATTATGCCAATATATTAATTTTAAGAAGATCTAAATTTATTTCTTTCAGATGACATTTAGCAAGTCCTGAGCCACATTCAAGCATGGCTGATAACCGGCAAGTAACATGATGAACTCCAACGGGGGGAGTCTGATCACTTACCCCTGTCATTTAATGCCAGGTCATTCAACAATATAGGAACACTACCACCTGCATATTTCTTTCCAAATCATTACATCTCACAAGGAGTGTGCTGTCCAAGAAGGCAGCTCGTCAGCAACTTCCCAAGGTTTAGACGTTTAACCACAAGAAAAAAAGAAAAATGTTTTCATTTACTTTGTAATTGTATGTTGATATCATACATCTGATTAATATATTGTGTAAGGTTTATGCATTTTTACATACACTGTAGATTATTACACAGTCTTGAAGCAGCTTCGAAATAAGCTTGCACTGTAGCTGAATCTGTGATTTTTTTAAACCAGTTTCTAAATAGTAAATTAAAAACCTTGAACATTTTAAACCTCTTTTTCTTTGGATTTTCTTTTTTAAGACTAATCCAAGAAATATTCTTGAGGTTAATTAAAAGAACTAAAAAAATAATAATTGCAATATACTTAAGATTGGTTTTACCAATTGTGGTGCAAGAAGGTAGATTCCTCCCCGATGCTGTTTTCCAAAATCTCTGGGGATTTCTTTGGTAGGATTGTTTGGAGTAATGTTCTACAATATAACAGTCTGTAAAGAAATGTTAACCAAACTGCAATATTTCTATGGAAAGACTAAACAAAAGTTCACTTCATATTCTTGAGTCTAAATGACGGAAAAATTTTATTAATCTATATTCTCAATAAATTGTGTTTAAATTCTTGTCAAGGAGGAACAGACTGATGCTTATTAATTTCTCTCTCTAGCTGTTTGGATAAATGAGGAGCATAAAGATAATCCTGGCAGGATTACTGAGGTCCTCTCCTCCAGGATCAGTAGGGCTACAGCAGTCATGATTAAACACCTAGGCCACATTTCCAGAACCTCTGCCAGATCAAGCTTAGCAAACACAGGAAGAGGGCTAAACAATGAAAAACTAAATGGTGTGGTGGTGCAGACTAAAACGAGGCCCAAAATTGCTCAAGTATGCCTTTTAGGAAGAAACTGAAGGTGCTAGAATCAAGAGCGAAATCATAAACTGTTTGAAGAACTCAGTTGACCAAGCAGCAAATGCAGAGGAATAGACCTGAAACGTCAACACATTCCTATTGCCTGTAGAGATGCTGGTTGACTGAGTTCTTCCAGGCCAGAGCTTCCCATCCTGGTGTTCAAGGACCCCTTGCTTATTGGCGTAAAAAAGGTTGGGAACCCTGTTCTAGCAGAGTTTTTTTTCTCGGCTCCATGATACTTTGGGGCTCTGCTATCTCCGCCCCTAAAAATTAGCCTTCAATGAAATGTAGTATCTGATGTAACATTGATGTAGGAGCAACAGTAAAGGCAAAAGAACATAGAAGACTGACACAAGGGAGCACACAAGATGACGGAACACACACAAAGTGCTGGAGGAACTCAGCAGGCCAGGCAGCATCTAAGGGTGCTGTACTCTGAGTCTGTGAACTATGTGGCGACTTGCCTGCCGTTATGATGAATTGAATACTGAGGCCTTGGGCCTACTCCAAGCTGCTCTGGGGATTTGGATCTAAGGTCTCAATTTGGCTTGGAATGCTGTTGTTGCTGCTCGCTTCAATTGTTTGCATGATTTGATTTTTTTTTCTCTTTCTCTGTGCGCACTGGGGGGGGGTTGGTCTTATCTTTTTTAATTAGGTTCTTTCAGGTTTCTTGCTTTGTGGCTGCCTGTTAAGCAAACAAATCTCAAAGTTGTATAACTTATATAGTCTTTGACAATCAATACACTTTGAAAGTTTGGAAAAGATCAAACAGTTGATGTTTCGAGCCGAGACCCTTCATCAGTACTGGATGAAGGATCTCGGCATGAAACGCTGACAGTTTACTCTTTTCCATTGATGCCTGGACTGCTGAGTTCCACCAGCATTTAGTGTGTGTTGCTTTGGATTTCCAGCATCTGCAGATTTTCTGATATTTGTGACACTAGAGTGATGTGTTATTTCTGTGCAACATAACATGCTTGATGCATAATTTTGTTTGCAACAAATAATTTGCATTAACTTTACTTATATAGTGTAACCAAGGCAATGCTGAATAAAATATAGCTAGTTTTATCTGAATAGAGCGTTCTTCTATTCGATGATGAACAATGTAATGTAGAAAAATTATTCAGATTCACCCCAATAGGGCACTGTCCCATAAAAGTTCATGGTTCAAAGATTCAAAATACATTTATTACCAAAATATGTATACAGAATACAACTCTGAGATTCATCCTTCCGTAGGCAGCCATGAAACAAAGAGACACCATAGTATCTGTTCAGGAAAACATCAAACACCCAACGCACGAAGAAAGAACAAATTGCACAAACAGCAAAAAGCAAGCGACAACACATAGAACATCGAACATCAAACCAGGAGTCCAGTAGTGTTCAGTCTGGTTCAGTTCAGTGTCGTGTCGCTAGCCCACTGCAAGCTGCAGGGTAAATATCTTTTCACTGAAGCGTCCCAGATCACATTGATCAAACCACTCAGAAACAGAAAAAAAGGAGTGATCAGAATCCAGGAACACATGTAATATGTTGACCATAACAGTCATGAACATTACAGTGCTCTGCCTGCTCTCAGAATGCATTCGCATAACATAGTGAGAATACCCCAATGATTAAATATAAACACTTATGAGATTTAAAGATCCTGCTCTACGCTTTTGGCATTATTGTTAATTGCGAGACCCAAATAGATTACTGGGCAAAGTAACCTTTAGAACACAGATATTTCAGATAGATAACACTGAATATAGTAAACCTTGTTAATTAGTTACTAAATTGTAATGACAAATATCACCATTCAATTTGGACTTTTTCTCTTCAAGTGGAACACCGGTGTGTTTACATATCTTTCAGTTTAATTTTCATATTAGTTCAATTCTTACTGCAAAACTGAACATAAAATATTTTCTTATACAGAGGTCTGCATCTTGCAACATCTTGTAGAAAAGTAATTCTAACTGAACAGGTGCAGTGCAATCTCTTTCATGGGGTTTTAATGGCATCAACACCTCTGGGCTTAAAAACTGGCTAAGGTTTCCCTTGCACTTCTGTTGTTAAACATGCGTGAAGAGAAATGGATTTAACTATGACGTCTCGTGATCAAATTGCCTGTGTACTTACCAAGGATTACATGAAGCAACTTGTATATTATGCTCAAGGCCGTCCAACAGTTATTACACGTGTACAAGTAAAAAAAAATCAATTTTTGATTGAAAATCAATTTCAAATCAATGAGAAAATCAATAAAATATTTGTGATAGATCAGCTAGTTGAGTGGTGTAGCAACAGCCTTGCGCTCAATGTCAGTAAGACCAAAGAACTGATTGTGGACTTCAGAAAGAGTAAGAAGATGAAATCCAAACCAGTCCTCATCGAGGGATCAGAAGTGGAAGAAGTGAGCAACTTCAAGTTCCTGGGTGTCAATATCCCTGAGAATCTATCCTGGGTCCAACATATTGATGTAGCTACAAAGACAGCAGCTATAATTCATTAGGAATTTGAGGAATTTAGTATGTCACTAAAAACACTGACAAATTTCTACAGTTGTATCATTCTGGCTGACTGCATCACCAGCTAGTATGGTGGCGGGGGGTGGGAGCACTACTCTACAGGATTGAAGTAAACTGCAGAGAATTATAAACTTAGTCAGCTGAATCATAGGCACTAGCTCCCATAGTATCCAAAAGGTCTTCAAGGAACGATGCCTCAAATAGGCAGCATCTATCAATAAGGACCCCCATCACCCAGGTCATGCATTGTTCTCATTGCTACTGTTAGAGTGAGTTTTTGGGTAGATGATTCATTTACACTTAAATGACTCTGGCCACCAGTCTTCTGTTTGACAAAGTACTGTGGATTAGGTTCATAACAATGCATTTCCTAGAAGCTGTGAATACCGGAACACTAGCCCAGATGCTGCGGATGGAACTGTGAAGTTTACAGGTAGTTTCGAAGACAGCCTTATCTATACTTTATAAATATGAATTGTTCTCTCTGTTAGGACGTAAAATACCAAATAAATGTATTGTGGATTTAACTTGCATTCCTAAAGGCTGGGAGTACCAACCCAGACGTGCAGGCATCAGGAGGAAAGGATGAAGTCAGAAGTTGTGATATTTTGTGTGTAGCTTCAAAAGAAAGCATTGTCTATTCATTGTCTATACTTGTAAATATGAGTTGTCCTTTGTGTTTAGCAAATAAATATCGAGCCCACATTGGGCTAGCAGACATTTCTACTGAAAGTGTCGCCGTCCATATAATGCCTGCTGTACCTTGTTTTGCCGAAATAAAGAAGCTGCTTTGTACCTACCAGTAACTCTGTCTCTCCGGTGATTTCATCCACCCAAGTGTAAACCTCACACTTCCATTCACAGCATCCGGGCTAGTATTTCAGAATTCACAGCTTTTAGGAAATGCATTGTTATGAACTCACTCCACAGTACTTTGTCAATCAGTAGACTGGAGGCGAAAGTCTATTTAAACTTCATCAGTCCACAGGACTTGTTTCCAAAATGCATCAGGCTTGTTTAGATGTTCCTTTGAACCTTTTGAATAGAACTTTTTGTCCGCAATGAGCAAAGGTATGTTTAGAGAAAAAAAGGGTGCAGAATTTCAAGAAAAGAACTCCTCTCCAACTGTTAAGCACGGGGGTGGATTGATCATGCTTTGGGCTTGTGTTGCAGCCAGTGGCACAGGGAACATTTACTGGTAGAGGGAAGAATGAATTCAATTAAATACCAGCAAATTCTGGAAGCAAACATCACACCGTCTGTAAAAAAGCTGAAGATGAAAAGAGGATGGCTTCTACAACAGGATAATGATCCTAAACACACCTCAGAATCCACAATGAACTACCTCAAGAGGTGCAAGCTTAAGGTTTTGCCATGGCCCTCGAAGTCCCCCGACCTAAACATCATCGAAAGTCTGTGGAAAGACCTCAAAAGAGCAGTGCATGCAAGACGGCCCAAGAATCTCACAGAACTAGAAGCCTTTTGCAAGGAAGTATGGGTGAAAATCCCCCAAACAAGAATTGAAGGACTCTTAGCTGGCTACAGAAAGCGTTTACAAGCTGCGATACTTACCAAAGGGGGTGTTACTAAGTACTGACCATGCAGGGTGCCCAAACTTTTGCTTCAGGCCCTTTTCCTTTTTTGTTATTTTGAAACCGTAAAAGATGGAAATAAAACAAAGTTTTCTTGCTTAAAATATTAAAGAAATGTGTCATATTTAACTTCATGCCTCTTGGAAATCAGTTCATCTTTTACTCGCTTAGCTATTCACAGTAACAGAAATTTGGACCGGGGTGCCCAAACTTTTGCATGCCACTGTGAGTGTGTGTGTGTGTGTGTGTGTGTGTGTGTGTGTGTGTATATATATATGTATGTATGTATGTGTGTGTGTGTGTGTGTGTGTGTGTATATATATATGTATGTATGTGTATGTGTGTGTGTGTGTGTATATATATATATGTATGTATGTGTGTGTGTGTGTGTGTGTGTGTGTATATCTTACTGTAATTTGTTTTTTACTTTTATTACGTATTGCATTGTACTGCCACCGCAAAGTCAACAAATTTCATGACATAAGCCAGTCATATTAAACCTTTTTGACTCTGAATAGATGTTAGAGACACAGACTGAAATTAAATCTAAATTTGCAATTAACTTATGCCAGTTCTATGTGCCTTATTTAATTCTTGTTTAAATAATATTTTAAAAGCCTTAAAGGTTGGTGGAAAAAAATTCAATAATAACCTTAAAATAAGAAACGTAAGTGTTTGAGGATGGGAGAAATTTATAAGTCCATCAGGAAAGGTCATGGTAGGGTAATTTGATGCCTAGGCTTTTAAAAAGCAATATGTATCAAATGTCTTCCTTCTGATTTATATCATTCTATGATGTGTAAACTAACCTGACATTAAAAGGAAACTCTTTGTTTATAGAAAACTATACTTGTAGTGGATAATGAACAATCTTTATGAAGCAGATTTAGCAGGAAATTCCTGAGTATTACTGAGCAAAAATTGCCACAGTGCTACTAAAGGATTAAGGCAGATGATCAGAACCAGAAGCAAGGAGGTAGAATTTACAAAATAGTCTTTGTAAGAACTTAGGACTAAACTTGAATCAACGAAGGATGCTCGACAGTTGTGGCAGGGCTTGGATGCTATCATCTCTTATAAAGTAAAATTACGTGAAATAGGCATCAACAGAGCTTTGCTTCCAGAGTAACTCAATGCTTTCTATGCTCACTTTGATCATCAAAACATGACGGAATCATCACAAGCTCCTAGATGATCCTGTGACTGCAGGCTCTCAGGCTGATACATGTGCAGTCTTCAGAAGGGTGAACCCATGATAGCATATGGCACAGATGGGGTACCTGACCATGTACTAAAGACCTGGTTCTGATCAAGTGGCCAGAGTGTTCACTAATACCTCTAACCTCCCGTTTCTGCAGTCTGAGGTACTCACCTGCTTCAAACAGATTTCAATTAATTAGTGCCTAAGAAGATTGTGGTAACCTGCCTCAATGACTATCATCCTGTATCATCTGCTTCCACAGTGATGAAGTGTCTTAAGAGGTTGGTGATGAAACATATCAACTCATGCCTGAGAAGCATGTTGAATCTGCTCCAGCTTGCCTTCTGGAGCAACAGGTTCACAGCAGATGCCATCTCATTTGCTCTTCACTCAATTCCCGAACATCAGGATGCTCTTTATTGACTACAACTCTATCATCTCTTCTAAACTAATCAATAAGGTTCAAGACCTTGGCCTAAATACATCCCTGTGCAATTGGATCCTTGATTTCCTCACTTGCAGATCACAGTCAGGTCAGATTGACAACAACATCTCCTCCACAACCTTCACCACTAGGCCGTGTGCATAGCCCTCTGCTCTGCTTGATTTGCACTTCTGACTGTATGGCTAAGCACAGCTCCAATGCCATACTGATGACACCACTGTTGTAGGCCGAATCAAAGGTGATCATGAATCAGCATATAGAAGGGTGATTGGCAGAGCGGGTGGCCTGGCACTGCTGGTAAAGAATGGCATCAAATCATTAAAAAGATGTGTCATAAGATTGGAAGACGTTGACTCCTTGTGGGTTGAGTTAAGAAACTGCAAGAGTATAAGGACACCAATGGCAGTTATATACAGGCCTCCAAACAGTGGTTGGATGTGGACTACAGATTACAATGGGAAATAGAAAAGGCGTGTCAAAAGGGCAATATTATGATTATCATGGGTGATTTATCATGCAGGTAGTTTGGGAAAGTCAGGTTGGTAATGGATCTCATGCAAGTGAATTTGTTGAATGCCTACAAGATGGCTTTTTAGAGCAGTTTATCATTGAGCATACTAGGGGATCAACTATATTGGTTGGTGTTATGTAATGAACTGGTGGTGATTAGGGAGCCTAGGTAAAGTAACCCTTAGGAGTCAGTATGTCACGGTGCCGACTGTTAATTCCCCATTTTCTCCCAATTCTCTTTGATTGTGTCACGGTCCCAACTGTTAACTCCCCATTTTCTCCTAATTCCCTTTGATGGTGGAACACCTGATTCTCATCAAGACCTGCAGCATAAAAACCCCGGCTTTGCATCCACTTGTTGCCAGATTGTTGTATTAGCCAGTGTGGTAATTAATGTTCCTGGTGGCTTTGGATTGTGTGTTCTAAGTTTTACTTCAGTACCGAGGTTTACCTGTGAAACTCTGTCTCTCTATGTCAAGATAATTATTCTAAGTTTTACTTCAGTACCAAGGTTTACCTGTGAAACTGTCTCTCCGTGTCAAGATAAGTAGTCTAAGTTTACTTCAGTACTGAGATTTTCCTGTGTAACTCTTTCTCTTTGTGTTGAGAAAAGTATTGTTGGCTGCTTGCCTTTCTATGTTCCATATTAAAGTAAGTTTTACTTGCTGCCTGTCTCCTGTTTGCTGTCCAGCTCTAGCCTCACCCACGCCCTCGTCTGCATCCTAACTCAATCTCCGTACCAGTGTCCTGTGTTTGGGTTTGCCCCGGTCCCCTGCAACAGAATGATTTGGCCATCATGGACCCAGTGGACACAAATACCTTTCAACAAGCCCTCGCCAGCCAGGGTTCCCTACTGGGACAGCACAACCAACTCTGGGAGGTCATGGCGAACCTCCATTCCCTGTCTGCTCACATCACGCAGATCGCTGACCATGTGGACCATGTTTCCACTCATTGCACTCAACACACTCCTGGAACCTAGCCCAGACAATCAGTAGCAGCAACTCTCCCAGGTGTCACCAACACCCTGCCCAGAGAGCCTCACGTACCTGAGTTGGAGCACTATGTGGGAGAATTGGGGAAATGCCAGGCCTTCCTCCTTCAGTGCTCCCTAGTGTTTGAACAGCAGTGGTCAACTTATTCCACAGATAAGTCAAAGATTGCTTATATCATGGGGTTGCTGCAGGAAGTTCATTAGCATAGGCCACAGCAGTTTGGGACAACCTACTGGATACCTGCTCTTCTTTCGCCATTTTTATCACAAAAATGAGAAAGATCTTTGACAACCCTGTCCGTGGTAAAGATGCCGTTAAGCGTCTACTCATTCTCTGCCAGGGCTCCCGCAGTGTTGCTGAATATTCCGTGGCATTCCGGACGTTAGCGGCCAACTCGGGGTGGAACACTGAGTCACTCCAGGGGGTTTTTCAGAATGGACTCAGCGACTTGGTGAAAGATGAGTTTGCGGCAAGAGATGACGCTGACAGCCTGGACTCCCTGATCTCCCTAGCCACCAGGTTGGACAATCACCTCCAAGAACGCCATAGGGAAAGAGCTGGTCGACCACCACCTTTGGCCACTTCTCGGCACTCATTACAGCCTTCTGCCAGAACAAGCCTCTCTCCTCCTTCTGCGCCCGGAGTACTCCCAACCCGGCTGTTTCCACCGCCCTGGGAGAGGAACCCATGCAGCCGGGATGGAACCGCCTTTCTCCCACTGAACGACTCCGGAGATTGAGAGCGGGTGAGTGTCTATATTGCGGCCAGTCCGGCCACTTCCTTGCCAGCTGCCCTCTTTGGCCAAAAGGGGAAGGTTCACCATAGCAGTGGGACGCTGGCGAGCCAGACAACACTCCCCTCCGTACCCCGACCCCGGACGCAGCTTCAAGCTACTTTGTTACAACAGTCCTTGCCTCTGTCAGCACTAGTGGACTCTGGCACACAGGAAAACTTTTTGGATGAAAACTTAGCCTTCCAAGCCGGAATTCCTGTGAGCCATTGAGTACCACCCCCCCCCCTGGACGCCCGGACACTGGACAGTAGACTCCTGGCCCGAGTCACACTGCACGGAACCCTTGCTTCTGCTTCTCCTTCTCTCTGGAAACCATCAGGAACAGGTACGATTTAATTTCCTCCACTCAAGCCCCTATAGTTCTTGGCCACCCCGGTTAAGCCACCATAACCCCCACATCGACTGGCCCACCAGGAAGGTTGTCAGCTGGAGTTCGTTCTACCATCCTTCTTGTCTGCAATCAGCTAGTAGCAGCCAGTGGAGGTCACGGCGACCTCGTCCGCCTCTGAGCCCCCTGACTTGTCCAAGGCTCCCGTAGAGTATCACGATCTGGGAGAAGTGTTCATTAAGCAACGGGCTCTTTCTCTGCCTCCACATCACCCTTACAATTGTACAATTTACCTTCTCCCCGGAGCCTTAGTAAGTCTGTCTTCTGATTTCCATCCACAGACTAACGGTCAAATGGAGCGAGCTAATTGGGATTTGGAAGCAGCACTGCGCTGCACATCCGCCAACAACCTGTCATCCTAGAGCACTCATCTCACTTGGGTGGAGTACACCCACAACTCCCTGGTCTGCATTGCCACCAGAATATCTCCTTTTGAATGCTCCCTCGGCTATCAACCCCCTTTGACTCCTGCCCATGAAGATGACATCGCTGTGCCTTCAGTTCAGGCCCATCTCCACCGGTGCCGCAAGGTCTGGAAGGATGCACGCTCGGCCCTGCTCCACTCCGCTGACTGCAACCGGAGGATCGCCAATCGCCACCGAATTCCTGCACCCAACTATCGGCCTGGTCAGAAGGTTTGGCTCTCTTCAAGAGGCATCCCCCTCAAGAATGAATCCAAGAAACTCACCCCTCGTTACATCGGACCATTCGAAATCGAGAGCCTCATCAACCCCTCAGTGGTCAAACTCAAACTGCCCAGATCCGTGCACATTCATCCCACGTTCCACGTCTTCCGACTGAAACCTGTGTCTGTCAGCCCTTCGTGCCCTCCTGCTGAACCTCCTCCACCCGCCTGGGTCATCGACTACCCAGCTGACACCGTCTGGCGAATACTGGACATGCGCCACCGAGGCAGGAGTCGATTGGGAGCGATACGGCCTTGAGAGCACACCTGGATCCGTGGTCCTTCATCTTGGACCTTTCCCTCATCCGAGATTTCCATCACGACAATCCGAACAAGCCTGGTGGTTCGCTTGGGGGTGGGGGGGGGGGTGCGGGGAAGTATTGTCACGGTCCCGACCGTTAATTCCCCATTTTCTCATAATTCCCTTTGATTGTGTCACGGTCCCCGACCATTAACTCCCCATTTCTCCTAATCCCCTTTGATGGTGGCACACCTGATTCTCATCAAGACCTGCAGCGTTAAAAACTCTGGCTTTGCATCCACTTTTTGCCAGATGGTTGTATTCGCCAGTGTGGTAACTAAGGTTCCTAAGTTTTACTTCAGTACCGAGGTTTAGACCATAAGACAAGACAAAGGAGCAGAAGTCGGCCATTTGGCCCATTGGGTCTGCTCCGCCATTTTATCATGAGCTGATCCATTCTCCCATTTAGTCCCACTCCCCCGCCTTCTCACCATAACCTTTGATGCCCTGGCTACTCAGATACCTATCAATCTCTGCCTTAACTACACCCAATGACTTGGCCTCCACTGCGGCCCGTGGCAACAAATTCCATAGATTCACCACCCTCTGACTAAAAAAATTTCTTCGCATTTCTGTTCTGAATGGGCATCCTTCAATCCTTATGTCATGCCCTCTCGTACTAGACTCCCCCATCATGGGAAACAACTTTGCCACATCCACTCTGTCCATGCCTTTCAACATTTGAAGTGTTTCTATGAGGTCTCCCCTCATTCTTCTAAACTCCAAGGAATACAGTCCAAGAGCGGACAAACGTTCCTCTTATGTTAACCTTCTCATTCCCAGAACCATTCTAGTGAATCTTCTCTGTACCCTCTCCAACGTCAGCACATCCTTTCTTAAATGAGGAGACCAAAACTGCCCACAGTACTCCAAGTGAGGTCTCACCAGCGCCTTATAGAGCCTCAACATCACATCCCTGCTCCTATACTCTATTCCTCTAGAAATGAATGCCAACATTGCATTTGCCTTCTTCACTACCGACTCAACCTGGAGGTTAACCTTAAGGGTATCCTGTATGAGGACTCCCAAGTCCCGTAGCATCTCAGAACTTTGAATTCTTTCCCCACTTAAATAATAGTCTGCCTGTTTATTTCTTCTGCCAAAGTGCATAACCATACACTTTCCAACATTGTATTTCATTTGCCGCCACTTTGCCCATTCTTCCAATTTATCCAAGTCTCTCTGCAGACTGTTTCCTCAGCACTACCAGCCCCTCCACCTATCTTCATATTGTCAGCAAACTTAGCCACAAAGCCATCTATTCCACAATCCAAATCGTTGATGTACAATGTAAAAAGAAGCAGCCCCAACACGGACCCCTGTGGAACACCACTGGTAACGGGCAGCCAACCAGAATAGGATCCCTTTATTCCCATTCTTTGTTTCCTGCCAATCAGCCAACACTCTATCCACGTATGTAACTTTCCCATAATTCCATGGGCTCTTATCTTGTTAAGCAGCCTCATGTGTGGCACCTTGTCAAAGGCCTTCCGAAAATCCAAATATACAACATCCACTGCATCTCCCTTGTCTAGCCTACTGGTAATTTCCTCAAAAAATTGTAATAGGCTTGTCAGGCAGGATTTTCCTTTAAGGAATCCATGCTGAGTTCTGCCTATCTTGTCATATGCCTCCAGGTATTCTGTAACCTCATCCTTGACAATTGACTCCAACAACTTCCCAACCACCGATGTTAAGCTAACAGGTCTATAATTTCGTTTTTGCTTCCTTGCCCCCTTCTTAAGTAGCGGAGTGACATTTGCAATCTTCCAGTCCTCCGGAACCATGCCAGAATCTATCGACTTTTGAAAGATCATCGCTAATGCCTCCGCAATCTCCACAGCTACTTCCTTCAGAACACGAGGGTGCATTCCATCTGGTCCAGGAGATTTATCTACCTTTAGACTATTCAGCTTCCTGAGTACTTTCTCTGTCGTAATTGTGACTGCGCACACTTCTCTTCCCTGCCACCCTTGAGTGTCCGGTATACTGCTGATGTCTTCCTCAGTGAAGACTGATGCAAAATACTCGTTCAGTTCCTCTGCCATCTCCTTATCTCCCATTACAATTTCTCCAACATCATTTTCTATAGGTCCTATATCTACTCTCACCTGCCTTTTACTCTTTATATACTTGAAAAAGCTTTTAGTATCCTCTTCGATATTATTTGCTTGCTTCCTTTCATAGTTAATCTTTTCCTTCTTAATGACCTTCTTAGTTTCCTTTTGTAAGGTTTTAAAAACTTCATAATCCTCTAAATTTCCCACTAATTTTTGCTTCCTTGTATACGCTCTCCTTTGCTTTGGCTTTGACTTCTCTTGTCAACCATGGTTGCATCCTTTTTCCATTCGAAAATTTCTTCATTTTTGGAATATACCTGTCTTGCACCTTCCCCAATTCTTGCATAAACTCCAGCCACTGCTGCTCTTCTGTCTTTCCTGCCAGTGCCCCTTTCCAGTCGACTTTGGCCAGTTCCCCTCTCATGCCACTGTAATTTCCTTTACTCCACTGAAATACTGACACATCAGATTTTGGCTTCTCTTTTTCAAATTTCACAGTGAATTCAATCATGTTATGATCACTGTCTCCTAAGGGTTCCTTCACCTCAATCTCTCCAATCACCTCCGGTTCATTACACAATACCCAATCCAGTACAGCCGATCCCCTACTGGGCTCAACAACAAGCTGTTCTAAAAAGCCATCTCACAGACATTCTATAAATTCTCTCTCTTGAGATCCAGTGCCAACCTGATTTTCCCAAGCCACTCGCATGTTAAAATCCCCCACAATTATCATAACACTGCCCTTCTGACAAGCCTTTTCTATTTTCTGTTGTAATTTGTAGTCCATAACACTGCAGCTGTTTGGAGGCCTATCAATAACTGCCTATTTACCTGTGAAACTCTGTCTCTCCGTGTCAAGATAAGTAGTCTAAGTTTATTTCAGTACTGAGGTTTTCCTGTGTAACTCTCTCCGTGTTGAGAAAAGTATTGTCGTCCGCCTGCCTTTCTACACTCCGTGTCAAGATAAGTTTTGCTTGCCGCCTGTCTCCTGTTTGCTGTCCAGCTCCAGCCTCACCCACGCCCTCGTCTGCATCCTAACTCTATCTCTGTGCCAGTGTCCGGCATTTGGGTTCACCCCGCTCCCCTGTAACACAGTGATCACAATATGATTGTGTTGAACTTGAAATTTGATAGGGAGAAATTAAAGTCTAACATCGCAGTATTTTAGCGGAGTAAAGGAAGTTACAGTGGTATCAGAGAGGAGCTGGCCAAGGTAAATTGGAAGGAGATACTGGCATGGATGACAACAGAGCAGCAATGGTGTCAATTTCTGGGAAGAATGAGGAACATGCACGATAGGTGTATTCCAAAAAACAAAGCAATATTGAAATGGCAAAATAGTGGCTGACAAGCAAAGTCAAAGCTAATGTAAAAGAGATGGCATACAATAAAACAAAAATTAGCAGGAAGTTAGAGGATTGGGAAGCTTTTAAAAAAATAATGGAAGCAACTAGAAGAATCATTAGAAGGGAAAAGGTGAAATATAAAAGCAAGCTAGCAAACAATATCAAGGTGGATAGAAAAAGCTTTTCCAAGTATATAAAAATAAGAGTCGATATGGGACTGCGAGAAAATGAAGCCAGTGAAATAATAATGGGGGACAAGGAAATGACAGATGAACTAAATGAGTGTTTTGCATCAGTCTTCAGTGTGGAAGACAACAGCAGTGTGCCAGGTGTAGAATGGTGTGAGGGAAGAGAAGTGAGTGCGGTTACAAGGGAGACGGTGCTCAAAAAACTGAAAGGCCTAAAGGTTCATAAGTCACCTGGACCAGATGAACTGTACCCTTGGGTTTTGAATGTGGTATGGGTAGAGATTGTGGAGGCATTAGTAATGATCTTTCAAGAATCAATGGACTTTGGCATGGTTCTGGAGGACTGGAAAATTGAAAATGTCACTTCATTCTTTAAGAAAGGAGGGAGCCAGCAGAAAGGAAATTATTGACCAGTTAGTCTGACCTCAGTGGTTGGGAAGATGTTGGAGTCAATTGTTAAGGATGAGGTTATGGAGTACTTGGTGACACAGGACAAGTTAGAACAAAATCAGCGTGGTTTCCTAAAGGGAAAGTCTTGCCTGTCAAACTTGTTGGAATTCCTTGAGGAGATTATAAGTAGAATAGGTAAAGGGGATGCAGTGGAAATTGTATATTTTGATTTTCAGTAGGCTTTTGACAAGGTGTCATAAATGAGGCTGCCCATGGTATTACAGGAAAATTACTAGCACTGTCAGAGCATTGGCTGATTGGTAGGAGGCAGTCAATGGGAATAAAAGGGTCCTTTTCTGGTTGACTGCCAGTGACTAGTAGTGTTCTGTAGGGGCTGGTGTTGGGACCGCTTCTTTTTATGTTGTATTTCAATGATTTAGATGACAGAATAGTTGCCAAGTTTGCAGATGATACAAAGATTGGTGGAGGGGCAGATAGTGTTGAGGAAACAGAAAGGCTGCAGGACTTAGACAAGTTAGGAGAATGGGCAAGAAAGTAGCAAAGGAAATACAATGTTGGAAAATGCATGATCATGCATTTTGGTAGTAGAAATAAATGTACAGACTATTTTTTTTAAATGGGAAGAAAATCCAAAGATCTGAGATGCAAAGAGACTTGGGAGTCCTTGTGCAGAACACCCTAAAGGCTAACTTGCAGGTTGAGTTGGTGGTGAGGAAGGCAAAAGTAATGTTAGCATTCATTTCATGAGGTCTGGAATATTAGAGTAGAGATGTGATGCTGAGGCTTTATAAGGCACTGGTGAGGCCTCACCTTGAGTACTGTGAACAGCTTTTGGGCTCCTCATCTAAGAAAAGATGTGCTGGCATTGGAGATGGTTCAGAGGAGCTTCACAAGGATGATTCTGGGAATGAAAGGTTTATCATATGAAGAATATTTGGCTCTGGACCTGTATTTGCTGGAATTTAGAAGGATGAGGGAGGATCTCATTGAAACCTTTTGAATGTTGAAAGGCCTAGACAGAGTACATGTGGAAAGGATGTTTCCCATGGTGGGCAAATCTAGGACAAGAGGCCACAGTCTCAGGGGCATCCATTTAAAACAGATGTGGAGAAATTTCTTTAGCCAGAGGGTGGTGAATTTGTGGAATTTATTACCACAGGCACCTGTGGAAGCCAGGTCGTTGAGTGTATTTAAGGCAGAGTTTGATAGGTTTTTGATTGGCCATGGCACCAAAAGTTATGGGGAGAATTAGATTAGAATCAGGTTTATTATCACCAGCCTGTGACATGAAATTTGTTAGCTTAGCAGCAGCAGTTCAATGCAATACATAATTTAGCAGAGAAATAATAATAATAAATAAAATAAAAAAATAAATGAACAAGTAAATCAATCATGTACAAACGTATATTGAATAGATTTTTTAAAACGTGCAAAAACAGAAATACTGTATATTTAAAAAAAAAAGTGAGGTAGTGTCCAAAGATTCAATGTCCATTTAGGAATTGGATGGTGGAGGGGAAGAAGCCGTTCCTGAATCGCTGTGTGTGCCTTCAGGCTTCTGTACCTCCTATCTGATGATAACAGTGAGAAAAGGGCATGCCCTGGGTGCTGGATGTTCTTAATAATGGATGCTGCCTTTTTGAGACATCGCTCCCTGAAGATGTCCTGGGTACTTTGTAGATAGTACCCAAGATGGAGCTGACTAGATTTAGAACCTTCTGCAGCTTCTTTCAGTCCCATGCAATAGCCCCTCTATACCAGACAGTGATGCAGCCTGTCAGAATGCTCTCCATGATACAACTCTATAAGTTTTAGAGTGTATTTGTTGACATGCCAAATCTCTTCAAACTCCTAACAAAGTACAGCGGCTGTGTTGTCTTCTTTATAACTACATCGATATGTTGGGACCAGGTTAGATCCTCAGAGATCTTGACACCCAGGAACTTGAAATTGCTCACCCTCTCCACTTCTGATCCCTCTGTAAGGAATGGTATATGTTCCTTCATCTTACCATTCCTGAAGTCCACAATCAGCTCTTCTGTCTTACTGACATTAAGTGCCAGGTTGTTGCTGCAGCACCACTCCATTAGTTGGCATATCTCACTCCTTGTATACCCTCCCAAAGATTCTACCAACAATGATTATATCATCTTCAAATTTATAGATGGTATTTGAGCAATGCCTAGCCACACAGTCATGTGTATATAGAGAGCAGAGCAGTGAGATAGGCACACACCCCTGAGGTGCGCCGGTGTTGATTGTCATCGAGGAGGATATGTTATCACCAATCCGCACAGCTTGTGGTCTTCTGGTTAAGAAGCTGAGGATCCAATTGCAGAGGGAGGTACAGAGGCCCAGGTTCTGCAACTTCTCAATCAGGACTGTGGGAATGATGGTGTTAAATGCTGAGCTATAGTTGATGAACAGCATCCTGATGTAGGTGTTTGTGTTGTCCAGGTGGTCTAAAGCCTTGTGGAGAGCCATTGAGATTGTGTCTGTCATTGACCTGTTGTGGCGATAGGCAAATTGCAATAGATCCAGGTCCTTGCCGAGGCAGGAGTTCAGTCTAGTCATGACCAACCTCTCAAAGCATTTCATCACTGTCGATGTGAGTGCTACTGGTTTATAGTTATTAAGCCAGCCCACATTATTCTTCTTAGGCACTGGTATAACTGTTGCCTTTTTGAAGCAAGTGGGAACTTCCGCCTGTAGCAGTGAAAGATTGAAAATGTCCTTGAATACTCCCGCGAGTTGGTTGGCACAGGTTTTCAGAGCCTTACCAGGTATTCCATCGGGACCTATCCCCTTGCAAGGGTTAACTCTCTTTAAAGACAGCCTAACATCGGCCTATGAGACGGAGATCACAGGTGCAGCAGGGATCTTCACAGCTGTAGTTGTGTTCTCCCTTTCAAAGCACGCACAGAAGACATTGAGTCCATCTGGTAGTGAAGCATCGCTGCCATCCATACTATTAGGTTTCGCTTTGTAGGAAGTAATGTCTTGCAGACCCTGCCAGAGTTTCCGTGCATCCGATGTCGCCTTCAACTTCGTTCAAAATTGTCTCTTTGCCCTTGAGATAGACCTTTGTAAATCATACCTGGTTTTCTGGTACAGGCCTGGGTCGCCAGACTTGAATGCATGAATCTAGCCTTCAGCAGACAACATACCTCCTTGTTCATCCACAGCTTTTGGTTTGGGAATGTACATTAAGACTTTGTGGGCACACACTCATCCACACAGGTTTTAATGAAGTCAGTAACAACTGCAGCATACTCATCCAGGTTCGAAGATGAATCCCTGAATACAGTCCAGTCCACTGATTCAAAGCAGTCCTGAAGGCACTCCTGTGTTTCCATTGTCCAGACCTTCTTGGTTCTCACTGCTGGTGCTGCAGTCTTCAGGTCTCTGCCTATACTCAGGGAGTGGAAGTACAGCCAGGTGATCAGACTTCCCGAAGTGAGGGCATGGAATAGCACGGTTGGCATTCTTGATGGTGGTGTAGCAATGGTCCAGAGTGTTGTTTCCTCTGGTACTGCAAGTGATCTATTGATGGTAGTTGCTTAGTGATTTTTTTTCAGACTGGCCTGGTTTAAAATCTCCCAAAACGATGGTGAAGGCGTTAGGGTGCGCTGTTTCGTGCCATGTTGATCACTTTGCTCAGATCATCAAATCCTGCTTGACATTAGCCTGAGATGGAATTTAAACTGCTACCAAAATGATCTCAGAGATCTCCTGTAGTAGGTAAAAAGGACGGCACTTTAGAAGGCCAGGGAGTAGGGCTGAGGAGGGGAGAAAAAGGATCAGCCAGGATTGAATGATGAAGCAGACTCAATGGGCCAAATGGCCTAATTCTGCTCCCATATCTTATGATCTTAAGAAAATCTGGCTGAGTGGTACCACAACAACAACTACTCGCTCAGTGTCAGCAAAACCAAGGAGCTAATTATTGACCAGGAGGAGGAAGTCAGAGGTCTGTGAGCCAGTCCTCATTTGAGGATCAGAGATGGAGAAGGTCAGCAACTTTGAATTCTTTGGTGTTATCATTTCAGAGGCCCTGTCCTGGGCCCAGCACATAAGGGCAATTACGAAGAAAGCATGGCAGTGCCTCTACCTCCTTAGCAGTTTTTGAAGATTTGGCATGACAAACTTCTATAGATGTGTGGTGGAGAGTATATTGACTGGCTGCCTCACAGCCTGGTGTAGAAACACAATTGTCCTTGAACAGAAAATCCAACAAGAAAGTAGTGGATGTGGCTTATCCATCAGGGGTAAAACCCTTCCCACTATTGAGCACATCTACACACAGCGTTGTCACAGGAAAGCAGCATCCATCATCAGGAATCCCCCACCACCCAGGTCTCTTCTCGCTGCTGCCATCAGGAAGAGGGTACAGGAGCCTTAGGACTCACACCACCAGGTTTAGGAACAGTTATTACCTCTCAACCATCAAGCTCTTGAACTGTAGGGGATAACTTCACTTGCTCCATCATTGAAATGTTCACACAACCTATGGCCTCACTTTCAAGGACACTTCATCTCATGTTCTCAGTATTTATTATTTTTTTATTATTTCTTTTTGTATGTGCACAGTTTGTTGTCTTTTGCACACTGGTTTAACGTCCAAGTTACTGCGGTTCTATTGATTCAGTTATTATTCCTTACGGATTTATTGAATATACCCACAAGAACTTCTGTACTCAGAGAGTGGTAGCCATGTGGAATGAGCTTCCAGCAGAAGTGGTTGAGGCAGGTTCGATGTTGTTGTTTGAAGTTAAATTGGATAGATATATGGACAGGAAAGGAATGGAGGGTTATGGGCCGAGTGCAGGTCGGTGGGACGAGCTGAGAGTAAGAGTTCGGCACGGACTAGAAGGGCCGAGATGGCCTGTTTCCGTGCTGTAATTGTTGTATGGTTAAGAAAACGAATCTCAGGGTGACACATATATACTTTCAAAATTAATTTACTCTGAATTCTGAAGTCAAAAGGTGATCCAGATTAACGCTACTAAGTAACTTCAGAAGTTCTAGAACATTGTGTGGGTGGAGGCTGGAGACAGATACACAAGCCGGACCCACTAACACTTCCACAACTCGCTGACGAGACTCCATGTAGAAGCGCGGCAGCGACGTTGACCCAAGTCCCTAATGCTCAGGCAGCTTTGTCACGGTCACCGATCCATCATGCTTTTCAAACTTATTGGTTGCCGCAGCGCTCAATCATTGCCCGTCATTCAATTGAAATCGAGGTTGAGAATCCACCCAACGAATGCGGCGGGGAGGCGGGAGCTGAGGCTGCGGAGTGCTGGGCGACAGGAAGTGAGGCAGAGAGACGGGACGTTGCTCGCTGCTCGGTGTTTAAATACAGCGTTTTCCCAGAGGTTGTGAACTGTAAATACCTTCAGTCCCCGGCTTTAGTGATACGCGGCGAGCTCGGAGACCATGTCTTACCCAGGATATGGCGGGGTAAGTCGGTGGGAGTTACCGTTGTTCGCGGCCGGCTTCATCACGGCGGCGTAAACCAGGCATGAGGTGTCGCTGGGCCGGGCCGGAGCCGGAGCAGACCAGACCAGTCCCGACCCTTCACCCTGCGCTGCCGGTCATGGCCGCGATCGGCCCTTGTACACCCCCTCCCGCGGTCATGGCACTCGGCGGGTTTCCTGCGGATCAGTAGCCGGGGTCCCTCTGCTCCCTGACGAGAAACACTCATTGTTCACCCTCTGGAGCAGAGCTCACTCCCGCCGTTGTAGTTTTTTTTTGGTCGGGAAGGTGGTCCCAAGGCAGGAATGCCTTCAGTGAGGCCTTGGCATTTTGCTTGCAGTTTCGCTTGGAGAGAAGTGAGGCCAAGCAGTCGAAGACTTGAGACCTAACTCCCTGTGATCTTTTTTTTAAAAAAATTAAAATACCTACCAGTGAGTTAACGTGCAGAGAAGAACTGATGAGCAATATGTGAGATCAGATTTTGCAGCACTTCCGTAAATTGCTGCGGTCAAATGGGGAAATGCACTCCATTTTAACTGAATTTTAAACCGGTAACGCCAAGTAAAATGGAGTGTGTTTTCCTATCCTGTCGAGACCCTGATTTCATTGTTTGTTCAATCATCTTCTTTGTGCCTTTTCATGAACCCACTGATCTCATTTGCATTTTGTATTGCAGATTTAAGAATTATTTTGAAGTTTATATTTCAGTCAAATTAATAGTGGGGAGGGAGCTTAGAGAGTGCTGTTGTTTAATATACTGGAGAACTAATAGTGAATTCTGTATTTGGGTTACAGATTTGCGATTCAAAAGTTCAAAGTGCATATGCCACTATACCACACTGAGACTCATTTTCTTGCAGGCATTCACAGTAGATACAATAGAATTAATGAAAAACTGCACAGGGCAAAGACCAACAGCTAATGTGCAAAAGACAACAAGCTGTACAAATACCAAAACAATGAACACTAAATATAGAGAACAGGAGTGTGAGTCCATAGATTGAGGAATCTGTCCGGTATTGGGGTATGTGAAGTTATTCCCCTGTGGTTCAAGATCCTTATGGCTGAGGGGTAATAATTGTTTCTGAACCTGGTGATATTTCTGTCGTGTATAGCTTTTTTAAAAAAAACATGAAACAAATAAAGTACTGATCCAAACAACTTAAAAATACAAGGAGCTTAAAATAAAATTTGCAATGGATAACATAATCAACTTTTTACGTTTTATAATTGTGGAAAAGCCAAAACATTAGATGCAGAGTATATTACCAATGCTTAATGTAGAACAAGAGAATATCATCTTGTGTTCTGTCAAGACTGATACAGAATCAGAAATGAAACAATGCACAATCAATATAAGAAAACTAATTAAGGTGAAGTATAAACTATGGTACTGAAAAGTGAGAAATTCTTAGGTTTCCATCCTAAACTTGATAGAAAGTCCTTTTATTTGGGAATCATTGGAAAAATGTGTTTATCAGTTTGCTATTTAAGACTGGTTGCTATTTGAGATTGATTCCTTAAGGTTGTCACAACCTGGGAAGTGGTTTTGGGGGGGGGGCGGCGGAGGAGGCAGGGAGGTTAAACTCCCACAATCTTCTAAATGCTCCCAATGGTGTGCATCTCATATAGACTCTGACAACCAAGTCCACTCCTGGCCTTCACCTGTGGCTTAGCTACCAAGCCTAGTGGGACCATTTCTACTGACAGGAGAAGGGGCAAAAGCAGGTTATTGGCACCTTAAAAAAACCAGTCACTTTGGGCAGATGGGGCTTGTCAGCTGTGGTTGGCAGCTCATCTAAGAGAAGGAAAACTCTGATCTCAAACCTCCAATGTCATGTGCTATACCCACTCATGGGGAAGGCTTCGGAAGTAAATAGAGGGAAAAGTCCGGAGCTGGAGTCCCTAAGATTGTCTTGCGTTGAGTCTAATGCCAATTGATAACTTGTGTGACGCTGTTGGTGCCGAACTGTACTGGTCTGCTGTTGCTGTGCATTCATTAGCTGCGTGGAGAGGGTGAGTCTGCTACATGCAACAACTTGCTCTTCATGGCATACTTTCCTGGCTTGTGTATCCAGACAGTTAGGACAAAACATTCATGGTCAACTCTTCCTAGTGGAGTGCCTCATTTAAGCTTGTGATAAACCAGAGATTTTACAGATAGCAATTATTTGAGGAATTGAGTCTTTGTGTGACAGTTTGGAAAACCTTCAGTTGATGGATAGATCCAGCATAAACAATGAATCATTGCTGACAAACCTGACCAAAGCCGTAGTTGTCATTTGCATTGAAATCCAGAAAGCATTTGATAACTTTATGTCACTCAAGATATAAACTTCAATGCCTTCTGCCTGCCCATTGTGCCATGGAAAGTGCAATAGAGGATTTCCATCTCCCTGTGAAGTTTTGTTATCGGAGGCAAGATTCTTTCCCCGTTAAGATCTCCTGCATCCCCTTGGTTTATGTAGTTTCCTGGAAAGTGCACTTGGGGAGGGGAGTTTCTACTAACTTTCAGGTGGAGTAAGCTCAGATAGACTACTTGGAGCTGTAATATGTTAATTGGGAATTCTGGTATCTTCACTCTTCCTTCTCAGTCCTGAAGAAGGGTCTCTGTCCGAAATCTTGACTATGTTCATTTCCATAGATGCTGCCTGACCTGCTGAGTTCCTCCCAGACTTTTGTGTGTGTTGCTTTTGATGTCCTGAGGCTCTTGTTACTGGTTGTAATAATAATTAAAGAGGCATTCAGAGACTATGGTACATTGTGTTTTCCTTTTGGTTTCTGTTGAAATTGACAAACTGTGCTAAGGTGCCTGTAAATGATTCTAATCAGTAACTGACAATGAGTATGAAAATCAACATTCAAGTTTATTTGTCACGTGTACATTGGAAAGTACAGTGAAATGCACCATTTGTGTTAACAGCCAACACACCTGAGGGTGTGCTGGGGACAGCCTTCAAGTGTCAGCACACATTTCGGCACTGGTAGCATGATGTATTGATATGGGTTTATTTGTTGCCGTATATTCCTAACATTGACCAAGGCACACAGACTCACTGTGTGGCCGTTTGACCTAATTAGTTTGATGAAGTTTGAAGATATATTTGTCCAAAGGCAGCTTTCCTTTGTGAGAAGTCTGGCGCATCGCTAATTTCATCCAACACTTCCTTTCCAAAGACGCAAAAGTACTCCTTGCTCACCACATTAGTTTTAAAAGCAAAGTGTTAAATGGCTGGCTACCTGAAAGTAAGTTTCCCTTCCCAAAATGAAGTCAACAGCACAGATCTCCATTGGCAGCTGTTTTCAAGGCTCTAGGTAGGCAATATTGCTTTTCTACTGACCATAAATCCACATGTGTTACTGCTGATTTACCATTACATTAATTTAACATTCTCAATATTTATTTTCCTCAATTATGTCCTTGAGTTTAAAATTGCACAATTCTTCCACCAGAAGAGGTAATATGTGTTTTATGACTCTAATTTTTGAAGTATTAAAGAATCATAGAAAAGTACACCATAGAAACAGGCTCTTCGGCCCATCTAGTCTGTGTCAAGCCATATAAACTGCCTGGTCCTATCTATCTGCACTGGAACCATAGCTCTTCATACCCCTGCCATCCATATACCTATCCAAACTTCTCTTAAATGCTGAAATCTTGCTTGATGGCACCACTTGCACTGGCAGCTTGTTACACTCTCTTTAATTATTGGAGTGATTTCTGAAAAAAAAAGTTTTGAAAATGTGGAACTCAGCAGACAGAACTCTGGATAGCTCAGATACATAGAAGGTAATGAACTGTAAAAGAACAATGGGTTTTTATAAAAAAAATTATCGGAATTAACAAATGTTTTTAACCACCTTTTGCCATAATATGGGGAATGTGGAGCCGATTGAGGGTACAGGTAAGATTATAATCATTTTTTTAATGGTAGATTTGTTAAATGAGTACTTTGTATCCGTTTTCACAGTGGAGAAAGTGGACAAAATGCCAGCGGTCAAGGGAACCTAAAAATAAGTGATGGGGAGGAGCTCAGTGGATTTAATATAAGTAAGAAAAGTGTTAATGGAGAAAATATTGAGACTTAAGCTATACAAATCTCCAGGAGCTGATGGTTTCTACACCAGGCTTTAAAATAGGTAAGGAACTTGTAGATACATTAGTCATAATTTTATAAAGCTCTCTAGATTCAGACATTATACCATACTGGATTGGGAAAAGTTCAAATGTCACTCCATTATTTAAAAAAAAAATGTGCAGGCAAAAAAAAGACAGATAACCACTCACCTAACAACACACATAAAAGTTGCTGGTGAACGCAGCAGGCCAAGCAGCATCTCTAGGAAGAAGTACAGTCGACGTTTCAGGCCGAGACCCTTCGTCAGGACTAACTGAAAGAAGAGCTAGTAAGAGATTTGAGAGGGGGAGGGGGAGATCCGAAATGATAGGAGAAGACAGGAGGGGGAGGGATGGAGCCAAGAGCTGGACAGTTGATTGGCAAAAGGGGATATGAGAGGATCATGGGACAGAAGGCCTAGGGAGAAAGAAAAGGGGGAGGGGGGAAAGCCCAGAGGATGGGCAAGGGGTATAGTGAGGGGGACAGAGGGAGAAAAATGAGAGAGAGAAAAAGAATGTGTGTATATAAATAAATAATGGATGGGGTACGAGGGAGAGGTGGGGCATTAGCTGAAGTTAGAGAAGTCAACGTTCATGCCATCAGGTTGGAGGCTACCCAGATGGAATACAAGGTGTTGTTCCTCCAACCTGAGTGTGGCTTCATCTTTACAGTGGAGGAGGCCGTGGATAGACATATCAGAATGGGATGTGGAATTAAAATGTGTGGCCACCGGGAGGTCCTGCTTTCTCTGGCGGACAGAGCGTAGGTGTTCAGCGAAACGATCTCCCAGTCTGCGTCGGGTCTTGCCAATATATAGAACCACTCACCTATTGTTTTAGCATCTGCTGTAGGGAATCCATCATTGGTTTAAATAGGTATTGATTAATCAGAATTGAAGAGCAAGTCATGCCTGACTAAACTAATTGGTTTATTTTTATTGAGGCAGTCCCTAGAACAGTGGAGAGGGAATGTATTTTCAAATTAGTTTACATTCACTTTTTAACAGCATTAGGATTGTTATAATCAATTATTAGCAAAGATGGAAGAGCATTTATAACATTGTGATAAGGTTTTGTATGGTAAGAGTCAAAAATAAAAGGTGGATAAGCATTTTTCTGTGACAATGTGATATAGTCCTCAAGGACTTGTACTGGTATTTAGATGGACAGTATATTACTAACTTTGATTTTAATGTTATCTGTTGCATTCCATGTTTTATAACTTCCAGAATGAAATATTTCCATATTTTCCTTGTTTATCTCCTGCTTTTTACAATGCCCCACCTCTCAAGCTGCTTCTAAACTGCTGCTACCACCCTAATTTATGCTTTTGCTGATCCATCTTTGCAATTCACCTACTTGTCTCTTAATAGAAATATTCTCAATCCTTGCATTCAACTTTTTCACAGTCTTGCACCTAACTATCTCCATATTGTTTCCCAGTACTATAAGCCTAGGAAAGCCAATCAGTACACTTGTATATCACTCACTCTGATGGCTATAATTACATCAGCTGTAAACCCAGGATCTTGCGTCCTTGTTTTACTTTATTTCCTCTGACCATTTCTGTCATCAGGGCTTTATTTCCCCTAACTCAGTCTCTTATTATCCTAGCTGTAACTTTGTTTATGGCATATGTTGAATATATATTTATAACACCCTAAGACATAGGAGCAGAATTAGCCGTTCAGCCCATCGAGCGTGCTCCACTGTTTCATCATGGCTGATTCATTTCCTTCTGTGATACTCAATTTTTTATACTTGTGAATAATAATTTGAACCAACAATTGCTCACTTCTTTAAAATATTCTAATTTTGGTCAAGTATGATGTGCATTTTATATTTTTATGCTTGGCGATTCCTGAATAATTTATAATTCTCCAGAGTATGTTGTCTCTTTCCGTAAAATACTTGTTTGCATAAAATTGATAGCTTTTATTTCCGGTGAGGGATGATATCAGAAGTGGGTTAATGCTGCTTTATTGCTATGTATACTAGCTATATTAAGAAAGGTGCAAGTAGCTTAATAAACTGTTTATGTATGGGACTATTTAAAATGTCTATGAGAATCGTTCTCATAAGCATGCAATCTTAACTGTTTTTGTAAGAAGTAGGTCTCAAAGTTATTTTACATGTTGAACAATAGAAATTTAAGTTTTAAAAATTCTTAAATTTTTGTCTATTTTAAAACTGAATGTGTTCTGTCTTGTCAGCATGGAGGTTTTAGTGGACATATGGCAGGAATGGCAGGGCCAGGTGGTCCGATGCATGCTGCTCCACCAGGTGCATATCAAACTTACTCTGCGTACTCTGGTTATCCTGCGGCTTCAGTCGATCCAATGTGGAGTTATTTCACTGCAATTGCTGGACAGGTAAGTACTTTGAGCTATTGCTTCCAGTTACTAAGAAGGCATGTTATGAACTTGCCTGAACTTAGTGATGTGTTCTTGAATATTTGCTTAGTTATGGTTTGATTCAATGACTTCTCTTGTTAGTACTATTAATTGAACATTTCAGTATTAATTTAATTGCAAGTATGCTTGTTTCTTACACCTTGAAATTTGAATTTAGCACTTCAGAATAAGATCTTTTGAGTGATTTATTATTGCCAATTCAATGCTATTTTATAGAACATTCTTGGGTTGGAAACACCAAGGAAGATTAGGTAGTGGGATTCATATTGGTGTGAAAAGATTTGCCTTCAGTTCAGTTTTGACAGTAAAATAATAAACTTGGCTTTGACTTGAGTTTTGTCTTTACTCTGCATCAAGCTTGTGTTTTTCTCAAGTAGTCTTATGTTGAAATTTGATTACAGATTTAGCAAAGTATTCCATTCCCCAGTGTTCACTTTGCTTTGGTTAAACTCTTGCGTTTGCATGGTTAGCAATATTTTTGAAAGTGGTGCTGAAGTGTCTGCTAAAGAAGTCCACTGCTGATTTACTAAATAGGAAATTAATTTTTAAAAACTCGTCAAATAAGCATCTTCTGTTTTCAGAATCTAAATTTGTTTCACTTCTTAATAAACTTTATATTCTCACTAATATGAACTTCATGTGCCTATTTTTAAAATAAGATCTACAATGATGGTCAAAATATTCAAAGGACATTTATTATCAAAGTATGTATACAGCCCTGAGATTAGTCTTCCCACAGATAGCCATGAAACAAAGAAAACCGTGGAACCTGTTCAAAGTAAAACTTCAAACCCCAATGCGCAAAAAAAAACATACATACCTCATACTTAAATGCCTTTTTGACCATCTATCCTAATACCCTCTCTTTGTGCCTCTATCTAATTTTGTATGAGTATTTCGACTTTGGGATGTTCTAGTCTTGTTAAAGTTATTATCTGAATGCCGTCATTCCTGATAGGTTTACATAATATGCTGGTACTTAATATAGTTTCTTAGAATTTTAGATAAACATCTACAGGTATTGCTTAATGTATTTTGAATACTTTAGCAATAATTAGTCTTTGCAATTCACAAGATAGAACAATAAGGAAGGAAATTTGGCTCATCAATTCAGAAAGAATCTGCAATTTTTTCCTCAACATTTTCAGCATAGCAGCTTCTTAAACTGTCAAGCACCTGACATTTCGATGACAAGTTCTGCCATCTTCATTAGGGATGTCTAGTCTGGTGTGTATACCCACGTCATCCAGCCCTCCTGATTGGTTAGTCCTCAACCAATCAGGTTTCCACTGCCCCACCTTGTTTACAATCGTATTCCAGTTCTTACTTAGAGTGAGACCTTTGTCTTTGTTAAAAATTTTTATTCTTTGGTCTTATCTCAATGGCTTTCTTCCCCAGGCAGTCCGAAAAGCATTTGACACGGCACAGTAGTTTGTACCGTCAAAGTCAATCCTGTGGCCATTGCATATGCAAAGTTCTGCTACCTCCAATTTAATGTACCTCGGCATCATTCCTGATGAAGATGGCAGAGTTTGTCATTGAAATGTCTGTTATAGTTGACACTGGAAGTCCAAGAAGAGTTTATTTATCAGTGCAAACAGGAGGAATTCTGCAGATGCAGGAAATTCAAGCAGCACACATCAAAGTTGCTGGTGAACGAAGGGTCTCGGCCCGAAACGTCGACTGTACCTCTTCCTAGAGATGCTGCCTGGCCTGCTACGTTTACCAGCAACTTTGATATGTGTTGCTTTATTTATCAGCATTTGTTTTTGTTTTTCCCACCTATTAGTTACTCTCATGATATCAATTTTTTCATTGCACTTGTGTAAGTGACAATAAACGCTACCTTAAATTTAAAGTTTGAATTTTGTCAGTTTGGGCACAATTCACTTTCACTCTGCTCTCATTTAAAAATGAAATAAGAATCTAAATGGAAATGGGGGAGGGGCGAAGAAATGTAAGCCACATTCGTAAGTGGAAGTGAGCAGGAAGAATTCACACTGATCGTCACATTCCTGATGTGAGTTTTTCTGCAGCGTGTGGAGATACTTGTGGTCTGCCCCAGCACATCCTGAGATGGTGTTGGTTGTTAATGTAAATTGCATATTTCACTGTTTTTGATGTACACAAATCTGAAATCTGAATCTCCCTGTAGGAAACTATTACGGTTGTGGGGATAAAACCCAATCATAAAGGCCCTTCCCTGCTAGAAAAATAAAATTGTAAAATTCAGATCGTACTGACTACGTGCAAGTCATTACAGTGGATTCTCGTTAATTGGTCCATTGATTCTTCAGGGCGGCCACTTATTTTGGACAAGTCTTAAAGAACAAAAACTAATCGTGAAAATAGCTGGGATTCCCTTTGTTTATTTGGGACACTATGCTGCTTAATTGGGACAAGAGACTGTTGCCAAGCAGTTTCTAACTAGCATCAGTCACGTAAACTTAAGTGGCCATTAGGAACTACAGCATGCTTAGCATGAACGTAGCGTCATTTGTGTGTGTTTGTGTAAAATTTGGAGGATGCAGAATTGAAACCATTGTATGAAGGTAGTCCATTATCTGCACGAGGTGTCTGCACCAAGTTTGTTCACTTACAATCAAAAGAACACCATAAGACAAGGGAGCAGAATTAGGCCATTTGGCCCGTTGAGTCTACTCCACCATTCAATCATGGCTGAACCTCCCCCCCCCCCCCCCCAACTCCAGTCCTCAGCCTTCTTCCCGTAACCCTTGCTCTGTCCAATCAAGAACTTATCAGTCTCTGCCTTAAATATACCCAACCACCTGGCCTCCACAGCTGCCTGTGGTAACAAATTCCACAAATTCACCACCCTCTGGCTACAAGAAATTTCTCTGCATCTCTGTTTTAAATGGGCGCCCCTCTATCCTGAGGCTGTGCCCTCTTGTCCTAGACTCCCCCATCTTGGGAAACATCCTTTCCCCATCTACTCTGTCCAGACCTTTCAACATTCAAAAGGTTTCAATGAGATACCCCCTCATCCTTCTAAATTCTGGCGAGTACAGACTCTGGGCTATCAAACTCTTTCATTCCTAGAATCATCTTATGAACTGCTCTGGGCGCTCTCCAATGCCAGCACAGCTTTTCTAAGATGAGCCCAAATCTGTTCACAGTACTCAAGGTGAGGCCTTGCCGGTGCCCTGTAAAGCCTCAGCATTACATCCCTGTTCTTGTATTTAAGACCTCTTGAAGTGAATGCTAATGTTACATTTGCCTTCCTCACCACTGCCTCCCTGCAAGTTAACCTTTCAGGTGTTCTGCACAAGGACTCCCGAGTCCCTTTGCATCTCAAATTTTTGGATTTTCTCCCTGTTCAGAAAATACTGTGCACATTTATTTCTACTACCAAAGTGCATGACCATGCATTTTCCAACATTGTATTTCATTTCCCACTTTCATACCCATTCTCCTAATCAGTCTTAAGTCCTTCTGCATCCTACCTCTTTCCTCAGCACTACCTGCCCCTCCACCAATTTTTGTATCATTTGCAAATTTGCCAGCAAAACCATATATTCCATCACCTAAATCATTGATATACAGCATAAAAAGTGGTCCGAACACAGACCCCTGTGGAACATCACTACTCACCAGCAGTCAAGCAGAAAAGGATCCTTTTATTCCCACCTGCTGCCTCCTACTAATTAGTCAATGCTTTAACCATGCTAGTAACTTTCCTGTGATACCATGGGCTCTTAACTTGGTAAGCAACTGACACAGTAGCATGCTGGTTGTCCACCATATCCGGCAATGACATTGAAATCCGTACAAGAGGGTTTTCAAAGTAGAAAAGCCGTTGCACTGGGACGGTTCCACTCTCTCAATTTTAGAAATCTGGTCCAGTGTCCAATGACTTATAGAACAATACAGCTCAGGAACTAGGTGTCATCACAGTGGTTACAGTGAATAGCCATGACTTCCGTACCCTATCACACCTTTGTTCTCACTGAAGCATTGCAGAACCACCTTGGCTGTTGAATCTCACTGCTGATCTCATCTGCCCAGTCTGCTGGAGCTAGCTTCACATGCTAGAACATGCTGGGCCTATTTTTTTTAAAAGTAAAAATATTTTGTTTGGGAGGAACTTAAATTTTAACTAAAACAAAACGAAGAGACTTGCTAATTTGCTTTTCTTGAATGTGTGGTACTTGAAATTCCGTCAACAATTGCAAGGAGAATTGTAGCTTGATGGGAATTTCTAATATGTTAATAAAACTGGACTACGCTTTGTTTACCTGAAGCAAAATGGTTGCTGTGTGCATCATTGAATTTTTCATTTGTTTTCATTAGTTTTGTAAGTTTTAGTTTTAACGGTTAAGGTATTTGCATGTAAAGATATTAGTGTAAGTAGAAAAGTTACAAGGTTTTTGTTCTAGAGTATTTGTATAAAATGTAAAATTCTTGGCTGATAGTGTTTCCAATATTGTATGATAAAAACATAGAAGAAATCTTAAACTATAAATTTATTTTGTAGGATGGCGAAGTGGATGCTGAGGAATTGCAGCGATGTTTAACTCAATCTGGGCTACATGGCACCTATAAACGTAAGTAATTCTTCAACATTTGCAGATCGCTGTATTAAATGTTTCGAAGTAAGTAAATTTATCAAAGTACATTGTGTGTCACCTTGTACAACCCTGAGATTCATTTTCCTGTGGGCATACTCAGCAAATCTATAATTAGTAACTATAGCAGGGTCAATGAAAGACCAACCAGAGTGCAGAAGATGACAAACTGTGCAGATGCAAATATAAATAACTAGCAAGAATGTGAGATAATAATACAACATCCTTAAAAGTGAGATTATATATGAATGGATGGGCAAGGGAGTGCAGTTATCCCCTTTTGCTCAAGAGCTTGGTGGTTGAGGGGTAGTAACTGTTCTTGAGCCTTTTGGTGAGAGTCCTAAGACTCTTGTACCTTCTATCTAATGCAAACAGTGAGAAAAGTGCATGGCCTGGGTGGTGTGGATCTCTAATGATGGATGCTGGTTTCCTACGACAGCGTTTCATGTAGATGTGCTCAGTGATTGGGAGGGCTTTACCTGTGATGTATTGGGCTGAATCCACCACCTTTTGTAGGATTTTCCATTAAAATGCATTGGTCTTTCCACCAACAAATAAGAGAAAATCTGCAAATGCTGGAAATCAACACAATGCTGGTAGGAACTCAGCAGGCCGGGCAGCATCTATGGAAAAGAGTAAACAGTCGATGTTTTGGGCCAAGACCCTTCATCAGGACTGCAAAAAAAGAGAAGTCAGAGTAAGTACGTGGTGGTAGGTGATAGGTGAAACCGGAAGAGGGGGAGGGGTGAAGTAAAGATTTGGAAGGTTGATTAGTGAAAGAGATAAAGGGCCAGAGAAGGAGGAAATCAGATAGTAGAAGAATTTCCCCATTCTGATTTGTCATTCCATGGCCTCCTGTACTGCTGTGATGAGGCCAGGCTCAGGCTGGAGGAGTAACACCTTATATTCCTTCTGGGTAGCCTCCAACCTGATGGCATGAACATCGATTTCTCGAACTTCTGGTAATTGCTACCTGAACCCCCACTGCTCACCATTCCCATTTCCTTCTCCCACCAGCCCATCACCTCCCTCTTCCCTTTCTTTCATGGTCTTCTACCCTGTCCTACTCTTTTTCCATAGATGTTTCCTGACCTGTTGAGTTCTTCCAGCATTTTGTGTGTGTTCGTATTTCCACCCCAGGCTGTGATGCAGCTAGTCATTACAGTCTCCACTACACATCTATAGAAGTTTGTCAAAGTTTTAGATGTCATGCTGAATCTCCGCAGACTCCTAAGGGAGTAGAAGCACTATCGTGCTTTCTCCACAATTGCACTTACATGATGGGTTCAGGACAGATGCTTTGAAATAGTAACACCTGGGAATTTAAAGTTACTCACCCTCTCTACCTCTGACCCTCCAATGAATACAGGCTCATGGACCTCTGGTTTCCCTCTACAATCAGTTTCTTGGTCTTGTTGACATTGAGAGGTGGTTGTTATGATACCACTCAGTCAATCTCCCTCCTATATGCTGACTCATCACCATCATTGCAGTTGTCAGTTACTGAAAAGTAGCATCACATGTTAGCAAAGTTTTTTTTATTTAAAGGTGGTAAGCTAAGTTAAAGGGGAGTCACATGAGAGAACAGTAGGTGAAAATAGCCAATTGTGAAATTGAATAGAAGAGCCTTAACAGTTTGGTAACTTTAACAATGAAAAGTGTGGAAGATTTGCTGCTCATCAGTTTTGGCTGATTGTTATTTTCTGTGAATCTTCTGGGAATTTTAAGCTACGTCCACACCACGCCCAATAATTTTGAAAACGAAGCCTTTTCTCTTCGTTTTGACCTTCCGTCCACACTAAAACGGCGTTTTCAGTCCCCGAAAACGGAGATTTTCAGAAACGGTCTCCAGAGTGAATAAATCTGAAAACGCCTAATATCCGTTGCAGTGTGTACGGGGTAACCGGAGCTTTTTGAAACCGCTGTCATGACATGCCAGAACAGATGGCGACAGCGTGGCATTTCATTGTCGTCTTCTTCCTACTTTATTGTCACCAAAGAATTGATACTAGAGCGTACAATCATCACAGCGATATTTGATTCTGTGCTTCGCAGAACCTAACAATTTCAGAACAGACGGCAACGAGACTGAAGCCAGAAGAGTTAGAAATGTACTCACCAAATACTGTGACCCATAGCTTACTGAATAAATAAGTATACTCACTTTGCCCTGTTTTCTGTCCTTGCTTGTATGAAGGTGGTTTACCTATTTATGCAAGTACTTCTCTGACAATAGATGTGTAACAGCCTAATGTGACATTGTATGGAAATACAAGATAACACTAAGGCAGACGTTTTATACATTTAACAAGGTGCTTTATTAGTGCAACAGTGTTAGTCAGTTTTCAATATTCGTCGTCAGCCAGGTCATACTGTCCGGGAACTCCCTGTTGGTTGCCTCCATACGCTCCAGTATTTGTTGTGTGTTTTTTTTAGTTTTAAGTCCTCCTGCACGAGAGCCAGGAGCAATTCCTTTTAAGTTTTTCTACTCTGTAATTGGACAAACGCGCACTAAGTATACCGTTTCCTCTTTGCTTGTTTTCTGTGTGTTCTGTGCCCAAATATCCATCTAATGTGGACAGAGATATTTTGAAAAATGCTTAGTGTGGATGCCTATCATTTTTACTCGAAACCGGCATTTTCAAAATTATCCGGCGGAAGTGTGGACGTAGCCTTAATCTAAAATCTTGCACTCCTGCTTTGAATTTCTAAATAGTGACCTGATTAAGATAACATTTTAATGTAGATTTAAGGAAATATTTCGTTGTCAGAGATGAATGTCTGAAGATGTAGAAGAACCAAAAATAATGAACTTTTGATGGGCAGTCCTATAGTTGTGAAAGGTCTGTTAATAGCAAGTTACTTTTTGATTCAATGTGGACTGAGGAAGACTTGGTTTGTAGAAGAGTGTATAATATTTTACAATTATTTTCAAATGGCTTAGAATTGGGAAAAAATTAATATTTCAACTAGCTTGCATGTTTGAATTTTTCAATAAACTTGACAAATGCCAGATGTATGTTATTTTTTAATGACCATTCTTCGTTTTGTATCTAGCATGCCTAATTATTATATTGCTTTTCAGCTTTTAGTTTGGAGACGTGCAGAATCATGATATCCATGTTGGATGTATCCTTCACCTTTATATGTATATTGATATAATACGAAAGTGGTCATGATCACATAATCTGTATATCCGGTTTTCAGGTTTTTGGTAATTAAAATTAGTTAACATGTATGTAAAAACCACAGTGCTGTAAGTCTAAAGTGAAATTGAAAATGCCAAAATTATTTCTGGTCACACAACATGATTAGAAGGTAGCAGGGTTAATGGCCTAGATTTAGTGATAGTAATGTGCTAGCAACCATCGATTAAAATAATGTCATCCATTTAAAGTGTGGAAGTGGCAGTATGGATTTAGCTCAACTACCTTTGGAACTACCTTTGATCTCTGTAAAACCTACCTTGCCCACCCTGGCTTTCAGGACTACTTGTCTCTGGACCAAAAGGTAGATCAAAAGTTGAATTCTGGAGGCAAGGCTAGAGTGATTACCTTGCTATCAAGTTAGCATTTGATTAAATGTGGCATCGAGGCAGCCCGGTAAAACTGAAATCAATATAACATTCTGCCAGGCAGTGACAAAGGAGAGACATTCAGTGGTATTACCAGTGCCGAGGACTCCACCACTAATATTGAATGTTGCCATTGACTAAAAACTCAACTGAGTCAGTTCGAATGCTGCAGATTCTAGTTTTTTTTTATACTGGTATTCTAAGTCTTTGTAACTGCTTGGTTAATAATCTGGCTTTTTTTGGGGGGGAGGGAGTAATTTCATGTACTTGCAATGTTATTTCCTCAAATTTTTGAAGTTGTTATCAAAATAGTGATTATTAAAAGTGGAACAGTTTTAGTTCTTGAAATATTTTTTCTTTTGCCATACCTTTACCGATTGAGGTAACCCTTGCCTTTTGGTGTCTCGTATATTAAACACTTAGTGAAAATTCATACTGTTTTGCTTCCTAATTGGAATAAAGTTACTGAAATATTGGGAGCCATTGATACAGTGAAATATGTTGAGGACTACATTTATTTTCTGCACTATTTTTTATCAACAACGAGCACAATTCTTGACTCGAGCTTTTCAGAGAGATATGACTGGGAAGATGGGCTTTAATGAATTTAAGGAACTGTGGGCAGCACTCAGCGGTTGGAAACAGAACTTCATGATGTATGATCAGGACAGAAGTGGGACTGTGGAACCACTTGAACTTGGCCAGGCTATTACATCAATGGGTAAGTACAAAATCTCAGCATCTATACTTTTCGTCAAATTATAGAATGACTAATTACCAGACAGAATTAGTGGACAATTTAATACATTCTGCTTATGTTTTGCAATATATTTTTATGGCAGTTGTGTTCAGTGGTCACAAATGTTATTCTTGTTATCCTAAAACGTTTGCATGACTGATTATTGGTGTGCCTGAGCAAATTGTTTGTGTGCTTGTAAATATTTTTGGAGAATATTTTGTAATTTAGAACTTCATTCTTCTGTAGAAAAGTAAAAACAAACATGATTAGGTACTTTTTAGAAGTGGGGCATGGACGGAGGATTTCAAAAGAAGTTAATTTTAACTTAAATTTTGCTTAATAACTTGAAAGCTGTTACACCACCTGTTTTTGAGGCTATTGCCAAAGCAATGGAGTGATATATAGGACATTATAAAACTTGATTGATCTTCATTAGTGCTAATTATTGTTACTTAAAAATAAGTGGTCTTTTTTCTTTATAACTTGTTATGATATTTAAATGTATGGAACTTGGATATCTAGAAACTATTATTCTTTTTAACACTTTATTCTGGACACTAGGGATGGGGAGAAGTTATGAGAAGATTGTTTTTCCAAAATACACTATCTATGAAATGTTTCAAATGTTTTGTGAACTTTTAAATGGCATAAAGCAAAGAAGCAATTACCATTAATTTTTGTGGGAAACATTTTTGAGCATTCTCAGACCCAAAAAATAACCTACCAAATCGTACCATATAACACAAAACCTAAAATAACATTAACATATACTAAAAGCAGGAATGATATGATAAATACACAACCTATATAAAGTAGAAGTAATGTATGTACAGTATAGTTGGGAAGATTAAGCCGAAACCAATTTGTGGGAGAAAAATCGTCACGTACGCGCATGCGCACACAGGTGCCCGCGCAAGGCTTCATGATCATGGTAGTCTTTCCTGGGGTAAACACAAGTGTCCCGGGATTTAACTGCTACTTTTGTTCCTTATTTGGGGGTGAGAAAGTTGGCAACCCTAACTGTAAAAGACATGTTGAGGTGAGTTTAACCCTACTTGAACACCCCCACCCCCTGGGTTGGCCGGTCCGCAAGAATATGGTCAATATCAAACTGGTCCGCAGTGCAAAAAAGGTTGGGGACCCCTGTTAAAAGATAACTGCCAAGGACTGCAGGCCACGTATTGCCTATTAACTCCTCCAGAATTAGAATCAGCGCATGCCATGAAATTTGTTGACTTTGTGGTAGCAGTACAATGCAATACGTGATAAATATAGAAAAAACTAAATTACAGTAATAATGCATGTTAAATAGTTAAGTTAAAATAGTGCAAAAAAAAACAAATTTAAAAAAATATTGAAGTGGTGTTTATGGGTTCAATGTCCATTTTTGAAACCAGATGGCAGAGGAGAGGAAGCTGTTCTTGAATCATTTGAGTGTATGTCTTCAGGCTCCTGTACCTCCTCCCTGACAGTAACAATGAGAAGAGGGCATGTCCTGGGTGATGGGGTCCTTGATGATGGATGCCACCTTTCTAGGGCACTGCTCCTTGAAGCTCCAGAAATGTAGCTTGCAGACCTTTAATGTTCCTTTTCCATTAAGTCATTCTGGGCCATTTGCTATCTCTTCTGGATAAAGGTAACAAGATCAAACTAAAATGAATAGCGAGAAAGTTATGTAGAAGCAGTAGGGAACTAGAGTTAGAGATACGAGGAGAGATGCTGAACAGTAACTAGTAGGAAAGAGACCATGTTCTCTGACTATACGTGTAAAGCCATGGGAGATTGACTTGTAATATTAAAACTCTGACTTCTGGCAGAATTTCACCAAAAAACCTGCATTGGTGGTCAAGATTGTTACTGGCTGAGTAGAATAACCAAGAGAATGAGCCTGAAGTCATTCAGGAGAGTGCATAGTTGAGCATAAGGTAATTAAGTTAGTTTATGCTTTCCTTGAGCAATCTTTTTCGTATTTACTCAAAAACTGAAATCAGCAAAACTGGTTTGTTTTCCAAGCTACCTAATGTAAATTTGGAGTGTTGGGAAGTATCAACACAGAAAAAAATTGTTTTAATTTCTCTGAAGATTACAGTTACACGCGAAAGCAAGGGTTCCCAACCTGGGGTCCATGGACCCCTTGGCTTAACGGCATTGGTCTGTGGCATAAAAAGATTAGAAGCTCATGCTCTAAAGTAGTGGTCACCAACCGATCGATCTTTGAGACTTTCCCAGTAGATCCCGAAAAATATGAAAAATAAATGCACAAGTACTGTTGTAATGTGAGCATTATAAAAATAAGTAATACTAATTAGGATAATGGTAATATAGCAATACTTCTGCTACTGAAAGCTGTCTGTAAAGAGAGATTGCTTCCCGGTTGTTGGGTTTTAGTTCCGTTCTTTCTGCCCAGTGCGCGTGTGTGTAGCTCCCCTGCCCTGCACCGCAGTAGAAGAGACCGGAAGTAAAACCCCGCAACCCGGAAATACTATCATAATTAGTATTACTTATTTTTATAATGCTCACATTACAACACCTTTAATTCTATGTTTCATTATTTAATTTTGTTTCGACATGAAAAATAAATGAATAAAAATTGACTGTTGCACTCAGTGTGATGAGTGGGGTTGAATACTTTCTGCTAGTTCCCTGAAATTTGGCTCCTAACTACAGACAGCCAGTTTGAGACAGTCTGTGAAGGTGTCTGTCAGTAACACAGCTCCTGTACTTAGATTTAATAATTTTCATCTGTTGTAGCACAGCGCCCTCGCAAACCACCTGACAGACTGAATATTTGAATGGACAGTTTCCTTTGTTAGACTGAATGTTGAATCTGCCACATTTTTCAGGTGTTTTGTATTGATGAACTGTTACCGAGACACTAGTATAAGTTTCAGAGGTACACAAGATAATGACGCCACTGTTTTTTGTCTCCCAGTTCTTTTACGTTTGGGGAATGTTGGAATTTAAAGGGGGAGAAGTGTTATAATGTGGCCATTATAAAGATAAGTTAATACCAATTAGGATCATGGTAATATGGCAATACTCCCGCTATGGAAAGCTGTTTGTAAACAGAGGTTGTTTCCAGGGTTGCGGGGTTTTACTTCCGGTCTCTTCTGTGCATGTGTGTATAAGCCCCTCCGCTGCATTGATTTTGCCGTCCCAGATAAAGTTGTTCCTTTGGACATGAAGTTGTTGAGTGGTCCTTTTTCAAAGTAGAAGTTGCTGCAAAAGGTATGAAGTATTGTAATATTCTTAAAGAAAGACAGCTATGGCCTGTTTGATATGCTAGTTAGTGTTTTCTTGGTTGAATTAATTTGAAAGTTTGACAAAAGCATTTTATGTAATTCAAATACAATTAGCTCAAATACAAGGCCTCAAGTTGGAAGTACAATCTGAATAGTTTTTTCTGTAAACGATTTAGTGGGTAGATCTTTCCTTTCACTAAAGCCGAGGTAGGAGGTCTTGGGCTTAAAAAAGTTGGCAACCACTACTCGAAAGCAATATGTTTTGAGCTAGAAAATGGACCATGTTATCTCGAGTTGAAAATGAAGTATCCTAGTTATCAACTGTAGTTGAAATTCAGGGCCCCTGGGATTTTTTTAACAAAATTTTCACCATATTTGATTTTTTTATTGTTGTTGCTGATAGCTTTGTTTGTTTCTAGCTTGTCTTGTGGCACATCTGTTGATAAAGCAGAATTGTTGCACGTGCAGTGTTTTTGTAAATTGTATTTCAAACATCGAAACTGTAGCTACTTTCCGGCTGCTGTTGCAAGTAGTGCCGACTCAATTTGTATCAAGTCTTTGTAACTCGATTAATTTTTGACATTGGTCCTGAGAAAGCCTTTTAGATACTAAGACAACTGATGTCAATTCCAAGTAAGAAAGGTGTATTGGAAAGGTGGTGACAACTTTACTTCTTCAATCTCTGATCAGAAAGGTTGATTAGTTTGTTCTTCAAACAAAATTTTCCCACTTTTGCCTATGTATCTGTATTTTCTTGTCAAGTATTTTGTCAGTTCAAGGACTCAACTGAATCTATTCATTCTCAGCTGGTGATAACATTTTATCTACTCATTTTAAAAGTCCCCATACATTGCTCCCTGGGCTTTTGCTGATCTTCAAAAATCTGTGACCTCTCATACTGTTACTGTAACATAAATGACTTGTCTGTTCTATTTTCTCCCTTTCCACATATTTCCTTGTAACTTTGAAGGAAGCCATTTTACACACTGATACTGGCTAGCAGAGCAGCTTTCTCTATCTATCACCTTTCCCTACCCACCAGATTCTACCCACGAGGAACAATTTGCAGTGTTAAGTTAATCTATCTCGGGTTGCATGTCTTTCGGATGTGGAAGGAAGTCAGTGGACCTGGAGGGAACCCACATGGTCACAGGGAAAATATGCAAACCTGGGAGATTGTACTGCGGAGAGTGAATCTGAATTGTTGGCACTGTAAAGTAACTGGTCTGCTAGCTGAGCATTGCCTCTTTATGATTCTTTAAATACCTTATCACATTTCAGCTCTTTCTACTGTATGGTGAGCAGTCGCAGCTCTACCAATCTATCTAGGTAACTGTAATTCTTTCTGCTCGGGACCATTTATTCAACAAGGGTGAAGTTAAGCACTGAAGAACACTGGTGAATTCTTTGCTATCGATGTTGCATTGCAAGGTTGGAGGGAAGAAATTAGAATGGCACCTTTACCAAAACCATCACTGCAAATTCTTGGATGCAAGAATTGGTCAGAGGCGAGGTATTCTGCTATACATTAAAGCCATTCCACCATCAAGTCACAAGTTGGGAATATCTTCTATCTTTCTAGATAAGTGCAGCCCTAACAATAATTTGGTTGTTCCATTTAATGTCAGAGAATGTATACAATATACAACCTGAACTTGCTCTCACAGACATCCTCGAGATAGAGGAAAATACCCCAAAGTGTGAATGACAGAAAAAAGACGCAAGAACCCCGAAGCCCTCTGGTCTCCTCCACACATAAAGGCAGCATCAATCCTCTTCTTCCCCCACCCCCCCAATATTCTAGCATAAAGGATCAGTATTCCCAACACCCACCATTCAAGCAACAGCAGAGCCCCCAAACAGAGACCATGGTCCACAGTACCTCAAAAACTAAATGTTCACTCCAACATTTCGATATCCCACAGGCTATCTCTCTCTCACTAACAAGGGAGAGACCGACATCACTCCTTTCACAGCGACAGGAGAAAACAGTCGCTATTTTGATACAACAGTCAGTCTGAAGTGTTGCTTTTGTATTTTGAATTCCCTGACTCGAGAATCAACAAATCGATTACCGAGTGCAGAGTCCTCTGACAGTCACTCTCAATGTCTTTGATGTTCTGGCTACCGCTACGCTTCAGTATGTGACTCCGGCAAGAATTTGTGTCCACAGGGCCATGCAGGCCTGTAAGTTGCCCAACTCCAGGCTGAACTTGGACATACTGAAACCCGGCTGATCGGTGAGCCTCAAGAACAGGAACACTCCCTTGTGCAGGACCCCAGTTTTTGAGTGCTGCTGTAAATCAAAGATCTTGATAGAGCCCCTGCCACCCTGAAAAGGAAAATAGAGACATCAGAATACAAAGAATTTAGCTGTTATGCTGATGAGCTGGGAGAAGTCGCCCTCTGGTGCCATCTTTAGCTTTGCCCAGCTGAGCATGATGTCCCTTGGCACAAAGCTGTTCATATGTCATCATCACTGAATATTCCTTTCCTTCATTTCATCTGCCGTGTTAGCTGTTGTCATGATGTCCTTGACATCATCTGCCAAAATTTTACCCCATTTCCTTGTCGGTAAAGCAGTAAAGACTTGGGAGTGTCACTGTGTGCAAGTTCACTTCCAAGTCACAAACCATCTTTACACATAAGCATTTTCATTATATGATCCAAATCTTAGATTCTTCTTCTCAAACTGAACTGTGCAAATATATTTGCCATAAGTCTGGCTTTTATTTATCATTGCCATCTCTAGCAATTACAGATTTGAACCCTGCGTACATCCCACAAGAGTATTTTTTGGGAGGGTGGTGGGAGATATTAAATGAGTCTCTTTTGTATGATATTCAAAGCCTTCAAGTTATTCCTGAATTGTGGGACCTAAAATTGATGCCGTTCTTTAGCTGTGTAAGAGCTTGCTTTGAATTCAGCAAAAACTCTTTTGCTTTTCAGTTTTAAAGCTGAGGATATCTTATATTTTAATCAGTACTGCTTCTTTCAAAGAATGGTCGGCCTCTGGCTCTGGTTGCATAGAGACATCTCCAGATCTCTCTCACCTTATCCCCTTTTATAACTATACCATTCAACGGATATTGATCCCATTCTTCTTGCTAAAATATCATGAATTTGTTTATCATGTATCAACCCCATTCTTCCAATTTTTTAAAGTTATTTAGTTGTTGAAAATGCTCTGTATAAAACAATTAATTACTGTATATAATAGAGATAGAAATCATTCTACTACTGAACTTGTGAAATAGAAATTCCACCTCCATATTAAATAATCTGTCAACTCTGTCTTTAAAAGTAATCCATTTTTCGCAGCCCTTAGCCAATTTTAGATCAATGCGCAACTAACCTTATTATTAAGTTTTATTAAGGACTTCAGATTTGCTATCTACTGACTATGTGCTACCTTATCAGATGATTTTTGTAATCTTTGATCTTTGCCCATCCTATTGCACCACTGTCGTCTCTATCACCTCAACAAAATATTAAGTTAATCAATTGCAATTTTCTCAACAAAACTGAGTTACCTGCATTATTTCTGAAGCTTCATCTCCCAAGTTACATCAGTATCTACCCATTTCCCTTTTCATGAGTAAAGCTTATAACATGCTACAATCCTCCTGTCTTTTGATGCTAGCCCTGTATCCAAGGAGGTTTGGTAGATTATAGCAGGCAGCTCACAGCAATCTCTGTAGTCCCGAAGCTGTACAATACAGATATAAGCCCCTTTTCCCATTATGTCCAAACCAATCATTGTATCCTCCTATACTAAACCAACCTACTCTTGATTTTCCTGGCAATTTGAAATTCTCTTTATCTCAATAATTTGTCTTATCTGTATTAAATAGAGCTAGCCTTTTCATTGTCTATTTATCTTGTCTTGTCCAGTTTTCGGACAGCATTTTTATATCGGGTCTTTAGCAAAGTCCTCTTGGTGCTGAAGTAAATTTCCCATGGCTTTAGCAACATTTTGACTCTCCTGTTTTCTTTTTTTTCCTTTAGTTATTGCTGTTGTACTATTTTTATGTCATTACTAATTGCACAGAACTGGACTTTTTTTTTCCAGCATTCAATGTTTTATTGGTTTTTCATTTAATTTCCAATGCTTTCTCAACCTCCTTCAATTTTCTTTGTTGTTTTATTGTAATCTAATCAAACATTTTTCCTCCAGTTTCTGGGTTTGCAGAACCTTTTTGGTAATTGGAATGCAGCTTTTAAAATGACAATGTATAATGTCCATTGTGGTTAAATCAAAGGATTCAACTACAACTGCTGACTTGCCCGAACACCTGCCAATGAGATTATGATTTGTCTGCACTCAAGTTATAAAGGCAATAGCAGTGAAAATATTTAGCTGACATAGTTAATGTTGACCACAAAAAGTGAGTTTCTTAGCATTTGACTTCCAATGTTTTATTGTTATGATTTACTTTCCAACATCATGGTATATGGTCTGGAATCTCTGAAATAAATGTAGCTGAACAAGGGAACTTGGGATTACTTTTGGCCTTTATAGATTCCAAGTTTCTATTGTGCTTATTGCAGACTTAGTAAAACATTTTGTAACTTGTTAACTGAGAATTCTTTGTGAAAGTTTAACTTTGATATTTCTAGGATACAGGTTGAGTGCTCAAGCCATAAGTGGTATTATAAAGCGGTACTGCAAAAATGGGAAGACTTACTTTGATGACTATGTTGCCTGCTGTGTAAAGTTAAGGGCGGTTACAGGTATGTTTTTCTTTTAATGAAGAGAGATTTTGTTTGTACTGTTGCCCTGAAGGACAAACTTGGCACCAGTAGAGTTATTGTTTTATTTCAGTTGTGTTGGGGGAGGGTGCGGTGTGTTTGGGAAAGAGGATACACAGTTAAGACTGGAATTAAGAACATTGTGCACACTTAATGAAAAATGCAGTGTAGCCTGGACCCACACTGGTTTGCTACATGAAACCCCAGTCAGTTTTTTATCACTGCTTTGCAGGATCCTTCTCTGCAAGTGTAAAATACTCACACTACTTCAATATTGACATGGCCTGCCATGCCCTTGGATCCTAGGCTCTGCTACTAATGCGAACATGCTCTGTACATCTGCTCTATCCAGGCCTTTCAGTATCCATTAGATTTCATTGCGATTCCTACTTCATGCCCCCCCCCCCGTACTTCTGAACTCCATTTGCAGGCCCAGAGGCGTCAAAGGTTCCTTCATTCTGTCTTCACCTCCATGATCTCCTTTTGATTTTTTTTTGTCCTTTTGTACCATATTACATAGATATTTTTCATTTGTATTTACTCAGGACGTGGGCATAGAGTTTATAGAACTGAGGCAGAACAGTAGTGAGGTCATGGATTATACCTAGATTTACAGAAGAGGAAGTGCCTGCTGTCTTGAGGCAGATCAGAGTGGATAAGTTCCCAGGGTTTGACAAGGTACCTCCTTGGACCTTGTGGGAGGCTGGTCAGAAATTGCAGTGGCCCTGGCAGAAATATTTAAAACATGCTTGGCCACAGGTGAGGTGCTGGAGGGCAGAAGGATAGCTAATGTTACGTTGTTCAAGAAAGGACCTAAGAATGAGCCAGGAATTTGTTGGCCAGTGAGACTGATGTCAGTAGTGGGTAAGTTATTTTAAGGGACAGGATATGTAAGTATTCGGATGGGCAGTGCCTGATTCGGGATAGTCACCATGGCTTCATAGAAACATAGAAAATAGGTGCAGGAGTAGGCCATTTGGACCTTCAAGCCTGCACCACCATTCAGTATGATCATGGCTGATCATCCAACTCAGAACCCTGTACCTGCCTTCTCTCCATACCCCCTGATCCCTTTAGCAACAAGGGCCATATCTAACTCCCTCTTAAATATAGCCAATGAACTGACCTCAACTGTTTCCTGTGGCAGAGAATTCCACAGATTCACCACTCTCTGTGTGAAGAAGTTTTTCCTAATCTCGGTCCTAAAAGGCTTCCCCTTTATCCTCAAACTGTGACCCCTCATTCTGGACTTCCCCAACATCGGAAACAATCTTCCTGCATCTAGCCTGTCCAATCCCTTTAGGATTTTATATGTTTCAATCAGATCCCCCCTCAATCTTCTAAATTCCAACGAGTATAAGCCCAGTTCATCCAGTCTTTCTTCATATGAAAGTCCTGCCATCCCAGGAATCAATCTGGTGAACCTTCTTTGTACTCCCTCTATGGCAAGGATGTCTTTCCTCAGATTAGGGGACCAAAACTGCACACAGTACTCCAGGTGTGGTCTCACCAAGGCCTTGTATAACTGCAGTAGTACCTCCCTGCTCCTGTACTCGAATCCTCTCGCTATAAATGCCAGCATACCATTCGCCTTTTTCACTGCCTGCTGTACCTGCATGCCCACTTTCAATGACTGGTGTATAATGACACCCAGGTCTCGTTGCACCTCCCCTTTTCCTAATCGGCCACCATTCAGATAATAATCTGTTTTCCTATTTTTGCCACCAAAGTGGATAACTTCACATTTATCCACATTAAATTGCATCTGCCATGAATTTGCCCACTCACCCAACCTATCCAAGTCACCCTGCATCCTCTTAGCATCCTCCTCACAGCTAACACTGCCGCCCAGCTTCGTGTCATCCGCAAACTTGGAGATGCTGCATTTAATTCCCTCATCCAAGTCATTAATATATATTGTAAACAACTGGGGTCCTAGCACTGAGCCTTGCGGTACCCCACTAGTCACTGCCTGCCATTCTGTAAAGGACCTGTTTATTCCCACTCTTTGCTTCCCGTCTCCTAACCAATTCTCTATCCACATCGATACCTTACCCCCAATACCGTGTGCTTTAAGTTTGCACACTAATCTCCTGTGTGGGACCTTGTCAAAAGCCTTTTGAAAATCCAAATATACCACATCCACTGGTTCTCCCCTATCCACTCTACTAGTTACATCCTCAAAAAATTCGATGAGATTCGTCAGACATGATTTTCCTTTCACAAATCCATGCTGACTTTGTCCGATGATTTCACTGCTTTCCAAATGTGCTGTTATCATATCTTTGATAACTGTCTCCAGCAGTTTCCCCACCACCGACGTTAGGCTAACCGGTCTTTAATTCCCCGGTTTCTCTCTCCCTCCTTTTTTAAAAAGTGGGGTTACATTAGCCACCCTCCAATCCTCAGGAACTAGTCCAGAATCTTAACGAGTTTTGAAAAATTATCACTAATGCATCCACTATTTCTTGGGCTACTTCCTTAAGCACTCTGGGATGCAGACCATCTGGCCCTGGGGATTTATCTGCCTTTAATCCCTTCAATTTACCTAACACCACTTCCCTACTAACATGTATTTCGCTCAGTTCCTCCATCTCACTGGACCCTCTGTCCCCTACTATTTCTGGAAGATTATTTATGTCCTCCTTAGTGAAGACAGAACCAAAGTAATTATTCAATTGGTCTGCCATGTCCTTGCTCCCCATAATCAATTCACCTGTTTCTGTCTGTAGGGGACCTACATTTGTCTTTACCAGTCTTTTCCTTTTTACATATCTATAAAAGCTTTTAGAGTCAGTTTTTATGTTCCCTGCCAGTTTTCTCTCATAATTTTTTTCCCCTTCCTAATTAAGCCCTTTGTCCTCCTCTGCTGAACTCTGAATTTCTCCCAGTGCTCAGGTGAACCACTTTTTCTGGCTAATTTGTATGCTTCTTCTTTGGAATTGATGCTATCCCTAATTTCTCTTGTCAACCACGGGTGCACTACCTTCCTTGATTTATTCTTTTGCCAAACTGGGATGAACAATTGTTGTTGTTCATCCATGCAATCTTTAAATGCTTGCCATTGCATATCCACCGTCAATCCTTTAAGTGTCATTTGCCAGTCTATCTCAGCTAATTCACGTCTCATACCTTCAAGGTTACCCCTCTTTAAGTTCAGAACCTTCGTGCATGGGTAGCTTGTCTTTAACCCATCTTGATAGAATTTTTTGAAGAGGTTACCAGGAATGTCGGTGAAGAAAAGGCAATTACATAGAACATAGAGTAGTACAGCACAGTACAGGCCCTTCGGCCCATAATGTGCCGACCCTTAAACCCTACCTCCCATAACCTCCCCACCTTAAATTCCTCCATATACCTGTCTAGTACTCTCTTAAATTTCACTAGTGTATCTGCCTCCCCCACTGACTCAGGCAGTGCATTCCATGTACCAACCACTCTCTGAGTAAAAAACCTTCCTCTAATATCCCCCTTGAACTTCCCACCCCTTACCTTAAAGCCATGTCCTCTTGTATTGAGTAGTGCTGCCCTAGGAAAGAGGCGCTGGCTGCCCGCTCTATCTATTCCTCTTAATATCTTGTATACCTCTCATGTCTCCTCTCATCCTCCTTCTCTCCAAAGAGTAAAGCCCTAGCTCCCTTAATCTCTGATCATAATGCATATTCTCTAAACCAGGCAGCATCCTGGTAAATCTCCTCTGTACCCTTTCCAATTGACATAGTCTACATGGACTTTATCAAGGCCTTGGAAAAAGTCCCGAATGGGATGCTGGTCCAGAAGGTGCTGTCACTTGGCATTCAGGATGAGATAGTAGATGCTTGCCTCTGTGACTAGAATGTTGCAGGGAGCAGTGCTGGGTCTTTTGTTGTTTGTTATTTATATCAATGATTTGGGTAGTGATGTGGTAAACTGGATCAGCAAATTTGCAGGTGTTACCAAGATCGGTGGCATAGTGGACAGTGAAGAAGGCTATGAAAGCTTGCAGTGGGATCTGGACCAACTGGAAAAGTGGGCTAAAAAATGTCAGATAAGTAAGACTAGAGCTAGAGGTCATAGGTTAATAGTGAAAGATTAAATATTTAAAGGGATCTTGAGGGGGAACTTATTCACTCGGAAGGTGGTGTGAATAGAATGAACTGCCAGTGGAAATTATCAATACAGGTTCAAATGCAAAAGTAAGAGAAGTTTGGATATGGGAGAGAAATGGAGGATTATGGTCCAAGTGAGGATCAGTGGGACCAGGGAGCTTAACAGACTAGATGGGCTGAAGGATGTTTCTGTGCTGAAGAACCGTCTTGCTTGTTTATTTTTATATTAAATTTTACAATTGTTTAACATCTAACTATCCAGTTCTGGTTAAATATATTCTCTGCTCAGAGGTGATGTGTGTTTCTGGCTTTGTTTTGCATCTTGAGCAATACTCATTTTTGCTTTTGTAGCAATGAGTGATGGTTGTGTAAGATGAGATATCTGATGTAACTTCTTTGTCACCTTGGTATTGCCTGCAGAATTCTGGAGACCTTAGTTCATCTTTTTCCCCCGCCATTTATTTCCTATTTCTTTACTGTATTGTGCAGATTTTATTTTGTTTGGAATAATTTAAAACAGTTTACTCAAAACTCAAGATATATTTTTTTGCAGATGCTTTCAGGCGAAGAGACAGCCTCCAGCAAGGATATGCAAACTTCAGTTATGATGATGTAAGTAATTAAAGGATAATAAGCTTTAAAATCTTTTTCTAATATAGTAACAGTCCATTAATATAGGTATTGTGTGATTAGTTTTGATTTGATGAGGAATGTGGTAATGTTTTCGGATATCAGGGAAATGAAACGTTACTGGGCATAGGTGGGGCAGAGCTCAGACTGCAGTCATATCAGTGAGTCACATGGAAGTCTCAAAGTGACAGGTGGCTACTTGCTATTTCTAATTTGTGTGTTCACATGTAACCCTTGTAATTGGATACGATATGTGGGTTTTGACTGAAGGGAAAAAATGGGTGGAGTTGGCACTTTTTGTGCAAGGGTGTTTATTTGGTGTGTCAAAAAATCAAGCTTGTAAAAAAAAATAGTAAAAGTAGTGAAAAGAAAACTGCCAATATTTATTCAAAGATATCTACCAGAAAACACAATTAGAGCTGCAGCTCTATCTCTCTCTTCCCCCGAGCGATCATTTTTAATTACTTACAAAGTTAACTTACAATGACCAATGAATCAATATGATGCACCGCAAAATGAAGTTACAATCCTATTACAAAACAGAAGTATCTACCTTAAATACAATATATATACATTTACGCATCCCCATTACTAAAGAAATTGAATATTCCACCGTGTATGGTGGGAATGGTATCATACAGCCAACCCATTATAAGAATATACCGGGGAAGACATTGAAGTGAGCACACTCAGTGCAACTAAAGCGGAATGATAAGGCAATGTTTGTGTGTATGTATGTGTACAGAGTGTTTACCAAATGCTCTCCACCACATAATTATTTGAAGATATCTGTGTAGTGTTTCTTCTAGTTAAATGTTTCAGTATTTTGCCTGTGAATATTTTAACTCAAAAGGCAGCTTGAAAAATTCTAGATTAATTTAACTTGCCCTGTTTTATAAACCGCGCTACTACTAAAACTGATTTCACAATTATAGTGAATATAAGCTTTCATTCTGTTTTCCTGTTTTCTTTCTCTCTATAGTTTATCCAGTGTACAATGTCCATTTGAATACAAAATGGCATCACAATGCAAAAAAAGTCATGGATTAAAACCAGTGATTTATATTGCTGTGAAGATGAATCAAGCTGACTTAAACTGCATAAATGTCTAGTTGTTTTGTATATTTTTTCTTTTTTAATAAAAAAAAAGAGAAATTGGATTTTATGATGTGTACACTTTGTTATCCTCCAAATTGCCAAACTGCATATTTCTCTAATAGCTTGCAAAATGCTACTTTACATGTTAGTGACGTTGTCGTTGTGCCTCTTGGAAAATTTGTGTAATTAAATGACAAAAGTTTAGGTTTTGGCCTATTGTAATGTATAATGTAATCAAGCTAATGTGAATAATTTTTTTCTTTTGTGAGCCAAACATTTTACATTTGACCACTATTTCCATTTGCAATTTTTTAAAAAAGTTATATTTTCACATTTTCATACTGTATCATCACGTAATAAACACTCTTTCTGATTTAATGCTGTATACACAGTTGTCAATGCAATAAAATAAAAAGTCACGATAAAGGTTTTTATTACCCGTGTCTTTATGAAGAAAATTAGTGTTGTTGTTAAACATGTTAAACAACTGTTTGTCTGTAGGCATTTTAGAAATACTGCAGGTGTTGTAAATCTGAAATAAAAACATAAAATACTGAAGGATTCTTTGGTACAGACAGTATCTGTGGTGAAAAAAACAGATCGACCTTGTATCAAAACTCATTAGTTTTATCCTGTTTAATATTAATCATTATGTAAACCAACTCAATAAAAGTAATCAAGGCACCATTTGCACCTTCTGCACTATTGGCAGAGAATGCATTTCTAAGGTAGCCAAATACCGGTATTGCACATATTCTGAAACTCTACTTCATTTAATGTTTATCATAAATATGTTATGCTTTACAGTTAAGCATTCAAAGTAAGCTTTGGGACTCTGGAACATTTTTTTTGAAATTTTTCATCTTTAGAATTGCTTTCATTTAAGTATTTTTCTTCAACATTCATGAATGTGGCAGAATCAGGTTTAATATTACTGGCATATGTTGTACAATTTGCTATGTGGTAACAGTATATTGCAATGCATAAAGAAGAAAGCCCTTTGAGTGGAGTCATTGTGACAGTTTTTTAGCAGGCTTTCTTATTTTTATGAGGCCGAGTTGCTAGCTCAACACACAACTGAGCACAGATGGAAAGCGGGCAAGGGAGCTGGCTGGATTCGAACTCTGGAACCTTTGCATCGAAGTCTGGTGCTGATGCCAGTACAACATCAGCCGGCTATTGCAATTGTTACGTACCCCGTAACTGGGTTGCCAAACCAGCAGAAATGGATCACTTAGTTGGAGTCTGGATTACTGGGACTAAAAGTTTTATTAAAGAAATATGTAACACAGTACTCTAATGGTAAGGTTATAAATGCAACAGGTTAGCAATGATAAAACACACGTACATAGAACTAGGATAATAGGAATCAATCAAGCTCTTGCAGGCTAGGGGTAAAATGATCAGTCTCAAGTGACGCAGAGTTCAGTTCAGCTGAGTACAGTTTGCAGTAATCGTGCCGTTGGAGAGAGAGCGAGCGAATGCAAATTTCGATTCACAGACCTTTGATGTTCCTCGCAGTTAGCTTTCGGCGTGAGCCTTTTTAATGTATTCTGAGGTCACCGACTGTGAATCCTCCGTTCCGGATACGATCATCCTTCCGTGGTGAACCTGGCACCCAGGCAAGGGCGGACGCACACACCAGGTTCCCGCCGATCGTACCTTTTCACCCTGTGTGTCTATGGTCGGTCCCGCGATCAGACCTCCAAAACTCCCACCAACTTGTGGGGGGCACACCGCACTTCCAGGGTCTCGTGATCTCGTGCTGTCTGTCGTGCCTTAGCGAACCTGTTCCTTTTATCCCCCTGCTGGGGTATTGCCTGTCCATCAAACTTCAAACAGTTCAGGTTCAAAGCAACCGGTCTGTCAATACTCGGGACTGTCTCTTTTCGTTAATCTCTCTGCTCTCTCAATAACATTTTGAGCGTTTCTCTATTTGTCTCTCTTATCTCTCGTCTCTCTCATCAGCATCAATCTTCTGATAACTTGGTTTTTTGTCACACAATACATAATAAAAACTAAATTACAGAAACTAGTACATATTAAATAGTGAAAAAAAAACAAAAAAAAAATCGTCATTCTTGGATTCTTTGTCCATTCAGAAATCTGATGTTGGAAGGGAAAAAGCTGTTCCTGAAATGTCGAGTGTGTGTTTTCAAGCTCCTGTATCTCCTTGATGTTAGCAATGAGAAGAGGATATGGGGATCCTTTATGATTGATACTGCATTTTGAGGCATCACCTTCTGAAAGTGTCCTGGATGCTTGGAGGACTAGTGCCCGTGATGGAGCTGGCTGAGTTTACAGCTTTTTTTCCGGATCCTGTACCAGATGGTGATGCAGTTCGTTTGAATGCGCTCCATGGCACATCTGTAGAAATTTGCAAGTGGCTTTGGTGGCATACCAATTCTCCTCAACCTCACGATAAAATATAGCTGCTACTGTGTCTAGTTTTTAGTTGCATTATTATGTTGGGCCTAGGATAGATCCATAGATGTTGAAGAAGGAACTTGAAATTGCTCACCTTTTCCACTTCTGATCCCTCAGTGAGGACTAGTATGTGTTCCCTCCATTTCCCCTTCCTGAAGTCCACAGTCAATTTCTCAGTATTGCTGACAGTGAGTGCAAGTTTGTTGTCATGACACCACTCAACCAGCTGATCTGTCTTGCTCCTCTACACCACCTTGTCACCACCTGAAATTCTGCTAATAGTTGGGTCATAGCAAATTTATAAAAGACATTTGAGCTGAGCCTAGCCATGCAATCGTGGGTGTCGAGTAGAGCAATGAGTTATGCATGTATCCTTCAGGTGCACTATAGCTGAGCGTCAGTGACGAGGAGATGTCATTGCCAATCTGCACAGACTACAGTCTGGTGAAGGCAAGGACCCAGTTGCAGAGGCCTCGGTTTTGGATTGTTGATTGTGTTGAACACTGAGCTGTAATCAATGAACAGCAGTTTGACATAGGTATTACTATGGTCCAGATGAGCCAAGGCTGAGTGGAGAGTCAGATTGTGTCCGTTGTAGGCCAATTATGGCAGTAGGCAAATTGTAGTGGGTCCACGTCCTTGCTTAGGCAGGAGTTGATTTTGGCCATGACCAACCTCACAAAGCACTTCATCACAGTGGATGTGAGTGCCACTGGGCAATAGTCATTAAGGAAGCTCACCCTGCTCTTGGCACTGATGGTGTCGCCCTTTTGAAGCAAGTGGAAACTTCTGCAGCAGTGAGAGATTGAAGGAGTCCTTGATCACTCCCACCAATTGGTTGGCACATGTTTTCAGAGCCCTGCCAGATACACCATCAGGACCTGATGCTATGTGAGAGCTGAAAAATGTTCTGACATCAACCTTCAAAGTAGATATCACAGAGTCACCAGATGCTGCAGGGATTTGTAGAGTTATAGTTTGATTCTCCCTTTCAAGTGTGCATAAAAGGTGTTGAGCTCACCTGGGAGTGAAACAGCACTGCACATGAAATTATTTTTATCCCTATTATTTATTGTATATGCTGAAGTTGAGAAAAATGCCTGATTGGTGAAATCAATCATTTGAAGCAGTGAAATATCACAAAGGCTATTACATTTTATGCTGTATTCCCTCCTGACTTTTTTTTTGATTATGTGGTTAATAACAGCTTGTTAAGGCTAACCACTTTAGTTACTATGGTTCATGACAAACTGCTGATATCAAATGTTACAGATTTTAAAGCTGGATAGGGACTTAAATGTGCACATTGCCCATTAATCAGTGATAAGTTTAACCAATCAGTTTCTTTTGGACATTCCTATCTTTTAGACAAATGGCTTCTTCCAAGTGTATTTTTTGAGTTGATATTGAAACTTGTAATGGAAGCATTTTGTTGCATTAGGTAAATTAATACCAAGTTTGACTTCCAATTACTTATTTTTTTGTTTAGTGTGGAGCAGGCCCTTCTAGCCCTTTGAACCATGTCACCTAGCAACGCCTAATCACAGGACAATTTACAATGACGAGTTAACCTACCGACCAGTACATTCTTGAGCTGTGGGAGGGAAACGGAGGACCTGGAGGAAACCCATGTAGTGACAGGGAGAATGTACAACTTAAAGGGAGTGGCAGGAATTGAACCCAGGTCACTGATACTGTAAGGTATTGGGCTAACCACTATGCTACCATGCCATAATCATAACATCATATGGCTCTCAGAGTAGAGAGTTATTATTATTCAATGCAAATCCAAATTGGCCTAGGTTTCTTTTTTCTTAGCACTTGATTCCTAGCATGAATTGAATGCTTAATAGTACTAATTATAAAGATGTGTGTGTGTGTGTGGTTCATTTTCACACCCTCAAATTTTTAGAAATTGCCTTGTAGCCAATGAAATAACTTTTCAACTATAAACAACCTTGTGGGGAATTTTAGCAGCCAATTTGTGCAGCACATGAAATCTCACAACAGTGTGACATAACCAGATAATCTGTTTTGATTTGTTGGCTGAAGAATGAATATTGAATTGATTATTGCAGATTAGATCCCTGCTCTTTGGAATAGTGCAAACAGAGCTTTTCTGTCTTCATCTTCAGGCCTGTGGTTCTTCACTTCCTTGGTCTTTATTGGAGCATGCTGTGACATAGCTGCCAATCTTATTGTTCCATCACTGTCATCCTCACCTGAGCGGCTAGGGGCTGCTGTAGAGTCGATATCATGTCCATCCTGCCATTCCTCGGACTTCAGATAGTGTCGTTTTATTGGGAGACTGTCCAACATAGACAGAAATTCTCCAGCGTTCAGATGGTGTTGCCGTCTCTGGAGAATGTTTGATGTGGGCTACAATTGCTCAGGGAGACCTTCTAAAGTAGGTGTTTGCCATGGTGGAACACCAGCAGTAGTGTAGTAGCAGCACTTCCAGAACCCTTTTACTCTCAGACAACAGAGGAATGGAGGAAGTTCTTACCTCCTTTGTTGTATGCTAAAAATTCCATTTTTATATTCAAGTATTCCAAGTTCTAAACTTCAAAATCCTGTTGACCATGCCACTTGTTGGATTCTGATGTTTTTGATCCAAGGTTCTCTTAGAAGTCAGGAAAAAAAGCATAGAACTTGTTGTTTCATGATCATTTTATTAAGTTGACAGAACAAAGAGAAATTGAAATGGATAGTGATAGAGGTCCACTAATTGAAGAGAGAGAGAGAGAAACTAAAATTGGCACCTAATAAAATCAGCTATTTTTATACCACTGAGAAAAAGAAAATCCCATTCAAATTTATAGATAAGAATTAACCAATTAAAAATTACATATCTGAATACTGTTGTACAAGTTAATCAATGAGAAAACAATTACTTAAATAAAACAGAACAAAGAAGCTTCATAAGATTTCCAGAATTATACTTGTATAGCCGTGAGAGGTATATTAAATGATTATGTGCACATAAGAACTACATAAAATACAAGCAGTATTTAATTGTTAAACTGCAAATAAATAAGTCTAATTTAAGGTTTAAACAGTTGAATCCAGCAATCAGCCCAGATAAAAAAAACAGAAAAAAATGGAGCAGAAAGTATTGCTAACAAGTTTTATTCTCGAGTAACAGTTTTTTTTAGATTATGAGAACACTCAGTCCTCTTTTATTGTCATTTAGAAATGCATACATGCATTAAGAAATGATACAATGTTTCTCTGGAGTGATATCACAGAAAACAGGACAAACCAAAGACTAACACTGACAGAACTACATAATTATAACATATAGTTACAGCAGTGCAAAGCAATACCATAATTTGATGAAGAACAAACCATGGGCATGGTAAAAAAAAAAGTCTCAAAGTCTCCGAGTCGATTGACTCACGAGTGCCTGATAGCAGGTGGCAAAAGGGAGACACTCCCTGCCATAAACCTCCAGGCACCGTCAACTTGCTGATGCCTTGGATGCAGCCAACCACTGCCGACACTGAGTCCGTCCGTCTGAAAACTTTGAGCCTCCGACCAGCCCCTCCAATACAGCCTCCCGAGCGCCATCCTCTGCCGAGCGCCTTTGACCTAGCCCCGGCCGCTGAAACAAGCAAAGCCCAGGATTTGGGGCCTTCTGCTCTGGAGATTCCAGTTACCACACAGTAGCAGCGGCAGCGAAGTGGGCATTTCAGAAGTTTTCCAGATGTTTCTCTGTACTCTCATGTCCGTCTCCATCAGATCAGAATTGTGCACGGTCCCCTACTTGACAGATAACAGGTATCATTCACCGGAGAGGCTGTGCACGCTGCCGTCGCGCCACCATCTTCTCCTCCTCCAAAGTTTCAAAAGTATTTGATTTTTTTTGATGAGGAAATATTGTGACTATAAAATCCATGAATTTTCACTCAGAAGTAAAAGTGTTACTTTCAAAGTCACACTTCATGAGCTTTGGAGGTATTGAACAGGATTGCTAATAAGCAAAATATGATGGGAGACCACATAAGAGTTTTATATTTAAAGGCAATTTTCTGAATTTCAGAGTATATTGATGCAATATAAAAAATAAATCCTGTGGTGATCCTTTAGATCAGAGGTTCCAAACTTTATTTATGCCATGGACCAGTACCATTAAGAAAGGGGTTTGTGGACCCCAGGTCAGGTACCCCTGCTTTAGATGAATATCCATGTATTTTCCACAGAGCACATAAGACTTGACATGCTCTCATAACAACATCTGCCACATGAAAATAATAAGGGGTCTTGGCCCAAAATGTCAGCTGTTTATTCCTCTTCATAGGTGCTGCCAGACCTGCCATCTTCCTTCATTTTTAATTATTTTAATTTAAGCACCTGGGCCAGGAAAAACCAGACACTTTGTGAGGGAAAACATAAGGTAATAAAGCCGTTATTGCAATCTTTTTCCTTTGGATGATATTTTTAACTTCAGTTTTTTAAAAAGAGGAAATGGATAGATATTAATTCATAATATTGTAATTAGATGTTGTATATGGAAAAGTGATTTCATAATACAAATCTTTGTTGAAACTAAGCAGCATTAATGGATTACTGGCTTGCAGTAATTGGGTCAGCAGTAAACTGTAACAAGTTCGTAAACTTAATTTATATCACAATTAATTGTGTTGCTTACCTTTTGTATAGGATGGTATTGTCTGTTGTCACATTTAATATTTGCACTAAATTTTATGAGCATAGTCTGCTAGCAATAGTCACCATTGCTTTGTGAAGGGCAAGCCATGCTCATGAGCCTGAATAAATTTTCTGAGGCAGTTTCAGCACAATTTGATGAAGGTAGAGTGGTGAATGTGGTGTATATGGATTTTAGTAAAGGCTTTTGATGAGTGGTGCATGGAAGGCTCATTCAGAACACCAAGGAGGTATGAGATCCGGAGAAACCTGGCTATGTGGATTCAGAATCGGCTTGTGGAAGGCAGAGGGTGATAGTAGATGGAGCGTATTCTGCTCAGAGGTCAGTGGTATGTTCTGGGACCCATGCTCTTTCTGATCTGTATAAATGGCTTGGAGGACAAAGTGGAAGAGTGGACTAATAAGTTTACAGAAGACGTGATGTTTGGTGGTGTTGTGGATGGTTTAGAATGTCATCGTAGTTTACAACAAAATATTGATAGGATGCAGGGCTGCATTGAGAAATGACAGGTGGAGTTCAATCAAGAAAAGGGTGAAGTGATACACTTTGGAAGGTTGAACTTGAAGGCAGGGTACAAGGTTAGTGGCAGGATTATTAGTGATGTGGAGGATCAGGGAGATCTTGGGAGCTATGTCCTTAGATCTCTCAAAGTTGCCACAAAAGTTGATAGGGTAGTTAAGGTGGTGTATGGTGTATTGGCCTTCATTTGATCGGGGATTGTGTTCAAGGGCCATGAGGCAATGTTACAGCTTTACAAAACTTTGGTAGCTCACACTTGGAGTATTGTGTTCAATTCTGGTTTTCTCATTATAAGAAGGATATGGAAGCTTTAGAGACGGTGCGGAGGAGATTTACCAGGACATTTGCCTGGGTTAGACAGCATGCCTTATGAGGTTAGGTTGAGCGAGTAGGGCTTTTCTCTGTAGAAAAGGAGGATGAGGGGTGTCTTGATAGAATTGTACAAGATGGCAAGACCATAAGACCATTAGGCATAGGAGCAGAATTAGGCTATTTGACCCATCCAATCAAGAACCTATCAAACTCTGCCTTAAATACACCCAACAACTGGGCTTCCACAGGTGCCTGTGGTAACAAATTCCACAAATTCACCACCCTCTGGCTAAAGAAATTTCTCTGCATCTCTGTTTTGAATGAACACCCCTCTATCCTGAGGCTGTGTCCTCTTGTCCTAGACTCTTCCACCATGGGAAGCATCCTTTCCACATCTACTCTATCTAGGCCTTTCAACATTCAAAAGGTTTCAATGAGATCCCCATCATCCTTCTGAATTCCAGAGAGTACAGCCCCAGAGCCATCAAACGTTGCTCATATGATAACCCTTTCCTTCCTGGAATCATCCTTCTTAATCTCCTCTGGACCCTCTTCAATGCTAACACATCTTTTTTAAGATGAGGGGACCAAAACTGTTCACAATACTCAAGGCCTTATAAGGCCTCAGCATCATATCCTTGCCCTTGTACTCTAGACTTCTTGAAATCAATGCTAACATGGCATTTACCTTCCTTACCAAAAATTCAATCTGCAAATTAACTTTCAGTGTGTTCTGCACAAGGACTCCCAAGTCTCTTTGCATCTCAGATTCCTGGATTTTTCTCCCCATTTAGAATATAGTCTGCACATTTATTTCTACTACCAAAGTGCATGACCATGCATTTTCCAACATTGTATTTCATTTGTCATTTTCTTGCCCATTCTCCTAATCTGTCTAAGACCTTCTGCATCCTGCCTGTTTCCTCAGCACTACCTGCCCCTCCATCAGTCTTCGTATCAACTGCAAACTTGGCAACAAAGCCATCTATTCCATCAGCTAAGTCATTGATATGCAGCTTAAAAAGAAATGGTCCCAACACCGATCCCTACTGAACACCACTGGTCACTAACAGCCAACCAGAAAAGGACCCTTTTATTCCCACTCACTGCCTCCTACCAATCAGCCAATTCTCTAAGCATGTTAGTAACTTTCATGTAATACCATGGGCTCTTAACTTGTGTGGTAGCCTCATGTGTGGCACCTTGTCAAAGGTCTTCTGAAAGTCCAAATATACAACATCCACTGCATCCCCTTTATCTATCGTACTTGTAATCTCCTCAAAGAATTCCAACAGATTTGTCAGGCAGTATTTTCCCTGAAGGAAACCATGCTGACTTTATACTATCCTGTCTTGTGTCACCAAGTACTCTATCACCTCATTCTTAACAATTGACTCTAACATCTTCCCAACCACTGAGGTCAGGTCAACTGGTCTTTAAGTTCCTTTCTGCTGCCTTCCTCCTTTCTTAAAGAACATATGCAATTTTCCAGTTCTCTGGAACTATGCAAGAGTCCACTGATTTTTGAAAGATAATTTCTAATGCCACCACAATCTCAACCGCTATCGCTTTCAGAACCCTAGAGTGCAATTCATCTGGTCTGGGTGACTTAGGTCTTTCAGCTTTTTGAGCACCCTCTCTCTTGTAGCAGTAAATATACCCACTTCTCTTCCTTCACACACTACAACATCAGGCAAACTGCTAGTGTCTTCCACAGTGGAGACTGACACAAAATACTCATTTAGTTCAGCAGCTATCTCCTTGTCCCCTATTATTATTTCTCCTGCCTCATTTTCTAGCAGTCCTATATCCACTCTGATTTCTCTTTTATTTTTTAACATACTTGAAAAAACTTTTACTGTCCACTTTGATATTATTTGCTAGCTTGCTTTCATATTTCATCTTTTCCTTTCTAATGATTTTTTTTTAGTTGCTCTCGGTAGGTCTTTAAAAACTTCCCAATAATTTTTGCTTTGTTGTATGCCCTTTTTCTGGCTTTTACTATAGACTTGACTTCTCTTGTCAGCCACGATTGTACTATTTTACCATTTGAATATTTCTTCATTTTTGGAATACACATGACCTGCACCTTCTTCATTTTTCCCAGAAACACTCGCCATTGCTGCTCTGCTGACATCCCTGCCAGCAGCTCCTTCCAATTTACTTTGGCCACTTCCTGTGGTGAATGTCCTGTTTTGTGCTGTACTGTGTCTACATTGTAATCATTGTTTCATATGCTTAGCTTGTATCCTAGGAGGAAGTTGATTGAATGCTAAACAGGTAACTTTTCATACACCATTTTTTCTTTCAGAAGTTAGCAACTGCTCTATTGGATTTTGCAATTACTTCGTCTTTCCCTATTTTAAAGTCAACACAGCTTCTAGAATTGCTGCTAAGATATTTGAGCATTTTTGTAACTTCCTATAACATCCTGTAAAGATAATTAGGAAGTTGAAGTGAAGGAACCAGTGACTAGTTAATTAAATCTTGGTATCTCAAAAGAAGTCTATTCTTGAGTTCTTCCTAATAGAATAGAGGACTGCTTAGACAGATCATGTGGAAGGCCATATGGCTTCAGAAAAGGCCAATAATATGCTGGCAAGGTTTTACACTAAGCCAGTTTTCAAGTGCTTGGGTTCCATTGTAACTTATCTGCACTTTGTCACGAAGGATATAAAGATAATACCAATGTGTTGTTAATTGGGTTGGCTAGGTTATTACACTAGAGAACAAAGATTTTGCTTCCTGAATACTTCTGGGTGTATTTGGGATTTTGGGCTGCCAATCATGCAAATCACCATGAAATTTCCTTACCTTGGACTATTTTATTTGAAATTGCCTATATTTGTTATTCCAATTCATAATCCAAGTCAGAATAACTATGCCAGGAAGTTGGTCCACAAATCAAACAGGTAATCAATGACTGGCAACTTGTAGAACTTCTAGTGGGACTGGAGAAAATCACATAAAAGGCATTCAATGATATTGTTGAAATATTTCTTGGCCACTACAGAGCACCAAACTACATACAAAGCCGTGAAGTGCAACATGTTACTAAATATTAATTTTCTTCATTCCCATTTAGACTTCTTCCCTGCAAATCTTGGTGCTGTCAGTGATGAGTGCGGTGCAGTCATGGAGAAATAGTATCAGGGTAAATGAAATCCATAATGCTGGCTGATTAATGTTGAACCCTTAAGTGAGAAGTCTCAGATACTGACTATAAAGGAAAATCCTCAACAGCACATTTTTAGATTAGTTGAACTATTGCAAAGTGTCAACACTGTTAGCAATTAAACTCATTATATTCAATTAAAGTTAAATTCTTGTTTCTCCAAATTTCTATGTGATACAAGTAGTATGAAATTATATTTTTGTTCAGCTTCAAACAATCTATCATAGAACATAGAACATAGAATAGTACAGCACAGTACGGGCCCTTTGGCCCACAATGTTGTGCTGACCCTCAAACCCTGCCTCCCATATAACCCCTCCAACCTTAAATTCCTCCATATACCTGTCTAGTAGTCTTTTAAATTTCACTAGTGTATCTGCCTCCACCACTGACTCAGGCAGTGCATTCCACGCACCAACCTCCAAGGCAGAGTTTAAAGTAAATATTGAGGCAAGAAAGGAGCTTAAGTATGCAGGGTCAGACTCAGTGCCAGAGGCCCTGCCACTGTGGATCACCCCTGGTCGGTTGTCCCAGCCAACAGTATCCAGGATGGCATACTTATTATTCAGGGGTGCTCTGCACTACCTGTCTACTCACCTTCGCTTTCTCCCCTCTGACTGTCACCCAACGACCTGCTTCCGGCAGCCTAGGTGTGACTACCTCCCTGTAGCTCTCATTTATGAATGCCTCATTCTCCCTTACGAGTCGAAGGTCATCCAGCTGCTGCTCCAGATTCCTTACACAGTCCTCCATATCGCCCAGCCGCATGCACTTCTGGCAGATGTGACTCTGCAGGAGAGGGGCGTTCCCCCAAGACTGCCACATCTCACATGAGAGGCACATCACCGCCTCAGGAGACATTGTAAGGCCTAACTGGGAGCAAGCTCGTCCTCTGCCTCTTCTCATTGAAGCTTCTCGAGTCAAAGCCTCAAAGCTCCACTCCTTCACTGGCCCACTCACTCACTGGCTGCTCCACTTGAGCTACCCCTCTATTTATTTGTTTGAGCTTTTCAAACTGCTTGGTCACCTGACCTCGATTGCCCAATCAGCTGCTTTCTGCTGAGTCTGAGCTATTCAAATCTTGATTGTCTTATCAACTGCTTTCTGCTGAGCTATTCAAATCTTGATTGACTTATCATAAACAAAAAAAATTTCTTTGGATGCAATACTTCTGAAAAAATTGCTCTCCAATGTTATCAGTCTGCTCTAAATCATACACAAGACTTGTGTCAGATTGAAGGAAGAACAGTGTCTTTGCCTTCCTCAACATAGCAGCTAGAGCTGGCAGAGTTGGAGGCTAAAAGTATAAGTTCAAGAAAAGGTGTCAGAGGACATGAGACATGATGAATGACGTTGACTCTTTTCTCAGAACCTGGGTTGCCACCATCTCACATGGAGACTATCAACTAAAAGCAAGCAGGGAGGATGGGCCTTGTGTTCCCAAGTAATGGCTTGGATACCCTTATTCAAGGAAGTTCAATTTAAGTGGTTTATATTTATGAACGCTCATTTGGTATAATCTTATATAGCAATCTCCCACAGCAAGTTCCCAAAATCTGTAAGACTCTGAGAGAGTACAGACTATTAAGTCAGCTAGAGGAAAATCTTCAAGGGTTTGAAGAAATTCCTTGAAGAAATGGAACTTCACTAATGATTGCTAGAATACTCTGCAAATAAATGCATGGAATAGAAAAGGATATTTGAAATGGTGTTGAGAATCTCAAGGTTATGCAATGGGAGCAAACAGTCTGCAATTCCATGTACCTGCCCCTTATGCAATTCTTAGCCCATCTATGGTTTCCATGTTGACTTCTATAGCCACCCCAGAACCTTCAAAACTGGTATGGAAAGAAGGGATTGCCTGGGAAAAGAGGATTTGAGTGATGTTAACTCAGTTAAGAAGGAAATGAAGATTCAACTGGAAGATTCAGGTTAACTCTTAATTTATTTGCAGCATTAACATAATAAAAGTTTATCTTCCAAATTGTATTTGATACACATTATACAGCTGGGAACAAATCGAAACATTCAAAAATAAATGGTAAGTGTTACATTGTACAAAACCTAGTATACAGTGGATGGCTTTATAAATGCTTAAAAATAGTAATGTATTAACACACTTCACAGAAGAACAAAATTGTCAAAAAGAGTTGGTTTCTCAGTTTATAAATTCTTGGAGACAAAAATGCCCAATTGCCATCATGCAAAAAGGCAAGGTAAGAAAGGATATTAGACAGAACTTCAGTTGCAGATTATTTTTTTTTTGCTTTACAGTAGGGTGAAAGTGTTTGGAAACTGTTTAAAACTAAGCTAGTAGGAAAATTGTGCTCAAATGCAGAAACCAGGTTTATTTAACAAAGGAAAATTTGGAACACACCCATACTGTTAAAGCTTTTATAACCAGCAACAGAGAGACTACTTACAAAGTATGGATGCTTTCAAGTACTAGACCCTGGTTCTTGGAATATCAATAGATTCTTAGAATTTTATTTATTTTATTTTACAAACATTCTCTGTCTTTTGAATTTTCCATTGATAAGATAACTTACTTCAAATTCCATTTCCTTCTTTGCTATACATTATCATAATATGACTATTTACAATGCTATATGCAAAATTTCCAGTTAAAAGTGAAATTGTGCAAATTGAAATTTTGAATTACTACAGCATTAATAAACGCACCAAAGAAGCAAATGATAAGTAACACCTTTTGGATAGAGTTGTTACTCACTCAAATAAGTCATGAAGGAAAATAATGCAGTCAAGGAATTTTTGATATCCTTTATTAAATTAATATTTTATAAACATATCACAACCATGATAAATTAAAAAATGCATTTTAAATTAATGTATATCTCACGAGGATCACAAGGCAGCCCCAGTTACTTGCATGAAAATGTCCAATGCATGAGTGTAGGATATATAATTTATTCTACAGTGAGGAAGACTTTATAAAAGTTACAAGGGAACTTTTTCTGCTATTCCCATTTGGACATTAAGTAAGCAATAAGATATGTTTAAGGTCAATTTTTGTAATGATGCTGTAAGTTGCTAAAATATTATGGTAAAATTATTATCTTTTGTGGTATTGTGAAATGTGTTTTGCATTGTGATTCACTCTATAATGCTGGTCACAGGCATTGCTGGGGTGGTGGGGTGTAGATACATCTCTACCAAAGGAAGTGTACGCTGCTCCTTCCCTCTGCTAGTCTACAGCAAGGTGTAGCACCTGCTTAGCCCCCTCACCCCCCAATCAGGGTCATGTGAAGCCGTAAGAGCAGATGGCAGATGTTCGGATGAGCAGCTGGTGCACATGACAAATCCTGGTTATGTGACCACTGATGCAGACAACCGCCGAAGAGTATTGATGATGACTGGGGTCACCCATGTTTTAAAGACTCCGCCCAGAAGAAGGCAATGACAAACCACCCCTTCTGTAGAAAAATTTGCCAAAAATAATCAAAATCATGGAAAGAACATAATCACCCACGTCATATGACACGGTACATAACTAAGTAATGATAGGCATTGCACAATACCTTCTGAGTGCTCTAAGTCAGGGATTCCTAACTTTTTTATGCCATGCAGCCTTGCCATTAACCGAGGGGGTCTCTGGACCCCCTGTTGGGGACCCCTCATCTAGGTGATGTAAATGGCCAAAACTACAGTTTTATTATGATTTAAATTAAGTAGCATGTCAAATGAAAAAGTCTTAAAGGCTCTGAGAAAATTTACATTTTTTCCTCATGGTACCATCAAAGAACACTGGCCACAAAAGCATTCCGGTGATGAATAGCTTCCAACTAGGACTAACTTCCTAATCCCCTCGATCAGAGGCCCTTTGGTTACTGGTTTAAAACTTCCTGGAGTTGGGAGTTAGTTAATTTGATGGGAGCCATTCAGTCAATGATATGGTATACGATAGCAATGATTTATAGAGTTCAGACACCCCAATTCAAGGATGCGGCGGCAGGGATCAAGTTGTGTGATGTATGAAAACTACAACTGGTATTTCCTTCGGTGCTGATGAGGCACTTAATGGAAATGAATTCAGTAAACCTGTATCTACAAGAGAAAGGCTCATTTGATAAACTAACATACCTACAAGAATATAATATACAGTATAGCTAGAAGAGAGTGCTTCCCAATGATAATGTAGATTTGTAACACCAGCCCTCGAATTTTGTTGGTGATTTTAATCATGCTGTCACCATACATGCCCTAATTTTGATACAATGTGGTCCCAGACATCTCATGTGTACTAGCTGCTAGAGAGCATCAGGATCAGAAAGTAGGTGCAAGTCTGGGTCACTAAATTGTGCATTTGCAGTGAAGCAAGTCCAAGTACCCTGATTAGTAACCCAAAATGAATAACTCCGGTGCATATTTTATTTTAGCCATAATTACACTGCCTTTTGTGATTGGAGAAGCTTCAGGAATGCTGCCTTCAACACACAAATATTTCAGAGGTCTCTCCGTGTCAAATTCTTTTAATCAATTAACATGCAACTATAGGACTGGGAGGAAATCTTGACGGCAGCCAGCACCATACAACTGGGCTTTCATTTCAGGCTGTCACAAACTAGTAGAAATAGTTGCAATTTATATAATTTCACTCCTGCAATAAAGGGATAATGATTCAGTGGATATGATTTGATGAATTTTCTCCTAATTACATAGGACCACTCCTGCCTGCAGGGCAGAGCTAATTGTACAAGTACTTTGTAATTTTGAATTCACCAGTAGTTCTTTCATGAAATTCTGGATAAACCAACAGAATACAGCACAATTGTACTTACTATTATAGCAGTAAAATATGGATTTAGGAGTACAACACTGGTATTAAGTAATCCCTAACTCCATACTTAATCAGAAGAAATTCTGTAGATGCTGGAAATCCAAAGCAACACACACAAAATGCTGGATTAACTCAGCAGCCCAGGCAGAAAGGAACAAATCAGTCCTGAAGAAGGGTCCCGCTCGAAATGTTGACTATTTGTTTATTTCCATCGATATTGCCTGACCTGCTGAGTTCCTCTAGCATTTTGTGTGTGCTCCATATCTTAATGCTCTCTACAGAGTATGGTTCTGCTGGTGCAATATTAAAAGAAAGGAATAAGAACAGAGCAGCCAGACTAATTGGGTGGCTGGGATTACGCAGAATAATATAGAATTTGTGATAGGAAAGATGTTTGGAGATGATGCAATTGCTTCTATTAAAGATCATTGATGGGTTAGATAATGTAAAAACATGTAAGTTGTGAGGAGAACAGAAGATTCAGAAAACACTGCCTGCATAGGAGTAAATTCACATTCATAATGAATCTGCTTAAATATAATAAGATAAACAAGCAATTAATTAATCATTGGAATAGGCTCCCTGGGGAGGAGGAAGCAATTGATATAGAATGTGTTCGTATTTAATTGGATCCCTTTTCTTGATGTAGGTTACCAGTATGATCCTGGCCTTAGGAGATAAGTGTAGAGCTGGGGTTCCCAATGTTTTTATTAACTATTAAGCAAGGGGACCATGGACCCCAGGTTGGAATCCCCTGGTGTAGAGTACCCTGCATATTTGCACCATGATCCCATTGCAGTACATGGAAGTGGGTGAAATATACTGGCATGGATTGAGAATTGATTACGAAATACAAATCAAAGAGTGGGAAGAAAAATGGATCTGTCTCGAACCAGTAGGGTTATTCTTGGATCAGAGCTTAGAATGCAGCTAATCATAGTGTATCTCAATAATTTGGATGAGAAAGACCAAATAGTTTGCTGATGACACTAAATTAGATGGGATATAAATAGGGTGAAAGATTGGAAGAATGGAAAATATTGTGGAAACATGTGAGGGTATCCACTGGTGAACATAATAAAAATACAGAGTGGAATGGTGAGAGTTTTCGTCATGCTGATGTTCAAAGTGACTCAGATGTGCTGGAACACAAGTCGCTGAATGCAAACATGGAAGTGTAGCAAGTGATTAAAAGGGAAAATGGTATGAATGCAAAAGAAAAAGAAATCCTGTTGCAAATGCATTGTGTCTGTTTGAGATGTGTGCTCAGCTTCAGTGTGATTCCCTAAGAAAGGATCTAGTTGCCAAAGAGTAACTGTAGCCATTTGACGAGATGTTAGGTAGACTGGGATTCTTTTCTTTAAAGTTTAAGTAAATAAGAGGAGATCTTATTTAACAAGTAAAATCCTTAAAGGCTTTGGCAGGCTGCATTCAGGAAAACTTTCACTAGCTGCAGAGTCTCAGACTAGGGGCACTGTTTCTCAAAAAAAGGATAGACATTTTAGGACTGAGATGAGGAGAAATTTTTTGACTCAAAAGTTGAAGAATTCTAGAAATTCATAGACTGGTGAACTCTGAAGGCTCAGTTATGGTATTTATTCAGAACAGGGAGATCAAGGCAATTCAGAACTAGAATTTATTCAGAACTAGTTATCAAGGCAATGAAGTGATAGGGCTGGAAGAAGATACTGAGGATGAACACCAGCTGTAATCTTAATGAACAGTGAACTGATTGGTTCACTCCCACTTCTATTTAACATAGAAAGCATAGAAAATATGTGCAGGAGTAGGCCATTCGGCCCTTCGAGCCTGCACCATCATTCAGTATGATCATGGCTGATCATCCAACTCAGAACACTGCACCAGCCTTCCCTCCATACCCCCTGATCCCTTTAGCCACAAGGGCCATATCTAACTCCCTCTTAAATATAGCCAATGAACTGGCCTCAACTGTTTCCTGTGGCAGAGAATTCCACAGATTCACCACTCTCTGTGTGAAGACGTTTTTCCTAATCTCGGTACTAAGAGGCTTCCCCTTTATCCTCAAACTGTGATTCCTCGTTCTGGACTTCCCCAACATCGGGAACAATCTTCCTGCATCTAGCCTGTCCAATCTCTTTAGGATTTTATACGTTTCAATCAGATCCCCCCTCAATCTTCTAAATTTCAACGAGTATAAGCCTAGTTCATCCAGTCTTTCATCATATGAAAGTCCTACCATCCCAGGAATCAATCTGGTGAACCTTCTTTGTACTCCCTCTATGGTAAGGATGTCTTTCCTCAGATTAGGGGACCAAAACTGCACACAATACTCCAGGTGTGGTCTCACCAAGGCCTTGTACAACTGCAGTAGTACCTCCCTGCACCTGTACTCAAATCCTCTTGCTATAAATGCCAGCATACCATTCGCCTTTTTCACCGCCTGCTGTACTGCATGCCCACTTTCAATGACTGGTGTATAATGACACCCAGGTCTCGTTGCACCTCCCTTTTTCCTAATTGGCCACCATTCAGATAATAATCTGTTTTCCTGTTTTTGCCACCAAAGTGGATAACCTCACATTTATCCACATTAAATTGCATCTGGCATGAATTTGCCCACTCACCCAACCTATCCAAGTCACCCTGCATCCTCTTAGCATCCTCCTCACAGCTTCGTGTCATCCGCAAACTTGGAGATGCTGCATTTAATTCCCTCATCCAAGTCATTAATATATATTGTAAACAACTGGCGTCCCAGCACTGAGCCTTGCGGTACCCCACTAGTCACTGCCTGCCATTCTGAAAAGGTCCCGTTTATTCCCACTCTTTGCTTCTTGTCTGCCAACCAATTCTCTATCCACATCAATACCTTATCCCCAATACCGTGTGCTTTAAGTTTGCACACTAATCTCCTGTGTGGGACCTTGTCAAAAGCCTTTTGAAAATCCAAATATACCACATCCACTGGTTCTCCCCTATCCACTCTACTAGTTACATCCTCAAAAAATTCTATGAGATTTGTCAGACATGATTTTCCTTTCACAAATCCATGCCGACTTTGTCCGATGATTTCACCGCTTTCCAAATTTCTTCTGACTTTATGCATTTCCACTAAGTGTTCTGGTTTCCTCAAACATCCCAAAGATATGGCAGAAGGTTTTTTTTTGAAAACTGTAAATTATTCCTTGGTGCAGTTAAGTGTCAAAAGAATCAAAGAGAGGTTAATGGGCAAGTGAGAAGGAAGAGGATGGAGTGAAATAAGGAGAGAGGGACTGGCACTGATGGGTGCTGGCACTGAAATGATGGACAAGAAGCCCTTCCTCTGTGCTGTAACTAGAAAGAAAGTAATAATTTGCAATATAGTACATGATTAACTTAACGCGCATCATGGTTGGTGTAGTGTTGCTAATCCCTTGTTTCAAGGGTAACTTAACCATGATTCGCTGACAGATAATGTGATGTTTCAGGATTCTGATTTTAGATCTTGACAACAGACATTTCTACATTAGCTGTATTCAATTTCCTTTCCTTTTTCTTTACTCACACTATTTCAATTTTCAAGCTCAGAGAACACATACACTCAAATTCACCTGCTTCTCTGAAAGAAATGAAGGTAATTGTCAGATAGATGTTTTGGGTGTGTGGGTTGCAGTCCTTCTCATTATCAGGATTTTCTTCTTCTTATTACTGATTGTTCTGGACCAATTGCTGGAGCTTAGTTGCTGAGGTAAGATAATAACTGTTTTATCATTGTACTGTAAAACTACCAGGATAATGGAAGGCAAACTATAAAGGCGCTGGTCTTATTTTGTACCACACCTATTGCAGCACAGATGGTTCCATGAATATATATTTTCCCCCACTGACAGCAAGAGTTCATTTTTAGATAGATGACAATATCAATTTTAGTTTGCAGGTTTTAGGATACTTGCATTGGTTCCCAGTTTTATATGTATAAAGGTTGATTAAAAATTGAAACCTTATTCTGCCAAAATACATTTCTGTTAAATACTTACTTTTACTTATAAATCTGTGGATAAGTTGTTTAGCAATACCAACAACTAATTTAGGTGAACTAATTTTAGAGTAGGATAATTGAAACGTAAGACCACAAGACCATAAGATACAAGAGCAGAATTACGGCATTTGGCCCATTCAATCTGTTCTGCCATTTCATCATGGCTGATCTATTTTCCCTCTCAGCCTCAATCTCTTGCTTTACCACATATCCCTTCATGCCATGACCAATCAAGAATCTATCAACCTCTGGCTTGACTATACATAAAGACTTGTCTTCCACAGCTGCCTATAGCAATGAATTCCACAGATTCACCACTCTCTGGCTGAAGAAATTTCTTCTCGTCTCTGTTCTAAAAGGGTGTCTCTCTATCCTGCGGCTGTCCTCTCTGGTCCTAGACCCTCCCACCACAGGAAACATAGAAAAGTTAAATTGATTGAACAATGTTACCTCATGGTCTGAACTATACCCACTGATTATGATACCAAAAACAATGAAGAAAATTGTGATGTTGACATGTTTGACTCGTGCTGAATAAGTATTTCAAGATGTCACTTAACCTGACTTAAGTAATTCTGAGATCTTAAATCGAGTATGAGATAATGGCATAAATATGATAAATATAAAATCAAACCAAGTCAGCAGAGCCATTTTAAAAAAAAATCAGGAACACTGATATGCAAAAATATCAATTTCTTAATCATCAGTATTGATAAGCTGTTTTGTTGGATTAATCAATGATAGATGGCTGGGTAGGAAATTAATCTGCTATGTTGAGCTGCCTGTGATTAATGCCTTATTAGTGACCATGGACTTTTTATGATTATTAAAAAATAATATTTAAAGGAACAAATGCTACCATGTGAGCCAAGCACCAGATATACAAAAATATTTATTGCACTTTAGACTTACGGACCTTTTAACAACTGAAGCAAGTCTTATGCAGAAACTAACAGCTGAACTCCACGTGTATGCCTGTCTTTCAGGCCACTATTATACTAGACTCCTATAATGTAACTTGTATTTTCTTCACTATGAAGATTCAATTGTATTTTCCCATTCCTTCATAGAATAGCAATGTTGGAGGAAAAAGAAAAGAAAAAGCAAGCTAATGGGTTTAGTGGAATGGTTAGATGCTATTTTAAGCACAAAATGTACAGTTCCCACTTAATTGAAAGAGCTATGAGCTCAATGTGCTTATAGTAGCTGTTTATTTCAAGTAATAATATTTAGTTCAGACCAGAACTGCAGCCTCTGTCTGTCAGACTTAAGAATGCAGACATCATTCTCCCTTCCCCCTACCCTCCCTAACCCATGAAATCTCTAGTTTGAGTTCAAACTAACTTCATGCAACACAGAAACCAATGTAATGGCATGCATTTCAGGCTTTGTTATTTATTCAAGGTGCCTTGGATTACTGGCAGTGCGATATTTTAAATGTATTCTTATCGAAGCTTTTTCAGGTCATTATCAGAGAGGAACTTTAACATTGTGGGCTCAGAGCTGAAATGAATCTACAGTGCTTTTGCATATGACAGTATCATTGTAGACCCCTGAGACATACATGGACGATGCTATTCATAAATAGGAAAACAGCCACTCGAAGCAGCAAAACTATTGAAATGCAGAGTACTAATTGGCTATATGCCTGGAAGACCAGGATCTGACAGATGCCTGTGAAGGCCCAGTAGTCCCATGGTGCTTACTGAGGAATCTGGTAAGGAAGGGTGTCGCATTGTATGCAGAGAGGATTGCGACTGTTGTTGCTGCTGCTGTTGTTGCTGCTGGGACTGTAAAATTTGTTCTGGTTCTTGGTCCAAAAATGTGGCAAAATTGTCTTCTGATATTGTGTTGAGGTGTACACCACTGGACAATGACTCTTTGGATTTCAGTTTGGATTTTTCAAAATCTGAAAACTCAGGACTCTGAAAGAGAAAAAAATCAAAATGTGCAGTTGGAATATCACAGTAGACAATCCAGCAATACTTCTATGTAGAGTAGTGGCTCATTATATCGATCTGGAGTGATGGTGAGATCTAAGGATCGAAGTACATTTATTATCAAAGTATGTATGCAGTATAAAACCCTGAGATTCATCTTCCCACAGTCACGAAACAAAGAAAACCATGGAACCCATTCAAAGAAGAACATCAAAACTCCACCACACAAAAAAGAACAAGTCATGCAAAATCAAAAAAAAACTGAGTGAAAATCTCAAAATATAAAACTAATCAAATATACAGTATATATTCCAGATCATGTCTGGAACACTGTATATAGTCTTGGTTTCCTCATGTAAGGATAACTTCCACTAAAACTGCCAGACTATCATTTATATATTATCTGCTTTCAATACATATGTTTATATTACATTGGAAGTAGAGAAGAGAATGTCTATCAGGAAATAGGTGAACAAGTTGGAACCATGCACATTGGAGTTCAAGAGAGGAGGAGCCAACTTTTATTAAAACGTGCAAGGTTTTGAGGAGAATCGTTGAGGTAAGTTTGAGAGGAGATTTCTCTCATATGACTGATCAAACTGAGGGGCATATATTCAGATTAAGGGCTATCTGTTTAAAATGGAGATTAGAGGGAATAGTTTCTCTGCGAGGGTTGTGAGCTTTTGGAATTCTCCACACCACAGTGTGACAGAAACTGATCCATTATATTCATGGATGGGATGGACAGCTTTTGGTCTATAGGCCTATCATGTTTGATGAGGAACAGGCAGGATAGTGGAGCTGAGGCCAAAATCGGTTCTGTTCTCATTCAAAGATATGACAGACTATTTGGGCTAATTCGTCTTTATTTCTTGTGCTCTTATAAATCATCCAAAATTACTCACGTTCAAGTAGTGGCCTCTTGCAAAGGTTTGATGGTCATATGAGATCTCACTACCTAACCAACTCCACCGTTGAAAACTTCTCTCCACCCCCCTCTCTCACCTTATCCACCATCCTCTAAACTCTCTGACAACAGGTGTATGATTTAAAAGCTAAAATTCAAAAATTATGTCAGAAGTATAATGAATTGGACTATTAAAAAAAGTTTCCCAGCATTCCAGTTTTCAATGTAGATGGTGTTGTAGGCCAACTATCTCCCAACTTAACTGGGACTACATAGTTCTGGCATGGTTTCTGTTACTGACGTAAGGAGGTATTAAGTTATGATATGTAGTGGAGAGTATATTGACTGGCTGCATCACAGTCTGGTATGGAAACACCAATGCCCTTGAATGGAAAATCCTACAAAATGTGATAGATATGGCCCGGTCCATCACGGGTAAAGCCCTCCCAACCATTGAGCACTTCTACATGAAGCGCTGTTGCCGGAAACTAGCATTCAGCATTAGGGACCCGACCATTCAGGATACGCGCTCTTCTCACTGCTGCTGTCAGGAGGAAGGTACAAGAGCCTCAGGTCTCAAACCACCAGGTTCAAGAACACTTATTACCCATTAACTAATCAAGCTCTTGAACCAAAGGGGATAACTTCACTCAACTTTACTTGTCCATCGTTGAAATGTTCCACAACCAATGGACTCACTTGCAAGGACTCTTCATCTCATGTTCTTGATATTTATTTATTTATTATTTCTTCTTTTGTTTTTTTTCATAGCTTTTTGTCTTCTACACTCTGATTGAGTGCCCCCAAGTTGGTGCGGTCTTTCTTCAATTGTTATAGTTATTATTCTGTACATTTATTGAGTATGCCCACAAGAAACTAAATCTCAGAGTAATATATGGTGACATATACTTTGATAATAAAATTTCCTTTGAACTTTGAACTTTAGTAATGGATGTTTACCTGTGGAGTTGTGGGAAAACTGTGGTTTGTGGTTACAGGTTGGACTGTAGGTAGCACTCTTGGTGATGACCTCTGATAGTCCCTCGTGGTTGTTACCATGCTGTACGCAGGTGGTCCTGACATAGACTGCCGTTGCAGTAACTGCAAGATGGCATGAATGTCAGTCGACATTTGTGATTCCAGTCTAGAAAACAAAGAATATTGCATATTTTATTCCAACATTCTCTTTAAATCTCACATACTTATAACAAACAGTAAGAGGATGACTCAGGAGAGAATAGGTCCTCCTAAGGACCTATTGTGGAGCTCCAGGTGATAGCTTTTTAATGTCTATTTTTCCTTGGAAATGAATAAATAGTAGACATTTTGGGCTGAGACCCTTCTTCCGGACCAGTTCTGAAGAAGGGCCTCGACCCAAAACGTTGACTGTTTATTCATTTCCATGGATGTTGCCTGACCTGCTGAGTCCCTCCAGCATTTTGTGTGTGTTCCTTTGGATTTCCAGCATCTGCAGCCTTTCTTGTGTTTGTATTTCTCCTTGGCAGTTTAAGAGTGAAAGGTGAGATATTCAAGGGGATCTTCTTCACTCAGAGGGTGGTGAGAAGGTGGAACGAGCTGCTGGCAGAAGCAGTGGATGCAGGTTTGATTTCAACATTGAAGAAGAGTTTGGATACGTACATGGATGAGAGGGGTGTGGAGGGCCATGTTCCATGTATGGGTTGATAGGACTAGGCCGAATGACAGTTTGGCACAGACTGTGTGGGCTGAAGAGCTTCTTTCTTTGCTGTAGTTCTTTATGACTATGAGGATATCATGGACACCAAAGAAATGAGGGCAACAACAGTGAAGCCTTGGAATATATCCATGTCATGAGGAAGGAGGTATTTGCAGCTTTGAAATGAATTAAGGAGGGCAAGTCCCCAGATCCTGTCCAAGGGCATGTCTGGACCTTATGGGAGGCCAGAGAAGAACCTGTGGAGCTCCCTTTGGAGATATTTGCTTCTTTGTTATCCACTGCTGAAATTCCAGAAAGCTTGAAGGTGGCTTATGTTGTTCCACTGCTCAAGAATGGTAGAAGGACAGGCCAGGGATCCACAGGTCAGTGAGCCTGACTTCAGTTGTGAGGAAGTTACTGGACAGAATTCTGAGGGACAAGATCTCCCATCACTTGTAGTTAAGGCCCAATCAGGAACAGTCAATTAGAGAGATGAGCTGAGGAATGGCAAGTGGCTTTCAAATTAGTTAAGTGTGAGCTGATGCATTCAATCCAGGGCAGTACCTAGACAATGAATGGTAGGGCACAGCTGAGTGTTATCTAACAGAAGAATCTGAGAGTACAAGGGCAGAATTTGCTGAAAGTGCTGAGCAAGTTGTTGGTGTTGAAGGAGAATGGCAGCACATTGGTCTTGGTCAATCAGGGCATTGTTTTTAGTAGAGATATTTTGTTACAGTTGGATAAGCTATTGGTGAGGCCGCACTTGGAATATTGTGTACAGTTTTGTCACCCTGTCATGGGAAAGATATTGTCAAACTGAAAAGGGATTAGGAGAGATTTACAAGGGTGCTGCCTGGACTATAGGACATGAGTTATATGATCATGCCAGATCTTTATTCCTTGGAGTATAAGGAAGCTGAAAGGTGACTTGATAGAAGGTCATAAATTCATGAAGGGCATGGATAAGCTGGATGGTCATAGTCTTTTTCCCCAGGGTCGGGGAGTCAAAAACTAGAAGGCCCAGACAGAAGGTAAGTGGGGAGATGTTTAAAAGAGACCTGAGAGATATTTTCTTTAAACAGAAGGTAGTGAGTACCTGAAATAAGCTGCCAGAGAAAGTGGTCAATGCAGATACAATTGGGCTTTGAGAGTTACGAGTCGAACACAGACATCTGGGACTAGCAGAGAGGATGCTATGGTTGGTGTGGACTAGCAGAGAGGATGCTATTGTTGGTGTGGACTAGTCAAGCCAAAGGCCCTGTTTTCATGCTGTGTTACTCTATGACAGAACCACATTCTGTGAATTTTACTTAACGATGTAGACTAATTATAAGAAGGAGCTGAATTGACATATCTGGAAAACACTTCATGAAATAGAACTAAAGATATGATTTCATGAAGTCCATGCACGGTCATGCACTTTGGTAAGAAATAAAAGTGTAGACTATTTTCTAAATGGAGAGAAAATTCAAAAATCTGAGGTGCAAAGGGATTGGGAGTCCTCGTGCAGGATTCTATAAAGATTAATTTTCCAGTTGAGTCAGTGGAGAGGAAAGCAAATGCAATGTTAGCATTCATAAATATAAAAGTAAGTTGAGGCTTTAGTTGGCCATGTGACTAACTAGCCTATTCTGAATTGTCTTAATCATATTTGTCACCCTGTTGCCACATCTCTTCAAATGCTTTTCCTCCTTCCTTCTATCCAAATTCTTCTTATGTAAAGAACAACCACAGATGAAGGAAATCCAAAATAAAGATCAAAATTGCTAGAATTACTCAGCAGATCAGAAAGCATTTATAGTACTAGAAAAAGAGTTAATGTTTCAGGTTAATCACCTTTAATAAGAATTAGGAAAAATGTTATTCGCGTTGACAGAGTGGAGAGAATAAATTACCTGCTGAGGTGTTCCTGAAGTAAATCTAGTCTGTGCTCAACCTCACCATAGGTTAAATCACTTCCTGACTCTGAGATACCCTGGGCTGCATGAGAACTTGCTGATTGAGTAGACATATCAGGGTATTCCACTGTTTTTCCACTTTCCCAGTCTTTTAGTCTCTCACTGGAATCTGACAAAATCCATAAAGCAAAACAAAATTATTTTCAATATTTGTCTTGTTACCTTTAGCAAATGTGGTGATGTAAAAGTTGAAAATGTTGTGATCATTAATAATGAGAATATCTTTGACTTGCAAATAATATTAGCAATTAAAAGCATACCAAAACAAAAATCCATAGGTCTAAATTAACCAGTTATTACATTATTTACTGTTGCGAACAGGATTATACATTGCTTGCTTGTTATCTGCTGTGCAATGACAATCATGGTCTTTCCATGAACATCATTGTTCTTGGCAAATTTTTCTACAGAAATGGTTTGCCATTGCCTTATTTTGGGCAGTGTCTTTATAAGACGGGTGACTCCAGCCATTATCAATACTCTTCAGAGATTGTCTGCCTGGTGTCATTAGTCACATAACCAGGACTTGTGATATGCACCAGCTGCTCATACAACTATCCACCACCTGCTCCCGTGTTTCACGTGACCCTGATCAGGAAGCTAAGGTATTCCTTGACCAAGGGTGACCTGCAGGCTAGCGAAGGGAAGGAGCTCCTTACACCTCCTTTAGTGGAGGCATTTCTCCTCCCCGCATCCACTTGCAAAGTAATTTAAAAAATCATTGAAATAAAAAAGAGCAAAGCTGAAGCTCTTCACATATTTCAATGTCGGGGTGTTACTTCATGCTCAGATGTGCTGATATACAGTACATGTAAATTTCTAGCTAACCTAAAGTTTTGTTTCCAGTTGTCTGTTTTGAGTCATATTTGTTGCAGTTCTGAAATAGGATGTAAGAAACTAGAGCAGGAAGAAACCGTGTCCCTCAAGATCATTCAAAATGATCAATATTACCAATTGTAGCATTTGAGAGTTTGGATAGGTATAAGGATGAGAAAAGTATGGAGGGCTATGGTTTGGGTGCAGGTAGATAGGACTAGACAGAAGAACAAGCTGTCACAGAATAGACAGGCCGAATGGCCAGTTTCTCTGCTGTAGTGCTCTGTGACACTATGGCTGATCTGTCCCAAGCTTCAGTTTCTCTTACATGCCACTTTCTCATTGTTGTCAGTTCTCTGATTGTTCAAAACAATTATTTGCATCCTCTTTAAATGCTCCAGCGTTCTAGCCTCTACAATCCCTTGAGGTAGAGAACTTCTGAGATTCATGACCCACTGTTAAAAGAAACACCTAGCTAACTCTGCTTTAAATGCTAGCCTCCTAATCTTTGGACTGCATGTCATTGTTCAAGGATCTATCTGTAAGTACAGTACTGGAAGCATCTTAGTATCTATCCTGTACTATCTTAGGATCATCTATTCTCCAAAATGTCAAAGAACATTGATCTAATTTCTTTAGCTAATCATGATAAGGACATTCCTCTCACTCCAGAAATTAGCTTAGTGCTTCTCTTTTGAACTGTCGCTATTTTTAATAAGTTCAGGTAGTAATGGGGGACAACGAAATAGCGGACAAATTGAGTAAGTATTTTGCCACAGTGTACACTGTGGAAGACACTAGCAGAAAGGTGGAAGTTCCAGGTGTCAGGAGGCATGAAGTGTGTGACATCGCCATAGAGAGAAGGTCCTTGTGAAACTGAAAGGTCTGAAGGTAGATAAGCCACTTGGACCAGACGGTATACACCTCAGAGTTTCGAAAGAGGTGGCTGAAGAGATTGTGGAGGTATTAGTAATGATCTTTCAAGAACCACTCGATTCTGGAATGGTTCTGAATACTGGGAAATTACAAATGTCACTCCAATCTTCAAGAATGGAGAAAGGCAGAAGAAAGGAAACTATAGGAAGTTCAGTCTGACCTCAATGGTGGGAAGATATTGGAGTCAATTATTAAGGATGAGGTCTCAGGGTACTTGGAGGCACATGATAAAATATGTCATAGTCAGCATGGTTTCCTCAAGGGAAAATCTTGCCTGACAAATCTGTTGGAATTCTTTGAAGAAATAACAAGCAGGATAGACAAAGGGGTATCAGTTGATGTTGTAGAAACATAGAAACATAGAAAACCTAGAGTACAATACAAGTCCTTTGGCCCACAATTCTGTGCCGAACATGTACTTACTTTAGAAATTACCTTGGGTTACCCATAGCCCTCTATTTTTCTAAGCTCCACGTACCTATCCAGGAGCCTCTACCATGGTTGCTGGCAGCCCACACCGCGCACTCACCTCCCTCTGCGTAAAAATACTTAACCCTGCCATCTCCTCTGTACCTACTTCCAAGCACCTTAAAACTATGTCCTCTCCTGTAGCCTTTTCAGTCCTGGGAAAAAGCCTCTGACTATCCACACGACTGTGTACTTGGAAGGCCTTTGACAAGTTGCCACACAGGAGGCTGCATAACAAGCTATGAGCCCATGGTATTACATGAAAGATTTTAACGCGGATAAAGCAGTGGCTGATTGGCAGGAGGCATAGAGTGGGAATAAAGAGACCCTTTTCTGGCTGGCAGCTGGTGACTAGTGGTTTTCTACAGGGGTCTGTGTTGGCACCAATTCCTTTTATAATATGCCAATGATTTGGATGATGGAATTGATAGCTTTGTTGCACAGTTTGTAGATGATATGAAGATAGGTAGAGTGGCAGGTAATTTTAAATACAGAGGCTACAGAAGGAAGTAGACAGATTGGGAGAATGGGCAAAGAAATGGCAGATCGAATATAGCCTCGGAAAGTGTACCGTCATGTACATTGGTGGAAGAAATGGAGGGGTTGACCATTTTCTAAATGGAGAGAAACGGTGGAAATGGACTTGGGAGTCCTTTTGCCGGATTCTCTAAAGGTTAATTTGCAGGTTGAGTCTGTGGTGAGGAAGGCAAATGCAATGTTAGCATTCATTTTAAGAGGATTAGAATATAAAAGCAAGGACGAAGTGTTGAACCTTTATAAAACACGGGTGAGGCCTTACTTGGAGTATTGTGAGCAGGTTTGGACCCCTTATCTTACAAAGGATGTGCTGACATTGGAGAGGATCCAAAGGATTTTCACGAAAATTATTCCAGGATTGTTTGGCTTGTCATACAAAGTGAGCTTGATGGCTCTGGGCCTGTATTCACTAGAACTCAGAAGATTGAAGGGTGACCTCAGTGAAAAGTATCAAATGGTGAAAGTCCTCAATAGAGTGTACATGGTGAGGATGTTCTCTATAAAGGGAGAGTCTAAGACCAGAGGAAATAGCCTCAGAATAGAGGAGTGTCCTTTTAGAAAGGAGATGAGGAGGAATTTCTTTAGCCAGAGAGTGGTGAATTGGTGGAATTTTTTGCTGATGGCAGCTGTGGATGCCAAGTCTTTATGTATATTTAAGACAGAGTTTGATAGAATCTTGATTGGTCAGGCATGAAGGGATATGGGGAGAAGACAGGAGAATGGGGCTGAGAGGAAAATTGGATCTGACATGATGAAATGGTGGAGCAGACTTGATGGGCTAAATGGCTTAATTTTGCTCTTATATCTTATGGTCTTATGCATGGTACTCCAGGTGTGGCCTCACCTGTACAATTATATCAATACCTCCCTTTTTCTAAACTCCAGTCCTCTTGCAATAAAGGCCGATCTGCCATTTGCCTAACTAACTATATGTCGGATCTGCTTGTAAATTTTTATGCTCTCAACACAAGAACATCTAGATATTTCTGTTGACTCATCTGCAATCTTTCTTGATTTAGATAATTACCTTTAGACATAGTCTCACACATCACCACGTTAAATACTAATTGCCATGTTTTGGCCCATTGTTCAACTTAACTATATTAACTTGCTGGCTCCTAAAATAGCAAACTTGGATATCTTACACTTTGCTACCTCTTCCATGTTATTAATATACATTGTAAATAACTGAGGGCCAAAGTATGATAATTGGAGCACTCCACTAGTTACCAAGGGCAATAATGCCTGCACGCCAATGATGTATCATGTATCACAGTAAAAGATCAGTCTGTATATTCTATCTGTTACACACACTTTTTTAATTGCATTTAATTATGTTCTTTCCAGACTGAGAAAGTGTGATGTAGTGACTACACACTACAGATGATGATAAGTACAGCAATAGAATAATCAGAAAATGCTACAGATTTTCATTTAGAAAGACAGGGACTGATTAGGGATGGTCAGCATGCATAACTTTGTGCACGGGACACCATGTCTCACAAATCTGATTGAGGTTTTTGAAGAGGTAACCAAAAGGAATGATGAGGGCAGGGCATTGCCTGTGAACATTAGCGAGGCTTTTGACAAAGCCTTGCATGATAAGATGGTTCAGAAGGTTAGTTACCCCCAAAAGGAACACAACCCTAAAAGGAGATTTGCATACCTCATTGACCCAGAGAGCTATGTTGGCTGGGGTCAGGGCTTTATGGTAGGGTCACCCATGCCAAACAGGTCTAAGTGTAGGGGCCAGACTAAGAGCCATCCACCATGTTTGGAGGTTCAGCTCAGGGCTAATGTCCCTGGCTGAAAAAACAAAATTGTTATGGAAACAGAAATGAAGAATCCTTCTATGAGTATTCAGAGTCTCTACCTGGAACTTGAATGATTGACAGTAGTGAAAACCATGCTACTGACACGATGCAGGAAGCCTGGAACACTGCCAGAGGTGAAGGACCTCCATTGTTACCCTAACCTCCAGCAGCATAATGGGCAGTAAAGAGAAGGTCAGTTCCCATGGAATCAAGGGTGAGCTGGCTAGTTGAATACAAAATTGGCTTGGTTGTAGATGGCAGAGTGTGGTAATGGAGAATTATTTCTTAGGGGTGACGTTATTAGAAGTATATAATATATAAAGATCAGATGCATGGTCACATTCTTTCTCTCAGGATAGGTGAATCTAAAGCTTGAAGAAATAGCTTTAAGGCGAGAGGAGAAAGATTTAAAGGAGATTTGAGGGGCAAATTTTTCATAAACGGTCTGCTAGATGTGTGGAACAAGCTGTTAGAGAAGTGATAGAGGAGAGTGCATTTACAACACTTAAAAGACATCTGGATGGGTACATGAATAGAAAAAGTTCAGAGAGATAGAGGGCCAAACACAGGCAAATTGGACTAGCTCTGGTAGGCACCTTGGTTGGTATGGAAAATTGGTCCACAGGCCCTCTTCACTTTGTACGATCTCTGACTCTAACACCAATTATATATCTAGAGTTATAAGAGACTGCAGATGCTGAAATAAGAACCAGGAAATAAACTGCTGGAGGAAGTCAATGGGTTAGCTAACTTATGTGTGGGATAAGACATGATCAACATTTCACATTGAAACACTGCATCATGATGAAGAGTGGAGAGAGAAGATATTGTCTTCATTTGCACATTGGTTGTTTGTCAGTTTTATGTGCTTTTTTTCATTGATTCTATTGTATTTCTTTGTTTTATTGTGAACGCCTACAAGAAAATGAAACTCGGAGTAGTATTTGCTGACATTATGTACTTTGATAATAAATTTGCTTTGAAAAGAGAGGAAGAGGTGGAACAGGGAGCGGCAGATGATAAGTGAAACCAGATAAGTAAAGAATATGGACAGATGGAACCAACTGTGGGAGGGGGAATGTGGGACAGTGTTTCACTTTTTGTCTCCCTCTCCCTCTCTCCCACCTGTTTCTATCCACCCATTATCCCTGCCTTATCTAGTCCAAATGCCACTAACCAGCATTTTCCCAATACTCCCCTCTCCTCCCAAACTTGGCTTCATTCGCCCATTCATTCATGCTTTGTCTGGCTGCACCTACCGCCTATCACCCTCTGCCTTAATTCTAAATACGGGCTAACTTTTCTCTACACCTATAACCGTGATGCACAGTGTCAACGTGAAATGTTGCCCATCCCCTTATCTCCATGGATGGAGATTTTCAGTTTAGAACTTCAAAAATGCTTGTTTTCCATTGTCTCCTATGCAGCTGTTCATAAATTAAGTGTAGCTTGGAAGGTAGGATCTTCGACATGAGCCAATGTTCAACGACATTGGGAAGTAATAGAACATGGGAATTAATCGGGCTGCATGACAATTGGTCCGAGCAACACACAGAAAATGTTGGAGGAACTCAGCAGGCCAGGCAGCATCCATGGAAAAGAGTACAATCAACAATTCAGGCCAATACCCTTCATCAGGACATGAGGCTTGATGAAGGGTCTCGGCCAGAAACGCTGACTATAGTCTTTTCCATAGTTGCTGCTTGGCCTTCTGAGTTCCTCCAGCTTTTTGTGTGTGTTGCTTGGATTTCCAGCATCTGCAGATTTTGTCTTGTTTGTGATTAGACAATTGGTCTGATCTTGTTCCAACTCCCAACAGGACGCTGTGTCCACTGGCAGAACTTTGGCTGCATCTCAGAAGGACCTATACTTTTAGCTAAGTATAGCTTTCCCTTCCGAAGAATGCCAGGCAAATGACCTGCACTAGAATGTTGTTTGCTGGAGCATGAGAGCATGGCGTTCACTATTTCCATCATCCAGTTCACTCTGGCTGCAACGTCAAATTATTTACTGCATAAAAGCCGATATATCTGGATCACAAATAATTGGACCCAGGCTCAGAGCTATTTAAAACTCAGGTATTGCTGTGTTCAGGAGATTCAGATAGATGTACCTTTTATTTATTTCTTTAAACCAGCTGTTTATCTGTTGGTGATATTTTAATCACATAGTTAACAATCCTTGTATTAGTATTATTTTTTTTATTGACATTCGGTATGGAATACGTCCTTCCAGACCTTCAAACCACACCATCTATCAATTCCCCAACTTAATCCTAACCTAGTCACTGTTCAATTTACAATGACCAATTAACCTACCCACTGGAATGCCCTTGGAGTGTGGGAGGAAGCAATGGGAATTGAACCCCGGTCACCGGTACTGAAAAGCAGTTTGCTAACCACTACGCTACCATGCCGCCCCATGCAATAAAATGTGATCTACCATTCTTTAATGTATTTACTATACTATTCTGGTACCTCACCTGGCATCTTAGTTCTTCTTTCAGATTTTCTGTTTTGAATTTCGGATCCTTGCGCAAAGCCCAGTCTGCAGTTCACTTCTATCTCTGCAGGATAGTCCAATATGCCAGAACATAGTGGTTTTTTCTCCTCATCCGCTGAGGTAGAAAGGGAAGATGAAGTACTTGGTTTTTCTTCTAAATCCCTTTTTTTATAATAATGTTGCTGGTCGCATCTTGGGATGTTTTGAGATGCTCCCTGCTTCCCATATTCTTCTTCATCATCTCCTGTGATAGAAAATATTATTAAATGAAGTAAGCAATTGTTATTTTAAGAAACCCACAGACCAGAAAATGGATTAGCTATTTATTATTAATGTTTTAATGATTTTCTTTAATTGGTGTGGTTGATGTATGATATACTGTGGTTTGCATAAAAACGTGAAATAGATTCCATTTAGCTCCTCATATCTTAAGGCCATAAGATATAGGATCAGAATTAGGCCGTTTGGCCCATCAAGTCTGCTCTGCCTTTTCATTATGGCTGATCCATTTTTTCTCTCAGCCCCAATCGCCTGCCTTTTCCCCATATTCCTTCATGCCCTGACTAATCAAGAATCTAGCAACCTCTGCTTTAAATATTCCCAATGATCGGCTTCCACAGCTGCACGTGGCAACAAATTCCACAGATTCACCACACTCTGGCTAAAGAAATTGCTCCTCATCTCTATTCTAAAAGGACACCCCTCTATTCTGACAACACACATCAAAGTTGCTGGTGAACGCAGCAGGCCAGGCAGCATCTCGAGGAAGAGGTGCAGTCGACGTTTCAGGCCGAGACCCTTCGTCAGGACTAACTGAAGGAAGAGCTAGTAAGAGATTTGAAGGTTGGAGGGGGAGGGGGAGATCCAAAATGATAGGAGAAGACAGGAGGGGGAGGGATGGAGCCAAGAGCTGGACAGGTGATTGGCAAAAGGTATATGAGAGGATCATGGGACAGGAGGTCCGGGAAGAAAGACAAGGGGGGGGGGAACCCAGAGGATGGGCAAGGGGTATATCCAGAGGGACAGAGGGAGGAAAAGGAGAGTGAGAGAAAGAATGTGTGTATAAAAGTAATTAACAGATGGGGTACGAGGGGGAGGTGGCGCATTAGCGGAAGAGAAGTCGATGTTCATGTCATCAGGTTGGAGGCTACCCAGACGGAATATAAGGTGTTGTTCCTCCAACCTGAGTGTGGCTTCATCTTTACAGTAGAGGAGGCTGTGGATAGACATGTCAGAATGGGAATGGGATGTGGAATTAAAATGTGTGGCAACTGGGAGATCCTGCTTTCTCTGGCGGACAGAGCGTAGGTGTTCAGCAAAGCGGTCTCCCAGTCTGCGTTGGGTCTCGCCAATATATAAAAGGCCACATCGGGAGCACCGGACGCAGTATATCACCCCAGCCGACCCACAGGTGAAGTGTCGCCTCACCTGGAAGGACTGTCTGGGGCCCTGAATGGTGGTAAGGGAGGAAGTGTAAGGGCATGTGTAGCACTTGTTCCGCTTACACGGATAAGTGCCAGGAGGGAGATCAGTGGGGAGGGATGGGGGGTACGAATGGACAAGGGAGTCGCATAGGGAGCGATCCCCGCGGAAAGCGGGGAGGGGGGTAGGGAAAGATGTGCTTAGTGGTGGGATCCTGTTGGAGGTGGCGGAAGTTACGGAGAATAATATGTTGGACCCGGAGGCTGGTGGGGTGGTAGGTGAGGACCAGGGGAACCCTATTCCTAGGGGGGTGGCGGGAGGATGAAGTGAGAGCAGGTGTACGGGAAATGGGAGAGATGCCAAACAGTCCTTCCAGGTGAGGCGACACTTCACCTGTGAGTCGCTGGGGTGACATATTGCGTCCGGTGCTCCCGATGTAGACTTTTATATATTGGCGAGACCCGACACAGACTGAGAGACCGCTTTGCTGAACACCTACGCTCTGTCCGCCAGAGAAAGCAGGATCTCCCAGTGGCCCACATTTTAATTCCACATCCCATTCCCATTCTAACATGTCTATCCACGGCCTCCTCTACTGTAAAGATGAAGCCACACTCAGGTTGGAGGAACAACACCTTATATTCCGTCTGGGTAGCCTCCAACCTGATGGCATGAACATCGACTTCTCTAACTTCCGCTAATGCCCCACCTCCCCCTCGTACCCCATCTGTTAATTACTTTTATACACACATTCTTTCTCTCACTCTCCTTTTTCTCCCTCTGTCCCTCTGAATATACCCCTTGCCCATCCTCTGGGTTCCCCCCCGCCCCCTTGTCTTTCTTCCCGGACCTCCTGTCCCATGATCCTCTCGTATCCCTTTTGCCAATCACCTGTCTGGCTCTTGGGTCCATCCCTCCCCCTCCTGTCTTCTCCTATCATTTTGGATCTCCCCCTCCCCCTCCAACTTTCAAATCTCTTACTCACTCTTCCTTCAGTTAGTCCTGACGAAGGGTCTCGGCCTGAAACGTCGACTGTACCTCTTCCTAGAGATGCTGCCTGGCCTGCTGCGTTGACCAGCAACTTTGATATGTGTTGCTTGAAAATCCAGCATCTGCAGAATTGCTGTTGTTTGCCCCTCTATTCTGAGGCTGTGTCCATCATCTCAGTCTCTAATGGCAGACGTGATTTTTTTTTGAGACCGAGATTCCGGGTACTAGACACCATAGCCAGGGAAACATCATCTTTGCATCTACCTTGTCAAGCCCCACATTAAATTTGTACGTTTCATTCAGATCATTTCTCAGTTTTCTTAGCTGTAGAGTTTAAATGCAATCTCTCCTCATAGGACAATCCTCCATCCCAGAAAGGAATTAATAAATAACTCAGTAAGTCATATCAATACTTCAAACTTAGCCAAGTATCATATATGTCATTCAAGTTCCAGCTGCAATTTCAATACAATCATACCTTCTAATTATAGGTAATTTCCAGGTTGTGTAATGGTTCCATTTTCAGGATCTTTCCATTAGCCTATTTCTCTGTAAGTCATAAATATCTCCTTATTTGAATATTGAGGAAGACAAATTCAATAATAGCTTTCATTTCGAGAGGACTAAAATATAAAAGCAATGAGGTAATGTTGAGGCTTTATACAGCACAGGTGAGGCCTCACTTGGAGTATTGTGAGAAATTTTCTGCCCTTTATCTGATGTTGGAAGGTATTCAAAGGAGGCCCATGAAAATGATTTTGGGATTGAAAGGCTTGTCATATGAAGTGCGTTTGATGGCTCTGGGCATGAGGGGTGACCTCACTGAAAATTATCGAATTGTGAAAGTCTTCGATAGAGTGGATGTGGTGAGGATGTTTCCTATTTCAAAGATTTCAAAGGTACATTTAATGTCAGAGAAATGTATATAACATACACCCTGAAATGCTTTTTCTTCGCAACCATCCACAAAAACAGAGGAGTGCCCCCAAGGAATGAATGACAGTTAAATGTTAGAGCCCCAGCTCCTCCCTCCCATGTGTAAGCAACAGCAAAGCAATGTTCCCCCTCCCCCACCAGAGAAAAACGCATCGGCACCCACTACCGAGCACTCAAGTATGCAGCAAAGCAATAGCAAAGACACAGACTTGCAGTACCCCAAAGACTACTCGTTCACCTAGTATTCGACATACCACAGGCTCTCTCTCTCTAATAATGGAGAAAGAGGTGGCTCCACTTCACAGCGAGATACAATGTTAAAAGTCCATTGCGTCGTTTCTTCCGAGCTCTGTGCCCAAAGATCTCGGGTCTCTGGGCACACAGCGAGAGATCTTCCATCTCCCATGACACACCGATTTCCTGCCGGGACAATGACCTTTGGTCTGCCCGAATCCAGAACCACAAGATCTATTGTGGGAGAGTCTAAGACCAGAGGACCCAGCCTCACAATAGAGGGGTGTCCTTTTAGAACAGAGACGAGGAGGATTTTTTTAGCTAGAGAGTAGTGAATCTGTGGAATTCATTGCTACAGGTGACTGTGGAGACCAAGTCATTGGGTATATTTAAGGCAGAGGTTGATAGATTCTTGATTAGCTAGGGCCTGAAGGGATATGGGGAGACGACAGGAGACTGGGACTGAGAGGAAAATTGGATAAGCCATGATGAAATGGCGGAGCAGACTTGATGGGGCAAATGGCCTAATTCTGCTCCTATATCTTATGGTCTTAATGTAGACACTTATATTGTATTGCTGTACATATATTTCTTATAATGCTTTCATATCAATGAATCATTACTATAATGTTACCCAAAATTAAACTAATGGAATATTCTGTATATTGTATCCAGTCATTACTGAAAACCATAAAACAAGTTTGTTATTATCGTTATTATTACTTGCTTGAAAATGCTTTAGGAATGTATGGGAGAATGTACATAAAGTTAGGTTATTTGTAACCCAGGGAGCTCCTGAGCTTAACTTGAAGTGATAATGAGAACAGAAGTCTAGTTTGAGCCAAAAATTTAAAATAAAAAAGATTGATCCAAAAACTAAATATTTAAATTGTAACATTTTTGTAAATTCAGTTTTTAGGACTAACAGGAAACGTGAGATGAATTACCTGTATTGGTTCTCTTTTTAAAGGAAAGTTTTCTTCTTCTGGTTCTGGGAACATCCTCATCTGAGTCATTGCTTGATTCTGCTTTGAGTAGAATATCTGCCTAGATAACAGACAAAATAGTAGATAACTTCAAACAACAGTATTCATTGTAAATGATGAGAATCTATTTCACTCCTCAGTTGCCCAAGAGCATAAAGAAGCTCACAAGGGGAAATTTTGATGCTTTGACAGTTATGTTGGACTCTTGATCAAGGTCTCATTGCGAGGTTTCCATGCTACTGCTTCCATGGTGTGGGCAGGGTGGAGGGGGTGCAGGGTTCGGTGTTTCCGCTGGTGCAAGTGGAGGGGAAGGGAAGAGTTGTTAGTTCTGCTGCTGCTTGTATGATGGGAGGGGGAAGTGGGAGGAGAGGGGGGCTTTGAGGTTCCGATGTTTCTATCATTCATTCTATGTGGATGTCTGTGAAGTGTAAGAATTTGAGGTTGTATACTGTACACATTCTCTGATAATAAACTGATCCATTTGATTGAGTTTAACACACACCATCAGCTTGGTCTCTTGAGAAATACTCTCCCAATGTTTATTTGAACTACAATCAAAAAGCTATGCAAAATATGTGCGAGGAAATTTAAACCTGATTGGTACCATGTAGCGCACTCACTGGTAACAACCTGCTCTGAATTTCAAGCCAGCTTTACATTTAACAGAATTTAATTTAAAATTATCATTAGGTTGCAAGTTCCCAACCTTTCTATGCCATGCAACCGTACCATTAACTGAGGGGTCCGTAGACACCAGGTTGAGAAGCCATTTTAGGTGTTTAACATGTTGGAAAATCTGATTCAGTTAAATGCAGAAATGCAAAGCGGTTGCACCACTTGCTAGCAATCGTTCTACAATTTGATCTGAGTTGCCAAGTGTGGATGAATGGCAAGATATGAAAGAGAACAGGCTCAAAAGTTTTCAATGCCTGCATTGTAGGTTTTAGTAGATCAGATGGAAAGTAGCGAAAACCTTTAGAATTCTAGTGACACACCAGGACTTCCAGCCATATACTCAGGAGGAACTGAGAGAGAAAGCCCACAAGATCGCTGGGAGAAGTTAGGGCCCAAGGACCATGATGCAGTACCACAACAAGTTTACTGGACTTCACATGAATGGAAAAAATAAACAGTGAAGGTGAATGAAGCTTCAAGTGCCTTGGTACTTCAGCTGGAATTCTCAGCTCAATTTAGCACATCCACGTCTTCTATTAAAAATAGTCTCAGTCAATCAGCATTTATGTAATATTCTCATGCAACATACACCACTCCTGCAAAGCATGGATGCACATCACAAAACCTGCAGACACTGTCTGTTTCTCATCCATTACCACCATATTGCAAAACTGCAATGCATAACACTAATCACCCAAATGACTGATGTCATTGTTGAATTTTGCAGCTAACTCTCCACTTTTCAATGCTTCTGATAATACATCTTCTGCCCCATTTTGTTAGACAGCTATATTCTGCAACAATTTAGTATATTATCATTTCTCCACCGCAATTTTTCATCCCTGCTCCCCCACATCCAGGCCTGCACTTTCTCTTAAGGCCCATTGCAAAATAGCTTCCATAGGGTGTAACTGAAGTATCTACTAATTCCTGGAAAAGCTGGTGGACTCCGATGTGATTTCTCCTTATTTCAGAGAACTTCCTGTGTCGAAGGGGCATTGCTAGCTGAGCACTGGACATTGTCTCAGGTTAGTCTAACTTGACTGTGAAAGAAAAAAATAGAACAAAATCTGGAATTAAGGCACTAATCATTTATACGACTGCTTTAACAATTTTGGGACTTTCCAAAATAAATTTATAGCCAGGTAGGACACTTGATTTGTAGGCAGTCTTGTTTGTTGAAAACATGGCAGCTTGTATGAAGGCAGCACGAACAGAAATGTGAGTTTGAGGAAACAATTTGCTTTTGGTGTTGACTGCAGGATAAATATTGGCCAAGTCACAAGAAGAACTACTATGTTCTTCTTCAAATTTTTGACACCTGTTGGAGAGGGCAGGGGAAGCTTATTGCCCTTTCTTAAGCATGACTTACAGTGGACTGAAAACCTTGAACATGTAGATATTAAGAAAGAGGATGTACTGGAGCTTTTGGAAAGCATCAAGCTGGATAAGTCACCAGGACTAGACGAAATGTACCCCAGGCTACTGTGGGAGGTGAGGGAGGAGATTGCTGAGCCTCTGGCAATGATCTTTGCATCATCAATGGGGATGGGAGAGGTTCCCAAGGATTGGCGGTTTGCGGATGTTGTTCCATTATTTAAGAAGGGCAGTAGAGATAGCCCAGGAAATTATAGACCGGTGAGTCTTAATTCAGTGGTTGGTAAGTTGATGGAGAAGATCCTGAGAGGCAGGATTTATGAACATTTGGAAAGGCATAATATGATTGGGAATAGTCAGCATGGCTTTGTTAATGGCAAGTCGTGCCTTATGAGCCTGAGTGAATTTTTTGAAGATGTGACTAAGCACATTGATAAAAGTAGAGCAGTAGATGTAGTGTATATGGATTTCAGCAAGCCATTTTGTAAGGTACTCCATGCAAGGCTTATTGAGAAAGTAAGGAGGCATGGAATTCAAGAAGACGTTGCTTTGTGGATCCAGAACTGGCTTGCCCACAGAAGGAAAAGAGTGGTTGTAGATGGGTCATATTCTGCATGGAGTTCAGTCACCAGTGGTGTGCCTCAGGGATCTGTTCTGGGACACCTACTCTTCGTGATTTTTATAAATGACCTGGATGAAGAAGTGGAGGGATGGGTTGGTAAGTTTGCTGATGACACAAAGGTTGGAGGTGTTGTGGATAGTGTGGAAGGCTGTCAGAGGTTACAGTGAGACATCGATAGGATGCAAAACTGGGCTGAGAAGTGGCAGATGGAGTTCAACCCAGATAAGTGTGAGATGGTTCATTTTGGTAGGTCAAATATGATGACAGAATATAGTATTAATGTAAGACTCTTGGCAGTGTGGAGGATCAGAGGGATCTTGGGGTCCGAGTCCATAGGACACTCAAAGCTGCTGTGCAGGTTGACTCTGTGGTTAAGAAAACATATAGTGCATTGGCCTTCGTCAGTCATGGGATTGAGTTTAAGAGCCGAGAGGTAATATTGCAGCTATATAGGACCCTGGTCAGACCCCATTTGGAGTACTGTGCTCAGTTCTGGTCGCCTCACTATAGGAAGGATGTGGAAACCATAGAAAGGGTGCAGAGGAGGTTTACAAGGATGTTGCCTGGATTGGGGAGCATGCCTTATGAGAATAGGTTGAGTGAACTCGGCCTTTCTTCCTTGGATGAGAGGTGACCTGATAGAGGTGTATAAGATGATGAGAGGCATTGATCGTGTGGATGGCCAGAGGCTTTTTCCCAGGGCTGAAATGGCTAGCACGAGGGGGCACAGTTTTAAGGTGCTTGGAAGTAGGTACAGAGGAGATGTCAGGGGTAAGTCTTTTATGCAGAAAGTGGTGAGTGCGTGGAATGGGCTGCTGGTGACGGTGGTGGAAGCAGATACGATGGGGTCTTTTAAGGGACTCCTGGACAGGTACATGGAGCTTAGAAAAACAGAGGGCTATGGGTAAACCTAGGTAATTGCTAAGGTAAGGACATGTTTGGCACAGCTTTGTGGGTCGAAGGGCCTGTATTGTGCTGTAGGGTTTCTATGTTTCTAAATACAGTAAGTTAATAAAATATAATTCAAAATGCATGTAGTGCGCAGCACAGGCAAACAGTAAAGATCTCACTGTCGTAGTGACGAGACCTCAATGGTGGCAGGGTATTCATTCGTCTCATACTCTGAGGGAAGAAGCTGTTACCCAGTCTTGCAGACCTAGTCCTGATGCTTTGGTATCTCCTTCCTGATGGTAGTGGGTTAAAGAGATCGTAGGATGGGTGGTAAGGATCCTCAACAATGCTTCAGGTCGTTCTCCTGCAGCACTCATTGTAAATGTGACAAATATGGAAGAGGGAGATCCCGGTGATCCTCTCAGCACCTTTTATTATCCTCTTTAGGGTTTTGTGGTCCAATGCCTTGCATCTTCCATACCACAGAATGATGCAGCTGGACAGGATACTCCTGATGGTGCTCCTGCAGAAAGTTGCTAGAAAGGGGACAGGGAGCCTTGCATGCCTCAGTCTCCACAGAAGATGTAGACACTGCTATGCCTTGACTAGTGAGGAGGTGTTGTGACTTCAGGTTAGATCATCCATGATGGGAATGCCAAGAAATTTGTGCTCTTCGCTCGCTCCATGATGTGTAATGGAGAGTGGTCAACCTGTGCTTTCATGATGTCCACAATCATCTATTTTGTCTTGTCCACGTTGAGACACAGATTGTTGTTCTCACACCACCTGACAAGCTTCTCTACCTCATAAGCCGACTCATCATTTTTGTGATCCACCACTTATGTAGACTTTTCTGTTCCTTTACATTATTGAAAAATACATTCAAAGTAAAATTATAAGGTATTTATTTACAACATTACAGTACAGTTTTGCCTAATACTGCAGATAAATTATGAGCTGTGTCTTGGAATTTATGATCAAAAATAATTGACAAATGTTATCAAGATAAGGGATGGCATAGGGCGAAACTCTTTATACTATGTCCTTTTGAGGTGGACAATGTCAAAATAAGTACAAATTCTTCAGATGTAAGCGTGTGATTTCATATTCAATACGTTTATCGCTATGGTGTTGAATTACAATTATTAAGTCTAATTTCAGCCCACAGTTATACCATCATCAGTAAAGAAAAGTAACTCTATCTTCTTGGGTGATGATAAAAGGGCTCATGGCCTAATCTGAAGAGCTAGTCAATCCTTGTCAGTGTTCTGGCCAATATTTGACCTTCAGAAAATATCACTGAAACAGACTGTTTGATCTCTTATCACCCAGCTAATTGCCACAATATAATGCTATCTAAGTGATTGTCAGGTAGAATGTAAAACCATAAGACATCGGAGCAGAATTTAAAAACACAAACACAAGGAAATCTGCAGATGCCGGAAATTCAAGCAACACACACAAAAAGTGCTGTGCCAGGCAGTATCTCTAGGAAGAGGTACAGTCGATGTTTCGGGCTGAGACCTTTCGTCAGGACTAACTGAAGATTAGCTCCATCCCTCCTCCTCCTGTCTTCTCCTATCATTTCGGATCTACCCCTCCCCCTCCCACTTTCAAATCTCTTACTATCTTTTCTTTCAGTTAGTCCTGACGAAGGGTCTCAGCCTGAAACGTCGACTGTACCTCTTCCTATAGATGCTGCCTGGCCTGCTGCGTTCACCAGCATTTTTTGTGTGTGGAGCAGAATTTAAGTCATTCAGTCTTCTCTGACAATCAATCATGACTGATTTATTTCCATCGTAACTCCGTTCTCCTGCCTTCTCCACTTAGTATTTTGTGTCCCTGACTAATCAAGAATCTATCAACCTCTGCTTCAAATATACGCAATGACCTGGCCCCCACAGCTGTCTGTGGCAATGAATTCCACAGATTAAACATTCTCTGACTAATTCCTTCTCATTTCTGTTCTTCTTCTTGTATTCTGAGGCTGTGGCCTCTTGTCCTAGACACTCCCACTTTTGAAAGTATCCTCTGCACGTCCACTCCATCTGAGCCTTTCAATACTCTCAAGTTTTCAATGACATCCCTCCTCATACTTCTAAACTCCAGTGAGTACAAACCCATCAAACACTCCTTCTATCTTAACCCAGCATTCCTGGGATAATTCTTGTGAACCTCCTCTGGACCCTCTCCAATACCAGCACATCATTCCCAAAACTGCAGATTATAGTCCAAGTGTGGTTTGACCAATTCCTTATAAAACCTTAGCATTACATCCCTATTTTATATTCTAGTCCTCTAGAAATGAATGCTAACTTTGCATTTGCCTTCCTTACTAACACTCAGCCAGCAAGTTAACATTTAAGGAATCCTGCACAAGGACTTCCAAGTTCATTTGCACCTCTGATTCCTGAATTTGCCCCCTGTTTAGAAAATAGTCTACACCTTTATTCTCTCTACCAAAGTGCATGACCGTACACTTCCCTGCACTATATTCCATCTGTTACTTCCATGCCCATTCTCCCAATCTGTCCAAGTCCTTCAGCAGACTCCCTGCTTCCTCAACACTACCTGACCCTCCACTTAACTTTGCATCATTCGCAAACTTGGCCAGAATGTTATCAATTCCTACATACAAAACATTGACATATAACATGAAAATAAGCAATCCCAACACCGACTCTTTGGAACCAACAGCCAACCAAATAAGGACCCCTTTGCTCCCACACCTTCTGCAGTTGGCCAATCTTCTATCCATGCTAATATCTTTCATGTATAATCATGGGCTCTTATCTTATTAAGCAGCCTCATGTACAGCACATTGTCAAAGGCCTTCTGAAAATCCAAGTAAACAACATTCACAAACTCTCTTTTGTCTATCCTACCTGTTATTTCCTCAAGAATTCCAGCAGATATGTTAGGCAAAATTTCCTCTGAAGGAAACCGTGCTGACTTTCGTCTCCAAGCACCCCGAAGCCTTCTCCTTAATAATGGACTCCAACACTTTCCCAACCGCTGAGCTTAGGCTAACTGGCCCATAATTTCCTTTCTTCTATCTCCCTCCTATCTTAAAGAGTGGAGTGTTATTTGCAATTTTCCAGTCCTCTAGAACATTCCAGAATCTAGTGATTCTTGAAAGAATATTACTAAGGCACAAGCTCTTCAGGTACCTCTTTCAGATACCCTGGGGTGTAGTCCAACTTGTCCAGGTGACTTATCTACCTTCAGACCTTTCAGTTTCCGAACACCTTCTCCTGTGTTCCCTCGCAGTCTCGAATTGCATTAATATGTTGGGCCCAAGATAAATCTTCAGAAATATTGACACCCAGGAACCTGAAACTGCTCACCCTTTCCAATGCTAATCCCTCAATGACTATTCCCTCGACTGCCCCTTCCCGAAGTCCACAATCAATTCCTTGGTCTTTCTGACATTGAGTGCAAAGCTGTTGTTTTGACACTACTGAACCAGCTGCCAACATTAATTGTGTCATTGTCAAATTTATAGATGGCCTTTGAGCTGTGACCAGCCACACAGTCATGGGTGTAGAGAGAGTAGAGCATGAATCCTTGAGGTGCCCCGGTGTTGATTCTCAGCAAGCAGGAGATGTTACTTCCGACCCTTACTGACTATGGTCTCCCGGTGAGGAATCAAGAATCCAGTTGCAGAGGAAGGTATAGAGGTCCAGATTTTGGAGCTTGCTGATTTGTACTGAGGGCATGATAGTGTTGAACACTGAGCTAAAATCAATAAACAGCAGCCTGATATAGATATGACTATTGTCCAGGTGTCCCAAGGCCAAGTGGAGAGACAGTGAGATTGCATCTCAGTAGATCTATTGTGGTGATAGACAAATTGCAATGGCTTAGGCAGGGGCTGAATCTAGCCATGACCAATCTCTCACAGCACTTCATTTGAGGAAACGTGAGTACAACTGGGTGAAGGTCATTGAGCTAACTCACCCTGCTCTTCATGGGCACTGGTGTGATTCTCATTCCATTGAAGCAGGTGGGAACCTCTGACTACAGCAGTGGAAGATCAAAGGTGTATTTCAACACTCCCATCAGTTGTTTGGCACAGATTTTCTATGCCATATCAGGTACACCAGTGAGGATTCACCCTCTTGAAAGATGTTCTGATGTTGGCCTCTGAGACAGAGATTACAGAGCCACCAGATGTTGCAGGGATTTGCACAACTGTAATTATATTCACCTTCTCAAAGTGTGCATAAAAGGTATTGAGCTCATATGGGAGTGATGCATCACAGCCAATCATGATGTTAGGCTTTACCTTGGCTTGCAGACCCTGCCAGAGCTGATATGCATGTGGTTTAGTCCCTAACTTCAGTCAGAATTGTTTTTTTCTCTCTTAAAATAATCTTCTGTCTGTAATACCTGGACTTCTTATATAGTTCTGGATCTCCAGTCCAGAATGCCACAGATTTAGCCCTCAACAGACTACAAATCTCTTGGTTCATCCACGTCTTTTTGGCTTGAGTATGTTCTGTATGTTCTCAAAGGCTCTCAATCATCCACACAGGCCTTGGTGAAGTCAATGATAACTGTGGCATATTCATTCAGATTCGAAGATGAATCCCTGAATATTGTCCAGTCCACTGGCTCAATGCAGTCCTGAAAGCACTCCTCCACCTCCCTTGACCATAACTTCTTGGTCCTCATCATTGGTGCAGCTATCTTCAGTATCTGCTTGTACACCGGTAGAAGAAGTACAGACAGGTGATCAGACTTTTCAAAGTCTGGGCATGGGATGGTACTTCAGCTGTGCTTGATGGTGGCATGACAGAGGTCAAGTTAAACTGAAAACCTAACAGCACTCCAGTGAGCCAGACAGAACCAGAAGTGAATACTGCAGCAAAGTACTCATTAAGTACCTCTGCTATCTCCTTGGGTTCCATACACACTTTTCCACTGTCACACTTGATTGGTCCCATTCTCTCATGTCTTATCCTCTTGCTCTTCACATACTTGCAGAATGCCTTGGGGTTTTCCGCCAAGGCCTTCTCATGGCCCCTTCTGGTTCTCCTAATTTCTTTCTTAAGCTCCTTCCTGCTAGCCTTATAATCTTCTAGATCTCTATCATTATCTATTCTTTTGAAACTTTTGTAAGCTCTTCTTTTCTTCTTGACTACATTTACAACAGCCTTTGTACACCACGGTTCCTGTACCCTACCATCCTTTCCCTGTCTCATTGGAATGTACCTGTACAGAACTCCACGCAAATTTCCCATGAATATTTGCCACATTTCTTCCGTACATTTCCCTGAGAACATCTGTTCCCAATTTAAGCTTCCAAGTTCTTGCCTGATAGCCTCATATTTCTCCTTACTCCAATTAAACGCTTTCCTAACTTGTCTGTGATAGTATTGTGATCACTATCTCCAAAGTGCTCTCCCACTGAGAGATCTGAGACCTGACCAGGATCATTTCCTAATACCAGATCAAGTACAGCCTCTCCTCTTGTAGGCTTATCTACATATTGTGTCAAGAAACCTTCCTGAACACACCTAACAAACTCCACCCCTCACTCTATGGATATGCCAATCGATATTTGGGAAATTAAAATCTCCCACCACAACAACCCTGTTATTATTACACCTTTGCAAAATCTGCCTCCCCATCTGCTCCTTGATGTCCCTGTTACTATTGGGTGGTCTATAATAAACACCCAGTAGCGTTATTGACCCCTTCCTGTTCCTAACTTCCATCCACAGACACTCAGTAGACAATCCCTTCATGTCTTTCTCTTTTTCTGCAGCCGTGATACTATCTCTGATCAACAGTGCCATGCCCCCACCTCTTTTGCCTCCCTCCCTGTCTTTTCTGAAACATCTAAAGCCTGGCATATTTCTGGTAATATTTTGGTTTATGTGCTGTGTGTGTGTGATATATATGCCTTGTGGGTGCACTATGGCCCAGAGGAATATTGTTTCATTTGGTTGTATAGATGTACAGTCAGATGAAGAACTTGAAATTGAACTTGCACTTGTCAATCACAGGCAAATCCCTTTCTACCACTGAGCAAATTTACATGCAGCACTGCAACAAGAAAGCAGCATCCATCATCAAGGAGTCCACCACCCATGCCATGATCACTTCTCACCACTACCATCAGGCAGAAGGTATAGGAGCCTTTTCTCCCATGCCACCAGGTTCTGAAATAATTATTACTCGACAACCATCAGGTTCCTGAACCATCATGGATAACTTCATTCACCACAATTGTGAACTCACTACAGACACACTTTCTAGGATTATACAACTCATGCTCTCAGCATTTTTAAATGCATAATTGGCTTCTTTTGCTCTTTGCCTGTTTGTCAGTTTTTGTTTATGTGTAGTTTCCATAAATGTATTGTGTTTCTTTGTTTGTCTGTAAAAGATTGCAAGAAAATGATAATATATGGCAATATATAATAAACATTCACCGCCTTGGAAGTTTTCATATTTTATTGTTTTATAACATTGGATCACAGTGGATTTAATTTGGCTTTTATTGACACTGATCAACAGAAAGAGACTCTTTTGTGTCAAAGTGAAAACAATTCTCTACAAAGTGATCTAAAATCTAAATTAATTACAAATATAAAACATAAAATATTTGATTGCATAAGTATTCACCTCTTTCAGTATTTAGTAGATGCACCTTTGACAGCAGTTACAGACCCTGAGTCTGTGTGGATCAGTCTCTATCAGCTTTGCACATCTGGACACTGCAATTTTCCCACATTCTTCTTTACAGAACTGCTCAAGCTCCGTCAGATTGCATGGGGATTGTGAGTGAACGTCCCTTTTCAAGTCCAGCCACAAATTCTCAATAGGATTGAGGTCTGTACTCTGACTTGGCCACTCTAGGACATTAATTTTGCTCTTTTTAAGCCATTCCTGTGTAGCCTTGGCTTTATGCTTGGTGTCATTGTCTTGCTGGAAACAAATCTTCTCCCAAGTTGTGGTCCTTTTAGAGATTGCATTCAGGTTTTCCTCCACTGTATTTTGCTGCATTCATTTTACCCTCTACTTTCACAAGCCTTCCAGGGCCTGCTGCAGTGAAGCATCCCCACAGCACGATGCAGCTACCACCATGCTTCACGGTAGTGATGGTGTGTTTTTGGTGTTATGTATAGTGTTTCGTTTGATAGCCAATAATCTCAATTATGGTTTAAACAGACCATAGAACCTTCTTCCAGCTGACTTCAGAGTCTCCCAAATGCCTTCTGGCAAACTCTGGCTGAGACTTCATGTGAGTTTTTTTCAACAGAGGCTTTCTTTTTGCCACTCTCTCATAAAGATGCAACTGATGAAGCACCTGGGCAACAGTGGTTTTATGCACAATCTCTCCCATCTCAGCCACTGAAGCTTGTAACTCCTCTAGACTTTTCATAGGTCTCTTGGTGGTCTCCGTCACAAGTCTCCTTCCTGCAAGGTCACTCAGTTTTTGAGGACAGTCTGCTACAGGCAGATCTATTCCACTTCTTGATGATTGACTTAACTGTATTCCAAGGAATATTCAGTGACTTGGAAATGTTCTTGTATCCATCTCCTGGTGAGCTTTTCAATAACCTTTTTGCAGAGTTGCTTGGAGTGTTCTTTTGTCGTCATGATGTAGATTTTGCCAGGATACTACCTCCCCAGCAGTTGTGCTTTTACTACAATCAATTGAAACACCTTGACTGCACACAGGTCTCCAAAAACAGATTTCCATTTAACTAATTATGTGATTTCTAAAACCAATTGGCTGCACCAGTGATGATTTGGTGTGTCATATTAAAGGGGAAGGGCAGTGAATACTTTTGCAATTATTTCATGTTTTATATTTGTAATTAATTAATTTAGATCACCTTGTAGAGATCTGTTTTCACTTTGACACAAAAGAGTATTTTTCTGTTGATCAGTGTCAATAAAAGCCAAATTAAATCCACTGTGATTCAATGTTGTAAAACAATAAACTATGAAAACTTCAAAGGGGAGATGGTGAATACTTTTTATAGGCACTGTACACTGTATGTAATTTGACAATAAATTTTACTTTGACTTTGAAAACATGACTCTGTCTAACTCAACTTTAAGTGTTGAGACATTTTGATTTGAATTGCCTTCAACTGCTTATTGTTCTCTGAAAGGAAATAACTTAAATGTTCAGGTTGATACCTTTGATCCTTCATCTCGTAGATTGAATGTGAGTTCCAAATTCGTTAAGAAGTAGTCGGAAAATTCTGGATACATATCCAAAACTTCTAATAGGTCTTCCCTTTGGATCTTATGCAAATCGCAGTACGTCAGCGCTCGTACATCAGCATTAGATTTCCCTGGTCTTGCATAAAGGTGGATCATTTCGCCGAAGATGTCATTTTTCCCTGGAAAGACACAAATGTTTCTTTAAAATCAAAACTTCTAGGACATAAATCTTGAGTTAGTATTTCTCTCTGGGATCTATATCAGATCTTTTAAAAAAAAGAATAAATTCTGGAGTTCTGGTGGTGTTGATAATAACACATGATATTGTACTAATGTTATTTATAGAAGATGCAGTATTGATGCTTCTTGGGAATGAAGCTAATAAGACATTGAAGCAATTGTTCTGTAGTGTAAAACCATGTCAAATGCTGGGGTTGATTGGTATGTTTCTGCTAAGCACCAAACATTTTTTATTCTTTTCTTCAGTGATTTTATATGGATCCATCTTGAAACTTGTAACAAATAGGTACCATTTCTACTGATCCAATTAATGTTCCTTTTCCACATAAGTAGTCTGCATTTATTTATTGCTCTGTGCTGAGTTTTACTGATCAGCAGTTCATTACTGCTGTTTATGGAAGGGAACTTTAAGCAGGCAAGTAAAAAAGTAAATAAGAATTTCTAAAGCATCCAAGAAGATTGCTGCAGAAATTTCACTTTAATTATTTCTTTTACTTTTTTAAAGCAGTTTTCCATTAAAACCACACTGATCTGTAGAAGAAAGCAGAATATTTTCAGGTACTTAGATTATTAATTCCTACATATTAATAACAGCAGTTGCAAACGTTTCTCTATCTAGGTAACTATATATGTAGATAGGCATCTTTGAACACATTCAAAAAAGACTTTACCAACTAATCTGTTAGCAAGACTGTTGGAGAAGCAATTCAGAATTAGGCAGAATTTTAGTGTGTGCAACAAATAGCAGTCAATAATCATTGTGAAATTTTAAAACAATTCAAACAATTTATAAAGCAATAAACACAATTTAACAACTCATATTCTGGCTATTAATGTACAATAATAGTAGAAAATGGTGGAATCTTGATTTATCCAGAAAGAACTGTATGTGCTCAGACTGCTAGTTTTGTACTGAGTCTATTATGTGTCATGGCAACATAATACGACTTTGGCTTAATTGCAGACTGAAAATAAAAGCGATTTCAAACCTCCTCAAGGATAATTTTTACTTTCACTGGGGGAAAAGATTGATCTCCATCAGTGGAACAGGACTTATTTCAATTTCTTTCTTCATTGTTTTCATCTGTCCATTTTCACTGCTCATAAAAGAATAATGTCCTAAAGGCTGATGAACTTGTAGCTGCCACCCTGAAGAACAGGTTGAGTTTGACAGAAAATGTACAATGTGGAATGAGGCTATTTGGCCCATCATACCTTTGCTGTGCGCAAAATACTTACTCATACCTTCATTGTTTGTGATTGTGTTCTCCACTGATTGAAGATGCGAGGGGGTATGTTCAAGGGGGATGTGAGGGGTAAGGTTTTTACTCAGAGAGTGGTGGATGCCTGGAATGCGCTGCCTGGTATGGTGGGAGAGGCAAATACATTAGAGATTTTTAAGAGACGTTTGGATAGGCACATGGATATAAGGAAGATGGAGGGATAGCAACATTGCGTAGGTAGAGGGGATTAGTGCTTGGGTGTTTTTGATTTGCTTTTTAGCTGGTTGGCACAACATTTTAGGTCAAATGGCCTGTTCCTGTACTGTACTCTTCTATGATTGTGGAATCATCAGAGAGCATCTCATTTCATGAAGTCAAAAAATGCACATCCCATTAAAGATTTGAGCATTACATGCTGATGATGATGTTGTTATGGTGGCTGGGATTATAAAATGAGGAACTCCCCCGATCTCTTGTGTAAGAGATTCAGTTTGAAGATCCTGCTTCTCTACCCTCTCCATTGGGTACATTTAGCATGACAACCTATAACCTTACAACGTGGTTTATTGGACACTCAATTTATGGAATACCGGTCTGTTGTATATTTGATATTTTAATAATATTTGAGTAATCTTGTATATATAGTTTAAGTAATCTTGTTCATTTAAATAATTAATTATGGCTATAATTGTGTAAAAATACATTAATCGTACTGTATACTGGTTTGTATTCGTTTCCTTCAGCTTTTCAGCATTTTCTTTCTTGTGACTGATTGGCGGGTGGGTGATCTGTTAATTTTTGTGTGTGGGGGGTTGGGGGTTTTAATGCGACTGTTGCTGCTTTTTTCTGTGAGTGTGGGGGTTAGGATTGTTATTGTTGCTGTTTTTCTCTGTGAGCGAGGAGGCCGGGATTGTTATTGTCACTGTTTTGTGCTGTGGGTGAGGGGCTCAGGGATTGTTATTGTCACTGTTTTTCTGCGAGTGTGGGGTTGGGGATTGATACCGTTGCTGTTTTTTTCCTCTGTGATGGGTCATGGATTGTTTTTGTCGCTATTTATTTCTGTGAGTGAGGAGGTCGGGGATTGTTATCGCCATTGTTTTTTTTCTGTGCGTGTGGGGTTGAGGATTGATATTGTCGCTGTTTTTTCTCTGTGGGCGAGGGGGTCGGGGATTGTAATTGTCACTGTTTCTGCGGGTGAGGACCGGGGACTGTTATAGAAACATAGAAACATAGAAAACCTACAGCACAATACAGGCCCTTCAGCCCACAATGTTTACTTGGAAATTACTTAGGATTACCCATAGCCCTCTATTTTTCTAAGGTCCATGTACCTATCCAGGAGTTTATTAAAGGAGCCTATCGTGTCCGCCTCCACCACTGCCGCTGCCAGCCCATTCCACGCACTCACCATTCTCTGTGTAAAAAAAAATTACCCCTGACATCACCTCTGCACCTACTTCCAAGTGCCTTAAAACAGTGCCCTCTCGTGTTAGCCATTTCAGCACTGGAAAAAAGCCTCTGACTACCCACATGATCAATGCCTCACTTTGATATGGAGTCTCATAAAGGAGTTGTGGGAGTGTTAATGTGTCTGGCTTGTGTATTTGTCTCCACCCTCACAGAGACAATTGTCCTAATATTTTGAGTTTTAAGCTGTGTCCGATGTTCTAGAACTTCTAAAGTTACTAAGTAGCATTACTCTGAATCACTTTTCGACTTCAAAATCAGATTTATTATCATCAGCATGTGATGTGAAACTTGTTAACTTAGCAGCAGGAGTTCAATGCAATACATAATATAGAAGAAAAAAAATAATAATAAATAATTAAATAAATCTATATTCAGTATGCTTTATACAGTATACTTATATTGAATAGAAACATAGAAAGCCTACAGCTTAATACAATGCTGTGCCAAACATGTACTTACCTTAGAACTACCTAGGCTTACCTTAGAATTACCTAGGGTTACCCATAGCCCTCTATTTTTCTAAGCTCCATGTACCTATCCAGGAGCCTCTAAAAAGATCCTATCGTATCTGCCTCCGCCACTGTCACTGGCAGACCATTCCACGCACTCACCACTCTCTGTGTAAAAAACTTACCCCTGACATCTCCTCTGTACCTACTTCCTTAAAATGGTGTCTTCTCGTGTTAGCCAATTCAGCCCTGGGAAAAAGCCTCTGACTATCCACACGATCAATGCCTCTCATCATCTTATACACCTCTATCAGGTCACCTCTCATCCTCCGTCGCTCCAAGGAGAAAAGGCCAAGTTCACTCAATCTGTTCTCATAAGGCATGCTCCCAAATCCAGGCAACATCCTTGTAAATCTCCTCTGCACCCTTTCTATAGTTTCCACATCCTTCCTGTAGTTAGGTGACCAGAAATGAGCACAGAACTCAAAGTGGGGCCTGACCAAGGTTCTATATAGCTGTAACATTACCTCTCAGTTCTTAAACTCAATCCCATGATTCATGAAAGCCAATACACTGTATGCCTTCTTAACCAAAGAGTCAACCTGCGCAGCAGCTTTGATTGTCCTATGGACGCAAACCCCAAGATCCCTCTGATCCTCCACACTGCCAAGAGTCTTACCATTAATACTATATTCTGCCATGATATTTGACCTACCAAAATGAACCACCTCACACTTATCTGGGTTGAACTCCATCTGCCACTTCTCAGTCCAGTTTTGCATCCTATTGATGTCTCGCTGTAACCTCTGACAGCCCTCCACACTATCCACAACACCTCCAACCTTTGGGTCACCAGCAAATTTACTAACTCATCCCTCCACTTCCTCATCCAGGACATTTATAAAAATCACGAAGAGTAAGGGACCCAGAACAGATCCCTGAGGCACACCACTGGTGACCGACCTCCATGCAGAATATAACCCATCTACAACCACTCTTTGCCTTCTGTGGGCAAGCCAGTTCTGGATCCACAAATCAATGTCCCCTTGAATCCCGTGCCTCCTTACTTTCTCAATAAGCCTTGCTTGGGGTACTTTATCAAATGCCTTGCTGAAATCCATATACACTACATCTACTGCTCTTCCTTCATCAATGTGTTTAGTCACATCCTTAAAAAATTCATTCAGACTCGTAAGGCATGCCCTACCTTTCAAAAGCCATGCTGACTATTCCTAATCATATTATGCCTCTCCAAATGTTCATAAATCCTACCTCTCAGGATCTTCTCCATCAACTTACCAACCACTGAAGTAAGACTCACTGGTCTAAAATTATTGTCACATCTTTTTTTCTGCAAGTGAGGGGGGTTCAGGGATTTTTATTGTCGCTGTTTTTTTCTGCAAGTGAGGGAGGTCGGGGATTCTTATTGTCGTTTTTTCTATGGGGAGGGGGAGTGGATGGTATTGTTGCTTTTTTTTCTGTGTGGTGGGGGTGGGGGATTTTGAGGTCTGTGAGTTTTCTTTCTTTTCTATTCTGTGCCGGTGGAGGGGGGGAGGGGGAAGGAAGTCTTTCTTTCATCAACTCCATGGGCTTTCTGTATTTCATGGCTATCTGGAGAAGACAAATTTCAGAGTTGTATTGTACATGCGCACTTTGACAATAAAGTGAAACTCTGAACCTATGAACCTTTGAATTGCATACATCATCATGCTACCACATGATATGCGCACACCTCACTTAACGTAATGGCGAAGTTATGCCAGTACTTCAGACTCCAACGCCTTCTTTGAATTAGTTTAATGTTTTGACGTTACAAAAAATAACACTGTTTTGCTTGCTTCCGTCTGTCTGCTGCCAAGAGAAGCTTGAAAGTGGCCATTTACAGGATTTAGCATCGCTAGTGAGTTTTCTGCATTTGCCAATGGAGAATTGTGGAGGCTGGGATTTATTTGTTGGAGAATCAGGAGGAGTTTGTTCCCTCACTCACTCTATTCACTGGCATTCTACTTACTGGCCAGCCACAGGCTGACAAAAGAGAAAAATATAGCAATCCTTAGAGAATAATGGTCATTAAAATGCTCCCTCTGCTAACATATAATACAGAACAGGGCTGCATGGTAGTGTAGTGGTCAGCACAACGTTTTACAGCACCAGTGACCCAGGATCAATTCCTGCTGCTGCTTTCTGTAAGAAGTTTATACATTCTCCTCGTGACCGTGTGGGTTTCCTCCGGGTGCTCCAGGCTCCTCCCACAGTCCAATGCTATACCAGTTGGTAATTTAATTGGTCATTGTAAATTGTCCCATGATTTGACTAGGGTTAAATTGGCGGTTACTGAGCAGTGCAGCTTGAAGGGTCGGACAGGTGTTTTCTGTTTTGAATCTCAATAAATAAAATCTGTAACGCGCTGTAAGGTTTCACTGCTAATATAATGGCCTCTATGTAATGTTTCACTGCTAATGTAATGGTTTCTCTGTAGCAGCAATGTTTGGGTTATGACTAGAGATAATGGGGGCTTTGGAATGTGTGCTATCCAATGAGAGGCATGTTGTTCTTTTGTGTGGGGCTGGGAGCCGGGATTTCGCGGTCTTTTGTCGGTGAGGGATGAAGGGAGGAGACGCAAATGGAAAGGGTTGGTAGACCGGCAGATGGAGTTGGCTCAGAGCGAGGGTCTGATGGTCAACGACACTCGGAGGAGATCGAAGGGGAACGAATGGGTGAATCCGGGAACTCCAATGTGCACATTAGGCTGTTTCGTTAAAATGGGCCCTTTTTCTTTTTATTCTCTTTACTAATCCTATAGTCAGATTAAGATTTATAAAGTTCAGACATTTAATTGCATACAGTGTACTGTCTGATATTTTGCGGTTCGGATTTGTAACTGGGTAACACATCACGCAGCATCCACACAAACGAGATTTGGCTGGGCCAGAGGCTGTCTTCCCCCAGACAAACGCATGCTGGCCAAATCTGAGGGTTACAAATAAATAAAAAAAATGTAGCTCTTACAGGGGGCAAAATCAAAGGTGGCATATATTTAGATTCATGGAAGCCAGCCCTCAGGCTAACTGGTCCCTGCAGATCAATCCAAAGTAATCCTAGATGTCTGTGTTTGGCTCATATCCTTGTGAACATCTGTTTTCTATTTACCTGTCCAGGTACCTTTTAAATGTTGTTATTTACCTGGCTCAACATCTTCCTCTGGCAGCACATTCCATATACTGACCAGTCTGGGTGGAAAAGTTGTCCCTCAGGTTCCAATTTAATCTCTCCACTCTTACATCAACCCTATGCCCTCTGGTTCTTGACTCACCTGAGAAAGAGACTGTGTACCTTTACCCTATGTGCACGTTCGCACTATCGCCCCCAACCTGTTCAACATTTTCCTATGAATCTCAGCAACATCCTTGTAAATCTCTTTTGCTTAATGGCACCTTTGAAATTGCAATGACCACTGCCGACAGGTAGACAGAACCGATCCCAGCTTTTAGCCAGTTATTGGGATCATTGAACACCTCTGCTCCCTCTGCCTCAGGACCCAAATCTTCGTATTCATTAAGCTTATATTAAGTTTGAAATGGGTTTTAAATCCTTATGAAAACCTCCCTTCGTGTTACATTATGCTCAAGCTACTGGTGATTGACATTTACCAGCGCGCAGTGACCTTTTTCTTTTCTATGGTTAATCATTTCCCTGAGAGACAGGCCTACTCAGAACTTCACCAATTAGTCCATAGCCACTTACAGTAAAAATAAGACCACTCTCTTCATGAAGATTAGCGAGGCCAAGAATTTCAGATGTTAAAATACTTTTTTACCAACAGACACATTTCTACGACAACAAGGCTTAGGCTACTAAAATGTTACACCTGGTCAATCTTGCTGTATGCTTTCGAAACATGGACCATAACACCAGATCTCCAAAGAAATTTAGTAGCAACAGAAATGTGGTTTCTTAGAAGAATGCTGAAATATCATATAGAGATAGGGTAACTAATGAGACAGTACTCCAATGTGCCCATACAAAAAGAGCTTTAATGAGAACATTAAATGAGAGGAAACTTAAATTCCTGGGCTATGTCATCAGAAAGGGAGAAATAGAATGCCTTACATTACAAGGCCATATGCCTGGGAAACGCGTAAGAGGAAGGCAAAGAAGAAAATATATGGACACTGTGAAAGAACTAACAGATCTAATTGTGTGAGATATCATTGACGCTGCGTGGGATCGTTCGATGTGGAAAGCCATGATCACCCAAGTGTATAACGCGCAAGGCACATGAAGAGAGAGAAAATGCTTTACCAGCAAGTGGTTCAGAATAACGAAATGAAAGCTATGAACATGAACTACTTCTTGGGAAAAGCTGAGGACAAAAGGATCTGGATCCAACTGATATAATATTTAGCTTATTGTCTCAATGGCACTGAACAGAAAATAAATTATATGTTGTTACAGAGGACAAGTATTCTTGATAATCAGAAATTGGTAGGAAAAAAATAGCCAGAAGTGGCAAAGATTTACAATGGATTTACCACTGAGTAGCCCCATTATGTCAAGATTTACTCTGAAGACCATTTATCCAGTGAAAAATGAGCAGTTTTTGTAAGATTTAGCTTCGAACACCTGCTCAATATCAGCCAGACATTGAAAAATAACCTCATTATACAACGGATTTGTCAATAACCTGGAAAGGCAAGTAATATCAGAGTTTGATGAATGTTACTTTAATTTTATAATACGGCACCTATGCCTGAAGGTTAAACTGTAAGAAAGTGCTACAATACATCTTTGCTGACAAGTGCAAAGTACATTTTTAAGAGACACTGAATTTAGCAATTAGATGAGTTGTCGAACAATTTTTGGACAAGTTTGCCATTTATCAGCCTATTCAATCATCTTTAGGCAACAATGTACAGACAGCTATTAGAGGCAGGGCTCCCCATCTCAATACAGCTTTGGTTCTATTAATCGACTGACATACGCAGATTTTATGATGTTTATTCAATGACAGGAAATACAGTATCTAGTTGCTAATCATTACAAAGTATTTAGGTTTCAATTTCTAGTCTGTGAGAAGTTCACAGTTTAGAAACTGAAACCTAGAGACAGTTTGGTTTTTGTATATCATATACTGAGATATTTGAATTTTCTATAAGGTTTCCTTTCCTATTTTGTTTTTGTCTTTAGCTTGCATAATACAGTTAACCCCTTCAGGCAACTGATGCTGCCTTTCAAAGGTAATGCAGTATCCAATATTTACAAGAGCTTTTCCACTCAAGAAGGCTTGAAGATAATTCCATAGTTACTATCTCATAGAAGGTCTCAGCCCGAAATGTTGATTGTTTATTCATTTCCATAGGTACTGCCCGGCCTGCTGAGCTCCTCCAGCATCTTATGTACATTACTTTGGATTTCCAGCATCTGCAGAATTTCTCATGTTCAAAATAATCTCATAGTCACACAGGGCACTAAGGTAGCAGAGCGGTTAGTGCAAAGCCATAACAGCTGTAGGCATCAGAGTTCAGAGTTAAATTCCGACGGCATTTGTGTGGAGTTGGTACATCCTCCCTTTGAATGCGTGGATTTGCTCCGGTTTCCTCTTACATTCCAAAGATGTAATGGTTACTAGGTCAATTGCTGATTGTAAATTGTCCCGTGATTAGGCTAGGGTTGTTGGGTGGTGTGGCTCGTTGGGCTGGAAGGGCCTGTACTTCTCAATGAGTAGAAAATAAATCATTTTAAGAGGCATAATTTTAAAGTGATGGGAGGAAAGTACAGGGAAAGGCCAGAGGTAAGTCTTTTCACACAGAGAGCGTGATAGGTTTGTGGAACGCATTGCCCGGTGTGGTGGTAGAGGCAGATTCATTAGGAATTTTTAAGAAACACTTAGATAGGCACATGAATGATAGAAAAATGGAGGGCTATGTATGAGGGAAGGGTTAGATTGATTTTAGAGTAGGTGAAAATGTTGGAACAACATGGTGAGCCAAAGGGCCTGTTGTGTGCAGTAGTGTTCTATGTTTTATAAAAAGGAATATTTTTCAATAATCAAGTTAAAAGATTTCTCTCAGAAAGCAAGAGGCATGTTCAGTGTACTACTGCTCCTCAATCAGATGCTAAAGAGATAATTGTCAATGCATTTTAGCAACATGCACAAAATGTGAGAGGAAGTCAGCAGGTCAGGTGACTTCTATGGAAAAGAATGAACAGGCGAGAACCTTCATCAGGACTGGAAAGGAAGGGGGAAGTTGGCAGAATAAAAAGGTGAGGGAAGGAGAAGGAGGACTGGTTGGTAGGCGATAGGTAGGTGAAGCCAGGTGGGAGGAAAAGGTAAAGGGCTGGAGAAGAAGGAATCTGATAGGAGAGTGAACCATAGGAGAAAGGGAAGGAGGAGGGACACCAGGGGGAGGTGATAGGCAAGGTGAGGAATAGAAGAAGGGGGAAGGGTGAGGAAAAAATACTCGAAGGAGAAATAAATGTTCATGCCATCAGGTTGGAGGCTAGCTGGACAGAATGTGAGCTGTTCCTTGTCCACCCTGAGAGCGACCTCATCATGGCAAAAGAGGAGGCCATGGACCAACACGTCAGAACTGAAATGGGAGTAGGAATTAAAATGGTCGGCCACCAGGAAGTTCCGCTTTTTGGCGGATGGAGCAGTGGTGCTCAAAAAAAGTGGTCCCCCAATTTATGTCGGGTCTTACCAATGTAGAGAAGGCTACATTGGGAGCACCGAATACAAAAGACAACCCCAACAGATTTGCAGGTGAATCCTAGATGGATTGTTTGGGGCCCTGGATAAAGATGAGGGAGTAGGTGAATGGGCAGCTGTAGCATTTCTGTCGCTTGCAGGGATATGTGCCATGAGGGAGATTATTGGGAGGGATGAATGGACAAGGGAATTATGGAGGGAGCAATCCCTGTGGAAAGTGGAGAGTGGGATGGGGGCAGGGATGTAAAGACGTGTTTGGTGGCAGGATCCCACTGAAAATAGAGAAGATGCATTTAGCAGGTCAGTCAATTTGTCAATTGGTTTAGGATTTGCCTACGACTAAACCATCATCAGGTAAGGAAGAACGTAAGAGCATAGCACATCAGAATAGGGGTAAAGACAACAAAAAACTACACTGAAAACCTGAAATATGTGACAATCACATACCATGCTCACTCACCAAATAAAACAATTTCACATTGAACTCCTTGGTTTTAAATCTAGTAGAAAAACCAAGATGGGTATCCAAAATCATATCAAAAATAGATTATTTTTACTGATTACAACATTGAGTATCACCTGGCATCTTTTTTTCTCTGTATTAATTAGTCCCTGGTCATATAAAAGTCTATGTAAAAGTATGATATACTAACAGGGCACTTAGAAAATTACACCAGTCTGTGCACAAATTCCAGCTGGACATAAGCTGCATGTTCTTTGCCATGCCCCTAACCCTAGGAGGGCACCTGAAGAGATCATTAAGCAGCATCCTTCTTACTGAAACCAGGATTAACCTGGTCAGCAAAGTTCTCCATCAAGCCTGCCAGATACTTGGAATGTAAATCGCACCATGTGCTGGCGCCTGAACATGCTGAGACCTGCAGAAATATTTTGACAGCTGGCTAGGTCATGGCCCAGACTTAGCCAGCTGTCAAAAGTATCATAACTTAAATGTTTGTGAGTATTTCTGGCATTCTGAAATATTCAGAGGCTGCTAGGCTGAATTGTCCAGGCTTTGGCCAACAAGCTGAATGTGTACATTTTCAGAAACATGTTTTGAGACAATGTGGGTCTCAGATCTCAAATTCTTGACACACCATATCCAGAGCACTCTGGCAGCTTTTGTAAGCTTGCATCTGTCAGTGTTCAAAGGGGCTTTGAGGGTATGACAGTGCTTCGGTAACAGAGGACAACAAAGACGTTGCTTCCTGAATACTTTAGGGTGCATCTTATAGATTTTGTGCCGCTGATCATGAAAAGGTAGATAGATAGATAGATAGATAGGTAGATATACTTTATTGATCCCGAGGGAAATTGGGTTTCGTTACAGCCGCACCAACCAAGAATAGAGCGTAAATATAGCAATACAAAAACCACGAACAATCAAACAACAAGATGCAAACTATGCCAGATGGAAAATAAGTCCAGGACAAGCCTATTGGCTCAGGGTGTCTGACCCTCCACGGGAGGATCTGCAAAGTTTGGTGGCCCCAGGCAGGAATGACCTCCCGTGCCGCCCAATGTTGTATCTCGGTGGAATATGGCCGAAGTCCAACAGCAAAAAGTTCAATATCCGGTCTACAAACACGTTCCTCGATCGTAGTATGACCCAGATTGCACCATCCATTGTTAACCAGAACAGTAAGCCCCCAACTCCTTTATGCTTACCGCTCTCAATGCCATGAAATTTCCCTGTCATGCACTTTTTAAAAAAATCGCCTATATTTGTTACCAAAATTCATAATTCAAGTCAGAATAACTGATACCAAGACGAAGGAAGGCAGTTTTGTTGGTCCACAAATCAAACAGGTCTTCAATGACAGGCAATTTGAAGAACTTCTAGTGTGACTGGAGAAAATTGCATGGAAGGCATCCAAGGGTTCACTTTTTGCATTCCTATTTAAATTTCTTCCCTGCAAATCTTGGTGCTGTCAGTGACAAACATGGTGAAAGTTTTCACCAGGACATTGTGGTCATGGAAAACGGGATCAGGGCAAATGGAACCCATAATGCTGGCTGATTCTTGTTGGACACTTAAGCAAGAAGCCTCAGACACTGAGTACAAACAAAAATCATCAACAAAACATTTTTAGCTTCATTGAACAATTGGAATGTGTTAGAACTGTTATGCAATTAAATGCATTATATTCAATAAAAGTTAATTTCTTGTTTCCCCAAATTCCTGCATGATACAAGGAGTCTGAAATGATATTTGTGTTCAATTTCAAGTGGTGTACCATTAAAAAATGCTTAGGAAGCACCACTTTTGAAATAAAATGGTTGTCCAGTATAATCTGTCCCCAGCATGGAATACTGAGGCATTGTCCTTGAGTAGAGGCAGTGGTTCTAGGTACGTGATTTTATTGCTGTCCCATAGAATGAAAGTGAACAGGGTGTCACCTCTGACACTCGACAATCCCCTTGCCAGTCAGCTATGCAGTCCAGATGGTTATCTTTCATAAGGAGCTGATGCATGATGGGTAATTAATGCCAGGACTGTTGCCCAATGCCATCTACAGGCTTTCTTGCTACAAGTAGCAGGCACCCTTTGCCCATAACTTGCTATACCCAATGAGAAGCCATGGTAGAGGAACCCTAGAGCAGGAAAAGGCATACAAATCAGGCACAATAGATAGGCATGCAGATGAATAGATAGATATTTGAATGGCTTCTGTTTTGGCTAGATGTAGAAATAACGGAGAGGATTGCAGCTATTGGCAAGGCTGAAGCTTTGTGTTGTTGGTTTAGATGTAGACCTCCTCTGCTGTGCAGTGTAATTACCTCCAGAGCAATGCAAACATGGGAGGTATTGTTGGAAAATACTGATAACCTTCCTAAGGACACATTGTGGTGACTGTGTAGCTCACAGTGTAGACAGATTCTGCTGTTTTCTGTGTAGTTAGTGGGTAGCCATCGACTATCAATAGAAGCCGATTATTCTGATATGTTGGCTAAAAGGTGTAGATATTGAGATGGCACAAATTCAAAGTATTATGACTGCTTATTATTATAATTCAAAGTATTATCCATGATCACGCTGTCTTCCTGCCACCTTAACGGATGGAGTTCCTCTTGTCCTCACCGATCACTCCATGAGCCTTCACATCCAACACCTCATTTTCTGCAACTTCCACCATCTTTCACAGGACCCTGCCAGCAACCACATCTTTACCTTCTCTCCACTCACTATTTTATACAGGGACTGCTCCCTCCATGTTTCCTTTGTCCATTCATCCCTCCCCACTAATCTTCCTCCCAGCAGTTATCGCTGCAAGTGGAAAAAGTGATATACCTATCCATTTGTCTCCTTCCTCAGCTCCATTCAGAGTCCTTCCAGGTGAGGGAACACTTCACCTGCAAATCTGTTGGGGTCATTTATTGTTCCCAATGTAGCCTCTCTCATAGGTGAGACCCAACATAGGCTGGGGGAATGGCTTTATTGAGCACCTTCACTCCTCCACCAAAGGTAGGATTTCCTAGTGGACCAACCATTTGAATTCAAATCCCCATTCCCATTTCCATATGTCAGTTCATGGCCTCCTCATGTGTCACGATGAGGCCACTGCCAGGTTAGAGGAGCAATAGCTTATATTCTGTCTAGGTAGCCTCAAACCTGATGGAAGGAACATTGATTTCTCCAACATCTGGTAATTTTCCCCCTCCCCTTCTTACTTTTTCAATTCTCCACTCTGACTCTTGTTTTATGTCTTTTCCTCATCTGCCTATTACCTTTCCCTAATGCCCCTCCTCCTTCCCTTTCTCCCATGGTCCACTCTCCCCTCCTATCAGATTCCTTCTACAGCCCTTTACCTTTTCCACCTATCAATTTCCAGCTTCTTACTTCAAACCTTCCCGCCCCCAACCCACTTGGCGTTACCTATAACTTTCTAGCTTGTGCTCCTTCCCCTTTCCCTACCTTCTTATTGTGACATCTTCCTCCTTCCTTTCCAGTCCTGATGAAGGTTCTCAGCCCAAAACTTTTGACTGTTTATTCATTTCCACTGATACTGCCTGACCTGCTGAGTTCCTCCAGCATTTTGTGTGTGTTGCTCTGGATTTACAGCATCTGCAGAATTTCTTGTGTTTATTATTATGACAGCTACCTGGATGTGGACATCAACCACCTGGCTGTTCTGATTATGGTTGTAGATCTGCTGCTTGACCAGAGACTGAAAGCCTTACATGTATGAAATTTTTAAACAAAACTGGTGCAGTGCAAGGAAAAGCTGGAAACTTAGCAATTCCTGAAGTTTTTATTGCCTGCTGCTCTCTGGCAAGGAAAAATAAAATGAGTTCTACTTTCCTAAAATAGAAGCACCAGAGATTCTGGAGATGCTGTAAATCTGCACAAACGAAAAGCTGGAGGAACCCAGCAAGTCAGGGGAATGCTTATTCCCCTCCATAGATGTTGCCTGACTTGCTGGGTTCCTTCAGCATTTTGCGTGAGCTGCTCCTTAAACAGAAACTTCTGTGATCTTCCTCCTTCGGCAAGTACAAACTGATATGTCGCAAGTTTTCAAAGAATTCAGATCTATCGGGAGATTATTACAGTACTGCCATGTGTACTGATTACTCTGTGAGTTTCATTTCAACAGGAAATGTACGTGGATGACAATAAACTAATCAAATCTAATTTACAGCTCTTGTCAACACGTTTTGGGCCTGCATTGAAGTGCCAAACTTGACAGCACAAATTCATCACCTTCACAGGGAAGAGGAGTTCCCTGGTCAATATGTGCTGTCAAATATGCCACAAAGTTTGGAAAAAAACTTAATTTATTCCGACACATCAAAAAATAATGTACAAATAATTGATAATCTCTAAACAATAAAGGTTCTAGCATAGGAGAATGAGGGTAGATTTGACAGAGGTATACAAAATTACAAGGGGCATAGATTGGGCAAATATAAGCTGGATTTTTCTACTGAGATTGGGTGAGACTAGAACTAGAGGTCATTGGTTAAGGGTGAAAGGTAAAAGCTTTAAGGGGAATATGATGGGGAACCTCTTCTCTCTGAAGGCAGTGGGAGTGTGGAATGAGCTGCCAACAGAAGTGGTAAATGCAGTTTCGATCTCAATGTTTAAAAGAGGTTTGCAAAAGAAAATGAATGGGAAGGGAACGGTCAGATACAGGTTGATGGGACCAGGCAGAATGATAGTTCAGCATGGGCTAGATGGTCCAAAGAGCCTGTTTCTGTGCTGTAGTTCTCTAGGACTCTATGACTTCCACTCCGGTTCTGAGAAGTAGAAGATGGCTACACATGATTTTCTTGGATGTAGGAAAACCAAGGACATCACGCACAATGCACACCCAACAGACTTAGTTCTTGGTGCACTGGTAAGGTGGTCCAAGATAAATAAAGCTGCATGAAAAGTTCACCCATTGTTGCCCTTCCCAAAATGGCAAAATAAGATGAATTTAATTTTATTTGTGAGTGTGTATTATATTGGAAACTAAAAATGTTCAAAGAGCAGATGGTATGGAGAGGCATTCCACTGTGTACACATGGTGGCCACTCTAATAAATTTCTCCTCTGCCTAATAAAGTGGCCACTCAGTGTATGTTCATGGTCTTCTTCGGCTACGGCCCATCCATTTCAAGCTTCGATATGTGGTGCATTTGTAGATGCTCTTCTGCGCTCCAGTGTTGTAACATGTCAGCTTGAGCCAGTTTGGCCATTCTCTTCTGACCTCTCTCACTAACAAGGCATTTTCACCCAAAGAATTGCCGCTCAGTGGATTCTTTTGTTTTTCACATCATTCTCTGTAGATGTATGTGTGTATGTGAAAATCCCAGAAGATCAGCAGGTTTCTGAGATACTTCACATTCCCATTTGGAAATGTCCATACATGGCCCCCTCTACTGCCATGATGAGGCTAAACTCAGGTTGGAGAAGCGACACCTCATATACCGTCTAGGTAGTCTCCAGCCCCTTGGTATGAACATTGAATTTTCTAACTTCCGGTAATTCCCTCCCCCTCCCTTCCTCTATCCCTATGTCACTCTGCCCCCTCCCCCAGCTGCCTATCACCTCCCTCATGGTTCCGCCTACTTCTACTATCCATTGTGTTTTCCACTATTCTTTCTTCACCTTTCCTGCCTATCACCTCCCTGCATCCACTCCACCACCCCTTTATCTTTCCCCTTACTGTTTTTTCGCCTGGAACCTACCAGCCTTCTCCTTCCCACCCTCCCCCCACCTTCTTTATAGGGCCTCTGCCCCTTCCCTCTTCAGTCCTGACGAAGGATTCCGGCCCGAAGCATTGACTGATCATTTCCACGGATGCTGCCCAACCTGCTGAGTTCCTCCAGCGTATTGTGAGTGTTGTTTCTGAGATACTCAAACCAACCCAGCTGGCACCAGTAACCTTTCCATGGTTAAAGCCACTTAGATCACATTTCTTCCCCATTCTGATGTTTGGGCTGAACTACAAATGAACCTCATGACCGTGCCTGCATATTTTAATACATTGAGTTGCTGCCACTTAATTGGCTGTTTAGATATGTGCATTAACAAGTGTGTGTACAGGTGTACTGCATAAAGTGGCCACTGAGTGCATGTACAAGTTTAATAATTTACATAATCTGTGCCTTCAGCTATCCTAAGGTAACAAAATCAATTGTATAGAGGTTTTTGACCAATGAGAATTCAATAATGGGGAATAAAAGAAGTAGTTACATTGATGGCTTAGAAGTCCAGAGACACGGCTAATAATCTAGTAGATTTGTTTATCTATTTATTTATTGGGATACAGGATGGAGAGGGCCCTTCCAAACCTCTGAGCTGCGATGCCCAGCAATCCCCTGATTTAACCCTCGAGTACCCATAGGACAGTTTACAATGACCGATTAAATACTGAACAACACACACAAAATGCTGGAGGAATTCAGCAGGCCAGGCAGCATCTATGAAAAAGAGTAAACAGTCGAGCTTTCAGGCCAAGACCCTTCATCAGGACTGGAAATAAAGATGAAAAGTCAGGGCAAGAAGGTGGGGGGAGGAAGAAATACAAGGTAGTAAGCGATAGGTGAAACTGGGAGGGGGGGAGGGTGAAGTAAGAGCTGTGAAGTCAATTGCTGATTGAGATAAAGGGCTGAGGAAGGGGGAATCTGATAGAAGAGGACAGAAGACCATGGAAGAAATGGGAAAGGGGTAACCCACTGATTCTCACAGACTATATCTTTTCCAACCAACCCTGTTACTTGTAAAAATGCCATCCCCTTCTCTCAATTCCTTCGTCTTCGCTGCATCTGCTCTCAGGACGAGGATTTTCTTTCCAGAACTAAGGAAATGTCCTCCTTCTTCCATCGTCAATGGTGCCCTCACCCGCATCTCTTCCATTTTGTGCATGTCTGCCCTCATCCCATTAACCTGCCTCTCTCAGGGATAAAATTCCTCTTGTCCTCACTAGTCTGACATAGTCCTGACATAGATTGGGAGACTGCTTTGTTGAGCACCTTTGCACCACCTACCAGAAAAAGTGGGATCTCCTGGTGGCCACCTATTTCAATTCTACTTCCTATTCCCATCCCAACATGTCAGTCCAGGACCTCCTCTACTACTGCACACTCAGGTTGGAGGAGCAACACCTTATACTCCATCTGGGTAGCCTCCAACCTGATGGCGTGAACATCGATTTCTTGAACTTCCGGTAATTGCCCCTAGCCCACCCCCCCCACCCCTCACCATTCCCATTTCTATCTCTCAGATTTCCAGATAAATGCAGAATAAGGCATCAGTAAAAGTAACTAATGGTAATTTGAGTTCATCAATAAACAAAGTGAGCAAACTGGTGGAGGAACTCCATAAGCCAGGCAGCTTCTACCGGGGTGGGGCAGAGAAATGGTCAATAATTCAGGTTGAAGCTCTGCGACAGTGGAGAGGGAAGACTGACGGTATAAAGAGGAGAGGCTGAGTGGTAAGTCAGAGATCTGGAAGGTGGAGTTGCGAGACAGAAGCTAATGATGGTAGATCAAGGCAGATGGGATCAAGGAAGGGAAGGGCGAAGCTGGAGTGATAAGCAGGAACATAAAAGTCATACATGCTGGAATGTGAGAATAAAGGAAGGTGATAATGAGAAACATTCGGGGAGAGAATGGCAGATGGAACCAACTGGAGGAGGGGATCAAGTGGATAAAATGGTGTGAGTAGTAGGGGGATAGAACCAGAAACTGAGTGGGAGGTGGTAAAATGGATAATGGGGGCTGGATTGGTATGGTATGGGGAAGGGGATATAATGAGAGGACTGGAAAACATAGGAGGCGGGTTTACCTGAAATTCAGAGAGTTCAATGTACACGCATTGGGATGTGGTGTATCTGTGGAACTCATTGCCACAGGCGTCTGTGGAAATCAAGTCATTGGGTATACTTAAGGTAGAGGTTGATAAATTCTTGATTAGTCAGGGCATGAAGGGATACATTTGACTCAATAGGCCAAATGGCCTAATTCTGCTCCTGTATCTTTTGGTCTAAATGCGAGCAGTGATTTGGAGCAACACCTTTAAAATTTCAGATCAAGGAGCCTTCATTAGTTCTGCTCAGTTGTATCACCACTTTGTCAAGGCAATGAATGCCAGTCTTGTCAGCACTGTCTATATCACCTCAAATTAGAAACAGTGCTAATTATCTTCAAGACAAAGCACTTCAACTGAATTTATATTTTACTCAATCTGCAAAGTTGCACATTTGTGGGAAAGCTTAAGCTAACAGCCAAATATTTTTAAACTGCAAACAACAGGAATTCTGCAGATGCTGGAAATCTTCAGTTAGTCCTGATGAAGGGTCTCGGCCTGAAACGTCGACTGTACCTCTTCCTAGAGATGCTGCCTGGCCTGCTGCGTTCACCAGCAACTTTGATGTGTGTTCGCCAAATATTTTTGTCATTTTATGACAATGTTTTTGGTGTTGCTGATTCATATTTATAATTTGTAGGCCCGTGAACAACATCTAAGAAGGCATGTCAATTCAAAAGTGCTCATTGATTCTATATAGTTCATGCTTACTTACCAAGGATTGCCACCACAATGTTGTCTTTCAGGATTTCTATAGAGCCCCTGGAGATGAAGTAGAGCGCAGTAAGGATATCACCGCTATGAACTAAAGTGTCACCAGGAGGAGCATGTGTGGTTTTAAACTTCATGGCCAGAGCTCGGAGACATCCTTTACTGGCTCCTTTGAATGCCTTGCAGTTCTGAAGTAATGCCTGGTTGAGGTGAAGGCATATGTCTGCCTGGAGACATTCAGGAAATCCCTTAAGGACCTAGTAGAAAAATTAAGTATTAGTAATAATGAATGGGCAGGGCAATCTGTAATTCTAGTCAATAGTATGTATCCTTAATTACAGTTCTACAGGTTACATCCTCAGCTTTGTAAAATACTAAGACATTGCAGGGATCAGTGCAGATGATAGGATTTCCATGACTGTACCTTATTGGTTATGTAAACTATGAACAGAGAATAACTTATGCATTGATTTTCAAAATCCTAGACTGTAATTATGCACTGTTCGGACAATGGACTATAAACGTTTCTGTCCTTTTACACCATTTTTAACGTACTAAATATATAGATGGTGCTTCTTGATACACTAGTTAAACTATCTCAGAAATAATTCTGAATCTGTAAAAATATTAAGAGGGCTGTGCTAAAATAAGTGTATTTGAAATGCCTGATAACTATATGTAGACCATGTGCTGTTTACTTATTTATTTACATTGCAGAAAAGGCACTTGCAGCCCTTTGAGCCATGCTGCCCAGCACCCTTCGATTTACCCGAGCCTAACCACGGGACAATTTGCAATGACCAATTAACCTACCCGCTATGCCTTCGGACTTTGGGAGGAAACCTGAGCACATGAGGAAAACCCACACATTCCACAGGGAAGACGTACAGACTCCTTACTGATGACACTGGAATTTAACTCCCAACTTTATCAACAGAATGTCTGCAATAACCTATTAAGTCTCATCTCCAATAGTATTGAATATTATAAAGGGATTCAACATTGGAGAACTTTCTATAATTCTATTTTGCGACGTAATAGTTCGGCAGACACATTGAGATGTTTAAAGAAAAACTGCTGTGCAGTGCTGTTCAGCCACCAGATGGCAAAAAATGCACCTTGTATCTCTGAATAGGTTTTTATAGCAAATGGAAACAATTTACCAGGAGCATCAGGTATAAGTCTAATGATCATGGGCTGGAAAACAGGGTTAAATAATGTTTATGCATTATTTCGATGACTGGTTGGCAAAATATACGGGTAGTTTTAACAATTAATTTGATTTGATCTTTTCTTTGTCAAACAATTACTGATATGATTAGCAACAGAGAGAAGACAGTAACAATGATAGAAGGAGTTTTTTTCTGAGTTTTCTTGTGGCATGTCTGGAAAGGCTAGTATTTAAAGATGATCTAAGTGGGAGTGGGCACGACCATCTTGAACAAATGCAGGTCTATTGTCTGAGCAGAAGTTATTTGGTGCCAGCTTCTTCCCACTGGACAATTCATCCCTTCCATATTTCAGGGCCAGAATAGCACGCCACCATGGCCTCTTTCTTTACTCCACTTTTTTTCCTGTTCTGATCACCCCAGTTTGTGGCGGGTGCAGAAACTCATCACGTCAGAAGAATCTAAAATGTGTGTTGTAGCTAGCCTCCAGGTGGACCTCCGCTGGCTGAGCATTTGCTGGTGGCAGTAGTATAAGAGTGATCCGTTCTTGGGGGGGCGGGGGCAGTACCAGTGCTGGATTCAGAAGTTGTCACCTGGTGCTCGTGTGTAGGACTGAAAGAGGAAGCAAAACTGACGGGTGGTAAAGATGCTTTGCAAACTCTCCAGGGGTCTAGTAGTTAAGATCCATTATATATGGCGGCAGGGAAGCGCTTCTTTGAGAGAGTGAAACCCTCTGGGTTCTAGAGGATCAAGGGTGATCTGAAAGTAGTCTACTCCACTTGATGCTAATTAAAGCCCACAACATTGACCTGCTCACTGTTGTCCTCTTGAGGAGTTAATGAATTTGCCTCTCCTTGCACAGACAGCCTCCGTCATTTTCATAATCCATTGGAACTCTGCACGCTATGATTTTATTGATGTTACCGGTATCAATGAGGTAGACTTCGACAAAATTAAGGGCACAGTTGAATTTTAAAGCCATCAGTAAAGGAATCCTTGCAATGTTCTATCCTGCAGTATGTCACCGTTTCCTTGCTGATGCAGAATTCTACGGGCATTGCTCCATTAGGGTGCTGATGTTATGTTGTGGATAGTTCTTCAATGCAAACAGATCTTCTTCTTCCTCTTATTCCTCCTGTCAGTTATCACTGTTGAGGGTATTCATCCTCTTGCTAAGTCCAAGTGCATAATTAATATCTAGCAGCAGTCGATACTCTGCCAACAATGGTTTCAATTCTTTGTATCTCGGGGACTGATATTACTTCCTACTTTGTCTACAGATTTGCAGTCTGCCTAAAGTACGTACACAGTCCAAACAGACAACTTGACCAGCGATTCAATTTTGCTTTAAAATCATGTACTTGCATTTCGGGCTGAATGCAACGTCCTGTGCACTAGGAACTGAAATGTAAATGCAGTGGGGTGAGTTTTCTGTGTGACAGAAAATGAAAGGCAGCGGCAAGGTATGCACTCTCGGATATTTGTGCTTAATTGGCTCTAAGAACAGGAATAGAAAATATATCTTTCTAAATCCTCTTCAGTGGTTCTAGCTATTTACAAAAATGCTTTGTCATGTAGAAGATGAGGGTTATCATACAGTTTATTAAATAGAAAGTATAATATTCTGTGAATTCTAAAAAAAAATATTCTGTATGTTATAGGAGTAGTGGGTGAAAATAAGATACCTGTATTAAGATCAATATAAATTCACTACAAACTCTCAGCAACCTTCTGTGAATGGAGCTATACTGAGTTATAAATAGTATGTGCAGTGTTTCCATGTGAACTGCTGCAACCTTTTTTAAAATCTTTTTTTCATATCTTGTCTATGGGTTTTTTGAAGAATCTTTTTATCATCTATCTCTTTGTGAAGCGTTGAGATCTTTTTTTATCTCAGTTTTGTTTGCGGCAATTTTCAATTACTTTGAAATTGCTAAGTATCATACTGCTATTGCCTGGAATGCTGGGTGAGATAATGAGAGGGATTAATTTAATTTAATTTCAGAGACAGCTACAATCAGAAGTATTATAATAACATGTTTCCTTTACTCAAGGAAGAATTTTAGTGTCTGGAAACATCTTTTATCAGCTGTTTTTTTGTGTGTGTCTTTTACCAATCATACTGATCATTGCGTTTTAAAAGAGCTTCAATTTCAAGGACACAGAACAGTCTCTATGTTGGATCTTTACTGGAAATACAGGCAAAAACAGATAACAACAAACACTTCATCCACTTATGGGTGCATTCTATCTACAGACAGACAGACAGACTGTAAATTATTCAGTGGTCCAGACCCTCCCTCATTACCCTTCCCTGAAACAGTCCAATTTCATATACCCTGTTTCTTCTCCTTGCCTCATTTTCCCAGCCCTTTCCAACAACCTGCCTTCACTACAATGCTATTCTCCTCCTCTCCCAGAAATTCAAAGAATGAACTCCTCCATGATGTCTAATGAAAATATAAGCAGCACAGAAAAACCCCATCAAGTCTTCACATTTTAATAAGTGTTGCTTATAAGACCCTGTGGAGATGAGACAAAGGAGCAGAATTAGGCCATTCAGCCCATCGAGTCTGCTCCACCATTCCATCATGGCTGATCCCAGATCCCACTTAATCCCATACACCTGCCTTCTTGCCATATCCTTTGATGCCCTGACTGATCAGGAAACAATCAATTTCTGCCTTAAATATACCCAATGGGCTTGGCCTCCACATCTGTCTGTGGCAGAGCATTCCACAGATTCACAATTCTCTGGCTAAAAAATTTCCTGCTTACCTCTGTTTTAAAAGTTTGTCCCTCATTTTTGAGGCTGTACCCCCTAGTTCTGGGTACCCCCACCATAGGAAACATACTCTCCACATCCACCCTATCTAGTCCTTTCAACATCCGGTAGTTTTCAATGAGATCCCCACCTCCCCCACATTCTTCTAAATTCCAGTGAGTACAGGCCCAAAGCTGTGAAACACTTCTCGTATGTTAACCTCTTCATTCCCAGAATCATCCTCGTGAACCTCCTCTGGAACTCTCTTCAATGACAGTGCTTCCTTTCTGAGAAATGGGGCCCAAAACTGTTAACAATACTCCAAGTGCAGACTGACTAGTGTCTTATAAAGGCTCAGCATTATCTCCTTGCTTTTATATTCTATTCCCCTTGAAATAAATGCCAACATTGCATTTGCCTTCCTTACCATAGACTCAACCTGTAAATTAACCTTCTGGGAGTCTTGCACGAGGACTCCCAAGTTCCTCTGCACCTCTGATGTTTGAACCTTCTCCCCATTTAATAATAGTCTGTACTATTGTTCCTTTCACCTTACAGAATTCAATGTTCAATGTAACTTTATTATCAAAGTACATTTATGTCACATCTACAGCCCTGAGATTCATTTTCTTGTGGCATATTCAATAAATCCATAATAGAATAATAACCATAATAGAATCAATGAAACATTGCATCAGCTTGGGTGTTCAACCAGCGTGCAAAAGCCACAATCTGTGCAAATACACAAAGAAAGAAATAATTAACAAACAAACAAACAAATAAATAAATAAATAAGAAATAAATATTTGAAGACATAAATAACAAAGTACTGATTTTGTGGTTTTCCTATTATATTTATTTTTTCTTTTCTTGAGAATGGAACAGGCCCTTCTGGCCCCTTGAGCCGTGTCACCCCGCAACCCTCAATTTAACCCTATTTTAATCACAAGACAAGTTACAATGACCAATTAATCTGTCAACCAGTACATCTTTGGACTGAGGGAGGAAACCAGAGCACCCGGAGGAAACCCAGGTTGTCACGGGGAGTATGCCTAAGCTCCTTACAGGCAGTGGCGGGAATTGAACTCGGGTTGCTGGTGCGGTAAAGTGTTGTGCTAACCACTACGCTACATTGCTGCCCCATTGATTTAAGTTAACTTTCAGCTCTGGAATTGGCACATTCTACAGAATGCTTATTCCCATGTAACAGACATAATGCAGACTACACCTAATAATAACTAGCCAAAATGCTTTTGGGATCTGGCTTTCCACACTATCCTACTTCAGAATATACTGAACTTTAAATAAAATAATCGAAAATGCTACAGGTCATACAAATGTAGGTACTTAGTCCTTGCGTAACTTTATTCTGAATTACTGCAGCATAGGACTGATAGCGAAGGGATTTGAAGCATTAACATTTGGTCTTTCCCAGCCTTTGGTGGGATTCTATATACATATTTGGCATTTCTATTAATATATCACTAAATCAAATAAGTTAGAGGGGAAGGCTGAACAGGTTAGGACTTTATTTCTTGGAGTGCCGGACAATGACGGGAGATTTGACTGAGGGAGGCAAAATTTTGAGGGGGAGATAGAGAAAATGCAAACAGGCTTTTCCCGCTGAAGTTGGGTGAGACTAGAACTAGAGGTCATAGGGGAAAGGTGCAGGATGAAATATTGAAGGTGAACCTGAGGGGGAACTTCACTCAGAGGTTGATGTGGGTGTGAAGGAAAGTGCCGTCGAAAGTGGTGGATGTGAGTTTAACGTCAACATTGAAGAGAAGTTTAAGTACGTGGATGGGAGGGGTATCAAGGGTTATGGTCTCAGTGTGGGTCAATGGGACTGGGCAGAATAATAGATTAGATGGGCTAAAGGACCTACATCTGTGCTGTAAAGCTTGATGATTCTATGACAAATGATAATTTGATGTGCTTTATTAAGTTGCAGAAATGGAAAAGTTGGCAGTGCCATCAGATTGGGCAATGATGGTAGCAGAACCAAAGTTAATATCCTGGAAATTCTGCTGTTAACTGTCCTAGCATGGTGGATAGGAAGGTTGTGCTCATTTCAAGTAGGAAGTGCACCAGTTGGTATTATGATGAAAGAAAGAGACTCCAGTGTCCTCATTTGAAAGAGATATTAGATGGTTTGCATATTATCTGAATTTTCACTGTGACACTGATTAGTCCTGAGGCAGCAGCTGAAAAATCCTGGCTGTTATTAAACAAAAGTAAATCTTTGAAATTAAAATAAAGATTACTCTGTTTTTAACTGCCCCTTACCTGCCACAACAGGTCATTTGATCTCCCTTTGTTCCACCAATCTTCCTCCTCCACTTTCTCTGATATAGAAAATTAACGTTTTTTCTCTCTTTCACAGTTCTGACAAAAGGTCCCAGACCTGAAATGTTAACTATTACTCTTTTCATGGATGCTGCTTTATGAAAAGCTTTTTCAATTTATAAGTCTACAAGGCCATAAGACATAGCAGCAGAATTATGCCTTTCAGCCCATTATGTCTGCTCTGCCACTTGATTCTGGCTGATCCATTTCCCTCTCAAGCCCACTTCACAGCCATATGTGGCAATGAATTCCACAGATTCACCACCCTCTGACTAAAGAAATTCCTCCTCATCTCCATTCTGAATAGACATCTCTCTGGTCCTAGACTCCCCCATTATAGCAAACATCTTCTCCACATCCACTCTGCTTAGGCCGTTCAACATTCATTAGGAATCAATGAGATTCCTCCTTGTTCTTCTAAATTCCAGCAACAACAGGCCCGGAGCCATTAAATGCTCCTCATACGATAACCCTTTCATTCCCAGGATATTTTTCGTGAACCTGCTTTGAACCCCGTACAATGTCATCACATCCTTTCTTAAATAAGGGGCCCAAACTGCTCCCAATACTGCAAGTGAGGCTTTGCCAGTGCCTTATAAAGCCTCAGCATTATTTCCTTTTTTAAAATATTCTAGTCTTCTTGAAATGAATCCTAACATTGCATTTGCCTTCTACACCACTGACTCAGCCTGCAAGTTAACCTTTAGGGAATTCAGCATGAGGATACCCAAGTGCCTTTGCACCTCGGGTTTTTAAATTTTCTCCCCATTTAGAAAATAATCTACACTTTTATTCCTTTTACCAAAGTGCATGACTGTGCACCTCCAAACACTGTATTCCATATTTCATTTCTTTGCCCATTTCCTGAAACTCTCTAAATCCTTCTGCAGCTTCCCTTCTACCTCAACACTACCTGTTGCCTCCACCTACCTTCATATCATTTACAACTTGGCTGCAAAGCCATCAATTCTGCCATTCAAACCGTTGACATACAATGTAAATGATGTAAAAAGAAGTGACCCCAAAACAGACCAGTGCACAACACTACTAGTCACCAGAAGCCAAGCAGAAAAATCTCCCTTTATTCCTACTCTTCGCCTCCTGCCAATCAGCCAATGCTCTGTCCTGCCTTGCTAAGCAGCCTCTTGTGCAGCAGCTTGTCAATCCAAGTACACAACATCCACAAGTTCTCCTCTGTCTATCTGGTTGTTAATTAGGGTTGTTAATTCTTCAAAGAATTCCAACAGACTTGTCAGGCATGAATTTCCCTTAAGGAAACCATGCTGACTTTGGCCTATTTTATCATGTGCCTCCAAGTACCCTGAAACTTCATCCTTAACAATCGACTCCAACAGCTTCCCAACCACTGAAATTAGGCTAACTGGTCAATAATTTCCTTTCTTCTGCCTCCCTCTCTTCCTGAAGAGTGGAGTGACATTTACAATTTTCCAGTCCTCAGGAACCATGCCAGCGTTTATTGATTCTTGGAAGATCAGTGCTAATGCTTCACAATCTCTTTGAAAACCCTGCAGTGCAGTCCATCTGGACCAGGTGACTTAGCTACCTTAGATCTTTCAGCTTCCCAAGCACCTTCTCCCTAGCAATAGCAGCTGCATTCACTTCTGCCCTCTGACACTCTAGAACGTCTGGGATACTAGTGTCTTCCACAGAGAAGACTAATCAAAATATTTAGTCAGTTCACCTACCATTTACTTGTCCCCTATTGCTATCTCCCGGTGCTATTTTCAAGTCTTTGAAACATATTGACCAGGAGATTAATCCAAGAAGAGCAGAAGGATTCCTTCATAAGCTATTTTTAAAGGGAATGGATCACCACTCCATTGTCAAACATTCTAATCCTTTTGACCTTCTTGCTCCTCATTCTACCTGACTTCTTTCATGGCTTCCTATCTGCCCAGGCCCAGCTTCTAATCTACATTCTCATTTGCCTGATGGATGCAATGATCTGCTCTACTGGTATAAATTGCAGAAAATGGACCCAGCCACCTGTGCTTCTCCTGGATATTTAGATTCTGGATTATTTCCATGTACTCCAATTCAGCTTTATTCTAGGACCTCCTATTTTAATTTTCAGACTTCCTGTATCCACAGTGTTTCGCCATTTGCATGTGTCAGAGTGAGCTCAACTCTTATTCCAGATCTCATCAGTTAGTTAGACTACAATAATGTATCTATTCTCAAGCATATTAAATGTACAAATTACTGTCCTGTAAGTCTTTGGCATTGTGTCTGAAGGCAAAAGAAAACAGTTAGTTGTCATTGCAAAGAGTGCTTTTTAAGATTTGGCAAATAGTGCAAAACCAAGTTAGATGGGGTTCAGTAAAACTCAAAGTAAACATTGTATGTTCAAGCAATCAATATGATTGAATGATTTTCCTGTTGCAGTATGGCAACAGGAGAACTAGTTTTTGATTTAGTATACATCTACAAATTCTTTGGTTTTTTGCCACTTAAGAAATGCATGGGCATCAAACCATGAGCTGTTCTTCACCATTATCACTACAATATGCACATATAGTCTTCCTGGTGTGTTGTAATCACCATTTGATATGGTGCTGTGCTCGGTGTAAGGTTGCTGAATGTTTAAGTTACCACTTGGTATACCTGATATGGGGAACAAGTAACACAATATTTTAAGTTTGGTCTGTTGACATGGACATATGACATTGAACAAACTGGTTTACTGCTAGGCAGGCCATATCTTTTCCAGGGATTTTCTAGGAAAGTAAAACAGAGGGATTTTTTCCTACTGGCATAAGCTAGAATCAGCTCTCTAGCCACCTTACACACAGGAACTATGTTCACAGCATTTTATAATATCTAATTACTAGGTTTGGGAAAAGCTACTGAGAATGTTGACAGAAACACTTTTTCTTGTTGTTCCTCAGTGACAACAAACTTATAAATTGATATTCAAGTTATGGCTTCCAAATATTTAGCCGTCACGAGCCCTGCAAGCTTGCGTGGCGAGCGGTAGAGCATTGGGCTCCAAAGTTCCTTGAGCACTTGTTGGGTCCTTGTTTTGAGAATGATTTGGCTCATGATGTCACTCGGTTGAGCTTTCAATGTTCTGTTAGAATTCCTATGCATAAACTCCATATAGGCATCTGTCATTGCACCACACCTGGGATCAGTCATTGCCAGCGCACACTGTGACATTTAACATCCGCCATCATCAGGCACAGTTCTAAGCAAAGTATGTGTCTGTTACTCTTTATTTATTATTTTTGGGATATAAGCACTGTTGGCAATGCCAACACAAATCCATTCCTAAATGCCTTTGGGAAAATGGTGGTGAAATAGTTTCTGAGCTTCTTCTGAAGGTGTTATTGAGAAGGGAGTTCTGTGATTTAGATACAGTGATAATGAAAGAAAAGTTACTGTATATTTCCAAATTAGGGATAGTGTGCAGCTTGGAGGCCAACCTGCAAGAGCTATTTCTGTGAGCATGAAGCCTTTGTCCTTCTTACTGCTAAAAGTCACAGGCTTGGGAGGTCCAGTAGATATTGCTGAAGTGTATTTTGTAGCTGTTATATTCTGTTGCCATTTTGCGGTTGGGATGATGATGAGACCACATGCAATGATGGTGGTGCACGTGGTGCCAATCCCTTGTACTGCTTTGTTCTGGATTGAATTTCTTCAATGCTGTTGAAGCTGCCTCAGTAACTTAGTAGATGACAGCTTAGGACGATTGTTGAAGAAAAATTGTTTTAAAATAATTGCTTCCAATCAAAAACATCACAGCATGCTTATCTCATTTGTTCATTATGTGCTGCGTCATATGACATAGGTGATCATGGTCTTTCCATGACCCTGATCATTTTTGGCAAGTTTTTCTATAGAAGTGGTTTGCCATTGCCCTCTTCTGGGCAGTGTCTTTACAAGACGGGTGACCCCAGCCACTATTGACACTCTTCAGAGTTTGTCTGCCTGGTGTCAGTGGTCACATAACCAGGGCTTGTGATATGCACCAGCTGCTCATATGGCAATCCCCCACCTGCTCCCATGGCTTCATGTGACTCTGATCGGGTGTGTGTGGGGTGGGGTAAGCAGGTGATACACCTTGCCCAAGATTGACCTGCAGGCTCGTGGAGGGAAGGAGCACCTCACACCTACACTGGTAGAGACGTATCTCCACCTCGGCAGGTACTTATTTAACCCATTTTAATTTCATTCTGAATTTAAAACAAATAGAAATAAGAATTAGTACTTGCACCACCACACTGCTCCTGGTAAATTTCTGCCTCCTAGAACTATGATACTACTGAATTGTTATTATAGTCAGTTTGTAACAGTTGCCTCAATAATATTAATGCAATCTTCCCATACACAAAATCTCATTTATCTTTTGTCCTTTCTGACATGGGTAGAAATGGTACAAATAATCACAATATAATCTCTTCCTATTTAAGTATAATAATTAGGGTTGCCATCCTTATGAAACCTGGAGGACATATTCAACATGATAACACACAATAAAGGCTTACATTTTCCACATTAATTATAAATAACTTTTACCCTTCATCTCAAAAAATAAGTCATAAAACCTGGATATGAAAGGGAAAGACACATAAATGAGACATATTCTTGTTTAAAAACATATTAAATTGATTTAAAACAAATTCCATTTCTTTTTAAAAATGATGAATGCATAACACTTCTAATGCAGGATTCCTTTTAGTTTGAGAAGAACAAATGAGAAGACAGGGTAAATCAGCAAGAGACACCAAATTAAAGCCAAATGCAATAAACCATAGTAGCACATGCAGGGTAATCTAGTATCCATCAAAATTGCATAATCATTTTATCTCCTGTTGCTTTATCTACTTGCAAAGTCTGTTGCAGCTGGAACAGAACATTAGCCTCTATTTTACAGCAGAAATAATGGTGAGGTTATCACAGCTCACCATAGTTGCCAAATGAATCAAACAGCAATCTCCAGTATCCACATATGCACAATTAACTGTGGAAATCATGAAGTTGCTCTCCAATTTGCTCTAGTCACAGGGAAACTTTGCTATACTGGGGTCTAGCTGAGAGATTCAGCATCAAAATAATGAAGACGCTGAAGTGGTACTTATTGATTTAATGGTAACTAAAAACACCAGAAAATGTTAGGCTGGTGTTATGAGGTTGTAGGTAATTAGTTAGCAGCATCATAACTTTTTCTTATTGCTGAGCATGCAGTGAGAATTCAAATTTACAAGTAGGGATCTTTTTTAGAATTTATTATTGTTGTAGATTTTAGAATAGTTAAAATATTCTCTGTTTTCTTTCTTTTAATCTCACAATTCTTTTTTTTTGTGCATAACTTTACATTGAAGAAGACACACTGATTGACACTTCTAATGCATGAAGATGTACCACTTAGATTGTTTGAGGAAGCACCCTGCAGTTTCTTCCACCACAAGTACTATTGATCAATTGTACAAGCATAGCATGCAGGAAATAAAAGACTCTCTAATCACTACAAAAAGCTGCCTAAAAGCTGGCAAAAACTCTATCAGCATCTGCAACAGTTAGCTTAACAAGTAGAAATTTTGTTCGTTGTTGCTGGTCACAAATTCCAGGCCAATATGCAAGAGAAGCATTACGTTTCCTTGTATTTCTGGGATGAATAGTCAGTTTTAGTTAATGAAAAATAAACAAGATTTCAGATGTGTCTTTTAGAAGATAGTGTTCTTCTAAATTTAGTTTAGTGTAAAAATTCTTTACTTGTTAATAGCACATGACATTTTCAACCATACTTTTATATTGAAATAGTATAGAATGCTATTACATTCTTATAGATAGTTATATATAATGTAGTGAGCTTCCATTAATGTTATATCTAGGTTTTTATACGTAGGATCACACAGTCAATTGATTCCAAGAGAGGTAGTTTTTTACATCCAGGTATGTATTTCAGATTTCCCTATATTTTAAATTATTTTATCAATAACTTCTGTCAGACTTAATGATGATAGTGTTTGAGAATGTCATACAGCAGCAATTTGCTCAAAAATCATGCAAACCTGACAAAAGTGCGCGATGGGTTAAAGGCTGGAATAGTGCAATAAATATAGAAACGTCATCATGCATATGGCTTGAACGTAAGGCAGTGAGACAGGGAGAGTTAATTACAATGGTAAAGCAAACCAACTTGTACATAGGTCATAAAGTTACAACGAAAATACTTAAAAGAAAATCGACATAACATAAGCCATATGCATATGGAAATTAGAGGACACAGGTAATGTGGACTGTGGGATGAGAGCTTTTAATCAAATTACAACCAATTTGTGAGTTATATAACAAGTTGTAATTTGTTTTTGTTATCTCTATCTTATACTTCACTCCCACAATTTACCTTACCCCCATTTCTTTATAGTTCATCATTGAACTACAAGCTCATGCAGAAACCTCAAATTAAATATAAAAGCACCAAAAAAGTTCAGTAAGCTGCAATATTAACGATGTTTATTGTTCCACATTTATATATACAACAATGATATATACCTCCTGTTCTTACCAGAGGGGGTTGAGTAATTCCAAGTATTAAGTTGTGAAGCAAATAAGGAAGAGATAAGTTTTTATGAGTACAGCAACAAATTAAATGTCGTATTACATTGATTTTCTTTTTATACTGGCACATCTTAAACTGGGACTTGAAACATAATAACATGATTCAAAACATGTTATTACACTTAGAAAGATTATCATATGTAGTGGATCATATGCTAGTGATACTGTCAAACATGCATGTTACATCTAGATGTGATTATGTTACGATATGATACCTCATTCTAATCTCAGTAAATATGATGCTTTTGAAAACCTGCAACATTTCTATGTTTGCTAACTTACACTAGTTTTTAGTTATGGTACATTTCTCATTGTTGTTTTCAAATCCTTCATCCCATTTTTCCACGGTTTCTATGACCTCTTCTGCTACTCAGCATTCTTGAGATATCAGTACTTCCCTAATATGAGGTTGCAGAACGTCCCCGATTTTAACTGATGTACTGTACCAATAGCAGCCATGCCTATAGGTACCACGACCTTAAGCTCTAGAAATTCTCTAGAATATTTCTGTCATTCCTCATCCATTTTAAACTACTGTTTAAAACCTACCATTGGACCAAGCCATTAGCATCTGCCTTAAAAAACTCGTTGCTCAGCATCTTTTTGTTTTGAAAGTGACCCTGTACAGAAAGTACAGGTAGCTTGCAGTTAAATTTTACTTAAACCATTATGAAAGTCTCACTATTACTTAACATTATGGAGTGGAATCTTAGCTTTAATGTTAAAGTTTCATCAGCGATTTTTGGTATGTTAAAGGTGCTATATAAATGGAAGCTGTTGTCCTTTGAATAGTAGAGAGAATAAAATAATTTGTTGTCAAATAAGAGAATATATTCAGTAGACAGGGCAGTGAAGAAGGCATTTGCCTTCATCAGTCAGAGCACTGAGTACAAGAATTGAGACATCATGTTACATCTGTCCAAGATGTTGGGGAGACCATGCAGAGTATTATGGGCATTTCTGGTCACTCAACTGCATAAAAGATATCCTTAAGTGGAAAGGCTGAAGAAAAGATTCACATGGGTGTTGCCAAGACTGGATGGCTGAGTTATAAGAAGAGGTTGGATACGCTGGAGCTGTTTTCCCTGGAATGTCAGAGGCTGAGAAGTGACCTCATAGAAGTATATAAAATTTATGAGGGACAAAGATATGTTGAATGGTCAGATTCATTTTCCCAGGTTAAATTTGTCCTACAGGACATGGGTTTAAGGTGAAAGGGGAAAAACGTAATGAGACTGGGTTGGGGGGGGGGGCAAGTCTTCCACCCAGAGGGTGATTGGTAAATAGAGCAAACTCCTAGAGAAAGTTGTTGACCTGGGTACAGTTACAACATTTAAAAGACATTTAGACAGGAACATGGATAGAAAAAGGTTTAGAGGGATATTGGCCAAATGCAGACCTATGAGTTCAAGTAGGGTCCTTGGTCTGCATTGATGAACTGGGCTGAAAGGTTTGTTTCCTTGCTGTATAAGTGTGAATCTATTTTTGTAACTTACCATTATGAATTTAAGAATGGACTTTGAGATTGATTGAAAAGTCCACTGTGTGCTAATGAAATTTGTCATATATTTTCACAAGTAAATAAATTAGCAAGTAGCTTGCAGTTAAATTTTAATTAAAATGTTATAAAAGCCTTGTAAATATTATGCAGTGGAATTTCAGCTTAAATATTAATACCACAACCTGTTTACTGGGAACTAAGATATAATATTTTAAATTATAAGTTTGCAAGCATTGCCTACCAATAATAAGACTTCTAATTTATATTAATTCAGTCCATAAATATTATAGTTATACACAATCAAAAATACAATCCAGCCCAGCTAAATGTTTGTCCAGGGACTGAAATTAAGTATGTGCTACATAATTGTTACTTCGTGATCTGCCAGGAAGGGGGCAGATGGCCATACAAGGAAAGGAAGTGCGCAAGCCAACTCCCATAAATCGGTTCCATTCTAAAAGTGCAGATTTAATTCAGTGATACCTTCTCGGTTCTTTAAAAAATGTGAACTGACTTAAAAAATTTAAAGCCCTTATTTGTTTCCACACATTTCTGATGATCAGAATGAAAAATACCTTGACACGTTCACAAAATTGTCCTTAACTATCAGCTATTTTATCCTCAAGAAGTTAAAATTCTAATACACTTGAAATTCTGCTAATGCCACTTTACCAGTAAATTGGAGGCAGATGTCAAAACACCAGGATATTTCTGTAGTAGCTAATGTAGTATTATGTCTCCAGTGCTGTCATTCTGCTTAAATTCAGGACTTCAAATACTGTTTGCAGTGATACTATTAAGCAAATGTGTCAGACATGGTCAGGAAATTATCTTCTACAACTGACAGTGCTGACTTGGTTTCTGACTGCATCAATCACATGCAGCTTTTTAAACAGTTAAGCTTGAGAATTTTGAATGAAAACCTCTAGTCGTCAACACAGGTTATAAATAAGAACAACGAAACAGACTAGAGGGATAATGTGTATTATTAGAATTTAATGGACTACTCAGTAATTGTTGCCACATATGATATTTTATGTTTTCACTCAATTTATTCTGAATTGCAGAATACTAATTTACCTCAGAGCCAAGAACAAGTAATTAATGACAGTAGCTGTACTATATGTACCTGTATCTTCTACCCTTTATTAGTAGTTCCAGTGTGCCTGCCGTTACCCAATCTTCATTATTTACAGAATTTGTCAGCCACAGTTCTATTTAAATAGAATCTCATTAATAAACAAATCTATGCACATACCATATTCATATCTATGCCATTTGTATATGTCCAAGCATGTTGGAAATATTCCTCTAGCCTCTGACGGAGAGGGTTGGGAATCTGATGAAAGCGTATGAATTCCTTGACTCGAAGCATTTGCATATGATACCTTGCTGTTCCCGAATACAGTCTCTGGATAATGGCTGAGACATTACCAAAGATACTGGCGTACATTAGTGCTGGTCAAGGAGAAAACATAGACACTATCAGACAAATTAAACAGCACTTATAGCCATTTGAAGTTTTTTTCTTAATATATTGTATCGGGTAGCTTAATGGTTTAAACTATTAAAGATTTTTTCATGTGTGACAGATCTTCAAGTTTTGAAAGTATTTTCAACAAGTTTAAACCAACCAATTTTGAATTAGTTCCGTTTGATACCTCCTTGTCCTCACTTTGCAATTATTTTTAGACTCACACTAGGGAAAGATTTATAATTTTAACTATTATCATTACAGTTATTTTAGAAGTTATTGGAAAGGTCATTGAAGATGTCCGAAAGCAATATTTAAATTCTTGAGAAGCTGACAATTGAGGACAGCCACTCTGTGCTAGCAAACTCCACCATGGATGGTCCCAAGCCTGGATATGCAAGTAGGAGGGTTGGGCATGGGTCCAGTAACCCTATCCTGTAAAATCCCAGTGCTACAGAATCTCCAGAGCCCTCCTTCCTGGGAGACAAAGATCTTCAGAAATGGGTTACACCTAGGGAAAACTTGAAAGACTAGCCCAGGACAGAGGACTCTGGCAGCCTACACCCCAGTGGGGACGATGGGCTTAAGAAGAAGACTCTGTGTGAGCTTAATGATCTTTATATGTTTTAAAGTAGCTTGAACCAGCTGTCGTAGAAACTAAGCAACACACACAAAATGCTGGAGGAACTCAGCAGAACAGGCAGCCTCTATGAAAAAGAGTACAGTCGACGTTTCAGGCCAAGGCCCTTCAGCAGGACTGTACTCTTTTCCATAGACGCTGTCTGACCTGCTGAGTTCTTCCAGCACTTTGTGTGTGTAGCTTGGATTTCTAGCATCTGCAGATTTTCGCTTCTTTGTGTTGTAGAAATTATCTGCCTTGAGATTTGAAATACCGTACTTTTGTATATCAAGACTATCCAATATTATACCGACGACAAAAAACCACCAATTTTGCAACACAGCACTAAAATCTTTGCCACAATTATACTGTATATAAGACTAAATACCATACAATATTTTGATGTGGTATAATAAAGATAAAGAGATATTTTGAACATTTACTTGCACAGCTCAATTTCTATGGCAATGGCAGTTCTCATGGCAACAGTATTCCCAGGATAAATCTAATTTAATCACGCAAATCCAGACAGTATGTCATTTTCCATTTATAATGTTTTATCGTTCACAATCCTTAGTCGATCTTGAAAGGTGTCATTTATTTTTATACCTATTTCTCAGCGTGCTGAGTAGTATCATTGAAACGTTCAGTTTGATTTAAAGACAATTTATATTCAGAGCTTAACCATTCGAGCAGCACAGTGTCCACCCAAAAAAAAATTAAAAATAAAATAAATAATTAACATGAAATCCCCTTCATACATTTTTCTTTATTTCATTCTTATATAGCCAATTTCCTATCCTGAGATTTTGCCCCTAAGTTTTAGAAGAAACCATTTTCCTGCATGTAATAGATACAAGAAGTTCTGCTGATGCTGGAAATCTTGAGTGACTCACACAAAATGCTCAAGGAGCTCAGCAAGTCAGGCAGTATCTATAGAAGGGAATAAACAGTTAACATTTTGGGACAAGGCCTTTCATTAGGACTGGAAAGGAAGGGGTCAGAAGCCTGAATGAAAAGGTGGAGGGAGGGAAGGAGTACAAGCTGGCAGATCGTAGATGAGACCAGATGAGGGAGAAGGCGGGTGGCTGTGGGGACGGGGAGAGGAAGTAAGAAGCTGGGAAGGAATAGGTAGAAGGGGTAACAGGCTGAAGAAAAAGGAATCTAATAGGGGAGGCTACTGGACCATGGAAGAAAGGACAGGATGAGGAGAACCAGAGGGAGATGATGGGCAGGTAAGAAGAGAAGGGATGAGAGGATAACTAAAATGGAGAATGAAAAAAGAGAGAAGGAGGTAGGGAAGGAAATTACTGTAAGTTAGGGAAATCAATGTTCAAATCGTCAGGTTGGAGGCTGATGTAGCCTCCACTACTTCGGTGAGATATGATGCAGATTGGGGACTTCTTCGTTGAACACCTTCACTCTGTCTGCCATAAAAGGCAGGATCTCCATCCATTCAACTTCTCATCCACATTCTGGCATGACTGTCTTTGGCCTCCTCTACCGCCACCATGAGGCAATACTGAGGTTGGAGCGCAAGATTGCACATTCCATCTGGGTAGGACCCCAGTTTATGTAGCCCCTGCTGAAGCAATTTACTAATGCAGCAATTGGCTTTAGCTTTATTGGAATGTATAGTAATTGGCTCAATTCTATTTAATGCACCTTTGATAAAATTCGATAACAGTCAGTTTTTTTTTTCTGTATTTCCCTTTGCTGGGAATAACCTCACATTTTCCCTCATTATACTCCCTCTGTCATCTCCTTATGCAATTAACTTAATTGTACAGATCCCAAAATAATTTTTATATCCTCTGCACAGCTCATGTTCTTACCAAACTTTGCATCATCAGTGAACTTGGATATATCATACTTAGTTTTTCATCTAAGAATAAACAACACCATGGACTAGATGGGCCGAAGGGACTATTTCTGTACTGTACTTTTCTATGACTCTATAAACTGTGAATAGTTGAGGAGTGAGTACCAATTCTTGTTACACCCATTCAGGAGCAGTGTGCCCATGTTGGGGGAGAAAGTTGAGTGAAAATGATCAATTTATGAACTGGCTGAGGAAAAAAAATAGCAATAAATGTCTCTCAAAGTCCAGCCCTATGTTCCTGTCGTGAGAGGTGGAAATGGGTAAGGCCGCTGCCAGGGCTCCGGTGAAGCTGTGTAGGCCAACCTCCTGTACGGTGGATACAATGGATTGCAGAAACATTGATGAGATCCAACCAAATAAGAGCAGTCACAATTCATTCAAGATACTATATCTTGAATCCTATACTTACAGCCTTCAAAGCATTCCACTCAGCTGCATTAAATGGACTTTCTATGCTCTAACCTGGTGCAGCTTTAGCAGGCAAATTCCCCATTGTAAGTTCACATCACCAATGCTGAATAGGATATGGAGTTTAACTCTAGGGGTGCAGTCAGAAATTTGCCAATGAAAAGCAGCCAGAAAGTTTGGGCGTTTTTTTGTCCTCTCCGAAGTAAAGTCAAAGACAAAGTAAAATTTATTATCAGAGTACATACATGTCACCACATACAAACCTGGGATTCTTTTTCCTACAGTCATACTTAGGAATCCTGAACTTGTGTAGGAAAATATTGGTATTCATCATGAACCTGCTGACATTTCCCAACAAAATTCTGGTCCGTTACAAATAAGAGAAAGATTAATAAAAAACAAGTTCACTTAAAAACAATTTAAAAATATAAATGAGCTTGGACTTACCTTTGTCATTCATAGCCATCCCCCTCCATTCAAATTGATGGGGTTTCTGCCTCTGGGCAACAGATCATAGACCATAAGACCGTAATACACAGGAGCAGAATTAGGCTATTCAGCCCATCAAGTCAGCTGCATCATGGCTGATATATTATCCCTTTCAATTCCACTTTTCTGCTTTCTCTCTGTAACATTTGACATCCTGACTAACCATGAACATATCAACCTCTGCTTTAAATATACCCAATGACTTGGCCTCCACAGCCATCTGTGGCAATGAATTCCATATATTCACTCTCTACTGGCTAAATAAATTTTATCTCATCTCTGTTCTAAATGGAAAATTACCTCTCTAGGCCTTTCAATATTCTATGAGATCCACCCTCATTCTTTTAAACTCCAATGAGTATAGGCCCAAGGCAATCCAATGTTTCTCATACACTAACACTTTCTTACCCTGGATTATTTTCATGAACCTTCTCTGAGCCCCCTCCAACACCAGCATGTACAGTATTTTCTCATATAAGGGCCCTCAGAATGTTCACAATACACCAAGTGCAGTCTCCTCAATGCCTTATAAAGCCCCAGAGTTATATTCTTGTTTTTATATTCTTGTCTTCTCAAAATAAATGCTAACACTGGATTTGCCTTCCTCACTACCAACTCAACCTGCATGTTAACCCTTAGGAAATCTTGCATGAGGATGCATGTTTAATTTTTGAACTTTCTCCCGATTTAGAAAATAGTCTACACCTTAATTGCTTCTACCAAAATGCATGACTATACACTATATTTAATCTGCCACTTCTTACTCCCTGCTTCCTCAACACTATCAACTCTTCCACCAGCTTTGTATTGTCCATAAACTTGGACACAAAGTCATCAATTCCATTATCCAAATCGTTGAAATATAATGTAAAAAGAAGTCCTCCCAACACCAGCCCCTGTGGAACACCACTAGTTACAGGCAGCCAGTCAGAAAAGGCCCTTTTATTTCCCATTCTGCCTCCTGCCAGTCAGCCAATCTTCTATCCATGCTAATATCTTTCCAGTAATACCATGGGCTCTTATCATGTTAAGCAGCCTCATGTGTGGTACCTTGTCAAAGACCTTCTGAAGATCTAAGTTAACAACATCTACTGACTCTCCTTTGTCTATCTTGCCTGTTATTACCTCAAAGAATTCCAGCAGATTTGTCAGACAAGATTTCCCACGCTGACTTTGGCCTATTTTATCATGTGTCTCCAAGTTCTGAAAAAACATCCTAAGTAATGGACTCCAACATCTTCCCAATGACTGAAGTCAGACTAAATGGCTTATAATTTCCTTTCTTCTGCCTCCCTCTCTTAAAGAGTGGAGTGACATTTGCAATTTTTCCAGTCCTCCAGAACCACTCCAGAGACTAGTGATTCTTGAAAGATCATTACTAATGCCTCCACAATCTCTTCAGCTGCACTTTTAGTACCCAGGAGTGTATAGTCCATTTGGTCCGGGTGGCTTGACCACCATCAGACCTTTCAGCTTCCCAAGCATCTTCTCCTTAGAAATAGCAAGTACATTCACTTCTGCCCCCAACAATAGATTTTTTGACATACTGCTTGTATCTTCCATAATGAAGACTGACACAAAATACTTTGTCGGTTATTTCATTGTCCACCATTACTACCTCTCCAGTCTCATTTTCCTGCAGTCCATTATCCACTCACACCTCTCCTTTACTCTTTACCTATCTGAAAACACTTTTGGTATCCACTTTTATATTATTGGCTAGCTTACCTTCATTTTTCATCTTTTCTCTCCTTATGACTTTTTTTAGTTGTCTTCTGTTGGTTTTTTTGAAGCTTCCCAGTTCTCTACCTTCCCACTAATTTCTGCTCTATTACGTGCTCCCTCTTTTGCTTTTATACTGTCTTTGACTTCTCTTGTCAGCCACGGTTGCTGCATCCTCCCTTTGGAATACTTCTTCATCTTTGGGATGTATCTATCCTGTGTTTTCTGAATTGCTCCCAGAAACTCCACCCACTGCTGTTTTCCTGTCATCCCTGTTAGGGTCCCTTTCCAATCAACTCTGGCCAGCTCCTCTCTGACATCAATACTGAGTGTGGTGCAAGTCAGTCCATGCAGGTGCTGGAATTTCTCCAGTTTTGTGATACCCTAGTGAATTCCATGAGGAATTTTGTATTTAGGTCCATTTTAAAAACCAATATGGACAACTATTATGGGCACGTGACCAAGTGGTTAAGGCATTGGACTAGCGACCTGAAGGTTGTGAGTTCGAGCCCCAGCCGAGGCAATGTGTTGTGTCCTTGAGCAAGGCACTTAATCACACATTGCTCTGTGACGACACTGGTGCCAAGCTGTATGGGTCCTTATGCCCTTCTCTTGGACAACATTGGTGTCATGGATAGGGGAGACTTGCAGCATGGGCAACTGCTAGTCTTCCATACAACCTTGTCCAGACTGAAGGCTTTCCAGGTGCAGATCCATGGTCTCGCAAGACTAACGGATGCCTAGAATATGAACAACTAACCCCAACACATGAAATTTTGTGTTTGGTTGGAGACCTTAGCAAAGCAGTTATTTAGGTAAATGCAAACACTACTCTTCTAAATCCAACTAGTTATTCTAAGCCTTCACTATCATCAGGCTCTTGATTGCAATCTATTTCTGAAGGTGCATCTTTGTTTATTTCCTCTGTTTTGCTTTACTCCCTATTATACAGTATATTTTCTTGCTTTATTTTCCACTTGGTGATGCACATTGTTCCAGAAATGTAATCATATTGCCATATGGCTCTTCCATAGAGGCAATATGAGTAGTACTCAGAAGCTTTGCTGGAGGTGTTATACTATAGCGCCCCGCCCAATAGCCAGCAAGAGGTGGAGGAACAGATATGCAGACAGAACGTGAAAAGCTGCAGAAACTACAGGCTTGTCATAGTGGGGAAATTTAATTTCTCCTACATTAAATCAAGAAGTTTTGATGGGGCTGGATTTCTTCAGTGCATCCAAGGGATTTGTTAAACAATATATGGAGAGTTCAAATAGAGGAGAAGACATACTGGACCAGGTATTGGGAAATGAGCCAGGCCAAGTAACGGACTTGATGGAGGGTGGACATTTTGGGAATAGTGTCCATGTTTGAAGACAGTTATGAGTGAAGATAAGACTGGATCTTGTGGGAAAGTACTAAATTAGGAAGGGCAATTGACGACAGGATAAAATAGGAACTGAGGGCCATTGATTGGGAACTGCCATTGTTAGACAAGTTCACGTTTGACACATGTATGTACAGGATTGCCATGTTCCAGGAAGACAAGGTTGGTAAGGGAACCTTGGACGGCCCGAGAGGGTGTAAATTTAGTCAAGACAGAGAAAGGAAGCATACATAAGGTTTAGGAAGCTGAATTCAGACTGGGCTCTTGTGGACTATAAAGACAGCAGGAAAGTGCTTGAGTAGATAATTAGGAAGGCCAAAAGTGGGCACGCAATGTCCTTGGTGAGCAGGATTCAGGAGAATCTAAAGGCATTTTATACTTCTTTTTTAAGAGATACAGCATGATAACAGGGAACTGAAAGTTGTTGAAGTGATGGAGAATACGGATGTAAGTGGGAATGGACTGAACCAAGAGAAGAAAATGCTGAGATACAAAGGCACAAGCTCAGTGGGGCTGGAGCAGATTGAAACAATGGGCCTACTGGTGCACTTAGATTTGTGAATTTTATGTAGGAGGTAGAAACCGGCAGTGTGTGATAGGGGAACTATAATCTAAATTATCAGCACCTGCTGTCTCTCTCATGTCTCCGGTGATTCCAAATGTTATTCTAGAATCAACACATTATAAGTGTCTCAGGACCCCAAGTGTCAACCTGGATCTCATTAAAACTCCCTGCAGTAGATCCTATTTTCAATTTAGTTGTAATAAAACCTTGGTAACCCTGGTTCTCTCCAGAAAAGCTTCAATAATAATATTCAATATTCATTTAAGCTGAATTCAAGCTTGTAAAATGCAAACATGAATTCAGTGTAAATGTAATGGCTTAATAATGCAAAAACAACATATAAACTTCTGAAGTAAATTGTTGCTCTGTGGTTTGGGAAGCCATTCAAGAAGGGGAAGAAAAGAGAAGAGAAATATAGTTGTAATGGAGGTGGAGATATGCCTTGCCAAAGGAGGTGTAAGGTGCTCCTTCCCTCCGTTAGCTTGCAGGCCACCCTTGGGCAAGGTGTAGCACTTGCTTAATCCTCCAATCAGGGTCTTGTGGAGCCGTGGGAGCAGGTGGTGCACGCAAAAGTCATGGTTATGCAACCATTGATGTCAGGCAGACAGTTTCTGAGGAGTATTGATAATGGCTTCAGTCAGTGTCTTGTAAACACACTGCCCAGAAAAAGACAATGGTAAAGCACTTCTGTAGAAAAATTTGCCACTGCCTTAAAAAAATCCCTGATGGTACTTATATACAGGCCTCCAAATAGTAGCCAGGATGTGGGGTAAAACTACATTGGGAGATTGAAAAGCTCAATGTTGCAATGGTCATGGGAGATTTCAATATGCAGCTAGATTTGGAAATCAACCTAGCACTCTATCTCATGAGAAGGACTTTGTAGAATGCTTACAAGATAGCTTTTTTGAGCAGCTTGTGGTTAAGTCCAATATTGAAAAGGCAGTGCTGGGTTGGGAGTCATGTAATGAACCAAGTTTGATTAGGGAACAGATTCAGGAACGATTAGGAGACAGTATTCATAATATGGTAGCATTCACCCTGTAATTTGAGAGGTTGCAGCTGAAATCAGATGTAAAAGTATTGCAGTTTAGTAAAGTTAACTTCTAGGGCATGAGAGAGGAGTTAGCCAAAGTTGATTGGAAGTGGATACTAGCAGGGATGATGGGAGAGCTGCAATGGCTGGAGTTTCTGGGAATAATTCTCAAGCCGCTTCCAAACTGTATTCAATCTTTCCGAATCAGCATGATGCTTGGATTGCTCTTGGTTTAGGTGGACGGGATCTGAAACAACTCTGCATCAACTTCTCTCCACTCCACCAGCTCCATCTTTGCCTCCGAAGTTCCAACTTCTTCATTTCTCTCCAACTTCTCTTCGAACTTGCCTCGACCTCGCTCCAACTCCTTCTCGCACCTGCAAGCCTTGACCCTCAGATCAGCCTCGCCTTTGCTCACCTCTTTGTTGTTTGTTGTGATCATTTACCACAATTTTTCAAATGAAAAGTGTTATTAATAGAATAGTTAGTTGAATTTCCTGCTTTGAAAACCACCAGTAAGCTGTCACCTACCTTAAGTAGCACTCTCAAGGGAGGATGAGGCAAACGTGGCTGACAAGGGAAGTCAAAAACAGCATAAAAGCAAAAGAGGGGTCATACAATATAGCAAAAATTAGTGGGAAACTTGAAGATTGGGAAGTATTTTCAACCTACTGAGGGCAACAAAAAAAGCTATAAGGAGATAAAAGATCAAAAATCAAAGAGGGTAAGCTGGCTAATAATGTAAAATATGATACTAAAGCATTTTCATATATATTGTAGAAAGAGTAAAACAGAAGCAAGAGTGGACATCAGTCCACTGAAAAATGACACTGGAGAGGTAGTAATGGGGAACAAAGAAATATCAGATGAATGGAATAAATATTTAGAATCAGTCTTCACTTCAGTGGACAGAAGTGAGTGTAGTGGCTATTACTAAGTAGAAAATGCTTGGGAAGTACCAATTTCAGTAACTTAATCTTTACGGCTAGTTCCTTAAAAATATTTGTGGTACTTGAATGAAATCTTGAAAAAAGAAATTGCTTATTAAATTTAATCCAAGTTTAAAAATTATGACTTAAAGGATATTTTATTAAAGAATATATGCAGGTTATAGAACTGATATTCTTCTAGACCAGGTATTCCAAACCTTTTTTACGCCATGAACCAATACCACTAAGCAAGGAGTCCATGGACCCCTGTCTGGGAACCCTTGTTCTGGGTGATCGTGTTAAGATCGTAACATTCTTTCAGATTGTGTAGTACTTGGAAAAATGTCGTCAGTAAGGATTACTTACAGCCAATAAGCATGACACAGATCGAAAAGATCTTCTCTGAGTTGGTGTTAGGCGATACATTTCCAAATCCGACACTTGTCAGACTACTGAACGTGAAGTAGAGAGCTGTCACATATTTATCTTTGATAGAGGGTCCAGAGCTGGCATCACTGTAATTGTACCGTTTCTCTATTTGTTCTCCTAAAGAATCCAACCAGCCAATTTTGTGTACCAGGTATGGTCGCTCCACATTCCCGATGGCGTACCAAATGCAAGCGAGCCAGTGAGCAATCAAGGCAAATATGCACATAAGCAGCATCAGAACAGCAGCCCCATATTCGGAGTAGCGGTCTAGTTTACGGGCAACTCTCACCAAGCGCAGCAGACGGGCTGTCTTCAGAAGACCAATTAGTGTTGTAGTCTGTCAAAACAGGAAAATTATGAATGATCATAGGAGATGATTACAGCTTTTCCAAAATCTCTGAATCGGAACTATATAGTCAATATTTTTTGTGCAGGATGCCTTGAGTAATCATAAGAATCTACAGCACAGTGTGGTAGGTTCAATTTTCACAGGCTACATATTTAAAATGAAATATTGGTTCTGTTGTTTGCCAAATGGCTCCAGTAATAATCCTCAACGTTAGTTTAATAAAATAAAGAATTAATTAGATTATCAGTGTCAAGGTTTGAATCTGCAACTAGTAATAAATTGTCTGTGGTACCATTGGGTATATATCATCTAAATTTGCTAATGTTCAATCAATAATAGTTTCTTTCAAGCCATTTAGGAATTAAGAACAGGGTTGCCACTCAGGATAAATGTGGGGGTTGTGAAACTTGGGGTATCCAACATTCTGTACAGTTCTGCTACTAAGATTTTATTTCTCTACCTCTAAAGCAATTGGCTGCATAATATGCAATCTCCTTCACTGCTGTTAAAGCCCAGATGTGCTCCCTTAACAACTAGTAAGAGTACATATATTTTCCAATGCTCCTTTTGAATGAGATCCTACTTAGAAGGTCTCACCAACACAGTCAATTGATTCTTATTCAGTGTACTACTCTACGCATTCATTAGGTTCTCACTGTGCTACCTCTTACTGCCATAATTCCAACACCTATCACTTGCCATTGATTAATTAACTCTAAGCCTTTGTCCTCTTTAATTCTAGTCCAAAGTAATTTATCCTCTCTTCCCCACACCTTTCCAACCTTAAAGTCTTCTAAATACAAGAACAAGAACATTACAGCTCAGTGCAGACTCTTCAGCGAAAGATGTTGCGCTGACCTTTTAACCTATTCAATTATCTAAACCTTCACAACACTCCATATTTCTATCATCTATGTGTCCATCTAAAAGTTACTTAAATGTCCATAATGTATCTGCCACTACCACCACCCTGGCTGCACATTGCACATATCCAGCAATATGTGAAAAGACCTTACCTCTGGTGGGAAATTAGAGGGAGATGTCAATTGTCTGAAAATGATGCTGCTTCATATTAACCATTTCCGCCCTGCGAAAATCTCTGAATATCTACTTGACCTTATGCCTCTTATCTTATACATCTGGAATGCTGTAATGTCCTGGTTCATATTTTTACTGTTATGCTGCATGTATTTCAATTAGCAATTCTGTAAGAGCAGTCTGGTCTGTTTTCAGCTTGTCTGGGTTATTGTTGAAGATAAGGGAGGAGGAGCAATGTGTGCCATCCAATTAGGATGGTAGAGCCGAGGGGAGGTTTCTCTGGTGAGGGACACTAAGGTTGGGTTTGGGGCCTTTGTTCGGTGGGAGATGAAGAGAGAAGAAGTCGTAGGATTCGATCTGGAGGGGAACATGATTCGACGAAGCCAGGATGTGATCAACTGAGGATCAGTGAATATGACGAAACTCTGAGCTCCAATTTGTACACATTAGACTGGTTAATTAAAATGGGCCCTTTTCTTTTTGTTTTTCTTTACCAACCCTTTAGTTAAGTTAAGGTTCATAATTATAATTCCTTGAATCGTATGCGGTGTGCTGTCTGTTATTTCTTGGCACTAACTTGTAACAGGTAGCAAGTTACACAGCATCCACACAAACCGTGGTTTGGGGTGGAAGAGCGGTCTCAATCTCACGAGTTTGGCGGGAATGGAGAGTGTCTTTGCTAGTCTTATGCAGCCAAGGACACCAGGTGCTTTCACATCTCAGTCAAATCATGTCTCATCCTCCTTTGTTCCAAAGACAAAAAGCCCTAGCTCTTTCATGTGCCTTTATTTTGCTATTCAATCCCTTTAAACATAATATTCTGATTAGTGTAATTTTCATTCACCACCTCAACCCCGTATCTTCCCAACAGAATCTAATGCACACTTCGTAAACAACAGGAAGGTTATAGTAGTTCCAACCTCTCTGCCACATGGCCTTGGCCCGTCCCTTAAATACTTGATCATCATCCACAATTTCCGAACAGGTCATACACCTTGATGCACAATCCAATTAGAAGCTGTATTAACAACATTTTCCAACAAATGATGGAATTCTTCTGAATCCAATAATTACATACTTACACTTACATTTAAAAATACCTGAAATTTTACTGGTAATATTTTGATAGCAATTAAATTTCCATCAGTTAAATGAATGAAGCAGAGATTTTCTTTGTTTACTTATGAATTGCTTATTTTGTTTATTTGTGAATCTAAAAGTTCTTGCAGTGATGAATGAGTAATTTTGCATTCTTGTTTCATAATTAATTGTGAGTGCATGGTGGTGATAGCTTTTATTCTATATGTCACTTAGTAAAGCAAACCTACTGCACTAAAATGATCTGCATTCACTGGTTGGCTAATGGATAGTCATGGGTTGACAGCTGTGTCCCTCACATTAGAAAATAAATATACACCCAGCCACAGATATATCATTATTCACACCAGCAGTCAATGTCCAAGATCTAGCTAGGATTCCTTGATTGAAGGATAGACATTGAGTGGTTGGGTGAAAAAAAATTGAATCATCTTGTGTTCATATGGAATCTAAGTTCATCATGGAAGAGGGAACTTCAGTCCCAAATGTACCATCCACTGCAGAAGGTGTTCCTCTTTTCCTTATAAGACACAGCAATGTAAACCCCATGTTTCTACTGCAAGCAATTAGTTCATTTTGATAATCTTTTGGCAGAACTCTTTCTGTTGTGGTTAGGTGGTGTCTTCTTGGGATTGGTTTCTGACCCTGTGATACAGGGCACACTCCAAGATCCACTTGTGTAAAGAATTAAAACCCAACAAGAGCCCAATCTAACCAGTGTGAACCTTACCTATACTCGATGAACTTTTTTTTTCACAGCTAAACCAAAAAGGTTTAGTAATCAATAGCTAGTACTTCAAAATGAAATATTGTGCTTGGCCAATCTTGTTTCAGTTTTTTTAACTAAATGCAGAGACGGTAACCAATAGTAATGTAGGTTGTCTGGAGTTTCAAAAGGCTTTCAATAAGATACAGCTTAATAAACTAATAAGGGCACAGAATATATAACACAAAAATCAAAGCAGGAGTGGGCCATTTGGTCCCTTGTCCCTATTCTATCATTCAATAATATAATAGTTGTATTTCACCTTCGTGCCAGAAAATTGTACTAATTCAATATTCCTTGATACACATAACATCCAAAGAAATCCATTGATATATATCCAGAATATACAAAGAGATAGAACATTGACAGTCCTCTTAGGTAGATAATTATAAAGATTCTTTATTCTTAAGATGAACTTATTTCATCTCATCTCAGTCTTGAATGGCTGAAACCATACTTTAACATTGCCTTGTTCGGGAATACTTAAAAAGGCGAATTGTTCACCCCGAATATATATTGTTAAGTTACGAATTTTGTTTGCCTTAAAGAGATTATCTTTCATTCTTCTAAATTCAAGAGTACAGGCTGAAACTGCTTCATCTCACCGATAAAAAAAAACATCCCAGGAATCAGTCCAATAAATTCTCCTCTCTCTATTGCAACGAAATCCTTCCCATTTAGAAAGGAAAGAAGCCCTCTACACAATATTCCAGGTGCAGTCTCATGAGCATCAGTAAAGTATCTTTACCCTTGCACTCAAATCTTTTTATAATAAAGGCCATTTGTCTTCCCACTTCCTTGATGTATCAGTACATTGAATGGCAATGATTCATATAGAATGCCCAACTCCCTCTGAATTCTAATCTTTTAATTTCTCACCATGTGAAAATACTGCACTTTTCTACCAAAATGGAGGACTTGACATTTTTCCACATTATATTCCATTTACCATGTCCTCAGCCATTTAAGCAATCTCTGTTGATTCACCTTATAAACCACACTGTCAGCCAGGTTTGTATCATCAGAAAACCCGGATGTATTACTTGGTCCTGTTATCCAAATCATCAAGGTAGATTGTGAACAGCTGGCCTGCTTATTCCTACCCTTTGCCTTTTGCCCAAAGACTGATTCTCAATTCCATGGCTCCTCCATCGAGAGAAATAGGAGCACCAAGTTCCTGAGAGTCCACAGGGATGACCTCACTTGGTCCCTCAATATCAAGAAGGCACAGCAGCACCTCCACTTCCTAAGGAGATTGAGGCAATCGAGGACTCTCCTCCCCCAATTTTAACTGAAATTAAAAGGAGCACTCTTGAGAGCATGCTGACAAGCTGCATCTGCATCTGGTATGGGACCAGAAGTCCCTACAACGGATTGTGAGAATGGCTGTGAGGGTCTTAGGGGTCTCTCTGCCATCCATCGGGGACATTTATCAGAAGCGCTGCGTACGTAGGGCCCTTAGTATTATCAAGGATCCTGTCCATCCATCCAGCATTCTCTTTGACTTTCTGCTGTCAGGCAGGAGACTCCAATGAATAAAGACAGGTAAGGTTAGAATGGGAAACAATTTCTTCCCCAGGCCATTAGGTTTCTGAACTCTCTGCCACATCGCATTCAAAGTGTCACCGGTTAGTTTGTTCTGTACCTTACAATATTTAATCTATGCACTTTATACATTATTCATATGTAGATTTTTATCCTTACTATCCTAATTTATTGTGTGTTATGTGTACTACTGTGTTTTACAACCTGGTCTGGGGAAACGTTGTCTTTTTTAACACGTATATAGTTAAATGACAATAAACTTGAATTGACTTATTGACTTGACTAATTCTTTGTGATAATCTCTTGTGTGGTAACTTTACAAAGACATTCTGGGAGTCCAGAAACAGCATCATTGGTGTCCCCTTATCTGTTCTGTAGTTACAACTTCAAACTGTTCAATTATAGGAAAGATGTCAATAAAATCGAGAGAGTACAGAGGAGATTTACTAAAATGTTGCCTGGGTTTCATCTCCTAAGTTACAGAGAAAGGTTGAACAAGTTAGGTCTTTATTCTTTGGAGCGTAGAAGGTTGAGGGGGTACTTAATAGAGGTGTTTAAAATTATGAGGGGGATTGATAGAGTTGACGTGGATAGGCTTTTTCCATTGAGAGTGAGGGAGATTCAAACAAGAGGACATGAGTTGAGAGTTAAAGGGCAAAAGTTTAGGGGTAACATGAGGGGGAACTTCTTTACTCAGAGAGTGGTAGCTGTGTGGAACGAGCTTCCAGCAGAAGTGGTTGAGGCAGGTTCGATGTTGTTGTTTGAAGTTAAATTGGATAGATATATGGACAGGAAAGGAATGGAGGGTTATGGGCTGAGTGCAGGTCGGTGGGACTAGGTGAGAGTAAGAGTTCGGCACGGACTAGAAGGGCCGAGATGGCCTGTTTCCATGCTGTAATTGTTATATGGTTGTATGGTTATATAAAGGCTTACTGCTCCTGCTTCCTTTGAGATAGACATCAAATACTTTTGTTTAATATCTGTCACTTCCTTATTCCCCAATATAATTTCTCCTGACTCTGGCACAATTCTAATTTCAAAATGACTTCAAAGAGAACTGCAAGACATTACAGAGCAATATCAATAACTACAACGTGGACAAATGATTGTCAAATGCAGCCTGATACAAGGTCATATATTTTAATAGGAGGAAGAGAGAAGTCACTTATCACTTGAAGGGTAAAAGCCTAGATGGAGCAGAGGAACAAAGATATCTTGGAATACATATACACCAATCATAAAAGATTGCAACAGGATTAGAAAAGCCATAACATAAAATAAACTATTCGTTGGATTTTATTTCTAGAGGAAAGTGAAGTATAGCATTGTATGGATCTTGACTAGACAACACTTAGGGTACTGGTGACAGTTCTGGACAAGAATGCAGTGGAGAGAGATCAGGGATGTTACTGAAGGTATACATATCAGTGGAGAAAGATCAGGGTAATATTGATGGTAAGGATTTTCAGTACATATCAGTAAAAGATGAACTGATCAGGCTCCTTTTGAAGAAAAAAAAAGATAAGAGGCAATCCAATAATACATATTAATATGAAATGTCAAGTTTACTCTGTAGCCCACATGAGATAGGGCTGTACCTTAAATTGCAACCTTGTGTATAGCCTGTCCCCTATTTCAGAGGAATTTGTGGACCCATATCTGTTGAGTTGTTTACATGATCATCATCATCATCATCATCAGGTGCCATGCCCAGTTTGAGCTTTGACTGCCATGGCCCACACACTCCTGTTTTGGGTCAAGTGGATCAATTCATTGGTATTCATTTCCAATTCTCTGGCTGCTGTCTCCATCATCATTTGTCTTTGTCTTCCTCTTGCTTTCTTCCCTTCAACCTTTCCCATAATTACCGTGCATTCTAACTCCTCTTTCCTAATCTCATGTCCAATGAAGTTACATTGCCTTTTCATGATCTCATACATTATTTCTCTCTTTGTGTTTGCTCTGTTCATGACATCCTCGTTAGATATTCGTTTCGTCCATGGTATTCTTTGCATCCTCCTCAAAAACCACATCTCTGCTGCTACAATTCGTTTCCTCATGTTTCTAGATATTGTCCAACATTCTGAACCATATAACATAACTGGATAAACATAACATTTCAGTACTCTGAAGTGGGTTGTCATGCCTAGTTTATGATTGGTCTTCATTCTCGTAAAGGTGTCTTTTGCCATCCCTATTCTTCTTTTGATGTCCAAGTCGCTCCTGCCATCTGATTTCACCCAGCTTCCTAAGCAGCAAAAGTTCTTTACTTGTTTTATGTCTTCCCCATTTATTCTCAGCCTGCAGATAGGATTCTCCTTCTTTTTGGATATCACCATACATTTTGTCTTTTTGCAATTGATAGATAGACCCATTTGTGCACTTTCATCAAAAATTATATCAATTAAGTTTTGTAGTTCTTCCTCCGTACTTGCAATTAATACAGTGTCATCTGCGTATCTGAAATTATTGATGTTTTCACTGCCAACTTTGATTCCCAAGATGTCTCTTATTTTTTGTAATATTGTTTCACTGTACACATTAAATAAATCAGGGGAGAAATCTCACCTTTGTCTAACGCCTCTATTGATTTTCATAAACTGACTCACTTCTCCATCTATTCTTACAGCGGCAGTTTGTTCCCACTGCAGATTTCTGATTAGGTGGAGGTCTTTTGAAACTAGAGTTTTCTGTAATATTTCAAGTAACTTATTGTGCTTCACTTTATCAAATGTTTTTGTGTAGTCGATAAAACAAACAAACAAATCTTTTTGCACTTGAATAGCTCATTCTGATAGTATCCTTAACATCAATATTGTGGCTCTTGTACCTTTGTCTTTCACAAAACCACATTGTTCTTTACCTGTTTCAGCTTGTATCTTACTTTCAGCTCTTGTCATCAAAATTCTTAGAAGTATCTTGGTGATGTGACTCATTAAGCTTATGGTCCTATGTAATTCACATTCTATTGCTCCAGGTTTCTTAGGAAGAGTGATAAAAACTGATTTTTTCATCTCTTCTGGTATTATTCCAGTCTCATAAATGTCATTGATTAAATCAGTATGTTTTTCAATTCCATAATCTTCAAGGGCAATAATTTGTTCTATTACTAATTCATCAGGACCTGCTGCCTTTTCTTTCTTCATCTTATTTATTGCATTACGAACTTCAGATTTTAAAATATTTGGACCTTCAATGTTTTTCTTAATTTCTGGTTTTACTCCTCGATTGTCTTCAAACAATTCCTGAATATACTCAGTCCATCTGTTCGTAATCTCATCTTTTTCCATGATAATGGTACCATCCTTTGCTTTCAAACATCCACCTGAAGAACAGAGGAGCTTTTTACCAGTGATATTCTTGATTTGTTGATGTAACCTTATTGGATCAGTAATAGTGATTCCTTCTATTTGCTCACATTCCTGGTTTAACCATTCTTCTTTGGCTTTTTGACATAAGTTTTTAACTTTTTTATCCAAGGACCTATATTCTATAGGATTTGCTTTCTTCTGTCTCCTTTCTTCCATTAAATTTTTGATTTCATCTGTCATCCATTTATTCTTTGTTCTTTTTTCTTTTTTAGGAATCACTGACTTTGCTGATTCTACCAAGGCATCCTTTAGAGAGTTAAATTTCATTTCTACATGATTGCTATAATCTTCAACAGATTCTATTTTAGACTTTGAAATCTATTCCTTACTTCAATTGTAAATTTTTGTCTTAAGTTTTCTTCTTCAATTAATTGCAAGTAGTTAAGGGATTGTTCAGGTTTTTGCTTCTTTAGCATTTAAGTCTGATGAAATACAAACATCAAACAAGTCAACAAATTCAAATATCTTGGCAGCCTAATAACAAGTAATGGCAGGGGTGACACAGATATCAAATACAGAATAGTAATGGCGAAAGAAGCTTTCCAAAAAATGTAGACCATATTAACAGACAGAAAGATGAGCACGTACACTAAAAACAGAATACTGCAGTGCTACATTTATTCTATCCTGACTTATGGAAGTGAATGCTGGACCATTTCCCCAGCAATGGAAAAGAGACTAGAAGCAGCTGAATTATGGTTCTATAGGAGAATGTTAAAAATATCATGGACCACACACACATCAAATGAAGGAGTTCTCAGAAAAGCCCAAGCAGTTTGATCACTCATACCAACAATAAGAGAAAGACAACTCAGATTCCTAGGACACATCATACGGAAAGATGAACTAGAAAAACTCATACTCTCTGGAAAGATTGAGGGGAGCAAACCTAGAGGAAGACCTCGGCTTATGTACATCAAAAGCATAGCCAGGTGGCTACACATCGAGGAAATGGAAGTCATCCAAAAAATGAAGCATAGATCTATATGGAAAACCATGGTCACCAAAGTCCGCATCAGATATGGTACCTAGACAGACAGACAGACAGTTTTTTAAGTTTTACTTTTACATGACATACTGCTGGTTATGGTCACTATTACAGTCTGCACCTGGATATGTTTTGCATTGAGTCACTGAGTTTCTAAATCTTTGGTTTATAGTAATAAAGTCAATTTGATTTCTGGTGTTATCGCCTGGGCTTTTCCAGGTCCACAAGCATCTTGGATGGTTTTTAAAGCAGGTATTCATAATGACCTGATTATTCATCTTGCACCATTCTACCCATTTCTCACCTCTTTCATTTCTTTCCCCTAGTCCAAATTTTCCTATGATATTTCCATCAGCACCTTGTCCTACTTTAGCATTTAGATCTCCCATGACAATAACAATATCTTGAGATTTGCATCCATTCTTTGCTTGTTCAAGCTCTTCATAGAATTTATCTTTATCTTCATTTGCTCCATCTGTTGTTGGTGCATATACCTGTATAATTGCTGAATTAAATGGTTGTCCTCTGAATCTAACAAGGAGCATTCTTTCTGATATTGCCCAATGTCCTAAAACACTTTTTGCCATGTTTTCATCCATAAGAATTCCTACTCCATTAGTATGGGATGTTCCACAAGAATAAACTAGTGTTTTATTTCTAATCTGACATGTTCCAGCACCTATCCAACAAACTTCGCTAATTCCCGTGATGTTAATCTTCAGTCTTTCCATTTCATTTATAACATTGTCCAATCTTCCTGCTTGATAAAGGGTTCTTACTTTCCGAGTGGCAATAATTTTCTTTTGTGTTACTTTAATTTTATGAGCATTAGCTTAATGATGGTCGGGGATCCCCTGCTGCCCAGAATCAACCCTACCGAGCGAAACATCTTCAGAGTTGTCTTGAAGATCCTCTTGATGCTGATGTTGTGTGATACATTTTGTGAGTTTGACCATGGTTTCCTTAGCAAATTTCAACGGTGGTTTGCTAATGCCTACCGTTGGGTGAACTAAAGAAATCACCATTTCTCTTCCCAAATGTTCATCCGCCTGTACTATAGCCGTTGACATTTAAGGTTCTAGCTCATCTACCTTCTCCGTCATAAGTTCAGTTGCTGAACCTGCCGGATCTGCCGTTGGCCTTCGCTCGTATCCTGAGCAGGAACCCTTGCAGGTGCTACTGTTCCAGGTCAGAGCGGCCCTGGGAGCAATGAATAACTAAGGGGTAACTCCACTTTCCCCAAAGATTTGAAAGTCCCCAATCAGAGTCTCATCACCGGTTGTAGTTTAGCGTCATACCCAGGACTGGTTTACATGATAAAAGGTTTAAAGATGCTTCCTTTGGCTATATGGAATTTCACAATTTTAATTAAGAAACTGGAAATTAACCATACAAAAGGAGATGCTAAATTAGGCCATGAATACATCAATCTATCTTTACATCTTTGTGAACATTTTCTTTTGCAATTTTTGTATTTGTATTTGTTGGTCTGGTTCTATCTTTTTTTACATTCATGGTGAAGCAGATATGTTGATTCCCAGGCCAGCTACAATGTGACTATTAAACTTATTGCTAGAAAATTCTTGGAGCAATAGACCTCTGATTTTCCCTCCTTTGAGTGGAAGCATTTCCCCAGTTATGAAATATATTCCCATTATGGGATTTCAAAATATAATCCCATAGAGGGTAAAATTCATAGTCTGGAGAATTTGACGATCTTCTCTTTTTTAATGGGTTTCTTTGTTTTGTGGCTGCCTGTAAGGAGACAAATCTCAAGATTCTATAACATATGCATACTTTTCTTTTTCAATCTTTTTATTAGTTTCATAAAAATATATTCATACTTTGATAATAAATGTAATTTGAACTCCAAATTCACATAGACCATCGAACACTACAGTACAGGCCCTTTGGCCCACGAAGTTGTGCCAACCTTTTGACCTGCTCTAAGATCAATCTAATCCTTCCTGCCTACACAGTCCTTTACTTATTTTTCTATCATCAATCTGCCATTTCTGCTCTCATTGCTTGTTTGAAAGTCTTCTCATTCACAAGACTATCTGGACTCTGGTTCTGAATGTGAAGAAGGTAATAGATCCATAAGGGCTTCTAAAGCTGAACATTAATTCCATTAGCATCAGCTTTTCAAAAGAGTAACCCCTGATATACTTTGTACTTCATACTTTATTGTCGCCAAACAATTGATACTAGAGTGTACAATCATCACAGCTATATTCACAGAAAGAATATTCCATTTATCTTCATTTTACGAAGTGTAGATAAAGTAACATTTTTTGTGCCTTAACAGAAGTTTATTGGTATGTAAGTGAAAGCTGCTGGGGGTTTGACATATATTGATCAAAATAAACACCCATTTATTCCTCTCAGCAAGTTATATTAATTTAATATTGCTGCCCTTTCAAAGCACAGTTGGCAGAAATGAATGTCAAAGCAGTGAATGCTGATACAAAGTATTGTGCAGTGTTATTCAATTCCCTTGTGTATTTGGGAATGAAAGGATTTCAACCATATGACCAGTCTATCGTTGAGCTGACACAATCAGAGGAACAATCATTTTTATTGCAAAGCTGCACAAATACTTAATAGTAGTTCAAAATCTTCACAAATGTTCTAAAAATAGCAATGAATGCACAGAAAAGGTCTATTGTTGAAATCCTAAAACAGCTTGGTAAATGTTTAATATAAGACCATAAGATATAGGATCAGAATTAGGCCATTTGGCCCATTGAGTCTGCTCTGCTATTTCATCATGGCTGATCCATTATCTCTCTCAGCCTCATTCTCCTGCCTTCTCCCTGTATCCCCTCATGCCCTGACTGATCAAGAACCTATCAACCTTTGCCTTAAATGTATGTAAAGACTTGCCCTTCACAGCCGCCTGTGGCAACAAATTCCACACTCTGCCTAAAGAAATTCATCCTCATCTCTTTTCTAAAAGGATGCCCATGTATTCTGAGACTGCATCCCCTGGTCTTAGGCTCTCCCACCATAGGAAACATTCTTTCCACATACATTCTATTGAGGCCTTTCAAAATTCAATAGATTTCAATTAGGTCATCACTCATTCTTCTGAATCAAATGCTCCTCATTGGACAAGCCATTCAATTCTGACTTGTTAACTCATTTTAGTTTGTATGTGGGGCCTGCAAGATCTTTGTCCAGAAATATCAGCTTAGTATACTAAAGCACAGGTTCAAAGTTTATCTCGAGCAAATAAGTCATCTCTAGGTCAGCCCTGTAGCCTTTCACCATTCAAGGACATGAGGCAGATTCCTCCTCAGTGCAGAGAAGAGGTAGAGAAATACTTTAAAGATATGAACAAAGCATAAACAATTTCCTGTGATAAGAACAAGAATATTTGACCTACCTACAGGAAAAATGTAAATAAGGTTGAAAGACTACAGAGAAAATTTACAAGAATGTTGCCTAGTCAGTGTGTTAATGTGTGTACATAATAAAGATCTTCAATTCCCAGTATGCAATGCAGGGGGTGACCCAGAACTGATGTTGGTGAAAAGGGTACACACATGCTCTTGGCAGGCTGAAGGCCCCGAGTAAATTGTGGTCAAGCTGAAGCCATTATGTAAGTTTGTATATGAAATAGTTAAACACAAGGAATTCTGCAGATGCTGGAAATTCAAGCAACACACATCAAATTTGCAGGTGAACGCAAATCTAGTCCTGACGAAGGGTCTCGGCCTGAAACGTCGACTGTACCTCTTCCTAGAGATGCTGCCTGGCCTGCTGTGTTCACCAGCAAATTTGATGTAAACATAGAAACATAGAAAATAGGTGCAGGAGTAGGCTATTCGGCCCTTCGAGCCTGCACCGCCATTTATTATGATCATGGCTGATCATCCAACTCAGAACCCCGCCCCAGCCTTCCCTCCATACCCCCTGATCCCCGTAGCCACAAGGGCCATATCTAACTCCCTCTTAAATATAGCCAATGAACTGGCCTCAACTGTTTCCTGTGGCAGAGAATTCCACAGATTTACCACTCTCTGTGTGAAGAAGTTTTTCCTAATCTCGGTCCTAAAAGGCTTCCCCTCTATCCTCAAACTGTGACCCCTCGTTCTGGACTTCCCCAACATCGGGAACAATCTTCCTGCATCTAGCCTGTCCAATCCCTTTAGGATCTTATACGTTTCAATCAGATCCCCCCTCAATCTTCTAAATTCCAATGAGTACAAGCCCAGTTCATCCAGTCTTTCTTCATATGAAAGTCCTGCCATCCCAGGAATCAATCTGGTGAACCTTCTTTGTACTCCCTCTATGGCAAGGATGTCTTTCCTCAGATTAGGGGACCAAAACTGCACACAATACTCCAGGTGTGGTCTCACCAAGGCCTTGTACAACTGCAGTAGTACCTCCCTGCTCCTGTACTCGAATCCTCTCGCTATAAATGCCAGCATACCATTCGCCTTTTTCACCGCCTGCCGTACCTGCATGCCCACTTTCAATGACTGGTGTATAATGACACCCAGGTCTCGTTGCACCTCCCCTTTTCCTAATTGGCCACCATTCAGATAATAATCTGTTTTCCTATTTTTGCCACCAAAGTGGATAACTTCACATTTATCCACATTAAATTGCATCTGCCATGAATTTGCCCACTCACCCAACCTATCCAAGTCACCCTGCATCCTCTTAGCATCCTCCTCACAGCTAACACTGCCCCCCAGCTTCATGTCATCCGCAAACTTGGAGATGCTGCATTTAATTCCCTCATCCAAGTCATTAATATATATTGTAAACAACTGGGGTCCCAGCACTGAGCCTTGTGGTACCCCACTAGTCACCGCCTGCCATTCTGAAAAGGTCCCGTTTATTCCCACTCTTTGCTTCCTGTCTGCTAACCAACTCTCCACCCACACCGATACCTTACCCCCAATACTGTGTGCTTTAAGTTTGCACACTAATCTCCTGTGTGGGACCTTGTCAAAAGCCTTCTGAAAATCCAAATATACCACATCCACTGGTTCTCCCCTATCCACTCTACTAGTTACATCCTCAAAAAATTCTATGAGATTCGTCAGACATGATTTTCCTTTCACAAATCCATGCTGACTCTGTCCGATCATTTCACCGCTTTCCAAATGTGCTGTTATCACATCCTTGATAACTGACTCCAGCAGTTTCCCCACCACCGACGTTAGGCTAACCGGTCTATAATTCCCCGGTTTCTCTCACCCTCCTTTCTTAAAAAGTGGAGTTACATTAGCCACCCTCCAATCCTCAGGAACTAGTCCAGAAACTAACGAGTTTTGAAAAATTATCACTAATGCATCCACTATTTCTTGGGCTACTTCCTTAAGCACCCTGGGATGCAGACCATCTGGCCCTGGGGATTTATCTGCCTTCAATCCCTTCAACTTACCTAACACCACTTCCCTACTAACATGTATTTCGCTCAGTTCCTCCATCTCACTGAACCCTCTGTCCCCTACTATTTCTGGAAGATTATTTATGTCCTCCTTAGTGAAGACAGAACCAAAGTAATTATTCAATTGGTCTGCCACGTCCTTGCTCCCCATAATCAATTCACCTGTTTCTGTCTGCAGGGGACCTACATTTGTCTTTACCAGTCTTTTCCTTTTTACATATCTATAAAAGCTTTTACAGTCCGTTTTTATGTTTCCTGCTAGTTTTCTCTCATAATCTTTTTTCCCCTTCCTAATTAAGCCCTTTGTCCTCCTCTGCTGAACTCTGAATTTCTCCCAGTCCTCAGGCGAGCCACTTTCTCTAGCTAATTTGTATGCTTCTTCTTTGGAATTGATACTATCCCTAATTTCTCTTGTCAGCCACGGGTGCACTACCTTCCTTGATTTATTCTTTTGCCAAACTGGGATGAACAATTGTTGTAGTTCATCCATGCAACCTTTAAATGCTTGCCATTGCATATCCACCGTCAATCCTTTAAGTGTCATTTGCCAGTCTATCTTAGCTAATTCACGTCTCATACCTTCAAAGTTACCCCTCTTTAAGTTCAGAACCTTTGTTTCTGAATTAACTATGTCACTCTCCATCTTAATGAAGAATTCCACCATATTATGGTCACTCTTACCCAAGGGGCCTCTCACGACAAGATCGCTAATTAACCCTTCCTCATTGCTCAAAACCCAGTCCAGAATAGCCTGCTCTCTAGTTGGTTCCTCGACATGTTGGTTCAAAAAACCATCCCGCATACATTCCAAGAAATCCTCTTCCTCAGCACCTTTACCAATTTGGTTCACCCAATCTACATGTAGATTGAAGTCACCCATTATAACTGCTGTTCCTTTATTGCACACATTTCTAATTTCCTGTTTAATACCATCTCCGACCTCACTACTACTGTGTGTTGCATATAAAATAGTTCTAGCATCTTTACCTCCAGGAGTTTGTCTTTGCTGAAGAACAAACATAACACGATGTCAGAAGTCAGCGTGAGCTCTAAATACAAAGCATTAACTGAATACCGTGAGCAACTAAGGGATGCCAGGTTCCGATGGCGAGAAGCTGTCAGTAAGAGAGCACACTGTCTTGTAGTTCACCAAGAGATTCAGGAGACAGAAGCCGAAAAATTCTGTTATGGATAACCTAAGCCACCCGCATCTATGCAGTTACCGGCAACCTAGCTGATAATTGGAATCACTTCAAACAGCGATTCAATATATACTTAGCAGTGAGCAGAGCCATTGGGGGAGGAGGAAAAATCAAAAGCATCTATCTTCTACAAGTAATTTGGGAAGATGCATTGGCCATCTACAACAGCTTTCAAATTGACAAGACAAGCTTTAAATTGGACACTGTAATGACAAAATTTGAGGAGCTTGCCCTATGTAAAAACATTACGCTTGAAAGGTATGTAAGTTCTTCTCCTGTGACCAGAAACAAAGTGTCAGCTTTGACCAATACTTAGCAGAACTTTATACACTGAGTAAGTCCTGTGAGTTTGGAGATTTGAGAGATACACTCGTCAGAGACAAAATAGTTTGTGCAATTCCAGATAACGTTCTTAGAGAAAGACTACTCTGAGAAGAAAAAATGATGCTAGAAAAGGCCTTGGATATGTGTTGGGCAGCAGGAAGCACATGAGTATAAGCTACAAGAGATGCACAGAGCAGAAGCAGCGGTGTATGTTGTGACAATAGAGGGGAAGAGCACAAGATGTTTCACAAAGCAACTGCAAACCAATGAGGTAGGCCCTAAGAGCAAATGCAGCAGATGTGGAGGTACGCAATCCCAAAGATGCGTCCAGCTTGTGGAAAGTCCTGTAATAATCGTGGGAAGAAGAATCATTTTGCAAGGTGCTGCAAAGCTCAGGCTATCAACAGTAAAAAGCACATTGTCGCTGAGGAAACGGAGGCAGTTATTGTAGATTCTCTGCAGACTGCTGGTGCAGATAAAACAGAATGGATTGTCCCAGTGACTGTGAATGAGACAGTAGTTCCATTCAAGCTTGACACCAGAGCCAAAGTGAATCTGTTATCCATCGATGATTACAAGACTCTCAAAGTAAAGAGCAAAATTTACCCAGTGAAGTTCAAAGTGACAGGCTATACTGGAGAATACATTCCAGTAAAATGAGGCTGTATAGTGACCTTCAAGCACGAGGGGCAGCACCTAAAGGCATAGCTACTGGTTGTAGATAAGGGAGTTCGGATAATATTAGGTCTGACTGCATGCAAAAGGCTTAACCTGGTGGAAACAATTTTCTTTGTGGTTTCACAGACCAAAGGTGACAAGGCAGCATTCAATAAAGAGTACTTAGATGTCTCTGAGGGTCTCACTTGAGAAACCTGAAACATAATCCATATGAGCTCCAGAGGGGTTATGCAAGAGAAGCACAAGAACTTAACTTTCCATAGACATCCATACCAGTTACACCAGCACGACAGTCAGAATGCCAGTACTGAACAGAATGATCATGATGAAGAAGTTGCCAGTCTTGCTTCCATATCATGCACCTGTGGTTCAAAATCTGTCTCATTGACTTCCAGTTGAAGACTGAAAATCAAAAATATCTCCATGATCCTCTCTGAGTTTGAAGGGGAAAAGTAAAAAGGAAGATGTGGAGACCACAAAGACCCCAAGGTCAGAACAATAACACCAATTCAACACTAACCAACTGGAGGAGTTGCTATCTATGATATGTGCCAACTGAAAGAGCTCTGTGAATTGAGATAGGATCAGTTAGAGCTCATGCAAGGTCTCACAAATCAGATGGATGTAGTCCAGGCTCCACTATCAGGCATGTGGAGCAAACTATGGTCACCCAGCAAGGACAAAAACAGACACGAACAGATAAGATCTTGGCAGAAGGATGAGAAAGAAATGAACATGTAGATCAAAGCTCTCAAAAGAACACTGGTATAATGCAGCAAGTGAAAGCAAGATATCTGTGGAAACAAATAACGGTCCAAAAGGGATCATTAAGCCACCACAGAGACAGATTGAGAGTGGTTGAGTGAAAAGGAGACGGTATATGCTCATTACAATTGAAGCTGATGTAAATATTTGTGTTAGAAAGCATTATTATGTCTTGCGGGTCTTTGAAGACATACTACAGTGTTTGTTTTCTTTAAAGGGGGAAGATGTGTTATTATGTGTGTACATAATAAAGAACTTCAGTTCCCAGTGTGCAATGCAGCCGCTTAACCTGGAACAGGAGGTGATGTTGGTAAATGGGGCACACATACGCTCTTGGCGGGCTGAAGGTCCCGAATAAAATGTGATTGAGCTGAAGCCATTATGTAAATCTGTAAATAAAATAGTTCTAGTGTTTTTACCCACACTAGTTTGTCTTTTAGGAAAAGAACAAACATGACAGTCTGGCGGACCTGAATTATATGGAAGAATAGGTTAGGACTTTATTCCTTGGAACACAGAAGATTTAGGGGTAATTTGACAGGTGGATACAAAATGATGAGGGTTAGGGTTAGACAGGATAAATGCAAGTAGGCTTTTTCCACTGAGGTTGAGTAGGGTTCCAACTAGAGGTCATGGGTTAAGGGCGAAAGGTGAAAAGTTTAAGAGAACGTGAGGAGAAGCTTCTTCACTCAGAGGGTCTCGGGAGTGTGGAATGAACAGCCAACGTATCTGGTGCATGGATGTGTTCAACCTTTAACAGAAGTTTGTATGTACATGGATGGTAGATGTATGAAGGGCTGTGATCCCGATGCATGTCGATTGGAATAGGCAGCTTAAATGGCTCAGCACAGTCTAGATGGGCCAAATGGCCTGTTTCTGTGCTGTACTTTTCTACGACTCTGATATCAGAATTCTGATGGAATCAGAATTCCATCATTACTTGTAAAAACATAACTGTATTAACTGAGAAAATAATTAGCATTTCTATTCATGTTGTGGTATCCCTGGCTGTCATCAGTATTCATAACTGATTATCAGCAGCTGCAATCTACATTTCAAATTGGTTAGTTAATAGCAAGTCCTTCAAATGGCGTGTGGATACTTCCTCCAACATCCCAATTTTTCTCATGAAGGTGTGTCAGTTTGAATTTTCCCATTGAAGGAAGGAAATAAATGTGATACACTTAGAAATACCAAGTTTCACCTAGCACACATACCAATGTCACAGAGCATGGTGCAAAATCCTTAGGGATATACATATATATATAATAGTAATATAATAATATAGTAATTTTACATATTGCACTATACTGCTGCTGCAGAGAAAAACTATAACATATGTGAATAATGATAAATCTAATTCTGATATGGGTATCTATTGTGGACTGAGAGTGGGAAGCGGGCAAGGAGAGGGGAATCATTGTTGGGAAAGGGGAGGGAAGAGGAAGAACCTGAGAGAAATTCTGTGATGATCAATAAACCAATTGTTAGGGATCAAATCACCTTGCCGGGTTTCTCAGGGCTGGGTGCGTCTGTACCTGCACCACTGCCTCCACCCCAGCACTCCTTCTCTGCCACCTGTCCCACACCCCTCCCATGGTGCTTCGCGCTCACCGTTCCCAACATCCTCCGCTCCCGCCAGATTTAGTAACTTGCTCTCTGCTTCACATTGACAATTACAGTACTGTGCAAAGGTCTTAGGCATCCTAGCTAGGTATAAGCGGTTAAGACTTATGCACAGTGCTGTATCAGCCTGCCTTGCTTTCAATACTGCTTTGTTTCCTGCCACCTTGAGAATGGGCAGGAGGCCAAAAGCTAGTTTGATCCTGCTTAATTGTTCATATGCCACAATTTCCAGGGTGCTTTGCGGAGTGAACAACATCTGTCATTCTGGAGTAACATTATAAATCACTGACTATACATTTTGTAAGGATACTGTTGTTCAGCTTTCTCAACAACCATGACAAGTTAGACACTAAAGGAGACCTGTAATTGGCAAGACTGAAATCCGGAGGTAGCGTTCAGCAGGTTTGGTTGTAGTACCTGCAATCCCTTCAATTGAAATTGTTCAGAAAGTTCCTATTTTCCACCTGCTGTAGTCCATCATAACTGAAATATAGTTCACTCCCAGGGACAATAAAGGATGTTCATGTGCTCTGGACACAGATTATAAAGTTGGGATAAGTTGTTCTCTGATCTTGGCAATCCATTTGCAAACGTTTCATCACTGTATGAGGAGACATCATTGATGCGCTGTTCCTTAGGATGATGTCTCCTTGTAAGGTGATGAAACATTTAGAAAAAGATTGCCTGGGTTGGGGAACAATTCAACCCAACCGTCAATCACCCGAGCTACACATTTTCTGAGTAATTTCCAATAGATTATAAGGCTCTGAAACATCCGAGCACTGTGCTAGAGATCTGCGCACCAGAGCCTTCTATCTCATTCCATTCAAGCTACTTCAGTTCTCGCACTAGATTTTCTCCACCAATGGAAATATTGCCCCATAGTATCAATATCATATCCACAACAGTAGATCAGACCCTATCAATTTGTTAATTATAGTCCTTTTGGTCTCCTTGTAATCATAAAAACATGTCAACAGGTACTAATCTATTTCCTTTCTGGATGCTATGATTGAATCTGGCTTCACTACTAACTCCACCACTTTCAGACCCCAGCCTTTGCAGTGTAAAAACAATTTCCCTCAAATCACTTTCATTTGTACATCATCGTTCTGCTTCCTCTCTTTATTTACTTTTCCACCATAAGGAATAGTTTCTTTTTAGTAATGAGGTTCAGACCTATCATGTTTCTAAATTTTACTTTTAAACCCCTTCTGAGTCTTCTTTGCTCAAAGGACAACAATACCGAGAATAACAATATATATTCTGAGTCTATATGTTGAAATAAAGTTCCTCATCACTGAAATCCTTTTAATAAATTTCTTCTTTACCTTCATCTTTACCTTTCTGAAAACATGGTACTCAGAAACAGACAAAGTATTCCTGTGGTGTTAATGCCACTTTGTTTCATAACTTGCTTGCTCTTGTACTCTAGGTTTTTATTTACTGAGGAAATGGCATGCATTTTTGAACTGTTTTGTCATCCTGCTCTCAACACACTCTGATACTTTGGTTATGTCACTGATGTTATTCCCCCTGCCAGAGGATTAGGATAAGTTTGCTGATGATTCTATTGCCAATGATTCCTCATGTCAGAAACAACTTCCATTAAGGAAACAGCAAATGACGTTCCACAGCAGGATAGAGGGACATTTGCACTGACAAGCAAAAGGTGACCTCTGATCTTGCCACCTCATTGAATCTGCCATCAGCTAGTGTTTCACCATTTATAACAGCAAGATCAGCCATATCAACAATGTGGTTACAGGAGACTAAAACAATCCTGATACCTTGCAAAGTGTAGATCCAGGCAAGAGAGTGGATGGATGGGAGAATAACAATTAACTCCAGATCGTTCAGGACATCAGGGAAGCAGTAGGCATCAATCCTGGGAGCTTATTTGTAGTTGCAAGCTTACTTCAAACAAATTATGACCATGTAGTGAGTGCTTTTGTTTCCTTTGCTCCAAACATATTTGGCACTTTTCTTAATGAAGCCAGTTTAGCTCAAAACAACTTTCTTTTGGAAGTTCTACCAGATTATACTAACAAATTAGTGTGAATAATACATGCCAGTTCTTTTCTTAGCACATGGGGAATAATGAAATCAATTTTCAGATATCAAAACAGGTTAATGTAACACATTCCTCCCATTTGACAGTGAACAGTAAGTTAAGGCATTTTATTGTATTGATAAGCTAAACATATATTTAAAAAAAGGGTGGCCTATTTGTGTAGTGGTGAGCACAATACTTTACAGTACCAGCAACCCGGATTCAGGTCCCGCTGCCTGTAAAAAATCTGTGTGACCTTGTGGGTTTCCTCCACATGCTTCGGTTTCCTCCCACAGTCCAAAAACACTCTGGTTGGTAGAATAATTGGACATTGAAAATTGCCCTGTGTTTAGGTTAGGGTTAAATTGGGGGACTGCAGGCCAGAAGGGCCTGTTCAGCACTGTATGTCAATAAATAAATAAATAAGAATCACTGAAAGACTTACATTTTGTTGCTTGTTTGGATTTCTGATTCAGATAAAAATTGCATCAACCATGACTTACCTCATCAGACCCTGATCCAAAAATGAGAAGGTCAAATGGTATAGCCGCAACCATATCAATAAGGAACCAGCCTTTGAAATAGTGAATCGCAATTTTTGCTGGATGACTAACCACCTCTTCATTTTGATTTACGTAAGTTGTTCTGAAGTTTATTAGAATGTCAATAATGAACATAATATCCACGATTAAATCCACAACATTCAGTGGGCTGCAGGAGTATCCACACTCTCTTCTCTTCTGCTCCTCCCTGTCATTTAGTAGAAAGGCTGCGGAGTAGGGGGTGAAGATTGCTGTGTAGATGACCAGGAGTAGGATTAGCCAGTCCCAAACAGCCTTGAAAGGACTATAGTGCAGGATAGTGAGTTTATGAATGCGGGGTGTCTGAAGCTTGTACTCTGGAAGAACATCAGCTCCAAGAGAAAGAACCTGCAGTATGTAGAAATAGACAGAAATTACCATGCAGTAATACTATTTTTTCATAATTTTCAGCCATGGGCCAACACGTACTGTTCTTTTATTTATTGCTATTGTCAAATTGATCATTGAATGATAATAATTGAAAAAAATGATTAGAGTAAAATTGAAATGAGATGATTGGATTCTCAATTTCCTTACTTGAAGAGCCCAGTCAGTTTGGATTGGCAACAGCTTCTCCTCCACAACCTTCAGCGCAGGTACACCACAGGGCTGTGTGCTTCGCCCCCTGCTCTCCTCACTTTACATTTATGACTGTGAGGCTAAGCACAGCTCCAATGCCATATTTAAGTTTGCTGACAACACTACTGTCATAGGCCAAATCAAAGGTGGTGACAAGCCAGAATATAGGAGGGAGACTGGAAATCTGGCTGAGGGGTGCCACAACAATAACAACTACTTACTTAATGTTAGCAAGATTAAAGAGCTAGTTATTGACTTCAGGAGGAGGAAACCAGATGTCTATGAGCCAGTTCTCAACAGAGGATCAGAGGTGAAGAGGGTCAGCAACTTAAAATTCCTCAGTGTTACTATTTCAGAGGGGCAGCATGTAAACGCGATTACAAAGAAAGCATGGCAGTACCTCTACTTCCTTAGAGGTTCGTGAAGATTCGGCATGACAACTAAAACTTTGACTAACTGCGACAGATATGTGGTTGAGAGCATACTGACTGGTTGCATTGCGGCCTGGTATGGAAACATCAATGCCCCTGAATGTAAAATCCTACAAAAAGTAGTGGGTGCGGCTCAGTCCATCATGGGTAAAGCCCTCCCCATCCTTGAGCACATCCACACAAAGTGCTGGAGCAGGAAAGCAGCATCAGTCATCAATGATCCCATCAGCCGGGCCAGGCTCTTTTCGCTGCCGCCATTAGGAAGGTGGTACAGGAGCCTCATCATCACACCACTCAGGCTCAGGAACAGCTATTACCCCTCAGCCATCTAGCTCTTGAACCAGTAGGGATAACTTCACTCACCCCATCATTGAACCTATGGACTCACTTTGAAGAACTCATCTCATGTTCTCGATATTTATTACTTGTTCATTTTTTATTCTCTTTTCTATTTTCACAGCTTGTTGTCTTTTGCACACCGGATGTTTGCCTTCTTGTTGGGTGCGGTTTTTCACTGTGTTTATCGGACTTACTGAGTATGCCCACAAGAAAATAAATCCCAGGGTAGCATATAATAAAAATATGAACTTAGATAATAAATTACTATGAACCTTGAAGAAAAAATATAACACTCTTTTCCTTTGAAACAAAAAGGATCTAAATAAGATCTTTAACATTGTGTTTTTTTAAAACTTAGACAAAGTGTTCATTTGTGGAGTAAAAATAGAAGCTATCTTGAAAAACAGATACACCCCAAAAATCCCATATGGAACTCTGAAGAAATTTCTGTAGCCAAGGAGTGGTGAGAATATGGAACTTGAAATCACAAGGACTGGTTGAAACAAGCAATTCAGATGCATGTATAATTAAGCTGGACAAATACATAAGCAATGGATTTAGAATCAAATGAAAAGACATGTAGGCGATAGGCGCTGCCAAATGGCATGTTTTGCTGCAATATACCTCATCTAATTCAACTCTGACCAGGTAATATTTGGTGACATATAATTACAATCTCACCATTATCATTACGTTCTGTCTGGTGTGATGCAGTTGATCTTGGTCTTTCCATGACCCTGACTGTCCTTGGCAAATTTTTCTACAGAAGTGGTTTGCCGTTACCTTCTTCTGGACAATATCCCTACAAGACAGGTGACCTTAGCCATCGTCAATACTCTTGTCTGGTGTCAGTGGTCTCATAACTAGGACTTTGTTATGCACCAGCTGCTCATATGACCATGCACCACCTGCTCCCGCGACTTCACATAACCCTTGCACCTATACTCCTCCGTTACAATGAACAGAGACTCCATATGTCTCAGGCTGTTTGAGTGAATGCCTCAGCACCAGTGTTGGAGTGTTGCTTCAATTTTATGCTCCTAACTCTGGCACTGAACTGCATAGACCAAAATTAGTGAGAACAGTGGATAACATTTTTGGGATTTCTGTGCTTGTGCAGTTAAAGGTTATTGTTCGTTATTTTGGGGAAAAAAATCTCAAAGTTTATGCATGGATATGGCAGCATTTCCCCATAAAATTGGGCTACCAGACCTTTTAAACATCACTTTTGGAACAAGTGATCAATAATACCATTTTCCTCTGGGTGGCAGTGTAGCCACTTTAATAGTGGAGGCTTTAAAAAAATGCCAGGCTGTACACAATGTCACCCAGATTTCATGTAAATACCTGATGTTATATATTTCTGTAGATTATAAATACATACACTCATGTCCTATGTTGTTGGTATTAACTTCCTGTCTGTTCTTTTCCATCATTTTACTTTGGCTACATAATCATGTTTACCATACTGTACTTCATTCTTCCTCTCCTTTAGAAATTGCTCACACACTTTCCTTCAGGATGATATTTCTCTACCTCCCTTTTACAGTTAAAGCTACACAGTGGTTCTGAACCTACCCACCCTCTTGACTATATTCTCATAATGGGTGACAGTATGAAAATACAGCTTACAGCTCCAGTTTTGAGTTGCATCTGATTCTTCACCATATGTGCTTTCCCAATCTCTGAAATCCTACTCTGTGTGAGTTTTACTCACCTTCCGCCTTGTCAACCGTTCCCATTCCCTCATTTCACTGTGCAGAGGATGGTGTGTGGAGGGAGTGGTGCGGAGGGAGTCGTGTGGAGGGAGTGGTGCGGAGGGAGTGGTGCGGAGGGAATGGTGCGGAGGGAGTCGTGTGGAGGGAGTCGTGCGGAGGGAGTGGTGTGGAGGGAGTGGTGCGGAGGGAGTGGTGCGGAGGGAGTGGTGCGGAGGGAGTGGTGTGGAGGGAGTGGTGCGGAGGGAGTGGTGCGGAGGGAGTGGTGTGGAGGGAGTGGTGTGGAGGGAGTCGTACGGAGGGAGCCGTGCGGAGGGAGTCGTGTGGAGGGGGTGGTGCGGAGGGAGTGGTGTGGAGGGAGTCGTACGGAGGGAGTCGTACGGAGGGAGTGGTGTGGAGGGAGTCATGCGGAGGGAGTTGTGCGGAGGGAGTGGTGTGGAGGGAGTGGGCAGTTGCTAGAAATTTCTTAACCTTTACATCTTCAATGTTTTTATACCTCTAATGCTGTTCTTTTGGATTGGACCTGGTAGCATTGCATGCAACCCCATCCCACTCCATCTAAATCAAGGATTCCCAACCTTTTTAATGCCGTAGACTAATGCCGTTAAGCAAGGGGCCCATGGACCCCAGGCTGGGAACCCCTGCTCTAAACCCCTCCACCCAGCCCACCACACCCAACCCCATCTCAAGCCAGTCTCTTCATTCATTCCACATCTCTCTATCTTACTCACTATTCCCAATCCCATTACATCTTAGTGAGCCCAAACCCAACCCTACTTCAACCAAACTCTGCAGACTCCGCTCCACAGCTTCTACTCGGCTTCGCTCTATCTGACTACACCCAGTGTTGCTACACCCCACCCTATTGCACTGACATACACCCGACTTGCTGATTAGGTGATGGAGACTGGAAAGACAAACTGTCTGTCTGCCCTCCTGTCTGCAGGTGCCCTTGGGATCCCAAAAACGAGGGTTGGATCCTTGACCCACATGGCATCAGGCAAGAGCCTTCTGCCATCATTCTGAACTGACTGCCTCTTTTGGGTTCATCTGAAGCTGGGCATACATCTTTACAGTCCACCCAATTTTGGGATAGAAACTTTGCACCATCTCAATGCTAGGATTGGGTACTTTAGGGCAACCTAATGGAAGTCCTTGTGGGCACGTGACCAAGTGGTTAAGGCATTGGACTAGCCATCTGAAGGTTGTGAGTTCGAGCCCCAGCCGAGGGAACGTGTTGTGTCCTTGAGCAAGGCACTTAATCACACATTGCTCTGCGACGACACTGGTGCCAAGCTGTATGGGTCCTAATGCCCTTCCCTTGGACAACATCAGTGTCGTGGAGAGGGGAGACTTGCAGCGTGGGCAACTGCTGGTCTTCCATACAACCTTGGCCAGGCCTGTGTCCTGGAGAGTAAAGACTTTCCAGGCGCAGATCCATGGTCTCGCAAGACTAACGGATGCCTTTACGCTAATGGAAGTCCTGGGACTTTGAGGCTCACCTATGCCTGGCATGGTTCATCAGCACCCTTCTGTTGCTAGGATTTGGTCTCAGGACCCACCTGAAATTGTCAACATGATGCCAATTATGACTAAGGATACAAGGACAATGAAGGTCCACAGCAAGGATAAAATGGTTATGACAACATGAACTAGACAGCGTCTAGGACCTGGAAGCAGTGATCAAATTGGATCTGGTGCTATGCTCCTGGTCCAGGTAAGTAGGAATGTGAGCAAAGATGAGAATGCAAAGATGCTCTAGAGAAGCAAATGAATGGACGACAACAACAAGGCAGATGAGCACAGTGCAGAAGTATGTGAGCTAATAGACTTTGGTAGAAATTTTAAAAGGCTGAGTTTTTTTAAATGTTCAGAGTTTGGGGAAAGTTAATGTTTGAAGGGATAAGTATATCCTTGTATATAAGCTACTGCAAGCTAACATTCAGACATAGCAGGCAATTAGAAAGCCAAATATTATGTTGGTCTACAATATGTGAGGATTTCAACAGAGGAGTAAAAGTATCTAAATTATATTAATGACTTGGATGAGGGAACTAAATGCAGCATCTCCAAGTTTGCGGATGACACGAAGCTGGGCGGCAGTGTTAGCTGTGAGGAGGATGCTAAGAGGATGCAGGGTGACTTGGATAGGTTGGGTGAGTGGGCAAATTCATGGCAGATGCAATTTAATGTGGATAAATGTGAAGTTATCCGCTTTGGTGGCAAAAATAGGAAAACAGATTATTATCTGAATGGTGCCCGATTAGGAAAAGGGGAGGTGCAACGAGACCTGGGTGTCATTATACACCAGTCATTGAAAGTGGGCATGCAGGTACAGCAGGCGGTGAAAAAGGCGAATGGTATGCTGGCATTTATAGCAAGAGGATTCGAGTACAGGAGCAGGGAGGTACTACTGCAGTTGTACAAGGCCTTGGTGAGACCACACCTGGAGTATTGTGTGCAGTTTTGATCCCCTAATCTGAGGAAAGACATCCTTGCCATAGAGGGAGTACAAAGAAGGTTCACCAGATTGATTCCTGGGATGGCAGGACTTTCATATGAAGAAAGACTGGATGAACTAGGTTTGTACTCGTTGGCATTTAGAAGATTGAGGGGGGATCTGATTGAAACGTATAAAATCCCAAAGGGATTGGACAGGCTTGATGCGGGAAGATTGTTCCCGATGTTGGGGAAGTCCAGAACGAGGGGTCACAGTTTGAGGATAAAGGTGAAGCCTTTTAGGACTGAGATTAGGAAAAACTTCTTCACACAGAGAGTGGTGAATCTGTGGAATTCTCTGCCACAGGAAACAGTTGAGTCCAGTTCATTGGCTATATTTAAGAGCGAGTTAGATATGGCCCTTGTGGCTACAGGGATCAGGGGGTATGGAGGGAAGGCTGGTGCAGGGTTCTGAGTTGGATGATCAGCCATGATCATAATAAATGGCGGTGCAGGCTCGAAGGGCCGAATGGCCTACTCCTGCACCTATTTTCTATGTTTTCTATGTATATATGGCCAAGGCAAGACCACAAAGTGTGCAATTCTAATCCCCTTCTTAGGATAAACTTGCTTTTGAGGGGATGCAACTAATATTCACCAGAATGATTCCTGGGAAGGTAGAACTGATATACAAGGAGAAATGGAGTAGAGTAATTCCCTGGTTAAGATTTCTACTGCCATGCTGTAGAAATTTCATTCTGGCAGTTTCTGCAAAAGCAGTGTATCCTGCTGGTAAAATGCTTTGGTTTTGGCCAGAGTTGGGAAGCCCCGTTGCTCAGCTTAGGAACATTCTATCAGCCAATCAGGAGAAAGTTCTAGAGAGTGGAATAGAGAGAGATTTGTGGTGGACAGAACTCTCGTTCGGTTCTCCTTTTTTGGCGGGAGCTGTGGAGAGGACAGGGGGTAAGATGCCACAGAATGCCATTGGAAGGAGAGTCCCCGTTGCACGAAGTGCTTTGTGCAGATGAATAGCTCCAAGGAGGAAGGGCCAGTACTCCCGAGAGAACACCTGTTTGTTCAAGATGGATATCAAGTGAAGTTTGGACTGTAGTGGATGCTCTCATGCAGGCCATGGGTCCAGCGCCATGAGTAACGGTTATACCCAGCTTTTGGACAATACGAGCCCCAACAATATGGACAATATGGGCCCTTCTATTTTTTTCTTTTCTTTCTCTTGATAACTGTTTGATAAAGCTGAAATTTGTAAATATACTTTGTTCATAATTTTCTGCTGTGTATGATCTGTTATTTCTTGCTGACAGACGAACGTGTATGGGCTGTATCGACACAGCATTCACCCAAAGCAAGGTTTCTTTAATCAGAACATCATGATGCACCTGTTCGGTTGAACCCCAAATTGTCCCAACCCTGGGCGCACATTGCTTATGAAAAGTGGCCTTCTCACTGCTGAGTCACGTAGCTGTTAGTAGAGGTAGCTAAAGAGCCAAGTTTACATACGAGATCAGTGAGGGGGTTACAGTAGGATAGGCCATCTTTCATTAAACTTTACAACAATGAAAAATGACTTCACTGAAATTCATCAAGGATGTGACAGGGTGGATGCACAGAGGAGTTAATCACTGTCTCAAAATAAAGAGTGAGCCATTTAGAACTGAAATGAGAAGTGTCTTCACTGAGACTTTGAGGAAACGTTGGAATATTCTAATCCTGTGGAAGTTCATGCAAAACTGAGTTCAACAGATTACTGGATATTAAAGAAATCAAAACAGCTGGAGATACCAGGAAAACGGTGTTTAGAATAAATGGGCCATGTCGATTAGTGAAATAGACACCAATTGACCTTTTTTCTTATGTTGTCATGTCTAGGTCCAGGTGTGCATCAAACTCTAGAATCGAAGTACGAGATTATTGGATGCGATTTGTCACCATGAATCACCTGGATATAGGTCCATCAATGTATATAACATTTAGCTAATAGTATTCTTGAGTGGTAGGGGTGAAGATACGTCTCTACCAAGGGAGGTGTAAGGTAGGTGCTCCTTCCCTCCTCTAGCCTGCGAGTCACCTTTGGGCAAGGTGTAGCACCTGCTTAGCCCTTGATCAGAATCAGGTGAAGCGATGGGAGCAGATGGTGGATGATCATATCAGCAGCAGCTGGTGCATATCACAAATTCTGGTTATGTGACCACTGACGCCAGGCAGATAATCTCTAAAGAGTATTAATAATGGCTGGGGTCACACATCTCGTAAAGACACTATCCATAAGAAGGCAATAGCAAACTACTTCTAAAGAAAAATTTGTCAAGAACAGTCATGGTCATGGAAAGACCATGATCACCCACATTATACGACATGCACATAATGACAATAATGATTCTTAGGCATTGATTGCTCCTGAATGCAGGACTGCAGGACATAGGTCTGCAAATGGTTATCACTGTATATACAGTATCAATGTACACAGGTCTGGCTTAGTTTAATACAGATGTCTCAGTGGCATTAACTGTAATTCCAAATAACTTTCTTTTAAAGAACTGGTCCTGGCTAAATGATTCTTTGAGTTATGAAGACCGCTTATCAACTCCTCCCTAGCTTCAACTCTTTTTAGTAACAGGCTAGTGTGCACAAATTTCAGTGATTTGCTTGTTAAGCTGATGCTGTAAAGGTTATTGGCTTTTGAGGAGAGGTAGGGAGGAAATGGGTTGATTTTCCTGACATAGTAGGAATGGGAAATGCTTGTGCCTCGCTAAGATGGAGCAAACAACTGACCTAATTAAAACACTTTTATTATACTTATTTTTTTCTAAATGGTATGGGTTTTTTCCTTTTGAGTTTCAAACTCAGTGTAATAGCATACGTTTTGAAAACTGCAGTGCTTTCAAAGAGTGGCCAGATTTCAGGAACAGGAAATTGGTATATCTTATAATTTTTTCTTCCCCTTATGCTGATTAATTATCATTTTGTGTAACGTCCATGTTTACAGGCGATATTTTGGCCTACAGATGTTGTGCTGTTCTGGGAATCTTCTGTTTCATTTGGGCAGAACATAAGACCGTAAGACATAGGAGCAGAATTAGGCCAACACTCAGCCCATTGTGTCTGCTGCACCATTCCATCATGGCTGATTTACCACCCCTCTCAACCCCATTCTCCTGCCTTCTACCTTAGCCTTTGATACCCTGCCTAACCAACAACTATCAACTGCCACTTTAAATATACTCAATGACTTGGCCTCTGCAGCTGTCCCTGTCAATGAATTCCACAGATTCACCACCCTCTCGCCAAAGAAATTCCTTCTTAGAACATAAGAAATAGGAGCAGGAGTAGACCATCTGGCCCATCGAGCCTGCTCCGAGGTCATGGCTGATTTGACCGTGGACTCATCTCCACCTACCTGCCTTTTCCCCATAACCCTTATTATCCTACTATGCAAAACCTATCTAACCTTGTCTTATGTATATTCACTGAGGCAGCCTCCACTGCTTCATTGGACAGAGAATTCTATAGATTCACCACTCTTTGGGAAAAGCAGTTCCTCCTCATCTCCGTCCTAAATCAACTCCCTCAAATCTTGTGGCTATGTTCCTAGTTCCAGTCTCACCTATCAGTGGAAACAACTTTCCTGTCTCTATCTTATCTACCCCTTTCATAATTCTATATGTTTCTATAAGATCTCCTCTCATTCTTCTGAATTCCAGTGAGTACAGTCCCAGGTGATTCAATCTCTCCTCATAGTCTAACCCCCTCATCTCTGGAATCAACCTGGTGAACCTCCTCTGCACCACCTCCAAAGCCAGTATATCCTTCCTCAAATAAGGAGACCAGAACAGCACACAGTACTCCAGGTGTGGCCTATACAGTACTGGTACCCTATACAGTTGCAGCATATCCTCCCTGCTCTTCAAATCAATGTTCCACTTGGCTTCTTGAGAGCCTGCTGCACCTGCAAACCAACCTTCTGCGATTCATGTCCATGCACTCCAAAGTCCTTCTGCACAGCAGCATTCTTATCTCTCTACTAAATAGATATCCCTCAGCAGGCAGCCACCAGAAGGTAACTGTGGCTATATCCTCTGGTCCTAGACTCATCCACTATTGGAAAGATCATCTCCATATTCATATGCGACAGGTTTCAAAGAGATTCCCTCTCATTGTTCCCATTTCCAATAAGTACAGGCCCAGAACCATTATTCCATCCTTTTTTGTTAAATAAAATGTTAAAACCCAAGAGAATAGCATTGTGAGAGATAAGCACCAGCATGGCAATAGTTACTATTATTTTAAGATCTAGTTATGTGTCTGAATGCATTAAGCAGTACAAGAGGCAAGCACAAAAAAAAACGAATGATAAGATTTAGTGACTTATACTGTTAATTCCTTTATAAGTTTCTTGGCATGCAATTTTCATGATAGACTTCCATGATTGAAATCCCAGTAGGTTATAGTCTCTGTCAACATTTTTCTGCCTGCTGCATTGTGCCTTGTAACATAGTCTCTGAAGGCACTTCTTTCTTTCAGCTTCCTATACTGTCTAAAACCCACATTGTCTTCTATGTATTCTTCTCAATCTTTAGAAACATGCCTGGTCCCTCCTTACCACCACTTTTTTATTTTATACTGTTGTTGGTCTTTTCAGCTGTACTACTATTCTCTGCCACAAACCTCAGCCTTTCACCTAGATTCTGTTAACTTTTAATAATTTCAAAGCAAAACAAGCAGGTTAAACACTGAGCAAAAACCATAACCAGCAGTTTTATATACACAAGAGATTCTTGAGATGCTGAAAACTTAGAGTAACACATTAAAAAGAACTCAGCAGGTCAGGCAACATCGATGGAAAGGAATAAACAGTTGATGCTTCAGCAGAAACCCTTCATCAGGACTGGAAAGGAAGGAGGAGGAAGCCAGAATAATAATGTGGGGGAGGAGGGGAAGGAGTGTTGTTTAAGTGAGAAGCTGGTAGGTGAAGCCAGGTAGCGGGGGTTGGGGGGGGTGAGTTGACGTAAGAAGCTGGGAGGTGATAGGTGGAAAAGGTAAAGGAATCTGATAGGACAGGAGCGTGGACCAGGGGAAAGGGAAGGAGGAGGAGCCCGAGGGTGAGGTGATAGGCAGGTCAGGAGTAGAGAGGAGGTAAGAGAGCAGCCAGAGAGGGGAGTGGAAGAAGGAGGTAAGGGTAGGGGGAAAAAGTTAGAGAAATTGATGCCCATGCCATCCCGTTCACTACAATGTTAGCTCCACAGTAAAAATTGTTGGACAAGGCTGACAACCAAAACTGTTAAATACCTATTGAGGAATTACTTGCTAGTTTGAATATTTTAAAAGAGAAATTAAATATATGGGGTAACAATGATAATCGGTGCATTAACATTATATTGTTATTGGATAAATATGATTTGTCCATCATGGAATTGCTTACACTTCTAACAAAAACATGAACATTATGAGGAACCTGAGGCTGAACTATTCAAATCCTTTACACACGGCTTGAAAGAAAATAAAATGTGAGTATACTATTTACTGATTGGGATGGCACTGTCACAGGAAGGCAGCATCCGTCGTCAGGGACCGCCGTCACCTAGGGCATGCTCTCTTCTCACTGCCGCCGTCAAGAACGTGGCACAGGAGCCTCAGGATTCACTCCACCAGGTTCAGGAATAGTTATTACCCCGCAGCCATCATGCTCCTGAACCAAAGGGGATAACTTCACTTGCCCATCACTGAACTGTTCCCACATCCTATTGACTCACTTTCAAGAAGTCTTTATCTCATGTTCTTGATAGTTTGCTTATTTGTTTATTATTATTATTTCTTTCTTTCTTTTTTACCTGCACAGCTTATTGTCTTCCAGCAACACACATCAAAGTTGCTGGTGAACGCAGCAGGCCAGGCAGCATCTCTAGGAGGAGGTACAGTCCACGTTTTGGGCCGAGACCCTTCGTCAGGACTAACTGAAAGAAGAGTTAGTAAGAGATTTGAAAGTTGGAGGGGGAGGGGGAGATCCAAAATGATAGGAGAAGACAGGAGGGGGAGGGATGGAGCCAAGAGCTGGACAGGTGATTGGCAAAAGGGATATGAGAGGATCATGGGACAGGAGGCCTAGGGAGAAGGAAAAGGGAGGGGGGAGAAAGCCCAGAGGAAGGGCAAGGGGTGTAGTGAGGGGGACAGAGGGAGAAAAAGGAGAGAGAGAAAAAGAATGTGTATATATATATATATATATATATATATATATATATATATATATATAAATAATGGATGGGATACGAGGGGGAGGTGAGGCATAGGTGGAAGTTAGAGAAGTCAATGTTCATGCCATCAGGTTGGAGGCTACCCAGACGGAATATAAGGTGTTGTTCCTCCAACCTGAGTGTGGTTTCATCTTTACAGTAGAGGAGGCTGTGGCTAGACATATCAGAATGGGAATGGGATGTGGTATTAAAATGTGTGGCCACTGGGAGATCCTGCTTTCTCTGGCGGACAAAGCGTAGGTGTTCAGCGAAACGCTCTCCCAATCTGCATCGGGTCTCACCAATATATAGAAGGTCACATCGGGAGCACAGGACGCAGTATATCACCCTTGCCAACTCAGAGGTGAAGTGAACATTGGTTGTTTGTCCATCCTGTTAGGTGTGGTCTTTCATTGATTCCGTTATGGTTCTTGGATTTACTGAATATGCCCACATGAAAATGAATCTCAGGATTGTATATGGTGACATACAGTATATGTACTTTGAACATTTGGTAGGGCAACATTGTTATTTTTATTTTGTGTTGTGAAGGAAAGCCAAAAAGAAGTTAAAAGTGTTTAGGAATGTTATTTGTGACAGTCCCATCAACAGTTGCTTAGAATTTCCTTGGCACTTACTGCAGCATTTCAACAGCATCTGCGGTTCAAGCTGCAGGACTCTATCTCAGCCGCAGCCTTCCCTTCATGCACAGCACCGGAGCACAGAGTGCGAAGGAAGTGAACTACGTTCAGACATTGACAGACAGTAGAAATGGGAGGAGGTCTGAAAATCAAAAATGGAGGATTATTGAGTGAGGGCCAGTTGCCGGGTGAAAGATGCTGTGATCATTAGTTGAGGAAAAAAGTGTTAGGCTGGAATCCTTTTCTTTTGCCTGGATGACTTCAGCTCCAATAAAATGGCCTGACTGTTTTGCACGCTCAGAATTCTCCACTGTGTACCACTTACAGGTTGCATTGCAATAACTCAGAAAGACTTCTTCAAGCGAATCTTCTTTAAATGTTTACCATGCAGATGGATGAAGACTGCAAATACATGGCAGTGCTACCACCCAGAGCAGGCGTGCCCACCCTGCGGCCCATGGACCCTTGTCCATGGCATTTAAAAGATCGGGAGTCACTAATCTGGAGGTTCTGATATTTTGCTGTGAAAATGGAGTCCCATTCTTTCATCATCGTTGGTCTAGGTCCTGTGATACCTCACCTAATAGCACTGTGGGAGCATGTATATCACAGGCATTGCACCTCCTCCTTCTAAAAGGCAATTAAAGTAGAGTATTCAGCGCTGATATTGCCAGTGGTAACCACATTAACTGGGAGGGAAATAATTAAAATAGTATCAGCAAAGAACCAAAATTAGAACAGACTTTTTGGTCAGGTAATTAAGGTGTATAAAGGAGTCTGGTGGAAAAAATCTCTTTTTTTAACTGCTTGCCTCCAGGTAATGACGTAAGCGATTGTGCTAATGCATTGTATGGCCTACTAATGCTTTATGCTGTGAAACAAGCAATTCAGTAGGTTAAACACCATCAAAATTTTTGTATATAATCTGGGATGTCTGAGACTTGTAACTGCTGATTTACCCTATGTTCATAGTAACCTGCCCTTGTAGAAAAGGAAGTTGGGGTTTATTATTAGCAGAAAGACCTAAACTCGCATGGACACTTTAATATCTCATTCCAAAAAGGGTGCTGGGTTCCTTTAGTTGTCAACTGCTTAGCTAACCAAAAAATGTTCCTGATTAACTTTAAAACAGAATGCAGGAATGGACATAATGACAATCAACTGATCTCTTTTTAGATCCTGCTGGACCAGTAATAAGACCGTAAGACCACAAGATATAGAAGCATAATTAGGTCATTTGGCCCAGCGAGTCTGCTCTGCCATTTCATCATGGCTAATCCAATTTTCCTCTCAGCTCCAATCTCTGGCCTTCTCCCTGTACCCCTTGATGCCCTGACCAATCAAGAATCTATCAACCTCTGCCTTAAATATATATATATAAAGACTTGGCCTCCACAGCTGTCTATGGCAAAGAATTCCACAGACTCACCACTCTCTGGCTAAAGAAATTCCTCCTCTTCTCTGTTCTAAAAGGACACCCCTCTATTCTGAGGCTGTGTCCTCTGATCTTAGACTCTCCCACCATAGGAAACATCCTCTTCACATTAATTCTATTGAGGCCTTTCACCATTTGATAAGTTTCAATGAGGTTACCCTTCATTCTTCTGATTTCCAGCTAGTATAGGCCCAGAGCCATCAAACACTCTTGAAGAAGAATAAGTAATCATTCTTCAATACAACACACAGTCATTGATCAGTGACTGAATAAAAGATGCAAATTTAACTCAAAGTAACAAATTATTTGATCTTAAAGAGACTTAAAAAGATTAAAGTTTAGTTTTATTTGTCACATGTACATTGAAACATAGAGTGGAATGTGTTGTTTGCATCAGATCAGCAAAGTTTGTCACGATGAGGCCACTCTCAGGTTGGAGGGGCAACACTTCATATTCTATCTAGGTAGCCGCCAACCTGATATATGAACATCAACTTCTTAAAAAAAAGGCAATTTTTTCTTCCCTCCCATTCCCTCTTCCTTAATTACCCACTCTTACCTCTTCTCTTCAGCTGGTTATTTTCCATCTGCTATAAACGAGTTACAGGTAGGAACTACATGTGATGTAGTCATTAAACTTGCCATAAAATCGAATGAGCTACTTAGACCACAAGACCATAAGACATTGGAGCAGAATTAGGCCATTCATCCCATCGAGTCTGCTCCACCATTCCATCATGGCTAATCCCGGATCCCATTCAATCCCATGCACCCACCTTCTCACCATGTCCTGACCAATCAGGAAACCATCAACTTCCGCCTTAAATATACCTATGGACTTGGCCTCCACTGCAGTCTGTGGCAGAGCATTCCACAGATTCACTACCCTCTGGCTAAAAAAATTCCTCCTTACCTCTGTTCTAAAAGGTCACATCTCAGTTTTGAGACTGTGCCCTCTAGTTCTGGATACCCCCACCATAGGAAACATCCTCTCCACATCCACTCTTTCTAGTCCTTTCAATATTCGGTAGTTTCAATGAGATCCCCCACATTCTTCTAAATTCCAGTGAGTACAGGCCCAAAGCTGCCAAATGCCCCTCATATGTTAACCCCTTAATTCCTGGAATCATCCTCATGAACCTCCTCTGGACTTTCTCCAATCACAACACATCCTTTCTGAGATGTGGGGCCCAAAACTGTTGACAATACTCCAAGTGTGGCCTGACAGTGTCTTATAAAGGCTCAGTGTTATCTCCTAGCTTCTATATTCTATTCCCCTTGAAATAAATGCCACCATTGCATTTGCCATCTTTACCACAGACTCAACCTGTAAATTAAACTTCTGGGAGTCTTGTTCGAGGACCCCTAAGTCCATTTGTACCTCTGATGTTTGAACCTTCTCCCCATTTAGATAATAGTCCGCTGTATTGTCGCTTGAACCAAAATGCATTATCATACATTTCCCAACACTGTATTCCATCTGCCACTTTTTTTGTCCATTCTTCCAATTTGTCGAAGTCCTGCTACAATTGCATTGCTTCCTCAGCACTACCTACCCCTTCACCTATCTTCGTATTGTACGCAAACTTTGCCACAAAGCCATCAATTCCATTATCCAAATCACTGACAAATAATGTGAAAAGCAGCGATCCCAGTACTGAACCATGAGGAACACCACTAGTCACTGGCAGAAAAGGCCCCTTTTATTCCCATTCACTGCCTCCGTCCTGTCAGCCATTCCACTAACCATCTTGTAACACCATAGAATATTATCTTGTTAAGCAGCACCTTATCAAATGCCTTCTGAAAATCTATGTAAATGAATTCCACTGCCTTTCATTTGTCCACTCTGCTTGTTACTTCCTCGAAGAACTCTAATAGATTTGTCAGGCAAGATTTCCCTTGACAGAAACCATGCTGACTTTGACTTTTTTATCATTAATCTTCAAGTATCCCGAAACCTCATCTTTAATAATAGACTCCAATATTTTCCCAACCACTGAGATTGGGCTGACTCGTCTGTCATTTCCTTTCTTTTGCCTTCCTCCCTTCTTAAAGAGTGGAGTGACATTTGCAGTCTTCTAGTCCTCCGGACCATGCCAAAATCAAATAATTCTTGAAACATCATGACCAATTAATCTGTTATCTCTTCAGCAACCCCTCTCAGGACTTTGAGCTGTAATCTATCTGGTGCAGGTGACTTATCCATCTTTTGACCTTTGAGTTTGTCTAGCAGTTTTTCCTTTGTAATAGCAATGGCACTCACTCCTGTTCCCTGACACTCACTGACCTCTGGCACAATGCTGGTGTCTTCAACAGTGAAAACAGATGCAACGTACCCATTAAGTTAATCTTCCATTCCTTTGTCCCCCATTAGTACCTCAGTAGCATCATTTTCGAATGGTCCAATATCAACTCTCACTTCCCTTTTACTCTTTATATAACATTACTTAGATTAATATTATGACAAAATATGATTGGAGCTTTGTGATGTTAATAGTTTGCCATGGAAGGGTATAGACCTTATTTGGAAATTGGTGAAGAATTTGTGTTGGTATCCTGGTTGGACTTGATTTGGAACCCTTTACTGATATATGCACATTTGAATTAATTCTGTCATTTTTCTTTATCAACAGTTATCACAGATATCTTAACTATCTCTAGAGTGTTATTACTACATTCTGAATTGCATCAAAGAATTCAAAATAAACAAACTTTCTTAGCTCCTCTTTCCCATATGGTAAACAATTTGCATGAAAGTCAAAGTAGAGTTTATTGCCATATGTGCAAATACATGTATGCATGGGTGTGATAAAAATTATTTGCAACATCACAGGCACATAGCAATAAAGACACAATATTTACAAAAATATGAATTATATTAATCATACAAGAAAGAACAAAATTTGAACAAAAATCATGTCCAGTGCAGTCAAAAGTGGTCATGACAAATACAAACCCCTGGGTCCCCATCTCCTCCTTTTTTTCCTATGGTCCATTCTCTTCTCCTATCAGATTCCTTCTTCTCCAGCCCTAGACCTTTCCTACCCACGTGGCTTCATCTATTACCTCTTTCTCCTCCCCCATCTTTTTATCCTGGCTTCTTCCCCCTTCCTTCTCAGTCCTGAAGAAGTGTCTCGTCCCAAAACGTTGACTGTTTATTCATTTCCATAGATGCTGCCTCACTTACTGAGTTCCTTCAGCATTTTGTGTGTGCTGCTTCGGATTTCCAGCAACTGCAGAATTTCTCATGTTTATGATAACTATTATTTCTGGTTATGAAAGGACAAATAACTTATTGAGATTATTCAAGTTGAGGTGACTTCTGATCACTGTTAGAAGTTTTTAGTCTCGGTGGAATGGCATTTATCATTCATGATATACTTTCGATTTGTAGTTGTCCTCAAATATTCTAATTGTCTAATGGTAAAAGGAGAGTAATAAAAGGTCAGATTGCGCTCAAAGCTAGCTGGTGCTTCTATAGACAAATATAGATAAGTTGCAGATAAGTTCAGTGCATTCCCAAATTCCATCCCCCGTCTCCCCCACCCCACCTTTACCTCTTGGTAGCCATATTGTAGTGTTATTGATGAAATGCCATGCAGGCACAGGCATATCAAGCAGGAAGTGCACTGAAGATCAGGCACTCATCTGACCATCTTCCTGTCACCATCTAGTCTAGTCTAGGGATGGAGTTAATGTTACGTACAGTACTATGCAAAAGTCTGAGGCACAAATATATAGCTAGGGTGCCGAAGGCTTTTACACAGTGCTGTAGTAATTTTATATATTGCACTGTACTGTTGCTGCTGCAAATGAAAATATATTTCATGACATATGCACAGTAAATGATGATAAGCCTGATTCTGATATGCGTCTATGTTGTTGACTGAGAGTGGAAAGGGAGCAGGAAGAGGGAAATATTGGTTGCGAAAAGGGGAAGGAAGAGGGGAGAGCAGGGAGTATCAGAGAGATACTTTGAAATGATCAATAAACCAGCTGCACCCACACCACTCCCCCACCCCTGGCACTTCTCTGCTACTCCAGTGGCACTCCACCCCCGACATTCCCAGACTTACAAACTCACTCTTTGCTCCACGTACTGGGCACAAGTCTAATGTAACCTATATGCCAAAGACTTTTGCACTGTGTTGTAGATGAGGGGCAGGATACATTATATAGCTACTCCCCACACCCCCCCATCTATATATCAACCATTGTTGATACATCAAACATGATCTTATTAAATTGAATAATTTTTAAATATTTTTCTTAAAACTTAAATAAATTTCCACAGTTTCTAAAGACCTTCTGAGAGCAGGAGCTATCAGAAGGTCATCATGCCACTGTGTGTAGGGCCTCAAGTGAACGCAAGGCATCAGAGTGCAGAGTTCAATTCCGGCATCATCTATAAGGAGTCTGAACGTCCTTCCCATGGAATGCATGGGGTTTCTCCAGATTCTGCAGTTTCCTCCCTCAGTCCAAAGACGAGCTGGTTAGTAGGTTAATTAGTCGTTAGGCTAGGGTTAAGTCAGTCGTAGCTGGACAGGGTGGCTCAAAGGGTCGGAAGGGCTTCTTCCATGCTGTATCTCTAAATAAGTTACAATAAATTAATAAACAAACTAATATAAATAAAAATTATACAAACACAAACAAGTAAGTACATATAAATAAATAAATAAATCTGAGTTTCCTCAATCTGCTTTTTAATCTTCTGAACTGGCAAGAACTTAACATGTTTGTTTAAATCTAACTGTCCGTGGACCATAATCACAAGAGATTCTGCAGATACTGGAAATCCAGAGTAACACACACAAAATACTGGGGGAACTTTCCACAGAGACTGCCTGACCTGCTGAGTTCTTCCAGCATTTAGTGTGTGTCAGTGAAATCAGCTTTGTTTTAATTATTAATTCATCCTTGCCAGTCATCTTTAGGAGATCCCGGTTTACAACTGGGTCCAGTGTGTAGGGAGTGTTGCACTGTTGGAGTTGGATGTCAAACATCTCACAGCACTGTTTCAATGAAGAGTAGGGAAATTATTTTTGATGGTCTCTAGAACATTTATTCCTTAATAAAGGCTCTGAAAAATACTGGGCTTTAACATTTTGCTGTTTGTGGGAGCCTTGTGGTGCCTTGAACACTACATTATAACACGCTACATTTCAAAAATAAATTTAAGTGCCTCATTTATAATACTCAAGAAACATCTGCAATATAAATGCAACCATCTTGACATTTTCTGTAAGGAGTCTCTGTACGTCCTCCCCATAGAATACATGCGTTTTCTCGGGGTGCTCCAGTTTCCTCCCACAGTGCAAAGACAAGCTGGATAGATTAGTTGGTCATGGTAATAAATTGTCCCATGATTAGGTTAGAGTCAATTGGGGTTGTGAGACAATAGACAATAGACAATAGGTGCAGGAGTAGGCCATTCGGCCCTTCGAGCCAGCACCACCATTCACTGTGATCATGGCTGATCATCCACAATCAGTACCCTGTTCCAGCCTTCTCCCCGTATCCCTTGACTCCACTATCTTTAAGAGCTCTATCTAACTCTCTCTTGAAAGCATCCAGAGAATTGGCCTCCACTTCCTTCTGAGGCAGAGCATTCCACAGATCCACAACTCTCTGGGTAAAAATGTTTTCCTCAACTCCATTCTAAATGGTCTACCCCTTACTCTCAAATTGTGGCCTCTGGTTCTGGACTCCCCCAACATCGGAAACATGTTTCCTGCCAGGTTGCTGGGTCAGTGTGGCTTGAAGGGCCGGAAAGGCCTTCTCCATGCTTTATCAGTCAAGTAGTATTAGCATCCATTTCCACAGAAGAGACGCAGACTGAACTCCACTCTGACAAGTTCCTGAGTTCAGTCGAGATGTTTCTTACAAAAAAAAAAGGCTTTGTTGCTAGAGCAGGCCATATTAGGTTCACCTCTGAGCAGCCATATCGTGGCATTGATTAAATGTCACACACTGTCCCATTGTTGGTGTATAGAAGCTAGAGAGAAGGAAGAGAAGAGAAGATCTAACACTGTCTGCCTGATAAGAAGATGCTGCATAAAATGAAAATTTTCATAATCTGGTTGCACTTGGCTACGGTCCAACAGCGTAATCTTCAATCACATTCCGTGCTAACGGCCAATCTCACTCGAAAAGCCAGAAAATCACACTGCAGGAAGATAAATTTTCAAGATTTGTTGCAAGTATTGAGCAAGGACAAACCACTAGCACTAATTAGATTTAAGAAATGAAAGCCACTTAATCATAACTTTCTGATTTATCTTTACTTCCTGGCCTTTTCTTATTAGATCTTTTGGCTTTAGTACTGTAATGGGCTCTGGGTTATTTAATGACAAAAAAAATGCAAATAAAGATTGAGACTGATCTAAATCCTGTATGCATATTTCTTCATTAAGGACATGCTGACAAACCAAATGTTCTAATTAACATATGCTTTAGTAGCCTTTTCTACTTCCTGTTACAGAGAAGGTTATACTATAACGTGGTTTGCATCATGAGAGATGAATTTTTCCAACATCCTTCAGTGCTATTGTCAAAGCCAAGGGTAACCTCCTCTATTAGCAACCTACCTTGAGAATTGTAATCGTAATGAACGGCCACCATCTAACTGCGTCACAGTATTTCTATTTTTAGAGCAATTAAACTAACCACATGCATGAGGAGTGCGAACATGATAATGGAACAAATAGATCTTAGTTAGCAAGTCGGAATGACATACATACAAGAAAGAGATACAAAAGCTTATTCTACAATTAAAATCAGGTTTAATATCACTGGTATATGTCGTGAAATTTGTTAACTTTGCGACAGCAGAACAATGTAATACATTATAAAAAACTGCGAATTGCTATAAGTTTATAGGTATTAAATAGTTAAGTAGTGCAAAAATAGAAATAAAAAAGTAGTGAAGTAGTGTTCATGGGTTTAATGTCCATTCAGAAATCTGATGGCAGAGAGGAAGAAACTGTTCCTATATTGTTGAGTGTGTGCCTTTAGGCTCCTGTACCTCTTTCATGATGGTAGCAATGAGAAGAGGGCATGTCCTGGGTGATGGGGGTCCTTAATGAAGCACATCACCTTTTTGAGACATTGTTCTTTGAAAATTCATCCTTTTCTTCATTACTGTGCATAGTACTGTTCCATATTAATTAGATAAATGTGAGCTACTGAAATCAGACTGCTTTTTGGAAACTCTGTTATCATTGATTCTGTTACATAATGAGAAGTACCCCAATTAAACAGAAATGAAGGTAGGATTCCCCTGAAAACCTACTGGATAAATGCTATCTGCCTCCAGTTTAGCTGAGTTGCATGGTTGATCCTTAGATAATGCTGATTCAACTGATCCTGGATAGGATAAAGTTAATTAATTAGCTTCATTATTTCTAAGCAAAGGTAAGAGAAGATTTAGACTCCTGTTCACAATCAGTGACATGAGAGGAAAAAAGTAGGCTTGTAAATGTCTGTTTAACATTAATTCAGGAAAGATAGTGATGGCATCTAGCGGTAGCTGAATAAACCTCACGACCACGTTACAAGGTTATTCCTGTGCTACAAGGTTAACTGTGTTGGAAGAAAAATGATGCCAGTTCAAATCCCACCAAGCCACCTCAGCAACTTAAATTCAGTAACTTAATTAGTTTAGAACAAAGAGCCAGTAGTGGCAAATGGTGACTTCAAAATGATTAAGATACTGTATAATCGACCCAGGACAAGTAATCCCACACTGGATATTCAAAGCGTCTGTGCTATCAGCAGCAGAGGAATTATATTCCACCATCAAAGTCCTCACATTGCCATTAAGCTAGGGTGCTAACTGGTTCTATGAGGAGTGTGGCACAAGCACTAAAGGGAGTGTCTGTACATGAAGCTGTAGTGCAGGACTTCATGGATACTAACAGCAGAAGAGTTTTATTTGATAGAAAAACCATAGCTGGCTATTTTCATTTTGGAACCATTATTTAAATAAAGAAAAATATTGTAGATATTATTCAATGATAAATCATTTGGTTTCAGTTTATTTAAGTTTTAAATGGAGTCAAGAATACATCATAGGAGTTGAAGTGAAGGGTTTGATCACTGGGACATTTGAATGACTTCAAATCACACTTGGGTGATCAGATGAAAATTTGATTTTTTTTCTACTGACCTAATATCTTTTATGAATAATGCCTGCTAATAATACTATGAGATATAGGAGTAGAATTAATCTACTTGGCCCATCAACTCTGCACTGCCATCTGATCATGGCTGATGTATTTTCTCTCTCAGCCCCAATCTCCTGCCTTCTCCCCATATCCCTTCATGCCCTGACTAATTAAGAATCTATCAACCACTGCCTTAAATATACCCAGTAACGTGGCCACCACAAGTCACCTGTGGCTATGAATTCCACAGGTTCACCACTCTCTGGCTAACGAAATGTATCTCTGTTCTAAAAGGATGCCTAACTATTCTGAGGTTGGGTCCTCTGGTCCTAGACTCCTCCACCATTGGAAGCATCCTCTCCACATTCACTTTATGGAGGACTTTCACCATTCGATAGGTTTCAATGAGGTCACCCCTCATTGTTCAGAATTCTAGTGAATAGACAATAGGTGCAGGAGTAGGCCATTCAGCCTTTCGAGCCAGCACCTCCATTCACTGTGATCATGGCTGATCATCCACAATCAGTACCCTTTTCTTGCCTTCTCCCCATATCCCTTGACTCCGCTATCTTTAAGAGCTCTACCTAACTCTTTTTTGAAAGCATCCAGAGAATTGGCCACCACTGTCTTCTCAGGCAGAGCATTCCACAGAACCACAACCCTCTGTGTGAAAAAGTTTTTCCTCAACTCCGTTCTAAATTGTCTACCCCTTATTCTTGAACTGTGGCCTCTGGTTCCGGACTCCCCCAACATTGGGAACGTGTTTCCTGCCTCTAGCATGTCCAATCCCTTAATAATCATATATGTTTCAATCAGATACCCTCTCATCCTTCTAAATTCCAGTGTACACAACCCTAGTCGCTCCAGTCTTTCAACATATGACAGTCCCTCCATCCCAGGAATTAACCTCGTGAACCTACGCTGCACTCCCTCAATAGCTAGAATGACCTTCCTCAAATTTGGTGACCAAAACTGTACACAATACTCCAGGTGTGGTCTCACCAGGGCCCTGTACAACTGTAGAAGGACCTCTTTGTTCCTAAACTCAACTCCCCTTGTTATGAATAGAAGCCGAAAGCCATCAAACCCTCTCATATGATAAGCCTTTCAATTCCAGAATCATTTTCATGAACCTCCTTTGAACCCTCTCCAATATCAACACATCCTTTCTTAAATAAGGAGCCCAAAACTGCTCACATTAATACTTAAAATTTGTGATCCAATAGAGAAAAGAATTGCCCGCAAACTGCCTAACTTTTACGCACAACTGATGACAGAACCTGAGAGTCAATTCTGATGGGATTTACTTTTTAAAATCCATACCAAAATTGTAGCAATTATTTTATCTTAATTATATCTAATTCAATTCCCTGGTTCTGTAACTTTCTGAAGGAAAATTCCAAATTTTCTGAAGGATATTCAGATTGCATTATTAGCAGAAGGCACATTTCATTTGCATGCCATGGGCAAATGTAATTTAATTAACCTAATTAGCATTAATAGTTGGACTGTTTCTCAGTGGTCATTTACAGGAAGGATCTTGTTCACAGAGGAGGTAGCATGTCTGTCCATCTGGGCTTCATGGTTTTTTAAATATCCAACAAATAAGGTGAAACAACTGAAAGATAAATCTGGCAGATACTTCGCTTTCTGCCTCAGTTCATTAACTCTCAACAGCCTTCTGTTGGTTTCTGATGTGCTGTTATTCCAAAACAGGTAAGGCAACAGATCTCAGAAGGATCGTTAAAAATAGGCATAATTGTCTGAAATTTGCAAACAGCATATTGCTGCAACAGCTTGAAAGAACTTCAGCAACAAAGCAAAAATTAAATTCAGCTCTTCTTGCAAGCTAAGTACAACTACAAATGGTTTTGGAAGGAGTCAAAAACTTGAAAATGACATTTGCCTTTCTTTTTATTACACCCACCATGATGAATGAACTCTTAATTTTTGCAGTCTAATTACAAGTGCTCTTTTCAATGGTGAGCCACCATCGGTTCCTCAGTAAGTGGAGGCAGTAGAAAAAGAGGAGGCTAGAATAAACCCAAAGACCTATAAAGGTAGGTATATGGAGAGGGTCAGACACAGGAAAGTGTCATCTACCTTCCCTTTGTGCACCCCATTAAGAATGAACTCCTAATTCAGATAGAGCATGAATCAAAATTCTCTCTGTATTGATTTGACAAATTTGTTACTCTGGTTCTTATTTGGTGAAGCATCATAGATGCAGTTTGATGAGATGAATTATTTCACCTGTCACAGCAAGGTCACTGACGAAAAAGGCTCCAAAATCCGATTAACAGTAGCACAAATTCCTAGAACAGCTTCTCCCTGAAACTCCATCCTCTTTGAAATCCCTTCAGTGTCATTAAAACCCTGACCAACCCAGGTTGCAAAATCTCCTCATGGATGCTCTTAAGAGGATCCTCAAAAAGAAGAAAGTTACAGCTTTTATACTTCAGAGCTTAAAAAGTTTTCCGCCAGGTCTACCACACCTGCTTTCAATGCTGTTGGACTCCAAGACCTTCCCTCTTTTGGAGCTATTCCGATTTGCAATTATGAATTGGCTGTTTTAATGCTGAGCTACTCAGTTTCTCAGTAAGCGCAGGCAGCAGAGAAGAAGGAGGCCAGATAAAGCCCAAAAAGAATAACTTGCCTCTAACTTTATAATATGCTCTTGTTGGTCCTCATTCTCTGCCTCTGACAAAGCAAGAATTCTTCTCTACTTTCATTGGTAAAAGTTTGGTTATACAAACACCTTTTTTTCAGATCAAGCATGAACCAGCAGTCAATTCTGCGAGGAACTTGGCTTCAGATTTGAGCTGTATGATTTTCAATTTCTGGTAATTAACATCCTGAGTGAAATGTGGGAAGTCAGTCGATCGGATTTAAATGAGAAGCTGGAGTTCTAATATCACTGGCTTGAGCGACCTCCATGTCAAAATGAGGCCCAAAGAATCAATGACACAATTTACCCTATGAACAACTTCAGGAGCCTATAAACTGTGCCTCAGGTACCATCAGTTTGCATACTTAAATTTGTATTTCAATAATATTTACAATTAGTTTAATTTTTGAAATATGGTTTCAATCTTTAAAAATTTTTTTATATTATTCAGGAATGAGATAGCTTTAATATAAATTAGAAAGAGAAAAGGTTGAAAAATGCATGGATCCCAGTGTCATGTGATTATTTTTTAGTCGGCATTTACCGTCTTTTCGTCCAAAGCATCTGCAAGATGTTGCTTTGGTTTTTGTTTCTTTCTTAGGATTAGCTTTTCAACTCATTTGGCTTGGAGCTCAGTGCTTATCGGTTTCGAGCACTGCTATGTATAATCTCTCAGTAGTGAAATAATTATCTCAATCCTTAAATTTAATCATTTTTCTTATTGGTCATGGATATAATTTAGAAGCGTAAGAGGAGGAACTTCACTATTGACCTTTAACCTACACAGGATATGACTATGAGCAGCCGTACAGAAGGGAGAATTATTTGCTCTTGACAAAAGTGGGCTGTCACGCCTGATTGTTCGGGTGGACAGAGAGGTTGATGCAACAGGGTTCAGTATGAGGAACTCATTATCTGAATTTGAATGTGCTCCTATATTAAGAATGAAAAGAATAGTACCTCAACATGTGTAGCATAGCTGGGTGTTTCACTTCAATGGAGAGAAGCTGTGGAAGCTGAGCAAGAGCATGGGGAAAATTCCACAGCCTCTGGATTAGATCAGGGGTTCCCATCTTTTTTATGCCATGGACCCCTACCATTAATCAAGGGGTCTGTGGAGCCCAGGTTAGGAATCTTTGGATTAGATTCAAAATTTCCTCATTCTTGCTACAACCAGTCACAGGTCATGGTGGATAATTGAACAGCTAATGGAAGGAGGAGGTTTCAAGAATGTTTACATTTTCAACAGCGGGCACAGCTTTGTTTAGCTGGTAATATGAAATGGATCTGCATCGACAAGTTTAAGCTCAAGTTCATTGTCATCTGACTGTATGTATATACAACCAAACAAAACACTACAGTGATCCCACAAAATATACATCACAAACAGCACATAAACCAAAATATTACCATATATTGGTTAATACAATATTATTCAAAATGGAGTGCACAGCACAGGTAAACAGCAAACAGCGCGCTCTCCTAGTAATCAGACCGCAGTGGTGGCAGGATATTCATTACTTTCACAGATGAGAGAAGAAACTGTTACCCAGTCTGTACCTTCTTCCTGACAGTAGTGGGTCAAAGAGATTGAGGGGTGGGTGGTAGGGACCCTCAACAATGCCTGAGGCCCTTTGTCTGCAATGCTTCTGGTAAATATCACAATTATGGGGGAAGAAGACCCTGATGATTCTCTTAGCAGGCTTTTCTATCCTCTATATGTTCTTGCAGTCTGATGCCTTGCAGTGTCCATACTGCACAATGATGCAGCCAGACAGGACACTCCCGAAGGTATTCCTGTAGAAAGGAGTTAGAATGGGGGAAGGGAGCCTTCCATAGCCCAATCTCCTCAGAAAGTGTAGATGCTGCTGTGCCTTCTTGACTTGTGAGGAGATGCTTTGGGTGCAGGTTAGATCATCCATTATGTGCACACCACAGAGCTTTGTGCTCTTCACTCTCTCCACAGCAGAGCCATTGATGTGTGATGGAGAGTGGTCAATCTGTGCCTTCCTGAAGTCCATGTCATCTCTTTTTTCTTGTCCACGTTGAGACTCAGGTTATTGTTCTCACACCATTTGATAAACCTCTCTACCTCCTCCTTGTGTGCCAACTCATCATTGTTGCTGATGAGGCCAACCACTGTAGTATCATGAGCAAACTTGATGCTTTTTGAGCTGCGAGAACAGCAGCAGTCAGGGCCCGGAACCCTGGAGGGCACCAATGCTCAACATGATGAAGCTTGAGATGTTGCTACAAACTTGGTCTGACTGGGGTCTTTTTGTCAAGAATTCCAAGATCTAGTTACAGAGAGGGGTATTGAGTCCCAGCGAGGACAATTTACCCACCAGCCTCTGAGGGACGATCATATCAAACACCAAGGTGAAGTTAATGAACAACACCCTAGCATATGAGGCAGCTTTTTCCAAATGGGACAGAATGGAATGGGAAAGCCAAGACTATGGCATCATCAATGGATCTCCTGCTGAGATCTTCATCATCTCAGATGAAAGTCTTCAGACAATTTGTTTTACCAAAAAATATAAAGAAACAACAGAGTGCAATAGGTACACTGATGTTTCTAGGCCCTGCCAATAACTCGACTGTAATAAGAATCTGCCACAGCTCACATTCGGTCCTCAAACTAAGGCATTTATGTGAAGAATGGAAAACTGTCCAGATATGTCCTGATCATTAATAAAATGGAACTCTAGGCTGGCCAACATTACCCAATTTATTTGCTCATGAACACACACAAAGTGATTCTGACTCCCATTCTATGTTTCACAATGCTATCAAGCAACACAGATTTAAGGATCAGCTGCTCACTTACACTGAATTTCAGTTTAGTCTTTAATGGCCCTGAGACATCTAATCCCCTGGGACTCCTGATCTCTCTGTTCCCTTATGGTCCCAGCCTGTCCATTCCATGAATAGCTATCCTTGGTTGTGTAGCAGGTAGCACAACACCGTTATAGCCTGAGGCATTCTGAAGTTCAGAGTTCAATTCTGGCGCCTTGCTGTAACAAGTCTCTGTACCTTCCCCCCGTGGAATGCGTGGATTTCCTCCCACAAGTGGGTTAATTGGTCTTTGTAAATTTTCCTGTGATTAGAATTGGATTTGTTGGGAGTTGCTGGGGCAGAATGGCTCAAAGGGCCAGATGGGCCCACTCTGTGCTGTATTACCAAATAAATAAAAGATTTGATTTCCATCAGTGGAAAGCTAGGAAGTCTGCTAATTTGGTACATCCTGATATGTGTCTTCGTGCTCTCTCATCTAATCAGTGAAGTATTCTCCTGTGACATGAGTATGACCTGTGTGAACTCACTCCCAATCTACTACTTACTCAGCATTCATGCATTGCAACAGGACAGAACCCTTAATCATTCATCCGAATACTTTTAAGGATAGTGTGAAATACTCTGAACACATATTAAAAAGGCAGAATGTATCTCTACAAGCCAGTGAAATAATAGTTTTAAAATAAAAATACAACTAATAACTAGAATGATCTATCTTCTTCCAGGAATCATCTTTCAATATAGAGAGCAATGTACTTTTTTTGCAAATTACAATTCAAGCACATCAAATACTATGGATTATAAACAAACACATGCATGATTAATTAACTTAACAGAATTTGAAGAATTAAAAATAATATTTAGATGCATTATGAAACATTAATGAACTACTACACTGTTTTTTACAAATATAGGTCAGCAATTTGGTCCCCATTCATTTTATCCTTCAATTGTCAACTTTAAGGCTTCCAATCTTATATCATTTTCTAGAAGCAACACACACAAAATGCTGGAGGAACTCAGCAGGTCAGGCAGCATCTGTGAAAAAGAATAGAGTCGACGTTTCAGGCTGAGACCTTTCTTCAGGACTGAGAAAAAAAGGGAAAGATACCAGAATAAAAAAGTGAGGTGGGAAGGGTCAAGGGCTGGAGAAGAAATAATCTGATATGAGAGGAGAGTGGACAAAAGGAGAAAGGGACCAGGGAGAAGTAATAGGTAGGTGAGAAGAAGTGGAAGGTCAGAGTGGGGAATAGAAGAAGGTGGGGTGAAATTTTCTCACCGGAAGGAGAAATTGATATTCATGCGATCAGGTTGGAGGCTACCTAGACAGGATATAAGGTGTTGCTCCTCCACCCTGACGGTGACCTCATTGTGGCCCAAGAGGAGGCCATGGACCCATAGGTCAGGACGGGAATGGGAATCAGAGTTAAAATGTTTGGCCACCAGGAAGTCACGCTTGTGGCGGATGGAGCAGAGGTGCTCGACAAGGCGGTCCCCCATTTTACGATGGATCTCACCAATGTAGCAGAGGCTGCATCATGAGTACTGGACACAATACAATCCTTTACTAGAAGGAGCCTGTTGAGCCTAAACATAAATTAATTACTAGCTGTCTTCCATCCCCTCGCAGCTCAGATTTATTTTACTACTTCTCTGACCTTTTCAGAATTTTAACGAGCTGTTGTAAAGCTACACATTAGAAATCATCCATTATGTATCTCAAGTCCAAACATAGCCTTGGTGGTACACTAACAAGCGGGTACTTGAAACTGTCGTGAATTGAAAAAGAACTGGATCAGAACCCATGTCTTCACTAACAGGATTCAAGCTGATTTGAATACAAATGAAAATCTAGTTACCCACTACTTCTCACGTACAAAGCTTTGGAAATCCCTTCCGACAACTAGGACTGTGACGATTGGTATTTATAGATAAGAATTAAATGTAGTTGTGCTCCTCCTCCTTGCTAAAGTTTGATTTAACTGTCAGTATAAATCCCAATTAGTCTTAATCTATAGCACTGCCAGAAGTTGAGCTTTCTAAATGCCACTTTCTTGTTCAAATGCCCTATTAATATTACTGCTCTCTTCCTATGCTGAATATCCTGAAACTTGTATCTCTGCATCTTTTAGAGATTTAATAAAGAACACAATTTTAGACCGGTCTCAGGATATTACCTACCAATCAGTGACAACGGACATAGGGAAAATGTAATTTATAACATCAGCAGTACTCAACTTTCTAAAGTAAATCAATCAATTTTGCTAAAACTAACAAAGGCAAGTGTGCCTCTCAAAGCACTTCGGATTCATTTGATGGCATTTTAAACTCTAATTGCGATAATAAAGTCTATTTTGCCACTGGTGTGCATTTTAAATGACTTTCCAGCCCATTGTAAATTAGGAAAAGAACATACAGGTATTTAGTTAAGGATTTATCTTCCTTCAGTTAGTCCTGACGAAGAGACTCGGCCTGAAACGTCGACTGTACCTCTTCCTAGAGATGCTGCCTGGCCTGCTGCGTTCACCAGCAACTTTGATGTGTGTTAGAGGTATTTGGTATCCTCTTCATTCACTACACATTCTGAATTACTTTCACGGCAAGTGTTGCTGTTCTGATAAGTGGGCAGTTTTACTGAGCAAGGTCATACAAGGAGGAGTGAAGGCCATCGGATACCAAAGCATACGCAATGGCCTAGTCATGAACCGTACTTCAATTGAGTGGAAAATTATACAATAGGTAGTGGATTTGGCCCGGCCTATCATGGGTAAGGCCCTCCACACCACTGGCCACAGCTGTACAGAGCATTCTCCAGGAAAGCAGCAGCCATCACCTGGGACCCCCGACACCCAGGTCATGCTCTCTTCTTGCTGCTTCCATCTGGAAGAAGATCTAGAAGCCGCAGGACTCACACCACCAGGTTCAGAAACAGTTATTACCCCTCAACCATCAGGCTCTTTAACTAGCTGGGATAACTTCACTTGCCCCATCACCGAACTGTTCTCACTGCCCACGGACCCACTTTCAAAGACTCTGCAGCCCATGTTCTTGATATTTATTATTTATTTATTTTCTATAATTCTTTCTTTTTTACTTTCTTATTGCATTTGCACAGTTTGTTGCCTTTTGCACGCTGCTTGTCCGTCCTACTGGTGCGGTCTTTCATTGATTCTATCATGGTTATAGGATTTATTGAGTATGTGCTCAAGAAAATGAATCCAAAGGTTGTATGTGCTGAGTTATATGTACTTCGATAATAAATTTATTTTGAACTTTGAACTTTGAATTTTTGCCACGGGACATTTTGTCCACTTGAGAACAATGTTCTCTCAGAACTACCATGTTATTAAAATATGGTCAGGAGGGCTGACAGGAGTCAGAAGACATCAGATTCAGGACATTATTCTTGGAATTCAGCTCGGCAATGTGTGTTTTTACTTATACTCAGTAGCCTTGTTTTGTCATATCTGATGGTTGCTTGGGGGCTGTTGCAACACAATTAAACTGAAAATTCTTTGAAAGCTTGTCTTTATTTTGCCTTGCACAGCTGCAATTTTATATTTGTTGCTCAGTTTTCATCTTGGCCACCCTCATCCAGGCAAATTTGGCATCTGGTTTCAGTTAGCTTGCCTTTAAATTGATGACTACTTAGCTTCGAATGAAGTAAAACCAGATGGAGGAGCAGGGAGAATGCCACACACCACTGTTGAGCAGTGCATTTATTTAAAGCAGGGATTCTCAGACTCTAGTCCAAGGATCCCTTGTTTAACAGCATTGGTCCCTGGCATAAAAAAGGGTTGATTTAGAGATACAGAGCAGAACAGGCCCTTCAGATGCTATGAGTTCACTGCCTATTTAATACTAGCCTAACCGCAGGATAATTTACAATGGCCAATTAACTTTCTAACCAGTATATCTTTGGACTGCGGGAGGAAACTGGAGCATTCAGAGGAAACCCACACACTCATGGGGAGACGTCCAAAATCCTCACAGACAGTGCTGGAATTGAATGCAAGAATTATTCTGTGGCTAGAATCTAAAAGGTGTTGATAGGACTTCCATTTCTTCCATTGAAGAAAACTGAGTGGGGCCACTCAGAATATATAAAATGCAATCAACTTGAGGGGAAATAAAAGAAATTGCATTTATATGGGTGCAGAAGCTAAATATTGTAGATGCTGAATATCTGAAGAATTTGTTGGAAATACTCTCTAGTTCAGCCTAAATCTATGACAAAAGGAATGCATTTAATATTTCAGAACCTCTATTTAGAACAGGAAAAATACAATGTAACAAGTTTCAAGCAAGTACAGAGCCAGAACGAGTATGGTGAGATCTTTGCTCTTTGGTCCCCTTCTTAACAGATTTTTTTTAATTTCAAAATATACTTTATTCAAAAATAAATATATACAATAAACCATTCAACACTTTTCATCCTTTACATACGTTTCCATTATAGTCAGTACATATCCGTATTTATAGCCACCCACGTGGCACTCCAGTAGTTCAGCTTAGCATATCATTATTGAGGGGTATACTCCCCGCCCACCGACCCCTCCCACTCCCACGGGTGGAGAAACCTATACTGTGGTCCTTCCCCACCGGGCCCTTGCGGTGGCTGCACCGAGTTTCAGTGCGTCCCTCAGCACGTACTCCTGCAGCCGAGAATGTGCCAGTCGGCAGCATTCTCCCACGGACATCTCCATGTGCTGGTAGATCATCAAATTTCGGGCCGACCAAAGAGCGTCTTTCACCGAGTTGATGATCTGCCAGCAGCACCGGATGTTGGTCTCCGTGTGCGTCCCCGGGAACAGCCCGTAGATCAGAGAGTCCTCTGTTACGCAGCTGCTGGGGATAAAACGTGACACTAGCCCATCCATCCTCCTCCACACCCTCTTTGTGAACTGGCAGTGTGCAAAGAGGTGGGTCACAGACTCCTCCTCACTGCAGTCCTCCCGTGGGCAGTGGGGTGCGGAGACGACGTTCCGGGCGTACAGGAAGGCTCTGACTGGGAGGGCCCCTCTCACCGCCAGCCAGGCGAGGTCTTGGTGCCTGTTGGTGAGATCTGGCGATGAGGCATTTTGCCAGATGAACTGGACAGTCTGCTCAGGGAACCACCCCACTGTGTCCATCACGTCCTTCTCCTGCAGTGCCTGCAGGACACTACGTGCCGACCACTGCCTGATGGCCCTGTGGTCAAAGGCGTTCTCCTGGAAGAACTTTGCTACGTAGGACAGGTATGCCGGCAACGACCAGCTGACTGGGGCGTTGCGCAGGAGTGGGGCCAGACCCATCCTTCGTAGCCAGGGCGACAGGTAGAACCTGGGCACATAGTGATACTTGGTGCCCACATACCTGGGTTCTACACACAACCTGATGCAGCCACATACGAAGCTGGCCATCAGGGTGAGGGCGACATTGGGGATGTTCTTGCCCCCGTTGTCCAGGGACTTGTGCATGACGGTCCGTCTCACCCACTCCATCTCGGATCCCCAGACGAATCTGAAGACAGCCCGGGTGACTTCCGAGCTGTAGGAGCAGGGGACGGGCTAGACCTGCGCCAAGTACAGCAGCCCTGAGAGCACCTCACACCTGATGACCAGGTTCTTGCCCGTTATCGACAGGGAGCGCCCTCCCCACAGTCCCAGTTTCTGTTTCACCTTGGCAGTCCGCTCCTGCCAGTTCTTGTTGCACGCCTCAGCCCCTCCGAACCAGATCCCCAACACCTTCACGTGGTCAGACCTGATGGTGAAGGAGACGCTGGATCGGTCGGGCCAGTTGCCGAAGAGCATGGCTTCGCTCTTCGTGCGGTTGACCCTGGCCCCCGACGCTAGCTCAAACTGTTCGCAGGTGCCAATCAACCTGCGAACTGACCTCGGATCAGAGCAGAAGACGGTGACGTTGTCCATTTACAGGGAGGTTTTCACTTGGGTCCCTCCACTGCCTGGCAGCGTCACTCCTCTTATGCCCTCATCCCTCCTGATGGCTTCCGCAAAGGACGAACCTTCACTAGTCTTGACAAGTGTACTTTGAGCAGTGACTTCTGTGCATCAAATCGATCATCACACAGCACATTAAGGCTTAAATTAGGTTCAGATTTATCTTTATGCAACACATGCATTCATTAAAATACCACATGGCCATTCTAATATTGGTAGTCTAGGGCGCTGCATTCTTTAGTGATATCTCAGATCACAAACACCCTATTTTGCATATTAATTTATGTTATCTAGGATGCTATGTGTTTTTTGATTTTTAATTTAATTAATTTATTTATTGAGATACGGTGAGGAGTTGGCCCTTCTAGTCCTTTTGGCCGTGCCACCCAGCAATCCCCAATTTAATTCTAGTCTAATCACAGGACAATTTATAATGACCAATCGGTATGTCTTTGCAATGTGGGAGGAAACTGGAGCACCTGGAGGAAACCCACGTGGTCATGGGGCAAACGTACAAACTCCTTATAGGCCGTGGTGGGAATTGAACCGGGGTTGCCTGTACTGTAAAGCACTGTGCTAACCACTATGCTACCGTATCACCCCACGAGTGCGTGGATTTCCTCTGAATGCTCCAGTTTCCTCCCGCAGTCCAAAGACATACTGGTCATTGTAAATTGTCCTGTGATTAGGTTAGGGTTAAATAGAGAAGGAATGGCTGCTTTATTGGCGACTAGGGCTCGCGTTTTTAGTTCATTCAAGAAGGAGGTATAACAGAAGTGATTGGGAACTGGTAACATTTTCTTCATATTCCCTTGCCAAATGGTTTTCATCATGCCCATATGAAGTTTTGTTCCTCTTACTCCCCAACTTTACATGGTGTCAGATAATCCTTCACTGAGGCACACAGAATGAGATTCAGTAGTCTATTGTGTTTTCTTTCACTTATACATCTGGCTGTCAATTTCTGACAAAGGTCATTTGATCCACTTGAAACTAATCCTCTCACACTCATTGACAGAGTTCGTTGTTCTACGTGATCCTTTGAGGAGCCTGGCTGGACAAAACATATATGCCAGGAGCATCAAATGATTGTAGTATAATTGTAGTTCTAGTTTAATTATCATTCAGTCATACATGAATATAGCTAAATGACGCAGTGTTCCCTTGTGCCAAGGTGCAAAACAAATGACCAAAAACACACATCACACTGCACATAGCACAGAGCACAAAGAACATTTAACATTTCAGAGAAAAAACATACAGACACAAAGAAAAAAGATACAGCTCAAGTCCCTGAGTGGGATGACTAGATTAATGGTAAGTTGTCCTGGTACAGCTTGTTCTTCAACTGAGCAAACACCGGAGGGCAGCACTGAGCAAACACTTGAGAGTAGCAATGAGCATACACTGGAGAGCAGCATCGAAGGGAACAGCTAGCCCTCAACACAGAATGGATTCCAGCATGCCCACAGAGGCTCCCCCTCTCTCCCACACTGCCTTACCATCTCCCCCCCTGGGTGGCTGCAACAGGTGACCTCGTGGAGAGGGTGCAGTCCTTGCCACAACTAAGGCAACACAATTCCCTTGCTGTCAGTCTTGCCAATGAACCAGTGAACCTGACTTGGAGTAATGTGATCACAATAAAACCGTTCAAGACAAACACTCATTCAATGGTACACAATTTCAGGCAACAATGCAACAATGGTATGCAATAAGTCCAGCTCCATCGCTATTGTGCAACTCACTGATGGGATAGTCTAGCAGTACTTGATTTTCTTCCTATCTAGCAGCAACTTGTGATTATAAAGACAATGTACGAGATGAAAGATTACACTTTTGATAGGACCCAGAGTGGCTGTTGCATCTGAGTGCACTGCACCTTGCCAGAAGATTAACCTCTTTTCATCTTGGGCCGTGCGTGTGGGAAGACCAGCTTGAGTGTAATCTACCCAAGAACGGTTGATATGCTGCATCCAATGAGTGCAAAGTCTTCTGAAAATGTTGTTACTAGATGATATCCCAGTGGGCCATTTATCTGTACTCCTGCAGGGGCAGTACCAAGGCTTGATGCAAAACGCTACAATGGAGCCATATCCTCATCATAGAAAGGTGATAAAAAAAGCCAGCAAGCTCTATAATGTACTTACAAGGAAAATCCTATCAAAATATTTTCCTACAAATTGGAGATGGTCAGCAAACGTAACCTATTTATTTATTGAGATGCATCACAGAATGGATCCTTCCGGCCCTTCGAGTTGTGCTGCCCAGAAACCCCTGATTTAATCCTAGCCTAATCATGGGACAATTTACAATGACCAGTTAACTAACCACCAGGTAGGTCTTTGACGGTGGGAGGAAACTGGAGCACAGGAGGAAACCCTTGCGGTCACTGGGAGAGTGTACAAGCTCCTTACTGGCAGTGGTGGGAATTGAACCTGGGTTGCTGGTACTGTAAAGCATTTTGCTAACCACTATGCTACCGTACCACGCTGAAGGATTATAATAAATGGAGAGATCTCTTGTCAGACTGTAGCTTCATTGCTTATTACAATCTATTCGTTATTCACTGACAGAATCAGCATTTAACCCCCTCCCTAACTGCTCATGGGAAGGTAGAGGTGAGCCACCTTCTTGAACTGTTGCTCGACCAGTCTTTCTAGTAAAGGTATTCACACTGGTCTGTAAGGTACTGAGTTTCACAGTGATAGTAAAGGAGAAATACATACTTCCAAATCATCATGGTGTGTGATTGGGGGGGAACATGCAGATAATGCTTCCATGTATTTCTGAAATCCTTGGCCGCTGTTGGTGTTTCGGAAGTGCTGTTGGAGTAACGCGGGTGAGTAATTGAAATGCATGTTGCGGACAATGCACACTGCAGACATGGTGTGCTGTTGGTGAGTGGAAAGAACACTCAGGATGGTAGATGGGGTACTGTAATACAGGTGTTTTTGCTCTGGATAGTATCAAATTACATGAATGTTGTAGGACTGGTGCTCATGCAGTAGAGTGAAGAGTGTTCTAGCATTACAACTTGTGAAAATGTCAGGAGGTTCAAGATTCAAGATCGTTTAAAGTAATTTCTACTACACAAGTGTAAAGAAGAATGAAATAATTATTACTGTGGATCCAATGCAGCGTACAAAAACATAGTAAGATAAAAAAAAATAAAAATACAATAAATATAAATACATAAGATAGATTATATATGCACATAGATTGATTATATTCACATAAGGTGACACTAGGTACGGGAATGTCTATGTATAAGGTGACTAATAGGAATAATAAAGTAGTGGTCATGGGGCAGGTTAGTGGCTGGAGATGTTGATTAACCTTACTGCTTGGGGAAAGTCGCAAACATGAGGAATTCTGCAGATGCTGGAAATTCAAGCAACACACATCAAAGTTGCTGGTGAACGCAGCAGGCCAGGCAGCATCTCTAGGAAGAGGTACAGTCGACGTTTTGGGCCAAGACCTTCATCAGGACTAACTGAAAGAAGAGCTAGTAAGAGATTTGAAAGTGGGAGGGGGAGGGGGAGATCCAAAATGATAGGAGAAGACAGGAGGGGGAGGGATGGAGCCAAAAACTGGACAGGTGATTGGCAAAAGGGATATGAGAGGATCATGGGACAGGAGGCCCAGGGAGAAAGAAAAGGGGGAGGGGGGGAAAACCCAGAGGATGGGCAAGGGGTATAGTGAGAGGGACAGAGGGAGAAAAAGGAGAGAGAGAGAAAGAATGTGTGTATATAAATAAATAACGGATGGGGTACGAGGGTGAGGTGGGGCATTAGCGAAAGTTTGAGAAGTCAATGTTCATGCCATCAGGTTGGAGGCTACCCAGACGGAATATAAGGTGTTGTTCCTCCAACCTGAGTGTGGCTTCATCTTTATAGTAGAAGAGGCCGTGGATAGACATATCAGAATGGGAATGGGACGTGGAATTAAAATGTGTGGCCACTGGGAGATCCTGCTTTCTCTGGCGGGCAGAGGAAAGGGAAAGTAATGTAACTGCTTTTGAGTCTGGTGTTCCTGGTGTGAATGCTAAGTAGCCTTGTCCTTGATGGAAGCAGGCCAAACAGTCCATGAGCAGGGTGGGTTGGATCCTTCATGATATGGCTGGCCCCTGCTGTATACACGTATGTCCTTAATGGCAGGTACGCTGGTGTCAATAATGCACTGGGCAGTTTTGATTATCGGTTGCAATGCCTCCCTGTCCACTACAGTGCAGTTTCTGTGCCATGAGGCGATGCAGCATGTTAGGATGCTCTCTACTGCGCTTCTGTAGAAGGTTGTAAGTATTGATGTGCATAGCCCAGCACTCTTCAGCCTCCTCAGAAAGTAGAATCGTTAGGGAGCTTTCATGTTTTATTTATTAATTGAGATACAGCATTCTTGCCCTTTATGCCACACCGCCATTTACAAGGACCAATTAACCTACCAACTAGTTTGTCTTTTGACTGTGGGAGGAAACCAAAGCACCTGGAGGAAATCCACGCGGTCACAGAGAGAACATGTACAAACTCCTCTCTGGCAGCAGTGGGAATCGAATTTGGATTGCCTGTTCTGGGACCATGAGAGGTTGTTCAAGGTACGCCAATGCAGGAGTCTGAAACTTCGCAGATAATCGGGTGTTTGATGAACAGTTGTGTATGAGCAGAGTGTGCAGTGCTGGGTTCAGCACGCTGTCCTGCAGGACAATCGTGTTGAGGATGATGGGGAGTGAGGAGCAGATGTGCGTCCTGACTATTTGAAGTCTGTTCATTAGGAAGTCCAACACCCAGTGGCACAGTGGTGCCTTCGGACTGAGGAGTAGGAGTCTGTTCACCCAGGTCTGTGGGACAATAGTGCTTTACGTGCTGTCTATACCCCTCCGAGCTCGAATGCTAAGGACACATTAAGGAAGCTTTAGAGTATCATCATGAATGAAACTGATTCATTCATTGCGGGGCACCTAGCCTGCCACTGGCTGCTATGTCCACAGTTATTATACGGCTGGTTGAGTTGAATATATAGTTATTCGTAACTTCAGGGTGCTGATGTTGGGAAACTTGATGATGGTAATGCCACTGAATTTCAGAAGGAGCATGATGAGATACTCTCTTATTGGAAATAGTTATGATCCAACGGCCACAACCAACTGCCTTTGTGCAAATTATGACTTTGATCACTTGATCACTGGCACACCTCAGGAGTGTGTGCTTGGCCCACTGCTCTACTCTCTATATACACATGACTATGTGGCTCGGCATAGCTCAAATTTCATCTTTAAACTTGCTGACGGTACAGCCATTGTTGGTAGAATCTCAGGTGGTGACGAGAGGGAGTTATAGGAGTGAGATATGCCAACTAGTGGAATGGTGCCACAGCAACAACCTGGCACTCAACGTCAGTAAGATGAAAGAACTGATTGTGGACTTCAGGAAGACGAAGGAACACATACCAATCCTCATAGAGGGATCAGAAGTGGAGAGAGTGAGCAGCTTCAAGTTCCTGGGTGTCAAGATCTCTGAGGGTCTAACTTGGTCCCAACATATCGATGTAGTTATAAAGAAGGTAAGACAGCAGCTATATTTTATTAGGAGTTTAAAGAGATTTTGCAGGTCAACACATACACTCAAAAACTTCTATAGTTGTACCATGGAGAGCATTCTGACAGGCTACATCACTGTCTGGTATGGGGTGGGGGCTACTGCACAGGACTAAAGGAAGCAGCAGAAGGTTGTAAATTTAGCCATCTCCATCTTGGGTACTAGCCTACAAAGTACCCAGGATATCTTTAGGGAGCAATGTCTCAGAAAGGCAGCGTCCATTATTAAGGACCTCCAGCACCCAGGGCATGCCCTTTTCTCAGTGTTACCATCAGGAAGGAGGTACAGAAGCCTGAAGGCACACACTCAGCGATTCAGGAACAGCTTCTTCCCCTCTGCCATCTGATTCCTAAATAGACATTGAATCTTTAGACACTACCTCACTTTTTAAAAAACATATATAGTATTTCTGTTTTTGCACGTTTTGGTTTTTAATCTATTCAATACGTGTAATTGATTTACTTATTTATTTACTATTATTATTTTTTATTTTATTTATTTTTTTCCTCTCTCTGCTAGATTATGTATTGCGTTGAACTGCTGCTGCTGAGTTAACAAATTTCATGTCACATGCCAGTGATAATAAACTTGATTCTGATTCTGATTGAGTGTTTTCCCCTTGATCCGCTGAGTTCTCCTTGAAACTACACTCAGTCAATTTCAAAGCCCACAGTTCAAAGTAAATTTTATTATCAATGTACATATATGTCATTATCTACAATGTTGAGATTCATTTTCTTGTGGGCATACTCAATAAATCTATAGAATAATAACCACAACAGAATCAATAAAGGACCAGCCAACTAAGGCGTTCAACCAGAGCGAAGAAAACTGTGTAAATACAAAAAGAAGAAATGATAATAATAAATAAATAAGGAATAAAGATCGAGAACATGAGATGAAGAGTCATTGAATGTGAGTCCATTGGTTGTGGGAACATTTCAATGATGGGGCAAGTGAAGGTGAGTGATGTTATCTCCTTTGGTTCAAGAGCCTGATGGTTGACAGTTAGTAATTGTTCCTGAACCCGGTGGAGTGCCCTGAGGCTCCTGTACCTTTCTCCTGACAGTAACAGTGAGAAGGCACGTTCTGGGTGGTGAGGGTCCCTGATAATGGATGCTGTTTTCCTACAACATTATTTTACGTAGATGTGCTCAATGGTTGGGATGGCTTTACCTGTGATATACTGGGCTATATCCACTACTTTTTGTAGCATTTTCCATTCAAGAACATTGATGTTTCCAGACGAGGCTGTGTCAATATACTCTCCACTACACATCTATAGAAGTTTGTCAAAGTTTTAGATGCCACGCTGAATCTCTTCAAACTTCTAGGGAAGTAGAGGCACTGCTATGCCTTCCTTGTAATTGCACTTATGTGCTGTGCCCAGGGCAGGTCCTCAAAAGTCAAAAGCTGCCTTGATTTTGTGGGCAATAACTCTTGCCTCACCTCACCTTTGAAATTTGGTTCTTTGGTCCAAGGCATTGATGGGATCTGGAAAATCCAAACTCGGCATTGGTGAGTAGTTTCCTGGTGAGTCAGTACCAGTAGCAGCACTCTTAACAATACCTATCATCACTTTGATAACGGAAAGTCGATGATTTGGATCTTAATTCACTGGAAAGGATTCATTTTGCTTTTTGTGAAAGGACACGTCTGGGCAGTGTTCCATATTGTCAGTGAGTGCCAATGTTTTGACTGTACTGGAGCAAATTGATTAGAAGTGTGACTAATTCTGGAAAACAGTTCTTCAGTATTACGGTGGGGATGCTGTCCAATTCAATTGCCTTTGCATCCAGTGTCTTCAGCTGTTTGTGAAATCAGGTAGAGTGAATTGAAATGACTGAAATCTGGCTTTTTGGAATCTCAGGAGGAATGGTGGGATCTCAGGAGGAATCCAAGTATGATTATTCAAACAACACTTCTGACTCATCCTGACTGCCAACCATCAGCCTTGTTGTGGCACTCATGTCATAGGCCTCCACCTCACACCCTACTTCTCCTCCCATTAGCTGTTCAGTTGTCCCTCACCATTCAAAACTACATGCTCACATCACTTGAGGAGTGACTAACTGCCAACATAAATAGAAATTGAAAGGTGTTCTCTAGACATAAGAGTAGTGACACCTGTCATGAGCTGGCCTTGCCCCATATTTGTTAATTGTTAACTAGAATTGTTAAGCCCTTGTGCATTCTGTTTAATCTTGCCAAATTAATTGTGTCTGTCACAGATTTCCCTTATTCTATGATTATTTAATGTGGACCCCCAATTAGCGCCAATTGCTGTGTGTGTGTGTGTGTTTTGAGAATGACTCATCTCGTGGTGTCGCTGGGTGAAGCCATCAACATTCAGTTGGAATTCTAGATTCTGCCTCAGCGTGTGAGTCTGTCATTCCTCTGCACCTTGGTTCAGTCATCTGTCTGTGCTCACCGTGACAAGAACCCATGGAAGAGTCTGACAAATTAAGGACAAAAATGGGAACTTGCACATTCCTGAGGGTATTTTTGACATACTAAAGGAATACTTTAAGTGTCTTAACGGGGAAGAAGCTGCTTCCAAAGCCGTAATGAGAAGTGAGGCGCTGGATCTACTAAATATTGACTGAGTGGAGCAATTAGAAAAATTAGCTGAATTTCAGGAAGGTAAGTCAGGAGGACTGGATGGGATGCATCCTAGAATTTTCAGGGAAGTACGGATGGAAATCAAGAGTACACTGAAAATAATCTTCAAAGCTTTTTAGATATGAGGATGCAAGTGCTACCGCCCAATTCAAATAAGGAAGCCAAATAACCACAGGCTAGTCAGTTCAACTCTGATGGTAAGACGGCGGTAAGAAGGCTTTAAGAAACAATTGTCCAGTGTGGTGTTAAAAGTCGTAGAGTTTATAGTGCAGTACAGCAGAAAAATAGGCCTCTTGGAACATCTAGCCCATGTCAAACTGTTTTTCTGCCTTGGCTCATTGACCTAGGCCTGGACCTGGAACATAGCCCTCCATTCCCCTCCCATCCATGTCTGGAGGGAACTTGATCAATTGCCTTCATTTTAACTACAGCAAATCAACACAGATTAGTTACAAGCAAACTGTCTATCCAATTTGACAGAATATTTTGATGACAAAACAGATAATGTTGGTGACAATAATACAGGCAATGTGATGCACTACGGGCTTTATAGATTTTGATAAGGTGCCATGTAACAGCCTCGTTAGCAAAGCTGAATCATGTGGCAATAAAGGAGCTTTAACAACATGGATACAAATTTAGCTAAGCAATAGAAAACAAGGGTTGTGGTAAGTGGTTGCCTTTCCAATCACCTGCTGCACATGAGTTCTCCTCCTATGTCATTAGTTACCATCCTTTTATTTCACATCTGTGATCTCATCTTACCCTTGAGCAGTCCCAAGCTCCTCCCCACCAAAGTGAACTGTCTCTCACTATCCTCCTGTTGGCAAACTTCATCAGTTTTATTGACTATCAAAGTAAACACAGTACTGTGCAAACACAAGAAAATCTGCAGATGCTGGAATTTCAAGCAGCACACTTAAAAGTTGCTGGTGAACGCAGCAGGCCAGGCAGCATTTCTAGGAAATGTTGACTGTACCTCTTCCTAGAGATGCTGCCTGGCCTGCTGCATTCACCAGCAACTTTTATGTGTGTTGCACAGTACTGTGCAAAAGACTTAGGCACATCTATAAAGCTATGGTACCTAAAACCTTTATACAGTACTGTATTTGTCAATGTGGAGTAGGAGTGAGTTTGTAAATCCGATGTGAGCAAAGGATGTTGGGAATGGTGAGGGTGGAGCACCATGAGACGGGTGTGGGACAGGTGGCAGAGAAGGAGTTCCAAGGGCAGGGAGTGACATGGGTGCAGATTCACCCAGCCCTGAGACACCAGGCATTTGATTCCAAACCAAATGGTTTATTGAACATTACAAAATGTCTCTCTGGTGCTTCCTGCTCCCTCCCCTGTCCCTTTCCCTTTCCCTATTCCCAACCATGATTCCCCTTTCCGTGCCTCCTTCCCACTCTCAGTCGACAATAGAGGACCCATATCAGAATCAGGTTTATCATCACTCACATATGTCATGAAATTTGTGTTTTTCTGTGGCAGCAGTACAGTGCAATACATAAAATTACTACAGTGCTGTGCAAAATTCTTAGGCACTCTAGCTATATATATAATGGGTAACAAAGAGATGGCAGAGGAACTAAATGAGTATTTTGCATCAATCTTCACAGTGGAAGACATTAGCAACATACCTGATAGCCAGAGGTCACAGGGAATAGAATTAGGTACAGTCAAGATTACTAGAGAGAAAGTGCTTGGGAAGCTAAATGGACTAAGAAAAGATAAGTCTCCCAGTCTGGATGAGGTGCACCTACGGGTTCTGAAGGAGCTGGCTTTGGAGATTGTGGAGGCATTGGAAATGATCTTTCAGGAATCAATAGACTCTGGCATGGTTCCGGAGGACTGGAAGGTTGCAAATGTAGTTCCGCTGTTTAAGAAAGGAGGGAGGCAGCAGAAAGAAAATTACAGACCTATTAGTCTGACATCAGTAGTTGGAAAGTTATTAGAGCTGATCCTCAAGGACAAGGTTATGAAATATCTTGAGATGCACGACAAGATCGGCCCAAGTCAGCATGGTTTCATGAAGGGAAGATCCTGCCTCCCCAACCTATTGGAATTTTTTGAGGTAATCTCAAATAAGATTGATAAGGGAGAGGCTGTGGACATTGTGTACTTGGATTTTCGAAAGGCCTTCGATAAGGTGCCACATAAGAGGCTGCTTAATAAGATGAGAGCCCATGGAATTACAGGAAAGATACTGGAATGGGTGGAGCATTGGCTGATAGGTAGAAAGCAAAGGGTGGCAATAAAGGGATCCTATTCTGATTGGTTGCCGGTTACTAGTGGTGTTCCGTAGGGGTCGGTGTTGGGGCCGCTTCTTTTTACAATGCATATCGATGATTTGGATTATGGATTAAATGGTTTTGTGGCTAAATTTGCGGATGACACCAAGGTAGGTAGAGGAGCAGGAAGTGTTGAAGAAACGGAAAGGTTGCAGAGAGACTTGGTCAGTTTAGGAGAGTGGGCAAAGAAATGGCAGATGAGATACAATGTTGAGAAATGTACGGTTGTACATTTTGGAAGAAGAAATAATTGGGCAGATTATTATTTAGATGGGGAGAAAATTCGAAAATTGGAAGTGCAAAGGGACTTGGGGGTCCTCGTGCAGGATAACCTAAAGGTTAACCACCAGGTTGGATTGGCAGTAAGGAAAGCGAATGCTATGTTGGCATTCATTTCAAGAGGAATAGTGTATAAGAGTAAGGAGGTGTTGATGAGGCTCTATGGGGCACCGTTGAGACCTCATTTGGAATACTGTGTGCAGCTTTGGGCCCCCTATCTTAGAAGGGATGTTCTGATGTTGGAGAGATTAGGAGAAGATTTACCAGTGTGATGTTAGGAGAAGATTTACCAGTGTGATTCCTGGAATGCAGGGGCTAATGTATGAGGAACATTTGTCGGCTCTTGGACTTTTATTCATTAGAGTATAGAAGAATGAGAGGGGATCTCATAGCAACATTTCGAATGTTGAAAGGGTTGGACAGAGTAGATGTGGAAAGACTGTTTCCCTTGGTGGGTGAGTCCAGAACAAAAGGCCACAGTCTTAGAATTAGAGGGTACCCATTTAAAACAGAGATGAGGAGAAACTTTTTCTGGCCAGAGGGTCATAGATTTATGGAATTCGTTGCCACATACAGCTGTGGAGGCCCGATCATTGAGGGTGTTTAAGGAGGAGATTGATAGGTATCTAATTAGTCAGGGCATCAAGGGATATGGGGGAAAAGCCAGAAATTGGAACTAGATGGGAGAATAGTTTAGCTCATGGTGGAGTGGCGGAGCAGACTCGATGGGCCGAATGGCCTACTTCTGCTCCTTTGTCTTGTGATCTTGTGATTTGATATATCTGATCTACTATTAATAATCTTGGAATGGAGTCACTGGTCAAAATATCCAAGGAGAAAAATTGAAAATATAGTATGGAGGATTCGTTGGGTAAATCTCCATGGTGGCAGACACCACAGCCCAACTATTGATGAAAAAAACAGCTCACAGTGAATTTGAAACATTTTCTTCCCCACAGAGGAGAAAAGGTTAAATCACGGTGCAATTCATATGTATGTATGTATATACAAACAGAAATATTTTGAAAAGGTTAAATAAAGGTCAAAACAACAGAATTTAAAATAGAAATTTAATATCATTATGCAAGTATCTAATATATTACATACAGGAGAAAATCTGCAGATGCTGGAAATCAAAATGCTGGAGGAACTCAGCAGGTCAGGGAGTATCTATGGGAAAGAGTAAACAGTCAATGTTTTTGGCCGAGACCTTTCTTTAGGACTGGAAAGGAAGGGGAGAAGTCAGGGTAAGAAGGTGGGGGAGGGGAGGAAGAAGTACAAGGTGGCAGGTGATAGGTGAAACTGGGAGAGGAGTGTTTATGTCAACTGTTTACTCTTTTTTTTATAGATGCTGCCTGACCTGCTGAGTTCCTCTAGTATTTTGTGTGTGTTCCTAATATATTACATGATATATGTGTGCAAGTTCAAGAATGTCAAATAAATTCAAAAGTCATCTCAATCGGTCTTAATGTGTATGAATGTAGATTTGATCGTGTGCCTCCCTCTAAATTGCTCTGTAATTTTATAAGTTGCTGCAGTGCATTATTTCTTATTTGAATCCATGCAATTTCAGAAATCTGCTAGTAGTTAAAATACTGAAAGAGATAAAGTACATTTTTCTAAACATTGTATTGCCTTACTTCAGGTTGTGGCTGTTGAAACATCCCTCACATGTTGAGAGGAACAACATGAGTTAGTGAGACAAAATCAAAAAAAATCCTTTGCTGAATATCTGCAAGCATCCCGATAGAAGTATCTCTTTTAAAATGGCTTCTTAAGAGAAATGGCTTGGGGCAAGCATACTCCGCTTGACCTAAGATCATTTCCTTTTTATTCCAGTATATGACGATGTGTATTAATGGATCTTTTGATAAATGTGAAGTCTAGATGATTGCGTGGTACTTGCAATTAGATTACTCACATGCGGATGTATGGACTTCCCAGGAATGCATTACACTTCATGACTTACCTTCAGAAAGAATGTTACCTTGAAATCATAGAAAAGCACAGGACAGAAATAGGCCCTTCAGCCCATCTAGTCCATGATGAGCCATTAAGCTGCCTACTACCATCGACCTGCACCAGGACCGTATCCCTCCATTCTCCTACCATCCACGTAGCTATCCAAACTTCTCTTAAACGTTGACATCGTGTTTGCATACACCACTTGTGCTGGCAACTTGCTCCAAACTTTCACAAACCTCTGAGTGAAGAAGATCTTCCTCATGTTCCCCTTAAGCTTTTCACCTTTCACCCTTAACCCTTAACTCGGCTGTATTTGTAGTCCCAGCCAACCTCAGAGGAAAAACCCTGCTTGAATTTATTCTATCTATATCCCTCATAATTCCATATCCCTCTGTCAAATCTCCTCTCAATCTTCTATGTTTCAAGAGATAAAGTCCTAACCTATTCAATCTTTCCTTATTACCCAGGTCCCTTCTTGACTTTATTTCTTTTGCATCTTATTACAGTGAATGTGATAGGAGCTTTTGGTAGTATTGAAAATAAATGAGTTATTCCACTCGTTTTGCAGAACGGTCTGCAGAATTCTTTTGTAACCCATCCTTTCTGTATAATTGAACATGGCATTACAGTGTTAGCAGAAGACGGGACAAGTGTGGTTTGTTGTTATTCAGTCGTTAAGTTGAGTCCGACTCTTCATGACCTCATGGAACAGAGGGTCTGTAGAGTTTTCATGACAAGATATGGAAGTAGATTCCGCACAGATACTGCTGCTGCCCAGGTTGGGACCTGGCTGGGTTTGAACTCAGGACCATCTGCCTTGAAGTCCAGTGCTGATGCCACTACACCACCAGTCGGCGCACAAGTGTGGTATTTATGTATTATTTCTCAGCTAAAACAATTCCACGATTGCAGCCTGGTTTTACTAAGGTCACAAGGCCACACGGGCTTGCAAAATTGTTAAAAATAATAATGATTAATTCATCATAAAAATCTTTAGAAGAGATTAAGGTTTCTAAAACTTTGTTCTATGTCAAAGATCTTACCTGTGTCACTTTTTCTGTGACATTGTGTGTCCGTTCCTTCACTTTCGGTGCAATGATGGTCTTTTCTGATGAAGGTGGAGATGCACTCTTCTTTTCAGCTTTTATATCAGAAAAGTTCAGGGTGATTTGAGGAATCTTGCTAATTGTGCTATATTTGTTGAGATTAGAATCTGAGGTGGAGCCCAGTAGGCTTGACTTGATATGATTAAAAGGTCCTGTAGAAATGACAGTAAAATATGCAAGGTTTATTTTGCACATTAGATCATCTACTCAGGTTCATCTTTTCCATTAGACTGAGCTTCCAGTATGTAAATTATAAATAAAAGAACATTTCATCTATTTAATAATAATGATAAAATATTATTAATTGCAGGTGCTAAAGTTAATTGGAATTTCAAAGAATGTGAATTAAAAATGCATTCATTGTATTTTCCAATTTTTATTTCTGTTAAGTGTTAAATAAGAAAATGCCTTCTATTTACATTGTAACTTGAGGGAATGGAGAAAGGAGCACATGTAAACAGTGATCTACTTTAGCACATCGCATGCAAGATCAATGATGATAGAGTAGATTGCCATCTCAGCTGTCACCTGGCCATTTGCCAAAATTAAAGCATGGATTATCATATATTAGATTAACAGCTAGTTAATAGCTATTGATGGATGTATTATACATGCACATTAACTTCAGCTTGATGCAGAAGCAAAGATTCAATAATGTTAGTCACTTTTACACATTCAGTTCACCACGGTACTTCAACTGGCCAAATAAATGTGAACAGTTCAATGATTATACAAATTCAATTGTTTTTGAATGGGGAGCTTCTTCACTCAGATGGTGTGTGAGCATCAAATGAACTGTCAGTGGAAGTGGTAGATATGTGTTCAGTTGTAAAATTTCAGAGAAGTTTGGATAGGTTCATTGAGGTACAGAGGGCTATGGTCCCGATGCAGGTAGGGGAGACTAGGCAGCAAACCACGATGGCTTGGACTAGGTTGGCCGAAGGACCTGTTTCTGTGTGTAGATGATTCTATAACATCATGAAGTTCCACAGTACAATTTAATGTACTTTCAAGAATACATACTTGAGAAAAGTAATGTCCTGCCATTAGCTATCATCTATGAGCATTTAGAACCTAGAACAGTACAGCATAGGAAAAGGCACTTTGGCCCACAAGGTTGTGCTGAACCAAATAAATTAGAGCTCAAGTGGCCAACTAAACTAATTCCTTATGTCTACACAATATCTATATCCCAATAGTTTGGTCACATTCATGTGCCTATCTAAACTTCTCTTGCCCTGCTTTATTTCAAAATTTTAGACTCTAAAGACTGTAACCAGATGAGATTTTTCAATTTGTGTTGACTTAAGTGAGAGTGCCTGTTGAGCTTATGCTTCCTCTTTGCATTTTTATGTGCACTTATTTTGTTTCTTAGGTTTACTTAATGCATGGCTTGAAGGAGGTTTCTATAGAGTCACTCTTAATCATGGTAAATACAGTATGTTGGACTGAATCTTTTCTCACTGTTGCCATCAGGTAGAAGGTACAAGATCCTCAGGACCTGCACTGCCAGATTCAAGAACAGTTACTACCCCTCAACTATCAGGCTCTTGAACAAAAAGGGATAATGACACTCACCTATTGAGATGTTCCCATAACTAATAATCTCACTTTAAGGACTCTTTAGCTTGTTATTTCATGCTCTCATTATTAATTACTATTATATATGCATTTGCAGTTTGTTGTCTTTGATGCTCTACTTGATCTCTCATTGACCCTGTTATAGCTAATATTCTATAATTTGCTGAGTATGCCCACAGGAAAAAGAATTTCAGGGTTGTATGTGGTGACATATATGTACTCTGATAATAAAATTTACTTTGAACATTGAACGTTGAATCTTATTACCTGGACTCACTGTTTGGAGTTGCCATTTATAATTTCCCCAGCCAGGTATTTGAGTGACCCAGATTTAGAACCCTCTTTTCCTGAAGTGAAGTACCCTGGGCTCCAGTAGCTTGGTTTGCACAACATGAAGGCATCCAGGGACACATTGAGAAAGCTCTATTCCCTCATCTTCACTAAAACCCTTTGACAGGTGACAAAATGCAACTCCCAGCTTTGATGGCTGTAAAATTTGTGAGACATTTTTTAATAGTTTTTCAAATGCCTCTGACAGAAACTTTTAAATACTATTACAAATATGGTAAATAATAAAAAGAAAGTGTGGTGGGGTGGAGACACATCTCTACCAAAGGAGGTGTAAGGGTTCTTTTCCTCCACTAGCCTGCAGAGGAAGGGTAAGGTGTAACACTTGCTTTGCCCCACTGGTCAGGGTCAGGTGAAGCCATGGGAGCTGGTGGTGGATGGTCGTATGAGCAGCTGGTGCATATCACAAGTCCTGGTTATGTGAACACTGACACCAGGCAGACAATCCCCAAAGGGTATTGATAATGGCTGGAGTCACCCATCTTGTAAAGACATTGCCCGGACGAAGGCAATGCCAAACCACTTCTGTAGAAAAATTTGCCAAGAATAATCATGGTCAAGACTATGATCTCCCACGCCATACAACATGGCACATAATGATGATGATGATGAATTAAAAGTAATTAACATATTTAAGTTTTTGTCCAGAAAATAGACAAAACACCTAAAATGACAAAAATCGTTAAGAACATTAAAGTAAATTTAAATGATTAAAATCAAAGGAAGGTAGTTTCTCCTTTGCTTCTTATGCAGAGCCTTACAGTTCCAAGTAAAATTAATGAAGTCTTTGATCCTGTCTCTGCACCTTTCCAAGCCTTGCCTAGGAGACAATAGCAGGAAAATATAACAGGGCTCAGCTCTGCCACGGAATGGCACCTAGATTCTAACGATGTAACACATGCACAGATTTGATTTACTAATTCTAGATGCTGGAAATCTCAGCAGGCCAGGCAGCGTCTATGGAAAAGGGTGCAGGTGATCTTTCTGCCCGAGACCCTTCACCTAGCTTTAAATTAATCACTTTCACTTTTGACAATGTATGCTTAGAAGATATGATCTCACTTCTATATAACTGCGTAATACTGTAAGTTCCACTGGAAATCAACAGCTATTATTATCAACATCCAGGCCATTATCTGTGTTTGATTTCATTGGGATGGATTACGCAAGAAAAATAAACTCCATATTTGCATCTCCTCTTTAAAGCACATCAGAGCCCACGATGTTTACTGGTCTTTTGAACTGAGCAGTTTCAGTAGATACCATCCACCAGCCTAGTTATTCTACAGGAATAACATTCAGAAGTTTCACAGCCTTCTTCTAGATCTACAGAATACTTTTTCTTATCTGCTAATATTATTATGCTAATATTATTTTGTGTTGTGTGTTGTATGTGTGTATTAACTGGGTTTTGCACCTTGGTCCATGAGGAACATTGTTTCATTTAGCTATATACAAGTTTGCAGTTGAATGACAATAAGCTTGAACGTATTCCTCCAACAAAAGTTGCTCAGTAATTAGCAGACGATGGACATGAGGTTTCGACAATGCTTGTGTTTCATTTAAACAAATGATGAAACGGGCACCACACTAGTGCAATGAGGTAAGGAAGAACAGTTCATTATTGTCATTCAATTAATGAATGACACTGCACTAAATTGAACTGAACTAAAAACAGAAAATTCACACAGATATGCTGGGTTTGGAGGACCTGAGATATAAGGAAAGATTGAATTAGTTACAACTGTATTCTTTAGAATGTAGAAGTTTGAGCGGAGATCTGATGGAGGTATAAAAAAATTATGAGGGGTATAGATAGGATAAATGCAAGCAGTCTTTTTCTGTTCAGGTTGTGTGGGACTAGGGTCATGGGTTAAGGGTGAAAGGTGAGAAGTTTTAGGGGGAACATGAGGGAAACTTCTTCAGTCAGAGAGTTGTGAGAATGTGGAATGAGCTGCCAGCACAGTGGTGCAAGCAAGCTCAATTTCAATGTTTAAGAAAAGTTTAGATAGGTACATGGGTAGTGGAGTTATGGAGGGCTATGGTCCTGGTGCAGGTTGATAGGAGCAGGCAGTTTAAATGGTTTCAGCATGGAGTAGATGGGGCGAATTATCTGTTTCTGTGCTGTATTCTTCTATGACTCTATAACTGAGCTGAACTGAATATGCCTAGTCTGTTTTGATGATTTACGGTTTGGTTTTTTTATATTCTGTGTTTTTCCACTAGATGTTTTTGCCATTTTGCATGATTTTTTTTTTTTGCGTGTTGGTGGTTTGATATTTTTCTTTGAATGGGTTCCATGGCTTTCTTTGTTTTGTGGCTGTCTATGTGAAGATGGAATCTCAGGGTTGTGTACTGCATACATACTTTGATAATAAATGAAACTTTCATTGAGTCTTTCCTGATTTAAGTGTGAAAAACAAAGTATATAAAAATACTTTATTGAAATATATCTCAACCACCAAATATAAAATTAAATAGTTTTTAAAGAAGTTAGATCAGTAGCGACAGAAACATTCAGCAAAAGGTACCAGAAGCTTCTTAGAAGTATTATAGTTGGTAGCTTTGATATTCACCTGCAGTGATTGAATGTTGGATTATATTGTACATCTAGATTTTTTTGCTAATAACTGGACCAATAATGCACCAACAAAAAATTTCAATTAGTGAAGAAATCAACTGTTACATATAGAAAATTACTGTAAAGCATTAGATAATAATATGGTTTGTACGTTCAAAAATAAAACTAACATTAATTTAAATTGTTTTTCTTTGCTGGAGTTTCTATAAATTCTCAGCCCTGTTACTTGACCTTTAAGAAAAGTGAACAAAGCTCTGGTGATATTAAATATCACACAGTATCAAGGATGATGTTAATAAAGCTACGTAGCAACATAACTTATGTTGTATGGCAGCTGACAATGACAAGCATGTCCCAATACAGCACATCAAAGAAATGAAAAACATGTAACTGTATTTTTTCACTGTAGTTTCTTGTTAATTCCAACTCAGGCTTGCAATACAATTTCCTACAATTTCCAATCTAATCAAAAAATAAATGAATGTCAAAGTGTAGGAAATCATTTCATGTGGATCTCTCTGCTGGATCCAGCCTCAGTCCCAGTGAATAATGGTTGATTGACATGACCACATAAAGAATCTAAGACATCCAGATAAAGACTGTCAGTCAGTGGGATAAAAATGATTACATAATGGATCTTTTGCCACAGGTGCTTCAAGCACATTTAATAAATATCAGATAGCAATTCAGGTTTCAAAACTATATTATGAGGATTCCAGAGGAAGTGAAGTAAACATTTTTCAAGTTTATTCTTCGTTCTTCATTCTTCACAGAAAATGTAATAGCTTTCTTGATTACTATGATTGAACACTCCAGTTTAAACTCAGCATCCCATTTGGTCAACTGGATGGAGATTGACACATCTGAAGTAAAAAGTATATATATATTTTTTCCTAGCCAATTAATACAATTTTCCTTATTCATCTCTGCCAATTTGCTGCTTAGATTTGCTGAAGACCTGGTATCTACTCAATGGCTACATTTTAAGGTACAGGAGTGGAACCCAATGTGCTCTTCTGATTTTGCACCCCATCCATTTCAAGGCACAACGTGTTGTGTGTTCAGAGATGCTCTTCAGTACACTGCCATTGTAATGCATGATTATTTGAGTTACGGTTGCCTTCATGGGAACCCGAGTGATTAGGATGAGGATGAGGTAGTTAGTTTACAAACAGTGGCCTTGTGTAGTGAGACTGCCAGTAAGGAGAGGCTGATGACAGGGCAAAATTGCTGTCAACAAGATAAGTTGTAATGCAAAAGGCAGACAAAATCAAAAAGGGTGAATACAGGATGGAAAGTGCTATATTTGAATGCGTGCAGTATAGAGAATAAGGTAGATAAGGAAGAATAATGTCCAAGTTGCATGCCATCTTGGACAATGTCTCCCATTGACTACATAATGTACTGGTTGGGCACGGGAGTACATTCAGCCAGAGACTCATTCCACTGAGATGCAACACTGAGCATCATAGGAAGTCATTCCTGCCTGTGGCCATCAAACTTTACAACTCCTCCCTTGGAGGGTCAGACACCCTGAGCCAATAGGCTGGTCCTGGACTTATTTCCTGGCATAATTTACATATTACTATTTAATTATTTATGGTTTTATATTGCTATACCTATACTCTATTCTTGCTTGGTGCAACTGTAACGAAACCCAATTTCTCTCGGGATCAATAAAGTATGACTATGACTATGACTAGATGAACATAGCACAGTTTCAGATTCACTGTATCACTGAATTGTGGCTGAAAGAAGATTATAGCTGAGAGCTTAGGGTCTAAGAGTACACAATGGAACAAAAGGATAGGCAGGTAGGTTGGGGTGGCTCTGTTGGTAAAGAGTGAAATTAACTCATTAGAAAGAGGTGACATAGGGTTGCAAGGTGTTGAATCATTGTGGGTAGAGCTAAGGAATTGCAAGGGTAAAAAGATCCTGATGGGAGTTATATACAGACCCCTGAACAAAGGTGAGGATGTGGTCTACAAATTACAATGGGAGATAGAAAATGCATGTCAGTATTATAGTGGAGTAAAGGGAATTACAGAGGCATGAGGGAGGAACTGGCCAATGTTACAATAGTCATGGGGGATTTCAATGTGCAGGTAGTTTGGGAAAATCAGGTTGGCGCTGGATCCCAAGAGGGGGAAATTTTTGAATGCTTATGAGATGACTTTTTAGAGCAGCTCATGGTTGAGCTCACTAGGGGATCAGCTATTTTGGATTATGTGTTGTGCAATGAACTGGAATTGATCAAAGACCTTAATGTAAGGGAACACTTTGGGACAAGTGATAATAATATGATAGAATTCACCCTGCAATTTGAGAAGGAGAAGCTAAAGTCAGATGTATCAGTATTATAGTGGAGTAAAGGGAATTACAGAGGCATAAGGGAGGAACTGGCCAAAATTGATTGGAAAAAAACACTGGCAGGGATGACAGCAGAGCAGCAATGGCTGGAATTTCTGGAAACATTTCAGAAGGTGCAGGATATGTACATCCCAAAGAGAAAAAACGATACAACCGAGGCCAACAAGTGAAATCAAAGCCAACATAAAATCTAAAGAGAGGACACATGATAGAGCAAAAATTAGTGGGAAGTTAGAGGATTGTGAAGCATTTAAAAACCAAAAGGAGGCAACTAAAAAGTCATTAAGAAGGAAAAGATGGAATACGAAGAGAAGCTTGCTAAAAAGATAGGTGAGAGTAGGCATTGGACCTCTGGAAGATGATGCTGGAGAGGTAGTAATGGGGGATAAGGAAACAGCAGATGAGCTGAATAAGTATTTTGCATCCATCTTCACCGTGGAAGACAACGGCAATATGTCGGAAGTGAGAGAGTGTCAGAGGGCAGAAGTGTGTGCATTTGCTATTACTAGTGAGAAGAGTCTTGGGAAACTGAAAGGTCAAAGGTAGGCAAGTCTCTTGAACCAGATGGTGTACACCCCAGGGTTCTGAAAGAGGTGGCTGAAGAGATTAGGGAGGAATTAGTAATGATCTTTCAAGAATCACCAGATTCTGGAATGGTTCGGAAGACTGGAAATTTACAAATGTCACTCCACTCTTCAAGCAAGGAGAGAGGCAGAAGAAAGGAAACTATTGGCTGGTTATTCTGATATCAGTGGTTCAGAAGATGTTGGAGTCAATTGCTAAGGATGTGGTTTTGGTACTCTTGGAAGCACATGATAAAAACGGCTGTATGCATGTTTTCTTGAAGGGAAAATTTTGCCTTACAAATTGGTTGGAATTCTTTGACGGAATAACAAAGCAGGATGGACAAAGGGGAATCAGTGGATGTTGGATTTCAGAAGATTTTGACAAGATGATTAAGTGCTCGGTAGTGGGTGCTGATGCTTTTTTTTTGCTGGTGGGGGAGGGGGGATTGTTGCTTTGCTGCCGCTTATGCGTGGGAGGAGGGAGCTGGGGGAGGTTTTAGCTTTCTAACATTTAACTGTCATTCATTATTTGGGGGTACTCTGTTTTCGTGGAGGGTTGTGAAGAAAAAGTATTTCAGGATATATATTGTATACATTTCTCTGACATTAAATGTACCTTTGAAACGTGAGACTGCTTAACAAGTTAAGAGGCCATGGCGGGGAAGTGGGACTAAATGGGAGAATGGATCAGCTCATGATAAAATGGCGGAGCAGACGCGATGGGCCGAATGGCCGACTTCTGCTCCATTGTCTTATGGTCTATGGTCTTATGGTATTACAGGAAAGATTCTATCATGGATAAAGCACTGGCTGATTGGCAGGAGGCAAAAAGTGGGAATAAAAGGGCCTTTTCTGGTTGGTTGCTGGTGACTAGTGGTTTTCCACAAGAGTCTCTGTTGGGACTACTCCTTTTTACATTACATGTCAATAACTTGGATGATGGAATTGATGGCTTTGTTGCAAAGTTTGCAGATGATATAAAGATAAGTGGAGGGGCAGGTATCCTGAGGATGTAGAGAGGTGACAGAAGGACTTAGACAGATTAGGAGAAAGGGCAAAGAAGTAGCAGATGGAATGCAGTGTTGGCAAGTGTACAGTCATGCACATTGGTAGAAGAAATAAAAGTGTAGGCTATTTTCTAAATGAAGAGAAAATTCAAAAATCTGAGATGCAAAGAGACCTGGCAGTCCTTGTGCAGAATTCCTTGAAGGTTAATTTGCATTTTGAGTCGGTTTTGAGGAAGGCAAATGCAATGTTAGCATTCTCTTCATTAGGACAAGAATATAAAGGCAAGGAGGTAAGCTTGAGGCTTTATAAAGCAAGCACCAGGCCTCACTTGGAGTACTGTGAGCAATGTCAGGCCCCTTATCTAAGGAAGGATGTGCTGACATTGGAGCGGGTTCAAAGAAGGTTCAAAAAATTATTCTGGGATTGAAGGGCTTGTTATATGAAGAGTGTTTGATGGTTCTAGGCCTGCCTCACTGGAGTTCAGAAGAATGAGGGGTGGCCTCATTGAAGCCTATTGAATGGTGAAAGGCCATAATAAAATGGATGTGGTGAGGATGTTTCTTATGATGTGGGAGACCAGGACTAGAAGACGCAGCCTCAGAATAGAAGGGTGTTGTTTTTGAATGGAGATAAGGAATTTCTTTAGCCAGAGAGTGATGTGTCTGTGGAAAATGTTATCACGGGTTCCTGTGGAGGCCAAGTCACTGGGTTTATTTAAGGCAGAGGTTGATAGATTCTTGATTAATCAGGGCATGAGGGCTACGGGGAGAAGTCAGGAGATTGGGGTTGAGAGGAATAATGGATCAGCCATGATAAAATGGCAGAGAAGACTTAATGGGCCAAATCTCCTAATTCTGCTCCTATAATTTATGGTCTTGTGGTGTGAATATCTCAGGAGCCCAACAGTTTCTGAGATACTCAAACCACCCCATCTGACACCAATGATCATTCCACAGTGAAAGTTACTTAAATCACATTTATTCCTCATTCTGATGTTCCGCCATTACTTTATATTCTGACAGATTTGCTGTTTACTCACAATAATTTTTCATGACATGATACCCTTTGAAAAATATTAATCTTGAAATCGTTATTGATCAGGTGCGCACAACTTTTTCAGAAATAAGCTCTGAGCTTCTACCACTCTATGGTACATGTGAAAAAAGTGTTTGTTTTCATTGTTTCCCAGTTGTACTTCTCCCAATTGTACTTTTACAATTTTACAATTCATAGCCTGCTGTAAAATCGAAGTTTGATTCCCGCCGGCGTCTGTAAGGAGTTTGTCCATTCTCCCCATCAACACATAGGTTTACTCCAGCTGCTCCAGTTACCTCCCACATTTTAAAGACGTGTGGTTAAGGTTAGTGTCTTGTGGGCATGCTGTGTTGGCACCAGAAACATAGTGATATGTGGGTGCCCAGCACAATCTTCGCCGATTTGACTTGGCACAAATGACACATTTTACTGTATGGTTTGATGTTGATATGACAAATAAAGCTAATCTTTTAATCTTTTAAGAGATTGGGGCTGAGACGGAAAATGGATCAGGCATGATGGAATCGCGGAGCAGACTTGCGGGGCCAAATAACCTAATTCTCTTCCTAGATCTAAAGGTCTTATGGTTTCCTTTTTAATGATGGAGCCCTTTGTTTGTATTTTCCAGCAAGAAGAATTTGTTTCCCTTTATTTACGTTTCAAATGTCTCTAACATTCTGTGTATCTAAATTGATTTATAAACTGGAGATCAGTGGGTAGAAGTCTTATCTCTGATACCTAAGGTTGTAGGCTCAAATGTCCCTGTGTAGTGTAAGTGCTAACTGCACTTTCAGTTTATGAAAAATAATTGTGCTTTCAGTGCTCCTGGTGATATCATTTGACTATCTATAGGCTAATGTTTTAACAGTATTTGGGAAAGAGGGTTCCAGAGACGCTTTGTAAAATACAGCATCATAAGCATGCCTGCTGGCTCTGTAAACTGTTTAATGCAAAAAGTACCTGTGTTTATGGTTCAAATTACTGACAATTTCTAGTACTTTAGACAACAAATAAAGAAGATACCAATACATGGCATCATCTTAGGGTGGCTCAGTAGTGTAAAACGTTAGCACAACCTTTTACAGTACACGTGACCCAGGTTCATTTCACTCCGCTAACTGTAAGGAGTTTGTATGTTCTCCCTGTGACTGTGTGGGTTTCCTCTGGGTGCTCCGGTTCCCACTGCAGTTCAAAGACATACCAGTTGTTAGGTTAATTGGTCATTGTAAATTGTCCTGTGATTGGGCTAGTTTTAATCGGGGAAGTTGCTGGGCAACGTGGCTCGAAGAGCCAAAACAGCCTATTCCGCGCTGTATGTCAATAAGTAAATATGGTGTCAGTAGTGTTACTTGATGAAAATAAGAACTTTATATGCTGTATCTAAATTGAATACTGTACATCAGGTATAAAATCTCTCTACAGAGAAGTCTTGTAGCTGTGAATTAAATGACAGTGCCCTGCACGATCCAATTGACGGAGTATATGACGGGACAAATAAATGCACCCCAGCCACTGTGGGAGATCAGAACTATGTGTAGAAGTTCAGAACCTGTGGATCTTCAGAAAGAAGACAACAAAGGAAAATACCACACCTGCATTGTCCTTCAGAACCTAGGTAAAAGTCAGGTCAGATCTCCTTCGTCTCTTTTGGAAATTATATAAAAAGAAAGTTGAATGTTTTTTTGAATTTCAGGCAGGTTGACTTTGTTAAGAAGTACTCTCATCATCAAAGGTCATTCACAGGCTCAAAAGACAGCTTGGCAGGATTGGCTTAACTAAAGCACTGATCACAGATAATGGGCCAGAGTACACAGCACCTATCTTTATGAGGTTCTTAAAGGACTGGTAGGTTTATCACCTTTTTAACCACCGAGTAAAAGAAAAGTTCTGAACACAGGGAAGGTGATCAAGAACAGCTGCAGAAGGCTAAATGTTCATAATTGGACTCTTGAGTGAAGGTCTTTGGTTTCCCCAGCATACAAACTGAGGGAAGATGATGAGTCCTCTGCAGAAGTCTGGGAGTAGATGAATTAGAAGTCTCCTCGAAACACCAGAAAAACTGGATAATGTGTGGGTGTGAGAAAACACCCAGAGAAAGCCAAAAGACAGACACAGCACTTTAACAGTGTCAAAGGACAGCCAGCTCAGAGAAATCAGAATCAGGTTTATTATCACTGATGTATGCCATGAAATCTGTCATTTTGTGGAAGCAGTGCAGTGCATACTTTAAAAATTACAAAAATTTGCAAAGATAAATAGTGCAAAAGAATAAAAGAGGAAACACTGTGAGGATGAAATCTAAATTAGATGAACACCAGATAAACGGGATGGTAGTGGGATGAGGCAGCTTAAAATGGTTTGGCACAGACTAGATGGGCCGAACCTCCTAGAGGACCACACCCTTGTGGTTTGGAGGCTTGCATGCCTCAATGTCCTGGAGCACTATGTTGGCTGTAGTCAAGGCCTTATGCTTCGGCTCTTTGTAGGGTCACCCACGCCAAACAAGTCAAAGGGTAGAGGCCAGACTAAGAGTGGTGAATTGGTATTCCAGGTCCAGGGGTTCAGCTCAGGGCTAACAACACTGACTGGTCGAACAAAGCTGTAACAAAAACAGCAATGAAGAATCCTTCTACATCTGTGTGCGACTTGTGTGGCTAAAAGTAATGGAAACCGAGAGGAAGCTACTGGCACCATAAAGGAAGCCCTGAACACTGCCAAGATCAAGACCAAAACTGGTTTCTGGCCAAGGAAAGACTAAGATGGAGGACCTTCATTGCTGCCTAAATGCTAGTAGGTGTAATGGGCAATAAGTAATTAGTGAGATGGGCTGAAGGGCCAGTTTCTGAGCTGTATTTTTCTTTGACTCTATGACTTCATACATTCCCAGATCATATAAAGTAGTGAATGAACAGTGTGTCCCATATCAAGGGGATTGCCCCAGAAAGCAAAAGAGATGATTTAACTTAAACAAATACATCTTCCCAGAATTTAATTGTTTGCTGTACTGCAAAATGAGCTGTCAACTAACAGATACGTCATCATGGTTGAGTGTGCAAATGTTAACAGAAAGAGATCCGTCACTTCTGTGAAGGATTTTGCCTTCTGGTTCTATACAAAAGAGCAACAAACAATCAGCTGGAAGAACTCAGTGGGCAGAGCTACATCTCATCACCACATACCCTGCGTCCACCACCACCACCCCCCCCACAACAGGTAAAGGGCAGGGGGAGGAATTACTGCTTTCAGATCAAAGCCCTACATTAGAATTAAAAGTGGAGAGGGGAAGTCAGTGTGAAGAAGAGGGGAGGAGGGGATATACCATGGGTCAGAGGTGATTGGTGGAACAAGGAGGGGCGGAGGATGAAGGCAGATGGAGCCAGGTTAGAGAGGGAGAGGGCTAAGGAGTTGGGTACAGGGATAGGTGCATGGTAGATGAAGGCAAGCAAAAAAAAAAGGCATGTGGAGTCAGGTCACGGGAACAGAGGGTGAAGGTGGAGACAGCTAGGAAGGTGATGAACACAAAAGATTCTGCAGACGTTGGAACACACACAAAATGCGGGAGGAACTCAGCAGGTCAGGCAGATCTGTGGAGATGAATAAACTAACAACGTTTTGGGCTGAAATCGTTCATTAAGACCAGGGGAGAAGTACCAGCAAGGTAAATGTACCATCAGGGGAGAAGTGAAATGCTGATAAAACAGAATCAGGGGTGGGGGAGCTGGTGGGTGAAATGTGTGGGTAGTAGGTGGTTCGAACTGGGAGAGAGAGGACGATGAAAGTAGGTGATGAGTGGTTAGGGAGGCTGGACATAGGAAAGGGGACAATAATAGGAGGACTGGAGGAGGATTGGAAGGGGAGAAGAGTGGGGAACACACCAGAGATAAGGGTTGTCTGAAACTGGAACATTCTGTCCCAATTGTGGACTACCCAGGTGCACTGTGAAGTGTGGTTCTTCTAATTTTCATTGGCAGTGGAGAAGACTGAAGATGGACAGGTTGGTATAGGAATGGGAAGGAGAAATGAAATGGCCTCTTCCCATTACTACTATCAAGGAGGAGGTTAGGGTTAGGGTCACCCACACCAATCAGGTTAAAAGGTACAGGACAGGCTAAGAGTAGTCCACCAGTCCTCTGGGTTCAGTGGTTCAGCCCAGGACTAACAACACTGACTGGTAAAACAAAACTGTTATGTAAACAGCAATGAAAAATCCTTCTACATCTGAGAGGCCAAGGACAGACAGTTAGCGGACATTCATTGCTACCCTAAATGCCAGTAGGCATAACAGGCAGTAAGTAGTGAAAAGAGTGAAAGGTGATGATCTGGAAACTGATTAGAGGCATCGAGTTATACTGAGTTACATATATATTCAGCCCAAATCGGCCAAAATTATAGTATTGCTTTGGGAAAAGTGAGAGCACACAGCCAATTATAAGAAACCTGCAAGGCTGCAAGAAAATGTTGAGAAAGGAATGGGTCTGACCAGTCTGCTCTTGCAGAGTGACAGAGGTGAGTTAAACAAGCTGCTTCCATACTCTAAATTTCTGGACATTTCCTGTAGTGATGCTGGCAGATCTGTTGATGCCCACATCGTCAACATGTGCATCTACTGTATACCTGCCTTCAGTACCATTCGAGTACTGTACCATAGTGTGACTTCATCTTCCAGAAACATAATCTGGTCTTTCCTCTTGGCCTTGTAATGACCCACTTGTGTCTGGTGATTCACCACTCTTCTCCTGACCACGCAGTAGTGTCCGTAGAATGCCAAGGTCTTAGGGGGTGGCTATGAGAATGACAGGCCTATTGACTAGATCTGTTCAGGTAAAATTTCTTGTAGAAAAGAGAAGGAACAAGTGCACTTAGTGTTAAGAGGAGGCACACAAAATGAAGACAAAACACAAAAAAAAGTTTGATATGTAAAAGTCAGAAGAGACTGTAAGATGATGATGTGAGTCATGAGGAAGAGAATCTACAATTTCTACAGGGTAATTGACCCCAGCAGAGCTAGAGGATTCTCCTTAAACTGAGAGTCTATCAGGTTGGTCAGGCCCTTTGCAATCTGAAGTCTGTTGTTACTTGTTGTGGGATGTACAGCCTTCTGAAAGATAGAGGGAATTGGATTACTGACTGCATTGCAATATGCCTGCCCTTTGTGGCTTCAATGATTGCATTGTAAAATGTTGTATGTGTCTGTGAGTGTCAAAGTGATGTAAGCTTTCAGATATATCCATCACTCACCATCAATCTTTATCAATAATTGCTCTTACCTAATGTTACACACAGTAAAGAGTCGTCATTATTGTGTGCCATGTTGTATGATGTGGGTGATCATGGTTTTTCCAAGACCATGATTGTTCTTGGCAAATTTCTCCACTGAAGTCGTTTGCCATTGCCGCCTTTTGGGCAGTGTCTTTACAAGATGGGTGACCCCAGCCATTATCAATACTCTTCAGAGATTCTCCGCCTGGTGTCAGTGGTCGCAGAACCAGTAGTCGTGATAAATACCAGCTGCTCATATGACCATTCACCACTTGCTTCCATGGCTTCATGTGACGCAGATTGAGGGTCAAAGCAGGCGTTACACCTTGCCCAAGGGTGACCTGCAGGCAAGCAGAGGAAAGGAGTGTCCTACACTCCTACACCTCCTTTGGTAGAGATGTATCTCTACCCCACCACCCTACAGTAAGGAGTAAGGTCATTAAATTTCTAGAGGTGTTGATATCATACCCTATAACTGAGTCCTGGGGAATTCCTCTTCACACTGCCTTGTCTGGTAACAACCCCCTGGTGATGCTTCACTACAGAAAAACAGTGGACCAAAGGTACGCTGAACTTCTCTCTTTCCATGAAGATTTCCAGGACAGTTGCTATTACAGTATTAGATGCCTCCTGACTTTTAGCGGTAGTTGAAGGCAGTGGGCACTCACTTCCTCTTTAAGAAGCACTGGCATGACTACAATCTGTGCAGGTTATCTTTATCTGATGTATTTTGAAAGAGACTATAATAGGCACTGTTCAAATTTTCCAAATGATTGAATCAGGAGAACACGCGAATTTCCAGTTAGAGCACAATGTGAACAAATGGGAGCTGAATCCTATGCACAGCCATTCCGCGCACACACTGATTCTTTATCTCACACGCTGATGTAGACAGCTTGACAACCTGCAGCTGAACATGCACAAGCCTCTGTGTGTCTCTCTCTCTCCTTGAGCAGGGTGCAATTGCTAGAAACAGCCTCATTATTTTTAATTAGATATTACGTGAGATAGTGGTGATCAAAAGGGTGAGGCAATATGGTCACAGCCTCAAACATAAAACTGAGCTGAATTGTCGAGCATCATTGTACCAAAGATAAGACCTTTGGCAAGACTCAAAATCTGTAACAATCAGGACATCACTTCCATTTGAAATATTGCAAAACAGCAAATGAATTTGCCTCTGATATTCTCTCTGTTTGTTGTGCACACTATTTTCTGTTTTGAACCTGCACATATTTCAGAAAGAAAATTTGTGCGAGATCTATATTCCTTCTGAGTAGCTTCAAAACTGTAGCTATTTTTATCCCTGCGTGTAGTAGAGATAACTGAAGTGAAAAATAATATTCAGCTAATTGTACCGTATGTGGGCGGAAACTGCTGACAGAGAACAAGGCAGGGTATTTTATTCAAGGCCTTCTAGTCTAAGCTCCAACAGAGACACCAAAACAAATAGTTCACCCACTAACAAATAATTTCTTGCATCCCTCTTGGCAAATGTATTGGAAAATATTTGCATCACGAAGAGCTAATTAGATTTTGATCGTAATTCTGAATTGAGAATTCATTCAATTTTACTTGTGGTTTAGTGAATGTATTCCATTCAACGTCAGTGAGTAATGCTCATTTTTATATACCTGGTACCATGCAAAATAAAAAAGATGATATCGCAACAATGCAACCTCTCTTTAGCAACACACGGAAAATGCTGGAGGAACTCAGCAGGTTAGGCAGCATCTGTTGGATGAGTGAACAGCTGATGTTTTGGGCCAAGCCCCTTCATTAGGAATGGGAGGGAGGGGTAAGATGCCTAAATTAGGTGGGGAGAGGGGAAAGAGGCAGGCTGGAAGGTGATAGATGCTGGGTGGGTAGGAAAGGTTAAGGGCTGGAGAAGAAGGAATCTGAGGGGAGAGTTGACAATAGGAGAAAGGGAAGGAGCAGGGGACCCGGGGGGGGGTGCGGGGAGATTGGGTGTTAGTAATCGGAAGGTGAGAAGAAGTATAAGGTCAGAGTGGGGAATTTTTGTTCACTGGAAAGAGAAATCGATACTCATGCTGACCGGTTGAAGGGGAACCAGATGGAATTTAAGAAGTTGCTGTTCCACCCCAAGGGCAGACTCATGTTGACACAAGAGGGTTCCATGGTTTGACATGTTAGAAAGGGAATGGGAATCGTAATTAAAATGTTTAGTCACCAGGAAATCCCACTTGTTCCTCTCTATAGATGCTTTAGGGTCTGATATAATCTGTGTTCTCTTTTAACAACTTGTAAATACAGTAATAATAAGTTACATTTATACAGCAGCACACAAAAAGTGCTGGAGGAACTCAGCAGGCCAAGCAGCATCTATGGAAAAACAAATACAGTTGAAATTTCGGCCTGAGACCCTTCCTCAGGACTGAGTTATCTGATTTCTAGTATCAGCAGATTTTCTCTTGTGATTGGACTACACTTATATAGCATCTTTTATGTAGAAAGTGTCTCATGGTCCTTGAGTCCATGGTCCGTGGCCCTTGAGGGTAGCAGACACCAACAGAATCAACAAACTCATTTGTAAGGCCAGTGATGTTGTAGGGATGGAACTGGACTCTCTCACGGTGGTGTCTGAAAAGAGGATGCTGTCTAAGTTGCATGCCATCTTGGTCAATGTCTCCCATCCACTACATAATGTACTGGGTGGGCACAGGAGTACATTCAGCCAGAGACTCATTCCACCGAGATGCAACACAGAGCATCATAGGAAGTCATTCCTGCCTGTGGCCATCAAACTTTACAACTCCTCCCTTGGAAGGTCAGACACCCTGAGCCAATAGGCTGGTCCTGGATTTATTTCATAATTTACTGGCATAATTTACATATCACTATTTAACTATTTATGGTTCTATTACTATTTATTATTTATGGTGCAATTGTAATGAAAACCAATTTCCCCCGGGATCAATAAAGTATGACTATGACTATGAGTCGAACAGGTTTACTAATTGGGAACAAGATACACAATGAAGTATTAACAGAATTATCTAAGATAATGGTCGAAAGAGCAGGTGTAAGGAGAAATATAGAAAGGGTAGTGCTGAGCAGGAGTAGAAGTTTCAAGCAATGTGTCAGTAATGATGATGGGGAAGTAGATTAGGATAAGTTAGAGGGAAAGGAAAGGGGAAGTCAGGAGGACACACAGCAGTCTGCATTGGGTGGAAATTCTTTCAGTGATGGAAAGGATGCACAGCTTCAAGTTCCTGGGCAGCAACATCCCAGGGGATCTATCCTGGGCCCAGCACATTCATGCAATCAGGAAGAAGCCACACCAGTGACTGTAATTCATGAGATGCTGTACACTCAGCCAGCTCCAACACAGGTACAACACTCCCCACCTTTGAGAATATCTTCAAAAGGTGGTTCCTCAAGAAGGCAGCATCCATCATTAAAGACCCTCACTATCCTTGGCAAGCCCTCTTCTCATTACTACCATCAGAGAGGAGATAGAGTACGGGTTCCCAGCCTGGGGTTCATGGATCCCTTGCTTTGGCTGGCAACCCTTGAGATATAGAATCTTGAAGACCCACACAATGTTTTAGGAACAATTTCTTCCCCTGTGCCATGAACTGCAACACGAGTCCTTGAAGAGGATGAATTGGACCCACACGCTGATATATCTGAAGCAGGGTTCAAGACAACGTATTACACTGGATCTGAGCTCAAAACAAACACTAGACGATATCACAGGTAGGCTTATGACTGAGCACCGAACCATAATTCAGGTGTTCCTTAAGTACTCAATTCTTGGTGCTCGAAACCATACTGTCCATACTCCAGGGAGTTTGAGTGTCTAAATTCCGGAAATTGGCGCAATCAAGGGGAATCTTGTAACAGGACCCCCTCACCTATGGCTGACTTCTGATGGCCCTGGCTGCTGGGAGAGGCGGTGATGGTAATCGTGGATGAAAGCTGGATCCAAGGTGTCTCTTTTAGGCACCCAGCTCCTCTTCTTATGTCTGAATCCTTCCCAGTCCACGAGACATTGCCGAACCGCTTAAACAGTATGAGAGCCCAAAAGTCTTTTCACTGTGAAGACGGTGAACCTGGGTGGTGGCAGGGCTGATGGTATAGGTTCTAAAGAACTGGTACAGACAGATTTTAATTTAGAAAGGTGGAAGGAGGAATTGATCTTTAGGAACTTTGGTGGGGAGCTTCGAGGTGTAAGCCACTGGGCTTACTTTCCTCAGGATTTCAAAGGCTCCAATGAAATTGGGTGCCAACTTTCTAGATCCCACCCAGAGATGCAAATCATGAGTGGACAGCTGGACTTGTTGTCCAGGCTGTAACACCGGTCTCTGATTTTCCTCTCAGTTTGCTTTGGTCTCCATTTTCCAGGTAGAGCCCAGCAAAACCTTGCTCTAATCCATCTTTGCTTGCAGCTCTGAATGAGATCTTCAGCCACAAGGGCTTCAACCTTGGCCTCTTGTTCTGGAAAGAGAGGCAGACGATAACCAAACTGGCACTCAAACAGTGACATCCCATGTGTTGAATTCTGTAAGGTGTTGTGGGTGACCTTTGTCCACATCAAATGGTCACACCCCTCATCCAGTCTTTTTGAGGTCAGGCATCTGAAGGTATAATCTCAGCTGTCTCCACTACAGATGGTAGCTTCTCCAAGGCAATGAACTCGCAGGCTTTCGGAAAGCAATCGACAACCACAATGATGACTGACTTCCTCTTGGATGGCGGGAGACCTTTGACAAAGTCCATGGAGATGTGTGCCCAAGGTCTATCTGGAACAGGTAGGAACTGGAGGAGCCCTTGAGGTTGGGTAGGGGGCTCCTTGTTCTGGGTGCAAACCTCACATTCCTGCACATACTGCTGAACCTCTTTCAGCACTCTGGGCCACCAATACATCCTCTTGATAAACTCGAGGGTCCTGGCAATCCCTGGGTGTGCGGTTATTCTCAACAAATATCCCTATTGGAGTACCTGGGACCTGACCGAACTTGGAAGGAACAGCCTACTCAGAGGACCATTCCTAGGTACCTCCCCTTGAGCTTGGGCATTGTGAACAAGAGCGTGAATTCCCCAATGAATTGGCACAACCACCTTGGCTTTCAGCAAAATGATGGCAGGCTGCTCCTCTTGTTGTCAAATTTCATGTCACATGTCGGTGATAATAAATCTGATTCTGATTGTTCTGGTTCATCAAATGGATGTGACAGGGCATCTGACTTCTGGTTTTTTGACCCTGGATGGTAGGTCATGATGAATCCAAAGCAGTTAAAGAACAAAACCCACCTGGCTTGCCTGGAATTCAGCCTCTTCGCCTCCTGAATATAAGCCAGGTTCTTGTGGTCAGTCCAAATGATGAAAGAGTTCTTGGCCCCTTCTAGCCAGTGACACCATTCCTCCAAGGCTAACTTAACCACAAGAAGCTCCTGATTCCTGATGTCATAGTTCCTCTCTGCCGGAGATAGCTACCTGGAGAAGAATGCACATGGGTGCAGTTTACTGTCCAATAGTAGTTGTTGGGACAAGACAGCACCCACCTTGATGTCTAAGGTGTCCAGTTCCACTGTGACTGGAAGGTCCTGGTTAGGAGAAACTCAGATGGGTGCTGTTGTGAACAGCTGCCTAAGTTCTGTAAAAGCAGCCTCTGCTTCAATCATCCAGACAAAAGAGCCCACGGATTTCTTAGTTAGCACTGCCAGAGGAGCTGCCACTGACCTGAAATTACTGATGAATTTCCGGTAGAAGTTAGCAAACTCCAGGAATCACTGGACTTGTTTGATACTGGAGGGTGGTGGCCAGTCTCTGACTTCCTGAATCTTGGTAGGGTCCATCTTCAGATTGCCACTGGAGATAGTGAAACCCAAAAATGAAGCAGCTGTCTTTCAAGTCCTGGTAGACAGAAGGGATTTTGACTGGTCTGAGTGTTGCTCTCTCCTCCAGACATTCCTTCAAGGATGACTCTCTGAGACTTCATAGGTGACGGGGTGATTTGACAGGCCTGTGAGTCCTCTTCCTATGCTCACAAAGTTCCTTCGTAGAAACGGTGGCCAAATCAGAATCTGAATCCCCGTCTTCAGGCAAAGGCAGTGAGACATTACAGAGGATTCTTGCCTCTTCCCCACCCTCCAGGAATGGGCTTCAAGGATCGCAATACAAGAGCCCCTCCCTTCCTTGAGACCTGGCAGCTGGATTCCTTAAGCTTAGCAGCAAGTTTCTCGGACTGCTCAGGCATCCCCTTGGACCTCTCCCTCTCTCTAGTTCCAGTAGGATCCCGACTAGACTGTGTCAGGATTTGCACAGTCCCATTGGCCAGAACCAGCTTGTCCGCTCTTGAGGACCGGACTAGGTCTCCAGAAGGTTTCAGGTTCCCCAGCACTGAAGGCTGTTCCCTTTCTGGGCGTGAGCCATGAAAGAGTCTGGGTGTCAGAACACCATGCCATAATCAAACCTTCTTATAATGACTGAACCAAGCAGTGATTTTCCCCTCCCTCCAGTCCACAGGTGGGTTATGTTGGAAAAGCCAAGGGTACCTGAGGATTAGGGGTATCAGTAGAGTCAATAATGTAGACATTAATATCTTCCACATATTCCTCAATCCTCATCTGCAAAACCACAATCTGTTGCTGGATCTGCTCAGGACCTAGTGGGTGGCTGTCCAAGAGAATTGTGGGCATAGGCTGGCTCAGCTCTTGGAATGGGCTCAGACCAGCTCTTGTTGACATCCTGACATGGTCCCACTCTCGCTCTGCCAGACGACTATCAAGATGGATGGACTGGTCGATCAGAACCTCCAGGTTCTCTGCTGACTCTCCCAAGGCAAGGGCATCCTTCAGTTCATCTCGGAGTGTGTGGCGGTATGGCATGGCCAAGGCCTCCCCGTTCCACTCTCCTGGGCCAAGGTCCAAAATTTGATCGCATAGTTGGCCACTGACTGCAGCCCCACCCGTCGAATCTTCATCAGCAGATCTGAGGTTTGGCTGGCTCCTTCCTCACCTTCCTCATGGCGGCCCTGAGTTCCTCGCAATACAAGTATATCTCTGACCTACATTCCCAGGCCAGGGCTCGTCCAGTCAGAAGAGAGACAATGAAGGCAACCTTTCCACAGCTCTGAAGGGAACCGAGACGCTGGAGTTGAAATACTAATGAGCATTGGACAAGGAAGCTGCGGCAAGAACCTGGGTCACCGTCGAACCTCTCTGGGTTTGGAAGATGGACTGGCTCCACAGAGCGACTGACAGCCTCACCCAGGTGACTTCAGCTTCCTCCCTGCCATATTGGAAAATGGCGACCTGGAGGGTGTGTATCACCAGGCTCTGGCTGGAGATTTTCTCACTGTAGTTGGCCACAGATGACGAAAGTCTCTGATAACCCCGCTGGTTCCATGTTGGCTCAATCACACCGCGATGAGAGTCCTTGACAAGGATGAATTGGACCCAAATGCTGGGATATCTGAAGCAAGGTTCGAGACATGGTATTACACTGAATCTGAGCTCAAAACAAACACAAGATGATATCATGAGTAGACTTATGATTGAACATCGAACCATAGTTCAGGTGTTCCTTAAAAACTCAATTCTTAGTGCTCAAAACATGATTACCAATTAGTGGGACCGTCCTGAACCCTTAAAGGGGATGCGTTAGTTATCTGTACCCCGTGGTGTCTGAGAATCTAAAACCCAGCAAATGGCGTGGTTGGGGTGTCTCATAACATGACCACAACCTTGCTATTCTTCTTTTTGCATAATTCATTTTTTTCACTATAACTCATTGTAATTTTGTTCTGTTCTGCACTGTACTGCAGCCAAAAAACAACAAATTTCATGATGTATGTCAGAGATAATAAAACTGATTCTAATTCTGAGATGCAATAATAGCAGGCTAACAATCTGCCAGAGCATCGCTCTGGGACAAGAGTGAGAACACCTCCGGAAGGGTCAGTGGAAGAACCTTAGGGCAAAGCTGCTTCTGTGAGGAGACACTGGCACTGCATGGGAATTCAATATAATCCTGTCTAATAAGAGAGAAAAGGAAATGACAGGGTCAGTGGATACAATTAATCATCTCGGTCCAAAACCGTTCAACCCAGGAGTAAAAGCAATTAATTTTAACTAAGATGCTGCTGTTAAAAGCAGTGTTTAGAAATAGTGGATTTGGAATTAATTGAAAGATATGATAAATATTAGGTGCACCTTGTGGACATACATAGTTGTTACAGGTAAAGTTCCCATGATGTATAGGAAACATGCATTACAGGTGTTCAGAGAAGCATCTGGGCTCAACGCGCTGGACAAACTAACATTCAAAAGTACCAAACCATTAGGAAGGTGCTTCAACTCAGCCAGAAGAAAGACTTAGTAGCAGGAGATTCTCCACAATGGGCATCACGAAGAAGGTGAAGAGGCTATAACAGCTCGGGGCGTTCTGGAATTCAGATTTTCTTGTGTAAATGTTACAATTTTTTGCTCATTTGTTATGAGCCATGCCGTATGACATGAGCAAGCATGGTCTTTCCATGACCTTGATTATTCTTGGCAAATTTTTCTACAGAAGTGCCTTGCCATTGCCTTTTTTTGGGCAGTATCTTCTCAGCCATTATCAATACTCTTCAGAGGTTGTCCGCCTGGCATCAGTGGTCACATAACCAGGACTTGTGATATGAACCAGCTGCTCATATGTCCATCCACCACTTGCTCCGTGGCTTCATGTGACCTTGATCAGGGAGGGGCTAAACAGGTGCTACACCTTGTCCAAGGGTGACCTGCTGGCTAGCAGAGCAGAGGAGCACCTTACACCTCCTTTGGTAGAGACATATCTCTACCCGACCACCCTGATACAATTGTACCTGCCTCAATCATTTCTTCTGGCAGCTCATTCCATTTAGTCACCATTCTCTGCATGAGAATGTTGCCCCATGGGATCCTTTTAGCCTATTCCCCATGGTTCTGAGCTCCTCTACCATGGGGAAAAGACTGCTACCATTCACCTTATCTATAGCTCTCATCATTTTAAGGATATTTCTATATGTTTCAAGGAATAAAGATGTAGCCTGGCCAACTTCCCCCTGTACCTTGGGACATCTAGTCCTAGCAACATTCTTGTAACTCCTTTTTGCACTCCTTCCAGTTTAACCACATCTTCCCTACAGGAGAATGACTAAATTTGTACATGGTACTCCAAGTGTGGCCTCACCGGTGAATTATACAGCTGCAACATAATGTCCCTCCTCCTTTACTTAAGAACCTGAATGATAAGGGCTGGCATGCTAAACATGCTTTTCATCACCCTGTTTAACTATGAACCTGCTTTCAATGAACTATGTGCTTTAACTCCGAAGTTCCAAAGTTCAAAGTACATTTATTATCAAAGTACATATCTTATATACAACTTTGAGATTTGTCTTCTTACAGGCAGCCACAAAACAAAGAAACCCACTGGGACTAATTAAAAAGAAAGAAGATGGTCAAACACCCAAAGCTCAGAAATAAAATCGTGCAAACGATAAGGAGATCGTATGTTCTCCCCGTGACCAAGTTCTCCCACATTCCAAAGATGTACTGGTTGGTAGGTTAATTTATCATTGTAAGTTGTCCCGTGATTAGGAGAGTGTTAAATTGGATGAATGCTGGGTGGCGTGGCATAAACGGCCGGAAGGACCTATTCCATGCTGTGTGCCAATAAAATTAAAAAAATAGAAATAAGCAAGTAACATTCAGAACTTCTCAATTTCTTTATACTCCCTAGTGCTCTACTATTCATGGTGTAAGTCAAATGCTGTTTTGACTTTTCTAAATCCATCACCTCATTCTTATTTGTGGTGAAAACTACTTGTCACTCCTCAGCCTTTTCTCCAACTGAACAAGATTTCTGTGTAATTTACAATAACATTCCTCGCTATCACCTCCTAATTTCATGTCATTTGCAAAGTTCCTGATCAAGCCTCATGTACTTGCATCCCAGTCATTTATATAAATAACGAATAACAAAGATCACAACACCGACGCATGCAGCACACAAGTTATCACCAACGTCCATTCCAAGAAATAACCTTCAACCAGCACTCTCTGATTCCTATCCCCAAGCCAGTTTTGATTCCGCCTATCTGGCTCTCACTGGGACCTAATATTTAAAGTTCAAAGTTCACAAGTAAAATTGTTATCAAAGTACATATATGTCACCATTATAAAGTACAACCCTGAGATTTATTTTCTTGTGAGCATTCTCAATAAATCTGTAGAATTCTAATCATAACAGAATCAATGAAAGACCACACCAACTTGGGTGTTCAACCAGTGTTCAGAAGACAACAAACTGTGAAAATATAAAAAGAAGGAAATAATAATAAATAAGCACAAAATATTGAGAACATAAGATGAAGAACCTTTGAAAGTGAGTCCATTGGTTGTGGGAACATTGCAGTGATAGGGCAAGTGAACCTTTACCCTTTGGTTCAGGAGCCTGATGGTTGAGGGGTAACTGTTCCTGAACCTGTTGGTACAAGTCCTGAGGCTCCTGTATCTTCTTCCTGATGGCAGCAGCGAGAAGAGAGCATATCCTGGGTGGTGGAGGTATGCATGCTGATTTCCTGCAACAATGCTTCATGTAGACTAGCCTACCCTGCAGGACCAGCCTATATGTTTCCTTTTTTCCTTCCCACTTTTTGTATTGTTTAATCAAATAATAACTTTTAATCTAAATTAATATTGGATAGAGTTGGGATCTGAATTATTCAATAGTCATATGCAATTCCAATTAATATTATGAGTTGTATGAGATTCTCTCATTCCAGATATGAGAATAACATATCTACAGACATATGAGATAGGAGCAGGAGTTGGTCATCTGGCTCACTGAGCCTGCTTCACCATTCAATAAGATTATGGCTGATCTGGCTGTAGATTCACTTCCACCTACCTGCCTTTTCCCCATAACTTTAATTCCCTTGCTATGCAAAAATCTATCTAAATGTGCCTTAATTATATTGTGCTTCCCTTGGCAGAGAATTCCACAGATTCAGTACTCTCTGGAAAAAGCAGTTTCTCCTCTTCTCCCTTCTGAACCTAGTCCCTCAAATCTTGAGGCTATGTCTCTTCGTATGTCTTTCCTTAAGCAAGGAGGCCAGAACTTCATTCAGTATTACTCCAGGTGTGGCCTCACCAGCACCCTGTACAGATGCGGCATAACTTCCTTACTTTTAAATTCAATCCCTCTAGCAATGAAGACCAACATTCCATCTGCCTTCTTGATAACCTGTTGCACCTATAAACCAACCTTTTGTGATTCATACACCAGCACGCCCAAGTCCCTCTGTACAACTGCATACTGCAATCTTTCACCATTTAAATAATAAACCGATCTTCCATTTTCTCTTGCAAAGTGGATAACCTCCCAGTTATCTATGTGCCATCTCCATCTGCCACACCCTTGATCACTCACTTAACCTATTTATATCTTTGCAGACTTTCCACAGAATCTGCACAGTTTGCTTTATGTATTAAAATGTGCATTGTAAATTTTGAATTGGGGTTTTAGGAAAAAGTTTCTGAACAACTGGGGTGTAATCTCAAATAGTGTTCCTTAATAAAAAATGTTTCTCATTATGATAACAACAATAGTAGTTAAAATTTCAAATGTTTAATTTGACTTTGGATGTATGAGTTTTAAAAGTCAAAAGGAATGGAAACCACATACCAGAAGCTGAAGTGTAGAAAGTATGGTTAAACCATTTGAGAATTGAACTCTTTCCACTGCCAGCTCAAATTACATACATATTTTACTGGTATTGAAGATTTAAGTCCTCTGGACTTTTAGAAGTCGCTGTGTATTCTGTAGTGGAGGGCAGAAGGGGGTAGTGGGAGGAGTCTGTTCATAATGGGCAGGTGGAGAGGGTGGAGGAAGTTGTTCATGAATTGACAGCATGAATATTGAAAATCTCCAAATTCTGATATACTGCACTCCCCCCCCACCATCCCTCAGCTTCTTTCTTCTCCCTCCCTGATCTACTCAGTACTTTGTACGCTCACCTCAGCCTCTATTGCCCTGAAGCTTTCCACTCCTTCATTCTCTCTGTTCCATGCAGAAATTGGCATTCAAATGACTATAACAGAGGTATACATTGAAAAGCTTTGAGACAAATAATGAAAACACATTACCTACACATATTAGGAGATCATCATCATTAAGTGCCATGTCGTTATGACGTAAGCAATTATGGTCTTTCCATGAGCATGACTGTTCTTGGCAAATCTTTCTACAGAAGTGGTTTGCCATTGCCTCCATCTGGACAGTGTCTTTACAAGACGGATGACCCCACCAATGATCAATACTGTCCAGTGATTGTCTGCCTAGCGTCAATGGTCACATAAGGAGGACTTCCAATATGCACCAGCTGCTCATATGACCATCCATCACCTGCTCCCATGGCTTCACGTGACCCTGATCTGGCAGTGAAGCAGGTGCAGAACCCTTGCCCAAGGATGGCCTGCAGGCTAGTGGTGGGACGGGAGTGCTTTACATCTTTTTGGCAGAGACGTATCTCCACGCAGCCACCCATAGATGGGGAGGGCTGAGGTCAAAAAGAAGGGATTAATTGTTAAATGAATGGAGGCCTTTAAAAAAACCCACACTAAAAAATGATTCACGCTCATTGTTGGAATAACATATAGTGATTTTCTTTGTTTCCGTATATTCTTTGCAGCACTTGACTGAAAAATTAAGTTAATGAGAGCACACACTTGCCACCACCACTGATCCATGATTGTTCATGCTGAGCGAATGGTAATGATGGCTAATCTGGGATTTGCCCAAATGCAAAACACTCCAGTAAGAAGATGTAGTGTCAGATTTGGCCAATCCCATTTGAAGCCAAGGATATTCAGTAAATTGTAAATCATTCAGAAAAATTCACAGGGTTCAGAACCTTGTACAAATAGGAGTGAAAACTTCCATGGAGGGATAAATGAGTTAATCTAAAGAAGATATTGAGATTGTGTGGACAGGGTTATTGATGGTAACTGAAATTTATGCTAATAAAGTCATTTTGTCTTTCACTAATTCTTAAACGTGATTTTTTTCTGTGAGACAGAATGTACACAAAAATAGATAGAAGTTAGACAAATATGGGAAAAGTGTGCAACCTCATCAATTCTAGATAAGTACAGTACTGTGCAAAAGACTTAAGCAGATATACTATATACGTAGCTAGGGTACCTAAGACTTTTGCACAGTACTGTATTTGTCAACGTGGAACAAATAGGTTGTAAATCTGGTGGGAGCAAAGGACATTGGGAATAACTATAGGTGGAGCACCACATGAGAGGAATTAGAGACACGAGAGAGAAGCTTGCACAGGTGGATTGAAGGAGGATGCTGGCAGAGATGATGGCAGAGCAGAGATGGCTGAAGTTTCTGGGAATAGTTCACAAAGTGCAGGATAGATATGTCCCACAAAGGAAGAAGTTCTCAAATGGCAGGTGTAGGCAACTGTGGCTGACAAAGGAAGTTAAGGACTGCATAAGAGCAAAGGAAAGGGCATATCAAAAGTGAGTGGGAAGTTGGATGATTGGAAAACTTTTAAAATCCAACAAGAGGCAACTAAGAAGCTTTAAGAAGAGAAAAGATTAAATATTAGTGCAGACTAGCCAATAATATAAAGCAGGATACTAAAAGTTTTTTCAGTTATTTTAAGAGTAAAAGGGAGGTGAGAGTTGATATTGGACCACTGGAAAATGATGCCGGTGAGGTAGTAATGGGGGACAAAGAAATGGCAGGTGAACTTAATGGGTACTTTGCATCTGTCTTCACTGTGAAAGACACTAGCAGTGTGCCAGAGTTCTGTGAGTGTCAGGGAACAGGAGTGAGTGCCGTTGCTATTACAAAGGAAAATATGCCAGGCCAGCTCAAAGGTCTTAAGGCTGCTAAGTCACCTGGACCAGATGAACTACATCTCAGAGTCCTGAGAGAGATTGCAGAAGAGATAACAGATGCATTGGTCATGAACTTTCATGAGTCACTTGATTCTGGCATGGTCCCGGAAGGCTGGAAGATTGCAAATGTCACTCCACTCGTTGAGAAGAGAGGAAGGCAAAATCGAGGAAATTATAGATCAGTTAGCCTAACCTCAGTGGTTGTGAAAGTGTTGGAAGTCTATTATTAAGGATGACGTTTAGAGGTGCTTGGAGACAAATGATAAAATAAGTTAAAGTCAGCATGGTTTCTGTAAAGGGAAATCTTGCCTGTCAAATCTATTAGAGTTCTTTGAGGAAGTAACAAGCAGGGTGGACAAAGGAGAGGCAGTGGATTTCATTTACTTGGATTTTCAGAAGGCGTTTGTTAAGGTGTCACACAGGAGGCTGCTTACAAGACAAAATCCTATGGTGTTACAGGAAAGGTACTGGCATGGATAGAGGAATGGCTGACAAGCCAGAGGCAGTGAGTGGGAATAAAGGAGGCCTTTTCTCGTTGGCTGCCTGTGACCAGTGATGTTCGTCAGGGGTCAATATTGGGACCGCTACTTTCCCCATTGTTTGTCAATGATTTAGATAATTGAATAATGGCTTTGTGGAAGAACTTGCAGATGATATGAAGATAGATGGAGGGGTAGGTAGTGTTGAGGAAGCAATATGATTGCAGCAGGACTTAGACAAAGTGGAAGAATGGGCAAAAAAGTGGCATATGGTGTTGGGAAATGTATTTTGGTAAATGGTGCAATAGTGCAAACTATTATCTAAATGGGGAGAAGGTTTAAACTTCAGAGGTGCAGAGGGACTTAGAAGTCCTCATGCAAGACTCCTTGAAGATTAATTTACAGGTTGAGTCTGTTGTAAAGTAGGCAAATGCAATGTTGGCATTTATTTCAAGGGGAATAGAATATAGAGGCAAGGAGATAATGCTGAGTCTTTATAAGGCACTAGACAGGCTGCACTTGGAACAGTATCAATTGTTTTGGGCCATGTATCTCAGAAAGGATGTGTTGTCATTGGAGAGAGTTCAGAGGAGGTTCATGAGGACGATTCTGAGAATGAAGGGGTTAACATTATGAGGAGCTTTTGACACTTTTGGGCCTGTACTCACTGGAATTTAGAAGAATGCAGGGGATTTCATTGAAACCTACTGAATATTGAAAGGACTAGAAAAGGTGGATGTGGAGTGAATGTTTCCTATGGTGGGGAATTCCAGAACTAGAGGGCATAGCCTCAAAAATGAGGGACAACCTTTTAGAACAGAGGTAGGGAGGAATATTTTTAGCCAGAGTAGTGAATCTGTGGAATGCTCTGCCACAGACTGTGGTGGAGGCCAAATTTGTGGGTATATTTAAGGCAGAAGTTGATAGTTTCCTGATCGGTCAGGGCATCAAAGGATATGGCGAGAAGGCAGGTGTATGGGGTTGAGTGGGATCTGGGATCAGCCATGATGAAATGGCAGACCAGACTTGATGGGCTGAATGGCCAAATTCTGCTCCAATGTTTTGTAGTCTTACAGGTGTCACAGAAGGAGTGCTAGAAACAGGGTGTGGTGCAGATATAGACACACCCAGTCCTGAGACATCAAGCAAGATCATTTGATTCCAAACAGTTGGTTTATTGATCATTAGAGAATGTCTGTCTAGTGCTTCCTGCTCCTTCCCCTTTTCTTTCCCTTTATCCCAACCATGATTCCCCTCTCCCTAGCCCCCTCCCACTCTCAGTCCACAATACAGACCCATATCAGGATCAGGATTACTATCACTCACATACAGTATATCATGATTTTTTTTTTGCAGCAGTATAGTGCAATGCATTAAAATAATCAGGTGCAGTGCAAAGGTTGCAGGCACCCCAGCTATACTGTATATATGTGCCTAAGACTTTTGCACAATACTGTAGTTGTATTTTATAGGCATCCGTTAGTCTCATGAGACCATGGATTTGCGCCTTGGAAGATTTCCAGGGCGCAAGCCTGGGCAAGGTTGTATGGAAGACCAAAATGGATATTTTTTTAACAGAGGCAAGGGTATATCTTTTGCTGAGTGCTTGTAATAAAGCTTTATTGACCCCAGCTTGGTTTCAGAGATCATGAGGTTTTCCCAACAACAGACTACCTGTGCAATATAGACTTAGTGATCACATTATTAGGTGCACATACACTCGTTAATGCAACTATCTAATGAGCCGATCATGTGTCAGCAACTCAACGAATTCAAGCATGCAGGCATGGTCAAGAGGTTCAGTAGTTGTTCAGACCAATTATCAAAATGGGAAAGAATTGTGATCAAAGTGACTGAATGATCATATGTACTAGAGGAGGTGCTTTGAGTATCCCAGAACTGCTGATTTCCTGGGATTTCACACACAGCATTCTCTAGAGTTTACAGAAAATGGTGCAAAAAACAAAAAATAAAAAATCCAGTGATTGTCAGCACTGTGGGCGAAAACATCTTGTTAATAAAAGAGGTCAGAGGAGGACGGTCAGACTGGCTCAAGCTGACAGGAAGGTGATAGTAACTCAGATAACCAAACGTTTCGATAGTGGTGTGCAGCAGAGCATCTCTGAATACGCAACACGTTGAACCTTGAAGTGGATGGGCTACAGCTGGAGAGCACGGACACACTCCCCGGCCACCTTACTCCATACAGGTGGTACTTATTAAAGTGCTACTTAGTGCATGTTTATCTGCCAAGAGTCATCATTTTAACTAGCACTCCTAATCAACGTGTCCAGGAACATTTACTTTGCAGTTCTGAGGATGGGAAATTCAAAAGGGAAGTAGTTCATGTTTATAGGAATTGGGCCTGGTATTGGGAAAGAAAAGAAAAATCTTAGGGATGTGATTGTGTTCATCTAGAACACACTGTTCCAGTGTGTAAAAATTTTAAAAAACTGTAGATGCTGAACATCTGTTATATACTAAAAAGAACCCGAAACAATCAGCAGATCAGGAAGAAAACAGCTAATGTTTCAGGTTTAATTTCTGCATTTTCTGTTGTCTTAATTTCGTCTAGAAGAGTAAAAAAAAGAAACTTTAAAGTGGGAGTTGATAGATTTTAGGGTGTACAGGGAGGTGCTTGGACTAGGAATACTGAATGCTTATGAGATGAAGTGGCATGGATGTGCCAGGAGGCATTCAAGCAGACGTGAAAGGGTAAAACAAGTGACATCTAGGCGGACCTGGAAGAGAGGAGTCACTGTTTGACCACTGGGTTCAATGAACTTGAAAGATTGGTGCCCAAGCGGACCTGCAAAGGCCGAGTTGGGGTAGAGCACAAGCAGACTTGGAAGGGTGAAGGCAGGTTGGTGCCCAAGCAGACTTGAAATAGCAGAGCACAGGCAGACCTGAAAGTTGAAGGCAGGGTAATGCCAAGGCAGAACTGAAAGGTAGATGGCAGGATGACACCTCGGTGGAGCTGGAAGGAAAAAGCACATGGCAAAGCTGAGGCAGAGCTGAAAGATTAAAAGCAGGGTGGGGCCCAGGTGGACCTGAAAGGGTGGATCTCAAGTGGACATGATGAATTGAAGGCAGCGTGGTCCTCAGGCAGACCTGAAAGTGAGATGGCTGGGTGTTGCTCATGCAGACCTGGAAGGGAGATGGCTGGGTGATGCTCAGGAAGACCTGAAGGTAATGGCCTAGTGGACCGTATGTTACTCAAGGTGAGTCAGCAGGAAAGATAAGAATCAGAATCAGGTTTATTATCACTAACATGTGTCATGAAATTTGTTAACTTAGTAGCAGCAGTACAATGCAATGCATAATATAGGTGATGAAGAAGAAGAAGAAGAAGAAGAAATATTAATAAATACATAAATCATTTACAGTATATGTATATTGAATAGATTAAAAATCATGCATAAACAGAAATAATATATATTAAAAAAGTGAGGTAGTGTTCACGGGTTCAATGTCCATTTAGGAATCAGATGGCAGAGGGGATGAAGCTGTTCCTGAATCGATGAGTGTGTGCCTTCAGGCTTCTGTATCTCCTACCTGATGGTAACAGTGAGAAAAGGGCCCTGAGTGCTGGAGGTCCTTAATAATGGACACAATCTTTCTGAGACAGTGCTCCTTGAAGATGTCCTGGGTACTTCGTAGGCTAGTGCCCAAGATAGAGCTGACTAAATTTACAACTCTCTGAAGCTTCCTTCGGTCCTGTGCAGCAGTCCCTCCATACCAGACAGTGATGCAGCCTGTCAGAATGCTCTTCACAGTATATCTATAGAAGTCTTTGAGTGTATTTGTTGACCTGCAAAAACTCTTCAAACTCCTAATGAAATATAGTCGCTGCCTTGCTTTCTTTATAACTACAGTACATCGATATGTTGGGACTAGGCTAGGTCCTCAGAGATCTTGACACCCAGAAACTTGAAACCGGTCACTCTCTCCACTTCTGATCCCTCTATGAGGATTGGTATGTGTTCCTTTGTCTTACCCTTCCTGAAGTCCACAATCAGCTCTTTCGTCTAACTGACATTGAGTGCCAGGTTGTTGCTGCAACACCACTCCACTAGTTGGTATATCTCACTCTGGTACACCCTCTCGTCACCACCTGAGATTCTACCAACAATGGTTGTATCATTAACAAATTTATTGATGGTATTTGAGCTATGCCTAGCCACACAGTCATGGGTATAGAGAGAGTAGAGCAGTGGGCTAAGCACACACCCCTGAGGTGCAGATCAAAGGGACAACTAATGAAGAAATGCACAAAAATAATGGGCCACAGGGTGAAGGAGGAAGTGGGCTGTGCAATATGAAGAGGCTGTGGACATAACAGGGTGAAGCTGAAATCATTGCTGTTAAAAGGGATTAGTGTAGTTAGGTATAAAGGCAATGCAGACATGGTGATTCAGACAGCTCATTTCTGAGCTGTAAGGAGCAGAATTAACCTATTTGACCCATTGGGTATACCCCGCCATTCAATCATGGCTAATTTAACTTCTCTCTCATCCTAATTCTGCTGTCTTCACCCTATAACTGATAATGCCTTACTAATCAAAAACCTATCAAACCCCACATTAAATATACCAAATTACTTGGCATCCATAGCTGAATGTGGCAATGAATTCTACAGATTCACCATTCATTGGCTGAAGAATTTCCTCCTCATCTCGGTTCTAAAGGGACATCCTTCTACGCTGAGGTACTGCCCTCTGGTCCAAGGCTCTTCCACTATTGGAACCATCCTCTCTACATACTCTCTATCAGGGCCTCACAGTATTTGGAACATATCAATGAGATCCCTCCTCATTCTCCAGTGATTACAGGCTCAGAGCCATCAAATTCTCCTCATACATTAACCTTTTCTTTCCTGGGATCATTCTTGTAAACTTTCTCTGGATCCTCTCCAATGCCAGCACATCCTTTCCTAGATATGGGGCCCAAAGCTGCTCACATTAGAAACATTGAAACATAGAAATCTACAGCACATTACAGGCCCTTCAGCCCACAATGTTGTGCCGACCATGTAAACTATACTAGAAGCTGTCTAAAGCTTCCCTACCACATAGCCCTTTATTTTTCTAAGCTCCTCATACCTATCTAAGAGTCTCTTAAAAGACCCTATATGTCCACCTCTACCACCGTCGCTGGCAGTTCATTCCACACACCTACCACTCTGTGTGAAAAACTTACCTCTGACATGCCCCTTGTACCTACTTCCAAGCACCTTAAAACTATGCTGGCTCGTGTTAGCCATTTCAGCCCTGGGAAAATCCTCTGTGTATCCACACAATCAATGCCTCTCATCATCTTATACAGCTCTATCAGGTCACCTCTCATCCTTCATCACTCCAAGGAGAAAAGGCCAAGTTCACTCAACCTATTTTCATAAGGCACGCCCTCCAATCCAGGCAACATCCTTGTAAGTCTCCTCTGCACTCTCTCTATAGTATCCACATTCTTCCTGTAGAGAGATGACCAGAACTGAACACAGTACTCCAAATGGGGTCTAACTAAGGTCTTATGTAGCTGTAAAATTACCTCATGGCTCTTGAACGCAATTCCACAGTTGATAAAGGCCAACCCACCATATACCTTCTTAACAACACTGTCAAAGTACACAGCAGCTTTGAGTGTCCTGTGGACACAGGCCCCAAGATCTCACTGATCCTCCACACGGCCAAGAGTCTTACCATTATTATTATATCCTGTCTTCAAATTTCACCTATCGAAATGAACCACTTTACACTTAACTGGGTTGAACTCCATCTGCCACTTCTCAGCCCAGTTCTGCATCCTATCAATGTTACTCTGTCACCTCTGACAACCCTCCAGTCTATCCATAACACCCTAACTTTTGTGTCATCAGCAAACTTACTCACCCACCCTTCTACTTCCTCATCTAGGTCATCTAGGACTTCAACTACTGCACAGAGTCTTGTCATCTTCAGAAGTTTTCGGATGACTCTGCCATAGTTGGATGCATCAGCAAGGGAGATGAGGTTGAGTACAGGGCTACGGTTGGAAACTTTGTCACATGGTGTGAGCAGAATTATCTGCAGCTTAATGTGAAAAAGACTAAGGAGCTGGTGGTAGACCTGGGGAGAGCTAAGGTACCGGTGACCCCTGTTTCCATCCAGGGGGTCAGTGTGGACATGGTGGAGGATTACAAATACCTGAGGATACGAATTGACAATAAACTGGACTGGACTAAGAACACTGAGGCTGTCTACAAGAAGGGTCAGAGCCGCCTCTATTTCCTGAGGAGACTGAGCTCCTTTAACATCTGCTGGACGATGCTGAGGATGTTCTACGAGTCTGTGGTGGCCAGTGCTATCATGTTTGCTGTTGTGTGCTGGGGCAGCAGGCTGAGGGTAGCAGACACCAACAGAATCAACAAACTCATTCGTAAGGTCAGTGATGTTGTGGGGATGGAACTGGATTCTCTCACGGTGGTGTCTGAAAAGAGGATGCTGTCTAAGTTGCATGCCATCTTGGTCAATGTCTCCCATCCACTACATAATGTACTGGGTGGGCACAGGAGTACATTCAGCCAGAGACTCATTCCCCCGAGATGCAGCACAGAGCATCATAGGAAGTCATTCCTGCCTGTGGCCATCAAACTTTACAACTCCTCCCTTGGAGGGTCAGACACCCTGAGCCGATAGGCTGGTCCTGGACTTATTTCATAATTTACTGGCATAATTTACATATTACTATTTAACTATTTATTACTATTTTCTGTTACTATTATATTACTATTTATTAATTCTATGACTATTACTATTTACTATTCACTAATAGTAATATTACTATTACTATTTATTATTTATGGTGCAACGAAAATCAATTTCCACTGGGATCAGTAAAGTATGACTATGACTGTGACTATGACTATGATTAGTAAATATCACAAAGAGGAGGGGTCCCAGAACAGATCCCTGCGGAACACCACTGGTCAGCGACCTTCATGCAGAATACGAACCATTTACAACTACCCTTTGCCTTCTGTGGACAAGCCAGTTCTGGATCCACAAAGCAAGGTCTCCTTGCCTCATAACTTTCTGACTGAGCCTCACATGTGGAACCTTATCAAATGCCTTACTGAAATCCATATACACTACATCTACTGCTCTATCTTCATCAGCGTGTTTTGTTACATCCTCAAAGAATTCAATCAGGTTCCTAAGGCATGACCTGACCCCCTTGACAAAGCCATGCTGACTATCCCTAATCAGATTATGTCTCTCCAAATGCTCATAAATCTTACCTCTCAAGATCTTCTCTAACAACTTGCCCACCACTCTACTCCCTTTCTTGAACAAGGGAACAATGTTTTCAACTTTCCAGTCCTCTGGTATTTCTCCCCTCCCTATTGATGATGCAAAGGTCATCGTCAGTGGCTCAGCAATCTCCTCCCTCACTTCCCACAGTAGCCTGGGGTATATCTCGTCCAGTCTCAAGGACTTATCTAACTTATTACCTTTCAAAAGCTCCAGCCCATCCTCTTTCGTAATGTCTATACACTCAACATTTCAGTCTGTTGTAAGTCATCCCCACAATTGCCAAGGTCCTGCTACCTCCTCCGACTCTATGCACAGATTTCCACTACTGCACCTGATTGGTTCTATTCTCACACAGCTCTTGCTCTTGACATACTTGTAGAATGCCTTGGGGTTTTCCTTCATCCTGCTCACCAAGTCCTTCTATGGCCCCTTCTGGCTCTCCAAATTTCATTCTTGAGCTCTTTCTTGCCATCTATGTAACTTTCTAGAGCTCTAACAGTAGCTAGTCTCTTGAATCTTTCATAAGCTTTTCTTTTCTTCTTTACTAGATTTTCTACATCCTTTGTACACCATGATTCTTTTATCCCACCATCCTTTCCCTGCCTCAATGGAACATGCAATATTACTCCAATTGCAGTCAGGCCAATGCCCTTATAAACCCTTGCATCCTTGCATGGGGCTATGCTGTGATTATGAAATTAACCAAAATTCAGACACGGGGGAGCTAACTAAGATGGAATAATGAAGAGAAAAATAATGAAGAACAGGAAAATAATACAAACCTGTCAGGTATCACTGTTGATCTATGATTGTTCAAAGCAATAAAAATACAGTACTCTGCAAAAGTTTTCGGCACATCGGCCTATACAGCTAGGGTGCCTAAGACTTTTGTATGGTACTGTACTGTATTTGTCAATGTGGAGCAGAGAGTGAGTTTGTAAATCTAGCGGCAGCAAAGGATGTTGATAACAGTGAGGGTGGAGCACCGTGGGAGGAGTGAGGCACAGGTGGCAGAGAAGGTGTGTCCGGGGTAGGGGGTGGCAAGGGTGCAGATACACCCAGTTGTAAGACACAAGGCAAGATCATTTGATTCCAAACAATTGGTTTATTGATCATTACAGAATGTCTCTCTGGTGTTTCCTGTTCCCTTCCCTCTCCCTTCCCCCTTTCCCAACCATGATTCCCCTCTCCCTGCCTCCTTCCCACTTTGTATCACAATAGGGAGCCATATCAGAATCAGGTTTATCATCACTCACATATGTCAATGAATTGTTTATTTTTTTGTGGCAGCATACAGTGCAATACATAAAATCACCACTGAACTGTGCAAAATTCTTAGGTACTTTAGCTATATAGAGTATATGTACCCAAGACTTGCACAGTACGATGCATTTATAGAACAAAAATATTTAGAAAGAAAGAACATGATACACCTCTGAGATAAATTTATCTTTAGCAAAGCTAAAATCAGTAAAAACTTGTACAATATCTGACTCAGAATTAGGTTTCTTATCACTGACATATGTCATGAGTTTTGTTAAATTTTGCAGCAGCAGATAAATAAAGAACAAGGAACATGCAAAATATGAAGAAGAAAACAGAAAAGGGAGATTAGTAAAGACATCAACTTTTTAAGACCATAAGACATAGGAGCAGAATTAGGCCATTTGGCCCATTGAGTTTGCTCCATCATTCAATCATGGCTGATCCTTTTTTTTCCTCCTACTCAACCCCATTTCCTGGCCTTCTCCCCGGGACCTTTGATGCCATGTCCAATCGAGTACCGATCAATCTCTGCCTTAAATACGCTGAACGACCTGGCATTCACAGCTGCATGTGGCAACAAATTCCACAAATTCACCACCCTCTGGCTAAAGAAGTTTCTCCATATCTCTGTTTTGAATGGACGCTCCTCTATCCTGGGGCTGTAACCTTTTGTCCTAGACTCTCCCACCATGTGAAACATCCTTTCCACATTTACTCTGTCTAGATCTTTCAACATTCAAAAGGTTTCAATGAGATAGCCCTCATCCTTCTAAATTCCAGAGTACAGACCCAGAGCCATCAAAAATTGCTCATATGATAACCCTTTCATTCCCAGAATCATCCGTGTGAACCTCCTCTGGACCCTCTCCAATGCCAGCACATCTCTTCTAAGACGAGGAGCCCAAAACTGTACACAATACTCAAGGTGAGGCCTCACCAGTGCCTTATAAAGCCTCAGCATCACATCCTTGCTCCTGTGTTCAAGACCTCTTGAAATGAATGCTAACATTGCATTTGCCTTCCTCACCACTGACTCAATCTGCAAGTTAACCTCTAGGGTATTCTGCAGAAGGACTCCCAAGTCCCTTTGCATCTCAGATTTTTTGATTTTGTCCCCATTTAGAAAATAGTCCGCACATTTATTTCTACTACCAAAGTGCATGGCCATGCATTTTCCAACATTACATTTCATTTGCCACTTTCTTGCCCATTCTCCTAATCTGTCTAAGTCCTTCTGCATCCTACCTGTTTCCTCAACACTACCTTCCCCTCCACCAACCTTTGTATCATCTGTAAACCTGGCAACAAAGCCATCTATTTCATCATCTAAATCATTTAAGTACAGCATAAAAAGAAGTGGTCCCAGCACCGAACCCTGCGGAACGCAACTAATCTCTGGCAGCCAACCAGACAAGAATCCCTTTGTTCCCACTTGCTGCCTTCTTCCAATTAGCCAATGCTCTAACCATGTTAGTAACTTTCCTGTAATACCACGGGCTCTTATTTCATAAGCAACTTCATGTGTGACACCTTGATAAAGGCCGTCTGAAAGTCCAAATATACAGCATCCACTGCATCCCCTTTATCTATCCTACTTGTAATCTCCTCAAAGAATTCCAACAGGATTGTCAGGCAGGATTTTCCCTTAAGGAAACCATGCTGACTTTGTCCTATCTTGTCATGTGTCACCAAGTATTCCATCACCTCATCCTTAACAATTGACTCTTTGGCAGAATAGTACCTTCTGGAGAGAAAGGAAAAGAAGAAATGTAAATCTTAACTTTTAACCCAGTTTTTGGTGGGCAGCAGAGGCATATCGGGTGGAGAACATCTCCACATCTGGCTGGCTACCAGTCACCGGATGTCACATCCTGCTATGTAGTATTAAGCATTTAATGGGCCTGTTCAAAAGGGGGATGGACACAATCCTTGTAGAAAAGTTTCTTATCATTTGTACTCCTGCAGTAATCCCACAAGGAATACAAACAGAGAATAGAAACACAGAAAACCTACAGCACAATACTGGCCTTTCAGCCCACAATGCTGTGCCGAACATGTACTTACTTTAGAAATTACCTAGGGTTACCCATAGCCCTCTATTTTTCTGAGCTCCATGTACCTATCCAAGAGTCTTTTAAAAGACCCTATTGTATCCGCCTCCACCACCGTCGCTGGCAGCCCATTTCACGCACTCACCATTTTCTGCGTAAAAAACTTACCCCTGACGTCTCCTCTGTACCTACTTCCAAGCACCCTAAGACTATGCCCTCTTGTGTTAGTCATTTCAGCCCTAGGGAAAAGCCTTTGGTTATCGACACGATCAATGCCCCTCATCATCTTGTACACCTCTATCAGGTCACCTCTCATCCGCCGTCATTCCAAGGAGAAAAGATAGAGTTCAATCAATCTATTCTCATAAGGCATGTTCCCCAATCCAGGCAACATCCTTGTAAATCTCCTCTGCACCTTTTCTATGGTTTCCAAATCCTTCCTATAGTGAGGTGACAAGAAATGAGCAGAGTACTCCAAGTGGGTCTGACCAGAGTCCGATATAGCTGCAATATTACCTTTTGGCTCCTAAACTCAATTCCACGGTCGATGAAGTCCAATGCACTGTATGCCTTCTTAACCACAGAGTCAACCTGCTCAGCAGTTTTGAGTGTCATACGGATTCGGACCCCAAGATCCCTCTGATCCTCCACACTGCCAAGAGCCTTACCATTAGTACTATATTCTGCCATCGTATTTGACCTACCAAAATAAACCACCTCACGCTTACCTGGGTTGAACTCCATCTGCCACTTCTCAGCCCAGTTTTGCATCCTATCGATATTGCGCTGTAACCGCTGACAGCCCTTTACACTATCCACAACAACCCTTAAAAAGGCAATGTCCATCATTAAGGACCCCCATCACCTAGGAAATGCCCTTTTCTTGTAGTTACCATCACAAAGGAAGTACAGATGTCTGAAGGCATACACTCAGATATTCAGGAACAGCTTCTTCTCCTCTGCCATCTGATGTCTGAATGGACATTGAAACCATGAACACTATCTTACTACTTTTTTAATTTAACTGTTTGATATACATATATGTACTTACTGCAATTCACAGTTTTTTTCTATATTATCATGAATTGCATTGCACTGCTGCCGCAAAGTTAACAAGTTTTACAACATACGCCATTGATATTCAACTGGATTGTGATTCCGATTCTTATGTAAAAAGGTATAGTGTGTAACTGGACATGAATAGTCTCTCAGCAGGGTAAATGGTAACATAAGTGTCTTTTTCTAGAGGGAAATTCTGAGGTAAATTCTGCTGTAGAGGACATAGCATTTCAATGCAGGATCTACAGAATAAGGTGTCTGTAACAAAGTGCTTGGTGCATTGGAAAGTCTGTCAGGAAGCTTGCTTTCAATATCAGGTGGTGGGGAGGAATCCAAAAAGAACCTGATGAAATAATTTGTGCAGAGCCTGGAACCAAACTTTTGGAGTGTGGACTGGCAACTAACTCCGTTCACACTTACTGACTCAATGGTAAAGCAACATCTGTGGGCTATTGCCAAGTCTTTCAAGTGCACCTCAAACAGAAGTTATTGGAAATAGGCGTGATGCTGCAGAAGGAAAAGATCACAAAAATCCAGCTATCTGCCCTCTGGTGGATGATTAGGTTTGCTGAAAGCATTAATTTGAAGGACTAAGAAGCTGCTGTCCTTCCTCAGGTGGTAAAATTTGTCCCACCATGCCTGACAGGTGCTCTGCTTTTTGCTGTCATCCAGAAGGCTACAGAACAAATTCACGATATGACATTAATATAGATAAGTACAATGGTCAGCATTTGTGTAATGGCCCAAATAGCCTCTTTCCATGCTAACTGACTCAATGACTTTTGGCTAATAGTTAGGGTATTGAGATTGGGAATGACAATGTTGGCATCAAATGAACAATGCATAATCCCCACAAAGATCTGTGAGATTGGACGAGAGGATCATAGGGGTCTCCCATTGGGGACATTCATCAGGAGCGCTGCATACGCAGGGCCCTTAGTATGATCAAGGATCCCATCCATCCATCCAGTATCTTCTTTGGCTTTCTAGCATCAGGCAGGAGACCCCGACGCACAAAGGCACGAATGGTCAGGATGGAAACTGTTTCTTCCCTCAGGCAGTTATGTTTCTGAACTCCCTACTGATTGCAGTTGAAGTGCCAATGGTGCTTCACTCAATGTCAAGAAGACCAAGGAATTGATTGTAGACTTCAGGAGAGGGAAACCAGAGGTCCATGAGCCAGTAATTATGAAAGGATCGGAGGTGGAGTGGGTTAGTAACTTTAAATTCCTGGGTGTTACTATCTCAGAAGACCTGTCCTGGGCCCATCATATAAATATTATTGTAAAGAAAACACAGCAGCATTTCTACTTCCTCAGGAGTCTGCAGAGATCAGCATGTCATCAAAACCCCTGGCAAACCTCTATAGGTGAGTGGTGGAAAGTGTGCTGACTGGCTGCATTACAGCCTGCTATGGGAACACCAATGCCTTTGAATGGAAAATCCTACAAAATCTGTAGTGGATTCAGCGCACTAGATCACAGGTAAAACCCTCCCAACCATTGAGCACATCTACATTGCTAAGTATTCCTGCAGAAAAAGAATCTCAGGGTTGTAGTGGTGACATGTATGTACTCTGAAAATAAATTTTACTTTGACTTTGACTTTTAGCTTAAATTGTACTGTACCCTTCAATATTTAATTTATGCACTTAGCTTTGTTTATTTATGCATAAAGCATTTGTAGATTTTATTCTTACTTTTCCAAGTTATTGTGTGTTATGTCTTACTACTGTGCTTTACACCCTGGTCTGGAGAAACGTTGTTTTGTTTGATGGTATACATGTATCTAGTTAAATGACAATAAACTTGACTTGACTTGATTGAATAATGAACAGCCTAATGCATATTCTGCCAACCGCTCAGTGCATAAATGCAAATGTCATCATCAATACGCTCTCTTTTTCACTTTCCAGATGCTTGAAACAGATGTCATTTTGTAATTTTAAGAGCACTTGTCTCTCAAGAAATCTCGAGCCCACTATTGGTGTCTGTAATAAAAAAATCTGGCTGAATTGAGTAGCTTACTCGATCATTGAATGGCAGGAATAATTTCCCAATTATGTAATGATGTTTCACATTTGGGTCCATTAATGCTTTCTGCACCTAATCATCTGGGCAAGATACTTGATCAACAGTGACACTGCCACTTCAGCCAACAACAGAAGTGCACCATCAATTGATGCCTGCACTTTCATTAAATCCACTTCAATTTTATAATTTAGCAGTAAGAGGGGAAAATTATCTGTTGTGCTATGTGTAATGGTCACCTTTTGAAGTAAAGGAATGGTTTGCAACAATAACTTTCAAGTATAAATATGATTCCATGTTGAATTCTGAAGTGATTTACTGAGCACGGACCAGGTTGGATATTTCCCCAACAATGACTGTCAATTTCTGTATCATCAGAGGCATTGACCTAAAACCTACAACGCTACCAGGAATTTGCAAACACTTGATAACAATATTTTTTTTTGAGGATGTGACTAAACACATTGATGAAGGTAGAGTAGTAGATGTAGTGTATATGGATTTCAGCAAGGCATTTGACAAGGTACCCCATGTAAGGCTTATTGAGAAAGTAAGGAGGCATGGGTTCCAAAGGGACATTGCTTGGTGGATCCAGAACTAGCTTGCCAACAGAAGGCCAAAGAGTGGTTGCAGATGGGTCATATTCTGCATGGAGAAGTGACCAGTGGTGTGCCTCAGGTATCTGTTCTGGGACCCCTGCTCTTCATGATTTTTTATAAATGACCTGAATGAGGAAGTGGAGGGATGGGTTAGTAAATTTGCTGATGACACAAAGGTTGGGGGTGTTGTGGATAGTGTGGAGGGCTGTCAGAGGTTACAGCGGGACATTGATAGGATGCAAAACTGGGCTGAGAAGTGGCAGATGGAGTTCAACCCAGATAAGTGCGAGGTGGTTCATTTTGGTAGGTCAAATATGATGGCAGAATTTATTATTAATGGTAAGACTCTTGGCAGTGTGGAGGATCGGAGGGATCTTGGGGTCCAAGTCCATAGGATACTCAAAGCTGCTGCGCAGGTTGACTCTGTGGTTAAGAAAGCATACAGTGCATTGGCCTTCATCAATCGCGGGATTGAGTTTAGGAGCTGAGAGGTAATGTTGCAGCTGTATAGGACCCTGGTGAGAGCCCACTTAGAGTACTGTGCTCAGTTCTGATCACCTCACTACAGGAAGGATGTAGAAGCCATAGAAAAGGTGCAGAGGAGATTTACAAGGATGTTGCCTGGATTGGGGTGCATGCCTTATGAGAATAGGTTGAGTGAACTCGGCCTTTTTTCCTTGGAGCGGTGGAGGATGAGAGGTGACCTGATAGAGGTGTGTAAGATGATGAGAGGCATTGATTGTGTGGATAGTCAGAGGCTTTTTCCCAAGGCTGAATGACTAGTACGAGAGGGCAGGCACAGTTTTAACGTGCTTGGAAGTAGATACAGAGGAGATGTCAGGGTTAGGTTTTTTACGTAGCGAGTGGCGAGTGCGTGGAATGGGCTGCCGGCGACGGTGGTGGAGGCGGATATGATGGTGTCTCTTAAGAGACTCCTGGACAGGAACATGGAAGCCAGAAAAATAGAGGGCTATGGGTAACCCTAGGTAATTTCTAAAGTAAGTACATGTTTGGCACAGCATTGTGGTCTGAAAGGCCAGTATTGTGCTGTAGGTTTTCTGTGTTTCTATGTTTCTGTTTGGATCTGACAAGCTAATACTTCATAGATAGTGAGATAAGCAGGATGTGGATTATAACTGCTGACATAAAAAGAAAATAAAGGTGATTTTATTAATTATTTCCTTCAATAAAATAGTCCAAGTAAACTGATGGCACCAAGCTATTAATATTTAATCTTTTTTGCTGAATAACACTGAAATGGATTGAAAGAGTTAAGGGGTCTGACTAATATGGACACATGATAACAGACAGTGGTGTTCCAATGACAGAGTATTCTGACAAGGTTTGCACCACCACTGAAGCAGAAGTCATAGACTGACTTAAACTACCTCTGCTTATGAGAGAAGTTCGGCATGATCATCCACAATGGTCAGACAAATATCCTCAAACAGAAATTCGGTCATGTAAAAATAGGTGAGTAAAGACAAATGAGGTTAATTATGTTATTAATAATATCTATGAGATGACAGTATAAAGCTAACAGACTAGAGGACTAGATTTAAGTATTGTTTGAAACTATATCCATTCCATGTATTGGTGACCACTCATGAATGAACGTGTAAACTGATCTTTTTCTTAAATTAAACATATGAGGAACAGACTCAATGGGAGGAAATATGTGATCGAGAGGTGTGCATAACATCCGAGCTTATCAACCACGACCCCCACCACAAGGTTCGTACCTTGAACTTTATATGATTATGCAAGAAGTTGAACTTCTTAAAAATAAATTTGACACTTGAAGATAGAGATAGGTGGGAAGACAAATAGTCAAAATAAATTTGAGAGTTAGTAGGTTTGCAAAGGATATCGGTAGACAGCTTGTCTCCAGAGATGGAGACAGAGTGATCAAGGAGAGAGGCGTCTGAGATTGGCCAAGTGAATTTAAGCACAGGGTGGAATTTGGAGGTAAAGGTGATGAAGTTGACAAACTCAGCATGGGTGCAGGAAACAGCACTAATACAGTCAGTAATGTAGCAGAGAGAGAGATTTAGGGTGCATTGTCCCTGTAGGCTTGTAACATGGACCATTCCATGTAGCTGGCAAAAATGGCAGGTATAGCTGAGTCCATGGCTACACCTTTGGTTTTGGAGAAAGTGGAAGGAGCCAAAGGAGGAAATGTTGAGGGTGAGAACCACTTCTGCCAGATGGAGGAGATTGTCGTGGAGGGGATTTGGTTAGTTCTGTTCTTCAGAAAGAGATCGAGAGTTTTAAGCATTCCAGATATGGGATAGAAATGCATAGGGACTTGACATCCATAGTGAAAATGAGGTGATCAGAGCCAGAGAAGTTAGAGTGACTGAAGTGATGAAGTATGCAAAGTGTCACAAACATAGGTAGGAAAGGATTGAATCAAGAGGGACAAAATGGAGTCAAGGTACGTGGGACAGGATTAGGCAGAAACAATGGGCCTACTGGGACAGTTAATTTTGGTGGATCTTGGGTAGGAGGTATAAATGAGCTGTACAGTGGATAGGAACTATAAAGTTGGTGGCAGTGGATGTGAGATGGTCAGAGTTGATGAGGTTAGTGACGGTGCCCGGTGCCTGACAATAACAATGCCCTGATGCTCCTTATGAGGTCCTGTTTAGGGGATAAGAAAGAGGAGGTGTCTGAGAGCTGCCATCTGGCCTTAGCAAAGTAGCTATACCTAATTGCTGCACCACAATGCTGCCCTTGAATTCTACAGAGAGTTACCTTAACAATGTTTTTAAAAGCCCTTTTGAAAAACTTTGGTCCTTCAATGCAATGTTCTTCAAACCGCATTGTGTTTTCTTTCCCCTGCATTATGCCTTGCTGTATCATTTTCTATGTACGTCACAATTCTGACCCAATTGCAAGATTTTACATCTGTTAGGTCTTCACCTTCATCTTAAGCTTGTTATAGCCAGGGGTGGGGGGCTAGTGGGGATAAGCTCCCACTACCTAGTAAATGCTCCCAATGGTGTGTCACGAATAGTCTCTGACAACCAAGTCCAGCTCCGAGTCTTCACGTGTGGCTTAGCTAGTAAGCTTGGTTCCACTAACAGGAGAAGGGGCAAAGGTTACTGGTGCCTTAAAACCAGTCATTTTGGGAAGATGGGGCTCATCAACTGTGGTTGGCAGCTCATCTAGAAGAAGGAAATCACTGATTTCTTACGGCTTTACCCACTCATGGGGATGGCTTCGGGTGTAAGCCCCAAGCAAAAGTTCCAGTGCGGGATTCCCTAGGTCCCCTATCGTTGAGTTCAAAGCTGACAGGCAACTCCTGCGATGCCACTGGTGCCAAACTGTGTGGGCCTCTGCCGTTCCTTTGGATTCATCAGCTGCGTGGAGAGGGGATCCTGCGAACACGAGCAACAGGTTGCTGCTCATATCGTACTGCCCTAGTTTGCGTATCACGTAGACAGCTGGGATGCTACATCCATGGTCAACCACGCCCAATGGAGGTCCTCAGCACTTTACCTCAGAGCTATGATATTTAGAGTCATTCTTTAAGAAGGGAACAAAGCTGATTCAAGAATAGACACTCCAAGTTAGGAGAAAGGGGTTACCCAGGGGCTAGCAGAGACTTGGAAGATTACCCACTGCAGGCATACTCTTTGAGCAAAGGGGTGACTCCAGAATGATATTGATGTAGCGATGTAGATGGCTGTTGAGGAGGTAAGCAGTATTACTATGTAAGTGCAATCTGTGGCAAAGTTTGAAACATCAACAAATCCCCATGTTGCTCTTCCTGCCACCTTTATATTTAAAGGTGCTGAGGTACTCCCTTGGATGTGCTGGGACACACCACCGGTGATGTAACCTGGGGTCATTGGGTGTTTGAGTCTCTTAACATCAGACACCCTCGCCCAGGCAGGGTTGATCAGGCCCTGACTTGTGTCCCAGCAGTGTTTTTCCGTGGGTCGCACCTCTTGATCCATCACCACCTGGAGGCTTGCTCAGCAGCCTCTGTGATGGTCCTGATGCCTCTTTGCTTTGCAGCCTCTGTAATGCCAAGGGGAGAGTAGGTTCTGCAAGATGAGCAGCCAGCAAAACCACTACACCCCACCTCTTTAGGCTCACATTGTGCCCTCCGCCGCTGTCTCTGGCACTGGTCTACCACCTTCTGGTATTTGGCTTTCTTACGTTCGAACGCCTCCTCAATCTGATCTTCCCAAGGCACTGTCAAAAAATAGTCAACCTTTTTTCTTTCTGATTATGGTGGTTGAGTGTTTTCCCTAATGTAGCAGTGAGCAGAAAACTAGAGAGTGGCTAAGATCAGAAGCAGCAGCCTGGGAAAGATCCTGTTGCCAGGAAGTTAAGAGCGATTTCAGGGGCAAACCAATCAACACATGTGCAAATCCTATTTATGTTTGCAGGAGATAATGGACCCTAATGAAGACTGTCATGCTAAAGACTTATCTGCATAGATGCTTGCCCTAATAAAAAAGTCCATTTACGACCATGGGCCTTGGTGAACTCTGGGTGGATAATGTCCTGGGTGATGAGCACATGGGTGATAAGTGATCAAGATAGACAAATCACCACTGAAAGTATGATCTCTATGCAGAAAGGTTATTGAGAATGTGAAAAATGTTCACTGTGGGGTGTTATGCAGTTAAACCATTTTCCCAGTTTGAATCAAATTGTTCCAATTTATGATTGATAGATGCTGTTATCTTCTCCATTTTGTAAATGTCCATTGTAATTTCCATCCATGCGTTTAAAGTTGGACTCTCCTGTGATAACCATTTCCTGGTAAGAGTCTTTTTACCAGCCACCTGCAGTATATTCATTTAATATTTATCTCTTTTCAACCATTCTTGAGGTATATCCCACTCCAATAGTCTTTGATAACGGGGTAATCCCAGAAAATATCATAAAAAGATCACTCCCTACTTGTACATAGTTTTCTTCTTGTTTTTCTTTCTTTACTTTCTTTTCTAAAGGTGTATACCTCAGATAAATACTATGCGGAGATTTGTGGCAATCATGAATATATGATATATACATACAGTATCTGAAATACATCTCATGGAAATGTTTGTATGATGCTGAATTTCAATAAAAAAAATAAATTATGAAAAAAAAGAAAATTGTTCACTGTGAATAATTCATAAAATAAACAGTGGTTCTATAGGGTTCTGGGGAACAATCTAGCAAAGAAGGCAGTTTGCCAGTTGCTACATTAAATACCACAACTTCAGATAAAACAGGGTTAGTTAAAGCTAGTTGGTCTATAGTGATGAGACAATGCAGAAATAAGTTAGCAAGTTGTGAGGAGAACACAAAATCCATCAAAGGGATGTAGATGGGTTAAATGACTGAACAAGAACTGCCATTTTGTTTGCAATCAGGGAGGGTGAAAAACAAACGGGCGCTGACTGTGAGGCAGTGCACTTCCATAGGTGTCAACTGAGAGAGTTTTAAACCAAAGCAATAAATCTTGTGCAGCAAAATTCCTGTCATAAGTTAGGGGTTGAATTCTCTGTGGTGCATTAGGAGGTCAAGAAATGGCACGATTCTACTTTACTCTGAATTTAAATAGTTTCAGCAGTATTGGTCTTACTTTGTAATGAGAAGGAATTTCTAGGCTTATATTTCAGCAATCTTTAGACAATATAAATAATCACAAATGAAGATGAGGTAAATCTCATTTGATATTCACATATACTCCTTTTTCTGGGGAACCATCATCAAGGACCACAACCATTCAGGCCATCTTCTCTTCTCACTGCTGCCATCAGGAGGGAGGTACTGGAGCCTCAGGATTCACACCACCATGTACAGTAATAGTTAATACTCCCCCTCGCACCCCCCCCCCCACAACCATCAGGCTCTTGAACCAAAGAGGAATAACTTCAATCAACTTCACATGTCCCATCACTGAACTCTTCCCGCAACCAATGAACTCATTTTCAAGGACTTTTCATTTCGTGTTCTCAATACTTATTGCTTATTTATTCATTATTATTGTTTCTTCTTTTTGCATTTGGACAGTTTTTTGTCTTCTGCATATCGGTTATTTGTCTGTCATATGTGCATTTTTTATGGATTCTATTGTGTTTCTTTGTATTTACTGTGAAGGCCGGAAAGAAATTAATCTCATGGTTATATATGGTGATGTGTATGTACTTTGATAATAAATTTACTTTGAACCAGCAGAAGTAACATATTTAGTTGAATAGAAGGCATTTAATAAGCTATTCTGTGATAGCTTTTGAGAGCATAGGACGGTACTTTAACAACTTTTGATAGATAGAGGAGTGCCTGATTAATAGAAAAAAAGGAGATGGTAAAATAGTTCATTTTTGGATTGACAGTCAGCAACTAGTAAGATGATACTGGGATCAGAGTAGGCGTCTCAACTATTTCTAATTTACTCTACTCCAAGGGAGGCCTCACCTGCATCTTATAAAGCCTTAACATTACATCTTTGCTTTTATATTCTAGCCTTCTCAAAATGAATGTTAACATTGCATTTCCCTTCCTCACCATTGATTCAACCTACAAATTGCCTTTAGGGAATTCTGCACAAGGACTTCCTAGTCCCCTAGCACTTCAGATTTTTGAATTTTCTCTCCATTGAGAAAATACTCTATGCTTTTATTTCTTCTACCAAAGGTTTATTTTTGGATGTGGTGATTAGAATGCAGATCTCCAGACTGGTGATCCAGCTTTATTTTTGATTTCTTCATGCTAATTATAAACTCCCATTTTTTTTTTCCATTTAACAAGTCATGATACCTTTAAGTTAAGAATTTCTTATTAATTTGTTATAGTAAAGATTCAACACTTTAGTCTCGTAAATACGCAGTTTCCTTGCTTTGTACTGCAGTCAGTGAAAAAGAAAACACCATCCTTGAAACTACATTGTGAAGTAACAGAAAATGACAGGAATTTCTTTACTCTGTTAACGATGGTAACCTCAGTATAAATATGATGAGAACATAGAGGAATTTCAATTTCATCAAGTGGTTGCATGTTAATTTATTACATCACAATCCCAGATCACAATATTTATAAATTAGAAAGAAGTGACACTTGTATCTTTAACTGTGATTGTGCTCAATATTTTTTTTTGGCTATTCAACTTTCTTTTAACAGAATCATGGCCAGAAAGACATGTCTCTAGGTTTATCACATTAATCGCATTCTCATTCCCTCTACTAAATCCATGCACAGTACATCCTAAAAAAGGGTCATTTTAATAAAATGAATAACGTATACTCAGGTCACTACAATGATTTGATAAATACAATGATTCAAGACTTTTCTTAACCATTTGATATGTAACATTGACCTTGGAGCACCTTGATCAGAACTTACATGCTGCAGTCACCAAACAAGTAAGCAAGGGTGTAAAAAATAGTGACAGTACATGCAGGTTTAGGTAAGAAAATTACCTTTAACATTGCGTCCGTTGTCTATGATGGCACCATGTCAATTAAGAAAGAAAGAAACAAGAAAAATACGAAATACTAAACTGCAAATTAAAAGAAATACATCTTGTTTTCAAACATTTTGCTATGTAAGAGCACAGTCATGTAAATGTATCAAATTTTCATGGTGAAGTTCTCAGTATTAAGATGGCCCAGCCTTTGGGTCTGCATATGTTATGATACAATTTTTGCTACTTCATTTGGGCACATCACACATGGAAACCTCATTATCAATCAAGATTCTTCACAGCAGGCAGAATGTTTGCTTCTCAAAGGGTGAAATATAATGAGAATGGAGAGGAATTGTGACAAATGATTTAAAGAAGTGAGTAGCTGGTCATCCGTAAAATTTATATATAATTCCCATGGTAGAGTCTGGAAGATTAGAAAATGAATGCAAATGTGAGGGCTAATTTTAGATATCAGCCTTTATCCCAATTTTAAGTACTAGTTACGATAAATACAAATTCCAAGCGGATAAGCAGAGAGAGACTATTCTATTATTCTTATTGAATTTGTTAGATTTATGATTCTATTATGGTTATTGGATTTATTGAATATGTCCGCAAGTAAAGGAATCTCAGGTTTGAATATGGTGACATATATGTATTTTAATGACAATATGGTTGGGAAAATTCCACCTGCATTACTGATATAGTTATTCAATATATATTTGCATTCAAATATGAAAATTATATTTGCCTTTTGTCTTATGTAACTCCCACATCTGGCTACTCCCTGATGGGAGTTACATATAGGTAAAAAATTAAATCTAACCCTTAGAATGAACTTAGATTGTATCAGAAGATGTAGAATCTTTGTGGGTAGAGCTATGAAATTGTAAGGTCAAAAGTCTCTGATGGGAGTTAAATACAGGACCTGGTACAGCGGCCAGGATGTGGGAGACAAATTACAATGGGAGAGAAAAAGCATGTAAAAAGGTCAATATTATGTTAGTGATCGGGAATTTTAATATGCAGGTAAATTGGGAAAATCAGATTGTGCCGGATCCCAGGAAAGGATAGCTATTTAGTTCAGCTTGTGGCTGAGTCCATTAGGGGAATGGTAATTCTGGATTGCGTATTATGTAAAGAACCAGGTTTGATTAGACAGCTTAAGGTAAAGGAACCATTTGGAGGTAGTGATCATAATATGATAGAATACCCCCTACAATTTCAGAGGTTGTAAGGGAGGACAAAGAAATGGTGGAATGGTGGACAAACATCGTAACAATATTGCATCATTCTTCACTGTAGAAGTTGTTAGCAGTATGCCAGAAATTCAAGAGTATCAGGGGCAGAAGTGAGTGTAGTTGCTGTTACTAAGGAGAAGGTGTTTGGGAAGCTGAAAGACACCTGGATCTAACGGACTACACCTCAAGGTTCTGCAAGAGCAATCTGAAGAGACTGTGGAAGTACTAGTAATGAGGTCTGGAAAATTGCATATGTCACCCCACTCTTTAAGAAGTTAGGGAGGCACAAGAAAGGAAATTATAGGCCAGTTAGCCTTGACTTCAGTGGTTGGGAAGATGTTGGAGCCCATTATTAAGGATGTGGCTTTGGGGCACGTGGAAGCACGTGATAAAATAGGCCAGAATCAGCATGGTTTCCTTGCCTGACAAATCTGTTGAGTTTTTTGAGAAAATAACAGGCAGGATAGACAAAGGAGTGTCGGTGGATGTTGCTTACTTGAATTTTCACAAGGCCTTTGACAAGGTGCTGCACATGAGGCTGCTTCACCAGCCAAGAGCCCATGGTATTACAGCAAAGATGGTAGCATGGATAGAAGATTTGATGACTGGCAGCAGGCAAAGAGTGGGAATAAAGAGGGCTATTTCTGGTTGGCTGATGGCGACTGGTGCGATTCCATAGGGGTCAGTGTTGGGACCACTTCTTTTCACCTAAAGAATGGTTTGGATAACGGAATTAATGGCTTTGCGGCCAAGTTTGCGGGTAACACAAAGATAGGTGGAGGGGCAGGTAGTATTGAAGAAGCAGGAGTTTCTTGAATGACTTAGACAAATTGGGAGAATTGTCAAAGAAGTGGCAGATTGAGTATATTGTGGGGTAGTGGTATGGTCATGCGCTTTGGTAGAGAGAATGAAGATGTTGGCTATTTTCTAATCAGGGAGGAAACTCAGAGATGCAAAGAGACTTATGAGTCCTTGAGCAGGATTCCCTAAAGGTTAACTTGGAGGTTGAGTCGGAAGTTAAATGCGATGTTAGCGTTCATTTCAAGGGGATTAGAATATAAGAGCAAGGATGTCATGCTGAGGTTTATAAGGCACTAGTCAGAATGCACCTGGAGTACTGTGAACAGTTTTTAGCCCCTTATCTAAGAAAAAATGTGCTGGAGAGGGTCCAGAGGAGGTTCATGAGAATGATTCTGTGAATGAAAGATTAATATATGGGTGCTTGATGGCTCTGAACCTGTAGTCACTGGAGTTTTGAAGATTGAAGGGGGACCTCATTGAAACCTGGCAGATATTGAAAGGTGTGGATAGAGTGGATATGTGGAGGATCTTTCCAGTAGTGGGGGAGTCCAGAACCAGAAGGCACAGCCTTAGAATAGAGGCTCACCCATTTAGAACAGAAATGAGAAAGAACTTCTTTAGACAGAGGGTAGTGAATCTGTGGAATTCATTGCCACAGAAGGCTGTGAGGCCAAATCACTAAGTATATTTAAAGTGGAGGTTGATAGGTTCTTGATTAGCTGGAGTGTCAAAGTTTATGGGGAGGTGGAAGGAGAATTGGATTGAGAAGGATAATAACGGAGGAGCATACTCCATGGGCCAAATTCTGTAATTCTACTCCTATGTCTTATGTGTATTACGGGAAGTCATGCATCTCTCCCGAAATGAGCTTGCAAATTTCTGCTGATTTCTTTTGAAAGTAACATAAAATAAATCCTATCCTACCCAATAACAAGAATAATACATTGTATTTGTACAGCACCTTCACTTTAGAATAAAAAATCCCGAGGAAGTTTACCAAGAGAAACGTAACTGAAATAGATGGGGATAGTTACGTGACAAAATGTTTACTGTAACTTCCGGAAGTCTCCTGTATACACCTTCTCTAGAATGTTTATTCTTCATCATTATTCCTTTTATTATTTAATTTCTCCAACCTTCAAACGAACAGTGGATCTTGTCTTTTGTTCTCTCTGTCCCAACTTCCTATCACCGGTCTATCTAGTCATACAGGATCTCCAGTCATTTCTCTAACTCTCATAAGATCTGACGAAAAGTCTTTGACTTGAAACATCAATAATAATGATAACTTTATTTATATAGCATATTTCATACATTAAGAAGCAGGCTCAATGAGTTTTACATAGATTGTAAAGATAAATTAATATAATAATAAGAAAATGAGAGAAAATTAAAAATCATAAGTAAAAACAAACATTATATAGAATAAAATGTAATCAAATATACCAAATTATATAAACATAATGAACATCAACAAGTAATAAGCAATCCTATAAGTATGCCAAATTTTATAAAATAGGTTTTTAGAAGTATTTTGAAATGTTCTACAGTACTAGCCTGGCATATCTCAGTCAGTAGAATATTCCAGAGTTTTGGTTCATAAGAACAAAAGTCTGCATCACCAGTTTTTATACGTTTAGCTCCAGGAATACTAAGCAAACCAGTATTTGTAGATCTAAACTGATGATTAGGGATGTAAGGGGAATAGACACTTTAATATATATGTAAGAGCTAGATATTCGCAATTTGCCTACCGACACAATCAATTGACAGATGAGGCAATAGCCACAGCCCTTCACACCGTCCTTACACATCTGGAGGAGAGGGATGCTTTGGTGAGGATGCTCTCATTCAGTTCAGCATTCAACACCATAATTTATTCCAGGCTTGACAAGGAGCTCAGAGACCTCGGCCTTCACCCTGCCTTGTGCAGCTGGATCCTGGATTTCCTGCCAGATCGCCAGCAGGTGGTAAGAGTGGGTTCCCTCACCTCTGCCCCTCTGACCCTCAACACAGGAGCTCTTCAGGGTTGTGTACTAAGCCCCCTACTTTACTCTCTGTATAGCCATGACTATGTCACCACCCACAGCTCCAAACTGCTAATTAAATTTGATGACGACACTACACTGATTGGTCTAATCTCAGATAATAATGAGACAGCCTACAGAGAGGAAGTCATCACCCTAACACAGTGGTGTCAAGAAAACAACCTCTCCCTCAACGTTGTTAAAACAAAGGAGCTGGTTGTGGACTACAGGAGGAATGGAGACAGGCTAACCCCTATAGACATCAATGGATCTGGGGTTGAGAGGATGAACAGCTTTAAGTTCCTTGGCATAAGCATCACCAAGGATCTCACGTGGTCTGTACACACTGGCTGTGTGGTGAAAAAGGCACAACAGCGCCTCTTTCACCTCAGACAGCTGAAGAAGTTAGGTATGGCCCCCCAAATTTGAAGACTTTCTAATGGGGCACGATAGAGAGCATCCTGACTGGTTGCATCATTGCCTGGTATGGGAACTGTACTTCCCTCAATCACAGGACTCTGCAGAGAGTGGTGCGGACAGCCCAGCACACCTGTAGATGTGAACTTCCCACTATTCAGGACGTTTACAAAGACAGGTGTGTAAAAAAGGCCTGAAGGATCATTGTAGACCCAAGTCACCCCAGCCACAAACTATTCCAGCTGCTACCATCTGGGAAATGGTACTGCAGCATAATTGTCAGGACCAACAGGCTCTGGGACAGCTTCTTCCACCAGGCCATCAGACTGCTTAATTCATGCTGACGTGACTGTATTTCTATGTTATATTGACTATCCTGTTATTTATTATAAATTACTATAATTGCACATTGCACATTTGAACAGAGATGTAATGTATAGATTTTTACTCCTCATGTATATGAAGGATGTAAGTAATAAAGTCAAATCAATTCAATTCAATATTCAGAGTCTTATATACAATTAAGACTATTTTAAAATTGATCCAATGGACACAGGCAGCCTGTGTATCATGCCAGAACTGGTGAAATGTGTTCAGATTTTCTTGCTTTTTTTTTGATTAAGCTTTTGCTGCTGCATTTTGAGCAAACTGCAGATCACTTATATCTTTCTTAGGCAGACCTGAAAAGAGTGCATCAGGGGCAGGCTAATCGGCTAAAAACAAAACGTTAGCCCTGTTCCTCTCTCCAAAGATGCTGTCGGATTTGATGAGTATTTCAGCTTTCTTTATTTTTCAGGGAATTTTACTTTTCTCAGGATGCAAGAAATTTGATTTAAAATTAATGTCAAGGGCACCTTTGAAAAGGGATGCGAAACGTATGCAGGTAAAAGTTTCAGCAAAAAAAAGTTGTTAATGGTACAGCTGAGGAGCAGAAGGTTCTTTACTTCCAAAGGTAGTGAACAGGAGTATGAAAAGGAATGGAGTACCATTCAGGGGCTGTGGGAATGGGGCAGATATGAAGCTAGACAAAAATGGTAAGATGATAAAAGCCGCAAAGGGATTTGAAAATAAATACAATATTGTGAACTAAGTTTTCTACCAGCTCCCACTAAATCCCTCTCACTGGTGACAGGGAACCTACGGAACTTAGAGGGAGCACTGGCTGATGATAAGAAACTGAATGTTGGATAATTTAGTCTTTGTGGAGCCAAAGGGAAAGACCACCAGCATCAACAACCACAACAATTAATATCACATTTTGAACAGAGTGATACATCACAAAGATTCTCACAACAGCTTTGCTGATGAAAATCAGGTAATTTTATAAAGAGCAGATCAGCAATAAGATGATCCAGCAAAGGAACAATTAAAGATAGAGATGGGTGTCAGGGTGGAGATATGTCTCTACCAAAGGAGGTGTAAGGTGCTCCTTCCCTCCGCTAGCCTGCAGGTCACTCTTGGGCAAGGTGTAGCACCTGCTTAGCCCCACTCCTTACCACCCCGAAGCTGGATCATGTGAACCCGTGGAAGCAAGTGGTGGATGGTCATATGAGCAGCTGGTGCATATCACAACTCCTGGTTATGCCGGGCAGACAATCTCTGAAGAGTATTGATAATGGCTGGAGACATTGCCCAGAAGAAGGCAATGGCAAACCGCTTCTGCAGAAAAATTTCCCAAGAACAATCATGGTCATGGAAAGACCATGATCACCCATGACATACAACTGGCACATAATGAATGAATAAAAAATAGTGAGGTGATAGGAGCAAATTCCAAGACTTGGAGCCTTAGCTATTGAATGTAGATATTCACATAAGTATGAATTATATAAATATACATCCATCACCTGCAGAGGTTTGACTAGGGATGTCTTTACCTATATAGGGAAAGAATGAGAATGTACAACCTTAGCACAGTAACATTTTCAGATTTCCTTGCTTTAATGATGGTCTCAATTTTCCACTTTGCTGGCTACAGACCAGTCTTAGGTATTTGCAGAGCTAAATAAATTACCTTTTTCTGGATGAAGGCACATGGGCTTTGTTTGAGGTGGAAGTTATGCTGATGTAAAGTTCTAAACATTCTCTGGAGTATATTAAGATTTTTCCTTTTCGTGATTGTTGCAAAATTAGAACACACTGCCAACTGGACGAACGATGCTGGACCTTTACAACATCTTGTCTATAGTCACCTGGGTTATTTTTGTTGCCAATTTTACTCCATGTAGAAGTTTGATTGACATGTTCAACCACTAGTGGCTATTAATTGTCAAGAAATGCTGGCTCTGCCTTGGCCATGACAGCTTTGCAAAATGTGCCTTTGCCAACTTGATATGCAGATTTTGAGATGTAAACAGATGGTGTAGCTTTGTCATTCATTGCTCTGAAAAGGGTCACTTTGTGATTTCTGCGGAGCTAAATAGTTCATCTCTGCCTTAAGGACCACTATGATGGGGTCCTTCCATTCATTTTGTGCCAGTTTACCACGTCACTAAAGCTCATTTTGTTCTGTCTCTGAACTGGAGTTTACTGTACCAGACAAGGTCATGGTTTATGACAGATCTGATTGGCATTGAGTTTTATATACATGTGACTTTTAAGCTCCTTAGTTTCAATATGTGAATCCTTGAATATATTTTGCTATTGTTGCAGTTTTCTCAAGCTGATTGCAGTGTGTTTATACTGAATACATTTTCTAATCCATCTGTTATTCTTTCAAACAAATCCTTTCAAGCATAGTCGGTCTGTTAAATTAATCTGCTACTATAATCAGTAGCTTTTCTTTTGCCTATTTTAAGAACAACATGAATCTATTTTTCCCTATATTTGCAGCACCTTACTAGCGACACCTGACTAAACTCAGCTTATGAATGGCCAGTCCCATGGTGCACTCTCTGGCTGTGTCACATCTGTACTAGCCACTGCAACTTTAAAAGAAAATTGAAACCAGTGTTGCTATCTTTTTTTCTTAATCACTGCTATTGTCAATCATTGTATATGCTGAAACTGGAGAGGGTTCAAAGGAGGCTCACAAAAGTGATTCTGAAATTGATAGGCTTATCATATAAGGAGCGTTTGATGGCTCTGGGTTTCTACTCACTGGAATTCAGAAGACTGAGCAGTGACCTCATTGAAACCTATTGAATTTTGAAAGGCCTCAATAGAGTGGATGTAGAGAGGATGTGTCCTATAGTGGGGGAGAATACAACCAGAGGATGCAGCCCCAGAACAGAGGGACATCTTTTTACAACAAAGATGAGGAGAAATTTCTTTAGCCAGAGAGCTGTGAATCTGTGGAAATTGTTGCCACAGGCAGTTATGGAGGCCAAATCATTGGGTATATTTAAAGCAGAGGTTGATAGATTCTTTATTAGTCAGGGCATGAAGGAATATAGAGAGAAGGAAGGTGATTGCAGCCGAGAGAGAAAATGGATCAGCCGTGATGAAATGGCAGAGCAGATTCAACAGGCCAAATGGCCCAAGTCCGCACCTATATCTTATGCTCTTATGGTATCAAACTGTGCTCTTCACATTACTCATCTAGAGTAAAGTTGTGTAAACCTCCTTTCAGTGATTTTCTGCTGTAACTGTTACCCATTCATTGCGATTCTGCTTTTCGTTTCACTGTTTTCTGTCCAGCCTTATATACAGACGTCATGAGCCCCAGCATGTGACATTTAAAGTATTTCACAACAGTAATCTGACCTGATTGAGCTGTGTGGTTGTCACCTCAAAGTTAGCACAGGGGATTCGCTTGTTTTCACTTGATTTTCTGCAAATGTGCTCTCACCAATTAATGTTGTACTTACATTAACATTGGTCACTAACATGGGCTGCGTTGGTCACAACACGACAGGATCTTTAGAAATGTGACCATCCTGCATGCCAATTCAAAGGTTACCTCTTGCATGGTTAGTAACTTGGACCAGATAGGCTTATCATTAGTTCTCAAACAAACCCTACTGGAACATGATCCTAAATAAGACCGTAAGGCATAGGAGCAGAATTAAGCCATTCGGCCCATCAAGTCTGTTCCGCTATTGGCTGTTCCATTTCCCCCTCAACCCGATTCTCCTGCCTTCTCCCCATAACCTTTCACAATCTGACTAATCTAGAACCTATCAACCTCTGCCTTAAATACACCCAATGACTTGCTCTCTGGTCCCAGACTCCTCCACCATAGGAAACATCCTCTCTACATCTAGGCCATTCATCATTCAATAGGTTTCAATGAGATCCTATTGAAACCTATCCAATAAGGAGGGAGGAGAAGATGGCAGCGTGAAGCAGCACGCGCACCCGTTCCGAATGAATATCGATATGTGTAACTAGGGGTGCCGTGCACAATCCCGATTTGATGGGGGCAGCCGGGAGAAGCACAGAGGAACATCTGGAGTAACTTCTGAAATGCCTGCTTCGTTGCCGCTGCTACTGTGCGATCGAGAATCTCCGGAGACGAAGGCCCCAAATCCTCGGCTTTACCATGTACCCTGAAACCACATCTTAATATCGAATCCAATATCTTTCCAATCATTGAGGTCAGGCTATTTAGCCTATAGTTTCCTTTTTTTCTGCCTCTCTCGTTTGTTGAAAAGTGAAGTGACATTTACAATTTTCCAGTCTTCCAGAACTATTCTAAAATCTAGCAATTTTTGAGCCACCTCTTTCTGAACCCTGGGGTGTAGATCATCTGGTCCAGGGCACTTTAGATCTTTCAGTTTCGCAAGCACATTCTTCCGAGTAATAATAACTGCAATTGAGCACCCACAAATAAAGCACCAACAAGATTTTCACGTAGTTGCGTTTATTAATCATCTCCCTGACTTCTAAATCCACATCCTGACCTTTTAATTTTCCATGATTTCAGGTGTTTCTGGAAAGTTTGTCAGCGCATCCTAGGTGTTGCTCCAATTTCTGCTTATGAAATTGCCTTCATGCATTTGTGTATAGTCTCATTAACTGATTCAACAGACTTGGTTTAGGGCTCCCAATCTAGCAGGCAGCAGCAATCTTTCCCTTTCTGCATGCTTCAGAGAAAGCATGTCTACAGTATTCATCTGAAGTAGTATCATCAATCTTGTCTCTGCAAAATGCTTCAAATCCGCAGACAGGTTTCATCAACCAATATCACTGTCTCTGCTTGCTGAACATGCTCATGATCAAGTCCCTAATTATATTCAATCAGTAAGCCACATGGCTGGGAACAGACTCATAAAAGAGCACTCTGTGTTCTGCCACAGCAAGGAATAGCCAGGGGGGCGAAGCAAGTGATTCAAAGATGTTGTTAAAGTCCCTTTGAAAATGTGCAAGACCACTATCGGCTCATTGGCGTCTCTGCTCTAAAATGCAGGAGCTCCGGATAACCTTGGCTAACTTCACTGAAGCCACGTTAAATTGGCAGAAGGAATGTGTGACTTCCCATATTGCACACTTGCTCATCCCACCAAGGCACGCCCTGCTGATCCTACATTGGTCCCATCATTTCAGAAACTGAAGAGCTAGTGTAGAAGCAAGTCATCACTGACATTAACCAGCTTTTAAAGAAGTCTGGCTGGCAAATGAATGTTGATCTTGGCAGGCAATTGAAGTACCCTGACTTCATTGTATCATCATCCCTGAGGCCTGACGTGGTCATTCTGTCAGAAACCTCAAAGCAGGTGGTTGTGGTAGAGCTGACAGTGCCCTGGGATTGAGGAGGTGCTTGACCATAAAGAAAGCCAAGTACTGGTATCTGGTCAAGCAGTGTCAGAGACGGGGGAGAGGGCACGATATGAGTCTATAGAGGTTGGGGTGTAGAGGTTTGTCTGACTGCTCAGTCTGCAGAACATTTGGCATTACTGAGGCTGCAAAGAGCCAGCAGTCCCATCACAGAGGCAGCTGAGCAAGCCTTTAGATGGCTACAGGTCTAGAGATGTGACCCGTGGACCAGTGCTGCTGGGATACATGGCAGGGCCTGATCAACGCTGGCTGGGTTGCCTAGGTGAGATTGCCTGACGTCGAAAGACCCGAAACACCCAATTACCCCAAGTTACATCGCTGATAATGTGTCCCAGCGCATCCTAGGATATATCTCAGCATCAGATTATTGTATTCTTTGACTTGTTCTTCAGTTCAATAATGTAATTACCCTGGGAAAATATCCCCATCCTCTCAAGGTACTGTATGTTTTCAGAGTCTCTGATGTATACGATATACCAGATAAGGGACTGACTGGCCATATTGTACTGTTTACCACTTCATATCAGAATGATCTCTCACATTAGTCACTTTCGTATCTACAACCTTATATCCTTGTGATCAGCTCTGTACACCAACTCAGTACAACTGATCGGGAGTTTGCTGAATTCACGTTAAAGGACAGAGAATGATTTTGTCTCTTAGAATGGATGTGATTCTTTGTCACTCCAATCTCCAATTGGATTTATTCTCCATGGATTCATAAAATTCGGATTCCATATCCAGTGTGGATAGGCAAATATGTGTAAGACAAAGGAGCACAAAGGGCCAATCAAACTATGCTCTGTCCGCCAGAGAAAGCAGGATCTCCCAGTGGCCACACATTTTAATTCCATGTCCCATTCCCATTCTGACATGTCTATCCACGGTCTCCTCTACTGTCAAGATGAAGCCACACTCAGGTTGGAGGAACAACACCTTATATTCCGTCTGGGTAGCCTCCAACCTGATGGCATGAACATTGATTTCTCTAACTTCCGTTAGTACCCCTCCTCCCCTTTTTACCCCATCCCTTATTTATGTATGTATGTATGTATGTATGTATTTATTTATTTATTTATTTATTGTTTTTAATTTTTTTCCCCTTTCTTTCTCTCTCTTTTTTCTCCCTCTGTCCCTCTCACTATATCTTCCTCTGGGCTCTCCTCCCCTTTTCTTTCTCCCTAGGCCTCCTGTCCCATGATCCTCTCCCTTCTCCAGCCTGGTACCTCTTGCTAATCAACTTTCCAGCTCTTGGCTCCATCCCTCCCCCTCCTGTCTTCTCCTATCATTTTGGATCTCCCCCTCCTTCTCCCACTTTCAAATCTCTTACTATCTCTTCTTTCAGTTAGTCCTGACAAAGGATCTCGGCCCGAAACGTCGATTGTACCTTTTCCTATAGATGCTGCCTGGCCTGCTGCGTTCCACTGGCATTTTGTTTATAAAGCATGTTTGTCAACAATACTAAAGATCTTTGCGAGTCTGTGTTATTCATTTCTAAATTTCATAGGTTCATTTTATTGTCAAAGGATTCGTGTCCGATACAACTCTGATATTCGTCTTCCACCATTCCTATAAAATTCTCTCCCAAATTTCTCCGCAACTTCTGCCACCTTCAACAGGACCCCACCACTAAGCACATCTTTCCCTCTCCACCCCTCTCCGCTTTCCACAGGGATCGGTCCCTCCACGACTCCCTTATCTGCACGACCATCCCCACGGATCTCCCACCCGGCAGTTATCCCTATAAGCGCAAGTGCTACACCTGTTCCTACACCTCCTCTCTTGCCACCATACAGGGCCCCAAACAGTCCTTCCAGGTGAGGCAACACTTCACTTGTGAGTCTGTTCGGGTCATCTATTGCATCTGGTGCTCCCGGTGTGGCCTCCTCTACATCGGTGAAACCCCACGCAGATTGGGGGACCGCTTCATCGAGCACCTCCACTCTGTCCACCACAACAGACAGGATCTCCCGGTAGCCACCCACTTCAACTCTGCTTCCCATTCCCATTCAGATATGTCCATACATGGCCTCCTCTACTGCCATAATGAGGCTGAACTCAAGTTGGAGGAGCAACACCTCCTATCCGTCTAGGTAGTCTCCAGCCCCTTGGTATGAACATAGAATTCTCCAACTTCCGGTAATTCCCCCCCTCTCCCTTCCTCTATCCCTATGTCACTCTGCCCCTTCCCCTAGTTGCCTATCACCTCCCTCATGGTTCCACCTCCTTCTACTACTACCCATTGTTTTCCTGCGTATGAAGTCGATGCTTCCCCTCCCCCACCCCTTTGTTTTTCAAATTACTGGTCTTTCAACTGAACCTACAAGCATTCTTCAAATCCTTCCACCTCTTTCATTCTTCAGTCCTGATGAAGGGTTCTGGCCCGAAACATCGACTCATCATTTCCACTGATGTTGCCCGACCTGCTGAGTTCATCCAGCATACTGTAAGTGTTGCCAAAATTCTCTCCCTCTCTCCTATTCTTCCCTCAGGAAAACCAGGACATACTTGAGGACAACTATTTGGAAGGAAGTTGCCTCATCTTCATCTTTGAGAAAGCAGTGACAAATCTAGAACTGTGTACTGTGCTCCCCCAGCACTACAAAGGCAACGAACGCAGTCCACTTTCCAATAAAACTCAGGTGTATGGTTTTTGCTGAACAGTTTGTTGCCCAATTTAAGCCCAGTTAAGGGCTTAAACAATATTTTATCTCATCAAATCTAGTATTGACAACAATGTAGACGAAGTTTTTGACAGGAGAAGAAAGAAATAACTTTAGCTGTGAATAATATGTAGATAAAGTAAAGGGGAAATAAATGGGCTTTCAATAATATCATAATCTATACACCATCATTCATTACTCCTTAATGGGTTATATTCAATGATTATATAGGAGTATTTGTAGTGATAATAATTAATAATTTGAACCCATAGTAACACCTTTCAAAAAGTGATTGCTGAAAATGAGCTGCCGTATAAAAAGGTGTTGGGTAGAATGACTGATACTTTATTGAATTGGCTCCCCATTGTCATTCACAAATGGGTACTTAGAATGACTCAGTTCACATGTGACTCACAAAGGCTTCTGTACTGACTCACTTTGTTACAGAGATCATTTAGAGGGCTTAACTCTTGGTTTCTTGCTTTGTGCTAAGGATCATCAATTATCAATAATGATTCATCTCATGCTTGGGGTCTGTCTAATCTTATTCAGTAGAAGAGGATGAGGTTACAGAGTACCTGGAGGCATATGACAAGATAGGCAGAACTCAGCATGGATTCCTTAAAGGAAAATCCTGCCTGACAAGCCTATTACAATTTTTTGAGGAAATTACCAGTAGGCTAGACAAGGGAGATGCAGTGGATGTTGTATATTTGGATTTTCAGAAGGCCTTTGACAAGGTGCCACACGTGAGGCTACTTAAGAGCCCATGGAATTACAGGAAAGTTACATACGTGGATAGAGCGTTGGCTGATTGGCAGGAAACAGAGAGTGGGAATAAAGGGATCCTATTCTGGTTGGCTGCCCGTTACCAGTGGTGTTCCACAGGGATCAGTGTTGGGGCCGCTTCTTTTTACATTGTACATCAACAATTTGGATTATGGAATAGATGGCTTTGTGGCTAAGTTTGCTGACGATACGAAGATAGGTGGAGGGGCCGGTAGTGCTGAGGAAACGGAGAGTCTGCAGAGAGACTTGGATAGATTGGAAGAATGGGCAGAGAAGTGGCAAATGAAGTACAATGTTGGAAGGTGTATGGTTATGCACTTTGGCAGAAAAAATAAACGGGCAAACTATTATTTAAATGGGGAAAGAATTCAAAGTCCTGAGATGCAACAGGACTTGGGAGTCCTCGTACAGGATTCCCTTAAAGTTAACCTCCAGGTTGAGTCGGTAGTGAAGAAGGCGAATGCAATGTTGGCATTCATTTCTAGAGAAATAGAATATAGGAGCAGGGATGTGATGTTGAGGCTCTATAAGGCGCTGGTGAAACCTCACTTGGAGTACTGTGGGCTGTTTTGGTCTCCTTATTTAAGAAAGGATGTGCTGACGTTGGAGAGGGTACAGAGAAGATTCACTAGAATGATTCCGGGAATGAGAGGGTTAACATATGAGGAACGTTTGTCCGCTCTTGGACTGTATTCCTTGGAGTTTAGAAGAATGAGGGGAGACCTCATAGAAACATTTCGAATGTTGAAAGGCATGGACAGAGTGGATGTGGCAAAGTTGTTTCCCATGATGGGGGAGTCTAGTACGAGAGAGCATGACTTCAGGATTGAAGGGTGCCCTTTCAGACCAGAAATGAGAAGAAATTTTTTTAGTCAGAGGGTGGTGAATCTTTGGAATTTGTTGCCACGGGCAGCAGTGGAGGCCAAGTCATTGGGTGTATTTAAGGCAGAGATTGATAGGTATCTGAGTAGCCAGGGTATCAAAGGTTATGGTGAGAAGGCGAAGGAGTGGGACTAAATGGGAGAATGGATCAGCTCATGATAAAATGGTAGAGCAGGCTCGATGGGCCAAATGGCCTACTTCTGCTCCTTTGTCTTATGGTTTTATGGTCTAAGAGGTTGCAGTGACTCATGACACAATCTTCACAAACTATTTAAGTTTCAAGACACCTGCTTTTCTTTAAATTACATTTTACGTTTTTAATTTTAAAACATATTTTGAAGTCTTCACCCACATTTTCAAATCTCCCTCACCTCTCATGACCTCCGTTCCTAAGACATAGGAGCAGAACCAGGCCATTCAGCCCATCAAAGCCACCCTGCCATTCCACATGGCTGATTTATTTTCCCTCTCATGCCCAATCTTCTGCCTTCTCCCTATATCCTTTGATACCTTTACTAATCAAGAAACTATCAACCTCCACTTTTAAAATACCCAATGGCTTGGGTCCACAGACATCTGTGGCAATGAGTTTTACAGTTTCACCACCCTCTGGCTAAAGAAATGCTTTCGTACTCCTCTGAGATACCTCTCTTCCTCTTACACTGGCTGTAAACTTCATCTTTCTTCTGCTCACAGTCGTGCCAAGTACCTATGCTCTATAGGTCCCTTCCTAGCCTGCTCCAGCTCTTAGTACCTCTTGCCTTCTTCAAGACTTCTCTTAAAAAAAACACATCTTTTTCACTAAGCATATGGTCATCTACGCTGACCGGGAACCGGTGATAAGATATTTTGTACAAATGCTCTGTGAACTGCCTTGGGACCTTCTGGTGCTCTAGAAATACAAGTTGTTGTTTTCATATATTGTTTACCTTTGGTCCTTAGGTAGGACAGAGAATTAGACAACAGGGATTGTGGAGTGATCGATTAACAGATTGGATCTATGACCATTTTCATCTATATAATTGAATCATTTGTAAATCAAATTGCATGGCACAATGGCATAACAGTTAATTCTGTTGTCTAACAACTCCAGCAACCCAGGTTCAGTCCTAACACTGGTTACTGTCTATGCAGAGTTTGCAGGTATTTCCTGCGACCATGTGGTTTCCTCCATCTGGACAGGTTGATATCTAGTGAAAATTTCACATAGTGACCGGAAAATGTGGAGGGGGTATAGGTAGTTGTTAGCGATATAAAAGGAAAAGAAATAGGGATAATATGCATTTGTGTAGAAGAAGAACACAGATATGATGGGTTTGAAGACTTGTTTCCATGCTGTATCACTCAAATATTTTTGGAGTAGTGATATGAGGGCGGGTGACAGGGTGGAAATACGTTTCTACCAAAGGAGGTGTAAGGGTTAGGGTCAGCCTTGGGCAAGGTGTAGCACCTGCTTAGCCCCTGGATCAGGATCATGTGAAGCCATGGGAGCAGGTGGTAGATGGTAGTATGAGTAGCTGGTGCATATCGCAAACCCTGGTTATGTGACCACTGGTGCCTGGCAGGTAATCAGGCAAAGTGTATTGATAATGGCTGGGGTCGGCCATCTTGTAAACTGCCCAGATGAAGACAATGGCAAACCATCTCAGTAGAAAAATTTGCCAAGAACAATCATGGACATGGAAAGATCATGATCGCCCATGATAGACACCATGGCAAATAATGAACCAATGGACAACATGTGGAAATCTAAACTCAGAGGAAACATACTCTGTAAAGAAATTAAACTGCTTACCTTCACTTGCATGTCGATCCCTGAATACAATCCTAGAGTTAACATGGTATCCTTCAATATCATGGACTGAAGATGCTCTTCTCATACTGCACACACTTTCCCTTGAATGGCTGTATGTTAGACCAGAGGTAGACTGTAGCATTTCTGGATTCAGTCTATCCCATTGTTGTTTCGGTGAAGAATGATCTAGTGGCCCTGGCAGATTGATAAACGGAGGTGAACTGCCAGGCTCTGTCAATGCTTTTGTGTCTTCAAACTCTGAAGGACCACAACTTTCACTTGTAGGGGATTTCAAGTCCTTCATGGCCAAAGAATCGTTGCTTACTTTAGAAGATTCCACAACCACCACGTCAGGATCCTCTTGGGGGAGTGATTGCTTGCTGGATGTAAGAAGTCTTATAGCAGGCAACTTTAATCTGAAAAATCTTCCTCGGCCTACAATAAAGGAAATAAGTGAATATGAACAAGTGATGTAAACCTTTCGATTACGTGTTCTAAAATACACAACAACAAACAGGATCTTCAAGGAATAAAAGCGGACACTAACAAAAGCAAACACATGGTAATCTTCTCCACCTGTGACCTGTAAACAGGAATCTATCCATTTGCAATGAGGATGGGGGTTAATATATCATAATTACAAAGATGTACTAAATATAAAATTGAAAGTTCATCATCTAAGTATTCATTAATATCTAAATGAAATGAAGGGAAAGGGACATTTTTTGTAAAAAAAAATAGAAATTTTACTTTTGAATTACATTTTACAGTTTGTCCTAATTTTATGAACTAAAGGCTTCAATAGATAAAGAGAGGTAATCACATTGCAGACACTTACAGACATTAAGAATGAGACAAGGTCTACAGAGTAGATGACGGACTCTACTCCAATCTATCATTCTTTGCATGAATGAATGAAATTGGCTTGTTTCAGAAGGTAAATTCTTTTCACAATTTAAGGTATTGTGCTTATGATAAAGCACAATATCAAATACAAATTCTACACCATAAAGAAACTTACTTAACCACTAATTCACAAAATTGAGCAGCAACGCAGATTCTGCAATACTCTAACTTCACTCTTTCAGCCAGAGTATTATGAGAGTAAAGCATTTCAATGACCAATAAATCACGTTTATTAGGGTCTTAAGAAGTGATATGGCTGCAGGAGTGTGAGTACTCTTGCTATTGATCATTGTTCTCATAATATTCTAAATGATCAGTGTTTAGAATGAATAGGATCCATTCACAGAAAGTAAAGATGCTTCACATTGAAAAGCTATCACCTTCGACTATTCAGGGTTGCCTCTGACAACAGTTGTCATATGTGATTAGTGTAGACTGTGACTACAAATTGAATATTTGTGCCCTTGGATCACTTTATATGCAAGGCAATAGAAGATTGTCGGCTATTAGTTCTCTTCGGTCTGGAGGAACCTGTTAAATATTTCTGTACATCAATGAGTTTATACAGTGGAAAAATTGTTATATTTTATCATTCGTTTGTTTGATTTATTATTTTTGATGCTATTGCCTCATTGTCCCTTATGCAGGTATTAAGCCAAGAATCAGTTGAAATAGTGCTTAACATGATTATGTAATATTTATATCACTGCCATTTTTAATTCAGATAACAGCGTGTTGCAAGCCAGATGACAGTCCTATTAAAATAATATACAAAGGTACTCCCTATTATTTTCATTGAAAATGAAAGTAATTTCATTTGCCCGCATTTGTCACATATCCCTCTAAACCCTTCTTATCCATGTCCATATTTTGTACCCGACAGAAAGCAGTGGATACGGCCTAGTCCATCACAGGTAAAGCCCTCCTCTCCATTGAGCACGTCTACATGAAACACTGTTGCAGGAAAGCAGCATCCATCATCAGGGATGCCTACCATGCAGGTCATGCTCTCTTCTCACTGTTGCCATCAGGAAGAAGGTACAGGAGCCTCAGGACTCTCACCACCAGGTGCAGGGACAGTTATTACGTCTCGACCATCAGGTTCTTGAACCAAAGGATATAACTTCACTTACTCCATCATTGAGATGTTCCCACAACCTATGAGCTCACTTTTAAGGACTCTTCATCTCATGTTCTCGTTATTTATAGCTTATTTATTTATTATTTCTTAATTTTGTATTTGCACAGTTTGCTGTCTTTTGCACACTGGTTGAATGCTCAAGTTGGGTGGTCTTTCATTGATTCTGTTATGGTTATTATTCTATAGATTTATTGAGCATGCCCACAAGAAAGTGAATCTCAGGATTGTACATGATGACATATAGGTACTTGGATAATAAATTTACTTCTGAATTTGGAATCTGTTCAAATATTTTTTATATGTTATTGTACTTGCCTCAACCATTTCTGCTAGCAACAGGTTTCACATGTGCACCACCCTCCATGTGAAGAAATTGCTTCTTTAAGTCTTTCACTCTTCACCTTAACCCATGGGCTGTAGTTAATCTCCTTACACTGGTTATAAAGACCATGCAGTTTCACCCATTCTATGCGCCTCATGATTTTATACCTCCATAATGTCACACCTCAGTTTCTGTCTCTCTAAAGAATAAACTCCTAGCCAGTGAACCTGTCCCTATAACTCTGATTCTTGAGTCCTGGCAACATTCTTGTAGATCTTCTCTTTGCACTTTTTCACAGCTTAGTAATATCTTTCCTACAACAATGTAACCAGTTTAACATCAGCATCTTGTACAACTGCAATGTAATGCTGAGGATGTTCTACGAGTCTGTGGTGGCCAGTGCTATCATGTTTGCTGTTGTGTGCTGGGGCAGCAGGCTGAGGGTAGCAGACACCAACAGAGTCAACAAACTCATTCGTAAGGCCAGTGATGTTGTGGGGATGGAACTGGACTCTCTGACGGTGGTGTCTGAAAAGAGGATGCTATCTAAGTTGCATGCCATCTTGGACAATGTCTCCCATCCATTACATAATGTACTGGTTGGGCACAGGAGTACATCCAGCCAGAGACTCATTCCACTGAGATGCAACAATGAGCATCATAGAAAGTCATTCCTGCCTGTGGCCATCAAACTTTACAACTCCTCCCTTGGAGGGTCAGACACTCTGAGCCAATAGGCTGGTGCTGGACTTATTTCCTGGCATAATTTACATATTATTATTTAATTATTTATGTTTTTATATTGCTATATTTATACTGTATTCTTGGTTGGTGCAAGTGTAACGAAATTCAGTTTCCCTCGGGATCAATAAAGTATGCCTATCTATCTATCCATCAAAACTATACACAGTACTCCAGGCGCAGCTTCATCAGCGTCTTGTACAACTGCAATGTAATGTCCCAACTTCAATGCACAATACCCTGACAGATGAAGACCAATATGCTAAACCTCTCCTGCAACACTCTGCCTGTCTGTGACACCATTTCTGGGGAAATATATGTTCGGACTCCTGGAACTCTTTGTTCTAAAATACGCCATTGGTCTCAACCATTTACCGCAGAAGTCTGTAGTGTGTTTGGGGACTCCTGCACTCTTCTTCCCTCCATCTAGGTGCCTAGAGTCAGAATCATATGGCATGGAAAGAGATCCATCAATCCATCTTGGCAAGATGCCTGTCTAAACTGGACCCATTTGACAGTGTTTGGTCCACACCCCTCTAAACCAGGGGTTCCCAACCTTTTTTAATGCCATGGACCAATATCATTAAGCAAGGGGTCCGTGGATCTCAGGCTGGGGACTCGTGTTCCAAACCTTACCTATCCATGTACCTGTCCATCCGTCTTTTAAATATCGTCGTTGAGTCTGCCTTAATCACTTCCTCTGACAGCTCATTCCATATACATATCGGCCTTCCTGTAAAAATACCACTCCTCAGGTTCCAAGCTCCTCAAGTGTGTCCCCTGTCACCTTAAACCTATGCCCTCATGTCCTTGAATCCCAACTTTGGAAAAAGATTAAGTGTTTGTAAAACTGATATTATGTTTGATTGCATGGTGTTATACTATAGTTATTCAGACATCTAACGGTTAACTCTGGTGTGTAAAACTCTCAAACTCCTAGTTAATTAGCAGAAGTACAACATAAGGGGTTAGAGTGGGATACAAAAGGAACGAGCAAGTGGGATTATCTCAATTAAGTGCAGTAAGAGTAATTCCCCTCTGATCTTTGTCTCTCAACGTTGACATGCTGACGTTGTTCTAAAATGTCTGTTTATGTAGAATACATAGATATGGCAGGTGTCACTTTGACACTGTTGACAGTACAGATCTGCTGACACTTGATATCCTTGGCCATTGTCCTCTGCTGTGATAACAAGTGATTGGGAGCACTGTCTGTGAACTGACTGTAAACCAGAAATGATTGAGACTGTAGCTGTTAGCTTTCTCATTTGGGATATTCAAAAACATTGACTGATTGTTTCACAAGTGAGCATGAACCCAGTAGTCCCAGAGACTCCCTTTGTGAGTATCAGTAATGACAACGCTTGCTTGCCATATACCTTACACAGGTTGAAGGGTAAAGTTGCTGAAAGTCAGAATCAGAAGCAGGCTAAATACAGACATCCCATCTCTCCCGGAAGTTCCGGGAGTCTCCCGCATATTAATAGTGACTCCCTGATGCCCGCAAATTATATACAATATCACGGAAATCAATTTTTTTGAGAGACAGTGCGCGCGAGAGAGCGAGGGAGCGAGCGCTAGATCAAGAAAGCAAGCGCGAGACAGAGTGACCATGAGCAAGAGAGCGTGTGCGCGAGAGAGACAGAGCGAGAGCAAGAGCAAGAGAGTTCCAAAAAAAGTCAGAGTGGCAGAGTGTTCCAAAAAAAGAAAATATAAAACGTACGTCACCCCAGACTACACTAAAGTGTACCCCTGCCTAATAGGGGTGAAAAATAATGACAGGGTTGCTCGCTGCACTGTTTGCAACAGTAACTTTCCTATTGCCCATGGTGGGTTAAGATTGACATAGTGAGGTGAGTTTAACAGGTGTCATTCGTTCATTAGCATGGCTAACATTATTTAAACTAACTGGCTATCTGCTAAGGAGCTACTCTATTGCAGACATCCCACCTCTCTCGGAAGTCTTCTGCAAATTGATCCATGAAATGAGCTTTTGCAGGATGGGATGTCTGTAAATTTCACTGACGTATGTCATGAAATTTGTTGTCTTTGTGGCAACGATGCAAGGCAATATATAATATAGAGAAAAAATGCTGAATTACAGTGAGTATACATATATATATATATATATATATATATATAAAATTGTTAAAGGTAAATAAGCAGTGCAAAAATAAAAATTTAAAAAGTAGAGAGGTAGTGTTCATGGATTCAATGTCCATTTAGAAATCTGATGGCAGAGGGGAAGAAGCTGTTTCTGAGTCATTGACGGTCGCAATGAGAACAAGGCATGATCTAGGTGATGGCTGTCGCTTTTTTGAGGCATTGCTCCTTGAGGATGTCCTGGATGCTATACAGCCTAGTGCCCATGATGGAGCTGACTAAGTTTACAACTCAGGTTATTTCAATCCTGTGCAATAGACATACATACCCCTCCAACTCCCACCCCAGCTTCCATACCAGAAGGTGATGCAGCCAGTTAGAATGCTCTCCATGGTATATCTGTAGCAATTTATAAGTGAATTTTAAGAGACAAAACTAAATGCAGGAAATCAGACACCTGATTTTTTTTAAATCCCACCTACACAGTTTCTGTCAGTAACACTTTGAATTGGCGACTGTTTCTGGACTCATTTTGTATTTTATTTTCCAAATGTATAAAATTCATTCTATTTTTTTTTGCTTTGAAATTAGAATGTAGAGTATACTGTTTTATTTAAGCTATTCTAATAACAATTAATTTAAATTACACATTAATTATCCTGCAGTTTACAATTAAATTAATCACAAAATTATCAGCTATTAAAAAAGTTATTGAATGAAGTGCATTACTATAATTTTATAATTTTAGTGAGAATATTGGATCAGTAACACTCATTTTCTTTTTGACCACCAGGAATGCATGGACATTCGCACCCTGAAACATCTCCGTCTCTGAAACTCACCACAGCGGGAACCTGCATTTGTAAGCAGAATTGTAAAGCTGCTTACAATTGTAAAACATACTGATGAAGGCCTTAAAGGTTCCACAAGAAAGAACAATTTATACAGCGTCAATTTGATGCCTGCACTGTAACCTTAAGTCCAACATAGCCGCCAATATCCCCTCTTCATTTCATAGAGTTAAATATCAACAGAATGGCCCGCCCCTAACCTGACAAACCTACCAGCTACTTACAGATTAGCATCCTCTTGGCTTTTTCTACAGTTCTACAGGAGTTCAACAGCTTAGTTAGTTGAGTTAAATTGCAACAAGTGGAAATTCCACATGCAAACTTCATGGAGAAAGGTATCCTGGATATGGATATATACACGGTAATTCCCTTTGAATGACAATTTGGTTGGGAGAATGTGCAGATGGTACACAGCAAGTACGAACTGCTAAAAGAGGGGAGAGAAGAGCCTGCAGCTGAAGAACATAATGCCCAGGTGTTCAGGAAGTTTTCCTGCTCCTCAGTCTTATCAATGAATGCTCTGTTATGTATTTGCACTTTGATAAGTATCCCTCGCTGAGATTTATTACTACCCTAACCTCAGAGCAGGGCAAAGGATTGCATTGCTAATAGTGATTAAGGTGGCTGTCGTAATGAACACTTACAGAAGGAGCACTTTTGGAACCGAAGGTACTTGTGACACCACGCAGTTCCCCATCCATAGTTCTGCAAGGTAGTTCACTGAGGTGTTGTATACAAAGAGAATTACTGATGCCTCATTTGCTGTTAGTGCTCCCTTGGCATCTCAATGCTGACAAAGGGCTGTGCATCGATGACATGGTTGATGATTCCAGCAGTAAGCAATATGTGCAGAGAATGGAATCAACTCCGACACACAGAATTTTACAGTGCAGAACACAGAGATAATGATGCCTCTGCTTCTTCAGGGAAGCAGGTGCAATGTCAAAGATGCTGTGCTGCCTGCTGCACAAGCTCACTACCACGAACGGATTGGATTATTGTGAGCAATTTTGGGACCCTTATCTAAGCATTGGAGAAGGTTCAGAAGAGATTTACGAGAATGATCCTAGGAATGAAAAGTTTAATGTATGAGGAGTGTTTGAAGGGTCTGAACCTGTACTTGTTCGAGTTTGGAAGACTAAGGGGGAGGTGCCATTGAAACCTATCGAATATTAAAATAGCTAGATAGACTGACTATGCAAAATGTGTTTTCGATAGTGGAACAGCGTATTCAGCTTCTGAATAGAAGGACATCCTGTTAGAACAGAGACAAGGAGGAATTTATTCAGACAGAGGGTGGTGAACCTGTGAAATTCATTGCCACAGATGATTGTGGAGGTCAAGTCATTTGATATTTTTAAACCCGAGGTTGATAGACTCTTGAATAGTAAGGGTGTCATGGTTACAGGGTAAGGCAAGGGAATGGTGTTCAGAGGGAAAATAAATCAGCCATGATTGAAGGTTGCTGTCTTAGATCTTATGGATTGCCCTCAGAGCACCTATGGGGTGAGAAGGAAGAGGGCAGAGAGAATGGAATAGAAGAGTTAAACACTGATATTTGCTTGTATATGAAGAGCACACAGTGCTGCATCAAGTAGACCTGTTGCCTCACAGAGCCAGAGACCCAGGTTCTATCCTCACTTGGGGTTGACATGTTCTCCTTGTGACTATGTGGGTTTCATGGATTTCCTCCAGGTGCTCCAGTCTTCTCTCACTTCCCAAAGATACGTACTGTACATTAATTGGCTGCTCTAAACCGTACCTAGAGTGCAGGTGAATTGCAGAATGTGGGGATCTGGGGTGGGGTGATGAATGTGTGGTGAGAATAAGAAGTGGGGCTAGTGTAATTGTTCAGAGGGGACGCAATGAACTAAAGAGTCTCTTTCTGAGCTGTACCTCCCTTTGACTCATCGAATGCGCAACTAGTTATTGGTTTTGCTTATCTTACAGCAAAAATAAAAGCCATCAGAGAATAAAGATTATAAAAATTAGCTATTAATTAAGCCATACTATAGCCATAGAATAGTCAACAAATCACCTTTGTTGGCAGTGTTTGTTCATGCCTGTTCTGACATTTTAGTGCACTACCTGCCCCACCATTCAGAATCAGAATCAGGTTTAATATTACCAGCATATATCCTGAAAAGTGTGGGCACGTGGCCAAGTGGTTAAGGCATTGGACTAGTGACCGGAAGGTCATGAGTTCGAGCCCCAGCCGAGGCAACGTGTTGTGTCCTTGAGCAAGGCACTTAACCACACATTGCTCTGCGACGACACCGGTGCCAAGCTGTATGAGTCCTAATGCGCTTCCCTTGGACAACATTGGTGTCGTAGCGAGGGGAAAATTGCAGCATGGGCAGCTGCTGGTCTTCCATACAACCTTGCCCAGGCCTGTGCCCTGGAGAGTGAAGACCTTCCAGGCGCAGATCCATGGTCTCGCAAGACTAACGAATGCCTTTAAAACTTTATATCCTGAAATGTGTTAACTTGCAGCAGCAGTACAATACAACAGTACAAAAAATGTGAATTACAGTAAATATTATATACATAGTTAAATTATAGCAAAAAATGAAAAGTAGTGAGGCAGTGTTCATGGGTCACCGTCAGGGGAAGAAGATGTTGCTGAATCACTGAGTGCGTGCCTTCAGCTTGCTGTATCTCCTACCTGATGGTAACAATGAGAGGAGGGCATGTCCTGGTAATGGACCATGCTCTCTTCTCACAACTACCATGGGATGGTACAGTACTGTGCAAAGGTCTTGGACACATATATCCATACATGGTTGGGAAAAGGAGGAAGGAGAAGAAAAGGAGCAGGAAGCACGAGAGAGACATTTTGTAATGATCAGTAAACCAGTTGTTTGAAATCAAAACAATTGATGTCTTGGGGCTGGGTGTGCCTGAACCCATGCCATTCCCCCTCCCCCACCCCGTCCCAGAATTCCTTCCCTGCCGCCTGTCCCCCACCCCTGCTGCTGTGCTTCACTCTCACCATTTCCAACATCTTTGCTCCTGCCAGATTTACAAACATGCTCTCTGTCCCACATTGACAATACACAGTACTGTGTAAAAGTGTTAGGCGCCCTAGCTACATATATAGACTCCTGCACAGTAATGTACAGAAGCCTTACGGCCCACACCACCAGGTTCAGGAACATCCTCAGGCTCCTGAACCCAGCATGAATAACTTTATTCACCACAACTCAACCTACAGGCTCACTTTCAAGGACTTTTTGCAACCCAGTATTATTTGTTTTTATTTACGTAATTTGACCTCTTTTGTATATTGGTTGTCAGTCAAAGGTTATGTACAATTTTTCATAAATTCTACTGCATTTCTTTACTTTCCTGTAAATGCATGCAAGAAAATGTATCTCAAGGTAGTATATGATAAAATATATATATGTATCTGTGTGTGTGTGTACTTTATTAATACTTTGATTTTACCTTTATGTCTGCATAAGGACTAGTGAAGAAGCCTGCAGATGGTCTTATAGCATCACCTCAAATAACTCTGAACTTAGAGGGGCCTCTGAAAACTGGCCTCCTTTTCACAGATGCTTGACCAGACTGGATTCCTGCCAAGAGCATTGTCAAAGTGGCAGGTGTGGAACAATAAATACTATTGATGGTCTAAATCCAGATTTGCTCCTTCAACAACAGGAGCAGGAATAGTGAACATAAGTAAAGGTGTGACACCATCATCTCTGCCTTGCTGTATTGGGTGCCTGGGATGGCAAAGGGTCAGGGTAAGGTTGAGGGGTGGGAAAGAAGGGGAAGTAAGGGGTACACTTCTGCATTGTCTTCAGTTTGTAATTTGGCAGAAACTACGTGAAGGAAGGGAAGTGGGACACAAAAGAGGATGACATCGGCTTCAATGGTTTGAATGCTGCTGCGGACTGCAAATGCATGCGGTCCAGTTATGGAGCCTATGGTTTTAACTAGCTTTGTGTATGGGTTTTGCACTATCTTCATCATTAAGAGAGAGGGAAGTGTGTGCATCAGAGTATTATGTGGGCTATTTGGAGGATATAGTTGTGATAGCTGAATAACTGGAATATGTAGATCCAAGATTTGCAGCAGTACCAAACGTGTGAGGATAATGTAGAGCATAAGTTCTGTCCCTTCAGTTGCTGGTTGGTGAGTGAATTGTATCGAGAGGTTGATTTGCCTAGAGTTAACTCCTGTCTGAGCCGGGACCTAGAGCTGTTGCAATTCACTTGCCGCTGCAACACACCTACAGCAGATACAATCTCACCGTCTCTCCACTCTGCTTTGGAAGACCGATACAACAGCTAATTATATATACTACGATGCTTTACTGTTTAGGCGACTTGGGTTCAATTCCCACCGAAGCCTTAAAGGAGCTTATTCATTCTCACCGTGACCACGTGGGTTTCCTCCGGGTGCTCCGGTTTCCACCCACAGTCCAAAGGGATCATATGTTAATTGGTCATTGTAAATTTTCCCTTGATTAGGCGAGGATTAAATCAGGGGATTGCTGGGAGGTACGGTTTAGAAGGCTGGAAGGGCCTATTCCATGCTGAATCTCAATAAATAAATAAAAAATAAAATCAGACTTCTATTAATCAATTACAGCTTGGTGTTCAATATCATCATCCTCTCAGTATTAATCATCAGACTTCTAATCCTCAGCCCCTATAAATGGGTCCTCAACTTCTTCATCAGGAGATAACAGTCAATGCAGAACGGTGATAACATTTCATCCTCACTGACAATCAACACAGGTGCACCTCAAGAATGCATGTTTAGTCCACTGCTCTATTCTTTCTATACTCAAGACTCACAGCTCAAATGCCAACTATAAATGTGTAGAAAACACCAATGTTGTGGACAAATCTCAGATAGTGTCAAGGAGGCTTACAGGAGTGAGATTGATCAGATTGCTAAGTGGTGTCATAACAACAATGTTAGCCAGTAAAAGGAATTGATGGTTATCTTCAGGAAATGGAAGTCAGAGGAGCACACCAGTCCTTATCGAGGTACGAACTGCTTTGGGTTCCTGGTGTGAACATCTTACAGGATCTATCCTGTGCCCAGCACATCGATGCAACACATCACAAAGAAAGCACACCTAGTTGCTCTACTTCCTTAAGAATATGAAGAGATTTGATATGCCACCAGAAATTCCTGCAAATTTCTACAGATGTACTGTGACAGCATTCTGACTAGTTGCATCACAGCCTGATATGACAGCTCCAATGCACAGGGTAGTCTGAAACAGCAGAGGTTTGCAGACTCTCCCAGCACCATCAAGGGTACAACCCTCCCCACAACTGAGGAGATCTTCAAGAGAGGATGTCTCAAGAAGCCAGCATCCATCACTCAGGTCCTTCACCACCAGGGTCATGTCCTCTTTTCATTACCATCAAGTGGAGAGGAGGTACAGGAGCCTGAAGACAAGCACTCAGTCATTCAGAAATAGCCTCTTCCCATCCACCATCAGATTTCTGAACAGTCTATGACTCCATGAACACTAATTATTTTATTTGTAGTTTATAGACACTTTATGCCTTTGTACTGCTGTCACAAAACAAAAACAACCATGTCGTGCAAGACAGAGGTAATAAAACTAATTCTGAATTTGTAGAATATAGGATTTGAAAATACATTCACAGGTTTTGACTACTTGTTCAAGTTAGTTTTGCAACGATATCTCTGCATTCTTCAGGTTGAAATCTTCCCCTGAAGATTTCTGTAAAGATTACTGGTTTTCAATTTACTTGATAGTTCCCCATTCACTTCCTGCCGACCTGCCAGCACCTCTTATGGTCAGAACATCCTCAATGGCTTTTAAGAAGTACTGACCAGCTTTAAACAATTGCATTTTGGTTGAACTGGAACTGTTCACTCACTTTACGGGTACTGTGCCAACAGATTCAAACAATCAGCATCATTGTTAATGCTGTAAAATCACAGACCATTGGAGATAATACTTTCATTGCAAATAATCTGTATGAATTAGTCATGAGGCCTGGTTTTCAGGGATTACTCAATTTAACCATCTTTAACTTTACAAGTTTTGCAATTCATTTTGAAATGTCACAGAGTCATAGAGCCTTGGAGCTATAGAACAGTACAACACAGAAAGAGCCCCATCAGCCCATCTAGCCCATACTAAGCCATTGAAACTGCTTACTCCCATCAACCTGCACTGGGACCGTAGTTCTTCATACCTTTACCATCCACATACCTATCCAAACTTTTCTTAAATGTTGAAATTGAGCTCTCATGCCCTACCTGTACTGGCAGCTTATTCCACATTCCCACAACCCTCTGAGTGAAGAAGTTTCCCCTCATATTCCCTTAAACTTTTCACTTTTCACCCTTGACCCATGACCTTTGGTTGTAGTCCCAGCCAACCTCAGTGGAAAAGGCCTGCTTGCATTTACTCTATCATAAAGAACTAATTTTTATTCTATCTTTGATATACACCTCAGAATTATGATATTATGATAGATGGCTTCCATTTATTCAGTTTTGGTGTTTTTTCCAAAAAAGTTACTTCTCATTTTGTTAATTTTAAAAAGGCTATTTAATGATTAAATATGAAATACTCTTTGTCCAGATTCATAGTACGCAAACAATCATTGTTGTGCTTCACTGCCTACATGTAGATGTGGTAAAGTTATTTTTCTGACCGAACGTAGTTCATCTGAAAAGGAAACATTCATTTTTTGCTGCTTCAATAATCAGAAAATGCCTATATAAAAATGTACTGTATACTCAAAGACTGATCATACTCCAAAGCAAACATCACCTTCATTAGGTGTTTTAAAATTTTCCAAGAGTTGATCGGATTAAAAAATAATTTTTAATTTAAATCGCAGTAGGGGTTTGCTGCCTCATAGTTGCATTGGCATCTTTAGTTCAACTGATTGCTTGTTTTTTGGTAGGGAACTCTTTGTCTGCCAAGATGATTTCTTAACAGAAAGGAGTTTATTATTCAGTATAGTCTGCTGTTTCATATAAGAAAATGAGAGGTTGCATATGCATACACAGAAAGGCACTATACCTATTCATACTATAGCAAGCAATGAAAAATGACAATTGAAATGTTACTTATATTTTCAACTATAAACGAGAGCTTTCACTATACAATCCATACAAAACAAACAATGTATAGATTTCACTTCATAATAGGCCATTATACCCCATTTTAAAAAAGAGCAAATTTGTACTTTGAAAAATATTCATGCATACCATAATTTTCTTAAGCTTATCTCACAAGACTGCAGAAAATTGTGCAGTACCCAGAATGCCTGTTATCAGCTTGGTAAAATAGCTTCTCCCAAAGGATTATGTTCTTGAAAAATTCAGTAGTTTTTACTATTGTCATCTTACACTTTAGCTGCAGCAGTACATTCAACGTTTCCTTTTGCAAAACGAGGCAACAGCACTCCAAGCAGCCCAAAATAAATCTTAGAAATTTTGCAGAGGTGGTCTTCCAAGACTGATTTCACAAGCTTTAAATACAGAAAGTAGGATAAAAGGAACATTTGATTAAAGCTAAACCGGATGCTTCTTGCTGCCACTGGATGCCAGCAATTTAAAGATATTGAAGTTGTGACAGTGATTTCTTTAAATATTATAAGTACTTGCCAGAAGCAGGCACTAATCAATGGAAACAGAAAATAAGATGTCTCCTTGAAAAAAGCTTTGAAAAACATCTTGAGACTTCTGGAAGGGTAATAGTAAATTCCATTTGTATAAAATGCCTCTATATATAGTAACTACTGTTTTCAAAATAGTTCACCATCTGTTTCAATAAAAGCAGCAAATTTATACAAATAGTCCTTGATTAAGGGATGCCATTAAGTATTCAGATAGATCCTGCTATATGATATAATAATATTTACATATACAGCATATCAGGACTGACAACAGTGAACTTTACCTGCAGAAGAGTCACTGGAGAAAGGATTGCCATCTGAAATACAATTGAACTATATTGGTTACAAACAGCAGACTTAGTGAATGATTCTAGCATACTAGCATGTTGCAAGGCATAAACTGATCAAAGTGGTTTTGTTCCATTAGCTCTGTTAAAAAACACAGATTAGGAATTGTTCTTATGTGGTAATTGCACTAAACCAGAGATAATCTTTGACTTACCTGTTCAAGCAACTCCCACCAGGATCTCTCAATCTCTCACCACTGCTAGATCTTCAAATTTTCATTGCATTATAAAGAGTGACACTTCTGTTGCTAAGAATTATGCAGTTTAATTGGTTATGCATAACCTAGACTTTTGTTCTACCCAGCTATATACACATACACTCATACACACAGCCAATACAGTAGAGTAGACGGGAGGTTTTGAACCTGTAACTTGTACTGCTGAAGGCAGATTTTCCAGTGCTATACCATAGGAGTGTCATCCACAATGGGACTGGACATTGAAAGGATCCTTGGTGAGTTTTTGTCTTCTTATCAATGGCTGGACTATGGATTTTGCTCCTGCTGGCTGCCCTGATTTGGCTGGTGTATGTTATTCATTGTGATGCATTATGCCTCATTGAAAGAGGTTGTTTGTACAAGTTTCAGGAGCTGTAACTTTCCTTTTTCAGTGTGAGAACTACCAGTAAGGTCATCTTTATCGAAAGTGTAAACTAAATTGTGCAGTACCCAGAATGTCTATTATCTGCTCTGATAAGATAGCTTCTCTCAAAGGATTATGTTCTTGAAAAATCCAGTGTTGTTCTTTGTTTTAACAATCGTTATCTTACAGTCTAGTTGCCGCATTACATTCAACATTTCCTTTTGCAAAACTGATATTTTGAAACACTGTTTTGATTTTCAGACCTCTTTTCCATTGTATTGTTTTGACATTGGTTATTTGTGCCAATGCAACAATTCCATCTTTCATAGGAACTCATGGAAAGTTTTAGCACAAGATGTGATTTGGCTGTCTATTTAAAGAATAATTCAATTAATTCCTTTTTCCATGCTTTATCCCCATGGCTCAGTAAGTTTTCCTTGCCACTGATAGATCCAATTGAGGGAGAGGGAGAAAGGGACCGAATGAACGCAGGCACTTTCCTCTGGGAGCAGCAAGTGAGAGGGAGAGGGAGACCAGTCAAATGCAGGCAGACAGCACTGAACACTCACTCACCTCCCACTTTCATCTTTGTTGATTCCAGTCTTCCTCGATGCTTTAATCAGCGAGATCGGTGAGAAATTAAGTTGATCATGGGCTTGTGCCCTGTCTCCAGGCTTCTTGGCCCCCAGGCCACACACTTTGCTCAAAATCTCACTGGACTCCCTCAGAGACAGCAAAGTGCCAGATCGTTCAGTCAGCCCGAAATCACATCATTAAAATGTAGATCACAGGCTCCAAGAGTAGCAGAATCATATTTGACAGAAGAAGAAGTAAAGGAAGTAAAATAAGCAGTTTTGTGAACTGTGAAGGATGTTGCCTTTGGATGCATTATTTGCTGGTGCCATCTTCTCCAGAGAGTTACTTGCTGCATGAAGAAAAATTCTTCTTAATTCTCCTCTGGCTCTTTTGATAGTAATATTATGTCTGTGTCCTTTGCTTAACAATCATCCTCCAATGGAAGTAAATTCCTCATTCATAAAGCATAATAACCTTGAGTAGCTATTTTAAATCTCCACTTTACTGTTTCTGATCTAGGTACGATCATAGATTTTGTAGTTTCTCCACATAATATACTCATTTTTCATACCAGGGTCTCTTGACTTACTTTCATTCTTTTTTTCAATAGTCTTGGTGCAAATATGGCATTCAGAATTGAGACCAAGATGCAATGTGAGATTATTCATTGTGAAGGTCCATCAACTTGCTCTTCAAGCACTGCTGTAGATGTTTGTCAGAGCAGTGCTCAGGTCTTAAACGTGTTCAACTAAAGCACCGAATCTTCCATCTGTTAAGGTGTCTGACATGTGCTGATGGTTTGATGGTGCTTAATTCTACCTATATCTCACTGAAGCAGCTCACCCCCACGTGCTATAGGACCTAGGTAACCTTAAGGCATGGTCAATGGCAAATAATATTTATGGTACCTAATTGCCAGGCATTGACAGTTTGCAGCAAGAGAGACACAAGAAAAAGCTAATGTTGGAATCTGGAGCAACAACAGAGCAGAAATCACCAAGGGAGGGCAGTGAGGAATGGTCTCACAAAGCCCATGAAAGAGAGGAGGAAAACATCTTCAAACAGGACATAACTTGAAGAAACTTCACACTGGAAGAACAAAATGTAGACACAAGACCAAGCGGGAGCAATGAGGGTTGGACATTGAGCTAATAAGAAAGATTAAACAGCCTACTCTTGATATTGACAAAGTCCTGCATCACCAATATCTTGGGCATAGAGGAATGTGGAATTAATGCAGGCAAGTAGGATTAGTGTAGATAGGCACGATGGTCAATATTGACGTGGTCAGCTGAATGGTCTGTTGGTGTGCAACCCTACAGCTTAACAGGACCAACCAGCAAACACTGCAGCTAATAAATATCCCAGTCTTAGTGATTCACCCCCTGAATTTCCATCATTCACTAGGAAAAAGTCAGATCTGTGGTAGATTATTCTCTGGTTCACTATGTGAATGCAGCTGGAATAATACTCAAAACACATGGCACAATCCAAGACAAAGCAACTTATTAAAACTTCAGCTTCAACATTGATTCCAGCAGCCCCATATTGAGCCTGGATTGGATACCACTAATAATATCCATTGCTGCAGCTCTCCATTTCCAAGTTCCACTTAAAGCAGGAGTTCCCAACTTGGGGACCACAGACCGCCCTCCACCCCCCCCCCCCCCCAGTTAATGGGAGGTGTCAATGAGGTGTCCAAAAGGTTGGGAACCACTGCCTCAACATCACGCCTTCCCTTGAGTTAAAAGTAAATTGTCCTTCCTCAATTGTCAATGGTTAAAAGCTTGGAAAAATACCCTTTGCATTACCATATGAGTTAAAGCTTCTCAAGGAAGCATCTTTTCAGAAGTACATTAAGTATGATACCATATACTGATCTCAGTATTGGTATCCACACATCATATGTGAATACAAAGAAGGAAAGTGAAGTTTCCATAAGACTATAAGACATAGTCCCTTTGGCCCATCAAATCTGCTCCATCATTCCATCATGACTGATTTATTATCTCTCTCAGGCCCATTCCCCTAGCTTCTTCCTGTCTAATCAAGAACCTATCAACCTCTGGAGTAAATGGTTCCGTACAGACTAGATGGGCTGAAGGGCCTGCTTCTGTGCTGTTCTTTTGATTACAGAAATGGTGTGAAAGCTGTGGAAAGTTTACAGAAGATGTTTACCAGGATGCTGCTTGGATTAAGGTGTATGAACTATAAGGAGAAGTTGGACAACTTGGAGTTTTATCTCTGTATTGTCAGAGGGTTAGGTGAGAGCCAAGATAAGTTTATAAGATGATGAGAAATCAATAGAGTAGACAACTGGAATATTTTCTGCAGGATAGAAAGGTCAAATATTAAAGGACTTGCATTAAAGGTCTGAGGGGTAAAATCTAACTGAGATGTCTGGGGAAACTTCTGTTTTCAGAGATCGTGGGCGCATGGACAGGGCTGCCAAAGGTAGTGGTGGAGACAGAAACAATAGTGGTGATTTAGAAACTTAGATATAACATGTAAATGCAGTGAATGGAAGGATGTGGATCATGTGCAGGTAGAAGAAATTTATTTTAATTTGACAGAGACACCATGGGGCAAAGGGCAGTATTATTCTATGCTCTATGCTTATCGTAGCATTTTTGTATCTGGCAATTCCATTTGAAAAGACAAAAATATGTGTTCTAGCAATCTAACAGCTTGTCCTATCAATTTCAAATATTTTTATGGGCTAAAATCCAAGTCTCACTATTCCTATGCCCGTTTAAAGGCTGCAATGTTTTGTACATACATAAAACATTTCTTCATGTTTTCTTCAATAATGCATTATTCACAACTCTGTACATGTATTTTTATCTACCATGCATCTCCTAACTTCACCAGTTCTGCCCGTGTTCTCCTGATTGATACAAATCCTGTCCTTGATTCACCAGTAAAAAAGACTCCATCTAGCTTGTGTTACGATACGCACCCAACTGCCCAGCTTCCGAGATTTAGAAGTTCTGACTCTCTGAAATAAGGATAGCTGACACAACCCCTTTGGAGACTCAAGCCTGCCCTGCTAATTGGTAGCCATGTTTTGGCGCCAGGTTTTACTATTTAAAGAGCACCTGAACTGAGGTTCGCTACTGAATCGTCAGCTCAAATTTGGATTCTCACCTAGCGTCTAGTTTAGAATCCTGTTCTCGTTTCAGTCTTGTATCCTGTCTCGATTTTAGTCTCAGATACTCCAGCACCTGGATCCTAACTGTCTTTGCCTAGGCCTCTTGTCATACCTCTCTAATTAATCTCTATGAAAAAGAGCAGTTGATCTAATTCTGACGTTGGCATAAACACTTCCTTCAATCTAATCCAATCATTTTAAAATTGATATGATCAAAAAGGACAGATAGTTTCTATTAATAGATTCCTTCTGAACTTCATTGGCTCATGTTTAACAGAATAAATTAGATCAATAGGAATAATTTCACCGCAATTTTAAATTTCCTAGAAGGTGGGTGTTTCCTAGACGTAATTCCAGATGGCAGTAGACATTGACTCAGACCCGAGATTAACGATTTGAAGAATGAGCCAAATTGGGAAGGTCGTGTACAGGCCAAATCCACAGGGGTCGGTGTTGGGACCACTTGTTTTTATGCTGTATATCAATCATCTAGATGATGGAATAGATGGCTTTGTTGCCAAGTTTGCAGATGATACGAAGATTGGTGGAGGGGCAGGTAGTATTGAGGAACAGGTAGGCTGCAGAAGGACTTGGACAGATTAGGAGAATGGGCAGAAGAGTGGCAAATGAAATACTATGTTCGAAAATGCATGGCCATGCACTTTGGCAGTAGAAATAAATGTGCCAAACATTTTCTAAAAGGGGAGAAAATCCAAATCTGAGATACAAAGGGACTTGGGAGTCCTTGTGCAGAAAACCCTAGCGGTTAACTTGCAGGTACAGTCGGTGGTGAGGAAGGCAAATGCAATGTTAGCATTCATTTCAAGAGGTCTAGAATACAAGAGCAGGGATGTGATGCTGAGACCCTATAAGGCACTGGTGAGGCCTCACCCTGAGTATTGTGAGCAGTTTTGGGCTCCTTATCTATGAAAAGACGTGCTGGCATTGTGGGGGGGGGGGGGGGCGGAGTTCAGAGGAGGTTCAGAACAATGATTCCGGGAATGAAAGTGATATGATACAAGGAACATTTGATAGTTCTAGGGCTGAACTCGCTGGAATTTAGAAGGATGGGGGGGATCTCATTGAGATCTTTCGAATGTTGAAAGGCCTAGACAGAGTAGATGTGGAAAGGATGTTTCCCATGGTGGGGGAGTCTAGGACAAGAAGGCATAGCCTCAGGATACATTTAAAACAGAGATGCAAAGAAATTTCTTTAGCCAATGTGTGGTGAATTTGTTACCACAGACAAATTTGGAGGCCGGGTCATTAGATCTATTTAAGGGAGAGCTTGTTCTTGACTGGACATGGCATCAAAGGATACGGGTAGAAGGCCGGGGAGTGGGGCCGAGGAAGGGAAAAAAGGATCAGCCATTATTGAATGGCAGAGCGAACTCAATGGTCAAAATAGCCTAATTCTGCTCCTATATCTTATGGTCTTATGGAATCGAGGCCGTTAGGTTTGGGCCCACGATCATATTGAAGTGGCAGGGCCTAGGTCTGAGAGCAAGGCTTGGAGATTTAAATACTGGTCAGATTGAAAAGGTCAGGGTGTCAGGGCCACAGGCGAGTGTCGAGAATGTTCTGCTTCCTTCTCTGTGAGGTTTACTCGTCTCTGCGTTGAACTACGGGTGGCCTGCAACTAACGGGCTTCTGTGAACTTTCACTCTTGTGAACTTCAGTTCCGAATGCTATTTGCTGACTTTTATTGTTTGCACAATATATTTCTTCTTCTCTGCACATTGGGTGTCTGATGGTCTTCTTTAGTTTTAAAAGGCTTTTTTGGGTTTTTTTGTTTTGTGGTTGCCTGTAAGGAGACGAATCTTAAGGTTGTATACTATAAAGTATACATACTTCGATAATAAATGTACTTTGAACTTTGACCAGCTGACAAATAATCATAGACAATAAACATCCACTCTCATCCTTGCTGGAAATGCAGGCTCGATCCATCTGCGGACCTTCACGACATATTCTGTTTTGTATAAGAATATTAGATGAATTTAAGTACAAATTATACTTCTGCAGCAATGCTCCAAATCATAGGTGACAGCTGGGGCACTGGAATAATGGCAGGAATATCTGAGATAGTTTTGCATGGTAGAACAATGTGTCATTTATGCAAATTCAGTGCAAATTAGTGTTCATTTTGAACAGATGGAAGGCTCTTGCAAAACAGAATAGTAGGAAATTAATTGTTAGATGGAGAAAAAGGCACGAACACAGGGGACAATTCCTTCCCCTGTGCATGGCTATTGCCGCATGAAGACATAGTATTTGAATTAATCTAAATGCACCATTGATTCAATGCGAAAATGCTAAAGTCACCAGTCAGCTCATAGAAGATTGAAGGGAGATTTGATAGAGGTATTCAAAATTATGAGGGGTATAGATAGGATAAATGCAAGCATGATTTTTCTATTGAGGTAGGGTGTGATTACAAGTAGATGTCATGGGTTAAGGGTGAAAGGTGAAAAGTTTAAGGTGAACATGAGGAGAAATTATTTCATTCGGAGGGTCGTGAGAGTGTGGAACGAGCTGCCAGCACAAATGATGTATGTGAGCTCGATTTCAATGTTTAAGACAAGTTTGGTACATGGATGGAGAGGTATAGAGGTATATATGGCCCCGGTGCGGGTTGGTGGTAGTAGGCAGCTTAAATAGTTCAGCATGGACTAGATGAGCAGAAGGACCTGTTTCTGTGCTGTACTTTTCTATGATTCTATGACTCAAACTCCTTAAAATTAATTCCTGGTTAGCGGCACATAACGTTGTTCCTTTCTGCAGATATGAAGCTGATTTTGGCATGTCCCGAAATCCACGGTACACTGACATCCACCCTCCAAGCTTATGGCCTTCACTCCAGCACCCTCACCCAGGCTGCAGTCTTTCAACTGCTGGCCTTGCTTCTTAACATACGGTCCGGCCTGATTGCAATCATATGTCATACAGGAGCCTGGAGGCACAGACTTAATGATTCAGGAAGAGCTTCTCTTCCTCAGCCATCAGTTTTCTGAATGGCCATTGAATGGATGAACATTTTGTCTCTCTTCGTGCACTGCTGATTTAATTTAACTCTTTTTTAATACGTATACCTGTTACTGCAGTTTAGAGTTTTCATTATGTATTCCACTGTTGTGCTGCTGCATAGCAACAAAATTCGCGACGTATTCTATTGATATTGAAGCTGATTCTGATTCTACCTCAGCATCACAGTGAAGGCTGCTGACAAAACCCTATCCCTCTTTTCCAGTCCTAGAACTTTCCCTACAACTCTCCACTCTGAATTGCTTTCCTGCATTGCCTCAAGGGACTGATGTACCGTTTCCTGTGCGTGCTCCATCTGGGTGCCCTCCTCAAAGAAACATCTCACTCCTGCATACTGTATGTCTGGTTCTGCAATACTTGACACCTTAGATTGTTCAGTATTATCCACTGAGCTTCTGAACCTCCTTCTGCAAATGAATCCTTGACATCAGTGTGGAGGCAACAGCGCGGTTCGGTGATAACATCTTCTCCTCACTGATAATCAACATGGCCGCACCCGAATGATACATGCATAGCCCACTGCTCTACTCTCTCTGCAGTTATGACAGTTGTTGGTAAAATCCCAGAGGGAAATGGAGTGAGATTGATTAGCTGATTGAGTGGTGGTGTTGCAACAAAAGCCTCACACTCAACAGCAGCAAGAACAAGGAAGTAATTGTGGATATTGGGAAGGGGAAGTGTGGAGAACACATACTTGTCCTCATTGCGGGGTCAGCAGTGGAAGGTTCAGCAGCGTCACTGAGGACCTGTATTGGGCCCATTACATTGATGCGATCATGAAGACTGCACGTCAGTGGTTTTAGTTGTTATGAGTTTGAGGATATTTGGTACGTCACCGGAACCGAACTGAGTTCAAGTGAAGTTGAGGCAGAGTGAGAAAGGACCTGAGGTTTGATCGATTTAAACGTTGAGCTGACTTGCAAAGGTTTGGTATGGTCCGAAGCAGAGCGGCAGGGCTCGGGCACAAGAGTGCATCAAAACAACAGTGTCTGGGTCCGAGAGCAACAAACGACCTGAGATTTGGATGATTTAAGTGCTGGGCCAGATTGAAAAGGTTATGGTTCAGCTCGCTGCTCTGTGAGGTCTACTTATCTCTGCACTGAACTGAGGCTTGGCCTCCAAGTAACAGGAGTTGGAACTGGCTGTGGACTCACTTTCGTGAACTTCAGTTCCGAATACTACTTGCTTAGTTTTATTGTTGGCGTGATTTTTAAAATTTTTTTTGCACATTGGGTGCTTGATGGTCTTCTTTGTTTTGTAACTGCCTGAAAGGAGACAAATCTAAAGTATACAAACTTTGCTAATAAATGCACTTTGAATTTTGAGACTCGCAATTGTTTGCACATGCACAGTGGACAGAATTCAGACCGGTTGCATCATGACCTGGTGTGGAAGCTCCAGTACACAGGATCACCAGGAGCTATGCATGCTTGTAGACCTAGCCAGCTCCATCACAGACATAACTATCCACACTATCAAAGACATCTTCAAGAGGCGGTGTGTCAGGAAGAAAGCATCAATCGTTAAGGATTCTACTCATCTGGGACATGCCCTCTTCCCCTTACTACCATGAGGGAAGAGGTATAGGAGCTTAAAGACCAATACTCAAGGACTTAGGAACTGCTTCTTCTCCTCCACCATAAGCTTTCTGAATAGCTCATAAGCCCATGAAGACAACCTCATTGTTGGCAGAATATTAGATGGTAACAAGGCGGTGTACAGGTGCGAGATACGCCACCTAGCTGATTGTTGTTGCATTAACATCCTTGCGCTCAACATCAGTAAGAATTCAGAAGGATGAGAGGAGCTGTTATAGAAACATAAAATCATGAAAAGGATATATAAGATAGGGGCAGGAAAGTTGTTTCCAATGGTAGGTGAGACTAGAACTAGGGGGCATAGCCTCAAAATTCGAGGGAGTAGATTTAGGATGGAGATGAAGAGGAACTGCCTTTCTCACAGAGTGGTGAATCTATGGAATTCTCTGCCCAATGAAGCAGTGGAAGCTACCTTAGTAAATATATTTAAGACAAAGGGGATAGATTTTTGCATAGCAGCGGAATTAAGGGTTATGAGGAAAAGGTAGGTAGGTGGAGATGAGTCCATGGCCAGATCAGCCACAATCTTATTGAATGGCAGAGCAGGTTCGATGGGCCAGATGGCCTATTCCTGCTCCTATTTCTTATGTTCTTATGTCCAAAGACCAAAGAGCTAATTATGGAATTAAGAAAGGGTAAGATGTGGGAACACAAACCAATCCTCAGAGACGGATCAGAAGTGGAGAGTGTGAGCAATTTCAAGTTCCTGGGTGTCAATATCTCTGAGGATCTAACCTGGTCCCAACAAATTGATGCGGCTATAAAGAAGCCAAGATAGCGGCTATATTTCATCATGAGTTTGAAACTTAGTTTGTCATCTAAAACTCTTGAAAACTTCTACAGGTGTATCATGGAGATCGTTCAGACAAGCTGCATCACCGTCTGGTATGGGAGTGGGCTGGGGATTGCACAGGATTGTGGCAAGCTGCAGAGAGTCATAGCATTAGAAACATTCATGATGGATACTAGCCTCCAATTTACTCAGACATCTTCAAGGAACGATGCCTCAGAAAAGTGGCATCCATCATCAAGGACCCCCACCACCCAGGACATGCCCTCTTCTCATTGTTACCGTCAGGAAGGAGGTACACATTCAATGATTCAGGAACAGCTTCTTCCCCTCTGCCATCCGAATTCTAAATTGACATTGAACTCATGAACACTACCTTACTACTTCTTTTATTTCTGTTTTTTTGCACTACTTACCTTAACTATTTTATATATACATATACTGTATATACTTACTGTAATTGCTTTTTGTTTATTTATTATGTCTCACTTCGTGTGTTGGTGCATGGCCAAGTGGTTAAGGCGTTCGTCTAGTGATCTGAAGGTCGCTAGTTCAAGCCTTGGCTGAGGCAGCGTGTTGTGTCCTTGAGCAAGGCACTTAACCACACATTGCTCTGCGATGACACCAGTGCCAAGCTGTATGGGTCCCAATGCCCTTCCCGTGGACAGCATCGGTGGCGTGGAGAGGGGAGACCTGCAGCATGGGTAACTGCTGGTCTTCCATACAACCTTGCCCAGGCCTGCGCCCTGGAAACCTTCCAAGGCGCAAATCCATGGTCTCATGAGGCTAATGGATGCCCATTATTATCACTTTGTACTCCTGCTGCAAAGTAATGCCAGTGATGTTAAACCTGATTCTGATTCATCTTTCTTTTTATTGTACTATTTAATTATTTTGTAATGTTAAATAACTTTATGCCTTTCACTGCAATGCTGCAGCAAAACAACAAACTTCAGTCGTATAAGACACTGATAATATACCTGGACCTCCTGCAATTTGCCTATTGCCACAATAAGTCTACAGCAGATGCAGTCTCACGATCTGCCCGCTTGGCCTTGAATCACCTGGACAATAGACCATACCTACATCACCCTGTTGTTTGTTGATTACAGCTCAGTTGTCAACACCATCATACCCTCAGTCACAATTAACAAGGTCCAAACCTGGGCCTCTCACTCAATTTGAACAACACCAAGGAACTGTATATAGACTTTAGGAGAAAGAAACCAGAGGTCCATGAGCCAGTCCTTATTGGAGGATCAGAGGTGGAGAAGGTCAGCAACTTTAAATTCCTCGGCGTTATTATTTCAGAGGACCTGTCCTGGACCCAGCACGTAAATGCAATTATGAAGCAAGCACGGCAGTGCCTCTAATTCCTTCGGGGTTTACAGAGATTCTGCATGACATCTAAAACTCTGACAAACTTCTACAGATGTGTGGTGGAGAGTATAATGACTTGCTGCATCACAGCCTGGTATGGAAAGAACAATACCCTTGAATGGAAAATCCAACAAAAAGTAGTGGATACAGCTCTGTCCATCACGGGCAAAGCCCTCCTAACTAATGAGCACATCTTCATGAAAAGATATCACAAGAGAGCAATATCCATCATTAGGGACCCCTACCACTCAGGACATGGTCTCTTCTTGCTGCTGCCTTCAAAGAGAAGATACAAGAGCCTTAGGACATGCACTGCCAGGTTTAGGAACAGTTATTACCTCTCAACCATCAGGCTCTTTAACAAAGGGAATAACTTCACTCAACTTCACTTGCCACCTTATTGAGATGTTCCCACAACCAATGGACTCATTTTCAAGGACTCCTCCTCTCATACTCTTGATATTTATTGCTTATTTACTTATATTATTGTTTCTTATTTTTATATTTGCACAATTTGTTGCCTTCTGTACTCTGCTTGAAAGCCCTGGTTGGGGGTCATTCATTAGATCTGTTATAGTTACAGTTCTTTAGATTTATTAAGTATGCCCACAAGAAAATGAATCTCAGGGTTGTACATGGTGACATATATGTACTTTGATAATAAATCTACTTTGAACTTTGACATTCAACATTGAGTGTTTCATGTATATTTTGAACTAATACTAGCTATTAAAAAATAATTCAAAAAGGATTTATTTCCACTGCGGGATCTGAATTCACTTTCCAGAGGCCAGGACTGCCTGGTCAATTATGCCAGAAATGTAACTAAAAGACAAAAACTTTATAAATTGGCAAATTACTTATTATTGTCACATGAACCATGGTACAGTAAGAAATTTTGTTCTCTATGATGTCCCAACAGATCATTTCATCACATCAACATATCCAGGAAGTACGAGTGAAAGGTAGTAACAGATTGCAGAATAAAGTGGTATGGTTACAGGGTAAGTGCAGTGTAGGTAGACTATAATGTGCAAGATCGTGAGAAGGTAGATTGTGATGTCACTACTTGGTCTTATGTTGTAAAGAGAAAAAAAAATTTGGGAAGTTTAGCGTAAAACAGTTCTTTGAAATTTCTTCTGCAGTCCAAGATATCAGCTTTGATGAAGAGTCTTAGGCCTGAAACCACACAAGTTATCTGACGGGCTAGTGTAGCAGCTGGAAACATCACTTAACTAGTCTGCGTTTGTAGTTAAATAAAGCTCATTATAAATATCTTAAACCTTCAATGCTGACTGAAACAAGATTGATTTTGGTATGAGCACTAAATTTCACTAATAGCATCCTTCCTATAATTTTACATTCACATCAAGGGTTAACAAATGTATGTGGTAGTTAAGTTGAATTTGCAATGTGGGCATTTTAAAAATACAAGTTGCACTCACTGTAGAGGAGAAGAAGACCATTTGGTTTTCTGTCTGTCCACAGACACAACCTGATTGTAATAGCATTGGCAGACACTGATAAATGTAATTAATGATATAGTTCCAAGTTGACCTTGTACACAGTGGGCTGAATTAGCTTGTACTGTAAGCTTTATGATTTATTGTACAGTGTATGCGCCTTCAGTACTAAGGACAGATATTGGATTATGCTCTTTAATCTATGTGCCGACAGGTGTAATGTCAAGTTCTACTAAAGGTCATGTCAGGAATGAAATAAAAACATATGCTTTATTCATGTGTCAGATATAATCTTTTTAACAACATCTCAACCGAAGCCAATATCGACAAGGAGTTGTTGAACACTAATGTGTATCATGAATACTTACATAAATATTGTTATTTATTTATTGAGATACAGAACAGAATAGGTCCTTCAGGTCAACAGATTTGTCGGGCAACACTTTCCCTTGAGGAAACCATGCTGACTACTATAGCCTATTTTATCATGTGCCCGATTTAGTCTGAGCCTAATCCTGGGAAAATTTACAATGTCCAATTAACATACCAACTGTATGTCTTTGGACTGTGGGAGGAAACTGGAGCACCCGGCAGAAACCTATGCAGTCACTGGGAGAACGTGCAAACTCCTTACAGGCAGTGGCAGGAACTGAACCAGAATCACTGGTACTGTAAAGTGTTGTGCTAACTAGTACGCTACCATATACATTGTATGTGTATACTTATTATTTCTCACCTTTGCATTTCCCTATAATTATCAAAAAATCCACTTGTAGAGTGTGTAGACTATGCTAATGGTTAAGGGAATTCCAGTAGGAAATACATACCTGTCTAGTTTTTATATTCTTGACAACACACAAGACTCAGAATTGGTAATTTTATAGGGTCAGTATCAGATGAAATTGTTTCACATTACAAAACACTTCATGTCAAAGTTTCTGATGTTGAATTTATATCCTGATTTAAACATGTGTAGAAACAAGTATTTAACATTTTACCTTAACTTTTGACCCCATCAGAACAACTCTATATTATTTGACCTTTCAGCAATGATTCTATGAATAAATTCTCTTTGACAGCAGTACTATAGATGTGGTTTATAATCAGAACACTCAGCTAACCCATGATCCTTCTGTATTCACAGTGTGTGTACTGTGGGATTTATTATGTTAGATTCAACATTTACTGTGTTTTGAAATGATATTAATTCAAAATGGACATTTGCACAGTTCAGTTCAAGAGGCAAAGCAAGACGCTGACAGAGTGGGAGATACATTTAGAACAAATGTCAAGGGCACAATGTTATATAAAAGATTAAGTGAAATGGTATAGAGCTTGAAACTTTACTGTATTTGGAACAACAGTGTGTACTGAGGGGTGAGCCCATGTAAGCTTTATGTGAGAAATCCAGGCAGCACAGGCTTTTTTTATTGAGTTACAGTGTGGAATAGGACCTTCCAGCGCTGCCCATCCATCACTCTCTTTAATCCCAGCCTAATCTCTGGACAATTTGCAATGACCAATTAACCTGCCAACCAGTGCATCTTTGGCCTGTGGGAGGAAACCGGAGCACCTGGAGGAAACCCACAAGGTCATGGGGAAAACATACAAGCTCCTTACAGGCAGTGGTGGGAATTCAACCTGGATTGTCAGTACTGTAAAGCATTGTGCTAGCCACACGTTACCGTGCTGCCCAGTTTTACCACACCTGGAATGAAAGGCAGTCTGTGAGAGGGAAGAATTTTGGCTCACGTTGTGCAAGCAATTGATTTGCAGGACCAGCAGAAGCCTTCAAGCAGGAAAATGCAGATGAGGAATTAGGAGGGTTTGGAGAATTAGATATGAAGTTAGGAGCTTCAGTGTGAAGCTCAGTGTATTGATAGCATAGAGGGTATGGAGTCAAGTTGCAGGTGTGTGGTGTGTGGAGTTGGCGATATTGTTGGTATTAGGAATCTAAGGGTACTCAGATATCTAGGTTGGGGTTGGGAAACACGATCAGATTGATGATGTGGTGTCCACCAAGCTTGGCATTTAGCTTGCAGACGTTTCATCACCAGTCGAGGTGACATCACCAGTGCACAGTTATTGATGTTTCTCTCCGGGAGTGTTTGTGATTATATAATCCCCTATTCACTTGCTTTGGTCCTGATTGGCCACCCCTTCAGCTGACGTTTGAATTTTATTGGCTCACGTTCCTTTGGCTCTTAGGGGTTTGTTGATGTTGCCTATTTCAATATCTTTTTCAATTGAGGTACCAGAAGAGAACCACACTTGTAAAATTGTCATTCCTGCCTCTTGTCAGCCTCTCCCAGTTAAAGTGGTGCCCTTCTTGGTCTTCATGCACTGAGACCTATAGCACTGGGGGTACCAGGGGTCAACAGCACCGAAGCTCGGTGTTCAAATTTCAAAGTAAATGTGTTATCAAAGTACACACATGTCACCGTATACAACTCTGAGATTCATTTTCTTGCTGGCATCCTCAATAGACCCAATAACCACAATAGAATCAATGATAGACTGTACCAACAGGGTGGTCGATGAGTGTGCAAAAGACAGCAAAGTGTGCAAATACAAAAAGAAAGAAAAAGAAATAATAATAATGAATAAATAAGCAATAAATATTGAGAACATGAGAGGAAGAGTTCTTGAAAGTGAGTCCATAGGTTGTGGGAACAGTTCAGTGATGGGGCAAGTGAAGTTGAGTGAAGTTATCCCCTCTGGTTCACGAGCCTAATGGTTGAGGGGTAATAATTGTTCCCGACCTTGGTGGGGTGAGTCCTGGGGCTCCTGTACCTTCTTCCTTCTTTGTGATGGCAGCAGCGAGAAGAAAGCATGACCAGTGATTATTTTGACACATAAACAGGGAATCAATGAATGCAACTGTTACTTCGGTGTTACTGGCTGACTGAGCATTAAGAAAATTAAAAAGGACTTTCTTGCATCACAGAGGGTCGCTTGGATATAACTAATACTGAACAGGACTTAACTTTCTAATTTGATGTAGGTGGTTTCTGATTTTCACAGGCCTGCTAAGCACACAAGAGTTTTGTGCAAGTGATGCCAAGCAAATCTTTTGATTTAACTACATATAGTCACCATCTTTGGACAAAGGAGTTGGGAAGGAGTTGGAAAGGCTGACTTAAATGATGGATAGAAACATTACACAACATGCATTTCTAGAATCTGAAAGGATATTAAGAACAGGGAGTTAGTATTACATCTCAGATCCCAAATTAATTTCAAAAAAAGGAGAGAAATATGTTTGATCAGAGATGATCTAGGAAGAATAATTTTATAAATTGTCTAAGTCCTCATTGGAAAAAAATTGGACAGCTATGTTCAGAATTCCAAAAGCATTAGATAATGTTGACCCTACTCATTTGCCCCACCTTCAGCAAAGTATCAGAATCAGAAGGAGTAGAACGGCGGTCACATTGATTGATACACTGAAGCATTCAGCATCCACTGTCACCATGTAAAGAAAAAATGACAGAAAAACTCAGTAGAATATCATTCTACCAAATCTTTCTCTTCCTGTAGAACCACACAGCCTGATACAGTGGAAACTCATCAGGATAAATGTTGTGTATTTAATATTTCAGTAATATTTAAGTGCCATCAAAGATCTCTTGGCTAGGAAGAACAAAGTATTCATGGAGTGGCAAAACAACCCAAGCTCCATTCCCAAAAAAGAGCGGTTCAAGTCCCTTCAGGCCCATGCCCAACAGGAAATTCACAAGATGTGCGACCTGTGGTGGGATAGGAAAGCTGAAGAAGTGCAACGCTTTGTTGACATCAACAACTTGAAGCTGATCTTCAACTCCATCAAGATGATCTTCGGCCCCTCAAGATCTGTCTCATCTCCACTGTTGTCCGCTGATGGAACTACACTGCTAAAGGACAAGGAGAGCATCCAACACAGATGGAAAGAGCATTTCAGCCAGCTCCTGAACCGCCCTTCATCGGTTGACCAGTCTGCTCTGGACCAAATTCCCCAATAGCCTATTCACAAGGAACTAGATTATCCTCCCTCAATAGATGAAGTCAAGAAGGCTATCACGCAGATGAGCAGTGGCAAGGATGGAATACCTGCTGAATTATACAAGGCGCTCAGCAAGGAATCACTTGAGGCTTTCCACAGCTCCCTGACTAGCATTTGGGAAGAAGAAGAGATGCCCCCTGACCTCAGAGACTCAATGATAATCGCCCTCTACAAAAATAAAGGTTGAAGGACTGACTGCGGGAACTACAGAGGCATCTCACTACTTTCCACTGCCGGAAAAATCCTCGCCCGCATCATCCTCAACAGACTGATTCTAATAGTGTCAGAAGAGAACCTTCCCGAGTCGCAATGCGGCTTTCGTCCCGAACGCAGCACTGTCGACATGATCTTTGCAGTGAGACAGATACAGGAGAAGTGCCTGGAACAGAACATGACATCATACTCTGTCTTCATTGATCTGACAAAGGCATTTGACACAGTCAGCAGAAACGTGCTGTGTATCATCCTTAGAAAGTTTGGCTGCCCGCAGAAATTCACTACACTCATCCCCCTGCTCCACGATGGCATGATAGGAGGAGTGTTCTCAGATGGTTCCCCATCTGAGACTTTCAACATCTCAAATGGCGTGAGGCAAGGGTGTGTTCTAGCACCAGTGCTCTTCAACCTCTTCACCCAAGTGCTGAAGCATGCTGTTAAGGACCTAGACCTGGGTACTTACATAAGACATTGTCTAGACGGATCGATGTTTGACCTGAGATGCCTTGCTGCAAAGACCAAAACGTTGAGGAGGCTCATCACTGAAGCCCTGTTTGCTGATGACTGTGCCCTCATGGCCCACCAGGAGAACCACCTGCAGATGATTGTCGACAAGTTCTCCGCAGCCTCAAAGCTGTTCGGCCTGACAATCAGCCTCGGTAAGACAGAAGTTCTCCTACAACCTGCACCAAACAGTTACCCTCCTCAGCCATGCATCACCATCGACGGCACTGTCCTGAAGAATGAGGAGAGCTTCAAGTATCTAGGAAGCGCCATCTCCAGTGACGGATTCCTTGACAAAGAGGTCATAGCAAGGATCCAGAAAGCCAGCCAGGCACTCAGGAAACTCCGTGTCAAAGTTCTGGAGCGCAAGGACATTCAGCTTTCAACCAAGCTCAAGGTGTACAAGGCTGTGGTCCTCACCTCTCTCCTGCACGGCTGCGAAACCTGGACCCTGTACCACAGGCACATCAAACAGCTGGAGCAGTTTCACATGCGCTCTCTGCGGTCGATCATGAGGATCCGATGGCAGGACCGAATCATCAACCAGGAAGTCCTTGACAGAGTCAACAGCACAAGCACTGAGGCAAGAATCCTCCAGGCTCAGCTACGCTGGACTGGCCATATAATCCGCATGGGTGAAACAAGAATCCCCAGGCAGCTGGTCGACTGTAAGCTTGAGCATGGCAGTCACAATCAGAGCCACCCCAAAAAAAGATTCAAAGACAATCTGAAATCGTACATCAAATGGGCAGACCTCCAGCCTCGACAACTTGAGGATTCCGCAGCCAACAGGGCTGTGTGGCGCGCCCCGACCAGAAAAAATGCATCTGACCTTGAGGATGGCCGAAATCAGCACCTTGCAGCAGCACGAGACCAACACCACAAAGCTGTGTATACACCTGTTCTAACAACCACCACTCCACGTCCAACCTGTAACCGCATGTGTGCTTCAGACTTCGGCCTCCGAAGCCACATGCGTATCCACAGATGACTGCACAACGTTTAGTCTTCCTCGGACCCCGAGAGACAACCGCCACAATATTTAAGTGGCCTTGTGCGTATATTGGTTGATTAAGCTTTCCTGTTCATCTAAATGAGGGCTATGGGTAACCCTAGGAAATTTCTAAAGTACATGTTCAGCGCAGTATTGTGGGCTGAAGGGCCTGTATTGTGCTGTAGGTTTTCTATGTTTCTAAATAGTTCATTACGGGTTATATGTATAAATACGTGAATTGCATGTCATCACATTACTACGAAATACGCGTGTGCCTTGCTTAAAGTAAACATGAAGTTAGATCCGCATTTTGGACTCTTGTGTCTTCCTTTGAATTAGTTTAGTGATGTTTTGAAGTTACAAAACTTAACAGTAAACTAAGGATAAATATTTGCATAAATGAGACTGAAGAATGTTCAGTCAAGTATCCAATACATGAATTGCATCATCTCTCTGTATTTTTTGTGGAAACAACTATGCCATCCAATGAAAATTAGTTAGATAATATGATGCAGATTATTTACCCATGAAATAAATCCAGATTCCACTCTAACTTTCATTGGCTGTGTTAAGATCAACCTGAATATTTCTGTATTCACCGGTCCAAGTTCAAAATAAATTTATTATCAAAGTACATATACGCCACCATGTACAACCCCGAGATTCATTTTCTTGTTGACGTACTCAGTAAACCTAAAGAATTATAATCATAGATTTATTGTTATTAAATCAACAAATAACATGAAGCACAAAAAAAATCACTTCCACTTCCATTCCTTCATGAGTACTAAGCATGTCTTATAAAATCTGCTATGTGTTTTAGAAAAATCATTGTTACATTCTAGTCAATTTATTGTTGCTCTCATGACTTCATAAATATGTAAGTTAAACTATGATTTCTCCCCAGGCTGAAAGGTTCATCAACTCTGAAGGATAAATTGGGAAATAAACCGTGACAATGGATTGACAAGCATTGTGCTCTTGGGATCACAGGCTGGTAGTTTTTGAGGGTAAGGTACCTGCTGCCTGTCCAATGGATACACTTAAATTACCTCCAGCTGAGAGGTAATTGGTCACAGTAACTACTGCTATCAATGGTGGTCTTTGATTTCTTCCCAAGTTTCTAGCAAAAAAATGTGTAACTTGCACGCTGTGATACTTTTTTCACTTTTACATTTTGCTGACAATACTTGTTCTGCCTTAAAAGGCAGATATCCACAGTTTCTAGCATACTCAGATGTTTTTTCTCCAGTAGTCAACAGACTAGGCATATAGCCATCGACTAGACTGTCATTGCTTCACAGTCAGGAGCCGAGTCACGTTAGTATTAAGGAACTAGAACTGCAGCTCGATGTCCGTCGGCTCATACAGAGAATGAGGAGGTGTTAGATAGACGCTAAAGGGAAGTACAATAGTCACCTCTAGGTTGCAGGAGGCAGGTAACTGGGTGACTGTCAGGAGAAGTAAGGGAAATGCACAGCCAGTGCTGAGTACCAGTCTGACTGTTCCCCTCAGTAATAAGTTATACCACTTCAGATACAGTTGAGGGAGCTGACATACCAGGAGGGAGCCACAGTGACCAGGACTCTGGCACTGAGTCTGGTGCTGTGGCTCAGAGGAGCAGAGAGGTGAAGAGGACTGCAGTTTTGATAGGAGATTCCATAGTCAAAGGAACAGAGTTCAGATTCTGTGGGCACAATAGAGATATCGGAATGGTATGTTGCCTCCCAGGTGCCAAGGTCATGGATGACTTGGATTGGGTCCGTGGCATTCCCAAAGGGGAGGATGAGCAGCCAGAAGTCTTGGCACCAATGACATTGGTAGACAAGGTGAGGAGGTCCTGAAGAGAGATTTTAGGGAGCTAGGTAGAAAGCTGAAAAACAGAGTAGTAATCTCTGGATTTATGCCTGAGCCATGTGTCAGTGAGGGTAAGAATAGGATGATTTGGCAGGTGAATGCATAGCTGAGGAACTGGAGCAGGACAGGGTTCAGACTTATGGATCATCGACATCTCCTCTGGGAAAGGTACGACTTGTACAAAAGGGAAGGGTTACACCTGAACCCAAGGGGGACTAATATCCTTGTGGGCAGGTTTACCTGAGTTGTTTTGGAGGGTTTAAATTAATTTGGCAGGGGAATGGGAACCAGAGTGATAGCACTGAGGTTGAGGAAGTTGGTTTACAAACAGAGGCAGAGTGTAGTGAGACTGGCAGCAAGGAGAGAATGATGAAAGGCCAAAATTGTAGTCAAGGGGATGATTTGCAATGTTAAAGTGGATAAAATCAAAAAGCATAAAGACAGGACTGAAGGTGTTATATTTGAATGCATGCAGTATCTGGAATAAGGCAGATGAACTAGTAGCACAGTTGCAAGTTGGCATGTATCACAGAATCGTGGCGGAAAGAAGATTATAGCTGAGGGCTTAACATCTCAAGGATACACATTGTATTGAAAAGACAGGCAGGTAAGCAGAGGGGGTGGCGTGACTTTGTTAGTAAAAAATGAAATCAGATCATTAGAAAGAGGTGACATAAGGTTGGAAGGTGGTGAATTATTGTGGATAGAGCTAGGGAAATGCAAGGGTAAAAAGGTCTTGATGGGAGTTATATAATGAGCTCCAAACAGTAGTAAGGATGTGGTCTACAAATTACAACAGGAGATAGAAAATGCATACATGCCAAAAGGGCAATGTTACAATAGTCATGGGGATTTCAATATGCAGGTAGGTTGGGAAAATTGGCATTGGCTGGAATTTCTGGGAGCAATTTGGAAGGTGCAAGGTATATACATTTCAAAGAGGAAGAAATATTCTAAAGGTAAGATGATGCAACCATGGCTAACAAGGAAAGTCAAAGCCAACATAAAAGCCAAAGAGAGGGCATATAATAGAGCAAAAATTAGTGGGAAGTTAGAGGATTGAGAAGCTTTTAAAAACCAACAGAAGTCAACTAAATAAGTCATTAAGAAGGTAAAGATAGAATACAAAAGTAAGCTAATCAATAATATTAAAGAAGATACCAGAAGTTTCTTCAGATACATAAAGTGTAAAAGAAAGGCAATAGTGGAAATTGGTCCAATGGAAAACTATGCTGGAGAGGTAGTTAATGGGGGACAAGGAAATGGCAGATGAACTGAATAAGTATTTTGCATCAGTCTTCACTGTGGAAGGCACTAGCAGTATGCTGGAAGTTCAAGAGTGTCGGGGGCAGAAGAGTGTGAAGTTGCCATTACCAGGAAGAAGGTTCTTGGAAAACTGAAAGGTCTGAAGGCAGATAGCTCACCTGGACCAGATAGTGTACACCAAAGAATTCTGAAAGAGGTGGCTGAGGAGGTCATGGAGGCATTAGTAATGATCTTTCAAGAATGGTTCAGGAAGACTGGAAAATTGCAAATGTCACTCCACTCTTCAAGAAGGGAGAGAGGCAGAAGAAAGGAATCTATAGTCCAGTTAGTCTGAACACAGAGGTTCAGAAGATGTTGGAGTCAATTTCTGAGGATGAGGTCTCAGAGTACTTGGAGACACATGATAAAATAGACCTTAAGGGAAAATTTTGCTTGAAAAATCTGTTGGATTTCTTTGAAGAAATAACAAGCAGGATAGACAAAGGAGAATTGGTTGCTGTTGTGTACTTGGATTTTCAGGAGGCCTTTGTGAAGGTGCCTCACGTGAGGCTGCTTAACAAGTTAAAAGCCCATGATATTTCAGGAAAGATTCTAGCATGGATAACACAGTGGCTGATTGGCAGGAGGCAAAGAGTGGGAATAAAGAGATCCTTTTCTGGTTGGCCACTGGTGACTAGCGGTGCTCCACAGGCGTCTGTGTTGGGACTGATTCTTTTTATGTTATATGTCAATGACTTGGATGATGGAATTGATGATTTTGTTGCAAAGTTTGCAGACAATATGAAGATGGGTGGAGGAACAGGTAGTTTTGAGGAAGCAGAGATGCTACAGAAGGACTTAGACAGATTAGGAGAATGGGCAAAGAAGTGGCAAATGAAATGCAGTGTTGGGAAGTGTATGGTCATGCACTTTGATAGAAGAAATAAAAGGGTAGACCATTTTCTAAATGGAGAGAAAATTCAAAAATCTAAGGTGCATAGGGACTTGGGAGTCTTTGTCAGGATTTCCTCAAGGTTAATTTGCAAGTGGAGATGGAGGTGAGGAAAGCAAATGCAATGTTAGCATTCATTTCAAAAGGACAACAATATGAAAGCAAGGATGTAATTCTGAGGCTTACAAAGCACTGGTGAGGCAGTATTGTGAGCAGTTTTTGATCCCATATCTTAGAAATGATGTGCTGTAACTGGAGAAGGATCACAGCAGGCTGCCAAAAATGATTCTAGGATTGAAGAACTTATCATATGAAGAGCATTTGATGGCTCTGGGCCTATATTCACTGGAATTCCAAAAAATGAAGGGTAACCTAATTGAAACCTATTGAATATTCAGAGGCCTCAATAGCATAGATATGGAGAGTCCTGCTGTGGGAGAGTCTTGGACCAGTGGACAGCAGCCTCAAAATAGTGGGCATCCTTTTAGATCAGAGTGAAGGAGGAATTTCTTTAGCCAGAGACTGGTGAATCTGTGGAAATCATTGCCATAGGTGGCTTTGGAGACCCAGTCTTTACATATACTTAAGGCAGAGGATGATAGTTTCTTGATTAGTCAGGGCATGAAGGGATACGAGGAGATTGGGTCTGAGGGGAAAATGGATCAGCGATGATGAAATGATGGAGCAGGCTTGATGGGCCAAATGACCTAATTCTGCTCCTATATCTTATGTTTTTTTGGTGTTATAGCACAGGTGTTTTACTTGCTTCCATGGGTTGAAACTTACAAGAAGTGACAGATCAAGTTGTGAGATGAATTCAGACTTCCCCAACAACATATCAGCGTGAAATGGCTCTTCATCACAGCTGTTGGATCATCCTTGGTTTGCCTGGCACAAACACTGAGAAATTAATACCTTTATTCTAATAATATACTGATGATTCCTATTTTTGCTGAGTCAAAGACCAGAAGTGGTGGGTTGACTATTTTCAATAGCAGCATCCATGGGTGGTAATGGTGGCAATATCAATAGGGACATCATTAAGGCATCACAGTGCCTGTCTTGAATCTACTGTTGTGATCTTTCCTAAGGTCAGTCCATCATCAGCAGCATACACAAAATGCTGGCGGAACTCAGCAGGCGAAATCAGTTGATTCTCCACTTTGTTCCCAGTCTCAGGCATCAATACCTGTATGCAGGGTTCTCAGGCAGCTGGTTATATCTGAATCAGATGAAAGCTGCTACCTACAGTTTTTAGACTGAACGAAATGCCATTGAACCTGTGATCTCAAACCCCTTTGTTAGCTTCACTGCGTCATCCTTTAAAAGCAAACAAACGAGTATTATGCTCAATTATTTAACTGAAAATTCTTTGCTGACACCATGAGCAATAGAAGAAGGCAAAAAAGCTTTCTCAAATAATGAAACATCTGCAAAGCTTTCCCCTATGTTGCAACATTGTAATGGTGAAACTTTTCATAGCAACCAATGCGATCTGAGCAGTGATGAATAAAGATGGAAGCTGATTAATGACCCCTTTGGTATCAATGGCAATATCTGACAAAATCCTGTGATTGGTTAAATCAGGAGATTGCTCCAAGAATTGCAAATAAATCAATACCATTAATGTATTAATCTATCATGAGGCCCTCCTTTGGTTGGGGTCCACCATGGGGATTGCTTCCTCGCTGTCTATGTGATACGTAAGCCAGGGTAGTGTCATATGGAGAGCAAGCTGTTGTCTATGCGGCAGGCTCCCCTTCTCCACGCAGCTGGTGAGTCCAACGGAATGGCAGAGATCGATGCAGTTTGGCGCCAGTGATGTCACAGGAGTGCCAGTCTCCATTGAACTCAACGTAGTACTGCCTTAGGGATTCCAGCTCCTGACTTTTCCTTGGTTCTCCCAATGAGAGGGTACAGCCGCAAAGCAGCTGAGGTTCGAGATGAGAGTTTTCCTTCTCCTAGAAGAGCTGCCAAACATGGCGGACAAGCCCCATCTGCCCAAAGGGACTGCTTTTAAGGTGCCAATTTTGTAACTTTGCCCCCTTCTCCTGTCAGTAGAAACAGTTCTGCCAGGCTATTTGAGAAGCAAGCATTTTATAAGGTAGAGGGAGTTTATCCCCCACTACCCCTCCCTCTGCTTTGACAACCTATAAGCATGTTAACTTTGTACAATTAGTCAATGAGGTAAGAAGAATCTGCCGGCCATGTACTTTCCCTGAGAGATCGTAATCTTTGGAAAGAAAATAGATTTTCTGATTTCTTTGCCCCCTGCAGAGAGATGTAAACCCCCACTCATAAGGAAAAGGGGAAAAGTTTTCTCAGCTCCTGAAACTGTTATGCCAGTAGTACCTCAACTCTGTAGTTCTTAAAGCTATGCATACATCTGGGTAAGTTGCTGGCAAAGTCATCACTTTAGTCAACACTAATTGCCTTGGAGAAATTAGCGGCAAACTGTCTTTCTCTTGCTACAGTTATCCTATTGTAGGAATCCCTACACAGCGTTATGGCAGGACTCCAGGTTTGGGAAAGTCCATATAGTGGAAGAAATGCAGTTCACTTTCAGACTCAATGTGCGAGTGGAGGAGAGGTTTAGGGGATTGCGTGCTAAACAAGGAGGCAATTTTGTGGCTTATACAAATCTTCTTGAATGTTGCTGGCGTTGAGGCAAGTGGAGAGTACTGCATCATGTCCTGAGACAAGGAGGAAAGATGAGGAAGTAAGCCAGTCCCTTCAGCCTCTGAAGGCATCTATGTCGCTTGAATATTCAAGTTCCTGGTCAATTTGCAGGCATGGTACCAGAAGCATGATTACCCTTATGTTCGACACAAAACAATGCATTTCACTATATGTCTTGATGTACATGTGACAAATAAAGCTAATCTTTTCTTTTTTAATGGCAACCACAAATGTTACTGTTACTTTCTCAGGAAGCTAAAGAATTTGACATGTCCCTGCTGACCCTCAGCAATTTTTATCAATGCCCCATAGAGTGCATGCTATCTGGGTGCGATGGTGACTGTTCTGCATGAGACCACAAGGAACTGCAAAGAATTGTGAACACAGCTCAACACATCATGGAAATCACCTTCCTCTACTTAAACTCTGTCTATCTGCTGCCTTAGTGAAGCAGCCAGCCAGCATAATCAATGCCCGCACCCACACTGGAGATTTTCCCTTTCCCCTCTTCCATCTGGTAGAAGATCCAGAACCCTGAAAGTACACAACATTAGCATCAAGGACACTTCTATCTGCTGTAAACACTGATAAATTTCCCTCGTGTGACAAAGAGAACTCTTGACCTCACAATCTACCTACCCATGATCTTGCACCTTTTTTGTTTACCTGAACTCTACTTATTCAGCATTGTTACTGTTTTTACCTTGTTCTACCTCAATACACAGTGTAAAGATGTGATTTATATGGAATTCTAAAGGTATATCCTATTTCCTAAATATCTATTCAATGCTCATTCTTCATAATACGTTTGTGCAGTTGACTTTACTGTAACCTTGCTTCTCCATGCCTTACATCTGAGAGACCAAGTATTCAATGTTGATGTCCATAACTCTTAAGGATGTTACCAACAGATTCGTTTTCTTTTCAGAAGAGGGCCATTTATGCTTTTCACAGAAGACAGCCACTGCTCAAAAACTGAACTGACCTGCACGTTCCCTAGCCTGTGGCGATGCATCTGCATGTTAAGACTTACCTAGATTTAATGGACTCTTCTGAAAGTCTTCAGGCAGGTGTAACAAAAGATTCAAAATATTGTAAATAAAACTCACTCTTGCAATATTAGGTTCAGGTTATATTAGCAGTACCTACAGCGCTATTTTCTTAATTATTGCTTGGGCGGAATTGATGAAGTGACTGAAATTCTTTACTGTCACTTTCTCAGAATACACCTGGAAAATGATATTAATTAACTTTTCTCAGAGCATTTGTGTAAAACATATACTGTAAATAAAATCACAATAAAGTAATAATTCATTCTTTATGATACCCAACATTTTATGAGTTTGTTCATTAAGAGGGAATTACACCTCCAGCTCTCAATTGTAATAATAAAAAGAAAGGCAGCTGAATTAATATACTCCCATTTGCTGGTGACAAATGGTAGAACTTTTTTGCCACAATCGCAGCAACAATGGCATGGAAGTGAACACGCCATGGCAACCGCGCAAGTTTCCATGGGAATGAGGGAAAGTGGAGAAAGAGGGAGGAAATCGAGATGTTAGAATACAAGAGGAAGCAAAGTCAAAGGTAAAAATAAATTTGAAGAGAGATGTAAACAGTTCATTTGGGTGGGATGAATCTCTCCCAGCATGAAACCACATACACATATTAATGCACACATAAATCAAAATGGGAGAGTCCAGTTTATAAAATTCATGTTGCAAAGGAGAACCTTTATCCATACATGGTTCTTGATCTTATTGTCTTCATGACCTATTCCATTTTATTAAGTAGAAAAACAACAAAGCTCATAAATCATGGCCAATTTCTACCAGCACTGCATCTCACTACATCAGCATTTGGGTGAATCACAACAGGAAGTAGTTGGTACCATTTCATTCTGGGAAGGACCACAAATATTTTTAAATGCGAATTAAGTGCTTTTCATATGCAAACACACAATAAATCAAAGTAATCAGTGGTGTGATAAACAATTATTTATTTATTCTAATTGTAATTATTCCTGCTGTGGGTTGGGAGTTTGAGTCCAGCCCCTGAGACTTAAGCAGGAAACTCTAGTCTTTCACCTTTAGTTAAGAATTAAAAAAAAACAAAGTCACACTTGCCATTTCTGTTTGAACTACGTAACTCAGGTATATTGTGTTACCTTATTGAGACATAAAAGGTGCAAACACATCATTTAGAAGAGTGCAGAGGATTCATGCTTTATGTTTTGATCAATATCTGACCCTCTATTAATATTAATAAACAAGCTTATTTTGTCACTAAGATGAGAAAATCTGCGGAGCCTGGAAGTCCAACGCAACACACAGGAAATGCTGGAGGAACTCAGCAGGCCAGGCAGCATCTATGGAAAAGAATACAGTCGATGTTTCAGGCCGAGACCTTTCTTTCAGTCCTGATGAAGATCTCGGCCTGGAACGTTGACGGTTTACTCTTTTCCATAGGTGCTGCCTGGCCTGATGATTTCCTCCAGCATTTTTCGTATGTTGCTTGTTTTGTCATTGTTCGACTATATTTTGTGACACTTTTCTCTGTATAAATTAACAGCTGTGTTTTCAGCATTACAATTGTGGGGAACAATTCAGAAATACTCTCCAGCATCCAGGACATCTTCAAGGAGCGATGCCTCAAAAAGGTGGCATCCATCGTTAAGGACCCCCATCAGCCAGGACAGGCCCTCTTCTCATGGCTACCATCAGGAAGGAGGTACAGGAGCCTGAAGACACACACTCAATGATTCAAGAATAGCTTCTTCCCCTCTGCCATCCAATTTCTGAATGGAGGTTAAACCCATGAACACTACCTCACTACTTTTTCTCTCTCTCTCTTTATGCACTACTTATTTAATGTAACTTTTTAAAATATATAGACTTCTGACTGTAATTCACAGTTTTATTATTATGTATTACATTGTTCTACTGCCGCATAACGATAAATTTCATGATATATCCTGGTGATATTAAACCTATTTCTGATTCTGAAACTGTTGATTTATGTTTTGTGATATTTTAAGGTAATATAAGTGAACTTATATTAAGATAAGTATTTATTTTTCTTCTTAAGAGTAAAAAGTGTTTGTATATAGTGCTTTTTCATATTTGAGGGACATTCCAAAGTAATGAGCAACATATTTTTCCTTCACATTTGTCATTATTCAAAGGCAGTAGGTCTGACAACACAGCAAACTCCAGTTACAGTGCTGTTATACTAACTTAATAATCTATATATTATCTGTTCTTAATTACTAGACATTTTGTCTTGGTTGCCGGAAGTAATTCTCCTATTTTCCTTCAGATATGTCTTGTGGGATTTTTCAGGGAGCAAATGATGAGCCCTTACTTTAAAATTCCAACCATGCAATACTCCCTCAGTACTGCACTGGATATTTATCAAGGATTTTGTGCTGAGGTATTCAGAATTCATATTCTGGATGAAAGGTAAGAGTGACCCATTGTGCACAACTAGATTATTAGCTTCTTCTAGCAATAGATTATGGGGACACTCAGTCCTCGTTTATTGTCATTTAGAAATGTATGCATTAAAAAATGATACAATATTCCTCCAATATGAAATCACGGAAACACAAGGCAGACCAAGACTAAAACTGACAAAAACCACATAATTATAATATATAGTTACAACAGTGCAAAGTAATACCGTAATTTGATAAGAGCAGACCATGGGCATGGTAAAAAAAAGTCTCAAAGTCCCGATAGTCCCAACATCTCATGCAGACAGTAGAAGGGAGAAACTCTCCCTGCCATGAGCTTCCAGCGCCGCAAACTTGCCGACGCAGCATCCTGGAAGCACTCGACCACAGTCTGACTCTGAGTCCATCGGAAAACTTCAAGCCTCCGACCAGCCCTCCGACACCGATCACCGAGCACCATCTCTGCTGAGCATTTCGACCCCACCCTGGCCGCCAAGCAACAAGCAAAGCCAAGGATTCAGGGCCTTCTCCTCCGGAGATTTCAGATCACACAGTAGCAGCAGCAGCAAAACAGGCATTTCAGAAGTTTCACCAGATGTTCCTCCGTGCTCTCAAGTCTGCCTCTATCAAATCAGAATTGTGCACGGCATCCTACTTGACAGATAACAGATATTCTTCACTGGAGAGGCCGTGCGCGCTGCGTCGCGCCACCATCTTCTCCTCCTCCTACTACCAGAAGTTCTCAAACTGAGTTCCAGCTGTGTTGGTTTTCCTGGAAGTTCAACTGAAGCACGAGAGTGTCCTCCGAGTTTCTAACTATGGTACATGGAAAATGAGGCACTGGATTTTTCTACCTGACAATCTCTGTTAGAATACCACATACAGTGATTGTGGCCAGTGGAAGATGGAATATTGATGCTCTGATTGATCAGCCTCTGGTACTTGTTGTCACAGAGGATAAGAAACTAACAGATCAACACTAATCATTTTGATGTAAGTGCTTTCAGAAAATGAGGAAAGATAATTTGAAAAGGTAAAAATGAATTACAGTCCATCAGTAAAAATGAGACAGCAATTTATATTATCCAGTTCTAATGATGCAAACAGTGGCCCCTCAGATGAGCAATCTCAGAAATCTGACAGACTAACTCAGTAAAGACAAGGTCAAAGAGACACTTACGTGCATCTTTGGAAGGCGACATATGATTTAAGCCATCTGCAGACTGCAAGGATTTTTCTTCATCAACAAATTCAAAGTTTATAATGAACATTATGACCACTCCTTCTTCGTTTTTTACTGGAATTATGTGGGTGTTGCACAAGAATGTTGATCCTAAACAATAAAAGAAAGATCAGGGGTTAAGAGAAAGATTAGAAGAAAAATCGAACAAGATTCATTTCTACAAACTTATAACAGTGTCATTGTCTAATTGCTTGGCTTCATTAATGCTAAACAACATCTGTATAATTATTGAACTGTGTTTAAAACGATTTAACATTTGTTAGCAACAGCAATTTTACCAAAACATTGAAAGGAATTTGTACCTGAATTTATACTGAAAGGGTTATGCTGTGAAGTCTTTCAATGGAAATTTATATCTCATTTTTCAGAAAAGAAACAATTGTCAACCCATTTTGCTTTCATTCTCCATTTATTCAAAGGATCACTTTTCTGTACACGGAAATCCTGATAATGTGCATCCGCCTTTGAAATGTATAGCGAGAACCACACTGGTTGTGAGTCTGACTGCGAAAACGAGCTCTACCAATCTCCATGCTCATTGTGAATTTCAAAGCTTTGCCTGAAGGACATATTCATGTGACCTATGCTGTCAAAATGTAACAGCGTTTATCAGGTCTGATTCAGGGTTCATGACTTTGTTCAGATGTCAATGATTTGTAAGTTCTCCTTCAGGGTTAAACAGCATGAAGCATACCATTGTTTTGGGATTTGAGAGGAAGCAAAAATGTTGATCTCACACTGTTGATAATAGTTTTCTAAAATCTAATTGCCAGATCATGGAAAGATATTTTTTATCTTGTTATTTAATAATTACTGAGGGTGTATTTTTATTTTGATCTTCCTTGCCTTACAAACAACAGTGCCTTTCAAAAATACTTATTAAAAGTAAGTGCTCATTGCCTGAAATCACACTCAATGATTCAGGAATAGCTTCTTCCCCTCTGTCATCAGATTTCTGAATGGACATTGAACCCATGAATACTACCTCACTACTCTTGTTTGCATTACTTTTATTTTTATATATTTTATTTTATTTTATATATATATCACTCTCGCCAGCAGCCCATTCCACGCACTCACCACTCTCTGCGTAAAAAACTTACCCTTGACATCTCCTCTGTACCTACTTCCAAGTACCTTAAAACTATGCCCTCTCGTGCTAGCCAGTTCAGCCCTGGGAAAAAGCCTCTGACTATCCACACAACCAATGCCTCTCATTATCTTGTACACCTCTATCCCGTCACCTCTCATCCTCCGTTACTCGAAGGAGAAAAGGACGAGTTCACTCAACCTATTCTTATAAGGCATGCTCCCCAATCCAGGCAACATCCTTGTAAATCTCCTCTGCAACCTTTCTATGGCTTCCATGTCCTTCCAGTAGTGAGGCAACCAGAACTGAGCACAGTACTCCAAGTGGGGTCTGACCAGGATCCTATATAGCTGCAACATTACCTCTCGGCTCTTAAACTCAATCCCACGATTGATGAAGGCCAATGCTCCATATGCCTTCTTAACTACCGAGTCAATCTGCATAGCAGCTTTGAGTGTCCTATGGACTCAGACCCCGAAGTCCCTCTGATCCTCCACACCGCCAAGAGTCTTGCCACTAATGCTATATATTAATGCTATATTCTGCCATCATATTTGACCTACCAAAATGAACCACCTCACACTTATCTGGATTGAACTCCATCTGCCACTTCTCAACCCAGTTTTGCATCCTATTGATGTCTCGCTGTAACCTCTGACAGCCCTCCACACTTTGCACAGCACCCCCAACCTTTGTGTCATCAGCAAATTTACTAATCCATCCCTCCACTTCCTCATCCATGTCATTTATAAAAATCACAAAGAGCAGGGGTCCCAGAACAGATCCCTGAGGCACACCACTTGTCACCGACCTCCATGCAGAATATGACCCATCTACAACCACTCTTTGCCTTCTGTGGGCAAGCCAGTTCTGGATCCACAAAGCAATGTCCCCTTGCATCTTATACCTCCTTACTTTCTCAATAAGCCTCACATGGGGTACCTTATCAAATAGCTTGCTAAAATCCATATACACTACGTCTACTACTCTACCCTCATCAATGTGTTTAGTCCTATCCTCAAAGAATTCAATCAGGCTCTAAAGGCACGACCTGCCTTTGCCAAAGGCATGCTGAGTATTCCTAATCATATTATGCCTCTCTAAATATTCATAAATCCTGCCTCTCAGGAACTTCTCCCTCAACTTACCAACCACTGAAGTAAGACCCACTGGTCTATAATTTCCTGGGCTATACCCACTCTCTTTCTTGAATAAGGGAACAACATCCGCAACCCTCCAATCCTCCGGAACCTCTCCCGTCCTCATCGATGATGCAAAGATCATCGGCAGAGGCTCAGCAATCTCCTCCCTCGCCTCCCACAGTATCCTGGGGATACATCCCGTCTGGTCCCGGTGACTTATCCAACTTGATGCTTTCCAAAAGCCCCAGCACAACCTCTTCCTTAATATTTACATTCTCAGGCTTTTCAGTCCACTGCAAGTCATCCCTACAATCTCCAAGATCCTTTTCCATAGTGAATACTGAAGCAAAGTATTCAATAAGTACCTCTGCCATCTCCTCCGGTTCCATACACACTTTTCCACTGTCACACTTGATTGGTCCTATTCTCTCACGTCTTATTCTCTTGCTCTTCACATACTTGTAGAATGTCTTGGGGTTTTCCTTAATCCTGTCCACCAAGGCCTTTTCATGGCCTTTTCTGGCTCTCCTAATTTAATTCCTAAACTCCTTCCTGCTAGCCTTATAATCTTCTAGATCTCTATCATTACCTAGTTTTTTGAATCTTTTGTAAGCTATTTTTTTCTTGACTAGATTTACAACAGCCTTTGTACACCACGGTTCCTGTACCCTACCATCCTTCCGTCTCATTGGAACGTACCTACACAGAACCCACATGCAAATATCCATCGAACATTTGCCATATTTCTTCTGTACGTTTCCATGAGAACATCTGTTCCCAATTTATGCTTCCAAGTTTGTATGCACACCATACCTATTTTCATATTCTTAAAATTGATGGCATAGATCTGTGCCATGAACTTTGCCTCATGTGGTCCTGAGCCCGGCTGAGAAAGGAGGAGGGTTGGGCATGGAGCTAACAACCCCGTCCTGTAAAAACTAAGATATACAGGAACACCAACAGAAGCTTCAAAGTCCTCATTCTGGGAGAAGAAAGATCTTCAAAGATGGGCTATACCTGGTGCACCTTGAAAGACTGGCCCAGGATAGAGGACTCTGGTGAGCTGCTGTCAATGGCCTATGCCCCAGTCGGGTGATGGACTTGATCAGCCACCAACCATTTGTGCCTAGCTCCTGGAATTTGCAAACAGAAGAGCTATGTCAAGGGAGCAGACAATGTGATAGAAGGGAGGAAGAGCGCAGAACGAGAAACAAAGTTGAAATTACGCTGCCAATAGATCTATTGCATAGAAGATTAATGTGAAGTTTGGTTCACACACTATGCTCATGTTCAAATCAGTTCCAAATACTGGGATGAAAATCATCTCTCTGTTGACTACAATGACTCCATAAGCACTATTCAAGTATGCTTTCCTTCAACATTACTTTTTGGCTGAGCACAATTGGACTCAACGCGCTCTTGAAATTAATTATTTACGGTATTCAGTGGTTTTATTTTGTTCTAAGAGGAACAATTGTTATGTTTTAATTGGATTTGTGCATAAATTGACACAGTTTACATGATTTATTTTGTGTCCAACATCTTGGGGGCCTGTAAGAATTTCATTAAGATTCAGAGGAATCATTTACTGCTTCCTTTTGCATAAATGCTGCCTGATCTGCTGATATTTTCTGGCATTTTCCATTTTAATTTTTACTAAGATTTGGCTTCTTTGCACTGAACCCAGCCAATACCTTGTGGCCAAAAGCACTTTTTACTCTCTCCTAATATCTCAAATGATTGTTTGAATTTTTTAAAAAAGTAAGTAATTTTAAAACATTGATGCTTCTAGGAAAATTTATATTAACTTAAAACATGTTTAACTGCTACAAGATAGTCAAAATCATTAATAACTAAAATAATATTAAAAGTACAAATTACTCATCTTTTTAATGAAACCTGGTGACCGTGCTTAATTGCTGATGTCTGACAACAAAAGAAAAATTAAAGAGCCCCGATGGGTGTGACTAGAAATAGAGATCATACGTTTAAGGGGAATCTGAGGAGGAATTTCTTCTTCACTCAGAGGGAAGCACGAATGTGGAACGAACTGTCTGCGGAAGTGGTAGACGTGGGCTTAATTGAAACAGTGAAGGGAAATTTGGATAGATACATGGATGGGAGAAGTACGAAGAGCTATGCTCTGGGCGTTGGTAGATAGGACTGGGCTGACATGGTCTGTTGGCTCAGTAAGCTACAAAATATTCCTGAATTCAGGAGCAGAGCGATAGATGGATACACCCACTTGTGACTTGCACTAGGTTTTGTATTTCTACACAGCAGTGCAAAGACATGGAAGCCTGGAGTGTCCTAACATATTGTGTACAGTTCTGGTCACCTACCTGCAGGAAAGACATCAATAAACTTGAAGGAGTGCAGAGAAAATTGACACAGATGTTGCTAGAATTTGAGGACTTGAGTTACAGGGAAATATTGAAAAAGTTAGGACTTTATTTCCTGGAGTGCGGGTGAATCTTATGGAGGCATACAAAATTATGAAGGGTGTAGAAAGGATGAATGCACGCAGGGTTCTCCTCAGGTTGGGTGAGACTAGAAATAGAAGTCATAGGTTTATGGTGAAATTGAAATATTTAAAGGGAAAAATGAGGGGGATCCGCTTCACTCAGAGCGAAGTACAGATGTGGAATAAGGTGTCTGCAGAAGTTGTAGTGGTAACACTTAAGTGAAGTTTAGGTAGGTACATGGATAAGAGAGGTCTGATCTGGCTGCTGGAAGATGGGACTGGGCTGCATGGGTCAGATGGGCCAATGAGCCTGTTTTATGCTGTAGTGCTCTATGCATTGCTCCCTCTGTGGAATATTTGGCTTGTGATCCTGCCGATTGCTCAAAGGTCTACTGGAGAAATATTGTTTCAAACACTGAAGAAAAATCTCCTCTAAGTTGTGGCATCAGCAATGTGGCAGATTTTACTGACAGTTGATGGTACCCCCACCACCTAGGATATGCTGTCTTCTCACTGCTGCCATCAGGAAGAAGGTACAAGAGCCTCGGGACTCACAGCATCAGGTTCAGGAACAGTTCTACCCCTCAACCATGAGGCTATGAACCAAAGGGGATAACTTCACTCAGCTTCACTTGCCTATCATTGAAATATTCCCACAACCAATAGACTCACTTTCAAGGACTCTTCATCTCATGTTCTCGATATTTATTGCTTATTTATTTATTGTTATTTCTTATATTTGTATTTAGTCATAGTCATAGTCATAGTCATACTTTATTGATCCCGGAGAAATTTGTTTTCATTACAGTTGTACCATAAATAATAAATAGCAATAGAACCATAAATAGTTAAATAGTAATATATAAATTATGAAATAAGTCCAGGACCAGCCTATTGGCTCAGGGTGTCTGACCCTCCAAGGGAGGAGTTGTAAAGTTTGATGGCCACAGGCAGGAGTGACTTCCTATGACGCTCTGTGCTGCATCTCGGTGGAATGAGTCTCTGGCTGAATGTACTCCTGTGCCCACCTAGTACATTATGTAGTGGATGGGTGACATTGTCCAAGATGGCATGCAACTTAGACAGCATCCTGACACAGCTGCACAGTTTGTTGTCTTTTTCACCCTGGTTTGAAGGCCTAGTTTGGTGGTCTTTCATTGATTTTGTGACAATTATTGAGTATGCCCACAAGAATATATGTACATTGTACATGATACATATGTACATTGATAATTAAATTTACTTTGATCTTTGAACCTTGGTATACTATGGAACCAGGGTATAGTTCAGTGGTTCCCAAAGTGGGCGATATCCCCCGCCTGGGGGTGGTAGGAGTTTCTAAAGTGGCTATAAAGATAAAGGGGGCAGCAGGTGGGGTTGGGCGCTTGGTAGCAAGGGGCAGGGGCAGCTAACGAATTACTGGCTTAATTTAAGAATTGAATTACTTATTATAAGCATTTGATCCTCAGTGCCTTATAATTGGTACAATGATCACATAATCTCCTCATCTCCTGATAACTCACCATTCTTTTAGACTTTGCTCGAAGTGAATCATGGTTGTTGAAAAGCAATGTGACACTTCTGTATTTGGCATAGCATGAGAAATTTGGAGACTTTTGTGTTATTTCCCGGTCCGGTCTGTGCATTATTGTCATTCACTACTGTAGTGAAGCGTTAGTGAGTACGGTTTACATGTACTAATCACACAGTGATGTAATTCTTGAGAATTAGGTATAGCGTTAAAGGGGGTAAATTTCAGAATCTGCCTTTTCGAATGGCCTTGACCGTAATTCTCTAACTCACGGCCCCACCAAGATAATGCTCCTCCACTTTATGTACCTTTAGACAGAGAGCCAGGTTTTGCCTGAGCTATGATGACATCGTCACTTTATCCTTTATCGATTGCAGCTCTTGAGGTTGGAATTAAACAATAGACGATTGACTGTGGTCATTAATCCACTACGAAAATGGCTGAAGCAGACCAAACAAAAAGAAGTGTAGAGAGTAAAGTTTGGAGTATCTGAAATACAGATTGGTACCAGCAGCAGATAACTAACAGCAGCCAACGTGTCTGTTGTGTGAAAAAAGTTAGTTTTTTCAAATGAGGCAATGAAACGGACCAAACAAGAGGAAATCTACATATGCTGGAATTTCAAGCAACACACATAAAAGTTGCTGGTGAACGCAGCAGGCCAGGCAGCATCTCTAGGAAGAGGTACAGTCGACGTTTCGGGCCGAGGCCCTTCGTCAGACTAACTGAAGGAAAAGTTAGTAAGAGATTTGAAAGTTGGGGGGGAGGGGGAGATCCAAAATGATAGGAGAAGACAGGAGGGGGAGGGATGGAGCCAAGAGCGGGGCAGGTGATTGGCAAAAGGGATATGAGAGGATCATGGGACGGGAGAACTAGGGAGAAAGAAAGGGGGAGAGGGGAAGCCCAGAGGATGGGCAAGGGGTATAGTGAGAGGGACAGAGGGAGAAAAAGAATAAATAAATAAATAACAGATGGGGTACGAGGGGGAGGTGGGGCATTAGCAGGAGTTAGAGAAGTCAATGTTCATGCCATCGGGTTGGAGGCTACCCAGACAGAATATAAGGTGTTGTTCCTCCAACCTGAGTGTGGCTTCATCTTGACAGTAGAGGAGGCAGTGGATAGACATATCAGAATGGGAATTGGACGTGGAATTAAAATGTGTGGCCACTGGGAGATCCTGCTTTCTCTGGCGGACAGAGCGTAGGTGTTCAGTGAAACGGTCTCCCAGTCTGTGTCGGGTCTCGCCAATATATAGAAGGCCGCATCGAGAGCACCGGACGCAATATATCACCCCAGCCGACTCACGGGTGAAGTGTCGCCTCACCTGGAAGGACTGTCTGGGGCCCTGAATGGTGGTGAGGGAGGAAGTGTAAGGGCCACATGTGTTAATTCCACATCCAATTCCCATTCTGATATGTCTGTCCACGGCCTCCTCTACTGTCAAGATGAAGCCACACTAAGGTTGGGGGAACAACACCTTATATTCCGTCTGGGTAGCCTCCAACCTGATGCTATGAACATTGACTTCTCAAACTTCCACTAATCCCTCTCGTACCCCATCTGTTATTTATTTATATATATTCTTTTTCTCTCTCTCTCTCTCCTTTTTCTCCCTCTGTCCCTTTCACTATACTCCTTGCCCATCCTCTGGGTTCCTCCCTCCCCCTTTCTTTCTCCCTTGGCCTCCTGTCCCATGATCCTCTCATATCCCTTTTGCCAATCAACTGTCCAGCTCTTGGCTCCATCCCTCCCCCTCCTGTCTTCTCCTATCATTTTGGACCTCCTCCTCCCCCTCCCCCTCTCAAATCACTTACTAGCTCTTCTTTCAGTTAGTCCTGATGAAGGGTCTCGGCCCGAAACGTCGACTGTAGGACGACTATAGGAAGAGGTTGACTGTACCTCTTCCTATAGATGCTGTCTGGCCTGCTGTGTTCACCAGCAACTTTAATGAAACAGACCAGGCTCCTTGAACATTTGAAGAGAATATACCCTAATAAAGCAAACAAGAACTTGGCTTATTTTCAGTCATGTCAGGAAAACTTTCAGAAATGGAAAACAGTTCAAAACATGTTTGCCAGCACATCACAACAAAACAGTGATGGTTTGCATCTTCATACAATGTTTCATTGTTCATTGATAAACCTGGAAAGCTTCATACCATTCGAGAAGAACTCAGACTGCCTGCAGTAAGAGAGTTTCTGAGAATGGTTTTGCAAAAGTCACCAGACCAAATAATTGAAGTAATTTTGCTCAGTAACAACTCTGTTCAAAGACGAATAGATTAAATGTCTGAGAATGTGGAAAACACGTTGTGCAACATACTTACGACAATGGAATTTGCTCTGCAGTCAGATAAACCAATTTTGTCAGGCAATGAATCTTTGCTTCTTGTTTATGTTGACTTCATGAAGCATGAAAGTATGATTTAAGATTTGCAAAGGGTGTGGAAACAGGTACAAAGGTGGAGTCAATATTTCAGGTTGTGGGGCACTTTTTCCAAGAGTACATTCTGCTCACCAGCATTCTTTCTTGAGCAATATTTGGGACATCATAGGATGCCACTGTGGGATATTACTTTCTTGAAAAAAGCTGCACCTAGCATATTTACCATTCTCTGTGTAATTCACAGACACAATCTTGTCACAAAAAACCTAAGTGATCTGCTGCACAAATCATTATATACAGTTATCACAGAAGTAAATAAAATGAAGTCCCACATTCTCAATTCTTGACTATTTCAAGAGCTTTGAATTAATGAACAGTTTGAATGCTTGCTGTCACACACAGATGGCTCTCAAAAGTAAACTGCCTGGGACTCCTTTATGTACTTTTTTGAAGTTGTGATAAAATTCTTTAAAGGCTCGGTGGCTTCATTCAGTAACCAACTCAAAAATATTAGGCGTGATATTGCTTATTTATCAGAAATATTTGCAAAGTTTAATGAAATCAAACTTCAATTGCAAGGAAATGATGTGGATTTTTATCGAAATCAAATCAGTCATCTCTATATTTATGTCAAGTAACCCTATTCAAGTACAACATTAGCCGTTGCGACCTTTTCTAATTTCCAATGAGTTGAAAGAAAAAGAAAGAATATCAGATGAGGATCTTCAGGTATACTGTGCCCACCTGGGTGAGCTGCATAAAGACGTGTCAGAGAGATTTCAGGATCTTCTCTTGATCAAATTCCAGATTGGGTAATTAATCCATTCCTGAACAGTGGAAGGATGGAGCAAGAAGTGATCTCACTACAAAATGACTTCCAGCTGACTCCGAGATTCAAAAAATCAAATCATTTTGGTTGCAGAAAGAGATCTCTGAACACAACCTTGCACTGTGGAGAAAAGTCAAGATGTTCTTTATTGCTTTTCCAACATCATATTTAGTAAAGCATGGTTTCAGTGCAGTTGCCCAACTTTTTTCAAAGGAATGAAACAGACAGCGAATTACCAATTCTAGGGACCTGACTGCCATCCAGCCTGATGTTAAGATGCTGATATCAGTGCCCCAAGCCCATCCGTCTCACTGAAAGGTGAAAAGCAATGAAGTAGTGAATAGTTGGACTGCTAATATAGGCCTCTAAAATTGTCGATGCGAATTGTTTTTACTGTAATTAAAGAAATAAATAATTTTATATGTAGCTTTAAACAGATTTGAATGATTTTTGCAATTATTTGTCACCACTTTGAATTTTCAGTTCCTATTTTCTTTCACTGTGCAGTATAAATCAAAGTTCTTTATAATTTTTATTAATGGCCAGAAAGGGAGATAGATGTCTGGGAGCCAAGGGGGTTGTAACCCAAAAGAGTTTGGGAACTACGGATATAGATGATTCCAAAGTACTCTAATGACATCAACTAAGCAAGGCATAACTGTGAATTCAAATCCCAACATGTCAAATAGGGAATTTAAATTCGAGTATTTGTTTTGAAAGCTAACACTACTCTATGTACTAATAAGGTCCAAGAAACTTCTTTATTGTGTTAAAAACCCATTTGGTTTAGATTGGTCCTTCAGAGCAGGAAATTAACTGACCTTACCAGGGGCAGGAGTGCAAGTGGAAGGGGTGGATAGGGATGCCACCATCTGCAAGCTCCTTCCAAAGTTGCACGCTCTTCTGACTTAGATATATGTTACCTTACCCTCACTGGACCTGCCTACCCAACTGTTCTGCAGGAGCAGCGTCACTGCATGGGCTGCAGAAACTTGAGAAAAATAATCATCATCACCTTCTCAAGGACAATCAGAATTGGATAATAAATGGTGGGCTTTCTAGTGATATCCACAACCCATAAATGAATTGAGAGATGCTTATCTATGCAATTGTGAAACTGTACAATTATCCACAGCTACTATAATAAAGCTTTGCATCAGAATTATGAGGAATAGTGTTGATTTAAGTAAAAATCTATTGGTTGAGCAGAGTCTATTATTCCATTTCTTTCAGAAACAATGTATTTGATGTTGGTAATAGTACCAGAAGGATTAACACTGATTTACAGATTGTGCTAAATATATGTAATGTCACAATTATTGTATACATATATTTTGTTTGTTTGTTATGTGCCATGTCCGTATGACGTAGTCGATCGTAGTCTTTCCATGACCATGTTTGTTCTTGGCAAATTTTCTGCAGAAGTGATTACCATTGCCTTCTTCTGGGCAGTGTCTTTACAAGGTGGGTGACTCCAGCCATTATCAACACTCTTCAGAGATCGTTTGCCTGGCGTCAGTGGTTGCATAACTAGGACTTGTGATATGCACCAGCTACTCATACAACCACCTACCTTCTGCTTCTATGGATTCACATGACCCTGATCGGGGTCTAAGCAGACAATGTACCTTGCCCAAGGGTGATCTACAGGCTAGCGGAGGGAAGAAGGGAAGGCTAGCACCTTACACCTCCTTTGGTAAACAGGTATCTCCACATACCATGCATGTAATATAAATCAGATCCTCCAAAAACTATAATGAGAAATATCTTCCTGCATTTACCACTGTAATGGTGAAAATCTGACAGCAGCTCCTGTAGTGTAAAAGCACAAGCCCAGAAATTGCAGAATTATTCTGGGATCCTTCATCCGGTGTGTTATTTTCCAATGTTCTTCCCTGTCATCTAAAGGTATGAGTGAAGCGATTAAAGTTTTAAAATATAAAATGAAAATGCTCATCAGATTAGGAGGCTTTGTAGAGATAGAAACAGAGCTCGTGATTCCAATCAATACTGTTTCATGAGATATCAGATTTCTCATTAGTTATGAAGGAAATTCACTCAGCTGAAACATGACGGTTTCTCGAGAAATGCTACCTGACCTGATGAGTCATTTTCAGTTTTCCAGTGTTTACAGTAATTTATTTTGTAACAAGAATTTTAGGTGTGAAATTTTTTTCTGTTGTGATCAGAGTATGAGGAATATGTTTTTAAATGGTATTCTAAGAAACCATTGGCCTCTCAAAGTCCAACCCTATGTCCATGTCGAGAGAGGTGGAATTGGATAAGGCCGGCTAAAAAGGCCGTGTGAAACTGTAGAGTGGATACATTGGATTACAGAAACTGCACCATCAGATTTGTGAGGACGAGGGAGATGGGAGGCCATCGAAGGCCTATACTCCATGAGGAGCTGAGGGTCTAAGAAGAAGAAATCATTGCAACTTAAGGCCTCTCTACTCATAGGAACAAGCTAATTTTCTATGCTTGTATTGCCATTCATTCAAATAAATAGTCCAAAATTTTATGGGCTAGAAATGCAGTGCTGGGTGGTAAAACTAAACGGGTTATAAAGTAGTTCAGTGCATTTTACCTGCCTCTGAAGTACATTCATTGATAGTTTCTTGAAAAGCTTATTTAATTTCAGATCTCTTTTAATTTTTTTTGCATTTCATACTTTAAGAAATGTTTAAGATCTTTGTTAGGAAATCATCTATTTTACTTCTTGATTTGATGCCTGTGGAAAAATGTTCAGTTTGCTTGTCTGCATGATGAAGTCACTGCTCCTCGACACCAGAGTTCCCTTAGAACTGACAGCAAATGACGACAGAGAAGAGGTAATGGCCACAGAGCTGGTCTGTTCTTTGTGGACAGTAAACAGTCCTTCTAGGTGAGGGTACGCTTCGCCTGCGAGTGTCTCCAGGTCATCTACATCTGGCGCTCCCTCCTCGAGATCAATGAGACCTGATGCAGATTGAGGGTCTGCTTCATTGAGCACCTTTGTTCTGCCTACCTCAAAAGGTGTGATTTCACAGTGGCCACCTGGATTAATTCAACTTCCCATTCCCATACTGTCATGGCAGTCCATAGTCCCTTATGCCGTCACGGTGAGGCCATTCTTTTGTGGAGGAACAAGATCTCATATTCCATCTGGGTCATTTCCAACCTGATGGCATAAACATCTATTTCTCTAACTTCTGGTAATTTCTGTTCTTCCATTCCCCGTTCAGGCTCGCCATTTACCCCATCTCCTCAACTCCCCATCACCTCTCTCTGGTGTCCCTCTTCCTTCCCTTTCTTCCATGGTCCACTGTTCTCTCCTATCAGATTCTTTCCTCTTCAGCCCTTTACCTCACCCATCTATCATCTCCAAGCTTCTCATTTCATCCTGCTTCCCCACCATCCCACCTTCCCCCTCGCCTGGTGGAAGGAACAGTGATTTATTTCCAAAGTCAGGATGATGTGTTTCTAGGAGAGCAATAAACTTATGGTCTTTCCATACTTTTACTGCCCATGCCCTTCTGGCAGGTGGAGGTTCTGGATTTGGAAGGAGCTGTATGCTATTCAGCTTTACTGACAATGCACTTATTTAGGGAAGTAGAGAGCATCTCCTCACATTCCTGACTAGAGCTTGTAGATGGTGGAATTAGGAGTTGAGTTATTGTTGCAGGGTTCTTAGCCACTGATCTGCTCTCATTGCCATGTTTGTATCAGTTCATCTTTGATTTGCGTAAATAGTGACTTGCACACTTTATGATAAATAGGACCAAATCAGTGTCTATGTGTATAATGAATTACTTTTGACTTTATCATTAGTACAAACACAGATGTTGCAGATACAGAATTGTGCAGAAGTCTTAGGAACTTAAATTTTTTAATGGTTTCATATGGTATGGCCTCCACAGAGCCCTGACTTCAACATCATTGAAGCTGTCTGGGATTACCTGGTGAGACAGAATTAAGCGAGACAGCTAGAGTGTGCAGAACAACAATGACAAGTTTTCCAAGATGTTTCGAATAGTGTACCAACTGATTAGCTTATAAAACTGCACGACAGTGTACCTAAGAGAATTGAAGCAACACACACAAAATGCTGGTGGAACGCAGCAGGCCAGGCAGCATCCATAGGAAGAAGCACAGTCGATGTTCCAGGCCGAGACCCTTCAGTCTTGATGAAGGGTCTCGGCCCAAACATCGACTGTGCTTCTTCCTATGGATGCTGCCTGGCCTGCTGCGTTCCACCAGCATTTTGTGTGTGTTGCTCAAATTTCTAGCATCTGCAGATTTCCTCGTGTTTCCTAAGAGAAGAATTGATGCAGTTTTAAAGGCAAAGGGAGATCACACCAATAAGTGATTTGATTTAGTTTTTCTCCTGTTTACTGTTCTTTAGAGTAATTTTTTTGTTTATTTAGAAACTTTTCATTTTGCTATTTTTGAAAGAATCTTCGCTTTACAGAATCTTTTTACATGTGCCTAAGACTTTTGCACAATACTGTAACCAAGAAGAAATTGATAACACCTGGAATAATTCAATAATCTATTCAATTTATATTTATGTCACTAGTTTTATTACACATTACATTAATTTGCAGTGATCATTTTGTGCATTATGTATAGTTTCCTTAAATAGAAGTTTTTGTTATAGTTTGAACTTCTACAATGCGAGGATCCATTGGGAACATTTATCAGGAGCTTTGCATATGTAAAGCCCTTAGTATAATTAAGGATTTTACCTATCCATCCAGCATGGTCTTTGAGTTTCTACCATCAGACAGGAGACTCCATTGCATAAAATCAAGAATAGTCAGGATGGGAACAATTTCTTCCCTTAGGCCATCGTGCTTCTGAACGCCCCATCACATCGCATTTGAAGTGTCATTGGTTAATTTGTTCTGTACTACAAAATTTTATTTATGCACTTTAGTTCGTTTATTTATGAGTAATCCACCTGTAGATTTCATACTTACTTTCTTTTATAAGTTATTATTTATTATGTGTGTTACGCATACTACAGTGCTTTACACTCTGGTTCGGAGAAATATTGTCTCGTTTGATGGTATACATGTATATATTTAAATGGCAATAAACTTGACTTGACTTGAGCTGAAGACACAAGAAACGTAGCAACTTAATGAGATTATATTAGATTATATCGGTTGGCTGCCATCTGATTAAAATGTATTTTCTGCTCATGTAACCAGAAATTATATGATTAGAAAGGATTAACCTTCCTGTTGGTTGCATTAGTTTACATCAGGCTTTCATATGACAGGTGAAATATAACTAGATAATTAACTTCAGAAAATTGGTACTTAAATGAGTAGTCTAACTTCTTAAAACAAATTGTTTCTTATTTACTGTCATTGCTATATTATGCCTTTCAATCAATTGAGCAGATTGCCTTCTATTATGATACATGCCATGACACCAAAAAGCTTTCTAATAATACAGGCATTCTATTCAGTATGCAGGTTCAGTGTTAAAACGGTTTCACCCAAGAATGATTCTGTCATGCACGAAGAAGCAGTTGCTTTGATCACCTCTCCCCCACGATCTCAATTACAAATGTGACGGAGACTAGAAAATTCATGGTACTCTGACAATAATGTAATTTTTCCAGTTTTACTTACCTGCACTTGGTGCCAATATTGACATAGCACAGTGAATGGCACATAACAAACAGCCCAGCATCATATTTTATCTTAAGCTGCACGGCAGAATAACTGGAAGTGTGAAGAGGGTAGCTAGGGAAAACAGTAACAAGGAGGTTGAAGAGCTAGATATGATCAGGAATCCCAGTGCAAAGGGCATTCTGAGTGCAGGGCCAGTGAAGGCCAATACAACATTAATGACCTTTGTAAAGGGTTACTTTTAATAGAAACTCAGCAGTTTCAGAAGAATTAGACTATTTGAAAACCTCAAAGACAAGAGTTCACAGGAAGAGTCTATGGTCTATTTGAAGAAGTTCATAGAAACTTTTAGAAAGTATTTTTTCGCCACTGACCTGCCCTCTCTGCACTGGCCGCTCAAAATCCGGAGTGTGGCTGGGGCACCACTGAGAGATCCAACTGCGTCAACTGCCTGTCACCTTTTCCAGCATTACATTTGTACCTGGATGCACCGGGATAGGAGAAATTGCTGGAGGTTTTCTGAGAACTGTGGGCACTGGAATGGGTTAGAATGCTTTGTAGACAGCAAGGGTAGCATGTTATATTAAGTTTTTTTCTTGGTTAATGTTAGATAGAGTAAGAGCAAGCAGGCTTTTCTCATTGAGGTTTGGTGGGACTACAACAAGAGGTCGTGCGTTAAGCATAAAAAGTGAAACGCTTAAGCAGAACATGAGGGGAAACTCTGCACTCAGAGGGTTGTGAGAGTGTGGAATGAACTGGCAGTGTAAGTGGTGCATGTGAGCTCGCTTTCAATGTTTGTTTGGATAGGTACATAGATTGTAGGGGTATGGAGGGCTATGGTCCCAGTGCAGGTCGATGGGAGTAGGCAGTTTACATGGCTCAGCACGGACTAGATGGGCCAAAGGGTCTGTTTCTCTGCTGTACTTTCCTATGACTTCATGACTCTAAGTGAATAGCATCAATTTAAACAAAAAGCGGAAGCAAAACAGAAGGTACAGGAGTTCTCAAGCAAGGTGAGAATCTATACTGCAGGTTCAGCACAAGGTGCTGCAGTCTCATGATACCCATTAGATATCGTAACAACAACACAAAATGAGAAGTTGAACTGTGCTGGATCTGAGGAAGGTCCCATTACTTTAGTTATCCTCATGCATCAAGGGCAAGAGGATAACTATGGAGAAGGTAGGTCCACTCAAGGACAAAGGGGGGACCATTTACTTGGAGAGGCAAGATGCGGATGAAGTCCTTAATGAACACTTTACATCAGTATTTACCAAGAAGAGGGACGTAGAGGTTAGGGAGATCAGTGCTGAGTGTATTAATGCGCTTGTGCATTTCAAGATAAAGAAGGAAATAGTGTTGGGTCTCTTAAAGAGCCGTAAGCTGGATAAGTCTCCAGCACTGGATGGAATATCCCGGATATCCCCCAGGTGATTGACAGAAGCAAGTGAAGAGACTTGATCAACATCTTTATGTTCTGTCCAGCCACAAGTGAGGTCCTGAGGACTGGCAAATAGCTAATGCTGTTCCATTATTCAAGAAGGAAACCAGAGATAATCCTGGAAACTATAGATTGGCAAGTGTCATGTCAGTGGTAGGGAGGTTACTGGAGAGAATTATTAGCAATAGGATAGGATTGATGAGATGACAAGTGTGACTGACGAATGTGGATCAATGGATGTTGTCTACGTGGACTTTAGTAAGGGGTTTAACAAGCTCCCTCATGGGAGGCTCATCCAGATGATTACGAAGCATGGAATCCAATGTTCCCTCTCAGGTGTGCATGTGTGCGCACACACACACCTTTTGCTACCAGCACACAAAGGAATTTAAACTGCGCACAAGAAGTTATCATTACCTTGTTGCATGTTAAATATATTTCATGATTGTACACAATCATATTTCCTTTTCTGGCTTCTGATGCAGACGGTGGGGACAATGTGGAATTTTTGATGATTTATCTGCAGATTTCAGAACTGGCTTATTTATACTGTTCTTATTGAAGTGGGCACATGGCCAACTGGTTAGGGCATTGGACTAGCGACCTGAAGGTCGTGAGTTCGAGCCCCAGCACATTGCTCTGCGACGACACTGGTGCCAAGCTGTATGTGTCCCAATGCCCTTTCCTTGGACAACATCGGTGTCATGGAGAGGGGAGACTTGCAGCATGGGCAACTGCTGGTCTTCCATACAACCTTGCCCAGGCCTGCGCCCTGGAGAGTGAAGACTTTCCAGGCGCAGATCCATGGTCTTGCAAGACTAACGGATGCCTTTAATTTAATTTATTGAAGAAATTATTGGTTCACTATGTCAAATTTCAAAGAAACAAAGGGCGTGTAACGCAAAAGAACTGCTAGTTCTTTTTCATTTAAAGCGGATGGCTTAATGAAACAGTAGAAACAACTACACTGAAAGTTTATGAGGTCAGGAATATGCAGCTACATATTGGATGGTTAAGAAGACATATGGCATGCTTGCCTTTATTAGTACTGGCATTGAGTTAAAAATCAGGAAGGTATGTTGCAGCTTTATAAAACTCTATTTAGGCCACATCCAGAGTATTGCATACAGTTCTGGTCACTCCATTATAGGAAGGCTATTGAGACTTTGGAGAGGGTGTAGAAGAAGTCTACCAGGATAAGAGGGCATGAGCTCTCTAAGAAGAGAATGGACAAACTTGGGTTGTTTTCTCTGGAGTGGCAGAGGCCGAGGAGAGATCTGATTGAGGTTAGATTAGATTAGATTATGAGGACACTCAGTCCTCATTTATTGTCATTTAGAAATGAATGCATGCATTAAGAAATGATACAATGTTCCTCCAGAGTGATATCACAAAAAAACAAGACAAACCAAAGACTAACACTGACAAGACCACGTAATTATAACATATAGTTACAGCAGTGCAAAGCAATACCATAATTTGATAAACAGCAGACCATGGGAACGGTAAAAAAAAAGTCTCAAAGTTCCGATCGACTCCCGATAGTCCCCAATAGCAGGTGGCAGAAGAGAGAAACTCTCTCTGCCATAAACCACCAGGCGCCGACAACCGTCGATGCATTGGAAGCACCCGACCACAGCCGACTCTGAGTCCGTCCGAAAACTTCGAGCCTCCGACCAGCCCTTCGACACCGAGCACCATCTCTGCCGAGCACTTCGACCTCGTCCCGGCCGCCGAGCAACAAGCAAAGCCGAGGACCCGGGGCCTTCCCCTCCGGAGACTCTGGATCACACAGTAACAGTGGCAGCAAAAAAGTCATTTCATAAGTTTCTCCATTCTTTCATGTCTGTCTCCATCAAATCAGGATTGTGCACCCTACTTGACAGATTACAGATGTCATTCACCGGAGTGGCCATGCAAGCTGCGTCGTGCCGCCATCTTCTCCTCCTCATCAGGTTTATAAGATTATGAGAATATATATGTTTTTCCCAGGGTGGAAATGCCTAACACCAGAGGATTTGCATTCAAGGTGAGAGGGGGTAATTTCAAAGAGGATGTGAGGGTAATTTTTTTTTACAGAGAGCAATGAGTGCCAGGAATACACTGTCTGTGGTGGTGGTCGAGGCAGATACATTTGGGACACAAAGGTGGGGGAAGTGGACATAATGCATAGGGGATTAGCTTAGTTGGAAATTTGATTATTAATTCAATTGGTTCAGCACAACATTGTGGTTGAAGTGCCTGTTCCTGTGCTGTACTCTTCAATGTTCCATGTACCTTAAGGCATAGAGAGATAAAACAGAAAATGCTGTGGATGTTCAGCTAGTCAGGCAGCATCTCAGGAAAATGAAATAAAATTAGCATTCCAGGTCATTGAGACTTCAAATGAAAGGGTTTGAACTTCCTTGAGGATTCTAAATTGACCTATGAATTCTCTTTCTCTCTTCACAGATGACTTGTGAGCTGCTGAATATTTCCAGCACTTCTGTTATTATTTCAGATTTTCAGCATCTAGTATCTGCTTTTTGGTTTACAAAAGTCAGGCTATCTATAGAATTGATAAATAGACCGAATCAAACACAGGCTGAGTTAAATACTTTGACATAGGGTTGCAGAATAATGTGAAGACAGTTTCAAAGCTCAAAAGGAGGTTCGAGTACCGTGGACCTACTAATAGCAAGCGAACTCAGCATAGCTAAAATGTAATGAGATGGGCTGAAAACAGTCTTGTCAAAGTTGAAAGCATTGGAGATGATCCAGAAGGTGAAAGTCAGAAGTGATGAGCTTGTATGTCAGTGTGAAAGATGTAAGGTCTGGTATTACAGTGCATTAGAGTAGGACTATTACGCCCAGTGTTGTATCTCGGTGGAATATGGCCGGAGTCCAACAGCAAAAAGTTCAATACCCAGTCTACAAACACGTTTCTCGATCGTAATATGACCAGGATTGCACCATCCGTGGTTAACCAGAACAGCAAGCCCCCAACTCCTTTACGCTTACCGCTCTCAGAGCACTTCCGGTCAGACCGAACGGTCTGGAAGCCATCCAAAGTTTTGGTCGGGTATGTCCTCGTGCAGCCCCGTTTCAGTAAAACACATAACACTGCACTCCGGAAATGTTCTCTGACTCCTGGCTAGCGCCGTCAACTCGTCCATATTATTACCCACCGTACCATACTATAGGCAGCGTGGAAACACGGGAACAGAGATAGGGAGAATGAAAGAACAACTAAAGCAGAAATTATAACCTGTATACTCATGGTTTGCTGTAGTGTTCCAGCTACCGTGTATAATCTGTTGCTCATGCAACTTTCTAAACTGTATCAACAACTTGGTGCAAACTGGGGACAATAAGACAGCATAATCCAACTTCGTATTAGTCCATAAATTTGGTCCAGTAACTGAATGTGAGGTTCCGGCATCTGCAAGTTTTCTTCTGTTTGGGATGTGAAGTTTGATGTGGATGAGAACAAAGGGAGGAACAATCCATTGAAATGAGCAGTTCATGGATTGTACCATATGGTAAATCTATTAATACATTGCAATGTTGAAACTGCAGTTTAGTTGAGACCTGCTGCCGTCTATGAAGTGTGTTCAGTTTCCAATTCTGTCTATTTACTCACACCTACCACAAAGCAAAGGCACTACAAAGATGGTATTATACTGGATATCTGTGGATTGTAAAACTGCTGAAGAGCATTCAATGGCCCCAAGCACATCGTCAGCTCGAATTATGAGTCTGAGATGTGCAGGGATTTACCAGATGCCAAAGTGGTTCTGGGAATTCAGATGGTTGTCTGTACAGGGAAAGCTCCTATGCTGGGCTCAGGTGGACTGAAGAGTTGGGTGGTGGGTTTCTAATGTAAAAATGCACCAGAGACCATGCTGGAACAAACAGATTGGCATAAGGGGTAGGCAGGCAGGCAGTAGTTCAGAGGCAAGGAAAGATCAATTGCAAATTTATCAGCACCAGAAGATTACCTACTTTTATTACTTAGTGTTGCAAATGACATTGAGCTGAAAAAGGGGATGATATGAACCAATATGCATGCTTTTTCTTAACCCTTTTTAAAATTACCATTTTATGTTAATTAAGTTGTACAGCTATATGACTACAACTGTGTAATGAGATCCACGGCAATTCCCTATCCGCCTCAATATCCTTATTTTTCAAAGAAGGATCTATTTCCACTTTGAATAGTTTTAATGTACTACCCTCTACAGCTGGGGTAGAGTATTCCAGAGATTTACTTCTCTCTGTGAGAAGAAAGTTCTATGTAACTTGGTTTTAAATGGTTCTCCCTCTTATTTGAAATTGAGACTCTCCCACTAGTGAAAATATCATGTCACCTACCTTCTCATGCACCTTTATGACTATAAAAGTGTCACTGAGGTCATCTCTCATTAGGATATAGAATAGAATATAGTACAGAATAGGCTCTTCAGCCCACTATGTTGTTTTGACCTTTTAACCTACTCCATGATTAACCTAACCCTTCCCTCCACATAACCCCTTTTTCTTTTCATCCATGTGCCTATCTGTGTTAAATGTCCATTTCTGCCTCTACTACCACCGCTAGCAATGCATACAACGCACCCACCACTCTCTGTGTAAAAAAATCTATCTCTGACATCCCCTCCACACTTCCCTCCCAAAATCTCAAAGTAATCCTTCTATTAGCCATTCCTCTGGACTTGATAGAATGCAGGCCACAATGACCGCAGTGAATTCAATGATGCTTGATTATGTGCACATTCCTAAAACTATCTTCAAGTAATGTTGTAATCTAACAGCAAAGATCGCAAATGTGGTTCTTGTGATCGCTGCATACTTATCACACAAATTTATATCCAAAATTTACATAACATTAAGAAGAAACAAGTTTAAGTTAAAATAGTTATATTCACACATACTGTGATCTCATATTGTGTTATTCTACTTTCTTGTGTTTACATTGTGATCGAAGGATCAGAGGTGGGGAGGGACAGTAACTTTAAATTCCTGGGTGTCAATATCTCAGAGAAACTGTCTGGGACCCATCATTTAAATATTATTGCAAAGAAAGCACAACAGTGTCTCTACTTCCTCAGGAGTCTGCAGAGGTTTGGCATGTCATTGAAAACCTTGGCAAACTTCTATAGATGTGTGGTGGAAAGTGTGCTGACTGGCTGCATTACAGCCTGGTATGGGAACACCCATACCTTGAGCAGAAAATCCTACAAAAGGTAGTGGCTTTGGCCCGGTACATTATGGGTAAAACCCTCGCAACCTTTGAGCACATCTACATGAAAAGTTGCTGTAGAAAAGCAGCATCCATCATCAAAAATCCTTAGCCTCCTCCACCCCAGCCCCAGGCCATGCTGTTTTCTCGCTGCTGCCATCAGATAGAAGGTACAAGTGCCTCAGGACTTGCACCACCAGGTTCAAGAAGAATTACTACCCCTCAACCATCAGTCTTTTGAACAAATGGGGATAGCTACACTAATTTAAGGTCTCTGTTATATTTTTATTTCATGCTCCTTATTTATTGCTATTTACTTACATCTGCATTTGCACAATTCTTTTTCAAGTTTACAGTTCCTGAGATTAACAGTTACTGTTCCATAGATTTGCTAAGTATACCTGCACAAAAGGAAAGAATCTCAGGGTTGTACGTGGTGACATTTATGTACTCTGATAATAAATTTTATTTTGAACTTTGAACTTTGATGTCCGTGTTATGACCATGGTAAGTTTTATTCTTTTCCTTTTCTTTTAAGGATGAAGTTGAACTTATTAACACAGAACAATCTACCACAGTACAGGTCCTACAGCCCACAATGTTGTGCTGACCTTTTAACCAACTTGAAAATCAATCTAACTTTACCATCCCACCTCTAATGGATTTTTGGAACTGAAGTTATTAATTTGAGCCCAAGTTCTAAAGTGCAGTATAAATTGGCAAGAGAAGATCTGAACAAAATTTCTTCTTTTCTCAGTCTTCATTTGTTTGTTATGTGCCATGTCAGGTGACATAAGTGATCATGGCCTCTCCTGACCATGACTGCTCTTGGCAATTTTTCTGCAGAAGTGGTTTGCCATTCATTGCCTTTTTCCGGGCAGTGTCCTTACAGGATGGGTGACCCCAGCCATTATCAATACTCTTCAGAGATTGTCTGCCTGGCATCAGTGGTCAAATAATCAGGACTTGTGACATGCATCAGCTGCTCATATGACCATCCACCACCTGCTCCCATGGCTTCACATGACTGTAATTGAGGGGGGGGGGGCTAAGCAGGTGCTATATGTTGCCCAAGGGCAACATGCAAGCTAGCAGATGGAAAGGGTGCCTTACACATCCACCCTGCCACCCATTCTCGTCTTACATAACTTTTTAATTTAGATGCTGTTAGATCTGTCTTGTCAGTCAACAGATTGTTTATTTGTTTCCTGATGCCATTATCAGGTTCAAATTGCATTCATTCAGCGTTCCTAATTCAGGCATTGGCTGGCTGCAGGAGTTGGTGTATTCCTTCCTCTGGATGTTCGGTGTTGTTTTAAAGGTTCAAAGGTTCATTTATTATTCAGTATACAACTCTGTGATTCGTCTTCTCCAGATAGTCACGAATCAAAGAAAACCATGGAAGTCATTCAAGGAAAAACATCAACCACCTCCCCCGCACAAAAAAAACCCAAATCTCACAAACGCCAAACCTCTAACCCCTCCCTCACAGAAAAAACTAACAGATTTCTCCACATGGAAAATGGCAACACGAACATCAAACTTTGAACTAAAGGGGATTAGATATATGAAATTAAGTAAAAGCCTGATGCCCATGGTTCTGACACTAGTTAAAGTTGCATAAAATACAAATATCAGTTTACATTTCAATCGGGGAACAGGAATCGAAAGATTGATACCAAATTCAAAGTAAATTTATTATCAAGGTACATATATGTCACCACATACAACCCTAAGATTAATTTTCTTGTGGGCATACTCAATAAATCTATAGAATAATAACCTTAACAGAATCAATGAAAGACCGTCCGACTTGGGAGCTCAGTTACAGTGCATTAACATGTGTGGGTGCTGAGCATCTTTGATGATCACACTTAGAGCATATGTCCAGGACTTCCATGCCTTCGAGATGTGAATACACAGAGGCGTTCAGGCATAAACAGGGGCACTGATCGACATGCAACACACACTTTTGTACACTACATCAACAAATTCACTTGCACATGTGTGACTTACGGACAATACGTCTCACTTGTATAGAAACTGGCCTTCATTATGAATGTAGTTCTTGCTTTAGTGACGTTTAAGGAGTCCTCCCTAAGAATGTCCAAATCCATGGTGTCTGAAACTGGAAATGGTCTGCAGGTAGTTGTCTTTTAAGTTAAAAACCTTCCTTTAATTATTCCTGGCTGCCAAGTTTCTCTAGTAGCTGATCATGAACAATCTCCCACTGAATTAACTGACTACTTTTACAGGTGCATCTATATCTACCTTGGGGAAGTTCTCACTGAGGGGATTTCTATCAGTCTCCTTCAACTGCTCACCCTCACTGTTTCTGCTTCCTTCTTACTCCTTGATAGTCTGACCAAACTTCGCTTCCTCAGGGACATTACTTCCCTTGATGAATATTTCCAGCTTAAGCCCATCCCATGCGGATTTCAATTCCAAATTCAACCCGTCACAATTTGACCCCAACCAGGATCTGAGATATGTTCAAACTATCCATCATTCCTTAAAGCCTATCCTGAGCTCTACCCTCAGTGTCATGCAATGACACATTACTCTTAGCCGCATCACTTGCTGTAACAAAGAGCATTTCTTTCTTATGTAAAAGACTGCAAACTCACCGTACTCTTGACTTCCAAAACCCCTCCTGAGCTGTGTGTCCCCCCCATTTTCATTTGATTTCATATCCTCCCCCAAATCCAACCCTCACACCATCTTCACCAACCCCCCAATCTCCTGTCAATCAGTCCTCAATAGATTCCTCAGCTTTCCATTCCTGCTCTTGCCCCTTAATGGATTCTTGGCCCAAAATGATACTGATTCTTTCTTTCACTGCCTTTACCACTGTGCTTATTTTGTCGGCCAGGAATCCTCACTTCAGACTGATAGCCCTTTCTTTTATCTTCAGTATTACTGATCCACCAAGCTCCTGCACAGCCTCTTACCCTCATTTCAACTATTCATTGCAAACTGCCAATGAAAATTTTACCACCTTGATTTCTGAATTCCCTTGTACACTCCACAACTCACTCCTTCCCCCAGCTCTGCCTTGAAAACAGTAAGCGTTGCACAACTTCCTAGTTCTGAGGATAGGTTTTTAGCCTGAAACGTTGCAGGGACATTGCTTGACTGCCAACTTTTGCAAAGTTCCTGTTCTGTTTCAGATTCCAGCATTTACAGTTTTAGTTTATTACCACTCTTCCCACTAACTCCACTCATCCCTCCAAGTCCTGATCGTGCAACCCTTCCCCCACTTGCTCTCAATCATCTGACTGATGCCCTGACAATTCTCTCTGCTGCCCCCAACTCACATCCTCCTCAACTTGTTTCTTCTCTTCTCTGTGTGATGGACAACACACACCAAATGCTGGAGCACTCAGCAGACCAGGCAGCAAGAGTGGAATGAATGAACAGTTGGTGTTTCGGGTTGAGTCCCTTCATCAGGGCTGGAAAGAAAGAAGGAAGAAGACAGAATAAAATGGTATGGTGAGGGCCATGAGCTGGTGGATGATAGGTGAATCCAGGTGAGAGGGGGAAAGCAGGTAGGTAGGGCAGGGGGTAAAGTGGGAATGATGTGGGAAGTTGGGTGTTGATAGCTGAAAGAATCAGAGGATTGAACAAAAAGGAATATAATAGGTGAGGGCAGTGAAGGGAAGGAGGTGGGGAACAAGACTGAGGAAGGTGTGGGTGATGGGAAGGGAATGAAGGTGGGTGAGGGGAAATAGAGAGATAGATAGATACTTTATTGAACCCAAAGAAAATTACAGCGTCATAGTAACATTACAAGTGCACAGATATAGATATTAGAGAGAAGTACAAAGATAAGTTACCACAAACAGCCTCACAGGAGGGGGTCATCACTTCCCCGGCTATCGTTGACTCATTGTAGAGCCTAATGTCCGAGGGCAAGAATGACCTCATATAGCACTCTTTGAAGCAGCGCAGTTGTCAGTCCATTACTAAATGTGCTCCTCCTTTCAGCCAAGGTGGCATGCAGAGGGTGAGAAACATTGTCCAGAATTGACAGGATTTTCCGAAGGTTCCTTTGTTCTACCAAAGCCTCCAGTGTGTCCAGTTTGACTCCTATAACAGAGCCAGCCTTTTTAATTGGTTTATTAAGCCTGTTGGCATCAGCCATGTTGATGCCATTGCCCCAGCACACAACTGCATGGAAGATTGTACTGGTGACAACAGACTGGTAGAACATGTGAAGGAGAGGCCTGCATACTCCAAAGGACCCCTGTCTCCTCAGGAAGCAGAGGCCTTTCTTGTACTCAGCCTCTATGTTGGTACTCCACTCAAGGCTGTCATCTAGTTGCACTCCCATGTACTTGTAGGTCCTCCCCACAAATAGTAACAAGGAGCAATGCAAGCTTAGTCTTCCTAAAGTCCATCACTATCTTCTTTGTCTTATTAATATTGAGCTGTAGATGATTCAGCTTGCACCATCTGACAAAGTCCTCCACCATACTCCCCTCCTCCCTTTATACACCCAACATCAGAGTCATCGGAGAATTTTTGCAGATGACATGACTCAGTGTTGTAGCTAAAGTCTGAGGAATACAGGGTAAACAGGAAGGGAGCCAATACAGCCCCCTCCCTGGGTGAAGAGACCAGAGGAATGAGGGAAAACAAAATGGAGAGAAGTGATTACCAGAAGTTACAGAAGTCCACGTTGATGCCGTTCTGTTGGAGACTATGAGATGGAATATGAGGAGCAGCTCCTCTCATCTGTGTCCAGACTCAATTTGACAGTAGAGGAGGAGGCTGCAGACAGACATGCTGGTGTGAGAATGGGATGTGGACAGACATGCTGTTGTGGGAATGGGATGTGGACAGACATGCTGTTGTGGGAATGGGATGTGGACAGATACGCCAACATGGGAATGGGATGTGGACAGACATGCTGGTGTGGGAATGGGATGTGGACAGACATGCTGTTGTGGGAATGGGATGTGGACAGACACGCCAACATGGGAATGAGATGCAGACAGACATGCTGGTGTGGGAATGGGATGTGGACAGACATGCTGATGTGGGAATGGGATGTGGGCAGACATGCCAGTGGGGGAATGGGATATGGACAGACATGCTGGTATGGGAATGGGATGTGGACAGACATGCCAGTGTAAAATGGCTGGCCACCAGAAGATCCTGGCTGTTAATGGTAGCTGGAGTGAGGTGTTTGAGCTAATTAGGTGAATCAATTAAGTGAACATGCTTTCTGGCAGACAAGGCCAATTTGCATGATCGTATTTAATTTGCAAATTACTTCCCTCACCGCAAAGATATACTGGCTGATAATTGTGTCAAGGACACATGTTTGAAATGGAGTAATTTGATTATTATGTAAATAGAACAAACAATCAGAAGTTTATGATTTTGATTGCCCAAATCTATACAGGGGTGGCGGGTTTGAGATACATCTCTACAAAAGGATATGTAAGGCACTCCTTCTCTCCACTATCCGGCAGGTCACCCTTGGGCAAGGTGTAGAAACATAGAAACATAGAAAATAGGTGCAGGAGTAGGCCATTCGGCCCTTCGAGCCTGCACTGCCATTCATTATGATCATAGCTGATCATCCAATTCAGAACCCCGCCCCAGCCTTCCATTCATACCCCCTGATCCCCGTAGCCACAAGGGCCATATCTAACTCGCTCTTAAATATAGCCAATGAACTGGCCTCAACTGTTTCCTGTGGCAGAGAATTCCACAGTTTCACCACTCTCTGTGTGAAGAAGTTTTTCCTAATCTCGGTCCTAAAAGGCTTCCCCTCTATCCTCAAACTGTGGCACCTCATTCTGGACTTCCCCAACATCGGGAATAATCTTCCTGCATCTAGCCTGTCCAATCCCTTTAGGATCTTATACGTTTCAATCAGATCCCCCCTCAATCTTCTAAATTCCAACGAGTACAAGCCCAGTTCATCCAGTCTTTCTTCATATGAAAGTCCTGTCATCCCAGGAATCAATCTGGTGAACCTTCTTTGTACTCCCTCTATGGCAAGGATGTCTTTCCTCAGATTAGGGGACCAAAACTGCACACAATACTCCAGGTGTGGTCTCACCAAGGCCTTGTACAACTGCACCTGCTTAGCCACCTGATCAGGATCACGTGAAACCATGGGAGCAGCTGGTGCATATCCCAAATGCTGGGTATGTGACCACTCATGCCAAGCAGACAATTTCTAAATAGTATTGATAACTGCTGGGATCACCTGTCTTATAAAGACATTGCCCAGAAGAAGGCAATGGCAAACCACATCTGTAGAAAATTTTGCCAAGAACAATCATGATCATAGACCATGAATGCCAATATCATATGACATGGCTCATAAAGATGATGATGAAATCAATACAGCTCATATTTTTCATCAATGACAGCTTACAGCTCCATCACGGGCACTAGCTTTCATAGTTTTTCAGGACGTCTTCAAGGAATGATGCCTCAAAAAGTCCGATCCATCACTAAGGACCTCCATCACCCAGGTCATGCCTTGTTCACATTGCTACCATCAAGAGAGAGGTACAGAAGCCTGAAGGCACACACTCACTGATTCAGGAACAGCTTCTTCTCCTCTGCTATCCAATTTCTGAATGGACATTGAATCCATGAACACCATTTCACTACTTTTATCATTTCTTTTTTAGAACTGCTTATTTAATTTAACTAATAGGGTAGTTAAGAATGCTTATGGGGTGTTAGCTTTTATAAGTCGAGGGATAGAATTTAAGAGTCGCGATGTAATGATGCAGCTCTATAAAATTCTGGTTAGGCCACACTTGGAGTACTGCGTCCAGTTCTGGTCGCCTCACTATAGGAAGGATGTGGAAGCATTGGAAAAGGAACAGAGGAGATTTACCAGAATGCTGCCTGGTTTAGAAAGTATGCTTTATGATCAGAGATTAAGGGAGCTAGGGCTTTACTCTTTGGAGAGAAGGAGGATGAGAGGAGACATGATAGAGGTGTACAAGATAATAAGAGGAATAGATAGAGTGGATAGCCAGTGCCTCTTCCCCAGGGCACCACTGCTCAATACAAGAAGACATGGCTTTAAGGTAAGGGGTGGGAAGTTCAAGGGGGATATTAGAGGAAGGTTTTTTACTCAGAGAGTGATTGGTGCGTGGAATGCACTGCCTGAGTCAGTGGTGGAGGCAGATACACTAGTGAAGTTTAAGAGACTACTAGACAGGTATATGGAGGAACTTAAGGTGGGGGCTTATATGGGAGGCAGGGTTTGAGGGTCGGTACAACATTGTGGGCTGAAGGGCCTGTACTGTGCTGTACTATTCTATGTTCTATGTTTTATTAAACATATACACACTTACTGTAATTCATGTTTTTTTCCTCTATTATCATGTATTGCATTGTACAGCTGCTAATAAGTCAACAAATATCACAACATATGCCGGTGATATTAAACCTGATTCTAGTTCTGAAATAATTTAAAACATTAAAACACTATACTTAAACATAACATAAATTATCATGACTGAACAGCATTTGATTAGAGCAATATTGCTGGATTAATATTACTATGTAGAATTCACTATTATATTATTATATAACAATAATATATAATACAACAGTAGTTAAAGAATCTTGAATTACACTTTACGCTGTTAATGTCAGATGAGTTTTCACGTGTTGCATTTCCTAATCCCTAATCATAAAAGACATCCCTTGTAACCATTAAAATTTATATCAGTTGGAGGATTGGTTTAACAGTTCTATCACCAAGTTCCAGAGCCTATGTCTGTAACAACCCAAGCTTGTGTTTCCTTTGACAGCACCTACTGTAATTAATAATTAACGATGGCTTCTCAAATTTATTTACAAAGTGACCATTAGATGACACAGGACTTACAGATGCTGATGCAATATCTATGACTGTAAGGGAGGTCTGGAGGATTTAATGCACGTTTTTCACTTGGGGGTTTTCTCACAATTAGCTAACTATCCTTTTGTGCCAGGTCATTGGAAAACATTTGAATGCAAAGGAGACCGCACCACTCAACACAATCATAGTGGATCTGGAACCTCACTGTCACTTTCCCCTCACTAATCACATACGCCCTGATCTCCTTAACATTCAAAAATCTGTCCATTTCCGCCTTGACTATACAGCACTTTACTATTAATCCTCCAGACTTCTCCTGGGCAGCGAGTTAATAGATTACGTTTTGGGTGAAGAAATTTTTTCCCCCAACTCTATCATGATTTGCTGATCCTTTATTTTGAGTCTGATCTCTTCTGCCGGACACTACAGGCCACGGGAAATATCAATTGTGCTTCTACCCTGCCTAGTTTCAATAAAATCACCTTTCATCCTTGCAAACTATAGAATTGTAGGCCCTTTCCCTTCACACAACAAATATAATGAGAGTGGTATGGTAGCATGGTGGTGAGCACAGTGCTTTACGGGACCCGTGACCCAGGTTCAATTCCCACTGCTGCCTATAAAGAGATTATACGTTCTCCCTGTGGCCCTGTGGGTTTCCTCTGGGTGCTCTGGTTTCCTCCCACAATCCAAAGTCGTGCCATTTGGTGGGTTAATTGGTCATTGCAAATTTCCCGTGATTAGGCTAGGGTTAAATCAAGGGTTTCTGGAAGGTGCGGCTCGAAGGGCCGGAAGGTTCCATTCCGTGCTCTATCCCAATAAATAAATTTATAACTAAATCTCCCACAAACCAATCTGGTAAATCCAATTCACTCCACTTCCCTTATTGCAAGCGTAACTTTCCTTAGGCAGAGAGGACAGAGCTAATATTCCAGATGAGGTGCCAACTGCAGTAATGTATTGCCTCTTGTCTATTTATAACAGCAATACATCTAAACATTTCTGAAATCCTGTAACTAACAATTACTTTAGGATTATTTGTGAAAGTACAAATTTTAAAATATCAGACAAAATTAACTGGTTAAGAGGGCGTCGTCCCATTTTTTTTAACCACCACCTCAGCATCTGGCTCAAGGCCTTTGGGTCGTTAAACTTATCTCCTTACCATTAATATTTAAGTCATGTCATTTCAGAGGGTCAGATAAGAGCTTTGGAATCTTTCAATGGCACTTGATCCTGTTCCCTCTTTATGAGCAAAGCATTTCAAGTACATTCCATGCTATACAATCTGAGTCTTCTCTGTGTTGAGTGATTCACACAAGATTAAGTTTTACTGCAGTCCAAATATACTTTTCCCGTTTCATTAACTTTCCATTCTTTGCCCTTTCCTGTGTCATCTCACTCTGATTTTTCCACCTCGCCACACCACCTTTCATTTTCCCCACTGAAAGTATTCATCCAAAAATTTCTACTCAACAAAATTCCAGTCCTCTGCCTATATTTTTCAAACTTGAAACTGCCTTAAATGACAGATTCTCCCTACATTTTGCCATTCTGCTTTTCCTAGCATTCTCAAAAGAGCCTCCTGAGACATGCACAACATACTTACAGCAACACCAGCAGCCCTGCCTCCTATCTACCCAGCCTTTCAGCCAGCATTCTATCGAAGCAACCCTCTTCTATCCTGCAAAAACCACTATCTGCGCTTACTTTTCCCATCAAAATATTTAACTTGCAAATAAATTAATAATCATCCATTATCTATATAAAGCAGTGCAATGTGGCCGTGAAAGAGTTAAAAAAATCCACGAGCAGTGCCACGAACAGAACCACATATAGTTAGTGCTGCTTCCTCCTTGTTTTGTTTTTTTACTATATCTAAAGTGCTCTTTTCAGAGTAAAAACTTATTAATATTATATGAATGTTGCTGAAATCCAGTGCTGGTATCAGCTGGTAATGGCATTTTGACCAGTCTCTCTGGTACCTTCGCCACTATTGAGCATAGTTCGCAACAAGCATAAGAGGAATTATTTTAAAAACAAAATTATAACTGTAAATAATTTCTGTAAACAGAAATGTAAACAACTGCAAAACGAGTCTGTGGTGGCCAGTGCTATCACGTTTGCTGTTGTGTGCTGGGGCAGCAGGCCGAGGGTAGCAGACACCAACAGAAACAGCAAACTCATTCGGAAGGCCAGTGATGTTGTGGGGATGGAACTGGACTCTCTCACGGTGGTGTCTGAAAAGAGGATGCTGTCTAAGTTGCATGCCATCTTGGTCAATGTCTCCCATCCACTACATAATGTACTGGGTGGGCACAGGAATACATCCAGCCAGAGACTCATTCCACCGAGATGCAACACAGAGCGTCATAGGAAGTCATTCCTGCCTGTGGCCATCAAACTTTACAACTCCTCCCTTGGAGGGTCAGACACCCTGAGCCAATAGGCTGGTCCTGGACTTATTTCATAATTTACTGGTATAATTTACATATTACTATTTAACTATTTATGGTTCTATTACTATTTATTATTTATGGTGCAACTGTAACGAAAACCAGTTTCCCCCGGGATCAATAAAATATGACGATAACTATGACTAATTTCAAAACTAAATATAACATTCAGTATAGTGCTCAACTTCATTTATATATCACTGAGTTTAAATAAGACCATAAGTCCATAAGATATAGGAGCAGAATTAGGCCATTTGGCCCATTGAGTCTGCTCCACCATTGCTGATTCATTTCCCTCTTAGCCACAATAACCCGCCTTCTCCTCCATCCCTTCATACCCTGACTAATCAAGAATCGATCAGCCTAATGACTTGCCCTCTACAATGCCTTGATCATAGAAGAAATATTAAAAGTTTTTTCATGCTTTGTGTAACTGAAACCAGATCTGTTTCAGTCAAACACAGTGCAAAGGTCTTCAGCACATATATATATATGTGTGCACCTAAGAGTTTTGCACAGTATTGTATATTATTCCATAAATGAACACAGGGGCAACTGTAACATGTGAGGAACTTCTGCAGAAATATGCACTGCTATACTGTTATGATGAGAACCAAGGGGATCCTTGCAGATACATAGTATTAAAAATTGCAAGTTTAAAAAAAATGAAATTGAATATATTAAAGAAATTACATAGTGAAAAATTTAATTGCATGTGCATTTTTAACTAATTCTTAAACCTTAGCTTTGAAGCATAAAGGAACTGTCAAGATCTTGATCCATAAAATACACTGATTTTAGGAAAGAGAATTAAATGTAGGAAGTAGAAGTGAAAATCTACTAATTAAATTACTGATTATATGGGAAAGATGGAGGTAGTCTTTCTCCCTCATGCCTTCTTTGGCTTTTTCCTTTCATTTTCTGGGGGAGAATTGAGTTACCATATTGCAGCATAGAAAAATTAAATGGCATTGTTCCAGCCACCAGAGGGTGCTCTGAACTGCTCTGGGAAATTACCTACAATCCATCCATTTGCAAGAGAATTGATTGCCCTGCAGAACAATGGTAAAGGATTGATAAATCAGTATATTAAATATTGTTCTTCCTCACAGGAAAATGACAGACTATATGACACTATACTGGCCACAATATATATTCAAATGGTCAGGCCTTGTGATAAAGACCAGAGAGCTGAATAGATTAACCAGGAATGCTTTTGAAAGGCTCAGTAACACCTTATCATTTGACACAGTAGAACTGTTTTTTTTTGCAATACGACTGCATGGAACAGTTTTGGCAACATTGTTAAGATGTAAGCTAATTTCAATCAATCAGGAGAAAATATAGTTAACACATAACATTTATCAAATCTTACACTACTTTGAAAAACTCACTGGTTTCTTCATTTGAGTAGCATTTACAACATGTAAATTACACCATCATCGTCATCATTATGTGCAGTATTGCATGAATGTAGGTGACCATGGTCTCATCACCATGATTGTTCTTGGGCAGATTTTTCTGCAGAAGTGGTTTGCCATTGTTATCTTTTGGGCAGTGTATTTACAAGATGGGTGACCCCAGCCATCATTAATGCTTTTCAGAGATTGTCTGTCTGGCATCAGTAGTCACATAACCAGAACTTGTGATATGCACCAGCTGCTCTCTTGGCTTCACATGACCCTAACTGGGGTGGGGGGGGGGGGTTAATAAGAGGAGATCTTATTGAAACCCATCGAATGTTGAACAGGCAAACAACAAGAATTCTGCAGATGCTGGAAATTCAAGCAACACACATCAAAGTTGCTGGTGAACGCAGCAGGCAAGGCAGCATCTCTAGGAAGAGGTACAGTCGACGGTTCAGGCCAAGACCTGAAAAGAAGGGTCTCCACCTGAAACGTCGACTGTACCTCTTCCTAGAGATGCTGCCTGGCCTGCTGCGTTCACCAGCAACTTTGATGTGTGCTGAATGCTGAACAGCCTTGATAGAGTAAATGTGGAGAGGATGTTTCCTATGATGGGGGAGTCCAAACCAGAGGACAGAGCCTCACAATAGAGGGATGACCATTTAGAATGGAGATGAAGAGGAACTCCTTTAGACAGTGACTGGTGAATCTGTGGAATTTATTGCCACAGGTGGCAGTTGAGGCAAATATACTTAAGGCAGAGGTTGCTAGTTTCTTGATCAGTCAGTGCATGAAGGGCCACAGGGAGAAGGCAGGAGTTTGGGCCTGAGAGGGACATAGATAAGCCATGATGAAATGGCGGAGGAGATTTACAAGGATGTTTTAGAAATGGAAAATTGCAGCAATGAGGTAAGTTTGTACAACTTAAAAAATGTTTTCTTTTGAGCAGAGCAGAGTGATTGAGGTACTTAAAACAATGGAGGGCCTTTATAAAGTAAATAGTGTTTCCCTAAGACAGGGGTTTCCAGTCTGGAATCCACGGACCCTTTGCTTAAAGGTGTTGGTCAATGGCATAAGAAAGGTTGGGAACACCTGTCCTAAAAGGAGGACAAAATACAGGGAATTATAGATTCAAAGTACAATAAAATTTCATTAATCCTGCATAAACAAGACTCTGGGGTACTGAACCAACAACTTTTCTGGACCACTGGATGCTATTCACTTTTTGACAGTATTACTGAGCAGGATTATACATTTCCCAGTGAAACTGGTAGTTTTACCGGGGGGGAGGGATCGTGAAATGGAATGAGTTAGGTTTCAAGGGAATTCTGGAAACAGAACCAGATGTGTTTCAAAGGAGCACGGAATACAAATCGAGCTGAGTTTTGAGGGAACACAGGGGAACAGAACCAGGTGAGATTCTAAGGAGTGCAGGTTACAAAACAGGGGCAGAAACAGGGGCCCCTAGGTGCGTAAGGGAGGACAGGAATCGGCGCTCCTGAGCTAGATGCCGAACCATCAGAATTTATGAATAGTTGGACAATGGATTCTTGAAGTTTTACTTGGAGTGCAAAGATTAGATGACCCTTTTTTCCTCATGAGGTGATAGCAGACTGAAACATTCTGTCTGAAATACTGTCAGAGGTCAAAATTCCCGTCACTTTTTAAAAGTTACTTGGATGTGTATTTGAAGATCAGTGACCTGCAGGGCTGCAGAGCTAGGACCGGGAGCTGACACCATGTGAAGAAGCCCAGCTTCAAATGACACAACAGGCCAAAATTATTCATGCGACATAAATTTACGACGGCTCTAAAATTCCTGCTGTCCTTCTTTTGAAATACCCCATAAAACCTATCTTCTATCGTCAATTGGTGGACCAGTTTGTCAAGCACCTCTGTACCATCCGCCGCAAGCTTGACTGCTTGGTTGCCAAACATTTTAATTCTGATTCCATTCCTGTTCTGACGTGTCAATCCATGGCCTCCTCTTGTGCCAAGATGAGGCCACCCTCAGGGTGGAGGAGCAACACCTTATATTCCGTCTGGATACTCTCCAACTTGATGGTATAAATATTGATTTCTCCTTCCCACTCCTTCCTTTATTCCCCACTCTGACCTTTTACTTTTTCACACCTGCCTATTACTTCCCCTGGGTCCCTTTCTCCTATGGTCCTCTCTCCTCTCCTATCAGATACTATCTTCTCCAGCCCCTGATCTTTCCCACTCACTTGGCTTCACCTATCACCTTCCAGCTAGCCTCTTATCCCACCCGCCCCCCCCCACATTTTATTCAGGCACCGTCCTCTTTCTTTTCCAGTCCTGAAGAAGGGTCTTGTCCCAAAACGTCGATTATTTACTCTTTTCTAAAGATGCTGCCTGACCTTTTGAATTCCTCCAGCATTTTGTGTGTTGATCTTCTTTCTCACAATCTTGCTGCTCTTTTTTCTCTTTGCTGTCTTGTATAATTTGTGTTTGGTGTGTCGTCTGTAACGATGTGCCCGTGATGCTACTACAAGCAAATGCTGAATTGTAGCTTCACCCCGTTGTGCTGCTGTACGTACCCACAGCGTAACAGGCATGGCCAGCCAGTCAGTACCCCACTGTACTTGTGCATCTGCCGATAAACCTGACTTGATCCCTTTTCCCTCTTCCCTCTTTTTGGACTCCTGTCTTAATATCTTTTCAGTAACTTATTTTTTGGTGCTTTGGGCCAGTTTTGCAATGCCAAAACCTGGAGTCCCCGGACCCCTCCATTAATAGTAGGGTTGCATGGCATAAAGGAGTTTGGGAACTCCAGCTCTAAATGGAAGCTGCTGTTATTACTTGATTTATTTACTTGGTGCACATAATAGGCCTGTAATTTCCTAGCAGGTTTAGCTGAGGATGCAGAACTGCACATGGGAGAGTTTTCACTAATGATGTAATCAGTACCACGGCTACATTTGTTCTTCCAGATGGGAAGCCTACACAGGGCTACCCCTAACAGCTAAACCTTCCCAGTGCTAACTTTATGCTGTGTTCTGCTCTCTCTGGTCCTTAGTTTCCAATATACAATTAATAATGTCACACTCCAATTATAGGCTACCTTGCTTTATTCAAACCTGACCTAGCTGTTAAAGGGTCAATATGAACTCTCTCCTGCCTACAGCAAATGCTGCAAAAGTTAAAATCAGCCCTGTGGTAATTCGATATGATTTTTAAAGGCTTTATATTTGGCAATGTCAAACTTACAATACTTTTCTCTTTGGGCATGAAGTGGGGCCAATGGGTTGATTACAGCTGAAGTGCCTGAAGATGTGGCATTTCAAAATATACAGCACTAATCAGTCGTACAAAACACATTTTTATTTTTTTTAAATACTGCTGTCAAGTATCTCAAAAATGATTTCTGGTTTGGCATACTTCAGGTTCCCATTATTATTCTGAACGGCATTGCATTAAGCAGCTTTCAGACTAGGTTTGCTGGCTGCTGTGATACCGCACTAAAATATTTAATCTTGTCAGCAGCCTGTAATGTCACTAAGTCTAATGTATTATCTGCATTATTGCTGATACGGAAATTAATATAAGTGAGAGCAAAATAGGTTTATGAAAGGAGTGGTTAGTTCTGACTACTACAAGAAGCTCTCAACATGTTCCCTTTTATGCTGAGTTTGTGTATGAAAATTTACCCAGTCTTTTGATTTTAAAAATAATAATCTGGCCTATTCCTTTGAGTTTCTGTCAAGATTCTTCAATGTGTTTTATTGTCACAAAATCTTCAGAAATGCACTGAGGCACAGTGTTTATAAATTGAAAGAGGTGGTAGTTTACTTATGAGGCAGAACACTTGACCTAGCGATGCAGTACTGTACAAACGTCTTAAATATATATATATACATTTGGATGCCGTGGTGGAGATATGCCTCAACCAAAAGAGGTGTGAGGTGCTCCTGCCCTCCGCCAGCCTGCAGCTCACCCTTGGGGAAGGTGTAGCACCTGCTTAGCCGCCCCCCCCCCCCACCCCTTTTAAGGTCACATGAAGCCATGGGAGCAGGTGGTGGATGGTCGTATAAGCAACTGGTGCATATCACAAGGCCTGATTATGTGAGCACTGACACCAGGCAGACAATCTCTGAAGAGTGTTGATAATGGCTGGGGTCTCCCATCTTGTAAAGACCTTGCCCAGAAGAAGGCAATGGCAAACCTCTTCTGTGGAAACATTTGCCAAGAACAGTTATGGTCGTGGGTCCATGATTGCCCATGTCGTACAACATGGCACATGATGATGATGACACATATCTATAACTAGGGTGCCTAAGACTTTTGCGTAGTACTGTAGTAATTTTATGTATTACACTGTACTGCTGCTGCAAAATAAAAACAAATTTCATGACAAGTGTGAGTGATGATAAACCTGATTCTAATTGGGTCTCCATTGTGGACTGAGAGTGGGAAGGGGGCAGGGAGAGGGGAATCATGGTTGGGAAAAGGGGAAGGGAGAGGCGAGGGAGCAGGAAGCACCAGAGAGACATTCTGTAATGATCAATAAACCAATTGTTTGGAATCAAGTGACCTTGGCTGGTGTCTCAGAATTAGGTGTGTCTGCACCCGCGCACCCCCCCCCCCCCACCAGCACTCCTTCTCTGCCACCTGTCCCTCACACCTTCTGCGGCGCGCCATCCTTGCCATTCCCAATATATTTTGCTCCCACCAGATTTAGAAACTCGGTCTCTGCTCCACGTTGACAAATACAGTACTGTGCAAAACTTTAGGTACCCTAGCTTTATACATATACACACACACACGCTTAAGAATTTGCCCAGTACTGTATATTGAATCTTCATGCTTCTGCTACACAGGGAATTTTACAGCCTGTGTTATTATTACAGAGCAGATAAGTTACACAGTTCTGTCCAATAAAACCACCATAAGTACACACAACTGAACAGAGAAGAGAATGCCCAGCATGTAGTTCCACTACAGTGTTATTTTTGCTCTAAGTTCTTTGATTACTAATAATGAGAACTAGTTTCGTTTGATTAAACAGATGATGACAAGCACTTCAGTTTGAGTAAAACATGAGCTATGGAGAAGCTCAGTGGGTCAGGCAGCATCTGTGGAAGGAAACGGGCGGCCGATGACTTGGATCAAAACCTTTCATCTGGACTGAAGAATGCTGGTAAGATAGCTAGAATAAAGAAGTGAGGAGGAGGGCTGTGGCAAGAGCTGATGGGTGTTATATGAGTTGAGGTGAGGGGGGCTGATTGGCAAATGGAGACAGATGAGGCAGGAATGAGTGGAAATTTTGACAGAGACTGGAAAGTGTTAGATAGAGGCAGTAAAGGGCTGAAGATGATGTAATCTGATAAGAATGGAACGCAAAGAGTGGAACTAAATACAGAATGAACATAGAAACATAGAAAACCTACAGCACAATATAGGCCCTTGGGCCCACAAAGCTGTGCCGAACATGTCCTTACCTTAGAAATTACCCAGGGTTACCCATAGCCCTCTATTTTTTTTAAAAGGGGACAGATGGGGAGGGAGTGGTTAGGTGATGGGCAAATGAGGAAGGAGAGAAAAACCTGGGTTGATGGGGAGTAATTTGGAAAGAAGGGTGTATGTGAGAGGACCGGGTAGATCAGAAGAAGAGAAAAATGGACAGAGGGAAAGCAGCGCGTATGACATATGAAGAGCTTTTGATGGCCCTTTGCCTGTACTCACTGGAATTCAGAATAATGAGGGATGACCTCACTGAAACCTACTGAATGTTGAAAGGTCTCAGTAGAGTGGATATGGAGAAGATGCTTCCAATGGTGGGGATGTCTAAGACCAGAGGACCCAGCCTAAGACTAGAGGGGCATCCTTTTAGAATGGAGATGAGGAGCAATTTCTTTAGCCAGAGAGTGATAAATCTGTGGAATCTGTTGCTGCAGGCAGCTGTGGAGGCCAAGTCATTGGGTATATTTAAGGTGGAGGTTGATAGATTCAAGAGGGGGCATAGCTTTAAGGTACTTGGAAATAGGTACAAGGCCAGAGGTAAGCTTTTCACGCAGTCAGTGGTGGGTACATGGAATGCACTGCCAGCGATGGTGGTAGAGGCAGATACAATAGGGACTTTTAAGAGACTCTTAGATAGGTACATGGAGATTAGAAAAATAGAGGACTACGTGGGAGGTAAATTCTAGGCAGTTTCAAGAGTAGGTTACACGGTCGGCACAACATTGTGGGCCGAAGGGCCTGTAATGTGCTGTAGATTTCTATGTTCTATATGCAAATCTATACATTCTCACTTTCAGAGTTTCCCTGTTGCACTCCTAGAATTTCTAGTTCAGGAATACGTGTTTAATTTCTACCACAGCTAGCAAAGAAATCAAGGTTGAAAGGGAATACATCAGGTAATACACAATGCACATCATGTGGCCTCATCTTAAGTGGGTAAATAAATGTGCATTCTGAATTAAGATGGCATTAGATGTTATTTTTGTTGGTGTGTTGTACTTTTAAGTTGCTCGAGCTTCAAAGATTAAATGTCAAGCTTCAGCCTGAATCTACATTGTGATGGAATGTGGGCAAGCTTTGAGGTGATGTGACTGCTTTGCGTGGGCAGCAATAATTGCAAGGAAGCAATGTGACATTCATATTTTTCTCCTCGACTTGGCTTAACATTTGCTGGCAAACTGCTTTCTCAGCACCTGCTCTTGCTTTTTTTTTTACTTTATGCATTTCCAGGGGCCTTTCCAGGGTGTATTGCAGGGTCGAGCAGGCAGCCGCATTCCGCCCGCACCCGCCGGGACCAAGAGCTGAACTGCTGTGCCTACCTTTCAGTTCCCACGCTTTGATTATTGAGAGAATTTGAGAGGTAATCCATCTTTCATGAAGATTTTACTGCCTCTCTGAGTAAAATCCACTGCTGAGCAGATAGAATGTCGGAAGCCAGTATGAAATCCACCTCGAGGTCCAAACAGGAAGCCGGAATGAGAATTCTCTGTGCAGCAATTATGAACACAATATTTCCCACAAACTTTCACTGAGGTGATGTAACAAGAGGCAGTGCTTATCTGTTTGGATGCCATCAAAATCACCATTTTGGGTGGCAAATATATAATATTCTACTCCTAGACAAGGCTTGTCTCACCAATGACTACAGTTCGTAAAATAAGATGCATTTAAGGTGCTGTCAACATTTTGGGTGGTGGGCTGGATATGTGGAGGTGTAAGGCACTCCTTCCCTCTGCTAACCTGCAGGTCACCCTTGGGCAAGGTGTAACACCTGCTTTGGCCCTGGATCAGGGTCACAAGAGGCCAAGGGAGCAGGTGGTGGATGGTCGTATGAGCGGCTGGTGCATATCACAAGTTCTGGTTCTACGATTACTGACACCAGGCAGACAAATCTCTGAAGGGTATTGATAATGACTTGGGTCACCCATCTTGAAAAGGTACTGCACAAAAAAAGGCAATGACAAACCACTTTTGTAGAAACATTTGCCAAGAGCAATCATAGTCATTGAAAGGACACAATCATACAATATGGCACATAATGAACAAATATTTACATATTGTAGAACCGTCTTAGTTTCAAGCAGTTATTTTTTATTAGTCAGTAAATCTGATCATGAAAAAGGGCACTAGATCACCAAGTATCAGTTTATAAATGAAACAAACTTTAGTGTTGACTACTATTATAGATTGTCTTCCTAAATCAAGTTGCTGTTCACTGGCACTGGGGCATCATCCCATAATGTAAGACTATAAAATATAGGAGCAGAATTAGGCCATTTGGCCCATCAGGTCTTCTCTGCCATTTCATCATGGCTGATCCATTCTCCTCTCAGCCCCAATTTCCTCTCTTCTCCCCGTAACCTTTCATGCCCCGACTAATCAAGAATCTATCAACCTGGCAATCTCTGCCTTAAATGTATCCAATGACTTACCTCTGTTCCTATGGTTTCACATCGAACTAAAACTAATGATCAGGCATAAACAATAGCACCATTAATAAAACGATTTAAAATGTTAAGTGACTTTTTTCTCTTGCTATTTAGATAACACTGACAGCATTAAATCTTCAAGAAAATACCAAGATGTTCATTTCCTTTCAAGCCAAAGGACATTATGTTTACGATTGATATTAGAATTAAGCCATTTGAACCATTCCTCATAGCTTCCAGCTCTTGCTGATATGTACATTTATGTAGAGGCTTTTGTATAATCATACAGCTTCATAAAAAGAAGTTGTCATTGTAGTGATGTCAGATGCCATCCCAGAGGAATCTTTGTTGCCAAGTGACTGTGAAGGCTGATGGGTTACAGATTCCAAAGGGACAACTTATAGTCGTTTGGTTACTTGACCGATGTTCAGAGATTGTTTACTCTGTAATTTGGCTGTAAATATTAAACCCACACCAGATTCACTCAGAGATAAAGCCCTGAGATATTGGTGTGTGCTATAAAATGTTAGTTCACAACATCAGCGAGGATACTGAAATAATTACCATTTGAAATAATCTTTATGTAAACCCTATAAAATGATACTCTATAACCTTGACAAAAGAAACAATATTATTTTGCTAAATAGGTTCACTGTTCAATTATTGCCATGATGAGATAAAAGACAAAGGTTTGTGGAAAATGGTATAAGTGAAAATATTTTGCTATATCCCTGAGGCACTCTAGTAAGCAAAAAATTGGAGTCTTGCCAGAAGCTGAAATTATTGAAGAATATAGGGCAGTCGGGGTTAGCACAATGCTTTACAGTACCAGTGACCGAGGTTCAATTCCCGTCACTGTCTGTAAGGAGATTGTACCTTCTCCTCGTGACTGTGTGGGCTTCCTCTGGGTGTTCTGGTTTCCTCCCACAGTCTAAAGATGTACTGATTGGTAGGTTAATCGGTCAACACACACAAAATGCTGGAGGAACTTAGCAGGCCAGGCAGCATCTATGGAGAAGTATATAGTTGACACTTCAGGCTGAGACCCTTCACCAGGACTGGAGAAAAAATAAACGAGAGGTCAGAGTTAGAAGGTGAGACATCCTGTGATTAGGCCAGGGTTAAATCGGGGAAAGCTGGTCGGTGCGGCTCGAAGGGCCAAAAGGGCCTACTCCGCATTGTATCTCAAACAACAAGTAATATATAGACTTTGATAGTCACTCAGCATAGGAATCCCCTCAGTTTAGGTGATCAAATTAACCCCAGTCCTTTCCTCTCTCTCACAGCTCTGCAATGTGTTCCTTTCAAGTATATAATCAGTTCCTCCTTGAAAGTTGTTGCTGAATCTGATTAACACAGTGAAGATTATAGCTGACATGGGAATGTTCTCAAAGGCCAAGCGGGAACTCATTGCTTGGAGAGAAAAGTACCACACCCTCCCTTCACCACAATCTCCAAACCATTGCCTCTCCTCTACCTTAGCACAATCTCCACCGCCCCCATCAATGAAACTTCCTTCTGTTTTCCAGAATCAAGTTTAGTATCACTGGCATCTTGGCATCTGTTGTGAGATTTGTTGTTCTGTGGCAGCAGTACATTGCAATACATAGTAATAAAAAACTACAAGTTACAATAAGATATATATATACACACACACAATTAAATTGAATAGGTCGTGCAAAAAGGGAACAATAAAAAAGAAAAAGATAGTCAGGTAGTGTGCATGAATTCATTGTTCATTCGGAAATCTGATGGTGCAGGGAAACAAGCAGAGAGATTTGAGGAGAGTCATGACAGAAGATTTGATAGCTAAATTATGAGGGGTATAGATCGGGTAAGTGCAAGTAGGCTTTCTCTGTTGAGGTTGGGTGACACTACAACTAGAGGTTATGGGCTAATAATGAAATGTTTAAGGGGAACATGAGGGGAACTTCTTCACTCAGAGGGTGGTGAGAGTGTGGAATGAGCTGCCAGTGCCAGTGGTGGCTATGAGGTCGATTTCAAGACTTAAGAGAAATTTGAATAGGTACATGGATGGGAGGGCTATGGTCTGGGGGGCGGTCAATGGGACTAGGCTGATTAATGGTTCAGCGTGGACCAGATGGGCCGAAGCTGCTGCTTCTGTGTTGTAGTGGTCTATAATTCTATGACTCTATGACTCTAAGCTGTTCCTAAAATATTGAGTGTGTGTCTTCAGGCTCCTGTACCTCCCTCTTCATGGTAGGAATGGGAAGAAGGTCTGTTCTGGATGGTCCTTATGATGGATGTCACGTTTTTGATGCATCGCTGTTTGAAGATGTCCTCGATGCTGGGGAGCCTAGTGCCCATGATGGGGCTGGCGAAGCTTACAATTTTCTGCAGCTCTTTCCAGTCCTCTATCATGGCCCCATCATACCAGACGGTGAAGCTACCAATTAGAATGCTCTCCATTGTACATCTATAGAAATTTGCAAGAGCCTTTGGTGACATACTAATTCTCCTCAAACTCCTAATGAAATATAGCTGCTGTCTTGCCTTCTTTGTAACGGCAGCCGTGTGTTGGGCTCAGGACAGACCTTCAAAGATGTTGACACCCAGCATCTTGAAACTGCTCACCCTTTCCGCTTCTGATCCCGCAGTGAGAACTGGTGAGTGCTCCTTCGACTTCCCCTTCATGAAGCTCACAATCAATTCCTCGGTCTCACTGATGTTGACACCTATCAACCAGCTGATCTATTTCACTCCTGTGGCCTCCTCGTTCCTGTCTGAAATTCTGCCAACAATGTAACAATGGCAGATTTATAGGTGGATTCTGAGCTGTGCGTGGTTCAGCAAGGACGTAGTGCTAAGGCTGTATTAGGCCTCGCTCGGAGTATTGTGAGTAGTTTTGGGCCCCTTATTTCAGAAAGGATGTGCTGACATTGGAGAGGGTTCAGAAAAGAATCACAAAAATGACTCCGGGAATGAAAGTATCCTATAAGCAGACATTGAAGGCTCTGGGCCTGTACCCACTGGAATTTAGAAACATAGAAACATAGAAAACCTTCTCAGCTTCCTTCCTAACTCCCTGTAGTCTGTTTTCAGGACCTCCTCGCTTTTCCTACCTGTGTCGTTGGTACCAATATGTACCACAACATCTGGCTGCTCACTTTCCCACTTCAGAATATCGTGGACGTGATCAGAAACATCCTGGACCCTGGCACCTGGGAGGCAAACTACCCTCCGTGTTTCTTTCCTGCATCCACAGAATCACCTGTCTGACCCCTGAACTATAGAGTCCCCTATCACTGCTTCCATCTTCTTCCTTTCCCTACCTTTCTGAGCCACAGGGCCAGGCTCTGTGCCAGAGGCGCGGCCACTGTTGCTTCCCCCAGGTCGGCCATCCCCCACCCCCCACCCCCCAACAGTACTAAAGCAGGAGTACTTATTGTTAAGGGGAACAGCTACAGGGGAACTCTCTAGTATCTGCCTCTTGCCCTTCCCTTTCCTGACTGTTACCCACTTATATGTCTCCTGAGGCCCTGGTGTGACTACTTGCCTATAGCTCCTCTCTATTGCCTCCTCACTTTCCCTGATCAGATAAAGGTCATCGAATTTAGAAGAATGAGGGGGGAAGAATTGAAATCTATTGAATATTGAAAGGCCTCATTAGAGTAGACATGGAGAGGATGAGTCCTTTGGTCAGGGAGTCTAGGACCAGAGGACACAGCCTCAAAACAGAGTGATGTCCATTTAGAACAGATAACGAGGAGAAATTTCCTCAGCCAGTGGCTGATAATTCTATGGGATTCGTTGCCACAGATGACTGTGCACTTAATGTGGAGGCTGATAGGTTCTTGGTTAGTCAGGACATAAACGGCTATGGGGAGAAGATAAGTGAATGGGGTTGAGGGGGAAATGGATCAGCCATGATGAAATGGTGGAACAGACTCGATGGGCCGAATAGCCTAACTCTGCTCCTATATCTTATGGTCTACACGGTTGTGAGTGTAGAGAGAGTAGAGCAGTGGGCTAAGCACACACATCTGAGGTGCGCTACTACTGATTGTCAGTGAGGAGGAGATAGTATTTCTGATTCCTTCCAGATGATTAAGAACTGGAACTGGTGCAGGCGGTGGAAGAAGATGAGGGAAGGAGTGAAGAAGAAGACACGCAGTCACTTTAACTCCGCCAGCCATCTGTTTGGATACTGACAATGATAATATTTAGACCTGTGGACCTAACACGTTGAGACAACAGGAATGTGTGGCTTCCAACCAGCTCTGAACTTGACACCAGTTCTGGCGTGCAGGATGGGACTCCTCCAGAGCAACCCTTGTTTCTGAAAGTCACCAGTCTGCTTTTTACACCTCTTGTGGCAGAGTGGTTTAAATAGTATGCAAGACACCCATGCCTCTGTGGACTGAGTATCTATATCAGGAGCCATGCAGTCAGCTGATAGCACTTGTCATATTGGCTCAAATGCTGTTTGAGTTGGCTGCTTTCAAATAAAGTCATCATGATTGTTGCCAGGATACTGGGGATTGACCTGCATGATGCACTGCAGATGGTTGCACGCTAACTGGATGTTGAGGGACAGGCGGGGCTCACCAAGTGACAGGCTTGCAGTCAATGTCACCTTGCACCATGGGAAAACCTGTAATCTTGGCAAAACCCCGTGCTTACTTCATCTGCTGTTCTCTGCTGAAAGAGATTAAAATGTCATTGTTTTCCTTTGATCAGCAAACAGAGATAACCTCACTAATAAGACATAAGAGCATAGTTAGGCCATTCAGCCCATCAGTTCTGCTCCACCATTCCATCATGGCTGATCCTGGATCCCACTCAATCCCATACACCTGCCTTCTAGCCATATCCTGTGATGCCCTGACTGATCACGAAACAATCAACATCCACCTTAAATATACCCATGGACTTGGCCTCCACCTTGGCAGTCGGTGGCAGAACGTGCGACAGATTCACTACTCTCTGGCTAAAAAAATTCCTCCTTACCTGTATTCTAAAAATCGCCCCTCAATTTTCAGGTTGTTCCCTCTAGTTCTTGATACCCCCACCTTAGAAAATATCCTCTCCATATTCACCCTATCTAGTCCTTTCAACATCTGGCAGGTTTCAATTAGATTCCCCTGCATTCTTCTAAATTCCAGTGAGTATAGGCCCAAAGCTGCCAAATGCTCCTCATATGTTAACCTCTTCATTCCTGGAATGATCCTCATGAACCTCCTCTGGACTCTCTCCAATTACAATACATTCTTTCTAAGATATGGGGCTCAAAACTGTTGACAATACTCCAAGGGCGGCCTGACTAGTTTCTTTTAAAGGCTCAGTTTTTCCTCCTTGCTTTTATACTCTATTCCCCTTGAAATAGAAAGGGGAATATGCTACAGTGAACAGCAAGCTATTGCTAATTGTTCCAGTTCAAACTTGGAAGGATGCAACACATGACAGCCATGAGCATCAACCTTCCTCTGAGGTTTCTCATGTGGAGTTTACGCTTGCATTTCATTCACTGTTCCTCCTGAGATCCTTCCAATCTCTTCACACTCCTTCTCTTTATCTGTAACTAGTCTTACACCTGTTTATCTGTAACTAGTCTTACATTGGAAGGCCAAATAATGCAACCACTTCTGGATGCAATTTACCGTACAGAGTTTTGAAATCACTTCAATGTTCATCATTATCTATCCCCTCACTTCCCTTCATAGATCATGGAGTCTTACAGCATGGAAAGAGGCCACTCGGCCCAACTCGTCCATGCTAGCTGGGTTGCCCAGTAAGATAGTCCCATTGGACTATGTTTGGCCCACAGACCTCTAAACCTCTCCTATCCATGCATTTATCTAGATGGTTTTTAAACATTGGTAATGTGCCTGCCTCAACCAATATTTCTTGCAGTTCATTCCAAATATGCACCACTCTTTGCATGAAGAAGCTGATTTTAAATCCCTTCTTCTGTTCCTAAACCTATGTCTTCTTGATGTCAGCACTTCTTCCTTGTCCATGCCCATCATGATCATATACACAGTGCCTATAAAAAGTATTCATCCCCCCGCCCCACAGTGGATTTAATTTGGCTTTTTTGACACTGATCAACAGAAAAAGACTCTTCTGTGTCAAAGTGAAAATGGATCTCTACAAAGTGATCTAAATTAATCAGAAACATAAAACACAATATAATTGATTGCATAAGTATTCACTCCCTTCAAATCAGTATTTAGTAGACACACCTTTGGCTGCAATTACAGCCTTGAGTCTGTGTCGATAGGTCTCTATCAGCTTTGAAAATCTGGACACTGCAATTTTTCCTCATTCTTCTTTACAAAACTGCTCAAGTGCTGTCAGATTGCACTGAGATTGTGAGTGAACAGCCCTTTTCAAATCCAGCCACAATTTCAAACTTGGATTGAGGTCTGGACTCTGATTTGGCCACTCCAGAACATTAACCTTGTTGCTTTTAAGTCATTCCTATCTAGCTTTGACTTTATGTTTGGGGTCACTGTTTTGCTGGAAAATAAATCTTCTCCCAAGTTGCAGTTCTCTTGCAGACAGCATCAGGTATTCCTCTAGGCTTTCAGTGTATTTGGCTGCATTAATTTACCCTCTAGCTTCACAAGCCTCCCAGGGCCCGCAGCAGTGAAGCAGCCACCACCATGCTACAGTAGGGATGGTGTGTTTTTGATGGTGTGTGTTGTTTGGCTTACGCCAAGCATAGCGTTTAGTGTGATGGCCAAAAAGCTCGATGTTGGTTTCATCAGACATAAAACCTTCTTCCAGCTGAATTCAGATTCTCCCATGTCTTCTGGCAAATTCCATCTGAGATTTCTTATTTTTTTTTGAGCGCGAACACAGTCCCCCACCACCACAAATTTTGCAGTTGAGTATCCTGCATTTGGGGATATCACAGGCGTCAGCACACCCGAAGTGAAATGGGATAGCCTTGTCCTGGGAGAACCGCCTTAATGATCACGGTCTCTCCCCTGCCAGGTAAGTATCTTCAGCTGAGATTTCATGTGAGTTTTTTTTCAACAGTGGATTTCTCTTTGCTACTGTCCCATAAAGCCGCGACTGGTGAAGCACCCGGGCAACAGTTGTATGCACAATCTCTCCCATCTCAGCCACTGAAGCTTGTAACTCCTCCAAAGTTGTCATAGGTCTCTTGGTGGCCTCCCTCACTAGTCCCCTGCTTGCACAGTCACTCAGGTCTTGAGGACAACCTACTCAATGCTGATTTACAGCTATGCCATATTCTTTCCATTTCTTGATGATTGATATAACTGTACTCCAAGGGATATTCAGTGACTGGCTTTCAATAACCTTTTCTGGAGTTGCTTGGAGTGTTTTTTTGTCTTCATTGTGGAGGAAACTGACTCACCAGCATTTGGACCTCCCAGATTCAGGTGCATTTTTACTACAATCAATTGAAACACCTTGACCGCATGCAGATCTCCAAAACATATTCTTTTAGCTAATTGTGTGACTTCTAAAACCAATTAGATGCACTAGTGATGATTTTCTGTGTCTTTGGCATGAAAGGATCTTTTACTGTTGTCAAAAAAGCCAAATTAAATCCACTGTGATTCAATGTTGTAAAACAATAAAACATGAAAAATTTCACGGGGATGGGTGAATACTTTTTATAGGCATTGTATCTTGACAAGGCCATTTCTTAATCTCCCATGTTCCAGGGAATAAAGTCCTAACCTACGCATTCTCTACATATAATTCAGGTTCCATCCTGATAACTCTTTTCTGCACTCTTTCTACTTTGATAACATCTCTCCTACAATGGGATGATCAAAATTGCACACAACACTACAAGTGCAGTCTCACCAATGTCTTGCATAAATGCAACTTAACTTCCCATCTCTGTACTCAATGTGCTGATGGTAAAGTCATCTTGCCAAATGCCACCTTCGTTGCCAGATATGATATAGTACCAACAGAGTTAACGTATCAGTTTGAAGATGCTTTATCAAATTGGCTAATCTCTATTGGTATTTTTCCGAAAGGCCCTCAATCTAAGTCATTTTTTTTCCACAGATGCTGCCTGACTGTAATACATTGAGATAGGGTGGGTAATGTAGCAGGATCCTCTTGTGAGTCAGTATGTGTGGAAGTCAGGAACAGGAAGGGAGCAGTTACTCTATTGGGAGTATTCTATAGGCCTCCTGGTAGCAGCAGAGATACGGAGGAGCAGATTGGGAGGCAGATTTTGGAAAGGTGCAAAAATAACAGGGTTGTTATCATGGGTGACTTTAACTTCCCTAATATTGAATGGCACCTGATTCATTCCAAGGGTTTAGATGGGGCAGAGTTTGTTAAGTGTGTCTAGGATGGATTCCTGTCACAGTATGTTGACAGGCCGACTAGGGGGAATGCCATACTAGATCTGGGTCAGGTTACAGATCTCTCAGTGGATGAGCATCTGGGGGACAGTGACCACTGCTCCCTGGCCTTTAACATTATCATGGAAAAGGATAGAATCAGGGATGACAGGAAAATTTTTAACTGGGGAAGGGCAAATTATGAGGCTATAAGGCTAGAACTTGCGGGTGTAAATTGGGATGAAGTTTTTGCAGGGAAATGTACTATGGACATGTGGTCGATGTTTAGGGATCTCTTGCAGGATGTTAGGGATAAATTTGTCCCGGTGAGGAAGATAAAGAATGGTAGGGTGAAGGAACCTGGGTGACAAGTGAGGTGGAGAATCTAGTCAGGTGGAAGAAGGCAGCATACATGAGGTTTAGGAAGCAAGGATCAGATGAGTCTATTGAGGAATATAGGGTAGCAAGAAAGGAGCTTAAGAAGGGGTTGAGAAGAGCAAAAAGGGGGCATGAGAAGGCCTTGGCAAGCAGGGTAAAGGAAAACCCCAAAGCATTCTTCAATTATGTGAAGAACAAAAGGGTGACAGGAGTGAAGATAGGACCAATTAGAGATAAAGGTGGGAAGATGTGCCTAGAGGCAGTGGAAGTGAGCGAGGTCCTCAATGAATACTTCTCTTCGGTATTTACCAATGAGAGGGAACTTGATGATGGTGAGGACAATATGAGTGAGGTTGATGTTCTGGAGCATGTTGATATTAAGGGAGAGGAGGTGTTGGAGTTGTTAAAATACATTAGGATGGATAAGTCCCAGCGGCCTGATGGAATATTCCCTAGGCTGCTCCATGAGCCGAGGGAAGAGAGATGGCTGAGCCTCTGGCTAGGATCTTTATGTCCTCGTTTTCCACGGGAATGGTACCGGAGGATTGGAGGGAGGCGAATGTTGTCCCCTTGTTCAAAAAAAGTAGTAGGGATAGTCCAGGTAATTATAGACCAGTGAGCCTTATATCTGTGGTGGGAAAGCTGTTGGAAAAGATTCTTAGAGGTAGGATCTATAGGCATTTAGAGAATCATGGTCTGATCAGGGACAGTCAGCATGGCTTTGTGAAGGGCAGATCGTGTCTAACAAGCCTGATAGAATTCTTTGAGGAGGTGACCAGGCATATAGATGAGGGAAGTGCAGTGAATGTGATCTACTTTGATTTTAGTAAGGTATTTGACAAGGTTCCACATGGTAGGCTTATTCAGAAAGTCAGAAGGCATGGGATCCAGGGAAGTTTGGCCAGGTGGATTCAGAATTGGCTTGCCTGCAGAAGGCAGAGGGCAGAGGGTCGTGGTGGAGGGAGTACATTCAGATTGGAGAGTTGTGACTAGTGGTGTCCCACAAGGATCTGTTCTGGGACCTCTACTTCTCGTGATTTTTATTAACGACCTGGATGTGGGGGTAGAGGGGTGGGTTGGCAAGATTGCAGACGACACAAAAGTTGGTGGTGTTGTGAATAGTGTAGAGGATTGTCACAGATTGCAGAGAGACATTGATAAGATGCAGAAGTGGGCTGAGAAGTGGCAGATGGAGTTCAACCCGGAGAAGTGTGAGGTGGTACACTTTGGAAGGACAAACTCCAAGGCAGAGTACAAAGTAAATGGCAGGATACTTGGAAGTGTGGAGGAGCAGAGGGATCTCGGGGTACATGTCTACAGGTCCCTGAAAGTTGCCTCACAGGTAGATAGGTTAGTTAAGAAAGCTTATGGAAGGTTAGCTTTTATAAGTCGAGGGATAGAGTTTAAGAGTCGTGATGTAATGATGCAGCTCTATAAAACTCTGGTTAGGCCACACTTGGAGTATTGTGTCCAGTTCTGGTCGCCTCACTATAGGAAGGATGTGGAAGCATTGGAAAGGGTACAGTGGAGATTTACCAGGATGCTGCCTGGTTTAGAGAGTATGCATTATAATCAGAGATTAAGGGAGCTAGGGCTTTACTCTCTGGAGAGAAGGAGGATGAGAGGAGACATGATAAATGTATACAAGATATTAAGAGGAATAGATCGAGTGAATAGCCAGCGCCTCTTCCCTCGGGCACCATTGCTCAATACAAGAGGACATGGTTTTAAGGTAAGGGGTGGGAAGTTCAAGGGGGTTATTAGAGGAAGGTTTTTGGCTCAGAGAGTGGTTGGTGCGTGGAATGCACTGCCTGAGTCAGTGGCAGAGGCAGATACACTGGTGAAATTTAAGAGACTACTAGACAGGTATATGGAGGAATTTAAGGTGGGGGGGGGTAATATGGGAGGCAGGGTTTAAGGGTCGGCACAACATTGTGGGCCGAAGGGCCTGTACTGTGTTGTACTGTTGTATGCTCTATGCTGCTGCTGAGGAAGTATAGGTCAATGGTCAACTATGAGGTAATAGAGAACAGGATGAGCTCAAAAATTACAAGAGTTCACAAATATTTACATTATACATGACATCCTGAAGAGGAAACAAAATCATTTTAACCCAGATGTGTCTCCCACCATGTATGTAAAGAAGATGATGTGGCAATGTACTTTACTTGACTAAGTGCGTCCTCTGCTCAAGAGATTCTGTTGATGATGGAAATCTTGAGAAACACAAAATACATGAGGAACTCTGCAGGTCAAGCAGAGGGAAATAATAGTTGAAGTTTCAGGCTGAGACCTTTTATCAAGACTTCCTGAGTCATGATGAAGTGTCTCGATCTTGAAATGTCAACTGTTCATGTCCTTCCATAGATGCTGCCTGACCTACTGAGTGCATCATTAGACTTTGTGGGAATTTACTAGAGTAGGATTTCCCAACCTTTATTCTGCCATGACCCTTACCACCAACTGAGAGGTCCATGGTCCCCATGTTTGGAACCCCTGTGAGAGTTCCAAGGGTTAGGATCTACCAATATTTGCAGTCAGTGTCTGATGAGGAGGAGCCAGCATAGCTTTGTGTGTGGGAAGGCAAGTTTGTCAAATCTTTTAGAGTTTTATGAAGAGGTAACCAAAAAGGTAGATGAAGTTAGAGCTGTGGATGTTGCTTATTCGGACTTTATCAAGATCTTCAAAAAGATCTTGTATACCTGAAGGGCTTGGTCCCATGAATCCCAGGGGAACTAGTTAGTTGCATTCAAAAATTGCTGACGGGTAGGAAGCAGAAGGAGGTGATTGGCAGCTGTTCTCAGAATGAAAACCATGGACTAACGGTGTCCCATAGGAGGTCTGTGTTGAGATATTTGTCATTCATTGTTTATATAAAGATTTATGCTAATCGATTTAGATGTGGGAAAATGGAGGAGATCAAGTGGAACATAAGTACTAACAAAGTTAGAACAAACAGCCTGTTTTTGTACATCGTATTTTATGTAATCCTATGGAATTGCAACTGTAGGAAGCATGAGCTGTTGATGAGTCAAGACTGTCTGAAGTGGGAGCACAGCAGTTCTAAAGGAATTGCAAGCACACGTATTGAAGGATGTCTATACTTAGCTTCTGGAGATTATTATTCAAATGAAATCAGTAGCCAGGGGTTATATGCATTGGTCTGGAATTCATCCATATATTAAACAGCTATGAATATATTATCTTAATATCCTTTTTCCTCTCTTACCTTATCTCTTTACCCACCCACTGCCTCCCTCTGGTGCTCCTATCCCCTTTACTTTCTTCCATGGCCTTCAGTCTTCTTTTATCAGACTCCCTATTGTTCAGCCCTGTATCTCGTTCAGCAATCAACTTTGCAGCTCTTTACTTCATCACTTCCCCTTCAGGTTTCACCTATAACCTTCTGTTTCTCTCTTCCCTCTGCCCCCCCCACCATTTAAATCTACTCCTCAGCTTCTTTCTCCAGTCCTGCCGAAGGGCCTCAGCCCGAAACGTTGACTGTTTACTTTCTTCCATAGATGCTGCCTGGCCTGCTGAGTTCCTCCAGCATTTTGTTTGTGTTGTTTCTATGAAATCTCGATTGGTGTTTGGACTGTAGACTACCTTTCCAATTTTTTTGGCTTCTCTGGTTGAAGTGTGGAGGTGGCCTTTTGTTCCATCCAGGTGCATGCTGAAGGCACTTGGTGTGGACACCTCGGAGTTGACAGCCTTACTTATGAAAAAGAGCCAGAATCAGAATCAGGTTTAATATCACTGGCATGTGCTGTGAAATTCATTGTCTTGGTGGCAGCCGGGCAATGTAATACATGATAATAGAAAAAACGTTAAATACAGTAAATATATGTTGGTGTTAAATAGTTAAATTAAATAAGTAATGCAAAAAAGAAAAAAAATTAAAAGGTAGTGAGGTACTACTTGGGTTCAATGTCCATTCAGAAATCAGATGGCAGAGGGGAAGAAGCTGTTCCTGAAATGTTGAGTGTGTGCCTTCAGGCACCTGTAGATCACATTGGTTAAAAGGTGTGGTAGATTGATTGAATGTATATTTGATAACTGTATTTATAGTCACATTTAAATTAGAGTATAATTGCATGCACGTAAATTATGTATTGAGGGTATAATTGAATATATGCAGATAATTAGTGATGCATACTTTTAAGAGGAGTTAAGTGAGTGTGAGTGTTCATTTAAGAAGTGCGTATACCATGTGATATGACTTTTGACTCACTGTTATACCAGCTGCTGCTATTAGTTAATGGTGACTTCCTTTTGTTGGTGATTCTACCTTCACCACTTGCTTCAGTAAACAGCTGATAAACATTGCACATGTACAGTGATGCAGATTAAAGTCAATTGCTGATAGTAACAATTTACCTAGCATCTAACCTGTGAAACTTTGTGCCCAGATAATGAGAGTGTTGAATATTCCGTACAATACCTAGCTGTTGTACCATAACTTTAGGAAGTGAGTGGGAATAAAAGGATCCTTTTCTGGATGGCTGCCAGTGACTAATGGTGTTTCACAAGGGTTGGCGTTGGGACTGCTTTTTTTGCTGTATATAAATGATTTAGATGTTGGAATAAGTGGTTTTGTTGCTAAATTTGCAGATGATATGAAGATTGGTGGAGGGGCAGGTAGTGTTGAGGAAACAGGAAGGCTGCAGAAGGATTTAGACAGATTAGGAGAATGTGCTAGAGAGTGACAAATGAAATACAATGTTGGAAAATGCATGGTTATGCACTTTGATAGCAGAAATAAAAGTGCAGACCATTTTCTAAATGGGAATAAAATCCAAAAATCTGAGAGGCAAAGGGACTTGGGAGTCCCTGTGCAGGTCACCCTAAAGGTTAACTTGCAGATAGTCAGTGGTGAGGAAGGCAATTGCAATGTTAGCATTCATTTCAAGAGGTTTAGCGTACAAGAGCAGGAATGTGATGCTGAGGCTTTATAAAGCACTGGCGAGGCCTCACCTTGAGTATTGTGAACAGTTTTGGGCTTCTTATCTACGAAAAGATGTGCTGGCATTGGAGAGGGTTCAGAGGAGCTTCACAAGGACGATTCTGGGAATGAAAGGGTTGTCACCTGAGGAATATTTGGTGGCTCTTGGCCTGTACTCGCTGGAATTTAGAAGATTGGGGGGGGGGGGGGCGGTTCTTATTGAAACCTTTTGAATGTCGAAAGGCCTAGACAGAGTAGATGTGGAAAGGATGCTTCCCATGGTGGGGGAGTCTAGGACAAGAGGGCACAGCCTCAGGATAGAGGGGCATCCATTTAAAATAGAGATGCGGAGAAATTTCTTAGCCAGAGGGTGGTGAATTTGTGGAATTTGCTATCACAGGCATCTGTGGAGGCCAGGTTGTTAGATGTATTTAAGGCAGAGATTGATAGGTTCTTGATTGGACATGGCATCAAAGGTTATGGGGAGACTGCAAAGGAATGGGGTTGAAGAGGGGGGAATAAAGGATCAGCCTTGATTGAATGGCAGAGCAGACTCGATGGGTCAAATGGCCTAATTCCACTTCTATGTCTAATGGTCTCTTTAAACATAGGTCCCAGTATTCAAGTACTAAACCGTTCCCTTTAAAGGAACCATTTCCTGAAGAGTCAGAATGTGATTCTCATGCCCTTTACAGGGCTCAACACATCATACGATTTCAGCAATGAAGAATGGGTTTTTCATTAACATTAAATTGATGGAGACAGCCGTCAGAAGCACAGAGGAACATCTGGAGAAACTTCTGAAATGCCCGATTCGCTGCCGCTGCTACTGTGCGATCGAGAATCTCCGGAGGGAAGTCCCCAAATCCTTGGCTTTGCCTGCTGCTGGCGGCCAGGGCTGGGGTCAAAGCACTTGGCAGAGATGGTGCTCAGTGCTCGGTGTCGGAGGGCTGGTCGGAGGCTCAAAGTTTTCAGACGACTCAGAGTCGGACTGTGGTCGGGCATGGCAGGGAGGGTTTTCTTCCTTCTTCCATCTGCCTGAGATATGGGACTTTCGAAAGACTTTGAACTTTTTTTTACCGTGCCCATGGCCTGCTCTTCACCGAGTTACGGTATTGCTTGCACTGTTGTAACTATGTGTTATAATTATGTGGTTTTTGTCAGTTTTTCAGTCTTGGTCTGTCCTGTGTTTCTGTGATATCACACTGGTGGAATATTGTATCATTTCTTAATGCATGCATTACCAAATGACAATAAAAGAGGGCTGCGTGTCCTCATAATCTAATAATCTAAATTGCCTATTAAAATGAAGCTTGTCACATTCTATATGTCAGTAATTAATACTGGAGGTTAACCAAATTGGAAATTACACCAATCGAGATATTTTCCTTGTGCTGAACTGACTACCTGCAAAATTGCCAAATAACCAAGTCAGTACTCAGATTGCAGAAGTACCCTGTTGATCAGAAATTCTATGATAGTCGATTTAAACATAAATACAATAATTAAAAATAAACACTTATTCTGGGCCACTCATTTTTGTAACCAATTATACCACACTAAATTTCAGTGAAAAATTATCTCCAAAATATTTTTAAGGAGACTTATAATTAAAAAAAAACTAAAATGTAATCTAAACTGTATGATAAACACAAGTTTCCTCAGATGCTGGAAATTTGGAGCAACACATTCAAAATCCTGGAGGATCTCAGCAGGTCAGGCAGCATCTATCGAAATGAATAAACAGTCAATGTCTTGGGATGAGACCCTTCTTTAGGACTGAAAAGAAAGGGGAAAGATGCCAGCGTAGGAAGGTAGGGGGAGGGGAAAGTGTAAAAAGTTAGGTGATAGGTGAAGCCAGGTGGGTGAGGGAGGGGGAGGGGTAAGAATCTGGTAGATGATCAGTGGAAAAGGTGAAGAACTGGAGTAGTAGGAATCTGATATGAATGAAAAGTGGACTATGGGAGAAAGGGAGGAAGGAGGAGCACCAAGGGGAGGTGATAGGCAGATGAGGAGAAGTAGTAAGCGGGAGGTGTGGGGAATTAAAGATGAGGGAAAAGCATTCCCAGAAGTTGGAGAAATCGAAGTTCATACCATCAGGTTGAAGGCTACCTAGATGGAATATGAGGTGTAGCTCCGCCACCTGAGAATGGCCTTTTCATGGAAGACATCGAAGCTGTGGACCAACATGTCTCAATGGGAATAGGGTTTGGAATTACAATAGTTGGCCACCAGGAAATCCTACTTTTACCTATGAATCTGTTCGGGCGGTCTATCGTATCCGGTGCTCTCGATGCAGCCTCCTCTACATTGCTGAGCCCCGACATAGACTGGGGGAGTCACTTTGTCAAACACCTTCACCCTATCTGCAAAAAAACAGGATTTCCCATTCTGACATGGAATTGATCTAGAATTTGGTTAAACCCTTACATTGTTTGTAATAGAAAAATAACGCAGGGTTATTCTTGGTCCGATAATGTAATTTTTATATTTAAAGAAATGCGAAAATTGATTTTGATGCAATTTGCTTTGAAATTTTCACCAGATGATGGATTAAGATATTTTGCTTTCAAGAATAGTTTTAATGTTGCATTTATTTTTTTAAGGTAATAACACGGATGATACAGAGCTTATGTCTTTTTCATTGCAGGGGCCCTGGCAGATATATTTAAAATGTCGGTGTCTACGGGTGAGGTGCCGGAGGATTGGAGAGTGGCTCATGTTGTTCCGTTGTTTAAAAAAGGATCGAAAAGTAATCCAGGAAATTATAGGCCAGTAAGTTTGACGTCGGTAGTGGGTAAGTCATTGGAGGGAGTACTAAGAGACAGAATCTACAAGCATTTGGATAGACAGGGACTTATTAGGGAGCGTCAACATGGCTTTATGCGTGGTAGGTCATGTTTGACCAATCTATTGGAGTTTTTCGAGGAGGTTACCAGGAAAGTGGATGAAGGGAAGGCAGTGGATGTTGTCTACATGGACTTCAGTAAGGCCTTTGACAAGGTCCCGCATGGGAGGCTAGTTAGGAAAATTCAGTCGCTAGGTATACATGGAGAAGTGGTAAATTGGATTAGACATTGGCTCAATGGAAGAAGCCAAAGAATGGTAGTAGAGAATTGCTTCTCAGAGTGGAGGCCTGTGACTAGTGGTGTGCCACAGGGATCAGTGCTGGGTCCATTGTTATTTGTCATCTATATCAATGATTTGGATGATAATGTGGTAAATTGGATCAGCAAATTTGCTGATCATACAAAGACTGGAGGTGTAGTGGACAGTGAGGAAGATTTTCAACGCTTGCAGAGGGACTTGGACCAGCTGGAAAAATGACAGATGGAGTTTAATACAAACAAGTGTGAGGTATTGCACTTTGGAAGGACAAACCAAGGTAGAACATACAGGGTAAATGGTAAGGCACTGAGGAGTGCAGTAGAATAGAGGGATCTGGGAATACAGATACAAAATTCCCTAAAAGTGGCGTCACAGGTACATAGGGTCGTAAAGAGAGCTTTTGGTACATTGGCCTTTATTAATCAAAATATTGAGTATAAGAGCTGGAATGTTATGATGAGGTTGTATAAGGCATTGGTGAGGCCAAATCTGGAGTATTGTGTTCAGTTTTGGTCACCAAATTACAGGAAGGATATTAATAAGGTTGAAAGAGTGCAGAGAAGGTTTACAAGGATGTTGCCGGGACTTGAGAAACTCAGTTACAGAGAAAGGTTGAATAGGTTAGGACTTTATTCCCTGGAGCGTAGAAGAATGAGGGGAGATTTGATAGAGGTATATAAAATTATGATGGGTATAGATAGAGTGAATGCAAGCAGGCTTTTTCCACTGAGGCAAGGGGAGAAAAAGACCAGAGGACATGGGTTAAGGGTGAGGGGGGAAAAGTTTAAAGGGAACATTGGGGGGGGCTTCTTCACACAGAGAGTGGTGGGAGTGTGGAATGAGCTGCCAGACGAGGTGGTAAGTGCGGGTTCTTTTTTAACATTTAAGAATAAATTGGACAGATACATGGATGAGAGGTGTATGGAGGGATATGGTCCGTGTGCAGGTCAGTGGGACTAGGCAGAAGATGGTTCGGCACAGCCAAGAAGGGCCAAGAGGCCTGTTTCTGTGCTGTAGTTTTTCTATGGTTCCTATGGTTTCTATGGTTTCATACAATACATTAAGTTTTTGGAAGAATGGTATCAACAATGTGCTGCCTGGCATTCTTTACTTCAGCAGTGGGTTTAGTTACTGTAACTTGTCCACATGATTAATGTACAACACCAAATTTCAATTGAAACATTCACATTGTTCCTTCAGTCATGGCAGAAATGATATATTATGTTCAGTTGTGTCTATGTTTATAATTAGTCTAGAACCACATATTAAGTCAAGACTTGAATTGTTAGACACTTAATAGGAGAAAATGCTCTGTAAAGAGTTCCATCTGATATAAGGTGGAGTGTGTGCAAGTCTGCTTCACTTTTAGGAATTGGTCCAGTAAAATCTTTAAATCAATATTGCCAGAAGGAAACGGGTTTATGGTATTACTTTTTACAAAAAATGACAAGCCGTGATCTCCAGACTCTAATAGAATGCTCTTATACAATCCTCCAGGACCGCAGGAAACAATTGTGGATCAATTAACTGGTCCAAGGCATTACTAGCTCAGGGCTCTTCAACAGGCTGTCTGCATTTCTGCTTTTCTCGCTGAATCACTGGGAGCATCATGCGGTCATTTTACATAATAATGCGGCTCACCTTACATGCAAACTCTGCCAACCTTCCTCAAGGCAAATCTGCATTGTATGGAGACGAAATATAAATTAACTTCCACTCTACAATTCCTTTCACAATCTTATTTTAATCTCACTGCACAGAATTTATGATGCTGGAATGGAAAAAATAGAGCAGTTAGTCATTGGGAGACTGCAGGAGGAGCATGCAGATGCCTAACTAATTTAATAGACAAGTTAAGGGATGATTATATAGCTATGTTGGTGTTCATATGCTTCCCCATCTGTGCTTACTCCTTAAGGATTTCGTAACATCTACTGTCTTAAAAAGAAAGCAAGATACGTATTGTATTGTAGGTTTTCTATGTTTCTATATGCTTTCACTTTTTTGTTAAATTAAGAATATCTCCATAAATAATGTTTGTGTAGGGGTCTATGTTCTTTTTGTATTTTTTGACTTGAAGGTTGATGTTCTTGTTGCATTTTGTATGGGGAAGGGCGATTTGGGGGTTGATGTTTATGTTTTGTTTCGTGCTGGGGGGGTTGGCAGTCAATGTTCTTGTTACATTTTGTGCAGTGGGAGTGTTTGGGGGTTGTTGATCATATTGCCGTTCTTCTATTGTATGGGGGGGTCGGTGGTGCATTAGTTGTTTTGCTTTCAACAATTTCCATGGTTTTCTTTGTTTCATGGCTATCTAGAGAAGACAAATCTCAGAGTTGTATACTGGATACACACTTTAAAAATAAATAAACCTTTGAACCTTGTGTAATTAGTTGATTGTTTCTAAATAGGAAGACCTCACATTCAGTCAACAGTAGAGAATTAGTGCTTTCACCTTGTACACATATACATAAGCATAACTTTGCCCAAAAGTGGGGAACTGGAGAATATATAAAGATTACATTTAATCAGCAAGCATATTTCACTTGCACAAGAAAAAGTAGGTAATAGGAGTGTCATTATAGGATTAATTCATCTAAAAATAGCAAAGCTGACATATTGACCTGACAAGAATTATTGATTTCAATTCTGTACTTTCAAACATAACTATCCTATTAACAGCAACACACAAAATGCTGGAGGAACTCAGCAGACCAGGCAGCATCGATGGAAAAGAGCAAAACAGTCGACCTTTCAGGCCAAGACCCTTCTTCAGGACTAGAAAGGGAGGGAAGAAGTCAGAGTAAGAAGGTGGTGGAGAGGGGAGGAAGAAGTACAAGGTAGTAGGTGATAGGTGAAACTGGGAAAGGGGAGTGAGGTTGAAATAAAGAGCTGGGAAGTTGATTGGTGAAAGAGATAAAGGGCTGGAGAAGGGGGAATCTGATAAGAGGTCAGAAGACCATGGGAGAAAGAGAAGGGAGAGCAGCATCAGAGGAAGATTATAGACAGGTAAGGAGTTAAGGTGAGACAGGGAAATGGGAATAGGGAATGGTGAAGAAGAGGAAATTTGAGAAATCCTGTTCATATATTGGTCTAAGTTAAGTACAATTTTTAGACCATTTTACCCAAGCATAAATCTGCAAAATGTTTATTTTTACTGTGCGTGTACCCTTGTAATTCTACATGGCTCATTTATAGTCAAATATTTGGTTTTTTGGTTAAGGTGAGATGATACTTGACTGGTAAGAGGCCTGTGTTGCTTTGTGTTATTTGATGCCTTCAAGCAGACATTCGTTTACCGGAAGGCTAAGTATAGATTCATTAGACAAATCACAGTTCATCAGGGTAGGATGTGAAGTAATCTGAGCAAACAGATAGGCTCTAAATGATGTGATACATGATCTCTTCTACCTGTGTTTACCTCACAGCAAAATTAATTTGATCGGCTTCGACTAATCCTTCTATGAGGCATTTTTATTGATATTAAACGATAAGGACTGTGAACTAAATTGATTTAATTAGGATGAAGAAGGGGAAGGATGAAAGGCAGAAGAGAGGAACGATGGGAGAGTGGAGAGAAGAGAGGTAGGAAAGGGAGAGGAGAGGGCGAAGTGCAGGAATTAAAGGTGAGATGGCTACAGAGTAGAAATGGGTCCTTGCCCATCAATAACAATAAGGCATTATGATACATCTGACAAGAGATGGTGAGCTGAATAATTCACAGTAGTTAAGCTACTAGCACACAGTGTGGTGGGAAAAACAACTCAACTTGAGTGGGTTGCGTAGATAATGATTTGGAGACGGGGTCTCGAAACCATTATAATCCACTATAATCTCAGTGATAATTAAGACAGGAGGAATCAAAGTGCAGTATTATGCAAGAGTTTTAGGCACATATATACAGCCTGGGTGCCTAAGATTTTTGCACAGTAATTTAGTAATTTTATGTATTCCATCATATTACTGCTGCTAAAAAACAAATTTCATGACATATGTGAGTAATGATGAACCTGATTCTGATATGGGTCTCTATTGTGGACTGAGAGTGGGAAGGGGACAGGGAGAGGGGAATCATGGTTGAGAAAAGGGGAATCAAGAGGGAAGAGAGCGGGAAGTACCAGACAGACATTCTGTATTGATTACTAAACCAATTGTTTGGAATCAAATGACCATGCCTGGTGTCTCAGGACTGAGTGTGTCTACACCTGTGCCATCCGCCACCCCTGGCACTCCTTCTTTGCCATGTTTCCCAGATCCCTCCCACGGCACACCACCCTTGCCATTCCCATCATCCTTTGCTCCTGCCAGATTTACAAACTTGCTGTCCGCTTCACATTGACAAATACTGACGAGTCCCTGAGGAGACCTACAGCTGATGCAACCTGCAGCTTGGTCACCTCTGAGGCCAAAGTACGCAGGTGTTTCCAAAGGGTGGACAGTCGCAAGGCTGTGGGACCGGACGGCATCCCAGGGCGAGTACTCAGGATGCGCACGACACAACTGGCAGGTGTGTTTACAGACATTTTTATCTCTCCCTCTTCCTGTGTAGAGTGCCCACCTGCTTCAAAACATCCACCATTATCCCTGTACCTAAAAAGACCAAGGTAATATGTCTGAACGACTGGTGTCCTGTCGCTCTCTCCTCAATAATAGGCAGATGCTTTGAGAGGCTGGTCAAGGATTACATCTGCAGCTTGCTACCACCCAAACTGGACCCACTACAGTTCGTCTACTGACCCAACTGATTGATAGATGCTGCAATAGCTACAGCTCTACACACCGTCCTTACACATCTGGAGAAGAGGGATGCTTATGTGAGAATGCTATTCTTGGACTTCAGTTCAGCATTCAACACCATAACTCCCTCCAGGCTCGTTAAAAAGCTCAGAGACCTTGCATTCACCCTGCCTTGTGTAGCTGGATCCTGGACTTTCTGTCAGATTGCTGGCCGGTGGTAAGAGTGGGCTCCTTCACCTCAGCCCCTCTGACTCTCAACACAGGTGCCCCTCAGGGCTGTGTACTAAGCTCCCTCCTTTACTCACTGTATACCCATGACTGTGTCGCCACCCACAGCTCCAATCAGCTAATTAAATTTGCTGATGACACTACATTGTTTGGCATAATCTCAAATAATAATGAGGCAGCCTACAGAGAAGAAGTCATCACCCTTACACGATGCTGTCAGGAAAACAACCTCTCCCTCAATGTCACAAAAACAAAGGAGCTGGTTGTGGACTACAGGAGGAATGGAGACAGGCTAACCCCTATTGACATCAATGGATCTGGGGTTGAGAGGATGAACAGCTTTAAGTTCCTCTGCATAAACATCACCAAGGATCTCATGTGGTCTGTACATACCAGCTGTGGTGATAAAGACACAACAGCACGTCTTTCACATCAGATGGTTGAAGAAGTTTGGTGTGGGCACCCAAATCCTAAGGACTTTCTATAGGGGCCCAATTGAGAGCATCCTGACTGGCTGCATCACTGCCTGGTATGGGAACTGTACCTCCCTTAATCACAGGACTCTGCAGAGAGTTGGTACGGACAGCCCAGTGCATCTGTAGATGTGAACGTCCCACTATTCAGGACATTTACAAGGACGGGTGTGTAAAAAGGGCCTGAAGGATCATTGAGGACCTGAGTCACCCCAATCACAAATTGTTCCATCTGGGAAATGCTACTGAAGCATAAAAGCCAGGACCAACAGGCCCTGGGACAGCTTCTTCCACCAGACCATCAGACTGATTAATTCATGCTGACACAACTGTTATACTGACCATCTTGTTGTACATACCATTTATTATAAATGACTATAAATTGTACATTGCATATTTAGATGGAGACGTAATGTAAATATTTTTACTCCTCAGGTATATGAAGGAGGTATGTGATAAAGTCAATTCAATTCAATGCATTACTGTGCACCCTAGCTGTATATATGTGCCTAAGACTTTTGCACAGTAGCACATTTTCTGGGTGATTCTGGGTAGCAGCATGGTATAGAAAAGATGGCAGCTGATTTGCTGGTGGTGACAGATCAAGTACTTAATGTTCCTTTGTTGCCACATTGGTTGGTACTAATGTACTGGGGTGGGTTGTGAAAGGACTATATGAAACTCTCACATGGTCTCAAATTTTATTTCAAACTGCCTATTGTGAAGTTGAATGCATCAGATAACATTCCTCTACAGCCTATCAGATTTCCATTTCAGATGGGTTAGGTTGAAATGACTTCCTTTATACTATCTACTGAAATGTTCAAAGGATCAGAAAAGGTTCAAAATTGCATTTATTATCAAATCATGTATCTATTTTCAACTCTGAAATTCATCTTCTCCAGATAGCCAGAAAGCACAGTAAGAACATAAAAGTCTTTCACCCCACCGTCCCCCCACACTAAAAAGAAGAGCATCCTGATCATCAACTGCATAAATGCCCCTTCCCCCAAACAAAATGGAACAGAAACATTGACCCCCCTCCAAAAAAAACCCTCTCCCTCCACAAATAGAAACTAACAGAACATAACAGGACATCAACCCACAAACACTCTTCCCTCGCACAGCAAAATGGAAGACGAATAGGTGATAAAAAAACACAGAATATAAAAACCGTAAGTCTAAAAAAATTCCAGAGTTAATAAACACAATAATCCAATTCAGAAATGGAGAACAATCAAGCCATCCTCCAATATAACTAACATTCATCAAAAGAGAGGGACACCACATGAGGCAGAGAGGCCTACCAACCTGTCACAGCGAGCCACCCAACCAGTTTACAACAAAAACTGCAAATCTTTCAACTTACCCAATTTACATAGCATCACTTGCCAGGAGGAGGTTTAGAATTGGGTGCAGGGACATGGAGTAGGGTAGGTTGGGAACTGCTTAAGAATGGTTGATCAGAAGGTATTTAGAATGGCCGCTGACAGTGGTACAAGTCAGGATTTTTAGGAGAATGGCAGGTACTGTACATTCCTGAGGCTACATTGATAGATGGCTAAGTTTCATCCGTTCAATGTCAAAGTCAAAGTTAAGTAAATTTATTTTCCAAGTATGTATATATCACCATATACTACCCTGCCATTCATTTCCTTGCAGACATTTACAGGAAAATAAAGAAATGCAATAGAATACATGAAACACTATACATAAAGAAAGACTGACAAATAACCAATGTGCAAAGTTATAAATTGTGTATATAAAATATAAATAATACTGAACACAGGAGATTCTGAAGATGCTGGAATTCCAAAGTAACACACACAAAATGCTGGAGAAACTCTGCAGGTCAGAATGCATCTATGGAAACAAATAAACAGTCGATGTTTTGGGCTGAGGTATCAACTCTTTATTCCTTTCCGAAGAAACTGCCTGACTTTGTGTGGGTTAACATATAACATAGAACATAGAAATTTACAGCACATTACAGGCCCCTCGGCCCACAATGTTGTGCTGACCGTGTAACCTACTCCAGAAACTGCCTAGAATTTCCCTATCCCATAGCCCTTTATTTTTCTAAGCTCCATGTACCTATCTAAGATGCTCTTAAAAGACCCTATTTTATCTGCTTCCATCAGCAGTGCATTCCTCACACCCACCACTCTCTGTGTGAAAAACTTACCCCTGATATCCCGCCAGTACCTATTTCCAAGGACCTTAAAATTATTCCCCTCATGCTAGCCATTTCAGCTCTGAGAAAAACCTCTGACTATCCACACAATCAATGCACTTCATCATCTTATACCCCTCTGTCAGGTCACCTCTCATCCTCCGTCGCTCCAAGGAGAAAAGGCCAAGTTCACTCAAACTATTCTCATAAGGTATGCCCTCCAATCTAGGCAAAATCCTTGTAAATGTCCTCTGTATTCTCTGTGTAGTATCCACATCCTTCCTGTAGTGAGGTGACCAGAACTGAACACAGTACTCTAAGTGGGGTTTGACCAAGGTCTTATATAATATAGCTTATATTACTCTAAATAATGCTGAGAACCTGAGTTGTAGAGTCCTTGAAAGTGAGTCTGTTTAGTGGTTTGGGAGCTTGATGATTGCAGGGTAATAACAGTTCCGTAATCTTGTGGTGTGGGACCTAAGACTCTTGTACCTCCTGTCCGATGGTAGTAGAGAGCATGGCCTAGATGGTGCGAGACGATGATAGTTTCTGCTTTCTTGTGGCAGTGCTCCATGTAAATGTTCTTAGTGCTGGGGAGGCCTTTGCCTGTGTTGTATCCACCACTTTTTGTAGATCTTTCCATTCCTGGGCTTTGTTGTTTCATGCAGACTGTGATGCAACCAGTTAGGATACTCTACACTGGGCATCTATAGAGATTTCTCTAATTTTTAGGTAACATGTTGTATCTACACAAACTTCTATGAAAATAGAGGTGCTTTCATGCTTTATTAGTGATGGCACTTACATGCTGGTCCCAGGACAGTTTTCTAATGAAACCAAGTCTCAGCCTGTGAGATATATAATTTTTTTTTACTGTTCAAAATCAAACACCTTGAGTCATTAAGCAATTTGGACTTTAATAAAAGAATCACCAATATTGTGTTTTGCCTTTATACTTTATTGTCACCAAACAATTGGTACTAGAACGTACAATTATCACAGCGATATTTGATTCTGCTGTTCACACTCCCTGGATTACAAATATTAAATATTAAAGATATTAAAAATAGTTAAAATTAGTAAATATTAAACATTTAAATTATAAATCATAAATAGAAAATAGAAAAATAGGAAGTAAGGTAGTGCAAAAAAACCGAGAGGCAGGTCCGGATATTTAGAGGGTACGGCCCAGATCTTGCGAGTATTGGTAGGAGTGGCCACTTTAGGTTTATTGTGGAGTTGAAATCTCACCTTCACAGTGAAAATACACTGCATGATTAGCACCACCACCGTACTAAAAGGGGCAGGCTGCAGATAGTTCTAGCAACTCAGGATTAGGCATCCACTGAATTCTACTGAACTACAGCCTGCAATTTCATGGCCCAACATATCCCCTGCTCCACTGTCAGCAACAAGCTAAAAGATCGTCCCTGGTTCAATGAAGAGTACAGGAGGGGATGCCAGGAACAGCATAAGGCATACCACAGAAAAGGAGACCCTCCCAGGGAAGCAACAAGCTAGGGCTACACACATGCCAAGCAGCATGAAAAGCAGTGCTGATGTTAAGTGATCCCACAACCAATGGATCAGATCTAAGATCTGCAATCTTGCCACATCCAGTCACGAATGGTGGTGGACAGCTGAACTGGAGGAGGAGTCTACACAGATAACCCCCATTCTCAATAACCAGAACCCAGCACATCAGTGCAAAAGAGAAAGCTGAAGATCGAGCAAGACTCTTCAACCAGGTATGACACAATCCATCTCAGTCTTCTCATGTGGTTTCCTGCATGACAGATGTCAGTCTTCAGTGACTTGGCCCTTTCCACATCATGTCAATAAGGAGCTAAAGGTTCAAAGTTTCAAAGTACATTTATCATTAAAGTATGTATACAGAATACAACTCTCAGATACATCCTGAGATATATCTACGCGTACAGAATGCAACTCTGAGATACAGTAGACAGCCATGAAACAGGGAAACACCATGGAAACCCGGTCAATAAAACATCAAATACCCAATGCGTGAAAATAGAGCAATATGTGCCAACGGCAAAAAGCGAGGGAACAACACATAGAAGTTCAAACATCAAACCAAGTGGCATTCAGTTTAGTTCAGTTCAGCGCTGCGCTGCTAGTCCACTGTAGGCCGCAGTGCCATTCTTCACTGAAGCGCCCCGGTATGCATCAGTCGTCCTGATCAAACTGCTCAAAAACAGCAAAAAAAGTAACCACAATCCTGAAACACATGCAACATGAACCTCAATGTCCACCAAAGCCTCACTGATCAATCCTTGCAATGTAGATCCCCAAGACTCCTGCATTTCCTCTGACAACAGCTAGCTCGGAAGAGGAAGACCGGTCAAACACAAGCCGAAAACGCCGAACGCCTACCCACACTCTGCTTCCATTCGTGTCAACCTCAACCTTGCTCAATGCCTCAAATGGAGAGAAGCAATGGAGTCCTTCATGGGCTCGTGCTCCGCCTCCAGGCTGCACACTCTGCTTCAAACCTCACTGAGCTCCCTCGGAGACAGCGAGGCACCAGATCGCTCAATCAGCCCAAAAACGCACTATCAAAATGGAAACCACTGGCTCCAATCACCCGCAGCTTAGTAGTAGGATCATATTTGAAAGAAGAAGTAAAAGGAGCAGTAACAGAAGAAGACTTTAGAAGCAGCAAAGAGTTTGCATTCTGACAATATTCTAGCAATGGTACCGAACCCATCATATAAATTTAATTGTGAAGAAAGCACGACAGCACCTCTACTTCCTCAGGAGTCTGCGGAGATACAGCATGACATGACAAACCCTGGCAAACACCTGTGGTTGTGTGGTGGGAAGTGCGCAGACTGGCTGCATTATGGCCTGGCATGGAAAGAACAATGCTTTGAGTGGAAAATCCTACAAAAGGTAGTGGATTCAGCCCAGTACATCATGGGTAAGACACTCCCAATCATTGAACACATCTACATGAAACAATGCCAATGCCAATGCAGCATCTATCACCAAATATCCTCACCGCCCCAGCTATGCTCTTTTCTTGCTGCTGTTATCAAGCAGAAGGTACAGGTGCCTCAAGACTAGAACCACCAGGTTTAAGAACAGTTACTAACTTTCAATCATTAGGCTCTAGAACATAAGGAAATAACTACATTCATTTAAGGATCCTTTTATCTTGTTACTTCGTACCCTTTCTTTGTTGCTATTTATTTATATCTGCCTTTGCACAGTTTGTTGTTCATTGATCCTGTTTACAGTTACTGTTCTGATTTGCTGAGTATGCCCACAGAAAAAGAATCTCAGGGTTGTATGTGGTGACATGTATGTACTCTGATAATAAATTTTAATTCAAACTTTGAAGACTTGTGCTCCAGAACTTACTAATCTTGCCCAACTGATCCAGGACAGGTACAGCACTGGCACCCACATAACAATATGGAAAATTGCCCAAGCAAGCTCTGTCCACAAGAAGCAGCCATACCAGCCACTTACTGTTCCATCAGTCTGCTCTTGATCGTGAGCAGAGTGACGGATGGGATAATCGACAGTTCTATTAAGCAGCACCTGATTAGCATAGTCTACACACAGAAGCATAACTCCTGACACCATTACAGTATTGATCCACACATTGATAAAAAAAGCTGAATTTCGGAGGTAAAGTGAGAATCAGGGCAGCAGTTGAGTGAATTTGGCATCAAGGGGCTAAATTGGAGTCAATACAAATCTGGGGAAGACCCCTCCACTGGTTGAAATCACTCCTGCAACAAAGGAAGATGGTTGTGAAGTTTGGAGGTCAACCATCTCACCCACATGACACATCTGCAGAAGTTCCTCAGGATAGTGTCAGGCAAAAACATCTTTAGCAGCTTCATCAATGACCTATTATAATTGTAACGTCTGAAATAGGGATAATCTTAAATTGCACAATGCTCAGCAGCATTTGCAATTCCTCAGGTAACAAAGCAGTCCACATTAAAATGCAGCAAGACTTGGACAATATGTAGGCCGAGATGATAGGCGGCAAGTATTGTTTGCACTAGGTAATGATGATATTCAACTACAGAAAATCCAGCTATCGTTCCCTGATGTTTAATTGGCATTACCATCACTGAATACCCCACTATCAATATCCTGGACCAGAGCATGAACAAAGTAGCCAGATACAAAATTGTCTTCAAGAGCTGTTCAGCAGCTAGGAATCCTACAGCAAGTAACTCACTTCTTAACATGTGAAAACCTGTCCATATTCTAGCGGGCTCAAATCAGGAGTGTGGTGGAATATTCTCCACTTTCCCGGTTGAGACCACCTTCAACACCACTCAAGAATCTCAATACCATACAGGAAATAGAAGCAGCAGTTTGTTCTATCTACAGGATGCACTGCATCACGACTCCTAAGACAGAAACTTCCAAATCCACAACAGCTAGAAGGGCAAGGACCGCAAAACTTTGGGAACACCACTAGCTGAACATTGTCCTCCACACAGCATCCTGACTTGGAAATATATAATCACCTTTCCCTCCCCATTGCAGGGTCAAAACCCTGGAGCTTCCTCCATCGTGAGTGTGCCCACAACACAAAGACTGCAGTGATTCAATCAGGTAGTTCATCTTCTCAAGCTCGATAAGGATGTTAATTGCTTACTTATTTATTATTATTATTTATTTCTTTTTGTACTTGTAAAACTTGTAGTCTTTTGCACACTGGTGAACTGTCAATGATTCTATTATGGATTAACTGAGTATGGCCAGAAGAAAATGAAACCTAGGGTTGTATATGGTGACCAGATTACAGTACTGTGCAAAAGTTTTAGGCATATGTAAAAATATTTCATAAAGTGAAGATGCCTTCATAAATAATGAAACAAACAATTAACCATAAAAAGCACAAAATGGTAAAAAACTACATCAAATCAATATTTAGTGTGACCACCCTTTGCATTAAATCTGCATCAATTCCCTTAGGTAAACCGTCATGCGGTTTTACAAGAAAATCAGCTGGTACCTTGCTTGCTGCTGTCTCTCCAGGTAATCCCAGACAGCCTTGATGAGGTTGAGATCAGGGCTCTGTAGTGGCCTGACCAACTGAAATCACATAAAAAATCTAGGGTGCCGAATACCATTGCGCAGGACAGGCAATTAAATGCTGTATCAGCCAGCAAAGCCCACATTCCTGGAATGGATGAAAACATATTGCACAGTGACAGTGACGTGTAAGCCCTCAATAATTGTACTGTGTTCTCAGAATCAGAATCCGGTTTAATATCACCGACATATGTCATGAAATTTGTTGACTTTGCAGCAGCAGTACTATATATATATATATATATATACACACACACAATAAATAGTTAAATATATAAGTAGTGCAAAAACAGAAGTTAAAAAAGTAGTGAGGTAGTGTTCATAGGTTCAATGTCCATTTAGGAATCGGATGGCAGAGGGGAAAAAGCTTTTCCTGAATCATTGAGTGTGTATCTTCAGGCTTCTGTACCTCCTTCCTGATGGTAGCCATCAGAACAGGGCATGACCTGGCTGAAGAGAAAACCTAATGACAGATACCGCCGTTTTGAGGAATTGTTCCTTGAAGATGTTCTGGTTTTTATGGAGGCTAGTGCCCGTGATGGATCTGACTGAATTTACAACTTTCTGCAGATTACTTCATTCCTGTACAGCTGCATCCCCCCACCCCCCCCCCCCAAGACCAGAAGCTGATGCAGCCAGTTAGAATGCTTTCCGCAGTACATCTGCAGAAACTTTCTGCAAACAGTGTTAGTATAACACTTTCAGTTGGAATTTTCTTGATCCACTCATTCACTCATCATGAATAATAAATTTCAGTTCATTTTCTGGATCTGGCTTTGCAGTAGTTTTATAAGATTGCTAGGCTAGGCTCGTTTAGTGTTAATAATAGTAATGAGAAACTGTGTGGCTAGGCAGAGCTCAAATACCATCTATAAATTTGCTGACAATACAACCATTGTTGGTAGAATCTCAGGTGGTGACGAGAGGACGTACAGGAGTGAGATACGACAACTGGTGGAATGGTGCTGCAGCAACAACCTGGCACTCAACGTCAGTAAGATGAAAGAGCTGATTGTGGACTTCAGGAAGGGTAAAACGAAGGAGCACATACCAATCCTCATAGAGGGATCAGAAGTGGAGAGAGTGAGCAGCTTCAAGTTCCTGGGTGTCAAGATCTCTGAGGATCTAACCTGGTCCCAACATATCAATGTAGTTATAAAGAAGGCAAGACAGCAGCTATACTTTATTAGGAGTTTGAAGAGATTTGGCATGTCAACAAATACACCAAAAACTTCTGTAGTTGTACCATGGAGAGCATTCTGACAGGCTGCTTCACTGTCTGGTATGGGGAGCTACTGCACAAGACCAAAAAAAGGTGCAGAATGTTGTAAATCTGGTCAGCTCCATTTTGGGCACTAGCCTACAAAGTATTCAGGACATCTTTATGGAGTGGTGTCTCAGAAAGGCAGTGTCCATTATTAAGGACCTCCAGCACCCAGGGCATGCCTTTTTCTCACTGTTACCATCAGGTAGGAGGTACAGAAGCCTGAAGGCACACACTCAGCGATTCAGGAACAGCTTCTTCCCATCTGCCATCCGATTCCTAAATGGACATTGAATCTTTGGACATTACCTCACTTTTTTTTAATATACAGTATTTGTGTTTTTGCACTTTTTTAAAAAATCTATTAAATATACGTAATTGATTTACTTGTAATTTATTGTTATTTTATTTATTTTTTTTCTCTCTGCTAGATTATGTATTGTATTGAACAGCTGCTGCTAAATTAACAAATCTTACATCACATGCCGGTGATAATAGACCTGATTCTGATATGCATAAAAGATCAGCAGATTCCTTAAATGACATGGGTTATGGTGACTACATAGCTGATCACGAAGTATTCCAAACATTAGTTTTAAAGCCAAACTTGAATTTAAAAAAAAACAGATGTTGAATTCAAACTCAAATTTTCTGGATTAGAATGGAATCCTAAACTAAACACCAAATCTAATCCAGAGATTAAAAACTGAGTTCTGAACTCAAGTACCTACAAACACTGCTTCTAGTAACCCTCAACACTAAAGCTAATATTTAAAGCATCATCCGAAATTTTCTGATTATGGGTTGAAAGAGCATTGCAATATGTAATTTGAAGTTTCAGAAGTTGTTAATTGCTTGCACTAGCCAGGTGTGTCAGGGAATTATATAAATAAAAAAAACCTTTTCCACAGTTCAGTCGTTGGAATTATTTTCTGTGTGGGGACTAGAAATACTTTGTTGCTCAGAGCTTCAATTTACTCACCTGTCAGCAGCACTGTTGTTCAAATATTAGGTCAAGGGCTCATATGATTATGTTGGCTTGATGAGTCATTATATAAAAAATTAAAAATACGCTTTCCAATTTTCCACCAACCAACTTATTTATTTACTATTAAACTGGAGGGAAAGTTGTAAATTTTATTTTTAAAGGAAGTGAAGTGTAATGTTCCAGTTTCAATAACACCACTGATCTTTTAACACGTTGCACTTAATCCTCAAGGAGCAGTGCCTCAAAAAGTGCCCATCTTTCAGGACCCTCACCAGGCAGGACATGCCGTCTTCTCATTGTTATAACCAGGAAGGAGGTACAGAAGCCTAAAGGTACACACTCAGCAATTCAGGAACAGCTTCTGCCCCTCTACCATCTGATTTCTGAATGGACATTGAACCCATGAACACTACCTCACTACTTTTATTTTATTTCTGTTTTTGCACTACTTATTTAATTTAACTATGATATGTATATATATATTTACTGTAATTCACAGTTTTTTTCAAATGTACTGCTGCTGCAAAGTTCACAAGTTTCATGACGTATGCCCATAAAATTAAACTTGATTTTGATTCTGATTAATGGACATCGAGATACTGAAGGGAATAACAAACTTGATCTCACAGCAGTGCTCAGTATTAAAATATGCTCTGGGACAGGGCGTTTGAATTAAAGTTCATTTAAGAAAAAGCACATGCTTTATTGAAACATAACAGTACTTTGCACATCAGCTTGCAAATGTGTGTGAAATATCATTCCCACTGGGGTAAAGTAGCCAAGGGTGTTATCACTTTTAAGAGCGTGATGGAAACACCTAGAGTGCACATTACTATTGATGAGAATGAGAGATCAAGTGAGGCAAGATATGTATGACCTTCATGAACTTTGAAGTTCTGGGTGTCACTGTCTCAGAGGACCTGTCCTGGACCTATCATATAAATATAATTGTGAAGAAGGCAATTATAGGCTATACACAACATGAGAAAACTTGTAGATGCTGGAAATCCGAAGCAACACACAAAATGCTGAAGGAATTCAACAGGCCAGGCAGCATCTATGGAGAAGAGTACAGTTTTTGTTTTGGGCTGAGACATAGTCTTTTCTCTTTGCTGCCATCAGGTAGAAGGTATAACTATACTCATTTAAGGACTCTTTTATCTTGTTATTTCATGCTCATTATTTATTTATTATCTGCATTTGTACAGTTTGTTTACAATTTATAGTTCTTGATGTTTACAGTTTACAGATCCTGTTTACAGTTACTGTTCTATAGATTTGCTAAGTATGCCCACAGAAAAAGAATCTCAGGGTTGTATGTGGTGACATGCATGTACTCTGATAATAAATTTTACTTTGACTTTGAGATTGTTCTATGAAGGTAAATGTGTTTTATCCGGCACCCATGTAAATATAAAACCACCACTGATGTTGCCCTCCCCATATTTCCTCCATTTCCAGATATTCATACTTACCCCTTCTTCCAGCCGCTTTAATAGGATAGAGTTCCTTTTGTCCTCCTCACCTACTGCTACAGGAGCCACCGCATCCAACGCATCATTCTCTGAAACTTCCGCCATCGTGAACGGGATCCTGTCACCAATCACATCTTTACTTCCCCCCTACTCTCTGCTTTCCACAGGGATCTCTCCCACCCTGGTTCACTTGTCCATTTGTCCCTCTCCACTAATCTCCCTCCTGCCACATATCCCTCCAAATGCTACACCTTCCCATTTACTTCCTCCAGCACCTCAGAGCCCCAAACAGTCTTTCCATGTGAGGCAAAACTTCACCTGCGAATCTGCTGGTGTTGCCTGTTGTGCCCAGTGCACCTGATATAGCCTCCTCTACTTTGGTAAGACCCAACACAAATTGGGGGACCGCTTTGTCGAGCACTTTCATTCGAACCAGCAAAAGTGGAATTTCCCAGTGGCCCACCATTTAAATTCCTATCACCATTCCTGTTTCCACATGTCAGTCTATGGCCTCTTCTTCTGCCACGATGAGGCCTCTCTCAGGGTTGAGGAGCAACAGCTTGTACTCTGTGTAGGTAGCCTCCAATCTGATGGCATGTACATTAATTTCAACTTCCGGTATTTTTTCCCCTTTGTTTCTTTTCCCCTTACCCTTTCCTCCTCTCCTATTCCCTGCTCTGGCCTCTTACTGCTTCTCCTCACCTCCCTCTGGTGCCCCTTTTTCTTCCCTTTCTCCCACGGTCCACTCTCTTCTCCTATTGGATTCCTTTTTCTCCAGCCCTTTACCTTTCCCACCCACCTGCCTTGGCCCATCACCTTCTAACCTGTCCTTCTCTTCCCCCTCACCTTTTTGTTCGAACATCTTCCCCCTTCCTTCCCAGTCCTGATGGTCTCACCCTGAAACTTTGTTTTCATACATGCTGCATAATTCTCTGAGTGCCTCCAGCATTTTGTGTGTGTTGTTTTGGATTTTCAGCATCTGCAGAATTTCTTGTGTGTACCCATGTAAATAATTGCCCTTCCATTGGAAATAATTATTGTGGTGAAACGGTTAGTCATGAATATGTCGTTGAGAGTTCACACATAAATAAATTCAGCACAAAAAAAGAGGTCCCAGTGATGTTTTACATTACTCACACTTCCATCTCTAAAAAACTGTTAAAACTAAATTCAGCTTCCTATATTCCTATAAGATAGGCTGATGTTAGCTTTTAGCAATAACAGAACATTAGGGATGGCAAATGAATCGTTTGTTATTCACAACACCAGATAAGAATTCAATCCAAAATATTTCCTTATCAAGAAGAGAAATGAGTTTAGTCAACCCAACTACCCAAAACAAATAATCAATTAGTTGCTAATTTTCCTTTTTTTTTGGAAACTTGCTGTGCCTTACAGAGTAGGAAATTAATTGTAACATACTTTAAGGTATTCTGAGGATGGAATATGAGGCCCTCCATTGATCGTGTTGCCCATGGTTATTGCGTCCTAGCTCTCTACATGATACTCAAGCCAGGGCAGTACGCTATGGAGAGAAAGCTGTTGCCCATGCAGCAGCCTCTCCCTCTCCACGCAGCTGATGAATCCAAAGGAATGGCAGAGACTGATACAGTTTGGCAGCAACAGTGTCACAGGAGTTGTCAGTTCACATTGAACTTAATACCAGTCTGCCTTAGGGATCCCAGCTCCGGATTTTTCTTTCGAGGATTATTCCCAGAACTTTCCCCATGAGCTGCAAGTTAGCTGAGGTTTGAGATCAGAGTTTTCCTTCTGCAAGGATGAAATAAATGCTCTTGTAACAAAGGTCCACTTCAAAATCATAATTCGCTGTCAGAATAACAATGAAGCCAATGTTAATTTTTTCAACATGGTGCCGCAACTTCAGATCTGAGCAGAAGTTCACTCAATAGAATTTCCTTCTCTACTTTGTTGTTACCTTTGTTAAGATGGTTTCTCACTGCCTATCTCATTGCTGAGTGTATTGAACGACAAGAATCCTAAGCATTTAGACTGTTCAAAGACAAAAGTAAATTTATTATCAAAGTACACATATGTCACCATATATTCCCAGAGATTCATAGATTCATTTTCTTGTGGGCGTACACAGTAAATCCAAGAAACACAATAGAATCAGTGAAAGACTGCACCCAACAGGATGGACAAGCAACTAATATGCAAAAGACAACAAACTGCAAATACAAAAGAGAAAAAATATATAATGAGTTGAGATGAGATGAAGAGTCCTTGAAATTGAGTTCATAGGTTGTGGGAACAGCTCAGTGACAGGGTGAGTGACGATAGCTATGAACAAAACTTAAAAGGCAAAGATAAGCCAATTCTATTTCTGTCAAAGTAATTTTTAAATAGTGTGATAAATATAAATCATGGTCAAACAACCTGTCTGGAAGTGTATTAATTGTTAAAGGGTTTATTGAATTTTAAACTTTAATATTCTTTATGCAATTCTTCTTCCTATATATTTCCCTTCCTAATCCAAACTTTATTTTCATCTGTGTTTCTTCTTCTGCACTTAATTTGACATTAACTGCATCCTCTTCTAATTTACACTTCCTTCTGAATTCTTTTGCTATTAACTTCACAACTGTTTAATCTGATGATTTAAGGTGATACACATTGTCTAATGTATATTATCAGCTTGCACTTCCAGCATTTTAGCGTGGTTTAAAAAAATTAACACTTATATACAAAAGGGCACGTCTAATGCAGTTCGATGGCAACAGACTGTGGTCATTTGAGATTAATCTGTTCACTCCACACATATCATCTGTTAAGCGAACTGTTTTCACCCTAAGGTATCAAATGCATTCATTTTTACATAATTCAAACCCTTATACAGTAGTCAGCAGTGCAAAAAGCAGATTCTGATGCCCAAGTACATGTTGCCGGTTATGATTTTTGAACGTTAGCATTGCAATTGCCTGACACTGCCTAAATCTAGTTATGAATATATGATGACAGTCTACAGTTCTTGCAAGAAGGGTGCACTGCGGCTGATGGTAAGCTATGTAAATTCATAGCAGATATATGAGTCGTTTTCTGGTGCTGCACTAGAGGCTTAAATAGAGGAAGTGGAGAGAAGGACTGTTGTGTCCCATCCAGTGTGGCTGAAAGTATCTCCAGACAAATTCTTGAATGGCACCAGAAGTGAAAAGATGTGGTGCTAATGTAATACTGCACAGGATTGAAGTAAGATGCAGAGAGTTGTAAACTTCGTCAGCTCCATTATGAGTACTATTCTCCGCAGTATCCAGGATACTGCCATCAGGAAGGAGGTACAGAAGCCTGAAGACACACACTCAGCGATTCAGGAACAGCTTCTTCCCCTCTGCCATCCAGTTTCTGAAAGGAAAATGAACCATACCAGACTGTGTTGCAACTATTTAGAATGCACCCCATGTTACATTACAGGAAATTGTGAGAGTCCTCAGTGACATACCAAGCTTCCTCCAACTCCTAATGAAATATGCTCACTGTCGTGCCTTCTTTGCAATTGCATCAAAATGTTGGGCCCAGGATAGATCCTCAGCGATATTGGCACCCAGGAACTTGAAGCTGTTCACCCATTACATTGCTGATCCCTCAGTGAGGACTGGTGTGTATCCTCTCGAATTCTCTTTCCCGAAATACACAATCAATTTCCTGGGTGCGAGGTTGTTATCGTAACACCACTCAACCAGCTGATCTGTCTCACTCCTGTATGCCTCCTCATCACCATCTGCAATTTTGTCAGCCATAGTTTGTCATCAGCACATTTGTAGATGGTGCTTGAGCTGTGCCTAGACACACAGACTTGGCTGTAGAGAGGGTAGAGCAGTGGGCTGAGCACGCATCCTTGAGGTGCGCCAGTGTTGGTTGTCAGTGAGGAGATGTCATTTCCGATCTGCACAGACTATGGTCTCTCAGTGAGGAAGTCAAGGATCCAGAAGCAGAGAGATGTATAGAGGGCCAGGTTTTGGAGCTTGCTGATTAGAACTGAGGGTATGATTGTGTTGAGCATTGAGGTGTAATCAATAATAAGCAGCCTGCTGTAGATATTGATATTGTTTAGGTGATCTAAGGCTGAGTGGAGAGCCAGTGAGACTGCACTCACTGGGGACCTATTACTGTGATAAGCAAATTGCAGTGTGTCCAGGTCCTTGCGTAGGGAGGAGTTGATTCCTGTTATGTTCACCTTTCAAAGACTTTATCACATTAGATGTGAGTGCAACTGGGTGTTGGTCATTGAGACAGTTCACCCTGCTCTCTTGGGCACTGGTATGATTGTCACCCTTTTGAAGCAGATGGGAACATCCAACTGCAGCAGTGAGAGATTGAAGATTCTGGTCACTGCATTACAGAAGGCTTTGGGGAGAACGCAAAAGAAGTTCACCAGGATCTTTCCTGGATTAAGGAGTATTAGCTATATTGAAAGATTTAATGGATGGATTGTTTTCTCCGGACTGTTGAATGGTGAGGGATGACCTGATATAGGTATATAAAAGTGAGAGGTATTGATAGGGTAAAGAGTTATAGTCAGTTTCCAAGGATGAAAGTGTTAAATACTATAAAGCATAGGCTTAAGGTGAAAGGAAAAAAAGTTTAAAAGAGATTTTCTTACACAGAGAATAATAGGTATCTGGAAAATGCTGCTGGGTGAAGTTGCAGAAACTAATAAGATGATATTTTTTTCAGAAGCTTTTAGACAAGTACACGAACAGGAAGGAAATGGAGGGATGATAGATCATGTGTAGGCTGATGGGAAAGATTTAAATTGGCATCATTGTTGGAACTGACATAGTAGGCCCAAAAGCCTGATCCACTGCTGCTCAGTGCTGTGCTATCTCTCATTCACCAACTGTGCCAAGAACTAAGGGTCAACTTATGTGTGTTGCTTGGATTTCCAGCATCTGCAGATTCTTGTTTGCAATTCAATAACTAAGGGAGTTTTTAAGCATTTATTCATTCATGGGATGTACAGTAGGTATCGCTGGCAATGCCAGTTGCTATCCATCCCTATAAGGAATTAAGAATTACGCACATTTGTGAGTCCGGAGGTATATACAGTCAAACTGAGTATATAATGACCAACGGTCATTAGCAAACCAGATAGGTTTTTCTGACAATCTGATGTGTTCATGGCTACAGTTCCTGACACCACATTAGTATGACACCCCTTCATTGTTCGCTTATCAATCACATCTTGTATATAATATTCATAGGGTGGCCTCACTCTTGGTCTGGGTGCTGTTGTAATTTTCACAATACCTCACGGCTGTCATACTAAGTCATGACAAGCAACCTGCAAGCATACTACTTGATATGCACTGGCACACTTCTCTTTCTCCTGGAGGACAGGTTACTGCAAAATTGGAGGCAGGAGGCAGGCAGACACAGTCGCATGAACATCTCCATTGAATAGAAGTGACCCCCCCAATATCATTGGACTGGCTGGTGTTGAGGCTATGACTAGAGACAAGGTTAAAGTGACTTTATTGTCTATCATCCTCCCTCACTGCCCGTTTAATCTTAAACTGTCATCTGATTCTGATTTAAAATGTGGAGGAGATGTAAGGATGAAATCCTAACATCCTGCATTGAACTGATGTCCATTTTTCCTTTGGACTTCCAAAGGGGTTTACAGAGTGTCAGAGCTTTTCTGTTATTTGTTTTCCTGCTCAATATTGAGAGGCCTTGTGACTCTGACGACCAGGTCTAGCTCCTGACCTTCACATATGGCTTACCTACTAACCTCGGCGAAACTGATTCTACTGACGGAAGGAGGGGTAAAGGTGGGTTACTGGTGCCTTGAAACCAGTTGCTCTGGGCAGACAGGGCTCATCAGCTGTGGTTGGCAGCTCATCTAGGAGAAGGAAAACTCTGATCTCAAACCTCTGATGCCTTGTGGCTATACCCACTCATGGGGAAAGCTTCAGGAGTCAACCCTGAGGAAAAAATCTGAAGCTGGAGTCTCTAAGGAGGTCCTACATTGAGATTGACACTGACTGGAAATTCCTGTGACACTGCAGGTGTTAAACTGTATTGGTCTCTGCTGTTTCTTTGTGTTTATCAGATGCGTGGTGAGGGGGAGCCTGCTATTGTACTGTTCTGAATGGAGTCAGCCAGGAAACAACATCCATGTCGATTTTGACCAATGGAGGTCTCTGACTGAGATGACATCCTGGGGGACGAGTATGGAGCCAGCAGGGACAAGAACATTTGCTCCCCCACAGCTACCATCTTACCAGTTAATCTGCATTAGACCAAGGTCACGGGCAAAGTGTCCCAAATGCAGATGCTGTGCACTGAATTGCAGGAGAATGAAGGCATCATGACTGTCTCCAGAATGGCAGGTAATGACTGGCCCATTCTCTCTCCTTGGTCACACATTGTCACATTTGCAATACTTTTCTTTACACCTATAACTTGAAACCTCACATTGGAGAACCCCGAGATCACACACAGACGTTTCCGATGCAGAGGACAGGGCAGGTTTATGCTCGTTTCCCCAGGATGGCATCTGAACATTGAACAGGAAAACATAGGACTGAAATGTTCTGACACTCTGTAAACCCCTTTTATAGTCGCTGGCTGTCCAAAAGAAGAATGCACAACAATCTTTTTGTCAGTGCTAGAATTAATTATCAGGTTTATGCTGGCTGTTGACTTACACATTTCCTGGTCAAAATGTTACTGCCTGCAACTGCTTAAAAAGGGTCTGCAACAATTACACATCTACATCTCTCACTTAAGGGTGTATTTGGCTGGAGAAAGGATGGCAAGCTATCAACGCCCAGACAGACCTTGGAGATATTGAATGATGCCAATGAATGTCCATCTGCAAGGTTCTCTGTTGCCACATTGAGGACCTTTATGTAGGAGATGGAGAGGAAATGAAGTAACTTTTGATTGCTGCATCTGCTAGCATTGACATGTGGTCCTAAATTGACTTGTTTGCACAAATGTATATATCTACGGCACTGTGCAAAAATCTTAGCCACATATATTGCCCAGTAGGGTATTTGTCGATGTGGAGCAGAGAGGATGTTTGAAAATCTGGTGAGAGCAAATTCTCTCTCGTTTGTGATTGGGAATGGTGTGGGTGGAGCAATGCCTGAGGGCTGTGAGACAGGTGGCAGAGAAGGTGTGCCAGGGGCAGGAGGTGGTGTGGGTACAGATACACTCAGCCCTGAAACCCCAGGCAAGATCATTTGATCTAAACAATTGTTTGTTGATCATTACCGAACGTCAATCACCATAACAATTGTGATTTTAATCGGCTATTTGAATAAGTTAGCCTGAACTTTGCAAGATAATATGAATGTAAAATCTTACCATTTGCACTAATTAAGATTATAATGAAAAGTGTAAGACACGGTAGTGTAGAAGTTGGCACAATGCTGTACAGTACAGATGAACACGACTCAATTCCCGGCACTGCCTGTAAGGAGCTTGTATGTTCTCTTTGGTTTGCTCCAGGTGCTCCAGTTTCCTCCCAAAGACTTACTGGCTGGTATATTAATTGGTCACTGTAATTTGTCCCATGATTAGGCTGGGGTTAAATCGGGGGATTGCTTGTCGGCACGGCTCGAAGGGTCAGAAGGGCCTATTCCCTCCCCCCCCCCCTCGTAACTCAATAAAAGAAATATAAAAATAACAACGAATAGTTGACTGGTATGATTTATACATCACATGTGCTCATTATAGCTGAATTGTGACTTTGATGCTCATAGATTAATTTATAAGACTATGCCTGGAATATATTCTTGTTATTATGATAGACAATCCTTTATTATTTAGTTTGCCTTGGGTTTCAAAAGCGTCAGGCTTTAATATTGGAAACACATGTTTGTATGTATTTTATGACTGGTCTCCCCTTTGTTATACTTTTGCTTGAATTGCTTCATTTACAGAATATCAGATTAATATGAAATGTAATTTGCAGAGCAAACAGAACCGGGCAGCAACACAAAGCATACAGATCATTTTGTTCCAATCTATAAATAGGTTTTTTGTCAGTGCAAGAATTAATTTTACATAAGAGAACAGGTTTTCTGTCTTATTCTAAATATAGTGGATATGTTGCTCTGGAGGTTGGCTTGGAGTTCTAAGCTAAAAGCGCTCTTTCGCTAAAAGGCAACTCCAGTTCAATTGCAAGTGTCAAACAGGATGAAGGTTTAATGGTTTAAGTTAAAGGGATGAATTTCTCACTGGAGCAACAAATGATGCTGCATAATAACATCTGCATATGCCAATGAGGATTATACATTGAGGCTGCAGGGCTCGGGCCCGAGCGTGAGGAATGAGCTGATGTTTGGCCAAACTGCAAAGGTCGGAGTGTCAGGGCCAGAGGTGAAGGAAGGACCGGTGTTCCGCTTGCTGATTCACGAGCTTTACTCGTCTCAAGGCTGAACTCAGGCTGTGGGCTGCAACTAACAGGCTCCTGGAAAGGCTGCCGCGACAAACTCACTTTGTGCCTGTGGATTCACTTTCGTGAACTTTAGTTTGGAGTGCTATTTGTTTACTTTATGTTGTTTGTGCGATTTGTTCATTTTTCGCACAATGGGTGTTTGATAGTCTTTTTTACTGGGTTCTATTGGGTTTCTTTGTTTTGTGGCTACCTGTAAGAAGACAAAATTCAAGGCTGTATATAGTATACAAACTCTCATAATAAATATACATTGAACTTTGAACTTGTTAACTAGGATGAGTAATAGTCAGGTATATTTGTTCAGAGTAAATGCTATTAAGTTTTCTAGCTGGTATAAACTAACTTGGCACTTACTCTCATACAACGTAGAAGGAGAGTGTTTGGTCCTAGCTCTAAGAATAATTGCACTGATCCCACTCCCCCCCCCCAAATTCTCTGTAACAGGAGTTCAATAACGGCCCAAATGCAGGAGAGACATAGACCTGGAATTGACAGTTCACTGAGTTTTAACAAGAACTGTTCAGAACAAAGGAAAATAATAAACATGAGCTCAACTGGGCTGCTAACCAAAAACTCTCAAACCAATGCTGTCACTGAGGCACAAAAGCAGTAACCTAGAACTAAATTAATACCACCCCTTGAACATAAAACCATACACATAGGAGCAGAATTAGGCCATTTGGCCCATCGTGTCTGCTCCACCATTCAATCATGGCTGATCCTTTTTTTTTTTATCAACCCCAGTTCCTGGCCTTCTCCCTGTAACTTTGATGCCATACCCAATCAAGAACCTATCAATCTCTGCCTTAAATACACCCAATGACCTGGCATCTACAGCTGCATGTGGCAACGAATTCCACAAATTCACCACCCTCTGGCTAAAGAAGTTTCTCCATATCTCTGTTTTGAAAGGGCGCCCCTCTATCCTGAGGCTGTGTCCTCTTGTCCTAGACTCTCCCACCATGGGAAACATCCTTTCCACATCTACTCTGTTGAGGCCTTTCAACATTTGAAAGGTTTCAATGAAATACCCCCTCATCCTTCTGAATTCCAGTAAGTACAGACCCAGAGCCATCAAACATTGCTCGTATGATAACATTTTCATTCCTGGAATCATCCTTGTCATCCTCTAGACCCTCTCTAGTGCCAGCACACCTTTTCTAAGATGAGGAGCCCAAAACTGTTCACAAAACTCAAGGTGAGGCCTCACCAGTGCCTTATAAAGCCTCAGCATCATATCCTTACTCTTGTATGCTAGACCTCTTGAAATGAATGCAAACATGGCATATGCCTTCCTCATCACCAACTCAACCTGCAAGTTAATCTTTAGAGTGTTCTGCGAAAGGACTCTCAAGGCCCTTTGCATCTCAGATTTTTGGATTTTCTCCCCATTTAGAAAATAGTCAGCACACTTATTTCTACCACCAAAGTCCATCACAGGTAAAGCCCTCCCAACCACTGAGCACATCTACAATGAGTGTTGTTGCAGGAAAGCAGCATCCATCATCATGGAATCCCACCACCCAGGTTATGCTCTCTTCTCGCTGCTGCCATCAGGAAGAGGGTATAGGAGCCTCAGAACTCACACCACTAGGTTCAGAAATAGTTACTATCCCTCAACCATCAGAATCCTGACCAAAGGAGATAACTTCACTTGCCTCATCACTGAACTGTTCCCTTAACCTGTGGATTCAGTTTCAAGGACTGTTCATCTCTTGTTTTTGATATTTATTGCTTATTTATTATAATAATAGTTATTATTTCTCTTTTTTATTCTTTTGGGTTTGCATAGTTTGTTGCCCTTGGCCCAAAGGTTGTCTGCCCAGTCTTTCATTGATTCCATTACATTTATTGGATTTACTGTGTATGTCCGCAAGAAAATGAATCTGTTGTATATGGTGACAAAAATGTATTCTGATAATAAATTTACTTTGAACATTCATGATTGTTAATAACCCATTGATTTACCCAGCAACCACCTGCAATGGGGTTATTTTGCAATAACTAATTAACAGCAGCCTGCGTGCTTTTGGTATGTGGCAGTAAATCAGAGACCCATATAGTCACACAGACAATATGCAAAACACACATACAGTACAGTATGCAGAAACAAACCTGGTTTGCAAGAGTGGAGAGACACCTGTGCTGTTCTATTGAATGCAAATGTAAAAGGAGCTTGATCAAGTTTTCAGTATAAACAATAATTGCTTCACAGTGCTATGCATAAGTGATATCAAATATCATTTTCAAGGTGAGTTCCAAAATTGTGTCTATTCCACTTGCTGTTGCATCCTTTAGGCATTAAAATATCATCATCAACCGAACATATCCACTCAAATTTAAAATTTTAGGGTAGTAGTTCAGTTTGCTGAGAAATCCTGAAATATCTATGAAAAGTTCACAGGTGACTCAAATATTGAGTATTGAACACCATTATACACAAATGAAGACATAAGTGCATTAGGAGCAGGAGAAGGTTTTGAAAGGCCAGCACTTGGAATTTCTGAAGTTGTGCTGTGGGGGTGTGGGGTCAGAATGGAAATATAGGAACTGCTGGTGGGCATCGATAGAGTCAATTGGGAGGGACGATTGCTGGCTTTGGGGGAAGGGTAATTATGGTCACATTAAAGAGGTTTCAATAGAGCTGAGTAGAAGGGTCTATCGTTGACATTAGGAGAGACATCTCTGTATTCAGATGAGGTGGGAATTGCTCGATTTGGGAATGAAATGATGGACCAGGGATCTTGAAGACTGGAAGCATGAATTCTGAGGCCACGATGACTGGATTGATTCAAGAGAGTTCTTTAATGTGACATTAGGAAATTCTTGGATTTTCAGAAAGCCTTTGACAAGGTTCCTCGCATGAAGCTGCTTATCAAGTTTAAAGCCTGTGGTGTTACAGGAGAGCTACTAGCAGGGATAGAAAATGGGCTAACTGGCAGGAGGCAGAGTGAGAATAAAGGGGGGCTTTTCTGGTTGGCTGCCAATGACTAGTGGTACACCACAGGTGCCAGGGTTGGAACTAATTCTTTTCACATTATATGTCATTGAATTGGATGATGGAATTGATGGCCTTGCTGCCAAGTTTGCAGGCAATATGAAGATAAGTGGAGGGGCAGGTAGTATTGAGGAAGCAGGGAGTTTGCAGAAAGAGGTGGCAAAACATGGCAGATGGAATATAGCATAGGGAAATGTTTGGGTTGCATTTTGGTGGAAAGAATAAAGGCATAGACTATTTTCTAAATAGGAAGAACATTCAAAACTCAGAATTGCAAAAAGACTTGGGAGTCCTTGTGCAGGATTCTCTAAAGCAGGGTTTCACAATCTTTTTAATGCCATGGACCTCTACCATTAACCAAGTGGTCCTTGGACCCCAGTTTGGGAACCCCTGGCCTAAGGATAAAGTTGCAGGTTGAGCCAGTGGTGAGGAAGGCAAATGCCATATTAGCACTCATTCTGAGAGGACTACAATATAAATGCAAGGGTGTAATGTTGAGGCTTTATCAGGCACCGGTGAGACTATTGTTGGAGTATTGTGAGCAGTGATGATGAAATGTTTGCAAGTACATTGCCTAGATTGGAGAACAACTCAACCCAACCAGCAAACAACCAAGCTACACATACTTAGAATTATTTCCAATAGTGGGCAGTTTTGGGCCCCTTATCTCAGAAAAGATGTGCTGGCATTGGAGAGGGTTCAGAGGAGGTTCACGAGAATTATTCTAGGAATGAAAGGGTTAACATATAAGAAGCATTTTGGTGGCTCTGGGCATGTACTTATTTGAGTGTAGAAGAATGAGGGAAGGTCTCACTGAAACCTATTGAATATTGAAAGGCCTAGATAGAGTGTGTGTTTCCCATGGTGGGGGAGTCTAAGACCAGAGGGCACAACCTCAGAATAGAGGGACATCCATTTAGAACAGAGATGAGGAGGAATTTCCTTTTCCAGAGGGCAGTGAGTCAGTGTAATTTAGTGGTTCCCCAACTTCCGGGCCGCGGACCAATACTGGGCCGCAAAGCATGCAGGGGTGCAGCGATAGCCGGAGCGCACCCAGCATATCTTTAAGAAAAAAGCTGAAATAAACAAGCTAATTAATTAGGTGCCACCTGGCATGTAAATGTCGGCTCAGATCAGAGGCGATTGTCGATTTCACTTGCTCTAAGCGACGTTCACTCCTCTTTCCAGGGCGCTGGAGCCTTTAACTGTTCCATTGTTTGGTCAATTTAAACGCCAGCCCAGACAAGCTGAAAAGACAGGGCTGTCAGGATCGAGGTGACATGTTGAATCTACACAAACTTCTAATAAAGTACAGGCGCTGCCGTGCTTTCTTTGTAATGACAGTTACGTGCTGATCCCAGGACAGATCCTCTGACACTTTTCAGAGAGAGGAACATCGATCCTTAATGCCAAAGAATTTAAAGTTATTGACCCTCTTCACCTCAATTCCTCTAATGAAGACTGGCTTCTGGGTGGCACCTAATTAATTAGCTTGTTTATTTCGGCTTTTTTCTTAAAGATGTGCTGGGTGCACTCCAGCTACCGCTGCACTACTGCATGCTTCGTGGCAATGTATCAGTCCGTGGCCCGGAGGTTGAGGACCACTGGTGTAATTCATTGCCACAGACAGCTGTGGAGGCCAATTCATTGAGTATACCTAAAGTGGAGGTTGATATGTTCTTAATTAATCAGAGTGTCAAAGTGTATGGGGAGAAGGCAAGAGAAAGATAATAAAACAGCCATGATGGAATGGCAGAGCATATTCAATGGGCTGAATGGCTTAATTCTGCTCCTATATCTTATTGTTTTACAGGAATCTTCTTGTTCTTCCAGATTATTTTATGTTTTACAACAGACAATATAAGTCAGTGATAATAAACCTGACTGATTTGGATACATAACTTATGTTTTATTATTAAAATCAATCTGTAGGATTGATATCCTGAATGATTTCATTGCTCTCCTCAGAAGAGATCAATCAAGCAGGAGTTCTTTTGACTGTCATCAGCCTTAACAGCAGTCTCTGCATCAGAGATATGTTGTAATTCCTACTTGAAGTTTAGAAACGAATCTATACTTTGTCTGTGCAGGCATTTTGCTTGAGCAATCCAAAATTAATATCCCACAGATTGTTTTCTCCCATGGATCTTGCTTGCTCTGCTCCAAATGTTCATCTGTTTTTTTTTTTCTGAAACAGTGCAAATCTCTCTGCATGAATTAATCTTTCTGACAAAGCCTTCCATGTGTCAGCAATTTTCTGCCTAAAAATATCTCTCTTCATCCTTTTCCTCATTGAATTAATATCAGTTTTAAATTGATGACCTGTGTTTGCTGATATCCTGTGAAAAAAGTGGCTTTTCTTGTGATAGCCTGGTCCATTAATAAACTGGTTAATCAGTTGGTCAGTGATAACTGCACGAATATGACTTGGAGGAAATGGCCTAGAATATATTTAGTGGATGGTAATGTGCTGCAGCAAACTAATGTTCTTGCTGAGTGTCTGGTGATTGGAAATGTAACAGCAGATAAAACCTAAGATGCTGAATGCTGTTAAATTAGCCATAGCACAGAAGTCCTTTCCATCACAAGGTTTCCAATATGTTTTGTCAAACCTGAGCGGAAATTGTTTTGGCAACAGAAGGCAGAGGGAAGGGATGGAAGATTGTTTTTCTCACTGGAGGTTCTATAACCATTGTTGTTCCACAGAGATCAGTGCTAGGATCTTTGTTACTTGCCATTTATATAAATTACTTGGATGAGAAAATCTGTGATCTGAAAAGTAAGTTTGCTGAAGACAAAGGAGTTATAAATCGTGAAGGTGGCTGCCTGACGGTAAAAAGACGATCTGGGAATTGGGCAGAGCAGTGGTGGGTGGAATTTAATCCAGGCAAATGAGAAGTAATGCATTTTGTCTCATCTTATACTGGCTGGACATATAGAGCAAAACATCAGACACCTTGGAAACATTGAGGTACAGAATAACTGTCAGATACAATTTAATAGCCTCCTAAAAATGGCAATGTAAGATAGGATGGTGAAGCACCAAGTTTTATCAATACGCCATAGAAGGCATCCTACTAGGAAGGACCATAGCTTAGCGCAGGAAACTGCAGCAAGTTCTGCACACGGCTCACAACATCCTGGAAACCACCAATTATCTACCTATCTCTCTGCCTCAAGTAGAGCAACCAACATGATCAGAGGCCTTACCCAGCTTGGACATTCTCTCTTCCTGTATTACCCACACCCCCTAGCCTATTGGTCAGAAGATACAAAAGCCTGATAGCATGTACCAAAAGTCTCAAGGACAACTTCTTTCCCACTGTTATAAGACTGTAGAATAAGTCCTAGCATAATAAGATGAACTCTTGACATCAAAATCTACGTCATTGTGGAAAGACCATGATCGCCCACATCATACGATAGGGCACATAACGAACGAACAAACTAATACTTTTATACTTGGGCTTTTTGCTCTATACAAGGAATATTTATGATGTGATTTGTTGGTGAATTCGTCAAATTATGAAGCCCCTGAAGGTGTGGTTAATACAAATAACACAAATTATTGTGGGTACAGATGTGGTAAATACAACAGGAAAAATGAAAACAATGATGTTTTGGCAGGGTGAGACTGAAGGTAGGCTGGTGTGCGAGGAAAAACGTCCACTTTTTCTGGTGTTCTTTCAATGGAACGTAACTAATGCATAGTAAACTGCATCCTAATTTGTACATGCTTTCAAGTTTATGATATGAATCTAAACATTTAAGATTACAGAGGAGACGTCAGCAGGCATCCAGCAGAAAAACCGTTGTACAACATGCATAAAATGCTGAAGGAAGTCATGAAGCATCTATGAAGGGGAATAAATTGTTGTCTTATCTGGCCAAGGCCCTTCATCAGGAAATTTATTCCCTCCATAGACGCTGCCTGACTTTTGTGCATACCGATGAAGATTTCCATAATGTGCAGAATCTCTTGCGTTCAAGAAATCCCATTGCAGCTGTTTATACCAATGTCTAGCGTAGGGTTGACTACAATGCAGGACAAAGTCTCAATCCTACGAATGAACAGAAAACTCTTCTAACTGGGGAGAAGATTCAGTGCTATCCTTGCAATGAGCAATTCAAGATGACTCATTGCATTTGGCCCTTTTGTTCATCTAACTTATTCACCACCAGTTTGTATATTGATGTTGGCTGTTCTAGTCACACAGAGGATTGCTTTATTCACCTTGGGTTGCATTAATTCTGTAATAAATCGTTCAGTTGCTGCTGTTAATGGAGTAACCTGAAGGATTTACCACTGAGTTAACCTCGTCACATAAAATGCAACACGGCATTCAGATTGTAAAAACAATCTTCAGCGCCAAGAATGCAGTTTTCAACTTTGTGGCAATTTGGCAATAAAAGTTTCAGGTGCATAGGGCTGATTTTAACCTGAACCCTTTCCCCCACTGTCGCCCCCAGTAAAGACACAGACTGATACAGAACATAAACATAGAACATAGAACAGTACAGCACATTACAGGCCCTTCGGCCCACAATGTTGTGCCAACCCTCAAACCTTGCCTCCCATATTAGATTCCTCCATATACCTGTCTAGTAGTCTCTTAAATTTCACTAGTGTGTCTGCCTTCACCACTGACTCAGGCAGTGCATTCCATGCACCAACCACTGGCTATTTATTTTGGACTCAGTATGACTATTGTTAAAAAAAAAATCAAGAGGAAGCTATAACATACAGTTGATCCAATTGTGGTCAAGTAGTTTAGATTAATGTTGTTGTCTCTGAAAATACGAGGTTTGTGAACCGATTTTTAATAAATGAGCAATCCTACGAGCAATGGTCCAGAATGAAACTTTTAACACTTCACTTAGGTGATTTCCCACTTCTTCTGAACTAGGATATTGACTGAGAAATAGAACATCGCATGGTTAGAACCTGCCTACAGTCACACCTATGCTCACAGACCATTGTGTTTGCAGAAGTGGCATTGAACATGCTTAAGGCAAGTTTGATACTGCCACTGCAATGCTGCAGTGCAGATGCACACTGAAGATATAGAGTGAGCAAATGGGAAGGGAAGTCCTGACTGGTGGATGTAGGTCTGACTCAGCTAGTGCCAAAGGGACAGTTTTAACTTGCTTCACCTTTCCTGGGGTGTTTTTTGAAAGACTATGGAACTTCCTTCACTTTATCAGATATTGCTAGGCAAGTCTGTTCACTTTCATTGGTGTAGTGGTGTGATATTCCCAATCCTTCCACTCTGAAGTCATGACATATGACCATCCTGTGATTGAAACCAACAGTATACATGCATTGAAGATAGAACTGGACAAACACATGGAGAAAAAGAGAAATAGAAGTAACATTAATGGATTTAAAGCAGGGGACCCCTCGGTTAATGGCAATAGCCCATGGCATAAAAAAGGTTGAAATAGAGTACATATGCTAGCATGTGCTGATTTGTTACTGTACTGACACCCAATGCAACTGCATCACCACTGCCAGCACAAGGACATCCAATTCAGACCTCCCACCCGACATAATAACAGGCGTTTCCACCATGCCAAGAAATCTCACAGGTCCGTTGGTGTACATGCTGAGCCAATGTCCACCATGATGCTCTATTACTGTGCCTAACTTTACTTCCACCCAGATTTCACATCTCTCTTATGTACTGTAAGTCATGGCTGGAGGACAGTTCTTTTGAGCCGTGAAAGAAGTCAGAGCAATTCTTGCCAATTTTAGCTTTCCTTTTCAAAATACTAGCTTCCTAGGTCTAAAATCTGTAATCCAGCACATGCCAGGATCTCTTTCAGATACAACAACTGGGCAGTGATCAATTATTTAATAAATTTCTTAGCAGCTAAGCTATATTTTGAAGATTTCAAATGATAGGTTTAGTTCCGATAATGACCTTAGAAATTTTGTTATCTGGACTATTATTCAATATTTCATTATGTTTCATTATTTTATTGTCTCTCTTTTCTTGCTGCTGCCATCAGGTAGAAGGTACAAGATCCTCAGGACTCGCACCATCAGGTTCAAGAACAGTTACTACTCCTCATCCACCAGGCTCTTGAATAAAAGGGGATAACTACATTCAACTTCACTTGTTCCATCACTGAAATGTTCCCACAACCAATGATCTTATTTCTAGGGACTCTCAAGTTCTCATTATTCATTGCAATTTATTTACATTTGCATTTGCACAGTTTTTTGTATTCTGCACTGTAGTTGATCTGTCATTGATTCTGAAATAGTTACTATTCTATAGATTTAGTGAATATGCCCACAAGAAGCTCAGGTTTGTATATGATGATATATATGTACTTTGATAATAAAATTTACTTTTAACTTTGATTATATGCTTACCTGTACAAATGATGTATAAACTTTAGGTTTTCTTTCAATACTCTTAAATCTCCCAAGGTTTTTTTTTAAACTGACACTTGAATTCATTTTCCAACCTAATACAACTGTCTTTGGTTGTCTTATGCTGCTACGGAGAGATGTACTTCTCTTCGCAGTCAAAACAAACCAACCCTTTGGCAGTTGTGCAAACAGGAGAGTCAGAAATACTTTCTTCCAATTCTCAAGTAAGATAAATTAGCTTAATATCTCTCTGATTTGAGTAGAATCTGCATTCATGTTAATTATGCAAAATCCTGTGCAGACACTAATAGTACTTAATCAAACGCATTATGATATTATTACAAAGCCTGGCTTCATTTCCTGCCGACTGACTGATTGAAGATTTCCTGAGACTTGCATGTTATGTCATTCACAAAAATCACAAGCAGGTGTGATAAAAATAATAGCATTCTACGTTGACTTCTTGAATAATATATAACCACAGCAGGGTGCAGTATTCAGACATGTCACGTCTATTTTCTTCTGATTAGCCATTGTTCAATTTACAAAATATTAAGATTTAAGACTATTTCCTTGTAACACTGAACAATGAAATATGCATGGGTCTTCAATTTCTTGACTTGGATGTTAAGTGAAGTCCTAATTGGATTTTTTTTTAAAAATAGCATTAATCGTTACAGTTAGCTAATCAGGTAGAATTTACACTTACATTCTGAATGCTGAGTGCAGTTTCAAAATACTCATTTAGACTTTTGGTCAGTTTTATTATCTGTGGGATATAGTGATTAGTGGGTATGTGAGTCATTGGTGTGAGCTGGGAGATAGTAGCATATTCTTCTAAGTTAATATGAATACAAATGTACAAGTATTATAAGTGATTTAATTTTAGTTGTGCTTTGCAGAGATTAAAAGCTGATGAATTTTCTGTCACTTTTTAATAGGCACATTTACATGATGAACACTCATAACAATCAAAATAACACATTTAAACTAAACCAAAAATAAAAACTGAAATGTTATTTCAGTTTAGCTGCCCAAAGGAAGGCTCTGTCAGGCTGGAAGCATGAAGAACAAGGTCAAAGCTTCATCAAGAAGGTGGTCCAACACATCAGTTGAAAGCCAAGTGAGGGGGTCTGATGATATGCTGATGTCTAATGGAAATCGGAGGGAAACCATAAAGCCTTCAATACTGCTCTGCAGCACAATCGAGCTCGCCATTTTGTGTCATTCTGAATTGAACATATTTATGTAACAGAAGTGAATGTTCTTTCTCCTCACTGTTTTCCTCTACCAGGTTTAGGAACAGCTATTATCCCTCAACCATCAGTCAGGATAACTTCACTCAACTTCAGCCCCATCACAGAATTGTTTCCACAATCTAAGGACTCACTTTCAAGGGCTCTTCATCTCATGTTCTCAATATTTATTGCTTATTTATTTCTTCTTCTTCTTGTTTTTCACTTTTGTATTTATACAATCTGGAGTCTTTTCACATTAGTTGTTTGTCCTGTTAGGTATGGTTTTTCATTGGTTCTGTTATGGTTCTTGGATTTACTGAGTACGCCCACAAGAAAATGAATCTCAAGGTTGTATAAGTGACATTTATATACTTTGATAATAAATTTACTTTGAACTTTGACATTGAAGTAGTTTGTAAACCTGGTGGGAGCAAAGGACGTTGCGAATGGTGAGGGTGGTGTGCCGCCGGACGGGTGTGGGACAGGCGGCAGAGAAGGTGTGCCAGACGCGGGAGGCGGTGTGGGTGCAGACACACGCAGCCCTGAGACACCAAATAAGGGCATTTGATTCCAGACAATTAGTTTATTGATTATTACAGAATATCTCTCTGATGCTTCCCATTCGCTCCCCTCGCTCTTCCCCTCTTCCCAGTCTCAGTGCACAAAAGAGACCCATATCAGAATCAAGCTTATAGCCACTCGCACATGCCATGAAATTCATTATTTTTTGCGGCAGCAGCACAGTGCAATATAAAAAATTACTGAAGTATTGTGCAAAGGTCTAAGGCACCCTAGCTATATATATGTGTCGAAGACTTTTGCACAGTATTGTAGTCATAGAAAAGTATAGTGCAAAAACAGGCCCTTCAGCCCATCTAGTCCATGATGAACCATTTAAACTGCCTACTCCCATTAACCTGCACCCAGAATATAGCCCTCCATACCCCTGTACTTCATCCATGTACTTATCCAATTGTTACCATGAGGACACATTAAGATAACCTAATGGTTTTCTCAGGCCAGTAACAACACGGTAGATTGCACCCATCCTGCTCATGGACTGTTTGACCCACTCCCATCAGGGAGGAGGCTACGTAGCATTCACGTCAGGACATCCAGACTCAAGAGCAGTTACTTTCCAAAAGCAGTTAGGCTGATTAACACGTCCACCCACTAAACCACCCCTCCACCCCCCACAACACCACTAGTTTATCATTTCCAGTCAGAGTTGCCTTACATACAGACATTCCTGTGCCTAGCCTCACTTTATGCACATACAATCAATCTATGTATGTGGGGTTCTGTCGTTCATTATGTGCCGTGTTGTATGATGTGGGTGATCGTAGTCTCTGGACCATGTTTATTCTTTGCAAGTATTTCTGCAGAAGTGGTTTGCTATTGCCTTCTTCTGACCAGTACCTTTAAATGACAGCTGACCCCATCCATTATCAATACTCCAGAGATTGTCTGCCTGGCGTCAGTGGTCGCATAACCAGGACTTGTAATATGCACCAGCTACTCATATGATCATCCATCACCTGCTCCCATGGCTTCACTTGACCCTGATCCGGGGGGGGGGGGGGGGGGGGGCGGGGCGGTGGCTAAGTAGTTGCAACATCTTGCCCAAGGGTGACATGCAGGCTAGTGAAGGGAAGCAGTGCCTTACACCTCCTTTACTAGAGACGATCTCCACTCTGCCACCCAAGTATATACAACTATCTATTTTATGTATTTATATTTGTGTGTTTTAATTATTGTGTACTTTATCTTATTGCATTTTTGTGCTGCATCTGATCCAGAGTAACACTTACTTCATTCTCCTTTACACTTGTGTACAGGAAATGATGTTAAACATCATTTGTGAACACACATGAGTGGATTGCACATCAACCTCTTGTCCAGCCTACACTAAATATTAAGGTGCTTCCTTTTTACAGCTGGTGCAGGTAGTTTGATTATTGCAACATCTACTGTTTAAACATTTAAATATCTATCTTGATTCTAGCCTATATATTTTCGGCACAAGAGATTCTGCAGGTGCTGAAAATCTTGAGCTACACCAACAAATTGGTGGAAGAGCTCCGCAGGTCAAGAAGCATCTACAGAGGGGAATAAGCAGGCAATGCTTGAGGCCGAGATCCTTCATCAAGACTGGAAAGGAAGTTTGGGGGAAGTGCTGGAGTAAAATATGGCAAGTGATAGGTTAGATCTGTTGAGGGAGGAGGTGGGTGGGTGGGGGAAGGAATGATGTAAGAAGCTGGGAGGTGATAGGTGGAAGAGGCAAAGTGCTGCAGAAGGAATCTGATAGGAGAGGACACTAGACCATGGAAGAAAGGTATGGAGGTGAAAAACCAAAGGAGGATGATGGGCAGGTGATGAAAATGGGGGAGGAGAAGAGGTGAAAGGATAACCAAAATGGGAATGGAAAGAGAGATAAATGAAGTGGGAAAGGGTAAAAAGGGAGTGATTACTGGAAGTTGGAAAAATTGAAGTTTATCCCATCTGGTTGGAGGCTACCCAAAGAGAATATAAGACTTTGTTCTTCCAACCAGAGTTTGGCCTCATCACGGGAGGTCAGAGACAGATACGTCAGAATAAGAATGGGAAGTTGAATTGAAATGGATGGCCTCTGCTTTTTGCAGTGGGCAGAGCCAACAGGCTCAACAAAGCTGACCCCTAGTCTGTATTAGGTTTCACAGATGTCGAAGAGACCACACCAGGTACACCGGATACAGTAGATGACCTTAAAAGTGTTGCTTCACCTGGAAGGACTGTTTGTGGCTCTGAATGGTGAGCAGAGGGTGGGGGGAAGATATGCTTAGTAATAGGACCCTGTTGAAGATGACGTAAGTCGCAAAGATTGATTTGCTGGATACGGAGGCTGTTGGTGTGGTGGGTAAAAACAAGGGGAATCCTAGCCCTGTTATGAGGTGTCAGAGATGGACCGAGTAAATCTGAGGGAAGGGTCGATGTTTGAGGTAAAGTTGATGAAAGTGACACTCAGCACGGATGCAATCTTCAACATAGTGGAGAAAGTGTTGGGGAGTTACCAACGTCGGCTTAAATGTGGACTGTTCCATGTAGCTGACAAAAAAGCAGGCTTAGTTGAGGCCCATGTGAGTGCCCATGGTTACACCTTTGATTTGGAGAAAGTGAGAAGAGCCGGAAAAGAAATTGTTAAGGGTGAGAACTATTCAATCAGACAGAGGAGGGGAACTGGATAATCATGTTGTTCAGGGAGAACCAGAGAGTCCTAATGCCTTCCTGATGGGTGATGAAAATGTACAAGGACTAGATGTCCATAGTGAAAATAAGGCAATCAGAGCCAGAGAACAGAAAGTTTTTGAAGTGATGGAAAGCATGTGAAGTGTCATAGATGCAGGGCGGATAGCACTAAACCAAGGGGAACAAAAGGGAGTCATGGTCTGCAGACACGAATGATGTCCACATAGTTTTGGAATTTTGACTCAGCCCCCACTTTTGTGCATAACTTTAAAGTGCTAGCACTTTTGGCTACTTGGCTTTGTTACCATAACCAAGACAAGTAATTTTTTAAAAATCTAGGTTTGAATTTCATTCTCTCCAGTTGTCATGATAGGGTTAAAACTCGTATCTCTGAGCAACGGTCAGACCTTGGCTCCTGGTCCAGCAAAACCATGATTATTCTGTACTTCTGGCAAGTGTTTCATCCACCCCCAACCATGCTCTCTCTGCATATTCCAGCAAAGCAGAGGAAGGATGGCTCTCTGCTCCATATTGACAAACTCAGTACTGTGCTAAAGTCTTAGGCACCTCAGAAGTTTGCACAGTACAGTAATTCATTTTTAACTGACATTTAAAGGAGGCAAGAACAACTGAAACCATAGATAATAAAAACTTTGACAGTTTTGCAATTGAGTCAGAGGAGCAGAAGTATTTTCTCTACACAGTTATGAGTTAAGAGAAAATTGGTTGAACCATATGACATTGATATGGAATGCCAATTTCCCTTTAAAAGCAATAGGAGCTGTGGGACTTAGTGTGAATTCTCACAGAGGAGAGTGATACCAAAGACTCAGCTGAAGGCCTGCAGTGAGTTATGATCAGGAGGAAGGCTGCATCAGCCACTTTCCTTATTTCCCTTTATCTGCTGCCCTCGTTACCCTCCTGCCCCTGTCTCCCAAATCAACCCTCCCTTTCCCCCACCTGGCTCCTGCCCACCATCCCTCACACCTCCTTGGTCTACTTATCATCTAGTACCCCCTGCCTCAGAGATTTCCCCCTCTCCTCTTTACACGAGGTATTTTCTCTCACATTCTTAGTAATGATAAGCCCAAAATGTTGAGAATTCCTTAAACCCCCTCCCGCCCCCACCTCCACCTCCACCTTCCCACAGGTGCAGCTTCACCCACTGAGTTGTTTCAACAATTCCAAATCATAGCACCTGCAGTCTCTTGTGTCTTGGCTAAGGGACCATTGTTAGGCCGATTAGATCTTCTAGGTTTGATTTCTGGTCCAGGTGCAATATTGTCAATGTGCATCGGTGAAGTATGACTGCAGCTCAAGACTCAGAATCGGAATCGGAATCAGGTGCCATATCACTGGCATACGCTGTGAAATTTGTCTTTGTGGCAGCAGTACAATGAAATACATAATAATAGAAAAAAATCTGTGAATTACAGTAAGTACATATTAAATAAATAGTGCAAAAATAGAAATAAAAAAGTAGTGAGGTAGGGTTTGTGCGATCAATGTCCATTCAGAAATCGGATGACAGAGGGGAAGAAGCTGTTCCTGGAGCACTGAGTGTGTATCCTTCCTGATGGATAATGAGAAAAAGGCACGATCTGGGTGATGGGGGTCTTTAATGATGGATGCCACTGTTTTGAGGCACCGCGCCTTGACTTTGTCCTGGATACTACGGAGGCTAGTGCCCATGATGAAGCTGACTAAGTTTATACTGTAAATCAAGAGTTCCCAACCTGCATTCCACAGACTCCTTGATTAATGGCAGGGAATCATGGCATAAATAAAGTTGGGAAGCCTGATGTAAATATTGATTGATTCAGATTTGTCACAATTACAGAATTACCAGATGCTCTTCTGACACTACTATACCAGACGTTATACTAGTGGGTACATAACTAGTGTTACACTAGTATACTAGTGGGTACATATCTAGTGTTATACTAGTATACTAGTGGGTATATGGCTAGTGCTACACTGGTATACTAGTGGGTACATGACTAGTGTTACACTGGTATATAAGTGGCTATATTACTAGTGTTATACTAGTGGCTACATGACTAGTGTTATACTAGTATACTAGTGGCTACATGATTAGTGGCTATATGACTAGTGTTATACTAGTATGCTAGTGGCTACATGACTTTTACCATAACACTCTTCATCCCAGATATTATTCTTGTCAGAGACAGATCCACACACACGATCTTGGTGTTAAAAATTGTGCTGTGAAGTGGAATGGCCAATGGGAGTAAAGACGGATGGAATGCACCCAACTTTCTGACGTAAGGGAATAAGAAGGCTTTGCCTCCTGAGAGGAAGGTGGGAACAACTAGTCTTCCAAAAACAAAACACACACTAAGCATTTATTTATAATCTTCTAAATATCTTGCTTGTTGATAGTTTGCAAACACTAACATAGTGCTGTACATTGGGCTCATAATCCCTCATTGCGATAAGCAGACAGCTACCACCCCTTTTCAGTCTTCAAACCCCCTCCACTGCCGTATTAGCACAGCAGAAAACATCTGCAGGAGATTCCAGGTGAAAAGTCACAATACCTGAAACAGAACTGGGGTAATCCTACAGCAGAGTGGGGCAGCACAGTGGTGCAGTTGGTAGAACTACTGTCTCACTGCTCCAATGATTCCTTTTCAATCCTGACCTCAGGTAGTGACAGCATAAAGTTTTTTGATTCTGCATATCACTGTCAGGACTTCTCCCAGGTACAATAGGTTGATTTTGCATCTCAAAGTGAATGGATTGGTACCTTAATTGACAACTATCTGTAGTGTAGTTGAAGAGGGTCAGCAACTTTAAAATTTCTTGGTGTTATTTTCTTCAGAGGACCTATCTTTGGCCCAGCAGATAAGTGCAATTCGCAGAGAGCACGGCAGCACCTCAACATCCTTCAGAGTTTGTGAATATTCGTAAAACATCTAAAACTTTGACAAACTCCTACAGGTGTGCAGTGGAGAGTATATTGATAGACTGCCTCATTGTCTGGTATGGAAACACCAATGCTCTTGAATGGAAAATCCAACCCAAAGTAATGGATACAGCCCATTCCATCACAGGTAAAGCCCTCCCCACCATTGAGCACATGTGCATGAAGCACTATTGCAGGAAAGTAGCATCCATTATCGGGGACTTCCACCACCCAGGGCATGCTCTCTTCTCACTGCTGCCATCAGGAAGAAAGTATACAAGCCTCAGGACTCGTACCACTCAGTTTAGTTATAGTTACTACCCCTCAACTATCAGGCTCTTGAACCAAAGGGGATAGCTACACTCAAATTCATGTGCCCAATCATTGAAATGTTCCCACAACCAAGGAATCACTATTAAGGACTCTTCACTTCATGATTTTGATATTTATTGCTTATTTATTTATTATTATTTCTTTCTTTTTGTGTTTGCACAGTTTGTTGTCTTCTGCCCTCCGGCTGAATGCCCAAACTGAGTGGTCTTTCATTAATTCTGTTGTGGTTATTATTCTATAAGTTATTATTCTATAAGTATTGCCACAAGAAAATGAATCTTAGGGTTGTATATGGTGACATGTATATTCTTTGATAATACATTTGTTTTGAACTTTGAGGTAGGTTGTAGAATCTGGAAGGCATTGATGTGATCATGAAGAAACTAGGTTACAGGAGAAACAATGGGGGGAAGTGGGATCCCTCCACAGACTTGATGCAGTAAAATAGCGTCCTTCCAGGTTATTAGGTCAGATACAACCAGAAAAGTAGTCTTTAAGTGGATTAGAGTTTTAAGAAGGCAACGATAATCCCAGTGCCGAAGAAGAGCAAGGGGACATGCCTGAATGACTATCGACCTGTGGCTCTGACATCAATTACTATGAAGTGCTTCGAGCGATTGGTTATGGCACACATCAACCACAGCCTACCGGTCAACCTCGACGCTTTGCAATTCACCTACCGGAGCAACAGGTCAACGGCAGATGCCATCTCTCTGGCCCTACACTCCTCCTTAGAACACCTGGAGAATAAAGACGCATACATAAGGCTCCTTTTCATTGACTACAGCTCTGCCCTTAATACCATCATTCCAAATAAACTGATTCCTAAGCTCTGGAATTGGGGCCTTAGCACTCAGATCTGCAGCTGGATCTTCAACTTCCTCACAGACAGGACCCAGGCTGTAAAAATAGGGGACAAGCTCTCCTCTGACAATCACTCTGAGCACTGGTGCCCCAAAAGGCTGTGTACTCAGCCCCCTGCTGTACTCACTGTACACCCATGATTGTGTAGCCAAGTTTCCATCAAACTCAATATATAAGTTTGCTGATGACATAACAATTGTAGGCCGTATCTCGGGTAATGATGAGTTCGAGTACAGAGAGGAAATTAAGAACCTGGTGGCATGGTGCGAAGACAATAACCTATCCCTCAACATCAGCAAGACGAAGGAATTGGTTGTTGACTTCAGAAGGAGTAGCGGACCGCATGATCCAATTTACATCGGTGGTGCGCAAGTGGAACAGGTCAAAAGCTTTATGTTCCTCAGGGTCAATATCACAAATGACCTGACTTGGTCCAACCAAACAGAGTTCACTGTCAAGAATGCCCACCAGCGCCTTTACTTCCTGAGAAAACTAAAGAAATTTAGCCTGTCCCCTAAAACTCTCACTAATTTTTATAGAAGCATTCTTCTAGGTGCATCACAACCTGGTATAGAAGTTGTCCTGTCCCAGACCGAAAGAAGCTGCTGAAGATCGTGAACATGGAGCAGCACACCACTCAAACCAATCTTCTGTCCTTGGACTCACTTTACACCGCACGCTGTCGGAGCAGTGCTGCCAGGATAATCAAGGACACGACCCACCCAGACAACACACTTTTCGTCCCTCTTCCCTCCGGGAGAAGGCTCAGGAGCTTGATGACTTGTACGGCCAGATTTGGGAACAGCTTCTTTCCAACTGTGATAAGACTGCTGAACAGATCCTAACCCGGATCTGTGCCGTACCCTCCAAATATCCAGACCTGCCTCTCCATTTTTTTGCACTACCTTACTTTCCATTTTTCTATTTTCTATTTATGATTTATAATTTAAATTTTTAATATTTACTAATTTTTACTATTTTTAATATTTTTAATATTTAATATTTTTAATCCAGGGAGTGGGAAGCGCAGAATCAAATATCGCCGTGATGATTGTACGTTCTAGTATCAATTGTTTGGCGACAATAAAATATAAAATATAGGATTGCCACCAAAGAGGTGCATTTATGAATGACTGCAATATGAAGCAAGGAGGAATTTATCCTAGTCCTGCATTAAAACCATGAGCAGCTGACAGCTACGATCTGTTCCCTGAATGTAGTCTGAATTTTCTACTCGCCCCTTCAGTGAGCAAGCACCACATTCATTTTAGCCAGAAAGTAGTTTTAATAGCTTTGGATTCTTATCCAATCATGTTATTAATATTGTCATTTCATGTAGAAAAATGTGGTCATTTAAATGAAAAGAGTGAGTGTATTTGTCATTAGTAATGCTGAAATGTTTAAATATCAAAATTTAAAAATTATGGGCTGTCACATCCTATGATTTTTTTTAAAATCTGAGTTTCTTCATATAATTTTTCTAATTTAATTCACATATTACTGCATTCAAAATGCATGGGCTAAAATCTCGACTGGATTCCAACCCATCAATCACGCAGCAACAACAACAACAAGAGTGTATTTTCGGTGCTTCTGTTCCAGAGGCACAGACTCAGAGAAGCAAGAGATAATAGGCTGTACACTAGATAACAGATCTGACATTGTATCCTTTGAATCCTTCTGCAGCTGATTCAGATCTCAGTCTGGTGGAATTCAACAAGTGAGCAATTAACATCAATTATGCAAAGATAATGACAATCAAGCTGAACTTAAGTTTGAGTTTATGTTTAATCATCAGCTTTACGGACACCTTTCTCAATGTGTGCTTCAAATGTTGAATTAAAATATTACTTTCAAAAGTTATTATTTTGTTCACATTAAGTTGAGCAACAGATGAGAGTCCAAATTTAATTATCCATGATTTTAGCACTAATATAAATAGCAGAAATACTTTTTCCATAATCTTTTGTTCTTCAAGTGTTGATGGAACAAGTGAAAAGAACATTAAGAGACTAGATTTAAGTTTTTTTGAAGTCTGGCTCCTACAGAGACAACTCTAAAACTATGCTACTAATCTGAATTAATGGCATCTTAATGCTGATCTTTTGATAAGATTAAGTATTATGCTGTCAATGGAGTCTAACCATTAACAGATTAAAGCCAAAGTACTTTCAACATTAGGCTTGTACAGATATTCAAGAGACTTTCAGTCACAGGGTGATAAAGAAAAATGTGTTTTCCAAAAAATATGTGATCATCTTAGAGTTTTCAAAATAATCAATTTCTTTAAAATAACAAATGTTCTACCAACTTTCCATAAGTTGCCAGAGTCACAGTTGCTGTTCTAAAATTAATCACAATTACTACTGCATGGGGTCTTTCCTTTTTTTGTATGTTAGACAACAGCGAGCCGAGCGACCCTGAGGGTGGCCAGGGGGGCTACACTACTTTCAGAATGGAGTGGAGCTGGATGTGGATATTCAGCACTACATCTATTGGATCAGGGTGTTACTGAGGACGTCAGCCTCATTGGAAACACCAATCACCAAGGATGAAAAAACCTACAAAAGTTAATGGCTACAGCTCCGACTATCACAGGAAAAGCCATCTCCACCTCGGAGCAAATCTCAGGAGCAAGTTACAGGAAAGCAACATCCATCATCAAAGACCCCAACATCAAGGCCGTGTTTTTTTTTCCTTCACAGCTGCCATCAGGAGCGAGGTAAAGCAGCTATTATCCCATAGCACCAGGCACTGGAACATTGGGCTCCTGAACTCAACTCTGAACAGATTCCACAACCTATGGACCAACTTTCAAGGACTCTACAATGCATGTTCTCAATATTATTTATTTATTTGTTCATTTGTTTGTTTGTTTATTTATTTATTTATTTGCACAGTTTGTCTGGCTGTTTGTCAGTCTTTGTGCATAGTGTTGTATTTTTTGTTTTACTGTGAATGCCTACAAGAAAATGAATCTGGTGACACACACATACTTTGATAATAGATTTGCTCTTTGAACTTTGAGCATTAGTTGGCCTTGTGAAGACGGTGATACCATGAAGTGCCATTGAGTATGCAGTCCCAGACTTTACACTCAGTGATAAAAAAGACCATTATAATGACAAGTGAAAGAGATCTGCAGTTGGTTGTGTTACCATGCAATTTTCCTTCCTTGGCAGTAGAGCTTTGGAGTAATCAAGGTGAGTAACTGCACTTCATTTTGTAGATACCATACACGGGCAGGGAAGTGGGGTGGAGATAAGTCTCTACTAAAGGAGGTGTAAGGTGCTCCTCCACTAGCCTGCAGGTCACCCTTGGGCAAGGTGTAGCACCTGCTTAGCCCCCTGATCAGGGTCACATGAAGCTATGGGAGCAGGTGGTGGATGGTCGTACGAGCAGCCGGTGCATAGCACAAGTCCTGGTTATGTGACCACAGGTGCCAGGCAGACAATCTCTGAAGAGTATTGATAATGGCTGGTCACCCGTCTTGAAAAGATACTCCATGGATTGTCACCTTGTCGTGGTGGAGAAGCTTGTGTGGTCCTGTGATCCCAAGAGCGATGCTGTCTGGAGCTATGCTCCTTGTAGCGTCACCCATGGTGGTAAGTTGAAGCGTGAGGTCCCTGACAAAGAACAATCCAATCAAGACCTCAACGGTGGAACAGACGGACGAAGTTACTTCGAACTCAATGGCTGTGAAGGCGGATGAAGGCTGCAACAAATCCATCAGCTCCAATCATCGTGGTTTCCATGCCATTGGAATCAGTTGGTTGATTTGTGAAGTATCGTGTGCTTCTTGGAGTGCAACATCCAGTACACGTTAAACAAATACATGCACAGGCATCTTCGCTCTGTGGGCCACTTCTTCAGAATGAAGACCATCACCCTCAACCTCGAGGGATAGCCAGGACAACAACGACAGGAAAGATACTGCCCAGAAGGCGGCAATAGCAAAGCACTTCTGTAGAAAAAAATTGCCAAGAACCATCATGGTCATGGATAGCAAAAAGTGTAAGAGTAACAGCGTGAAGAGGGGTCTTCATATTAATGATAGATGGAAGACCATGATCACCCATGCCACATAACACGATACATAAGGATGATGATATAGCCACTGTGTGCTGCTGGTGATAGAGAGATAAGTAACTGCCAAGAAGTGCCTAATGTATTTCCATTTTACTACTGTAGTTTAAAGCTTCTAATAAGACAAAAAAAATCTATTATGTCCATTATGTGTCTAAGATATCAAATTATGATGGAGGAACCGATGGTGAGGATCTTGCATTGCTTACAAGTTCTTAACTACTTCTAATCCACAGCTTGTGATAGAATGTATAAAAAACAATTTTATGGGCAGCAAAAAAAATCTCTCCAGTTTCTGAAACAAGCATAGCCAAATCCAAGCATGAGTTGATAAGGCTTGTCCTGGGCTGTGGAAGATATCAACCTTAATAACAAAGAAACACTGAAATTAGGGTGTTATTCCTCCATATGATCAACACTAAAAGAGCTGCCTGTTATCCCATTTATTACAGCAAGGCAAGAGTTGCTGGAGCAGTACTCAATATCTCCAGAGTCAACACAATAGCAACAGAGAAGTTTCAAATATTGCTATGTTTTGGAGATGCAATTGTAAGGGAGAGTTATCAACTTTTGTAAGGAGGAATTCAAAAGCAAATCCTTTATTTTTTAACCAAGGTTGTTGGTCTGTTTGACCTGGTAATTGTTTAAAATTCTTATTCTTATACAAAAGTATATCTTCTGCACATCAACACTGAGTACATCTCCAAAAGATGGCACTGGGAAGTGGCAACACTTTACATGCAGCTCCGAAAGGAATCATCAGATTTCCCATTTAGGAACTTCAGTCACAGCCATTGGCACTTCAGTAGGCAATATTATTTTAAGACATTTTTAAAAATCTATCGATCCTCAAAATTGGGAGATGCTGGCTTGCAGACTTGGGCCATGAGTTCTGTTTCCCTTTAAGAAAAAGGAAGTGTGCTGGTCTGCAAGTGAGATTGAAATGCACGGCCTTTATTCCCACACTCCCTACTATCCTGCTGGCAAATGTACAGTCTCTGGAAAATAAAAGTGAAGACCAGAGAGGAAGATTGCAGTACCAAAGGGACATCAGAGTCTGCTGTGTACTCTGTTTTATGGAAACGTGGCTCACCCCAACCATTTCGAATGCAACCCTGCAGCCCAAAGGCTTTACCATCCACTGCCTGCAAAGCCAGGACAGCTGAGCCTTTTAAAGTTAGAGGAGGTGAAATGTATTTCATGATAAACTCATCGTGGTACATAGACAAGTCAATTCTGTCCCAGTCCTACTCATCCGAACTGGAACATCTAGTGGTCAAGTGTCATCAATTTTATCTGCTGAGGGCATTTTCTGACATCATCCTGGTAGTGGTGTAGATTCCATCCCAGCTAATGTCAGGCAGGCACTGGAGGAGTTGAGCAACATGATCAGCAGTCATGAAACAGCACACCCTGATGCTTTCCCTATCATTATGGGGGATTTCAACCAGGCCAGCTTGAGTAAGTCTCTAACCAACTACCAGCAGAGGAACCAACACACTTGACTACTGTTACACTACCATCAAAAACTCTTACTGTCCCACCTCACACCTGCATTTTGGCAAATCACTTGGCTGTACTTCTGCTCTTGGCATACAGGCAGAAATTGAAGACCGCAGCACCAGTGGTGAGGATCACAAAGGCATTGTCATGGGAGGTGGTGGAGTACTTACAGGACTACTTTGAATTGGTGGTCTGGATAATATTCAGGGATTCATCTTTGAATCTGAATGAATATGCCACAGTTGTTACTGACTTCATCGAGACCTGTGTAGATGGTTGCATGCCTTTGAGAATAAACCAATAGCTGTGGATGAACCAGGGTAGTCACAGTTTGCTAAGGACTAGATCTGTGGCATTCAAGATCAATGGTCTATTACTATATAAGAAGTTCAGGTACAACCTATGGAAGGCTATTTTAAAAGCAAAGAAACAATTCTGATTGAAGTCAGAAACGTAACCGGATGTATGTCAGCTCCGGCAGAGTTTATGGGCATTATTTCCTTCGAGATGAAACCTAACATCATGAATGTCTGTGGTACTGCACCCCCAGATAAGCTCAACACCTTTGAAAAGAAGAATAAAACTTGTACAAATCTACAGATCCCTGCCACATCTGGTGACCCTGTGAAATCTGTCCAGAGGCTGACATCAGGACACCTTTGTCAAAAGGGTGAACCCTCACAAGGCATCAGGCCCCGATGGTGCACCTGAAGGCACTGAAAACCTGTGCAACCATCTGGCGGGAGTGTTCTAGGATATCTTCAATCTTTCACTGCTGCAGTCAGAGATTCCCACATGCTTCAAAAGGGTGACAATTGTACCAGTGCCCAAGAGGAGCAAGGTGAGCTGCCTGATGAGTGACTATCACCCAGTGTCACTCATATCTACTGTGATGAAGTGCTTTGAGAGGTTGGTCATGGTCAGGATCAAATCCCACCTCAGCAAGGAGCTGGGCCCACTGCAATTTGCCTATCACCACAATAGGTCTAAAGCGGATATAGTCTTAATGTCTCTGCACTCGATCTTGAACCACCTGAACAACAGCAATACTTACATCAAGGTTACTGTTTATTGATTACAGATCAGCATTGAACACCATCATACCATCAGTACTAATCAACAAGCTCCAAAACCTGGGCCTCTGTACCTCCATCTGCAACTGGATCTTGGACTTCCTCACCAGGACACCACAGTCTGCGTTGATCAGAAATAACATCTCCTCACTGACAATCAACACTGGCACATCTCGACGATGCATGCTTGGCCCACTGCTCTACTCTCTCTACACCCAGGGCTGTGTGGCTAGGCATAGTTCAAACTCCACCTATAGATTTGTCGATGACACGGTTATTTTTGGCAGAATTACAACTGGTGAGGAGGAGGCATGAGATAAATCAGCTGGTCGAGTGGTGTTGCAACAAAAATATTGCACTCAATGTCAGTAAGACCAGGGAACTGACTACGGACTTCAGAAAGGGAAAGTTGAGGGAACACACACCAGTTCTCATCGAGGGCTCAGCAGTGGAAAGGGTGAGCACTTTCAATTTCCTGGGTGTCAACGTCTCTGGAGATCTAATCAATGCAATTACAAAGAAGGCACAACATTAGTTATTATTTATTAAGACTTTTAGGAGATTGGGTATGTCACTAAAGGCTCTAGCACATTTCTACCGATATATGGCATTCTAACTGGTTGTACGGTATGGAGGGACCACTGCACAGGATCAGAGAAAGCCGCGAAAGGTTGCTAACTTAGCGCTATTATGGACACCAGACTCCGCAGCATCAAGGACATCTTCAAAAAGTTGACATCCATTATTAAGGACCTTCATCACACAGGACATATCCTCTACTCATTGCTACCATCAAGGAGGAGGTACCAGAGCCTGAAGACACGCAGTGTTTTAGGAATGGCATCTTCCCCTCCACCATCAGATTTTTGAATGGACAATGAACCCATGAACACTACCTCAATTTTTCCCCTCGTTTTTTGCACCTCTTATTTAATTTATGTGTACATATATCTTATTGTAATTCATAGTTTTTTGTTTAGTTTGAATTGCAGTGTACCGCTGCCACAAAACAAATTTCACAACATATGCCGATGATATTAAACCTGATTCCGATTCTGACTGGGATTTTTTCCCAAATAATTAGGGAATTAATTGCAATGATTCTTTCCAAGGATTTAGCTAGTTAAATGCCAAAGTACTATTACATCCAAGTTTCCCACAATACTTGGACAAATCTCAATTTACATGTCAAAATCCCATGCAGCTATTGATCATGGCTCTTTTGCACCCAGACTTCCTTTGCAAAGGCCAATAATTATATCTTGCTGAATTGATGAATTCATTGATTGTTTTTAAAGATTTAGAATTGTAGATAAGGGCAGAGTTTGTTGCCTTAAGGATATGGTGACAGACTGCCTTCTTGAACAATGGCAGACATTCCGATGAAGGTATTTCCACTGTTCTGCTGGAAAGGAAGTTCCAGCATTTAGACCCTGCAATAACGACGGATTAGCAATGTACTTCCAAAGCAGAGTGTGAACCTTCCAAGAGGCAGAAATAACAGCTTTCAGAGAAATTGTTCAAGAAAGTTGAGGCTTGAGATTGTGTAAATGTGTGAACAGTGAATGGAAGAACCTTTTGAAATTGTCATTACTGTAATAAAGTTCAAATCAATATCAACTGGATTTTGATTCATTTATTTATCACAGGTACATTGAAACATACAGTGAAACGTGTTGCTTGCATTAACCACCACACAACCTCAGGATGTGTTGGGGCAGTCTGCAAGTGTTGCCACACATTCTGCTGCCATCACAGCATGTCCACCATGTTCAGCAGACACGACACAACAAAATATCAGCAAAACAAAGCCCCTTAGCTCATGTTTACGCATCTAAATTAACCACTGCAAACTGAATTATTTCTAAATGTGTGCTAAGCCATACAAGCTAATAAATCACCATTGTTTTACAAGCCACTTTGATTTTCACAATAGAGTCACTTCTGTCCATTATGATAGTCAAATGACAGATGAAGGATTTTCCTTGCTGGGACTAAGTGACAAGTCCATGCTAACCCTTCGATAACCTCTGGAGCAGTTAGGTCAAAGATGCATAGAGAAATGGCTTTCTGATTACCGCTGACTATCCTCGCTCAGCTGATTTATCGGTGTTTTTTCATATTATTTAACATCTGAAGGAAGTAGCAAGGGGATAGAAAATATCCTGAGTGAGGGACTTCAGTGTCCGTTATCAAGAATGATTTGTCTTTGTACCGATATCACTGACAGAGCTGGGCAATTCTGAAAAATATAGCAGCAAATTGGGTCGATGCAGGAAATGAGTCATTCAACTTGGATAAATCTACTTGACCTCCTCCTCACTAATTCAGCCTTGGCAGGTGCTTGTCTCTATCAGCAACGGTAGTTTACACTGCACATCCTGTCTTCACACTCTGGACAACCTTTGTTGTGCAAAATGGCGGTACAAGCATGCTAAATCCCACCCCCCACACTTCTTTTATTCCCCACGCTGACCTTTTACCTCTTCTCACCTGCCTATTACTTTTCCCCGGGTTCCTTCCTCTTCCTCTTTCTCCAATGGTTCAGGTTCCTTCTTCTCCAGCCCTTAACCTTTCAAACCTAGCTGGCTTCACTTAACACTTTACAGCTAGCCTCCTTCCACTCACCCCACCCTTTTAATCTGGTGTATTCCCCTGTTCTTCTCAGTCCTGAAGAATGGTCTCAGCCTGAAATGTCACTTCCATAGCTGCTGCCTGACCTGCTGAGTTCCTCCAGCATTTTGTGCGTGTGTTGCGAAATTGGATTGTCAAAACAGATTTGCCATCTTAAACTGGGTTTCCATGAGTAAAAAAAGCATATCACCATGATTTTCAGCCTCATATCTTACAATATTCCTCAGCTTATCTAGAGATAAACATGGTTTAATAGGAAGTGAAATATGGACTAACCAGTACCACCAGCAGGCATATCCAATCTGATGATGTACCAGCCTACTGTTGATACAATACAGGATTTCTTGTGTGCACCTGATATAACAAAAGCAGCATACAATAAATAGACCTAAGCAATCCTACTTGGGTGGTGGGTAGAGATATGACTCTAGCAAAGGATGTGTAAAGTGCTCCTTCCCTCTACTAGACTGTAGATCACCATTAGGGAAGGTGTAGCCCCACTTAGCAACCTCCAACCCGATCAGGGTCATGTGAAGCCATGGGAGCAGGTGGCAAATGGTCGTATGAGCAGCTGGTGCATGTCACAAGTTCTAGTTTTGCGACCACTGATGCCAGGCAAACAGAGTACTGATAATGGCTGGGATGGTCAGTCTTGCAAAGACATTGTCCAGAAGGCAATGGCAAATCACTTCCATAGAAAAATTTGCCTAGAACAATCATAGTCATAGAAAGACCATGATCACCTATGTCATACAACACGATACGTTACGAATGAAGGATGCAATCTTACAACCAACAGATCAGATCAAAGCGCTGAGTCCAATCATATGTAGTCATGGATACGGGTGGAAATAAAAGTTCTAATTGGAGGAGGAGGAGGAGGCTCCAAGAACATGTTCATCGTTAAAGATGGCAGGACCCAGCATGAGAAAGCAACTCACTGCCTCCTTCACAAGTATAGGCAATAAGCCTTGGAGACACTAGATCCTGACAATGAGTATTTAAAAAGTTACATGTTCCATCAACACAAATACAATGATGTGATATCATATTCTCAGTCAATTGGCAAGCATACCATGATACATATTTTTCAGTCCATCCCTAGCCACTTAAGTTCACATTCAGTACACCCTAAATGAGTAATAATAGGGAGAATATTTCAAAGATTGTCTTCCAGTTTTATTTTTTAATTTTATTTTATTGACATAGAATGTGGAGTAAGCCCTTCCGACCCTTCGAGTCACACTGCCCGGCAATCCCCCGATTTTACCCTAGCCTAATCACGGGAGAATTTACAAGAACCAATTACCCTACCAACTGGTACATCTTTGGACTGTGGAAGGTAACCGGAGCACTCGGAGGAAACCCACGCAGTCCTGGGGAGAACGTTCAAACTCCTCACAGGCACGGAAATTGAACCTTGGTCACTGGTACTATAAAGTGTTGTTCTAACCACTAAGCTACCATTCCACCTTTTACCACATACGCATTTTCTACCGCATAGTATTGTTTTTTTAAAACTTGAATGACAGTATCCTTCCAAAATTTCTTTTGGTTTCAAAACTGAGAAAAAGATCAGAAGTGGGCGAAGTCAAAGTACATTGACAGATGTAATATCATTGGTATTAGGAAGTACTTCAGCTGTGGAGATTGAGGTGAGGAAGGCTTAATGTGATGCCTGCTGATATTGGATTTAAAGCTTTAAAAGGAATATTCCTGCTCCTTAATTCATGCACAAAGATATTGTAGTCATCTGCTAAGGGCTGCTTGTCAGCCTGAACTTGCAATCCACTTGAAAAAAATCTATCTTTGTACGGCTACTTCAAATAAGATTTTGATTTCTTATTTGCAAAGAATCCATCACCCTTTTCAAGTCTGGACTCTGGTCCCTTGTATTTTTTTCCTTGTATTAATTTGTACACTATGTATTTCCTTCTCCTCTGGTTCAAAACTTATTTGGCACCTGAGAAATAGAGATGGCAGCATTGAACTTTCAGATTTATAAACTTGATTTGTTGAATGTCTGGTTTCATGTGGCAACACTTCATGACGTTCACACTAACTGTTTTATTTTTGCCCTTGAGGAATAAAGCAGAAAAGTTTCCTGCAACATACCAGCTGATATCACCATGAACCAATCAGCTTGATATAATTTGACACCTACTGAATGCCCCCCAGCGTTTTCTGTACTGGGATATGAAACAAGTCAATTAACAGAAGGTGCAGAAGCATTACCAGCACCAAGCATTATGAGTGTAAGCGTTAGTCTGTTTTTTCATTTTTTCCCCAAATAAAACCTTTTGTAAAAATTGTTTTAAAATTGAAATATACACAATATCACTCATAAATTATTATATCATGAAATGCCAAGTTAAATTTGCTGTTCCCTAATTAAAAAATGATGACAAAAATCACAGGATAGAAATTTCCTGCAGGCTATTTTTGTTCTTGTATTGCACACCCTACCTGCAAATTGGGAACAGCACAAATTTGGACTATGACCACGGGTAGTAATTCCTATGGAATATATGAATTTCAAGCTGTTGGATTCATTAGCAGCAGCACAAAGGTAAGTCTCGGGAGGGGCATAGAGTTGCAAATGGGTGGAGTTAATCGTGAGAATAGCTGTTAAAACTGTTGATGCCAGTAACAGAGTTCTCTGCAACATGAATGGCAGAATCAGGATGTCACAGTGTTTTGTTTTGTAACTTCAAAACATTAAACTAATTTAGAGGACACGAGAGTCTGAAATGTAAAGCTTACTTTGTGTTTACTTTAAGTGAGGCAACAACTTATCACGTGGTAATGTTATAATATATTTTTATATATAACCCATAATGAATTAGTTAAATGAACAAGAATGCTTAATCAACAACACATATAAATATTATTCAAATATTACTGAAATATTAATTACACAACACATAGGATCACCTTCAACACTACCATGTCCTCACTCAAAGATCAAAGTAAATTTATTATCAAAGTACATATATGTCACCACATACAACCCTGAGATTCATTTTCCTGTGGGCATACTTAGCAAATCTATACAATAGTAATTATAACAGGCTCAATTAAGTATCAACCAGAGTGCAGCAGACAACAAACTATGCAAATGAAAATATAAGTAAATAGCAATAAATAATGAGAACATCAAATAACAAGATAAAAGTCCTTGAAGTGAGATCATTGGTTGAGGGAACATTTCAATGGATGGGCAAACGAGTGTAGTTATTCCCCTTTGTTCAGGAGCCTGATGGTTGTGGGTTAGTAACTGTTATTGAATCTGGTGGTGCTTATACCTTCTACCTGATGGCAGCAACGATCATTTTGATTGCTGGGGTCTCTGAAATATATTTAATGCCTAATTCCTAGTTTAATGACTATTGAAAGGCCTTGTAAGTGGCCTGACCAATATCACACACGACTTCATCTATTTTGTAGTTTTGGCAAAGGGCCTTGGATCTCAAAATTCACCCTTCATTTAATACAGGCGAACAACAGCAAAAAGGAGCAAGTTCTGTCTCCATTTCCTCAATGTGAAGGAGCAATGTGTCTGTTTTCTGTCTGTATTGTATTTTGTGGTGTGTTTATTTTGGTAATCTGTCACGCGAGTTGGGATGTGGTGGAAGCACTTAATATAGTTACGTATTCACACTTTTAGTTAGTTCAGTTTTCATCTAGTTGAGGGAGGATAAGGCACAGGTAAAAATTTCTCATTGAATGTTAATTTAGTTTGGCTGCATAGTTTTGCTAATTGGGACATTACTGGAGCGCTAACTAGATTGTTAACTTCGCTTAAGTGTGTTAGTTTGCTTCTAATTTCACAAATTTGAAAGGTATACCACTAATTTAGTTTTGTTCATTTTTTATTGCCTCAAGATTGTTCATCTCTGCTGGTTTCAATATAAAGGATCGAATGTACCCTTTTTGACTTTGGAACTTTGTTATTTTGGAAGTGCGTCATACAGTGTCAATCTCCTGGCTTAGTCTCTCAGTGGATTTGGTTTGTTTTAAAGTAACCACTACAGCCACTCATATGTTTTTACTAGAGTCAGCAATCACTGGATAAAAATGTAAGAATAGTTAGGCGATATTGTTCCCCCTCTGGCATTTAACTAGATTATGCAACACCTTGTCTCCGCTGCTGCCAAATCACTGTACTTCTCAATGCCCTCGGTGTTCATACGACAAGCATCCTTGTTTTAAAAGGCATCATAAAATAAAGCGCCTGTTAGATTAAAGAAAAAAACAGAGCTCAGAGGGCTGAAGTAAGGTATAGGTGCCGAAATGGGCAGAAGATAGAGCTGGTCTTTCCACATTGACAGGCAGTTAGCAGAGCACTGTCACAAAGAGCATGTGTGGGCTTTCAGCTATTTACTCAGATGAAAACGATCGTGTAATATATCGAACTTTGTTACCGATACAAAACTGATGGGAAAACGAGCTGTGCCATGTACAGAAAGAGTCTATGAATGTATTTATAAGGTTAAGTGAGTAAGCGAGAAAATGCACGTCACTAGAATAATAACAGAAAATGAGAGATTATTCACATTTGTAGGAAGAATAAGAAAACAGAACTTTTTTTTTCCCTCCAAATGGTAAAAACTCACAATTGTTGATGTGCAGTGTAATTTAAAGTCTTGGTTCCTGATCTTTTGTCCCCATGCATAGGTTGCCAAATCACTAGCAGCTCTGATAATAATTGTCCATTTCAAATTGCTTCAAAGTTGAGGTAAAAGTTAATAACCCACATATATGTATTTGAAGTTACATTTGAAACAAATAAGTGTGACAGATTTCCTTCTTGAGGTTCTTAAGGATGATTCTGAAAATGAAAGGTTTATTGAATGAGTCTTTACTTGATAGAGTTCAGAATCTTGAGTGCAGATCTTACTGAGACCTATCAGACACAGAAAGGCCTAGATAAAGTGCACAATGAGACGATGTTTCTACTAGTAGGTGAGTCTATGATCCACAGGAACAACCTCAGAATAAACAAGCAGAAATTGAGTGGTTCTTGATTGTTAAGTTGGCTAAGTTTTATGGGGAGAAGGCAAGAGAAAGGGGTTGAAATTGATATCAGCCATGATTGAAAGTAGACCAGATTTGATGGGCTAAGTACCCTAATTCTGTTCTTGGAGCTTATGCTCCTAGCCTCAGAAGAGAGGGACATCTTTTTAGAACAAAGTTGAGGAGGAATTTCTTTAGCCAGGTATAGTGAATTTGTGGCATTCATTGCCACAGATGGTTGTGGAGGCCAGTTTATTGGGTATATTTAAAGTGCAGGTTGATAGGTTCTTGATTAGGCAGGGCATCGAAAGTTAAAGGGTGAAGGCAAGAGAATGGGTTTGAGTAGGATAATAATTCAGCCATGATGGAATGACATAGCAGACTCAATGGGCTACTTCTGCACCTAGATCTTATGGTCTTCTGCACAGGGAGATCAGTAGGTACCAATAATAAGGAAACCATTATCTCAGGGCAACAGAAGGATTCAGTTCAGATTCAAATTCACATATTTATCACATATAACATCAAAACATACAGTGAAATGCTTCATTTGTGTTAAAAACCAATGCAACCCATGGATATGCTGGGGGCAGCCCACAAGTCTCTCCATACATTCCCCACATATTCAATTACCCCAGAAACATCAGTATCCGGCTGTGAGTATTGACCGGTGGAGAGGTAACGTAAGCTACACAGTCAAAGCATCATGCAATATAGAAACAGTTATGTCCATGCTGACCCATATTTCAGCATTTAGTCCATTGCTTTCTTTGCCCACATGATTCAAGTGCTCATCTAGGCATTTCTAGACAGTGACTAGTCTTGGTAGTTGTTCCAAAATGCATACTTCGTATTTGTCTGGATTAAACTCCATCTGCCATTTTCCAGCCCACTTCACCAACATAACAATATCTTTCTGCAGCCTAAGGCTAACTTTCACACCATCAATAACTCTGCCAATCTTTGTGTCATCTGTGAACATATTGAACTTGTCCTATCTCATCCATACTGAAGTCATGAACTGTACATTATAAGCAGTAAGGATCCCAGCGCCAAGACTTGTGGGATACTACTTGTCACAGGAATTCAATGGCAAAATCAACCCTCTCTTGAAAGTTCCATATCTGGGATATAGAGTTGTCAATCCTGCCCGTCCTTCAACCATATCTCAATAAAGGCAACAATATTTAGACTGCAATGCTCCCATCTCAAAATTCAAAGTAAATTTATCAAAATACATATATGTTACCGTGTAGAAGCCTGAGATTCATTTTCTTGCAGGCATACTGAATAACTCTGTAGAGTAATAACCTTAACAGAATCAATGAAAGACTGCATCAACTTGCAAAAGACAACAAACTGTGCAAATACAAAAAGAAAGAGCAATAAATAAATAAACAATAAACATCGAGAACATGATATCCTGGGGAGAGAACGCAACGAAGTATTGTCTCTAGCTATGCTGCTTGTGTTTTGGTTGCATCAGATCTAAGGTATGATTTAGATTTGTCCACCCCAATCTGTCTCGGAAATCTAGTGCTGCTCTGCTTAACAAGAGCTTTCTCCTGGATCTGAAGACCAGCTTTCAAAATATCATTTTGTCTTTACGGTCTAGTCTGGGACCTCTCAGTCAGAGAGCTGAACAGAAGTAATCTGTTGCAGGCACTCACTCATATTGCATTGCTATGTGTCAAATCCCTATCGGATATTGCCAGATTTTATGGGAAATTATTTTTTGTTCTGATCTCAAATTGCTATACCTTTGCTCCATAATTCAAACTTTCTACGCTTGACTGCTCTGCTCACCACTGTTCTCTCTAAGCTGCATGGGTGCGCGGCCTCACACTAACTGAAATGCTTTCATGCACATAGCCTTTCTTGTAGCTGGAATAAAGGCAGATGAGAAAAACTTTATGAAATGTGAAAGATTTTCTTTTGTTGTACTGTATTTCATTCTACCCTTCAATTAATAGCTAAAATCAAAGGTATGAGATTTTTCAATTGCCATTCTATATTGGCATAGCATGCAAATTACAAAAAAAAAATTAAAGTGCTGCTCAGTTTTCAGGTCACATAAAAATTTCCTACTCAGCGCAATGGTTGGCCCACTTTGGGGAGGGAACATTGTTTCTTACCCTGATCCTTTGAGTTAAGTTTTCCTGTTTTCTCTAATACAGGCTGAGAATTTAAGGGGCACCAGGCCTCTCTTTTCCTTCTGTTACTTTCCAACTATTTTCAACAATTCAGGAAAAGCTTTTTATTTATTTTACTTATTAAGGTACAGTGTGGAATAAGCCCTTCCAGCCCTTCGAGCCACACTGCCCAGGAATCCCTCAATTTAATCGTAGCCTTCAGAGACAATTTACAATGATCAATTAACCTACCTACCGGTAGGTCTTTGGACTATGGGAGGAAAGCAGAGCCCCCGGTGGAAACCCACATGGACACGGGTGTGGGGGGGGGGGGAGGACACACACTCACCATTCTCTATGCTAAAAATTTACTTCTGACACCCTCTCCCTACACTTTCTTCCAAACATCTTAAAATTATGCCCCATGGTATCAGCTATTTCTGCCTTGGGAAAAGGCTCTGGCTATCCACTCAATCTATGCCTCTGTCAAGTCACTTCTCATCCTCCTTCGCTCCAAAGAGAAAAGCCCTAGATTACTCAACTTCTCTTCATAAGACATGTTCTCTAATCCAGGCAGCATCCTGGTAAAATTTCTCTGCACGTTCTCTAGAGTGCATACATCTATCCTATAATAAGACTACGAGAAACGAACTCAATATTCCAAGTGTGGTTTAACCATGGTTTTATAGAGTTGCAACGCTAACTTGTGGCAATTGAACTCAAAATTCGGTTTAATGAACTTTTAACAATGACTTGCATTTTCACTTCTGAGGCCTACCATGGGGCAAATGGACTATTGAAAAGCAAGTCTTAAATTAGATATTAAATTGGAATGTGTTGACAAATTTATAAAACAACATGGAGTATGATAAAATAAGACAATCATAATACATTTCTACCTTGAATTTAGCAGTGCAACAGCCTGTTTTTCAGCCAAGATATTGATACCTCAGGGATAATTGTAAAGTCAGGGATTATGACAAAGCCCAGATAGTGCCATTGATTTAGGAGAGGACAAAAATAGAGCAGTGCACATCTTGTTCAGAGGGTCAGAAGACAAGCGAAGGAATGGGTTCAATTCCATCTGCCTTCAGGAATAAAACCTTTCAGGGAAATACATTTTTCCACTTTAATCTGGTCAATATACAAATGGCCCAAAGTACATGTCTATGTTCCGATTTAATTCCTTAATTCATTCTGTGATAAATATTGGCCTTGCTCGTGAAGCTGGCATATTGAGAACAAATAGATTATCAAAACTTTGGCAATGGTGTCTGATTGATAGATTCACCATCTCTAATTTGGGGTGGCATGGTGGCATAGAAGATAGCACAATGCTTTACAGTACCAGTGACCCAGGTTCAGTTCCCAGAGATGCCTGTAAGGAGTTCGTACATTCTCTCTACGATCATGTGGGTTTCCTCTGGGTGCTCCGGTTTCCTCCCACAGTCCCAAGGCGTACCAGTTGGTGGGTTAATTGGTCATTGTAAATTGTCCCATGGTTAGTTGAGGATTAAATTGGGATACTGCAGGGCTGTGCAGCTCGAAGGGCTGGAAGGGCCTGTTCAGAATAGGAATCAGAATGAGGTTTAATATCACCAGCATATGTTGTGAAATTTGTTTTTATGGTAGCAGTATATTGCAATTATAATAAAAACTGTGAATTACAGTAAATATATATATATATATATATATATATATATATACACACACACACAGTATATATAAAAATTGTTAAATTAAATTAGTGCAAAAAAAGTAGTGAGAAGTGTTCATGGGTTCAATGTCCATTCAGAAATCTGATAGCAGAGGGAAGGGGCTGTTCCTGAATTTCACATTGTATCTCAATAAATCCTCCAAGATGACCACAATCTTGCATTAGGGTTTGGAGACTTGCATGCCTCAATGACCTAGAGAGCTATTTTGGCTGGAGTTGGGGACTTATGCTTTGGCTCTTGGTTGGGTCACCCATGCTAGACAGATCAAAGGAGAGGCCAGACTAAGAGTGGTTCTCTGTTCCTCCAGGTTTGTGGGTTCAGCTCAAGGCTAACAACCCTGACTGGCCAAAAAACATTTGTTTCAGAAACAGCAATGTAGAATCTATACAGATGGAGATGGATCTTCAGTGCTGTTTTAAATGCCAGTGGCATAACAGGCTTTCCATTGATGATCTTAATAACTAAATAATTTGCCAATAAGAGTACAATTCCAATATATCAATGGTGTAATTAATTGAGTACAAGGAGTGAAAAACAGACTGCAGTGAATGTTTCTCCAGCCTTGAACTCCAGGCCGGGTCTTTATGTGCTGCTATTGTGACTCCCGTCTCCCCTTCCCCCACCACCACTCTGCAACCCTGTCTCCCTCAGATCCCACCGTCAGCTCCTGGTCTGCTCTCAGGATGAGGCTTTTCATTCCAGGACGAGGGAGCTGTCCTCTTTTTTTAAAGAAAGGGGCTTCCCTTCTTCCACCATCAACTCCGGTCTCAAACGCATCTCCCCCATTTCACGCACATCTGCTCTCACTCCATCCTCCCGCCACCTCACTAGGAATAGGGTTCCCCTTGTCCTCACCTACTACCCCCCCCACCCCAGCCTCCGGGTCCAACATATTATCCTCCGTAACTTCCGCCACCTCCAACGGGATCCCACCACTAAGCACATCTTTCCTTCCCCCCCTCTCTGCTTTCCGCAGGGATCGCTTCCGACGTGACTCCCTTGTCCATTCATCCCCCCCATCCCTCCCCACTGATCTCCCTCCTGGCACTTATCTTTGTAAGCGGAACAAGTGCTACACATGCCCCTACATTTCCTCCCTCACCACCATTCAGGGCACCAGACATTCCTTCCAGGTGAGGTGACACTTCACCTGTGAGTCGGCTGGGGTGATATACTGTGTCCGGTGCTCCAGATGTGGCCTTCTATACATTGGCAAGACCCAATGCAGACTGGGAGATTGTTTCGTTGAACACCTATGCTCTGTCCACCAGAGAAAGCAGGATCTCCCAGTGGCCACATATTTTAATTCCACGACCCATTCCCATTCTGATATGTCTATCCACAGCCTCCTCTACTGTGAAGATGAAGCCACACTCAGGTTGGAGGAACAACACCTGACATTCCGTCTGGGTAGCCTCCAACCTGATGGCATAAACATTGACTTCTCAAACTTCCGCTAATGACCCACCTCCCCCTCGTAACCCATCCGTTATTTATTTATATACACACATTCTTTCTCTCTCTCTCTCCTTTTTCTCCCTCTGTACCTCTCACTATACCTCTTGCCCATTCTCTGGGTTCCCTCCCTCCCCCTTTTCTTTCTCACTAGGCCTCCTGTCCCATGATCCTCTCATATCCCTTTTGCCAATCAACTGTCCAGCTCTTGGCTCCATCCCTCCCCTCCTGTCTTCTCCTATCATTTCGGATCTCCCCCTCCCCCTCTCAAATCACTTACTAGCTCTTCCTTCAGTTAGTCCTGATGAAGGGTCTCGGCCCAAAACGTCGACTGTACCTCTTCCTATAGATGCTGCCTGGCCTGCTGCATTCACCAGCAACTTTGATGTGTGTTGCTTGAATTTCCAACATCTGCAGAATTCCTCGCATTTGCAGTGAATGTTTCTGGTGTGTTCCATTTAGAGTTTCCCTTTCCAACGATGGTGCTTGACCTGAAAGCATTTTCTATTGTTACGTAACAGGCGCACATGATTATGAAGTAGATTTACTGTGAGAAATTTATATAATTAACTTACAAAAAAATAAATTTTCTTCTTTTGTCTCTCTGTGCAGCAATTATAATGAGAGATGCTTTGAGGAACCAATTAACACTCATCCAGCTGTGCTCAATTCCAGTATTGAGACCATCAGAAAAATTCATAGGCAGATAAAACAGAGTAATGTCCACACCGAGAGGAAGAGTAAATATTTCTCTCCGTGGGTGTTATGTATAAAAGTGCATGTAACTTTTTTCCCTAATTTGCTGATGGATGGCACTTGAAGCCCGGACCTGAGAAGTAGTAAATTGCAGTTTTCATGCTGGCTTGTTTAATGAAACCTAAGAAAATGAGATGCTTGAAAGGCATCAACAAGGCATAAAATGACATACCTCCTACTTTACATTACTAGTTGGTTCTGCTGTGCCGCTTTGTGACAATTAAGTAAGGTCCACCAATCACCTAATGGTCTGTCTCACTCCTCCCCCTCGCAACCTTATACCAGTAATCTTCTTTCACCATTCTCAGACCTGATGAAGGGTCTTGGCCTGAAACACTGACAATTCCTTTCCGCCCACAGACACTACTCGACCCACTGAGTTCCCCAGACAGGTTCTTCTTTAATTTTGTTAACAATTACAGTGATATGATATGATAGGATTCATGAACCATTAAGACATCAACTCTCCTTAAAAAGCCACTTTGTGGAGATGCTCCCAGTATATTTATCAGTATCCAATTAAGAGTCAGGCAACACAGAAACAGGTCCTGCAGTCCTATATACATACATACATACTCACACAAACACACACACTCTCACTCACATATAATTAAATCAGTAGTGCCAAAAGAGAGGAAAAAATAGCGAAGTGTTGTTCATGGATTCATTGTCCATTCAGAAATCTGACGGCGGAGGGGAAGAAGCTGTTCTTGAAATGTTGAGTGTGTGTCTTCAGGCTCCTGTACCCGCTCCTTGATGGTAGCACTGAGAAGAGGGCACGTCCTGAGTGATGGGGCTCATTAATGATGGATGCCGCCTTTTTAAGGCATTACCTTTTGAAGGAAATTATTGCCCATGATGGATCTGGCTATGTTTACAACTTTCTGCAGGTTTTTCTGATCCTGTGTAGTGGTCCCCTCATACCAGATGTGAGGCACCCAGTTAGAATATTCTACATGGTACATCTATAGAAATTTGCAAGTGTCTTTGCTGACATACCAAGTATCCTCAAACTCCAAATGAAATATAGTTGCTTTTGTGTGTTCTTTGTAACTGCATCAGTATGTTGGGTCCAGGGTAAATCTTCAGAGATGTTGACACCCAGGTAATTGAAACAGCTCGCCGTTTCCACTGTTGATTCATCAATGGGGAACTGCTGCATGTTCCTTTGATTTCCCCTTCTCGAAGTTCACAATCAATTCCTTGCACAAGGAGAAACTTATAACAGCCAATTAACCAACTATGCCACATCTTTGGAAAGTGGATGAAGTCAGAGCACTTGGAAGAAACGCAAACAACAGGAAATCTGCAGATGCTGGAAATTCAAGCAACACACATCAAAGTTGCTGGTGAACGCAGCAGGAGAAAAATGGTGAAAATAAAGCAGTGGGGGCCAGGGAACTTAAAATCATCGAAAAGTTTAAGAGCGTGAGAAGTGTCATGAACATAGGTCGGAAGGGATTGAACAAGGGGTGATAAAGCCGTGTCGAGGTAAGAAAAATGGTGAAAGTCAAATGACGAAGGGTCTCGGCCTGAAACGTCGACTGCACCTCTTCCTACAGATGCTGCCTGGCCTGCTGCGTTCACCAGCAACTTTGATGTGTGGCACTTGGAAGAAACCCACATCACAGAGAAGGTCTGTAATTTCCTCACAGGCAGCACCAGAGGCTGGAATCAAACCTGGGCCACTGGATCTGTAAAATAGCTGCTCTATGCTGGTGCCCCTGTGCCTCCTTGCAAAATTATATACTCAGTTTAACAACTGAAATGTCATTTCCATGCACAGTTCAGACTTGTCACGGAAAAGTGAACTTGGACTTTTCTCCTTGAAGCGACGGAGGATGAGAGGTGACCTGATAGAGGTGTATGAGATAATGAGAGGCATTGATCGTGTGGATAGTCAGAGGCTTTTTCCCAGGGCTGAAATGGCTAGCACAAGAGGGCACAGTTTTAAGGTGCTTGGAAGTAGGTACAGAGGAGATGCCAGGGGTAAGTTTTTTACGCAGAGTGGTGAGTGCGTGGAATGGGCTGCTGGCGATGGTGGTGGATGCGGAAACGATAGGGTCTTTTGAGAGACTCCTGGATAGGTACATGGATCTTAGAAAAATAGAGAGCTATGGATAACCCTAGGTATTTTCTAAAGTACATGTTCGGTACAGCATTGTGGGCCAAAGTGCCTGTATTGTGCTGTAGGTTTCCTATGTTTCTAAAATATTGTAGGAACTATTGTTGAAAACTCATACTGTTAAGTAACATGCATTATGGCCTCGAATGGAAACGCCAATGCTTTTGAATGGAAAATCCTTCAAAAGACAATGGATTCGGTCCAGTACATCACAGGTAAAGCCCTCCTAACCACTGAGCACATGAACATGAAATGCTGTTGAAAGAAAGCAGCAACCATCATCAAAAGATCCCCACCTTCCAGACATTGCTCTCTTCGTGCTACTGCCATCAGGATGAAGGTACAGCAGCTTCAGGACTTGCTCCATCAGGCTCCTGACTAAAAGGGGTTAACTACACGCACTTGCCCCACAATTGAGATGCTTCCCACAACCAATGATCTCATTTTCAAGGACTCTTTATCTCATGTTCTCGTTATTTATTGATATTCATTTATAATGACATTTGCACAGTTTGTTGACTTCTGCAGTCTGGTTGATCTTTCAGTGATCCTGTTACTATCCTATAGATTTGCTGAGTACGCCCACAGGAAAATGAATCTCAGGGTTGGATACGGTGACATATATGTACTTTGATAATAACACTTACTTCGCCCTTTGAACTTTAACCACCACCACTGATCACAACCTCAGCCTTTCTACTTTGTGGCATCAATGACATCTTTCTTCCTCACCAATCAAACTGATTATGTCCAATTTAGCCATGGATTCACTATCACGAATGTACTTTGAGACTTTCTACATGAAAATGATTATAATTCAATACAGTGGCAAGCATTCGGTCCTTGATCACAGACGATAAAAGTTCTTTTAACTCAACAGCCGTTTTTATTGCAACAAGCACAAAAACAGATCAGGTGCTATGACCCGGGGAGAGAACACACACTGTCACACTCTGACAGGGGAGGTGATTATTATGCACCTTGGTTACCGTTGGGGTGACCCACAAACACGCAAGTGAATAACTGAATATCCCAAGCTAAAATGTAACACTAAATGAACTTGAGCATGCCACCATAATCCGTTAAAACAAGAACAATAAATAGCATTGCCCTTAGGAATGTTGGGGTCGCCTGTCGATTACATTCCCCTCCCACCCCCCCAGAGTGATACACTGCCCCCAGAAACCCCAGAGTCCACAAAAAAGCTCAAAAGTCCCAGTGGTGGTCAACACCACTGCCTGGGGTGCAGTGGGATGTCTGTAGCCACCCCTCCCCATGGAAGGCACTGTTTGGTGAGGCAGGAGGCAGGGCACCTGGAGTATCATTTCCTGCTTTCGGCCTCACTGTGTTGGTAGCACCTGAGGGCCACTATGGCGTCAGCTGGCTCCAGTGCAGCCGGATTCCCTTTCACTGCTCAGGCAACCACACCCGGTATTCCACTTCGGAGATGCAGCCGATCACCTTTCCTGGCCCCTTCCAACAGTTCCAAGCTTCGGGGATAGTCCCTTCTTCTGGGTGGGGTAGTAGAACCTTTCTGGGGCCCCCACCAAGTACTTCAGCATTGAGGACCTAGACTGGTGGCCTGGCCTCTTCTAGGACATGCAAGCACTGCAACAGTGCATGGACAGCTCCGTGTGCTGCCTGTACCCGGTCCAATAGAAGCATTCATGCAGCTTGCCCAACGTCTTTGGGACCCCAAAATTACCAGTTTCCACTAGTCCGTGCACCAACCACAGCTTCGTGGCAAAGAGCCCCCGGGGGACCACCGGCTGCAGGAGATGTCTGTCACCATCGCAAAATGGCCACCGGAAGAGCAACTCCAGAGTGCCCCACTGAGTGTATGGGGCTTTGGTCTCTGGATCCAGGGTGGAGACGTCTGCCCACGCTGGCCGCCGTCCCACGCTCAGCCATCCCCTCACCCAGGCCAGCACGGGATCGCTCACCTGCTTGCTGTTCAACGGTGGGGAGGTCTACCTGCAGTGCCACCATCACCAATCGCCCCTGGTTGCACTGTACCACTTTGGGCTGCTGCGGGGCGTGCGGCACTGCCGCGGGCCGATGTGAGACCAGTTGTGGTTGCTGCTGCCCCCACTAGGCCTGCTTTCTGGAGCTGCCCTGCTAGAGAGCTATGGCTTCAGCACCGAGGTGGAGTGTTGCCCCCGATACATCCACACGGACCCCCTGTGGGACGGCAGGTCCAGGCCAATGATGCAGGATTCCTGGATGCTGGCTCACCACACCTTGTGCTCCAATGTGTTTCTCCCAACTGCGAAGCTCAGCTCTTCCCTCTCACTGCTGCACATTTGCCGGTGCCCACCTAGGCGCTGATGTCTGGTCCATGTTGAGAAGGACACCGGGGCAGGTGATGGCTGGCCCCATGTCTACCAACACACGGCATCCGGTGCCCTCCACCTCACAGTCCCCCTACAAGCCTTGCTCTTCACCCAAACGGCCCGCCCAGAGAGGTGGCAACAGGAGGATTCTCTTGGGAGGTCTCAGGCGGCACTGCCTGCTCGGTGTTTGCCAATGGCTGGGCTGTGGCACGGCGATTGCGCAGGGCAGTCCCGGGTCACATGACCTGCCTCGTCACACCGGTAGCCGATTTCGTTCTGCGGCAGAGGTGCTGGCGCTGCACTGGTCAGGCCTGTCTCATGGGCTGCTCCTCCACCTTGGTGATGTGAGCCGGAGCTCGTGGCCTGTGCGGCGATACTGGAACATCTTGGGGGACTCAAATAGCTTCTGCCCTCTCTGTGTCTGCAGCACCGAGGCCAGTGATGGTGGTGACGTCAGGTGAACACGCTGCTGAACTTGCTCCGGCATCAGTGCCTTTTCGAGGGCGTGGAGGGCAAGCTTTTCAAGGGCCACAGGAAGAAACTGGGGGTAGCCATGTCAAGCACAGTGGTAGAGATCTGCTGTGAACACCTGCGGGGCTTTCTCCCACACGGTGTCGCCTGCTGCGCAGTCCTTTCCTTATTGCTTCCTCCTCTGGCCTCTACCCAAAACGGCGCTTCAGCACCGTTACGACAGCCCTGAGCCATGCTGCTCAGCTGGTGTTAGGTCGAAGAGGGCCTGCAGGGCATCCCCCTCCAGTGCTAGGGAAAGGTGCTCCGCCGTCTCGCTGGCCTCTGCCCCTTTGTGCCGTGTGGTAAGTTTGACTTGCGCCATGCAAGGCTCCAGGTGGCTGACGCCATGGTATCTGGGGAGCTTCAGGGTGGACCTTGCGGTGTGAATTGCTGAGACACATTGGTCTTCCTCTCGCTCCGGCGGCATTGGTGGTGCCTGCCAAGTTGCCCTCCTTCTCATGGTTGTGGTATTGGGTTCCCTGGCGCGGGCCTTAATGCGCTTCACCATGTCCCCCGGGTTGGGGACCCTGGGTACGCCCAGTGTTCCCTGGGAAGGTACAATGTTTGGTGTTCAGGTTCCCATCTTCGGGAGTCCAACCCGGGGATGTGCGGGAGGCATACTGCTTAGTCCCTTGACTTATTCCTGGGTCTTAAGGAGCTCCATCTGTCATTGTAGCTCTTCAATCTCACTGTCACTTTCTAATCCCACTCCTGACACCAGTGTGGCGAGCATTCAGTCCATGATGACAGATGAGAAAAGTTTGTTTAACTCAACAGCCGTTTTTATAGAGACAAGCACAAAAACAGACGGAGCGCCGTGACCCGGGCAGAGAACCCACTCAGTCACATACGGGTGCGGGAGGCCATGATCACACACCTCGGTTACAGTCAGGGGGACCCACGAACGCACATGCGAATAACTGTATAACCCAAGCTAAAATGTAACAATAAATGAACTTGAACATCCCACCATAATCCCTCAAAAGCATTTTAAAACAAAAACAATAAATAGCGCTGCCCACTAGGAATGCTGGGGTGGGCTGTCGACAATTACAACACTAAATCTAAGTAAATAAACAAAGAACTCTCAGGCCGTGTGAAAATATGAGATAATTGTATCTGAAAGGACAAAGAATTGGGAAATGATTTAGAGCACACAAGTGGGTTAACATTTGAGTGAAGAAGTTACAAGTGAGTTGTAGCCAGTGCTACATCCAACAAGGCTGTGTAATATCTTCTATTTGTTTCAGTTAATAGATTGCTGCTACTTTGCTGAGCGATAGTTCAGGATTCAAAGTGCTGTTTCTGATGTCTGCCCTAGCAGCAATTCATTCATCAATGCAGCTCAGCACATATTACAGAAATGTATCACAGGGATTACACGACGTAATGATATCCAGAGTGGAGGTCTCGAAGCTGTACTTGGTGTACTATAGCCCCAATAATAACTTGGGGTCGAGCCTGTGGATGAGACAGTCTGAAGCTGGAAGTACACACAGTGGCATTTGAACATGGCTAGATCATTACCATTTCATATTTTATATGTTGTAATCTCATTTCCAAATTTAACACTTCAATCCAATAATAAAACCTACAGGAATTGGGTTTTAGCTGAAGATCAGAAGATAAGATCAGACCAGAATCAGGTTTAATATCACCAGCATATGTTGTGATATTTGTTCACTTTGCAGCAGGAGTATGATGCAATACATAATGATAGAATAAAAACTGAATTACAGTAAGTAAAGAGAAGAAGCTGTTCCTGAATCATTGACCATAAGTTCATAAGACATAGGAGCAGAAGTAAGCCATTTGGCCCTTCGAGTCTGCCCTGCCGTTCAATCATGGGCTGATCCAATTCTTCCAGTCATCCCCACCTCCCTGCCTTCTCCCCATACCCTTGGATGCCTTGGCTAATCAAGAACCTATCTATCCCTGTCTGAAATATTCCCAATGACTTGGCCTCCACAGCCAATCGTGGCAACAAATTCCATAGATTTACCATCCTCTGACTAAAGTAATTTCTCTGCATCTCTGTTCTAAATGGATGTCCTTCAATCCTAAGGTCATGTCCTCTTGTCCTAGACTCCCCTACCACGGGAAATAACTTTGCCATATCTAATCTGTTCAGGGCTTTTAACATCTGGGATGTTTTAATGAGATTCCCCCCTCATTCTCCTGAACTCCAGGGAATACAGCCTAAAAGCTGCCAGACATTCCTTGTACGGTAACCTTTCCATTCCTGGAATCATACTCATGAACCTTCTCTGAAACCTCTCTAACATCGATATATCCTTTCTAAGATAAGGGGCCCAAGACTGCACACAATACTCCAAGTCTCACGAGTGACTTACAGAACCTCAACATCACATCCCTGCTCTCGATGACCAGTGGTGTGCCTCAGGGATCTGTTCTGGGACCCTTACTCTTCGTGATTTTTATAAATGACCTGGATGAGGAAGTGGAGTCATGGGTTAGTAAGTCTGCTGATGACACAAAGGTTGGAGGTGTTGTGGATAGTGTGGAGGACTGTCAGAAGTTACAGTGAGACATTGATAGTATGTAAAACGGGCTGAGAAGTGGCAGATGGAGTTCAACCCAGATAAGTGTGAAGTGGTTCATTTTGGTAGGTCAAATAGGATGGCAGAATATAGTATTAATGGTAAGACTCCTGGCAGTGTGAAGGATCAGAGGGATCTTGGGGTCCGAGTCCATAGGATGCTCAAAGCAGCTGCGCAGGTTGACTCTGTGGTTAAGAAGGCAAAAGGTGTATTGGACTTCGTCAATTGTGGAATTGAATTTAGGAGCCGAGAGGTAATATTGCAGCTATGTAGGACCCTGGTCAGAACCCACTTGGAGTACTGTGCTCAGTTCTGGTCACCTCACTACAGGAAGGATGTGGAAACCATAGAAAGGGTGCAGAGGAAATTTACAAGGATGTTTCCTGGATTGGAGAGCATGCCTTATGAAAACAGGTTAAGTGAAATTGGCCTTTTCTCCTTGGAGCGACGGAGGATGAGAGGTGACCTGAAAAAGGTGTATACGATGATGAGAGACATTGATTGTGTGGATAATCAGAGGCTTTTTCCCAGGGCTGAAATAGCTGCCACAAGAGGGCACAGGTTTAAGGTGCTGGGGAGTAGGTACAGAGGAGATGTCAGGGGTAAGTTTTTTTACACAGAGAGTGGTGAGTGTGTGGAATGGGCTGCCAGCAATGGTGGTGGAGGCAGATATGATAGGGTCTTTTAAGAGACTTTTGGATAGGTACATGGAGCTTGGAAAAATAGAGGGCTATGGGTAACCCTAGTAATTTCTAAGGTAGGGATATGTTCAGCACAACTTTGTGGGCCGAAGGGCCTGTATTGTGCTGTAGGTTTTCTATGTTTTTATATTCTATACCTCTAGAAATGAATGCCAGCATTGCATTCACCTTCTTCACCACCGACTCAACCTGGATTTTAGCCTTTAGTGTATCCTGCACAAGGGCTCCCAAGTCCCTTTGCATTTCTGCATTTTGAATTCTCTCCCCATCTAAATAATAGTCTGCCATTTATTTCTTCCAGAAAAGTGCATGACCATAGACTTTCCAACATTGTATTTCATTTGCCACTTCTTTCCCCATCCCCCTAAACAATCTAAGTCTCTCTGCAGGATCTGTTTCCTCAACACTACCCGTTCCTCCATCTATCTTAGTATTATTGGAAAATTTAGCCACAAGTCCATTAATTCCATAGTCCAAATCATTGACATACTTTGTAAAAAGTATAGAGTGTATGTCTTCTGCGTCTTCCTGGCGGTAGCAGTGAGAACAAGGCATGACCTGGGTGACGGGGGTACTTAATGATGGATGCTGCCTTTTTGAGGCATCTCTCCTTCAAGATGTCCTGGATGCTGTGGAGGCTAGCCTCATGATGGAGCTGACTAAGTTTATAACTCTCTGTAATTTACTTTAATCCTGTGCGGTAGCCACCCTCCCATACCAGACTGTGATGCAGCCAGTTAGAATGCTCTCTATAGTACATCTATGTGCCTTTGGTAACGTACCAAATCCCCTGTAACTCCTAATGAAATATAGCCGCTGTCTTGCCTTCTTTGTAACTGCATTGATATGTTGATCCTCAGAGATAGTGACACCCAGGAACTTGAAGTTGTTCACTCTTTCCACTTCTGATCCCTCGATGAGGATTGGTGACTGTTCCCTGATCTTACTTTTTCTGAAGTCCACAATCAGTTCTTTAGTCTTAATGACATTGCAAGGTTGTTGCTGCGACAGCGTTCAACTAGCTGATCCATCTCACTCCTGTATGCCTTCTCGTCTGACATTCTGCCAACACCAGTTGAATCGTCAGCAAATTTATAGATAGCACTATAAATTTGATGGCATTATAAGAAGATACAACTGTAACTTCAATAACTGCACCAATGCTCAAATGTGATGCTTTCCTTGGCATTTTTTCTGGAGTTAGTTAGGAAGGAACTTGCTGCTGCCTATAGCCTTGTGTGGTCACAGATAGCTCAAGGGATTAGAAGTTGGAGCATTGTCCCTGGATTCAGTGGACGTCACTATAAAGATTGTACCACACCACTGTACAGGAAGTTGTTCTCCACCAGGAAGGGAGGAGTGAAAGATGTAAGATAGAGCACGAAAGCACAGGAACAAGCCCTTCAGTCCACAATATTGTACTAAGCTAATTGAACTAACAATTAAATGGCCAACTAAACTAATCCTAACACAATGTTTATATCTTTCCATTCTCTGCATATTCTTGTACATATCTACAAGTCTCCACTACCATCCCAGGCAATGCATTCCATGCACCCAGCACTCTTGCCCTGTACATCTTTGAATGTACCACCGTTCACTTTTCCTTTCAGTATTAGACATTTTGACCCTGGGAAAAAGATACCGGTTGTCTGCTCTGTCCAGGGGTCTCATCATCTTATAAATCTCTATCAGATCTCCCCTCAGCCTCTGCCACCCCAGTGAAAACAGCCCTAGGGCCTCTAATCCAGGCTGCATATTGGTTGACTTTTTCCGCATCCGCTTCCAAGCCTTCACATCCTTTCTATATTGGAACAAGTAGAATTGAACGCAATACTCCAGATGCAGTCTTTTATAAAGCAAAAACATAGCTTCCTGACTTCTTGAATTCAATTCCTCAACTAATAAAAACAAGCATGTTTACAAATAAGCATACCTTGTTAACCACCCTATCAACTTGTGCAGACACTTTGAGGGAGCTATAGATTTGAGCTCAAGACTGCTCTATACATCAACACTGTGAAGGGACTTACAATTAACAGTGTGCTGCCCCTTGACATGTGACTTCCCAGAGTGCAACACTTCACATTTGGCCAGACTAAGCTCCAACTGCCATGGTTCTGCCCATATCTACAATTGGTCTATACCCCGCTGAGCCCTTTGGCAATCTTCTCCATGACTTACCGGTCTTGTATCCGCTGTGTGAAATCAGCCTCACAGATTCAGTGACTGGGAACAGAAGACACTCACTACTGGTAAGTAGGTTAACTATTTATTTACAGGGCAAAACAGACACTAAATGTTTAGTAAACCCTTCAATGTGTACAGTGAAAGAATATTACAAAAAATAAGAGACATCTTGGGAATCAAAGTTGGCAATGAAAACATCAATAATTTCAGATATGCGGATGACACTGTGTTAATTGCAAGTACGGAGGAAGAACTACAAAACTTAATTGATATAGTTGTTGAAGAAAGTGCAAAAATGGGTCTATCAATCACAAAAAGACAGAATGTATGATGATATCCAAAAAGAAGGAGAATCCTATCTGCAGATTGAAAATAAACGGGGAAGACATAAAACAAGTAAAGAACTTTTGCTACTTAGGAAGCTGGGTGACATCAGATGGCAGGTGAGACATGGACATCAAAAGAAGAATAGGGATGGCAAAAGACACCTTTATGAGAATGAAGAGTATACTGACCAACACTAAACTAGGCATGACAACCTGCCTCAGAGTACTGAAATGTTACATTTATCCAGTTATGTTATATGGATCAGAATGTTGGACAATATCTAGTAACATGAAGAAACGAATTGAAGCAGCAGAGATGTGGTTTTTGAGGAGGATGCAAAGAATATCATGGATGAAATGAATATCTAACGAGGATGTCATGAACAGAGCAAGCACAAAAATAGAAATAATGTATGAGATCATGAAAAGGCAATGTAACTTCATTGGACATGTGATTAGGAAAGAGGAGTTAGAATGCACGGTAATTATGGGAAAGATTGAAGGGAAGAAAGCAAAAGGAAGGCAAAGACAAATGATGATGGAGACAGCAGCCAGAGAACTGTAAATGAATACCAATGAATTGATCCACTTGACCCGAGACAGGAGTATGTGGGCCATGGCAGTCAAAGCTCAAACTGGGCATGGCACCTGATGATGATGATGAAACCCTTCAAGCTACATTTGGTTACAAATACTTATCTAAACTGAGCACCTGAAATAGCAAGACCAGACACTGAACATACACACAGCGGCAAATAGTTATCTAAAGAGTATGCCAGGCCTTCTTTACTTCAGCGTACTTTCACTGTTTACTGTCTCCATGGCACCATGGCCCCCAGCCCATTGTGTCTCAGAGAGCAAAAAGAAACCACGTGCTTTCCGCATGCTGGATTTAAACTCTACTGACATCGTGATGTCACCAGCTAAACAATAGCTAGTTGAAGCGGCTGCAATGCTCCTTACACAGACTAATCCCCGCCTCCCACAGGGGAGCGGTTAAGGTTGACACTGTGACAGTATCATCTAGAAGATTACTAATCCACTGATCTATGTTTTCAACCAAATCACTTACCAACATCACAAACAGCAGGGGTCCCAGTACAGGATCCCTGCGGAATGCAACTAGTCATTGACCTCCAGCCAGAATAAGCCCCATTAGCCACAACTTTTGGGCAAGCCAATTCACCATCGATTTTATGATGTAAGATTTTTGAATGAGGCTTGTAAGATCCATGTAGACGCTATCCACAGTTCTATCTTCATCAATTACCTTTGTTACCCTCTGAAAAAACATAATCAAGTTAGTCAGACATGACTCGCCCCAAACAAATCCATGGTTTACCAAATGCTCATAAATCCTTTCCAGTAAGTTCACTATCATTGATGTGAGACTCACCAATTTTTGAATTTCAGGATTATCCCTATTTTCTTTCTTGAATAATGGAACAACATTAGCAAATACCAATCCTTTCGGACCTCCCCTGTGGTTAAAGGAGACACAAAGATCTTGGTCAAGGCCCCAAGCAATCTCATCTCATGCTTCTCTCAATGACTTGGGGTGTATAACATTAGATCTTGAGGATTTATCCAAATTAATATTCTTTAAGGGGCCAACATGGATGATAATGAAATTGAAAGGTAAGGACAGACTTAACTCCATCTGCTCCCAATTCTCACCCACTGTCCTACCTCTCAAACATCTGAAAAAAAAACTGACATAAAAACTGTGATGTTGTGTACTTGGATTTTCAGAAGGCCTTTGACAAGGTGCCACACATGCGGCTGCTTAACAAACTACAAGCTCCTGGTATTACAGGAAAGATTCTAGCATGGATAAAGCAGTGGCTGATTGACAGGAGGCAAAGAGTGGGAATAAAGGGAGCTTTTCTGGTTGGCTGCTGATGACTAGTGATGCTTCACAGGAGTCATATCGGGACCAATTCCTTTTACATTTCATGTCAATGATTTGGATGATGGAATTGATGGCTTTGTTGCAAAGTCTTCAGATGATATGAAGATAGGTGGAGAGGCAGGTAGTTTGGAAGAAGTAGAGAGGCTACTGAAGGACTGAAACAGATTAGGAGAATGGGCAAAGAAATGGCAGATGGAATACAGTGTTGGGAAGTGTATGATCATGCACTTTGGTAGAAGAAATGAAAGGGTTGACTATTTTCTAAATGAAAAAAATACAAAAAAAGAACTGAGGTGCAAAGGGACTTGAGAGTCCTTGTGCAGGATTCCCTAAAGGTTAATTTGCAGGCTGAGTCTGTAGTGAGAAAGGCAAATGCAATGTTAGTATTAGCATTTCAAGAGAATTAGAATATAAAAGCATGGATGTTATGTTGACACTTTATAAAGCACTGATGAGGCATCAGCTGGAGTATTGTGAGCAGTTTTGGGCCCCTTATCATCATCATCATCATGAAGTGCCATGCCCAGACTGAGCTTTGACTGACATGGCCCACACGCTCATGTTGCAGGTCAAGTGGATCAATTTATTAGTATTCATTTCCAGTTCTCTGGCTGCTGTCTCCATCATCATTTGTCTTTGTCTTCCTTTTGCTTTCTTCCCTTCAATCTTTCCCATAATTACCATGCATTCTAACTCCTCTTTCCTAATCTCATGTCCAATGAAATTACATTGCCTTTTCATGATCTCATACATTATTTCTATTTTTGTGTTTGCTCTGTTCATGACATCCTCGTTAGATATTCATTTCATCCATGATATTCTTTGCATCCTCCTCAAAAACCACATCTCTGCTGCTACAATTCATTTCCTCATGTTACTAGATATTGTCCAACATTCTGAGCCATATAACATAACTGGATAAACGTAATATTTCAGTACTCTGAGGTGGGTTGTCATGCCTAGTTTAGTATTGGTCAGTATACTCCTCATTCTCGTAAAGGTGTCTTTCATCATCCCTATTCTTCTTTTGATGTCCATGTCACACCTGCCAGCTGATGTCACCCAGCTTCCTAAGTAGCAAAAGTTCTGTACTCGTTTTATGTCTTCCCCGTTTATTCTCAGCCTGCAGATAGGATTTTCCTTCTTTTTGGATATCACCATACATTCTATCTTTTTGCAATTGATAGATAGACCCATTTTTGCACTTTCTTCAACAATTATATCAATTAAGTTTTGTAGTTCTTCCTCCGTACTTGCAATTAACACAGTGTCATCCGCATATCTGAAATTATTGATGTTTTCATTGCCAACTTTGATTCCCAAGATGTCTCTTATTTTTTGTAATATTGTTTCACTGTACACATTAAATAAATCAAAGGAGAAAACACACCCTTGTCTAACACCTCTCTTGATTTTCGTAAACTGACTCACTTCTCCATCTATTCTTACAGCAGCAGCTTGTTCCCAGTACCAATTTCTGATTAGGCAGAGGTCTTTCAAATCTAGATCTAGAGTTTTCTGTAATATTTCAAATAACTTACTGTGCTTCACTTTATCAAATACTTTTGTGTAGTCGATAAAATAAACAAGCAAATCTTTTTGCACTTGAATAGCTCATTCTGATAGTATCCTTAACATCAATATTGTGTTTCTTGTACCTTTGTCTTTCACAAGACCACATTGTTCTTTACCTATTTCAGCTTGTATCTTATTTTTAGCCCTTGTCATCAAAAGTCTTAGAAGTATCTTGGTGATGTGACTCATTAAACTTACGGTCCTATGTAATTCACATTCTATTGCTCCAGCTTTCTTAGGAAGAGTGACGAATACTGATTTTTTTCATCTCTTCTTGTATTATTCCAGTCTCATAAATGTCATTGATTAAATCAGTCAGTTTTTCAATTCCATAATCTTCAAGGGCGATAATTTGTTCTATTACTAATCCATTAGGACCTGCTGCTTTTCCTTTCCTCATCTTATTTAGTGCATTACGAACTTCAGATTTTAAAATACTTGGACCTTCAACGATTTTCTTAATTTTTGGTTTTTTGCCTCGATCTTCAAACAATTCCTGAATATATTCAGTCCATCTGTTGATAGTCTTATCTTTTTCCATGATAATGGTACCGTCCTTTGCTTTCAAACATTCACCTGAAGAACAGAGGAGCTTTTTACCAGTCATATTCTTGATTTGTTGATGTAACCTTTTTGGATCAGTAATAGCGATTTGCTTTCTTCTGTCTCCTTTCTTCCATTAGATTTTTGATTTCATCCATCCATTTATTCTTGGTTCTTTTTTTTTTCGGAATCACTGACTTTGCTGATTCTACCAAGGCTTCCTTTAGAGAGTTAAATTTCATTTCTACATGATTGCTATCATCTTCAACAGATTCTATTTCTAGATTTTGAAATCCATTCCTTACTTCAATTGTAAATTTTTGTCTTAAGTTTTCTTCTTTAATTGATTGCAAGTAGTCAAGGGATTGTTCAGCTTTTGCCTCTTTAGTTTTTTAAGTTTTACTTTTACATGACATACTACTGGGTTATGGTCACTATTACAGTCTGCACCTGGATATGTTTTGCATTGAGTCACTGAGTTTCTAAATCTTAAACATGCCTCAGAAAGGGGAAGATCAGAGGGGATGGTGAACCCTACCAGCCTTCTCCTTCCCACCCTGCCCTACCTTCTTTATAGAGCCTCTGTCCCTTCCCTCTACAGTCCTGATGAAGGGTTCTGGCCCAAAACGTCGACCGATCTTTTCCACGGATGCTGCCCAACCTGCCGAGTTCCTCCAGTGTGTTGTGAGTGTTTCTAAATCTTTGGTTTATAGTAATAAAGTCAATTTGATTTCTAGTGTTATCACCTGGACTTTTCCAGGTCCACAGGCATCTTGGATGGCTTTTAAAGTAGGTATTCATAATGACCTGATTATTCATCTTGCACCATTCTACCCATTTCTCACCTCTTTCATTTCTTTCTCCAATCCAAATTTTCCTATGGTATTTCTATCAGCACCTTGTCCTACTTTAGCATTTAGATCTCCCATGACAATAACAATATCTTAAGATTTGCATCCATTCTTTGCTTGTTCAAGCTCTTCATAGAATTTATCTATATCCTCATTTGTTCCATCTGTTGATGGTGCATATACCTGTATAATTGCTAAATCAAATGGTTGTCCTCTGAATCTAACAAGGAGCATTCTTTCTGATATTGCCCAATGTCCTAAAACACTCTTTGCCATGTTTTCATCCATAAGAATTCCTACTCCAATAGTATGGGATGTCCCACAAGAATAAATTAGTGTTTTATTTCTATTCTGACACGTTCCAGCACCTTCGCTAATTCCCATGATGTTAATCTTTAGTCTTTCCATTTCATTTATCACATTGCCCAATTTTCCTGCTTGATATAGGGTTCTTACATTCCAAGTGGCAATAATTTTCTTTTTTGTTACTTGAATTGTATAAGCAGTAGCTTGATGACGGTCGGGGATCCCCTGCTGGCCAGAATCAACCCTACCGAGCAAAGCATCTTCAGAATTGTCTTGAAGATCCTCTTGACACTGTTGTTGTGTGATACATTTTGTGAGTTTGACCATGGTTTTCTTAGCAAACAGATTCTCGGAAACCTGGTATCCAGCAACGGTGGATGCTATTGCCTACCATTGGGCAAACTAAAGAAATTGCCATTTCTCTTCCCAAATGTTCATCCACCTATACTATAGCCATTGACATTTAAGGTTCTAGCTCATCCGCCTTCTCCGTCATAAGTTCAGTTGCTGAACCTGCCGGATCTGCCGTTGGCCTTCGCTCGTATCCTGAGCAGGAACCCTTGCAGGTGCTACCGTTCCCGGTCAGAGTGGCCTTGGGAGCAATGAATAACTAAGGGGTAACTCCACTTTCCCCAAAGATCTGAAAGTCCCCAATAAGAGCCTCATCATCGATTGCAGTTTAGAATCATACCCAGGACATAGGAAGCATGTGCTAAAACTGGAGAGGGTTCAAAAGAAGTTCATGAAAATGATTCCAGGATTGAATGGCTTGTCATATGAAGAGCGTTTGGTGGCTTTGGGCCTGTATTCACTAGAATTCAGGAGAATGAGTGGTGACCTCATTGAAACCTATTGAATGGTGAATTGTCTTTATAGGGTGGATGTAGAGACCAGATGACACAGCCTTAGAATAGAGGGGTGTCCTTTTAAAATGGAGATTAGGGAAATTTCTTTAGCCAGAGAGTGCTGAAGTTCTTTGCCTCAGGCAGATGTGGAGGCCAGCCAAGTCTTTATGTATATTTAAGACAGAGGCTGATTGATTTTGTTTGGTCAGGGCATGAAAGGATACAGGAAGAAGGCAGGAGATGTGGGCCGAGAGGAAAATTGGATCAGCCATGATGAAATTGATGAGCAGGCTTGATGGGCCAAGTGAACTAATTCTGCTCCTATACCTTGTGGTCTTATGGTCGAATCTCTAGTCTTACAATGGCTGAGCCCGTCTCTGTTCAGGTGCAAGGGGCGCATGTGTGTAAACAGACTCAAGTCCACCAGTTCAACCCAGAAATCAGAGGGTTGGGCCTAGTTAGCCGATAGAATAATATGTTTGCAGGATTCTTCTCCAAATAGGCTAATACATCCCCCCACGGTCATCTGTTCAATAACTTGCTTAAGATACAAGTATTTATTCCTTGTACCTTTTCCAAACCTCTTATCTGTGCCTGTTTAGGTAATGAATATTTTATATCACCTCCCCTGAGAGATTTGTATAAAGATTGTCAAGATACAAATATTGTGATCCTTTTTGTCATTTATTTGTATACCTGAAAGACACATTTGTACTGATTTTTTTTCTCTTCTAATTGTACACATCTGGTTTTTCCATATAAATTTTATTCATGTAACTGTGGTTTCAAAAGCTCTTCCATTGCTTTGCCCCCAGTGACCAACATCCAAATGGAATGTCATTAATCTTGAAATGGTTACTTTATTGATATTTTTTATCTTATTGAGATACAGCGCAGAATAGGCCTGCCCAGCCCTTCGAGCTGCACCACCCGACAATTCCCCATTTAACCCCAGCCTAATCACGGGACAATTTACACTGACCAACTAACCTATCAACTGGTCCGTCTTTGGATTGTGGGAGGAAACCAGAGCACCCGGAGGAAACACACGCGTTCTCCCCTTACAGGCAACGGCAGGAGCTGAAACCAGGTTGCCTGCACTGTAAAGCAATGTGTTAACCACTATGCTAATGTGCCTCCCCAGTATCAAAGAAGATAGTGAATATTCTTATTCTGCTCCTATGAGCTATCACACAGAAGAAAGCTATTTAGCACATTGACTACTGAATTATTTTAATTCCGTTTCCTATATTCTCCTCATTATTTCATATTCCTCCTCTTCAAATATTTATCTAGTGTGACACAAAAAATCTTTTAACTCAAGAAATATTACTAGGTCATTATTTATCAATAATTATCTAATGTATTCCCAAGAATGGAAAATTTTGAGATTTTTCTCCGACAATAAGTTCTTCACACTGGGAAATTCTGCTGGGAGTCACAGCAACGATGCAGGCTGTGAGTTCCTTTTTTTACAGAAACAGATTTTTCTTCCTTGCCCAGTGCAATTTGCCAGCAAGTATCAGCATTCCATTTTCTTATACATTCATGAACCATGAATGTTTATAGTCAATTGGGTATCGTATGTGAAAACTTTGTGATTAAAACATAACCAAATTAACTGTAAACTCTAATTTAGAAGTCTCGAATTACAACGCCAGCAGTAGCAAAAGCAGACCAAAGTGGAGAAAGTATTTTGTACAAAATAATCACCTCCATTCAGGGTTCCAAGCAGACCTTCCAGGTGAGGCAACACGTCACCTGTGAATCTGTTGGGATCATCTATTGTGTCTGGTTCTCCCAATGTGGCGTCCTCTACATTGGTGAGACCCGTCATAAATTGGGGGACCGCTGCATCGAAAACCTCTGCTTCATACACACGCGGAACTTCCCAGTCGCCAAATATTTTCATTCCATTTCCCATACCCGTTCCGACATTTCGATCTATGGCCTCCTCTTGTGTCAAGATGAATCCACCCTCAGGGTGGAGGAGCAACTCCTTATGTTCTGTCTGGGAGGCCTCCAGTCTGATGGCGTGAATATCAATTTCTCCTTCCAGTAAAAATTTCCACCCCACTCTGACACATTACCTCTTCTCGCCTGCCTATCACTTCCTCCTACGGTCTACTCTCCTCTCCTATCAGATTCCTTCTTCTCCTTTCCCACCCACCTGGCTTCTCTTAACACCTTCCAGTGAGCCACCTCCCCCCCACCCTCCCCACCTTTTTTATTTTAGTACCTTCCTCATTTCTTCTCAGTCCTGAAGAAGGGTCTCGGCCCAAAATGTCCACTGTTGATTCATTTCCATTGATGTGACCTGACCTACTGGGTTATTCCAGCATTTTGTGTGGGTTTCTCTGGAGTTCCAGTATCTGCAGACTTTCTTGTGTTTATAATAAATTTAAAGCATATAAATTCTAACATTGTTTTATTTGTTTATTAGATTATAATACATTTTTAAACTTCCAACCAGAATAATAACTAAATGAGTGGTGGAATGGAGATACATCTCTACCAAAGGAGGTGTATGGTGCTCCTTCCCTCTGCTAGCCTGCAGGGCACCCTTGGGCAAGGTGTAGCACTTGCTTAGCCCCCTGATCAAGGTCACATGAAGCCATGGAATCAAGTGGTGGATGGTCGTATGAATAGCTGGTGCATATCACAAATCCTGGTTATGTGACCACTGACACCAGGCAGGCAATTTCTGAAGGGTATTGATAATGGCTAAGGTCACCTGTTTTGTAAGGACACTGCCCAGAAGGCAATGACGAAGCACTTCGGTAAAAGCAATTGCCAAGAACAATCAAGTTCAAGACCATGATCACCCATGTCATACAACACGGTACATAATGATGATAAAAACATTTGAGTGGTTTGTTTTATTTGTTCCATGGCATTTATTGATTGATTGATGAATAATAGTTTAGAACTGAATTGAGAAATATAACTGGAAAATTCTGGTATCAAATCAGAAGAGATTTGTTGGACTTGGCACTCTGTGCTTAAAAGTGGAATTAGATTCAGTGTTTATTTTTCATCTGACGCTAACACACTTGATTGAATGTACCATGTCAACGTTCTAAACTATCACTCATTCTCTGAAGAGCTTATGTTTGATTCCAATGCAACAATCTCTGAAACCAAAGGGGGATGGGCTAGAGTGGGGTTGAATGAAGAATTCAAGTGACAGGCAACTGGAAACTCGTGTCCCTCTTATGGGTAGAAAGTGATCACCTAATCTGCATTTGATTTCCCCAAGGTGGAAAGAATCAGAGTGTGCACACTGAATTCAGTCCACAAAATAGGAAGAGATAGGAATTCACATGAGAGGAGTGGCCAATGGATGTGAATTGGCAGGTGTTGCATCTCCTGTGGTGTCATGGCCAAATACTTAGAGGTGTGGAGTAGATTTAATTAAGATAAAACATTGATCACAGAGTTATACTTATACGGTATGAAAGGAAGCCCTTAGGCCCAACCATTCTCTGCTGACCAAGAGTGAATCCAAACTATCCATGTGATCTCATTTGGCCTATATCCCTCTAAACCTTTTCTTCCAATGTACCTCTCCAAGTGCCTTTTAAATGTTGGTAATGCAGCTGCCTCAGCCATGTCCTCTGCCAGCTTATTTCACTTACGGAGCACACTCTGAATGTAAAAGGTCGCCCTCAGACTCCAATTATATCTCTCCCACTCACCCTAAACCCATGTCCTCTAGTTCTAGAGTCTCCAACCATGGAAAAATCACGTGCATATTCACTGCGCAAATACCCTTCATGATTTTATACACCTCTATAAGATTATCTGTAATTTTCTTATTCTCAAAGACCCAAATTTATCAACCCCTCTCCATAACTCAGTTCTTCAAGTCCTGGTAACATCCTCACAAAATCGAGCACAGTATTCCAAATGCAATGCAGACATATTCGCTGGAGGAACTCGGACTCCAGCCTTGATGTGGAGTCTCAGCCCTACTGTAAACTTTAACTGTTTATTTCCCTCTAGATGCTGCCTGGCCTGCTGAGTTCCTGCAGGGGTGGGTGTGTGTGTGTGTGTGTGTGTGTGTGTGTGTATTTCTCAAGATCTCTTGTGCCACAATATTCCAAATGTACTCTCATCAACATCTTGCATGTCTGCGACATAACTTCTTTTAAGAACAATCTCTTTGAGTTGCTGAAAGGGAGGGGAGGGGAGAAGAGGGGAGGGGAGGGAAAAATTATCTGCTGGTGGCAGTGTGTTGGAGATGTCAACATAATTGAGCATGTTACGTTGAATGTGGAATCCGGTGGAGTGGATGACAAGGACAAAAGGAAGCCTATCCTTGTTCTGTGGTGTTGCAGAGGGGAGCGTGCAAAGCAGAGAAAAGTCAGAGCAGACAAATTTCAGAGCTGATGAGATTTGGAGCCTGTCCATCTAAATTGAGAGTGAGATCTGTTCAATCTAAGCGCCGAGTCGACTTGGAAAGGTTGGGTACGATCCGGAACAGGGCGGCGGGGTCCAGGCCAGGAGTATATCAAAGAGACAGGGTCCTGGTCCTAGTGTTAGGAATGACCTAGTGTTGGACAATTTAAACGCCAGGCCAGATCGATTGAAATTGGATATTGGGACCAGAGGCAAGGGGCGGGCCGCTTCTGCTTGCTATTCTGTGACATTCACTCCGCTGTCCGTGGTGCTGCTCTGCGACATTCATTCCGCTCTCCGCGGCGCTGAGGTTGAAGCTGATACTTGCCCTGGCTGCTGCAGGTTCCATGTCCGCGAGCTTGGTTTTGCTCCGCTGTGTGATGAACTGAGGCTGACGCTGTGGCCAGCTCCGGCTGCTCTGGGCTTTGTACCTATGGATTCACTTTAGCTCTGAGTGCTGTTGCTTGCTTTTATTGTTTGTATGGTTCATGTTTTTTTCTCTCTCTGCACATTGGGTGGTCGGTAGTCTTATTTTTAATTGGATTCTTTCGGGTTTCTTGTTTTGTGGCTGCCTGTAAGGAGACAAACCTAGAGGTTGTATATCCTATACATACTTTGATTATAAATGTACTTTGAACTTTGAAATAAGGCGATACCAATTGAGAGGCTGATCAGCCACAGGTGGAGGAAGTGAAGAAGGAGGAAAACATATTGGAAGCAATCATTTCGGTGATGTCATTCGAACATGTGTGACAAATGTATAGAGATAGAGAAAATGGAATGGAGTGCTCATGGAAAGCAAAAGCAGTAAAGAATAAAATGCAGAGGTAGATTAGTTATACATTTGAATTATTCACAATTTCCTCATTCAGCTTTGTGATTAAAAGTTTATTGAAAAAACATGCTGTTTGCTAATGAGTACAGTGGGCAGCATGGCAGACCAGAAGTTAGCCTAGCACTGTAACAATTCCAGCAACCCAAGCTTATCTCTGCTACTGCCTGTAAGGAGTCTGTACATTCCCCTTATGACCGTATGGGTTTCCTACAGGCTCTCCGGTTTCCTCGCATATTCCAAAGATGAACAGATTCGTAGATTAATTGGCCACACGGGTATATATCAGTGGCACAGGTTCATTGGGTTGAAAGAGCGTATTACCATGTTGCATCTCTAAGCAAAACAAAAAGAGTACAGATGAAAAAGCACAAATGCTGCTACATACATTTCCTTCTCTCCTGTTCAACAGTCGCTTAAATACCCGGCCACAATGAACGTTAGGGCCATGATACCTCAACTGCCATCTGTCCTAGTGACAAAGTGCTCATAGCCAATATGGTTTCATTTCCTTGGAAGCTAATTAACCATATTTTAATGATGTCTAATTATGAAAGTGGTTCAAACTCCATTTTTGTTCATTGGATAGACATCACAATCTACAAATGAGCATTGCACCGAATTCGGAGAAAAATCAAAATCGCCCATGAGCTCACACTTTCAGCCATGAATGCGGTCAAGGTTGCTTAGCTGTAGGGGTGCAGTGGAAGAAAGATGTTCAATTACATAGTGAAGGGGAATTAAGAGGTAAGCTAGTGACTTTACAGGTTCACCATATTCCTACGTAGAGTAAACCTGTAAGGCCACCAGCCTACCTCTTAGTTCTGTATCAGGAATATATGATTTTATCTGTTGTTGATTGCTGTGTGCTAGAAATATTTGTGCTTGAATACTCCATTGAAGTAAATTGTCCAATAAACGCAGCAATTCATTGCTGCAAAATACAGAAATGAAGTAATAAACAACAATTCTGGATCTGACATATGTCAAAGTGCGTCTCCTTAACAATAGATACTACTCAAAGCTAAATGTATAATTTGAATTGAGACACTAGGCAATCTAGTGCAATTTTCATTACCGCAGCAAAGGTTTCTATTTCCAGGTCAGTAAGATCTGTAACAGGCCGATCAATGAAATGATTATTATTGGACTCACTAAGACATAGTTGCTTTTTCATGCGGCAGTTTGAAATTATTGCATCTGAAGTCAATTTACCAGAACTAAATAATACACAAAATACGTATCTTACAGTTGATGATTGCTCTATGTTTTCATTCATGCCTCACTAAAACTCTATTTTATTTAACATTGAAGAAACAAACAAACCATAAAAATCTATTATATGATATGCCAATTTACAGATTTTGGAAATCAGTTTAAAATGATCTTTTTTTTGTCCTATTGCAAAGGATATTGTATACCAGCCTATCTACTGGACTACATGCGAGAACTGGAAAGTTTTATACAATTTTATCCATTAATGCAGACCATCAGTATGCATAAATTATTATTAATTAATCAGGCAGTTTTATATTTATCATCATTATGTGCGTGTCTATTCATGACCATGACTGTTCTTAGCAAATTTTTCTATAGAAGTAGTTTTCCATTGCCTTCTTCTGGGCAGCGTCTTTACAAAACTGGTGACCCCAGCCATTATCAATACTCTTCAGAGATTGTCTGCCTGGCATCAGTGGTCGCATAGCCATGGCTTGTGATGTGTACCAGCTGCTCATATGACTCCACTACCTGCTACGATGGCTTCCCATGACCCTAATCAGGGGTGGGGAGGTGCTAAGCAGGTGTTACACCTTGCCCAAGGGTGAGTCACAGGCTAGCGAAGGAGCCCCTCACACCTCCTTTGGTAGAGGCGTACCTCCATCTCACCGCCCAGAGCTTTATATTAAAGGTTGTAAAAAGAACACAATCACAGATTTAAGGAAAAGGCATTTAGCCCATTCTGTCATTGAATGCAAAAAAAAGTTTATTTTAGAACTCTAGCACTTGCTGAGTGAAACAATGTATGGTCAATTCCCTTCCAGCTGACTGTAACCCATAGTCTTCAGTTAATAACCTCTCTGCTAAGGGAAGCAGGTTTAATTAGACAGGAGACTTCCAGGCACAATTCACCTTTGCACAGAAGTTTTAACTGTATTACTCACAAAAAAACCTCATCGAAACTGGATCACTCAACCCTGTCCTACTGACAGAAATTAGAACAGTAATCTGCAACCAATGATCTTAGTTGCTTCCTAGTAAATCAGGGAGTAAAACTCACTGCAGGTTAACAATTTAATCCAGAGCAAAGGTACATATCTAAATCCAGGGGGGATAATTTTAGAGAGGATCCAAGGAATAACCTTTTTCACCCACAGTATGAATCTAGCAGATATTAACTGAACAGTACAAGGAGGTACTTGACAAGTACCAAGTGCTTGCATAGATATATCATAGCATTTAAGAGGAAACTACTCACAAGTTCTTGAATGTGTCAAAGCAGAGAAGGTTGCTGACCTAATGGTGGTAAATAACAACATTTAGAAAGTTGCCTATTGACTAGCATGGACTATGTGGGCTGAAGGGTCTGTTTCTGTTTTCGACCATATCACCGTAAGATATAGGAGCAGAATTGGCCCATTTGGCCCATCGAGTCTGTTCCACCATTTCATCATGGCTGATCCATTTTCTCTCTCTACCCCAATCTCTTACCTTCTCCCTGTATCCCTTCATGCCCTGACTAATCAAGAATCTATCAACCTCGGTCTTAAATATAACCGATTATTTAGCCTCCACACCCACCCGTGGCAATGAATTTCACAGATTCTTCACTCTCTGGCTAAAGAAATTCCTCCTCATCTTCATTCTAAAAGGGCTCCCCTCTGTCCTGAAGCTGTGTCCTCTGGTCTTAGACTCCCTCACCATGAGGAAACATCCTCTGCACATCCACTCTATCGAGGTCTTTCAACATTTGATGGGTTTGAATGAAGCCACACCTGATTCTTCTGAGTCTATGTATGAGTTTTCTGAGTTTTGCATGAGTCTATGTTTAGGACACCAATGTCTAACTGGCTGCATCTATCTGATTATGTTTTTAAGGATGTGCATATTTCACACATCACTGCTTGATTTCACAGCAGCTATTGCAATTACGCACAGCTAGGAAATATGCTGCAGTCTTCAGAGTGGGGAATCCTGTGATTTGAACCTAATTCATACACAGGACACCATCTGTGCTTATGATTACTGAGGTGGGGTGTGGCCATACGCCCTAAGCCCACAGGATGATTTCCCAGCTGCTCTCTCCCCTGACCTTACTCTCATATGCTCCACACTTTTCACGTTGCTGTACCGCGGCCATCCTGCAGAAAGGCCTTAGAGAATGAGTCCTGCTTCCTTTCTGAGTGCCAACATTCCAAGTGTGGCTTGACAATGCCTTATAAAGCCTTAGCATTACACTGAGCAGTGAAGCTGTGCAAAGCTATTAAACAAAAAATCCATTCTATGAGCTGAACTGTTCAGAGACGGTGCTGATTAATACACAATGGAAAATCCAAGGCAACTTTTAAAAGACATACCTTAGCAGAAAAATAAACCATAAATTTTCTCTATTAATCTGCTGACAGACTAACTGAAAAAAAAACTATACTTTTTAATTTCAAGAAAGACTATGGAATAATAAAACATCGGCGTTCTTACTGTATGTTTGTACTGTGTTGAAGTTGTACCTTTATTCTAAAGCACAATACAGAATATATATTTGAAGCATTATAGAAAATGGTGAGCACAACCTCTGAACATTTGAACTGACTGCAGGGAGATGCAAGATGTCCCTGGGCTTTTGCTACTGGTGTTGATTCCTCCACTGGTTTCATACTCCGTGTGACATTGAACAAAGTGATGTAAAGACTTCCCCAACTTTAGGACCTGGTTGTTCTTTCTCCTAGAATCAAGTTAGGTCCTGACTCCAGGTTTAAACAACGACTGGAATATCTTGTGTTTTTCTCTCTCTGTGTTTCTCAGTAGAATTATGCTATTTTAATAGACAGATATTTGCCGACAAGGCCCCGCATGCTAAAAATGCTTATTAAACCACGCTTGGAAATTCTACTGGTTTACTTTTTGATCAAAAAATCTTTGATTGATATATGGATCTGAACTAATATTTAGGTAAATATATTTAATGCATTTTTAAAAAAATAATACACATATGCATACATTGCCCAATGAGCCTACTTGATAACCTAATTATCTAAAATAACAGAAGTAGTATTGGGCATATGTTCATATTTTCAACAAAACATGTCAAATTCATAGATCACTGAAATGTAGGCAAATTTATTTTTATTTTATTTAGCGATACTGTGCGGAGCAGGCCCAACCGGCACTTCAGTCCACGGTGCGCAATCCCTAACAAACCCAATTAACCCTAACCTAATCATAGGACAATTTACAATGACCAGATAACCTACTTGATACATTTTTGGACTGTGGGAAGAAGCTGCAGCACCCAGGGAAAGCCCACACATTCCTCTGGGAGAGCATATAGACCTCCTGACAGAACAGCGCTGGAAGTGAACTCCGAATTCCAGAACACCTCGCGCTGTAATATCATCACGTTATTATGTTAGAGATTTACAACCCTTTTTTATCCCCCGAGGCTGGAAATGGTAATTAAGAGTGACCCATACATGGGTCAGATAGTTCACTTTCAAGACTAGATATTAAATTTGCATGATTACATTTTATCTTCTATAATCAGATTTTGATTTACCTTTGGTGGTAAATTAAGCTATGAATAGGTGATAAATTATGTGTTAACTGGTTGACCTGGGGTCAGCGTTTCAAAATATGGGATTGCCTATACAAAAAGAAAATGAAAACTCTTTCGCTCCGAAGTCAGTGAATCTTAGTAATCTCCCCAAGGCAGCTGCAGAGGTTCAGTGATGGAATATATTCAAGGATCCGATCAATCAAAGTTCAGATATTAAGGGAACTGAGCGATATTGTATAAATGCAGGGTCTAGGAGTAAAAAATTAGCTATGATTGAATGGCCTAAATCCTATTTCTTTTTCTACATAACAAATAGCAGGATAAATAGCACAATCTTGCCTCATGTTGTCTTCCTGGACAAAGGTTGAAAATGTTACTTTTTAAATATTGCATGTATTTGCACATACATTAAATTTGATACTGAGTAATGAATAAGTCATGAAGAATGATGTTATTCAGCAAATTGACTGGATAGAATAAGGTAATCTTTTGATTTATCTGATATTATATTGACATACAGCACAGATTAGGCCCTTCTGGCCCTTCGAACCACACCACCCAGCAATCCCCCGATTTTAATCCTAGCCTAATCATGGGAGAATTTACAATGACCAGTTAATCTACCAACCGGTATGTTTTTGGGCTTTGGGAGGAAACCGAAACACCCAGAAGAAACTCATGCGGTTACAGGGAGAACGTACAAATTTCTTCCGGGCAGCGGTGGTAATTAAATCCGCGATTGTAGAGCATTGTGCTACGCAGCTATGCTACTTGCCACCCCTAATCAATGGGTACACTCAAAAACCTGTGTTCAAAGAAATAATAAACAAATAATCACAACTGTCCATAAGTAACGGTTAATCAGTTTAAAGGAAAGCAGCATTGTGAGCTTAAAATAAAATAACCATCATGTTTTCTATCTATTTTTCTGTTATTATGTCATACAGGTGTTAGTCTCAAAGTTAGAGTTTCAAAATACAATCTATATATAATTATAATAAATTATAAGTCATAATTTAGGTGTTGCACATCCTAGGCAAAAGCAAATAGCAAACTAAGGGAATTTGCTTGTAATCAGTCAGTTTTAACAGGAAGGTAATGCCATTTGCACAACCAGAACAAAACTCTTGAAATCAATGCTCTATTCCAAATTCAAAAAGTTCAAAATTCAAAGTGAAATTTATTATTAAAATATGTATTTGCCACCATATCCAACCCTGATTCCCTTTCTTGTGGGCATACTCAATAAATCCATAATAATAATCAAAACTTAATCAATGAAAGACCGGTAAACTAGGGCGTTTACTCTGTGCAAATATGTGTACTCTGTGCAAATATGAAAAGAAGGAATAATAATAATAAATAAATAAATATAGAGAACAGAAGATGAAGAGTCCTTGAAAGTGAGTCCATTGGTTGTGGGAACATTTCAATGATGGGGAAAATAAAGTTGGGTGGTTCGAGAGCCTGATGGTTGAGTGGTAATAACAGTTCCTGAATCTGCTGGTGCGGGTTCTAAGGTTTCTGTACCTTTTTCCTGAAGGCAGCAGTGAGCAGAGAGCATGTCCTGGATGGTGGGGTTCTTTGATTTTGGATGCTGCTTTCCTGCAACAGTGTTTCGTGTAAATATGCTGAATGGTGAGGAGGTTTACCCATGATGGACTGGGCAAAATCCATTTCGTTTTGTAGGATTTTTAAGGTAAAGAAAGTAAATTCTTTAGGTCTACTTGAAAAGTGTAACATTTCCCTCAACCTATGAGAAACCTATGATTATTGAATACAGAGAAGGTACATCTGGGATAGCACAGATCTATTCATCGACAGCACATGAAATCCCAGAAGAATTGCTCAGCTTCCAAAACTACCCACCCACCCACCACATCATTCACCTCTGCCCCTACTGTGGCAGAATCTGCCACCAGCACAACATTGGTGGAAGCAAGTCACTCTCAACCTCAGTCCCCGAGAAGAATATGTACATTTGATCATAAATGCAATAAGTTGATTGCTTGATTTTCAACAGGGAAATGTCAGGAAAGTACAATACCAGGGTTCCCCAGTTACAGGTGCACTGACAGACAGAAATCTGATATTATACAGATCCTCCAATATGTCTTCAAAGCATTTTTCAAGATAGTAATAATAATGTTTTGTGATGTTTGTTAATAATTGGAAACAGTATACAACTTTACAGTGCCAGTGGTTGCTAACCAGGGTTCAGTTCCCACCATGTCTGGAAGGAAACTGTACATTCTCCCTCTTATTGGGTGGGTTTCCTCTGGTTTCCTCCCACCTTCCAAAGATGTATGGGTTAGTAAGTTGTGGGCATGCTGTATTGGCACTGTAAGCATGGTTACGCTTTTGAACTGCCCTCAGAACGTCCTCAGACGATGTTGGTCATTGACACAAACAAACTTTTCACCACATTTTGATGTACAAATAAAGCTAAACACTACTGATGAACCGTGAAGAGCATTCTAATTGGCTGCATTATCGTCTGGTGTGTGGGGGGTGGGGGGAGATGCTGCACAGGATCGAAATAAGCTGCAGAGAGCTGTCAACTTAGTCAGCTCCATCATGGGCGCTAGTCTCTGTAGTATTCAGGACATCTTCAAGGATCGATGTCTTTAAGAGGCGGCATCCATCACTAAGGACCTCCATCGCCCAGGTCATGCCTTGTTCTCATTGCTAGGATCAGGAAGGAGGTACAGAAGCCTGAAGGCACACAGTCAATGATTCAGGAATAGCTTCTTCCCCTCTGCCATCTAATTTCTGAATGGATATTGAACCTAAGAACGCTACCTCATTACTTTTTAATTTATATTTTTACACTGGTTCTGAAATTAAATCAGTGAGGATTATGCTAGGGCAGCCCACAAATATTGCACCAACATAGCATTCCCCACAATTTACTAAATCTAACTGTACGTCTTTAAAATGTGGGAGGAAGGTGGAACACCCGGAAGAAATCCATGTGGTCAGGAGGAGAACTTACAGACTCCTGAGAAACAGTAGAGAAAATCAGTCCCTGATTGGCAGTCATTGGCACTGTCAAGTAATGGTGCTAACTGCTACATTAGGGTTTCACCCCTAGTCTTTATATATTCCATTATTTTAATTATGGGTAGCGTTAGGGTGGATATTTGATTAAATGAAAAGATTATAGCAAGTACATGTAGAGTGATATGATATGGGCCATTATAGAGAATGTTTCTCACTTAAGGAGAATTTGACTTTTGGATGGATCTTGGGAACAGAACCTAAGATAGCTCTGGAACTGTTTGTGTTTTGTTCTGTAGGGGATTAAAGATTACTATTCTAATTGATGCATGTTCAGGAAGGAGCTGATTAACTGGTAAGCTCAAAGGTATTAAATGACCAATTTTTCTGGAATTAGTGCAGGTCAGTTATTTTCAATGATGAACTTTGTTGACTAACACACCTCTGGTGCAATCTGGATGGATGAAAGGTTGACTTCAACCTTAGGGGGAGGGCAGTTCAAAATAAACACCCATCCCAAGAAAATGGGTTCAATATTTACAGTAAATATGATTGTTGGGTCTGGGATCATTATTGGAACATGACAGCAGTATCAGCTGTGGGGAGGACCTGGCTTATTTTGTCAGGCCACACCAACTGGGAGCTGCATAATGACCAGAAAATAAGCTAATACTTTTGACCTTTGTTAGCTGGGAGCTGCAAGAACACACAACCAGACTACCCCTTCTTGGGCGTTAATTCTTCAATATTGAATGCTCTGAACCTTAGCCTTTACAACCTTGGTTAATAATAGTAGCCTCAGTGACCTGGTGTCCAAAATCCTTCTCCTTTCCACACACAGGTACCAATTCCTGCTCCATTCAAATAGGAGCTCAAAATTAAACTACATTAAGATGAGGATGAGGATCCAAAATAACAAAGTTCTTCTCTAGTGATGGCATCAGGAATTGTTGGAATGGAATTCCATTTCTAGTAAAAGTAATTATAGTTGTCTTTGCTAATGCTGTTTTAGAAAGATAAATCAAAAAAAATCCTACAACATTCAATAGTGTTGAAGGCTTATCTCTGATCTCAGAAAACTATAAGCACAGCACATCTCTCTAGGACAAGTCAAGGTCAATCTCAATTTCAAACATCTTGTCTAGAACCTTTGCAGGCTACCTCTGCTGAGGTATGCCACATATGACACTTTACTGCTCACTCTTGAATTGTGCAAGTCAAAAAATACTTGCAAAATGGAGACGTTTCTATTTATATATGTGTTGAGATACAGGTAGAAAAGGCTCTTTTGGCCCTTTGGGCCATGCTGCCCAGCAATCTCCCAATTTAATCCTAGCCCAGTCACGGGACAATTTATGATGACCAATTAACCAACCAACAGGTACATCTTTAGACTGTGGGCGGAACCCCACGAGGAGAACATACAAACTCCTTAGAGCACACGGAGGGAACTGAACCCGAGCCGCCTGTACTGTAAAGCACTGTGCTAACACCTGCTGTAGGAATTCACTGTTCACAAACTCTCCCCACTGTCGGGGTCATCTACAAAAGTAATGTCTTAGGAAGTCAACACCCATTAATGAGGACCCACACTGTCTGGGCCATGTCTCTTCCCATTGCTGCCATCAGGCAGGAGGTACAGGTGCCTGAAGATCGACATCTCATGGTTCAATGACAGCTTCTTACCTACTGCCATCAGATTCCTGAACTACCCTGAAGATCACTAACTCTACCTCAGATTATATTTCCTTCAACTTGTTGTTAGATTTATATTTGTTTATTTTCTCATAAGTGTGGATAATTTATGCTAATTTCAGTAATTTATGTCTGTGATGCACTGCTGCTGTGAAAAGCTAATTTTCATAGCACAGATACCAAGTATGTACATCGATAATCCTGAATTTGAATTTGTTTTCCCCCGGTAACTTCTTTCCATGTGTCCTTTTCACTAAGAGGCACTTATCCCTACAAGTGGCCAACGAGTGACACCTGCCTATTCATCTCCTTCTTCACCTCTATTCAGGGCCCCAGAACGTCCTTCCAGGTGAGGTAACACTTCACCTGTCAATCCGCTGGTGTCACCTATTGTGTCCTGTGGACCAAATGCGACCTCCTCTACATTGGAGAGACCCATTGTAAATTGGGGGACTGCTTTGTTGAGCACATCTGCTCTATCTGCCAAATGTGGAACTTCCCAGAGGCCAAGCATTTTAATTCCGATTTCCGTTCCCGTTCCGACATGTCAGTCTTGTGTTACAATGAAGCCACCCTCAGGGTAGAGGAGCAACACCTTATATTCCATCTGGGTAGTCTCCAGTCTGATGGTATGAATATCTATTTCTCCTTCCAGTAAAAAAAAACCCTCACCCTCACCCCCCCCACCCCTTCTATCTCCCACTCTGGCATCTTACCTCAACTGCTCATCACCTCCCCCTAGTGTCCCCTTCTCCTTCCCTTTCTCCTCTGGTCCTCTCTCCCCTCCAATCAGATTTTCTTCTCTCCAGCCCTTTACTTTTCCTACTCACCTGTCTTCACCTATCACCTTCCAGCTATCCTCCTTCCCCTCCACCCAACTTTTTATTCTCGCATCTTCCCCCTTCCTTTTCAGTCCTTAAGATGGGTCTCGGCCCGAAACATCAGCTGTCTATTCCTTTCCACCATGCTGCCTGACCTGCTGAGTTCCTCCAGCAATTTTTGTGTGTCACGAAATGGTTGTTTCCTGCATGCCCTGAAGTTTTGAAACATGCTCAGGTTTCCTTTTAAACCTAGAGGAACTATCACTTACCTCCCATCACTGCAGTATGGACACATTCATGGCCAACACACTCCTGTAGCTGAAAAATAACTTGTTGTAATGTAGAGGTAGAGGAAAAAGTGGAGGTTTAAGGTAGGACTTCTTTAATCAAAATTATTTGTCAATTTTTGTTTAATTACACCTGTTGCATTATAAAGACCATAAGACATAGGAGCAGAATTAACCCATTTGGCCCATAGAGTCTGCTCCACCATTTCATCATGACTAAGCCAATTTTTCTCTCAAGCCCCAATCCCCTACTTTTTCCCATTATCCCTTCATGACCTCACTAATCAAGGATCTGTCAATCTCTGCCTTAAATATACCCAAAGACTTGTCCCCCACAGTCGCCTATGGCACCTAATTCCACAGATTCACTATGCTCTGGCTAAAGAAATTCCTACTCATCTCCATTCTAAAAGGACAGCCCACTCCACATTCACTTTCTCAAGGCCATTCTACATTCGATAGATTTCAGTGGGGTTAGTCCTTATTCTTCTGAATCCCAGTGAGTAGAGGCGTAGAACCAATCAACGCTCCTCATACGATAAGCCTTTCAATCCCAGAATCACTTTTGTGAACCTCCTTTGAACCCTCTCCAACCCTCAATTCCCCCATAAGTAAACAACAAGTTGTAATTTGGACCCATTTAGTCAAACATCTTGCAAGAAACGATCTCTGGGTGTTACATTGCTGTTAGTACCCATGTAATTACAATAACTGGATATCAAGAAAATAGAGCAAGGATATATGAATTTCTCTGACTTTTGTACAAAATCTGGTAACATCGTTTTAGTGTTATGTTCATCAACATGGGATTCCTTTTTATTCTGGAGCTTATCCAGTGTAACCTTAAAATCCAGCTCTCTTCTCTATTAAATTGAAAGCTTTGGAGAATGCTGCTCCTGGGAGGTTTTCAACAAGCAGACACAGCAAAGGTCAGGTATGCTTATCTCTGTGACGAATGAATATTAGTAATGGACTGTATAGATCAGTGCAGAAAAGGACAGAAATATAAAACACACAAGGTTAAAAATTTATCTTTGCTCACAAGGCCTAAAAGTAGGATATAGTAATTGTATATGTACATTTGAACCAACAATTATATTCTACTATGTTATTCATCCAATTTATATGACTGACAATGAGCTCCTGCTCCATTCTGTAAGAGAGCAGATCCTTTACTTTTAGCTGTTAGTTTATTGGCTATGATTATATGTATTTATTTATTTATTAATTGAGGTACAGCACAGAATAGACCCTCTCCACCATTCGAGTCATGCAGCCCAACAACCTCCAATTTAATCCTAGCCTAATTCAGGGACAATTGTACAAGTCCAATCAACCATCCAACTGGTATGTCTTTGGACTGTGGGAGGAAACCAGAGCACCTGGAGGAAACCTATGCAGTCACAGGAAGAATGTACAAACTCCTTTTGGGCAGCCGTGGGAATTGAACTTGTATCGCCTGTACTGTATAGCATTGTGCTAGCCACTACAACTGTGCTGCCCCATAAATACTGATATATTCTTCATTAGCCTCATTTTTCAACATTTATTTCATTTATAAAAATTAGTGACTGTTTTTGTAGTTTTATTTTTAATTTCTCTGCTGCCACCAATCAATTACATCACAAGAAAACCTACAAATAAAATCTGAAACTCTTAATATAATACCATCTATGGTTGAAATATTAAAATGAAACATATTACATTGGATGTAAACTGCACTTGTCATTGGTTATGCTCATTCTGAAAGTTCATAAGTAAAAGAATTGAATGTAATTAAAACCAACACCATAAAATTTTTTAAAATGTCAGCTTATTTATGGCTATAATGCTGAAACTTAAGAATCAACCCAATATATTCATTTATGTTAATTGTTGGTTTTGATTAATTCATTAGAAATGTTAACAGAATTATTGCAAAATAACAAACACAAGATTAACTTTCACACACAAATGCTGGCCAGGCAGCATCCATGGAAAAGAGTAAACAGTCGATGTTTTGGGCCGAGAACCTTCGTTGGGACTGATGAAGAGTCTTGGCCTGAAATGTCGCCTGTTTACTTATTTCCATAGATGCTGCCTGGCCTGCTGAGTTCCTCCAGCATTTTGTATGCATTACTTCCAGCATCTGCAGACTTTCTCGTGTTTATGACAAGATTAGCTTTGGCTTATTGCTTGATTATTAACCTCAGAATATTTAAAACATGTTTACCTTTGTTCAAATTCACTTTTAGATATTTATTGTTGGTGTTTTTATGTCAGATATCTTGCAATTGAATATTCTGCATTGAGAAATGTGCTTAGGAGCTCATTCAGATTACCCAGTCCAGTGTAATATGCCAAATTCCTAACATCTGTTTCTTTAAGTCTTCTTTAGCAAAGAGGATTTCAGTGACATCAGCTCGCACAATACAAACCAAATTGTTGGTTTGCCTGGATTGAACAGTCCAAAGGGATAGTTATCAGTGCTGATCCTGAAGACCCACATAGACTTAGCAGAATCAATGGCATCCAGTTACCCTTCTCAGATGCTAATATTAAATAAATATTAAGTACAGCAACCAGGTGTAAACAAAAATCTTCAATTATTCTATTAAAAATGAAAATAAATAGGCCCATAAACATTGAGTTAAGGTAGAATTCTGAAGCATTAAATACACTTTAAATACTAAATTAGCAGGATGGTTGTTAACAAAGGCTAATGGGTATTATGTTCAATTCATTTGTTTCTCAGGGCCAGGGAAGTTGTCTTACAGAATTTATGACTTTGTGGTTTGTTAAATCTCATTAAACAAGATTTAACATAGAATAGTTCAGCACATTCAACACTCAAACACTAATTCTTTCTACCTATACCATGTCCATATCCCTCCATCTTCCTCATATTCATCTAAACATCTCTTGAAAGTTCTAATATATTTGCCTCTACCACCATTCCATGCAGTGCATTCCAGGCATCCTTGACACTCTGAGTCAAAAATTTACCCCTCCCATCCCCCTACAATCTTCAATGCATTAGACATTTCAACCCTGGGAAACAGATACTCTCTGTCTGCTCTACCTATGCCTCTCATAATCTTGTGAAAATCTATTTTACATTTACATTGTTTTTCAAAGCAAGAATTGTGCATTTAAAATTGAAATTCACATGAATTCCCTGATTCAGGTTGGATTGGATTAGCAAAGATCACATCCTGCGGAAACACAAAGTACCATTGGTGGCAATTTATTGAATTCTACATTTAACTGTATACTGTATGTGCAGAGGCACGTGTGAATTTGCTGCCCCTTTTCTTTAAAAAATATGAGACAACAATTGCTAATTTCACAGTCATTACAGCCCAAAATACTTGGTCATTCATTGGAAACCTAAACATTTACAAACAAATGACACTTTAAGTAGGGCTAGGAACAAACAAAACCAGTGTTCTATTTTTGCAGTTAGCAGAGAATATTTGGAACAGTTCACATTTCTGGAAGATGGAAATTTCATTAGCATTATTTCCATTATTAATTATTAAAGGGAGTGCACTTGACTGAGTCACACTCAGACAGTCCCTCTAGTACAAACACATTCCTTAAGGAAGTAATTTACCTTCAATGACATGCACAAGTAGTCTGAAAGATGGTACTGTGTTACATGCTCCACTTTACCACAAGCCCCTTTGAATAAGGCTCGTATTGAAAATTCATAACTACAAAGTGCACTTAAAAGATTAATTATTTTGGCTTCTGGGATCAAAGCTACTACCATAACATCTTACAATGTTCAGTTTATTTATGGCTATTTACAAAGACTACAAAATGCTCAGGTATTGTTCCCCCGAGGAAGTACAAAAAAATTAACAGCAGTAAATCTGCAAATTAATTTAGGCAGCTTATCTATCCCTCTGTTCAGATATTCCTCCAATATCATTGACTTTACTCCAGGAAATGCCTTTGAGGACTTGGGAAATCTCAGCTCAGGTGAGTCCTGCCAAAACTTTCAAGGAATATAAAGGGTGGAAATTCCTAGGAAAGTCTTTCTGTTATGTTCTCTTTTAAAGAAAGCACAAAATCTATCAACAACACCCCTGAAACTGAAATAAAGGTCTCACAGTAAAGCTATAGAGCTGGAGCCTGATCCTTATTGTGGCTTCCTTCCAAATTGGAAATAAATAAGACTTATACATGCTTTCAAGCTATGAGACTTTTGACCCTCAGAGTGCACTGTGGAGAAACACTATCCAAGAGGTAACCAAATAGGATATAATAATAAATGAGAAAAAAAACAAACAGGAATTGTGGTCATATTCTGTTTTTTTTTGGTTGTTAGTAATAAGTATCCTATCGTTATCCAGCCTGATGGATATCTGGAACAACAATGCTGACGTTACTGAAGGGCAGTCAAAGACTCCCATACTACTGAGTTGTCGATCCCAGAGACAGATTTTGCCAAAGATAGACCATAATGCTGTATTAACGATCCAACTCATGCTTGACTAAAAACCAGTATTACACATGTGCAAAAAAAACTGTGTCTTTTCAGTAGTTACTGACATGTTTTGGCCGACAACCAAATTATATTTTCATCAGTCAGCCCATTCTGGGAAATATGCCCATTATTTTCACAAAGAAAAAACTAGTACAATTATTAGACTAAATTATAAAACATGCTGTAAAGGAGAAAGATTGTAATTTATGCCCTGTTCATTTATAGTAGGGTCTTTCCTTTAGTCTCTGTCTCTAACATGTGGAACAGATCCAAATGAAGGTTTATTCTAATCCCCTGATATGCAAATCGAGGCACGTCACGTTCGTGTTTTGCTGCTCAGACTTGCATGGAATATTTATTAATGCGTGCAGAAATAGAAAGCAAACAGTATGTTAAATGTAATGTTAATATATTTTTAACTCAGTGAAAAAGAGATACCAAATTTATTTCATTTCAGTTAGTAGAAAATAACTTAAACATGATGGGGTTTGTTACATTTTGTAACTCCAGAAACTAATTGAAAAAAAAATATGGGAGCCACCATACTTGCTTACTTAGTTTTTCTTTATTTTGTAGTGAGGTGCTCACATTTGACTTGGTGGCATAATGACATATGCTATTCAAACAGTATAACCCATTAGAAATATGTGCAATAAAGGAACAGCAGTTATAATGGGTGACTTCAATCTACATGTAGATTGAGTGAACCAAATTGGTAAAGGTGCTGAGGAAGAGGATTTCTTGGAATGTATGCGGGATGGTTTTTTGAACCAACATGTCGAGGAACCGACTAGAGAGCAGGTTATTCTGGACTGGGTTTTGAGCAATGAGGAAGGGTTAATTAGCAATCTTGTCGTGAGAGGCCCCTTGGGTAAGAGTGACCATAATATGGTGGAATTCTTCATTAAGATGGAGAGTGACATAGTTAATTCAGAAACAAAGGTTCTGAACTTAAAGAGGGGTAACTTTGAAGGTATGAGACGTGAATTAGCTAAGATAGACTGGCAAATGACACTTAAAGGATTGACGGTGGATATGCAATGGCAAGCATTTAAAGGTTGCATGGATGAACTACAACAATTGTTCATCCCAGTTTGGCAAAAGAATAAATCAAGGAAGGTAGTGCACCCGTGGCTGACAAGAGAAATTAGGGATAGTATCAATTCCAAAGAAGCAGCATACAAATTAGCCAGAGGAAGTGGCTCACCTGAGGACTGGGAGAAATTCAGAGTTCAGCAGAGGAGGACAAAGGGCTTAATTAGGAAGGGAAAAAAGATTATGAGAGAAAACTGGCAGGGAACATAAAAACTGACTGTAAAAGCTTTTATAGATATGTAAAAAGGAAAAGACTGGTAAAGACAAATGTAGATCCCCTACAGACAGAAACAGGTGAATTGATTATGGGGAGCAAGGACATGGCAGACCAATTGAATAATTACTTTGGTTCTGTCTTCACTAAGGAGGACATAAATAATCTTCCAGAAATAGTAGGGGACAGAGGGTCCAGTGAGATGGAGGAACTGAGCAAAATACACGTTAGTAGGGATGTTGTGTTAGGTAAATTGAAGGGATTGAAGGCAGATAAATCCCCAGGGCCAGATGGTCTGCATCCTAGAGTGCTTAAGGAAGTAGCCCAAGAAATAGTGGATGCATTAGTGATAATTTTTCAAAACTCGTTAGATTCTGGACTAGTTCCTGAGGATTGGAGGGTGGCTAATGTAACCCCACCTTTTAAAAAAGGAGGGAGAGAGAAACTGGGGAATTATAGACCGGTTAGCCTAACGTCGGTGGTGGGGAAACTGCTGGAGCCAGTTATCAAAGATGTGATAACAGCACATTTGGAAAGCGGTGAAATGATCGGACAAAGTCAGCATGGATTTGCGAAAGGAAAATCATGTCTGACGAATCTCATAGAATTTTTTGAGGATGTAACTAGTAGAGTGGATAGGGGAGAACCAGTGGATGTGGTATATTTGGATTTTCAAAAGGCTTTTGACAAGGTCCCACACAGGAGATTAGTGTGCAAACTTAAAGCACACGGTATTGGGGGTAAGGTATTGATGTGGATGGAGAATTGGTTAGCAGACAGGAAGCAAAGAGTGGGAATAAACGGGACCTTTACAGAATGGCAGGCGGTGACTAGTAGGGTACCGCAAGGCTCAGTGCTGGGACCCCAGTTGTTTCCAATATATATTAATGACTTGGATGAGGGAATTAAATGCAGCATCTCCAAGTTTGCGGATGACACGAAGCTGGGCGGCAGTGTTAGCTGTGAGTAGGATGCTAAGAGGATGCAGAGTGACTTGGATAGGTTGAGTGAGTGGGCAAATTCATGGCAGATGCAATTTAATGTGGATAAATGTGAAGTTATCCACTTTGGTGGCAAAAATAGGAAAACAGATTATTATCTGAATGGTGGCCGATTAGGAAAAGGGGAGGTGCAACGAGACCTGGGTGTCATTATACACCAGTCATTGAAAGTGGGCATGCAGGTACAGCAGGCGGTGAAAAAGGCGAATGGTATGCTGGCATTTATAGCGAGAGGATTCGAGTACAGGAGCAGGGAGGTACTACTGCAGTTGTACAAGGCCTTGGTGAGACCACACCTGGAGTATTGTGTGCAGTTTTGGTCCCCTAATCTGAGGAAAGACATCCTTGCCATAGAGGGAGTACAAAGAAGGTTCACCAGATTGATTCCTGGGATGGCAGGACTTTCATATGAAGAAAGACTGGATGAACTGGGCTTGTACTCGTTGGAATTTAGAAGATTGAGGGGGGGATCTCATTGAAACGTATAAAATCCTAAAGGAATTGGACAGGCTAGATGCAGGAAGATTGTTCCCGATGTTGGGGAAGTCCAGAACGAGGGGTCACAGTTTGAGGATAAAGGGGAAGCCTTTTAGGACCGAGATTAGGAAAAACTTCTTCACACAGAGAGTGGTGAATCTGTGGAATTCTCTGCCACAGGAAACAGTTGAGGCCAGTTCATTGGCTATATTTAAGAGGGAGTTAGATATGGCCCTTGTGGCTACAGGGATCAGGGGGTATGGAGGGAAGGCTGGGGCGGAGTTCTGAGTTGGATGATCAGCCATGATCATAATAAATGGCGGTGCAGGCTCGAAGGGCCGAATGGCCTACTTCTGCACCTATTTTCTATGTTTCTAAGTGTTGTTCTTTTAGCTTATGTTTGGCCTCACTTTTGCAGTGAAGAAGGCTGAAGTTAGACCAGTTAGTTTGAGAATAGGAAAGGAGTTGAAATGACATGCAGCCAGAAACTCAGGATGGTTCTGGACAGATCACATATGTTCAACAAAACAGTTGCCTAGTATATGACTGGTTTTGCTGATGTAGAAATAAATCTCATTAACCACCTTCCAACCCCTGTCTCTGCCTTCACACTCCCCTCCCTGCACCTGATTCTATCTGCCCGAATTTTTTCCCTTGGCCTTTTCCAAATTATTTCTTACCAGCGCCTGCTCACTCCTTCCTCTCACCTCTTTATGTTAGTTACCTTCTCACTACATTATCAGTTCTGATGTAGGGGCTCAACCCAAATCATTGCCCCTTGCTAATTTACAACCAGTAAGCCAAAAAGACTCCATTCCAATTAAGAAATGTTAATGAGCAAAAAGAATCCATGTTGAATCTTTAAATTCTCCTTTAAAATCTTTAAATCAGTCAGTCAGTCAGTGGGTGCCATCTCGAATCTGGGGTTGGCAGCTATGCACCTCCATCTTCTTTGATCTTGCGACAGCACCAAGTACAGCCTCTCCTCCAGTTTGTTCTCGCAGGCCGCCTTGGCACCGCCCGCCGCCGCCCCCGCTGAACTCGAGCCCGAGGCCATGTCAGCCTCCAGCCGCGGCTGCTTCTTCAAGCTCGGCCCTTCCTTAGGCAGAGGCCTTGGGCAGGTCCAGGCACGCTGTGCAGCGCCCAAGTTCATCATGTCTCTTCTAACTAGCTGCATAGCATATGATTCGTAGATACGTGGTGAGGCTTTAATCTCTTCCATGGAAGATGGCCGTTGGCTCACAAGGAGCTCATCCGCCCTTTGTCAGGTCTTGTTTCTTTTCAGTTCTGCTGGGTGTCCTCACACCTTCCTCACCAGACTAAGTCCGGTGGGGGAGGCGGCCTAAGTCGCTGACCACTCAACCACGGTCCCCGGCCGAGCACCGGGCGCCCACCCCCCGCCAAATCTCTCCGAGTGTCCGGCGCCCGACCGAAAACCATGGATGAGCAGCCGGCGATCAAATTCTCATATAGAGAGATTCAAACCTGAGTGTGCAATCATAATTCTCACATCTGGGAAGAGAACAATCCTCTGGGGGACCTCAGAGATGCAGCAACTGGGCCATGTTCAAGAAAGGAAACAAGTCCAACAACAGAAACTATAGAAGATCTACTTGCTGTCTGCTACAATGAGTCATTATCAGGGTCCTGACTCCAACCGGTGGCTAAATCATTCCTCTCTAAATCATTGCGTGGATTCTAGATATTATTTTTTTCAAGAGGAACTGTCTTTTAGAACAAACAATAAAAATGATTCATCCTACCATGACCATGTCCAAGGTTATCACTGTAACCTAGAAAGGAGATGAGGAGGAATTTCTTCAGCTAGAGAGCAGTGAATCAGTGGAATTCATTACCATAGGTGGCTGTGGAGGCCAAATCTTTGGGTATATTTAAGGCAGAGGTTGATAGATTCCTGATTGGTCAGGGCATGAAGGGATACAGGGAGAAGGCAGGAGATTGGGGCCGAGAGGGAAATGGATCAATCATGATGAAATGGCAAAGCCGACCCAGTTGGCCAAATGTCTTAATTCTGCTCCTATATCCTATAGCCTTATCTGAAACTCAGTGGTTAAGCTACATTGTGCAGCTGATTCTAGACTTTATAAGCACTTGGGGGTGGGGGGGTCAAGTTCCAAGCCATCAATGACTTGCTCACTTAAATATCTGAGAGAATTGTCTTATACTCAACATCGGCAAGACAGGAGCTCCCTATCAAACTACACCCACTGTTCAAGTTTCCCTCTGACAATAAAGATTCACATTGAACTCTGAAAAATATGTGCCTATTTTCCAATTCAGCAAAGACAGATATTGAAGATAAAATTTACCCTTGCCTTCAAATGGCAGCACTGGTATTTGTGGATCAAGGACTGAAACCTGGTGCTGAACCGACAGCCTACTTGACAGCAGCAATCCTTGCCCTCCTTTATGTTTCTAAGTCCTGGATGTGCTACAGCCGGCACCTCAGGACTCCAGAAAGAGATCATCAATGTAATCTCCACAAAATCCACTGGAAGGATAAGCAAACCAATGACAGGCCAATATCAGGGGACAAATTATATTCAGTTGCCCCTATCCGGTAAGCTGTGGCATCTATGTGCACCCAATTCCTGCAACAACTGCTTTATTTCTGCTCTGTCATGTGAAGAGGTTATGCAGAAAGTAGAGGAAAAGATTTTTGTTGAAATCTGTTGCATGTCTGTTGAACGTGGTCAGCAAACAACAGAACCACAAAATTGCTCCTTTCATTTCTTTTTCTTTCTAAAATGGTCTGCTACTGGTAGAGCCTATGATCTAGATTTAGGTGGTGTGTTTTTGGGCTGATTGAGTGACCTGGCGCTTTACTATCTCTGAGGGGGTTCCATGGATGTTTTGGACGAAGTGTGTAGCCTGAAGACCAAGAAGCCTGGAGATGGGCACGAGCCCATGATTGACTCCATTTCTCAATGATCTCGCTCATTAAAGCATTGAGGACGATTGAAATCTTTGAGGTGAGAGCGGAAGGTGAGTGTGTATTCAGTGCCGTCTGTCAGCCTCTCCCTCTCTGCAGCTAGAGGAAGGTGTCTGTGTGAAATAGTCTCTCTCTCCACCGTGTCCACTGCTTCCAGAGGAAGGTCCATGCATTGAATTAATTCATTCATTCTCATTCATTTTTTTTCTCTCTCTCCTCTCTCCTTGCACCCCCCCCCCACCCCCAATGCTGTCGGAGGATGGTGCTGGAGTCCTGGGTCTTGGTTAAGGTTTAGTCAATCTGACTTGTGGATTGGACTCCATTCTTCACGTTATGATGTGTTTCTGCTTTCAGTTCAATCCATTTTTGTTGTTATTTTTTGCAATTTTCATGGGAGCAGACTGGCTCTGCAGCCCGAAGTTAACAAACATCACAAAGCTAGATTGAACTGAACTGAGCTGAAATTGAATATGCCTGAACTGGTTCATGATTTGTGGTCTGTGTGTTGTTTGCTTGCTTTTTTTTTTGCTGCGTGCAAGATTTGTTCTTTATTTTGCGTGTTGGGGGTTTGATGCCTGCCTTTGAACATGTTCAATAGTTTTTGTTTCTTTGTTTCATGGCTGTCTGTGGGAAGACAAATCTCAGGGTTGCACACCGCACACATACTTTGATAACAACTGTACTTTGAATCCTTTGAGATTTGGGCAAAACCTCAATAAAAATGAGACATTCCCTTCTGTTGACAGACAATTCCATGCACACGAACCTGCTGAGAGGACAAAAAGCAATTTGGATGTATTGATATCTCCAAATCCATGCATCAGAGTTGCACACTGCACAAGCAACTCTCCTGTGAAACCCTTCGAGCAGGTCCGACTTCATGATAGAGTTCATAGTTCCCACGTTCAACTGACCTCATAGCACAGAGAAGCAGAGTGGAAAAGAGTCAGCTATAATCCTGAGGGATTGCCCAAGAAGAATATTACAACTAGTGCAATTTATTTGCCCATTGAAGGTCCTAAAACGTCCCCTTAGGCCCAATATTGTGTACACTATCTAGGAAAAAGTATGAAAAGGGAGATCAGCTGAGTGACAGAGTCAATATTTGTGTCATTCTTGCCTGTAATGAGTTTGCAGTGCACAATGAGCTACAGATAGGAACTTAATATCAAACCAGATCAGTAATCACAATTGGCTCCTTTGTGCAAGGGTTATACTCAAATTTGTCTTGGACTGTCCATGCATAACGCTTATGATTAATTATATCAAAAGACAGACAATCTCATGTAGTCCCTATTGAATATCTTTTTGTTGGCTGGAGCATTGTTCTCTAGCTTAGAAATAATGCTGCTGCTATATACCACCGTGATGTCTGTTCAACCTTTCATTAGTATATTTTTGGTAAAGCTAACTCCTCTATTATGCATTCTGTGGCAGTAAATGTCCTGATGCACATTACATCTATTCACTTTGAAGGGTTGTTGTTTTATATTGACCTGCTGCCCATAGTATTTTTCACAACAATTTAAATTGACTTTTAGACCACTTCCATGGTGGAGCAGCTCTGAAACTGTGACATATGGTGCATTTACTAGATTGATGATCTACATCCTTTTTTCAGCTAGGCCAATAAACAAAACATGCTGCCTTCAATTTGACAATATCAGTTCGTTCTTCCTGGAGTTCTTCCACTATCTTGCTTTGCTGTTCTTTCAGTATCACCATCCTGTGTCCCCACCTGCTTTAAAAAGATCACTGTCATCCCGGTGCCAAAGAAAAGTAAGCTAACATTTCTTTAATGGCCACAGCACAGTGGCTCAGACATCCATCATCATGAAGTAATTTGAGAAACATTCATTTACTCCCAGCCTCCCAAATAATCTTAACCCATGACAATTTAGCATGAATCCACAAATCCTAAGGATATTCTACAGGGCACAATTGAGAGCATCCTGACTGGCTGTATCACTGCCTGGTATGGGAACTGTACGTCCCTCAATCGCAGGACTCTGCAGAGAGTGGTGCGGACAGCCCAGTGCATCTGTAGATGTGAACTTCCCACTATTCAGGACGTTTACAGTGACAGGTGCGTAAAAAGGGCCCGAGGGATCACTGGGGACCTGAGCCACCCCAACCACAATCTATTCCAGCTGCTACCATCTGGGAAATGGTACCACAGCATTAAAGCCAGGACCAACATGCTCCAGGACAGCTTCTTCCACCAGGCCGTCAGACTGATTAATTCATGCTGACACAATTGTATGTCTATGCTATATTGACTGTTCTGTTGTACATACTATTTATGACAATGTTGTTGTTCGTCCTTCGTAGTCGAAGATGACCATGGCTTCAAAGTCAAATGGGAGATTGGTGGCTGTGGGTCCGGAAGTGACTGATGAGATCAATCCGGGCCCTGAAGGCTCGCCCATATGTGGGACACAAGTGGGTGGGTGCTGACGTGGCAGTGGATGCTGCTCGGGCCTTGCGCACAGCACGCTTTCGTTGCGCCTCGATGATGCGCCTGACTTCAGCTGCGCAGGCTCCTGTGGTGATCTTGCTGCGCCAAGCTGGACGGTCGATGGCAAGCGTCTCCCACGTGTTGATGTCGACACCCAGGCCTTTGAGGGACGCTTTCAGGCAGTCTTTGTAACGTTTCTTCTGCCCCCCCCCCGACTGAGCGCTTGCCCTGACACAGTTCTCCGTACAGTAGCTGCTTAGGCATCGGCTGTCTGGCATTCTGACCAATAAATTCTGACAATAAATTACTAGAAATAGCACATTGCACATTCAGATGGAGATTTTTACTCCTCAGGTATGTGAAGGATGTAAAAATAAAGTCAATTCAATTCAATTCAGCAACTGCAGGAACAAGCCCACAGTGGATGCTGTCTCCCTGGCACTCCAGGGAGCTGGGAGATCCCCCCTAGTGTTTTGAACTCTGGAAGATCTAGATTACAAACACCTATGTCAGATACTTACTTAATGACTACAGCTTCCCCTTCAATATCATACCACAGTAGCGTAGCAGTTAGTAGATTAGATTAGATTGTGAGAACACGTAGTCCTCTTTTATTGTCATTTAGTAATGCATGCATTAAGAAATGATACAATATTCATCCACGAATGATAACACAGAAACACAAGACAAACCAAGACTAAAAAAAACTGACAAAACCCACATAATTATAATATATAGTTACAACAGTGCAAAGCAATACCATAATTTGATAAAGAACAGACCATGGCACGGTTAAAAAAAAGTCTCAAAGTCTCTCGAAAGTCCCATCATCTCACGCAGACGGTAGAAGGAAGAAAAACTCTCTTCCTGCCGTGAGCTTCCAGCGCCGCAAACTTGCCGATGCAGCACTCTGGAAGCACCTGACCACAGTCCGACTCCAAATCCGTCCAAAAACTCCTAGCCTCCGACCAGCCCTCCGACACCGAGCACCATCTCTGCCGAGCACTTGAACCCCGGCCCTGGCCACAGGCAATAGGCAAAGCCGAGGATTTGAGGCCTTCCCCTCCGGAGATTCTCAATCGCACAGTAGCAGCGGCAGTGAAGCAGGCATTTCAGAAGTTTCTCCCGATTCTCCTCCGTGCTTCTCACGTCTGTCTCCATCAAATCAGGATTGTGCACGGCATCCTACTTACAAATAGGATATCATTTCGGAGCGGCCGCGCGCACTGCGTCGTGCCGTCATCTTCTCCTCCCCTCCCTCAGCATGATGATATTACAGCTCGGGGTGTTCCGGTGTTTGGAGTACAATGCCAGTGCCAATCTGTAAGGAGTCTCTGTATATCCTCCCTGTGGAAAAAGTAGGTTTTCTCTCGGTCCACCGGTTTCCTCCCACAGTCCAAAGATGTACTGGGTAGGTAAATTGGTTATTGTAAATTGTCCCGTGGTTGGTTAGAGTTAATTAGATTTGTCGGGAGTTGTTGGGGCAGCATGGTTCGAAGGGCCTGGAGGGCCTTCTCCATATCAATAAAATCAATTTTTAAAAAAAATATTAACCAACCTCATCTGAAAACTGTTAGTGGGTACACCATATGAAACTGGATCCTTAATTTCCCGATTAATAGATCTCAGTCAGTTAAGGTAGGCTGCAACACCTCCACCATGATTATCCTCAACACTGGCTAGGTCCTCACCCCTTATTTTACTCCTGTACACTGCCAAGTATGTGGCCGCATTTAGCTCTAACTCCACTCATAATTTTGCAGATGACACCACCATGATGAGCCAGATCTCAAACAGTGATGTGACACACTGCAGGAAAGAGATAAAGAGTGGAGTGGGCAACCCCTCCCTCAATGTCAGCAAAACAAAAGAGTCGGCCACCGACTTCAGGAAGTGGGTCAGAGTACATGTACCTCTCTGTATCAAAGGTGCTGAGGTAAGGGTGGTCGAGGGCTCCAAGATGCAAGCTGCCACCAATCAACACCAACATTGACACAAAGGCCAAGTCACACTTCAGATTCCCCATTTTCTCAGAAGCGTAAGGAAGTTTGCATGTCCCCCGTGACTTTTGCCAGTTTTTACAGACGCATAATGGTAAATGTTCTATCTGGTTGCGTCACACATCATTATGGCAACTGCTCTTCCTCAGTCCATTTGCAGAATTGGAACGCAGCCCAGTCCATCACAAGGGACAGCCTCCCCTTACACTTCCCCCTGCCGTGAGTGCAGCACTGGATCACACTTAGTCACAACTGAAGCTTTTGCTTTGCCTCTGGTGTTGGCCTCAACATTTCTCTTACTTGCTTGCAGGCCGCTTTTGAGTAAATCATTCTCTCCTTTTGCACCAAAGAATTGTTTGAAGCTTGACAATACTTTGATGATTTTTTTCTTCAAATATGTTTGACTCTGTCTAATAAGACTATATTCTCTTGCTTACTACAATTAAAACATTCTCCTTTTCTGGCTGGACACTTATGTTAAATTGTTCCCATTGCATCAATAAACAGGATTCCCCCCATTAATCCGGCTCTTTGTGTCAGTCATGATCTCATAACCCAGAGCTGACGCCAGGCTCCCACCATTACACATACCATTGATCAGTATACCACACTAACACTGACATACTGTGCCTGGTGAAAACTCCTTTGCCTGTTATGAAGTCACTTAGATGTATGCTGCAATTTTGTTATGCCAATTTGAACAGCAGATTGAGTGCATTTTTAACTTGGACTGGAGAAACCTATTAGTTAGTCCATACACAAGCAGGGCGAGCAGCACGCAATGCAAAAATGGACTAAAGCTGCAATGTAACCTTTTTAAAATGGCAGCATGATCACTATCACTTTTTCTGCTGTCTGATTATCAGCTCTGAAGTCAATATTTTCCACGCTTCCTGAAGGATTAAAATGGGTTTGCAGCTTTTCAATTACTTCCTAAATTAAGACATTGATGAGTATGCCAAAAACTGCACACGTTTCTGGCCATGTTTCTCTGAGTAGGATTGCTTTCTTGCAACATTCCAACAACTTTCATCCTCACCCTCTATTTCAATGATGTTATTCATAATAGTATAGACAATCTCCATTCATAAAATTATTAACTGAGAAGGATCTTGCATTTTTAAATAGAACATACACACAGTACAGGCTCTTCTAAACACATATTGTACCAACCTTCCAATCTATTCCAGAATCAACCTCCTTCCCACATCGCCCTCTATTTTTCTTTCATCCATGTTAGTTTCTTAAATGTTTCTAATGTATTCACCTCTGCCACCACCCCCACACCCCCCGCGGCAGCATGCTCCAACACCTACCACTTTGAGTAATGAAACCTACCTCTGACATCGCCCTTGTACTTTCCCCCAATCACGTTAAAAATTATGTCCACACATATTAACCATTTCTGCCCTGGGATAAAGGTGCTGGTTGTACACTTCACCTATACCAAAGTTTTGTCAGAACTATAATAGAACTGGCCCTGGCACAGGAGGAGCTGAGCACCACCATCTGCAGTCACGAAACAGCACACTCTGATGCCTTCCCTTTCATTGTGGAAGATTTCAATTGGTCCAGCTTGAAGAGGTCTCTGAACAACTGCTGTCAACACATCACCTGTGGAACCAGAGGAGCCAACACAGTTGACCACCGTTACACCACCGTCAAGAACGCATACTGTGCATTCCAAACCCACACCCACACTTTGGAAAGTCTTATCACCTGGCTGTACTTCTACTCTCAGTGTATAGGCAGAGACTAAAGACCGCAGCACCACTGGTGAAGACCAATAAGCTAAGGTCCAGGACTACTTTGAGATAGTGGACTGAACAATATTCAAGAATTTATCTTCACATCTGAATGAATATGCCACAGTTGACACCAACTTCATCGAGTCCTATGTGGATGGTTGCGTACCTTTGAGAATATACCAGGCATAACCAAACCAAGAGATTTATAGTTTGCTGGGGGATAGATCTGTGTAATCAAGCCTGGTGATTCAGAACTATACAAGAAGTCTAGGTACTTTTAAGAGTGAAAAGCAAATTCTGATTGAAGTTAGAGATAGAATCAGATGCATATCAACTCTGACGGCAACTCCTTCACTTGCATCTTTGGAAGCAGCTCTATTTCCATCTTTAGTATCTTTATTTTTCTCTTTAAGGGTTCTTTTGAAGATCCTGACCTGGAGTTACTCGCTGACTTCAGTTCTTTGCGGGAATGGGACCCGCTCTCGGGGTTCCGTAGCCGGCCGTTGTTCGGCACACCAAGGGTTCAGCCTAAGAGTCCGGCTCGAATTCGGAAGCCTAAGATCCCGGGGCTCTGGAGACACTCACAACACGCTGGAGGTACTCAGCATCCGTGGAAACGATGAGTCGACGTTTCGGGCCGGAACCCTTCATCAGGACTGTAGGGGGAAGGGGCAGAGGCCCTATAAAGAAGGTGGGGGGAGGGTGGGAAGGAGAAGGCTGGTCAGTTCCAGGTGAAAAACCAGTGAGGGGAAAGATAAAGAGGTGGGGGAGGGGAAGCAGGGAGGTGATAGGCAGGAAAGGTGAAGAAAGAATAGGGGAAAACACAATGGGTAGTAGAAGGAGGTGGAACCATGAGGGAGGTGATAGGCAGCTGGGGGAGGGGGCAGAGTGACATAGGGATAGGGGAAGGGAGGGGGAGGGAATTACTGGAAGTTGGAGAATTCTATGTTCATACCAAGGGGCTGGAGACTACCCAGACGGTGTATGAGGTTTTGCTCCTCCAACCTGAGATTAGCCTCATCATCGCAGTAGAGGAGGCCATGTATGGACATATCTGAATGGGAGTGGGAAGCAGAGTTGAAGTGGGTGGCTACTGGGAGATCCTGTCTGTTGTGGCGGACAGAGTGGAGGTGCTCGACGAAGCGGTCCCCCAATCTGCGTCGGGTTTCACCGATGTAGAGGAGGCCGCACCGGGAGCACCGGATACAATAGATCACCCCAACAGACTCACAAGTGAAGTGTTGCCTCACCTGGAAGGACTGTTTGTGGCCCTGAATGGTGGCGAGAGAGGAGGTGTAGGGACTGATGTCACGGCAGGAGACCTGTGTGTCATCGGGGGAGTCAGGATATCAGCTTTTGGGCCCGAAGACCTGAGATCTTTGCGATATTCGGGCACACAGCTCAGAAAAAGTGGCGTTATGGTTTGTGATGTCTCCCTGCTCACTGGTGAAAAACAGAGACACCTCCTTCTCCCTTATTAGGGAGAGAGAGAATCTGTGGTATGTTGAATGCCGGATGAAACGCAAAGTCTTTGGGGTAACTGCAAGTCTATGTCTTTGCTGTTGCTTTGCTCACGCTGAGTGCTCGGTGGTACCAATACTTGCTTTTCCTTTGGCGGTGTGGGAGGGGGGTGTATTGTTGCTCTTTGCCACTTACGTGTGGGAGGGAGGGGAGCTGGGGGGACTTTGGCGTTGTTACGTTTATCTGTCAATCATTCTTTGGGGCACATCTCTGTTTTCGTGGATGTTTGCGAAGAAAAAGCATTTCAGGATGTATATTGTATACATTTCTGACATTAGATTGGACCTTTAAACAAGGCAAAACCCAATATCATGAATGACTGTGATACTTCACTCCCAGATGAGCTCAATGACTTTCGTGCTCACTTTGAAATAGAGAATAAAACTACACCCGTGCAAATCCCCGCAGCATCTGGTGACATTGTAATCTCTGTCTCGGAGGCAGATATCAGAATATAAGACCATGAGACATAGGAGCAGAATTAGGCTATTCAGCCCATTGAGTCTGCTCCATTATTCCATCATGTCTGATTTATTATTCTTCTCAACCTCATTCTCCTGCTTTCTCCCCGTAACCTTTATCGCCCTGATTAATCAAGAACCTGTCAATCTCCGCTTTAAATATACCCAATGACTTGGCCTGCACAGCTACCTATGGCAACGAATTGCAGGAATTCGCCATCATCCCATACTCATCAGCAGGGTAAAAACTTGTGTTCAGTGCAGTCTTATCCCTAACTAATTCCAAACAAAGTGTCTGGAGAGTTTGAAACTATGTAATTTTTTGGTGGTGGATGGGGGTGGAGGCCTGGTAGCTCAATAACCTTGGCTTGGTCCGAACAGACAGCACACTGTCATATATTCAGTAAATTTTACTTCACCTGTAGTATCAGTTCTCCCTAGGGCTGATTAGATACTTTTGATCCCGCTTTGCCAGAATGGAGGGATCTGAGCAATCAATCCAACCAATAGAAACACAGTTGTCAGCAGCTGGGGGATGTTCTCTACCATTGCCTTTCAAGATCTAGACAGGGGTTCCTATCTTTAATATGGCATGGATCAATGCCATTAAGCAAGAGGTTAATGGTATGGGAACCCAGGTTTGGAACCCTTGGTCTAGAGAATCCTTAAACAACTTTAGCTGGCACCACAGCCACTCCTCAATTTATAAAATGGATATTTTGTTAAGGGAATTTCTGAGCCAAATCATTTATAGATGAATTGGTGCAGTGCATTTCAGTGGTTAGAGTGGTATGCTATTTGCTATAGGAAAAAAAGGTTCATAAATTGAAGGGTCATGTATCCCCCAAGATTCAGTGACATTAATAACAATTTTAATAACAACTGAATATTTGAAAATATGTGTAAATGAAGGGACATCATCACACGGCAGAGCTAAGCAAGGTCACCACTTTTGGTGTATGAAGTTTATTTTTTAGGTTTGTCTCACACTCATTTCTTTAAAGGTAGAAGACTTTCTGAGGTAAATTTTCCCTCAAGTTTACTGTAATAAAGATAATTTTCCTTCAAGTTTACTGTAATAAAGATAATTCATTTAGATTCTCGAGGTCCATTTGGATACACACTCTAAACAATTATTTTCCACTATCTAGACTTGGAGTTTAAAAATGGGGAATAATAACACACAAACTGCTGTTTTAATGAAAGCTGAAATGGATTGTCTGGATTGCGAAATCTGCGGTTCCCTTCTCATGATGCCTTAAACTTTTCTCATGGGTTTTAGCAATGTATTATCATCCTGAGTTGGCCAATTGCAAACAATTTTCATGAACTTAGATGCAGAAAATATAGATTCAGTGGAGGGTAATGTGTCTCCAAATCAATTGTCTTGTAAGGCTAGGTTTCAATGAAACATTAGATTTATGGCTTTGGTATCTAGAAGGCAGATCGATTCTGTGTATAAGACAGTGTCTATTTATAGGATATGGCATACCCATAATACAGCTTACTTATGAAGCGAATATATTGGAAATGAATGGACAAAGTCACTTTACTTCAGCTAGTACTGCATTCTCAATGTTTGAATATATCATTGATAGTTCTAGTTTTATTTCAACAGATGAAAGACATTTCATTTTAATACCCCTTCAATATTTTGCTTAAATTTTAACCAAAAATTACATTAGTGATCTTAGATGATACAAAGCTGAACAGAGCTAAATAGCACTTTCTACTTTTCCTTTACAATTGGGAAGTTCACTTCAATGCAGTGGATCATTTAAGTTTGACCTGAAAATTACTGATTTATAAATGAATCATGAGCAATCCCTTATGCAATATTTCAAGAATGAGGCTCTTGGAGAAAATGTAATTAAAAGTGAGTTTAATAAAATTGAACCTGTAATTACAATAGAATTCAGGCATCAACATTTCTTACATTTTGACATCTTTCATTTTTACTGTTATGCTTCTATTTATATTTAAGTATTCAGCTATCCACATCTTTGGAAGCTTGCCAAACAACATTTTTAATTTAATTTGAAAGCTACAGTATGTTAATGAGAAATTAAAATCATTTGCTTACATAGGTAGATTGGGGAATAAAATTGCGCATGGTAGCTGCGGGCTCAAGGCAGAGTTTTAAAACTAACACATTTTCTTTTAATTATTAATTGTGGAAGATGATTTTCAGTACACTGTCAACGATATCTATTTGGTAATCATTTATGGAATTTGTTTTTTTTTCCAAAGCACAATATGTAGATGCTACTGAGAAGGCATGTATTAATTGCCTAATTTCTCTTTCAATGGAATTGTTTACAATTGCACTTTGAAGAGATGTAATAGTTAAACCATCATAGTACATGTAACATCAGAACGATGTGTTACTGCTCTCTGCTTTCATTGTTGCAGGAGTGATCTCTCACCCTCGCCAGGTGGGGGGGGGGGGGAGGGAGAGAGAATGAAACTGTTTGAGATAGCAAGGTGCTGGGTTTATGGAATGTAGTTTTGATGGACTCTGGATCAAGGTCTCTGAAGCACCTTCAATTACTCCAAAAGACTGAGGTTTGGTAAAATACTGAAAGGCTTTGATTCGCTGTACAATACGACCTCCACAGTGAGTGTCTGCCCCCGGACTGAGGGGGAGGGGCAAGCCGAACACCTTTATACAGGACTCTGTGGCAGGAGCCACAGGGACAGTCAACAGAGGGGTGTGTCCAGACAGGTAACCGAGTTACAACATATATACATGGTTTACCACAGTCCTTTTACAAGCTTTAGCTGTTGCTTGCATTTTTGGAGGGGTTAGTGGACAAAGATTCTGCTGGCTCGAATGGGGGGTGGGTTGATGCTTTTGCTGTGGAGGATGTGGCTTCAGGTTTTCAATGTTCTATCATTTATTCTATGGGGTCTCTTGTTATGTGGATGTCTGTGAAGAGTATGAATTTCAGGTTGCGTATTGTATATTAAAAGAACCAAAATGAAATGAAAATCACTGACAGTTTAGTTTGGAACGGAATGTCGGATTTCTCCTTTCTTGGGGATTAAGTAACATGGCAGGTTTGTACAACAATCGAGAGCTGGTACCAGCAACTTATAAATTAATTCTGGTACGGAACAGTGGTGCAGTTAGTAGATCTGCTGCCTTACAGCTCCAATGTTCTCAGTTTGATCTTGAACTCTAGCACTCCGTGTGAAGTTTGACCACTTTCTCTGTAACTACGTGTTTTCTTTCATCATCACCAAGGCATGTGGATTGATACATTGATTGACCATTGTAAATTGCCCCCAGTGTTTGGGTGAGTGGTAGAACTTGGATGAATTAATGAGAACGCTAGGAAAATAAAAGAGATTATTACAAGAATGGTGTAAATGGAGGCTGGATGGTTGAGATAGATTTGAGCAGCTGAAGGCCTGTTCCACTGCTGTAGAATTCTATAATTATTTAACTGAGCTAACATTATGAGAACAATGAGCTTACCTGAATCCATTAGATTCTTCCGATCCTTGCAAACCTGGACTTGATAGACTTATCATATGAGGAGCATTTGATGGCCTTGGGCCTGTACTCACTGGAATTCAGAAGAATGAGGGGGGATCTCATTGATACCTATCAAATGTTGAAAGGCCTCAGTATAGTGGATGTAGAGGAGATGTTTCTTATGGTTGGGGAGCCCGACAGCAGGACACAGTCTCAAAATAGAGGGACGTCCACTTAGAATAGAGATGGGGAGGAATTTCTTTAGCAAGAGAGTGGTGAATCTGTGGAATTTGTTGCCAGAGGCAACTGTGGAGGCCAACGCATTGGGTATATTTAAGGTGGAGGTTGATAGGTTCTCAATCAGTCAGGGCAGGAAGGTATCTGAGGAGAAGGCAGGAGACTGGGGCTGAGAGGGAAATGATTCAACCACAATATGTAGATAAGCCTACAAGAGGAGAGGCTGTACTTGACCTGGCATTGGGAAATGAATCTGGTCAGGTGTCAGGTCTCACAATGGGAGAGCATTTTGGAGATAGTGATCACAATTCTATCTCCTTTACCACAGCATTGGAGAGGGATAGGAACAGACAAGTTAGGGAAACGTTTAATTGGAGTAAGGGGGAATAAAAGGCTATCAGGCAGGACCTTGGAAGCATAAATTGGAAACAGATGTTCTCAGGGAAACGTACGGAAAAAATGTGGCAAACGTTCAGGGGATATTTGCGTGGAGTTCTGAGTAGGTATGTTGCAATGAGACATGGAAAGGATGGTAGGGTACAAGATCTGTGGTGTACAAAGACTGTTGTAAATCTAATCAAAAAGAGCTTACAAAAGTTTCAAAAAAACTAGGTAATGATATGAATCTAGAAGATTATAATGCCAGCAGAAAGGAGTTAAAGAATGAAATTTGGAGAGCCAGAAGGGGCCATGAGAAGGCCTTGGCGGACAGGATTAAGGAAAATCTCAAGGCATTCTACAGGTATGTAAAAAGCAAGAGGATAAGACATTAGAGAATAGGACCAATCAAGTGTTTCATGGAAAAGTGTGTATGGAACCGGAAGAAATAGCGGAGGTACTTAATGAATACTTTGCTTCAGTATTCACTATGGAAAAGGATCTTGGCGATTGGAGGGATGACTTACAGTGGACTGAAAATCTTGAGAATGTAGATATTAAGAAAGGGGATGTGCTGGTGGTTTTGGAAAGCATCAAGTCGAATAAGTCACTGGGACCGGACGGGATGTACCCCAAGCTACTGTGGGAGGCGAGGGAGGAGATTGCTGAGCCTCTGGCGATGATCTTTGCATCATCAATGAGGACGGGAGAGGTTCCGGAGGATTTGAATGTTGCAGATGTTGTTCCCTTATTTAAGAAAGGGAGTAGGGATAGCCCAGGAAATTATAGACCAGTGAGTCTTACTTCAGTGGTTGGTAAGTTGATGGAGAAGATCCTGAGAGGCAGGATTTATGAACATTTGGAGAGGCATAATATGATTAGGAATAGTCAGCATGGCTTTGTCAAAGGCAAGTCGTGCTTCATGAGCCTGATTGCATTTTTTGAGGATGAGACTAAGCACATTGATGAAGGTAATGCCGTAGATGTAGTGTATATGGGTTTTAGCAAGGCATTTGATAAGGTACCCCATGCAAGGCTTATTGAGAAAGTAAGGAGGCATGGGATCCAAGGGGACATTGCTTTGTGGATCCAGAACTGGCTTGCCCACAGAAGGCAAAGAGTGGTTGTAGACAGGTCATATTCTGCATGGAAGTTAGTGACCGGTGGTGTGCCTCAGGGATCTGTTCTGGGACCACTACTCTTTGTGGTTTTTATAAATGACCTAGATGAAGAAGTGGAGGGATGGGTTAGTAAGTTTGCTGATGACACATAGGTTGGGGGTGTTGTGGATAGTGAGGAGGGCTGACAGAGGTTACAACGGGACATTGATAGGATGCAAAACTGGGCTGAGAAGTAGCAGATGGAGTTCAACCCAGATAAGTGTGAGGTGGTTCATTTTGGTAGGTCAAATATGATGGCAGATTATAGCATTAATGGTAAGACTCTTGGCAGTGTGGAGGATCAGAGGAATCTTGGGGTCAGAGTCCATAGGACACTCAAAGCTTCTGCACAGGTTGACTCTGTGGTTAAAAAGGCATACGGTGCATTGGCCTTCATCAACCGTGGGATTGAGTTTAAGAGTCAAGGGGTAATGTTGCAGCTGTATAGGACCCTGGTGAGACCCCACTTGGAGTACTGTGCTCAGTTCTGGTCGCCTCACTATAGGAAGGATATGGAAACCATAGAAAAGGTGCAGAGGAGATATACAAGGATGTTGCCTGGATTGGGGAGCATGCCTTATGAGAATAGGTTGAGTGAACTCAGCCTTTTCTCCTTGGAGCGATGGAGGATGAGAGGTGACCTGATAGATGTGTGCAAGGTAATGAGAGGCATTGATTCTGTGGGTAGCCAGAGGCTTCTCCCCAGGGCTGAAATGGGTAGCACGAGGGGGCACAGTTTTAAGGTGCTTGGAAGTAGGTACAGAGGAGATGTCAGGGGTAAGTTTTTTACGCAAAAATTGGTGAGTGCTGGAATGGGCTACAGGCAGCAGTGGTCGAGGCGGAAATGATAGGGCCTTTTAAGAGACTCCTGGATGGCTACATGGAGCTTAGAAAAATAGAGGGCTATGGGTAAAGCCTAGGTAGTTCTAAGATAGGGACATGTTCGGCACAGCTTTGTAAGCCGAAGGGCCTTTATTGTGCTGTTTGTTTTCTATGTTTCTATAATGAAATGGTGGAGCAGACTTGATGGGCCAAATGGCCTGATTCTGCTCCTCCTGTATATCTTACATTCTTATCATCTTATGGTAAAAGTAAAGTCATTCGTCAATAAAAATCTACTATGATTTCATATCATAGGAATCACTTCTTATTTTTGTGAGTATATACTTTCTATAAAGTTCATTGGATCTCAAATTTACCCCAGAGGAAAAGGCCTTCAGACCACTGTCAATGTCAACCAGAAATTAACCATTTATATTGTCTTGTGAGATTCAAAAAGTTCCAAGTTCAAAGTAAATTTATTACCAAAGTACATATATGTCACTATATACCACCCTGAGATTCATTTTCTTGTGGGCATACTCTATAAATCTATAGAATAATAACCATAATAGAATTAACGAAAGATCGCTCAACTTGGGTGTTCAACCAGTGTGCAGAAGACAACAAAATGTGCAAATACAAAAAAAATAACAACAATAAATAAATAAACAATAACTATGAAGAACATGGGATGAAGAGTCCTTGAAAGTGAGTCCATGGTTGTGGGAACATTTCAGTGCTGGGGCAAGTGAAGTTGAGTGAAGTTATCTCCTTTGGTTCAAGAGCCAGATGGATGACGGTAATATCTGTTCCAGAACCTGGTGGTGTGAGCCCTGAGGCTCCTGTACTTTCTTCCTGACTGCAATAGCACAAAGAAAGCATGTCCTTGATGATGGATGCTGCTTTCCTGCGACAGCGCTTCAATGATGGGAAGGGCCTTACCTGTCATGGACTGGGCTGTATCCACTACTTAATAATACATCTAAATAGATAATACATATAAATACTTATGGAAGTATTTCCATCATGATGAGGATTGTACTCTATCACAACATCGAGTAATGAGTTCAAACACTCTCCAAATCCTGGGTGTACAATAATTTCCACAACTCTGCTCTAATCTTTTCCACAATAACCCTAATTCTATGCCTCATGTATTATTCAACTCTGGTAAAGGAAATAGATTCTTCTAGTCACTCTATTTAGACCAATGATAACTTTACATGCCTAATTAAATCTCTTCTCACCCATTTCTGCTTCATAATACATAATTCCATTTTAGTCAATTTTAACTCATTGATAGAGTTCTCAATTTCTGGCAATATTTCTCTGTACCCTTTCTAGGGGAAAAACCGAACATAAAGAAGAATCTTGAAGGACGTAGCATTTTAAAATCAGAAATTCGAGCAGCTATAAATAAAACAAAACATAACAGAGCAACTGGTCCAGACAACATCTCTGTTGAAATGATACAGGCCTTAGAAGATTTTGGAATAGAGAAAATAACAGAAATAGCAAATGAAATCTATGATCATGGGGAAGATGCCTGATGATTTAAGTAAATCAGTGTTCATCTCACTTCCAAAGAATGAGGGAGCAACAGAATGTGAGTTACATTGTACAATAAGTCTGACGAGCCACGTGGCAAAAATTATTCTCAGAGTAATCATGATGAGAGCAAGACGCTGTATAAAACCAGAAATCAGTAAAGAACAATGCAGCTTTGTGGAAAACACTGGAACCAGAGATGCAATTTTCATGCTACGGATGATCTGTGAACAAGCCATCCAGGTGCAAAAAGACATCTACCTATGTTTCATTGACAATACAAAAGTTTTTGACACTGTCAGACAGCAAGATCTTCTGGAAATGCTTCAAGATCTTGAGATAGATGGGAAAGATATATGTTTCTTAAGAAGCTTATACTGGGACCAGACAGCATCCATCAGAATAGAAGGAGAAGTGAGTGAGTATGTAAATATCATGAGAGGAGTCAGGCAAGGTTGTGTCTTTTCGCCAGACTTATTCAACCTGTATAGTGAAAATATCTTGAGAAGTATCAAAGACATCAAAGGATTCACAATTGGAGGCCATAATATAAATAACATCAGATATGCTGATGACCTCGTACTAATGGCTGACTCAGAAACAAAACTTCAAATACTACTAACTATAGTGGCAGCAGAAAGTAATCGCAGAGGCCTCTCAATCGACACCAAGAAGACAGAAAGCATGGTCATCTCCAGAAAGACAAACATCCCACAATGTGTGATCAAGATCGGAAATACAAACATCAAAAGGTCAACAAATTCAAATATCTTGGGATCCTAATAACAAGTAATGGCAGGTGCGACACAGATATCAAATACAGAATAGTAATGGCAAAAGAAACTTTCCAAAAAATGAAGACCATATTAACAGACAGAAAGATGAGCACGTACACTAAAAACAGAATACTGCAGTGCTACATTTATTCTTTCCTGACTTATGGAAGTGAATGCTGGACCATTTCCCCAGCAATGGAAAAGAGACTGGAAGCAGCTGAATTATGGTTCTATAGGAGAATGTTAAAAATATCATGGACCACACACACATCAAATGAAGAAGTTCTCAGAAGAGCCCAAGCAATCCGATCACTCATACCAACAATAAGAGAAAGACAACTCAGATTCCTAGGACACATCATACGGAAAGATGAACTAGAAAAACTCATACTCTCTGGAAAGATTGAGGGGAGCAAACCTAGAGGAAGACCTCGGCTTATGTACATCAAAAGCATAGCCGGGTGGCTACACATCGAGGAAATGGAAGTCATCCAAAAAATGAAGGATAGATCTATATGGAAAACCATGGTCACCAAAGTCCGCATCGGATATGGTACTTAGACAGGCAGACCCTTTCTAGTGCCAGCACAGTCTTCCTGTAAAAGGTGCCTGAAACTATACACTATGGACAGACAAATATTATTCTCTTTGTTAGGGTGTATGGCAAATATTAACTTCACCAGCAATCAATCTTCAGACATGAATGTGGATTGTGGTTGAATTTAAACTGCAAACCTGAACAATAATTTTCCTGGACCTGTAGACTGGAGTTGATTGTAAACCGGACATAACTTTCATTTTCAGTGTCTGGAGTGTGGGTGTGAAGAAGGAGGTGCGCGAAAACTATATGCAATTCATAGGTACATTGTAACTATAGAATTGTGCTGTTACCTTTGATCTTCAGCATGTAAAAATGTGTTACAAGAATCACCCCTTGTTATAATGACCAGAGAAGCACAGAGAGAGTCTTTATTTATCCACAAGTAACCTTTATCATCTCAACTAAAAGCACATGGGTTCACAAACTAACTACTTGTGTGCACACCCTACTAGAATCCCTGACCCTCCATGAAGAGTCAAGGACGAGAAAAGGTATTACTTGGGAAAGGATTCTATGGTGTCCAGGCTTCTTGCCGATCTCCACATGTCCATGGGGTCCTCCTCATCCGTGATGGTTGGTCTCTGGTTGCTGGAAGTGAAGTTGCCGCTGTGTATTTGGAGTTCCAGATTCTTATAGCATTGGTGGATCTCCATCGCATTGGCACAAGGTTACCTTCTTGCTGGTTCTAGTCTAGGCCTACAGCTAACATTTTTTCATGGTTCTGCCCCCCACCCCCAATCACCAGCCTCATGTATTTGTGTCTTCCAACTCTGATTAGTCCAAACCTGTTAAACTAGGTGATCCAGACACAGAGTCTAATGAGATTACAGATTGCTTCTTTGGTAGGTCTGGCATTATACGTAATAAATAGCTACTTGTCTGAGAACGGTGTCAGGTTTAGCAGGTCATTACCTGAACTCCTTGTGTCCACATTCTGCTCTGATTAGATTATTCCAGAGCAAGAATCACTTCAGAGTTCACAATGACAACTGGTTTGTCTGCTTGCCCTGTCCTTGATTCATCCGAATCCACTCATTTACAGAAAGTAGTTTTTTTTTGTCAACTTCCACTTTCTTTGATTCTTCAAGTTCACGCATCTATAAGATAGTAGTTCCTTTTGGCCAACAAATGCCATCTAAAATCTGGTCAGGGGACCTCTTCATCCAAAAGTGTCTCAATATGGTACCTCCTGCTCATTTTTGTTGAATATAACACTTCTACATCTAATAGGGTCAGTGTTTCTGGTGCATGAAGCACACTGACAGGGGTGGCGGTAGATGGATTAGGGGCATTAGATAAGCAAATGGATAAATGGAAAATAGAGGAGCAAATCTGCAGAGAGATAGCAGGCAACTGCAGAAAACATAAATTTGTGGTGGTAGGGGATTTTAATTTTCCATATATTCATTGGGACTTCCATACTGTTAGGGGTCTGGATGGTTCAGAGTTTGTAAAATGTGTTCAGGAAAGTTTTCTAAATAGAGGGGATGCAATATTGGATCTCCTGTTAGGAAACAAGTTAGGACAAGTGACAGAAGTGTGTCTGGGGAGCACTTTGGTTCCAGTGATCATAACACCATTAGTTTCAACTTGATCATGGACAAGGATAGACCTGGTCCTAAGGTTGAGGTTCTGAACTGGAAGAAAGCCAAATTTGAAGAAATGAGAAAGGATCCAAAAAGCGTGGATTGGGACAGGTTGTTCTCTGGCAATGATGTGATCAGTGAGTGGAAAGCCTTCAAAGGAGAAATTTTGAGAGTGCAGAGCTTGTATGTTCCTGTTAGGATTAGAGGCAAAGTGAATAGGAATAAGGAACCTTGGTTCTCAAGGGATATTGGAACTCTGACAAAGAAGAAGAGAGAGTTATATGACATGTATAGGAAACAGGGAGTAAATAAGGTGCTTGAGGAGTATAAAAAGTGCAAGAAAATACTTAAGGAAGAAATCAGAAGGGCTAAAAGAAGACATGAGGTTGCCTTGGCAGTCAAAGTGAAGGATAATCCAAAGAGCTTTTACAGGTATATTAAGAGTAAAAGGATTGCAAGGGATAAAATTGATCCTCTTGAAGATCAGAGTGGTCGGCTATGTGCGGAACCAAAAGAAGTGGGGAAGATCTTAAATGGTTTTTTTGTGTCTGTATTTACTAAGGAAGCTGGCATGAAGTCTGTGGAATTAAGGGAAACAAGTAGTGAGATCATGGAAATTGTACAGATTGAAAAGGAGGAGGTGCTTGCTAGCTTGAGGCAAATTAAAGTGGATAAATCCCCAGGACCTGACAGGGTATTCCCTCGGACCTTGAAGGAGACTAGTGTTGAAATCGCAGGGGCCCTGGCAGATATATTTAAAATGTCGGTGTCTACGTGTGAGGTGCCGGACGATTGGAGAGTAGCTCATGTTGTTCCGTTGTTTAAAAAAGGATCGAAAAGTAATCCAGGAAATTATAGGCCAGTAAGTTTGACATTGGTAGTGGATAAGTTATTGGAGGGAGTACTAAGACACAGAATCTACAAGCATTTGGATAGATAGGGTCCTTATTAGGGAAAGTCAACATAGCTTTGTGCATGGTAGGTCATGTTTGACCAATCTGTTGGAGTTTTTCGAGGAGGTTACCAGGAAAGTGGATGAAGGGAAAGCAGTGGATGTTGTCTACATGGACTTCAGTAAGGCCTTTGACAAGGTCCTGCATGGGAGGTTAGTTAGGAAAATTCAGTCGCTAGGTATACATGGAGAGGTGGTAAATTGGATTAGACATTGGCTCAATAGAAGAAGCCAAACAGTGGTAGTAGAGAATTGCTTCTCTGAGTGGAGGCCTGTGACTAGTGGTGTGCCACAGGAATCAGTGCTGGGTCCATTGTTATTTGTCATCTGTATCAATGATCTGGATGGTAATGTGGTAAATTGGATTAGCAAATTTGCTGATGATACAAAGATTGGAGGTGTAGTGGACAGTGAGAAAGGTTTTCAGAGCCTGCAGAGGGACTTGGACCAGCTGGAAAAATGGGCTGAAAATGGCAGATGGAGTTTAGTACAGACAAATGTGAGGTATTGCACCTTGGAAGGACAAACCAAGGTAGAACATACAGGGTAAGTGGTAAGGCACTGAGGAGTGCAGTAGAACAGAGGGATCTGGGAATACAGATACAAAATTTCCTAAAAGTGGAGTCACAGGTACATAGGGTAGTAAAGAGAGCTTTTGGTACATTGGCCTTTAGTAATCAAAGTATTGAGTATAAGAGCTGGAATGTTATGATGAGGTTGTATAAGGCATTGGTGAGGCTGAATGTGGAGTATTGTGTTCAGTGTTTGGTCACCAAATTACAGGAAGGATATTAATAAGGTTGAAAGAGTGCAGAGAAGGTTTACGAGGATGCTGCCGGGACTTGAGAAACTCAGTTACAGAGAAAGGTTGAATAGCTAAGGACTTTATTCCCTGGAGTGTAGAAGAATGAGGGGAGATTTGATGGAGGTATATAAAATTATGATGGGTATAGATAGAGTGAATGCAAGCAGGCTTTTTCCATTGAGGCAAGGGGAGAGAAAAAACAGGATATGGGTTAAGGGTGAGGGGGGAAAAGTTTAAAAGGAACATTGGGGGGGGGACTTCTTCACACAGAGAGTGGTGGGAGTATGGAATCAGCTGCCAGACAAGGTGGTAAATGCAGGTTCTTTTTTAACATTTAAGAATAAATTGGACAGATACATGGATGGGAGGTGTATGGAGGGATATGGTCCCTGTGCAGGTCAGTGGGACTAGGCAGAAAATAGTTCAGCACAGCCAAGAAGGGCCAAAAGGCCTGTTTCTGTGCTGTAGTTTTTCTATGGCTTTCTTTCTATATGGGAGGGAAGGGTTAGATTGATCTTGGAGTAGATTATAAGGTGATTGAAGAAGGTAGAGCTATAGATGTAGTTTACATGGACTTTAGTAAGGTGTTTGACAAGGTCCCTCAAGGGAGGCTTGTCCAGAAGATTAGATCCGTGGAATAGAGTTGAATTGGCTGTTTGGATTCAGAACTGGCTTACCTATAGAAGACCGGGAGTAGTGGTCGATAGGACTTATTTGGTTAGAGGTCTGTGACTAGTGCTGTTCTGCAGAATTCTGTACTAGGACCTCTGCTGTTTCTAATATATATATATATATATATTAGAAACAGCAGAGGTCCTAGTACATATATATATATAAAAAAAAGACCACGATGAAAATGTACATGGGCGGGTTACCAAGTCTGTCGACAATACAACAGTTGCTGATGTTGTGGATAGCATAGAAGGTGGCCAAAGAATACAGCAGAATATAGATCAGTTGCAGATATGAGCAAAGAAATGGCATTCAGAATTTGACCTGGACAAATATGAAGTGTTGCACTTTGGGAGGTCAGATACAAAGAAACAGTACACAATTAATACCAGGATCCTTAACAGTGTAGCTGAACAGAGGGATCTTGGATTCCAAGTCTATAAGCTCTCTGAAAGTGGCTATACAGGTTGAAAATGTGGCAAAGAAGAGAATGTGGAATGCCTGTCATTATTTGTCAAGAAATTAAGTTCAAGAATTGGGAAATTATGTTGCACCTTTATAAAACTCTAGCTGGACCATATCTGAAGTACTGAATTCAATTCTGCACGCCCAATTATAGCAAAGATATGGAAGCTTTGGAGAAGGTGCAGAAGTAGTTTACCAGCATGCTGCCTGGATTATAAGGAGAGGTTGGACAAACTTGGGTTGTTTGCTCTGGAGCGCCAGAGGTTAAGGAGAGATCTGGTGGAGGGTAAGATTGTGAGAAGTAAACAGAAAATAATCTGCAGATGCTGTAAAAGATCAAAGCAACACTTTCAGTATGCTGGAAGAACTCAGCAGGTCGGGCAGCATCAGTCAGAAACGATGAATCGACATTTCGGGCCGGAACCCTTTGTCCGGACTGAAGAATGAAAGATGGGGAAGGATTTGAAGAATGCTTGTAGCGTCAGTTGAAAGACCAGTAATTTGAAAGACAAAGGGGTGGGGGAGGGGAAGCATTGACGTCATAGCCCTGAAAACAATGGGTAGTAGAAGGAGGAGGCGGAACCATGAGGGAGCTGGGGGAGGGGGTAGAGTGAAATAGAGATAGAAGAAGGGAGGGGGAGGGAATTACCGGAAGTTGGAGAATTCTATGTTCATACCAAGGGGCTGGAGACTACCTAGTCGGTATATGAGGTGTTGCTCCTCCAACCTGAGTTTAGCCTCATCATGGCAGTAGGGGAGGCCATGTATAGACATATCTGAATGGGAATGGGAAGCAGAGTTGAAGTGGGTGGCTACCGGGAGATCCTGTCTGTTGTGGCAGACGGAGTGGAGGTGCTCGACGAAGCGGTCCCCCAATCTGCATCGGGTTTCACCGATGTGGAGGATTATGAGAAGCATGAGAGGGTAGGCAGCTGGTATCTTTTACCCAGGGCTGAAATGTCTATTACAATTCATGTGCATGCATTCAAGGGGAGAGGGAGTTTATGCAATAGAGATATGTGGGAATTATGTTTTTTTTTTTATAAAGACACTTCTAGGTGTCTGGAATGCGCTTGCCGGGGTAGTGGTGGAGGGAAATATAGCATGGGTGTTCAAGAGGATTTTAGGGGTGTTCAAGAGGGTTTTAGATGGAGACAGGAATGATCAGGAAATTGAAGAACATGGGCATTAGTACTATGATAGCTCAGGACATTGAATTTCAGAGTTCAATTCCAACAACATCTCTAAGGAGTCTGTATGTCCTCCCCACAGAACATGTCAACTTTCTCCAGATGCTCCAGTTTCATTCCTCAGTCCAAAGGCACACCATTTGGTAGGTGAATCGGTCATTATAAATTACCCTGTGACTAGGCAAGGGTTAAGTTGGAGGTTGCTAGGCAGTGTAGCTGGAAGAGCCAGAGAGCCTTTTCCGCACTGTAACTCAATCAAGAATTCAATAAATAAACCAAAACAAGTCCCGGGATAATATTATTTTTCATGCATATGCAGCCACTCTATGGGAATTATAGTAACTTGTATATAATTGTGAAGCTTGGTTTTATAGGATACTAAAAATAATACTCAAATGCAATATCAATTCCTGGAATATTGCTTTCTAATCCAGACGTTCACTTAATCTAGAGTAGGTAACAGCCCAGATAGAAGAAATGCAAATAGATTTCTATCTTACCAGGTAAATTACCTTGTGCCCTTAAATACACAAGAAAAATTAGAATGGGGTTTGGTTCCTTAAAGGAACAGAAAGGATTAGTTTATTTGGGCAATTGATTGCTAAATTATTTTGGGATGATATTGTAGGCTGAACTGTCTATTCCTGAGTTGCACTCTCCAATGTTCTATGTGTCTAATTCCTAAGACTGAATCTTTTAGGAAATTTTGACAGGGTAACAGAGAAACCTGGTAGAGGATGTAAGGAACTCTGTTAGCCTGCAGGTCACCCTTGGGCAAGGTGTAGCACCTGCTAGGTGACACCCCTTGGCATTCAGGGTCACATGAGGCCATGGGAACAGGTGGTGGGTGGTCGCATGAGCAGTTGGAGCTGATTGAAAATCCTGGTTATGTGACCACTGACACCAGGCAGACAATCTCTGAAGAGTATTGACAATAGCTGGGGTCGCCTGTCTTGTAAAGACTTTGCCCAGAAGGCAATGGCAAACCACTTCTGTAGAAAAATTTGGCAAGAACAATCATGGTCATCCACGTGATACAACACGGCACATAATGATGATGACGATAAACAGAGAAAGTCTGTAATGTTGAACCTAGAGTTGGTAATCTTCGTCAATATTCCTGTAGACTACATTAAGTGTACTTCCTTCATCAGTTTTCTGTGTTAGCTCCTCCAGTAGTTCTGCTGGGGTTTCCATCATGACTAGTTCTGACAAGAGTGGATGATGGTTAGAGCATTGGACAGGTTCATATTGATCTTCAGCTGACGGGTCTGTACAGAAACAGTGCTCAGATCAGCTTTACCTGACAGCTTTGCCTGCTCATTGTAACACAGAGTTCAGATTGAGCTAGAAGCAAGATCCTGGAACATCCAGTCCCCACACCAACAATGGGCTCAGCATGGAATCAGGAGGTAGAAAGCAGACCTCCAAGTCACACATGTAGCTTACACCCATCCAATTGAATTCATTTGAATAGGATTGTCCAGGGTAAGTATTATGTATTTTTAAACTTTACTTAATTTTAATATCTTTAATTAATTTCTAGCTCATTATTTTATTACAATTTCCTTAATTATTTAAATCCAATTGAACAGTGTTTAAATGTTTCTGATTGTCAAAGAAGTTTTTAAAAATTATCAAAACCTTAAAAAAGCAAGAGCCCATCAAAAAGCCACCAAAGTGGCAAAGTGTAAGGAGGGTCCGAATAGTGCTGAGGGTCTCAAGATCCTCTCCTCTATCATTGACAGCTTGTTCCACTCCATCCAGCAGCCAAGTCTCCAGGGCAATTACACCCACAGATAGCACAGAGCAAGCCTGGATGTGGGAAGAAGTGTGCGGGCCAGACACAAATGTGATGGCAGGCACAATCAGACGCATAACCACAAGGTGTTCTGCAGGTGCTGAAATCCAGAGTAACTCACAAAACGCTGGAGAACTCAGCAGGTCAGGCAGCGCACATGGAGAGGGATAAACAGCTGATATTTTGGCTGGGAGTCTTCACCGGGACTGGAAAGGAAGAGGGAAGAAGCCAGAGTAAGGAAGAAAGTGGAGGAGGGGTAGGAGTGGAAGCTGGCTGGTAAGAGGCGAAACTAGGTGAGGGTTAAGGTGGGTGTGTGAGGGTATTCCCCATTCTAGTTCCCATCTTATCCCCTCCCTTCCCCTCACCTGCCAATGACCTCCCTCTAGTGCCCCCTTACCTGTCAGCTTGTGCTCCTCCTTCGCCCCCTCCCACTTTATTATTCTGGCATCTTTCCCCTCCCTTTACAATCCTGATGAATGGTCTCGGCCCGACATGCTGACTCCTCCATGCTGGCCTGCTGAGTTCCCTCAGCAGTTTGTGTGTGTGGTGTGTGTTTAAATCTGACTCATGATGTTTTTTAAAGAGCTGGACAATTAAGAAGAAACTCTCCCTGATGGTCCATTTAACAGTGTCATATCAGAATCTAAAAAAAAAGTCATCTTTTATCCTTCAGCAAAGGATAAGTTGTCATGGCATGCAGAGAGAAAATCCTACATTTTCTTCTCATCAAAAGTTATTGAAATTATGGCATACACAGTGTGTACCAAAATCAACACTTGTTCTCAAACCAGGCCTTGTGAATGCCATTGTCTACATTCACAGAACATTGGGAAATATTGCTCAGGAACAGGTCCTTGAGCCCACAATGTCATGCCAAACTAATAACATTTGTAATTAAATGTTGAACCAAACTAATCCCTTCTGCCTTCACAATGTGCACATCCTACCATTTCCAGTGCTTTCATGTGCATATCATGTGCCTATTCCTGCACATTTATGAGCCTCTTGAACACCGCTGTCAGACATTTGGACAAGTTTGTAGATTGTAAAGATTTAGTGCGATATGGGTCAAATGGAGGCAAATTCATTCAGAAATACAGAAGTATAGTCATTCATCAATTATGGATCCACACTTAATCGCATTTGTTTCAAGTTTGCTAACATTATGGAATAATTTTCCAATGCTTTTTGACACCCCAAACACAAAACAGGTACTTCACCGACAATAAATAGTTGTATTTTTAAAAAGATTTTAATATTACAAACTGTGCTAGAGCATTGCTTAGAGATTAAGTTTGATACCAATAACATACGGAAGGTTTCTGGAGGAAAATGGATTGAGAAGAACTAGAAGAACATTGACATCCAAAGATAGTTAAAGCCTGAATGAGCACTTAGAGAGAAGATCAGCACAAATGGAAAAGGAAATCAGTAGCCTTAATGATCGATTAGATATGTTGTCAGAGACTCAACTGGGATTAATTTCATCGTGAATGGTCTGGCTGAGTCTCAGGGAATAGAATGCAGATGACATCAAAACAATGCTATCCATTTTCTTAATATTTAGTTTAGGAAATCTTCTTTGGTTTGAAGAAGTTTTCAGACAATGTAGAGTTTCTGGATGGACAAGAGAAGAGGAGATGCGGCGAGGTAGAATTGGGAATATTTTGGTGATCAGAATTGGATGATTTTGGATAATATTAATGAGGTATTAAGATAGATACTAAGGAGCACATGGACAAGGATGGGAAGAGAAGAGTTCACTGATGACTCTCTGGTTCTGATGGGTTAGATATAAATGCAAACAAACGGGTTAGAACTTCACATTGCTGAATAGGGGAGCTGAAGCATGAAAAAGGAAGATATGATCAACCATTTCAGAAATTTCAGGGAGCTAAGAAGGACAAGATGAAACAGAACACCACTTCTCCTGTCACTTGACCTTGACTACGACAGCTTTAATATGATGGCAGAGGCTGTCATTGATTGGGTGATTTCAAAAATTAATTTCAAAAATGAGACAGACATAGATTTTAAGGACATATAGCACAGGGATATTTTGAAGCAGAAAAGACTGGAAATTGGGCAGTAGTTAAGAAACTCATCAAAAATAGTCAATTGTTTTCTTTCCCCTATATATCCTTCTTGGCAATTTTTTTCCTGTATTTTTCCAAATGATCCAACGTTTTGTCAATGTTCCATCATAAAATGTTTCTCTAACAGCAATATTATGTTGACCAATCTGCAGCTTTGAGATTAATCTCTCCATTGTTTGAACCCTCACAATTCTATTGTCCTCTGACTTTTCCACATCACAATCCCCACCTTAATCTGCTTGGATCTGTTAGACAAATTTCTTTGAGACAGGATGACCTTTCTGGTTTCAGCTCTGCCAACCTTTAAAATGTTTTCTTATCTATTTTTAATCCTATCCAATTTCTTTACTATTTTTGCATTTACCATGACATTGGAAGCATTTGTATCTTCAGCAAAGATGAAGTTATCCATCTGGCATGTAAACCATGCCCTTCACCTCCACACAAAGATCTCTTCAATAACTTCACTTCCATTAGTTTATATAAGATTTGTTGGTTCCCCTATGCTCACGTTGCTTGCATACTTTCCTCCTTTAGAAGTACCTCCTTGCCTGCTCTATCTTCTTGCAATGTTTTAAGCCACACTTCTGGCTTAATGTTCTGTCTAAATTTAATCCCTCTCTTTTTAGGATCTGGAGTTCTAAAGTTTTGTTGAGCCTCCCCGTTTCCTTCCCCATCAGAAAATATTTAGTTTGTAACTGAATGACTTTCCAGTTGAAGACTTCTCAGTGGTTATTCTGGATTTACTACCAATCTTTAATTCCTTTCCACCTGAACCAGAGTCCAGTATTTCAGATTATTTTGCCTTGCTCCTCAATACTTACAAAAAAGATATCATGCTTACAACTTCCCAAGTTTTCCCTTACTCAACCCCATGAAAGAAATTCCTCTTAAACCACTTCATTCATTAAAAATAGAGTCAATACTGCATTGTTCCTGTTTGAACTAGAAATGTTGTCACCTTTTGCTTTGAGATCTGTTGCACTGTTAAAGATATCATTTTTTGGACTGGACATTAACATCCAACTTGGAGATGTAAAAGATCCCATTGCAATGTTCCAAATAATTTATTTCTGATGTTATTGCAGATATTTACCCCTCTATCTATTTGTAAAGTAGATTATTATGTTGCTCTTTATGGGAACTTACTGTGTACAAATTAGATGCCATGTTTCATACATTAGAATGGCTCCACTTCAAAAAATGCTTCATTGTTTGCAAGGTGTTTTAGGATATCTTGAAAGATATACAAAAATATTATATGAATGCAAGTATTAAATACACATTAATTCTTTGTCTGAAAACTTGATGTAACAATGTTATTGGCAACAATCATCACGATAAAAAAGTTGTTTGTTCTGATTTTCCAGAAATGACCAAATATAGAACTTGCTGAGAAATACAGAACCTATAAAAAGTGTTCACACCCTCCCCTGAAAATTTTCATGTTTTGTTTTACATCATTGAATACAAAGGATTTAATTTGGCTTTTTTGACACTGATCAACAGAAAAGACTCTTTCGTGTCAAAGTGAAAACAATTTTCTACAAGTTGTTGTAAATTTATTAGTCACTAAGCACAAAATAATTGATTGCATAATTATTTCAAATTAGTACTTAGTAGATGCATCTTTAGCACCTTGAGTCTATGTGAATAGGCCCCTACATATGGACACTGCAATGTTTCGCCATTCTTCTTTACAAATCTGCTTAAGCTCAGTCAGATTATATGGGGATCATGACTGAACAACCCTTTTCAAGTCCAGCCACAAATTCTCAATTGGGTTGAGATCTGGACTCTGACTTGGCCACTCCAGGACATTAACTTGGTTGTTTTTAAGCCATTCCTGTGTAGCTTTGGCTTTATGATTAGGGTCACTGTCTTGCTGGAAAACAAATCTTCTTCCAAGTCACAGTTCTTTTGCAGACTGCATCAGGTTTTCCTCCAGGATATCCTTGTATTTTGCTGCATTCATTTCACAAGCTTTCTAGGGCCTGCTGCATTAAAGCATCCCCACAGCATGATGCAGCAGTAGGGATGGTGTGTTTTTGATGATGTGCCGTGTTTGGCTTGCACAAAACATTGCTTTTAGTATGATGGCCAAAAAGTTCAATTTTGATTTCATCAGACCATGGAACCTCCTTCCAGCTGACTTCAGAGACTCCCACATGCCTTCTGGCAAACTCTAGACCAGATTTCATGTGAGTTCTTTTCAATAGTGGTTTTCTCTTTGCCATCCTCCCACAAAGCTGCATCTGGTGAAGCTCCCGGGCAACAGTTGTTGTATGTGCAGTCTCTCCCATCTCAGCCACTGAAGCTTGTAACTCCTCCAGAGTTGTCATAAGTCTCCCTCACTAGTCCCCTTCTTGCGTGGTCGCATTCTGTTTTTGAGGACGGCCTGCTCTAGGCAGATTTACAGCTGTGCCTTGTTCTTTCCATTTTTTATTGATTGACTTAACTGTACTATAAGGGATATTCTTGTATCCATCTCCTGAGTTGTGCTTTACAATAACTTTTTCGCGAAATTGCTTGGGGTGATCTTTTGGCTTTGTGGTGTAGTTTTTGCCAGGATACTGACTCACCAGTAGATGGACCTTACATGTGTATTTTTACTATGATCAACTGAAACAAATTGACTGCACACAGGTTTATATGTAGCTAGGACACCTTAACTAATTATGTGACTTCTAAAAGCAGTTGGCTGCACAGGTGTTGATTTTTAACACAAAATACTCTGCAGATGCTGTGGTCAAAGCAAAACCCACAACACGCTGGAGGAACTCAGCAAGTCGGGCAGCATCCGTGGAAATGATCAGTCAACGTTTCAGACTGGAACCTTTCATCAGGACTGAAGAGGGAAGGGGCAGAGGCCCTATAAAGAAGGTGGGGGGAGGGTGGGAAGGAGAAGGCTGGTAGGTTCCAGGTGAAAAACCAGTAAGGGGAAAGATAAAGGGGTGGGGGAGGGGAAGGGGAAGTAGGGAGGTGATAGGCAGGAAAGGTGAAGGAGGAAAAGGGGAAAGCACAATGGGCTGGGGGAGGGGGCAGAGTGAAACTGGGATAGGGGAAGAGAGGGGCAGGGAATTACCAGAAGTTGGAGAATTCTATGTTCATACCAAGAGGCTGGAGACTACCCAGACAGTGTATGAGGTGTTGCTCCTCCAACCTGAGTTTAGCCTCATCAAGGCAGTAGAGGAGGCCTGTATGGACATATCTGAATGGGAATGTGAAGCAGAGTTGAAGTGGGTGGCAACCGGGAGATCCTGTCTGTTGTGGCGGACAGAGTGGAGGTGCTCGACAAAGTGATCCCCCAATCTGCGTCAGGTGAGGACAAGGGGAACTCTGTCCCTGTTGTGGTGACAGGAGGACGGGGTGAGGGCCGAAGTGCGGGAAGTGGAGGAGATGCAGGTGAGGGCATCAATGATGACGGCAGAAGGGAAACCACGATCCTTAAAGAAAGAGGACATTTGAGATGTCCTGGAACAGAAAGCCTCATCCCAGGAGCAGATGCGGCAGAGACAGGAGAACTGGGATTTATATTTGTAATTAATTTAGATCACCTTGCAGGGATCTGTTTTCACTTTGACACTAAAGAGTCTTTCTCTGTTGATCAAAACAGAAAATGTCCAAAAAAAAAGCCACATTAAATCCACTGTGATTCAATGTTGTAAAACAATAAAACATGAAAACTTCCAAGGGAGGTAAATACTTTTTATAGGCACTGTACGAATGTATGAAGATCCACAGAGCAGTATAATTTGGATGAGCTCTTTGCATTGGTTTGTTCAGATGGATATAATGGTGTTTGACATGGATACCACTATATTTTTTATATGTCATGAATGACAGACTTTAAAATAAACACATTTATCAAATTGTAATATATTCTTAGTTATTTTCAAGATATTTCTGAAAATTTGTAGAGTCAAATCTCTGAGGTAATTAGAATTTAATTCTCGCTTTTTGTTACTGTTTCAATATTTTAATGGTAATTTTGAGATTCATTCCAAAAATTGTATAGTGATTACCAGCAAGCAACTTGTGTAACTATTCCTGAACCCGGTGGTGTGAGTCCTAAAGCTCCTGTATCTTTTTCCTGATGGCAGCAGTGAGAAGAGAGCATGCCTGTGTGGAGAGTGTCCCTGACTATGGATGCTGCTTTCCTGTGACTTCATTTTGTGCAGATGTGCTCAATGATGGAGAGGGCTTTATCCATGATGAACTGGTCTGTATCCACTACTTTTTGTAGGATACTCTGTTTAAGAACATTGGTGTTTCTATGATGCAACAGGTCAATATACTCTCCACTATACATCTATAGAAATATGTTGAAGTTTTAGGTGTCATGCTGAATCTTCACTAACTCCTAAGGAAGTAGAGATGATGCCACGCTGTCTTTGTATTTGCACTTAGGTGCTGGGCCCAGGACTGGTCCTCCAAACTAATAACACTGAGAGATTTAAGATTGCTGACACATGCCACCTCTGATCCTCTGATGAGGACTGGCTCATGGCCCTCTGGTTCCCTTCTCTTGAAGTCAATAATCAGTTGCTTGGTCTTGCTGACATTGAGAAAGAGGTTGTTGTCTGGCACCATTCAATCTCCATCCTATATGTTGTTTCATCAGCACCTTTGATTCAGCCTGCCACTTACTTCAGCATACATTTGTGTTGGCACGTGGCCAAGTGGTTAAGGCATTCGTCTAGTGATCTGAAGGTCGTGAGTTCGAGCCTCAGCTGAGGCAGCGTGTTGTGTCCTTGAGCAAGGCACTTAACCACACATTGCTCTGCGATGACACCAGTGCCAAGCTGTATGGGTCCAAATGCCCTTCCCTTGGACAACATCGGTGGCATGGAGAGGGGAGACTTGCAGCATGGGCAACTGCTGTCTTCCATACAACCTTACCCAAGGCCTGCGCCCTGGAAACCTTCCAAGGCGCAAATCCATGGTCTCACAAGACTAACGGATGCCTATTATTATTACATTTGGTACCTTGCGAAGATCTCAAAGGATACCATGATAAGTTTGAACCTAATCTGTGCCATATTGTGTCACTATTTCAACACTATGGCCTTGTAGGCCAGGAACTTGCTCCTAGTGCAAAACTGAGCAGATCATATCCCCTCTGCATCTTTAAGACTTTCAGTTCTGCTGCTTGCAGTGGTATTGCACTGTTAGAAATGCTGTTAACATTTTCCTCGCGTTTGAACTGACAAAGAAGAAACCAATCATTCGGATAGAAACATTTTCAATATCAAGCCACAAACTTTTACTTGATATCAGTGCAAACCCAATTTTCTTTGGAATATTTCATTGTACAGGCACCGAAGTTATGAAAGATCTTTCTTCAAGAAGCTGCTGAGAACTCCAAAAGTTTTCTCCTCATTATTGCTTTCATTATTTTTACATTAAAACAGATCAACATGTAATATTGAGAGTAAAGACAAGCTAAAAAATAATGTGAAAATGAATGTGTCAGAAATAAAACTTCAGCAGCAGGAGTGTTCAAATTCGGCACCAATCATTGCCACTCTACATGATTTGTTCCCTGATTTTTTTTACAATGGAGAACACACAATTACTTCCTTTGATTGCAAAGGAGGCCACTTGGCCCATCAAGAGTATACCAGCTTTTAGAACGATCAAATCTGTCCAATTCCCACTGCCCCATTTATTCTACAGTAAACTCACAAGCACATTATCACCTTGTTGATGGTCCTGCACGTGCCCACACACACACTCACACACACACAACTACAGCATCTGTTTGAAAGACACTCAGTTACAGGGAGAACATACAATAAATATACAAGAGCAGGATTGAATTGAGGACACTGTGCTACCTTGTTTTTTTTGGTATCCACTTAAATATCAATGAAAGGTATTTTTATACACACTCTAATCATAATCAGGTTTAACATCACTAACATATGTCATGAATTTTGGTGTTTTGTGGCAGCAGTACTCAACAATACATAAAAATTTTAAAAACTATACATTGCAATCAGAACCACGTGTCTACGTACGGATTTAATTTATTATTAAATTAAATTAGTACAAAAAAGCTAAAAAAAAAAAAGTGAGTTACTGTACATAGTGTTACGTTTTGTAACTCCAGAGTATAAAACTAATTGGAAGAAAATCGAGGGAGCCAAGAAGACAAGTCCAACTTAATTTTTACTTTTAGTGAGATGCGCAAAGATGATGTGACAGCATGATGATATATGACACTAATGTCTTTTTACATAAAATCTGTAATGCATTGTGTAAACAACAAAGAATGCTTAATCAAATATATTTACAAAGTTAATCAAATATTACTGAAATATTAAATATATAACTCTCCTCCCTGATTAGTTATAAACTCCAACTCAATGTAGAATGCAATTAAGCGTGTGTATGTGTGTGTATACACACACATACACAGTACATTATATAGTACAACTACTATGTAAATATCCACAGAATAGTAAATTTTAAATTTTCCCATTGCATTGTAAGTCATAGGCTAGTCTATTGATAGTTTTCACAGAGTAAATCTCAAGTCTACCTAGTCTCGCACCACGCTCATCAGATTTTCACCAATGGCATGCAGATTAGTGCTCTGCTTGAATCGGAAACTAGACTCTTTTTTTAAAATCTTTTTCTCTCTCTGTGCAGTTCATTTATTTTTGTTGCATTTTCTGAAAGTTTTGCCTTTAAGCCTGCATTGGTCTGATATATGCAAGTTCCTGCCAGAATAGTAACACAGTTTGTTCAGCCAGGGCAGTTTCTGTTCAGGCATTGCAATTTTATTCATGCTCACTTTAATTCCTGATTGTAATTCAATTATGTCTCTGGGTGCTGTTTCTATTTTTACATGGATTTCAACTGATCTTTTAAATGTGAGATGTGCTTCAGTTAGGAGCCATTTTTGAATGCTTTCTGTATGATTCCACAAACTAAGTGAGCTCTCAGTGCATCATTAAGCCCATCACTGAAATGACAATGCTCAGACAGTCTCTTCAATCCAGCCATGTACGCTGAAATGAGCTCCTCTTCCTTTTGATTCCACTTATAAAACCTAATGCATTCTGTAATCAACAATGGTTTTGGTTCTAAGTGTTCCTGCATTATGTTTATGATATCAGCAAAGCTCAATTTGGCTGGTTTGGTTGGAGCAATTAAACTTTGAAGCAAACTGAATGCTCTTCCACCCATTGCTCTCAGTAGCACTGACACTTGTTTTAACATTGGCTAATTCATTTCTTCAAAATGCCGCGCAATTCATTCAGTATACATCATCCATTTATCTGTTGTGCAATCAAATATGTCTATTTTCCGACGTGATTTCTGCTTTTTAAAATTTATGATTATTATCACCAGGTACTCATTGTTTAGGAAGATGTAAATTCTTCCATTTTCTGCCTTTTCTTTTTATACTTGAACATTTTTCTCCTTTTGTAAAGAAAATATTGTGATTTTTTTAAAAACTTGAACATCTCTCTGCACTTCAATAATTAGGTAATTGTTTCTAGTTCACTTAAAACTTCCTCATCATCACTGTTAGGTTTCATAACTCCAAAAACATAAGACTAATTGGAAGAAAATCTAATTTTTATTTTTAGCAAGAAGCGCACTTACGCCATTTACACATTTTTACAAACAACCCGCAATGCTTTATGTAAATAAAAAGACTGCTAATCAAACTATATGATTACAACATTATTCAACTATTACTGAAGTATTAAATACACAACTCATGGATTCATTGTCCATTCAGTAATCAGGTGGCAGAGGGGAAGAAGCTCTTCCTGATAAATTGAGTTTGTTTCTTCAGGCTCCTACACTTCTTCCTTGATGGCAGCAATGAGAAGAGGGTGCGTCCTGGGTGATAGGTGTCCTTAATGACGGGTGCTGCTTTTTAAGGCATCGCCATTTGAAGATACCCTCGATGCTGGGGAGGCTAGACCCCATAATGGAACTGGCTGAGTCAGCGCCTTCATAAATTTCTGCCATCTTCCATGAAGGAATCTATCTGGAGCTTTAATTGAGCTTCACACTCAATGCCACATGGGAACAATATGGGCAAATAATTTTACTTATTTGCATTTTTCAATTTGAATTGCAGTTGCATTTCAACTCCTTCAGTGAAACATTTCTCTTGGCAAATCATTGAAGCAGCCTGCTACATTACTTTACCAATCTAAGATCGGAGTGAAAACAATGCCACTAAAATGAGTATGGAGATCTTTCTACCTTTCTTACTTGTGTACATTGGAAACTGAGGTATTATTCTAATGTATGTCTGTTATATAAATATTAGTATATAACTCTCAAGACTTTGTTTTCCACTAGTCACCATGACCTGTTTGTACATTTTAGTAAATTTAAATTGTCCCTAAGGAACAAACAACAGATAATATCCATAAATTTTCTGATTAAGTTCATATTTATTGGATTTCCAGACAATAATAGTATTTATCAAACTGATGGAGTTCACAAACAAATTCAACACGATGTATTATATTTAATTTCATTCATAGTTGTAAGTCTTCCACAGAAGTACCAAATATTCCAACAATGTATTTTTAAGGAAAAATATATAAACCTTTACTTTGCAAAAAACAAATCAAACTTCTATTCCCTGCATGGAGAGGTGGGAGATATATGCACTTTGGCTTGCAGCAAATGAACACTGCTGATTAATTTCCTTTATCCTGAAGTGTTTTCACTGTGCTTTAGTGTTACGACATCTCAAAATCTAGAGAAAAACAACCAACGAAATTCTTTTGAGAAATCAGCTAAATAGAAGTCCTGTATTTCTGTTCACCATATGTGTGGAATGTACACAATTGGGGTGACTTGACTGAGGGCTTGAGTTCAGACAGGTTTGACATTTCAATAGCCTCATTCAATGGCAGTATTTTCAGAGACTGCTTGGGGAATGTTAATTAGCCATTAATAGTACATTTCATTGCCAAACATGATAACTTCAACATTCCTTAATGCAGCAAGGTGAAAATATGAAGTAGTGGAGCATCAGTCCAACTTTACACATCTGCTATGGTCCAGATGCTGCTGATGTGTTTCTAGAAATTCTGATGACCCATTTCAAGCATTAAATGTGATCCAGGGGAATAGGAACTAAGCCTATGTCTTATAAAAGTTATGCTGAAGAGCACTTTTATTACCATTTTGCAAGCAAGGTGAAATATTTTCAAGTCAAGATATGGAGGTGAACTGTACCATGAATAAGATTTACATGCAGCTTATTTTTTTTTTTGCATAGAATTTGATGATGTGATTGTGAAAGAGTATTTAAGAGAGCAAGTGGGAAATATATAGAATGAAGAATTCATTTTCCTAAATCAATTAGGGTATAAATTTGAGTTGGTCGGACAGCACTGGCACCAGTCAAGCTTATTAAATTTTAGGCTTGTACTTGCAAAATTTACAAGAGGTCTATGAGGATCCTGGGGCAAAGCAATCAAACTGACTGGCAAATAGATTTGGTACCACAGAAACATACAGTTGCATCATTAAATCTTTAGTGAAAGGTTGTGCATTCACAAAGCTTTGTGATGAACCATATTAAATACTGGATATTATTTATTTGCTGTGAAAGCATAGCCTGTGATGAAAACCACATGACTGGATGAAAGAAAAAGTTGACCACAGTAAATATAAATTGCATCATGTGCAAAATCAAAATTTATCAAAAGCAACGGATATAACCTGGCCATGCCTTGCTGAATACATCCAACCACATTCGGATTAGTTTGGATTTCTGACCTAAATTTGCACTCATTTCTCTCTAAAACATCACACATGATTATAAGTGATTATCTGAAACAGAAGCTGATTCTTTTCAAGGAAAAATAAAAGCAAGATCACCATCTGGAAATGTTCTATTATCTGGGTATGAGTGTGGAAGTGATTAATGTACAACTAGCAAAGAACTTTGGCTATGATATATAAAGGCATGACATCTTGTTCATTATTTCCTTTTCTGTGTACGCAGTTATTTTCAATCATAGCTAAAATAGAAGAACTCTAGGCCATAGAAAGATTACCCAGTGTCAAAAATGCATGCAAAGGTACTAAGAAATGTGAAATAACAGAACATTTTGTAACTATGTACATTTATATTTCTTTTTCAGTTCATTGGTCAAATAGGTCAATTTGGACTTAGTCCTGTTGCACAGAACACAATGCACTGGGAAAAGGATTACTGTACCTGTAAATTCAATTTCAACAAAGCTGATTTTAACAGCATAATTCTATGAAAATAATATCTGAGCAGATGCTGCTCTGACTCAAATTCCATCTTTATAAAAAGCATTGTATGATTCAACACTTCAGATAAGCTTACGCACAACTTCCTGGACGACCTTCTTCTTAGGCAGTCCCTCAGAATCAAGTATGACTTGTTTCTACATTTGTTTTCTGTGATCCAAGGTGACAAATGAGATGAATGTGGGAACCACAGATGATTATACTGATGAGTGGGTAGTTTGTGGTGTGATGTATGCTGTGCATTCAAGTTTCCTCAACACTATCTAGAGTGCGCCGTCTCTTTCAGCAATCATAAAGTAATGATTGAAGTCAGAGCCGATGTTGTATTTTTTCAAGGAGACTTTCAGCACATTGTTGGACCTTTTCCTTTGCTTGCCTAGTAATCTCTTTCCATTATGGATTATATGCACAAAGTCAAAGAATAATTTTGGAATGGAAGAATGCACTACACTCATCTCTGGGGCACCTGGACAGTAAAGACACTTACATTAGAATCTTACTTATTGATGATAGCTCCACCTCCAATACTATAATTCCAAGCACACTCATCTCCAGACTTCTAGACCTGGGATTCAACATTTCTCTTCGAATCAGAATCACGTTTAATATCACTGGCATATGCCGTGAAATTTGTTGCTTTTGCAGCAACAGTACAATGCAAGACATAATTTAAAAATGTGAATTACAGTAAATCTTTTATATATACATATAATACATTAAAGTAGTGGAAAAATGTGGTGAGAGAGTGTTCATGAGTTCAATACCAATTCAGAAATTGGATGGCAGAGGGGAAGAAGCTGTTCCTGAATCTTTGAGTGTGTGTCTTCAGGTTCCTTCCTGATGGTAGCAATGAGAACAAGGAATGTCCTGGGTGATGGGGACATTCCTTGTTCTCATTAAGCTCTCAATGATGGCTGCTGCCTTTTTGAGGCATTGTTCCTTGAAGATGTTCTGGATATTACAGAGGCTAAGCCAATGATGGAGCTGACTGAGTTCACAACTTTCTGCAGCTTATTTCGATCCTGTGCAGTGCTCCCCCCCATCCCCCATTCCAGATGGTGATACAGCCAGTCAGAATGTTCTCCACGTTACATCTATAGTAATTTGTGAGTGTCTTTGGAGTCATACCAAACCTCTTCAAAATCCTGATGAAATATAGCTTTCTCCATAGCTGCATCAACATGTTAGGCCCAGGGTAGATCCTCAGAGATGTTGACACCCTGGAACTTGAAAATGCTCACTCTTTCCATTTCTGATCCCTCTATAATGACTGGTGTGTGTTCCCTCATCATACCCTTTCTAAAGTCCACAATTATTTCTTTAGTCTTGCTGGATCCTGGCCAATAGACCACAGTCAGTCAGGATAGGCAGTAACACCTCTGGTCCTCGGCAAGGCTGCACCCTCAGACCCCTAACTTTACTCCCTGTGCATTCATGGCTGTGTGGCCAGATTCTGCACTAACTCCATTTACTGGTTTGCAGATGTCACCATCATATCTCAAATAGCAATGAGTCAAGTACAGGAAAGAGATAGAGAGCTTAGTGAGATTGTGGCATGACAACAAACTTTCCCCCTATGTCAACTAAACAGAAGACCTGGTCTTTGACTTCGGGAAGAGCGGCAGTGCACAATCTTCTGTTAACATTAACTATTCTGACATTAAGAGTTCTTAGGAGTGATATCACCAGTAGCCCATCCTGGTCCAAACATGTAGATGCAACAGCCACAAAAGATATATCTTCATGAGGCTAAAGAAATCAGTCACATCTCTTTTGACCTGCACCAGTTTTTGTAGATGCACCATAGAAAGCATCCTATCCAGATGCATCATAGCTTACTGATGGCAATTGCTGTGCTTGAGACCACAAGAAACTCTAGAGTAGGGGGTTCCCAACTTTTTTATGCCATGGACCCCTACCATTAACTGAGGGGTGCATAGACCCCAGGTTGGGAACCACTACAGCCATTGTTGACACAGCTCAGCACATCACCCTTCATGGACTCCATCTTCTCTTTGCCTTGTTTAAGCAGGCAATATAATCAAATACCCCTGTCCACCCACTCCGGACATTGTAAGCAGAAGCACATTAGTTTTAGAATTTGTTATTCCCCCTTCCTATTGGGCAGAAGATACAAAAGACTGAATATACCATCAGATTTAAGGGCTGCTTCTATCACTATGTTAAAACACTTTTGAATTGTCCTCTAGTGCAATAAAGTTGGGTCTTGGCCTCACAATCTACTGTATTAAAGCTTAGAAACTTATTGTCTATCCGCATTGCACTTTCTCTGAAACACTTTATTCTGCATTCTGTTATTGTTTTTTCTTGTGCTACCTCAATGCACTATTGACACGAAATGATCAGTATGAATAGCATGAAAAACAAAGTTTTTTGCTCTACCTTAGCGCAATAAACAAACAATTCTAATAAACAAATTCGAAAACAAATGAACATCTGCTTAGGAACTCTGTAGTGATTTGCTCATCAAAGAGCACCTTTTGCATCTTGTACTATTTTAACATTACAATTTTATTATTTTTATTTCTCAACTAAATATTTAATTACATTAAGGATTCTGTATTTTATTCATATTAACTGCAAACAATGAGATCAATCAGACATTACATTTTTTTTTATGTTTCAATGGTCTGCCATTTGCAATATGCAGTATAAGGCCCTGACTCCATCTGGCTGGAGTCAGGACTTTACGCTTTGGCTCTTGGTCGGGTCACCCATGCCAAACAGGTCAAAGGGTAGAGGCCAAACTAAGATTGGTCCACTGGTCCTCCAGGTTCGGTGGATCACGTCAGGGCTAACGACACTGATTAGTAAAAGAAAATTGTTTTTGAAACTGCAGTAAAGAATCTTTCTACATCTACAACTTTGAGGGATCGATGGATGTGGATAATTATAGCAATTGAAACTATAGTTAATCATTCATTGTAATCTTTGTGTTGAAGAAGTGTGTAATGTTGTGTCAGGAGAGAGAAATATTCTCTCTCTCTCTCCCCCCCCCAACCCTCATCCCAAACCACCCCCCCGCCACCCCCCGGGTGGTTTGCTGTGTGAATAAAGAATTTTATATTTCCTAGTTACAGTTCCATGTGGCCCAGTTCTAATTGGTCACAACATGAGCTGTGATGACTAAGGAGAAGTAAATGTGCATTATCAGAATGACATTTTATTTTCTTCAAGCATAGCTAATTCCATAACAGAACAGCACTAGTTGCATCACATGTGTGCAGCAGAAAGTTGACAGTTTTCAGAATAATTGACGTAAGTGACTTTAAGTTATCAGGCTTCCTCTGAGCTTAATCTCCACTAATCAAGACTTGCCGGTTCTTGATCCATCAATTTTATTATTATTAATGAATATAGCCAACCAACGACTGTATCTATAACAACAGGATCCGTAACTATAACAACAGGATTTGTGATACTGCTATTTATATTTTAACTGTAAAGCAGAGATCTTTCACCACTGCTCACGCATAAGGATAGCTAGATATTACAAAATCTCACCTTTGTGGCTGTCAGCCACAAATCATGTGATAATAGATTCCTAGCTAAAGATCTGGCACTTCACTTTGAATAGTAAGGGACCCCAGCAATGACTGACAAACAATCTTTTAGATGAGATATTGAACTAAGGCTCAATCAATCCTTGCAGATACATGTAAAACATCCCAAGAAGAATTGGTGTATTATCCATAATTACCTGGCCAATATTTATCTTCCAATTAACTACTCATAAAACAAAATCTGACAGAGTATATTATTGTTTTATTGGAGCCGGCTGTCGCCATCCTAATGCCTTCTATAGTTCAGTTTATCTGAAGCATAAGCAGATTTCATGTGATATTGATGATGTAATTTGGTAATAAAAATAGATATCTTTGAACTTTTTCAATGAGTATTTTACAGTACTTCAAATTGGAATATTATTTATCAGTTTTCTGTGCAGCACACATTGTTCACCGGTGCCATCCTGCATTTGAAAATCTAGTTCAGTGGTGCCGCAACAACAACCCCTTACTGAAAGTCAGCAAGGCATACCGCCAGTCACCAGCAGCCAATCAAAAAATGCCCCCTTTATTCTCACTCTTTGCCTCCTGCCAATCAGCCAATGCTCTATCCATGCTAGTATCTTTCCTTTAAAACAATGGGCTCTTATCTTGTTAAGCAGCATAATGTGTGGCCCTTGGCAGAGGCCTTTTTGAAAATCCAAATTAGCAACGTTCACTGAAACTCCTTTGTCAATCCTGCCTGTTATTTCCTCAAAGAATTCCAACAGATTTTTCAGGCAAAATTTTCCCTGAAGGAAAGGATACTGACTTTGGCCTATTTTGTCATGTGCTTCCAAGTACCCTAAAACCTCATCCTTAACAATTGACTCTAACATCTTTCCAACCATAGAAACCATAGACCACTGGCCTATCATTTCTTTTCTTCTGCCCCCTTCCCTTCTGAAAGAGTGGAGTGAATTACAATTTGTATAATTTGAAACATCACATTGTCAACAACCCTTATTCTCTGTGTTGCAGGAACATTAAAAGTTGCAAGTACTCAGCAATTCAGAGTATCAGTGAAGAGAGAAAACAATTAAAATTTCAAATTGCTGACCTTTCATCAGAATTGGGAAGTGGGAAAACAAACACGTTTATGCTGCAGAGATGGAGGGGGCAGGGAAGTCGAGGAGAGTGACTAGAATAAGATGGAAACCAAAATTGCCCATTTCATGTCTGGGCCCTTCATTAAAAGAGACCTTCACCAGTTCAGATGAAAGATCTAGAATTAATCCAGAATTACCTTTCATCAGTTTTTTTCTATTGTGCTATTTCAGAATCAGAGTCAAGTTTAATATCACTGGCATACGTCGTGAAATTTGTGGTCTTTGCGGCAGCAGTACAATGTAATACACAATAATAGAGAAAAATACTGTCAATGACAGTAAATATATTAGTTAAATTAATTAAGTAGTGCAAAAATAGAATTTAAAAAGTAGTGAGGTAGTGGCTTCAATGTCCATTCAGAAATTGGATGGCAGATGGGAAGAAACTGTTCCTGAATTGCTTAGTGCCATAAATTAATCCTACAAAACCCATTTTTGATAAACTTTGATTATCTCAATTTGGCAAACAGGATGAATGAGCATATTTCTATTTGGAAGTGCATTATTTGTTATGTTGGGAAGAACACAATATATGCTTGCGGTAATCGCACCAGAGATGGAAATGTGTTTCTTTGCAAATTCATATACTGTAAGAGTCTTATATTATATTTTAATGTTTCCTCTACTTCCTCAGAAAGATTCTTCAAAATTTTAAAGTGAATGAGACAAGGATGCAGCATCTTTAGCACATCAAACTATTTTTTTGCATCTTCAACATACAGTGGAGTATTTTCCAATCCAGTCAATTCAGAAGTAATTATTAGCTAAAGCTAAGCATAGTTCGGTCAGTATTACTCTCAGCTCTCTGATAGAAAGTTATGGGTTCAACATGTTCTTACCTAGAGGACAAAATGTAAATTGGCACTTCATTATAATAACAAGGGTTTTTTGGATAAAATGTTAACTGGCTGACCCATTTGGCCCATCAGAGATACATAAAAAAGACATGTGAAAGTATTTTGGAGAACAGAGGCTCTCCTCAGTATGCTGGACTATATTTATTCCTTGATTATCATTTACACCTTATTTTGCCAATAATATCACATAAAAGTGAGATGTTGGTATATGCAAATTAATTGCCATGCTTTCATGTTACAACAGTAATTAAAATTCTGGAGCACGTCACTACATAAAACACTTCGGAACGTCCTATGCTTCTGAGGGAAGGTCCTGGCATTTGAGTGACCCCTCCCTCTCTATGATGATGTCGATGGATGGTTCTGGAGCAAAGTTTGATGGATGAGGCTGCAGAATTGGACTCAAATCCAGTTTTTATGATGATTTTTAGTTTCTTGTTCTCAATCTGGTTGCTCCTTTTTTTGTTACTACTTTTGGGCAATTTTTGAATTGCGGCTCCCTGGCGATAATGAACACTGAGCTGAACTGAACTGAAATATACCTTTTGATTTTGTGTTTTACAGTATATTCTGTGCTTCCAAGCATTCTCTTTAATTGCTGTTCGCACAATCTTTTTTATGTGTGGGAGAGGGGGTTTGACATTTGATATTTTTCTTTGAAAAGGTTGGTTCTATGTTTCTTTGTTTTGTGACTCTGTGGGGAAGACGAATTTCAGGGTTGTATACAACATATGTACTTCGACAATAAATGTACTTTGAATCTTTGAATTATGAAAGGTCCTATAAAAAGATTTTCTTTTCTTCTCGTAAGGACGAACTGATTTCATCCATTATGCTACAAAGTACCATTATTGTGAAATTATGTAAACTAATTCACTGTTTAGTCATATTCACTGACTCTTTCAATATTTGTATCCTGTAAATTAATAACACAATCTACCTATTATTCAGAGAGAAAAGCAATAACTTGGCATCAGTCCAACTTAAGGCCTCTCCTTACTTTCTAAATTATAGGGAGACCTTTATATGCTGCTGACTCATTAGGTAATAGCTGATAGGGATACCTTTGCTAAACTCGACCAGATCCAATTGCAATCGTTGGCAAGCTTTCAAATAAACAAGAACGTTTTGAATGACTTGTATGAAAGGTCATATTGGAGAGGTGGAGAAATACCATTAGAGTTTCTGAAGGTGGAGGGAACTTCTGAGTTATAATGTTATAGGATAACATCTGAAGTTCCCACTAGCTCTTTGGACTCTGATCAATGGACAAAAATAATCATCAATATAAGGACTGAATTTGCTAATTTAAGAGAGTGTGCCTGGTCCAGGAAACAAGAATTTTTAAAAGTTCTTCATGTATATTTTTTGGAAATATGTGTTTTCTCAACTGCCTATCACCTTCCCTGGTGTCCCTCCTCCTTCCCTTTCTCCCATGCTTCAGTCTCCACTCCTACCAGATCCCTTCCTCTGAAGCCTTTTAACCTTTCCCACCCACCTGGCTTCACCTGTGACCTTCCAGCTCCTCCTTCCTTCCCACCATCTTTTTATACTGGCAGTCTCCCACTTTCTGTCCTATCCTGAAGAAGGGTCTCGGCCCAAAGGGTTGACAGTTCACTTCCATGGATGTTGCCTGACCTGCTGAGTTCCTCAAGCATTTTGTGTGTGTTGCTTTGAATTGCCAGCATCTGCAGACTTTCTCATGTTTATACTATATATCAATCCTTGTTTATTTTGCACAGTATGTGTAGTTTCCGGGATTCCATTCTAGGTAATCAGTAGAGGAACTGCATGCTTGCTCTGATAAACATTCATTAGGTTTACATAATCAATTGTGATCTGATGTGGAGTAAAGGTGAGCACACATGCAAATCTTGGAGGTCCAATCATAACCTTTGTCATGGTCTCCACATTCATCTGAAATGCGGATATCACAAAGGTTAAAAATATCTAAGCTAATCTCGGCTGTGTGAGTTATTTATCTAAAAATTCCATGTCCTTTACGTAAGTGCTAAATGTTACCCAACACAGGTATCTCAAACAGAGTGGCGGGGTGGAGATACGCCTCTACCAAAGGCACTCCTTCCCTCTGCTAGCCTGCAGGTCACACTTGGGCAAGGTGTATCACCTGCTTAGTCCCCTGATCAGGGTCATGTGAAGTCATGGGACCAGGTGGTGGATGGTCATATAAGCAGCTGGTACGTATCACAAGCCCTGGTTATGTGACCACTGACGCCAGGCAGACAATCTCTAAAGAGTATTGATAATAGCTGGGGTCTCCCATCTTATAAAGACACTGCCCAGAAGACGGTGAAGGCAAACCACTTTTGTAGAAAAGTTTGCCAACTACAATCATTGTCATGAAGACCTTGATTGCCCATGTCATACGACATGGCACATAATTATAATGATGTTGGTTAGAGGAAATATAGGTGTGGTGGTGTGTTGGATGGTAGGGAAAGAACAATTATTTTCCACAGTGAAGCATACAACCAAATTAAAAGTTTAATAATGACAGTTTCCGGTTTGAAATTTCAAATTACAAGCAAGTCTATGAATAATATTTATTAGGAGTTTCAGGTTCGGTATGTCACCAGAACACTCTCAAACTTCTACAGATGTATGATGGAGAGCATTCTGTCTACATCACTGCCTGGTGTGCGTGGGGGCAGTGTGGGGGTGGCTAATGCACAAGATCGAGGCAAGCTGCTCCATTATGGGCACTAGCTTCCACCGCACCCAGGACACCTTTAAGGAGCGATGCCTCAAAAAGGCAGCATCTATCATTAAAGACCCCCATCACCCAGGTCATGCTTTGTTCTTATTGCTACCATCAGGAAGGTGGTACAGGAGCCTGAAGGCACACACACAATGATTCACGAGCAGCTTCTTCCCCTCTGCTATCAGATTTCTGAATAATGAGCATTGAACCCATGAACACATGTATACCTCACTACCTTTTTATTGCTATTTTTGCACTACTTATAGATACACACACACACATATACATGTACATATATATTTACTGTAATTCACAGTTTTTTTTTCTATTATTGTGCATTGCAATGTACTGCTGCCGCAAAGTTAACAAATCTCAAGACATATGCCGGTGATATTAAATTTGATTCTGAATATTCTGAAATGTCAGCATAATTGAAAGAACAATTCAAAGTGGATAAAAAGTCTTTTTTTTAAATAATATCAGGAAAAATAAAGAATCTTAATAACTGACATAATAATATGTTATCCAAATATTTAACATGAAAATAATGGCAATCAACTCACATAGGAAAATAATATGTACAATCAAAACCTGAATGGTAGCCTTTGTTTACTAATTGCCATGGATTAATTATGTATAATTGGATTTTCAAAGTCACTGCAATGAGATCACATAACATGAGAACCCACTATCAAGGGATAGCTTGGCGGATAATTTTCCTTTTGCAATATAGACTAGTGCAGTGTTTTTTTTTGCTTATAATGTAAAGGTTGAGAGCACTTTTCTAGTACTTGCATTTCATAACAAAATGAAGCACTTTTCAATCAAGTTTCCAAGTGTTGAAAGCATGAAAGGAAACCCTCATATCAGCCATCTAATCTCAGCACCAAAGGAATTAAAGAACAATAGGATGGAACATACATTAACAGCAGAGCATTTATTGATATCATGATGAAATATTCATATACTATCTGAGTGTTAAATCTAACGTGACTTATTTATCTGAGAATGGAAGTATTATGCTCTATATGTTAAAAAAATTCTGCTCACAAGTTCAACGAACCTTCTCTAATTCTGATATCTCATCCAGCTATACAACACACCTGAACTAATGCACCTTGGGTGTGTGTCAGTCCTTTTTTAATGGGTCCTTTTGGGTTTCCTGTTTTGTGGCTGCCCACAAGGAGATTAATCTCAAGGTTGTATAATGTATATGTACACCTGAATAATAAATACACTTTGAAGTTACATTTCCAGCATCTTTGGCCTCTAGCCACTTGGGCACATGGCCAGGTGGTTAAGGTATTGGACTAGCAACCTGAAGGTCGTGAGTTCGAGCCCCATCTGAGGCAACGTATTGTGTCCTTGAGCAAGGCACTTAATCACCCATTGCTCTGCGACGCCACTGGTGTCAAGCTGTATGGGTCCTAATGCCCTTCCCTTGGACAACATCGGTGTCATGGAGAGGGGAGACTTGCAGCATGGGCAATTGCTGGTCTTCCATACAACCTTGCCCAGGCCTGCGCCCTGGAGAGCGAAGACCTTCCAGACACAGATCCATGGTCTCCCAAGACTAACGGATGCCTTAATGGCCTCTAGCCCCCTCAAACTCACAGGCAAGAATGAGTGTTTTTCCTACTTAATTGTGTGGGTTAGTTTTATATAATTGTCTGTTTGTAAAGCACCTTGGAACATATGTCTATATTTAATCAGCAACAACAGGTTCTATTTATGGAACATCTTTGGCTATGAAAAACATTCCAAATATTCCAAGTTTCCCTTATGGGCAAGATATCAAACAAATGTGCCACTGGGCCAAATAAGAAGTCATTACGACATGTGCTAAGTTATAAGAAGGACTTTGAATGTGGAGTGATAAAAACTGGATAGAGAGTGGATATCGGAGCTTGGTGCCCAGTCAGCTGAAGGCATGGCAGACATAAAAGAGTATCTAAAATCCAGGAAGGACAAGAACACACAAGATTGAAGTTTCATGAAAAAGAAGGGTGCTCAAGGTGTGTTGGCGATAGAGGACGGAAGCATTTGGAAACAAGCATGAACAATACAAAAAAAATCATGCTCGCCAATACCCAGTTTGGTTTGCTTCAGCTCCATAAGACCATAAGACATAGAAGCAAATTAGGCCATTCAGCCCATCAAGTCTGCCCCGCCATTCCAACATGGCTGATTTATTATCCCCCTCAACCCCGTTTTCCAACCTTCTCCCTGTAACCCTTGATGCATGCCATGATTAATCAAGAACTTATCAACCTCCACCTTATATACACCCAATGGCTTTGCTCAACATAACCTTTATCCAAGCATCAATCAAAAAGCTGAATTCTGGAGGTGAGATAAGAATAACAGCACATGTTTGTCAAGTTTAGCCTCAAGGACCAATGCTAAAACTGAAACCAATAGGCATCAAGAGGAAATTATCTTGAAGTTTGCATTTATAACACACACAAAGAACAGAGTGTAGTTATCTGAGATCAATGTTTACAGACCCAGGATTTTACTACAGAGGTTCCATTGTTTTAACTGTTTCATCAATGACTTTCCTTCTACCATCAAGTATTCTATGCTGGCAAGATTCAAGCATAGGCTGATCAACTGCATGTACACCTGCACCTCAGAAGGGTGCCCAGCAAGAAAGAGTCTAATAGTGTCTATTGTTATTAGTAAATATTACTATTGTCAGATCCCCCATTGTCAACATCCTAGCGGCTTGAAACGGAACTGCTCGACGTGGCTACAAAAACAAGTCAGAGGCTTAGAGTCCTACAATGGTTGAACCACATCTTGACAACACAAAGCTTTGCCACCATCTTCAGGTCACAAGTGAGGATCATGGTGGAATTTCCTTCACCAGTCTGGCTGAGTACAGCTCCAACAATACTTCAGCAGCCCTGTACCATCCAAGACAAAGCAACCTTCTTGACTCATGTTGCCTCAAGCCTAAAAGTAATTTAACCTCTGTTGCTCCATCTATTCACTTTCTGGTCTTTCACTGATTCTATTATGGTTCTTGGATTTATTAGTATGCCCGTAAAAAATCAAATCTCAGGGTTACATATGGTGACATATAAGTACTTTGTTAATAATTTACTTTGAACTTTGATAAAGGAATACAGTCATTTGCCTACACTAATCTGAAAACAAATCCCAAATGCTGAAGACCTACTGCCAAAGACAAGGTAAGTAGATATATGCAAATACAACCACCTACATAATACCCTTCAAATCGCACGGTACTCAAATATCACAGGTCTTTTCATCAGTGCTGAGTCTAAGTCATAGACCCTTCTAAGTCTAAGTCTATAGTCTAAGTCTTAGACCCTTCACTACTTCACTAAAGGAATATCTTCACTAAAATAACTGTGGATATCCAAGCTGGTGGCCTTAGGGCTGAGCAACAAAATATGGCCTTGACTATAATGCTCAGAAATTGAATAAATGATAATTATAAAAAATATGCAAATGAAGCAGAGGAAAGGGGTGAATCTAGGTGGGGGAAACTACTACCAAATGCATCTTAACAGGTGTAAAAAGGAAAGCTATTGCAGATGAATCTCTGGCTTCAGATTAGTAAGTATGTAATAATGGTGATCAGTCCCACTCGCAGATGAAGGTGGGTGGAAGCGGGTAGCAACATGGCTCAAAGTAAACATTGTCAAAGTACATATATGTTATTGTATACAACCCTGAGGTTTATCTTCTTGTGGACATACTCAATAAGTTCATAAAATAGTAGCTATAACAGAATCAATGAACAGTCGTCAAACTAGGGCGTTCAATCAAAGTGCAGAAGACAACAGATTGTGAAAGTGTGAAAACAAGAAACAACAATATAAATAAATATTGAGAAGATGAGATGAAGAGTCCTTGAAAGTGAGTCCATTGGCTGTGGGAACATTTCAATGATGGGGCAAGTGAATTGGAGTGAATTTGCACTGTTGAGTGAAATTGGAAGATGATTCGGTCATCTGAGTTGAAGTTTACAAATGGGTACAGAGTTTGGTCATTGTGTCTTAGACATAAAGCACAGAAACAGAGCTGACCTTTTGGTATATATCTATACTAATCCATTCATTAGCACTTAATTCTATGTCTTGACAACTCAGGTATTTGCCTAGATACTTTATAGCTGTTGAGAGAGTACATGTCTTCACCACACACTCAGAACACTTCAGTTCAGTTTTTAAACCATTGTGTGTGAAAAAAAATCTTCTTGATATTATTTCTAAACCATTCACTCCCTCCCCGAATCTATGCCCTCTAGTTTTCAGACTGCAGTACTAGAGGGATATCAGGAATTGTTGTGTACTCTAGCGTACCACGACATGGCTCACTCCTATCATTCCTGACACATCACTCCAGCCTGAGGGTTTTGCCATCCACCGCATGGACTAAAGAGAGATGTCAGGTAAAAGCAGAGGCAATGGCATTTGCTTCATGATTAACTCTTCATCGTGCACAATTATGGTGGTCCTGTCTCAATCTTGTCCCCCTGACCTGGAATATCTGGTGGGCAAATATCATTCATTCTAATTGCTAAAGGTCTTCTCCACAGTTATCATGGTCGCTGTGTACCTTCTACCCCCGGGCAGACTGGAGAATGTACAATGCCGGTACTGGAGGACCTGAGCACCATGATCAATAGTCATGAGACAATGTACCCTGATGCCTTACTGCTCATTGTGGGGAACTTCAGCCAGGCTAGCTCGAAGAGTTCAGACCAACTATCACCAAAACAGCAAAAGGTGTGCTACATTGGAGAGGTTTCAGAGTAAGTTCAGAAGAATGATTCCAGAAATGGAAGGCTGATTGTATGAGGAGCAATTGATAGTTCTGTGCCTTTACTCGCTGGAATGTAGAAGAATGAGGGTGGATCTTATTGAAACCTGTCAAATGTTGAAAGGCCTCGACAGAGTGTATGTGGAGTCAATGTTTCTTATAGAGGGGGAACCTAGGACCAGAGTGCACAGCCTCAGAATTGAGGGACGTCGTCACAGGTGGCTGTAGAGGCCAAGTCATTGTGTGTACTAAACAGAGAAGCTAATAGGTTGTTGATTAGTCAGGGCATGAAAGGTTGCGGGGAGAAGGTAAGGAGAATAGATCAGCCATAACAAAATGGTGGAGCAGTCTCTGAGTCAAATGGTCTAATTGTGCTCCTTTGTTTTATGGTCTTATAGTCACCTGTATAACCATAAGAGCTAATACACTCAGTCACTGTTACATCACCATCAAGAAAACTTTCCATCAGATCCCACACCCACTGTTTGAGCATGTCCCAGTCACCAGGCTGTACTTCTACTCTCAGCCTATAGGAAGAAATGGAGGACTGCAGTGCTCATGCTTAGGACAGCTAAGGTATGGTCAAGAGAGGCGGAGGAGGGCTTGCAGGACTGCTTTGAATCGATGGATTAGGTCATAGTCATTGATTCATTTTTGGATTTGAATGAATCTGCCTTGTTCATTACTGACTTCATCAAGACATGTGTGGGCAAGTGTGTGTCTTTGAGAACATACAGTCCTGGATGAATCAGGAGATAATCAGTTTGCTGAGGTCTGTGGCACTCAATAACGGCAGTCTAGAGTCCTACAGGAAGCACAGGTACAATCTACAGAGGCCACTATGAAAATGAAAAGGCAACTCCAAGAACAAGCTAGGAACAAGTGAAACCCAACAGTCTAAAGTACAGTGATGTTGCACTCCCCAATGACCCTAGTACCCTTTATAGATGCTTTGAAAGGGAGAATGACACTACACCTGTGCAAATACCCATGGTATCTAGCAACAATGTGGTCTTTGTTCCAGAGGTTGACGTCCGAACATCCTTCAAGAGGAGGAACCCTATCAAGCTATTAGGCCCTGATTGAGTACTGGCTGGGTAATGCAAACCTCTGCTAACCAGCTGGCTAGAGTGTTCAACGACATTTTTAACTTCTCACTGCTGTGGTCTGAGGTTTCCATTTGCTTTCAAAGGACAACAATCATTCCGGTGCCCAAGAGGAGCAAGGTGAGCCACCTCAAGGGCGATAGTAACACTCACATCTACCATACAAAAAAAAACTGCAATGAGAGGTTGATTGTGGCTAGAATTAACTCCTGGCTGAGCAAGGAGCTGGACCATTGCAACTGGCCTATCGCCATAACATGTCTACAGCAGGTGCAGTTTCACTGGTTTTCCACTCAGTTTTGGAGCAGCTAGACAACTGCAATACACATGTCAGACTGCTGTTTATCAAAAACAGGTTGATGTTCAACATCATGATTCCCAGATTCTGCTGAATTCCTTCTGCACCCCTGCAAATGCAACCTCATGCTTCCCATTGTGTTAGAAACAGAAATGTACAAATTATTTCAGCTGTTGCATAACTGATATTTCATAAAATTGTACTCCATATATGGGGTAATGAAGACAGCATATCCTTTCTGTTATGTTTTAAAACTCCAAAACATAAAAAAAAATTGAAGGAAAAACACGGATCCAGGAATAACTCATGTTTGTGTAGTTTTACTTTAGTGAGGTGCACACAAGTGATGTGGTAGCATAATGACGTATGCCATTCACATACTTTTACATATAACCCATAACAAATTATGTAAACAATATTAATGAAATAATTACAATATTACTCATATGCAATACCCTAGTTCACACTTTTACTGTTATGCTGAAGGTATTTCATTTAGCAACTCTATAAGAGCTGTTTGTTCTGCTTTTAGCCTGCTTGAGTTATTGTTCAGGATAAGGATGATGTGGAAGGTGTGCCATCCAATTAGTGGGAGGTTATACTTGGTGAGGGACAAAAAGGTTAGTCGTGGGCTTTTGTTCAAGAGGAGATGAAGCGAGATGACACTGGGAGGAACCAGTCGTAGCATACAATCCGGTGGGAGACCTGTTTGTTCTAGATGGACTGCAACCGACGTTTGGAAGGTGGTGTGTGCTTCCACTTTGACCGAGGACCCAGCATGCGAGTGACAGTGAAGTTCAAGATGAGCTCCAACTTGTGCACATTTGACTGTTTAATTAGAATGGGCCCTTTCATTTTGTTATTCTTTACTAACCCTTCAGTTATGATTCATAAATATAATTCCTTTAATCGTATGCAGTGTGCAGTCTGTTATTTTGTGGCGTTAATTTGTAACAGGATAGCAAATGACACAGCATCCACACAACCAAGGTTTTGGGTGCATCTCAATCTCTAAAGTTTGGCAGGGCTGGAGGTTGTCTTCCATAGACTTTCGCAGCCAAGAAAACTGAAGTGTTCACATATATAACTGAAATATTAAATACACAACATTTTCCATCACCATCAGGGATCTTTGGATCAAGGTCCTTCTGTTGATCAGTACTGCCCAAGGCCCTACCTTTCACAGTTTGACTTATCCATATTAGTTGTCTCAAAGTGCATCACCTTGCACTTATCAGGATTAAATTCTATCTGTCATTGTGCTGCCCATTTGACCAACTGATCAATATCATTCTGTAGCCTAAGATTATCCTCCCTATTAGTTACAATTCCAATAATGTTTTTGGTCTACCTGGAAAGGTTCAAAGGTGGAAAGATGAGATGAGAACATGTGCACAGGATGGAAGGAGAGAGATCAGTGTTGGATTTTGGAGTGTCAGTGACAGTAAGCTTGAAGTGGAATATCTGAGGAGAGGGAATAGTTAAGAATATCAGCTAAAATATCCAGGGAAAGAAAATGGGATATCAGCAGTTTGGTGGGATTAAGGTTACGACCATAAGAAATAGGAGCAGAATTAGGCTATTTGGACAATTGAGACCACTCCTCCATTTCATCATGGCTGATTCCTCTCAGCCCTAGTCTACACCCTTCTCCCCACATCCCTTCAAGCCCTGACTAATCAAGGATCTATCAACCTCTGCCTTAAACACAGTCATGACTTGCCCTCTACAGCTGCCTGTGGCAATGAATTCCACAGATTCACCACCCTCTGGCTAAAGAAATTCCTCTTCATCTCTGTTCTAAATGGACTTCCCTCTATTCTGAGGCTACAGTTATGTCCTCTTGTCATGGACTTCCCCTAACATAGGAAACATTCTCTCCACATCCCCTCTATTGAAGCCTTTCAACATTTGATAGGTTTCAATGAGATCCCTCCTTATTCTTCTGAATTAAAGGAGCAGAAGGTTGGTCTTACGGACAAGATAAACTTGAAGGGTTCAGCCTAGATAAAGTAATATCCCAAGAGGAAATTTGGTGAGAATGACATGAAAAATGAAAAAAACAGAAGACTTGTTTGATAAATTCTCCAAGAGGACCACAATCTTGTTGTAGTTTGGAGGCTTGTGTGACCCAGAGAGTTATGTTATCTTTATGGTTTGGCTTGTGGTAGGCTCACCCATACTAAACAGGTTGAGGTGTAGAGCCCAAGACTAAGAGTGGTGCACCAGTCCTACAATTTTGTGGGTTCAGCTCAGGGCTAACAACCCTGACTGGTAAAACAAAACTGTTATCGAAACAGAAATGAAGAACCTTTTCTACATTTCAGTGTGACAGCATCCCTGAGTCTCCACCTGATGAAGGAAGCCCTGAACATCACCAGAGATGGAGGACCTTCATTGCTGCCCTAAACAAACGGTGAAACAAGCAACAAGCTAAATTAATCGAAAAGCTCCTCAGAGACACTTGGAAAAGATTTTAGAACATTTCTTTAAATTTGAAAGCAAATATGTGATGTTGAGGATTTATAAGGCGCTGGTGAAGCTGCACTTGAAGTATTGTGTGCCATTTTGGGTCCATTATCTAAGAAAGGATGTGCTGACATTGGAGAAGGTTCAAAGGATGTTCGTAAAAATGATTCTGGGATTGAAAGGCTTATCATGAGGTGTGTTTGATTCACCAGAGAATAGTGAATCTGTGAAATTCGTTGCCACAGGTAGCTGTGGAGGCCAAGTCACTGGGTATACTTAAGGCAGAGGTTGATAGATTCTTGATTAGTCAGGGCATGAAGGGATACGGGGAGAAGGCAGAAGATTGGGGCTGAGAGGGAAAATGGATCAGCTGTGCTGAAATAGCACAGTAGACTCGATGGGCCAAATGGCCTAATTCTGCTCCCATATCTTATGGTCTTATTAGGAAACATGCTTGTTGTATGGGAGAGAATGACTGGCAGTTACAGAAGTTTCATGTTGCATGGAGACTGGTGGGAAATTGAAAATAGTATTGTAAGAGCATGTAGTGGAAAAGCCAAAGTAAGCACAGTTGGAATAAAGCTCGGGAAGGGTTGAGAGATACGAGAAAAAAAGAAACTGGGAAATAATTATGTATGCTTCTTATAGACTGATATTGGAAATTACTTGTATCGGGGTTTCAAGCAAAGGTAAGATTAGTGCTGTTTATAAATCTTCCAATAGTCTAAATTCCTCCAAATTCTCACTGTAATAGTGCAAACCTAATATATGCTTGGATGAGTCACTAGATGGCATAGACCTGGAATAAGTGGAGGCAAAACTCAAATATTAAAAAAAAAATCAATGTTTCTTTGCCTTTCCTTTGTTGCTTTTTGTGAGCAGCAAAGCATAGAAGCCTCCAGAGCAAATGCTTGTGGTTGGGCTTAGTATAAATGGATACTTGAAAGCAGACATTGGATTAAGAGGGTTGCTTTTCTACTGTATGAATCTAAAAATAACTTAAGTGATTGAACAAAGTTTCCTTGTTAAAGTGATCACCCTGTAATCAAGTTGCAGTGCAGGCAAAGTTAATAACAATGAAATAAAATAGGGTAAAAACACTGGAATAAATGACTGGCAAGTAAACTGGCTGAAGTAATGACATCTAATCCTTGTACATTTTAAATTTATCTTTTTTTTGCAGGGATATTAATCTAAATGTGCTAATATTTTTCCTAAAATAGTGAACAGTCAAGGACGGTTTTTTCTCCCCAGTAGTTTGCAGAGGTGAAAGACAATAAAGAACTGGAAGGTGTAAGCTAGAAATAGTGCAAGACTCATTCAATGGCATTTACTCTTTCCCCAGAGAGCAAACTATATGTGGTGTAACTCCTGGTTCCTGCTCACCCAGTACCCGGGAGTGTAAGGGTTAACATATGAGGACCATTTAATGGTTCTGGGCCTGTACTCATTGGAGAATGAGGAAGAATTTTATTGAAACACATATAATATTGAAAAGTAGATGTGGAGAGGAAGTTTCCTATAGTGGTAGAGTCGAGGACCAGAGAGCACAACCTCAGAATAGTGGGACATCCATTTACAACAGAGATGAGGAGGAATTTATTTAGCTAGAGGGTAGTGAATCTGTGCAAGTTATTGCATATATTTAAAGTGGAGGTTGATAAATTCTTGATTAGTCAGGATGTCAAAGATTACAGGGATAAGGCAGGAATTCATGGACACAGATGGCTGTGGAGACCACATCACTGAGTATATTTAAAGTGGAGGTTTATAGGTCCTTGATTAGTCAGGGTGTGGAAGATTACAGGGAGAAGGCAGGAGAATGGGATTGAGAGGGATAATAAATCAACCTATTGTGTGGAGTTCCAGTATTAATAGGAAAGCATCAAGAAACCAACATGAATCTGTCCGCCAGAGAAAGCAGGATCTCCCAGTGGCCACACATTTTAATTCCACATCCCATTCCCATTCTGATATGTCTATCCACGGCCTCCTCTACTGTCAAGATGAAGCCACACTCAGGTTGGAGGAACACCACCTTATATTCCGTCTGGGTAGCCTCCAACATGATGACATGAACATTGACTTCTTTAACTTCCATTAATGCCCCTCCTCCCCTTCATACCCCACCCCTTATTTATTTATTATTTTTTCTTTTTCCCCTTTTTTTTCATCTCTTTTTTCTCCCTCTGTCCCTCTCACTATAACTTCTTGCCTGCTGTTTATCCTCTGGGCTTCCCTCCGCCCGCAACTTTCTTTCTCCCTAAGCTTCCTGTCCCATGATCCTCTCCCTTCTCCAGCCTTGTATCCCTTTTGCCAATCAACTTTCCAGCTCTTAAGCTCCCTCCCACCCCCTCCTGTCTTCTCCTATCATTTCGGATCTCCCCCTCCCACTTTCAAATCTCTTACTAGCTCTTCTTTCAGTTAGTCCTGACGAAGGGTCTCAACCCAAAACGTCGACTGTACCTCTTCCTATAGATGCTGCCTGGCCTGCTGCATTCCACCAGCATTTTGTGTTGTGTTGCTTAAATTTCCAGCATCTGCAGATTATCTCATGTTTGCATTTTTGAATCAGAATACACAATGTCTACTGCTGAATGGCCATTCACTTGTTTGCTAAGTAACAAACTGATAAAAGCACTAAATCTTAAAAACAGAAAGATGTAATGTTGGCATATGGTACATGAATTCATTGTATAGATGCTTTGGCTCTCCTGAAATTTGGGGCTTAACCTGGCAAAATCAACATTATACAGCATTAAGTGCAACTACATCTGTGAGGCATGCCATTCACATGAAAATGTCAAGAAAATATAACTGTTTTCCAGAAGGTTAGCTGTACAGGTAGAGTAACATTGGTATGTTTCACTTGTGCAGTAGTCTGTAATCTCTCATTGCATTAGTGAGATAACCCAAAACAGCATACACAAGTTTTATATCACTGCATCGGTAGAAGTTCAATGCAAATGGGCAGTCTAAAAATGTATAACCTTTTGATCTACATTGCAAGTGATACAAGGAAAATAGCCAAGTACAAGAAATAGGTGCATTTGAATGGAAAGGTTTGCTGAATACAACTCCCTTCAGCTAAACAAATTTAGAGAGCAAATACATTGTAAATTGTGGCAGGTAGTCACTCACTCGGCCATGTAAGTTTGGTGCAGATGCAGAAAACCCTGTGCAACTGAGGTATACCTCAAAGTTGTGATGACACAGCAGCTGAAGATACAAAAACAAACTAATTCTAGAATCCTTTGAGATAATTTAATTTTACATTACTTTCCTTCTGCTCTCCTCTGGAGAGCTGCTATTTCAGTTCCTGTGTCTCCACAGGGAGCTGCATTGCTTGCTTCACTGAAGGGGAGACCTGCAAGTGAGCAACTCTGGTAGAAATCTCACTGCTCAATATATTCAAGGTTTCTGGATGCTAATCAGGAACTGGTGAAGCTCATTACCAACTTAATGCTGCTATACTCCAACTCTGACAAGAACAGGAATCTATCACAATGAAAAACTGTTCGAGTAAAATTGTTCTTTGGCAGTAATGTAAAACAAGTGATAGCTAATCACCGGGCTGTTTTACACTGAACCTAATATTCATTTCCATTGACGTCAATATAGTATCACCTGTTCAGTGTTTCCACCAAAGACCAAAGTTGCTTGCATAATTTCTACTCACTGAACATAACAAAATTAAGCTGCCTATTCCATAAGGTCTCAGAGTGTGTACCTGTACTGAATTAACTTTGCAGACTGGAGATATGTGTAGCTAATTACAATTAGTCCAAATGTTCATTAGGATATGGAAATAGAATAACAGAATCAGGTTTAATATCACTGGCGTATGTCATGGAATTTGTAGAGATTGTGGCAGCAGTACAATGCCAAACTTATATGTAATTTAATAAAAAGTGTAAGAATAAAAACAAAAAGAAGAAAAGTAGTGTCCATGGGTTCAATGTCCATACAAGAAATCTGATGGCAGAGGGGAAGAAGCTGCTCCTGAGTCAGAATCAAGTTTATTATCACCAGCGTGTGTTGTGTAATTTGTTGTTGACTGTGTGCCTTCAGGCTTCTGTACCTCCTCCCTGAAGGTAGCAATGGGAAGAGGGCACGTCCTGGGTGATGGGGTACGTTAATGATGGAGGCCTTCTTTATGAGGTATCACTACTTGAAGGTGTCCTGGATATTACAGAGGCTAGTACCATGATGGAGGTGACTAAGTTTATTAATCTCTGCAGTTTATTTTGATCTTTGGTAGTAGTAGCCCTCACCCCATACCAGACGGTGATGCAGCCAGTTAGAATAAAGGATATAGTACAAAAGAGGCTATTAAATTTGTCCCACTCACACTGGCTTTGTTTACTTTATTTCTCCCACCTGCTATTCGCCATTCTTCTGCAAATGTAACCTTTCAAGCAGATTTCCTGAATTTTAATTCAGAACAACTTCTGTAACCAAACTTCCATCCCACCCTGCTCCTTTTAGCACTTGTGCGAAGCCCATCTCTTTTGCTTACCACCCAAGCAACATCACATTAATTACCATCAAAGGTACCTTACACAAATTTGAACTTCACTGTTATGTTTCCCTTTAATTTTCTTTACTACAAGAACAATTCAAGCTTCCTGTGTGATTTAAATATTGATCCCAAAATGTGTATGACCTAACACATCAAGAGAACTAGAATATAAAAGCAAGGAAGCAATGTTAAGGCTTTATGAATCACTTGCTGAGACCTCACTTGGAGTATTGTGAATAGTTTTGGGTCCCTTATCTAAGGAAGGATGTTCATGAAAAATATTTTGGGATTGGTGCATTTGATGGCTCTGGGCCTACATTCACTGGAATTCTGAAGAACGAGGTCTTATTGAAACCCATCAAATGTTGAATGGCCTCAGTAAAGTGAATGTAGAGAGGATGTTTCCTGTGGTGGAGGAGTTGAAGACCAGAGGACACAGCCTCAGAATAAAGGGATGTCCATTTAGAACGGAGATGAGGAGGAATTTCTTTAATCAGGGAGTGCTGAGTCTGTGGAATTCATTTCTACAGGCGGCTATGGAAGCCAAGTCATTCGTGAGATTTAAAGCAGATATCGATGGATCTTTGATTAGTTGGGAGAAAGCAGAAGATTGGGAAATGTATCAGCCTTGATGAAATGGAGGAGATTCAATAGGCCAAGAGGCCTAAGTCTGATCCTATATCTTATGATCTAACATTGAGGGGAAAAAAAAATGTTCATGGTTGTGATATTTTCATCAACAAAGATCCAACTCTACAGCTCACACATGTAACTTATTACTTCAATAACATGCTGGAGGTGACTTTATATCCCAGTAAAGAAAAAAATCCCTTCAAGAAAGAAAAGGGGGGGGGAAAAAAAAGCAAGTTCCTCCCCACTCCATAAGAGCAGGGGATACAGGGTCTTCAATTTCTTGGGACTGATGAGTTGTGAATGAGTCTCGATTCTATTGCAGACGTGCAGATTGCAGATGGAATTTCATTCTAATTCTTGAGAAGCACACCCAGTTCTGTACTTAATAAAGCTATGTTTGGAGGATGCTGAAGTCAGGGATTCCCCAAAAGAATGCCAGTGATTAATTTCAAACTGTTCACAGAAAGTGCACAAGGATAAAATAGTCATTTATTCCCCAATCCTGATTGACGTTGAACTGAGTGGCTTGTGAGACACTTAAGAAGATGGTTGAGGGGCAGCACATCACTATGGATTACATATAGATCAGTCTGGATCAGTACAGAAAACCGCCCTTTCACTGAAGCGCATTGGTGAACAAAATGTGTTTTTTTTAAAAAAAAACAGTCTAGTAGTTTCATGTTCATCATTATTGATGGAAGATTTTTTTTTGTTTAACAAAATTAATTTAAATTCCTTAAATTCTGGAAGCAAACTCATCTATCACTAATAGTTAAATTTCCCTGAGAAATTAAGGATATAATTAATTACTTTTGAACTCAGAACTGTACAACACAGGTAAAGGTCCTTTGTCCTATCGTGTCTATACCAACCACAATGCCAATCTGAACTAATCCCAACTCCCTACTATGGTCCAAATATCTCTATTCCCTGCCTGCCTGTTGATGTGTCTCTCTAAATACCTCTCCAACATTGCTAACATAATGAGCTCAACAGCTGCCAGGTAATGTTGCAGCTCTGTAAAACCCTGGTTAGACCATACTTGGAATAGTGTGTTCAATTCTGGTCACCTCATCATAGGAAGGGGGGGGGAAGAGGGGGGGGGGAAGAGGGGGGGGGGGAAGAGGGGGGGGGGGAAGAGGGGGGGGGGAAGAGGGGGGGGGGGAAGAGGGGGGGGGAAGAGGGGGGGGGGAAGAGGGGGGGGGGAAGAGGGGGGGGGGAAGAGGGGGGGGGAAGAGGGGGGGGAAGAGGGGGGGGGAAGAGGGGGGGGGAAGAGGGGGGGGGAAGAGGGGGGGGGGGAAGAGGGGGGGGGGGAAGAGGGGGGGGGGAAGAGGGGGGGGGAAGAGGGGGGGGGAAGAGGGGGGGGGAAGAGGGGGGGGAAGAGGGGGGGGGAAGAGGGGGGGGAAGAGAGATATGCCTGGATTGGAAAGCATGTCTTATGAGGATACGTTGAGCAAGATAGGTCTTTTCCCTTTGGAGTGAAGGAAGATGAGAAGTGATATGATAGAGTTCTAAAAGGTGATAAAAGGCCTACGTCAAGAAGATAGTCAGAGACTTTCTCCCAGGATGGAAATGGCTAGTAAGAGGGGGGTGATTGGAGGAAAGTATAGAGGGGATGTCAGACTCAAGTTCTTTTATACAGAGAATGGTGAGTGTGTGAAGTGCCCTGCCAGAGGCAGATACATTCCCAGTCTGGGGTCCATGGACCCCTTGGTTCATGATGAAGGTCCATGACATAAATGTCTCTAACACAGGGGTTCCCAACCTTTTTAAAGACAGGCACATGGATGACAGAAAAATGCAGGGCTACGTAGGAGGGAAGAGTTTCAAAGGTGAGCACAACATCATAGTCTAAAGGGCCTGTTCTGTGCTGTAGTATTCTATGTTCTATCTATTTGCTTCCACAACCTCCCTTAGTAGTGCATTCTAGTCACCTACCACTCTGTTAACAAAAACTTGCCTCACACTTCTCCTTTAAAATTTCTCCCTTTGACCTTAAACCTACTTATAGATTTATTTATTGAGATGCAGCAAGGAACCATCCCTTCCAGTTCTTTGAGCTGAACCACCCAGCAACTTTCAATTTATCCATAGCCTAATCATGAGACAATCTTCAATGACAAAGTAACCTTACCACTCGGTAACTTTTTGGATTGTGTGAGGAAACCTAAGCACCCGGAGGAAATCCATGCAATTATTGGTGGGGCGTGGAGGGGGCGAAGATGTACAAATTCCTCACAGGCGGTGACGGGAATTGAACCTGGGTCACTGGTAATGAAGGCGCTGTGCTAACCACTATGCTACCTCAGCCCTCTGTCATTTGACACTCCACCCAGGAAAATGTCAGATCTTTCAATGTATACCTGCATCAGGACTTCCCTCAGCCTCCAGGGAGCACAATCCGTGTTTGTCCAAACTTTCCTTAAAGCTAACATTCTGCAGAGTTGTTTTTAACTTCTCACCACTGGAATCTTGAGAGGGATTGGTTTCCTGAGGAAACTGATCAGAGGAACAGAACTGAAATTGACCTGCAATTCGTATAGATGTTGAAACATGTATTTTTCTCATCAAAATAAAACTACTTTCATTACTGCCACTTTTAGTTCCCTTTGGTAAATATCTCCATTTGTAATTGGTTTATTATTATCATATGTACAAATCTTTATGTACATATTGTTAAATGTGAAGATCTTTGTTTAAATGCCAACCAGACCGATCATTATGTACACAAGTACCGAGGTGGTACAGAAAGAAAGCCAATTACAGAATGTAGAATATTGTGTTACAGTTACAGAGAAAGTGCAGTGCAGATGGAGAGCTAAGGGGCTTATGATGGTGCTGAATATTGATAGCTCGGGTTGAGCTGTTTGACGTTGTGGTGCTCATCAAGCTTGGCAGGTAGCTTGCAGTTATTTCATCATGTCAGGTTGACATCCTCACTGTGCAGTTGTTGGAGTTTCTCTCGGAGTACTCGTGCTTACATGGGCCCACGTTCACCTGGCTCGGCCTTGAATGGATATCTTTTAGTTGACCTTTGAATTCTATTGGCTCGTGTTTCTTTGGCTCTTAGTGGTTTGTAGATGGCTTCTATTTCTATGTTTGGTTTCAGGGTTATCAGAAGAGAAAAACACTTCTAAAAATTCTCGTGCCCACTTCGTGTCTGCCTGCACCAGAACCTCTGCGGCGTCCCACTTTAACTAGGGCCTAAATAAACACAAGCACTTGCAGAGAGAAACACCTATCACTGCGCATTGAGGATATCATCTCAAATGGTGATGAAACTCCTGAAAACTAATTGCCAAGCTCAGTGAACACAGCAACATCAAAGATAAGGAGTTCTTTATCAAACAAGAAGCCCATTCAGTGCCTTACACCAGTAGCATAATAAATACTGGAATATTTTTACAAACTTTTTCAGTGGATTGAGGATCAGGATGGAAAGTAATTCAGATGTTTTACTCATCAAAAGGAGAACACTTATAGCTGTAGTACAATCAGTCTGTGCATTAGTCAACAGAAGGAACATGGATATCCTGGGCTATGAGACTCTGAAAGGTGACTTGTTACGCAGTTTTGAATAGTGGGGACGAGGGCAGAGACTAGGCACCTGATGTCAAAATAGCTTCTTACTCATCTATCCCCCTCCTTTTTATTCTGACATCATCCTCCTTCCTTTTCAGTCCTGAGGAAGGGTCTTGGCCAGAAACGTCAACTATTTACTCATTTCCATAGAAGCAGCCTGACCTGCTGAGTTCCTCCAGCATTTTGTGTGCGTTATTCTGGCGTTCAACCATCTTTGGACTTTCTCATGTTCATAATTTAGTACTTGCATTGCTGCCCAGAACATCTTATAATTTTCAAGTATTCACTTGAATTTTAACATAGCAAAGAGTTGCACTTTGATCGCACTATTCATACATGTATGGGATCACAAAGTGCTAGATGTGTACATTTGAATTGTAGCCAATCTTCTGATATGTGAAATGCAGTACAGTAGGATGATAATGACCAGCTCATCTACCTGTGTGTGAAAGAGATTAATTTGCCAGGACAACAGTTTTTTAATCATCTCTGTCCTTCAGAGCAGCTTCACATAGTCATATTTTATTGATCCCGAGGGAAATTGGTTTTCGTTACAGTTGCACCTTAAATAATTAAATAGTGATAAAACCATAAATAGTTAAATAGTAATATGTAAATTATGCCAGGAAATAAGTCCAGGACCAGCCTATTGGCTCAGGGTGTCTGACCCTCCAAGGGAGGAGTTGTAAAATTTGATGGCCACAGCTTCCTATGACGCTCTGTGTTGCATCTCGGTGGAATGAGTCTCTGGCTGAGTGTACCCCTGTGCCCACCCAGTACATTATGTAGTGGATGGGAGACACTGACCAAGATGCCATGCAACTTAGACAGCATCCTCTTTTCAGACACCACCGTGAGAGAGTCCAGTTCCATCCCCACAATATCACTGGCCTTACGAATGAGTTTGTTGATTCTGCTGGTGTCTACTACCCTTCACGGCAGCTTCACACAGACATCCGTGAAGGGACGGACTGGGAAGGTGTAACAGGGAGTCGGGGTTTGGTGAGGACACAGGTCATTGGAAACGCTCCTATTTCCAGCTCCTCTTTTGCCAGCAGTGCTATCCTGGGCCATCCGAACCACACTTGTATCACTCTACTGCAAAGAAAGCTGGTCAAACCCAGGGATACTTTGTAAGCTACAGATATCTGTGTACCATTAAAAGCAAGTTGACTTTTTTTTCCCTCAGAACACATATTTTGATGATTTCCTGGACCATTAATCCACCAGTGATCAAATCAAATTCCTGCAACGTTGTTGGATATATGGCACTGTATTTATTTCTGTCGGTGCTTGGCCAAGTTGTTAATGCACCTCCTGCATTTTCTTTACTGCTGATTTATGGCGCTTAGTTTCTGAATCAAAAATGAGAAGAGCTGGGAAGGAACTGCAGTCGCTCTGCAAGCAAAATGAATGTAGATGCTGCTGAAAGCTGGGATTATTTATTTCATTTTATTTTATTTAGAGATACAGTGAAGAACAGGCCCTTCCAGTCCAATGAGCTGCACCACCCAGTAACACATCCATCTAACCCTGGTCATTGTCCAATAACCTACTAAATATTATAGCTTTGGAGTGTGAGAGGAAACTGAAGCACCCGTAGGAAGCCCATGTGCTCGCGGGAAGATCATAGTAAAATCCTCACGGACAGTGTCGGAATCGAACTCCGGCACTCGGAGCTGTATTAGCATTGGACTAGCCGCCGCGCACGCTACCGTGGCATGAGCAGAATAATGGTAAGCACTTCACAGTGTGCAGTAATACCTTTATAAACAATAAAATGTTATTACATTAGCAAATATAGTCACTGTTCCAGTCCTGTTTAAATCCTTTATCATTTACTTCATTGTATTAGTGAATTTAGGCTCAGTGCTCCTGCTAGTTAGCTTGTCAGTTACCTGCAAGTGTATTTTCTGGGTGAGAATAACAAGTTCATTCCTCCTACTACCAAGGAAATCCATTCTTTCCTCCTGAATGCACACAGCGATAATTCGAGTAACAGTGCATCATTAGATTTATGATCATGGGCTATCCCATTTAAAGGCTCATTCTGCCAGCTGGATTGAAAATTACAAAGCAACACCACCCCAGCCCCCACCCCCTGCTGGAAGAACTCAGCATGTCAGGCAGCATCTGTGGAAAAGAATAAACAGTCAACATTTTGGGCTAAGACCCTTCTTCAGGACTGAGAAGGAAAGGGGAAGATGCCAGAATAAAAAGGTGGAAGGAGGAGAAAGTGGCTGTCTGGAAGGTGAGAGGTGAAGCCAGGTGGGTGGGAAAAGACCATAAGATTTAGGAGCAGAAGTAGGCCATTCGGCCCATCGAATCTGCTCTGCCATTCAATCATGGGCTAATTCAATTCTTCCAGTTATCTCCACTCCCCTGCCTTCACCCCATACTCTTTGATGCTCTGGCTAATCCAGAACCTATCTATGCCTTAAATACACCCATTGATTTGGCCTCCACAGCCCCTCATGGCAACAAATTTCACAGGTTTACCACCCTCTGACTAAAGTAATTTCTTCACATCTCAGTTTTAAAAGGATGTCCTTCAATCCTGAAGATGTGCCCTCTTGTCCTAGACTCCCCTACCATGGGAAATAACTTTGTCATATCTAATCTGTTCAGGCCTTTTCACATTTGGAACATTTCTATGAGATCTCCCCTCATTCTCCTGAACTCCAGGGAATACAGCCCAAGTGTTGCTAGATGTTCTTCATACGGTAACCCTCTCATTCCTGGAATCATTCTCATGAATCTTCTCTGAACCCTTTCCAACGTCAGTATATCCTTTCTAAAATAGGGAGCCCTAAACTGCACACAATACTCCCAGTGTGGTCTCATGAGTGCATTACAGAGCCTTAACATCACATCCCAGCTCTTACATTCTATACCCCTAGAAATGAATGCCAACATTGCATTCGCCTTCTTCACAACCGACTCAACTTGCAGGTTAACCTTTAGGGTATCCTGCACAAGGATTCCCAATTCTCTTTGCATCTCTGCATTTTGAACTCTCTCCCCATCTAAATAATAGTCTGCCCATTTATTTCTTCCACCAAAGTGCATGATCATACACTTACCAACACCTTAAAGGGCTGGAGAAGAAAGAATCTGATAGGAGAGGAGAATGGACCATAGGAGAAATGGAAGGAGAAGGGGACACAGGGAAATAATAGGCAGGTGAGAGGAAGTGGGGAGTAGAGGAAGACAGCGCTGGCAGGTGGGGAATATGTTCACTAGGAGAAATTGATATTCATGCCATCAGATATTACAAAGTTAAAATTAAAATGAATTGGTACAATTGAGACCCATTCAATTAAATTTCAATGCAACCCTGAAATTCTTCCTTCATCTCTGTTTAAGCCCCACCGAAGTTCTCACTATTCACAGGAATTGATTTCAGGTTAACATCAGGGTAATTATTTCCAAAATTTTTTATTGAATTATAGCTTTTGATGCCATTTTTAAATTTATTTGCATGACTTAAAAAGAAAAATCACTTTGCCTTTCAGATGCAAAATAAAGTTGATAGTGCACTAACCAATGCATTTTGAAAATAAGTTCAAAGAAACGACTATGCTGGTATTTTTATTTTGCTCATGAGCCTTGCTCACAGACTTAGAGTCTGACTAGCAGCTTATGGTGGATTGAATTATAAAGTGATACTCTCGTAATGATACACTCTGAATGTCAATGGGATTTGTCCCAGTCAGCTACTGTAACAAGCTAAACACAAGTAGCTTCCAAGTTTCTGCCAATACTTTGCCAAGTGACAATTCCCATTGGAGAGATGGGATGGTAAGAAAGGAGTGAAATGTTCTTGCTCCTAAAGGTAATGCCCAGCTTTAAAATGGATTGCAGTTGTTCAAATTCATCACAGTTCTAACATACAAACAGGCTGAGAGAATGTGTCCTTTTCAGTTTGTTAGAATGCCAATCTAAAACCCAAATTTGAAACCACCAGTGTGATACCCAGAGCAACACACACACAAAACACTGCAGGAACTCAGGTCATCTATGGAAATGAATAGACAGTTGACTTCTCAGGCTGAGACCCTTCTTCAAGACCGAGAAGTTGGGGGGAAGATGCCAGAATAAAAAGATAGAGAGAGGCAAAGGAGGCTCGCTGGAAGGTGAAGCCAAGTGGGTGGGAAAATTCAAAGGGTGGAGAAGAAGAAATCTGAGAAAAGAGGAGAATGGACCATATGAGAAAGTGTGGCACTCAATCTGCTCTTCATGAGTACTTGAGATAGGAGGAGAATTAGGCCATTCAGCTCTTTGAATCAGCTCACCATTCAATCTCAATAGATTTGTTCTGTCCCTCAACCCTGACATATGGTAACGGTGCATAACTTATGCAGTCTAAGACAATCAAGCATCATTTCCCATGTCCTATCACCATGAAATTGTTCTTTTTACACTTCCTCTGCTGTAAATGAAATTATTTAATTCTGCAACAGACTTACACAGTTTAAATGTCTTTGAATTAATTATAATGTAATTTAGAGTTTATAGAGTCAATTAGCAGGGAAACAGGCCATTCGGCTCACAATATCATGCTAACAGACACCCATGCATATTACTTCCATATTCCAGCACCTTACCACAGTTTTCAATTCAGATGTTTGCCAAAACACATCTGAGATGCTGTTAGTGACACTACCTCCACCATTCTCTCCGGTAGTACTCACTAATTTCCTTCTTAGATCCCTCTAAATCTCTTACCCAACCCTAAATCAAAGTCCTTTAGTTTTATTCGCCTCTGATTAAGAAGTTTCCTGCAATATACTTGTCAGGTTCTTATATATTTCAATCAAGTCTCCCACTTAACCTCTGCTTCAGGAAGATTTAACCCGCCCAGTGTCTGTTCATAACTGAAGTGCTCCATCCCAGGATGAATCTCCTCAGCGCCCTCTCTAGCCCTATCACAACCCTATTATTTGGTGACCAGAACTACACACAGTGCTCCATCTTAGGTCTGACCAATTAAACTGCTCTTGTATTTAATGTCCAGATGAATGAAGACCACAATTCCATGTGCCTTCTTAACCAGATTATCTACCTGTACTGTTACCTTCAAAATCTTGCACACCAAGATCCCTTTGTTCCTCAGTACTCTCTCTTAATGTTTCTGGTGTATGTCGGAGGCTCATTAACACTCCTAAGATACATCACCTTATGTTTACCAGGAGTAACCCCCATTTGGCATTTGTCAGCCCATTTCGCCAACATGGCAGTATGATTCTGTAGCCTAGAAGTACCATCCACACCATCAGCAAATTCACTGATCTCAGTGTCATCTGCAAGCTTACTGATCAGCTCACCCACATCTACATCAAAATCATTCATGTATATTACAAACAGTAAGGATCCCAGCACTGATCTCTGTGGAAACCATTAGTGACAGGAATCTAATCACAAAAACCTCTACCTTCTCTCCGATTGCCAGACCAGTTTTGGATCCCATTTGCCAACTTGCTCTTGATTCCATCGGTTCAAAACTTTTAGCCGGGGGAGGGGTGGGGGGCGCTGTTGGTGGTCTTGAAACCTTCACTAAAGAACATGTAAACTTACAACTGACCTCTTTAATCCTTTGGGATTTCGCTCTGAGCTAAGCTCCTTTTGTTCTACCCATTCCTCCTTAACAACTTTGTCACTTGCAGAAACTGACTTCCACGTTTGAATGAAGTGTCCCGTATTTTAAACGTTAAATGTTTCTCTTACCACAGATGCTCCCTGGCCTGACGAGTGCCTCTAGCCTTTTCTGGTTTAATGTGATTGTACTCTCAAACTCTACATTCTCATCCTGTTTATGTAACTTTGATGAGAAAATTACTTGAAAATCTTGCTTCGATCGACCTTTAAGTGAAGTGATTCTGAACACATGAGATCTTCTGAAAGTTTAAAGAAAAAGTCAGCTTCATCTTTTTTCCAGTAAGGAACCCCTTTTTTAGACAGATATCCCGGTTCCAGATACTCACATAAGAGGAACCTCAAGACCACTCGAGCTTTTACTCCATAATCATGTCATCTCTTACTCTACTAAGCTTTCTCTTCCTTTATCTTAATCAGTGAAATGGAGTAAATCCATATCATCAATTCATAACAGCCAGGATAGATAACTTCTGGCTCGGCGATAGTTTGATAAATGGTATATTCAATATTCACCCATCTGGTAGAATCAATTATCATAGGTCATTGGGCTGTGATCCTCAAAATTTACAACCATTATGTCCTTAATTAAACAATCCAATTAATATCTATTTCATCCAGAATAAAGGGGCCAGTTAGGTTTCCTATAATCTGAAGAACGGGAAGGAACTGAGGTTGATATTCATGTAGCTTTCTGATTACAATCTACAAGGACTGTGGATGTTCAGATCTGATAATTCTGGGTGACATCTACTTACTTCCTTTGCTGACATTTCGACGCAGTGAAATCTTGACTTCTTTGTTTTGATACTGTTTAATTTTAGATTTTACAACAAAGCAAAGTTAAACCGTTCACTTCATATTCACCGTCATGATGTGCCATGTCATATGACGTGAGAGATCATGGTCTTGACCATGATTGTTCTTAGGAAATTTTTCTACAGAAGTGGTTTGCCATTGTCGCCTTCTGCGTAATGATATTACAAGATGGGTGAGCCCAGCCATTATCAATACTCTTCAGAGATTGTCTGCCTCTTGTCGGTGGCCACATAACCAGGACTTGTGATATGTACCAGCTGTTCATAAGACCATCCACCACCTGCTCCCTTGGTCACGTGACCCTGATCAGGGGTGGGTGGGGGGGCTAAGCGGTTCTACTCTCTCCCAAGGGTGACCTGCAGGATAGTGGAGGGAAGGAGTGCCTTACACAGCCTTTAGTAGAGATGTTTCGCCACCCCGCCACCCATTCACTTTACATTAAAACCTATAAAATATTCCCACAGATACTGTATTTGTTCCAAAGCATGAGAATTAGCCATTGTCATAGACTTGTACAGAGCATGGTGGGCATTTACTCCAATGCCCAGTCTGATCATTTTGCCATCTACACTGATCTATTTGCATTAGGTTAGTAACCTTTTAAGCCTTGCCTATTCAAGTACTTGTCTTAAATTAAGTGACTACCAGACATTCCAGTTATCAATCATCGTTAGTCTACATACATTTTCAGGCTACTTTTTGTCCATTAGAAAGTAAATAATTTGGTGAGATCTGATGAATTCTGCTGTACTGGCCTTTGCTGACTTTTAATTTAATAAATATACATTCATTGTTGTCTAAGCTTAGTTATTTATCAGGGTTGTTAATCCATCTTTGAAAGTCTAAATTTACTATATATACACTTTACTAAATTTACTATATATACACATCTCGACAGGTAACTGGTTCATTTTTCACCCAAGTTTACTCTCAAGATTACTTTGCACACAAGGTCATTTTCATTATTCACAGAACATTAATAAAAAAAAGTAAATGGTAAATTCCCAGCTGGTATTAATCGTGACTCAATGGCTTAAATAACAGACATTATTGACGTGATGTGTGTAGATTTGGGAAGAAATAAATGACAGCAGATTTTTTTTTAAAGGATTGATAAAATATAAGTCTAGCAATCTTTGTGGAGCTTGGGATGTGCACGGAATGACAGTAGAAGTTTTAAGATGAAGATTTCTGACAATAGAACTGCTAAAGGACTGGGTAGCGGAGTGGAGCTACATCTCTACCAAAGGAGGTGTAGGATGCTCCTTCTGTCCTCTAGCCTGCAGGTTACCCTTGGGCAAGGTGTAGTACCTGCTTAGTCCCCCTTCCTCAGTCAGGGTCACATGAAGCCATGGGTGCAGGTGGTGGATGGTTCTATGAGCAGCTGGTGCGTATCTCAAGACCTGGTTGTGTGACCAGCAACTCCAGGCAGATAATCTCTGAAGAGTATTGATAATGGATGAGGTCACCTGTCTTGTAAAGACACAGCCCAGAAGGCAGAAATGGCAAACCTTTTCTGTAGAAAAAATTGCGAAGATCAATTATGATCATTGACCATGACTGCCCATGTCAATCGACACAGCACATAATAATGATGACAGGACTGAGCTAGGACAATGAACGTTATTTAAATATAGTAATCTTGGACAATTTTTATATTTAATATCTCTCTTTTTAGTATTGGAACTAATATATAAAAATGCGATTATGTCCTACTAAACTGTAGCAATGCTCACATGATTCTCAGCCTTTACCTCTTGTTCAGGTTCCTCTCAATGAATATCATAGCTCGTCTCAAAATTACACTCTTTATGCAATCATCTTTGAAAAGCAGTGGATTTTACAGCAATCTCTATCAAAGTCATTGCCATTCACGGCTGAGGAGCCAAGTCATTGGGCATAAACTTAAATGAACGTTAATAGGTACTAAGTTAATAAATGCATCAAAGGAATGGGGTTGAGAGGGAATATGAATCAGCCATGATTGAATGATGGAATGGATTTAGACCATAAGATATAGGAGCATAATTCTAGTTTCAACATTCTTTGGCTGAAGAATTTCCTCTTCATCTCCATTCTAAATGGGCGTCCTTCTATTCTGAGCTGCGTCCTCTTGTCCTAGACTTTCAACCCTGAAACCATTGTCATGAACATCTTTTGAACCTTCTCCAATGTCAGCAGATCTCTTCTTAGAGAAGGGGCCCAAAACTCCAATACTTGAAGTGAGTCCTCACCAGTACCTCAAAGCTTCAATATTACATTCTTGTTTTAATATTCTAGTCCTCTCAAAATTAATGCCGAAGAGTCCTAGAATGTGAGTCTGTAGGTCTTAGAATCAATTCAGAGCAGTGGTAAATGAAGTTATCCTCACCACTTCACGAAACCGATAGTTGGAGGTAAATGACTGTTCTTGAACCTGACGGTGAGGATCATGTATCTGTACCTCCTGCCCAACGGTAGTAGTGAGAGGAGGGCATGGCTGGGATGGTGGTGTCTTTGATAATGGTTGCTTCTTTCTTATGGCAGCACCCCACGTAAATATTCTTAATGTTGGGGAATGCTTTCCCTGTGAATCATTCACAATCTTTTGTTGCACTTTCCTTTCCTGGGCATTGATAATTCCATACCAGGCCATGATGCAACCAGTTAGGATACTCCCCACTGTGCATCTATAGGAATTTGTCAAAGATTTAGGTGACAAAATTTATTTTTAATATATGCTCACTGACTGTAATTAACAGTTTATTATTGTGTATTGCAATGTACTGCTGCTGCATAACAATAAATTTCATGACATATGCCGGTGATTCTGATGATGACAAACTTCTGTGAAAATAGAGGTCTGTCCCACAATTTTCTGATGGCATTTATATGCTGGTTCCAGAACAGATCCTCTGATGTGTTCATGCCAAGTAATATAAAGCTACTGATCTTCTCCATCCCTGATCCCTAATGAGGACTGACACATGGACCTCTTGCTTGTTCCACTGGTAATCAGCTCTTGGTTTTGCTGATGTTGACTGAGAGGATGTTGTTGGGGCACCACTCATGCAGATTTTCATTCTCCCTCCTATATGCCGATTTGTCACCACCTTTGATTCTGCCAACAACAGTTGTTGTCAGCAAACTTAAATAGGACATTGGAGTGTACTTAGCCACAAAGTCAGAAGTATAATGTGATCAGCGCAGGAAGCCAAGCACACAGCCTGATAGAGCACCTGTGCTGATGGTGGGTGTGGAGGACATATTGTTGCCAATCTGTATTTAACTGGGCCTGTAAGTGAGGAACGATGCAGCTGTACAGGGAGGTACAGAGGACCATGTCTTGACATTTCATGATGAGATTTGAAGTGATGATAGTATTGAGTACTGAACGTAGCCAGTGAAGATCATCTTGGTGTATGTAGTTTTATCGTCCAGGTGTTCTGGTGCTGAGTAAATAGCCAATTAAATGGCATCTGCTGTTGACCTTTTGTAATGACAGGCAAATTGGATCAGGCCAGTGTTAGACTTGGCTTCTGAGCTGTACAATCAATCATTTCTATTGATTCTGGCATTCTTACCAAGCAATGCACCTAAAATTTCTATTTTTGGATCTAAGGTTGCACTCAAGAATCTTGCACTCTGGGTAGTAATAGCCAAATCAGTTTTAGCACTGATGTTAAAAGCATTTTCCTTAAGGTAGAGAGTAATAGTGACTTAAAATACCATGTAGTGCCACAGAAGGCAATTTGTTCTTATGTAGCTTATGCAGCATCACTTCAGTAATCGTCAATCAACAGGGTCTAACAGTGGGCAGGACTGTCACTGTCTGCAAACTGCTGCTTGCAGTCAGGGGTTGTTGTCAGTTTTATTTTCACTTGACATTTCTAAACTTCTCTTTATATTCAGACTCCTGAGGGCTCTCCAAGAGCTTTCAGATTCATTTGTCTCCCATTTATGAAACTACAAGGTAATTGCACTTTTTTTTTTAAACAAATCAAACATAATCATAGTGGTGATGGGAAGGGGAAATTGTATTTATGGTATCCATCAGTTCCGCACATGCTGTATAGAGGAGGGCGTGTTATGAACTCCATATCTTTCAGGCAAGATTAGACCCTCTCAATTATTTAAAAGGATTACATCTGTGGATTAAACTTAGTTCCAGTGTGTTCATATGAACTCATCTCTATGATGCAATGTGATTATGTGCTCCCCCTCAGTACATGAGGCTGCACGTAGACCAGCAGTTCCAAGAAATTGTGGCTTGTATGAAGTCCAAACAGATGAGAGGTAAAGCCTTTCCCATATTTGGTTGTCGTGGGGGGCGGGGGGGGGGGACAAGGAGGAAGGGAAATAGCAAGGGAACTTAGTTACCATAATTTCCAAAATTCAACCTCATTTAAATCAAGCTCCACTGAACTGGAAAGCTGCAAATTTAACTGTTATTCAAGAAGAAATGTAGAAAGAACGCAGAATCTAAATCCTGCTGGTTTGCCATCTATCACATGAAAAAAATGTTAAATGCTTTTATTAGTAGATAACCTAGAAAAGTCCAAGAAAATTGGGCAATGTCAACTTGATCTTTGAAAAGGAAATTATCTTGGACAAAGCCGTTCAAGTTCTTCGAGAAGGCAATGTGCTATGGCTGAATGAGAACCAATGACTTGTTGCACTTAGGTTTCAATAAGACATCTGAGAGAGGGCTGCATCAAAGGTTATTGCAAAACATAAATCCTCATGGTGTAGAAAGTAACAATCAATCATGTGAATAGAAAATCAGCTGATGGTCAAAGCTCAAATTTCTATCCAACTTCATATCAACCACAAACTTAGTGATTTTCCAATTAATTCTCTCATCTAAATTGGTCTCGAGTTATCTGAAAAGCTATGGAGCCCCAGTGTCAATGCCTGCCATTTGGGAAAATAACCTGTTCTTTCTTACCCTACTCTGTCGCTGCACACTCTCTACATGCATGATTGTGTGCTAGGCACAGCTCAAACATTTGCTGATGACACAACTCTTGTAGGCAGAATTTCAGATGGTAATGAGGAGGCATAAAGCTGAAAGATAGATCAGCTGGTTGAGTGGTGTTGAAACAACAACCTTGCACTGAATTGATTCAGGACTTCAGGAAGACTACATCAAAAGAACACCTAAAAGTCCTCATGAAGGGACTAGCAGAGAAAGGATGAGCAGTTTCCATTTCCTGGGTATTAACATCTCTGAAGATCTATCCTAGGCCCAACATATTGATACAGTTGCAAAGAAGGCACAACAGCAACTACACTCATTTGGAGTATAAGGAGACTTGATATGTCACCAAAAACTTTCTTCAGATGTAATGTGAAGAGTATTCTAGCTGGCTGCATCACCGTTTGATAGAGCAATGTCACTGTACAGAATCAGAAAAGGCTGAAGAAAGTTGCAAACTTGGGCAGCTTGATCGTGGGAACTAGCCTCCCCACCATTGAGGACAACTTGAAAAGACGATGCCTCAAAAAAGCAGCATCCATCATTAAGGACCCCCATTACCAAGGACATACCCCTTTCTGATCGCGACCGTCAAGACGGAGGTTTAAGAGGCTGAAAGCACACACACATTTCAGAACAGCTTCTCCACCACCATCAGATTTTTGAATGGGCAATGAATCCATGTACACTACCTCACGTTTTTTTCTTATTTGCTCCCTTTTGCACTATATATACATACCTGTATATGTAAGTGTATATACAGTGCATGTACATATACACAAAAATACATGCACATATTAACACACATATATACAGACAGGAAACAACAGGAATTCTGCAGATGCTGGAAATTCAAGCAACACACATAAAAGTTGCTGGTGAACGCAGCAGGCCAGGCAGCATCTGTAGGAAGAGGTGCAGTCGACGTTTCAGGCTGAGACCCTTCGTCCAGATAGTCCTGACGAAGGGTCTCGGCCTGAAACGTCGACTGCACCTCTTCCTACAGATGCTGCCTGGCCTGCTGCGTTCACCAGCAACTTTTATATACAGACAGGAACATATTTCTTATTGTAATGTATATTTACATCTATATAGGACCCTGGTCAGACCCCATTGGAGTACTGAGCTCAGTTCTGGTCACCTCACTACAGGAAGGATGTGGAAACTATCGAAAGGGTTCAGAGGAGATTTACAAGAAAGTTGTCTGGATTGGGAGCATGCCTTATGAGATTTGGTTGAGTGAACTTGGCCTTTTCTCCTTGGAGCAACAGAGGATGAGAAGTGATCTGATAGAGGTGTATTAGATAATGAGAGGCATTGATCGTGTGGATAGTCAGAGGCTTTTTCCCAGGGCTGAAATGGCTAACACGAGAGGGCACAGTTTTAAGGTGCTTGGAAGTAGGTAGAGATGTCAGGGATAAGTTTTTTTTGACGCAGAGAATGGTGAGTGCATGTTATGGGCTGCTGGCGATGTGGTGAAGGCAGATACACCAAGTATACAACGAGTGTTTTTTGAGACTCCTGGATAGGTACATGGAGCTTAGAAAAATAGAGGGCTATGGGTAACCTTAGGTAATTTCGAATGTAAGTACATGTTCAGCACAACATTGTGGGCCAAGGAGCCTGTATTATGCTGTAGGTTTTCTATGTTTCTATTTTTCTATGTATAGTGTCTATATCACAGTATGTATTACAACATACTGCTGCCACATAATAACAAGTTTCATAAAATATGCCAGTGATATTAAATTCTTTTCTGAATCAGACTGGGTTAAAAAAGAATGAAGATACAGTTGCTACATTCCCTTATGACACAAAAATTGGTAGAAAAGGAAGATATGAAGCGGATATTACAAAGAGATGCAAGTTAACTAAATTCACAAATATCTGGAAACAGATTATGTGGAAAAACGTGAAAATATCCATTTTGGCAGAACAAAAAAAAAAGAGAAAATGCAAGATTGTAGAGCTCTGAGATATAGAAGGATCTGTGTATCCTAATGCATGTTTTACAAAAGACTAATGCTCAGGAACAGGAAGTGATTTGGAAGGCAATTAAAATCTTACCATATACTGCAAGGGGAATTGAATACAAAAGAAAAACTGTTATGCTTCAGCCATGCAAGACATTGGTTGGACCATATCAGGAATACTTGTACAGTATTGATCTCCTGTGTATATGCTTTGGAAACATTTCAAAGAGAGTTCTTAATATTGATATCCAGAAAGATGGAATTTGCTTTCTGAGGGGAAATTGGGCTTGTATCTGCCAGAATTTAGAAGAGGTGAAACACGAGATCCTAAAGATCTTTGATAAGGTGAGTGGGCAGAGGATGTTTTCTCTTGTTGGAAAATCAAGAATTTGTAGTCCCCCTTTTAAATATAAGGAATCATGCATTTTAGTTAAAGAAAAGGGAGCAATGTTTTTTCAGTGGGATGAAAGGTTACTGGAAGCAAGCTGCAATGCAGAGTTGAGATACAAACAGAGCAGCCATAGTCTTATTGAATGTTGAAGCACACTCAAGCTGTTAAGCAGCCTATTTCTGCGCACAATGAATGTCCATATGCTTATCAATGGCTTGTATAAGTGTATGGTTGATAAGCACGCAATGATCCCTAAGTAACGTCTGCTAAAATGATTGCAGGGAAATTAGATGTTCAGGGTTCAAAGTAAAGTAAATATATATGTCATCATATACAACAGTGAGATTCATTTTTCTTGCAGGCATACTCAATAAATCCGTAATAGAATAATAACCAATAATAGTCAATAAAAGACTGCATCAACTTGGGTGTTCAACCAGATTGCAAAAGAAAACAAACTTTGCAAATACTAAAAGAAAAAATTAATAATAATTAAGTATTAAATATTGAGAAAATGAGATGAAGAGTCCTTGAAAATTAGTCCATAGGCTGTGGGAGCATTTCAGTTTTGGTGCAAGTGAAGTCGAGTTCAAGTATGTATTGAATCAGATTCATGAGCCTGATAGTTGAGAGGTAATAACTGTTCCTTGACCTGGTGATGGGAGTCCTGAGGCTCTTGTATCTTCTTCCAGATGGCAGCAACAAGAAGAAAGTATTACCTGAGTGGTGAGAGTCCTTGATTATGAATGCTGCCCTCCTGTGATAAAGCTCCACATAGATGTGCTCAGTTGTGGGGAGGGCTTTCCCATGATGGACAGGGCCATATTCACTATCTTTTGTAGGATTTACTGTTCAAGAGCATTGGTGTTTCCATACCAGGCTGTGTTGCAGCCAGTCAATATACTCTCCACAACACATCTGTAGAAGTTTATCAAAGTTTCAGATGTCATGCAGAATCTTTTCAAATTCCTAAGGAAGTGGAGGCATGGCTGTTCTTTCTTCATAATTGCACTTACATGCTGGGCCCCATGATAACACTGAGGAATTTAAAGTTGCTGAAGTTTTCCACCTCTGATCCACTGAAGAGGACTGGCTCATGATCCTCTGGTTTCCAACTCCTGAAGTTAATAATCAGCTCCTTGGTCTTGATAACACTGAGTAAAAGGTTGTCATGGCACCACTCAGCCAGATTTTCAACCTCTTTCTGATGTGTGGTGATAGTGGCTCAGGAAGTGGGAAATCTAATTTTCTTACCTATTAAGACTCATAACAGCTAAAGAAACATTAAACCCAAAATCTATCCCTTTTGCTGGCAACTCATTCCACACTCCTACCACCTTGTGTGTGAAGAAGCTCCCCCTCAGATTCCCTTTGAGTATTTCATCTTTCATCCTAAACTTATGGCTTCTACTCTAGTCTCAACCAACATGAGGAGAGAACTCCTGCAAGCATTCACCCTACCTATATCGCTCATAATTGTGTATACCTCTGTCTTCTCCATGGATTGTCACCTTGTCGTCTTGTCGTGGTGGAGAAGCTTGTGTGGTCCTGTGATCCCGAGAGCAATGCCGTCTGGAGCTATGCTCCTGGTAGGGTCACCCATGGCGGTAAGGTCGAGGGTGAGGTCCCTGACAAAGAACAATCCAACCAAGACCTCAATGGTGGAACAGGTGGATGAAGTTACTTCAAACTCAACGGCTGTGAAGGTGGATGAAGGTTGCAACAAATCCATCAGCTCCAATCATCGTGGTTTCCATGCCATTGGAATCTGTTGGTTGATTTGTGAAGTATCGTGTGCTTCTTGGAGCGCAACATCAAGTACATGTTAAACAAATACACGCATAGGTGTCTTCACTCTGTGGGCCACTTCTTCAGAATGAAGACCATCACCCTCGACCTCGAGGGATAGCCACGACGACGACACCACCTCTGTACGGTATAGTGGGGGAGTCAAGGAACAGAGGGGTCAGCCTCAGATTAGAAGGATGTCCCTTTTGATCAGAGATGAGGAAGAATATCTTTAGCCAGAGAGAGGTGAATCTGTAGAATTCATTGCCACAGGCTGCTCTGGAGCCAAGTCATTGGATATACTTAAAGCAGAGGTTGATAGATTCTTGATTAATAAGGATGTTGAAGTGTATGGGAAGAAGGTAGGGGAATGGGTTTGAGAAGGATAATAAATCAGCTATGGTGGAATGGCAGAGCATACTCAATGGGCAAATGTCCTAATTCTGCTCATCATGTCTTATGTTCTTATTTTCCCTCATTCTGCTGTATTCCAGTAAATAGAATCCTAACTGCTTTCCCCAGAGAGTGGCAAATCTGTAGAATTCTCTGCCCAATGAAGCAGTGGAGGCTACCTCAGTAAATATACTTAAGGTTGGATAGAATTTTGCATAGTAGGGGAATTAAAGATTATGGAGAAAAGGCAGGTATGTGGAGGTGAGTCCATGGCCAGATCAGCCATGATCTTACTGAATGGCAGAGCAGACTTGATGGCCAGGTGGCCTACTCCTGCCCCTCTTTCTTATGTAATCTATTTAACCTTTCCCTATAACACAGGTACTGCCGTGCTATAGCAAAATTTTATGAAGTTATGAAGCACAGTGTCTATACTTAGAAGCAATCTATATAAAGTGAAAGAGATTCTTTTTAAATCAATAAGAAGATTACATTGTCACACCTTTAGCTTAGTCTGAAGAATTTTGATGCAGTACTTTGAAGCTTCAGCAATTTCACTAAAACTTTGACTGGATAAGTATTGAACTACATAATTCCTACTGTAAATGTTTCAATCAATCAGATGCACACAAAAATCACAAGAAAATTCCCAGGGAAGTTCCAAAATAGTATTTATATGGAACAAGCTTTTCTTGGTGTATTGACAAAGGCTGGAGTATCCAGTCTGGAATGATTGAATCAGTCTAAAACTCCATATCCTCATTTTCTCGGATGGTGTTTGTTGGGATAAGGTTAGTCTTCTTGTACCTTCTTCTACATTTTTGGGCTTTGCGGCCACTAGCCTGAGCACTTTGTACAGATCACTTTGGTGTGCACAGCACAACAGTGGAGGAAGCTATGGGGAGAAGGGCAGTATTGAATTAATCTTGCTCCCAGTCTGAAACCCAGAATCTCCCCACAACTGTTGCCCACATAATTTCCGATCCAAGAGGGCTAGGGAAGGTAACGAATTGGAATAGAAGCTTCCAACATCTCTGCTTTACTTTTTGTACCTTAGCTGTAATGCTAGTGCTGCTTTCAATTCTTATTTCAAGTTAACTCTCGATACTGTGTGAGCTTATCTTAAATTTAAAGTCTTGGCCATAACCAATCTTGTTTATAATATGCTTAATGTAATTCCTTACTGTTAAAAGATACCTGCAAGTATGCCAGGACAACATTACTCATTCTAATTGCAATTCTTGTGCTAGAAGCAAGAACTTAGCATCAAAGAAATTAACTTTACATATTAGGAAGGAGAAAAAAAAACTTAGTTTTGGAATCTATCAAAGCATTTTCTGAAAATATGTGGGAGTCTTACATTTTCATTTGCAATAAACATTGTAAAATATTTGTGAAAAGATTCAAAAAGTCTTCATTTTCTATTCAAATGTCTTCATTGCTGCTCTATTCAAAAAATAATTAATTCAATAATCACTTGAGTCCTCAATTCTTATCAACAGTATAATCGTGGAAAATATGTCATGCTTATCTGCTTCTAAGAAGCAAGCTCTAGTTTTGTTTTTCTTCATATTGATACCTACTGTATCAAGTATGTAATATGTAAGACAATATATAAAATTCAGTTAACTGATTTTCTTAATATGTAAGGATAAGTCCAATGGGAATAATGCACTGTTGTTTAATTTATTCAATAATGTGAACCAGCCTTTCCATTATGACCAAATATGATGATTGATGGCTTCACAGAAAATGTGTGTCACTGTAGAATGTGATTTCTAAAACAACAATTAAGGTCCTGGAATGCACATAATAAACAAAAAATGATTTAGCCGGTTGAGATAGGCACAATTACCCTAATTACTAACAGATGGAATTGTGGAACTCAATCCTTGAAAGCCCTAATGAGAACCCTAGAATTTCTCATTTTTATGCTGTATAATATATTTATATATCTACCTCTGTAAAAATACACAAATATGTTAAAGTCAAGGAAGAACATCCATCTCTTTTACATTCTCTTTGTAGAAAAGATATTGTTGAACAATTTGACCTTTATGTTTGTAAAACGATATAGGAGTTTGCTACAAAACAGTTCTTTATATATTTCCATTGCATTACTCAAATAAATGAGGGGTCAGGAAGACAAATCATATATAAATAATAGACATCTTGGAGGTTATTGGAGTTGAATACCAAAATATTACAGATTGTGTTAAATGGCATGTAGCATAAAATAGGTTTAGTGGGTGTTTGGTTGGAAATAATGCATGCTGAAATGATTCGGATGGTTAAGTGTGAAAATGTAACAATCCAGAGGAGAAAGGTTTATCTCTTTTATGTAAAGTAGTCTGCTGTTCAAGTCATTCCTGTGAAAGATGCTCAAGATGTAAAGTACTGCAGCTTTCTTAGATGTAGGATTAATTGCAACCATAGTAGAATGCTATATTATACAAAGCAGAGCTTTCTGTTTTAAAAGCGTTAAAATATTCCTGATATCTTCAATTTATGAACAGTTATTTAACATCTTAAAATATAATTTTATTCTCATAATTGTGTAAATGAATTATTGAAGTAAATCCTAATTGGGTTTTAAGATTTTTCCTCATTGATTTGTAACTTCTAACAGAATATTAAAAGTTATTCCTTATTTCTATGTTGTTTTGCAAGCACCATATGCATTTTTGGGAAGATCCAAATCTAGTATTACATTGCCAAATTGTACATTTGCATAATACTATTTTTCTTTTCTTTCTGTGATTGAAAGCCAATTACATATGATGAGGAGGTTTATTTGTGGTTGGTCCTGTCATTTTTAAAATTCAGCCAAGAACCTTTGGGTACTTTTCAATCATTGCAGGTAAAGTTAGACTAAGTTACCCTGGGAGAAATGATCTTTTGTCTCTAGCAATCAGTCAATAATGTCACTCTTATTTACCTTCCATCCTTCAGGTCTCCTCACTATAGGGCATTGATAATAACATCCCATCCCATTCCAAATTTGCAATATCAATCCTGATCTACCACCATTGGAAGATTGGGTTAGGTACTAACCCAACAACTATCCAATTCCAAATTCCCAGACCTTACTGAGATCCCTCCACACTTAACCTCCAAACACCTTAAACTCCTTTCCTCTTCCCCAGGTTCATCATTCAGAGCCATCCTCCCATCTTTCAACCAATTTGTATGTCATTTACCTGAGTGATATATCATACCACTACTACAAAGACCACGGGTCCTGAACTTCAAAGACTTTCTACCCCAATCACAGTCCTAGTCCTTCCTATCCACCAGCGACCTTGATTCTTCCAAACCACCTCACTCCATTCTTCATCATTGTCATCTGGCAGCTAGTCCTCCTCTCCTCCTTCCTGAAGGTGTGCAAGGCTCAGTCATTATGGCTTTGAGCACAACTGAAATGTGCAGCATTGGACTCACAACAAAGCAGTGTTTAAATGCACTACTGTCTAGCCCATCCATTATGATACACAGGCTTTTCCAAGTGCATTTTTTTGTTCCTTGCTTTGTAAAGAAATAATACACATGTCTCAAGGATTCCTGTTTAGTAACCATCACAGATGTTCACATAATATTTAGCCTGAAAAATTTTCTGTCGCTATTTAAAGAATTGAAACTATATGAGGTTGGCAATACATGCAGAACTGCCTTCTGTTCCCAACAGGTATTCTGTGTTTTAATGCCTTTCAAAACACATACTATTTGTGACTGTAGTTCAAGTTAATGCTGGTTTATAGAAAGAAAATTAAAAATAAAATCAACAAACATACTGTTAGAAAACCTGCATGCACATTACACTATTATTATTCAGCATGAAACAAACTGTTTCATTACAATGTCTGAGGAATGAAGAGTCAATGTTTTTTTTTTGCTTTCCACACATTAGTATCTGAGTGCTGTCCTGGAAATGCAATGCAATAAAAGGTTTCTGTATATTGTGTGAACACAGGCTGAGGTGCTAATGAGAGCACAGGAGCTGTTTTTCTGCTATACATTTCTTTGTTGTTACTATACCACATGTCAAATTATTGTAAAAAAAAAAAGGAATGTTTATTTTTAAAGAAAGAATTCTGAAGCAAAATTAAAATAATTATTATAAAGCACTCAAGAATTTTTGTAGTGCTTTTGACATTTCTAATGTAATCCTTCTAATACAAAATAAAGGGAAAAGTGTTAATGCTCTGGACATCTGTCATGTGATTAATTTTAAAAGGTCCCCCATCACTGATTCCCTGACAATTAATTTCTGAACAATTTCCTGATGAATTTCTTGGCAGGGTCTTAAATGCTTGATAAACTATTCCAGTTGGATACAAAAACCATACTGCTAACAAAGGACCAGAACATTGTGCATTCCAATAAGATTTTGTATAGATTTATGGTAAGTAAAGTCCCTAAACTGAAAATTACCCCACGAGAGTTTACACTGGCCAGTATGATGGTGTAAAATGGTGAAAGTGAGCAGGTTTAACCTCTCCCTTGACTTTATTTTCACTTTTTTTTTTCTAACTGAACACATGGAAATCATTAGTTTGCTAAATTGATTCTTAACTTTTTGAACCATGTGTCAGCTTGTCAACATTTCACAAGGCAAGTCAAATTTCTCTCCAGGGTTTTAAAAGTTATTTATGCAAACCAATCAGGTTGGTTTGAAGGCACAAATGCAGGCTTGTCATAATTAATCAGAAAGGGGAAAGTGAAAATGAAAACTGTAATTACACTCCCCCCACCCCTTCCTGTTGCATGTGAAAAAAACTGTACAAAACTTTTCTAAGAGCCATAGTTAGTTGTGCTCTGCCTGGAGTTCCTCTCATTGCATGTTTTAAGACCACAAGTTATAGGACATTTGGCCCATCAAGTTTGCTCTGTTATTTCATCATGGCTGATCCATTTTCCCTCTTAGCTCCAATCTCCTACCTTCTCCCTATATCAATAAGACTACAGGCTATAATACATGGCAGGGCATCTTTCTATTGTGAAGTGCCCTCTGCTCCTAGACTCCCCCACTACAGGAAACATCCTCTCCACATCCACTCTATCTAGGCCTTTCAATATTCAATAGGTGCTGCACATACAAATGTATCAGTGAAAAAAATCCTTCACTGACACACCAACACCCAGACAACTGAAGTTGTTTTGGAGGTAATACTTACCTTCATGTCCTGACTATTCAAGAATCTACCAACCTCTGCCTTAAATATGCTCAATGACTTGGCCCCCACAGCCACTTGTGGCAATGAACTCCACAGATTCACTACGCTGGCTAATCAAATTCATCTTCATCTCCGTTCTAAAAGGATGCCCCCCTATTCTGAGGCTGTGTCCTCTGGTCATAGACTCCCGTGCCATAGGAAACATCCACTCTACATCCACTTTGTTGAGGCCTTTCATCATTCCAGTCAGTAGAGACCCAGAGCCATTGAACACTCTTCATATGACAAGCCTTTCAATCTCAGAATCACTTCTGTGAACCTCCTTTGAACCATCTCCAGTGTCAGCACATCTTTTCTTAGATACAGGGCCTAAAACAGCTTACAATATTTCAATACACTTATAGTTCCTAAGATATACTTTACTGGAGGAAATTTCTGAAGCATAACCAAGTTATCTTGTTTGAGTTTTCTTCAAAATTGTAACCATATTTTAGAGATAAGGAGAATAACATAGAAACTTCAATTTGTGTTGTTTTCAAATTGTTCACAGTCAGATTCTAATCTGCCCGGATTAAATTTAAACATTTCCATGAATGTGGCCCAAAATAGTCAAAGCATCCAAAGGAATCAATCACCATGCAATATGTAACTTTAGTAGCCGTTGGCTTGTAAGGAGCAAAGGTTAGTCTCTGTATCACGGCTGCCACACGAGTACTATATGCAAACTGTTCAGAGTTCTGGACTTGGTGTGTATTCTGGCATTAGGGTATATAGCAAATATTAATTGTAACAGCAGCCATTCTACAGTTTTAAATGCAGATTTCAGGTTGAAATTAAAACACAGCTCAGAACAATGGGTTTCCTGGAGCGGCAGGTTGGGGTCAATTCCACAGAAAGAAATCTCAGGTGGTGGCATATGCGTGAATCCAGCCTTGAATCAGTGGTGAGTAACATTCATCTTATCTTTGATCTTTAGCATATAAAATGTCATGTGCTATTGGGTCGAGCAGGCCTCTCCTTCCAAGAGTGTCTCGGTATGATGCCTGTTGCTCATTTTTGCTGAATAAAACACTTTTGTATGCACTAGCTTTAGTGTCTCTCTGGTGACCTTGTTACAACACAAACCAAAGTGAACAAGGTATGATCCTGGTGTCCATATTACTCAGGAGCCTCTCAACTATACTTGTGTTCCAGAGAGACTCTCCTATTTCACCATCACCTGCTGCATCTTCCACAATAGCCCCATCATGAAAGCAGTCATTTTGAAAAAGGACCTAGTGCTTTCCTGCAACACACACAAAAAATGCTGGTGAACGCAGCAGGTCGGGCAGCATCTATAGGAAGAGGTACAGTCGACGTTTTGGGTCGGGATCCTTCGTCTGTACCTCTTCCTATAGATGCTGCCCAACCAGCTGCGTTCACCAGCATATTTTGTGTGTGCTGCTTGAAATTCCAGCATCTGCAGATTTCCTCTTGTGTAGTGCTTTCCTGGTGTTTATGACAAATAAGCGCTTCCCAGGCTTCCAGCCGGGTACAGGTATCAATTATAACTGACATTCCAATGACAAGCTCCACCATTTTTATCAGGAACAATGCCTGGGCATGTCTAGTCCAGTCCAGTGGTATTTATAACCCTATATTCCTCACATCCTGATTGGTTAATCCTCACCCAATCAGGTTTACACTCTCCCACCTTGTTTACAATCGAATTCCAGATCTAACTTAGTGAGACCTTCATCTTTTTAAAATTCTTTTCATCTAGTTTTATTTCACTGGCTTCCTTTACCAGGCAGTCCCAAAACCCATTGGCACGGCCCGGTAGTTTTGTCATTTTGATTTGGCAAGCAGCCAAGGTGTAACATCTGCTCATTCACCTCCTCCCACATCTCTATTCAGGGCCCCAAGCAGACCTTCCAGGTGAGGCAAGGCTTCACTGTGAACCTGCTGGGGTCGTCTTTTGTGTCCGAAGCTCCTGATGCGGCCTTCGCTACATCAGTGAGACCCGTTGTAATTGGGAGACCGCTTCATCGAGCAACTCTGCTCCATCTACCAAAAGCAAAATTTCCCGGTGGCTAAACATTTTAAGTCAGTCTATGGCCACTTCCTGTGCCGTGATGAGGCCTTAAGGTGTTGCTCTTTCACCCTTAGGGTGAAAGAGAAACACCTTAAATTCTGTCTGGTTAGACTCCAACCTGATGGAATGGGTATTGATTTCTCCATCCAGTAAAATAAAATTTCCCTCCCCCTCCCTGCTTTTTCTATTCCACACTCTGGCCTCTTCCCTCATCTCATCTGCCTATCACCTCTCTCTGGTCCTATAATTCATTCTCTTATACCAGATTCTTTTCTCTCTTGGCCTTTATCTTTCCCACCCACCTGTCTTAATCTTCCAGCTAGCCTCCTTCCGCTCTCATCATCTTTTTATTCTGACATCTTCCCCCTTCCTTCTCAGTCCTGAAGAAGGGTCTTGGCTTGAAACGAAACATTGACTATTTATTAATTTCCATTGATGCTGCCTGTCCTGCTGTCCTGGGAATGATGAAGGATGTGGGGGGAAGGGTGCATAACCAAAAGTTCAAGTGGTCCTCACTCTTCTCTCAATTCCCCCTTCACCATAATTGCTCTCAGGATGAGACATTTCATTGCAGGACTAATGAGATGTCCTCCTACACCATCAATGCTACCCTCAACCGCATCTCTTCCATTTCACACACGTCTGCCTTCACCCCATCCTCTAGCCACCCCAACAGGGATAGTGTTCCTCTTGTCCTCACTTACCATCCTACTAGCCTCCACACCTATCACATAATTCTTCATGACTTCCTCCATCTCCAACAGGATTCCACCACCGGCCACATCTTTCCCTCCACCCCACCCCCCCCACTTACTTCTTTCCACAGGAATCCCTCCCTACTTGACTCCCTTGTCCATTCATCCCACCCCACTGATCTTCCTCACGACACTTATCCTTGCAAGCGGAACAAGTGCTACACTTGCCCCTACTCCTCCTTCCACTCAGGGCTCTAAACAGACTTTCCAGGTGAGGTGACACTTCATGTGCGAGTCTGTTGGGGTCATCTACTGTATTTGGTGCTCCCGGTGTGGCCTCCAGAATATCAGAGAGACCCAACATAAATTGGGAGAATGCTTCACCAAACACCTCTCCCTGTCCACCAGAAAAAGTGGAATCTCCCAGTGGCCACCAATTTTAATTCAATTTTCCCAGTACCATTTTGACATGTCAGTCCATGGCCTCCTCTACTGTTGTGATCAGGCCACACTCAGGTTGGAGGAGCAACACCTTACAAGTCCGTCTTGGCAGCCTGCAACCCATTGGCATGAACATTGATTTCTCAGATATCTGGTAATATCCCTCCCCCTCTCCTTCATCATTCCCATTTCTCCATTCTTACTTATCTCCTTACCTGCCCAAATCCTCCTTTTTTTCCTTCTATGGCCTTCTGTCCTCTATTAGATTCTTCCTTCTCCAGCCCTGCATCTCTTTCACCAGTCAACTTCCCAACTCTTTACTTCAACCCCTCCCTCCCAGTTTCACCTATTTCCTTGTGTTTCTTCCTCTCCCCCCCCCCCCCCCACCCCACCTTCTAACTCTGGCTCCACATTTTTTTTCTCCAGCCCGAAGGGTCTCGGCTCAAAACGTCGACCGTACTCTTTTCCACAGATGCTGCCTGGCCTGTTGAGTTCCTCCAGCATTTTGTGTGGGTTGCTTGGATTTCCAGCACCTGCAGATTTTCTCTTGTTTATGTTAGGCTTGCAAGTATTCTGCAGTCACTGAATACTCCCTTCTTATCTCTACAATTTCAACTCCAAAACTGCTGAAAAATTCTCAAATTGTCAAGCGTAGGATCATAGAATGGTAACAGAAAGTGGCTCTTCACCCTTTGAGCTGTGATCGTTCTCTGCAGGAACCGTATGGCTTCCCTGTCCTACTCATGAACCTCTACCCTGCCATTTTCCTGCACTTCCGATCCAGTTTCGGTTTGAACGTCATGATCAGTGATTGGCCTAATCACAAACAATAATGAATCTGCATATAGAGAGGAGGTGCTGAAAATGTCCAATTGTTACAACCTATCACGCAACATCAAGTACACAAAAGAAATGGTCTGATGAAGGGTCTTGGCCTAAAACGTCAATTGTCTACTCTTTTCCAGAGATGCTGCCTGGCCTGCTGAGCTCCTCCAGCATTTTGTGTAAGTTGAAAAGAAATGGTAATTGACTTCAGGAAGGCAAGAGTTTCCACACAAGCCACACTATTCATTACTGGTAAAGTAGTGGAAAGGGTCTCCAGTTTCAAGTTTTTGAGAATGAAGATTACCGATGAGCTCTCTTGGTCTGTCAGCACAATCTCGATAGCGAGGAAGGCACGACTGCAACAGTACTACCCGAGATGCTTAAGGGAAGTTAATCTGCCCCAAGATTCCTGGCCAACTTTTATCGTGTGCGATAGAGAGCACACTGACAAATGGAATGACAGTGAGATAGTCTAGCTTCAGCAAGACAGATCACAAAGCTCTCCAACGGGTGATGAGGATGCTCCGCAGACCAATGGGACTCAACTGCTGGACTTGGAGACAATCTACAACACTTGATGCCTGCAGCACATTGTAACATTGTTAAAGACCCATCCTATCCTGGACACTGTCTGTTCAATCTCCTGCCATCTGGTAGGAGATAGAGAAACATCTTAGCCAAGACAGTTATACTGAATAACAGCATCTTCCCAGCTGTTAGGATGCTACACCCCAGCATGCCAATGGCCTTCGAGTTAGGATTTATCGAAGTCACTGTTGCATGAAAAGAAGGGAAGTTGTTTTTTTTTTAAATTAAGCTGTACCACATGCATTGTAAATACCTGTTTTGCAAGGACTGGAGTAGCATCGTAATGTCATTGTCTTGAGCAATGACAATTAAGTCCTATTCTATCATCAAGTTTTCCACTACTATTCCATCACATTCCATGTACCAACAATATGCTGCATGAAACAAATATTCTTCATATTGCTTTTCTTTTTTACCTCATATGCAGTAGTCACTTTAGACCTGCATTCTCTGGTTCGTGGCCCTTCCAGAAATGCACAATTTCTCTGTATCTACTTGGACTCAACTCTTCGTTATTTGAAGACCACTGTTGTACCTCTTTTCAACCTTTCTAGCTTAAAGGTGAAAACACAAAGCTTATCCAGAGTGTCCTGTAACATCCTGAGAGCCATTCTGTATCTACTCCAAGGACATAGCAGCCTTCAGAAAGTGCAGTAAGCAAGAAATGAATAGTTCTCATTTTGAGGAGCACAAATCCTCTCAGTGGAATTATCAGCCCAGGAAACATCCAAAATATTTACAACAGTTCATCAAAGTAAAATAGAGGTTGTGTGCTCCATGGAGCAAGTAGAAAGCAATAATGTGTTAAAGCTTCTTCTGCGTTACAAGGAAAAACCTTCTCTGGGCCACCAAGAATGGCAAGAATTTCTTGCACTTGGGTATTCCAACAGTTGCAAGTTTCACTATCATTCAACTCCATCTTGACTTGGTAATAATATTTTCACTTTTCACTGCACTTACTGATTCATTACTTATTTACTTTTATTCTATATATTTAGAGATATAGCATAGTGTATCTACCACTAGGGTAATTGCGAAGGTCAGGTACTGGCTGAAACTTCTTATATTCTAGTCATTTTGAGAGGAATAGAATATTAAATAAAAAGTGTAATATCGAGGCCTATTGAAGCCTCACTTGGAGTACTGTGAGCCACTTTGGGACCCTTATCTTAGGATGTGTTAACACTGGAGAGGTTTCAAAGGAGGTTTACAAAGACGATTCCAGGACTGAACAACTTGTCCTATGAGAAGTGTTTGATGGCTCTGGGTCTCTACTCACTGGAATTCAGAAGAATGAGGGTGGCCTCACTGAAACCGATCGAATGTTGAAAAGCCTCGATAGAGTGGCTATGAAGAGGATGTTTCCTACGGTGGGAGAGTCTAGGACTAGAGAACATAGCCTTAGAATAGAGGGGCGTTCTTTTAGAATGGAGATGAGAAGAATTTCTTTAGTCAGAGAGTAGTGAATCTGTGGAATTTGTTGCCACAGGCAGCTGTGGAGGCCAAGTCTTTATGTATATTTAAGGCAGAGGTTGATAGATTCTTGATTGGTCAGGGCATGAAGGGATATGGGGAGAAGGCAGGAGACTGAGGCTAAGATGAGAATTGGATCAGCCATGATGAAATGGCAGAGCAAACTCAATGGGCCAAACGGCCTAATTCTGCTTCTATATCTTATGGTCTAAATGTGGCAACAGGGTCCAGGCCCAGAGCGTATTGATGCGATAAGGCCTTGGTCCAAGAGCGAGGAACAACCCAGTGTTCGGACGATTTAAACACTAGGCCCCATGGATTGATAGGGCAGTGTGTTGTGTCCAGAAGTGAGGCTCAGGTCAGATCTACTTGTTGCTCTGTAATGTTTACTCTGCTCTGTGCTGCACTGAGGCTGAGGGTAAGGCTGTGGCCTGCTCTAGTCTTCGTGTCACTTTCATTCTAAATTCTAATTGCTTACACTGATTGCTTGCATGATTTGTGTCTTTTTTTCCCTCTCGGTGCACTGGATGTTTGTGGGTCCCTTTTTGATGGGTTCTTTTTGGGAATCTTTGTTTAGTGGCTGCCTGTAAGGAGACGAATCTCAAGGTTGTATAATGTATACATACTTCAATAATAAAATGTACTTTGAACCTGAACAGGCCCTTCAGTGTGCTAGAACTGCCCAATGACAACCATGTGACTAATTAAGCTGCTGATCTTTATGTAGGAGATCTGAATGTGGAAGGAAACTGGAGCACCTGAAGAAACCACACAGTCACAGGGTTACAGGCAGTGGTGGAATTGAACTTTGTCACTGGGGCTGTAATAACATTGTGAGCTGTGACACTACCATACCACTTGAACTATATTGAAGTTAACCCAGTAAGACATAGGACCAGAATTAGGCCATTCCATCATGGCTGACCCTGGATCCCACTCCAACCCCATACACCTGCCTTCTCAAATGAAGTCAAGGGCAATGTCCTCTGCCATAAACAGCACAGCTAGGCAGGAAGGCAGCTCCTCCTCCTTCCCAGTAGGGTGGTGAGGGTTAAGCACTACTTGGATAAATGGTGAATGCTGCCGTGCCTGTGACACCCAGCACCCTAGTGTGACAACAAACAAAGAAAAAGCTGGTCAGGAGGAAAGGCTATGACAAATCCATAGAGAGTACGTTACTGTTCCAGGATTGTTCTAGAGTTTTCTCAGGCATGAGAGTTTGCAGATAGAACACAGAACAGTACAGCACAGGAACAGATTGGATTAGATTATGTGAACACTCAGTCCTCTTTTATTGTCATTTAGAAATGCATACATGCATTAAGAAATGATACAATGTTTCTCCAGAGTGATATCACAGAAAACAGGACAAACCAAAGACTAACACTGACAGAACCACATAATTATAACATATAGTTACAGCAGTGCAAAACAATACCATAATTTGATAAAGAACAAACCATGGGCACGGTAAAAAAAAGTCTCAAGTCCCGATCGACTCCCAAGTCCCCGATAGCAGGTGGCAAAAGGGAGAAACTTCCTGCCATAAATCTCCAAGGCACTGACTACTGCCGATGCCTTGGAAGCAGCCGACCACAGCCGACGCCAAGTCCGTCCATCCGAAAACTTTGAGCCTCTGACCAGCCCCTCCGATACAGCCTCCCAAGCGCCATCCCCTGCCGAGCATCTTCAACCTAGCCCCGGCCACCAAAACACGCAAAGCCGAGGATTCAGGGCCTTCTCCTCCAGAGATTCCAGTTACCACACAGTAGCAGCGGCAGCGAAGAACAGCCCCTCCTCTCACTGGGTCTCCTCCTTGCCTCAGTTCCCAACTGCTAACCCATCTACCTTGCATACTCCACCTTCCTTTCCTATCAAATTCCATCACCTGAGGCAATTTGCTGTCTCTGCCCATCACTTCCCACCCTCTCGATTCTCATCCATTTGCTGATTATCCCCGCTCACCTGGATAGACCCATCACCTTTTCCTTCGCCTCTCTTTACTGGCCATCTCCATTCTGCTCTTTTCGTTTAGACAAATTAGAATCTCAACCATATTCAGATTTATTTAACACATCTACATCAAAACGGAGAGACGTGTCATTTCATGAACAACCAGCACACCTAACGTGGACTGGCAGCAGCCTGCATCTGTCACCACATATTCCAGCACCAGCATACCATGCCCACACTGCCCAGCAGAACAAGCAAACAACAAAACAACAACAGAATTACATCAAAGCACCCCCCCTTTCTTCCCCCTCATCTCTTCAAAAAAAAGAAAACAGAAGTACTAAGTTTCTTTTATCCTCCGCAGATGCTGCCCGACTACTGAATTCCTCCAGCAGCTTGTTTTCAGCTGCTGATAACAAGGCAGAAATAATTTCCTGCAGATGAAATCTCAGGAGCATTTAAGAGAATCCACAGGGAGATGCCTGACCTGCTTGTCTGAGGTGACTGGGTGTGCAAAAACATTGTTCCAGCTTTTCATCTGGGAGGGGGTGGGGAGGTGGGGCAGGTGCAAGCATCCAGTGCAGTTGCCTTCTCCTGTCTCAGGTGCTCATTCCTTGTGTATCTGGTTTGAGAAAAGCAGGAAGGCATGATCATTGAGAAGGTAAGGCACAAGTAAAAGAGATGCTGTTACAACATCTGTATGTTGTAGGAGGAAGAAATTGTCATTGGTATTATTGTTATTGAGATAGAGGGCAGAATAGGCCCTTCGAGTCGTACCACACAGCCATCCCGGATTAACACTAGCCTAATCATGGGACAATTTACACGACCAATTAATCTACTAAACTGGTACATCTTTGGACTGTGGGAGGAAACCAGAGCACCTGGAGAAAACCCACATATTCCATGGGGAGGATGTACAGACTCCTTACAAATGATACCGGAATTGAACTCCAAACTCCAGTGCCCTAAACTGTAATCAGAATTAACATCGCTGGTGTGTGTTGTGAAATTTGTTAACTTAACGGCAGCAGTACAATGAAGTTCATGATGAATAAATGTAGAGAAAAACCGAATTACAGTGTATATATCTTTATTAAATAGTTAAAATAAGTACAGAAAAAAACGGAAATAAAAAGTAGTGATCGTGTTCAAGCGTTCAATGTCCATTTAGAAATCGGATGGCAGAGGGGAAGCATGAGTTGAGAGTTAAAGGGCAAAAGTTTAGGGGTAACTTGAGGGGGAACTTCTTTACTCAGAGAGTGGTAGCTGTGTGGAATGAGCTTCCAGCAGAAGTGGTTGAGGCAGGTTTGATGTTGTTGTTTAAAGTGAAATTGGACAGCTATATGGACAGGAAAGGAATGGAGGGTTATTGACCGAGTGCAGGTCGGTGGGACTAGGTGAGAGTAGGAGTTTGGCATGGACTAGAAGGGCTGAGATGGCTTGCTTCCGTGCTGTAATTGTTATATGGTTATAAGAAGCTGGTCCTGAATCACTGAGTGTGTGCCTTCAGGCTTCTGTACCTCCTTCCAGTCAGTAACATTGTAAAGAAGGCATGTCCTGGGTGGCGGGGTGTCACCCTTCCAATCAACTGTCCTTTCCCTTTCACCCTTCAGTTCTCTCCTCCCCTCTCGACTTACTATTTATTTTTCCTCTCCATAACTGTTGCTTCTGTCCTCTCCTCATTATATTACTGCTGACAGCTTCTTATTCTCACTCTTAAATTCACTTTCTCCCGCTCATTTTCCATTCATCAGGTCCCCCTGCCATCTACCCTCTCCTTTCACTGTCATTCACTCCCTCCAATCGATTTCCTCTCACACATTTCAACGTATTCTCCCATAGAACCCATCTTCTTTCACCATGTTTTCTTTCACGTTCTGCACTTTCTTTATGTTGAATGATGTCCTCCACCACGCCCCCCCATGTTAATCTTTCTACTCCATTTTCAAATGCAGCCCCTTTGAAATTCTCTAGCCCCTTCCCTACTATTCTTTCACCATATTCCTGTGTTATTCCCCCTTATTGACCTTGCTGTCTCCTAATATTTACTCTCGTCCACTGCATTCAGACTCCTCCAGGGCCTTCTATTTTCTCTTGCAATTCTTACAAAAATCCCACCTCCTCATGTGCCCTCCTCACTAATGGCTTCAATCATGGTACATTTGAGCAAGTTGTTTTTTTTTTTTTTTGAGAATTCACACCAGCAATCTTGCACTCAATGTCAGTAAGACAAATGAACCAACTGTGGACTTCAGAAAGGATAGGGTGAGTGAACACGCACCAGTCCCGAAAGAGGGATCAGAAGTGAAAAGAGTGGGCAATTTCAAGTTTCTGGGAGTCAGTATCTCTGAGGATTTATCCTGGGCCTGACATATTGAAATGGCTACAAAGGAGGCATGACTATGGCTAAACTTCATTTGGAGTTTGAGGAGATTTTGGCATGTCACCAAAGACACTCATAATTTACTACAGATGTACTGTGGAGCGCGTACCGACTGGCTGCATCACTGTCTGCATGGGAATGGCGGGGTGGGGATGGGGGGTAGCTACTGCACAGGACTGAAGCAAGCAGCAGAGAGTTATAAACTTAGTCAGCTCCATCATGGACACTAGTCTCCATAGTATCCAGGACATCTTCAAGGAGCAATGCTTCAAAAAGGCGGTGTCCATCACTAACGACCTACATCTTCCAGGTCATGCCTTGTTCTCACTGCTACCATCAGGAATCTGGTACCGGAGCCTGAAGGCACAGGCTCAACAATTCAGGAACAGCTTCTTCCCCTCTGCCATCTGATTTCTGAATGGGGATTGAATCCCTGAACGTTAGCTCACTATTTTTTTCTAATTTCGTGCTACATTTTTAATTTAATATATACATGCAGTATACCAATTATAATTTGCATTTGTTCTCCATTATTACATATTGCATTGTGCTGCGGCTACAAAGACAATAAATTTCAGGACATATGCAGTGACATTAAATCTGATTCTGATTCTTTAGCATATTGGGGTTGCGATTAGAATGATTAGTTTGTGGTTGCCTGTTTGGAAAGCTTATTTAAAGTACTGCAGCAATATATATATATATAGAGGTACCAACTAGAGAAGGAGCAGTGTTGGATCTCCTGTTAGGGAATGAGGTAGGTCAGGTGACGGAGGTTTGTGTTGGGTCCAGTAATCACAATGCTATTAGTTTCAATATAGTTTTGGAGAAGGATAGGTCTGGACCCAGGGTTGAGGTTTTTGATTGGAGAAAGGCTAACTTTGAGGAGATGTGAAAGGATTTAGAAGGAGTGGATTGGGACAATTTGTTTTATGGGAAGAATGTAATAGAGAAATGGAGGTCATTTAAAGGTGAAATTTTGAGAGTACAGAATCTTTATGTTCCTGTTAGGTTGAAAGGAAAGGTTAAAAGTTTGAGAGAGCCATGGTTTTCAAAGGATATTGGAAACTTGGTTCGGAAAAAGAGAGATATCTACAGTAAGTACAGGCAGCATAGAGAATGAGGTGCTCGAGGAATACAAAGAATGTAAAAAGAAATTAGACAAGCTAAAAGATATAAGGTGGCAAGTAAGGTGAAAATAAATCCCGAGGTTTCTACCGTTATATTAATAGCAAAAGGACAGTGAGGGATAAAATTGGTCCGTAGAGAATCAGAGTGGACAGCTATGTATGGAGCCAAAAGAGATGGGGGAAGATTCTGAACAATTTCTTTTCTTCAGTATTCACTAATGAGAAGGATATTGCATTGGGTAGATAAGGGAAACAGGTAAGGAAGTTATGGAAACTATGACGATTAAAGAAGAGAAAGTACCGGAGCTTTTAAGGAATATGAAAGTGGACAAGTCTCCGAGTCCTGACAGGATATTCCTGGACCTTGAGGGAAGTTAGTGTGGAAATAGCAGGGGCTCTGACAGAAATATTTCAAATGTCATTAGAAATGGGCATGGTGCCAGAGGATTGGCGTATTGCTAATGTTGTTCCATTGTTTAAAAAGGGTTCTAAGAGTAAACCTAGCAATTATTTGCCCGTGAATTTGACGTCAGTGGTGGGTAAATTGATGGAAAGTATTCCTAGGGATGGCATATAAAATTATCTGGATAGACAGGATCTGATTATGAATGGTCAACATGGATTTGTGCGTGGAAGGTCATGTTTGACAAATCTTATTGAATTTTTTGAAGAGGTTAACGAGGGTTAAAAGCTGACGAGGGTAAAGCGGTAGATGTTGTCAATATGGACTTCAGTAAGACCTTTGACAAGGTTCCACAGGGAAGGTTGGTTAGGAAGGTTCAATCGTTAGGTATTAATATTGAAGTAGTAAAATGGATTCAGCAGTGGCTGGATGGGAGATGCCAGAGAGTGGTGGTGGATAACTGTTTGTCAGATTGGAGGTCGGTGACTAATGGTGTGCCTCAGGGATCTGCACTGGGTCCAATGTTGTTTGTCATATATATTAATGATCTGGATGATGGGGTGGTAAATTGGATTAGTAAGTATGCAGATGATACTAAATAGGTGGAGTTGTGGATAATGAAGTAGGTTTTCAAAGCTTGCAGAGAGATTTAGGCCACTTAGAAGAGTGGGCTGAAAGATGGCAGATGGAGTTTAATGCTAATAAATGTGAGGCGCTACATTTTGGTAGGACTAATCAAAATAGGACATACATGGTAAATGGTCAGGGATTGAAGAATGCAGTAGAACAGAGGGATATAGGAATAATGGTGCATAGTTCCCTGAAGGTGGAATCTCATGTGGATAGGGTGGTGAAGAAAGCTTTTGGTATGTTGGCCTTTATAAATCAGAGCATTGAGTATAGGAGTTGGGATGTAATGTTGAAATTATACAAGGCATTGGTGAGTCCAAATTTGGAGTATTGTGTACAGTTTTGGTCACCAAATTATAGGAAAGATGTCAACAAAGTAGAGAGAGAACAGAGAAGATTTAGAGTGTTACCTGGGTTTCATCACCTACATTACAGAGAAAGGTTGAACAAGTTGGGTCTTTATTCTTTGGAGCATAGAAGGTTGAGGGGGGACTTGGTAGGGGTATTTAAAGTTATGAGGGGGATAGATAGAGTTGACGTGGATAGGCTTTTTCCATTGAGAATGGGGGAGATTCAAACAAGAGGACACAAGTTGAGAGTTAAATGGCAAAAGTTTAGGGGTAACATGAGGGGGAACTTCTTTACTTGGAGAGTGGTAGCTGTGTGGAACGAGCTTCCAGCAGAAGTGGTTGAGGCAGGTTTGATGTTGTTGTTTAAAGTTAAATTGGACAGCTATATCGAAAAGAAAGGAATGGAGGGTTATGGGCTGAGTGCAGGTCAGTGGGACTAGGTGAGAGTAAGAGCTTGGCATGGACTAGAATGGCTGAGATGGCCTGTTTCCATGTTGTAATTGTTATATGGTTATACTGAAATGAAAGATGTTAATGGTCACTTTCTCATGGAGATATCCATTTGATAAAGTCCCCATTAAAAAAAAAATTATCTAAGACTAGTGATTGAACTACTAAAGACAATTATTGACCTGGCAAGGAAATGGCTTAAATGGCAGGAAACAGAAAATAAAGATGATAGTAGGATATATCAATTAGCTTTCTGCAAGGATGTATGTTTGAATTTCTAATGCGTTTATTGTTTGTAAGTGAACTTAACGCATGGGACAAAGTAATATTTCCTTTGGTGATGACACAATGACAAGTCAAATTGTAAGCTGTGTGAAGGGAAATATTACATTGCAAAGAGACACAAATAGAATCAGCAATTAGACAGCAGATTTCTGGATTTCACTACAGCCCAATCAAAAGTCATCTACTTTGGACTCGGAGAGCGTAGAACAAAGTCATTTCTAAATGGTGGAAGGTGTGAGGCTATTGAAACTGATAGGAGATTGAGGGGCCCAGAAGAAGCTTCAGGTGGAGGGGAGTCAGCAAATTTGCCTGCGATCGTAAGATGCCATAATCATAAAGGCTAATGGAACACTGACCTTTACGTTTAGAATTGCAGGTACAGAGAATCCATGCAATAGACCCAGTTAGACCAGGGGTCTGGTAACTGAGTGCAGCATAGGTTTACCAGAATTCTACCTAAATTCCAATAATTAAACCATGAGGAAAGAGCAAATAAGCTACGGATATACAGTAGTTTTAAAAAAAATTGGTAAAAGAGTGGTTTAATAAAAGTTTTCAAGATAGTATGGGAATGTAATAGGAAGATGGAGAGAAACTGCTGGCTGTAGGGCAAGGTCTCAAATGAAGGTGAAAAGAATCGATAGCCTAGCTTTTCAGATATCAAGTTAGTAAAACACTTCTGAATATTGAAGACAGTAGAAATTTAGAGCTATCAATTGATAGCTTTAATTTCAAGAATGATCTATTTTGTCAATCACTGATACTGACAAACATACTATGACCTTGACTGGATGTCATTTAATATCCATTTTATTAACATTTTTAAGAAGTGATAATTTTTTAATTATTTACCTCAATGTTAATATTTCTAAGTGTCTTTGGTTATCAGGGGATTTAAAAGCTATTCAATAAAATCAGTTACAGGTTATATAGCTGTTAAGTCCTTTTAGTTTTGCTGGCTATCAAAGGCTGTCAGAGAACTTTCAGGTGTGGGACCATTCATTGTACAGCTGAAGACAGCTGAAGGTCCAATTGCCTTCAACTGCAGCAATATGGAAGGCCCTTTGTATCTGGATTCAACTATTCTCAACAGATAAATCCATCCCAAATACAGGGGAGAATGAGGAAAGGCTGCTTTAAAAAAAAATAAAAATAATAAGCACAAGTACAATTAGGGAAATAAAGACAGGAAGCACATGGAAGGAATGATGACATCAAAATGAAAAGACGATGGATAAAGAAATGGGAGTAAAATTTCAAATTAACCACAGTCTCACTGAATGGCATTGCAGGAACAAGGGGATAAAAAGCCTGCCCCTGTTCTTATATTCTTGCACACATACAAGCAGTATTTCCAGTGCTCTGCTATTTCCACCGACTCAGATAACATGAGATGAAGGAGAGGGGGATCTAGCTGGGATGATCTTTGCCAGCAATACAAATATACTAATCAGCATCACCAAACCTTGTCTGTTTCCATCACCAACACAGCAACTCAACACACAAATAATGTCAGCTCCTTGATCCCCAAGCTTGAATTAAGAAATTGACCTCTTAACTCTATTTGTAATTCAAAATAGATAGGTAATTACATCAGCTCATAATGCACATAAAAATATTCATCACAAAAAAATGTCAAGGACCTTGAAATATTATTATTCAAGAGTTCAAAAATATTCGTATTCATATTTTAAATTGTTTTGTTCCAGGTATCCAAACACACATTGAAAATTGCTAACTACAAGTAGATACTACTTCAAATACACCAATCATGGAAGTGGAATTGAGTAAATTCTATTTTATAAAGTACATATAATGGTAATATATGCAAGTCTTGAAGGCTCACACTCTGTGATTCAGGAATAGTTTCTTACCCTCTGCCAGAGTTCCCAATGGACACTGCCTCACCATTTTTGTTATTCTCTTTCTGTATTCAGTCAATTTAACTTTTTATGTTTTATATTATCCACACACATTTCTTACAGTAATTTACAGGTTTTATGATGTATTGCAAGATTCTGCTGCTGCATAACAACTTTATGACATATGCCAGTGATATTAAACCCAATTCTGATTCTTTTATATGAGGATACTTCTAAAACACTCCTCAAATTAACCTATCATACTTCGGTTTTGGTAAAAGTATCTTAAGAATCAAAACAACTAAATGTAGCAAATAAATGAGGGGGCTTATGTTGATGAATAAAATACTTTTGTGCAAAGTTTACTCACATTATTAGTTTATGACCACTTAAAATGCTTGATTACTGAACTGTGATTATTTGTACAGCAGAGAAGCCCTACAACAGTCTGCTGGAAGTACAGAAGTATGACACAATAACACTCTATATGGAAATAACTCAGAAAATGTGTAGCTCAGTGGGTGATGGCTGCGTTGAGTTGTTCTCTGATCTTGGCAAAGATTTCATCGTCATGCTTGGGCAACATCGTCACAAGTGAACAGCCCACTGATGATATCTCCTCGTATGGTGATGAAACGTTTGCAAATGGATTGCCAAGATTGGAGATCAACTCAACCCAGCCAATGTTTTACTATAAATCTAATCATTAGGATGTCTTGCTAATATGTAAATACTTATGTATGGTCAGGAAAACCAAATTCATTTGGTTCTGACAAACCAAAGCACTGTTGCATAAACCCCAACATCTGGCCAGTATCCCTTTACCAACAAAAAAAAAAATTGCAGAATGGGTTCCAAGGAAGAGTGCTACAAGGTTAGAGTGATTTCTAGCCAAAAAGACAAATTAGATCATGACCCATTGGAAGCACTCCCAAATTACTACAGCTGTTGGCACTTTGCTGAGCAGATATCAAAAATGGATGTCAGCACTTAAAAGAAAGGACTCTCCATGGCAGCCAGATAGCAACAGTCAAAGTTGTACAGTAAATGCCTGTCTTCTTTTGTGCTGAATTTTACAATTAGAATCCACTCCCAACTTTTTTAAAGGAAGGATAGTTATGAAATAGCACGTAAAAGCAAAAGAATGAGGCAGAATTACCAGTCGGAATTTAATAGAGGCAAGTGTGAGGTGTTGCACTTTGGGAGGACAAACCAGAGTAAGACTTAAGGCTGATTTATACTTGTCCATCAAATTGATGCCATAGGTACGGTGTAGCCGTGAACTCTCCGCAGTGCCTACGCGGATCCCTACTCCGTAGCCTGACGTGCACCTCTCCCAAAATGTAACTACGCGTCGCGGCAACGCAGACCGCAACAGCTGTGATTGGTCTGCTTGGTAACATCGCATTTCCTCCTACGCTGCAATAGCTTCCCATTGAGCGACTGAAGGGCAGGGAAGGAACTCTGGCTGCAATGCTTTCCATAAAGCTTTACAGACCTCCGAAATTATGGAGGACACATTTCGCTTTTACGAAAAAAGACGCTCGCTTTAAACTTGTTTACCCTGAGAAAGACTACCATGACCATGAAGCCTCGCACGGGCAGGTGCGTGCGCATGCGTGACATGCAAAATGCGTGACGTGCACATGCGTGTATGTGCCCGAATTGCAGAGTGACACAGGCACACAAGCGCACAGGTATAAATGCTCACAACGGCGTAGCCCACTTGCGTAGGCTATGGTGCAAACTGGTACGCACAAGCATAAATCAGCCGTTACAAGGTAGGACACTGAGGTGTGCTATAAAATAAAGGGACTTGGAGATACAAATTCACAATTCCTTGAAAGTGGCATCACATAAAGAGAGTTTTTGGCACATTGACCTTCATAGATCAGGGCAGTGAGTGCTTGAGCTTGGATACCATGCTGAAGTTGTATAAGATGTTGGGATCGGTGACTAGCTACATAGGAAAACGCATTGAGGATGCTATTGAGTATAAACACTACACTGCCAAGGCAAGCCAGAAACCATGAGTTTTGTGCATTAAGGATTACAACGCTGGCTTCAGATAAGAGGACTAGTTGAATCTAAGGTTAGCAAGAGCTGCACTCTCCCGTGCTATCAGGAAGGCAGAGTATGAGTTCGAACAGAAAATTCACCAACACCTTTCGGACACCAGAGACACTCAGCACATGTAGCAAGGTATACAAACCATAACGGATTTCAAGATCACCTTGCGTATCAACAAAACTGACACCTCCCTTTCATATAAGCTGAATACACAATTTAATGCATTGAATGATGTGACATTGAGGAAAGGCCCCTCTCCCCTGAGGAACAGACACCCTGGCTAGAAGGGGGCCCTAGTCAGGTTAAACCCATGCAAAGCTGCGGAGCCAGACAACATACCTGGTCAGGTGCTGAGGGATAATGTGGCCCAGCAAGCAGAGGTCTAAATGGACATCTTTACTATTTCCTTGAAAGAGTCCACTTTCCCTGCAGACTTCAAGGTAACCACCATTGTTCCAGTGATGAAAAGCTGATGGTAACTAGCCTGAGTGATCACCACTCAGTGTCACTGACTTGAACATCACAAAGTGCATTGAACCTCTGATAATGGATCATATAAAATCCCACTTTCCAGCTATATCGGACCCTTTCCAGTTTGTCTACCTCTCAAACTGGTCCGCTGATGATGCCATAACCTTGGCCCTCAACTCCATCCTGTCCCACCTAGAAAACGATGCCTCATACACTGGGGTGTTGTTGATTGACTTCAGCTTGCTGTTTAACCCAAACATCATTCCCAGTCCTCATTGGGATTCAACACCCCTTTCTCTAACTGGATCTTGAACTTCTTGATGGAAAGACCCCAGTCAGTCTGGGCTGGCAGCAACATCTCAAGCTCTATCCCACTGAGCACAGTTGTACCCCAGGGCTGCGTGCTCAGTCCGCTGCTGTTCACACTGCCAGATACAGCTCAAACTGCATCAAGTTCGCTAATGATAATGTAGGGTAATGGGTGACAGATGACACATTCTTCATAATAGAAACTGTTCTACATAATTCACAAAGACAGTCATTGAGTTGTTGTGTTTATGTTAAGAGACGGTGTCTGACGTAATGACATCCGTGTAAGGTGACGGTTTTTGGTTTATTCATAATGGAAATAAAAGGTTGTGGCTTTTGTTAAGCACATAAAACGACTCTAACATGTTTTATTCACAAAATCCTACAATACAGCTGTTGCTGATAATGCTAACCGACGTGTTGAGTCAGCACACAGAGAAGTAGTAGAGAGGCTTGTCAAATGATGCAAGAATAAAATCTGGGTCTCAACATGAATAGGACAAAAGAGGTGATCATGGACTTCAGGAAGGCATAGATCAATCACTCTCCATTGCACATCAATGGGTCTGATATTGAGAGAGTGAAAAGCACAAAGGTCCTTGGTGTGCACATTACAGACGATCTAACCTGGACTACAGCACCTCACTAGTCAAGAAGGCAGAGCAGCATGTACAATTTCTGAGGAGATTGAAGCATGCAAGGATCTCCACTCCCACTCTAACGACCTTCTTCAGGCGCACCAGCAAGAGTGTTCTGTCCGGCTGCATCATTGATTAGAACAGAAGCTGTAAGGCAATGGGCCACAAGATCCTACAGTAAAAACCATCAAGAGGACCACCAGGTTCTCCCTCCCCACTATTTGTGACATCTACCGGGTATTGTACACAGAGGACCAAAAGTATTGTTCAGGATCCCTATCACCCCTCTTACAATCTCTTTGAGCCACTACCATCAGGAAGGATTTACAGAAACATCAGGACCAGGACTGCCAGACTGGGTAAAAGCTTATTCCTGTGGGCCGTGAAACTAATGAATACCCTGTCACCCAGGAGGTCTCGCCATGAGGACAGTGAGCTGTTTACTATACCGTTTACTTCTGCTGTGCACTGCATGCATTTTGAACTGCATTTCATTAACTTACTTATAGTAATATTTAGGTTATATGTTGTGTGGGATATATGTTTTGTTGGAGGGATGCAGTCCAGAGGAACCTTGTTTCATTTGGTTAAATACATGTGCAGGCAGATGAGAATAAACTTGTACTTGATCTTGAGCACTAACAGAGTATTGGGTGCAGTTCTGGTCACCTGCTGACAAGAAAAATATTGATGAGATGGAAAGTGTGCAGAGAAAACTTATGAGGATGTTGTGAACCTGAGTTTACGGAAAGGTTCAATAGATTAGGACTTCCTCCACTGGAGCGCAGGAGAATGAAGGGAAAGCTTACAGAAGTGTACAGAATTATAAGGGACATAGAAAGGGTAAATGCAAGCAGGCTTTTTCCCTTCAGGTTGGGTAAGAATAAAACTTGAAGCCATAGTTTAAGGGTGAAAGGAGCAATATCTAAGGAGAATCTGAAGGGGATCTTCACTCAGAGGTTGGTGAAAGTGCGGAATGGGCTGCTAGCCGAAGTGTTGGATGAGAGTTCAATTGTAACATTTAAGACAAGTTTGGATAAGTACATGGATGAATTATGGAGGACTGGTAAACAGGACTAGGCAGAAGACCGGGCTGGCACAGACTAGATGGCCTGAAGGGCCCAGTTCTATGCTGCGGTGCTCTATGACCCTATAACAGCAAGATCAATGATAGAAAGTATAAATAGACAAATTGCATAATATAATTACACCTGCATAATGAGAAATTATGTCAAATCTTATTAAGATGAACGAGACTGCAGATGCTAGAAACTTGATTTAGGGTCTTGACATGAAACACTGAATATTCTTCTGCCTCCACAGATGCTGCTTGACCTATTGAGTCCCTCTGGCAGCTTGTTTTCTTCCTATGTTTGTGGAATGTTCCCTACACTGAATATTATTTATTATTACTGTTTCTTCTTTTTGTATTTGCACAGTTCGTTGTCTTCCGCACTCTGGTGGAATGCCCAAATTGCCCATTCATTGATTCTGTTATTGTTCTATATTGAGTATGCCCACAAGAAAATGAATCTCAGGATTGTATATGTTTGCATATATGTACTTTGAGAATAAATTTACTTTTAATTTTTTTTTGGACTTTGAATGAATGAGAATTATCATGTAAACCTAACTTGAATTCAATCACATCAGCAGAAAATGTTTTGATCAAAAAGCATCTTTTATAAAAATTTTAAAAAATGACCAGCTTTACCTTTTCTTCCCATCCTGTTTTTGCGTCTTCGATAAAGACATGTTGAATGGTAACATGAAGAATCGTTTCTAAGTGCCTCCTCTGTGCAGTTCTGATCAAATTCAAGTTTAATTATCATTCAAGCATGCTGTACATGAATACCCATGAATACAGCCGAATGAAATAGTTTTCCTCCTGGGCCAAGGTGAAAAGCATGGTACCAACAGTTATACACAACACAAGGCACCTACAGCACATACAAGATAGCTGTAAACAGAGTCACACAAAAAATATATAGCCCAAGATTAAGTGACATGTCCTGTAAGTTGATGGTGCATTGGTGCTGTCGGCAAAATTCAAACTTCATTTATGATCAAAGTTGAGTACATTATAAAACCTTGATTTGTCTCCTTTCAGACAGTCACAACAAAGAAAGCCAAAAGAACCCACTGTAAAACAAAATGACCAAACACACATTGTGCACAGAGAGAAAGAAACAAATCGGGCAAACAGTAAAAGTAAACAAATCGCATTCAAAAACAAAATTGATCGTTCACCAGAAATTCTACCAGAAAGCGGGTTACTAATAAGGTATTTAGTTGTTTTCTTTGTCGCTGATAAGTACTTGCTTGGCTTCACTAGTGCTATCTTAACTAGAAAACAAGCCCTCAAGCAATCTGCTAACCAATACACATGATCCAGCTTAATCCAAATAAGGTGCTCCTTATCAAAGATGAGAATTGTGGAAGCTAGGCCGAACTAACCAATAAAGTTTAGTGGTGGATACACGTTCCAGAGTTTTTGTGGCTTCAGAGGAAATCCAAAGCAGGTTACTTTTTTCTGTAAAGGGATACAAAATTGCTCTACTCTAACTGTTGGTAAAATCAATAAGTTGCAATCGTTTCATATTTCAACTTCACCCTGGAGACAGGCCTATGGAACACAAACATGAAAGGTCAAAGGTTTCTTCATCTATTTTCAATGACACTGAAGTCTCAGTGTTTTATGAGACATAAATCAAAATAGGCTTCACGTAATGGAAGGGCTTCCTGTGGGTAATTTCTGAAATTCAAAACCAAGCCATGAGATAGATTCATGGAAAAGTAGGCAAGTCAGTACTTGACTGTGACTGCTTTGTTCCCAATGTTACAGTTCTTTCCCTTTGTGTCTCATTTTATCCTGAAACAAGTGAAGAGAAAACAAGAAATGGTTTGAAAAATCTTACGTAATTTAAGTGGTTATGATTCCTTGAAAGCGAATCAGTTTTTCAGACATAGATTCAAATCCCAGTACAAAGAAAAAAAAATCAGGAATAATTACAAATTCAATTTAAGTGGTTTTTAGCTTTCTAAAGCTTCTCAAACTGTTAAGAATTTGAGGCAGCACTTTGAGTATTATACAAAACAGTTTGACATACAAAATTACAGTTCCTTGATTAAAAGCAAGTAAAATGTAAAACAGTATGATGAATTAAAATTATAAAACAAAGCAAAATAAAAAGTAAGGAGTACATGTATGCAATATCTCTATGTACAATATAAATGTCTCTGCCTTTCTTTTCAGTCAATGGGAAATATGGTGTTCGATTCATCAAGATATTTAAAATGCTTCATTTATGAGAATGGCTTAAAAATATATGCTGCTCATTATTAGAGGACGAAATAATGGCTGGCATGGGAGCGGTTATATTAATTGGATCTGTCTACAGTTGATCCCATGAAGGGTTTGTTAGATTAGGCAGTTGTCAAGGTTGTAGTTAAAAATGGGGTTACTGGCCTTAGAAAAAGCGCAGATGTAAAGAAAGGATACTAAATCTTTAAGAACCCTTCCACAGCGACACGAATAGAGCGCTTCTGATGCTTGTAAGCTAGATTACTAATGACAATTAAAATGAAGCTATTTTTAGATTTTTTTTGTAGATATGAAATTGTAGATATGAAATTGTATGTGCAGTGGTTAAATCTTCCTTTTTTCTCGATATTGTGCTAGGGTTATTAGCTTCAGAGCTGTGCTCTAAGGCTGAGTTGAGACCAGTGTAATGGTCTGAGGTGACTTAAGGCTATAATCATAACATTAGTCATAGTGCTGAACTGTGGCTGGTATGTTGATTGGATGTGTGCTTATTGCCAAGGTAATAGCTAGAGGAAGTCCTATGTATGACAAGCCTGATTTGAACGTCTCATGGGGACCATTAGCCAGCCTGTCAGCTGTACTTAATGAGTCGCACAGTAATAGTTTCCATATTTGCTTTGAAAGTAGAGCTGAAAAAATTCATCCCACAAGATGTTATCAATACAAAGGACAGAAGATTAATCTAATATGCTCTCACTATAAAATAAGATGTTTGAGTGTGGAGGAAGGAAAACTGTTAAATTGTAGAAAAAAATTGATCTTTTTATTTTAATTCACTTCCACTTTTGCTCAGGTTTAATTCTCTTTGCTCTTTCATGATATGTAATAACATCTTACTTTTGAATCTACAAAGATTATTCTTTGAGTTATTTTTAAAGTATTTGCAGATAGCAATTCCTTAAAGACTAATGCTCAAGGTATATCTTGATTACAGTGCTACTCAATTAAAATTAATGCTTGAACATATTAATCAATAGCTTGTAGTTCAGAAATTCATTTAGCAAATTCTTTGATTTTGACCTTCAATGACAGTTTTCGCTTTACTGAAGAAAAAGTATTGCTTATTTTATGGGAAGGGAGAATAGTTTTGATAATATGTCAGTTAATCTTAACAAATTGGGTTTCTGACCAAACAGATGTGTCATGAGTGCTGAGAGAGATAGATAATGGTTCTCTTTACTCCTGCCTTATATATATTTATAGATATAAATAGATATATAGGGGCAGCTTACTAGCATAGTGGTTAGCACAACATTTTACAGTACAGATGATCCAGGTTCAATTCCTGCCACCACTTAAAAGGAGTTTGTACGTTCTCCCCGTGACCGCGTGGGTTTCCTCCAGGTATTCCGGTTTCCTTCCACATTCCAAAGACATACTGATTGGTAGGTTAATTAGTCATTGTAAATTGTCCTGTGATGAGGCTAGTGTTAAATTGGGAGTTGCTGGCCGTCATGGCTTGAGGGGCTGGAAGGTCCTACTCCATGCTGTATCTCAATAAATAAATTTTACTTCCATATATTGTACACAGAGCTTAGAAAAAAAATTAGAAAAAGGACTATGGGTAACCCTGGGTAATTTCTAAAATAAGTACGTGTTCGGCATAACATTGTGGGCTGAAGGGTCTGTATTGTGCTGTAGGTTTTCTATGTTTCTATACGATTTGATGATCAGAGAGAACTGAATATGCTTTGCAATTATTTAACTTGATGCAATTCACCACTCTTCAGAAATGCAATGTGAAATCTCAAAATATAATTGCACTGTGCAATCTCTTCCAACGAGGCGAGGGAAGAGATTGCTGAGCCTTTGGCTAGGATCGTCATGCCCTCGTTGTCCACGGGAATGGTACCAGAGGGCTGGAGGGAGGCAAATGTTGTCCCCTTGTTCAAAAAAGGTAGTAGGGATAGTCCAGGTAATTATAGACCAGTGAGCCTTACGTCTGTGGTGGGAAAGTTGTTGGAAAAGATTCTGAAAGATAGGATCTATGAGCATTTAGAGAATCATGGTCTGATCAGGGACAGTCAGCATGGCTTTGTGAAGAGCAGATCGTATCTAGCAAGCCTGATAGAGTTCTTCGAGGAGGTGACCAGGCATATAGATGAGGGTAGTGCAGTGAATGTGATCTATATGGATTTTAGTAAGGCATTTGACAAGGTTCCACACGGTAGGCTTATTCAGAAAGTCAGAAGGCATGGGATCCAGGGAAGTTTGGCCAGGTGGATTCAGAATTGGCTTGCCTGCAGAAAACAGAGGGTCGTGGTGGAGGGAGTACATGCGGATTGGAGGGTTGTGACTAGTGGTATCCCACAAGGATCTGTTTTGGGACCTCTACTTTTTGTGACTTTTATTAATGACCTGCTGAACATCCAAGGATACACAGTGTATCGGAAGGGTAGGCAGGTAGGCAGAGGGGGAGGCGTGGCTTTATTGGTAAGAAATGATATCAAATCATTAGAAAGAGGTGACATAGGATCGGAAGGTGCAGAGTCTTTATGCGTTGAGCTAAGAAATCGCAGGACCCTGATGGCCGTTATATACAGGCCTCCAAACAGCTGCAATGATGTGGACTACAAATTACAACTGGAAATAGAAAAGGCTGGTCAGAAGGGCAGGGTTATGATAACTATAGGGGATTTTAACATGCGAGTGGATTGGAAAAATCAGGTCAGCACTGGATCTCAAGAGGGAGTTTGTAGAATGTCTGCGAGATGGCTTTTTAGAACAGCTTGTTGTTGAGCCTACTAGGGGATCGGCTGTACTGGATTGGGTATTGTGTAATAAACCGGAGGTGATTAGAGAGATTGAGGTGAAGGAACCCTTAGGAGGCAGTGATCATAACATGATTGAATTCACTGTGAAATTTGAAAAAGAGAAGCCGAAATCTGATGTGTCGGTATTTCAGCGGAGTAAAGGAAATTACAGTGGCATGAGAGGGGAACTGGCCAAAGTTGACTGGAAAGGGACACTAGCAGAAAGGATGGCAGGGCAGCAGTGGCTGGTGTTTATGCGAGAAGTGATGAAGGTGCAAGACAGATATATTCCAAAAAAGAAGAAATTTTCAAATGGAAAAAGGATGCAATCGTAGCTGACAAGGGAAGTCAAAGCCAAAGTTAAAGCAAAGGAGAGGGCATACAAGGAAGCAAAAATTAGTGGGAAGACAGAGGATTGGGAAGTTTTTAAAAGCTTACAAAAGGAAACTAAAAAGGTCATTAAGAGGGAAAAGATGAACTATGAAAGGAAGCTAGCAAATCACATCAAAGAGGATACTAAAAGCTTTTTCAAGTATATAAAGAGTAAGAGACAGGTGAGAGTGGATATAGGACCGATAGAAAATGATGCTGGAGAAATTGTAATGGGAGATAAGGAGATGGCAGAGGAACTGAACTAGTATTTTGCATCTGTCTTCACTGAGGAAGACATCAACAGTATACCGGACACTCAAGGGTGTCAGGGAAGAGAAGCGTGCGCAGTCACAATTACGACAGAGAAAGTACTCAGGAAGCTGAATAGTCTAAGGGTAGATAAATCTTCCGGACCAGATGGAAAGCACCCTCGTGTCCTGAAAGTAGCAGCTGTGGAGATTGTGGAGGCATTAGCGATGATCTTTCAAAAGTCAATAGATTCCGGCATGGTTCCGGAGGACTGGAAGATTGCAAATGTCACTCTGCTATTTAAGAAGGGGGCAAGGAAGCAAAAAGGAAATTATAGACCTGTTAGCTTGACATCGGTGGTTGGGAAGTTGTTGGAGCGGATTGTCAAGGATGAGATTACGGAGTACCTGGAGGCATATGACAAGATAGGCAGAACTCAGCACGGTTTCTTTAAAGGAAAATCCTGCCTGACAAACCTATTACAATTTTTTGAGGAAATTACAAGTAGGCTAGACAAGGGAGATGCAGTGGATATTGTATATTTGGATTTTCAGAAGAACTTTGTCAAGGTGCCACACATGTGGCTACTTAACAAGATAAGAGCCCATGGAATTATGTGGAAGTTACATACGTGGATAGGGCGTTGGCTGATTGGCAGGAAACAGAGTGGGAATAAAGGGATTCTATTCTGGTTGGCTGCCGGTTACCAGTGGTTTTCCACAGGGGTCCGTGTTGGGGCCACTTCTTTTTACATTGTACATCAACGATTTGGATTATGGAATAGATGGCTTTGTGGCTAAGTTTGCTGATGATACAAAGATAGGTGGAGGGGCCGGTAGTGCTGAGAAAACAGAGAGTCTGCAGAGAGACTTGGATAGATAGGAAGAATGGGTGAAGAAGTGGCAAATGAAATACAGTGCTGGAAAGTGTATGGTTATGCACTTTGGCAGAAGAAATAAATGGGAAGTCTATTATTTAAATGGGAAGAGAATTCAAAGTTCTGAGATGCAACAGGACTTGGTTGTCCTTGTGCAGGATACCCTCAAGGTTAACCTCCAGGTTGAGTCAGTGGTGAAGGCGGCGAATGCAATGTTGGCATTCATTTCTAGAGGAATAGAGTACAGGAGCAGGGATGTGATGTTGAGGCTCTATAAAGCGTAGGTAAGACCTCACTTGGAGTGCTATGGGCAGTTCTGGGCTCCTTATTTAAGATCAAATGTGCTGACGTTGGAGAGGGTACAGAGAAGATTCACTAGAATGATTCCAGGAATGAGAGGGTTAACATATGAGGAACATTTGTCCGCTCTTGGACTGTATTCCTTGGAGTTGAGAAGAATGAGGGGGGACCTCATAGAAACATTTCGAATGTTGAAAGGCACGGACAGAGTGGATGTGGCAAAGTTGTTTCCCATGGTGGGGGAGTCTAGTACGAGAGGACATGACTTAAGGATTGAAGGGCGCCCATTCAGAACAGAGATGTGAAGAAATTTTTTTTAGCCAAGGTGGTGAATCTATGAAATTTGTTGCCCGGGCGGCAGTGGAGGCCAAGTCATTGGGTGTATTTAAGGCAGAGATTGATAGGTATCTGAGTAGCCAGGGCATCAAAGGTTATGGTGAGAAGGCAGGGGAGTGGGACAAAATGGGAGAATGGATTATCTCATGACAAAATGGCGGAGCAAACTCAATGGGCCAAATGGCCGACTTCTGCTCTTTTGTCTTATGGTCCTATGGATGTGGGGGTAGAAGGGTGGGTTGGCAAGTTTGCAGACACAAAGGTTGGTGATGTTGTGGATAGTGTAGAGGATTGTCAAAGATTGCAGAGAGCCACTGATAGGATGCAGAAATGGGCTGAGAAGTGGCAGATGGAGTTCAACCCGGAGAAGTGTGAGGTGGTACACTTTGGAAGGACAAACTCCAAGGCAGAGTACAAGGTAAATGGCAGGATACTTGGTAGTGTGGAGGAGCAGAGGGATCTGGGTGTACATGTCCACAGATCCCTGAAAGTTGCCTCACAGGTAGATAGGGTAGTTAAGAAAGCTTAGGAGGTGTTATGGTCCTGGGTATGAATCTAAACTGCAACCGGTGATGAGGCTCTGATCGGGAACTTTCAGATCTTTGGGGAAAGTGGAGCTACCCCTTAGTCATTCATTGCAGCCAGGGCCACTCTGACCCAGAACAGTAGCACCTGCAAGAGTTCCTGCTCAGGACACGAGCGAAGGCCAACGGCAGATCCGGCAGGTTCAGTAACTGAATTTATGGTGGAGAAGGCGGATGAGCTAGGACCACAAATGTCAATGGCTATAGTACAGGCAGATGAACATTTGGGAAGAGAAATGGCGATTTCTTTAGTTCGCCCAATGGTAGGCAATAGCAAACCACCGTTGAAATTTGCTAAGGAAACCATGGTCAAACTCACAAAATGTATCACACAACATCAGCATCAAGAGGATCTTCAAGACAATTCTGAAGATGCTTCTGTCAGTAGGGTTGATTCTGGCCAGCAGGGGATCCCCTTCCGTCATCAAGCTACTGCTCATAAAATTCAAGTAACAAAAGAAAATTATTGCCACTTGGAATGTAAGAACCCTATATCAAGCAGGAAGATGGGGCAATGTGATAAATGAAATGGAAAGACTAAAGATTAACATCATGGGAATTAGCGAAGTTCGTTGGATAGGTGCTGGAAAATGTCAGATTAGAAATAAAACACTAGTTTATTCTTGTGGGACATCCCATACTAACGGAGTAGGAATTCTTTTGGATGAAAACATGGCAAAAAATGTTTTAGGACATTGGGCAATATCAGTAAGAGTGCTCCTTGTTAGATTCAGAGGACAACCATTGGATTCAGCAATTATACATGTATATGCACCAACAACAGATGAAGCAAATGAAGATATAGATAAATTCTATGAAGAGCTTGAGCAAGCAAAGAATGGATGCAAATCTCAAGATATTGTTATTGTCATGGGAGGTCTAAATGCTAAAGTAGGACAAGGTACTGATGGAAATACCATAGGAAAATTTGGATTAGGGGAAAGAAATAAACGAGGTGAGAAATGGGTAGAATGATGCACGATGAATAATCAGGTGATTATGAATACCTGCTTTAAAAACCATCCAAGACACTTGTGGATCTGGAAAAGTCCAGGTGATAACACTGGAAATCAAATTGACTTTATTACCATAAACCAAAGATTTTGAAACTCAGTGACTCAATGCAAAACATATCCAGGTGCACACTGTAATAGTGACTATAACCCAGTAGCATGTCATGTAAAAGTAAAACTTCAAAAAAAAATAAAGAAGCAAAAACCTGAACAATCCCTTAACAACTTGTAATTAAAGAAAACTTAATACAAAAATTTAGAATTGAAGTAAGGAATAGATTTCAAAGTCTAGAAATAGCATCTGTTGAAGATGATAGCAATCATGTAGAAATGAAATTTAACTCTCTGAAGGATGCCTTGGTAGAATCAGCAAAGTCAGTGATTCCTAAAAATGAAAAAAGCACAAAGAATAAATGGATGACAGATGAAATCAAAAATCTAATGGAAGAAAGGAGACAAAAGAAAGCAAATCCTATAGAATACAAGTCCTAAAAAAAGTTAAAAGCTTATGCCAAAAAGCCAAAGAAGAATGGTTAAACCAGGAATGTGGGCAAATAGAAAGAATCCCTATTACTGATCCAAAAAGGTTACATCAACAAGTCAAGAATATTACTGGTAAAAAGCTCCTCTGTTCTTCAGGTGGATGTTTGAAAGCAAAGGACGGTACCATTTTCATGGAAAAAGGTGAGATTATGATCAGATGGACTGAGTGTATTCAGGAATTGTTTGAAGATCGAGGCGAAAAACCAGAAATTAAGAAAAACATTGAAGGTCCATGTATTTTAAAATCTGAAGTTCGTAATGCAATAAATAAGATGAAGAAAGAAAAGGCAGCAGGTCCTGATGAATTAGTAATAGAACAAATTATCGCCCTTGAAGATTATGGAATTGAAAAACATACTGATTTAATCAATGACATTTATGAGACTGGAATAATACCAGAAGAGATGAAAAAAATCAGTATTTTTCACTCTTCCTAAGAAAGCTGGAGCAATAGAATATCAATTACATAGCACCATAAGTTTAATGAGTCATATCACCAAGATACTTCTAAGAATTTTGATGACAAGAGCTAAAAGTAAGATACAAGCTGAAACAGGTAAAGAACAATGTGGTTTTGTGAAAGGCAAAGGTACAAGAAACGCAATATTGATGTTAAAGATACTATCAGAATGAGCTATTCAAGAGCAAAAAGATTTGTTTGTTTGTTTTATCGACTACACAAAAGCATTTGATAAAAGTGAAGCACAATAAGTTACTTGAAATATTACAGAAAACTCTAGATATAGATTCGAAAGACCTCCGCCTAATCAGAAATCTGTACTGGGAACAAACAGCCGCTGTAAGAGTAGATGGAGAAGTGAGTCAGTTTACAAAAGTCAAGGGAGGTGTTAGACAAGGGTATGTTTTCTCCCCTGATTTATTTAATGTGTACAGTGAAACAATATTACAAAAAATAAGAGACATCTTGGGAATCAAAGTTGGTGGTGAAAACATCAATAATTTCAGATATGCAGATGACACTGTGTTAATGCAAGTGCAGAGGAAGAACTACAAAATTTAATTGATATAATTGTTGAGGAAAGTGCAAAAATGGGTCTATCTATCAATTGCAAAAAGACAGAATGTATGGTGATATCCAAAAAGGAGGATTCTATCTGCAGGCTGAGAATAAATGGGAAAGACATAAAACAAATACAGAACTTTTGCTGCTTCAAGTCGTCACTTTTTATTGTCATTTCAACCATAACTGATGGTACAGAACATTGTAAAAATGAGACAATGTTTTCCAGGACCATGGTGCTACATGAAACATTACAAAAACGACACGGAACTATGCAAGAAAAACACAAAAAACTACACTAGCCTACAGACCTATCCACGACTGCATAAAGTGCACAAAACAGTGCAGGCACTACAATAAATAGTAATAAATAATAAACAAGACAGTAGGCACAATAGAGGGTGTAGTAGGTTGGTGTCAAGCCAGGCTCTGGGTATTGAAGAGTCTGATGGCTTGGGGGAAAAAACTAACTCCCACATCATGAAGACCCTGGAGAGACTTGTTCTGGAGCTGCTCCGGCCTATGGTCAGGCCACACTTAGATCCCCTCCAATTCACCCACCAGCCCCGACTAGGAGTTGAGGATGCCATCGTCTACCTGCTGAACCGTGTCTACGCCCACCTGGACAAGCCAACGAGCACTGTGAGGGTCATGTTTTTTGACTTCTTCAGTGCGTTCAACACCATCCGCCCTGCTCTGCTGGGGGAGAAGCTGACAGCGATGCAGGTGGATGCTCCCCTGGTGTCATGGATTCTTGATTACCTGACTGGCAGACCACAGTACGTGTGCTTGCAACACTGTGTGTCCGACAGAGTGATCAACAGCACTGGGGCTCCACAGGGGACTGTCTTGTCTCCCTTTCCCTTCACCATTTACACCTCGGACTTCAACTACTGCACAGAGTCTTGTCATCTTCAGAAGTTTTCGGATGACTTTGCCATAGTTGGATGCATCAGCAAGGGAGATGAGGCTGAGTACAGGGCTACAGTAGGAAACTTTGTCACATGGTGTGAGCAGAATTATCTGCAGCTTAATGTGAAAAAGACTAAGTAGCTGGTGGTAGACCTGAGGAGAGCTAAGGTACCGGTGACCCCTGTTTCCATCCAGGGGGTCAGTGTGGACATGGTGGAGGATTACAGATACCTGAGGATACAAATTGACAATAAATTGGACTGGTTAAAGAACACTGAGGCTGTCTACAAGAAGGGTCAGAGCCATCTCTATTTCCTGAGGAGACTGAGGTCCTTTAACATCTGCTGGACGATGTTGAGGTTGTTCTACGAGTCTGTGGTGGCCAGTGCTATCATGTTTGCTGTTTTGTGCTGAGGGTAGCAGACACCAACAGAATCAACAAACTCATTCGTAAGGCCAGTGATGTTGTGGGGTTGGAACTGGACTCTCAAGGTGGTGTCTGAAAAGAGGATGCTGTCTCAGTTGCATGCCATCTTGGACAATGTCTCCCATCCGCTACATAATGTACTGGTTGCGCACAGGAGTACATTCAGCCAGAGACTCATTCCACCAAGATGCAACACAGAGCAGGATAGGAAGTCATTCCTGCCTGTGGCCATCAAACTTTACAACTCTTCGCTTGGAGGGTCAGACGCCCTGAGTCAATAGGCTGGTCCTGGACTTATTTCATAATTTACATATTACTATTTAACTATTTATGGTTTATTACTATTTATTATTTATAGTGCAACTGTAACAAAAATCAATTTCCCCCAGGATCAATGAAGTATGACTACGACTATGACTATGACTACATAGTCTGGTTGTGAGAGCCCGAATGCTTCGGTGCCTTTTGCCAGATGGCAGGAGGGAGAAGAGTTTATATGAGGGGTGCGTGGGGTCCTTCATAATGCTGTTTGCATTAGGGATGCAGCGTTTGGTGTAAATGTCTGTGATGGCGGGAAGAGAGACCTCGATGATCTTCTCAGCTGACCTCACTATCCGCTGCAGGGTCTTGCGATCCGAGATGGTGCAATTTCCGAACCAGACAGTGATGCAGCTGCTCAGGATGCTCTCAATACAACCTCTGTAGAATGTGGTGAGGATGGGGGTGTGGGAGATGGACTTTTCTCAGCCTTCGCAGAAATTAGGGACACTGCTGGACTTTCTTTGTTGTGGAGCTGGTGTTGAGGGACCAGGTGAGATTCTCCGCCAGGTGAACACCAAGAAATTTGGTGCTCTTAACAATCTCTACGGAGGAGTCGTCGATGTTCAGCGGAGAGTGGTCACCTCGTGTCCTCCTGAAGTCAACAACCATCTCTTTTGTTTTGTTTACATTCAGAGACAGGTTGTTGGCTCTCCACCAGTCCATTAGCTGCTGCATCTCCTCTCTGTATGCTGACTCATCATTCTTGCTGATGAGACCCACCACAGTCGTATTATCGGCGAACTTGATGATGTGGTTTGAGCTGTGTGTTGCAGCACAGTCGTGGGTCAGCAGAGTGAACAGCAGTGGACTGAGCACACAGACCTTGGGCACCCCCTGTGCTTAGCGTGATGGTGTTGGAGATGCTGCTTCCAATCTGGACTGACTTAGGTCTCCCAGTCAGTAAGTCTAGGACCCAGTTGCAGAGGGAGGTGTTCAGGCCCAGTAGGCTCAGCTTTCCAATCAGTTTCTGAGGAATGATTGTGTTGAATGCTGAACTGAAGTCTATGAACAGCATTCGAACGTACCTGTCTTTTTTGTCCAGGTGGGTTAAGGCCAGGTGGAGGGTGATGGCAATGGCATTGTCTGTTGAACGGTTGGGATGGTACGCGAACTGCAGGGGGTCCAGTGAGGGGGGCAACAGGGTCTTGATGTGCCTCATGACGAGCCTCTCGAAATACTAGATGATGATGGATGTGAGTGCAACGGGACGGTAATCATTGAGGCAGGACACTGAAGACTTCTTCGGCACAGGGATGATGGTGGTGGCCTTGAAGCAGGTAGGAATGATGGTGCTGCTCAAGAAGATGTTGAAGATGTCAGTGAGAATATCTGCTAGCTGGTCTGCACATCCTCTAAGCCAGGAATATTCTGCCAGGAATATTGTCTGGTCCAGCAGCCTTCCGTGGGTTGACCCTGCGCAGGGTTCTCCTCACATCGGCCACGGTAAGACATAGCACCTGGTCATTTGGAGGATGGGTAGTCTTCCTCCCCACCATGTCATTATCCACCTGAAAACCGAGCATAGAAGTTGTTCCGTGTATCTGGGAGGGACGCATCACCTGCATAGTCAGGCGATGTTGATACTTAGGAAGCTGGATAACTTCAGCTGGCAGATGCGACACAGACATCAAAAGAAGAATAGAGATGGCAAAAGACACCTTTATGAGAATGAAGAGTATACTGACCAATACTAAACGAGACATGACAACCCACCTCAGAGTACTGAAATGTTACGTTTATCCAGTTATGTTATATGGCTCAAAATGTTGGGCAATATCTAGAAACATGAGGAAAAGAATTGAAGCAGCAGAGTTATGGTTCTTGAGGAGGATGCAAAGAATATCATGGACGAAATGATTATCTAATGAGATGTCATGAACAGAGCAAACACAAAAAGAGGAATAATGTATGAGATCATGAAAAGGCAACGTAACTTCATTGGACATGTGATTAGGAAAGAGGAGTTAGAGTGCATGGTAATTATGGGAAAGATTGAAGGGAAGAATGCAAGAGGAAGACAAAGACAAATGATGATGGAGACAGCCGCCAGAGAACTGGAAATGAATACCAATGAATTGATCCACTTGACCCGAAACAGGAGTATGTGGGCCATGGTCGTCAAAGCTCAAACCAGGCACTGCACCTGATGCTGATGATGATGATGATGGGGTGTTAGCTTTCATAAGTCGAGGGGTAGATTTAAGAGTAGCGATGTAATGATGCTGCTCTATAAAACTCTGGTTAGGCCACACTTGGAGTAATGTGTCCAGTTCTGATCACCTCACTATAGGAAGGATATGGAAGCATTGGAAAGGTTACAGAGGAGATTTACCATGATGCTGCCTGCTTTAGAGAGTATGCATTATGATCAGAGATTAAGGGAGCTCGGGCTTTACTCTTTGGAGAGAAGGAGGATGAGAGGAGACATGATAGAGGTATACAAAATATTAAGAGGAATAGATAGAGTGGACAGCCAGCACCTCTTCCCCAGGACACCACCGCTCAATACAAGAGGACATGGCTTTAAGGTAAGGGGTGGGAAGTTCAAGGGGGATATTAGAGGAAGGTTTTTTTATTCAGAGTGGTTGGTGTGTGGAATGCACTGCCTGAGTCAGTGGTGGAGGCAGATACACTAGTGAAATTTAAGAGACTACTAGACAGGTATATGGAGGAATTTAAGGTGGAGGGTTATACAGGAGGCAGGGTTTAAGGGTCGGCACAACATTGTGGGCCGAAGGGCCTGTACTGTACTATTCTATGTTCTGATAAATTCCTTCTTTAAGGAAACAATCACACTCCTACCATAGCTACTTGTCAGACGCAAGTTCCAAATCCCAATAAAATGTTAGTAAACTGCTATAGATTCAGAGAGAAATTAGAGTGGTTAAGTTTTCTATGCTGAGCCAGACAGGCATGGAAGTAAAAGTAGTGCAAAGGAGAAGATGGCATTATCTTCCCGTGGAATCACGGACAGTGCTGGCTGTCCACTCCATCTCTACATCTCTTCATTGTGTATAAGATGATGTGTAGACAAAGTGGACACCTAGCACCTTTTTATCCACGGAGGCAGTGGGTAATACAAGAGGTCATACTTTTAAGGTGATCGGAGGAAAGTCAAATCAAATCACAGAAAACTAGAGCACAGAAAAATGCCATTCAGTCCATCTAGTCCATGCCAAGCTATTTAACCTGTGTAGTCCACCTGTACCCAGAACATAGCCCTCCATACCCCTCCCATCTGCATACAGACTTCTCTTGAATGTTGAAATGGAGCTCACATCCACCACTTCCACTAGCAGCTTGTTTCAAATCCCTCCACCCTCTGTGAAGAGGTTTCCCCTCATGTTCCCCTTAACCATTTCACCTTTCAGCCTTACCCCATGACCTCCAGTCTTAGTTTCACCAAAAAAGCCTGTTTGCATTTACCCTATGTCCCTCATAATTTTGTACACCTCCATCAAATCTCCCCTTAGTCTTCTATGTTCCAGAGAATAAAGTCCTAATCTCGTCAATGTTTCCTTATTACTCAGGTCCTCCAGTCCCAGCAACATCCTTGTAAATTTTCTCGGTACTCTTTCAATCTTTTTGCATCTTTCCTGTCAGTAGGTAACCAAACCTGCATACGATATTACAAATTAGACCCCACCAATGTCTTATACAACTTCAATATAACATCCCAATTCACCCAATAGATGTTCTACGTAGACATAGACAGTTGGGATACCTGTCACAGATTCTGTACACTTTTGGGAGTGCATTTTGAAAACATCTGTTAGATATATTCTTTTAAAAAAATTCAGAATGATATTAGTTTTAAATATTACCATATTTTAACTTTTGTAGGAACAGTTGTAATATTAACCTAGGGCAAAAGAAATTATTGTTGATATTAAAAACTGTTTCATCACCAACATTAATTTTCAACTTGATACTGGCATGTTACTAGTACGTGATAACTTTTTTCGTATTTTTGCACCTTCCTGATCATTGATTTAGCTCAATTACTAACTGCTAAAACTTGTTAATTTGGTGTCTCATTTGTAACTCAGTTCATGGCATTTTAATCTGAGTGGAAAGGTTAAAAGTCCAACTCTAAATATTTGAGTGCAAAAAAAAAGAGACAGCTTCATTTTCGTACATTGGGAGGACTGTATCAAAGATTTGATCTCTGAGATGTCTGCATTCTTCAGATGAATGAAAAATAAGTTTCTTAATCAACAGAGAAAATAGTCACCTGACCATAACCAAATGCTTCTACCAAATGGAGCTTGATGAGTGCAAGTTAGCTTCTGAATTCCCTTCTTGACAACATTATAGCATGCACTGAAAGTAGTTCATTGACTACAAAACCTTTAAAATATGAGGTTGCGAAAAATAATTACAGGCACATCCTCAGTAAAGCAGCCAGCAAAATCATACACCCAAACATTCTCTCCTCTCCTCACTCCCATTGGGTAGAAAATACAAAAGCTTGAAAGCACATACCACCAGGCTGAAACACAACTTCTATCCTACTGTTATAAGAATATTGAATGATCTCTGACCTAACAACCTACCTTGTTGCAAATCTACTTAGTTGCAAATATTTTTAAACCACAATATTGATTACATAATGTAAACTGCCTCTTCAGTCCACACTGAAAAATTTCTGTTTTGGAGAGTTACCATCTGCTGGATAAGTGACTAATCAGAGTTCTATATGCCTAATTAAAAATTAAAGTCTGTCCCGAGCCTTGTGGCCCATCAGGCTGGTGCTTATGCCAGTTTCTGTGGCGTGAGGCAACTGAGAGTACGAGACTTCCCCCCCCCCCCCCCCCCCCGGATAGGATGCCAGTCTATCGCGAGATTAACCCCCTGCACTTGCCGGTACCCATTTTCAGCTAGGTGGACTGGAACAGTGTGTGTTTAAATGCCTTGCTCAAAGACACAACACGCTGCCTTGGCCGAGTCTCAGACCCACGACCTTCAGATCGTGAGCCCAGCGCCCTAACCACTTGAGCACGTGCCATATGCTTGGTAGATGGGCAGAAAATACAGTTATATTGTAGAAAGAGTAAGGAAGTTTTCAAATGCAATATTTTATGACCAACTTGGTTTTCAGAATGATATTTCATTCGTTGGAGCAAACTTTCTGGCTTCTATCAGTAATTAGCTTCTGATGCTATTGGGTTTGCTGACTATGAAATTCTAAACTCAGATGAAGAGCTGAAGCCGTATCAGATATAAATAGCCATAAATAGTGCCCCTAAAGGGAGGTTATACTGTAACTACCCAATCTTCAATGACTATTACGCTTCTCTGTTTATTCTCCATGGCAAGTTTGGCCGCCAATACCCACTACTCGAGTGGTGGGTCCCCCTTCCCTACCAATAAGACAGCACTTCCAGCTAACAAAGTAGATTAAAACACAGTTCATTTATTTTCCGTGATTTGCATTTAAATCCATTTAAAATTCAGAGAATCTCTATCTTAAACATTTCCAAATTGCAAACAATTTCTAAAACACAAAGCATTTCCTAATCATAAATCATTCCTAAAACAATTTCTATAAACTAAAAAGTTATCCCACGATGCAGATGAACAAGTTATCTGTTGCAGAATCCAAAGCGGGAAGAATGGATTCTAACTCAACCCGTATTTCTTCCACATTTCTTCTTGATGCCCCTTACTCTATTCCTATCATTTGGATGACTTCACACACGTTACATTTCCTCAGATAGCTTTTTAACACAGTCTAAAAGCATCTTGGAGACATACACCTAAACTAATGTTCAGAGTTCACTATTAATGCTGTAAATGCTGTGAAGTTAATTTCTTTGATTACATAAAGCCTCAGAACTATAAACTCATCAGTTATTGATATACTAAATGATTATCCATCTGTTCTGCAAGCTTCCATGAACTAAACAACTTAAGAGTCAGCTTGTCTGTTCGAAACAGACCAAAATAAATAATGCATTGTTTTAAATTACACCTTGACTGGCAATAAAGAAGGTGCTGTCAGCTAACATTTTACTTCTCGCTGATAGAGTATCTGTGCTATAAACAGAGCTTTCTTGCAAATCTGTGTTATTAACGTCAAGCTGATTTACATATCAGCAATTTACATTTTAAGAACTGAAGACTAACTCCCATTTACAAACAGAAGTTAAACAAAGCAATATTATTTGGAAGTTTACTTACAACTGTTTGTGATCTAACAAATGGTAGCTGCTGTGTTTAGAAAGCCGAGATTAGTAAACAAACCAGGAATGAATATCCATCACAAGCTGACATGTAGTATACAAGGTTAGAATAGAAAGTGAAGTGTTAGAATACTCTCTAATGCACAATAAACAATTGTAACTCCAATATACAGAATTTTAAACTTATCATAATAATTAGTATTCGGGGAAAAAAGCAGAGAATTTTACATGCATACCTGAAAGTTTGCAGGTACTAATGGGTTAGGAAATACTGTAATTTCAGAGATTGGCAGCAGAAAATTGAAAGTATAGACACACCATGAAAAGATAAAACTACCATGCTCTTCAATATTAGTTCATGGATCTTAGAACCATGAATGACAGATCAAAATATTATTCCAATTGTTAAGTGACTGGGAGCTGTGGAAGAAGAGTTAACTATTCATGTACAGTACTATGCAAAAGTCTTGGGCACATATATATAGCTAGGGTGCCTAAGACCTTTGCACAGTACTGTATTTGTTAATGTGGAGCAGAGAGCGAGTTCGTAAATCTGGAGGGAACAAAGGATATTGGGAAGGGTGAGGGTGGAGTGCTACAGGAGGGGTATGTTACAGGTGGCAGAGGAGTGCCAGAGGTGGGGTGGTGGGTGAGGGTGTGACATGGCCCGAGACACCCGGCAAGGTCATTTGATTCCAAACAATTGATTTACAGAATGCCTCTGGTGCTTCCCACTCTCTCCCCTCTTCCTTCCCCTTTTCCCAACCATGATTCTCCTCTCCCTGTTTTTTTGCAACAACAACAATACCATGGAATCCATAAAAGTTCTACAGTACTGTGCAAAAGCTATATAAACGTGCCTAAGACTGCACACAAATCACCAAGCTAATGCATAGGTAGAAACAAAAACTAACAGCAAGTCTGCCTTTATCTCGTGGTTCGTAATAACAAAGTGATATTATATTTCAGTAATACAATGTTCAAACCTCTAATTATGATTGCTGCATTATGTTTTCTGCACCAATATCAAAAAGGTAATTTAATTATAGGCAGAATGATATCAATATGTGAAAAGGTTAATTTTTTTTTTTTTTTTTTTTTTTTTTTTTTTTTTTAAACCAAACTGTATAGTCTTCCTAGTCTGCAATGAATGCCATAGATGTGTGGTGGAGAGTGTATTGACTGGCTGCATCACAGTCTAGTATGGAAACACTAATGCTTTTGAATAGAAAATCCTACAAAAGGTAGTGGAGTCGGCACCGTACATCACAGGTAAAGCCCTACAGCTATTGTGCGCATTTATGTGAAATGCTGTAGTAGGAAAGCAGTATCCATCATTGGAGATCCTCACCACCCAGGCCATGCTCTTTTCTCACTGCCACCATCAGGGAGAAAGTACAAGAGCACCAGGACTCACACCAACAGGTTCAAGAACAGTTACTACCCCTCAACCATCAGGCTCTTGGCCAAAAGGGAATGCTACACTTACTTGCCCATCCATTGAGATGTTCCCACCACAAATGATCTCACTTTAAGAACTCTTTATCTTGTTATTTCATGTTCTCATTATTCATTGCTATTTGTGTATATCTGCATCTGCAGCTTGCTGTCTTCTGCACTCCAGTTGACCTTCCATTGATCTCGCTATAGTTGCTATTCTATACTATTCCATAGATTTGCTCAGTATGCCTGCAGGAAAATGAATCTCAGGGTTGTATGTACTGTAGTGACATATATGTATTCTGAAAATGAAATTTACATTGATCTTCGAGTTTTTGATGTTATTAAATCAGATTTATATGACGATGATAAAAAATTATTTTTCAAGGAAAAAATTCAAATCCTTTGTCTGATAAGCCACAAGTCCCTTGGTACAGAGGGTTAATTTCTTTAGCACACCTGTTGCTGCTGTTGTTGTCAGCGTCTCTGAACAGAATGATGAGGGAAGCCTTGAAATCTTGCACCAGGACGACATATGTTCATCAGCTAATTCTGCTGTATCGCCGTCTGCAGTAGATTCATTGCTTTTGTTAACTCAACAATTGACAACTTTATTGACAGATACCCGTTTCATGGTAGATATCAAGTAACTGCTGTGTTCAAGGTAGTGGTACCCTCAGTAATCTGAAACAAAATGTTTCAAAGTCATTGTTGAATTTCTGGAACATTGGGCTTATAATATAAGTTTTATTTTGGTAATATCAGATAGAATTATAGATTAGGATCTAGGGCATACGGTGAAGATAAGTTTAGGAGCATATTGACATCTGAACCACCATATGCATGCTCTGACTTGTGAAAAAAAAGTTGGAGTAAGGTACCAGTTCAGACTTTGACTACTGAACAGACAAGATACGTTAACGCTGCCAACAATGCCCCTCCTCTCTATGCCATTTGTAAAAGCTACACATATGGAAAGCATGGCACCGTAGCCTTATCTGAAGCAAAATCTAGAGATAATAACTGCCAAAGGCAATATTTCTTACAAAGGTTCTAAGCACATTATCAAAGTATGTATGCAGTATACAACCCTGAGATTCATCTTTCTACAGAGAGCCATGAAACAAAGGAACACCATGGATCCCATTGAAAGAAAACATCAAACACCCAACATGCAACAACTACAAATTCTGGTGGAAGCAAAAGACAGGTTGATAGTTTGCATGCCATGTGAACTCTGTAATGTCCTTTGATATTTGAGCTGGAGTTGTTCTTGAAGGAGAAGTAGGTCTCAGATAAGGCTGACTGCCACTCTCCCAATAGAGGGAACAGTTTCAGAAACTGACTTAAGTTGCCAACCAACTTGGTATGTTAAATCCAAGACGAGGATGATCAAACAGAATTTTAATCCTTTTGTGGTTGTTTTTCCCCATAGAACACACATAATCATGTTTTGGTTTGTACTCCATTGTAGCAGACAGCCAAAATGCCAGATGCTCATGAATCCATTCAGGCTCTGTTGTTAGGAGGCTTCTCATTCGGCCCCAAGTCATGGACCCAGAAGATTCTGCTTGCCTCCTAAGCATCATTGCTCATTATTTCCTATTTTCAGTAAATGTAATCACAATAACTCTTACACAATATCCTAAAATTGTTTCTTTGGCGCAATAGCCAGCCATGTTCATATTGATGACAGGGAAATCAAATACCATGCAGTCAGTCATTAAAACTTTGTCAGTTCCAGGCACATACACAGCAGATAAGCCTCTCAGTCTGTCCTGTCTGAACATTGCCATGATATTTTTTCTGATGAGTAGAGCCATCCCTCCTACTTTAGTACCTGATCCTCTCTCAGTCCAAAATAATAGAACCCTGGAACATTGAACTGACAGTCCTGACTCTCCTGCATCCAAGTCTCACTAATGGCTATAATATCATGCTGATCCGTGCTCAAAGTTCATCTGCCTTACCTACAATATTCATTACATTGAAATAGACACAGCTCAGACCATTATTTCTACTATGCTCAAACCTTCAGTTTCTGCCTTTGAACATAGGCTCAACATTTACTTTCCCACACAGCCATCTTATGAGTTGCTCTGGTACTCTGTTCAGCACCAGAGCAACACTAGCAAACCTTCTCCAAGAATATTAGTCCCTGTCCAGTGAAAGTGCCAACTACCCCATCTGTACATATTCCACTCTCTGGAAGAGAGCACCAATGATCCAAAGATCTGAAGTTCTCCCTCCTGCATTAGCTCCTAAGCTATGTGTTAAGCTGTATTAGCTTTCTATTTCTAGCCTCACTTGCATGCAAAATTGGTAGCAATCCTGGGATCACCACCCTGGAGACACTGTCCTTTAACTTAGCACCTAACTCTCTGAACTCACTCTGTAGGACCTCATCACCCTACCTGTCTACATCATTGGTGCCAACATGAACCATGACCTCTGGCTTCTCACACCTCACCTTAAGAATTCTATAGATTCGATCTGAGATATCGCTGACCCTGTTACCTGGGAGGCAACATACCCTCCGGGAATCTCGTTGTCGTCACAGAACTTCCTGTCTGTTCCCCTATCACTATCGCTTGCCTCTTTTATGTTTCACATGGCTATAAGCAGCACTGGGGCCCCACAGGAGGGTATATTGGCTCCCTTTGTTTACCCTGTATACCTCGGACTTTAGACAACACAGTCTTGTCATCTGCAGATATTCTCTGATGACTCAGTAATAGTTGGGTGTATAAACGGAGGACGGGAGGATGAAAACAGGGCTCTGGTGGAGTGGTGCAAGATGAATCATGTGCAGCTCATCATTGGTAAGACAAGGGAGATGATGAGGGACCTTAGGAAGACCAAGCCTGCACTGCTTCCCGTTATTATTGGTGGTGAGGACATGGATGTGGTGAGGACCTACAAGTTCCTGGGGGTGCACCTGGATGACAGACTTGACGTGGAGCACCAACACAGAGGCTGAGTACAAGAAGTGATGGAGCAGTGACATGGCTGATGCCAACATGCTCAGTAAACTGATTCAAAAGGCTGGCTCCATTATAGGAGTCAAACTGGACACACTGAAGTCTGTGGTAGAACAAAGGACCCTCCATAAAGTCCTGGCAATTCTGGACAATGTTTCTCACCCTCTGCGTGCCATCTTGGCTGAACAGAGGAGCACATTTAGTAATAGACTGACAACTGTGCTGCTCCAAAGAGCGCTATATGAGGTCATTCTTACCCTCAGACATTAGGCTGTATAGTGAGTCAATCTATAGCTGGGGAAGTGATGACCCCCTCCTGTTACATCGGTTGAGATCACTTGTTTTTTTTTTTATTTTTCTTACTTCTCTTCTAATATTTATATATCTGGCACTTGTAATGTTACTGTGACACTGTAATTTCCTTGGGATCAATAAAGTAGCTATCTATCTACATTTCGAGTTACGGAGCCATACTCGGTGGCAGATACCTGACTGCTGTGGCTTTCCATTGCTAGGACATCACCCCAATAGTATCCAAAACTACATACTTGTTACTGAGGGGAACAATAGTGGTACCCTGCACTTGCTCTCTATCCTCTTTCACTCTCCTGATGATCACCCTGTTACCTGTGTCCTGCATCTTGGCTATTACTACCTCCCTCTATTAACCCTCCATTTCCTGAAAGTCAACCAGCTCTAGTTCCCTAACAGGGTCTGTAAGCAGTTGCAGCCAGTTGCACTTCTTGCAAGTGCAATCACTGGAGGTCTCCTGGTCTTCCCATTGCATCTGAATTTGCCCACGTTTATATTTATAGAGACACAGATTATGGAGTCCCAAAGCAGGTACCCAGGCACAATGTGATTTGAATGGCAACAACACTAATAGGAAGCACTGACAGGACAAACAAAACAATAGAGTTCTATATTGAGAGTCTACCTTTCGAAAACACCTAATATGTGGAATAAAATGCAAAGTCTTATTCAAATTACTATCTTTCCATCCAAATCCAACAGGTGCAAGTTGTAGACTCATCCCAACCTTTAAAGCATAACTTAAAATTTTACATCACTGTGGTGCTTGTCCATTGCATCTGATGATGACAGCAAACCTGTGCAGGAGAGTTTTTAAAGTGGAAAAGCCATTGCATTGGGGGAGTTCCACTCCCTCGATCTCAGAAGTCTGGATCCAGTCGAACAAGCGTGTATAGCAAACTGGGGTCTTCCTTGATTGCAGTGGATGACCATGACATCTTCTGTGCCTTGCCATGCCCTTCACTCTCCATGGAGTGTTACAAAGCCGCCTTCCTGGCTGTTGAATCTCACTGCCGACCTTATTTGCTCAGTTAGCCAGAGCTGATTTTGCACGCTGGATAGGCATGTCCCTATCTCACCGGGATATGAGGCCCACCGGTGACCCTCTCCTGGTCTAACCTGCAAAGCAGTGTACCGGGGTATGGCTGCTGTCACACACAACAGATACTTGGAGCTACAGGTGAGAGTCAAGTCTCTGGTGGGGACCAAAGGTGAGTGAGCTGCCCCCGAATGGACAGGACAAGCCCCTTCCCCTCCCTGGATACCCCATATACCTCACTAAAGTTCTGATACCACCATGTAATCAGTCTCAGTAGTGTGTTCTCAATCAACACATTAATTCAAAGGGAAAAGCAGAAAATACTGGAAACACTTATCAGGTCAGCCAGCAATCATGTAAAAAGTAGTGTTAACGTTTCAGTTTGATGACCCTCTGTCAGAGCTGGAACAGTAAGAAAATATGGAAGGGCTGTTGGAAAGGATGGGGAATATTGCTGCTCGGGTGCGGCCAAGAATGCAGAGATGATCAGTTATTGATGAGGTTACTTGATTGATGGATTAATAAAATGTAATTAGGGAGAAAGAAAAGGCACATGTAAACGTTACAAAATGTCGGACAAGCAGTATGTAGCTACAAGAACTTTTATCTCATTAGGCATTGTTAATTATTTGAATTCATAATGCAGATGGATAATCTTAGCAGAGCAACACAAACAAAATGCTGAAGAACTCAACAGGTCAGGCAGCACCTACAGAAGTGAATCAACAGTGGACATTGGAAGCTGAGGTTCTTCCTCAGGACTGCAGAGGAAAGGGGAAGACACTAACTTGTTTTCTTACTGTCTCAGCTTTGACGAAGGGTCACCAAACTGCAACATTAACACTATTTTTACCTGATGACCGTTTTCAGTATATTCTGCCATCTTCCCACTTCCTTTCCAGTCCTAATGAAAGGGCTTGGCCCAAAATGTCGGTTGTTTCTGCAGAACCTCTCATGCTTATAATCTTAGCAGAACTGTCCTGCTCTTGTACAACAAGAAAGTGAGATTTTCTGAAATTGTTGAATTTGATACCGAGTCCTGATATACAGGTAGAGGAGGAAATGCTGATGTTGAGTTTTGTTAGAACAATGCAGGATGGCATAGGCAGATAGATCAGATTGGGTGTGATGAGGATGGTAAGGACCCAAGTGCTGGAATATCCGAAACTAAAACTGAGGCACAGTTTCAAGACTGAGATGAGAACAGAGATCTTGACTAGATGGTAGTCGAGAACCTGGTGAGGCTAGATGGGAATCCAAATGAGACAGAAATCCTGAATATAATTGCAGACTGAACCAAGGTTCTGATGAACGAGCAGCGAAACTAAGATCAGGTGCTCGTTAAGTAGTCAAACCTTGGTGCCAAAACATGGCCGCCAATTAGCAGAGTGGGCTAGAATATTTAAAGATACGGTGCCAGCTATTCATATTCCAGAGAATTGGAGCATCTAAACCCCAGAGGTTGGCGTAGTCAGGTGTGTATTGTAATACTGGGACTGGAATGGAAAATTAGAGCAATTATTTATTCCCTTTATCCAAGCTATCCCTCCCTCACCCTCCTTGTTACTTAAAACTGTTTCATTTTCTCTTTTTCCCAATTCTAACAAAAGACCTTCAAACTAAACAGTAATGATTTTTGTCTCCATGGGCACTGTCTGACCTGATTGTCTCCAGCAGTTTATGTTTTGTCTGTTGATTTCAAGCATCTGTAATTTTGATTTAAATTTACATCAGTCTGCAATCCTGCATGGGACATTTAGTCATCATAATGATGGGACAAGGGTTTCTTAGTTGGTGAAGCTGTCTCATTGTTCCATCTCTCTCTGTGGAGTTTGTGAGATCTTTATGTGACTGCATGGAATTTCCCCTGGGTGCTCAGGTTTGCTGTTTGTTAATTAGTTCCTGTAAATTGTCCCTGGCATAGGTGGCTGGTAGAAGAATTCATGGGGCTGTTAATAGGCATCCTGAGAAAATAGGATATGGGCAAATAGGTGATTGATGGGAGAGCTCTGAAAGTCTCCGCCTCTCTGACAATCAACCCTGGCGCACCTTAAGGATGTGTGCTTAGCCCACTGCTCTACTATCTGTACATCCATGACTGTGGGGTTAGGCACAGTTCAAATGTCATCTACAAATTTGCTGATGGTACAACCATTATTGGCAGAATTTCAAATGGTTATGAGAGGGCATACAGGAGCTAGCTGACTGGTGTCACAGCAACAACCTTGTACTTAATGTCAGTAAGACCAAAGTGATTGTGGACTTCAGAAAGGGTAAGACGAGCGAGGGAGCACACGCTGGTCCTCAGAGGGATCAGAAGTGGAAAGAGTGAGCATTTTCAATTTCCTTGGTGTTAATATCTCTGAAGATCTTACCTGGGCCCAACATATCGATGCAGCTATATTTCTTTTGGAGTTTGGGAAGATTTGGCACGTCACCAAAAACACTTGAAATTTTCTGCAGATGTACTATGGAGAGCATTCTAACTGGCTGCATCACTGTCAGGTATGCGGGGTTGGGGGCGCTGCACAGGATCGAAGTAAGCAGTAGAGTTGAAAATATAGTCAGCTCCATCATGGCCACTAGCCTCCGTAGTATCCAGGACACCGCTGAGCAGCGATGCCTCCAAATGGTGGCCTCCATCATTAAGAACCTCCATTGCCCAGGTCATGCCTTATTCTCATTGCTACCATGAGAAAGGAGGTAAAGAAGCCTGAAGGGGTACACTCAATACTTCAGGAACAGCTTCTTCCCTTCTTCCATCAGATTTCTGAATGGACATTGAACCCATGAACGCAACCTCACTAATTTTTTTATTTCTGTTTTTGCACCATTTAACTATTCAATATACGCACTTACTGTAATTCACATTTTTCCTGTTACTATGTATTGCATTACTCTGCTGCCGCAAAATCAACAAATTTCATGCCACATGGCGATGATATTAAACCTGATTCTGATAGGATGGGCTGAATGGTTTCCTGTGTTATGTGAAACTACATGAACTAAAAGAACTATGGCACCCTAACAAAAAAAACCCACTCCTTAACTCACATCACTTCAAGTAAAATCAACAAGTTATATCCCACTAGAGCTTGTTGGATTTTGTGTGTGAACAGGCTTTATTCAAACACTTTACTGGCTAGTGCAAGATTTTGTTCACTCAAAACACAATCATAAATGACTAATTTTAGAGCAGCCATTAAAACCATGCAATTCTCAGAGCTCTGCAAATTCCTACTTTCCACATAAAGAGTATATGATGCAAGTTAATTTATGCTGAAGGAGCCAAGATTTGGTCAAGGATTTCTTTCAAACAATCATTTCATTTAGTCAACTTTACTCAACAGCCTATTTGTTAGCTTAATTTTTACTATCCAATTGACTGACACAGTACTTCACGATTCAGGTCTGTGCCAGTCTGGACTGTAAAATTTAATTTTACAGGCTAAACAGAGGTGCCCACACCACAATCAGAATCACCCCACATCCTCCAAGTTCTGGGAACATGCCATATTTTAAGTTTAAAAAATAGTTGTATTTAAAATACATATGAAAAGTGATTGTGAAATGAGACAAAGCAAAAAAAAAAAAAGTGCTGTGGATTATTAGGTGGAATCAGTTTCTTAGGAACCCAGTTCACTGAGTTTATATTTTCAGGCAAAAATGGTTTTTCAACGGTGAAGCATTCACTTAAAACAGGTTGAATAGTTAAAATGGTGGCAGTGTCGAGCGTTACTTATGTGACACATCATCAAAACTCTGACAAATCTTCTATAGATGTGTATTGGAGAGTGTATTGACTGGCTGCATCATGGCCTGGTTTGGAAACAGGCCTTTGAATGGAAAATCCTACAAAAGGCAGTGGATACAACCCAGTCCATCATGGGTAAAGCTCTCCCCACCACCGTGCACATCGACATGAAATGCTGTTGTAGGAAAGCAGCATCCACCAAAGGTCCTCACCACTCAGGCTATGCTCTATTCTCGCAGCTGCCATCAGGTAGATGGTACAAGCAGCTCTGAACTCACACCACCGGGTTCACGAATAGTTACTACCCCTCAACCATCAGGCTCGAGAACAAAACGGGATAACTACACTCACTTGCCCATTTATTAAAATGCTCCCACACCAATTATCTCTTTATCTTGTTATTTCATGTTCTCATTATTTATTGATATTTATTTATATTTGCATAGTTTGGAGTATTCCGGTCGATCTTTCATTGATCCTGTTCTAGTTACTATTCTATGTGTGGGCACGTGGCCAAGTGGTTAAGGCATTGGACCTGAAGGTCGTGAGTTCGAGCCCCAGCCGAGGGAACGTGTTGTGTCCTTGAGCAAGGCACTTAATCACACATTGCTCTGCAACGACACTGGTGCCAAGCTGTATGGGTCCTAATGCCCTTCCCTTGGACAACATTGGTGTCGTGGAGAGGGGAGATTTGCAGCATGGGCAACTGCTGATCTTCCATACAACCTTGCCCAGGCCTGTGCCCTGGAGAGTGAAGACTTTCCAGGTGCAGATCCATGGTCTCACAAGACTAACGGATGCCTTTAATTTACTATTCTATAAGTTTATTGTGTATGCCCACAGAAAAATGAATCTCAGGGTTGTATGTGGTGATATATATGTAACTTGATAATAAAATATACTTTGAACTTTTAAATTCTCATACTTCCAAGCCTTTCAATTGATTCTAAGGCATTCATTTAAATCAGGGGTTCCTAATCTGGGGTGCATGGACCCGTGGTTAATGATAGGGATCCATGGCATTAAAATGGTTGGGAATTCCTGGTTTGGATTAACCGTGTTACGATAATTTGGAGAAAAATACATTGAATGTCCTAATAAAGACATCTAATATCTGTCCAATGCAATAATTTTCCATGCATACCTGCTGATCTCTCGTGGGGCTTAACATGGTGATTCACGTGATGTGTTGATTTGTAAGGTTAGGAATGTATCATGGAACACAAATCTACACATCCCTAAGTAGTCCATTAAACAGCACTTACTTGTTGCCAGAGCTGTACAGGGCAAGTTAAATTAAAATTGAATGTTTTCTGTTCAAACTACATGCCAAACTAAATAGTTATTGGCTCCTATTCTTCTGAAATAAATGTGGTTCTTTATTGTAATCATTGCATAATAGGCAACCAAGATTCTGATTAGTGTGTAATGAGAAACATGTAACTGGCGTAACAGTATTACAACTCTAAATTATTTGTATTATCTCTTCTTAAGAGAAGTAATCAATCTACCATAAACAAAACTAATGCAACAAATTTGGCATTATTATGAAGGAAAAATTTGAAAGAGGACATTTAACATAAGATATAACTGCCTTATGTAGATTTCTCTTGTAGCATTATTAAGTCAATTTAAGTATTATTTAGGAACATGACATAATAAAATATTGGTTCATTAAAATGAGGCAGATTTAATATACGAGAGAATTTCATTGTAGACACAAGAGATTCTGTAGATGCTGCAAATTTTGAGCAACAGACACAAAATGCTTGAGATACTCAGCAGGTCAGGCAGCAACTATGGTGAGAAATAAATAGTTGACGTATTCGTAGCTCGGATTGAGGTGTTCACTGAGCTTGGCAATTAGCCTGCAGACGTTTCATCACCAGTCAAGGTGGCATCCTCGACTGCGCACTAAGGATGTCACCTCAACTAGTGATGAGACGTCGGCCATCTAACTGCCAAGCTCGGTGAACAGTACAACATCAAATACTCAGTGTTTCGGACCGATGATGTGTCTATGCCAAAATGTTGACTGTTTATTTCAGATGCAGCCTGACCTGCTGTCCCTCCAGCATTTTGTGTGTATTGCTCAAAATTTCTTTGCAGTTATTCACTTCACTGACACTTTGAATTTTTTCCTATTTTCAAACACACAAGGAATTTTTTTCTCCTGTCCTCACAGAAGTCATGTTCCACAGCACACACCTTCCACATTATTCACATATTTTCCCCACTTCCTCTGAAACGGATTGATGGAACAACAGCCACTGCTCGATGCCTTCCTCAGTATAGAGCAGTGGAGTATGGTTGGGAGGAAGTGATCAGCACTAGAGAGCTGGGTACTGACAAAACTTAGGGTAGAGGGTAAAACAGCTGCAAAAGATAATCCAGTACTCTCATTTACCAGCGACACTGACCACCCATGCAACCCTAACTTCTGCAAAGTAATCTTTTCCTATGTGTTCTGGCATCTGCTGTAGCCACGAGTTTGAGGGTCAGTAATCATAGTTTGACTAGCTCGCTAGTCAATGAAATTCTGCCTTGTCTTTCAGCAACATAACTGTTCTAAAAATTTCACTTTGGAGCAACTTCACAGATATTTCTGCTTTTAATCTGTGAATTGTCCCTCTGTAAAATTGGCTTGCCTCAAGTAAGAAATGCAGACACAGATCATGTGTTCAGCAGGGTCAAGGTGTAGGTAAAAAGCAATGCACTTGGCAGATATAAGAGCATATCTTATGTCCCCAACACTTCTGGCAGGAGTTGACTAAGTTGCTCTACAGGGATAATCTAGAGTTTGGTGTCATGGTTCACAGGTGGAGAATAAATACCTAGATACTTTCTCAGAGACGTCTGTCATCCACCAAATTACACCTCAGGTTACTTTGAACAAAGATCATGTTTAGGAAGATTCAGCACCTACATCTTGAGGGACAACTTAATTTCACATGATGAACAATATTATAACCTCTTGCTGTGCCTGATCAGTAACAACAATTATCCCACATTTATATCCTGGCTTTAACAGGGGACCATGCTTCACAGGAGAGCTACCAAATAAATAATTGGAACCACGGAGATATTAAAGTAATTGGAAGTTTGGTTACAACTTGTAGAACAATTATCTCAGTGACCTGGGTCCAATCCTGACCTCCAGTGTAGTCCATGTGAATTTCATACCCTTGTGACCACATGGGTTGCCTCTTTCTAGTTTCCTCCCACAGACATGGGTTGCTAGGTTATTTAGTTATTGTAAATTATCTCCAGTGTGAAATGACACTTAGTTTATGAAAGGATGGGGCATAAAACCCAAGTAGGTTTTGTGCATACTGAGTACTTGATGTCAGCATGGATTCAATGGGCTGAATGGCCTGTTTCTCTGTTGTCTATTTCTATGATTCCCAGTATCATTAATTTGAAGTTCCAAAGGAGAAATTTTCAAAGCAGAGTAGTTTATGGAGGTAATTCCACAAATAAGAATATTTGGAACTGAAACGACTACCACCAGTCATAATGGGTTAGTGATTAAATCTTTAGACTTGAGTGGGACAGTTTAAAATTTACTGTGCTGTTGGTGTCTGTGTAGTAGCTATATCTTATATACAGTATACACACACAGACCCCCACACACACACATTAAATGTACAGTACTGTGCAAAAGTCTTAGGCACATATATAGCTAGGATGTTCAAGATATTTGCACGGTACTGTAATTTTATGTATTGCACTGTACTGCTGCCACAAAAAAAAAATCATGAACTATGTGAGCGATGATAATCCTGATTCTGATATGGGTCTCTGTTGTGGTCTGAGTGGGATGGGGGGCAGGGAGAGGGGATCATAGTTGGGAAAAGGGGAATGGAGAGAGAAGGGAGCAGGAAACTCCAGGGAGGTATTTTGTATTAATCAATAAACCAGTTGTTTGGAATCAAATAACCTTGCATGGTGTTTCAGGGCTGGGTGTGTCTGCAGCCACACCACCCCCCACCCCGGCACGTCTCCTCTGCCATCTGCCCCACACCCCTCCCGCAGTGCTACACCCTCACCATTCCCAAAAGCCTTTGCTGCTGCCTGATTTACAAATTCGCTCTTCGCTCCACATTGACAAATATAAACACGACACGACCCACCCAGCCAACAGACTTTTCATTCCTCTTCCCTCCGGGAGAAGGCCCAGGAGCTTGAAGACTCATACGACCAGATTTGGGAACAGCTTCTTTCCAACTGTGATAAGACTGCTGAACAGATCCTAACCCAGATCCGGGCCGTACCCTCCAAATATCCAGATCTGTCTCTCGGTTTTTTTTACACTACCTTACTTTCCATTTTTCTATTTATGATTTATAATTTAAATTTTTAATATTTACTAATTTTTACTATTTTTAAATTTAATATTTGTAATCCGTGGAGCAGGAAGCGCAGAATCAAATATCGCTGTGATGATTGTATGTTCTAGTATCAATTGTTTGGCGACAATAAAGTATACATAGTATGCAAAAATTCTTAAGCACCCTAGCTACAAATATGCACCTAAGACTTTTGCACAGTACTGTATAAAGTTGAGATGCATTCTATATTGAGTTAATGTTTATAGATAAGCGGGGAGTGTGATGTATTTAATATTTGAGTAAAATTGTTTAATGAAGCATTCTTTGTTGTTACACTAGTTATTATGGGTTATATGTAAAAGTACATAAATGGCATATGTCATTACATCACCAAGTTCTACATGTGCACCTTACTGAAAATAAAAATGAAACTAAGATACATTATTCCTGGCTCTGTGTTTTTGCTTTCAATTAGTTTAATGTCTTGGTGTTACAAAATATAACAGAGCTAATTCCAGGGATAAGAATATTTGCAGCTGAAGGCACTATCCCAGTCCTGGAATATAAAAATGCTTAATAGGTCAGAAGGAACAATGTAGAAATGGGAGATTGTGGAGATAGAGAGAAGCATGTCAAAGGAAGAATTTGAAAACGTGGATTGAGTATTTTTAAAATCTTGCTTAACCCAGCAAGTACAGAAAGCTGGTGATTATGATTGTTGCACGTCAGTATGTGAGCTCTGTTCCTCAGGCCTCCAAGCAAGAAGTGAATTAAAATATTGAAGCTTTGAGGTAACAAAGGCATGTGTCAGTGTTTCAATAATAGCTGAATCAGGGATAGAATCAGGTAGAAATGTAGAAATGAAAGGTGGGCAGTCTTAGTAATGAGCTGAATGTAACACTTAAAATTCAATTTAGGATTAAATAGAGTAGATTGGTTTGGATTTAGATAAAAAGGAATATGAACCAATGTCTTCTCAAAACTTAGCTGGAAAAATATTCTGTTCATCAATGTTAAATATTGGTCAGTCTAACAAATTAAAATAGTTAATGAATCAATGGTGAAAGCAAGATAAAATTGAATGTCTTCTGAGTATGATTAGAAACTGATGTCAATCTTTATAATAATGTTTTTTTCTTGAGACATTGTAAGTGTTGTTTACTTTGATGTACTTTTGCACATTTTGGATAATAATAATAAGATTTGAAAAGGAAGAAAGAAACTGATTTCATATAGTATATCTTGCTGCTGAGGGACATCATGCAGGTGAGAAGAAAGAAATGTAATTTGTGGTGTGCCAGAATAGCATAGAAGTGGGTAGAGAAGAACTCATGTGATTTTCTGACCATGATGGAGAGGTACTATCCCATCTAGCTGAAAAACTAGTGGGCGGAGACTGGAATAGAATGCTTTCATGGTCACTGTAGGCAGGTTAAGGGTCATCTTGGTAACATTCATAGAGCATGCTAGTTTGGTGCAGTGGCAGGGTAGAAACACGACTGGAGATCTTCAAATATGGAAGTGCAATAAATATAGCCTCCAACTTAGGAAGTTGGCATATGTTAAGACCCTTAATGAGGAATGGGAGATACAAAATGGGGCCATGGCTTGCAAGAATAGGAGGAAAGAAAGTACATTTCTGAGGAGAGAGATCAGAGTGATAGATTTGACATAGAAGATAGTTCCTAAGGAGATGAACACACACGAGATGCTGGAGGAACTCAGCAGGTCATGCAGTATCAATGGAAATGAATAAACAGTCAATGTTTTGGGCTGGACACTTCTAGAAAGGAAGGGGAAAGAAGCCAGAATAAGCAGTTGGGGAGGGGAAGGGATACAAGCCAGAAGGTGATAGGTGAAGCCAGGTTGGTGAGGAGGAAATGAGAAGCAGGGAGATGATAGAGGGGAAGGTAAAGGGCTGGAGAGGAAGGAATCTGATAGGAGAGGAGAGTGGACCATGGGAGAAAGGGAAGGAGGACCGATACAAGGGGGAGGTGATAGGCAGGTGAGGAAAAGAGGAGAGGTGAGAGGGGAGTAGTAGTGGGAATGGAAGAGGGAAAATTACTGGAAGTTGAAGAAATCAATGTTCAGGACATCAGGTTGGAGGCTACCCAGATGGAATATGGTGTTATTCCTCAAACCTGAGAGTAACCTCATAGTGACAGTAGAGGAGGCCATGAACTGACGTGTCAGAATGGAAATAAGGATAGGAATTAAAATGGTTGGACACAGAAATACTGGTTGGACACTGAGAAATACTGATTTTTGCAAATGGAGCAAAAAATGCTCAACAATGTGGTCCCCCAATCTACATTGGGTCTCACCAATATAGATCAGACTTCATCGGGAGCACCAGATACATCAGATAATCCCAGTAGATTCACAGGGAAGTGCTGCCTAACCTAGAAGGACTATTTAGGGCCCTGAGTGGAGGTGAACGGGCAGGTGTAGCACTTCTGCTTACAGGCATAAGTGCCAGGAGGGAGATTAGTGAGGAGGGCCAAATAGTCAAGGGCATCATGGAGGGAGCAATCTTTGTGGAAAACAGAGCAGGATTGGAGGTGGGGGTGGTAAAGGTATGGCTGGTGGTAAGATCCTGTTGAATGACGTGCTGGATGCAAAGGCTCATGGGGTGGTAGGTGATTAATGTATTAATAATGTCAGCATACATATGAACAGGACAGCTGGTGGGCATTTCAATGGAGCAGCAACACAGTCTCAGGGGCAAAAAGAGTTTTCATAGATTGCCACGGAAGAACAACTGAAATAGCAGATATCCTGAGGAACCCATTTCCAAAACTAAAAACACATGGTCATTAATATACACCTTAATACAGGGGTTCCCAACTTGGGGTCCATGGACCTCTCAGTTAATGTTTAGGCTCCATGCATAGAACAGGTTGGGAACTGCTGCCTCAATAAGATCTTAAGACATAGGGGCAGAATTAGGCCATTCAGTCCATCAATTCTACTCTGCCATTCCATCATGGCTGATCCCAACCAACTCTGCCATTCCATCATGGCTGATCCCAACCAATACACAAGTTCCTTGCCAACCTTGATGTCAACAGCAAAAATGAGAGTAGTGTGGAATTTAAAAAAATTCTATTTTGAGAATTCTGGTAATTAACCCTTGTATAGAGTTATAACGGCTAGTGGAAATTCCTCTGAACACCATGTTGGAGGTGACAATTCCCAGCTTTGCCCCGTGAGAGCTACCCGAACAAAGAGAATTTAATTGTATTAACAGCAGCCCATTTTTGGCATTAATTTAATAATAAACGTTTCAATTTGCCCCACTTTTGACCCTGACCTGTAATATGGTAAGCAAAACAATTGCTATAAGTATGCTTTTCCTCACTAGATTTATATTTCCATTCACTATTTTTTTTTAAATTTTCAATGCATATTATCACCATAGTTATTAAAATCTGTCCAATAGTGTGTTAACACAATGTTTTCATTGAATTAGTACTTAATGCCAAAGATATTGGAGTGCTCGGCATCCAAAGATCTTTGGCAGAATTTTACTTATTTCAAGATTTTTTAAAACCACAATAACTTGCATCCAGCTTGGCTTTTGGCAGAGAGAGAAAAAAAAACATCAAAGACTATTGCTTGATATTTCTGTAGCAAATTATACTTGAAGGAGCCACTAAAAGGTCAAACTGTTTTTAAACTATTGTCTTGTTCTTTTGTAAAGGTTAAAACTAAGAGTGAATAAAAAAGGAAGAGAGAATGTAGGCCAATTAGAGTAGAAGCCAGACAGCAAATAAAGAATAAGATTATGTCTACTATTTTTTTTCTGCTGATTACTGCTGTTGCTAATTTTTCACTGTACTTTTTAAATGAGTAGCAGTTTCCCCCCCCACCCCCCACCCCCAATATGTTGGCTACCTTCCACCAAGCACAAAAAATGCCCAGTATGGCAGTATGCCTAGAATTCATTCACTGCTTGTGTTATTATTTGCTTATCCTTCTACACAGTCATGAGTTGGAGAATGGGAAGAACCCCGAGACTGTTGCTGTGGTGAATAAAACGTTTAAATGATTGCAAACTGGAACAATAATTTAATAAACGAACAACAGAAAGCTGGCGATGGAAATAACTAATTATAGATGAGGGGGGAAATACAAACATCGCATGAAGTGAAAAGTTGAATGAACAGATTAATAATTGAAAAGGACTAGAATATAAAATCAACGATATAATGTTGAGGCTTTATAAAGAACTGGTATGGACTCACTTAGAGTATAGTGAGCAATTTTGGGCCTGTTATCTAAGAAGGGATATGCTGACATTGGAGAGGGTTCAAAGGAGGTTCACGAGATGGATTCTGAGATTGAAAGGCTTGTCACATGACAAACGTTTTATAGCTCTGGTCTGTACTCACTGGTAGTCAAAAGAATGAGGGGTGAACTCATTGAAACCTATTGAATGTTGAAAGAAACTCAGCGGGCCAGGCAGCGTTTATGGAAAAGAGTAAGCAGTCAGTGTTTCAGGCTGAGACCCTTCAACGGGACTGTCTTGGACTGAAACATTGACTGTTTACTCTGTTCCATAGAAGCTGCCTGGCCTGCTGAGTTCCTCTAGCATTTTGGATGCGTTGTTTGGATGTCCAGCATCTTTATATTTTCTCGTGAATGGACACGGAAAGGTTGTTTCCTATCATGGAGGAGTCTAAGACCAGAGGACACAGCCACAGAATAGAGGGGTGTACTTTTAGAATGGAGACAAGGAAGAACTTCTTTATCCACAGGCAGCTGTGGAAGCCAAGTTACTTAGAGCAAAGGTTGACAGATTCTTGATTAGTCAGGGCATGAAAGGATACAGGGAGAAGGCAGGAGACTGGAGCTGAGAAGGAAATGGCTCAGCAATAATGAAATGGTGGAGTAGACTTCTTCTAGTTCTCCTATATCTTATGATCTTAAGCTGACAGATAGTTTTGCAAAGAATGGTCAGACAAAAAAAAAAGACACTCAACCAAGGGGTTGTTTGGGGAGCAGGTGTATGCAATGCGGTGAATCAGGGAAGCAGGATGCTTCATGGTAAAATCTAATGCAATCCAGAAGATTGCTATGTTGAGTGAAGTCATCATGCAAGTAGATAAGAATAGGGCACAAGATAACATGAAATATAGTCAAAACAGATTGAAAGTGTAGAAATCAAAGTTGTTTACATTAATTGGTTTGAATGGAGTTGGAACACACATCTTTAGATTACAGTCAAGTTGCTTAATTTGTGGTTAAATGTACTCAATATACAAATACCAGTATGATGTGTAGTTAAGACAATGATCAGATTCTGAAGTCACTTCCAATTTAAATATTTCTGTATTTCATGTGGGCAATTGATATACTAGTACTCCCTCCCCATTTACCACCGACATTCTTTCCTGGACAAACGTTTTCTGCTACCGGGATAAACGGTATAATTTAGCAGCATTAACATGAGGAACTCAAACCCATTGGTCTTTATTGATGCAAACTACAAGAGTACTCATATAAAGGTGGTCAAACAAATCTGATTGAGGATACAGTGTCGGTTTGGAGATTAGTACATAGATCTTCCTGTGCTAATCCACATTTTAAACATGTTGAAGTGTAATACTAGAAATATATTTGTAATACTTCGAGAAAAGTATACTTCTATCAATTTCCACATACTTTTAAAAATAATGGCACATTGGAGATGAGGTTCTGAATTTATATCCATTTGTTAAACTCAGTGGATAATAATAGACGCAATTCTTCCTGTTCCACTAAATGCCAGACACAGATCAATCTAAACAAGTATCCAAGATAGGGCTGTACCATAATGTATCACACCTGAATGTTTAAGGCTTTCTATAATGCCAAGTTTATTAGTAGCCTTGCACCCCATTTAGCTCACAGAATAACACTAAAAATACTGAAAATGTTTCAGATTTAAAGCTTCTGCCGCAGTGCCCACTGGCCTGAACTGTTTACCTCTCCTCAGATGCTGACTGTTCTGTTGAATGTTCGACTTTTATTTCTGATTTCTGACGTCTGCATTATTTTGCACTTGTGTCAAACCATGGATTAATAAACAGGAGCAGAATTAGGTCATTCAGCTCATTGAGTCTGCTCCACCATTCCATCATGGCTGATCGCAGAACCTACTCAACCCAGACACCCGCCTTCTCGCCATGTCCTTTGATGCACTGACTGATCAGCAAATGATCAACTTCTGCCTTAAATATATGCACAGGCTTGGCCTCCACCGCAGGCCTGTGGCGGAGCATTCCACAGATATACTACTCTCTAGCTAAAAAAAAAACTCCCTACTTCTCTTCTAAAGGATCACCCCTCAGTTTTGAGGCTGTGCCCCCTAGTTCTGAATACCCCCACCATAGGAAACATCCTCTCTATATCCATCTCATCTAGTCCTTTCAACATTTGGTAGGTTTCAGTGAGATCCCTCCACATTCACCTAAGTTCCAGTGAGTACAGGCCGAAAGCAGCCAAATGCTCCTCATATGTTAACCACTTCATTCCCAGAATCATCCTTGTGAACCTCCTCTGGACTCTCTCCAAAGACAATACATCCTTTCTGAGATATGGGGCCCAAAACTGTTGTCAATACTCCAAGTGCAGCCTAACTAGTGTCTTATAAAGGCTCAGCATTATCTCGTTGCTTTTATATTCTATTCCCCTTGAAATAAATGCTAACATTGCAGTTGCCTTCTTTACCACAGACTCAACCTGTAAAATAACCTTCTGCAAATTTTGCACGACTCCTAAATCCCTTTGCACCTCTGATGTTTGAACCTTCTCCCCATTTAGATAATAGTTTTCACTATTGTTCGTTTTACCAAAATGCATTATCATACATTTCTCAATACTGTATTCCATCTGCCACTTTTTTTTTGCCCCTTTTCCAATCTGTCCAACTCCTGCTGCAATAACATTGCTTCCTCAGCACTACCTACCCCTCCATCTATCTTCGTATAATCCACAAACTTTGCCACAAAGTTATCAATTCCATTTAGCTTGAAATTGAAAGCATTATGACTAAAAATTTGCAAACTGATGTAGAATAGTGCTCTCATTGTAGAGTGCATCGCACTTCAACATGGTCTATTTTAACTTTCAGTGAAAATATGCATTTAAAACATTTGATTTTACTTCTCTATGCTACTAAATCTTTGTGGTGTTATAGGGATTACCCTCAATTGTTGATTATTAAAAATATTGATTTTGAATATTTTCAAAAAGTATTTTGACAGGTAGATGGAGCGTAACAATTATTTCATTCTCCTTTACACTTGTGTATAGAAAATTATATTAAACAATTTTGAATCTTTATAAGAATTTATCTAGAATTATATTAAATGCTGAGACATCCATAAATCTCATGTTTAGCTCATTTATCATTTAATTTTTCCCATTGGGTTTGGTAATATTTGACAAATAATCTCTTCATTGAAAATGTTACACTTCCCAGAGCGTAAACCTAACATTATTAAAGCTGTCAAAAGAATATTAGAATAAATATAGTTCCTTCATAGTCTTACCCAGGTGACCACTTGTGGTAAACCATGTATATATGTTGTAACTGGATTACCTGTCTGGACACCCATCTCTGCTGACTGCCCCTGTGGCTCCTCCCACAGAGTCCTGTATAAAGGTGTTCACCTTGCCCCTCCCCCTCAGTCCAGGGGCAGACACTCACTGTGGAGGTCGTATTGTACAGCGAATAAAAGCCTTTCAGTATTTTACCAAACCTCAGTCTCTTGGAGTAATTGAAGGTGCTTCACCACTGAAACCATCATGCATACGAATAGTAGAAACTGTTAACTCTTTCAGAGCAGTTTTTTTTCCCCAAAATTTCTTACATTTTCAGAAAATATGTTGAAACAAGTACACCCCAAAGTTAGAGCAGTTTAGGTAATGGAAATTCACCTTTGTGGAATTCACAAACTACTACCAAAAATTGTGATGCAGAATACAAGTTCACCCTTACAGCAGTTATATGAAAATAAATACACATAAAATATATACAGAGAACTGAACCAGTTTAACCGAGGATACATTAAGGATCACAGACAGAATGTGCAAAGTTCACACAGACGGGATCCAGTCAAGATTGAACTCAAGTCACTGGCACTCTGAGCATGTGGTTCTATTAGTGCTACATGACTTCTGAGCTGAACTGTACTCTTTGCATTAAACATAAAAACTGCTCTCTTCCAAACACCGATTTTATTGCTGACTTCAGCATATTAAAATATGAACTTAATTGACATGGTAGGCTTTAAGGAGTATTCAAAAAGAAGGGCGAACAACAACAAGGAAGGTGATATACTAATGAGGGAATTCTTGAATCACTTAGTACTGGAGACTGGTGAATTGATTTGAAGTTACTGAAGTGTAATATTCTAAAATGAAAGAGATACAGAAACTTAGAAGGATCTAGGGCTAACTAAAGTAACCAAAATTGAAAGATAAAAATTATTTATGTCAATATTTGAATACAGTCAGACTAGGCACGAGTAGAATTTCCAAAACAACCTACTTATATAATAATTGCAGAGGATCTTTGAAATCTCACTCTCTAGTGTAGGACAGAGTATTTTCCCTACTTTGAGAGGAATTTTATTTCACTTTCTATGTTGAAGATGGTTTGGATCAGGGATTCCCAACCTTTCTCATGCCATTGACCTTTACCATTAACCGAGCGGTTCATGGACCCCAGGTTGGGAGCCCCTGGTCTGGGTGAATGCTTGCAAAGTGAAGGATGCCAGCATTATGGTAATTATCTAGATATTAATTACTATATCCTGAAAAATCAAAAAAAATTTGGAATTGTTTACCTAAACGTAAACTGAATTTACAGGGCTTAGCAAATCAGAATCAGATTTAATATCACTGCCACAGGTCATGAAATTTGTTAACTTTGCAGCAGCAGTACAATGTAATACACAAGAGAAAAAACTGAATTACAGAAGGGAAGAAGCTGATCCTGATTTGTTGAGTATGTGATAAACAGTGATTATTAATCTGCTTTAAGATGACTGAACAGAGGCCTAACTTTGTTCATCATCCAATAGGTAATTCCCCAGTATTTGTGTCAGTGAATCTTATGTAGCACTGGCCTCCTCTCAACCCGGACTTTGTGAGCAGATCAAAACACTAGCAGATTACATATTACAGATCTGTCACCAGACCGAGTTTTCATCTGAAATCCTATATGAAAAGTCCTGGACTTAATGCAGTTTAAATAGCTAAATACTGAAAGAACTGTTTAGAACCGCTAGCATTAGCTAGACAGATCCAGCCAGATTATCCATAATAAGATTTGCAATGTTAAAAGGAAGTTTCTACATTTCATAGTGTCTATTGTACTTACTAATAATATTCTGTCCTACTGTGCAAAATTTATATGGATGCAGCCAAGCATTGAACAACAATTGTATATAAATAGATTTTATTTTCTTATAATGACACCCCTTGATGATTAAGCTAAAGAATGAATGGAGCTGTAGAATTATTGAAACTGCTTTGAGTTGAAGGTAGCAATTGATTTTAATAAAATCATTGTATGTTGCTATGCTTTCCATGGGCATTCACTTTTGACTCTAACAGTTAGAACAAGCAGCAAGTGCTACAATAGTAGCAGTCTCAGCTTTAGTAACTAATTTACATCTCATTAACAATGGTGGATGTATAAAGCAGTTTGTGTTGTTTGTGTGTCAAATCTGGTGTGAGCATCAAGTATATCAAAGTGGAACAGGATACATTAATTTAGAAACTGATCGAGGAAAATGAAATCAATACCTCTAGTATCACTTTAATATCAATAAGCCAATGGATATATATAGTTATGTTGTGTATTAATTATATTATCAAGATGTTTAATAAAATATTCTTCAACTCTGAAGTTGAACATCAGTATAGGTATAAGGAATACATGTTCAATAAATTGATATGCTGTGGCCATTTGAATGGCTGTAGAATTGGAGCAATGCTTAAATATTGCCATCTACATTTCTTTCACCCATATAAGAAAAAAAGTCACACACTAAAATATTTCTTCACAGTCATACTACCACTGGAAGTGAGGGAATCACTAAAAATGTCTTACACTTAAAACCATAAAAGCAACAATTGTTGTGACTCCAGTTTTGTATTGAAGATAAACACTTCACCAAGAATAACATTATTACTTTGACCCATAAAAATCTACCCATATTCTTCTTCCTATTATGAAATTATTATGGTAACTATCTGAAATGGATTACTACTGTGTAAATGAGGTATGCATCTCCTACATACAAGTTTCAGATTTTGCCTTGCTTAAGCCAAGGCAAACTCATTAAATGTTACAGAAAACAAGTCATAAATTATGCATTTGCATTCTCAAATCTATTTCTGACAAATATAACACTTCACTGTAGATTTCAACACCACAGAGAGAACTACTTTAATCAAAAAGCGACTACGTTCCACAGAATTGTTTCTATTTTAATATTTCTACAATCGAATTACTTCAAATACAAACTATCCGATACCTTCATTATAAAAAAAGTTGCATTTTCCAAAATATGATGGGTGAAGTATTCTGTATCTACAAAGAATTCATTTTCGTATTTATTTCCTCTTCATTGAAGCAAAAAGGAAACAAAGATCACAGCTGTTTGCTTCTCTACTAACATTTCCAAATGCCCAAATTTGATTAGAAACATATAGACTACATTTACTGACCATTTTCATCTGGGCTGGTAGATTTTTTTAGGTATTAGTATAATCAAGGTTTGTGCAGGAAAACAGTGCAAAAATAATGGATGGGGAAAGTGGCCTACTTCTGTTTGTGTTTCTTACATTCCTACGGTTATGTTGATCAGAAAATGCAATTATTTCCAATGGATTTTGGGGGCTGCATTCTGTAGCTGCATGGATTATCAATGATTCAAATGATTTTCCAATGTTGCAATTGAGAAAATCTCTCAAAAGAGGCCACCTTCTAAAGACAATGCCTCAAAAACGTGGTATCCATCAGTAAGGATATGTAATATTGGGCCAGTCAAGCCCTTTCTTCCAAGAGCGTCTCGACTATGATGGCTGCTTGTTTAACTGAATAAAGCTTCTATATCCACCAGCTTCAGTGTTTCTCTGGTGACTTTGTTCAGTCACAACAAACACAACCTCACTACTTATTTAATATCTTGTATATATTTCTTAATGTAATTTATGGTATTCTATGCATTGCATTGTATTGCAGCTGCAAAACAAATCTCACAACATGTCAGGGATATTAAATCTGATTCCTTTTTATGATGAGTATAGTTCATTTTGTATCATCAATGTATTCATTTCATTTGATTGATGATCCCAGCATATGATCTTATATCCACTGAATTGTGCTGATATTTGACATTTGCAGTCTTGAGCATGGTAGAACTTATTTCAAATCCTCATACTTTCATGACTGTGAATGAAGTCGCCAGAGATACACAATGTGTAGATATAAAAGCCTTTATTTGGGACAAGCCTTTGGAGTCACTCGACAGAGCGAGACACTCCCTGGCCCAACATTACAGCACATTTTTATTTGTTAAAAGAACAAAAGGTATCAGGACAATTACTATAGTTACAATACCCTCATAATGCTTCTTTTAGGTTACATGCAATTTTTCCAAATTCCTTGATATTCCTGCCAAAATGAATGTTAATACAGTCCCAGAGTCACATTCATGCATTGCGTTGTCGATTGCATTCATGCAAACACAGACATCTCAAGTCAATTAGATGTTTCCTGGTCTGCAATTTACTCTATATAAAAAAAAAATGCAGCTCCAGGAAGACTATTGTTCTGAGCTGCATTTTAAATTCAATCTACAATCCATATTCAGACCTGAAGACAGGTTGCTGTTGAAATTAGCATTTGCTATATTGCACCTCCAGAATATGCCCTAACAATACCAGCAGGATAAAAGCTTGAAAAGGCTATTCCTACGTTGACTGAGCTGAAAGGCTTCAGTATTTATTTCAATTGTTTGCTTGGCAATAAACTGAATTATTCAAAGTAAAGGCAATTAGAAATGTAGTGCTGTGGGGCCTCAAACTACAGTTGTGTAAATATATATATATATTTTTCATTTCTTATTACCAAATGTTCTATCTACATTAGGATTTCACTGACAATGGAGTTCTATAAATAAACTTCCAAAGCAGTATGAAAACAAATTCATCTGATTCATCTGCCTAGCTATATACAAGATGAATCAATCTGAATGTATTTAAATGTAGTAGCCATTAATTTAATGGGTGGAAAAATACAGGTTAAAATGAAAACACATGATAATTTAAAAGAAATGCAACTACAAGAGTTTACTTGAAGCAAAGTGTCAATCTATCTGTGCCATACATAATCATCCTAAAAATACAATGTACTTGACTAACAAACTGCTGTGTAAATGTATTTGTGAATGACAAGGCTATGGCAAAACCAATATTCTAGCAACTCATTTTAAACAGCTATTAGCTTTTACTTGCTATTTTGCTGTGAATAAACTGTCTTTAAACTGAACATTAGCGTAAGAGTAAGTACCTAAATATATCACTGTATGAGTCCCCAAATGGTAGGTTTCAAAAAAAAAACAGACTCGTATTTCAATCTCTGTTTCAATAAAGAAAGGTGGTTGTAGTGATTCCCACCACCCCCACCCCCCAAGTTCTAGAAGCTGTTGAAGTAAATGAAATTTTCTTTGCCTGCTCTACATTTAATGCGTTTAAGCATTACTAATCAGCTTCTATTTCATTCAGATTTGCCTGCTTATATTTATACTTTGACAGTAACCCAAGAGCCTGACTCAGCAAAGATAGTGATTACTTTTTAGGTAACTTAAACATTACATCACTGTTAGGGCGTGTAGTCTTCTGAGAATGATGCCTAGGCATATTCCTGAGTTAGGGGAAGGTGAAATTTATTTCCCATATGATCTCTGATGCATCACTGACAATGTTTTTCCCAGAGATGAAGATTATTCTAGTCCTCAGCATTTATATTTCTCATCACAATGAAATCACCTGCTGCAAACATAGTTCAAAAGAAATATGATGGATGATATTGAGTTTCTGAAGCTCTTGGAATTTATGTGTTCTTCAAGCTGCTCAATACATACACACTACTTTCTCAGTGTGCATATTTACTTTTTTATCATTCATGTTCTTTGACATAGATCATGAATTAAAATTAGATTTTACATTAAATTGTAGGAATAACTAATTTCACAGTATTCTACTCACTGAATAAACCTCAAAATTTTAATACTCGGGGTGGCTACATGCATTGTACAAGCAGATATTTCTACATTCAGTGTTCTACATTGAGGAAATTACAATTCCATCATTTTAATTACAATTCCATCTTAGCAGGTAAATAAGCTGAGGTAATGAATTATATAAAATAATTTAATTTTAGGCTTGACCAGTGCTGAGTTAGTTTGCCTCAATTGGAATGATAATGGTGCACAATGATCATGTCTTCCAGGTATATGTTAATCAACGTATACGTTGATACGTTAATCAAAGTATCTTCCTTTAATAATCATCCTGCTGGAAGGAAACTGCATAAAGGCAAGATCTGATTCATTTGACTTGCAATCCCACATGGTTGAAAGTCTTGCTGCTTCCTTTCTATGGGTATGTACACGAAATATGACAGCCAGCACTAAGGGAATTGTTCTAAGCACTTTTCGGAAATGTTAGACAAAATTAGTAGAGAATTAAAAGCTAGGAAGCAGCAGGCTTGTTTCTGAAACTCAGAATTCATGGACATGTTAAAATTCACTAATAACAGAATTGAAAGTGGAAAAAAAACCTATACAGCTTCAATCTATGCTGTAGAATTTTCATAAGTATATTATGAATAATTTCACATCATAACCAACCACAGTTAAAAGAATAAACTTCAATGATGCATTTCAAAAATAGCAGTCATTCATAAAGTTAACTAAACCTTCTAACTCAGATACCCAATCTTAGCAGTAGATTTAGTTGAGACATATTTTGTGAAAGCTGCTAACAAATACATTTTCTCATTTTCCACTGAATTATCAACTAGAGCAGAGGTTCCCAACCTGTAGTCGATGGAGCTCTGTAGAGGTCCATGGAATAAAAAAGGTTGGGAATCACCAAACAAGAGGGAAAGACAAGGAGTGGATGCTCATCTATTAATATTGATAGATACAACTGTAGAAATCAGAAGCTCTTTTTAAATACCTCGCATAGAAGCATTAGGAACAGTACCATTCAGTCCATTGGGTTTGCTCAGCCATTTGACACGATTGATGCAATGCACTAGCTTTCTTTTCCTGTATTTTGATGCTCTTACCCACTGTACAAGAAAAAATCTAGTCTTGCAAGCACCAGTTTAGAAAAAGTTTCTAATTGCTGCTCTGTTACAGGGACAGTATGTGTGAAGGGCATTTTTCCGATTTTTATCTCTGATTTTCAGATTACATTATTTATTCTTGATTTAACCACCAGACAAAATATAATCTTTGTTACCCTAGCAAATTCCTTAACATTTTAAACATTTCAATCAGATTACCCCATGATCTCCAGTACTCAGGGGGGGTAGAAGATAAACTTTATACTGTACAGTCAGAATTTAGAACATAGAACAGAAGAGCACAGTACAGACACTTGGTCCCTAATGTTACACCAACTTATATAAACCCACTCCATGATTAATTTAATCCTTTCCTCCTACACAGTCCATGACCTTCCATTTTCTTACATCCATGTGCTTATCTCAAAGTTCCAAGTAAAATTTATAATCAGAGGACATGCAAGTCACCACATACGACACTGCGAATCTCCTTCTGCAGGCATACTTAGCAAATCTATAGAACAGTAACTGTAAACAGGATCAGTGGACAGCAAACTGTGCAAACACAGATAATATATATTAATAAATAACGAGCATGAAACAATAAGATAAAGAGTCCTTAAAGTGAGACCATCCGTTGCGAGAATGCCAGAAGTAGAATGAGTGTGGCTATCACCTTTTGTTCAAGAGCCTGATGATTGAGGGGTAGTAACTGTTCTTGAACCTGGTGGTTCAAGTACTGAGGCTCTTTCACCTTCTACCCGATAGCAGCAGCAAGGAAAGGGCATGGCCTGGGTGGTGAGGATCTTTGATGCTGGATGCTGCTTTTTTTATCTCATTTGAAATGTTCCCTCATTCTCAACTACTACCCCCAGCAGTGTGTTCCAAGCACCCACCATTCTGTGTAAAAAAAAACCTACCTTTGACTCTCCCCTAAACTTTAGTCCACTCACCTTAAACAGATGTCCTTTGGATTTGACTATGACCACACTGGGGAAAAAAGGAGCTTGCTGTCCATTCTACCTATGCCTCTCATAATCTTATACCCCTCTATCAAGTTGTCTTTCATCCCCCGTCACTCCAAAGGGATAATCCATTGTTACCCTCATAATTTAAGTCTCAGTCTTATTCTGATGAATCTGTACTGCATGCCTTTCTTGAATATTAGTGTACAATATCAAAACAATACAGAAATCAAAAACTAGACATATCATGGTTAATTTCCTCACTTAGCGGGCTTGAGGTTAAAGCAAACCTTCCATTTCATTTTTGACCACTGTTTATACCAGTTCATTGGTTTGAGGTGTTATGCTTACTTAGAAACACATTTTACAGCTCCTAAACATCTTCCATGAAAATATTTCAATTCTTTGCCGAATTCAAAGTTGACAACCAAAGCCTTCCTCATATTCTACTTTATTTGCCAGAGACTTGTCCACTCATCTTACCCATGTTTCTTTGAAACTAATTGCTTGTATTACCTAATGCCCTTCCATACAGAGTGTTACCTGTAAAATCCCAAGCTATTAACAAACATAGTGGAAAGCTGAGGCCAAGGGTCTCATCGTATCCCATCTTGTCTTCCCATTATCTCCATCTCTATTCCTGGAATCCAAAACTGAGGATCCCAATTTCAAATACAAATACAAGCACTTTGCTAATTCAGTTGTATGGATGAGATGTTTGTCTCCAAATATTACACAAGATATCTACTCTGGAAACTCTGCCAGTTCTTTTCATAACTGTAATACAGACAACAATAGGTACATTAGAAATTCTGCTTTTGGAAAAATTGATCTTGTCTGTTTTATTCTGAATTAACTAAGCCCCATGTGACTTGATTTAGGACATTACTAAGGAGGGTCCTTGTGGTGCTTGAACCTAATTTGCACCATATTAATTCCACAAGCTAAATAAGCGATGCTGGAATTACAACCAACATTTCAATCACCCACAGCAGGAAAACTGGCTCAAAGTGCCAACTCCCAAATTCACAGTGGATAACTTCAATATTTCATTCTGACTTTTAACTAATTAAGAAAGACGCTTACTACTTATTACATTAACTATTGTGCCTATGATTGAAATTACTGAAAAAAATTATGCATGACTTCAAACGTATCTTCATCACAAAATTGTAATATAAATCTATAGCAGTAGCAAATAGAAATTTATTGTTATAAGGGCACAGGATAGTATTAGAAATAGGATACAGACTAACCCACGTTTAAAATTAATTTCTCTACAGCTCAGGAGGGGGCCATTTGGCCAATCAAGTCCACGCCAGCTCTCAACACAGTAATCCTAGTCCTGATATTCTTCCCTTTAGTTCCCTGTAATCCAACAATGATTCTCTCTCCCCCAAGGCCACCAACTGCAATTTTCCCCATAAAGTAGTAATTTCTAAGAACCAATTAATCTACTAGCTCATTTTGGTGATGTGGATGGCCTTGGGGACTAACCTGGACTAGGAGAAGCCTGCACAACCATAAGCAGAATATACAAAGTTGACACAAGAAGCAACGAGTCTGGGACTAAACCTAGCTCCTTGAGATGGTTAAATACTGACTGCCACATCATCACACCAGAAGTTTATTTTGTGCTTTCCATCTTAGATGCTATTGAATTTTAGACAGTTAAGCTATTACTTCTATTCAGATAGGTTCAATATTTCAAACTAGTGTTGGTATGTGCATTCATTTCATTAAAATTCCTGTCACAAACATGAGTAGAGATTAATTCCACGCATTGTAGATAAAAAAGAAAGAAAACTTCTTTATCCTACCATCTTTGCGATAGTATATGACATTGACTTTCCTTTCTTCTGAGCCTAGCAGAGCCTGAGCAATCTGGGCAATAGCATTCCGCTTGCTTTCTGGGCCATGCAGAAAATCACATGTACATGGCTTCTGCATGATATCTGGCCTTGAGAAGCCCGTCATTTCACAAAATCCATCATTGCAGTAAATAATTGCACAGTTCTGTACCCTTGCGTTCGCAATGATGAATTTTCTATCTGTGAAGAAAGAAGAGATAAAAAAAAAACAAATTAAGGGAGCTATAATACACTAGTGTTGCTACTCCTCTTGGCTAATGATTAGCAAACTGTCATCAGTTACAAGTAACATTAACAATAGGCCACACCACAAGGATTTTACAAGAGGTCTTTATTGCTTGCAAATTTTATTAAATCCTTAAAATAACAGTAGAAAAAATACATTTTATACTTAACAGATATTCACTATCAATGAAGATAAATGAAATCAAATTTCAGTACAGTAGATTCCAGTTAATTGGGACACATTAGGACCAGTACATTTTGGCCCAATTAAGTGGCTGTCTCAAATAGTCAAAATTTCATGGAAATAGCTAAAAACATTAAAAAAAAGACAAACTACTGCTTAACTGAGTAATTGATTATGTAATTAAATGAAATGTAGAACAAATTAGAACACCAACAGTACTATAAAACTGCAGTTCCCAATTGGAGGAATTCATCCAATGTATGCTGTCCTAGTCTTTTGATTGACTGTAAATGAACAAAACCAGCGCAAACAGCTAGTGCAGATAATGGACTGCCTTCTTACATTGCTTTCAATGATTGTATACTCTAAATCTTAGTTTTCATAGTAACATTCAAGATTATATTCCATACCTTCAAATTCTTTGTAATTCTTAACACTGAAGTAGGGAAATAGTTTTATTTTCACTCAAGACCATTTCTGGCATCTCCAAGCCTGAAGATTTGAAACTGCAATGAGCAAATCAGTTCTGAAATGTCTTACTGTTTATTTCTTGTCAACTATCAGTGGCAAAAATCACTGCCTTTTGAAGGCAAAGACATGCAACTGACACTATTTTAAAACTGTTCACTCTAAGTACTATGTAGTGTACCACAAGTGCAGTGTGAACTGACGCCACTTAGAAACTTCGACAATAGTTTCCTGTCTTGCTACGGTGCCTGGTGTCCCAAATAAATTAAGAGAATCACAGCTATTTTCAAATAGTTTTTGTTCTTTAAGGGTTGTCCCAAATAAGCAGCTGTCCTGATTAACTGAAGGCCCAATTAATCAGAATTCATTGTATATGTTATACTTATTTTAATATTCACAATAGTGGATTTTAAAGTGAGTACATCAACTGCAAAGTAAAAGCCATTTGAAAACATTCCATGTGTTTTGTCACTGTTCAGTAACGCATGGGATAATAAACTGAGGAATGGGAGATAATTCTTCTGTGCAGTCATTGATGGCAAATTTGAAAGGTAGGGTGCATCTAGAGTATTCCATTCCAAGCTAGGACTAAAATATATCTCTGATCTATTATAAATGCAACATTTGTAACTGAACAGATTATAAAGTTGGAACAAATATACAAACAATTTAAAAGCTGAAAGCCACCTCAATTATCTAGTTAGAATAATTTACAAATACATGTTTACTTAAAATGCCATTCATTTCAAATATTGCTGCAGCTTTCTTATGTGAAAGTATGCTGCAGATTTATAAGAGTAAGCTTTCTCTGTGCACTTTTCACATTATATTGACGATGTCCTGACATGTAATTATGTAATTGGAAGCATAAAGGAGAATATAGTTCTTCATGCTTAAATAATGTTATTTGTACTTGGTGGCAACTGGACGAGCTATTATCATGAAGTGGATTTTTTGAAAATGAAAAAAAGTTTGTTACAAATCCATCCCTACAAACCTACCATTCCTACACACATTACAACAATAGGAAGAATAAGATACAGGTACATGTACAAGTTGTGCCGAATGCCATCTGGGAGTAATGATGGCCCTCACAAAGTTTTACAACTTGATGTGATTATAAATTCTTTGTTATCACAGTTGGTCTCATTTGAACTTTCACCCTAAACATGATCAGGCTGCATCAATGAACACTGGTAATTATATTTGGAACTAGATATTTATTGAAATAAGCACCAACAATAATGAAGTGCTTTGTTTGGCTGGTTTTGAATCACATTAAATCCCATCTTCCTCCTATATTGGACCCCTTCCAAATCACTTGTCACTCAAATCAGTTGATAGATGGAGCCATAGCCTCTGCACTCCACTCTATCCTGTCCCACCTGGAAAATAGACCCTCATATGGCATGATGCTGTTTATTTATTTCAGCTCAGCATTTAATATGATGGTAGATCTGAAGCTGGTGGGTAAACTGTCCTTCTTCAGTCTCAACAACTCTCTTTGTGAATAGAACCTGGACTTCTTAACAAAAAGGCCACCATCACTCCATGTTGGAAGAAACATCTCTAGCTCCAGCACACTGAGCACTGGTGCTCCCCAGAGCTGCATGCTCACCCAGCTGGGGTTTACAACACTGATGCATGACTGCTTTGCTAGATCCAGTTCAAACAGAATTATCAAATTCACTGATGACAACAGTGGTTGGCCTCATCAACAACAACGAGATGGTGTACGGAGATGAGGTAAAGCAGCTGGTAGAATGCTGCAAACACAACAACTTGAGTCTTAACATGGACAAGAACGGAGGTGATTGTGAACTTAAGGAAGCTGCAAGCTAACCCTTCCTCACTGTACATATACAGCTCCTTCGTGGAGAGAGCTAGATGCTCCAGGTATCTGGAAGTGCTCGCAATGGATGATCTCACCTGATCCTTCAACACCTCTTTAGCCAAAAAAAAGCACAGCAGTGTCTCCACTTCCTGAGGAGATCGAGGTGAGTGAGGCTCCCCCCATTCTAACCAATGTCTACAGGTGTAACATCGAAGTGTCCTAACCAGCTGCATCACTATCTGTTACAGGAATTGGAAGGCATCTGGCTGCAAATCCTGGAAAAGTTTGAGAGGCCTGTCGAGGTGATCATCGGGACTCCTCTTCCACCCACCATTTATCAGGAGCACGGCATATGCAAGGCCCTTAGCAATGTCGGTGATGCCTCCTATCTGACAATTGCTTTGACACGATCATCAGCAAGGATGTACTGTAGCATTAGGACATTAACTACTAGGATGGAAAACAGCTTTCCCCCAGCCAGGCAAATAGACTACTGAACTCACTGCCACCACCCAGGTCTCCACACTTAAGCGTCAGCAGTGTTATAGTATTTATTTTTTAAACTTGTAACATATATGCAATTTATTGTGTTAATATTATCATATGTGTTGTGCACCATGGTCTGGAGGAACATTGTCTTGTTTGGCAGAATACATGTGTACAGTTAAATGACAATAAACTTAAAGTTGAATATAACTGATTTGATGAAAATTCCTTTCAAAAGACAAGGATTATCCTTACTTTCTTCCTTGTAGGAAACTAGCAGCTGCTTTGGTTTTGGTACATTGACTGGTGGGATAATTTATTGTAGCCATATCCTCTGATGATTGGGTCAAGCTCCACTAGAAAAATCTGCCAAGTTAATCAAAGCTAAAACATCAGCTTCTTACTCCCTACGAGGCCCTCCTTAGGTCAAAGTCAACCACAAATGTTGCATCCTAGCTGTGTAGCCAGTACGCAAGCCAGGGCTCTAGGAAATGGAGAGCAAACTGTTGCCCATGCAGTAGGCTCCCCCACTTCACACAGCTGATGAATCCAAAGGACTGGCAGAGACTGATAGAGTTTGGCACCAGTGGCATCTCAGCAGCTGCCAGTCAGCATTGAACCTCAACATAGGACTCGCTTAGGGACCCAAGCTCCAGATCTTTCCTTGGAGTTTACTCCCAAAGCCTTCCCTCGTGAGTGGGTGGAGGCCACGAGATCAGAGTTTTCCCTCTCCTAGATGAACTGCCAACCACAACTGACAAGCCCCAAATGCCCAAAGCAACTGGTTTTAAGGTACCAGTAACCCACCCTTGCCACATCTCCTGTCAGTAGAAAAGGTTTTGCTGGGCTTTGTAGCTAAGCCACACATGAAGGCCAGGAGCTAGGCTTGGTTGTCAGAGGCTATTTGAGGTGTATTATTAAATGCTTGTAATATATGCAGTGGAAGCTTATACCCACTACAACCTCCTCCCCCCCCCCCCACCAACCGCATCCCCCCAGCTATGACAAAATTATGAAACCCAACATCTTACTGCACAGTTGGAAATCTTAGATTTGAGATGAGACTTCAAACTCAGGGAACTAAGGGTGCCCATTCAGGTGAACCTCACGGACACTAATCTATTATTTAAAGAGGAATCAAAAAGATTTCTCTCTCTTTTGGCAAATATTTGTCACCTAAGTTACACCACCAAAAATTGATTCATTCTGATTGCTGCCAGTGGGACCATCCAATTACAAAATGGATCTTGAATTTGTGTACAATAGTTTTGAATGCTATCAATGTTCAACGAAAGGCCTTGATTGTTCAAAACTGCCTGTATATCTTATTATTTGATTCAGTGGAAGACATGCCTGAAAAAGAGGAATGAATAATATTATAAATGTACTGTACACCGTCTTTGTTAGTAACATTGTGAAGAAAATATCTTAATGCATAGGAGCTAATTTGTGGTTGTAAGAATATACCCATGTTCCAGTTGACCCAGGGCAAAACTTCATCTCTAGTTTTGATTATCAAGATTACTCACTGAGCTCATGAATTCCAAACGTTTGAACTACTTAAATATGACTATGCATCTACACCATGACATTTGTATTTTTTTTCTTTATACTATCTAATGTCATCCCACACAATGTTTGATGTTTGTAGTAACAGTTTCAGCCAGGATAAGCCCAGCAAGTTTACGAATTTAGCACACAGAAAAATACTCATTGGGTATCCGTTATGAGCATAATCTACAAATTTGTTCATTTACTTGCTACGTGTCAAATTTTACCTTAGATGTGCTGAAGCAGAACAGAAATATCAATTACATCATGAATCTTAACATTTGAACTGCTGTGTATGTGACAATGAACTTTGTACTGAAGTCTGATTAAGGGCCACACCAACCACCACAAATGGGACTTCCTAGTGGCCAAACATTTCAATTCCGATTCCCACCCTTGTTCCACAAGATGATCCATGGCCTCATCTTGGCACAAGAGGAGGCCACCCGGATGGTGGAGGAGCCGCACCTTAAATTCCATCTGGGTACAGTACCCTCAACCCTGATGGCATGAGTATTCATTTCTCCTTCCAGGGAATAAATTTCAGCCCCCTTCCCTTCTCTATTTCCCACTCTGACCTCTTACTTCTTCTCACCTGCCTATTACTTCCCCCTGGGTCCCCTCCTCCTCTTTCTTCAATTGTCCACTCTCCACTTCTTTCAGATTCTTTCTTCTTTGCCCCTCAACTTTTCCCACCCACCTGGCTTCACCCATCAACTTCTGGCTCGCCTCTGTACCCTCCCCCTACCCTTTCATTCCGGCGCCTTCCATTTCCGTCTCAGTCCTAAAGAAGGATCTCGGTCGACTGTTTACTCTTCTCCATAGATACTACCTGACCAGTTGAGTTCCTCCAACACTTTGTGTGCGCTATTGACTTCAACTGGTAACTTTGTTTCCTACTCTGTGGGCACTGCATTTACTGAGCACTTCCTGTTTTTATTTGAGATTTTCAATGGTCATAACATTTTACCTCAGTAAATTTTAAAATAAAATTATGAAGAAAATTGTCAGGGAAATGGACAAGGTGCATTGTTAATTGAGGAGAAGTATTGCATCTGTTTTGAATATTTTCAGCTAAGCTTCTCTAATGTTATCTCATGAAAACTTGTAATTTTTAAATCTCGGTTTGATCATTTTTGACGGAGCAAGCACAGAATAGGTCCATCATATCCATGCTGACCTTACTGCCCAGCTACACCAATTCTACTTGCCCACACTAACCCATATTCTTCTATGCCTTGCCTATTAAAGTGTCCATCTAAATGTCCTTTAAACAGACTGATTGTACCAGGCAATTACCTCATATAGTAGTGAGTTCTAGATACTCTCTGTAAAGAAAGTTACCCTCAAACCTCTTTGAAACTCCTACCTCTCAACTTAAACCTATGCTTTATTTATTTTTGATTCCCTAACCATGGAGATAAGATTTTGATTATCTACCTCATCAATGCCACTTATAATTTTACACACCTCCGATTTCCACCCCTATAGAGACGAGTCTCAAGGCTGTATAATGTATACACACATTGATAATAAATGTACTTTGAACTTTGATAAGTGAAGACCTGTAGTCCAGGCACTGTCCTGGTGAAACTCCTCTGCACTCTCCCCAACGCAACAACAGCATTTCTATAGTGTGGCAACCAGAACACTCCCAAGCAAAGTCTAACCACTGCTTTGTAATGTTGAAATGTAACACCCTATATTCCATGCTCTTATCACACAAGGACAGGCATGCAATATGCCTTCTTCACCATCCTATTTGTTTGTGTTGACTTTGCATGGAACTATGGATTTGAGTCAAATGTCTCTGTTCATCAACAGTGCTCAGAGCCTCATCATATACTGAATATGAACCTAACTATATACTGGATATGGCCTACATCTATCTGACTTCCCAAAATACATAACCTCACACTTGTTAGGATTAAACTCCATCTGCCAATGCTCTACTCAAATTTCCACCTGACCTATATTCAGTTGTAGCCTTTGTAATCTTCCTCACTATTCACAAAACCCCAATAATGTTTGTGTCGTCTGCACACTAACGGACCATACCTCCGAGATTCACATTCTAGTCGTTATGGTACATTCTGAGCAACAAGGATCCCAGCACCAATTCCTGTGGTATACCACTTAAGACTTCTCATCCTTTAACCACTAACCTCTGCATCTATCACCAAGCCATTTGTGGATACAATTAGCTAACTATCCTTGAATCCCATGTGTTGAAACAGGCTCCATTACCTTTACAAAAAACTCAAATTTGTGAGACAGGTTTTGCCCAAGTGGTATTGGACTTAAGGTTCCTATACCTCTATCGTGATGGCAGCAGTGAGAAGGGAACATGATCTAGATGGTGGGGGGCCCTCGATGATGAATGCTGTTTTCTTGTAGGAGTGCTCCTTGTAGATGTGATCAATAGTTGGAAGGATTTTTCCTGTGGTGGTCTGGGCTGTATCCACCACCTCTCAAAGTGGTTGACCATCGACCCTTACACCATCTGCCCAGTTTCATTTCCCAAGATAAAATCAAGTATTGTCCTGCCTCTTGCAGTTCACATAGTCTTAAGTATTTCTGGAATGAATTTAACAAAATTTCACCCTTTCTCAGCCCCTTCTACTAAGGTAATATAATTAATAGAGAAAATTAAAAATCCTAACTAAAACAACCCTATTGCACTTAAGTTCTGTTGATTTGTTATCCATTTCTCTAGTTCCTGCTGAATATTGGCAGCCCGATTATATAACGCCAACAAAATGATTGCCTCTTTCTTATTCCTAAGTCTTATTCATATGGCTTCATTGGATGATCTCTTCAGGATGTTCTCTAAAAAGTGTGTAATGCTGTTCCTGAACAATAGTGTGAATTACTCTATTGTAATTACTTTATTGTATTCCCGTCACACCTGAAAATTCTATATCCTGGAATGTAAACCGCCAGTCCTGCCTTTCCCTCAATCAAATTTCTGTGATATAATGATGTCATAATTCCAAATGCTGATGGACGACCTAAACTCATCTGACTTGTGTGTGGAACTCTTATCTATTAGCATTGATGCCGTTAAGCCTTTTCATTCCTCTAACCTGCCTGTCTCCTATTCCCAGTGAACTGTCTGAATTACTTTCTACTTTTTTCTTCACCATTGTATAGTGATAATGTTTCTTTTCTACCTGCTAAATTAGTGTAAAACCTTTGAGTAGCATAATCAAAATTCCATGCAAGGATATTGATCCCCTTCCAGTTCAGGTGTAACCTGTCCTCCTTCCATGCATTACACCTACCCCACAAGTAATGCCAAAGATCCACACATTAAAGCCCTTCTTATATTTAAAGTTATAGAGATATGGAAGGCCCTTGCATGCAGCTAACAACCTGAGTGTATATCAATTACTCAAATTGAAATATGTGCAATATCTAACTAATTCCAGAGGACTGGAAAATTGCAAATGTTACTCCACTCTTGAAGGGAGAGAGGCAGGATAAAGGAAATAATAGGCCAGTTAATCTGTCCTCGGTAATTGGGAAGATATTGGGGTTGATTGTTAAGGATGTGGTTTCGGGGTACTTGGAGGCACACAATAAAATAGGTTGAAGCGTGTATGGTTCCTTAAGGGAAAACTTTGCCTAACAAATCTGTTGAAATACTTAGAAGAAATAAGCAAAATAGAAAAAGGAGGATCGGTGGATGTTGTGTACTTGGATTTTCAGAAGACCTTGACAAGGCGCCACACATGAGATTGCTTAACAAAATTAGAGCCCATGGTATTACGGGAAATATACTAGCATGGATAGAGTATTGGATGATTGGCAGGATACAAGGAGCGGGAATAAAGGAATCCTTTTCTGATTGGCTGCTGGTGACTAGTGGTGTTTTACAGGGGTCTGTGTTCAGGCCATTTCTTTTTACGTTATATGTCAATGGATGATGGAATGATGGCTTTATGGCAAAGTTTGTGGATGATACAATGATAAGTGGAGGGGCAGGTAGTGTTGAGGAAGCAAAGAGGCTACAGAAGAACTTGGACAGAGTAGGAGAATGGGCAAAAAATGGCAAATGGAATACAGTTTCAGGAAGTGTATAGTCTAAATTTTCTAAATGCTGAGAAAATTTGAGATGCAAAGGGTCTTCAGAGTCCTCATGCAGGATTTCCTAAAAGTTGATTTGCAGTTTGAATTTGTGGTGAAGAAGGCAAGTGCAATGTTAGCATTCATTTCGAGGGGACTAGAATATAAAAACAAGGATATAATGTTGAGGTTAAATAAGGCACTAGTGAGGCCTCACTAGGAGTACTATGAGCAGTTTGGGCCCCTTATAGAAGAAATCATGTGCTGACATTGGAAGGGTTCAATGGAGGTGAACAAAAATTATTCCAGGACTGAAAACCTCATCATATAGGGAGTATTTGATGGGTTTGGGCCTGTACTCAATGGAATTCAAAAGAATGGTGGGGGGGGGGGGGTGGAATCTCATTAAAGCCTACTGAACATTGGAAGGCCTCAATAGAGCAGACATTTCTTATAGTAGGGGAGTACAAGACCAGAGGACAATTACTCAAAATAGAAGGATTTTAATTTAGAATAGAGGTGAGGAAGAATATCTTTAGCCAGAGAGTGGTGAATCTGTGGAATGCATGGACACAGGCAGCCTTGGAGGCCAAGTCATCGAGTATATTTAAGGAAGATGTTGCTAGATTCTTGATTAGTCGGGGCAAGAAGAGATACAGGGAGAAGGCATGAGATTGGGGCTGAAAAGTAAATGGATCAGCTATAATGAAATGGTAGAGCAGACTTGATGGGTCAACTAGCCTAATTCTACTTATACATCTTATGATCTTAATACTGATTTGTGGAAAGGAATCACCTTCTCTGCATTATCATTAATTCTATTGCTGTGCTGTGTTTCACTGGGTAGTGTGCTATGTCAGTTGCTGGATCAGCAGGAAAAACATGATTATGCTATTTCAGTCATGCAGATATGACAGCTAACTGACTTAATGACAACTGAGGATGTAGTGAAGAGTTTCAGGCACCATAGAAAACAGGAACTGAAGGTAAGATTGCAATATACTCCATAAAATGAGTCTACAACAAGCTTTCCCAAACTGGGATCCACTGACCCCTTGCTCAGTAGTACTAATCCATGGCATAAGGTAGGGAACCCTGGTCTACAACATTGACAGTGACCAAGCATTAACAACTTTTTCAAGCCACGTAGCATTGTACACTCCTTTGAGAGTAACATTTTCAAGTAGCAAAACTTCCTGCCTAGCTGAATACAATAAGCACTGAACTGTCGGAACCCAGGAGATCCAACTGCTGTGCACCTGTTGGTGACTGGGAAGCCAGCCAACCATGTCATGTGAGAAGGGACAAAGAGCTCATGTGCTTTTTCACAGCCCAAGTTAAACTTCATAATGCACTGAAAAAGCAAAATGACTGAGCATTTGTTCAAAACAACACAGATGAAATTCGCTTGCACAATAGACTGGTTTGATAATGGGGCTTCAACATAATTTAGTTGTACAGGCCCCTTTAGAACAGTCTCTTTCAAAATGCTAGGATGGATTCTCCTACAGCTGAAGCTGTTGACAGCAATCAGCAATGGACTTGTTCAGAAACAGCCATGGTTGCCAAATATGAGAAACAGAAGGGGGAAATCAGCTGAAGTTTTTAAACAAATGTTATGAGATTTAATTTAGTATCTAACAATGCTGTAATTTAGTAGAACTGTTTGGTGCTGAAATAAGGAAAATTCTCCTATGCTTAGTAATAACACCTCTTTAATGATCTTGAATATTTAACACCTTCAACATCAATTTTAGAAGACTTTTAGATGAACAATGTAACACAGTAATGAACAGGGCAGATGTCTGCCTACAGGCGACTTGTGCTATTCCTCGTTTTACCCTGACAGATAGGTTAACATGAAAACTGAGTCAACTTTCTTGTAATGTTTATGAAGTTGACATCATAAGGTTCAGATGTTGAAGCTCTTGCATGCTTTCATAAGTATTGGCAAAGATATCATAATAATGCCAAAAAATATTGGAAGTACTCAACAAATCAGCCAATAGTAGTGGTGAGAAATAGGATAAACATTTCAGGCTGATGCCCTTTCTTCTAGAAGGAAGAACTGTGTTCCCTGTTTGTTCACAGAAAATATAATGAACCTGAGTTTACATTCAAAGAACTTGCATTTAGTATAGGTCAATGATTCTGGAAGTCATCTTATCTCATATAGGCAAAGATTATGTGGGAAATTTTATACTCCTCATCCATATTCTTAGTCATGGACCAACATTGCCAAACCTTTAACTATCATAAAGAGAAGATACATATTACTTCTGTTTAGCTGGGCTAGTTGTAACCTTGGGAACAAATCCTGGATGTAAATCCACTGTATCACTTAATTTACTTGGTGAAAAAATGGTACAACTTTGTTTATAACTAAAGTGTCATTAGAGAAAAAAAAATCCTCCTGTTTTATATAGAAGCACATGGCATAATAGTCTTCACTTGTCAGGGAGTACCGTTTGCTAATGCTCAGTTTGTATTTATACTCTTTCAAATTAGAGTTTATTCCTGGAAACTGGTTGGTTTCGTCGTCTGGTGGGACTGATGCTAAATTATATAAACGATACAGAGACGTAGCGACTTACGTTGGATTTCCAAAACAATAGTGATATGGCCGATTATTATTTGAATTTTGTAAAGAAAGCCAAACATAAAAATAAAGCTATATTGACAATACTACCCCGCCTTTACAATAATCTTTGTATTTTCTCAAACACCGAAAGATTAATTGCCGAAGGACGCAAAACCTGCCGCCACACATTCAGATTAATTGGACCTTGAAATTTTGCAGAAAGTATGTTTATTTTTACTTACTTTGACCTTCGAATTTCCTTATAATAGTCCCCAAAAAGGTATTCTGTGGCGCAACATGCCCTCTCCGCACAGGCATGGTTGTTGTGTTGCGGATGTTTTGCCCCGATTTAAACAGTCGGTCCGAATCCGCTCGGTCTGTGCTCCTCTTTCAGCCACTCTGCCTCCCTTTGTCAGAAAAGCATCATCAACAACACAGCCTTTTTCCGCTCTCCAAAACCAGACCGCCCGCCAACATCTACAACTCAGGGTCCCCCAGCAGAGCCAGGCACCGGCGCAGAGGACAATTAACAATATATCCCGATCCACACTCTCGGAACAAAAGCATTGCAAATGTTCGGAAGGAGCTACTCCTTTCAAAACGCTGAGGTGCTGCTGAACGGAAGATATCAGCAGTTCTGAGCCTGGGCGACGCTTCCCTTAGCTCTACACGCAGCTCTGATTACCAAAGCGTATCTCTGTACAACTGATCGCTACCCATTCTACTTAACGTTGGAAATCAGATTCAGCGATCAGTACATGGGATTAAAAGCAAAGAAGGGAAAAGGGGTGGCCACACCATTGGTTCGCAAAGTCAAGGCAGTAAATACTTGTGAAAACAATCACCGCTGTTAATTTGCTGATAGCTGTCCATGGTGCTGAACACAACTCCAATTTAATTTGAAATGGCGCAGGTGTTTCAGAAAAGTAAAGTAGATCTATCCATACATAAGCAGTTAAAACATACAAGCAACTAAATAGAAATGTGCTATTAATATGTAAACGAAATAGGGCTGTCTTTGGAGTAGGAGAATAGGAATGGCGTCAAGTGTAATCTTGAGAACACGTTCGATCCCCAAATAAAGGAGATGAATTTAGCAATTAAGAACAAGTTAAAAATCGTAGACCAGGAACTGCTAAACAAATTGACATTGATGAATGTTATTTAGCCGTGTGCTATTCAAGTAATCTGATGGAATTTAGAGTTTAATATGTATGTTATTCCATGTGAACCAAGAAACCAATTGCAAGTGCTATCTCGATTGTACCTTCAGGTAAAACAGTTCAGCTGAGTGTTGTTAGAAATGAAACGCCACCAAGGTGCTGGCAATAAATAATCAATTAAAGGAATAATCATAACGTTGTCGCGCCCAGGCTTAAGAATTACCGATAGTTTAGAACACTTAAAAATGAACTTCACTTAAAAATTCCCCAAGTCGCCAATGATAGGCAACTTAGATTGAATCACTGGATTGTTTAAATGATGCGATAGATTCGAAGGCATAAATTGATACAGTTCTCATCTTGCTAAATGGGAATGTAGATGTAGCAAGACATTCGAGTGTACTTTGAGAGTGTAATTTTCTGTTTGCTTCAGTCTCCGACCTTTTAGGGAAAATCCCGAATGATTCAAATACACTTTCCATTTCAGTAGTGGAAGTTGAAGTAAATATAACAGAGAAGCCAATGATAGAAGTTGATTTTTTTCTGAATAAAGGGTGATAGAGCAGTCTGAACCCGATCACTGTTGAAACCTCAAACATGAGGAAATCTGCAGATGCTGGAATTTCAAGCAACACTGTTGAAACCTGTTTTTTTTCTTTCTAATAATCTGCCTCATCTTTCTTAAACTATTTTCTCACTTTTTATTGGCAGTGTCAAATTTATGATTCCCTGTCAGGATGAAATTATATCTTTATCTCTATTTCAGTTTCAAAGCTTAAAAAAGTTGAATAACACATACAAAATGGTGAAGGAACTTGGCAGTTCAGGCAGCATCTGTGGCAAGAAATAGAATCCACATTTTGGGTAGAGACATTTCATCAGGACTGGAAAGGAAGGGGGAAGAAGCCAGAATACGAAAGAGCATTAATATGAGATGTCGCTTCTCTAACCTGAGAGTGGCCTCTTCTTGGCAGTAGAGGAAGCCATGGATTGGCATAGAACATAGAAAATCTACAGCACATTACAAGCCCTTTGGCCCACACTGTTGTGCCGACCATGTAACCTACTCTAGAAACTGCCTAGAATTTCCCTACTGCATAGCCCTGTATTTTTCTAAGTTCCATGTACTTATCTAAGAGTCTCTTAAAAGACCTTATTGTATCTGCCTCTACCACCTTTGCTGGCAGTGCATTCCACTCACCCACTACTTTCTGTGTGAAAAGCTGATCTCCAACATCCCCTTTGAACCTACTTCTAAGCACCTTAAAACTACACACCCTCGTGTTAGCCATTTCAGCCCTGGGGAAAAGCCTCTGGCTAACCACTTGATCAATACCTCTCATCATCTTACACACCTCTTTCAGGTCACCTCTCATCCTTCATTGCTTCAAGGAGAAAAGATCAAGTTCACTCAATGTATTCTTATAGTCGAAGTGAAATCCAGAAGAAGTATTCTAACATATACACACCTTGTTTTCTAGGTGTGTCAGAGTCAGGTGAACGACAGATGATATGGCATTGGTTGTAGACTGGTTCTGTAGGTAAGCATATTGGTGAGTGTCCAGTGTGGCAGGAATGGAAGTTTTAGTATGTGCCATTACCAGACTTTCAAAGCACAAGGTGATTGCCATCAGTGCCACTAGGAGTTCATTTCTGAAGATGTAGAGCTCTCTAGTACAGGGATGATGGTGGCTGATTTAAAGCACGTGGGACCAGCATCCTGGATGAGTGAAGTGTTGAAGATGCCCGTGAAGACATCAGTGAGCTGGGGTGCACACTCCCTGAGTTCTTGGCATGGGATGTTGTCTGGTCCAGCTGCCTTATGGGAGTTGACTCTCTGCAGAGTTCTTCTCATGTCTGCTGCTGTTATAGAGAGTGGCTGCTCACCTAGAAGAGGGGTAGCTTTTGTGGCTGGTATTGTATTGTAGGCTTCGAAGCATGAATAAAAGTTTAGAAAGTCAGGGAGGGAGATGTCATTGGCACAGTTGACACCGTTATTCCTTCCCTAGTCAGTAATGCCTTTGATGCTCAGCCAGATATGCTGGGGATCGTTCTTGGACAGGTGTTCCTGAATTTTTTGATTGTAGGTGGTCTTTCTCCTGTTGATGCATTTGGTGACATACCAAATCTGCTCACATTCCTAATGAAGTAGAGCCTCTGCTGTGCCTTCTTCATGACTGTGTCAATGTGTTTGGCTCAGGATAGATCCTCCGAGACATGGAAGGAAAGTCATGCTTGACTTATCTCCTTGAGGTGTGACTGGTAAAATGGACAAGAGAGAAACCAGTGGTGGTCTGTTGAGATTTTTAAAAAGGTTTTAATGATATCCCACACAGGAGGTTGGAACATATGCAATTACACGTGCAGGTTCAGGAACAGTTATTGCCCCTCAACCATCAGGCTTTGAACTTGAGATGTCAGAATGGGAATGGGGATTCGAATGAAAATGGTTGGCCACCAGGAAATCCTGCTTGTTGTGGATGGAGCAAAGGTGCTCATTATAAAATGCTGAATTCTCTTTTCTCTGGAAATATTTCTAATATCATAAGCCCATCCCAAAGGTATAGTTTCCAATCCTGAGCCTGGAGATTTTGTGCCATATACTTTGACTCAATTATGAATTCTATACTGCTGAAAGAAGGGGGCAATCCAGTCAGTTGCCATTTAATGTGTGTTCTTATTTCTAGTTGCCTTCACTCTCCCAAAGGTAGATCATTACTATTATTAACACTGATTTGCACATGCTACCTGCATCCCTATTCTACTGCTCTGTCTTTGTCAACCTCATGTCCTCTTCAACTAAAGACTATTAACTTCCAGCTGCACTAACACATTCATCCTCAGTCCTGTCTCAGTCTGTCTGCCACTGTCATCTATACTATTGTTACTTCCAGTCTCCACTATTTTAATGTTTTTTTGGTCAGTATTCCCATTACTATTCTGATGATTTAAGTTCATCCAAAATTCTATAGTTCTGCTCAGCAGTTCTCTATTTGCTGATCTACAATGAAACTCGGTCGTTTTTAATAAGTATAACATCATGTGCAAATTCTGCCATATCTTCAACTACAGCAACCTATTATCTTGTAAGTCACACTGAAATTCCCATTGACATCCTTATCTTGAAAACTGGCCTTCAAATTTGACCTCTTTGAACAAGATTTAATCCATCTCCTGCTTATATCTGTGAAGTAACATTGAATATGTTACCCCATTAGAGATCCCAATGAAGAAACTGTCATTAAACATTCCCGAAATCTTTCATTCTCTTTAGTAATAGCTTTTGTTGTTATAAGAATGGAAATTGCATTCCTTATTTCCAAATCCAAATCCTCAAATGTATTGAGAATAAACTTAGACTTTGCACTGACATCTAGGAAAATTAATCTGTGCAAGGTTTCCATTAGCAAGGTCTCTCATTCTATTTTAAAAAGATATTCTATCTCAAAAACTATTAGATTCCTTTAGCAGCAATTACTAGAAGCAGTGTTATTAAGTTCCATCATATAATACTACTCAGGAAGCAGATATACTAATATCCTGCTCTAGTCGCATGTATCTTCTCAGCTTTGACCTTAGAAAGCAGCTCTTAAAGGGTCACACCACAAAGCAAGCAGCACTTTTTCAGCTTCTGAAGAATATTTCAAGGAATGATTGAAGATGATAATATCATCTTTCCTTTGGTATCATGCAGTCTGTACAGAATAGTGTGTGCAACAGGAATCCTTCTCATGCAAAGACATTTCTGGCAGAAATCTCTACCAATTAGCTATCTTTCCAGTGCAGTCGACAGCTCCTTCCAGCTCTGAGTACAAAATTGCAATAACCAAAACTTGAAGGCTCCCCATAGTTATGGTTGAGATTAAAACAAAAATCTACAATGCGTCAGTGGGCAGCAAAACTTGATCTCCTGTCAGAGGTAACAGTTCAGACTTCTCAGAGGGCAAGTGATTTTGAAAGTTGTCCGGGTTCCTGTGTAAGCTTGTGGTTGAGCTTTTGTGATCACACGTGCCAGGAATGACTTCCCTTATAGGCATTATTCAGAAGTGTTGATAATACCTAGCCAGTTTTGTATCCATGGTATTAAAGTCCCTTTTATTCCATGGTCTTCAATATTAAAGATAAATATAGTTTGCATCATTTTATCAGTTATCTTTTTCGAAGTTCACATCAACTGCATTGCTCCATTGACACTCTGTTTCTTCAACCAGAATTTCCATCAGGTTTGTTATTACTGTTTTACATAGAAACCATAGACACCACAGCACAGAAACAGGCCTTTTGGCCCTTTTTGGCTGTGCCGAACCATTTTCTGCCTAGTCCCACTGACCTGCACACGGATCATATCCCTCTATACACCTCCCATCCATGTATCTGTCCAATTTATTCTTAAATGTTAAAAAAGAACCCGCACTTACCACCTCGTCTGGCAGCTCATTCCACACTCCCACAACTCTTTGTGTGAAGAAGCCCCCGCTAATATTCCCTTTAAACTTTTCCCCCCTCACCCTTAACCCATGTCCTCTGGTTTTTTTCTCCCCTTGCCTCAGTGGAAAAAGCCTGCTTGCATTCACTCTATCTATACTCATCATAATTTTATATACCTCTATCAAATCTCCCCTCATTCTTCTAAATGACGTGAAAAATGTTGAAACTCTGTGAAAATAGAATGACATGACTTATCTTTAACAAATCCATGCTGGCTTTCTTACATCAAACCACACTTACCAAGATAATTGTGAATATTGTCCCTGACTACTCCTTCAGCATCAGAATCAGGTTTATTATTACTGTACTGACGTATGCCATGAACTTTGTTGTTTTGTGGCAGTACAGTGCAATACATAAACTATACTAAACATTACAATAAGAAAAATATATAAAAGAAAATTTGAAATGTAATGTAAAAATGGAGCAAAATCATGCGCTAGTGTTCCTGGGTTCAGGAACATTCAGAAATCTGAATAGTAGAAGGGAAGAAGCTGCTGATGAAATCTTGAACGTGTGCCTCTGTTGGTAGTAATGAGAAGAGGGCAGATCCTGGGTGGTGGGGATTCTTAATGACAGGTGCTGCCTTTTTAAGGCATCACCTTTTGAAAATGCAACACACATCAAAGTTGCTGGTGAACACAGCAGGCCAGGCAGCATCTCTAGGAAGAGGTACAGTCAACGTTTCAGGCCGAGACCCTTCGTCAGGACTAACTGAAAGAAGAGCTAGTAAGAGATTTGACAGTGGGAAGGGGAGGGAAGATCTGAAATGACCACACATTTTAATTCCACGTCCCATTCCCATTCTGATATGTCTATCACGGCCTCCTCTACTGTAAAGATGAAGCCACGCTCAGGTTGGAGGAACAACACCTTATATTCCGTCTCGGTAGCCTCCAACCTGATGGCATGAACATTGACTTCTCAAACTTCCGCTAATGCCCCACTTCCCCCTCGTACCCCATCTGTTATTTATTTACATACACACATTCTTTTTGTCGCTCTCCTTTTCTCCCTCTGTCCCTCTCACTATACCCCTTGCCCTTCCTCTGTGCTTTCCCCCCTCCCCCTTTTCTTTCTCCCTAGGCCTCCTGTCCCATGATCCTCTCATAACGCTTTTGCCAATCACCTGTCCAGCTCTTGGCTCTATCCCTCCCCTTCCATTCTTCTCCTATCTTTTTGGATCTCCCCCTCCCCCTCCCACTTTCAAATCTCTCACTAGCCCTTCCTTCAGTTAGTCCTGATGAAGGGTCTCGGCCCGAAACGTCGACTGTACCTCTTCCTAGAGGTGCTGCCTGGCCTGCTGTGTTCACCAGCAACTTTTATGTGTGTTGCTTGAATTTCCAGTATCTGCAGATTTCCTTGTGTTTGACCTTTTGAAAATGTCCTCAATGGAGGGGGTGGGGGTCTAGTGCCTATGATGAAGCTGGCTGAGTTTACAACTCTCTGCAGCTTTTTCTAATCCAGTGTAAAGGCTCCCCCATTCCAGATGGTGATGCAACCAGCTAGAATGCTCTCCACAGTATAGACTGAATCTCTTCAAAGTCGTAATAGAATATAGCCACTGCTGTGCCTGCTCGGTAATTGCATTAATATGTTTGGCCCAGGATAGGTCCTCAGAGATGTTGACACCCAGGAACTTGAAGTTGCTCACCTCTCCACTGCTGGCCCCTCAGTGAGGATTGGTGTGTGTTCCATCGGCTTCACCTTCCTGAAGTACACAATCAATTCCTTAGTATTACTGAGCTGAGTGCAAGGTTGTTGTTGTGGCAGCATTCAACTAGCCGATCTACCTTAAACATGAGAAAATCTGCAGATGCTGGAAAGAAAGAAATAATAATAATAAATAAATAAACAATAAATATTGAGAACATGAGGTGTCCTTGAAAGTGAGTCCATAGCTTATGTGAACATCTCAATGATGGGCAAGTGAGGTTGAGTGAAGTTATCCCCTTTGGTTCAAGAAGGTTGAGGGGTAATAACTCTTTTTGAAACTGGTGGTGTGAGGACTATTGTACCTTCTTCCTGATGATGGATGCTGCTTTCCTGTGACAGTGTTTCATGCAGAGGTGATGTGCTCAATGGTTGGGAGAGCTTTACCTATAATGTGCTAGGCTGTATTCATTACTTTTCGTAATGTTAAGGTATAAGAAAATTCTGCACCCTAAGCAGGCTAACTTCCTAAGAGATGTAAAATAAATGTTTAATATCATTTTAGCATGATTTTTTGTCTTTTAAAATATTCCAATATGTTGGAAAATAATTTATAGGCCATGATTTCCAGCCATTCTCCAATGCAAAAAAAAACATTGATTTAACAGCCAGTCATAAACACAAGAAATTCTGCCTATGCTGGATATCCAAAGCGACACACACAAAATGCTGGAGAAAATCAGCAGTTTGACAGCATCTATGATAATGAATAACCAGTCAACATTTCAGGCTGAGACCCTTCTTCAAGACTGAAAAGGAAGGGGGAAGGCACCAGGATAAAAGTAATAAAATAATAAAAAGGAGAAGGGAAGGGGGCTTGCTGGAAGTTGATAGGTGAAGCCAAGTGGGTGGGAAAGGTAATGGGCTGGAGAAGAAGGAATCTGATAGGAGAGGGGAGTGGACCACAGGAGAAAGGGAAGGAAATGGGGCACCAGAGGGAGGTGATAGGCAGGTGAGAAGAGGTAAGAGGCCAGCCTACTCACCTGTCTATCATCTCTCCTTCATGCCCCTCCCCCTGGCCCATGTACTTCTAAACATCTGCAGATTTTATCATATGTTAGATATTTTGATTGTTTACATGTAAATAACACGAGACATAATTGATTAGAGTTACCCAACTTTTTTTTCCCCTTCGCTTCAAAGAAGTTTATCATTGGTTTGAACTTTAATTGATATGTTTAATATTTTGGAGAAAAAATCTTTTTCAAGAACATTTCACATGCTCCTCCTTTATAGACTCTTGTAAAAAGCCATCAAAATACAAGGAATTTTAACTCCTTACATGTAAAACGAGAGGATGGAATTACTACCCAACAAGCGAGAAACATTATTTTACTGATGGTATACCTTACTTGGGTAACCTTAATTCTGCAGCAGTCTGTGCGCAGTTAAAAGTTTATTGAAAGCATTCCCTTTCATGCACTTGAAGGCGGATTAGTTGCAGACATGAGCAATAAATTGTAATGCTCCACTTATGAAGTCAATGTTAGTAATGGTTTAATGAACACAGTACATTCATCATCACCCTGATGTGCATAATACTCCAACACTGTCAAACTGACCATTTACCTGTACTGCAAACATCAATCTTCACACCAAACAAAAGGAATTCTGCAGATGCTGGAAATTCAAGCAACACACATAAAAGTTGCTGGTGAACGCAGCAGGCCAGGCAGCATCTCTAGGAAGAGGTGCTGCCCGGCCTGCTGCGTTCACCAGCAACTTTTATGTGTGTTGCTTGAATCTTCACACCAACTTAGTTTGCACATGCATATAAGATGAGTTGTAGAATACACCTTCTGGTGCTACTTGGACACGTCTTCAGTGATGAACCCGGGGTCATAGGGTGTTTAGGGTCTATAGTCATCAGTCACCCTCGCCCGGTCGACCCAGCCAGGGGTGATCAGCTCCTGACTTGTGTCCAAGTGGCGCACTAATCCACGGATCCCCCCATCGGATCCACAGCCACCGCAAGGCCTTTTCAGCATCCTCCAGAATGTTCTTGGTGGCTTTTCTGCACTGCAGTCCTTTAACTCCAAGGAGTTTTAGAGTCCACTGTAATGAATGGCCAGCAAAGCCCTGGCACCCAACTTCGACTGGCTCACAGCGAGCTCTCCAGCCATTGCTCCAGCGTACTGCAACAAGATCTGTGTATTTAGCCCTCCTTCGCTCGTTGGCTCCGCTCCTCTGCCATTGAATAAAATCAGGCCGAAAATTAACCTTTTTCTAAGGTTCAACCCGATTGAAAGCCTTCTCAGCGTCTAAAGATATCAGACATTCTGATATCTCCTTAGAAGGAGAATAAATAAAATTTAATAAGCGACAAGTATTAAAGTGGGAATATCAATTTTTAATAAATCCAGTCTGACCATCAGAAATGATAGATAGTAAAATATTTTCAACCTTACGGGCCAAAACTTTGAATAGAACTTTAGTATCAACATTAAGTAAGGAAATTGGTCTGTGTGAAGAGCATTCATATAACCATATAACAATTACAGCACGGAAACAGACCATCTCGGCCCTTCTGGTCCGTGCCGACTCTTACTCTCACCTAGTCCCACCGACCTGCACTCAGCCCATAACCCTCCATTCCTTTCCTGTCCATATATCTATCCAATTTAACTTTAAATGACAGCATTGAACCTGCCTCAACCACTTCTGCTGGAAGCTCCTTCCACACAGCTACCACTCTCTGAGTACAGAAGTTCCTCCTCATGTTACCCCTAAACTTTTGCCCTTTAACTCTCAACTTGTGTCCTCTTGTTTGAATCTCCCCCACTCTCAATGGAAAAAGCCTATCCATGTTCACACTATCTATCCCCCTCATAATTTTAAATACCTCTATCAAGTCACCCCTCAATCTTCTATGCTCCAAAGAATAAAGACCTGACTTTTTCAACCTTTCTCTGTAACTTAGGAGATGAAGCCCAGGTAACATTCTAGTAAATCTTCTCTGTACTCTCTCAATTTTGTTGACATCTTTCCTATAATTTGGTGACCAGAACTGTACACAATACTCCAAATTTGGCCTTACCAATGCCTTGTACAACTTCAACATTACATCCCAACACCTATACTCAATGCTCTGATTTATAAAGGCCCGCATACCAAAAACTTTCTTCACCACCCTATCCACATGAGATTCTACCTTCAGGGAACTATGCACCATTATTCCTAGATCCCTCTGTTCTACTGCATTCTTCACTGCCCTACCATTTACCATGTATGTCCTATTTTCATTAGTCCTACCAAAATGTAGCACCTCACATTTATCAGCATTAAACTCCATCTGCCATCTTTCAGCCCACTCTTCTAACTGGCCTAAATCCCTCTGCAAGCGTTTAAAACTTACTTCATTATCCACAACTCTACCTATCTTAGTATTATCTGCATACTGACTTATCCAATTTACCATCCCATCATCCAGATCATTAATATAATTCAGTTGGGTTCTTATTCTTTTTAAGGATAAGTGAAATAGAGGCTTCATAGAAAGATTGCGGCAACCTACCCAACTTAAATGAATCCGAAAAAATTGAACATAAATGAGGTATAAGCAGTAAGGAAGATGCCTTATAAAATTCTACAGAAAATCCATCAGGACCCGGAACCTTCCCGGAGTGCAACAAGCGTACAGCCTCGGCAATTTCCTCATTAGAAATGGTTGATCCAACTGTTTACGGTTATCAACAGGAAGTGTAGGAATGCTTAGCTGGTCTAAAAAATTATTCATGATAGTATTATCTTTAGGAGGGTCAGAACTATAAAGTTTAGAATAGAATTCTCTGAAGCTATCGTTTATTTCTGAATGGTCAATTGTCCTATTACCATTTACTTTTACAAATTTCTTTAATTCGCCGTTTAGCTATAAAGGTTTTTAATTGGTTAGCCAGTAATTTACCTGTTTTGCCTCCATGAATATAAAGTTGACTTTTATCTTTTAGGAGTTGAGTTTCAATGGGATAAGTTAAAAGAAGATCACATTTAGTTTGAATTTCAACACACCTTTGATATAAAATAGGATCTGGAACTAAGGCATACTTTTGGTCTAGTTGTTTCAACTGATTAGCTAACTCAATTCCCTCTTTATTAGCTTTCTTCTTGACACTTGCAGTATATGAAATAATTTGTCCTCTAATATAGGCCTTAAAAGCATCCCATATAATAAGACTAGAAGTCTCTTCCGGTGTATTCTCTTAAAAGAAGGGCTGAGATGGCCTGTTTCCATGCTGTAATTGTTATATGTTCATATGGTTATATCTCTGATTGAAAACTGCTTCATTTCCATTCATTTATTCAATGCTTGGCATAGCTAGCCCTTGATAATCTTTCTTGCCTTACTCCAGAAGGGAGTGCTGAACACCAGGTTGTGGCAAAGAATAAATATTCCTCTTTGCCAGAGACATACAAGGTAATGCAATTGATGACATCAAGCTAAGCAAGGGAATACATAATATATGGTGGGAGTGTAGAACAAAGAGACCTTGATCACTAAAGACAGAAGAACAATTAGATCAGGCGGTTAAGAAGGCAGCGGGGCAATTGCATATATTGACCAAAGCATAGAAGGTAACAGCAGGGAGGTCATCCAAGAATAAGAGTTTTGTGTGTGTTGCTTGGATTTCCAGCACGTGCAGATTTTCTCTTGTTTGTGGAGTCCTGAAACATCGACTGCACTCTTTTCCATAAATGCCGCATGGTCTGCTGAGCTCCCCTTGCTTTTCATGTGATGTTGCTTAGATTTCCAGAATCTGCAGATTTTCTCTTGTTTGTGACTAGTTTACATTGGCTAGTTAGGCAAGAGTTATGTGCAACATTCTTGTCACCACAGTATAAAGAGCTTATAGGCTGGGATAGATATAAAGGAGATTTACAAAGGTCAGAATCAGGTTTAATATCACTGGCATGTATCATTAAATTTGTTGTTATGCAGCAGCAGAGTATTGCAAAAGATAATAAAACTGTAAATTACAGTAAGAAATATATGTGTGTGTGTGTACCAAAGAAAAATTAAATAAGTAGTGCAAAAGTAGAAAAAAGGCAGTGAGGTAGTGTTAATGGGTTCAGTATCCATTCAGAAATCTGATGGCAGAGAGGATGAAGTTATTCCTGAGTGTGTGCCTTCAGGCTTCTGTACCTCCTCCCTGATGGTAGCAATGAGAAGAGGGCGTGTCCTGAATGATGGATGTCGCCTTTTTGAGGCATCGCTCCTTGAAGATGTCCTGGATGCTGGGGAAGCTAGTACCCATAAAGGAGGTGGGTGAGTTTACAACTGTCTGCAGCTTATTTCAATCCTGTGCAGTGCTCTCCCCCACACCCTCCAACCCATACCAGAGAGTGATGCAGCCAGTTAAATGCCCATGGTGCATTTGCAGAAATTGGTGAGTATTTTTTTTTGACAGACCAAATCTCCTCAAACTCCTAATGAAATATAGCCACTGACATGCCTTCTTAGCAACTGATTCACTGGCTAGATAGCTATTGTTACAAGAATGCCTGGCTAGGCTGGAAATATTTTAATAAATCAAGAGAACTGGAGAAAGTTTCATTTGAGCTGCATGAAGTATTGATAATTTGAGCCAGGGTTCACAGGAAGGTATTTTTCCCTTTATCAGAGTCAATAGACTGGAATAGCCTTAAACTAACCATCTGTGACTCGAACCCGGCCAGTCTTAACAGGGCTGGATGCCAAATGACAAATGAACAGCTCTCTTTCACAGGGAGTCAGGCAATGAGTGTGACAAAGCCTTGCTGGTGATTTGACTTTAAGTGGAATTCTTCTGTGACCATGTCCCTTGCCTGTCCTGACTGCCTTAACATGGGACAAGACTGGGGCAAAGCCTTAGCTCCTATTAAAGATGCAAGAATTTTATAAAGACTCGAAAAAAACTGTTACAAAAAAAGTGATGAATTGATTATTAGAACACATTTTAGAACACAAAGAAGTGATTGAAAATACTCATATAATGCGGTTTCCACATCTTGGCCAGGTCTAACTAGCAATCAGACACAGAGACAGACTTCCCAATGTAAAACATGCCAGATATATGTAACCAGGTGACTGTCGAATCTATTCAGTATCATTAAATGTGTACTTAGGCATTCATCCGGGTAATACTAGAATAGTTGTCTGTGCCTTTAAGTGGAGACGGTGATGTTATTACACACACGTGGGATAGTGGGGAGACCATTTTGTTTTCTGCAGAAGACACTGGTGGGGCGTTGGAATTGAGTTCCTCCCTGAGACTAGGCATGGTGAGGAAAGGTGAGCATTAATTGACGATATCCATATAAATTCGTTTATTCTTGTTGGCGAATTGAGAATATCGGTAATTTGACATGTTTGAAGATGTTTTATTAAGAAGATGAGGAGTCAGAGTAAGAAAATTCTGGCCCAAGATATCAACTGTATTCTTTTCCATTGATGCTGCCTGGCCTGCCGTGCTCTTCCAGCATTTTGTGCGTGTTGCTTGGATTTCCAGCATCTGCAGATTTTCTCTTGTTTGAAATTGTAATAACACTTTGGCAAGCAGATGCTAGCACTGGGATGGCATTTCATTTAATTGCATCCATTTTAAACTATTTGTTTTGTCCAGTATTCTACTGGGTATCATGTGCCAAAGGGTGACTTGGACTTCAGTCTTTGCACCTTGTAACGTGGTTGATGCTATGAGCTTTTACACTTTTGACCCATTTGCTTCGGAGTTACAAAGTTGGAGTTAACACCTAAAGAAATGACTAGTAACATTATTAAATATGTTGTACAACTGTAAATCTGGTACTTTTCTAGTCTGTGCACCACAAGATCAAGTAGACTGGCCTTGTCGTCAAACATATCCAATGTAGAATCCTTATCAATGGCATTAAAAAACAGCAAGGGTAAAAAAAACCTTGATGGGAGTTACATACAGGCCTATGAACAGTAGCCAGGATGTGGGGTACAAATTACAATGGGAGATAGAAAAGGCATCTGAAAAAGCAAAGTTACAATAGTAATGGAGGATTTCAATATGCACGTAGATTCGGAAAAACCAGGTAGGTGCTGGATCCCAAAAGAAGGAATTTGTATACTGCCTATGAGATGGCATTTTAGAGCAGTTTGTGGATGAGCCCACTAGGCAAAAAGAAATTATGGATTTGGTGTTGTGTGGTGAGCCAGATTTGATTAGGGAACTTAAGGGAAAGGAACCTTAGGAGAGAGTGATCATAATATGTAGGAATTCACCCTGCAGTATGAGAGGGAGAAGCTAAAGTTAGACTTATCAGTGTTACAATGGTATGAAGGGAATTACGGAGGCATGAGAGAGGAGCCAGCCAAAGATGATTGCAAGGGGTCACCAGCAAGAATGATGGAAAAATGGCTGGAGTGTCTGGGAGCAAACTAAAGAAGTATTCTAAAGGAAGGATGCCACAAACATTGCTGACACGGGAAGTCATAGCATGAATACCAAAGTGAGTGAATATAATATAGCAAAAATTAGTGATAAGTTAGAGGATAGGGAAGCTTTTAAAAACCAACAGAAGACAATGAAAAAAGCCATAAGAAGAGCAAAGATGAAAAATGAAGGTAAGCAAGCCAATAATGATGGCTGTTTTTGCTGCGGGCGAGGGAGGAGTTTTTGGGTCTGTGAGTTTTGTTCCATTTTTTTCATGCCAGTTGTGGGGGGAGGTGGTGTTGGGTTTGATGTCTTTTCTTTCATCAACACCCGTGGCCTTTCTGTATGTAACAGCTATCTAGAGTAGGCGAATATCAAAGTTGTATTATTCATGCATATTTTGATAATAAAATGAACCTTTGAACTTTTGAATCTTTGAACCTTTGAATAATATAATAGAGGACACCAAACATTTTTTCAGGTATATCAGGAGTAAAAGAGAGGATATGAGACTGCTGGAAAATGATGCTGGAGAGGTAGTAATTGGAGACAAAGAAATGGAGGATGAACTTGATTATTTTGTGTCAGTTTTCACTGTGGAAAATACTAGCAGTGTGCCAGAAATTTGAGAGTGCCAGGGGCAGAAGGAACTGTTGTTGTGCTTACTAAGGAGAAGGTGTTTGGGAAGCTGAAAGGTCTTAAGGTAAATAAGTCACCTGGACCAGATGGACTACATCCCAGGGCTCCTGAAAGAGGTAGTTGAAAAAATTGTGGAGTTATTATTAGTGATCTTTCAAGAATCACGAGATTCTGGAATGATTCCAAAGGAGTAGAAAATTGCAAAAGTCACTATACTCTTTAAGGAGGGAGGGAGGTGAAAGAAAGAAAAATACTGGCCAGATAGCCTGACTTCAGAGGTTGGTAAGATGTTGGAGTCCAATATTAAGGATGAGAATTTGGGTTACTTGGAGGCACATGATAACATATGCTAATTTAGCATGGTTTCTTGCCTGACAAATCTGAAGGAGTTCTTTGAGGATATAACAGGCAGGATAGACAATGAAGAGTCAGTGGGTGTTGTTTGATTAGATTTTCAGAAGGCCTATGAATAGGTGCCACACATGAAGCTGCTAAACAAGATAAGAGCCCATTGTATTACAGGAAATATACTAGTAAGGGTAGAAGATTGGCTGACTAGCAGGAGGCAACATGTGGGAATGAAGGGGGCATTTTCAGCCTGGCTGCCAATGATTAGTGATGTTCCACAGGAGTTTGTGTTGGGGCTGCTGCTTTTCCCCTTATATGTCAATGATTTGGAAAACAGAATTAATGGCTGTCTGGATAATTTTGTGAACAATGTAAGGATAGGTGGTAGACAGCTAGTGTTGAAGAAGCAGAGAGTTTACAGAAGGACTTAGACAGATTATGAGAATGGATAAAGGAGTGTCAGATGGAATATAATACAGGGAAGTGTATTGTCATGCACGTTGATGAAGAGAATAAAGACATTGACTGTTTTCTAAATGGGGAGAAAATTTAGAAATCAAAGATGCAAAGGGAGTGCTCATGCAGGATTTCCTAAGGAACTTGCAAGTGGAGTCGGTGGTAAGGAAGAGAAATGCAATGTTAGCATTCATTCAGGAGGACTAGAATATAAATGCAAGGATGTAATGCTCAGGCTTTCTAAGGCACTGGTCGGGCTAAACGTTGTGTATTATGAGCAGTTTATGGCTCCTTATCAAAGAAAGGATATGTTGACATTGGAGAAGGTCCACAGGAAGTCCACGAGAATGATCCCATGAATGAAAGGGTTAATGTATGAGAAACATTAATGGCACTGGCCCTTTGCTTGCTGGAGTTTAGAAGAATGAGTGATGATCTCATTGAAACTTATTCGATATTGAAAATCCTACATAGAGTGGACGTAGAGGGGTTGTTTTCTATAGTGGGGGAATCGAGGACCACAGGGCACAGCTTCAGCACAGAAGGACATCCCTTTAGAACAGAGGGAGAGAGGAATTTCTTTAGCCAAATGGTGGTGAATCTGTGGAATTCATTGCCATAGGTAGCTGTGGAGGCCAAATCATTGGAGATTGATAAATCCTTATTTAATAAATTTATCCAAAGCTTCAGGGAGAAGGCAGTAGAATGGAATTGAGAGAGATAATAAATCATAGGCACATGAAAATCTGCTGATGTTGGAAATCCAAAGCAACACACACAAAGTACTGAAGGAGAGAAAGCGCTCCACATCACTGAGTTAAGTAATTACAATGAGAAGTGTACTTTAAATCACATGTGGAACAAACTGGTACATTCCGCAACAAAAATACCTCCAAAAATATTCTTGAAAAGGTGTCATTAATTCAAATAACAAGAAAGGTTGAGAAATAGAAAAGGTTTGCAACTGTGCTATTTCATTACATTCATAGAGACTCTGATGCATTATGGAACAACCAAAATTGACATGAGAATTCTACAGCTAGAATTCCTCGATCAAGAACAAAAGTAGCCAAACTACAGCTATTCATAATCTTCGTACTGATGTGGAACAAAATTCAAAACAAAACTGTCAAAGATTAGAGTGCCAGAGTGAAGATTCCAGAACCTGGAACACATACCAGTTCTCAATAGGGAGATCAGAGGTGAAAAAGGTGAGCAATTTCAAATTCCTGGGTATTATCACCTATCCTGGTCCCCAATATATTGATACAGGTACAAAGAAAGCATGATAGTGGCTATATTTCATTAGGAGTTTGAGGAGATTTGGTATGTCACTGAAGGCACTCGCAAATTTCTACAGATGTACCGTGGAGCGCATTCCTACTGGCTGGAGGGAGGCCATTGCACTGGATCATAATAAACTGTAGAAAGTACTAAACTCAGTCAGCTCCAACATGGGCACGAGCCTCCCCAGCATTCAGAACATTCTCAAAAAACGATACCTCAAAAAGGTGAAATCCACTGTAAGGACACCCATCACCCAACACATGCTCTCTTCTCATTGCTACCATTGGAGTGGAGGTATAGGAGCCTGAAGGCACACACTCAACGATTTAGGAACAGCTACTTCCCCTCTGACATTTGATTTCTGAATGGACGTCGGACCCTTGAAGTCTACCTCATTACTTCTTTTCTCTTTTTGTACTTGTTATTTAATTTAACATACATAAGTATACCAATGGCTGGAAATGGCAGAGCTGAGGGACAGCACAGAGGCGCTGTTCATGGTTGCACAAGAACAGGCGCTGAGCACAAGAGCAATAGAAGCAGGGGTCTGTCACACCAGACAAGAACCAAGATACAGACTGTGCAAGGAATCCACTGAAACCATCCAGCCCATAGTAGCAGTGTGCAAGATGCAGGCAGGGACAACGCACAATGAACGGCACAACCAAGTTGCAGGAATTGTGTACAGGAACGTCCGCACCGAGTATGGATTGGACACTGCCAAGTCCGAATGGGAAACACCCGAGAGGGTAGTGGGAACGGCAGAGCTAAGATGCTGTGGTGCTTCCAAATATAGACTGATAAGCAGGTACCGGCCAACCAACCAGACATAGAAATACTGGACAAGGAACAAAAGAAAGCCATAGTAATAGATGTGGCAATTCCGAATGACAGTAACATCAGGAAGAAAGAATTTGAGAAGCTGGAGAAATACCAGGGCTCCAGGGCTTGAAAGATAGAAAGGATGTGGAAGGTTAAAACCAGAGTAATCCCGGAGCACTTGGGGCTATGACATCTGGACTGGGAGAGTGGCTTCAAAAAATCCTACGAATAACATCTGAGATCTCAGTCCAGAAGAGTGCACTTCTAGGAACAGCAAGGATACTGCGCTGAGCCATCAAGCTCCCAGTCCTCTGGTAGAGGACTTGAGGTTGAAGGAAAATGCACATACACACCACCCATAAGGGGTGAGAAAAAATATATATATAATAATTTACATCTTTTATTATTATGTATTGCAATGTACTGCTGTCACATAACAACAAATTTCATTACTTATGCCCATGATATTAAACCTGATTCTGATTCTCATTCTCATTCTGATGAATATTTTGGTCTTGAGGATCTTACATACAAATCATTCAATGAGAAGTGATGTTGTAAAAGTATGTAGGTGCAAAACTGCTTTCAACTCAGGAGCATGAAGAAGCCATGGTTTTAATGAGTGAAGACAGCAATATTGAAAAGAAACACATTTCCGCATGCCCATACTATCCTTGATGAAACAGTTTCTCTTACAGATGAGCTGGATAATAATACATTTGATTGCCCTGTGTTACGGACATTATGCACTAGTGTGACGCTGATCCCAAAAGTCAGGCTGAACATTGAGGAAGGTAATTACTTTGAAAGGAGAAGAGTATAGGTGAGTGATAGCTCTGTCATGATACCCAAAATGATCTCAGTGATGATATCATCAGGGAAAAAGAAGAATCTGTGGGGGAAGTAGCCCAAGAGAAATCCTGCAGATTCCTGAAGGGATTGAACCTGTGTGGAATGTGAAAATGATGGCTTAGTTCAAACAATGGGAGCTGAATATGACATTTATGGATGTCTATAGGACTGCTTTCTGTCTGTGGAAGGGGTGGATGCAGAAGGATTTCCATCTTGATGCCAATTGCTAAAGATCTAACTGAGGTCTGTAGTTTCCAGGTTCAGTGAGTGGTCTATATCTTTGGGTAGGCACTTCAATGAAATGAATGGATAAACCAGGATGAATCACAGATAAGAAAAAATCACAGCCACTGCTTGTAAATCATGCAAAGACTCTGGGAAATATCTTGCTGTCAATGTCACCTGGATCTGTGTTGATGGATTAATGTACTATCTGACTGATTAAAACTCCAGATCAGTCTGGGGTGCTTTGATTGGAACATGAAAGTGGCCCATCATTCCTTTTATCTCTGCACATCGAGCCAGAACAGCATATCCATGTAGTCTTTTGTTCTTCCAGGTATCACCTGTGATGAATTTGTTGTAGATAGCAACCATTTCAAACAATACATATGTTACCTGTTTAATGCATTGAGTGCAGCTGACTGAGAAATCCTGTAGACAATACCCCAAGTCCAATCTGACCAGTACCTTATAATACCTCAGAATTACATCGGTACTTTTATATTTATAGTCCTCTGGAAATGAATGCAAACATAATATTTGCCTTCCTTATCACTGACTCGACCTGAAGTTAACCTTTAGGGAATCCTGCATGAGCACTCCCAAATACCTTTGCACCTCTGATTTCTGAATTTGCTCTCCATTAAAAACTAGTCTATTGGCTTTATTACTTTTACCCAATTGTATGGCATACACTTCCCCACATTGTATTCCAACAGCCATTTCTTTGCCCATTCTCCTAACCTGTAGTCTCCCTGCTTCCCCAATACTACTTGCTCCTCCACCTATATTTGTACTGTCTGCAAATGTGGCCATAAAACGATCAATTCCATCATCCAAGTCATTGACATACAACACGAAAAGAAATGGTTCCTATATATCCCCGTGGAACACTGACTATTCATCAGCAGCCAATCAGAAAAGACCCACGCCATTCCCACCCTTTTCTTCTGCCAGTCAGCCATTCTCCTATCCCTGCTCATATCTTTCCTGTAATACCATGGGCTCTTGTCTTGTTTAGCCGTCTCATGTGTGGCAACTTGCCTTCTGAAAATCCAAGTCAACAGTATCCACTGACTCTGCTTTGTCTAACCTACCTATCATTTCCTCAGAGAATTCTGACAGATTTGTTTGGCAAGATTTCCCATTAAGGAAACCATGCTGACTTCAGCCTCAGCCCAGGTAAAGAGTCTGAGCCCAAGGCATCGAATGTTTATTACCTTCCATAAATGCTGCCCATAAATGCCGTGCTAGTCCAGGATTGTGAGAGTATTTCTCAATACACATCTGTGCATTCACTGCAACCTCTCAATACTGCATGTTCTGGATTAAATTCAAAAAATGAACTATTTTTAAATCCAAAAGTCAGGGTATCTGTGGGCATTACTAAAGCGCCAACTGTTTCTATTATTTAACTCCCTGCCTGCTGTGAAATCCATTACTCATTGATGTGAAAAACCTTTAAATGCAACAATTGTTATGGGCCTTATTTCATTTCTGCAACTGCTTAGATTATGGAGTTTTAGAACAAACTAACTGGAGGAGCTTATGGTTGTAACTCTCAAGAGTTGTTCTGAATTGTATTTTCATTTAGTCTGCACACTCCAGAGGTATTGTACACCACGTACACTAAATGTTCTATTTCACATTTAGTCCACATTAAAAATATTTTGAAATAAGCAAAATTAAATCAATAGGCTGGCTTTCAACTTGAGATCCTGCTTTTATTCCAGATAAGGGATCTTGATGTGAAGCACTGACTGTCCTTTTCTCTCCACCACTACCTACTGAGTTCTACCAGTATCTTGTTTTCTTTTTGATCCATTGATTCATAATGTACCTATCATTGCTTTGATGTTTTATAGAGTCAAAGGAATATCTGAGAGCTTTTTGGTACGTTGCATTATTTGGGTGATTCAGTATCTATAATACCTATATACAGTATATTTAGTCATAATCTATTTTGTTAAAATTTAAACAAATTTTTCAGTGTTCAACTGAAATTTTGTTAATGTTTGCTTAACAATTGTAGGAATACATAGACATCCCTGTTTGTGTCCGGAACTTTGAGACTTAATTAATGATTGAAGTAAAACATTTATTTAATATATGCTGGTATTATAAATTGGTGTAATCTTGAGCTGCATATTTGTAGAAATATAAGAATACAGACAGTATTCAACCTCTTGAGGCATAACTAACATTCAAAATTGCAATGTTGCGATAATCATGGGGGATTTCAATATGCAGGTAAGTAGAGAAAATCAGGCTGGTACAGGATCCCAGGAGGGGGAATTTGTAGAATGCCTACAAGATAGCTTTTTAGAGCAGCTGGTGGCTCAGGCTACTAGGGGATCAGCTAATCTGGATCGGTTGTTGTGCAATGAACCTGAATTGATTAGAGAGCTGAAGGTAAAGGAACCCTCAGGGATCAGTGATCATAATATGATAGAATCTCCCTGCAATTTGAGGAGGAGAAGCTAAAGTCAGATGTATCAGTATTACAGTGGAGTAAAGGGAATTACAGAGGCATAAGAGAGGAGCTTATCAAAGTTAATTGGAAGGGAACACCAGAGGGATGAGCACAGAACAGCAATGGCCGGAGTTTCTGAGAGCAACTCAGAAGGCGCAGGATAGATACATCACAAGTATTCTAATGGCAGGCTGATACAACTATGGCTGACAAGAGAAGTCAAAGCCAACATATAAGCCAAAGAGAGGGCATATAATGGAGCAAAATTTAGTGGGAAGTTAGAGGATTAGGAAGCTTTCAAAACCCAACAGAAGGCAACTAAAATAGTCATAAAGAAGGAAGTGATGGGATAAGAGTGTAAGTTAGCCAGTAATATTAAAGAGGATACCAAAAGTTTCTCCAGATATATAAAGTGTAAAAGAGAGGCAGGAAAAGATATCAGACTGTTGGAAAATGATGCTATACAGTTGGTAAAGGGAAAAAATGAAATGGCAGATGAACTGAATAAGTATTTTGAATCACACTAGCAGTATGCCAGAAGTTCGAGAATATCAAGGGGCAGACTTGAGTGAAGTTGTCCTTATGAGGTAAAAGGTACTTGGGGAAACAAAGGATAAATTACCAGGACCAAATGGTCTACACCGCAGTGTTCTGAAAGAGGTGGCTGAAGATATTGTGAAGGCATTGGTAAAGGTCTTTCAAGAATCAATAGATTCTGGCATGGTTTTGGGTGACTGAAAAGTTGCAAATGTCACTCCATTCTTCAAGAAGGGAGAGAGACAGAAGGAAGAAAATTATGGGCCAGTTAGTCTGGCTTCAGTAGTTTGGAAAATGTTGGAGTCGATTGTTAAGGACGTAGTTTCAAAGTACTTGGAGGCAGATGATAAAATTGTCATGGTCCGGTCCGTGAAGTCTGCATTCCAGTTCACGGTCTGGTCTGTGGACTCAGGACTCCGGGTTTTCCGGCTGTCCCTTGTTTCTGTTGAGTTAATCATAGGCACCTGATCCCCATCTTGGGGCTTGAAATATAAGTAGCCTTGGGGTTGACTGTGGGCTGCTGGTTTGTCTTGTTAAGATCCCCTAGGAGCAACCTGTCAGTGGAAGGCTAGACCAGCCACTTGCCATCTTTAGGCCATGTTGTTGAACTATTGCTTCATGGTGCCTTGTTGTCAGTAGTTGGAGCTGTCTTTGTGGTATGGATTTGGCTGTTTCCTGGGCCAGCTGAGTGGCTGTCAGCCACTCTGAGCTAGGAAGGGATCTGGCTGTTTCCGTAGCCAGCTGAGGTTGCTGGCTGTAACTGTGACTTGGAGTAACCCTGATGCAGAGATGGAACTGTCTGTTGTTCTTTGGTATTTGTCTCTTCTTGTCCTTGCCTCTGTGGGGTAAGTCAGGCCATTCTGCTGTTGCCCTGTGGGGAGCTCTGTCTTGTCTTTGCCTCTGGGTAGTCTGGCTGTTCTGCCATTTCATGATGGATGGATCTGTCCCATCTTTGTGTGGAGATAAAGATGAGTCCTGGCTTTTTGAAGGATAAGTCCTGGCTCTGTTGATGTACAGTTCCCATTCTGTTTCTGAGCCCCAGGGCCCCAGCCCTGTCCTGTCCTGTAGCTATGTCATGTCCTTGCCTAGTTGTGGGGTCTGAGCCCAAGGCAAGACCCAGGTTCTGGGTCCTTGTCCAGTCTTTGGCTCGGAGTCCTAGCCCAGGCTCCTTATTCATGGTTCCTAGTCCTGGTCCTGCCTTCCCAAGCCCAGTCTCCTAGTTCATGGTTCCTAGTCTGGGTTCCCTGTCTAGTCCATGTCCTAGCCCAAGTCAGTGTTCTTGTCCCTGCTCCTTGTCTGTATCCTGTCATGTCCCTACTCTAGTCAAGTCCTGTTCCTAGTACTTCAGTGTCTGTATCTTGCACTTGGGTCTGTTCCCAGCACTCCCCTCCCCCATTGTGACAAAAACAGACTGTAGTCAGCATAGTTTCCTTAAAAGAAAATCTTACCTGACTAATCTGCTGGAATTTTTTGAAGAAACATCAAACAGGATAGACAAAGGAGAATCAGTAGATGGTGGGTACTTAAATTTTCAGAAGGTGTTTGACAAGGTGCCACACATGAGGCAGCTGAACAAGTTAAGAGCCTGTGGTATTACAGAAAAGATTCAGCATGGATAGAGCTTTGGCAGGAGGCAAAGAGTGGGAATAAAGGGATCCTTTTGTGGTTGGTTGCTGGTGACTAGTGGTGTTCCACAGGTGTCTGTGTTGGGACCATGTCTTTTTATGTTATGTCAATGATTTGAACAATGGAATTGATAGATTTGTGGCTAAGTTTGCAGGTGATACAAAGACGGTGGAGGGGCAAGTAGTGTTGAAGAAGCAGAGGCTAAAGAAGGGCATAGACAGATTAGGAGAATAGGCAAAGAGATTGCAGATGGAATGCTATGTTGCAAAGTGTATGGTCATGCACTTTTGTAGAAGAAGTGAAAGGATTGACTATTTAATAAATGGAGAGAAAATCCCAAAAATCTGAGGTGTAAAGGGCCTTGGGAGTCCTTGTGCAGGATTCTTTAAAGATTAATTTGCAGGTTGAGTCTGTGATGAGGAAGGCAAATGCAATGTTAGCATTAATTTTGAAAGAACTAGAATATAAAACCAAGGATGTAATGTGGAGGCATTATAAAGCACTGTTGAGGGCTCACTTGGAGAATTATAAGCAGTTTTGAGCCCCTTATCTAAGAAAGGATGTGCTGACCTTGGACAAGTTTCAAAGAAAATTCTCAAAAATGATTCTGAGATTGAAAGACTTATCATATGGGGAGTGTTTGATGGCTCTGAGCCTGTACTCACTGGAATTCAGAAGAATGAGGTGGGGGGGGGGGGAATCTCATTGAAACCTATTGAATGTTGAAAGGCCCAGATAGAGTGGAATGTTGAGAGGATGTTTCCTATGGGGGGCGGGGGGAACCTAGGACCAGATGGCACAGCCCCAGATTAGAGGGACATCCTTTTAGAACTGAGACAAGGAGAAATTTCTTTAGCCAGAGAGCAGTGAATTTGTGGAATTCATTGCCACAGGCTGCTGTGGCGGCCAAGTTATTGGGTATATTTGAAGCTGAGGTCAATAGGTTCTTGATTAGTCAGGCCATGAAGTGTTATGGGGAGAAGGCAAGAGATTGGGGCTGAGAGGGGAATGGATCAGCCATGAGGAAATGGTGGGGCAGACTCGATGGGCCAAATGGCCTAATTTTGCTCCCCTAAGTTTTCATCTTATGTTCCTATTCAGACAGATCATGGCTGGCCAGAATCCCTACTCAATTTATCTGCTTGAGTTTAATATTTCTTGATAAATTTAGTCTCTGTTTTAAAGTCTGATTGGATCCCAGCATTCACAGGTTTTTAGGGAACTGAGTTCTAGACTTTCATTCTCCTTTGAGAGAATGTGTTCAGATTTCACATTTAAATGAACAACTCCCATTTTTCTTTTTCCCAGGAATTAATTTTGCTGAGTTGTGATTTCAGATCACTTTCATCTAAATAATTGAGTAAGATCAGTTTCTATATTTCAGGGAATGCAAACGTATAATTCAATTTTTCTATTATTTTGATGATTCCACACTATCTCTTCCATGGCTAATATCCTTCTTAAAATTTCAATAGGGAAACCTGAAGACAGGACTGTTGATAATGATCTGACCAGGACTCAGGTCAGCCAAAGCATTACTTGTTCAGTTGAATTCTGCTTCCCTTGAGATAAAGCCCAACATTAGTCATCTTGATGTCTTTTTACTTGTGCTCCAGGCTTTATTGATTTTTGTAAATGGACACCTAGACCTTTTTTTTTACTCTGCCACAACCGCTCAGCTCTCAGCATTGACAAAATAAACAGAATTTTGAGCTAATACAATCCAAGAAGATGAACACAAAATACTGCTTAAGTTTTCCTCACTCAGTTAGCTTACTGCCCGCATTGACACAACTTATTTATTGAGATACAGCACAGAGTAAGTCCTTTCGCCCTTTGAGCCTACTGCTGCCCCCCCAATATAACTCCAGCCAAATCATGGGACAATTTGCAATTAAGTTATCACTCATTTGCTCATTATTATCGTCTGAGTTAATTGATATAATTTTTCCATGATCTAATTGTAAATTTTTTTAGTATATTTTCTTATTGGCGGTTTGATGTTTATTTTCAGAAGCTTTTCATATGACGCATGGCTCCGGGGCTGTACACCTAATGGGTTTTTTTTTCTCACTTTTCTGCTTTGTAGGTTTTTTGTTATCACATTTTTTTTTCAATCTTAAGATGTCTTTTTTGAGACAGTGTAAGTGTTGTTACTTCAATGTACTCATGTTATTTTTTTCTGTTATAACAATAAAAAGATTTGAAAAGAAAGAGTTATCAACCAGTACCTCTTTGGACTGCAGAAGGAATCCAGAGAACCAGGAGGAAACCCCATGGTCATGGGGAGAATGTACAAACTCCTTATGGGCAGCAACAGTAATTAAACCCAGGTCACTAGTAGTGTAAAATGTTTCATTTGTAAACTAAAGTATATTCTCAAATTATAAAACAATTCTTTTTCCTTAATTATCTCTAATTATCAATAAATTATATCACCAAATCATAAAGAGAATTCTAATTCTATGTATTCTCATTTCTGCTAATAATTTCTTATCCTGAAACTTACTAAATACCTTAAGTCAATGTGGTCAACATCAATAGACAGACCCACAACATGCATCTGTGCTAACGTTCTTTGATAAGATTATTCTAAAATTTGATTCTTGGCAGTGTTGGATGAAAATCTTTCAGTTTGTGTTTGAATGCACCTCTTCCATTATTTTTGTTGGAAATACCTGATATTAATTTATCAACAACTAACCCAATTATTGCTTAAAGCCAATAAAATCTCTCAAGCGCTGCTTAAAATATTACAAGTTTATGGCTGCAGGGAAACAAATAGTAGATTGCAAGCAGCCAGATATAGCAAAACCAGCTTCCAAGGGGAAGGATCTTTAATAGGCCTTTGAGTACCAGTCGATTATTTTGGACCAAAATCCAGTTAGTAATGGGTAAAACCAAAAGGTGTGTGACAACGTGGCTTCTGTCCCTTGGCATCTGTCACACATTGGCGAGACAGAAGGGTAAATCCTGTGCAATCTAAATTTAGAGTAATGGAGATGGTGGACAACTTTAAACTGGATCAGTTGGTGCCTGCTGTTAACAGAGCAAGCCTGTATCATAGACAAACACCTATCCCAGGCAGCTTCAGATAATTCAATGCCCTACTCTTCTCTCCAGGTGTCTCTAATCTTCACAGAAAATGCTGCAGTGCAATTATCAAACAAATGTACAAACTTAGAAATGAGATGCCTGGAGTCAGGTGGGTTCTTTAAAATATCAAAAAACATACGTTTCCCTGGAAGGATTTCAAAATTACAAATCTTAGAATGAATGTAGTGTCTAATTTGTAAGTAATGAAAAAAGTGTGAATGAGGCAGCTCAAATTTCTCTTTCAGCAGACTAAGTGTTACAAACTGTCCCTCTGTGTACAGGTCTTCAATAGAAACTAGACCCTTCTCCCTCCAAGCATGGTAAGTTTTGTTTGACCATGAGGGTAGAAAGGAGTGATTGAAACAAATTGGTATTTGCACAGAGGTCTCTGGTAAATTCAGAATGCTCCTAATCTGATTTAGAATTCTGATGGAATTCTTCAAAAAGTGTGTGTTTTGTTTTGAAGTCCCAGGCTTCTCTAACTTAGAGAACAGCATAGCTGGCAAGGAGGAATTGACAACAGAGTTAGACTCCATACATAGCCACAAAGGAGCCCCAGGGGCTAGGTTATCCAGAGTCCCCTGTTGCCAAAACATTAAAGCCCTAGCTTTGACAGCCCAATATTAGTGTCTAAATACTAGTAATCCCAGCCCTCCTCCAGACTTGGGCTTTTGTAAATGAATTTTTGAAATCCTGTGGTCCTTATAATTCCAGATATAAGACAATATTATGGAGTCTCTGATGCTGGGGATGATTGTTGCCAAAAGACTTGACTTGAGGGAATGGAAATCACCTTCTCCCCGTTCCTTTCGGAGATGGATGGCTGATATGATCTCAGTTATACAGATGGAGAAACTTAGGTTCTTGAGATCCAATTCAATTAAAAATGTTTTTGGTTATCTGGGATCCATTTCTTGCCTACCTGGATGAGTCCGGGGACGGATGAGCAATTTCCCCCCAGCTGATTTCTCACGGCCCTCATTTGAGATTTAATGTTTAGTATTTTTGAGCACTTTGTACAATAAGCATCCCTCTAATGTCTTTCTTTTTGCTTATTTCATTTTTATACACGTCTGAGCTGTTATGTTCTTGTTGATTTCATTGTTTTTTGAAAATTTTCAAAATAAAGTATTAAAAAAAAATTACAAGTTTATTTACAAAACTGCATTTGAAATGCAAATGATATTCCATAGCTTTTTGAGTAAACATTGACTTAAGATCCATAAGATATAGGAGCAGATGTTGGCTCATCAAGTCATTGGGCTGATCCAAGTCTTCCAATCATCCCCACTCCCCTGCTTTCACCCTGTACGCTTTGATGCCCTGGCTAATCAAGAACCAAAGGCTTGGCCTCCACAGCTGCTCGTGGCAACAAATTCCACAGATTTACCACCCTCTGACTACAGTAATTTCTCCACATCTCCATTCCTTCAGTCCTGATGTCGTGCCCTTTTATTCCGGGAATCATTTTTGTGAATCTTCTCTGAACCCTCTCCAATGTCAGTATATCCTTTCTAAAATAAGGAGCCCAAAACTGCACACGATACTCCAAGTGTGGTCTCATGAGTGCCTTGTAGAACCTCAAAATCACATCCCTGCTCTTGTATTCTATACCTCTAGAAACGAATGACAATATTGCTTTCACCTTCTTTGCAACCGACTAAACCTAGAGGTTAACCTTCAGGGTATCTTGCACAAGGACTCCCAATCCCTTTGCATCTCTGTATTTTAAATTCTCTCCCCATCTAAATAATAGTCTGCCTGTTTATTTCTTCCAGCAAAGTGCATGACCATACACTTTCCAAAATTGTATTTCGTTTGCCACTTCTTTGCCCATTCCCTTAAACTATCTAAGTCTCTCTGCAGGCTCTCTGTTTCCTCAACACTACCCACTCTTCCACCTATCTTTGTATCATCAGCAAATTTAACCACAAATCCATTAATCCCAAAGTCCAAATCATTGACATACATCGTAAAAAGCAGCGGTCCCAACCATGACCCCTGTGGAACTCCACTGGTAACCGACAGCCAGCCAGAATAGGATCCCTTTATTCCCACTCTGTTTTCTGCCGACCAGCCAATGCTCCACCCATGATAGTAACTTCCCTGTAATTCCATGGGCTCTTATCTTGCTAAGCAACCTCATGTATGGCACCTTGTCAAAGGCCTTCTGAAAATCCAAGTACACCATGTCTGCTGCATCTCCTTTGTCTACCCTGCTTGTAATTTCTTCAACGAGTTGTAGTAGATTTGTTAGGCAGGATTTTCCTTTCAGGAAACCATGTTGGCTTTGGCCAATCTTGTCATGTGCCACCAGGTTCTCCGTAATTTCATCCCTAACAATTGATTCCAACAACTTCGCAACCACTGATGTTGGGCTAACAGGTCTATAGTTTCCTTTCTGCTGCCTCCCATCTTTCTTAAATAGCAGAGTAACATTTGCAACTTTCCAGTCATCTGGTAAAATGCCAGAATCTATTGATTCTTGAAAGATCATTGTTAATGCCTCTGCAATCTCTCCAGCTACTTCCTTCAGAACCCGAGGGTGCATTCCATCAGGTCCAGCAGATTTATCCACCTTCAGATCATTAAGCTTCCTGAGCACCTTCTCATTCGTAATTTTCACTGCACATACTTCACCTAGTCCGGTATACGGCAGATGTCTTCCACTGTGAAGACTGATGCAAAATACGCATTCAGTTCCTCTGCCATCTCTACATCTCTCATTACAATATCTCCAGCGTCATTTTGTATTGATCCTATATCTACCTTCGACTCTCTTTTACCCTTTATATACTTAAAAAAGCTTTTAGTATCTTCTTTGATATTAGTTGCCAGCTTCCTCTCATAATTCATCTTTTCCTTTGGCACTTATGAGTTATCTCTCATTTATTACTTCACTCTTGAAACCTGATCAACATATGAAATCATCTAATAACATTAACTCAAGCTAAGTACTTAATGCTACTGAAAGGTTTGAAACCCATTTAAAGAACAAACACGAGAAAGTTTGCAGATGCTAGGAATCCAAAGCGACACACACAAAATGCTGGAGGAACTCAGCAGTTGAGGCAGCATCCATGGAAAAGAATAAACAGTCGACATTTTGGGCAGAGACCCTTCTTCAGGACTGAGAAGGAAGGGGGAAGGTACCAGAATAAAAAGGTGGGGAAGGGGAAGGAGGCTAGCTGGAAGATGATAGGTGAAGCCAGGTGGGTGGGGAAGGTAAAGGGCTGGAAAAAAAAAAGAATCTGATAGGAGAGGAGAGGATAGGAGAAAAGGAAGGAGGAAGGAACCCAGGGGAAGGAATAGGCAGGTGAGAAGAAGTAAAAGATCAGAGTGGGGAATGAGGGTGGGGGTGTATTTGTTTACCAGAAGGAGAAATTGCTATTCATGCCACCTGCTTGGAAGCTACCCAGTTGGAATAAAAGGTGTTGCTCCTCCAACCTAAGGGTGGTCACATCTTGGCACAAGAGAAGGCTCTGGATTGACACGTTGGAATAGGAAGGGGAATCGGAATTAAAATGTTTGGCCACTAGGAAGTCCCGCTTGTGGTGGACTTAACGAAATCAATGAGCCTACCATTGTCCACAGGATACTAAATGGAAGTGGAATTCACATCTTCAGAGAAAGCTTGCTCAGTATCCATCCCAGAAATACATGTGGTGCACTGTATAGGAATGCATCCTTCTACCTCAAAGGTCTATTCTCCGGACACACACCTCTACCAACATCAACACAACTCTCCTGTATATATCCTAACCTGCATAGTGGCTTATTCACCTGTCAATCTGTGTTAGACAGTTGCCTCAGCTCCAGGTTAAGCAAGCCAGGATATTAAAATTTCTCCATATTTATAACAAATTGTCTTCCAAATTCACAATGGTCATCTCTTATTAATAGTCCCTCATATTATTTATTTCTGACATGTTATACAATAACTTAGTCAGATTACCTCAACACACAACAATATAGCACAGGAATAGGTCCTTTAGCCTGCCTTGTCTGTGCTGACCATCATGTTTATCTAATTTCTTCTACTTGCACATGGTCTGTATCCCAATATTTCCTGCTTGAATGGAATTGAATGGAATGGAATGATCTTTATTGTCATTATACATAGGTACAATTTCTTCTCAGGCAATTAAATAAAGCAGTAGATAAAAACAAGACAGTAATAGAAAAACAGTATTAAATAGATAAGTAACAGAAAATAAGTTGCAGCAACACCAGAATATCACAATAATGCACAAAGTGCCGTTAGTGCAAGTTAGTGATGTGACTGTCTCATAAACATCAGAGTCATAGAAAAAACTAACAGGGACGTAGGTCCTTTGGTGCTTCCAAATTACGCATTCAAATTTCTCAATCATCTAAACTGCCTACTCCCATCGACCTGCACTGGGACCATAGCCCTCCATACCACTACCGTCCATGAACCTATACAAACTCTCTTAAATGTTGAAATTGAGCTTGCATGCACCACTTGTGCTGGCAGTTCATTCCACAGTCTCATGACCCATTGAGTGAAGAAGCTTCCCCTCAAGTTCCCCTTAAACTTTTCACCTTTTACCCTTAACCCATGACCTCCAGTTGTAGTCCCACCCAACTTCAGTGGAAAAAGGCTGCTTGCATTTACCCTATCTATACACTTCATAATTTTGTGTCCCTCTATCAAATCTCCTCTCAATCTTCTATGTCTCAAGGAATGAAGTCCTAACCTATTCAATCTTTCCATGTAACTCGGGTCCTTCAGACCTGGTAATGTAAATTTTCTCTGTACTCCTTCAACCTTATTTTCATCTTTCCTGTAGGTAGGTGACCAAACCTACACACAATACTCCAAATTAGGCTTCACCAATGTCTTATATAACTTCAACAAAACTTCTGTACTCAGTATTTTGATTTATGAAGGCCAATGTGTCAAAAGCTTTCTTTACAACCCTATCTCGACCTGTGACACCACTTTCATTGAATTATGGATCTGTATTCCCAGATCCCTTTGTTCTACCACACTCCTCAGTGCCCTACCATTCACTGTGTAAGACCTACCCTGGTTGATCCTACCGACGTTCAACACCACACACCTGTCTGTATTAAATTCCATCTGCCATTATTCAGCTGGTCCAGATGCCACTGCAAGCCATGTTGGTCTTCCTTGCTGTCCGCTACACCCCCAATCTTGGTGTCACCCGCAAATTTGCTGATGTAGTTAACCACATTATCATTTGGATCATAGATATAAATGACAAATAACAAGAGAACCAGCGCGAACCTTGTGGTCAGAGTCATCCAGTCAGAGAGGCAACCATCTACTAACACTTTCTGGTTTCTCCAAAGAAGGCTGGTAACTTCCTCAAAAAAACTCACTAAGACTGGTTAGGCACAACCTACCACATGCAAAGCCATGCAGACTATACTTAATCAGCCCATGTCTATCCAAATACTTATATATCCAGTCGCTTAGAGTATCTTCCAATAACTTTCCCACTACTGATGTCAGGCTCACCAGCCTATAATTTCCTGGTTTATTTTAGAGCCTTTCTTAAACAACAGAACAACATTGGCTATCCTCCAATCCTCAGCCGTCACTAAGGATGATTTAAATATCTCTGCTAGGACCCTGGCAATTTCTGCAATTGCCTCCCGCAGGGTCCAAGGGAACACTGTGTCAGGCTCCAGGGGTTTACCCAGCATAATTTGCCTCATTGTGGCAAACACCTCCTCTTCTGTAATCTGTACACAGTCCATGAAGTTGGTGCTGCTTTGCGTTACTTCCATAGACTCTGTCTTTACCCTAAGTGAAAAAGAAAAAAAAGGCATTTCAGATCTCCCCCATCTCTTTTGGCTCCACATATGGATTACCATTCTGATTTATGTCTCTTGCAATCCTTTTACATATCTGTACAACCCCTTAGGATTCTCTTTCACCTCGTCTGCTAAGGCAAACACGTGCCTTCTTTTAGCCCTCCTGATCTCTTACTTAAGTGATTGCTTGCATTTCTTATACTCCATAAGCACCTCATTTGTTCCTAACTGCCTATACCCGCATTACACCTCCATTTTTTCCTTAACCAGGGCCTCAATCTCCCTTGAAAACCAAGGTTTCCTACACCTTTTATCTTTACTTTTTAGTCTGACAGGCACATACAAGCTTTGTACTCTTAAAATTCCACTTTTGAAGACCTCCCACCTACCAAGTACAACTTTGCCAGAAAACAGCCCATCCCCATCCACACCTGCCAGATCCTTTTCCTGTCTCATCCCCTAATAGCAGATCAAGTATCACACACTCTCTCGTTGAAACTTCTATGTAGTAATTACAAAAACTTTCCTAAGCACATTTGACATACTCTGTCCCACCCAGTTCTCTTACAGTATGGGAGTCCCAGTCAATATGTGGAAACTTAAAATCACTTACTATAACAACCTTATGTTTCTTGCAACAGTTTGCGATCTCTTTACAAATTTGTTCCTCTAAATCCCTAAGACTGTTGGGTGGTCTGTAATACAGCCCCGTTAATGAGGTCATACATTTCTTATATCTCAGTTCCACCCATAACTCCTCACTGAATGAATTCTCCAGTCTGTCCTGACTGAGCGCTGCTGTGACATTTTCCTTGACTAGTAACACCACCCCTCCTTCTTTAATCCCTCCTGCTCTGTCGCTTCTTAAACACCAGAACCCCGGAATACTGAGCTGCCAGTCCTGCCACTCCTCGAACCAAGTCTCATTGATGGCTACAATTTCATAATTCTAGGTGTTGATTCATGCCCTAGCTCATCTGCCTTTCCTACGATACCTCTTGCATTGAAATATACACGGCTCAGGACACTAGTTGCCAATATGTTCAACCTTTTGATTCCTGACTCTGCCCAAGGTCCTGCCCACACCTGTCTCCACAACCTCTCCACGATTTGTTCTGTCACTTTAGTTTCATATCCCTATAGCTCTAGTTTAACCTGCTTCCCCCTCCCCCCTCCCCATGCAGCACTTCCAAACCTTCCCACTAGGGTATCAATCCCCCTCCAGTTCAAGTGCAAACTGTCTCTTCTCTACAGAATCAGAACCACAATTCTCTACATGTCCCACCTCCCCGGAAGGGAGCCCAATGATTCCAAAATCTTATGTCCCCCCCCCCCCACTACACCAGCTCTTTAGCCATGTGTTAAACTGTATAATCTTCTTAGTTCTGGCCTCACTAGCATGTGGCACAGGTAGCAATCCTGAGATCACAGCCCTGGAGGCCCTGCCCTTTAACTTAGCACCTAGTATTCCTTGAATTCACTTTGCAGAACCTCATCATTCTTCCTACCTATGTTATTGGCACCTACATGGACCACGATCTCTGGATATTCATCCAACACTTATGAATGCTGAGGACTCAATCTGAGATATCCAAGACCCTGCCACCCAGCAACATTCCATCCAGGAATGTCGTTCTCATTCACAGAACCTCACTTCTCTTCCCCTAACTAATGAATGCCATATCACCACGGCTACTTTTCTCTGTTAGGTCATCCCCCACCCCTCCTAACAGTATCCAAAGTGGTATACTTATTGTTGAGGGAGATAGCCACATCGGCACTCTGCACTGGTTGTTTACCCCCTTTCTCCTTCTTCAGCGTCACACAATTTCATCCGTGCTGCACCTTTGGTATAACTACCTTCCTATATGTCCTTTCTATCACCCTTCACCTTCCTGAATGATCCAGTGTTCATCCAGTTCCAGTTCCGATTCCTTAATGTGGAGTGTGAGAAGCTGCGAATGGATGCATTTCTCAGAGATGTAGTTGTCAGGGACACTGAATGTCTCCCTGCCTTCCCACATCCCACAAGAGGAGTACTCCACTATCCTGCCTGGCATCTGTACTGCTCCTAACACAGCAACTACAGAGAAGGAAAAACAATAAACTGTGGGGGAGAAAAAAAGCTCTACCTCCAGCTTTTTTTGACTTCTTTCACTCAAGCCTCAAAGAGCTGAGGCCTCAAAATCACTACTCTAACAATAGCCGCTCTGTGCTTGCCCCTACGTTACTTTAATTTGTTCTTTTCAATCGATCCTGAATGTTGATTGGCTGCTGCTCAAAGCACCAAACTGAGTCAGTGAACCTGAGTGAGATAGGTCTTCTTAGGCTTCTGATCTCTGACTGGGCACTGCTCAAAGCACTATCATGTCCACTTCTACTTCTCCTGGTAGCACATCAGGCACCTATAATCTTGTGCATACATGTTTTAAATAAAAACTTGCCTTCCACATCTTCTCACCTCTCACCTTAAAGCTCTGCCTTCTAGCTAGAGTTTGATATTTCTGTACCAACAGCAAGGCCCTCACTATCTGTCCCTTTACCTGTTATAATTTTATACATTGCTCTTAGCTTCCAGCACTGCTGAGAAAAACAATCCAAGTTTTCCCAGCCTCACCCACATACTGCAATGTACTCCAATCCAGGCCCATATCAATGTGAGCTTCTTCAGCACCCTGTCCAAACTTTTACTTCCTTCCTATTATGTAGTGACCAGAGCTACATACATTAATCTAAGTTTAATCTAATTAAAATTTTTATGCATGGCTTCTTTAGCACCCCAATTCTTGTGTTGCCACTTTCAGGGAGATATGAACTTACATCCCAACATCTCTCTATACATCAATGCTCTTGAAGGGTCTCGTCATTTACTGTACAGTTTTCTTACATTCAACCTACCCAAAATGCATCATCTTACAATTGCCATTTCTCCACCCAAATTTCCAACTTTTCAATATCCTGTTGCACTCTTTGATAGCCTTCCTTGCTATCAAAGGAAGAGTGGATTACAGGAGAAAGGGAAGAAGGAGGGGACCTGGGAGAGCAGATAGACAGGTGAGTAGAGGTAAGAGGAATAGAGTGGGGAATAGAAGAAGAGGGGAGGGAGAGGGGATTTGTTTTTACCAGAAGGAGAAATCGATAATCATCATGTCATCAGGTTGGAGGTTACCCAGAAAGAATATAAAATGTTGAAGATGACCTCATCTTCGCACAAGAGGAGGTCATGGACCAACATGTCAGAGTGGGAATAGGAAATGGAATTAAAATGTTTGGACTGGGAAGTTCCACTTTTGACGGATGGAGTGGAGGTGCTTGACGAAGTGGTCTGCTAACCTATAACGGGTCTCACCAATATACGCAATGCTGAGGGCTTCCTGAATGCAGCACTTCAGGTACATGCCTTGGATGGGAGGAGAGGAGAGATCCTGATGATTCTCTAAGCAGTCCATACAATCTATTTGCATACCCTTGGTGATACAGCTGGTCAGAACATTCATGGTCAGAATGTGGTCAGAAAAAGGGTAGGGAGCCTCACTTGCCTCAATTTCTTTAGGAAGGTTGAGCAATGGTGGGATAATGTGTTGGGAAGTTGGTGGAAAATTGAGGACCAAAGAAATGCTATTGCTATTATGGCTGGGTAGAGGGTGTCGGAGCAGACATGTAGGAAGTAGAGGAGTTACGTGTGAGGTCTCCAACTATGACAGAGGGGATATCATCCCCGTCTGGTTCCACCTATCACATACCAGTCTCTCTCCACCCTCATCCTCTTCCTCTTCCTCATCATCATCATTATGTGAAATATTGTATGATGTTGGCGATCATGATCTATCAATACCCTTTAGAGATTCTCAGCTTGGCGTCACTGGTCGCATAACCAGGACTTGTGATATGCATCAGTTGCTCATACAACCATCCACCACCTGATCCCATGGTTTAATGTGACCCTGATTGGGTAAGACGTGGGTGGTTAAGCAGGTACTACACTTTGCCCGAGGGTGACCTACAGGCTAGCAGAGGGAAGGAGCAACTTACACCTCCTGTGGTAGAGACGTATCTCCATCCTGGCACGCACTATCCTCCCACATACTGTTATAATCAACCAATCTTTCCTGTTCCCACTGTCCTGATGTAGGGTCTCAATTGGAAAAGCAGACTTTCACCTTTTTCATTCACAGATGTGGCTTAACTTGCTGAGTAATTCCAATGTAATCTTTTATTTCCATGTTTCAGCTTTGGCAGTTCATTTTGGTTTTAACAAACTGGACAGAGTTGGAGTTCTATTGTGAGTAACATGCTAATTTCTAATGATTCTTATTACACCACTCCTTTTTGTGGAGTATCAAGCAGTATTCTGAACACAGCCAGTCATCTTGTGTTGCACATAAAGCAATCCCATCCTACAAAGCTAGTTTAATGACTTATTGGGTTGACAGAGTTGGGGCAAAAGCATGGAGCCCAAAACGTAAATACAGTGTTTCTCCCTCTGGGATTGAGCAGGGGCAAGGTACATAATTGTGGAGCAATCTACAGGGGGAAAATACAAATTATTAAAATCAAAATACAAATTATTGATCGTGCGGATAGTCAGAGGCTTTTCCCCAGGGCTGAAATGGCTAGCATGAGAGGGCATAGTTTTGAGGTGCTTGGAAGCAGGTACAGAGGAGATGGCAGGGGTAAGTTTTTTTACGCAGAGAGCGTAAAATGGGCTGCCGGCGGCGGTGGTGGAGGCGGATACGATAGGGTCTTTTAAGAGACTCCTGGATAGGGGAATGGAGCTTAGAAAAGTAGAGGGCTATGGGTAAGCATGGGTAGTTCTAGGGTAAGGACATGTTCGGCACAGCTTTGTGGGCCGAAGGGCCTGTATTGTGCTGTAAGTTTTCTATGTTTTTATGTTTCTAAAAACAACAGAAAAGTAAGCACACTGTCACAGAGCACCGGCAGACGGAAATATGGAATAAGTATTTTCAGTTTTCAATACTCTGACTCTCAATTTTACAAACGTTTGTAAATATACTTTCCTCTTATGATCACAGTTTTCTTCTTTGATGTAACAATATGATATTTTTCATTATTTTGCTAGATTTTTTTTCATTTCACAAAAGATATTCGTGTTTATATCTTATTTGTGTATATACTTGACAGGTAGCCTTGGCTGCTTCCTTTCATTTGAGGCATGAACATTTAAAATTGGTTGTATAAACATGCCATTTAAAAAAAAATAGTGTCAGTTGTGCAGCTCCCCCTAGTAGGATTAACCAACTGACCTGCTCCAAATCCCCTACCACTTTATTATTGGCCTTTTACAAATCTGGAATTAATTGTACATTTTCAGTACTTTTCAGCCTGTTAGCCAACTGAATTTATCATGTAAATGTTGCAATCATTCTTTCCCAGGTTTTCAGCATTCGAAGATCACAATCAGACTTATTATCATTGACTTATATGTCATGAAGTGTGTTGTTTTGCATCAGCAGTGCGGTGAAAAAAACCATCATCATCATCATTATGCGCCATCTTGTGTAATGTAGGTGATCATGCTTTCATGACCATGAGCAAGAAAAATTTGCCAAGAACAATCATAATCATGGTGTCATGATCATGATTGCTCTTGGCAAATATTTCTACAGAAGGGATTTGTCATTGCCTTCTTCAGGGCAGTGTCTTTACAAGACAGGTGACCCCAGCCATTATCAATACTCCGGAGATTATCTGTCTGGTATCAGCGGTCACATAACCAGAACTTGTGATATGCAGTAGCTTCTCATACGACCATCCACCTGCTCCCATGGTTTCATGTGACCCTGACTGGGAGTGCTGAGCAAGTGCTACATGTTGGCCAAGGGTGACCTGCAGGCTAGCAGAGGGAAGGAGCACCTTACACCTCCTTTGGTAGAGACTTATCTCCACCCTGTAACCCGATCTCCACCACCCTGCCAGCCAAAGGCACATAATTACTATACATCTACATCACAAAACAAATAGGGCAATTAAAAAATAACACAGAAGCATTCAGGTGCTGGCAGAGGAGAAGAAGCTGTTCTGAAATTACGAGGTGTGTCTTCAGGTTCCTAGACCTCCACCCCAGTAGTAATAAGAAGAGGGCAAATCCTGCATGGTAGAGGTGCTTAGTGATAGATGCCACCTTTTTGTGGCACCACTTGTTTGAAGGAGTCCTCAGCATCGGGGAGGGCTGTGCCTAGGTTGGAGCTAGCTGAACCTACAACCCTGTGGAGCCCCTTACAATCCCATGTATTGGAGTTACCATGCCAGCCAGAGTGTTACCCACCATACATCTACAGAAATTTGGAAGAATCTTTGGTAATCTGTTACAAGATGAGAAATACTGCAACAATATTTCTATTGTCCCAATGTGTAAATGTTTAAAAAATAGTAAAAGAAACTGAGATCTGAAGCACAGAATTAACAGTATTATATATATATATATTTGTGTTAACGTAAAAGGTAACTCCTGATGAAGGGTCTCAGCTCGAAATGTTGACTGTTTACTCTTTTCCATAGATGCTGCCTGGTCTGCTGAGCTCCTCCAGCATTTTGTTTGTAATTAATTAATTAATTAACTAATTGAGATGCAGCACGGAATAGCCCATTCCGCCCCTTTGAACCACGACGCTCAGCAATCCTCTGATTTAATCCTAGCCTAATCACGGGACAATCTACAACGTCCAATTAAGCTATCAACTGGTAGGTCTTTGGACTGTGGGAGGAAACCGGAACACCGGGAAAAACCCCACATGGTCATGGGGTGAACATATAAACTCCTCACAGGAAGTGGTAGGAAATGAACCTGGGTTGCTGGTACTGTAAAGCCCCAGGAATATGTGCTCAGGGGTTTAAATGTAAACCTTTGAGCACATTATCCTGCTCATCAAGTATTTTGCTTACAGAAATTCAATCGTACAGCTCTTAGGCTAGCCTTGAACCCAGATTGGCAGAGTTTATGCCTGAATCAAGGTCCCCAGAAATTATTGGACATTGCTTTTTGGATGTCTCTACATTTTCGGGACAACCAGTTGGCTCAACTTGCCTGTTCAAATACATCAGTGATGCCCCCATGGTCTCATTGAGAGAAGCCTATCAATAAAACCAGAAGGCAGAGATGAACAAGTTTTGAAAAGACGTCAAAATGATGGAAAAAAACTTCCCGTGAACTATTCCTGATTATGCACGAGTTGAACCAATCCTGGAGTAATGGACTAGGTTCCCATGTTGCACTTCAGAAATGGATGGAATAAATTCTACGTGAATAATTCAATGGTTCTAAGTTTTTAATATCCATGAGTGCATTATCTGTATGTGTGAAATAATTCTTCTGGATGTCACTCTCAGTAGCGTATGTCACATGCATTAGAGAAAGATAATAGGCAGAATTCAATTATCACTGTTTTTGGAATTATACTGGTGTCACTAACTGTATTTCAGTGCACTAAAGCACCCTGTAAAAGGCCTAATCATGTCACATTGTTAATTTGTGACAACATCTTGGAGTACATCAAGCACATTAAACAGGAAAATCTAATTAGAATGCAGGGGTTTGGAAATTGAAGGGAGTACGGATCAAAGTGCAAACATAACCATCAAAAGTGGCTCAACAAGATGTATGCCAAACGGTAGGTGAATTACTTTGAGGAGCTTTTAAAAGGGAACTATTATCGTTTTAGCAAATAGAAAAAAATGTAGCAATAATTGTATATTAGATATTCAATTAAGAGATGAAGGGCAAGGGAAATATTGAGCAGTAAAGTACCATAAAGGTTGAACATAATCTATTCCATCCGATTAAGATCAATATAATAAAATTGACTAAATCTGATTAATTTATCTAATATCAAACTTCTACAAGATATTGCAAAGCAAAAAAAAGAAACTATCCAAAGCCAACAAACTTCACCTCACAGGAAATTAGATGTGCACATTACTCCTCTGGATTGAAAGCCAACAGGGAAAATAAAGCTTTTCCCTTTGATTTATCCCTGACCCTCGGGACATCTGCCAGGAGAAATAAGGTCCACTAAAACAGGTGATTGTGGTAAAGCACTGCTAATGAGAAAGTGGTTGAATTGGAAGCTGTTCTGGAAAGACTCTGGCATTATACTGCATATCAGAACTTAATCAGTCCTCATTTCTTTCAGGATTCAAGCTGGAACACTTACTTCAGGTGCAGATATGTGAATGTTGGGTCCTTAAAGAAAAGATGGAGTTGGCTTCTACATGTAATCTCTTAGAAGTGGAAAGGTCTCAGCTGATTTCAAAATTTAAAAAAAAAACTCTCAAAACTTCTGAATTCCTGCAGGGTTGTCACCTAAATATTCAAAGGATTCAAAATACATTTATTATGGAAGTACATATGTAATATACAACCCTGAGATCCGTCTTCCCCACAGACAGACACAAAACTAAACTGAACCATGGAACCAACCTGTTCAAAGAGAAACAGCAACCCTCCACCCACCACATTCAAAAAAAATTGCACTAATGGCAACTAAATATCTACCAAAAATACAGAAAATAAAACACAAATATAACAGAATATAAAACATGACATAACATGCCACCAGGCAGGAGACTCTGATGCATTAAAACAAGAATGGTTAGGATGAAAAACAAATTCTTCCCTCAGGCCGTCAGACTTCTTGAACTCCCTGCCGCATCGCCTTCGATGTGTCGCTGGTTAATCTGTTCAATACCCTACAATATTTAATTTATGCACTTTAGTTTGTTATTTATGCATGATTCATCTGTAGATTTTATCCTTATTTTCATAAGTTACTGTGTTTTACACCCTGGTTCTGAGAAACTTTGTCTTGTTTCTATATACTTTATATAGGTTATATATGTTATTTACATGTATATAGTTAAATAACGATAAACTTCACTTGACTTGATTTGACCTGAATGTACCACAATATAAAACACAAAATCAGAATATGTCTGGATTTGCACATTTACCATTTTTTCAACAAAATAAACCAAGATTTTTGAAAAGCTGCAAGCATTACCCTTATGGTGGTTAAAGTTAATTATGTTCTTATCTCACGGATGATTGTCATTGTCACTAATAGTTTAATTTAACAAAATGCCAAAATTCATTGTCACGTCAATTGGACAAGGCCAGGAAACGTAAATTTCACAGCTTGTTGAACTGAAATTTGTATCAATATATTCATAATGCCAAAGAGATATGCTTTGTTCCATTCTAATGATTCAGTCATATGACTCTGCTGCTGGAATTTAGCCTGAAGTCATTAGCTTTACAATGTTGTGTTTCATATCTGTGAAAGAAACAAACACATGACTGAAAGCAGGGTGAGAATGAGATTGGGAGGTAATTACATTGTGCATTAGAATTAACAAGGTAACTGAGGAATAACAACTTGGTTTTACATACTGCAGACATGATACAAATCCTCTGACTACCCTACACTGGGCTTTTAACAGAATAAGTGGTCATTATACTTGTTCAAGCGTGGCTTGCAATCAATCCAAAGAACAGGCAAGGTAATGTGATGTGAGAAAACACAGAATGAAGGAAGCTGGAAAAATGGATAATGATAAAAAATGGTGCAGAAACTGGTCCACATGGCAATAAGAAACCATGTAGGTGTTCTAGTTAACATTAATTCCTGAGATTCTCATGAAAACCGTTCTGTATGTAGAGAAGTAGTGCAAATCTCTAATCCACCACATTAGCAATACAATAACAAGTTTGCTTAAAGCTAAATTGCAAGGTAATTGAATTTTGCTTTAGTGTTTACTTCTGGAAACAAGCTATAAAGAAGAGGGTTTGTGAGCATCCGGTACACATATGTAATTGATGTATGTATCAGAATCAGGATTAATATCACTGGCATATGTCATGAAATTTGTTATACAACAGCAGTACATTGCAATATATAATAATAAAATTGAATTACAGTAAATATGAATAAATACACACACGCACACGCACATGCACATGCACGCACATGTATAAAATTAAATTAAATAAGTAGTGCAAAAAGAGAGAAAAAAGTAGTGAGGTTGTGTTCATTGATTCAATGTCCGTTCAGAAATGCCAGAGGGAAAGAAGCTATTCCTGAATCGAGTGTGTGTCTTCAGGCTCCTGTAACTCCTCCCTAATGGTAGCAATGAGAAGAGGGCAAGTCCAGGGTGATGGGGGTCCTTAATGATGGATGTCACCTTTTTGAGGCTTCTCTCCTTGAAGATGTCCTGGATGCTGGAGAGGTTAGTGTCCATGATTGAGCTGGCTGAGCTTACAACTTTCTGCAGTTTATTTTGATCCTGTGTAGTGCCCCAGACCCCCATACCAGATGGTGATGCAACCAGTTAGAATGCTGCCCACATACATCTGTAGAAATTTGCGAGTACCTTTGGTGACATAGAAAATCTTCTCAAACTCCTAATGAAATATAGCTGCTGTCGTGCCTTCTTTGTAGCTACATCAATATGTTGGGCCCAGGATATATTCTCAGAGATATTGACGCCCAGGAACCTAAAATTGCTCACCCTTTCCACTTCTGATCCCTCTATGAGGACTGGAGTGTGTTCGCTCATCTCATCTTACCCTTTTAGAAGTCCACAATGAATGCTTTGGTCAGTGACTTTTAACCACATTTAAGAATAACACTTCATAAATTGAATGCTAAGTGTTGTATATTAAGTTATCAGTAATACATTGGAATAATTCTTGTAAATTTTCATTTATTAAAAATGTTACATAAATAGAATAGAATAGTACAGCACAGTACAGGCCCTTCGGCCCACAAAGTTGTGCTGACCCTCAAACACTGCCTCCCATATAACCCCCCCCCCACCTTAAATTTCTCCATATACCTGTCTAGTTGTCTCTTAAGTTTCACTAGTGTATCTGCCTCCACCACTGACTCAGGCAGTGCATTCCACGTACCAACCACTCTCTGAGTGAAAAACCTTCCTCTAATATCCCCCTTGAACTTCCCACCCCTTACCTTAAAGCCATGTCTTCTTGTACTGAGCAGTGGTGCCCTGGGGAAGAGGTGCTGGCTATCCACTCTATCTACTCCTCTTAATATCTTGTATACCTCTATCATGTCTCCTCTCATCCTCCTTCTCTCCAAACAGTAAAGCCCTAGCTCCCTTAATCTCTGATCATAATGCATACTCTCTAAACCAGGCAGCATCCTGGTAAATCTCCTTTGTATCCTTTCCAATGCTTCCACATCCTTCCTATAGTGAGGCGACCAGAACTGTGCACAGTACTCCATGTGGCCTAACCAGAGTTTTATAGAGCTGCATCATTACATCGCGACTCTTAAACTCTATCCCTCGACTTATGAAAGCTAACACCCCATAAGCTTTTTAACTACCCTATCCTCCTGTGAGGCAACTTTCAGGGATCTGTGGACATGTACCCCCAGATCCCTCTGCTCCTCCACACTAACAAGTATCCTACCATTTATTTTGTACTCTGCCTTGGAGTTTGTCCTTCCAAAGTGTACCACCTCACACTTCTCCGGGTTAAACTCCATCTGCCACTTCTCAGACCACTTCTGCATCCTATCAATGTCTCTCTGCAATCTTCGACAATCAATACGATCTACAACACCACAAACCTTTGTGTCATCTGCAAACTTGCCAACCCACCCTTCTACCCCGACATCCAGGTCGTTAATAAAAATCACGAAAAGTACAGGTCCCAGAACCGATCTTTGTGGGACACCACTAGTCACAATACTCCAATCCGAATGTATTCCCTCCACCATGACCCTCTGCCTTCTGCAGGCAAGCCAATTCTGAATCCACCTGGCCAAACTTCCCTGGATCCCATGCATTCTGACTTTCTGAATAAGCCTACCGTGTGGAACCTTGTCAAATGCCTTACTAAAATCCATATAGATCACATCCACTGCACTACCCTCATCTATATGCCTGGTCACCTCCTCAAAAAACTCTATCAGGCTTGTTAGACATGATCTGCCCTTCACAAAGCCATGCTGACTGTCCCTGATCAGACCATGATTCTCTAAATGCCCAGAGATCCTATCTCTAAGAATCTTTTCCAACAGCTTTCCCACCACAGACGTAAGGCTCACTGGTCTATAATTAGCCAGACTATCCCTACTACCTTTTTTGAACAAAGGGACGACATTCGCCTCCCTCCAATCCTCTGGTACCATTCCCATGGACAACGAGGACATAAAGATCCTAGCCAGAGGCTCAGCAATCTCTTCCCTCACCTCGCGGAGCAGCCTGGGGAATATTCTGTCAGGCCCCGAGGACTTATCTGTCCTAATGTATTTTAACAACTCCAACACCTCCTCTCCCTTAATATCAACATGCTCCAGAACATCAACCTCACTCATATTGTCCTCACCATCATCAAGTTCCCTCTCATTGGTGAATACCGAAGAGAAGTATTCATTGAGGACCTCACTCATTTCCACAGCCTCCAGGCACATCTTCCCACCTTTATCTCTAATCGGTCCTACCTCCACTCCTGTCATCCTTTTGCTCTTCACATAATTGAAGAATGCCTTGTGGGTTTTCTTTTACCCTACTCGTTAAGGCCTTCTCATGCCCCCTTCTTGTTCTTCTCAGCCCCTTCTTAAGCTCCTTTCTTGCTTCACTATATTCCTCAATAGACTCATCTGATCCTTGCTTCCTAAACCTCATGTATGCTGCCTTCTTCCACCTGACTAGATTCTCCACCTCACTTGTCACCCAGTGTTCCTTCACCCTACCATTCTTTATCTTCCTCACCGGGACAAATTTATCCCTAACATCCTGTAAGAGATCTCTAAACATCGACCACATGTCCATAGAACGTTTCCCTGCAAAAAACATCATCCCAATTCACACCCGCAAGTTCTAGCCTTATAGCCTCATAATTTGCCCTTCCCCAATTAAAAATTTTCCTGTCCCTTCTGATTCTATCCTTTTCCATGATAATGCTAAAGGCCAGGGAGCAGTGGTCACTGTCCCCCAGATGTTCACCCACTGAGAGATGTGTGACCAGACCCGGTTCATTACCTAATACTAGATCTAGTATGGCATTCCCCCTGGTCCGCCTGTCAACATACTGTGACAGGAATCCGTCCTGGGCACAATGTAAATGGTAAGGTTAAAGTCTAATTATTCTGCAATTAAACTTTTTCCATTTCCAATATCTGTATGTTGACCTTTCTTAAATTTAGTACATCAGGCCATCCTCCAGTGGTTCATTAAGTTTTTCTGAAAGATCGATCAGACTTAATTTTTATATACAAAAATCCTCCTTACTTCAGGGCACGGGGCTCTCAAATGGATCTTTGAATCTGTGGAGCCTATTTGATTTGCAAAAGAAGTTAATGCATTCTATTTCACTTATGGTCCTTACTAATTCCCTGAGTACTGATAAAGCTACAAATCCCAGAACATTTTCTTTCCATGAAAAATAACCTCATGATTGCTTCCTTGTGTGAATTCCAGAAAATAATGTATTCGTACTTGCCATTATTGGTATGGTTACTAACTTTCATTTGATGAGGCATGAAGATAGCAGAAGAGAGTCTACTGGAAAATAACTCTTTGCCACATTTCAAAATGATGCTTTTTTCATGTGGAAAGCAGGATGTGTGGCCAAATGGGCATTATTTCCAATGTACATTTGGTTTCTCGCAATTGTATCCAGCCAATTGGAATGTATGCATCTAAAAGCATTGAGGAGTGTTAAACAATGTTTAGAGGCTTGAATCATAAAGTGAATAGATAACAGCTTAAGACCATAAGACCATAGGAGCAGAATTAGGCCATCTGGCCCAATGAGTCTACTCCACTCTGCTTAAAGAAGTGAATCAGTATAATTCTTGAGATTCATTTGCTGACAGTTCCATTGAAGACAGTGTAGAACAGGACTTCTCAACCTCTTTTATGACATGAACCCTTACCATTAGCAGAATGGTCCGTAGACTCCAGGTTGGGAACCCTTAGTCCAAAACAAATGCGGACACTGAGTTTGTACAAACTAATGGAGAGCTCTCCCTGTAACTTAGGAAAAGGGGTAATATTTTAATCCTCTGTTACTAAATTCGCCGAGGCCGTGTAGTTCTCAGAGTAATTCTGTGAGTAGTTCTATCTGCGATCACACAAATAAACAATCCTCTTATTGTCTTGATAAGGCGCATCACAAAAAGTTAATTACAAGAAGTACATGGAGCTCCTCGCTGACAATCAACACTCACTCACTTCAAAGTTGGGTGCCTAATCCACTGCATTACACCCACAACTGTGTGGCTAGGCACAGCTAAAACACTCTCTAGAAATTTGATGATGACACAATTATTGTTGGCAGAATTTCAGATAGCGATGAGGCGGCAAACAGTAATGATTCAGGTCAGCTGATTGATTGACGATGCAACAACAACCTGACACTCAACATCAGTAAGATCAAGGAATTGATTGTGGACTCAGGAAGGGGAAGTTGAGGGAACACACTCCAGTCCTCATCGAGGGATCATCTGTGAAAAGGGTCTATCCTGGGCCCGACATATTGATGCAATGACAGAGAAGGCACAACAGCAGCTATATTTTATTAAGTATTTGAGGAGACTTGGTATGTCATCAAAGACTCTCACAAATTTCTACAGATATCCCGTGGAGAGCACTCTAACTGGTTGCATCCCTCCCTAGCATGGAGGGTTCTCTACACAGGATCAGAAAAAGCTGTAGAAACTTGCAAGCTCAGCCATTTTCATCATGGGCATCGAGCGCACCTTCAGAAGGTGATGCCTGAGAAAGGTGGCATTCATCATTAAGGACCCCCATCACCCAGTACCTGCCCTCTTCTCATTGCTACTATGAAGGAGGAGGTACGTGAGCCGAAGGCACAGACTCAGTGATTTAGGAACAGTTTCTTCCCCTACACTATCAGAATATCTGAATGGACAATGAACCTAGGTAGACCACCTCTCTCACAATATTCTGGAAGAACTCAGCAGGCTAGGCAGCATCTATGGAAAAGAGCACAGTCGACATTTCAGGCCGAGAGCCTTCCATAGATGCTGCCTGGCCAGCTGAGTTCCTCCAGCAGGTTGTGTGACTTGCTTTGGATTTCCAGCATCTGCACGTTTTCTCTTGTTTACACCACCTCTCTATTGTTTGTTTTATTTTTGCTCTCTTTGTCTACTGCTTATTTGATATAGTTTTTATATATATTTCATACTATCCTTTATAGTTTTAGTATTATGTATTGCAATGCACTGCTGCCACAAATAACAAATTTCACAAATATGCCGATGATACTAAACTTGATTCTATTTCTGAGCACAAAATTTGACTCTGCAATTGCTGTATTTTGGGTGCAATGGGTGCTAATTTGTTGCCAAAATGCCACCTGATGCACACGGAATGAATCACTCTTTAAGGAAGAGCATTAGTGCATGCAAAATGTATGTCTGCAGAGTAGGCAGATTACCATGTCAATCAGCCTTAAAGGTTGACAAGATACCAGCATTGCCAAATTGGAGTTTAATGATGCAGATATCACCATGTGTTGATCATGAAAGCACATTCAGCAGTAGAAAGGAATTCCTTTCAGCACTATTTAAAGTAGCCTACGGTTTTTCGCTAATGAAGATCCACTAATTAGTCCCTCTTTTCAACTGGTATCGTGAACTGCCTGAACTCTTTAAATCTAGTAATGTCTACAGAGGCTGGTGTGTCAGCCTCTGAAGTCATTGGTGTTCATCTTAAGTCTTAAGCAGAAAGTAGTTATTCTGTGATGTAGGCACCACAGTGGCCACTCCCTGAGGAATGTCACACGGAAGATGCAACAAAAAGCACATAGTGTCATGGTCCGGATCGGGGTCCCTTTAAATCTACTTTGTTTATGTTACGATCCGGACCGTTGACTCCCTGTTTCCCTTTGGTTCCCTGTTTTCCCGTGTCCCTCGGCTTTGGTGATTAGAGGCAATTACTCTTGACTGAACTGGTAGTTTATAGTCTCCGGCTTTCAGCCGCTCGGGGCGGGAGCATCTGCGAAGTCACCAAAGGCATGGCGTTCCAATGTCATCTGGCCGGAGCAAGCCTAGTCTTCGTCTGAAGCGAGTGCCGGTAATTCGTCTTTCCTCACTGGAGCAACCCTGTCCAGTTACCTCGCCAAAGCGAGCTTGCAAAGTTTCCTCACCGAGGAGGGTCCCTCAGTTAACCTGCCGGAGGGAATCAAGAACCGCTGTCTACTGTTCCCGGGCCGAGTCGAGAGCTCGCCACTACCCGGAGGCTCCAAATCAAGTCCTGGCCCTGGCTTCATCCACGTACCGAGTCGAGTCCTGGCCCTGGCGGCTTCCAAGTTCTGAGTCGAGTCCTGACCCTGGAGGTCTGTGATTCCTGTCCTATCCCCCCTGTCTGTATCCCTTCTCTGCCCCTCTCGCCTCTAGCCCTCGTCTGCAGCCCTCGCCTGCACTCCGGTCTAGTCCTATTGCCGGAGCTAGATAGGTACTGTCTGGTGAGCTTTCGTGTTCATCTTGTCTTGTCCTCGCCTCTGTGGGGTAAGTCAGGCTGTCTTGCCGTTGCCCTGCGGGGGGGTCATGTCTTGTCTTGTCTTGTCCTCGCATCTGTGGAGTAAGTCAGGCCGCGGAGGGTCATGAGTCCCGGCCCTATGTCCTGTACCCAAGGAGGGGTCCCGGCTTTGTGTTCTGTATATGTGTCCATGGTTCCATGTACCTGCTCTCCTGAGAATGAGGCTCTGTGTTCCCCATGTTCCTCCTCTCCCTAGACCATGTCATGTCCATGCCTGGTTCTGGGGTCCGAGCCCGAGGCAAGACCTAGGTACTGGGTCCTTGCCCAGTCTCTGGCTCGGAGTCCATACCGTAACCTCACAAGATGTGTCTTGCATTTGGTTCCACCCTTGCTCCCAATGCCCCCCCATCCCCAGTGTGACACGTGGAGCAGATCGACTGTATATGGAGCAAGAAGGAGAAAGGAGAACAAAAAGGCTGTAGAGCTTAGAACACAAGGCAGTACAGCACAGGAGCAGGCTCTTCAGCCCACAAAGTTGTGTTGAACCAATTAAGTTATTAATCAAATGGCTAACTAAATTAATCTCTTCTGCTTACACAATGTCCATATACTTCAACTTTCCCCATATCCATGTGTCTATCCAACTGCCTCTTCAAAGTCTCTGATGTTTCTGCCTCTACACCACCCCAGGCAGCACATTCCAGGTACCTACCATTCTCTCTGTAAAATGCTAGCCCCTTACATCTCCTTTGAAATTTCCTCCCTTCACCTTCAATGCATGCCCTCTGATATTAGAAGGTTCAACCCTGGGAAAAAGATATTGTCTGTCTACTCGATCTATACCTCTCATAATCTTATAAACCCTTATCTCAGCCTCAATTACTTCAGAGGAAGCAATCCACTTGTCAAAGCTCCCTTTATAATGCATGCCCTCTAATCCAAGCAACATCCTAGTGAAATTCATCTGCAACCTCTCCAAAGGTGCAACATCCTTTCTATAATGGGACAACCAGAACTATGCAGTACTCCAGTTATGCAGCCTAACTAGAGCATTATAAAGCTGCAACATTACTTTCTGACTTTTTAACTTAGTGCCTCTACTAATAAAGGCAAACATGCCATATGCCTTCTTAACCACCTTATCAAACCATGCAGCCACTTACAGGAAGCTATGAACTTGGACTCCAAAATCTTGCCCTTAACAGTGTACTGTCCCTTTGCATTTGACCTACCAATTTGTAACACTTCACATTTGGTTGGTTAATCTCTACCTGCCATTACTCTGCCCATATAGACAGCTGATGTATATTCCATTGTATGCTTTGCCAGTCTTCTACACTATCCACAATATCACCAATCTTTGTATCATCTGCAAACTTACTAATCTACTCATCTACATTTTCATCCAGGTCATTTATATACTGTACATCACAAGTAGCCGAGGTCCCAGTATAAATCCCTGTGGAATACCACTAATCGCAGACGTCCAGCTAGAATAAGTCCCTTTGACCACCACCCTCCCTCTTCTATGGACCAGCCAGTTCTGAATCCAATGGCCAATTCCATTAAAGAACCCATGCATCTTTATCTTCTGGATGAGCCTTCTATTAGGGACCTTGTCAAATGTCTCATTAAAGTCAATGTATACTACATCCACAACTTCATCAGTCACCATCTACACATTTTCAAAAAAGCCTGTACTCACTGGAATTTGGAAGAATGCAGAGGGATCCCATTGAAACCTACCGAACATTGAAAGGATTAGATAGGGTGGATGTGGAGAGAACGTTTCCTGTGGTGGGTGTATCCAGAACTAGAAGGCACAGCCTTAAAATTGAGAGGCGACCCTTTAGAACAGAGGTAAGGAGTAATATTTTTTGGCCAGAGAGTAGTAAATCTGTGGAATGTTCTGCCAAAGACTGAGGTGGAGGCCAAGTCCATGTGTATATTTAATATGGAAGTCAGGGCATCAAAGGATATGGCGAGAAGGCAGGTGTATGGGGTTGTGTGGGATCAGGGATCAGCCATGATGGAATGGCGGAGTGGACTCGATGGGCTGAATGGCCTAATTCTGTTCCTATACCTTATGGTCTGTGGTCTTATGGCCCCCCCTCCCCCGGCTTTCCTAATTCCCTTCTGAGTTTATTCTAGTTTATTTATTATGCTCAAAGGCTCTGTTTGATTCTAGCTTCCAAAGCTTTACATATATTTTGTTTTCATTGACTTGCTTCATCATATTTGCTGACATCCAAGTTTCTCTTACCTTGCTATCCTTGTTAATGAAACATAACTGTCCTGTGATCTCTGCAATTGGTCTTTAAACACCCTCCACATGTCAGGTGTGGACTTGCCCAAAAACAGCTGTTCCCTGGTTTCTGCCTAATGTTCTCATAATTTACCCTGCTCTAATTTAATACTCTCCCTCAAAGTTTATACTTATCCTTATGTACAGCTATCTCAAAATGGTTGTGGTCACTGTTCCCTAATGGTTCATGCACTGAAAGGCCGGGCACCTGGTCAGACTCATTGCTCAACACCTGGTCCAGTGCAGCCCCCTCTCCCCCATTGGAATTTCTACATATTGATTTTAAAAAACCCTCCTAGATACACCTGACAAATTCTGCTCCATCTAGACCACTTGCATTCAAAAGGTCCCAGTTTATGAGGGAAGTTAAAGTCCCTGCATGACAACTTTACCTGGCATTCTGGAAGGGAAGTTCTCAATGAAAGATGCCTATAATGGGGAGGTGAATAATGATCATGGAAATCATACCCTTTAATTTTCGCCTGCTGAATGGAGCTGAAGATATTTACATTATTCTTAAGTTTGACATATATTTGACTACGGGAGGCAATAGCTGTTCTCTCATCATAGGAATAGATGACATTCTCCCTTCAGAGGGCAGCAACTGGAGTAAGAAGATAGACTTTGAAGGACGGTATCCTGCTTCATGGTATAGATAACCATTGACTCATCATAGGTGTACCACAAATGGATTAATTTCATTCAAAATCCAACTGGCAGTTTCATTTTGCAAAAGCAAGATCTTTACGAGAGCTGGAACTATTAAAAAGAGCAAGTCTCATTGCATACGAGATTCACGGGGCCAATACAAACCAGTGACAGGTGGGCATATTGGGTGGTGTTGCTTTATCAGTAAAATATTAAATCAAATCCTTAGAAAGGATGACACAAGACCAGACGAGGTAAAGTCCTTGTGGGTAGAATTAAGAAACTGCAAGGGTAAAAGGAAATTGATGGGAGTTCTATACAGCCCTCCAAACATTAGCTGAGATGTGGGGTACAAATTACAATGGGAGATAGGAAAGGCATGTGAAGGGGGCTCTGTTATGATGGTCCTGGGGTATTCCAATATGCAGGTAGATTGGAAAAAATAGGTTGGTGATGAATCCCAAGAGAAGGAATTTGTAGAATGCCTACAAGATTGTTTTTTAGAGCAGCTTGAAGCTGCTAGGGAAAAGCAATTCTGGATTGAGTGTTATGTAATGAACCAGATTTGATTGAGGAGCTTAAGGTAAAGGACCCTTTAGGAGTCAGAGATCACAATATGATAGAATTCACCTGTCGTTTCAGTGGAAGAAGCAAAATTTGGATGTATTGGTATTACAGTTGAGTAAAGGTAACTACAGAGGCATGAGAAAGGAGCTGGCCAAAGTTGATTGCAAGGGGACACAAGCAGGAATGATGGAAGAACAGCAATGGCTGGAGTTCCTGGGAGCAATTCGGAAGGTGCAGGGTAGTTACAGCCTAAAGAAAACAAAGTATTCTAAAGAGAGGAGGAGGTACCCATGGCTGACAAAGAAGTCAAAGACACAATAAATGTGAAAGGAAGGACATACAATAGTGAGATAGAAAAAATTAGTGAGATGCTAGAGGATTAATAAGTTTTTTAAAACCAACAGAAAGCAACAAAAAAAGCAATAAGGAGATAAAAGATGGAATATGGTCACAGGAAAATGACACTGGAGAGATAGTATTCAGGAACAAAGAAATAGTGCATGAGCCTGTGTTAGTTTTCACTGTGAAAGAGAAGGGGAGGAGCTTAGGAGAGTCAATGGTGCCTAACGGCAACTCCTTTGTTTGCATCTTCGGAAACAGGTCAATTTCTATCTTTAATATCTCTATTTTTCCCTTTCAGGGTTCTTTTGAAGACCCTGACCTGGAGTTACACACTGACTTCGGTTCTTTGCGGGATTCACTCTTGGGGTTTCATAACTGGCCGTTATTCGAAATGCCAAGGGCACAGCCTAGGAACTTCACTCGCCTATGGAGGTCCAAGATTTCGTGGCTCTGGAGATGGGCAGATCGAAGGTTAGTGTCACAGCAAGGGATCGGTGTGTCATCGTCGGATTCAGAAGATCTACGGCTGTGTGCCCAGGGACCTGAGATCTTTGGGTACAGAACTCGGAAAAAGCAACGCAACGGACTTTTAACATCGTAAACCAGTGAGTTGTTTGTTATGTCTCCTCTCTCACTGTGAAATGGAGAAACCTTTTTCTCCCCTATTAGGGAGAGAGTGTACCTGTGGTATATCCAATACTGGGTGAACAAGGAGTCTTTGGGGTACTGCAAGTCTTTGTTTTTGCAGATGCTTCGCTGTATTCTTGAGTGCTCAGTGGTGGGTGCAGATTTTTTTTGCTGGTGGAGGGAGGGGGAATTATTGCTTGCTGCCACTTACTGTTGGAAGGGAGGGGAGCTGGGGGGGGATCTTTGGGGTTCTAACATTTAACTGTCATTCATTCTTTGGGGGTACTCCTCTGTTTTCATGGATGGTTGCAAAGAAAAAGCATTTCAGGGTGAATATTGTATACATTTCTCTGACATTAAATATACCTTTGAAACTTTTGAAAGATGTCAGCAGTATGCCAGAAATTTGAGAGTATCGGGGCAGAAATGAGTGTAGTCACTTTTACTAAGAAGGTGCGTGGGAAATTGAAAGGTCTGAAGATAGATAAATCACCTGGACCAGATATAAGTACCACAGTGTTCTGAAAGAGGTAGTTGAAAAGATTGTAGAGGCATTAGTAGTGATCTTCCAAGAATCATTAGATTCTACAGTGGTTCCAGAAGACTGGAAAATTGTAAATGTCACTCCACTCTTTAGGAAGGGAGCGAGGCAAAAGAAAAGAAATTATAGATCAGTTAGCCTGACTTCAGTGGTTGGCAAGATGTTAAAGTCTATTATTAAGAATGAGGTTTTGGGGTACTTGAAGGTACATGATAAGGTAGACCAAAATCAAGCAACACACATAAAAAGTGCTGGTGAATGCAGCATCTATAGGAAGAGGTACAGTCAATGTCTCGGTCCACAACTTTCTACCCTCTACTGCATACATTGTGTTAGCATCGCATCTGGTTGTTGCAACTTTCAAGTCTAGTGATAGGCTATATGAGATTTACTTTTATTTTGCCCAGTAGGCCACCAGTGTAATGAGTTCTTGGCAGTTCTGAAAGGAGAGAAGTTCCAGACAGAGTTATTTTATCTTGAACTGGGGATGTAAAAGGGATTTGCTTATGATGCAAATCCTTTTAGGTGCAAGACGGCTGGTGCCAGCCAACATCACGAGCAATGGTGATGACCTGCAGACAGTTCACAAAACTACTTCTTTCAAATCTGATTCTACTACTAAGGAGCGTGTGATCGGAATCTGTGATTTACATTTTGATGGTGTGTTCTGGGGCTGATTGTGTGATCTGGCAGTATGGTGTCTCTGAAGGAGTTTGATGAGGTCTGGAGCTGAGTGTGTGAACTGGAGGCCTGGAAATGGGACGCGGGCCCTTGGTTGTCTCCATTGCTTCTCTCCAACTGAGGCATTGATCAGGGTTGAATTCAACCGTGACGAGAGCAGAAGGTGGCAGATATTGGACTCTGTCTGCCTGTTTTTAACTGCTCCTCTTCTCCCTCTCGTTAGCAGCTGTTGGGGGGAAATATAGGAGTTTTGGGACCCACGTTGCCAGGATTGATCAGTGAGGCTATGGACTTGTTTTTCAGGACTTTGAGGTTCCTGTGTTGAGGTTGCATATGTTCCTGGATTCTGGTTACTCTTCTTTTTCCACTGTTGTTGAGCGGTTTGTCTGGGGAGATTGATGCGGACTGAGGTGCTTCGGCGAAGAACGGCCCTGTGCCTGCATTGGCTAGTGGAGCTGCGCTGAACTGAACTGAATACTACTGGTTTGATGTTTGATATTTTATGTGTTGCGTACTCATAAATTAATTATTTGTCCAATTTATCCTTTTTTTAATCACTAGTTGGGTACTCAATATTTCCCTGAACAGATTCTATGATGTTTCTTTGTTTCGTGACTGCCTGCGGAAGAACGAATCTCAGAGTTGTATTCTGTATTCTTACTCTGATAATAAATCTACCTTGCACGTTGAACTCTGAAATTATTAAATCCAAATTGTGGAATGAGGGGTAAGTGGAAGAGGAATGCATTTTCCTTATCTTCTGTTCTCATGCTATTGTCTTCTGTGATATTTTACCACTCCCCATGAGCTCTCATGTAGCTGTTCCAGTGATGGAGCACACAGTAAAGCAGTACTCCTGCCCCTGCTTCTGCTTCCAGATGGGCTATGCTTTCTCCTGCAAGCAAGATAACTGTGTAAGAGGGAGCTCAGCAACAGCTTTCAGCGATCTGTCTCTCATAGGTGAAAAAGTGGTGGTATACAAAACCGAAGTGTGGTTCTGAAGTTTGTGAGAGTAAATGTGTGAGAGTATGGCGATGTCCTTGAATGCAAGTTTTATTATTTGAGGAAAACAACTAAATACTTTGTTAACGCAAATACGAGGAAATCTGCAGATGCTGGAAATTCAAGCAACACACATCAAATGCAGCAGGCCAGGCAGCATCTCTAGGAAGAGGTACAGTCGACATTTCGGGCCGAGACCCTTCGTCAGAACTAACTGAAAGAAGAGATAGTAAGAGATTTGAAAGTGGGAGGGGGAGGGGGAGATCGGAAAAGATAGGAGAAGACAGGAGGGGGAGGGATGGACCTAAGAGCTGGAAAGTTGATTGGCAAAAGGGATACGAGGCTGGAGAAGGGAGAGGATCATGGGACTGGAGGCCTAGGGAGAAAGAAAGGGGGAGGGGGGAAGCCCAGAGTATGGGCAAGGATTTATAGTGAGAGGGACAAAGGGAGAAAAAGGAGAGAGGAAAAAAAATAATAATCATGATAGTAAAGAAATAAATAATGGATGGGGGATGTAGGGCATTAATACAAATTAGAGAAGTCAATGTTCATGCCATCAGGTTGGAGGCTACCCAGACGGAATATAAGGTGTTGTTCCTCCAACCTGAGTGTGGCTTCATCTTTACAGTAGAGGAGGCCGTGGGTAGACATGTCAGAATGGGAATGGGATGTGGAATTAAAATGTGTGGCCACTGGGAGATCTTGCTTTCTCTGGCGGACAGGGCGTAGGTGTTCAGGAAACAGTCTCCCAGCCTGCATCGGGTCTCGCCAATATATAGGTGGTAAGAGAGGAAGTGTAAGGGCTTTTGCAAGGACAAGTGCCAGGAGGGTGATTGGTGGGAAGGGATGGGGTGATGAATGGACAAGGGACAAGGGAGTAATACTTTGTTAATCACACTTTTTCTGACAGACGATCATTGCAAGTAATAGTCTATGACTTCCCTTTGGACTTGGAGACAAATCAATGTGACAGAACTAAGGCGAGGATCAATTGGCTTAAGTGCCGAGCTGAATTGGAAAGTCAGGTACAGGCGTAGTCGAGAAGGTCAGGGTGTCTGGGCTCGAGGCGAAGTACAGGCCTGTCCAGCTCCATGCTCCACAACATTTACTCAGGTCTCGGACTCTCTTTGTGGACTTCAGTTCAAAACGCTATTTGCTTGAGGTTATTGTTTGCGTGATTTTTTTTCTCTCTCCACATTGGGTGCTCAATAGTTTTTTTTTATGGATCCTTTTTGGTTTCTTTGTTTCATGGCTGCCTGTTAGGAGACCAATCTCATGCTTGTATAATGTATGCATACTTCGATAATAAGTGTAATTTGAACTTTGAATTTTTGAAGTTGGTATTATTTGTTGGACATTGTGTAATGGGGGTCTATTACACTGAAAAATGACTGGAGCTAATGCTACAGTTAGTGTTAATTGCAATTGAAGCTACATTCCCTGATGTAGTTGCCCCTTAAACCATTTACGATATTGCAACCATGTCCATGGATTTGACCTCCACAGTTATCATATTCCATTTCCTTTGCATGTGAACTTGCCCCTCACCAATATAGAGCAGTATTTTCTTCTCAGTTTGCTTTACTGTGGGCTCCAGTGTGAGATCCAAAAATGGCGATAGACCTGCACAGTGACTCCGCCATCTGCCAAAATTACAACAAGATGCCCCCTTAAGTAGTACAGGCTGCCTTTGAATAGAGCAGGTCAGCTTAGTTTGTGCCAGTCTTCCATATAACTGAGTACTATACTGATGTGATAAGGCAAACAACAGCATACCTAGTGCTGGCCAAACTTCCAAAATCAATTTACTGAACAAGAAGTTTCATTTTTGAAATTTGTACTAATCAAATGAGCACAGTTAATTGTACACAGTGATCTATGTGCAGGTTAGTGGGCACCTTCCATTTCAATACTCCCACATCCTCCACCATCCCAACCCAAATTCCTACTGTGAGTATATAAATGGGAATTCCTGACAGAAACAAAGATTTGAGAGACATGTTGCCAATGATGTTATGGATATTGCACATTGAGATATATAAAACAAACCTTATTTCTATACAACTAATTATAAATTAAATGGTTATGTATATAATTATATGGGTGGTGGGGTGTAAATATTTCTCTACCAAAGGAGGTGTGAGGCACTCCTTCACTCTGCTCGACTGCAGGTCACTCTTGGGCAAGGTGTAGCACCTGCTTAACCCCCTGATCCAGGATTCTGTAAAGCCATGGGAGAAGGTGGTGGATGGTCATATGAGCAGCTGGTGCATATCAAAAGTCCTGGTTATGTGACCACTGATACCAGGCAGACAATCTCTGAAGAGTACTGATTATGACTGGGGTCACCCATCTTGTGAAGACACTGCCCAGAAGAAGGCAATGGCAAACCACTACTGTAGAAAAATTTGCTAAGAACAATCATGGTCATGAAACATCATTCAACATGGCACGTAATGATAATAATGATATAATTATATTGAGGTACATTCAATGCCTTCTGTGATATTGGTAAATGCTGTAATCACAATGACTTCTACGTTGTTCTCAGTTGCTGCTGTGGAGTTGAAGGAAAGCATGTATAATAGTCTGCATTGCCAACCTGACAGCAAGGATCTGAGCGACCCACATTAACGTTGATGCTAAATATATAAAATAGTTGGCTTCAATAATTTGAAGTTGAATATTATTCTTTGTTGCATAATCAAAATGGACTTTAGTACAACATTCCTGCAGCAAATGGGAAAATCCAAAGCAAATGTTCTGATTATTAGGCCATTTAAATGTGAAAATTTGAAGAACTATTCTTTGCATAGAGCTAATATGAATCTAAAATGCTTTCCTTTTCAATGAGATTGTAAATAGCGGAACTTTAACCAGAATCAGGTTTAATATCACTGGCATATGTTGTAACATTTTTTGTTTTGTGGCAGCAATACATTGCAATGGATAATAATTTAAAAAAACTATAAATTACAATAAGAAATATGTTTTAAAAATTAAGTAGGTTGTGCAATAAGAGAGTAAAAAACCAGTGTGGTAGTGTTCACAGATTCATTGTCCATTCAGAAATCTGATGGCAGAAGGAAGGAAGCTGTTCCTGAAATGTTAGGTGTTCAAGATGATCTTCATAAATTGTTCTGCTGGGCACAGGAGTGTTAAATTTATTTTTAATTTATTGAAATCCAGTGCAGAATAGACCCTTCTAGCCCTTCAATTGTTGCCGCCCAGCAATCCCCCAGTTTAATCTCAGCCTAAACACAGGACAATTTACAATGGCCAATTAACCTACTAAATGGTACATCATTGGACTGTAGGAGGAAACTATACAGTCATGGAAAGAATGGCTGGTACTGTAAAGCATTATGCTAATCACTACAAAATCACCCAGGTGTAAAGCTGCTAAGTCATGACTTCAGGATCAGGTTTATTATCACTGACATATTCTGGGAAATTTGTTATTTTGCAGAAGCAGTACAGGGCAAGACGAGAATTGACATAAGTTACAAAATAAACAAGTAGCTCAAAATATTCATGTCAGGAGAAGGCAGAGAAGATGAACAACTCATTTCTCACAATATAAGTGACAACCCAGTCAATACATGCACAAGAACACCATGCAACACAATGAGACAAATCATTCTCAAAACAAGGATCCCGCATTAAATGCTAATCTGGAGTCCACTTTAAATAATCACACAATGCGTGGAACTTAAACCGGTCACAATAATTTTGACAAGATTAGACAGAAAGCACAAGGACTTAATGACATCAATTAACAAATACAGATTCTCTAAAAACTTTGGAGCCTATCGCTCTACAGTTAGCTGTAGAGGCTTGAAGCGCTCATGACCAACACAGGTTTCCCGAAACACAATCCCATGATATATTGAAAATAATCTTGAACTACAAAGCATGACTGTTCACCTATGGTTAAGAGTAGCAAGTTATCCAATAATAATACAACAAAATGTTGGAGGAAATCAGCAGGACACGCAGCACCTATGGAAAAGAGTAAACAACATTTCAGGCTGAGACCCTTTATCAGGATTGGAAAAAAGAGATGCAAAGTAACTGGGAGAAAGAGAAGGTGAAGTAAGGAGCTGGAAGGTTGATTGGTGAGAGAAATAAGGGGCTGGAGAAGGGGGAATCTGATAGGAGAGGACAGAAGGCCATGGAAGAAAGAGAAGGGGGAGGAGTACTAAAGGAAGGTTGTGGGCAGGTAAGGAGATAAGGTGAGAGAGAGAAGTGGGATTTCCCAATACCCCCCACATTTCAATTCCCATTCCGACATGTCAGTCCATGGCCTCTTTACTGCTCCAAAAAGGCCACACTCAAGTGCGAGGATCAACACCTTAAATTCCTTCTGGGTAGCTTCCATCCTGATGGCATGAACATTGATTTCTCAACTTCCAGTAATGCACCCTTCCTCAATCCCCATTCCTATTTCCCTCTTTCACCTTATCTCCTCACCAGCCCATCACCTTCCTCTGGTAACACACATCAAAGTTGCTGGTGAACGCAGCAGGCCAGGCAGCATCTGTAGGAAGAGGTGCAGTCGATGTTTCAGGCCGAGACCCTTCGTCAGGTTTAGCCTAGTCCTGACGAAGGGTCTCGGCCTGAAACGTCGACTGCACCTCTTCCTACAGATGCTGCCTGGCCTGCTGTGTTCACCAGCAACTTTGATGTGTGTTGCTTGAATTTCCAGCATCTGCAGAATTCCTGTTGTTTACCTTCCTCTGGTGCTCTTCTCCTTTCCCTTTCTTCCATGGCCTTCTGTCCTCTCCTATCAGATTCTCCCTTCTCCATTCCTTTATCTCTTTCACCTATCAACTTCCCAGCTCTTTACTTCTCCCCTCCCCCTCTCCCAGTTTCACCTATCACCTAATACTTCTTCCTCCCCTCCCCTAACCTTCTTACTCTGACTTCTCATTTCTTTTTTCCAGTCCTGATGAAGGATCTCAGCCTGATATGTTGACTGTTTACTCTTCTCCATCAATGCTACCTAGCCTGTTAAGTTCTTCCAGCATTTTGTGTGTATTACCTTGATTTCCAGACTCTGCTGATTTTCTCTTATTGGATCTCCAATAGTGCTGTTACTATTTACTTGGCTCCTCTGTTTGACTGATGTTCCTCCTGAGCAAATTAATAAAGTTAGAAATAACCCAGGAGAAAGAAATTCAGCCAGTCTCTATATTTTGGTAAACATCCTGAAACAAGATATTCTTGAGGGAGCTTTTTGAAGCTTTGAAAATTTCAAAATCAAGTTTTCACCAAAGACCAATTCAAATTGAAGTTATTCACCTTATTTCTGAAAGAAACAATAAGGCACGCCAATTGAATATAATAAAAAGCATCCAAATGTTAAGTTGCTGCTCCAAATTCCCTTTGCGTTGAGTTAAGTTGAAATGACAAATCAAAGGTTGTAACCATGGAAATTTAGAAATTCAGCAGTGATTTCTATTGGTTAGGTGACTTTGCTAGCCAGTTATGATGAGTGAAGCCCTGCATAGCTTTGAAGATTTGAAGGGTTTACAATGCATTTAAATTAATTACAGATGGACTTTGGAGAATGGGAATGCAACTTTGTCCATTGATTTAAATCTTGAGTACAGCTTCAAACTGTAACTGGTAAATGTGACTGGGAAGTTTCATACCATACATAAAAGCACTTTGCTTGATATTGTATATGTTGGAGAAAGTAAGATTTATTTATATTTATAATATTTATCATATGGTGGAAAATTGCTCAAAGAAATGTCACAGTTGGCTCAGATTCAGGTGATGGAAAATGTTCATACCTACTGTACATCATGGATTCAGTGCTGAATGTGGTTTAACATACTCAACAAGGATAATTTTATTTTTAATAGTTTTTTCTGTTTTTACACACTTATTAGTCATAGTCATAGTCATACTTTATTGATCCCAGGGGAAATTGGTTTTCATTACAGTTGCACCATAAATAATAAATAGTAATAAAACCATAAATAGTTAAATAGTAATATGTAAATTATGCCAGGAAATAAGTCCCACCAACATTACGATTAATTTCTTCGTCTGAACTGTATTCTTCCCCACCAGTCACACCTCTCCAATTACTTAATGGTGCTGATAAGTGCCAACATCATTTCCTGTCTACCTGTTTGCAAACGTCAACTATTTTCTCATTGGAATCACTTTTGCTATATATTGACAGGAACTTATTTCATGTTTCACCAGGAACCCCTTACTCAAAGTCAGCAGGACCAAGGAGCTGATGGACTCACTTTCAAAGACTCTTCATCTCATGTTCTCAATATTTATTGATTTTTTATTTATATTGTGAGTTATTTTGTTTTGCATTTGCACAGTTCGTTGTCTTTTGCACACAGCTTGAATGCCAAAGTTGTTCTGGTCTTTCATCGATTCTATTATGGCTTTTATTCTATTATTGATTTATTGAGTAAGTCGACAAGAAAATGAATCTCAGGGTTGCATATGGTGACATATATGTACTTTAATAATCAATTCACTTTGAACTTTTGAACTTTGATGTATTGTAACTGTTGAGATCTCGACTGACCATTAACCTCCAAGGCAGTGTGGCGGGGGGGAGCAGGTAGGGGTTGTTGGTGGAAGTCAATCAAGAAGTATTGGCAATAGTGAGGATGAAGGCCAGGCTCAGCAGAATGTCTGTCTTGTACCAGTTTATCAAACAATTAGCACTATGATAAACTGTTGCTGTAACATTCTGCTATCGTCTGCTGCTGCCCAGTCTTTTCATGCCGTAACTGATCCTGTTTACATCTAAAACCTGTAGAAAAGGACTTGGAGGGGGAAATCCTTTGGAAGAAATAATTATTTATGCTATTCCACTTGAACGCCATTGCACAATAACTGGGATTAGAAAGAGGTACACACTGCAACATTTCTCTTCCTTTAATTCTGTATAATTTATGAAACAAAAATTGTCTGATCAGGCCTCAGACGCTCAGTGCACTCAATGGTTCTGATTTTTCACTCTTTTTGCTATTTGCTGGGTATTTTTCTCTGATCAGTAATTGGTTTTGTGCTGTGTCAAAACAGCTGCCACTTGTCACACAAATATTTAACAGGCATTCTCTGCAGTATTTGCCCAGTTTCAGTTCGCCTGCCTTTGCTTTTCCAAATTCACTACAACCCTTTTTCACACAACAGATGAGCTTAAACAAGCTCTGCTCAGATAAAAGGCACAAGCCTTCAGTAATCACTCTGCATGGGTGGTGAAGCAGGCACCACCTCCCCCCAATCCCCAACATCACCTGAACATTTTGCCACAACACCAGCTATTCAAAGGACAATTTACAATGGACAATTAACCTACTAACTGGCACATCTTTGGAATGTGAGAGGAAATCAGAGCACCAGAGGAAACCCATGCACTCATGGGAAGAACGTCCAAACTTCTTATGGACGGCATCGGAACTGAACTCTGAACTCTGACGCCCCGAACTATAGTAGTGTCACCCTAACCGCTAGGAAGTCAGGAAAGGGGAATATAGAGGATTCAGCTGCTGTAGATTGGTTTGGTGGATCAGGGGCCAAGGGCTGAATTAGGGATTAACAGTAGAGAGGTTGAGACAGGCGTTTAATGGGGTCAAGGAACAGCAGGTGAAAATTGGTGGTGGCGAATCATTAAATCTTGACAGTGAGGGATGATCCATTATCTCTAGTGATCACAGTTGTTTAAAATTCTTTCCTCTCTTGTGCCTTTGGATTTTCTACTATTGCAATGCTTTTAATGTGGAAAGATATAAAATACTTATTCAAAGTCGCTGCCACTTCCTTCTTTCTTATTCTGAACCGCCAAAGCAATTCATCTCAAATGTCTTCATTCCTAATTAAATTTAACAGCAATGAGAAGCTAACTGGCCACTGCTAGCATTACTGATTTTTGAAAGCACTACATAGTAAAACCTCCAACAATCTGTAAAATAAAACAAGATTTATCAAACATAAGAAAGTCTGCAGATCGCGAACAAGAGAAAATCTGTAAATGATGGATATCCAGGTTGTAGACTCAAAATGCTGGAGGAACTCAGCAGGCAGCATCTATAGAAAAGAGTACGGTCGACGTTTTGGGCCAGAAACGCTTCCTCAGGACAGGATAAATAAAGTTGAGAAGTCAGAGTAAGAAGGTGGTGGGAGAGGAGGAAGAAATACAAGGTAGTAGGTGATAGGTGAAACAGGGATGGAGGTGGGTGAAATAAAGAGCTGGGAAATTGATTGATGAAAGAGATAAAGGGCTGGAGAAGGGGGAATCTGATAGGAGAGAACAGAAGGCCACGGAAGAAAGAAAAGGGGGAGGGGCACCAGATGAAGATGATGGACAGGTAAGGTGATATGTGAGAGAGGGAAATCGGAATAGGGAGTGATGAAGGAGGATGGGGCATTACTGGAAGTTTGAGAAATCGATATTCATGCCACCAGGTTGGAGGCTATCCAGACAGAATATAAGGTACTGTTCCTCCAACCTGAGTGTGGCCTCCTTGCAACAGTAGAGGAAACCATGGACTGACATGTTGGAATGGGAACGGGAAGTGGAATTAAAATTGGTGGCCACTGGGAGATCCCACATTTTTTGGGGGATTTCTGCAGATGTTGGAAAAGGCTAGAAACAGAAGCTCAAGGAGATTTTCTTAAGTTTTCGATTCTGGAAAGAGGCCTGAAACAAAGTTTAAAGCAATAGTATTTTGAGAATATGCCACACTTCACCAAATCTAATCATTATCACAATTTCCAAATCTGTAGCATTGATTCCATTATACAAGCACAGTCCAACAGCAGTAACAGCAGTAGTAAGTGGCATTGCTTCTAAAAATCAGTGAGCAACTTTAACGATAGTCATTAAAATCATAAGACAAACCAAGAAAATTAAACTTAACCTGTTTAAATTGGAAGGATATTATGTTACATTATTCTGAATAAGATCATGTAAAAACGAGAAAGATTAAAATTGAGTATGATGTGCACAGAAAGTTTTGATAAATTTATAATTACCCTTAATATAACTTCTTTATCAATATTTGTTATTTTTTGTTTGGAAATGCCCCTTTTCCTATATTCATTTTTACTGTACCATTTGAATTGATGTTTAAGCATGTTTTCCCCAACTAGCTTAGCTATGCAACCAAAACCTCTTGACAATGTTGTGTTGAAACCAGCCATATGGAAGAAAGTAAGTGTAACAGTTTAATTTGTCATATGATATGCCACCGTCTTCATGGAGACCCTATCCACGTCTCCTGGAACGACTTTGTTCACCATCAGCAATTTGCTGATTAGAGAAACTCTAGCAAAAAATCCTGGCCCCTTACAAAAGGTAGTTAAAAATACAGAACATGAGAAAGTCTGCAGATGTTGGAAATCCAAAGCGATTCACACAAATTGCTGGAGGAACTCAGCAGATCAGGAGGCACCTGTGGAAATGAAAATAAAACAATCAATATTTCGGGATGAGACCCTTCTTCAGGACCAAGAAGGAAGGGGAAATAAAAAGATAGTTGGAGGGGAAGGAAAGTAGCTGGATGGTGATAGGTGAAGCCAGGTGGGTGGGAAAGGTAAAGGGCTAGAGGGGAAGGAATCTGATAACCAAAGGAGAAGGGGAAGGAGGAGTAGTGGGTAGATAATAACAGGTGAAAGGTCAGAGTAGGGAATAGAGGAAGGAGGGAGGGGAATTTATAAATGTTTGTCCACCAGAAGGTTCCTCGCTGTCTGCCACAAGTGGAACTTCACGGTGGCCAAACATTTTAGTTCTGATTCCCATTCTGGCATATCAGTCCACTTTTAGGGAGGAGGAACAACATCTTATATTCTGTTCGGGAAGCCTCTTGCCTGAAGGCATGAATATCGATTTTTCCTTTCAGTAAAATAAATACCCCTCTACTCCTTCCTCTACTCTCCACTCTGACTTTTCACCTCTGCTCACCTGCCTATTACTTCCTCCTGGCTGTCCTCCTCCTTCCCTTTATCCTATGGTCCTCTCTTCTTTCTCATCAGATTCTTTCTTCTCCATCCCTTTATCTTTCCACCCACCTGGCTTCACCTATCGCCTTCTCGCTGGTCTCCTTCCCCTCCCCCACCTTTTTATTCAGGCAGCTTCCCCCCTTCTTTTTCAGTCCTGAAAATCAATTCTGTGACACCGATCAGTTTTCATGGCCTGAAATCTTGACTGTTTATTTATTTCCATAGATGCTGCCTGACTTGCTGCATTCCTCCAGCGTTTTGTGTGTGTTGCTATAAAATATAGAAGCAAAGTTTCTGTTAGCCTTGAAGCAATTTCCCGTACAGTGCTACTGGCTGAGACTCTGTCCCTCTGCCCTTTTCTGCCTTTAAGGGGTTTTATGTTCCCATTAGCTGCCTGGAGAAATTAATGATGTGCCAGTCCTTATTACTCTCAAGGCTGAGACTCTTTTGTCTCTCAGAAAAATTCCCACAGAAATATTTTGCAATCAGACTATTGTTGTGCATAAAAGCAATATAGCTATGGGTTTTAGAATGTTTATAGCTTCTTGTTTTTTCTGAATTGTATATCTAGAATATAACTCAGCTATTCACAGTCAATAGGTGGATATAAATATTAATGAAGAAAAGAAAGATTTTGCTGCCATTTATATAATAACACCAGTTATATAATAGGAGCACCATGAATAGTGTCCTGACACATTGCATCTCCATCTGGTTTGGGAGCAGACAAGCATCGGACGGAAGTCCCTACAAAGGACTGTGAGAATGGCTGAGAGGATCAAAGGGGTCTCCCTACCATCCATCAGGGACATTTATCAGGGGCTCTGCATAAGTAGGGCCCTTAGTATTATTAAGGATCCCACCCATCCATCCAGCATCCTTTCTGACTTTCTACCATCAGGCAGGAGACTCTGATGCATAAAAACAAGAACGGTCAGAATGGGAAACAGTTTCTTCCCTCAGGCCATTAGGCTTCTGAACTCCCTGCCACATCACATTCAAAATGTCACTGGTTAATCTATTTTATACCTTACAATATTTAATTTATGCATTTTAGTTTATTTTGTTTATGTGTAATCCATCTGTAGATTTCATCCTTACTTTCATAAGTTATTGTGTGTTTTGTATATTACTGTGCTTTACACCCTGGTTTGGAGAAACATTGTCTCATTTGACAGTATACATGCATATAGTTAAATGACAATAAACTTGACTTGACTTAAGCTACCTTCCCAAATTGTTCACTATCCAAAAGGGCAACTTGCATATAATGAAAGTCTGAAAATAGTAAATAAAATTTGTAATTCAGCCTTCTGATTTTTTTTTTCTTTGTGCATTGTAGATGGATGTGGTGGGGGAGTGAATATTGCTCAGCCATCATGTAAACATTTTTGTTCTTGACCTAGCACCTTCTGATCTTTAAGATCAACTTGAACTACCATCAATAAGAGATGGAACCTTGGATTAATTTAGAATTAAAAGACAGGCTCCCAACAGGTCTTCACTCCGCTGCTTTCGTTTGTATATTAATTTTTCAAGATGTGAATACCACTGGCAAGGCCATACTTAATTACTGTTCAGAAGGTGGTGTTGAGTTGCAACTTTGAACTTCTGCAACCTTTCTGGCAAAGGTATTTTTCACAGAAATGTTTTGAATCTCTGCATTTAGGCCTAGTAATGATGAAGGTGGTGATGTGAAGATATGTCTCTACCAAGAGCGAAGTATAGTGCTCCTTCCCTCTACTAGCCGGCAGGTCACCCTTGGGCAAGGTGTAGCACCTGCTTAGAAACCCCCTCCCCCCGCTCCCCGATGAGGTTTAATATCATGTGAAGCCATAGGAGCAGGTGGTGGGTTCTTCTATGAGCAGCTGCTATATAATGTATCACAAATCCTGGTTATGACACCATTCAGACAATCTCTGAAGAGAATTGATAATGGTTGAGGTCATCCTTCTTGTAAAGATATTGCCCAGAAGGCAATAGCAAATAACTTATGTAGAAAAATTTGTCAGGAACAGTCAAGGTTGTGGAAAGACCATGATTGCCTACGTCATACAACACAGCAGATAACAAATGAAGGGACAGAGATTCAATTTGGTGAGAGACTTTAATACTTTGAAACGTGTCCAGGAAAATTTCCTGGACACATTTCCTGAGTCAATATATTGAGGATCCTACTTGGGAGGATGCAATACCTGACCTCATCTTAGAAAAGGGGCAGGGCAGTCAGGGAGCACTTTGGCTCTAATGACCATAATTCTATTAATTTTAAGATAGTGATGAAGAAGCATAGGACAGGTCCACAAGTTTATTATTATTTAATTTATAAATTAAATAAAGAAAGACTTATTAACCTTCAGCCATCAGGTTCCTAAACCAGCACAGATAACTTTGTTCACCTCAACACTGAGCTAATTCTACAACCTATGGACTCACTTTCAAGGACTCTACAGCTCATGTTCTCAGCATTATTTATTTATTGTTCATCCATCTATCTATCTATCTATCTATCTATCTATCTACCTATTTATTTATTAAGGTATTTATATATTTACTGACTTACATAGTCTTGTGACTATATTAAATGTGGCAGATTTGAAGGCTTGCTCCTGCTCCTATATTTTTGTGTTCTTGTGCTAGGTCAGAGCTTTCCAACCTTTTTTATGCCATGGGCCCCAACCATTAACCGAGGGGTCCGTGGACCATAGGGTGGGAATCCGTGTACTAGAGTCAAAGCAGCAACCTTTTGATCTGTGTTGGGGCCATCATTGTAAATATTTTAAGCTTCTAAATGCTGCTAGTTTAGAGTCATATTAGTGCAAAAATATGTGCGGCTGGGAGTTTTCTTAACCATTTAACATAAATTTATTTCTGTGATCGAATTGAGGAGACATATTCCTCTAAATGTTGCTGACACCTTCATAATGAAATGGGAAATGCAATAGCAAAATTACATATGATGAAGGTTTTGAATTTTCCATTAAATCAATGCAAACATACTTACTAGTTCTTATTAAAAACTTTTATGAATAAAGCTACGTAAAGCAGTACATCATCTATGGCTCAGTTATGGTAGTACTCTTACACTTAAGTCTGAAGGACGAGATTGAGTTCAGTTCATAAACTTGCATATACAGAAATCTGCTAACGGTGAGGTATACTGAAACAATGTTGTTGTAAGGATGTATTCTTTTAGATGATTTGCAAAAGTACAACTGTAAGAATGTGAAGAAAGTCCCAGAATACTCCACTGAAGAAGACTAGAGGAATTATTTATGGCATCGTGACTGATATTTAATCTCAATCAATGCTTCTAAAAATAAATGTTTAACACTTTGGTTGTGGGAGCTTGCTGTACATAAAATGACTGTCATGTATCTTACAATACAGTGAATAAATAACAAAATTCCTTCTGTGTCTGAGATATTTGCAAATGAATTGAAAGACACAATATAAATCCAATTGTCTTAACTAAAAATTGAGCATATGCAATATTCCATCAAACACTTCTTTGCCCATCCTCCTAAAATTCTGCAGACTTCTCAAGACTACCTGCCCCTCCACTTATCCTTGTATCATCCACAAACTTGGCCATAAAGTCATCAGTTCCATCATACAAATCATTGACATATAACATGAAAAGAAACAGTTCCAATGCTGACCTCTGCAGAACACCAGTAATCACCAGCAGTCAACCAGAAAAAGCCGCCTTCATTCTCACTCTTAGCCTGCTGCCAGTCAGCCTATGTTCTTATGCAAGTATCTTTCCTGTAATACCATAGGCTCTTATCTTGTTGAGCAGCCTCATGTGTGGCATCTTGTCAAAAGTCTGAAAATCCAAGTAAACAGTGTCCATTGACTTTCCTTTGTCTATCCTGCTTGTTGTTTCCTCAGAGTTCCAACAGATTTGTTAGGCAAGATTTTCCTTAAGGAAACCGTACTGCCTTTGATCTATTTTATCATGTGCTTCCAAGTACCCTGAAACCTCATCCTTAATAATGGTCTCCAATAACTTCCTAACCAATGAAGTCAGACTAACTGGCCTATAATCTCTTTTCTTCTGTCTTGCTCCCTTGGTAAAGAGTAGAGTGACTTTTGAAATTTCCCACAAAGGGGATTACAAAACAAGAGAGAATGGATACTTAACACAACAAGGCAACAAGGTAGCTGAAAGCTAAGAGCAGCTGGTGAGACTGGCCGGTTCGACAGGTGAACAAGGACTGTGGATGAGAGCTGGGTTAAATAGGCTATAGGAGATGAGAAGGAAATGAGTGGTAGGTGACTCCTGTTAGTTGGTGGAGTCTGGGTGTGTCTACCCGTGCAGGCTTGACAGACCAGCCACCCTTACAGCAGCACCCAACGGCCCAGAATGATCCGAATGGGTCCAGTGGAACTCCTCAATGAATGATGGATCCAAGATGAAACTCGATGACCACCTAAGTCCTCTCTGCCAGGCTGTACCCTTTCCAGTGGACCAGGTACTACACAACCCATCTATGACGATGAGAATCCATCAACTGGCAAACCATGTACACTGGATCTCTTTCCACTATACTAGGTTCTGGAGGTGTAGGCTCAGGTGGGTTGAGTGGAGCATGGACAGTGGGCTTGAGTCAGGACATGTGGAAAATAGATGTGATCCTGAGGATTATTGGCAGCTGGAGACAGTAAGTGACTGCATTAATATGATGGGTGGTCTTGATGTGACTGAGGAACCAAGGCAAGAACTTTTGAAAATCAGTGCAACAGGGGCAGATCTTGAGTGTCCAGACAGGGTCTCCAGACTGGAGTAGTCTGGCTGTGTGCTGCTGATGGTTGGCCTGGTGGCAGTAGGCGTGGTTGCCTTCCAAGCATTCTGGCAGCAGAAAATCAGGGCCCTGGCAGACAGGACCTCCACCACTAACTTGTTTGTGGGGAACAACAGGGGTTGGTAGATACGAAGCTCTTCAAAAGGTGACATACCTTGACAGTGGTGGTGTGTAGAGCAGATTTCTCTTCCATTTGAAAGGGTTAAAGGTGGTGAAGCATTGCAAAAACTTCTCCACTTGCTGGCTGGGTCTTTTTGACTGACTGTTGATTCGCAGATGATAGGTGGAGGATAAACTCATCGAGGTGTGAAGGCACGCAAGAAGCAGGAGATGAATTGAGGGCCTTGGTCTGATAAAATGTCCTGGGGGAAAGCGTGGAGCTGAACTACATGTTTGAAATCCAGGTCCGCCATCTCAGTAGCTGACGGAATTTTGGGGAAGGCAATGGAGTGAGCTTCCTTGGAGAACCGGTCCACCACGGTCACTATCGCTGGGGCCCATTGGAAGGTGGCAAATCAATGATGAAATCGATGGCGATATGGGATCACAGCGTCAATGGACCAGTAGAGGCTTCAGGAGCCTTGAGGGACATTTGTTGGAGGAATTGGACTGGCACATTGAGGGTAGGCAGCAATGAATTAACATATATCTGCGATCATGCAGGGCCACTAGAAATGGCATTGCAGAAAATCCATGGTCCTTCAGATACCTGGATGACAAGAGAGGGTGAAGATTTGGTCCCATGAAGTGGCTCAGAACACATGGCTGCAGGCATGTATATGTAGGTCTCACAACACGCTGGAGGAACTCAGCAGGTCGGGTGGCATCCGTGGAAATGATCAGTCAATGTTTCCACGGATGTTGCCTGTCCTGCTGAGTTCCTCCGGCATGTTGTGAGCGTTGCTTTGACCCCAGCATCTGCAGAGTATTTTGTGTTTATGTATATGTAGGTGTCACATGTGTAGGCCAGAACAGGCTCTGGTGGACCTGGTGTGTCAGGTGTGTCAACCAGAGAAAGCACCTGCTGGATCTGATGCTTAAGATCCCCAACGATTGGAGCAAGGATCTGTGATGATGAATGATGGGCTGAGGGTCAGTCTCCATTTCAGCTGGGTCGAACAGTCATGACAAGGCATCTGCCTGAAATGTCCTTGGAACTGGATCAGCAGGAGATGGTGAAGTTGATTTGCTTTGTAAAGAGGTACCCATTGAGCCTAACATCTGTTGAGTTCGCAGATCTGCTGAAGGGATATGAGGTTCTGGTGGTCGGTCCAAATCAAGGAGGGCTTAGTGTTTCCTGTCAGCCAATGTCTCCATTCCTCCAAGGCCCATTTAATGACATATAGCTCCCTGTTTCCTACTCCATAACAGAGCTTTGTAAAGATGAACCTTCCTGAAAAGAAGGCACACGGGTGTCTTTTCCTACCCAGCCCTCACTCGGATAGGCTTGCCCTGGTGCTCATGTCAGGTGTGTCCACCTCTACCACAAAAGGTCTGGAGCTGATCAAATGGTAGAGAATGGGAGCCATGGTGAAGCGTTTTTTGAGATCCTTGAAAGCATGGTCCATGGCGTCAGACCAGGTTATCCGTGAGGTAAGTGATTTGGTGAGGGAGGAGAGAGGTGCAGTGATTTGGCTGTGGTTCCTGATGAAATAGTGGGATAAGTTAGAGAAACCCAAGAAGCACTGTAGCACTTAGAGGGAGTGCAGTCGGGGCTATTCAACAATGGCACCCACTTTCTCTGGGTCCAGTGCGATGCCCTGGGGTGAAAGGATGTAACCCAGGAAGGACATGACTGGGGTGTGAAACTGACATTTTTCTAGATTGCAGTGCAGCTGGTTTTTGAGGGGATGCTGAAGGACTAAATGGACAAACCAGACATGGTCCTGGGGGTTCTTGGAGAAGATGATGTTGTCAAGGTAGACAAACATGTAACGTGTCTTGGAGGGTCTCATGAATGAAGGATTGGAAAGTCTGAAGTATTGGTTGCATTCTCCTTCCCGGTATCTCTTATTTGTTCTGTTCCCTTTCTGGGTTCGTGGGTCGAGCCTATCGTCAATCCTCCTTGTTGCGGGTTGACTTTAGGGTTTATGGAGTCTATTATTAATTTTGTCTCCTGGAATACTAATGGTCTTAATCATCCTATTAAAAGGAAAAAAGTTTTTAACGTGTTCCGGAGACTTAAAGCACAAATTTTATTTTTACAAGAGACCCATGTGCGGAGGGGGGACAGACTACGTTTTTTTAAATTCTGGAAGGAACAACAGTTTCATTCGAACTCCAACGCTAAGATTCGAGGCGTCTCTATTTTTATAGACTCCTCAGTTACCTTTATACAACATGATATTATTTCTGATCCGAATGGTAGATTTCTACTGGTTAGTGGTCTACTATTTAATAAAAAGGTAGTTTTGGTTAATGTTTATGCTCCTAATATGGACTGTCCGGAATTTTATAAATCATTATTCATCAGTTCCCGAATTTGAATGAGTTTTCATTGATCTGGGGCAGAGATCTTAATACCTGTTTATCTCCAGCTTTGGACCGTTCGGCTCCTCTACGGACCTTACCTAATAAATCTGCAACTTTGATTAATTCATTCCTCTCTGATTCTGGGTCGACGGACATTTGGCGTTTTTTGCATCCTCAGGAAAAAGATTTTTCTTTTTTTTCACATGTTCACCATTCCTATTCAAGAATTGATTATTTCTTTATTGACTCTCGTCTTATTTCTTCAGTGATTAAATGTGATTATGACTCTATAACCATTTCGGATCATGCTCCACTTAAGCTTTCTATTAAAATTCAGGCCAATACACAAAATAATAGACAATGGTGTTTTAATTCGCTGTTGCTTCAGGACTCGGACTTTGTTAACTTTATGAATGAACAGATTGATCTTTTTTTTACAATCAATTATACAGAGGATATTTCTGTAAACATTCTTTGGGATACTCTTAAAGCTTATATTCGTGGTCAGATTATCTCGTATTCTGCTGCTTTGAGGAAGAAGCTGAAGCAGGAGGAGTTGGTAATTGTGGACAAGATTAAGGAAATTGATAAGAAATACGTTACAGCTCCCTCTGAGGAGTTATATAAACAAAGAACTGAACTTCAGATGGAACACAGTTTATTACTTTCGTCCTCGATTGTAAACCAATTAAAGAAAACAAGAAGTGAATTTTATGTACATAGTGACAAAATTGGTAAACTGCTGGCTAACCAATTGAAGTCTAATTATGCTAAATCTCAAATTAATCAGATTTATAATCAAAATGACCGACTGATACTTGATCATGCAGGGATTAATCAAACCTTCTGTGATTTTTATTCTTCCTTATATCAATCAGAGTCTCCTCGAGACTCTAAATATATGAATGATTTTTTAGATAACCTAGACTTCCCTGAGATTTCACAGGATATGTCTTCTATGTTAGATACTCCCATTACCACTGATGAGATTAAGAATGTTATTTCCTCTATGAATTTGGGGAAAGCTCCTGGCCCTGATGGGTTTACCGTAGAATTTTATAAATGTTTTGCACCTTCATTAATCCCTTGGTTCTGTAGGGTTTTCGAGGCTTCATTAAAACTTGGTAAACTTCCCGAATCTTTTAATAGAGTGTCAATCTCTCCAATATTAAAGAAGGATAAAGATCCTGCTCAATGTGCATCTTATAGACCAATATCTTTATTAAATGTTGATTCTAAAGTTTTTTCTAAGTTATTAGCAAACAGATTAGAAAAAGTACTTCCTTTTATTATTTCGGAAGACCAAACGGGTTTTATTAAAGGTCGTTACTCTTTTTATAACATTCGCACACTGTTAAATATTGTTTATACCCCCTCACAAAATGTTCCTGAGTGTGTTATCTCTTTAGATGCTGAGAAAGCTTTTGATAGAGTAGAATGGCCTTACTTATTTAAGGTGCTTGAAATATTTAATTTTAGCTCGAAATTTATATCCTGGATCAAACTGTTATATCATTCTCCTGTGGCCTCGGTCCGTACTAACTCTCTAAACTTACCTTTTTTCCCTCTTTTTCGAGGCACTCGGCAAGGTTGTCCTCTTAGTCCTTTATTATTTGATATTGCATTAGAACCTCTTGCAATTGCCATTCGAGAATCTCCAAATATTACTGGGATAACTCGGGGCTTAAAGTCCCATAAAATATCACTCTATGCTGATGACTTACTTTTATATATTTCTAATCCTCAAAAATCCATCCCTGCTGTTTTAGAGTTATTAGCACAATTTAGTCTCTTTTCAGGTTATAAATTAAATCTTAGTAAGAGTGAACTTTTCCCGATTAATAAACAACTTCCCTTATATCATAACTTTCCATTTAAATTGATTAATAATTATTTTTCATATCTTGAGATTAAAATTACTTGTAAATACAAAGATTTATTTAAGATTAACTTTTTACCCTTAATTGACCATATTACTCAACTTTCATCTAAATGGTTTCCTTTATATTTAACTTTGATTGGTCGTATTAATGCAGTTAAGTTGTTTTTTTTGCCAAAATTTCTATATATATTTCAGGCATTACCAATCTTTGTTCCAAAATCTTTTTTTGATAAAGTTGACTCAAAAATTTCTTCATTTATTTGGCAAAATAAAAACCCGAGACTGGGTAAAATACATTTACAGAAAGCTAAGAGAGATGGAGGTTTAACATTACCCAACTTTAGATTTTATTATTGGGCAATTAATATTCGACATATGAAATTTTGGTTACTTGACCAGGATATACTATCCATTCCTAAATGGGTAGCATTGGAATTACAATCCGTTCAGGGCTATACACTTGGCTCTATTTTAGGTTCCTCTCTTCCTTTTGATTTGAAATGCCTCAAACAGGTATCTAACCCGATAGTTAAATATACCTTACGTATTTGGTTTCAATTCAGAAAATTTTTTGATCTTAACCAATTTGGGCTAGCGATTCCTATTTTAGGTAACATTTTTTCCTCCCTCTTTTACGGATCGTGCTTTTCAAATTTGGAAGACTAAGGGTATTTCACGGTTTTTGGATTTATTTTTAGATGGTTCCCTTATGTCTTTTGAACAATTATCTAATAAATATAATTTATCAAGAATACATATTTTTAGATATCTACAAGTTAGAAATTTCCTAAGTACTATACTTTCTTCTTTTCCAATGCTTCCTCCTACATACATTTTAGATACTATAATTAACCTTAATCCATGTCAGAAAGGTGCATCGGCTATGATTTATAATATTATTATGAAACTTAGGAAAGCTCCATTTGATAAGATTAGGGTAGATTGGGAACAGGAATTGGGGTCTATCATTTCCGTGGATGACTGGGGGCAGATTTTACAATTAGTCAATACTTCCTCTATCTGTGGTAAACATTTCCTAATTCAATTTAAAGTTGTTCATAGAGCACATATGTCCAAAGATAAATTAGCTCGCTTTTATTCTCATATTAATCCTTTTTGTGATAGATGTCCGGGGCAGATAGCCTCTTTAACTCATATATTTTGGTCTTGTCCTGCTCTGGAAACTTTTTGGAGAGACATTTTTAATATTATCTCAATAGTATTGAATATAGATATCTCTCCTCACCCTATTACTGCTATCTTTGGACTACCTAAAATTTCCAGTAATCTTTCCCCTTCAGCCCGTAGAATGATTGCATTTCTTACTTTAACGACGAAAAGGTGTATCTTACAACATTGGAAAGAGTTTAATGCTCCAACTACCTTTTTTTGGTTTTCTCAGACGATATTATGCTTGAATTTGGAGAAAATTAGAAGCAATCTTTATGATTCCTCACTTAAATTTGAACAGACCTGGAGATCTTTTATTCAGTATTTTCATTTAATGTAATTTTTTTTCTCCTCTTTCTTTGCTCCATATTTATGTACCCTTCTTGTTTTTTTTTACTGTTTTTAATGGAGGTCGGGATTGAGGACATGATTTTAAGTTTTTTAACTCTGCTTGGTTCCAAGTTAGCCCATTGCTTTGCTTTGCTTTTAGTTTAGTTGCACGGTGGGTTTTTTGGGGTTTTTTTTTCCCTTTTCTCTATTGATATATATATATATATATAAATTAGTATACTATTATGTTACCTTAGTATGTTATGTTTAAATTACATTGTTTGTATCATTTTTTTTGTATTAATATCTCCTGTAATTTTATTATATTCTAACAGTGTATTAGTGCTTATATGGCTTACCTTTTTGTATACTTATTCAATAAAAAGATTTAAAAAGAAAGAAAAGAAAGAAAAGTCTGAAAGGCATCATGAAGTATTTGTAGTGGTCAAATGGAGTTATGAACGCTGCATTCCACTCATCCCTGGCGAATGTAGATCAGGTTATAAACATAGATCCAGTTTAATGAAGACCTGGGTTCTGTGGACTGTTTGGAAAGTGCTATCCATCAAGGGGACAAGGTAGAATTTCTTAATGGTGATTCTGTTGAGTCCATGGTAGATAATGCAGGAGACCCCCTTCTGTCGTCTGGATAAAGAAAAATCCTGCACCAGCTAAGGACCGGAACGATCGAATGAAGCTGTGCTGTACCGCTTCAGTGACGTAGTCATAAGGACATAAGACATAGGAACAGAATTATGCCATTCAGCCCATCTAGTCTGCTCTGCCATTCCATCATGGCTGATCCTGGACCCACTCAACCCAATACACCTGCCTTCGCGCTAGATCCTTTGATGCCCTGACCGATCAGGAAATGATCAACTCCTGCAAACACGAGGAAATCTGTAGATGCTGGAATTTCAAGCAACACGCATAAAAGTTGCTGGTGAACGCAGCAGGCCAGGCAGCATCTCTAGGAAGAGGTATAGTCGACGTTTCAGGCTGAGACCCTTCGTCAAGACTAACTGAAAGAAGAGCTAGTAAGAGATTTGAAAGTGAGAGGGGGAGGGGGAGATCCAGAATGATAGGAGAAGACAGGAGGGGGAGGGATGGAGCCAAGAGCTGGACAGGTGATTGACAAAAGGGATACGAGAGGATCATGGGACAGGAGGTCCAGGGAGAAAGACAAGGGGGGGGGGATCCCACAGGATGGGCAAGAGGTATAGTGAGAGGGACAGAGGGAGAAAAAGGAGAGAGAGAAAAAGAATGTGTGTACATAAATAAATAACGGATGGGGTATGAGGGGGAGGTGGGGCACTAGCAGAAGTTTGAGAAATCAATGTTCATGCCATCAGGTTGGAGGCTACCCAGACGGAATATAAGATGTTGTTCCTCCAACCTGAGTGTGGCTTCATTTTGACAGTAGAGGAGTCATGATGGATTCAAAACAAGAGAGAATCGATACTAAACACGACAAGACAACAAGGTAAATGAAAGTTAAGAGCAGCTGATTGAGGCTGGCTAGTTCAATGGGTGAACAAGGACTGTCGGTGAGAAATGGCTTTAAATAGACTGCAGGTGATGAACTGGAAATGAGTGTCAGGTGACTCCTGTTGGCTGGAAGGTGTGTGCCTGTGCAGGGTTGACATCAGAACTATTAACATAATCTAGTGATTCCTGAAAGATCACTATTAATACCTCCACAATCTCTTCGGCTACCTCTTTCAGAACCTTTGGGTGTAGTCCATCTGGTCCAGTTGATTTATCTACCTTCAAACTTTTCAGCTTCCCAAGCACCATCTCCTTAGTAATTGCAACTATGCTCATTTCTGCCCCTGACACTCTCGAATTTCTGGCTTACTGTTGGTGTCTTCTTCTGTGAAAACTGAAACAAAGTACTTATTAAGTTCATCCATCATTCCTTTTCCCCATTAGTATCTCTCCAGCATACTTTTTCAGTGGTACAATATCCACTCTAGACTCTCTTTCACTCTTTGTATATTTGAAAAAAACCTTCCCATATACTCTTTTATATTATTGGTTTTCTTACTTTCATATTTCTTCTCTTCATTCCTTATGGCTTTTTTAGTTCCCTCTGTTGGTTATTAAAAGCTTCCTAATCCTCTAACTTCTTACTAATCTTTTCAATATTATATGTCCTATCTTTTGCTTTTATGCTCTTTGACATCCCTTGCCTGTCACAGTCCCCTCAGACTCCCTTTAGAAAAATCTCCTTTTGGGTGGAACTATCCTGGACCTTCCTTATTGCTCCCAGAAACTCCAGCCTTTGCTGTTTTGCCATCAACCCTGCTAGTGTCCCCTTCCAATCAACCTTGGCCAGTCCCTCACCAATGCCTCTGTAATTCCCTTTACTGCAGTGATACATCTGACTTTAGCTTCTCCCTCTCAAACTGCAAGGCAAATACTATCATATTATGATCACTGTCTTTTGAATGTTCTTTTAGCTTAAGCTCCTGAATCAGATCTGATTCATTACACAACACCGAATCTTGCACCACCTTTTCCTTGGGTGCTCAACCACAAGCTACTCAAAAAGCCTTCACATAGACATTTTACGAATTTTCTCTCTGGGGATCCAACACCAACCTTTTATTCCCTATCTATCTGCATATTGAAATCCCTCATGGTTATCACAACATTGCCCTTTTTACATGGCTTTCCTATTTCTGTTGTAATTTACAGCCTTCATTCTGGCTACTGTTCTGGGCCCTGTGTATAACTCCCATCAGGGTATTTTGCCCTTGCAGTTTCTTAACTCTACCAACATGAATTCTACATCTTCCTGTCCTATGTCACCTCTTTCTAAGGAGTTAATTTCATTTTTTTACCAACAGAGCCGCTCTGCCTACCTGCCTGTCCTTTTGACACAATATGTATCCTTGGATATTAAGCTCCCAAATATGACCTTCTTTCAGCAATGACTCAGCTATGCCACAATGACTTAATTGCTAGAAGATCATCTACCTTATTCCGTATATTGTGTGCATTCAAATATAACACCATCAGTCCTGTATTCACCTTTTTCAATGTTGCCTCTATTTTACCTTCAACTCATCCCACTGATTGCAATTTTGCCTTATCATCTGCCTGTCCATCCTCACAGTCTCACTTCACACTGCATTGACTTGTATACCAACTGCCCCATACCCAGCCCTATCACCCAGGTTTCCATCCCCCTGCCAAAATGGTTTAAACCCTCCTTAACAGCTCTGGCAAATCCGCTCACAAGGATATGGTCCCTCCTTGAGATCAGGTGTAACCTGTCCTTTTTGTTCAGGTCATACCTACTCCAGAGGAGGTACAAATGATCCATAAATTGGAAACTCGGCCACTTGCAGCAATTTCTCAGCCATTCATTCATCTGGAAAATGTTTCTATTCTTGCCCTCACTGGCATGTGGCTCAGACAGCAATCCAGAGATTACTACCCTTGAGGTCCTGCTTTTCAGCTTTCTACCTAACTCCCTGTATTCTCTCACCAGAATCTTATCTCTTTTCTACCTATTTCAATCTTACCAATATGTATCATTACTTCTGGCTGTTCACCCTCCCCTCCCCTTTAGAATTCTGAAGAACCGATCTGATTAACCCCTGACCCTGGCACCTGGTAGGCAACATACCATCTGGGTGTCTCTTTCACATCCACAGAATCTCCTGTCTTCTCCTCTAACTATGGAATCACCAATCACTAATGCGCTTCTCTTCTCTCCCCTTCCCTTCTGAACCACAGAGACAGACTCTGTACCAGAAACCTAGTCGCTGCAGCTTCCCCCGGTAGGTTGTCTAAAGCTGTATTCTCATTATTGAATGGAACGACCACAGTGATACGCCAATGCTGTCAATATAGCGCCAAAATACCCCCTACCTCAAAAAAATTGTATTAAAAACTTTTATGGTCATTTCTTGCACTTTCAGACATACTGAACAACATATCAAAAGTTGGACAGAAACGGAGTACGGGAAAGTAAAAAAAAATCTGACATTAAAAAAATGTCCGCCAATGAAAAGAATCGGACCCATACCTGTCTTATTTTGCTATATTTCACGGTTTCTAACAACGGTAGTGCCATAATTGTGGTATAAAGTGTGAATGGGAATACCCGCAGGGTATGTTTTATCACCAGAACTATGAACTATTATTTCATGATGTCACACTGTCGGTCAACTACCAGCACATGATAGGGGTTGCTAGGGCACTTGTTGTGGCCAATCGAATGGGATCATGGGAGGTGCATCTCAGTGCCATCTCAGCTTGCTTGCCGATATTTGCGGCCGCTGGCCATCTGAATTATCGGAAGTCGACTCATCTCTATCTCCAGAAGATGCATGCATTGGAGGATGACAACCCTGAGGTTTATCAGAAGTTCCACTCTGGGATCCATGTAATCAGACACAGCGTCCAATACTGGGCTGGCCTTGGCTCTGATCTTGTGATAGAACAGACACTAATGCGCTCACTAAAAAGCCAAGGGAGCCTAATGCGAGGAAGTGGGATGTCAGAGCACCAGAGAGCAGTTTGGACGATGTCTTCCACTGTGTCATCCTCTTACAACCTTGCCATGCAAGAACTGACCGCGAACAGTTACACAACAGGTGAACAGCATAAGGAGTTGTCCACCTCCAGAGTGAGTAGAGATGAGGCTGACCTTGAAAAATGTGCAGCACAACTGGACTGTTTCACGCCATTTTTGGATGATAAATCATTGCGCGACATCATCACAGGGGTTTATGCAAATGAGGATGTCAATGTACATGACCTGTTCGCAATAGGAAATGACATAGTTAGGAAGATAGACGGACACTCTGTTTTCTCATATTTGCACGAAAGGAGTTCGAAGGTCAAGACACTAGCATCCAGCAGAGCAGTCAAAATTGCTGAAGACTGTACCATGGACCCAGCATTGTTATTCCAGAGGTTCCTAGTTGTGTCACAGACAGGTGATCTCCAGCTAGAGGACATGATGAACTATGAACTCTGTCCATATCCGATGTCTTTGTTTGAAGCAAAGAACATCTTGCGCCAGCCAGATAAGCCACAACTGGCAGAAGCAATAAAGAACTATGTCACCTCCAAATTGGACAATGCTGTCACACAGACGGTCCCAGTGACAGATCACTATGTTCTAGATGGAGGATCACTTCTGCACTGCTTAAAATGGATGGGGGGGGTGGTTCACCTACAGTTCAATTGCAGATGACTACGCCTCATTCACTGTCAAACACTATACCAGAGCCACTGTAGTGTTTGATGGTTATGGGGTTGGGCCAAGCATAAAGGACTGTACTCATCAGCGTCGAAGTAGAAATTTGAATATGAACAAGGTGAACATTACAGGGGTGACAAAATTTGTTGGAAAAAAGGAAGACTTCTTGTCGAATGAGGCAAACAAGCAAGTAATTATCCAGCTCATCATGGAACGTTTGTGACAGAGAGGCTGTGAAGTGATTCAAGCTGAAGGAGATTCCAACGTTGAGATCGCAAAAGCAGCCATCACAATGTCTGCTTTCAAATCTACCACCCTCGTTGGAGAAGACACAGATCTCCTCGTACTCTCGCTCTACCATGTAACAGTAACAAACTGGACTGAACTCTATTTCCACTCGGACAAGGCAAAATCAAATGCCTATAATGGAAGGTCCTTAAGCAGATACTCGGGAAGCAGCTTGTAATGATCTATAGTTTCTCCATGACTTTATCGGATGCGACTCAATGTCCAGAGTATTTGGGATCAGAAAGAAGTCGGGGTTCCAATGAATCATCAAGAAAGAAAAGGGAATCAGAGACTGTTTGAAAGCGTCTGTTCACCAAAGCAAAGTCAGGATGTTGTGGAAACCAGTGGCTGTCGGGCAATGGTGGCATTGTTCAATAGAAATCAGAACGACTCCCTGGCATCTATCAGATACAATATGCTCTGCAAGAAACTTACGAGGGCTAAGACTTTCATCACGCCTGAAAGACTGCCACCAACCACCTCGGCCAGTAAATTTCACTCCCTGCAAACTTACTACCAGGTTATGGAGTGGATGGGTTGTAGTGATGAAATGGAGTCGTCTGAGTGGGGATGGAGGGTAGAAGGGGAAAAACTCGTTCCGGTGATGACAGACAAAAGGCCTGCTCCAGAGGTACTTATTCAGATGATTCACTGCAACTGTTCGGGAGGGTGCAATACGCTAACGTGTACCTGCAGAAAGCATGGGCTGGAATGCACCGGTGCATGTGGGCATTGCCAAGATGGCAACTGTGACAATATGACAAATGGCCAGTGATAGAAGAGGATGATGAACAAGACTGCATCTGAGAAGCTATAAGTAACATATTATGTGTCATGTTAATACCAGTACCAGTAATTAAGTCAGTACTTAATACCAGAGTTGTACCTTGATTGCATCATTGATGACGTCATGACGTCAGTACAAATGCAACTTTCAATCCAGGAACTACTGTTATTTGAAAAACATTGGTGAAAAGAGCATTCATTAAAACATCAGGTTTGAAAAACTTGCAATATGATGGTTATCAGTCAGATTTTTGACATTTCTCTGCTGGCGGCCATCTTGTTTTTTGATGTCAGTTTTGGAGACTTTCCCATGTGTCAAAATTGTCCAACTTTGATATGTTGTTCTCCACATCGAATAGTACAGTAAACGATCGTAAAACATTTTTTTGGGGTTAGGTGGTATATTGACCCGCCTACTCAGCACTGGCTGCCTATTCCCTTTCCTTTTCCTGACGATCACCCAGGGACCTGCCTCCGTCAACACAGAGGTGACTACCTCCCTGTGGTTCCTATCTATCACCTCCTCATTCTCCCATATGAGCCATTGGTCATCCAGCTGCAGCTCCAGTTCTTTAACTTGGCATCTAAAGAGCTGCATCTCAATGCACTTCATGTAGATGTAGTTATCAGGAAGATCGGAGGTCTTTCACTTCTTTTTATTGGCCCTTCCTAAATTATTAATAACACAAACAATCTTTCACTCATAGTCATTGAGTGATAGAACATTACAGCAGAGAAACAAGCCCTTTGGCCCATCTAGTCCGTGCAGAACCACTAACTTGCCTGGTCCTATCGAGCTGCACCTGAAACGTAGCCCTCCATAATCCTACCAAGCCTGTACCTACGCAAATTTCTTTTAAGTATTCAAATCGACCTCACATCCACCACACCTGCTGGCCACTTCACAGACATAATTTGTGAAAATAAAGTATTGAAGTGTGCAGAAGTTTTTTTGTCGATTTATGGAATCCTTGCGGTTTTATTTTCAACTTTAGTTTTCAGTAGCAATTGTATTCCCGGCCACGGAAGTTTAAGAAAATAGTCAAGTAATCACAGCAATCATGGTGGTGGCATCCATTAGTCTCCTGGAAGGTCTTGCTTCAGTCTGTGTTGGTAGAGCAGCGTCTGTTGTGGCTGTAGAGGCCCACACGGGAGTGGCAGTCTCGGCTGCATCGACTGCACTTGAAGGCGCTGTCCTCCAGTGTTGTCTTGGTGCTGTTTTTCCAACGAGTGCGCTTTTCTTCAGCAGCAAGCCTCAGCTTCTCTTCTCCTCTTTTTAGACCTCTGCGTAGTTCCATCATATGAACAAACAGATGAACAAACAAAATATCAGTACACAGCAGGCAAAGCTTGGAAGATGACCATCCCTGCTGATCTGAATGAATCAGATTAATCATGTGGAATGACATAAGGTCTAAAGACAAATTCGATACAGAAGTTTTATTTTCTTTGGTTTTGTGAACTTACTGCCTGCTTATAGAGCTAACAAAATGTTGCTGCTGTGCAATGAAGTATCACCTTATATGTAAGAGCAGGGAAGGAATAAATATTGTTGGAGGATTGCGAAAATATAGGTGTAAACAAACACATTTATCAAACAATACTACAAGATAGAGCAGTGAATGTGGTATTGATTTTAGTAACACATTTGACAACGTTCCCTATGGTAGGTTCATTCAGAAAGTCAGGGATGGTGGTCGAGGCAGAGGCAGTAGGGACTTCTAAGAGACTTAGGCATATAGATGAACGAAAAATAGAGGGTTATGCGGGAGGAAAGGTTCAGATTGAGCTTGGATTTGGTTAAAAGGTCAGAACAACATCATGGGCAGAAGGGCCTGTACTGTGCACGTATTATGTTCTATAAGTCAACCCTTTTTTTAGGGAATTAGAACCTGCTTCAGGCATATTCCAACCTAAAGTGCAAATGCTGTTGTTTTTGATCAAGCACAATCATTTAAAGTTGCAACTTATCTGACTCTACAATTAAAGCATCCATCTCCTTTTCCTTATAAATAGTTGACTTGAATCTGAATTTTAAATTAGGTTTGCAACTCTGTGATGAATGGGAGCCAACGTCGCTTATTTTTTTTAAAGCATTGAAAGTTGGTCATTTGATAAAATGCTAATTTACACAAAACCTCAATGCTAAATTAGGTATTTTTCAAATTCAATTTCTCTTTGAAAGGTGGTGATGTTAGTGAATGGTAAATAACCTTTATAATTACACTTTAAATAACTTCGTAAAATATAGCAAATCATTCAAGTTAAAACAAAAATCCTTATAATCACCAGTATAGCAAAAAACAATTTTCAATTCTGCTCTGAGACCAAACTTTGAACATCCACAATATAAAACCCAATATTTGCCTTGTGCTTTGCATAACATCATCCATTGTTTCACATGAATGGGACAGCTGCAGTAGAAGCGAGACAGACCAAGATTCAGCTTTGCTTATGTAGGTATGTAAATTCTACTTTTAATTAAATAAAAATACTCAGTTCATAGAGTCATAGGGTCATAGAAAAGTACAGCACAGAAACAGGCCCATCAGCCCATCTTCTCCATGCCGAATCATTTAAACTCCGACCATCCATGTACCTATCCACACTTCTCTTAAATGTTGAAGTCGCGCTCGCATGCACCACTTGTGCTGGCAGCTCGTTCCACACTCTCACAACCCTCTGAGTGAAGTTTTCCCTCACATTCCCCTTAAATTTTTCACCTTTAACCCTTAATCTATGACCTCCAGTGGAAAAAGCCTGCTTGTATTTACCCTACCTATACCCCTCATAATTTTGTAAATCTCTATCAAATCTCCTCTCATCTCTACACTCCAAGGAATAAAGTCCAAACCTATTCAATCTTTCTATATAACTTCCAGACCCAGCTACATCCTTGTAAATTTTCTCTGCACTCTTTCAAACTATTTACATCTTTCCTGTAGGTAGGTAACCAAAACTGCACACAATATTCCAATTTAGGCCTCACCAATATCTTATACAACTTCCACATAGCATCCTTTCTCCTGCACTCAATACTTTGATTTATGAAAGGTTGTGAGCCAAAAGATTTCTTTATGACCCTATCAATCTTTGGCGCCACTTTCAACGAAATTATGGACCTGTATTTCCAGAGCCCTTGTTTAACCATATTGCACACTCAGTGTCCCACTACTCACTATGTATGACCTACCCTGGTTGCTCCTAATGAAGTCCACACCTCAACAATTCACTGTAGTGTGTGTTAGACCACCTCTAAGAACTTCTTGTTTCCTTGCTACAGTTGTGATGCATTGCTGGACGGGATATTTCTCTTAGTTGAGAGTTGCTATCTTCAATTTAGCCCTTTGCCTACTTATTTGTTTACTTAAATACATCACAAAAGAAAACTTAGACCCCACATACATCTATATTGAGATATATATATATTTTGATATAATCTGAAAAATAAGCCTTGTTGAAAGTGGCTTGTGATGCCCAAGAAATCTAAATTTACCTATCATTCTGGAAAAGATAAACCCTTTATATATACTGTATATAATGTACAATTCCTATTGTATAGTAGAAATGGCCAGGGTTGGAAGATTTCCATTATCTGGAGAGACTGGGAAAACTGGGGGTTGTTTAAGTTTAAGTAAAGTATTGTAAGACCGACGATAAAATGCTCAAAATCACAAATTACCTTTGGAAGTGTAAGAGAAATGTTTTCCAGTGGCAGATAGTAATAATTCTCAACAGAGAATTAAAATGATTGCTAGTAGAATGGGGGGATGGCATGGGAACAATTGTTTTAAACAATTATTTTCATCTGAAGTTACTGGATAGAAACATGATGGCACGATAGTGTAGTAGTTAGCACAATACTTTACAGTACCAGCAACTCAGGTTCAATTCCCGCCGCTGTCTGTAAAGAATTTTTACATTCACCCCATGAGTTTCCTCCCACATTCCAAAGACATACTAGTTAGTAGGTTAATTAGTCATTATAAATTGTCCCATGATTAAGCTGGTATTAAATCGGGGGATTGCTGGGTGGTGCGGCTCAAAGGGCTGGAAGGGCTTACTTCACGCTGTATGTCAATAAGATAAAATAAATAACTGAAAATGGACTCAATAATAATTATAAAGGGGAAATTGCGTAAATAATTAAATGAAGAAGATATGAAGAGTTATGGAAAAGAGCAAGTAGGTACAAATAGATAGTTCCATCGTAGAGCAAGGGCAGGTGGGGCTGGTCAGCCTTGGACGGCGGCCTACCGAGGAGAAGAAAAAACTCTGATTTTAAACCTCTGCTGCCTTGCAGCCATACCCACTCATGGGAAAGGCTTCAGGAGTAAACCCCGAGGAGGACATCCGGAGCCGGGGTCCCTAAGGCAACTTGATGTTCTTTACAACTTCACTCTGGCAACCTCTGTATTGGCACTGGTGCCAAGCTGTACCGGCACCTGCCCTTCCCTTGGACTACATCAGTGGCGTGGAGAGGGGAACCTGCTGCGTTGGCAGCAACCAGTTCTTCAAATCTTCCTGCCAAGGTTTGCACCCTGGAGAGGACACAGTCCACCAGAGGCGCAAACCGATGATCCCCTGGGATTGACGGCTGCCTACTACATAGAGCAAGCACACACATGATGGGATGAATTCCTGTTTCTGTTGGGTAGCATTCTATAATCCTGTAAGTAAGGCAGCATCTAACCATTTCTTGACGGAGCACTTCTTTATCAAGGAAACAGTCAGAAAATACATAAATTCATTCCAGAAATAACCAGAAGTCTTTGCCAAAATAGAGTTCTGTAATGTGCTTGGGGAAAACGGCTGGACTACAGCTCTTTCCCCATTGGAAATCTTTATTTAGAGATGGGTCAAAAAATCCATAGTAAAACTGAGATTTGTCACAGCATTCTCAGTTCTTGATTTAGTAGGTTCTTTCTTGCTTTCTGAGATAATTCAGCTGTAGCAAATTGCAGTTAAATACATTAACCTTGAATGAGGTGATCAGATCCCAAAGGAGAATGATAAAACATTCCTGCGCTGGGATCCGGAAGTCAAACCTCCCCAGCGGACCACTAGAGGGGGCTTCTGCTGCGCTGACCTACACTGTTGTTGTATTGTTTGGTTTTGACCACAATTTCAAAGATCATTTGAGATAATAGTACAATCACTATTAAGTATTTCCTATCTATAAATGGACCATAAAGTGCCCAGCTTACAAAGAATTTTATTCCTAGAGATAACGTAATTCCCAGCAGAACTGACTAATGGAATCTGGATAATGGTCCTGTATGGAGCACAAGATTGCTTAGGCTAGTTCATAACAAGATCGCATCACAATTGGTAAACATTTACTAAGATTGGAAACTCTTAAGACACAGCTTTTCATGTTGATTTTTTACATTGGGACAGACTGGTTGAAGTGTGTATATTTTAATGATAGGAGTAATATGGATAAGGGTGATGAGCTGGAACATGTAACTATGATGTCCTGGCCATAAAAGAGACTTGGTTGAGAGGGGGACAACAATGGGTGCTTCATGCTCCAGGGCTTCAATGTTTTAGAAAAGATAACGAGGGAGGTAAAGGGGGTGAGGAGGGGGAAGGGGAAGAGTTGCAATATTAATCAGGGACAATATCACAGCTGCACTCAGGGGATATATAATGAAGGTCTTGTCCAATGAGTCTATATTGTTGTCATTCCTTTCCAAGCCTTATGACACACCAGGCGGCAACCTTGCCAAATCTTTAGCGTTCTGTCTATTTTTCATGACGCTGAGTTGCTGGCTCAAAGCACAGATGGAAAGCATGCAAAGAGCCGGCCAGATTCGAACCCAGGACCACTTGCCTCAAAGTCCCGTGCAGATGCCACTACACCACCAGCCGGCTACAGAGTCTATATGGGTAGATCTCAAAATTAAAGAAGGTGCAATCCCTCTTATTGGATTATACTAAAAACTCTCCTAGTAGCCACTGGGACATGGAGGAACAGGTCTGCAAGCAAATTAGAGAAAGGTCATTGTAGTGTGTGATTTCAATTTTCCTAATATAGACAGGGACCTCCTTAGAGCAAAAGACTTAGATGGGGATGAATTTATTGGATGTATCTATGAGGACTTTTATAGTCAAGCAAGAGGAGGAGCCATACTGGACTTGCTATTGAGTACTGTAATGAGCCTGAATGGGTAACAACTTTCAGAAAACAGTTAGGGACCAATGAACACAACTCCTTACATTTTAAGATAGCTTCAGATAAGGATCAGTACAAACCTTGAGAGAGCCTATTACAATGGATTAGGGCAAATTATGACGGTATTAGGCAGGAACTAGGGAGAGTTAATTGGAAATAGTTGTTTCTTGAGCAAGGATACATCTGATATATGGAGTATGTTTTGAGATGAACTACACAGAGTTCAGGGCAGGTAGTTCCAGTAGAAGGAGGACAAGGACGGCAAGGTAAAGAAACCTTGGATTTTGAGAGAGATGGTGAATTTAGTCAAGATGAAAAGGAATTAGCTAAAATCAAACAGAACCCTTGAAGATTATAAAGAAGCTAGGAAAGAACTCAAGAAAGAAAAGAGGGAGAACCAGGAGGTGGCCTGACAAGTCCTTGGCAAATATGATTGAACAGAATCCTCAAGCATTCTACACATACAGTACATCAGGAACATGGGGATAACTAGGGAGAAGGTAAGAGCTTTCAGGGATAAAGGAGGATATGGATGAGGTCCTAAATGAGTGCATTGCACCAGCATTTACCAAGGAGAATGATGCAGAGGGTAGAGAGATCAGAATGAAGCACACTAACTGGAGAATGACGTGGAGGATATGGACATCAATATTGGGCATACTAATATGTGAGGGCTTTTGTGGAGGCATTAGTAATGATCTTTCAAGAATCACTCGATGCTGGCATAATTCTGGAGGACTGAAAAATAGCAAATGTTGCTCTATTCTTTAAAAAGAGAGTGGGGCAGAAGAAAATAAATTATTGGTCAGTTAGACTGAATTCAGTTGTCAGCAAGATATTAGAGTCTATTATTGAGGATGAGGTTTTGGGGTACTTGAAGGCACATGATAAGGTAGGCTTAAATCAGCATAGTTTCATTAAGGGGAAATCTTGTTTAACAAACCTCTTGGAATTCTTTGAGGAAATTACAAGCGGGATAGACAAAGGAGAGTAAGTGGATATCGTTCGCTTAAAATTTTAGAAGGCCTTTGACAAGGGGTTGCATTTGAGGCAAGTTAACATGATAAGAGCCGATGGTATTATAGAGAAGATACTAGCATGGGTAGGACATTAGATGACTGGTAGGAGACAAAGAGTGGAAGTGAAAGGGGCCTTTTCCTGTTGGGTGTCAGTGACTAGAGGTGTTCCACAGGGGTCAGTGTTGAGACCGCTTCTTTACACGTTATATGTCAATGGCGGTATGACGGAAATGATGGCTTTGTGGCCAAGTTTGTGGATGATACAAATATAGATGCAGGTGGTGTTAAGGAAGCAGGGAGTCTGCTGAAGGATTTAACCTGATTGGGAGAATGGACAAAGAAGTGGCAGATAGAATATTATGTAGGGAAGTATATGGCCAAGTGTATGGTCACTTTGGTAGAAGGAATAAACGCATAGACTATTTTGTAAATGGGACAAAATTCAAAATTCAGTGGTGCAAAGGTACTTGGGAGTCTTTGTGAAGGATGCCATAGAGGTTAACTTGCAGACTGAGTCAGTCGTGAGGAAGGTAAATGCAATGTTAGCATTCATTTCAAGAGAAGTAGAATATAAGAACAAGGATGTAATGTTAAGGCATTGTAACATAGAAACATGGAAACATTGAAAACCTACATCGCAATACAGGCCCTTCAGCCCACAAAGCTGTGCTGAACATGTCCTTACCTTAGAAATTACCTAGGATTACTGAGCTCCATGTACCTGTCCAAGAGTCTCTTAAAAGACCCTATTATACCCGCCTCCACCACCGTCACCGGCAGCCCATTCCACGCACTCACCACTCTCTGCGTAAAAAGATTACCCCCGACATCTCCTCTATAAGGCACTGGTCAGACCACACTTGGGAGTATTGTAAACAGTTTTGAACCCTTTATCTTAGAAGAGATGTGCTGGCATTGGAGAGGGTCCAGAGGAGGTTCACACATAGCACATAAAACAAAAGTATTACCACAACTGTTAATAAAATACAATTCAAAATGCTTGTAAAGTGTTCAACACAGGTAAACGGTCCTATTGACGAGCCCTCAGTGGTGGCAGGCTGTTCATCAGTCTCACAGCCTGAGGTAGAGGCCTTAGCCAGTCTGGCAGTCCAAGTCCTGATGCTTATGTACCTCCCTCCTGATGGTAGGGGGTTAAAGGGATTATGGAAAAGGATGGTAAGGATCCTTAATAATGTTTTGGGCCCTTCGTGTACAACACTCCCAGTAAATGTCACAAACTGGGGGGGTCCTCTGGGATGGCTTTACTCTCCTCCGTAGTCTGATGCCTTGCAGCCTCCATACTAGCTTCTATGATGCAGTCCGACAGGACATTCTCAATGGTGCTCCTGTTGAAAGGAGTTAAAATCCACAATCACCTCTCTTGTCTTGTCCATGTCGAGACTCAGGTTGTTGTTCTCACATCATTTAACATTTTTCTACCGCCAATGAGGCCAGCCACTGTTGGCTCATCAGTGAGCCTGCTGAAACCGTTTGAGTTGAATCTGGCAGTGCAGCTGTGAGTCAGCAGAGTGAACAGCGGCAGATTGAGCACATAGTCCTCGGGTGCACCAGTGCTTATTGTAATGGAGCTTGAGATGTTGCTGCCAACTTGGACTGACTGGGGTATTTCCATCAAGAGGTCCCAGATTCAGTTGGAGAGAGGGGAGTTCAGCCCCATCAAGGACAGGTGAAGTTGATGAACGATATCCTGGTGTTTGAGGCAGCATTTTCTAGGAATGACAGGACAGCGTGAAAGGCCGAGGTTATGGTATCATCAGTGGACCGGTTTGAGCAGGAGGTGAACTGTTAGAAGAACCCAGAAGAAGACGGTGTGGGGAGGAGAAAGAGTACAAGCTATTAGATGATGAATGATGCCAGGTGAGGGGGAAGGTACGTGGGTGGGAGAAGGGGCATGAAGTGAGAAGCTGGGAGGCGATAGGTATCTTCTTGCTTTCAAATAGAAATTAAAATTTACTACACTTCTATTGGACATCAAATTGATATGCAATCTGTAGTTCACCTTGGCTTCAAACCTGTTTGACAGCTTAACAGATGGGCCCAGGTCATAAACTGGCATGCAACATCTGATGAAAAATACCTTGAAAAGTGAAGATTACTGGCAGATGTACAGGGCACACTACTCCAGGACATGAAAGTGATAGTTGTTAGCCAAACATATCAGTTCCTGGAAGTAAGACACTGCAGATTACTCTCCACTTTTGTGAATATATCAACTATTAGTTGTGTTTTCAGAAAAATAGGTGATAATTAAATCTTAAATAATTCTGGGAGCAAAGGCAATGTTGTCTATCAGCTGACAGTATTGTCTCTAATGCATCCATCATTAACAGAAACATGTCCCTTAATATTTTATGATATTCCATAACTGCTTGACTGTAAGAATCATATTCTATTAAGAATGACTGGGAGAGGTTTAAAGGTTTAGAGGATGAGGTTTATAATGCTTGCAGAAACATAATCTGGAATTCCAATTTGCTTTGGGAAGTTTTGATTTCCAATCATAAATTGCTGGAGCCATTTCTCAATAAAGCATTTTCCAAACCATCTCTCAGCCTATGTTCCAGGTGACATTTACTGTATGTCAGTTTGAATGTGGCTGAATTAACAACAGATGCATAAGAACAGTCTTGCTGTATCTCTAAATAAAATAAAACTGTAAAATAAAATTGTACAATGTTAAGTTCATTGGTGCTTTAAAACCATAATTTCTCACAAATCAAGTTGTCCTTGCAGTGAACAATTCCCTAACTGTAAGAGTGCCTAAGTGATAACTTGCTGGATTCTGTGATATGTATTTGCATGATGCACAAGGGAATTCTATCAAAAGTCAATTGTATCATACAAAAAACATACTGTATAAGTTTTATAGTATGTTAAGTTGCATTTGGGTCCTCTAATCATAAGGCACACTTACCCACGGAGGTACCCAGACCTGCACATTAGGTCACAACACTGTTCAAAATATTTAGACTTTCTTGAACATCCATGACTCATGAATAGCAGACACCAAACAACTGTGTGCTGGTAGATAACTGTACATTCAAAATTTATTGTTGACTTTATGATAATGTTATAGAGCTATCGAAACGTAGAAAGGAACAGCACAGAAACAGGCCCTTCAACCCATCTAGTCTGTGCCAAAATGTTTTATTTACCTAATCCCATCAACCTACACCCAGACCTTAGCCATTTATACCCCTAATATCCATGTACCTATCCAAACTTCTTCCTTTTTCTTTTTCCAATATTTTTTATTGATTTCTATATAGAAGAATACAGAGTCTAAGAGAATACATATTATAAAACAAAAGAAAAAATATAATACCAGATGCAGTATATTGAATCACATTAACAAACTCCTTACTCTACATTCATATAGATTAGATTAATTTGTGTATTAGAACATAAACAATTTTATTAAAAAAAGGATCTACACCTACTACCAAAGTCGAAGCTGTTTGGGGAAAAAAAAAAGAAAAAAAGCTTATCAGATAATAAAATATGCTATTAACCAACTGCTGTACTTTAACAAGAAGTCAAAGATTATGAAAATAATTTAGAAACGGTCCCCAAAAATTTTGAAAATCTTGGTTAGATTCAGAAATTGAACAATGAATCTTTTCTAAATTTAGGCATGCCAGAACATCCTGTAACCGCTGAGCATGATTAGACGGAACAGAATTTTTCCATTTAAACAAAAGCACCCTTCTAGCCATAAGAGAGATTAAAGCCAGAATGTGAGATCAGATGTCTTCAAAATGATATCTTTCCTTCCAACAATACCAAATCGGGCAGTCAAAGGATTAGGCTTAAAATTTACTTCAAAGAGTACAGAAAAAAGTTTGGGATACTTCCTTCCAATATTTTCCAAGACTTGGGCATGATCAAAACATATGAATAAATGAAGCTTCTCCATTGTTACACCTATCACAGTAGGGAGATATATCCATATAAAAACGAGATAACTTATCCTTGGTCATATCAGCCCTATGAACCACTTTAAATTGTAGGAGAGAATGACGAGCACATAACAATGAAGTATTAACCAATTTAAAAGTCTCATTCCAAGTTTCTTCAGAAATTGAGGTCTGTAAATCTTGTTCCCAAAGATTTTTAATTTTGTCTAAATCATTTCTCATTCCCAACAACGTATCATAAATATTGGATATTGAACCATTATAGAATGATTTCATATTAAGAATTTCATCTAATACATTCTTATCAGGACTATTAGGAAATGTATATAATTGACATCACAGAAAATCTCTAATTTGTAAGCACTGAAAAAAATGGGTTTTTGGTAAACTATATTTAGTTGACAATTGTTTGAACGAAGAAAGACCTCCTCCCACAAACATATCCCGGAAACATGGAATGCCCAATCTTTCCTATTGTTTAAAAATTACATCAGTCATAGAAGGCTTAAAAAAAAATTTAAAAATGGGACTAGAAAGGGAGGATCTCAATAAACCAAACTGTTATCTAAATTGTATCCAAATCCTCAAAGTATGTTTGACTACCACATTTTCAGTTATCTTACTTAAGGATAAAGGAAGTGAAGATCCCAAAAGAGAGATAATAGAAAACTTATTAATCGAGTTAGCTTCTAAAGAAACCCACCCGGGACAGTCCTTGTGATTAATATAGTATAACCAAAATGTGAGATTCCATATATTAGCTGCTCAGCAATAAAACCTAAAATTTGTAATGCTAAACCTCCATTCTTTTTAACTTTCTGGAGATGGACTTTATTCAATCGAGGACGTTTATTTTTCCATATTTAGGAGGATAAAATAGAGTCCAGAGAGTCAAAAAAGGATTTAGGAATAAAAACAGGTAATGCCTGAAAGAGGTATATAAATTTAGGTAAAACATTTACTTTAATAGAATTAATTCAACTAACCAATGATAACAAAAGGGGCGACCAATTTGATAATGTTCTTTTTATATAATTTAATAAAGTAAGAAAATTTTTTTGAATAAGTATTTGTAATTCTTAGTAATTGCTACACCCAAATAAGTGAATTGGTTTCTTACAATTTTAAAAGGAAGGTTAATATCGTATTAACGTATTCTTAACGTATTCTACGCAAGATTTGAACAGAAGAGGAGCGTTCCACTCCCTCTGGATGAACTGGACCTGGTGGCATCGAGATTCATCGTCACCGAGGAGGACGTTAGAAGGGCCTTCCTGAAGATAAGTCCATGGAAGACGACGGGTCCAGATGGCGTCCCGGGACGGTTTCTCCGGGCCTGTGCAAGCGAGCTAGCTGGAGTGTTTGCTGACATCTTCAACTGTTCCTTGCTTCAGTCTAAGATCCCCTCGTGTTTTCAGAAGGCAATGATAATCCCGGTGCCGAAGAAGAGCAAAATGGCATGCCTGAATGACTATTGACCTGTGGCTCTGACATCAATTGCTATGAAGTGCTTCGAGAGATTGGTTATGGCACACATCAACCACACCCTACTGGTCAACTTCGATGCTTTGCAATTCGCCAACCGGAGCAACAGGTCAATGGCAGATGCCATCTCTCTGGCCCTACATTCCCTACATGGTGGTGTGCAAGTGGAACAGGTCAAAAGCTTTAAGTTCCTCAGGGTCAATATCACAAATGACCTGACTTGGTCCAACCAAGCAGAGTCCACTGCCAAGAAGGCCCACCAGTGCCTTTACTTCCTGAGGAAGCTAAGGAAATTTGGCCTGTCCCCTAAAACCCTCACTAATTTTTATATATGCACCGTAGAAAGCATTCTTCTGGGGTGCATCACAATCTGGTATGGAAGTTGTCCTGTCCAAGACTGGAAGAAGCTGCAGAAGATCGTGAACACAGCCCAGCACATCACACAAACGAATCTTCCATCCTTGGAACACACATCAAAGTTGCTGGTGAACACAGCAGGAGAACACAGTAAGAAATTTCACTCTTCCTTCAGTTAGTCCTGACAAAGGGTCTCGGCCTGAAACGTCGACTGTACCTCTTCCTAGAGATGCTGCCTGGCCTGCAGCGTTCACCAGCAACTTTGATGTGTGTTGCTTGAATTTCCAGCATCTGCAGAATTCCTGTTGTTTGTTGTTTCCGTCCTTGGACTCACTTTACACTGCACGCTGTTGGAGCAGTGCTGCCAGGATAATCAAGGACACGACCCACCCAGCCAACACACTTTTCATCCCTCTTCCCTCCGGGAGAAGGCTCAGGAGCTTGAAGACTCATATGGCCAGATTTGGGAACAGCTTCTTTCCAACTGTGATAAGACTGCTGAATGGATCCTGACCTGGATCTGGGCCATACCCTCCAAATATCCGGACCTGCCCCTCGGTGTTTTTGCACTACCTTACTTTCCCTTTTCTATTTTCTATTTATGATTTATAATTTAAATTTTTAATATTTACTATCGATTTGTGCTCCAGGGAGCACGAAAAGCAGAATCAAATATCGCTGTGATGATTGTACGCTCTAGTATCAATTGTTTGGCGACAATAAAGTATAAAGTATAAGGTATATCAGTTAATGACAAAATAGTCAAAGGAAAATGTTCACTCTTATGTAGGTTCAGTTTATATCCAGAAAACTGACTAAAGAAAGAGAATAAAGAAAGCACAGAAGATAATGATGTTTCAACATTAGAAATGTAAAGCAATAAATCATCCGCATAAAGTGAAACTTTGTGGATAGTATTCTTCCGTAAAATGCCAGTGATATCATTAGATTCTCGAAAAGCAATAGCTTAAGGTTCTAAGGCCAGTTCAAAAAGCAAAGGACTCAAAGGGCAACCTTGTCTGGTTCCACATTGACGTTTAAATGGTTTAGAATTCTGAGAATTAGTAAGTACCTGAGCAAAAGGGGATAAATACAGTAATTTAATCCATTGAATAAAGTTGGACACAAAATTAAATTTTTCTAAGATTTTAAATAAATTATGCCATTCAACCCAATCAAAAGCCTTCTCAGCATCTAAGGATATCACACACTCCGATATCTCCTTAGAAGGAGAATAAATAACATTTAATAATCGACGAATATTAAAATGAGAATATCGATTTTTGATAAAAGCTAGTCTGATGGTGAGAAATGATGGATGGTAAGATATTTTCCATCCTAAAAGCCAGAACTTTAGATAAAATTTTAGCATCAACATTAAGTAAGGAAATTGGTCTATATGAAGAACATTCAGTTGGGTTCTTACTTTTTTAAGGATAAGTGAAATAGAAGCTTCGTAAAAAGATTACGGCAACCTACCTGACTTCAAAAAGTCTGAAAAAACTGAAAATAAATGAGGTATAAGTAAAAAAGAAAAAGCCTTATAAAATTCTCCAGAAAACGTGTCAGGACCTGGAGCTTTCCCTGAATGCAGTGAACGTACAGGCTCAGCTATTTCTTTGTGAGAAATACATTGATCCAACTGTTTTCGGTCACCAACAGAAAGCATAGGGATATTTATTTGGTCTAAAAAATTATCCATTACAGTATTATCTTTAAGAAGATCAGGACTATAAGGTTTGGAATAAAATTCTCTAAAAGCATCATTTATTTCTAAATGATCAGTTGTCCTAATACCGTTAGCTTTACAAATTTCTTTAATCTGTCGTTTACTTTATACTTTATACCTTATACTTTATAATTTATTGTCACCAAACAATTGATACTAAAACGTACAATCATCACAGCGATAATTGATTCTGCGCTTCCCGCTCCCTGAATTACAAATTGATAGTAAATATTAAAAATTTAAATTATAAGTCATAAATAGAAAATGGAAAGTAAGGTAGTGCAAAAAACCAATAGGCAGGTCCGGATATTTGGAGGGTACGGCCCAGATCCGGGTCAGAATCCGTTCAGCAGTCTTATCACAGTTGGAAAGAAGCTGTTCCCAAATCTGGCCATACAAGTCTTCAAGCTCCTGAACCTTCTCCCAGAGGGAAGAGGGACGAAAAGTGTGTTGGCTGGGTGGGTCATGTCCTTGATTATCTTGGCAGCACTGCTCCGACAGTGTGCGGTGTAAAGTGAGTCCAAGGACGGAAGATTGGTTTGTGTGATGTGCTGGGCTGCGTTCATGATCTTCTGCAGTTTCTTCCGGTCCTGGACAGGACAACTTCCATACCAGGTTGTGATGCACCCTAGAAGAATGCTTTATACGGTGCATCTATAAAAATTAGTGAGGGTTTTAGGGGACAGGCCAAATTTCTTTAGTTTTCTCAGGAAGTTAAGGCACTGGTGGGCCTTCATGGCAGTGGACTCTGCATGATTGGACCAAGTCAGGTCATTTGCGATATTGACCCTGAGTTTAGCACTAGAAACTTTAATTTGGTTAGCCAATAATTTACCTGTTTTATCTTCATAAATATAAAATTGACTTTTATCCTTTAGGAGTTGAGTTTCAATAGGGTATGTTAATAAAAAATCAGATTTTGTTTAAATTTCAACCCATCTTTTATATAAAACAGGATCTGAAGTCAAAGCATATTCTTCATCTAATTGTTTCAGCTGATTGGCTAAATTAATTCTCTCTTTATTAGCTTTTTTCTTAACACTTGCAGTATAAGAAATTATCTGTCCTCTAATATATGCTTTAAAGGCATCACATATGGCAAGTCTAGAAGTCTCCTCCACCGTATTCTCTTCAAAAGAAGTGATTAGCCTCTCCAAGAACTTTAAGAAATCCTTGTCAGATAACAAAGCTAAATTAAAATGCCAGAATCTGTTTGTCTGAGGAAAACCAGGAAAATTTATGTTTAAAAGTACAGGAGCAAGGTTCAGAGATAGCAATCTCTTTATATTCACAAGATTGGACTAACGGAATCATTTGGTTATCAATAAAAAAAGTCAATTCTGGATACGTATGATGAACATGAGAGAAAAACAAATATTCTCTGTCTGCTGGATGATAGAAACACCATATATCAACAATACTACATTTCGTTAAAAATGAATGGATAAGCGAAGCTGATTTATTAAGTGTCGCTGGTTTAGAAGAGGACTGATCTAAAACTGGGTCTAACCCGTAATTAAAGTCTCCTGCCATCATCAATGAGTACAAACTCAGATCAGGTAAAAACAAAAAAAATCGCTCAAAGAATCCTGGATCATCTATATTTGGGGCATAAACATTAGCAAATAGCAACAATTTATTCTCTAATTTCTCTGATACTTTAACAAATTGTCCATTAGTATCAGAAACAATCTTGTGTTGAACAAAGGGAACTGTATTTTCTATAAGAATCGACCTACCTCTAGCTTTGGCCTGAAAATTTGAATGAAAGTGTTATCCTTGCCATCAGTTAAAAAGGGTGTGAGTTATCAGAATTGCATATGTGTGTTTCTTATTTTAAAAAAATTGAGACCTTAAGTTTTTTAATATAGGCAAAAATCTTATTTCATTTCAAAGGATGATTTAATCCTTTCACGTTAAGACTAAATAATTCAATATTATAATCCATTTTATTATTATTTAAAAGAAAAATTAAAAGGGTAATCCTTAAGAAGATTAATAAAACTAAACAATGACCTATGAGATAAGAAAACCAAACAACAGATTTGACTAAAAATCCCAAACAGCTTCCAAGAAGAAAAACCCAAACACCCTCCTCCCTCCCAAAGAGAGAAAGTCGATCAAAGAAAGTCGACGCCTACAACTAATAACGACATCCCTCAAAACTCCTGCTGGCTTAGCTCCAAATAAATTCCAAGGTTAGAATATTCCAAGCTAGTCAAAACAACAGATAATAAAGAGTAAGTTAATTCTTTTATCAAAAAAACTCTGGAAAAGTAAATATAATATAAAATAATATGGACACACAGAATATTGACTCATTAAAACCTTAATCTCAAAGTAAAACCTTAAGACATTCTAAAAGAAAATTGACTACAAGATTCACCAGAGGCAAAATACACAATTATTCATGTAAGTTTTTGTTAAACAGCTCCAACATGACACTTTTAGGCTTAGCAGACAAAGTAATAGCACATTAAAGCCTTATTCTCAAAATAAATCCTTAAAAAGTTCAAAAAGAAAGAGTTAAGTACAAAGTTTAGCAAAGGTAAAATAAACAGTTATTCATTTAACAAATAATAAGCAATCACTTTACTGACTCTAAATATTCCTGAGCCTGGTGACTCAAGTGGAACCATTTTTGCAATCCATCCTGCAGTGTAATTCTGAGCTTCGCTGGATACCATAGAGAAAGTTTAAAATCTTTTTTGTAGAACTCTGACATGACGCTTTTAAATTTAGCACATTCCCTCATAATCCCTGCTGAGAAATCTTCAACGATTCTAATTTTTTTTCCCATTAAAATCAATCATACCTTTCTGACGAGATTCACGAGTTATATGGTCCTTTGTTTGAAACTCATGAAAAGCGATTAACACTGAACGAGGTTTGCTTGCAAACATTCTGTTCTCAGGTATTCTGTGCACTTGGTCGATCATTGGTGTTGATTTTAAAATATCAGGAAATAACTGAACCAGAAAGTTTGCAAAAAATTCCATAGGACGATCATCTTCAGTTAACTCTTCAAGACCAAGAATTCGTACGTTATTCCTTCTACTTCTGTTTTCTAAATCAGTAATCTTCTGTCTTAATTTGCCGTTAACCTTGGATTGTTTTTCATAATGCTTTTGCAGGTCGTCCATTTTCTCATCCAGAATCGTCAGGGTTTCTTCATTCTCTTTTATTCGTTTATTGTGCTCAGTTAGGGTTTCTTGAATAGAATCCAGTTTTGTATTTAATTGTTTAATTTCAGAACAAAGATGTTGAAACTCCTTGGAGGATTCCTTTCTGAATCGCTGAAATTCCTCAGAAGATTCTTTTCTGAATAGCTGCTGTTCCTCAGACGCTTCCTTTCTGTGCTTTTGCATCAATTCAATAATAGAATCCAAAGATGGAGAAGAATCTTCTTCTTTTTTACCTTTAGGAGTTCTTGTAGTCATAGTGTCAAATCAGGTTGGAAAGTAAGAAAAGTAAAGTAAACTAGGAGCGGCTGTAAAATGCTGTTATTCCATCCACCACCAACAGGAAGTCTCCCCAAACTCCTTAAGCATTGAAATCAAACTCACATGCACCACTTGAACTGGAAGCTCATTCCACACTCCCATGACCCTCTGACTGAAGAAATTTCCCCTCATGTTCTCCTTACTCTTTACACCTTTCACAATTTAACCATAGTTGTAGTCCCACCAACATCAGTGGAAAAGCTTGCTTACATTTATTCTGTCTATACCCCTCTTAACTTTTGCATACCTGCATCAAATCCCTCCTCAATCTTCTTCGTTCCAAGGAATATAGTCCCAGCACATTCAATCTTTCCTTATATCTCAGGTCCTCCAGACAAGGCAACATCCTGGTAAATAGTCTCTGTAGTCTTTCAACCTTATTTACATTTTTCCTGTAGGTAGGTGACCAAAACTGCACACAATACTCCAAATTAGGCCTCACCAACATCTTACACAAATTCAATATAACATCCCATCTCCTGCACTCAATGCAGTGATTTATGAAGGCCAAGGTGCTAAAACCCTATCCACCTGTGATGCTGCTTCCAATGAATTATGGACCTGTGTTCCCAGATCCCAGTGCACAAACATTCACTGTGTAAGATCTATCCTGGTTAGTCCTATCAAAGTGCAACACCTCACACTTGTCTGCATTAAATTCCATCTGCCATTTTTCAGCCTGTTTCTCCATCTGGTTCAGATCCCTCTGCATGTTCTGATAGGCACATGCAAATTTGTTGATTCAGTTTGTCGCATTATAATCCAGATCGTTGATATAGATGACAAACAACAATGGATTTAGCACCAATCCCTGCAGCACTCCACTAGCCCCAGGCCTCTGGTCAGAGGGGCGATCGTCCACTGCCACTCTCTGGCTTTTCCCATAAAGCCAATGTTTCATCTACTTTACTCCCTCAACTTGAATGCTGAGCAACCGAACCTTCCTGACCACTCTCTCATATGGGACCTTATAAATGCTTTTCTAAATTCCATGTAGAGAACATCTACTGCATTGCCTTCATTAACTTTCAGAATCAGAATCAGATTTATTATCACCAGTATGTGACATGAAATTTGTTAACTTAGCAGCAGCCCTTTAATGCAATACATAATCAAGCAGAGAGAGAGAAAAAAATAATAAATAAAATAAAACATAATAAATAAACAAGATTATTTAAAAATGTGCAACAACAGAAATACTATATATTAAAAAAAGTGAGGTAGTGTCCAAAGCTTCGAAGTGCATCCAGGAATCGGATGGCAGAGGGGAAGAAGCTGTTCCTGAATTCAAAAACACTCTATAAGATTGCTTAGACATGACGTACCATGCACAAAGCCATGGTGACTATCCCTAATTGGTCCCTGTCCATTAAATTATCTGGTCCCTCAGAACCTTCCAATAACTTTCCAAAAGCTGATGTCAAGCTCACTGGCCTATAATTTCCTGGTTTCTCTTTGAGCCTTTCTTAAAAAACCGAATAACATTGGCTATTCCCCAATCCTCTTGTACCTCACCTGTTTCTAAAGATGATTTAACTATCTCTGCTAGGGCCTCTGCGATCTCTTCACTTGCCCCCCACAGGGTCCGAGGAAGCACCTTGTTTGGCACTGGGGATTTATTCACTCTAATTTGCCTCAAGACAGCAATCATCTCTGTAATCTGTATAGCGTCCTCTCTGCTGCTTTGGCTCAATTCTATAGACTCTTTCCATCTCCCAAGCAAGTACAAATGCAAAGAAAGAATTTAAGATCTCCCCTGTCTTTTTTGGCTCCACACATGAATTACCATTGTGATCTTCCGGAGGACCAATCTTATCCCCTGCAATCCTTTTGCTCTTAACATATCTGTAGAATCCCTTAGGATACTCATTCATCTTGTCTGCTAGGGCAATCTCATGCCTTTTAGCCTTCCTGATTTCTTTCTTAAGTATTCTCTTGCATTTCTTATACTCCAGATGTACCTCATTGGTTCCTATTTGCCTGTATCTGCTATGCACCTCATTTTTTTCTCAACAATATCCTCAATATCTATTGAAAACCAAGCATTCCTAAACTTTTTATTTTTACCTTTTGTTCTGACTGGCACAAACAAGCTTTGTACTCTCAAAATATAACTTTTGAAGGCCTCCCACTTACCAAATATACCATTACCAGAAAACAGCCTGTCCCAATCAACACTTGCCAGATCCTCTCTGATACCATCAAAATTGGCCTTTCTCCAATTTAGAATCTCAATATGCAGACCAGACCTATCCTTATCCATATTTTCTTTGAAACTAATTGCATTATGATCAAAAGATGCAAAGTGTTCGGCACAAATCTCTGTCACCTACCCTGTTATTCTCCCTCAGTAAGAATTAACTTGGAAAATAATTTAGAATTAGTCCAGTAGGTAAGTGCCAGTACAAAAAAGGCACGGTAGTACTTCAAATTTCTTAGAAGTTTGCGAAGATTCCGCATGTCATCTAAAACTTTGACGAACTTCTATAGATGTGTGGTGGAGTATATTGACTGGTTGCATCATGGCCTAGTATGCTCTTGTAGGGAAAAGCCTACAAAAAGTTATGGAAACTGCCCAGTCCATCACGGGTAAAATCCTTCCCATCATTGAGCACATCTACATAGAGTGCTGTTGCAGGAAGGCAGCATGCATTATCAATTACCCCCACCATACTCTCTTGTCGCTACTTTCATCAGAAATAAAGCATTGGAGCTTCAGGACCTACACCATTGGGTTTAAGAAAAATTTGTTATCCCTCAGGCATCAAACTCTTGAACCAAAGGGAATAACTTTACTCAACTTCACTCGCTCCATTACTGAACTGTTCCCACAACCTATGAACTCACTTTCAAGGATTCTTCATCTCATTTTCTTGATATGTATTCCTTATTTATTGTTTATTTTTGACTCAGCTCAAGCTAATAGAACCTGAGGTATGGGCCTAGCCAAGCACTATCATTTGTGAATTGCTAAGAACTTTTGGACTATTCTAATGGTGCTTAGTATTGTGGATTTCTGAAGATTTACATAGATATTACTATGTAGCCCTAATTGTTTAATGCTATTGTGTAGTTCCTTTGGGATAATGCTAGTTGTAAATATTACCATTGCAGCAATGTTCATGTTCCAAATTATTTCAATTTCCTCTTTTAATTCAGCATATTTCTGGTGTTTTTCACTTTACTGATTTCTACAAGTTATGTGGGTTTGGAATGGCAAATCTCTTAAATAAGTTGTTCTTGCTTGTTTATCCTGTAATATTGTATCTAGACTGTTATTATGGATTATCCTATCTGTAATAACTGATTGGCCATAATATGATTTGTGGTATTCTGTCTCTAAATCTGGATGAAGCTTGTATTTATAGTAAGTTATGGTTTTTATTTATGAGTTTGTATTTTAAAGCAAGCTTTTGGTAAATGGCGTTTGCAGCTTGATTGTGCCTGTGTAAGTAATCAGATTATGTTAAACTGCTACAGGAATGCATTGGATTATTTTTGGTTTTTCTTGGCATTTTCTACATTTATCATTTTGAAACTGTTGGCCTTTAGTTATGTATTTTGATAATTTTTTTGTGTTAACCATCTGGTCCTGTGTTGCCACAAGGAACACTCCTGTTTCAGAGCCAGGCGTTCGATGTTTGCTTGTCGACATCTAGTCTGCTCAGATTGTGGGGATGTCTTCCTTGGAGGGTCACGCTCTTCCATTGGTTAACTTTTTCTTCAACAGTAATAATGCCTTCATTTTTCTGGATACTGCTTCCAGTTAAGTTTAGAGGAGGACACCTCTTATTGGAATTGCACATTCTTGCGTGGAGTGCTGATTCCTGTTTTTGTTAATGAGAGTATATCTTTAGAAGTTTTATCTGACTGTTGTAGATTTTTAATGTCTGCTATTCTTTTCCCTCTTCTCTCCTAGGTAGTGCTAATTTATGCACATTCGAATGTATATAATGTTTTCTGAAATTATTATTATTTTCTCTTTCTTTGAGTATTTGCAAAATTCATTGTTTCTTTTTGCACATTGGTTGTTTGTATGCCCTGTTTGATACCCTGGTCTTTCATTGATTCTATTATGTCTCTTGTACTACTAGGATTTCCCACAAGAAAGTGAATCTCAGGGTTGTATATGGTGACATATATGTACTTTGATAATAAACTTACTTTGAAAGATTTAGAATTCTGACGACAATGGAAAAGAAGCAGTTCCTGAATCATTGAATGCGGGTCTTCAGGAAGATCCTCTGAAAGTTGACGTAAGTCCATAAGACCATAAGACATAGGAGCAGATTTAGGCCATTCGGTCCATCGAGTCATTCTATCATGGCTGATTTGTTATCCCTCGCAACTCCATTCTCCTACCTTTTCCCCATAACTTTTGATAATCAACTTTTGATTAATCAATAACCTATCACACTTTATATTAAATATACTCAATGACTTGGCCACCATAGCCTTCTGTAGTAATGAATTCCACGGATTCACTAATGTCTGCTAAAAAAATTCCTCTTCATCTCCATTCTGCATTTCCAGAAATGTTGGGATATTTTCCAAAATGCAATAAAAATAAAAATCTGTGGTATGTTAATTCACGTGAACCTTTATTTAATTGACAAAAGTACAAAGAAAAGATTTTCAATAGTTTTACTGACCAACTTAATTGTATTTTGTAAACATACACGAATTTGGAATTTGATGGCTGCAACACACTCAACAAAAGTTGGGACAGAGACATGTTTACCATTGCGTTACATCACATTTCCCTATAATAACACTTTTTAATCATTTTGGAACTGAGGATATTAATTGTAGTAGATTTGCAATTGGAAATTTTGTCCATTCTTGCTTGATATAAGACTTCAGCTGCTCAACAGTCCGTGGTCTCCGTTGTCTGATTCTCCTCTGCATGATGCGCCATACATTTTCAATAGGAGATAGATCTGGACTGGCAGCAGGCCAGTCAAGCACATGCACTCTGTGTCTACAAAGCCACGCTGTTGTAGCCCGTGCAGAATGTGGTCTGGCATTGTTCTGCTGAAATAAGCATGGACATCCCAGGAAGAGACGTCGCCTTGATGGCAACATATGTCTCTCTAAAATCCTAATATATGCCTCAGAGTCAATGGTACCTTCACATACATGCAACTCACCCATGCCGTGGGCACTGATGCACCCCCATACCATCACAGATGCTGGCTTTTGCACCTTTCGCTGATAACAATCTGGATGGTCGTTTTCATCTTTGGCACGGAGAACTCGACGCCCGTTATTTCCGAAAACTAGCTGAAAGATGGACTCATCTGACCACAGCACACGGTTGCACAGTCTTTCAGTCCATCTGGGATGAGCTCGGGCCCAGAAAACTCGCCGGCGTTTCTGCATAGAGTTGATATATGGCTTCCTCCTTGCGTAATACAGTTTCAAGTTGCACTTCTGGATGCAGCAACGGACTGTGTTGAGTGATAATGGTTTTCCAAAGTACTCCCGAGCCCAGGTGGCTATAATTGTTACAGTAACATGACGGTTTCTTAGGCAGTGCCGCCTGAGGGCTCGAAGATCACGCGCACTCAACAGTGGTTTCCGACCTTGCCCTTTACGCACTGAGATGTCTCTGAATTCTCTGAATCTTTTCACAATATTATGTACTGAGGATGTTGAAAGACCTCAATTCTCTGCAATCTTGCATTGAGAAATGTTCCTTTTGAACTGACTAACAATTCTCTCATGAATTTTGGCACAAAGAGGTGAGCCACGACCCATCCTTGCTTGCAAAGACTGAGCCTTTGATGGATGCTACTTTTATACCCAGTCATGATACCTCACCTGCTACCAATTAGCCTGCTTAATGTGGAGTCTTCCAAACCGGTGTCACTTGAATATTCTGTGCACTTCTCAATCTTATTTTAACTCTGTCCCAACTTTTGTTGAGTGTGTTACAGCCATCAAATTCTAAATTTGTGTATATTTACAAAATACAATTAAGTTGGTCAGTAAAACTATTGAAACTCTTTTCTTTGTGCTTTTGTCAGTTAAATAAAGGTTCACGTGAATTAACATATCACAGATTTTTGTTTTTATTGCATTTTGGAAAATATCCTAACTTTTCTGGAAATGGGGTTTGTAAATAGACATCCTTTTATTCTTTGCCCTCTGATCCTAGACTCCCCTACTATAGGAAACATCCTTCCCATGTCCACTGTATCTAGGCTTTTCAATATTTGAAACGTTTCAATGAGATACACCCTCATTCTTCTAAACTCCAGTGAGTACAGGCCAGTAACCATTAAATGCTCCTCATATGTTAATGTTTTCATTCCCAAAATCATTCTTGTGAACCTCCTCTAGACCCTCTCCAATGCCAGCATATATGTCCTAAGGTACGGGGCCCACAACTGCTTACAATACTCCAAATGCAGTCTGACAAATGCCTTGTAAAGCCTCAGCAGTACAGCTTGCTCGTGTATTCTATGAGAATATAATGCCTAGGAATGCTACATTAAATTTGCCTTCCTACCACTGACTCATCCAGCAAGTTAATTTTAGGGTGTGCTGCGCAAGGACTCACAAGTCCCTTTGCAACTCTGATTTTTGAATTTTCCTCCCTTTTAGAAAATAGTCTATATCTTCTACAAAAATGCTTGACCGTACACTTCCCGACACTGTATTCCATCTAACCACCACACACAAGATGCTAGCCAAGCTCAGCAGGCCAGGCAGCGTCTATGGAAAAGAGTAAACAGTTGATGTTTCGGGCTGAGACCCTTCATTAGGACTATATTTCATCTGCCTCTTCTTTGTCCTTTGTCCCAAACAACCTAAGTCCTTCTGCAGACTCCCTGCTTACCGTAACCTTTGATGCCATGGCCAATCAAGAACCTATCAATCTCTGTCATAGAGACACCCAACAACCTGGCCTCCACAGCTGGATGCGGCAACAAATTCCACAAATTCACCACCCTTTGGCTAAAGAAATTTCCCTGCATCTCTGTTTTGAGTGGGCACCCCTCTATCCTGAGGCTGTGCCCTCTTGTCCTAGACTCTCCCACCATAGCAAACATCCTTTCCACATCTACTCTGTCTAGTTCTTTCAACATTCGAAAGGTTTCAATGAGATGCCCCCTCATCCTTCTGAATTCCAGCGAGTACAGACGCAGAGCCATCAAATATTCCTCGTATGATGACCTTTTCATTCCTGGAATCATCCTTGTGAACCTCCTCTGGATCTTCCCCAATGCCAGCACATCTTTTCTAAGATGTAGGGCCCTAAACTGTTCACAATACTCAAGGTGAGGCCTCACCAGTGCCTTATTAAGCCTCAGCATCACATCCTTGCTCTTTTATTCTAGACCTCTTGAAATGAGTGTTGACATGGTATTTGCCCAGTTGCATATCTAAGGTATGGAAGGTATGGCATGTGCCCTGGGTGCCACTTGAAGGGGGGGGGGCGCCACTGAGCAGTTTCTATTAAAGTCAGACAAGCCACCCTCGTACTCATTCGCATTGACTGTATTCAAGAGAGGCTGCAGGATCCTAGCATGAACTTCCACGATGCTGCCCTGGATTTGAAAGCCTTCTGAGATCATTTTTATGATGAAAGGGAAGTGTTAATCAGTGAGTCACTCAAAGAAGGAGTCGGTCTCTGTCAAGAATGGAATATTGAAGTTGAAAGACGTCAGAAACGAAAGGCTGATGGGAACTCGAGAGACGGGGAGTTGACAGCGGAGGAGGAAATGGAAAGAGTCATGAAGGGAACACTCGACCGTCTTCACAGAGAAATGGACGAAAGGTTCGCTCATTTGCACGACACTGACGCCAAGTTCGGGTTCCTTCTTGATGTCGAGGGATCGTGTTACGGCGCCGACAGTAATGACCTAAAAAAGAAGTGCAAAAATTTGGGCAAATTGTACAGCTCTGATGTTGATGGACAGCAACTATGTGAAGAAATTTTGGATTGCAGAATGTTACTATCAAGGCAGGTCAACATGAAAATATCAAGACCTGAAGAGCTTCTTGAATTTATTGTTCAGTAAGGAGATGAGAGTGTCTTCCCCAATCTTCACATTGCTATTCAGATAATGCTAACCATCGCAGTTTCCATCACCAGCTGTGAGAGATCATTCAGCAAGTTAAAACTAATATTTTTGTATTTAGGAGCCTCCATGGGTCAAGGCAGACTCTGTGATCTTGCTCTGCTGAGTGTAGAAAGAGAAGAAACTGAAAAAAATGACTTTGATCACATCATAGACCAATTTGCATCAGCGAAAGTGAGGAAGGTACAGTTATAATTATCATGTAGTGCCATAATTTGTTAATTAAAAGATTAACGAGCTTGTATTTTTGAGCTGATGTTATGGTAAAGTTATCTAAAAGATGGGTGTCAGATGTTTGGACAGGGGCGCAATTTCAGTGCTTGCCATAGGCGCTATTTACAGTAGATATGCCCCTGTATTTACCTTCCTCATCATTGACTCAACCTGCAACTTAACCTTTAGGGTGTTCTGCACGAGGACTCACAAGTCCCTTTGCATCTCAGATTTTTGGATTTTCTCCCTGTTTAGAAAATAGTCTGCACATTTATTTCTGCTACCAAAGTGCATGACCATGCATTTTCCAACATTGGATCTCATTTGCCACTTTCTTGTCCACTCTCCTAATCTGTGTAAACCCTTCTGCATCCTACCTGTTCTCTCAACACTACCTGTCCCTCCACCAATTTGTGTATCATCTGCAAACTTGGCAACAAAGCCATCTATTCCATCATCTAAATCATTGACATACAGCTTAAAAAGAAGCGGTCTCAACACTGACTCCTGTGGAGCAGCCAACCAGAAAAGGATCCTTTTATTCCCACTTGCTGCCTCCTACCAATCAGCCAATGCTCTAACCATGCCAGTAACTTTCCTGTAATACCATGGGCTCTTAACTTGGTAAGTAGCCTCATGTGTGGCACCTTGTCTCTGTACGTATCTTACTGTACATACTGTTTATTACAAATTACTATAATTTGATCATTGCACATTAAGATGGAGACATAACGTAATGATTTTTACTCCTTATATATGTGAAAGATGTAAGAAATAAAGTCAATTCAATTCAATTGTCAAAGGCCTTCTGAAAGTCCAAATATACAATCCACTACATCCCCTTTATCTATCCTACTTGTAATCTGATGGCAGAGGGAAAGAAGCCGTTCCTGAGTGTGTGCCTTTAGGCTCCTATACCTCCTCCACGATGGCAGCAATGAAAGGAGGGCATGTCCCAGGTGACGGAAGCCTGCAACGTTGGACACTGCCTCCCCCCTGGGGCATCGCTCCTTAAAGATATCCTGGATGGTGGGGAGGCTCGACTGGTCCAAAAGATGACAAGACGTAAGATGGAGAGCAAGATAGCAAACTGGATACAAAATCGTCTTGGTGGTTGGAGGCAGAGGTTGCTTTTCAGATTGAAGACCTGTGACTCGTGATGCCGCAGGAATCAGTACTGGGTCCTTGATTATTTGTCATATTTGTTAATGAAGCAGAAGATTGTAACATCGGAACAGCGAGTTGCAATCGTTGTTGCAGGAGTGACCGCTCTCTCCCTCAGTGGTGAGAGAGAGCCTGTCTGAGATACTGGAGTGCTGAGTAATGGACTGTAGTTTTTGATGGACTCTGGATCAAGGTCTCTTTGGAGGCTTTTGCTATTTCTTGCATGGTGGGGGGAGGAGTTGGGGTCAGTACTTCAGCTGGTGCAAATGGGTGGAAGGGGAAGGAGAGGGTTGACGCTTTCGCTGCCTGCTTGCGCATGGGAGGGGGAAGGGGGCAATTTGGGGTTTTGATGTTACCTTCATTCATTTTCTGGGGGCTTCTTGTTTTGTGGATGTCTCTGTGAAGAGTAAGAATTTCAGGTCGTATACTCTATACATTCTCTGATATTAAATTGAACCATTTGACCCATTTTGAATTTGTAAGCGACTGTAGCTGGCATGATTAATAAGCTTGTAGATGATCACCAAAATCAGTACTCTGATATAATTACAATGTTTAAAATGTATCTGGACAGGTATATAGATAAAGACGAGTTAGAGGGATTTTGCCCAACATGGGTAAATTGGATTCGTGTAGATAGGCATCTTGGATGGTGAGATATGATTACAGATGAGTTATGCCACAGGGCCTGTTGCCATGATCTGTAACTCTATGAATCTCTAAAACATAAGTCCCTTATGTATTCAAAGATACTCAAATGGTTTCAAATGGTATTCATCAGCTAGAACATTAACAGACCCTATGTGCAGCTTCCATTTCTAGTAAAGATAAGGTCCTCAGTGTCACTCTCCAGTGAAATTATCTTTCGAGGCTATTTATGTCAGAAATCTGTACAGAGTCTTGTGGTGTGTGCTTGTACAGACAGATAGCAGAGCTTGTCATGATCGAGTGCATTCTGATGTACATTGATGGACTTGCTTTTTATCACTGTCAAAAGCAACAGAACAAGCTGCAACTTCCCGACTCATCACTGTGAGAGCTGTCATTTTGTGACATATTGACTAGAATGGGTTTATCATTTGCATTAATAGATCCTTTACTTCAGCGCCATAAGGAATACAAAATCAAGCTAATTGATGTAATGCAGTTTCATTGTAAAGGAGTCATTTACAATGTGTGAACCACTCAGATTCACAGTTTAGATTCACAATTTTTAAAAAAACTTAAAAATAGACAGAAACACTCAAACCTGCTAATATACATCCTCATCATCATCATCATTATGTGCCGTGTCGTATGATGTGGGCGATCATGGTCTTGACTATAATTGTTCCTGGCAAATTTTTCTACAGAAGCAGTTTGCCATTGCCTTCTTCAAGATGGGGGACTCCAGCCATTATCAATACTCTTTGGGGATTGTTTGCCCAGTGTCAGTGGTCACATAACCAGGACTTGTGATATGCACCAACTGCTCATACGACAATCCACCTCCTGCTCCTATGGCTTCACATGACCCTGATCCATGGGGGTGGGGGGGCTACATCAGGGTGACCTGCAGGCTAGCAGAGGGAAGGAGCGACTTACACCTCCTTTGGTAGAGACATATCTCCATCCTGCTAATATAGAGCACATCATCAAATGGATGCTGATACTGTCAGTAATTATAACCCTGTTATTGATTGTGTGATTTAATACTATGCAACTAAGGATATTTTTGAATTTTTCTTGCCTGCAGAAAGCAGATGATAAAACCATGCAGACAGCAATCATCTCACAAGAGTTGAGACAAAGCTTTCATGTTGTCTCTGACACTGCAATTTAATTTTTACTGCTGCAGGAAGTCTGGTCTGGCAGAGTCATGCATTCAGTTTAGGTAAATTATGTGAAATAAGAGCTGAAGATCAAGCTAAAGAATCTTAGATTTCTAAATAACACTGACACTTCCCTTGTCAAACTCTGGGGAATGCCAACATATCTCTGCATCACATTCCCAAGTCACTGACATCATTAGACTTATTGAATGATTCCTTCAACCCACAAACAGAAATCTCCTTTCCTGTCAAGTAGTCTAAGTAAAGGATGCTAGGGAGAGAATTTTCACAAGAGCAAGGAATGGTGTTGATGAAACCGATAAATCAGCGTGCCAGAAAACTATCACTGGGTGGGTGACAGACTACTAATTTTGATGTCTATAGTTTCCAAGTGTATGTTAATTGGGACAGATAGAACATAAATCAGATTTAAGATTTCTTCTTCTGTCTCCCACTTCAAAGACATTTGCTTAGTGTGCCACTTTCCCTCCAACATTCTCCATCCAAAGAGTGTGTTTCTCTGGCTGGGTCATTCTGAACAATGGGTCACACTCTCAGAGTAATGTTTAAGAATAAAATGGGGAGAAATATCTTTGATTGATGAATGTTTTAATTTGTTACATGAGTTGTATAGGCAAATTCAATGAATAGATTTAAAAATTTCTGTACACAGAAGGCAATCAAAGTACAAAGTAAATGTTATTATCAGAGTACATATATGTCACCATCACCATATACAACCTTGAAATTCTTTTTCCTGTGGGCATACTCAGCAAATCTATAGAATAGTAACCATAACAGGATCAATAACAGTTCAGAAGACAACAAACTGTGCAATCGCAAATGTAAATAAATAGCAAGAAATAATGAGAGCATGAAATAACAAGATAGAGAACCCTGAAAGTGAGATCATTGGTTGTGGCAACATCACAAAAGATGTGTGTAGTTATCCCCTTCTGTTCAAGAGCCTTATGGTTGAGGGGTAGTAACTGTTCTTGAACCTGATGTTGCAGGTCCTGAGGTTCTGGTATCTTTTACCTGATGCTTAGAGACAACGGGTATATGGCAGTGGGGAAGGTGATATTTATTGTAATAAATTACAGAGCTGACTAAAAGAGCTGAATAGACAACTCTTATTTTTTCATTATACGTTTCTAATGTTTTTACAACTGCAGGTCCTCTTTCTAACGTTGCCATTGCTACCCTTCCTTTACTATCCTGAGGGTGCTGCAGTCCAGTCAGAAAACCAAGGTTATATTAGAATACAGTATTATTATCAGGGTTGAAAACAGACCAGAACATGACTTGAAACCCACAAGCACCTGGTATGTAATATTTCTTCTTTGCCTGTTTAATTTACTTTTGGCAATGCTGGAGAAGATTTTACTCGGAAGAGCTTTGAATAAATCAAAATACCTTGATGCATTGCACAGGAAATGGAGTAATGAAATACTGATCTGGATTGTGGTGTTAAGTTTTACGTTTCCCACACAATCAAGTGCATTGTAAGACTCGTATAATTTAATATAGAATAGTCTCCATCTTCCTGTAACCTTTATTTGGCATAAGTATTTCTTTTCTTTTTCAAAAGAAGATGAGAATAGCAAAAATTTGTCGGGACTCTTAACAAATGCAGCTCTACACTTGTACTCAACTTTGAAAATATATATCTGATCCTGCAAAAAAACAACAAAATCATTTTCCTGTAGGTTTCCCAAAACCATCAGAAATCAAAGAGAATATGTAGAAATATTTAAAGTTAGATTACAAAAGAAGATGCAAAACAAATTTCAGAGTGATGATGGAGCTAAACGGCGACTTCTTTGCTTGCATCTTCTGAAGCAGCTCTATTTCCATCTTTAATATCTTTATTTTTCCCCTTCAGGGTTCTTTTGAAGACCCCGACCCGGAGTTACACTCTGACTACAGTTCTTTGTGGGAATGGGACCTGTTCTTAGGGTATCACAACTGGCTGTTGCTCGGCACGCCAAGAACTCGGCCTAAGAACTCAGCTCAACCTTGGAGGCTTAGGAGGCCTAGGAACTTGGGGCTCTAGAGATGGGTGGATCAAAAGTTGGTGTCATGGCAGGAGACCCGTATGTCGTCGGGGGAGTCGGAATATCTACGGCTGTGTGCCCAGATCTTTGGGCACAGAGCTAGAAAAAAGAGACGTAATGGACTTTTAATATCATTAACCACTGAATTGTTCGTTATGTCTCCCTGCTTGCTGTGAAAATGGAGAAACTTCTTTCTCCCTTATTAGCGGGAGAGAGTGCCTGTGGTGTGTCGAATAGAAATTAAGAACCTGGTGGCATGGTGCAAAGACAATAACCTATCCCTCAACATCAGCAAGACAAAGGAATTGGTTGTTGACTTCAGAAAGAGTAGTGGACCCCACAACCCCATTTGCATTGGTGGTGTGCAAGTGGAACAGGTCAAAAGCTTTATGTTCCTTGGGGTCAATATCACAAATGACCTGACTTGGTCCAACCAAGCAGAGTCCACTGCCAAGAAGGCCCACCAGTGCCTTTACTTCCTGAGAAAACTAAAGAAATTTGGCCTGTCCCCTAAAGCCCTCACTAATTTTTATAAGTGCACTGTAGAAAGCATTCTTCTAGGGTGCATCACAACCTGGTATGGAAGTTGTCCTGTCCAAGACCGAAAGAAGCTGCAGAAGATCATGAACACGGAACAGCACATCACACAAACCAATCTTCCATCTTTGGACTCACTTTACACCGCACACTGTCGGAGCAGTGCTGCCAGGATAATCAAGGACACGACCCACCTAGCCAACACACTTTTCGTCCCTCTTCCCTCCGGGAGAAGTCTCAGGAGCTTGAAGACTCATAAGGCCAGATTTGGGCACAGCTTCTTTCCATCTGTGATAAGACTTCTGAACTGATCCTAACACGGATCTGGGCCATACCCTCCGAATATCCGGACCTGCCTCTCGGTTTTTTTGCACTACCTTACTTTCCATTTTTCTATTTTCTATTTATGATTTATAATTTAATTGTTAATATTTACTATCGATTCGTAATCCAGGGAGCGGGAAGCGCAGACTCATATACCGCTGTGATGATTGTACGTTCTAGTATCAATTGTTTGGCGACAGTAAAGTATAAGGTAAAGTAAAAGTATACGGGGTGAAACGCAAAGTCTTTGGGGTAACTGCTAGTTTGTTTTTTTGCTGTTGTTTTGCTCGTGCTTGAGTGCTTGGTGACAGGTGCCGATACTTTTTTTTGCTGTCGTTGCTTGCTGCCACTTATGCGCAGGAGGTAGGGGAGCTGAGAGGGACTTCGGAGCTCTAACATTTAACTGTTGTTTATTCTTTGGGGCAATCCTCTATTTTCGTGGATGGTTGCGGAGAAAAAGCTTTTCAGGATGTATATTGTATACATTTCTCTGACATTAAATATAACTTAGAACCTTTGAACCTTTTGCATACCTGCTTTGGTAATAAATGTACTTTGGACTTTGAATAAAACAAATACACTGTATTTGTATAGCAGATAATCATGGCAAACATTTTACATGAAAAAGTATTTTTGGGGAAGAGTGTTCATTACAAGAGCAAATATAGCAGCCATTATATGCAAGCATATTGCCATGTGCAGCTGTCTGAAGAAGGATCAATTAATCTTTCTTTGCTCGTATTTATCTAGAGAGAATTGTTGGCTAGGGCAATTGGAAAATTCCATGCTCCTCAAATAGTGCCAGATCATTAATATACAACTTAAAAAATTGTCAGAGTCTTGGTTTAATGCCAGATCTAAAGCATGGAACTTCTAAACATGCAGCACTACCTCAGAGCAGCACTGAAGTATCAACCTAGATTATATAGGCATGTCCTGTTCAAATATTCAAACCCTTTGGACTGACGTATATTACAAGAAGTCAACTACTTCAGTTTTCAATTAATCTGCATGAAGGTTGAATATATTTATCAGTACTTGTGCTTTCTCTGTTACTCAGTGAACATCGGTCATGTAGGGAAAATTTATTGTTTATTTATTACCAATAATTATTCAGTATTAACAGCATTCCTCACCTTCAGCAGGGGGAGCTTAAGAGTTAATATTGTCACATTTGTATTTCATTATTATCTTCCTTTGCCCTTCAAGTGGTGTCTCAGGCCAATTAATTTTCCTGTTCAGGATTTTGCTCAAGGTCAAATGAAGTGTAAACATTTACAGCCTTTCAAAGGCCAAGTAGAACATTGTGCATTTAAAGATTTATATTTAATGTCAGATTTTCTAAGGTTGCTTTTGCACAAAGCTAACGTTTTATGTGTTCTCATCAATGACGGGAATATCATCAGGATGCCATCCAACACCCCGGTGGCTAAATTGGATTGCACTGGAGACAGCATCTGGTTTAAGATAGCGTTGCTGAAAGTGAGCGATAGCTCACTGGTAGTTCAAAAGGCAAGAAATTAAACTAAAAACATGATTGCTAACACCTTTTAGTGGTAAACTATCACTGCAAACAGTGAAGAGGCAAACAAAGGTGAAGCTGATTGGAGGGAAGAGCTGTGCTGGTACTTTGTAAACCCGAAGTGAAAGGCTTTCAAGATGGGGTCGCGGATGGGTTGGAGTGAGCAATTCAGAGAGGAGGAGTTGAGGCAGAGGAGTTTCAATGCACCTCCAACTAACCCGGTGCGAGGTTGGATTGCTCTCAGTGTTGTGCCGATTTGAAGAAATCAAAAATATCTTAGAGCTGGGCAGTGAGGTCTAGGCCCAGAGACTATCACTACAGTGGGGCCCTGGTCCCAATGCAAGACACAATCCACTGTTTGGACAATTTAAGCGCCAGCCCAGATAGACTGGAAAGGCAGAGTGTTGGGACCGGAGCTCAGGGTCAGGCCCACTTTGTGCTGAGGCTGTGAGATTTACTCAGCCGCCATGCTTCGTGTCTGTGAGATTTGCAGCAATTTGCTCTGCTAATATGCTGAACTGAGACCAAGGTTTTGAGCCTATACAGAGCTGCTCCAAGAATATGGATCTAAGGACTCAGTTTGGTTCAGAATGCTGTTCCTCACTTCAATTGTCTGCATGATTTGTGACTTTTCTCTTTCTCTCTGCATTGGGTGTTGATCTTCATTTTCTTTATTTGTTTTTTTTTGGGGGTTTCTTGCTTTGGGGCTGCCTGTAAGCAGACAAATCTCAAGGTAGTATAATTTATACATACTTTTATAATAAATGTACTTTGAGTCTTTAAACATGGTCTGGAATCATGATTTACAATTCACTTACACTTGTGTGGTCCAGCATAGAAGCAAAATCTGAATTAGAATCAAATTTAATATCACCAGCATATGTCATGAAATTTGTTGTCTTTGTGGCAGCAGTACAATGCAATACATAGTAATAGAAAAAAATGGTGAATTACATTAAGTACATATACACTATATATAAACTAGTTAAAGTAGTGCAAAAATAGAAGTAACAAAATGTAGTAATGTTCATGGGTTCAATGTCCATTCAGAAATCAGATGGCAGAGGGGAAGAAGGTGTTGCTGGATCATTGAGTGTGTGCCTTCAGGCTCCTGCACCTCCTTCCTGATGGTTGAAAATTGGAGAACTGGCACAATTGAGAAGTTGAGGCCAGCAGAGTTCCACCAAGATGAATGGCAGGATATACTGAGGGGTCTAGTAGCTGGGTCCTCCTCCAGTTTCTAGTGTTCATTCTATTGGAAAACTTCACAGATAGTTTATTAACCTGAATATTCCTTCCTTTCTCTTTTACAATCCATTTTCCAAATCGTATAGTCTATTGTTTTCCAGTGCTAGTCAAATTCCATGAACGTGCTCATTATTTAAATTTTATCTTGCTGTTGCTCCCAATCAGGTACAGGGATTACATAAAGGTTTAACATTAGTTCGTGCCACAGATTGTTAATAGGTTCCTAATAGAATTAACTGCATTATTTGATCATGTCCTTATTTCTGTATTGGCTAATTTCTATACATCTTGCAGTTTAACTTACACGCTTTCCCCCTTCCCACTCTCAGTCCACAGTAGAGACCCATATCAGAATCAGGCTCATCATCACTCACGTATGTCATGAAATTTGTTTATTTTATTGTGGCAGTGCTACAGTGCAATACATAAAATTACTGCAGTACTATGCAAAAGTCTTAAGCACTCTAGCTATGTATTTGCCTCAGACCTTTGCACAGTACTGTAGATGTCTGTTCTCTCTCCTTATTCTCAATGAGGTACCCAACACCAAAGAGCTATTATTACTATCATGCAGACAATTGAAGTGAGGATCATTACTATTTATAATTACAATGCATGCTTTTATATTTCATCTTGTGGCTAAAGCCCAGAAACTACCTGCTGTTAAAGATCATTCTGGAGTTATGAAATTATGGATTAACTAAAACGACAGCTAGTCTTCAGGAAATAAAACCTGTACACAATTTAACTTCAAACAGATACTTTGTGGCCAGCGAAACTAATCATGGATGTAGGAACAATGCATCTATTTTTTTTTTGTTTGCCTGTATTGTATTTTGTGTTGCACATTTTATTATGGGTAATTTGTCACGTAGGTTAGGTGTGGTAGAAGCACATGAGTCTAGTTATCTATTCACACTTTGTCTTTAGGTTAGTTTAGTTTAGTCTCGGTAGAACCAAGGGTGAGACATGGGGTGATTTTTTGTTTGGGCACTATTAAGAAAGTTAATTTCACTATTATGCTAACTTTGCTTAAATATGTATAGATTGCTAAGATGGTTAATTTTGCTATTAGAATGCTAGATCACTAGTTACGTTTAATTATGCTAATTTAGTTTGCTTAGTTATGCTATTAAGAATGTTAATTTCTCTAGAAAGCTTACTACACTAATTGGAATGTTATTAGATCACTTATTTTAAAGGACCGAACATTACTTCTTCAGCGTTGCAACTTCCATTATTTTGAAGCGTGTCGTACAGTGTCAAGCGCCTTCCCTGTACTCAGTCTCTGAATGGTTTGGGTTTGTTTTCAAGTAACCACTACAATGGAGGTGAGGGATATTCTGATTCTGCCCTGTTGAAACTACACAGGGAAGGTCAATGTATGAATATTCTGCTATTGTCTCAGTGTTAAAGGTGTATCTTTGCCACTTAATGCACAGTTCAGGACCGATATATTTTGTCACCTAACCTCATGGAGCTTCCCCATAACACTGTTCGAAAAGGGGTATATTTTGGGTTTCTGGCTTCTGTCCTGACAAAGGGTCTGTCCTGAAACATCGACTGTTTATTCATTTCCATAGATGCTGCCTGACCTGTTGAGTTCCCCCAGAATTTTGTGTGCGTTGTTTTGGAACAGATTATTCAAAGGGGCTCTGCCAAATTGATGAGCTGCCCCCTGTAAATATGTAATCCTATAAATTTATCTGCCTATATTCCCATATTCCAATTGTTAAAGTTAAGCAGGTGATTATTGAACATAGGACGTAGAGCATTGTGGCAAAGTACAGGCCCTTCAGCCCATAATGTTGTGTTGACCTTTTAACCTACCTAACCTAACCTATCTATCCTAACCTATCTAATCTTCCCTTATAACTCAGGTTCTCCAGACCAAGCAACATCCTTGTAAATTTTCTCTGTACTCTTTCAACCTTATTTCATAAATTATATTTAATTATCATTTCATAAATGATAATTAAATATTGAAATGTAAAATTAGATTAGGTGGATTTCTGATTGAGACTCTCATTAAGATGTATTAAGCAGCAAGTTTAAAGCTGAAGTGGTTGATTTTCATTTGCACTGAATAGTTGAGTGTGAGAAGAGTAAGGAAAATATGCAAGAGCAAATCAGGCTAAAAATTACTTTCTTTAACCTAGTTCTCATTGCTTAATTATCAGAACAAATTTGTGCACATTTTGTTTAGAAATATGCAGAGAGTACATCTTGAAAACTCTAAATTAGATTCCATCTAAATAAAGAGTGATTTCATCTTCTTCAGCTGAGGAGACACAGGAGATTTTGTCCAGGTTAGAGCAACAAAAAAAAAATGTGGACTTTTTCCTTTTAAAACTTTGTTCACTGAGTGCAGACTTGCTGGCAAAGTTGACAGTTATTAAGTATCTCAAATTGCCTCAGAACTAATAAAGCAGTTAAGAAACAACAGTACTGCTGGGTCATAAAAACATGAGATATAGAGGGGAACTGTCCATCTGGCCACCAGCTTCACATTTCATCAAGACTGCAGCTGATCTTTTACCTCAGTACTTTTTTTCAGCACGATCTCCATGGTGTCTTGCAACACATACAAAATGCTGGAGGAACTTAGCAGTCAGACAGAATCTATGGAGACTCCAATGCCCTGATGGTCTTGGCCCGAAATGTCGACTGTTTATTGGTTTCAATAGATGCTGCCTGACCTGCTGAGTTCCTCCAACATTTTGTTTGTGTAACCCCCTCACCGGGCTCGTATGCAAACTTTGCTCGTTAGCTGACTCTTGGACTCAGTGGTGAGAAGTCCACCTTCCATGAACAATACATGTCTAAGGTAGGTATGATTTGGAGTTCAACCAAACAAGAACATCGTGATGTTCCAATTAAAGAAACGTCAATTTAAGTGAATGCTGCATAAATACTGCCCATACACAATTGTTGGTTGGCAAAATATAACAGATCATACACCGCATAAAATTATTAAGAAAATATATTTACAAATTTCAGCTTTATTAAACAGTTAGTAGGAAATAGAATAAAGAGTAAAAGGGCCCATTACAACTAAACCAGTCCAAATGTGCACAGAAAATTGGAGCTCATCCTGGAGTTGTCTTTTTACTCACATGCTGGACCCACAGTCTGTGTGAATGCACACACCACATTCCAAACTTAGTATGGACTCCTTCTTGGGAGCTTTGGCCTTTCCTCCTTGAAGCCATTCATCTGCATAAAACACTTCTTGCAAAGGGGATGTTCTTTCCTATGGCATTCTCAATGATCTTCCCTCCTGTTCTCTGTGCAACTCTCACCAAAAAAAAACCCACGAATCACACCGTCTGTCACCAAAACTCTCTCTGCCCCGCTCCCTCTAGAATTATCTGCTGATTCCAACATCCTGATTGGTTGACACAACATTCCTAAGCGGTACAGCAGGGCTCTTATCTCTAGCCAAAACCAAGATATTCTACTAGCAGGGCACACTGCATTTGCTGAAAACTGCTGCAATGAAATACCTACTGTATAGTAGTAAAAATCTTAATAGGACATTATATTTGTGATACTCTGGATCTCCAGCATCTGCAGAATCTCTTGTGTTTAGGTATTCCCTACAATGCCTTCATTCCTTCAATACCCAGAAATGGTTTGAATGAATACAACCCCTGAGCCTTCTTAGTCCTCTGGGGTGGAGAGTTGAAATGCCTCACCAGCCTTTGAGTGAAGAACTTCCTCGTTCTCTCCATCACCAAAGGACTATGGAAGCTCAGATGTTGTGTTCATTCAAAACAGTAATAATAATAGGCATCCGTTAGTCTCGTGAGACCATGGATTGCGCCTTGGAAGGTTTCCAGGGCGCAGGCCTGGGCAAGGTTGTATGGAAGACCGGCAGTTGCCCATGCTGCAAGTCTCCCCTCTCCATGCCACTGATGTTGTCCAAGGGAAGGGCATTAGGGCCGATACAGCTTGGCACCGGTGTCGTCACAGAGCAATGTGTGGTTAAGTGCCTTGCTCAAGGACACAACACATTGCCTCGGCTGGGGCTCAAACTCATGACCTTCAGATCACTAGACCGACGCCTTAACCACTTGGCCATGCGCCAACACTTTCAAAACAGTAATTAGTACATTTTTAGGTATTGAAGGAATCAAAGCATTTTGGGAACCAAATTTGTCTAAATTTAGACATCTAAGATGGAGACACTAAATTCTCTCCCCTTTATTCTCAATCCCCCTAGTCCTGGACAGCAGGAATATCTTCTCTGTATCAAGCTTTACTTCCTTAGAAATATTATAGGTTTCAATGGAATATCTATTATTATTTTGAAAAGAGTAATATTCCAAGCTGACTCAACTTTTCATAGAGCAGCGTAACATCTCTGGAGCCAGGCCAATAAACCCTAACTGATGACTATATCCCTTCTAAGATAAAGAGACAGGTTAGTATGTCTCCCTGAACACCTTAATATTGGAACTAGACATCTTTACCCTTCCTGTAAAACTCTTGTTATGAAGACTAACACATCATCTGCCTTCTCTATTAACATCAGTACCACCCAATTTCTTACCATTTAACAAGTTATCAGTTCTTCAGCTATGTACACCAAAATGGACAATCTAATTTTTTGCCTCATTATATAACATGCTCTTGCCCACCCCCTCTCAGTTTGTCCATACCCTCCTCCCCCCAAAGCCTCTTTACATCTCCTCCGTTCCCTCAACCTATGAGTTCAAAACCGCATATGGAGACCAGATGGGGTAAAAGAAGGTAGATTTCATTTTCTGAAGATAGGTTCATGGTCACTGTTACTGAAAATTCCAGGTTAACTTAAGGCTTCCATCTTCCATCTGCCTTCCTTCTTCTGCCACTGTGGGATTTGAACTCGTGGCTCTAGATTAATGGTTCAGAATGACAGCAGTTTATCCATAAACTTAGCCATATGCTACTCTAACACAACTAGTTTGTGAAACCCAAATCTCAGGCCATTGGTAGAGTATTCTGAGGGCTCTGAGTTTTTTTTTTGCTTTTTTTCTTGAATTCTCTGTGTTTTATTAATTATAATTATCTGCACTATTGTGCTTCAGGTTTCTTATATGTTATTGTTAGGTCTTCTCCAGTTTACATTTAAGTTGCAATTGTCCTTGATTAGTTCTCCAGGACTTTACAGTTGTCCAATTAAGTATCCTTGGATTTTTGTCTCCTATTAGAATAGTTACTTGTTAGCTATTAATTAACCCAGGATTTTATCAGCTGTTCTCAGATTCGTGTGCATGCTGGAGTATATTTAAAGGGGCAGTGCTAACCTCTTGTTTGTTCAGTGGTCTTGATCCTTGCCTACTGTGGTTCTGGTCGGGTTATCCAAGCCTTTGTAAGTTCAACTGTTTTGTTTTGTTAATAAAATTCTTAGTTTTGTTTAGGGAGGAGAAGATGGCGGCACGATGCAGCTCGCAACGGCCACTCCGGTGGTGATGTCTGTTATTTGTCAAGTAGGGTGCCGTGCACAATCCTGATTTGATGGAGATGGACATGAGAGTACAGAGGGACATCTGGAGAAACTTCTGAAATGCCTGCTTCGCTGTTGCTGCTACTGTGTGGCCCGGAATCTCCGGAGGAGAAGGCCCCGAGTCCTCGGCTTTGCTTGTTGCTTGGCAGCTGGGGCGAGGTTGAAGCTCTCGGCAGAGGATGGTGCTTGGAGAGGCTGTGTCGGAGGGGCTGGTCAGAGGCTTGAAGTTTTCGGACGGACTCAGAGTCGGCTGCGGTCGTGTGCTTCCAATGCATCGACAAGTTGTCGGTGCTTGGAGGTTCATGGCAGGGAGAGATTCTCCCTTCTGCCACCTGCGTTAGATGATGAGTCGATCGGGACTTTGAGACTTTTTTTTACCGTGCCCATGGCCTGCTCTTTATCAAATTACGGTATTGCTTTGCACTGTTGTAACTAAATGTTATAATTATGTGGTTTTGTCAGTTTTAGTCTTGGTTTATCCTGTTCTTTTTGTGATATCATTCTGGAGGAACATTGTATCATTTTTTAATGCATGCATTTCTAAATGACAATAAACGAGGGCTGAGTGTCCTCATAATCTAACCCTTCCAAGTCTCTGTGTGATCCTGTGCTTGAGTCTGAAGGTGCAGCGTGACAGTACCCTTCCAGAGAAAAGAAACATCCCAATTCCTTAATAAAGGTCTTTGCTGTAGGAGCTGTGGAAAGTGTACCTGCTGGGTTTCTCTACTTGATTTTGGAATGTGACTGGGCTGAATTAAAATATAAGATTAATTTTCCTTGAGCTTTGTTGCTGAGTTGACTAAGCCGTGCTTTATACCTGTGGATTGGATGCTGGGTCTATTCTGCTGCCTTCTCACAGGATCTGCCTGGTATCATCTTTCCTTCTTACACAGATATAAGAAAGGTTAATTCTCACGGTGGAACTCATCATCCAGATGCTGTGAACATGTCAGAAAAGGTCACTGCCAGCGCACAAGAAATAAAGGCTGCAGATGAAGTGTAAATAAACTAAATGGAACTTGTAAAAGTGCAAACAATATTCAGAAAAACCCTCAAAATAGTGCTTAAAGCAATTGCATGGAGCTCTCTAAGTGCACTTTATAAGCAGTGTTTCTCATCATACTCTGGCCTGTTCTCTGTAGTGGGTAGGCCTGCTATGTGCCTAATAGCAGTGACAGCTTTACGCAGAGTTGAGAGGGCGAAATGACAACAAGTAATTGTGCATTGAATGAATATTGAATTTATCTCCAGTTGTTGTCACAATTATTCTCACAAAGGGATTAACACTGTGAATAACAAATATGGTATATAAATTTGCTGATGACATCACTGCCGTGGTCCAAATCAAAGGTGGCGACAAATCAGCATATAGGTGGGAGATTCAAAATCTGGCTGTTCTGGTACTCTAGTTCCCATTCCCCTGCAACTCTAGTTTAGACCTCCCACTCCACCACCCTCCCCCCCCCCCCCCCACCCCCAGTGCAGCATTAGCAAATCTTCTTGCTATGATATTAGTCTTCCTCCAGTTCAGGTACAAAGAGTCACTTCTGAACAGGTCCCACATCTCCTGGAAGAGAGCCCAATGATCCAAAAATCTGACACCCTCTCTCCTACACCAGCTCCTTAGCCACATGTTAAGCTGTATGATCTTCCTATTTCTGGTCTCACTAGCACGTGGCATGGGTAATAACTCTGAGATCACAACCCTGGAGGCACCTTCTTTTATCTTAGCACCTAACACCCTGAACTCACTTTGCAGAACCTCATCGCTCTTCCTACCTTTTTCATTGGTACCTACATGGACCACGAACTCTGGCTGCTCACCCTCCCATTAGGAATGCTGAGGACTCGATCTGAGATGTCCCAGACCCAGGTACCAGGAAGGCAACGCACAACCCAGGAATCTTGTTCTTATACACAGAACCTTCTTTTTGTTCCCTAACTAATGACAACTTTCCTCATCTCCCCCATCCCTTTTGAGTCACAGAGCCAGACTCAGTTCCAGGAATCTGACCGCTGTGCCATTCCTCTGCTAGGTCATCCACCTTCCCCTTCTGCAAAATGCATCCCTAGTGATATAGCTGTTTTGAATGGGATGGCCACAGGGTATGTTGCTCTGGTTGTTTAACCCCTTTCTCGTTCCTGACAGTCACCCAGCCTGCTGGGTCCTGCACCTTCGTTGTAACTACCTCCCTATATGTCCTATCTATCACTCCCTCAGCCTCCCCAATTAATCTGGAGATCATCCACTTCCAGCTCCAACTCCTTAAAATGGAGTGTTAGAAGATGCAGCTCAATGCACATCTTGCAGGTGAAGTCATCAGGGACACTAGAGGCCTTCCTGCCTTCCCTCATCCCACAAGAGGAGCATTCAACTATCCTGCCTGACACGCCTACTGTTCTAAATGAACAAATATAAAGAAAGAAACCATAAAAATATCTACCTGCAGCTTTTTTGCCTTCTCTCACTCAAGCCTCTCCTCGCTGAAGCTTCAAAGAGTTAAAGCCTTAAATAACCAATATAAAAGTGACTCTATTTGCAGAGGTACTCTCATTAGCTGATTAAGGAATTAAGGAAAGGGAAGATCTGCCACCATAGATATCGCTGACTAATAAATAAAAATGCAGGCACTATATTTTTTCTTTTCTTGTGGGCAACTTTCAACTGCTTCAGTTTGGCAAGGTTGACACATCTAGGGTAAGTATTTCAACTATTTGCTATTTGTAGCATCCATAATGAATGAGTTATGATAAGTAGTCAACAGTGAAAATCTTCCTTCTGGCCATGAAGTACTGTTTGCAGTCAGAACCTCACTTGCACCTGAGAATCTGCGTAAAAATGGTGGAACCATGCCAGTTGTTCCAGCTGCAATCAGCATGTGATTCTTTTTGTGTTTGCATACATCTGCACTTTCAAGGTTCTTCAGATATTCTTTGTATTTCAGGGTGTGGTAGACTTGCTGAAGCTGTTCCACTAAAACTGACATCATGCCTTCTCCTCTGATTAAGGAATCCAATTACTGCTACAACTATCAGAAGTCTAACAGTTAGAATTGCTGGAAGCACCTCCTTCATGGACACGGACCTGGAGGTTCACTGGAAGAGGAGAACCTCATCGGGATTATTTGCACTTTGGTTTAACCCGCTTTCTCTCCCAGCTTCACCTATCACCTGTCACCTTGTACTTCTTCCTCCCCTCCCCCCACCTTCATACTCTGACTTCTCCTCTTACTTTCCAGTCCTGATGAAGGGTCTCAGCCCGAAAATTGAATGGTCACTCTTTTCCACAGATGTTGCCTGACTTACTGAGTTCCTCCAGCATCTTGTGTATGTCACCAGTGGGTGGAGGTTGACCTGAAGTGTTGCCCTCTGAAATTTGATCACAGTTGCTCCAGATGTTTAATGATTTGACATTACCAGCCAAGGACAATGATTAGAATAGTTCCTTTGTCATCTCCTCTGAGGCCAAGTTATGCACTACTTTTGCCCCAGAGGGTTTGGGTGGGACATGAATAAGATAGCCTATTGCCAAATGCTAAAGGAGAAAATGTGCATGGAGATGCTTAGGGTAGTATCCATGTTATCTGAAAGACAATGCAAAATGTCCAAGGACACATTGAAACTAGCTCCAACTTTGCCTATGGCTCTGGAGCCTATACTTGAAGCTATGCCTGCCCACCCACTGTTTGCCTTGTAGCAATTTGCAAGGCTACCAGTTGTTCAGACCTGAAGAATGTTGGAATAATCACAAAAGAGTCTGCAGATCCTGTAAATCCAGAGGAACACATGCAAAATGCTGGAGGAGCTCAGCAGGTTAGGCAGCATCCCTGGAAATGAACACATAGTCGACAATTCATGCCAAGATCCTTCATCTGGACTGGAAAGGAAGGGGGAAGATGTCAGAATAAGAAGGTGGAGGGAAGGAAAGGAGTACAAGCTGGAAGCAGATAGGTGAAGCTAGGTGGGTGGGGGAGAGGAAATGAAGTAAGAAGTTAGGAGGTGATCCGTGGGAAAGGCAAAAGGCTGGAGAAAAGGAATCTGATAGGAGAGGAGTGTGGATTATGGGAGAAAGGGAAAGAGGAGGAGTACCAAGGGTGGTGCGAGGCAGGCGAAGAGAAAAGGTAAGGGGGGTGCAATGTGGAGAATCGAAGAAGAGGGAAGTGGGAGGGAGGAAAAAACTTACCAAGTGTTGCAGAAATTGATATTCATCCCATGAGGTTGGAGGCTACCAAGATGAAAGATAAGGTGTTGCTCCTCCCCCCTGAGAGCGGTCTCATCATGGTAGAAGAGGAGACCACAGACTGACATGGCAGAATGGGAATGGGGATTGGAATTAAACTGGTTGGCCACTGGCAACCCCGCTTTTTCTGCATGGAGCGAAAGTGCTTGGCAATGTAGTCCCCCAGTCTATGCCAGGTCTCAGCAATGTAGAGGAGGCCACATCAGACGCACCGGATACGGTAGATGACCCCAAAAGTTTCGCACATGAAGTGTTGCTTCATGTGGTAGGACTGTTTGGGGCCCTGAAAGGAGATGAGGGAGGAGGTGAATGGGCAGGGGTAGCACTTCCTTTGCTTGCAGGGATAGGTGCTGGGAAGGAGATTAGTGGGGAGGGATATATGGACAAAGGATCATGGGTGGAGTGGAGAGAGGGGAGAAGGTAAGGGTGTATATGGTGGTAGGACCCCATTGACAACATTGGATATAGAGATTCATAGGGTGGTAGGTGAAGACAAAAGGAACTCTATCCCTGTTAATGAAATTGACAAGCTTAGCATGGGTGCATGAAGCAGCACCAATGCAGTCATTAATGTAGAGCAGAAAGATTTGGGAAACATCACCAGGGAAGACTTGGAACATGTACCGTTCCACATACCCAGTGAAAAAGCAGGCATAGCTGGGGCCCATGCCAGTGACCATGGCTACACCTTGAGTCTGGGGAAAGTGGGAGGAGCTGAAAGAGGAATTGTTAAGGGTGGTGGTAGAGGAGAACTGGTCAGGTTTGATGTCAAGACAGAAGTGGAGAGCTTTAAGGCTTTCTCATTGGGAGACAGAAGTGTATAGGGACTGGACATCCATGGCAAAAATGAGACAATCAGGGCCAAGGAATCGAAAATTGTTGAAGAGGTTGAGAGCATGTGAAGTATCACAGATGTAGGTGGGAAGAAACTGAACTAAGAGAGATAAAATGGAGTTGAGTGCCTGAAAAACAAATTTGCAGTCAAATAACATTGTTATATTCCCACCACTGGTGATCTGGAAGATGACAATTAGCCAGAAAGTCCAACGGTGGTGCTCTTAGCCAGCTGCTGCAGTCTAAAGTGAAAATTGAAGACTGTTCTTTTTTCCTCTTCTTTTTGTGCCCACAAGCTGCTTTGTTCAATCCAACAGAGACATCAACTTCCACCATACATTCACTTAAGTAAAGCACTTAAATCGAACAAGCAAAGGCACAGAGAATGTAGGCACTAATACTCTTCATAAGAGGAATAAGCTATCAATTATGTAATTTTGTTCTTGATTTACCCATATTGTAAAGACACTGCCCAGAAGAAGGCAATGGCAAACCACTTCTGTAGTAAATTTTTCCAAGGACAATCATGGTCATGGAAAGACCATGGGACGGACCATGATCACCTACGTCATACAACACGGCACATAACGATGACGATTCTTGATTCACTGTCGATGTGCATTTGGCATGTTGAATTGCTTGCTTTGGACTTCCATGATTTGTGAAGAGTGGTGTCACTAACAGAGACATTCCTTAAGAGTTTGAACTTCTTTTTATTCATTGTTAACTTTTGAGTATTGACCAATCCTGGGAAGTGAGTATGTGATATTCATCTTACTTTTCATCAAGCGGTGTGACTGTATAATCTGAATGTCAAAAGTAGATGTTCAATAGTAATTATCACTAAATGGACAACTTTTCAAGAAACACCATTCAGTTTCAAGTGAATAATGGGAGTTATCAAATGGATTTGAATCTTTTCATTTGGAACTCTCTAAATGCAGTTGTCATGTCAATCTTTATTCCAAAAGGATATTTGAGAAAATGGCTGCCCATGTTTAATCAGCCATTTGAGAAAATGGCTGCCCATGAAAATGTGCATTCATCTTCACTTTGTTCTTACTGGTCAAACTGTAGTTTGTGGCAACCTTACAGGAAAATAACAAATGCATAGATTTTCATCTTCCAAGAGGAACACAACCTTGTCACGGTTGGCCTCAATGACCCAGAGAGCTATGTTGGCTGGATTCAGGGCTTTATGCTTTGGCTTTTGGTAAGGTCATGCATGCTAAACATGTCAAGAGGTCCCTGGTTCAAGTCCAGATGCCCCCTCCTAGATTTTTGCATAATAGGGGAATTTAGGGTTATGGGGAATCGAAGCAAGAGGCTGAGAGTGAAGCAGTAAAGGGATCTCAGAGAGAAGTCATTTTTTTTTTACACACTACTTGGGGAAAAGAGGCTAGACAGTGCAGGCGCGTGATGTAGAGCACCAAAGGTTTAAAAAGGAGAGGAATTTCCAACGGTCTTTTTTAAATCAAAGCAAGAAGCTGAGAGTGAAGGAGTAAAGGAATCTCAGACAGAAGTCATTTTTTTTTGCACTGATTGTGGAAAAGAGGCTAGACGGCGCAGGAACGTGACATAGAGCGCTAAAGATTTAAAAAAAGACCACCATATACAGTGGGCAGCAGAGCGAGAGGGAGCAGAATGGGACAGCTTTGGCTGAACAGGCTTCAGCGTGAACAGGCAGAGGCAAGGGAAGGTTCTGGTAGGTTTTGTTTTGTTTGTTTAGAGTAGAGAGAATGCCAGGCAGGATGATGGAATGCTCCTCCTGCAGGATGTGGGAAGTCAGGGAGCCCTCTGGTGTCCCTGACAACGACACCCGAAAGAAGTGCATCCAGCTGCAGCTCCTAACAAACCGCGTTAGGGAACTGGAGCAGGAGCTGAATGACCTCCGGGTCATTCGGGAGAATGAGGAGTTTATAGATAGTAGCTTCAGGGAGGTAGTTACACCAAAGGAGCAGCACACAGGTAATTGGGTTACCGTCAGGTGAGGGAAGGGGAGAGGGCAGGCAGAGCAGGGTTCCCCTGTGGCCATTCGCCTCAACAACAAGTATACTGATTTGGATACTGTTGGGGGGGATGACTTACCTGGGACAAGCTGTGGCAGCCAGATCTCTGGCACTGAGTCTGGCTCTGCAGTGCAGAAGGGAGGGTGGAAGAAGAGCAGAGCGGTAGTGATAGGGGAATCGATAGTTAGAGGTACAGAAAGGAGGTTCTGTGGTTGTGACAGAGACTCCCGGATGGTTTGTTGCCTCCCAGGTGCCAGGGTCAGGGATGTCTCTGATCACGTGCACAGCATTCTGAAGTGGGAGGGTGATCAGCCAGATGTCATGGTACACATTGGTACCAATGACGTAGCAAGAGAGAGTGAGGAGGTCCTGAGGAGTGAGTATAGAGAGCTTGGTAGGAAGTTAAAAAGTAGGACCTCAAGGCTGGTAATCTCAGGATTGCTACCTGTGCCATGTGCCAGTGAGGGTAAGACTAGGATGCTGTGGCCGATGAACACGTGGCTGAGGAACTGGTGTAGGGGGCAGGGTTTCAGATTTCAGGATCATTGGGACCTCTTCTGGGGCAGGTGGGACTTGTACAAGAGAGATGGGTTGCACCTGAACTACAAAGGGACCAACATCTTTGCAGGGAGGTTTGTTAGTGCTATTGGGGAGGGTTTAAACTAGATTTGCAGGGGGATGGGAACCGGAGTGCCAGAGCAGATAGTGGAGCGGTGGTGAAAATAAATGATATTAAAAGTTCATGCAAAGTCACAAATAGAAGGGTTATGTGTGGTGGTAATAACCTTCTGAGATGTATCTACTTCAATGCGAGGAGTATTGTGGGGAAGGCTGACGAGCTGAAGGCGTAGATTGATACATGGAATTACGGCATTATAGCCATTAGTGAAACTTGCTACAGGAGGGGCAGGACTGGCAGCTTAATGTTCCAGGGTTCTGATGTTTCAGACGTGATAGAGGCAGAGGAATGAAGGGTGGGGGGGAGGGGGTGGCATTGCTAGTCAGGGAAAATGTTACAGCAGTGCTCAGGCAGGACAGATTAGAGGGCTTGTCTACCAAGGTCATATGGGTGGAGCTGAGAAACATTAATGGGGTTGTATTATAGACCACCCAATAGTCAGCGAGAATAGGAGGAGAAAATCTGCAGAGAGATAGCAGACAACTGCAGGAAACATAAAATTGTGATAGTAGGAGATTTTAATTTTCCACATATTGTTTGGGACTCCCATACTGTTAAAGGTCTGGATGGGTTAGACTTTGTAAAATGTGTTCAGGAAGGTTTTCTAAATCAATATATAGTGGTACCAACTAGAGAGGAGGCAATATTAAATCTCCTATTAGGAAACGAGTTAGGACAGATGACGGAAGTGTGTGTAGGGGAACACAGTGATCATAACACTATTAGTTTCAACTTGATCATGGATAAAGATAGATCTGGTCCTTGGGTTGAGGTTCTAAACTGGAAAAAGGCCAAATTTGAAGAAACGAGAAAGGATCTAAAAAGTGTGGATTAGGACAGGATGTTCTCTGGCAAGGATGTGATTAGTAAGTGAGAGGCCTTCAAAGGAGAAATTTTGAGAGTGCAGAGTTTGTATGTTCCTGTCAGGATTAAAGGCAAAGTGAGTAAGAATAAGGAACCTTGGTTCTCAAGGGATTTTGGAACTATGATAAAAAAAGAAGAGAGAGATGTATGACATGTATAGGAAATGGAGCAAATAAGGTGCTTGAGGAGCATAAAAAGTGAAAAAAAATACTTAAGAAAGAAATCAGGAGTGCTAAAAGAAGACATGAGGTTGCTTTGGCAGTCAAGGTGAAGGATAATCCAAAGAGCTTCTACAGGTATATTAAGAGCAAAAGGATAGTAAGGGATAAAATTGGTCCTCTTGAAGATCAGAGTGGTCGGCTATGTGTGGAACCAAAAGAAACTGGGGAGATCTTAAATGGGTTTTTTGAGTCTGCATTTACTAAGGAAACTGGCATGGAGTCAATGGAAATAAGGCAAACAAGTAGTAAGGTCAAGGAACCTATACAGGTTGAAGAGGAGGAGGTGCTTGCTATCTTGAGGCAAATCAGAGTAGATAAATCCCCAGGACCTGACAGGGTATTCCCTCAGACCTTGAAGGAGACTAGTGTTGAAATTGCAGGGGCCCTAGCAGATATATTTAAAACGCTGGTATCTACGGGTGAGATGCCGGAGGATTGGAGGATAGCTCATGTTGTTCCGTTGTTTAAAAAAGTAATCCAGGAAATTATAGGCCAGTAAATTTGACATCAGTAGTAGGTAAATTATTGGAAGGAGTACTAAGAGATAAGATCTACAAGTATTTGGATAGACAGGGACTTATTAGGGAGAGTCAACATGGCTTTGTGGAGGGTAAGTCATGTTTAACAAATCTATTAGAGTTTGTCAAAGAGGTTACCTGGAAAGTGGATGAAGGGAAGGCAATGGATGTTGTCTACATGGACGTCAGTAAGGCCTTTGACAAGGTCCCGCATGGGAGGTTAGTAAGGAAAATTCAGTCGCTAGGTATACATGGAGAGGTGGTAAATTGGATTAGACATTGGCTCAATGGAAGAAGCCAAAGAGTGGTAGTAGAGGAATGTTTCTCAGAGTGGAGGCCTGTGACTAGTGGTGTGCCACAGGGATCAGTGTTGGGTCCATTGTTATTTGTCATCTGTAGCAATGATCTGGATGATAATGTGGTAAATTGGATTAACAACTTTGCTGATGATACAAAGATTGGAGGTGTAGTGGACAGCGAGGAAGGTTTTCAAAGTTTGCAGAGGGATTTGGACCAGCTGGAAAAATGGGCTGAAAAATGGCAGATGGAGTTTAATACAGACAAGTGTGAGGTATTGCACTTTGGAAGGACAAACCAAGGTAGAACATACAAGGTAAATCGTAGGGCACTGAGGAATGTAGTAGAACAGAGGGATCTGGGAATACAGATACAAAATTCCCTAAAAGTGGCGTCACAGGTAGATAGGGTTGTAAAGAGAGCTTTTGGTACAGTGGCCTTTATAAATCAAAGTATTGATTATAAGAGTTGGAATGTAATGGTGAGGTTGTATAAGGCACTGGTGAGGCCAAATTTGGAGTATTGGTTTATACCAAATTACAGGAAGGATATTAATAAGGTTGAAAAAGTGCAGAAAAGGTTTACAAGGATGTTGCTGGGACTTGAGAAACTGAGTTACAGAGAAAGGTTGAATAGGTTAGGACTTTATTCCCTGGAGCGTAGAAGAATGAGGGGAGATTTGATAGAGATATAAAATTATGATGGGTATAGATAGAGTGAATGTGAGCAGGCTTTTACCACTGAGGCTAGGGGAGAAAAAAACCAGAGGACATGGGTTAAGGGTGAGGGGGGGAAAGTTTAAAGGGAACACTGGGGGTGGGGGCTTCTTCACACAGAGAGTGGTGGGAGTGTGGAATGAGCTGCCAGATGAAGTGGTAAATGCGAGCTCACGTTTAACATTTAAGAAAAACTTAGACAGGGACATGGATGAGAGGTGTATGGAGGGATATGGTCCAGGTACAGGTCAGTGGAACTAGGCAGAAAAAAGGTTCGGCACAGCCGAGAAGGGCCAAAAGGTCTGTTTCTGTGCTGTAGTGTTCTATGGTTCTATGGGAAAAGGCAGAATGGTGATGAGTCCGTGGTCAGATCAGCCATGATCATATTGAATGGCAGAGCAGGCTTGACAGGCCTGATGGACTACTCCTTCTCCTACTTCTTATGTTCAAAAGGCCAGACTAAGAGTAGCCCACTGGTCCTCCATGTTTTGGGGTTCAGTTCAGGGCTAACAATCCTGACTAGTAAAACAAAATGGTTATGGAAAGAACAATGAAGAATCTGTCTATATGAGTGTGATGGTATTCCTGAGTTTCCACCCAGGACTTACATGACTGCCAGTAGTGAAACTACTGACATGGTGAAGGAAGCCAGTAATAGATGGAGGACCATCATTGCTGCCCTAAATGCCAGTGGCATAACAGGCAGTAAGTAAGTAGGTAATGGGTGTCATAAGAGGAACAGAGGAAAAATTAGCAGTGCAAACTTACACTTGCAGTCAGCATCAATTATGGGGTAAAGAGGTGGTGGAATATAAGAGGGAAGATTAGTTATAAGCCTATCTTTACTGAAGGAGATGGTCTGCTTTTGTTCAGAAGCTCTGCAATGGGAAAGCCAGACAGATTATTCCCTCCAAGATGTAAGGTGATGTAGTTGCATCTGTACATCAGCTGTTCCTGCTCACAGATATCCCTATTCACCAGAAGACGCAAGCATGAGGAAATCAGCAGATGCCGGAATTTCAAGCAACACACATAAAAGTTGCTGGTGTCTCAGCCCAAAACGTCGACTGTACCTCTTCCTAGAGGTGCTGCCTGGCCTGCTGCGTTCACCAGCAACTTTTATGTGTGTTGCCTGGAATGATGAGTTGGCCATGTGAGGAAAGACTGAAGAGGCCAAAGAGACTATTATACTTTGGACCTTGAAAATGAGAATATACTCTTTTCAGGCTTCCAAACAGGTACAGGAGCCCGAGAAGAGTTTATTCGTTATGTACGCCAGGAAAGCAATAGATCCTTTTAGAATGAGAGTTCTTCTCATTATGAACATAAGAAGATCTGCAGATGCTGGAAATCCAAAGAAACACACACAAAATGCAGAAGAAACACGGCAGGTCAGGTTGCACCTATGGAAATGAATAGATAATCAATGTTTTGGGCTGAGACCCTTCTTCAAGACTCATTAAAATAGAGATCTTACAGGGTGAATGCAAGGATATCTGCTCTGGCAGATAAGTTAAGAGGCACTGGTCACAGTCTCTAGACTGGGTAAGCTTTTTATGACTGAAATAAGAAGAAATTTCTTTATTCAGAGGGGTAAATGTTTGGAATGTTTACCCGACAGGGCTGCAAAATGAGTCATTGCATTTATTCTAAAACTAGACAACCGGGTGACCCGTTGGTGTACCTTTTGTGAGAAAGGTAGTGCAGTGTGATGTGATGTGCTTTGGAAATTAAAGAAGAAGAACTCAGTGTATTAAAGAAGAAAGATGCATAGCAAGACAAATATTGCTCCTCGTTTAACGAAGGACACTTTTTATGACCACATTTCTGGTTTAATGAAGGACACTTTTTATGACCACATTTCTTGCAATAATTACTCTGTGCCACATATTCTCGAGTTAATCTTTCCTTTTCTCCTCTGTCTCTTCCTCTCTCCTCCTTCTCTGCCTGTTTTTGTCATTCTGGAGACGCGCAGCCCTTTCATCCTTCGTCTCTTCATCTCTTCTACCACTTATTCTTTCTGTCTGATTCTGGAGTCGTGCGGCCCTGGCCTGATCACATCCTTGTTCTCTCCTCCATCTGTGCCTATTGTTGTCATTTTGGAGACGTGCATGCCTGTCCTCCTCTGTCTCGTATTCTCTCATCTTTTTTGTCCTGACTCTTTGATCCTGGAGTCGTGCGGCCCTGGCCTCATCCGATTGTTGTTCTCTCCCTCTCCTTGCCGCTTCCCGACGACGGTTGGCGTCATCTCTTGACCATAACATCCCCCTTCTCTTTCCACTCGGCATAATTAGGCTATCCATATATTTTTACCCTAATGCTTGATAGAAGATAGGAAACAGTAACACCAAAGCCTCCAAGATGTTGTTGTTTCTTGATGATGTGGTTGGTGCTCTCCTAAATGGACGTGATAGCCCTGCCCTTTTGCTGCGGTTGGTGTGGCTGCTGTGAGCATCGTGAGGTGCTGCGGAGGCTGGCTGTGGTGCGCATGTGTCGGGCTGTGGCATCCCGATTTCCATGATGGCCGATCGGGTCTCGGGTGAAAGGCAGCCTGTTGATTTTTGGCGAATGAGCAACTTTATATGAATATATAACCCTGAACTTTGCCTGCATTCTGTAAGTTAGCGCATTTTAATTCAATTTAGCCAAAAAAAGTGTGGCTGTAATGCACCGTTTGCCCTAATTGAAGGTCACAAACAGACAAACAGACAGACAGAGCATGAGAGTTTTAGTAGTATATAGATAAAGTTCAATAGCTTTCTGGATATTAAAGAATTTGGGGATAAAATAGGAAAATGGAGTAGAGAGGAAAGGATCAACTATGGTCTTGATGACTGACACAGCAGGCACAATTTATCAAAATGTTCAAATATGGCCCAAGTGCAGGGAAGAGATGCTAATGCAAGTCCACAGTTCACTAACTTTAATAGGAACTGTTGCAGAATTTAAAAGAAGAAAAACAATAAATGCTAGGCCATCAAGGCCATTAACGAACATTCTCAAACTAAAAGCTAATGCCAACACCACGACTGGAAGGAATATCTAATAATAAATGAATACCCCTCCTTGACAGCATCAGTCAAAACAGTAGTCCTCTTCCCCGGACAAAGATGGGGATAAGCAGGGAGAATAGATGTCGCTGTGCTTTTGGTCAAGTTGGATATTAAAGGAGGGAATTAAATACCACCATAATAAAACAGTAATTAGCTGGAACGCGCATACTCCTGAGCACGATTGTCAAACCAGTTGCGCAGCCCACCTTTGTGGGCACGTTGAACTTGCAGCAGAGTCCATGGTTCTGACACGATGGGCTGATTGGCCTACTCATTCGACTTCTAATATTAGAGCACGGAACATAGAACATAGATCATAGAACAGAAAACAGTACGGCTACAATGTTGTGTTGAACCAGCTTAAAAGCAAATCAAGAACACGCAAACACTAATCCCTCCTATTTAAACCATGTCTACATCCTTCCATATTCCTTACATCCATGTGCCTATCCAAACATCTCTCTGATTTTTTTCCATTACACACTGTTTCATTATCAAGTGCATTTGACTTACTACAAATAATAATTTTCAAATGCCCCTTTGTTCAGAACAAGTAAATGTTCAGTGTTAGCAATACATAATGGAAGCAAGTGGAAAAACTCCAAAGGCACTTCTTCCCAGAAGTCCATCTATGTCATATTTTAAGGAATATCAATTTATCTTAATAAAACATTTGCAGACGTAAGAATTCTGCTTCAGATTCTATTTGGTGTTTGATTTATTTCCATTTCTTCAAAAATAATTTAGTAAAAGTCATATAGTAACTTTTGTGTAAATCCATGACTACATTTTTCACTCAATTTCTTAAAAAAAATTTAGAACTTACTGCAATGTATCTGAACTTCCAAATCCCACTGATTATAGAAAGATCCAAAGATCAATAAAATTGTATTGAATGTAATCTATTCCAGGACATCTATCATGGGCTATGACATTTTCTAGATTTGGTGTAACGTTCTGTGAGGTAGATCTTGGATACTGTTGGTATTCTGGTTAACTTCTACTTGCAATAATAGTTGTGGGTTGCATTTCCTTCAAATGAAGAAACTTTAGTCTAACTCTAACAAATTGCAATCCTCATTGTATATGGCATTTATTAACTATATATTGCATACAAAAAGAGACAGCTAGAGAAAGTGTGATACCAGCTCTCTCATTATCCAATAAGAGTGAACATTATACTGCATCTCCCATTAGGGAACGATACAGGGCAGGTGACAGAAGTACATGTAGATGAACACTTTGGATCTAGTGATCATAATTGCATTAGTTTTAAGGTAATTATGGAGAAGGATAGGACTGGTCCTGGGGCTGAGATTTTAAATTGGAAAATCAGAAAGGTTCTGACAAGTGTGGATTGGAATAGGTTGCTTACTGGTAAAGGGATGCTTCGCCAGTGGGAAGCCTTCAAAAGTGAAATTTTGAGAGTATAGATTTTGAATGTTTCTGTCATAACAAAAGGGAAGGATAGCAGGTTTATGGAACCTTGCTTTTCAAGAGATAATGAGGCCCACCTTAAGAAGAAGAAGGAGGTGCATAGCAAATATATGTAGGCAGGTAGGAACAAATGAGGTGCTGAGGAGAAGAAGAAGAAATTACTGAGGAGGAAAATTTGGAGGGCTTAAATAAGGTGTGAGGTTGCTCTGCAGACAAGCTGACAAACTAAAAGATAATTCCAATGGATTCTGTAGATAAATTAAAAGCAAAAAAATAGCAAGGGACAAAATTGGACCACTTGAAGAGCAGTGTGGTCATCTAGACATGGAGATGGGGGACATCTTAAATGGGTTTTTTGCGTTTTTATTTACTTGGGAAACAGACACAGAACTGAGACAAAACAGCAGTGAGGTTATGGATTAGAGAAGAAAAGGTGCTTGAGGCAAATTAGTGTGGATAAGTCCAAAGGGTCTGACAAGGTGTCACCTCGATGTTGTGGAGGGCAAGCACAGAATTAGCAGGGGTGCTGGCAGAATGTCTTTAGCCACAGGTGAGTTGCCAGAGGACTGAAGGATAGCTAACGTTGTTCTATTGTTCAAGAAAGTCTCTAAGAATAAGCCAGGAAATTATAAGCCAGTGAGCTGATATCAGTACTGGGTAAATTATCTGAGGATAGTCTAAGACTGGATGTATAAATATTTGGATAGACGGGGCCTGATTAGGCATAGTCAACATGAGTTTATACCTGTCTAACTAACCTTATAGTTTTTCGAAGCAGTTACCTGGAAAGATGATGAAGAAAAGGCAGTGGACATTGTCTACATAGACTTTAGCAAGGCCTTTGACAAAGACCCGCATGGGAAGCTGGTCCAGAAGGTTCAGTCGCTTGGCATTCAGGATGTGGCAGTAAATTGGATTTGTTATTGGCTTAGCGGGAGAGTGGTAGTAGATGTTTGCCTCTCTGAGTGGAGGCATGTAGTGTGCCACAGGGATCGGTGCTGGATCCATTGTAGTTTGTCATTTATACATGCCCTCTTTTATATCGGTGGCACGGCAGTGGAAGCTATGAGCTGTTTCAAACTCTGGGAGTGCATATCTCGCATAACCTCCCATGGTCCTAAAACACACCCTACATAATCAGAAAAGCTCGCCATCACCTCTGCTTTATGAAGAGGTTGAAGGGAGCCGGACTATGCATATCAACATTCACGAGCTTCCACAGGTGTACAGTATAGAACATCCTAACATGCTGCGTCACCGCATGGCACCGAAACTGCACTGTACCAGACAGGAGAGCTCTGCAACGGAAAGTCAAAACTGCGCAACGCATCACTGGCACCAGTCTACCCACCATCAAGGACATATATACAGGAAGGTGCCGGAAAAGGGCCAGGAACATCACAAGGCATCCCACCCACCCTGTTCATGGACTGTTTGTCCCACTCCCATCAGGGAGCAGGTTAGGTAGCATCCATACCATGACAATCAGACTCTAAAACAGTTACTCCCACCAAGCTCCAGCACTCCCCACACCCCACCACCATTATTTCGTTATTTCCTGTTAGAGTTGCCTTATGTGTGGTGTCACTTTACGGGCTTACAATAAATGTATATAAACTATCTTATGAATTTATATTTGTACTTTTTATTATTAAGTTTTTTGTGTGGTATCAGATCTGGAGTAACTATTATCTTGTTTCCTTTACACTTATGTGCTGGAAATGACATTAATCAATCTTGAATCTTGAATATTAATGATTTGGATGGTAATGTGGTAAAATGGATCAGCAAGTCTGCGATAACAACAAGATTGGGATGTAGAGGACAGCGAGGAAGACTATCAAAGCTTGCAGCTGGAACTGGACCAGCTGGAAAAAAGGACTGAAAAATAGCAGATGGAATTTATTGCCGACAAGTGTGAGGTTCTGCACTTTGCAAGGACAAACCAGTGTAGGGCATACAGAGTGAACAGTAGGGCACTGAGGGGTGTGGTAGTACAATGGAATCTGGGAAACCAGATCAATAAGTCATTTGAAAGTGGCATCACAGGTAGATAGTCATATTGGTGCATTGAGTACAGGAGCAATGCACACAAAGTGCTGAAGGAACTCAACAGGCCGCATCTATGGAAGCAAATATACCTTTTGGCCAAAACCCTTCATCACAAATACAGGAGTTGAAAGTTGTATAAGATGTTGGTGAGGCCAAAATTAGAGTATTGTGTGCAATTCTGCTCACATACCTACAGAGAAGATATCAATAAGATTGAAAGAGTACAGAGAAAGTTTACAAGGATGCTGCCAAGACTTACGGACCAGAGTTAAAGTAAAAGTTTGAATAGCTTAGGAGTTCATTCACCAGAAGAATGAGGGGGGATTTGATAGAGATATACAAAATTATGAGGGGGGAATAGACAGGGTAAATGCAAGGTGGTTTTTTGTACTGAGGTTGGAAAGACAAGAACTAGAGGTCATAGGTTAAGGGTGAAAGGTGAAATGTTTAAGGGGACTTTGAGGTAGAACGTCTCCACTCAAAGGGTGGTGCAATTGTAGCAAGAGTTGCTTGTGGAAGTGTTGGAATCTGAAAGACCTGAAAATAGAAAAGACACCTGGACCAGATAGTGTACATCCCAGAGTTCTGAAAGAGGTGGCTAAAGAGATCGTGGAGGCATTAATAATAATCTTTCAAGAATCACTAGCTTCTAAAGTGGTTCCAAAAGACTGGAAAAAAGCAAATGTCACAACACTCTTCAAGAAGGGACAGAGGCAAAAAAAAACTATAGGCCAATTGGTCTGACCTCAGCGGTTGGGAAGATGTTGGAGTTGATTACTAAGGATGAGATTGCAGGGTACTTGGAGGTACATGACCAAACAGGCCATAGTCAGATTGGTTTCCTCAAGGGAAAATTTTGCCTGACAAATCTGTTGGAATTCTTTGAAAAAACAACAAGCAGGATAGACAAAGGAGAATTGGTTGATGTTGTGCACTTGGATTATCAGAAGGCTGCTTAACAAACTATGAGTCCATGGTATTACAGGAAATACTCTAGCATAGATAAAGCAGTGGCTGATTGACAGGAGGCAAAGGTGGCAATAAAAGGAGCCCTTTCTGGCTAGTTGCCAGTGACTAGTAGTGTTTCACAGGGGTCTGTGTTGGGACAGTTCTTTTTTTTTAACATTATATGCCAATGATTTAGCTGATGGAATTGATGCCTTTATACAAAGTGTGAAGGTAGGTAGAGGGACAGGTAGTTTTGAGGAAGGAGAAAGGCTACAGAAGGACTTAGACAGATTAGGAGAATGAGCAAAGAAATACCAGATGGAATAAAGTGCTGGGAAGTGTATGGTTATGTGCTTTGGTAGAAGAAATGAAGTGGTTACTATTTTATAAATGGAGAGAAAATACAATAAAACTGAGATGCAAAGAGACTTGGGAGTCCTTGTGCAGGATTCCTTAAAGTTTAATTTGCAGGTTGAGTCTGTGGTGAGAAAGGCAAATGCAATGTTAGCATTCATTTCAAGAGGTCTAGAATATAAAAGCAAGGATGTAATGTTGAAACTTTATAAAGCACTGGTGAGGCCTCACTTGGAGTATTGTGAGCAGGTGTGGACCCCCTATCTTAGAAAGGATGTGCTGAAACTAGAGAAGGTTCAAAGAAGGTTCACAAAAATGACCCCAGGATTGAATGGCTTGTCATATGAAGAGCGTTTGGTGGCTCCGAGCCTGTATCCACTAGAACTCAGAAGACTGTGGGGCAACCTCAATGAAACTTATCGGATGGTGAAAGACTTTGATAGGGTGGATGTGGAGAGGATGTTTCCTATGGTGGGAGAGTCTAAGACCAGAGGACACAGCCTTAGAGTAGAGTGCTGTCCTTTTTGAATGGAGATGAGGAGGAATTTCTTTAGCCAGAGAGTTGTGAGTCTGTGGAATTTGTTGCCACAGGCAGCTGTGGAGGCCAAGCCTTTATGTATATTTAAGGCAGAGGTTGATGGATTTTTGGCTGGTCAGGGCATGAAGGGATATGGGGAGAATGCAGGAGATTAAGTGAAAAATTGGATTAGCCATGATGAAGTGGCAGCACAGACTCGATGGGCCAAATAGCCTAATTCTTCTTCTATATCTTGTGGTCTTATAGTCTTATAATTGTAATGGTCTGGGCTGATCAGACCCAAAAGACCCAAGCAATTCGCGTATCCAGAAAATGTGGTAATAAGCAAGACAAAGTAACTTAAGCCTAATTTATTATGATTAATTAGAAAGCACAAATAAACCACATAAAAACTACATAGTAAGTTACAAAGATCTCCTCAAAGAATTCAGGACTCACGATTTGTAGTCTCCACTTGTTTGTTGCTGTCATTGGTGGACTTCATTATCCTTGTTATCGGGGATCGCCAAATTCCAATTTTTGAAATCAGCCTGTCCTAGGCACCGATCGATAGCGATTCTTCAGACTAGGTGAAGTCCCAGGAATTGAGTGAAATGCGCTTCAGTAAATAGGAGTCCAATCTACCAGCATAGTGAGACACAAAGAGACAAAAACTATTTGACGTTTTGTCCTCATGCCTCTGTGCCTGAGGCCAGGAAAGAATCCAGATGCTATTAGCAAATACTTAACCAGCCTTCAGTGCAAGAATGCTGCGCTATTAGCAAATAGAAACATAGAAACATAGAAAACCTACAGCACAATACAGGCGCTTCGGCCCACAGAGTTGTGCCGAACATGTCACTACCTTAGAAATTACTAGGGTTACCCAGAGCCACAATTCCACAATTGATGAAGGCCAATATACCATACGCCTTCTTAACCTCAGAGTCAACCTGCGCAGCTGCTTTGAGCGTCCTATGGACTCAGACCCCAAGATCCCTCTGATCCTCCACACTGCAAAGAGTCTTACCATCAATACTATATTCTACCATCATATTTGACCTACCAAAATGATCCACTTCACTCTTATCTGGGTTGAACTCCATCTGCCACTTCTCAGCCCAGTTTTGCATCCTATCAATGTCTCACTGTAATTTCTGACAGCCCTCCACACTATGCACACCTCCAATCTTTGTGTCATCAGCAAACTTACTAACTCATCCCTCCACTTCCTCATCCAGGTCATTTATAAAAATCACGAAGAGTAAGGGTCCCAGAACAGATCCCTGAGGCACACCACTGGTCACGGATCTCCTTGCAGAATATGACCCGTCTACAACCACTCTTTGCCTTCTGTGGGCAAGCCAGTTCTGGATCCACAAAGCAGTGTCCCCTTGGATCCATTTCCTCCTTACTTTCTCAATAAGCCTTGTATGGAGTACCTTATCAAATGCCTTACTGAAGTCCATATACACTACATCTACTGCTCTTCCTTCATCAACGTGTTTAGTTACATCCTCAAAAAATTCAATCAGGCTTGTAAGGCATGACCTGCCCTTGACAAAGCCATGCAGACTACTCCTAATCATATTATACCTCTCGAAATGTTCATAAATCCTGCCTCTCAGGATCTTCTCCAACAACTTACCAACCACTGAGGTAAGACTCACTAGTCTATAATTTCCTGGGCTATCTCTACTCACTTTCTTGAATAAAGGAACAACATCCACAACCCTCCAATCCTCCGGAACCTCTCCAGTCCCCATTGATGATGCAAAGATCATTGCCAGAGGCTCAGCCATCTCCTCCCTCGCCTCCCACAGTAGCCTGGGGTACATCTCATCCGGTCCCGGCGACTTATCCAACTTGATGCTTTCCAAAAGCTCTAGCACATCCTCTTTCTTAATATCTACATGCTCAAGCTTTTCAGTCTGCTGCAAGTCATCACTACAATCACCAAGATCCTTTTCTATAGTGAATATCTGAAGTATTCATTAAATACCTCTGTTATTTTCCCCGGTTCCCTACATACTTTCCCACTTTTTAACAATATTTAACAAGCCTACAGTGTTTAACTTGTACATGCTGCGAGCTCACAAAGAGTTAAAGTGTCACTTAAAATTGTTTAAACTTTCATCTAATGTTTTTTTTCTAAATTTAATACACCAAGCACAATAACTTGCGACAAATTCCATTGTAATACTGAAATTAAACAGGCAATAAATTTTCATTACATTGTTGTGCCTGGATTTTAATATAAAACTGCCAATGATGCATATCATTATAAATTGAAGCTTCATATAATTGTTAAATTCCAAGGTGGAAATGTGCACTTGTAATTTATATGTATGGCCTGCTTTTTAAACATTAATCCATGGGCTGCGCAAAATATGGCCTGCAAAAAAAATACTTTTACAAATTTAGGCTTGTCTTATGAAGAGTGTTCAATGGCTCTGGGCCTGTACTCACTGGAATTCAAAAGAATGAGGGCACACTTGATTGCAACCTATCAAGTGATGAAAGGCCTTGACAGAGTGGTTGTGGACGGGATGTTTCCTATGGTGGGAGAGTCGAAGACCAGAGGATACAGCTTCAGAATAGAGGTGTATCCTCTTAGAATGGAGATGAGGTGTAATTTCTTTAGCCAGAGATGTTGCCTGGATTGGAGAGCATGCCTTATGAGAATAGGTTGAGTAAAGTTAGCCTTTTCTCCTTGGAGCGACAGAGGATGAAAGGTGACATGATAGAGCTATATAAGATTATGAGAGACATAAAGCCAGAGGCTTTTTCCCAGGGCTGAAATGGCTAACTCAAGGGGGCATAATTTTAAGGTGCTCAGAAGTGGGTACAAGGGGGATGTCAGAGGTAATTTTTTCACGTACAGAATAGTGGGTACACTAATAGAGAATGCACTGCCATTGACAGTGGTGGAGGCAGATACAATGGGGTCTTTTAAGAGACGCTTAGATAGGTACATGGAGCTCAGAAAAATAGACGGTTATGTGGGAGGGAAATTCTAGGCAGTTTCTAGAGTAGGTTACATGGTCGGGACAACATTGTGGGCTGAAGAGCCTGTAAGGTGCTATAGATTCCTATGTTCTATGGTCTATTGAATCGGTGGAATTCATTGCTGCAGGCAGCTGTGGAAGCCATGTCACTAGGTATATTTAAGGCAGAGGTTGGTCGTTTCTTGATAAATCAGGACATGAATGAAGGGTTGTGGAGAAAAGGCAGGAGATTGGAGCTGACAGGGAAAATGGATCAGCCATGATGAAATGGTGGAGCATACTGGATGGGCCAAATGTCCTAATATTGCTCCTATAGCTTATGATCTTATGGTCTTCTATTTAAGCCCAACAAGAATCATCCAACAGATTAGCAATACAGGGGGCACTGTTAGCAGGTGCATTTGTTATCTGATGAACTATTTATGTAAATCACAGCATGGGCCATTTCAGCTCTTCTGCAGTATGCTCTCACAGAAATGATGACACCACAGAGGTTAGTATGTCTACCACCTTTTTCCAACACCATCTCTCCTTCATTTTCATATGACCATATAACCATATAACAATTACAGCACTGAAACAGGCCATCTCGGCCCTTCTAGTCCGTGCCGAACACTTACCCTCACCTAGTCCCACCGACCTGCACTCAGCCCATAACCCTCCATTCCTTTCCTGTCCATATATCTATCCAATTTAACTTTAAATGACAACATCGAACCTGCCTCAACCACTTCTGCTGGAAACTCGTTCCACACAGCTACCACTCTCTGAGTAAAGAAGAGATGATAGAGGGATGATGATGAAGGGAGATAAATTTTCTCCAAATAAGTTTATGTTCCTGGATTTTTTTTAAACTTCTCTATTTTTTTATTAAATAGTAGATTTTTTAAATGGTTATTTCCACCTGGACTAGACTGTGGACATTTATAATGGTGAACGTTGGTCTAAACGTATTGCTACTGACAAAATTATTAGGGAAATGTTTTGTGTTCATGAAGTGTAGACTGCCTATTTTGGAACTCATTCAATTGTACTGAAAATTGGCCAAGTTTTATAACACTTGCCCACATAGGCAGTTGAGTGAACTTGGCCTTTTCTCCCTGGAGCAACGGAGGATGAGAGGTGACCTGATCGAAGTGTATAAGATGATGGGAGGCTTTGATCATGTGGATAGTCAGAGGCTTTTTCCCAGGGCTGAAATGGCTAACATGAGAGGGAAGTTTTAAGGTGCTTGAAAGTAGGTACAGAGGATAGGTCAGGGGTAATTTTTGTTTACGCAGATTAACATAAACAAAAACTGAGGAGAGTTAACCCATCAGGCAACATCTATGGTAAGGAATGAAGAGTCAAGGTCCTCCATTAGGACTGGAAAGGAAGGTGGAAGAAGCCAGAAAAAGAAGATGGGGGAGAGGAAGGAGTACAAGCTGGGAGGTGATAGGTGAAGTCTGGTGAAGGAAAGGGTGGGTGGGTGGGTGGGGGAGAGGGGGATGGAGTGAGAAGCTGGGAGGTGATAGGTGGAAAATGTCAAAGGCTGAAGAAGAAGTGATCTGATAGGAGAAAGGGAAGGAGGATTTTTAGTATTTCCTTTTCCATTAAAATGAGCTTTCGGAGGGCTAACATTTAAATTTTATCTTTTGTCTTCACTGAGATTGGAATCTCCTACAGCCTCATAAAACTTTACATGTAAGATGGCTCCCCATTTGTGAAAGGCAGAGTCACAGTCACTGTCAGCTTCCTAGCCTCAGTATCATGCCTGGCTGCTGCTGCCTATGATGTCTGTCACATCTCAGAGTTTACTGCTCCTGACGTTGTTCAAGAAATCATCCCAATTTCACATTAAGGAGAGCAGCTATCATAAACACAAGAAAGTCTGCAGATGCTAGAAATCCAGAGCAATACACACAAAATGCTTTAGGAACACTCCAGATGAGACAGCATCTATGGAAATGAGTAATCAGTCAACATTTCAGGCTGAGACCCTTCTTCAGCTGTAAAGTTACCTGCATTTTCTCCAAGCCAGAGGAAGAGATTGAGGAGGGACAGATATTTGCATTTATTGCAGGCTTTCCCAAAGTGCAGGCATTGCGAAGCTATATCCTTATCCACGTAGACCTCCCTTACAACTTTTGGAAGCTTTGGAGGATTTTCCTGGTTACCATGTAAAAAGTCCACTTATTCTTCACCAGCCCGTTCAGGTCCTAATGATATCTTTTGGAGTACTCTCCCTACCCCTTTCATCCATTTACTTTTATGTAGCTCAAAAATTGTATTGTGGTATATCTCTACAAAAGCTTCATTGGCTCATTGTGACAACACTGAGAGCTTGAAATGTGTAATGGAGAATATTGAGCTAACATTGACAATGACAGTCACAATGCAGCATGACACAAGGAAACCCAACAATGCTGTTTGGAGAACTTTGTGCTCTTTTTGCTACATTATCTATTAGCATTAGCATAATCCACACACCATTTTAATACCAGTGTGTGGAACAATTTATAAACAAACTTCCTTCTTTTTAACTGAATGAAAGTACAAAGGTACAATCTAGTTCTTAACTAGATCCACCATGAGCCTATGGTGCCAGATGTGAATTGAATTATAGAGTACACACTACACCACAGCTGCTGTATTCACAACTTCCAGATGGATTGAATAAAAACTTTGTTTATGATTGTTTTGAGCTGCAGTAGCATTAAGCCCAGAATGACACTTGGAAATAGGAAATGTCAACTTCTGAAATCTCATATATGCATAGAAGAGATACAACTTCATACCACACTCTACAACATGAACATTTGCAACTCTTGTGTTCACATCACGAAAATTGCCTCAGAATTCAAGAATGCCTTCGCAATTTGATAAAGCGTTCTGATGTTTTTCCAACCAATACATAAAGGTATATTCTTTGTTGAAATAGGTTAACTATTCTGTCATTCTGTTGGGGTTTCCCCATGTACCAAGAATGTAATATTTATTTGTCATCCATAATTCATACCATTACATATCCATAATTTTTTTGTAATGATTTTAATTTTTTTTCCCATGGCTTTAGTTTATAAGCTAGCACAAAGGCTGTGCTGGGAAAATATATTTTGGCCTAGATTTTGTTGTCAAAGTGAAGGCGGAGGCCATTGTTCAAGCATATTACGTATAACAACTTAAATACAAAAATGCTTCTTTCCTGTAGTGGTGTCTTACCATTTCAAGTAAAAATACCTTTTTGGCAACATGTTCATTGCTACCTTCCCAGCTATGAAAATTAATCATTTCAATTATAAAGTTATATTCACAGGTATCAATTATCTGGGATTTTATGATATTTTTCAAATTTGAAAATGTTTTATAATTTGCTATCTCTTTTCTTTCCTAATTTATGTCTTACATCCTTACTATACTGGTTTTCCTCAATTTACAAACGTCTGATTTTTTAAAAAATTCTGTTCAAGGGCATGGGTGCCTCAATCCCAGGCCGTGAGGCAACTAGTCAGTATGCCCTATACCATGCATCTATAGAAGTCTGTCAAAGTTTTAGATGTCATGCCAAAACTTTGCAAACTCCGAAGGAAGAAGAGGTGTTGCCATGTTTTCTACGTCATTGCACTTGCATACTGGGCGCAGGACAGATCCTCTGAAATGATAACAACGAGGAATTGGAAACTGCTGATCCCTTGAATTTCCTGCTTGATTGAAAAAAAATCCCAAAGCTGATGATTTCCTCAATTTACAAATGTTTAATTTTAAAACTTTCCCTGAAAAACTATTGACTTATTAGGATACATGTCCTTGATTTATGTATCTATTTTTGTACCGTAATAAAGAGTACACCACACCCTGGTTCTGGGAATACCCTGTGTCAAATAATACGCACAATACATTCTGCCCATCCTTTTTCAGTTTACAAAATTTTACTTAAAAATGTTTACTAGGCTTAATTCTGTAGTGCATCAACAACCTATTTTGATTTTGTCACATTACCACAAATACTCTGCCAATATTTCTGAACCACTGAAAAGCTCATCTGCTATTTCCAAGTTGAAGTTTAATTATCATTCAAGCATACATGAATACCCATGAATACAGCCAAACGAAACATGGTTACACCGGGGCTTAGGTGCAAAGCACAATACAAACATTCAAACACAGCACAAGACACATATAGCACATATGTTCTATATATGTGCACTTATAGCTCCTTTACTTCCCCTTTCTTTTTATTCTGGTGTCTTCCCCCTTCTTTTTCAGTCCTGATGAAAGGTCTCGGTGTGAAACTTTGACTGCTTATTCCTCTCCATAAATGCTGCCTGACCTGCTGAGTTCCTCCAGCATTCTGTGTGTGTTGTTTTGGATTTTCCAGCATCTGAAGAATTTCTTATATTTATGATAGAGCATATATATGGTAGCAAATACATATATCAGTAAACTACTGTTACACAAAAAATACATAGTCCAAGGCCCTTGAGGAAATAATTGAACTTTACATATCGAAGTTCAGAGTTCAAAGTACATTTTATTATCAAAGTGTAGTAAACCATATATATGTTGTTACTGGGTTAACTGTCTGGACACGCCCCTCTGCTGACTGCTCCCACAGATTCCTGTATAAATGTGTTTCACCTTGCCCCTCCCCCTCAGTTCGGGGGCAGACACTCACCATGGAGATCATATTGTACAGTGAATAAAAGCCTTTCGGTATTTTACCTAACTTCAGTCTTTTGGAGTTGTTGAAGGAGTTTCACAAAGTATGCATACTTTATACAGTTTTGCGATCCATCTCCTTACAGACACAAAACAAAGAACCCCAGTAGAACCTATTAAAAACAAGAGAAGACTATTAGACACCTAGTGTGTAGAGAACACATTGGTAACAGGATTTGCTAGCACAAATTTAAGCACAGGTGTTCATAATTGTTAGTTGGACAAGTACACTTTGATGGAACAATTAAAGAGTCCAGTGTCAAGTCCAAATAGTTTACCTTGATTGTGGAAACACTTTTCTTGACCATCTATCTGTTCCTTTAATTATTAATTAGTATAGAATTCCCACTTTTAAATTGAGCAGATCATCACTCATGGCCAATAACTAGTCACTATCCAACATACAGCAGTTATGTGACACTATAAAAGCGTAAGAAGCTGCCAATTTTAAATTATTGAGAAGGTTCAGAGCTCATTAAAAAGTTAATGATGGAAAAATTACTGTTGTGATACTTTCATGCATATCATGTTTGCAGTTTCCCTTTTCTTTGCACCAACAGGACACAGATTTTGGAACCAGACATCAATCAAGTGGTGAGGTGGATCCAGCACTAAGGCTCAACGATAGTCAAATAAAGCTAGAAAGACTCTTGATCATATTCCAAGTGCTAAGGTATTGCATACATCACTTGATGGAAAATGAAATCTAAGTCTTTTGTTTGTAAGTGGTAGACTCTGTGTGTCTCAAACAATTCAGGAGCTATTTGAACTAAGTAATTACATTAGCTAACACAATTACACAATACCAACAATCTAAATGAACTGCAAACACGAGAAAACCTGCAGATGCCGGAAATCCGAAGTGACTCACACGCAAAGTGCTGGAGGAACTCAGCAGGCCCGGCAGCATCTACAAAAAAGAGTAAACAGCTGACGTTCTGGGCCACGACCCTTCTTCAGGACTGGAAAGGAAGAGAAGTTTACTCCAACTTCTCCTCTTCCTTTCATTTCAAAATGGGACACTTTCAAGTTAGTGCCATGGTAATTGACCTCTGAGTTTGCTGACCAATATTGGCTCCTGTTTAAGAATTTCCTCAATTACCATGCCTTCTTCCAAGTTCCAGTATAGCCTTGCCACTCCTTATAATTGATTGAAATATCTTGAACACTCCAGTTGTATAATCTTGCACATATCAGAATCAGAATCAGGTTTAATATCACTGGCATCTGTCATGAAATTCGTTGTCTTTGCAGCAGCAGTACTATGCAATACATAGTAATAGAGAACAAACTGAATTAGAAGAAAGTACATATATATTAAATAGTTAAATTAAATAAGCAATGCAAAAAGGTAGTGAGGTGTTCATGGGTTCAATGTTCAATCACAAATCAGATAGCAGAAGGGAAGAAGCTGTTCTTGAATTGTTGAGTGTGTGCCTTCAGGCTCCAGTACTTCCTTCCTGTTCGTGGCAATGAGACCAAGGCATGATCTGAGTGATAAGGGTCCTTAATGATGGATGCCCCCTATTTAAGGCATCGCTCCTTGAAGATGTCCTGGATACTACAGAAGCTAGAGCCCATGATGGAGCTGTCTAAGTTTATCTCTCTACCATCGGTAAACATAAGGTCTGAGTCTTAACATACAAGATTTGTGCAAAATATATTATCTTAATGGCATTATTAATCTACTTTGCAATTTTATTTTACAATTTGAGGCACCAATTAGAATTTAGAATAATGGGATTACAGTGTTTAGTTTCAGTGAAATATTGCAGTATCACTATTTCACCAGTATGCTCAAAATGTTCTTGCTGATGTTGAGTGAGAGGTTGCTGTTGTGACACCACTCGGGCATAGTTTCAATCTCCCTTCTATATGTGACAGTGACAATGACGTCATCGGCAAACTTAAATATGGCATTGTAACCTCACAGACATAAGTATAAAGTGAGTAGGGCAGGGGGCTAAGCATATGACCTTGTTGTGCACCTGTACTGATGGAGATTGTGGAGGAGATGTTGTTGCCAATCAGAATTGACTGTGGACTGCAAGTGAGGAAATCACAGATCCAATTGCACAAGGTGGTATCAAGGCCAAGGTCTTAAAGCTTATTAATTAGTTTTGAGGGAATGATAGTATTAAACGCCAAGTTGTAATCGATAAAAATCATCCTGCTGTATGTATCCTTCCTGTCCAGATACTCCGTGGTTGAGTGAAGAGCCAATGAATATAACATTGGCTCTTCTTTATAATTCCTCTAGAAGATAAGTCCAAAAAATACTCTGTGCATCATCTTTCCATAATTAATATGTGCATTTTATACTTTTTACACAATTAAAATCTACTGATTTAGAGAGAAACCAAATAAAATTTTGACAGCAGAAGTTAGAGAAAATTGTGCACAATATCGTAACGTGGCTCAAAAATCTGAATATTTTGCTGATTGCATCTCACCACAGCTTTAAACTTAATGTTGGTAAGAATAGACATTTCTTCCAGCATTCAATTCTAATAGTAATGAATTCATCAATTACCCAAATAAACCAAAATGTAAATGTATATTTTTGGTGAAATTAAACAGCAGAATGAATCAAATCTGAATTCAACATAACAGAACAGACAATACATCAGGCGATATAAGAAATTGGGGTGGAATAGTTTTGATGTTCAAAGTCATGTTTTATTTCCGATAAGTATTCTTCCTAATCAATGGCCCACCTCATATGCATTCCTGAAGACAAAATGGAGCACAGGCCTTTGCCAAATAGGGTTTGGCATAATCAGATTTCGATTCTAGACGATTCATGAAATTCAGACGTCTCATGGGAATGTATTATACTACCTTGAATGCCATATTTCTGTTAATCACATTCAACTCAATATTGTGCTCTGCTCTTTTAAGATTGAACTAAAAATCTGATGATAATTTATGTATTCCCTGTCACTTCTGATAGGAAACTGTACCAGAGAAATTGCAAGCATAATGGATCACAGACATGTCAATCTGCTTGCATGATACCAGGAATCTAGTAAACTTATATATAATATTTTCCTTTTGTTTTTGAGTTTGCATTTGAAAATTTAGTCACTCAGTATTAATGACATAATTAGCATAGCAATTTAAAGTTGTCACTATCACATAATGCGCATTAATATGTTGCATTTTATACTGCAACTACTGACTTTAAATTAATGCCAAGCCTCAGTGACTTCATTTAACTTTCCAGCACTCCCAAATAGTGAGAACATGATTGAGTATGACATGTCTCAATGATTTTATAATTTCTTTGGATTATTATTAAATTTATACACTCCTTCTACACTGTCATAAAGATTCCAGGGCAAGGAAGAGTTAAGATCAGTGACAGTGAAATTTGCCTTCAGAGAGATAGTGTAATATAAATACTAATGAACTGGTGGGTGGCAGGGTGCAAATACAGTATGTCTCTACCAGAGGAACTGTAAAGTGCTCCTTCCTTCCACTAGCCTGCAGGTCACCCTTGTGCAAGGTGTGACACCTACTTAACCCTTCGATCAGGGTAATGTGAAGCCATGAGAGCAGGTGGTGGATGGTTGTATGAGCAGCTGGTGCATATCACAACTCCTGGTTCTGCAACCATTGATGCCAGACTGACAATCTCTGAAGAGTATTGATAATGGCTGAGGTCACCTGTCTTGTAAAGACACCGCCCAGAAGAAGGCAATAGCAAACTACTTCTGTAGAAAAATTTGCCAGGAACAATCATGGTCATGAATAGACAGTGTTCACTTATGTCATATGACACAACGCATAACAAACAAATGAACTGGCTCATGCAAAGTAAAACTGATGTGCTTGTTAGACAACCCGTTGATTCATTATCTCCCATTTTCCACCGTCAGCAAGCCAAATTCCATCACTAACTTACAAAGACTTACTATACATTCCCAAACCAAATGCCGTGGATGAACCAAGAGGTACTCTGTCTGCTGAAGGCTAGATTTGTGGTATTCAAGTCTGGTGACGCAGGCCTGTACCAAAAAACCAGGTATGATTTGCGGCAGGCTATACCTAGGGTGAAGAGACAATTTTGAACGAGGTTGGAGGCGACATCGGATGTACACCAACTCTGGCAGGATTTGCAAAACATTACTTCCTACAAAGCGAAACCCAATAGCATGAATGGCAGCCATGCTTCACTACCAGATGAACTCAATGCCTCTATGCCTGTTTTGAAAAGAAGAATATAACTACAGCTGTGAAGATCCCTCCTGCATCTGATGACCCTGTGATCTCTGTCTCAGAGGCTGATGTTAGGCTGTCTTTAAAGAGGGTGAACCGTTGTAAGGTGGAAGGTTTTAATGGAGTACCTGGTAAGGCTCTGAAAACCTGTGCCAACCAACTGGCAGGAGTATTCAAGGACATTTTCAACCTCTTACTGCTATGGGCGGAAGTTCCCACTTGCTTCAAAAAGGCAACAATTTTAACAGTGCCTAAGAAGAATAATGTGAACTGCCTTAATGACTATCACCCGGCAGCACTCACATCGACAGTGATGAAATGCTCTGAGAGGATGATTATCACCAGACTGAACTCTTGCTTCAGCAAGGACCTAGACCCATTGCAATTTGCCAATACCACAAAAGGTCAATGGCAGATGCAATCTCAATGGCTCTTCACATGGCTTTAGACCACCTGGGCAACACAAACACCTATGTCAGGATGCTGTTCATTGACTATAGCTCAGCATTTAATACCAACATTCCCACAATTCTGATTGAGAAGTTGCAGAACCTGGGCCTCTGTACGTCCCTCTGCAATTGGATCCTCAACTTCCTAACCAGAAGACCACAATCTGTATGGATTGGCATTAAAATCTCCTCCTCGCTGACGATCAACACTGATGCACCTCAGGGGTATGTGCTTAGCCCACTGCTCTACTCTGTCTATACCCATGACTGTGTGGCTAGACATAGCTCAAATACCATCTATAAATTTGCTGATGATACAACCATTGTTGGAAGAATCTCAAGTGGTGATGAGAGGTCATACAGGAGTGAGATATGCCAACTAGTGGAGTGGTGTCGTAGCAACAACTTGGCACTCAACATCAGTAAGATGAAAAAGCTGACTGTGGACTTCAGGAAGGGTAAGACGAGGGAACACATACCAATCCTCATAGAGGGATCAGAAGTGGAGAGAGCAAGCAATTTCAAGTTCCTGGGTGTCAAGGTCTCTGAGGATCTAATCTGGTCCCAACATATTGATGCAGTTATAAAGAAGGCAAGACAGTGACTATACTTCATTAGGAGTTTGAAGAGATTTGGTATGTCAACAAATACATCAAAACTTCTATAGCTGTACCGTGGTGAGTATTCTGACAGGCTGCATCACTGTCTGATTTGGGGGGGTGGGGGGCAACTGCACAGAAATGAAATAAGCTGCAGAGGATTGTAAATGTAGTCGGCTCCATCTTGGATACTAGCCTACAAACTACCCAGGACATCTTCAAGGAGCGGTATCTCAGAAAGAAAGTGTTCATTATTAAGGACCTCCAGCACTCAGGGCATGCCCTTTTCTCACTGTTACCATCAGGTAGGAGATACAGAAGCCTGAAGACACACACTCAGCGATTCAGGAACAGCTTCTTCCCCTCTGCCATCAGATTCCTAAGTGAACATTGAACCTTCGGATACTACCTCACTTTTTAAATATATATTATTTCTGTTCTTTGCCCGATTTTTAATCTATTCAATGTACGTATACTGTAAATGACTTACTTATTTATTTATTGTTATTACTATTTTATTTTTCGTCTATATTATGTGTTGCATTGAACCGCTGCTGCTAAGTTAACAAATTTCCCGACACGTGCCGGTGATGGTAAACCTGATTCTGATTCTGACATTTTATCATTGTGTTGTGAGAACCTATCACTTTCTTCTCTTATGACAAACTAGAAGAGATGGACTTCTGTAAAGAAAACTGTACACACGTTGGGCATTTTCTTGAAACCATTCATATTTGCTAGCCTTTTCTGAAGATCTGGAGAAAACTCCATTTCTGCAATGTTAGAAGGTTTGTCTTCAGGCAGCAAATGAGCTTCTGAAGGTAGGTCAGGTATCCTTTGCAGTGCCTGTCTTGGGCTTTAAAGTTATGCCAATGCTCATTGACACAAACAAATCTGGGCTAAATTTGGGTAACATTTAATGTTGACCATTGTACTGTGAGTAAATAGGTCTTTGCATGGAGTTGTAGCTACAGGTCTTTGAACCCTGGTGTCCCTGAAGCCACTCCCATCTGCCCAGGTATGGTTCAGAACCCTCTAAGTCCCTGCTATCCATGTACTTACCCAAGTATCTTTCAAATGTCCAGTTTTAGATGGTGCTCATGATGTCCAGTGACTACTTACCAGTGAGGAAATACAAAACAAAGAGGACTACTGAACACCTTGTTACTTACACGTTATTAATAATGATCACTGCTAACAATGGAGAGAGGGGCAGAGGCGAGGCTAGGCTAGGTGAGCAGAGGTGGAGACTAAGGTGAGGCATGGCAGAAGCAAGCGAAGGCGGAAGTGAGGGAACTCTTGATGTCTGATTGATTTAAGTGGCGTGTGAGATTGGAAAGGTCAGGGTGTAGGGACCGGAGGTGAGGAGTGGCCTGATTTAGCTTGCTTCTGCTCAGTTCTGCTCTCTGGTCCATGATATTTACTCAGCTCAGCATTGAACTCATTCTGTAGCCTGCTCCATTTGCAGTGATGCGTGGCTTTATGTCATCAGTAAAACTTCAGTTCTGAATGCTAATTGCTTACTTTTATTGTTTGCCTGACTTCATTTTCTCTCTGCACAGTGGATGTTTGACGATCTTTTTTTGATAGGTTCTCTTGGGGTTTCTTGGTTTTGTGCTGTCTGTAAGGAGACAAATCTCAAGGTTGTATAATGTATACATACAGTGAAACCCCTTTATAATGTGATCGTTTGGGTCCATGAAATTTCATCGCGAAAAAAGCGGGCTCGCGCTCGATCAGGGTCGTTGTTACTGTAGAAATTAAAACACAAGTTAATTTTTAGTAAAGCTTTTTAATACACAAAACAACAAATAAAAACATTCAAGAATGTTAGCAATCATCATTGTTCCATTCAGACAGCTTCTTCGCCTCACACACATCTTCCTCTATGAAGCCGTACAAATCTGGCTCGTCATCATCATCTTCCATGGTGGATTGGCATGATGAAAAGGCTGGCCCCAGACTCTTCTCCCAGCATTTCTCTACACATGACAAGCTGACTGCTGCCCGGAAATTGGAAGGCCTTCTGAGCGAGCTTGAACGAACCACGCGTACAGGGAGTCATTGAGGCTGACATCTTTGGCTGTCTTCAGGCATTTGGCTTTTAGTTCTGCTTCTTCTTCAACTTTGCAAAGTGGCTCATGTAACTTTTCTTCATAACATTTCCAGCCACAAAGTGTTGATTCTGGTATCCCGAGGTCTCATGCAACTTGAGTTTGACTTTTAGTCTTGATTGCATCAAGTGCATGAAGCTTATCTTTCACAGAAAAGGATTTTCTTTTTCTAGCAGTTTGTTCCATTTTGAGCAAAAAAAAAGGTCCAGTGACTCACACAAAATGCTGGTGGAACGCAGCAGGCCAGGCAGCATCTGGTCGAGACCCTTCGTCAGGACTAACGGAAAAAAGAGATGGTAAGAGATTTGAAAGTGGGAGGGGGAGGGAGAGGCCCGAAATGATAGGAGAAGACAGGAGGGGGAGGGATGAAGGCAAGAGCTGGGAAGTTGATTGGCAAAAGGGATACAAGGCTGGAGAAGGAGGAGTATGTATTGACACAGATATCATCACGATATATCCGAATTCGTGTAAAATCAGGGTTTCACTGTACTTTGATAATAAATGGGCTTTAAACTTTGAACCTGCCTCGGCACTTTCCTTGGTAGGTCAATGCATAGATGCACTATCCTCTGTGTGAAGAAGTTGCCCCTCAGGTTCCTTTTAAATCCCTCATTGAAGCTATAACTCTAGTTTTTAGTTCTGCTTCCCTGGAAAAAGACATAGTCTTTGGCATGTACTTCCAATAAAAGGTGTCATGTGCCGTATATTTTCTGAAAGACCCAGAATGTATGGATGAATTATTTCCAGATGTTGCATTAACCTAATGCAACTAATATTGCTTGATTGTTTTAATTATAAGATCTCCCCTTTAAACGTTCTTTGCCTCAGTTTAAACTTCAAAACGAAGACAGGTACAATAGCTAAAGATTTATTGCCAGAAATATTTCATTGGCTGATATTGAGTGTGGCTGAGTGAAATCGTTCATTACCTAGAAAGTGATGGAGCATTTACTTGACAACTTTTGCTGAAAGTATGTGTGAGTTTTCAAGGGGACAGAATGCTTATTCATCAGAGTTCTTGGAAACAATTGTGTTTCACTCCTCACCTATGTTCTTTTTGGAAAGACTCTGGCCTTTGCTCAAATTCTCCTGGGGGTCTGGCTTCCCCTCAACTCTAAGAAGGTCTTTGCTTTGAATAGTTCCACCCACTGTGACAGAAATCTTTGAAAGTATTTCCTTACTGTGGGCAATTTTAACCATTTCTGCTTTAACAGCAACTAAAAATGGAGTGGATGAGATGCAACTTGCTCTACCTTTTCAAAACTCGAGTAGATTATGAAAGCAGGTATGCAAGATCCCGATTTAACTTTTCAAAAATAAGTAGGGAGAATGGTACTAACATCGGGTTAGGAACTAATGCAATGCAATTCTAGGAGGAGTACATGATCATCCAGCACTTAGTCAGGAAACAGATCTACCATAGATTAAAACAAGGCAAAGAAAGAAAAGAGGACAAAGGGTTAAAATAATACCACCACATTGGATTCCCAGGTAAGAGCAAGGGACTTGCAGTTAGCCTATGAATACTTATTTGAATTTGTCTGGAATATATTGGCAATCTTTGAAGTACTCTATTCTATCCTTGTACAAACGTTTGTATGTAAGGTAGGGGCGACACAGTACTGTAGTGGTTAACACTATGCTTTACAGTACAGGCGACCTGGGTTCAATTCCAGCTACCGCCTGTAAGGAATTTGTACGTTCTCCCGTGACCGTGTGGGCTTCCTCCGGGTGCTCCAATTTCCTCCCACAGTCAAAAGACGTACTGGTTGGTGGGTTAATTGCTCATTGTAAATTGTACTGTGATTAGGCTAGGGTCAAATTGGGAAATTGCTGGGTGGTGCAGCTCAAAGGGCCAGAAGACCTAACTAACTTTGATATGACCATAAGACATAGTGGCAGAATTAGGCCATTCAACACTCCACCATTTCTATCATTGCCGATTTGTTATCCTTCTCTCCCAGATCTGTCCATACTTCATGTTATGCTTCAAGCAGCAGCTATTATTTTTATGTTTATTTCTTTTCATGTTTATTAGAGCAACCTTAATCACTGATGTGGTTCTTGCTCAATTTTCTGTTTGTCATGGTCCGGCCTCTCCCATAGGGTTCCACCTGCCCTTACTTTGACTTCTTTCTAGGCAAGGTTGGCTTCATTCTGAAGGCTTGTAATGGACAGGCCTTTACTGACTGAAGACAAGCTGGTTTGCTTAAGGTTGAATTGGCTCGTGTCCATTATATGTATTGTTCAGCTGCTCACTGAACAGGAAATAGAAAATACTTTATAATTGTATGCAGAAATGAAGCAGTGCACAACTGAACAAGTTTATGGATATTAAAAAATGCACTCCAAAGTATGTAAAATTGTTAGCATTTCCTAGGGGGGTTCTTTGCCTAAATCCCCTCTGAGTGAAATTCTCATCCATGAAAATGTCAGCACATCATAATGTATGAATCTAGTAGAAAATGCAATATTACAAAATTCTACTTTTAAGACCTTTTATTAACCTATTTGACAGTGAGTTGTAAAGCTTAGCAGTTAGTAAGCACTGCTGCGTTCAGTTTTCTATTTAATTGATTTAGAATTAAGTGCAATAAAAGTTGTTGCTCACAATACAGGTTTCCCCTGTCATCCGAAGGTAGAGCTTTCCTATGAAATGGTTCATAAGCTGGAATGTCGTAAAGCAAAGAAGAAATTACCATTTCTTTACATGGGAAAAATTTGTGAGCGTTCGCAGACCCAAAAAATAACCTACCAAATCATGCCAAATAACACATAAAACCTGAAATAACAGTAACATATAGTAAAAGCAGGAATGATATGATAAATACACAGCCTATATAAAGTAGAAATACTTTTCTACAATCATTGCTGCACTGTTCTCCATAGCGAAAATCTCACACAAGTGCTCTCAGCAGAAACATTATCTCCACTAACCTTTAAGCTATGAAGCTGCCAAATCATACCAAATAACACATAAAAATACACAGCCTATATAAAGTAGAAATAATATATGTACAGTGTAGTATCACTTACCAGAATCAGGAAGACAGCACCAAGCACACTGATGATTGTGTGTTAGGCTGAGTTGTCGGAGGTTGGGGTGGTGCAGTGGTCCCTAACCTCCAGGCCGCCAACGGATACCGATCCGCGAAGCATGTAGTAGTGCAGCGGTAACTGGGATGCACCCAACACATCTTTAAGAAAACAGCCGAAATAAACAAGCTGATTAATTAGGTGCAGCACGGCACGTAAATGTCGGCCCAGATCAGAGGCGATGCAACTGGCAATCGCCTCTGATTTGGGCCAACATTTACGTGCCTGGCGGCACCTAATTAATTAGCTTGTTTATTTCGGCTTTTTTCTTAAAGATGTGCTGGGTGCGTCCTGGCTAGCGCTGCACTACTGCATGCTTCGCAGCAATGTAGTGGTCCGTGGCCCGGAGGTTGGGACCACTGGGGTGGTGGGACACTGAGGTGTCTTCTCATCGTCGTCTGTTTCCATCAGGGCAGGCAGATCATCTTCTTCTATGTCTGCCTGCTTTGATGTTGAAGGTCGAGGTTCGTCATCTGCTGTGGCTGATGTGGAAGGCTTGAAAAACGACAGTATGCTTGACTGCTTAGCCTTGCACAAATTTTCTATCATACAGTTCTTTGTAAGCGCTCAAACCATCTTGCAAATATGCCCTAAACCTACGTACCCTTTCAAAATTAAAGTCGCACTTTTCTGCAATCATTGCAGTGAAAATCTCACGCAGTTGCTTCACGTTCACTTCCTGGACGACTTCACTTTTGGTCCGTTCGCTACTGCATTCTGTTTCGATTGTATCCTTTCCTCTTCCAATTGCATCAGCTCTTCATCTATCAGTTCTTGGTCATGGGATGCCAAAACCTCTTCAACATCATCTTCGTCAACTTCCACAAGCCAAACTTTGTCCTTACTTCGTTCACCACGATCGAAACGCTTAATTATGTTTAGTTTTACGCTAAGTGTAACACCCTTATGAGCTCTTTTAGGCTTTTTTGATACCTTAGAACTCATCTTGCTAACGGCTGCTCACAGGCACGTGTTTAAGCAATGCCGGCTAGAATGCAGTTCCAGGGGAGAAGCTTAGCTGCTCCGGGCACACGCTGTCTTTTTTCGTAACAGTGAAAACACCTTCTGTTAGCGAAAGCAGGTAACTAATGTAGGTTTTTCATAACAGCGAGGTTTCATAAAGCGTACGTTGGAAAAGCGGGGAACACCTGTATATTAAAAGTTTTGGAAGTAAATTAAGCTGCTTGCCATTGTGATCAGATGGAGGAGATTATGTATTTGGTCTAATAGTCAGTTCTTATGCAAACGTCTCAGATATGGTCTCCAGGTTCTGAAGTTCACCATGAAGCAGATAAATGTTTCTACTGATAAAACAATGGATGGCAGCCTAAATCATAAGATATTTTTGAGCCTGTCTGATATCAGACACTGAATCTACTGCCCATTATGCTACTGACGTTTAGGGTAGCAATGAGGGTCCTGCGTCTCTGGCGGTATTCAGAACTTCCTTCATCGTGCCAGTTGTTTTCTCTCAGTTTTCACTATTGTCCTCCATGCAGGTCCTGGGTAGAACTCAGGAATACTGTGGTGCTCAGATGAAAAAGGATTGTTCATCGCTGATTCCATAAGAGTTCTGTTTTAGCAGTCGGCGTTGTTAACCCTGAGCTGAACGCCCAAGCATGGAGGACTGATGGACCTCTCTTAGCCTGGCCTCTACTCTTTGACCTGTATGGCATGGGTGATCCTACCAAGAGTCAAAGTGTAAAGCACTGACTCCAGCCAACATAGATATCCGGGTCATGAGGCACACAACCCTCCAAATCAAGACAAAGTTATGGTCCTCAGGCACTAAAGAAGCCTTTGAAATATAATCAGCATTGTCTAACATAAGACTCTAAGAAGGGCCTTGTCCCAAAATGTCAACAGTATATTTTGATTTCCATAGATACTGCCCGATCTGCTGAGTTCCTCAAGCATTTTGTATGTGTTATATCAGACACTACGGATGTGTTTGAAATTTAATCAGCATGGAGTAAGTTCCTTATTTTATTTCTAAGTATAGCAGTTTCTGACAACTGGTTTACATGTGCAAACAGCCTACCAGCACCTTTGGATAAATATCTTACACATATATTCCTTTGTAGGTTTGCCTAAAAATTGATCTGACTTGTTTTGTCAGCCAGGTTAGAAATGAATCCAAACTTAAGGAATGAGAAGGGGCATTGATTTCTCTAACATTGGTACCACTGCCTTCTTCACCCTACCCCTCCACACTGTTTTTTTTTTATCCTTGTGGCCCCAATACCCTTTCTCTTTCCATTCCCCAACCCTCACCTAGAACCTGAACTCCGTTGTAGATGGAGTTAGGGCAGAACCTAGCCCAACAGTCATGAAAGCAAAGAGAGTAGATAGGGGGCTGAAGACCTAGTCTTGCTGGGTGCACCAATGTTGAGAATAATTGTGATGGAGTTGTTGGTGTAAATCCTTCTAATTACAGTCTTTCAGACATTCCTTCCTGTCTTTGGAATGTATATTATACTGGACTGTATGAAGATAACTGAAATTTATTTGTTATAATTTTTGTTTGCCATTAGTTCTTGTATATTTCTGTACTTTGGCTGCAAATATGCTCCACTATTTCTCTTCCCCTCCTTGTGGCCTGTAGTACACATCAAATCTTACATTTTTCCTTAATCCTATGTACACAGATTCTGATTTTCGCACGTTTCCTGAACTACTAATGACCATACTGCCTTGTCCCCTTTTTTATTGCTTCCTCATCTTTCAATAGCTTGGAGCCAGTTCTCAACTTTCCCAACTTTGAGCCATATCTCTGTTGTTGCCATGAACTCAAGACACCAGTGGTTTGCCTGTCAGAGGAAAAAAAAACAGATACTGAATCCACGATAGAGAAACCTATTAAAGCAATCAGCTTGTTTGCCGTGTCATGGTATCATTCAACCTGAGCTAATTAAGTTGGAAAGTCTTTAACAGGATGTGCTGGACCTTCTGATGGCAGGATATGTGATTTCCAAGACTAGTGTACATGAACAAGGGTGATCGTTACAATTTAAGGCATTAACTCAGTGAGTACTCTGGAGAAAGTATCAGGCCCAGATCTTATCTGAATACATTTCCCTCAATCTGAGAGCTGTTTTGGAACCAGAAGACATCATCTTCTCAGTCTGACAGCAAAAGAATTTTGAAGGGTCTCAGTTCGAAACGTCGAATGTTTACTCTTTTCCATAGATGCTGCCTGGCCTGCTGTGTTCCTCCAGCATTTTGTGTGTGCTGCTTGGATTTCCAGCATCTGCAGATTTTCTCTTGTTTGTGATTGGCAAAAGTCCATTGCCTTTGCGGACCTCATCAAGGCAGTAATTTACGTAAGCAGTTTATTTAAGCTGTTGAAGACAGTTGGCTTCCAGTTGAAGCTGCCTAGTAAGATCTCTTCTTTTCATACCTGTACCTACACAAAGGGAAAGGTCAACTATGATATAAAATCCTTTTAACACTTTTAGAGTATTGTAGTACGGTATTCTTTGGATTACTCTTTGCACTGCTGCTGTTTATATCTTCAGGTCAATCATGGAGGGCACCTATTTACACATCTACACTAATAGGTAATCACTCAGCCTTGTTCTTCTGAGACTCCAAACATGCCAGAGTACCTCATTGGGGAATTGCTCAATGCTGACACAGATATATTCGCTTCACACATTGATAACCTCCAGCAGCTAATGATGTGATTCTCTTATTTATATAAATACATTGGATTGGAAAATATTGAATTATTCATATAACAATGCTCCACAATCACCAGAAAACTGCACTTGACACTGAAGTCAACATGAGCTATTATCTTCAGGTTGAGCAAAAGTTTGCAGGTTATTCATCCTGGTGGAGAAACCAACTTCAAGTCTATTAATCTTATAGTCAGTACAATCTTGTACAATAAGGTATGAGGAAAGACTTAACTGCCTCAGCTGTATGTTAAGGATCTTCTGGTAAGACAAGGTCACCAACTAGAGGGCTCTCAAGCTGGCTAGGTTTGTCAGTATACCAAGTCCACAACATTGACCAAACAGATTGGATAGATGGCAGGTATATTATTAAGGATACTCTATCTGGTGAATTGTCTGCATTGGGCAATAGTTGACAGTCAAGACCTCGCGAGATTAACTGACCAAAAAGGTGTAGGAAGAGTCAGTGAGATCTCAATGAACTGATATATTTAAAAAAAACAAAGAAAACCGAGACCAGAAAATGTTGATACTTCTCAGTCCATGGATTGCATCTGCAGAAAGAAGGCTCCAGAGTCCACCACCAATGTTCAACACTAACTGGACATCAAGTAGCATCCATCATCAAGGACATCACCATCCAGGCCATGTTTTCCTTTCCTGGCTGCCATCAGGAATGAGGAACAGGGACCTTAGGTCTCACAATACTAGGGTTCAGACACAGTTATTACCCTTCAACAATCAGGTTCCTGAATCAGCATGGATAATTTCACTCAACACTAAACTGATTCCACAACCCATGACTCATTTTCAAGGACTGTACAACTCAGTCTCAGTGTTATTTATTTGCTTATTTACTTGTTGTTGATTCTATTTGTTTTTCTTTGTATTTGCACAGATTGTCTTCTATTGCACATCGATTGTTTGTCAGTCTATGTCAGAATCGAATCTGAGTCAGAATCAGGTTTATTATCATCAGCATGTACCGTGAAATTTATTAACTTAATATGACACACCAAATCATCACTGGTGCAGCCAATTGGTTGTGGAAGTCACATAATTAGTTGAGTGGAGATCAGCTGTATACAGTAAAGGTGTTTCAATTGATTGTAGTAAAAATATACCAGTATCTGAAAGCTCCAACTGCTGGTGACTCAGTATCCTGGCAAAAACTACACCATGAAGACAAAAGAACACTCCAAGCAACTCCGTAAAAAGGTTATTGAAAAGCACAGGTCAGGAGATAGATAGAAGAACATTTCCAAGTCACTGAATATCCCTTAGAGTACAGTTAAGTCAATCATCAAGAAATGGAAAGAATGTAGTACAGCTGTAAATCTGTCTAGAGCAGGCCATCCTCAAAAACTGAGTGACTGTGCAAGAAGGGGACTAGTGAGGGAGGCCACCAAGAAGCTCATGACAACTCAGGGGGAGTTACAAGCTTCAGTGGCTGAACTGGGAGAAACTGTGCATACAGCGATTGTTTCCCGGCTGCTTCGCCAATCACAGCTTTATGGGAGAGTGGCAAAGAGAAAGCCACTGTTGAAAACAACTCACAGAAATTTTCAGGAAGCATGTGGGAGACTCTGAAATTAGCTGGAAGAAGGTTCTTTGGTCTCATGAAAACAAAAGTGAGCTTCTTGGCCATCAAATTAAACGCTATGTTTGGCATAAGCCAAACACCACACATCAAAAACATACCATCCCTACCATGAAGCCTGGTGGTGGCTGCATCATGCTGTGGGGATGCTTCATTGCAGCAGGCCCTGGAATGCCTGGGAAGGTAGAGGGTAAAATGAATGCAGCAAAATACAGGGAAATCCTGGAGGAAAACCTGATATAGTCTGCAAGAGAACTGCAGCTTGCAAGAAGACTTATTTTCCAGCAAGACAATGTTCCCAAGCATAAAGCCATATCTACACAGGAATGCTTTAAAACAACAAAGTTAATGTTCTGGCGTGGCCAAGTCAGAGTCCAGATCTCAATCAAATTGAGAATTTGTGGCTGGACTTGAAAAAGGCTGTTCATTCACGATCCCCGTGCAATCTGACAGAGCTTGAGCACATGTATATCATCAAATACCACCCTGATATTCATCGTTTGCCGGCATACAATAATCCAATAACCATAATAGGATCAATGCAAGACTGCACCAACTGGGCATACAACCAATATGCAAAAGACAACAAACTGCAAATACAAAAAGAAAGAAGAAATAATAATAATAATAAAAATAATATCCACAAAGAAACATCAAATGTCTAGGTCAAAGCTGAAGACTTCTTCCGATAAACAGAAGGGTTCCTTGTGGCAATACAGAATCCTATGGTTAACACCAAAAAAAAGATCAAAAATGCATGATAAAAGACCAACAAATTCAAGATGATAAATGTATGTAGAAAATGCTGAGGAAAAACCAGAAACAATCCAACACATTACAGGAATCTGTAGCAGTTTAACACAATCTGATTATTTACATAGGCGCAATAAAGTTGCAAACATCATTCATGAAATCACTAGCAAGACAAAATCTACAGATGCTGGAAATCCAAACAACACACACAAAATGCTGGAGGCCATGAAGCATCTATAGAAAAAAGTACAGACATCGACTATACCTTTTTCCATAGATATTGTCTGGCCTGTTGAGTTCTTCCAGCATTTTATGTGTATCCTTCATTAAAATCCTGCATTAAAATACAAACACATAAATGAAATCACACCTTACTATCAATACAAGCCTGATCCAGTTAGAGTCAGAATACCAAAAATTATATTATGACCGATCAGTTATTAGAGATAAGACAATCCATAGTAACTGTTTGGATAATAATAATGATACAAGATAAACAAGGATGAACAACTTACTTAATACATAAAGCCATTCCAAGCACACATAACTTACAGAAATCACTAAGTGAACATCAGAAATATGCTGAATTAAAAGAGGAAATTGAAAGACCATGGAACATGATCAGAGCAGGTATTGTTGCGATAGTAACATCTACAACAGGTCTCAGAATCAGGTTTATCATCACAGGCATGTGTCATGAAATTTGTTAATTTGAAATTTGTTATCATCCCAAAGGCACTACACAATAGCATTAAACAATTAGGGCTGCAGAGCAGTATTTATGTAAATCTTCAGAAAGCCACAATGCTAAACACCACTAGAATAGTCCAAGAGTTCCTAGCAATTGACAAATGAGCACCTTGGCTATGCCCGTGCCTCAGGTTTTACCAGCTTGAACTGAGAAAAAATAAATAAAACAAACAATAATGATTTAATAATTTAATATTCCATCAGCCCTTTAAAAAATTACAACTTTTAATTATATTTAAAATGTAATGGAATAGGCTTTTGATATCACTGGTCTTGGATTTTAGTGACACTTCAATACATAGGTTCTGGAAAGGTGGAAGGAGCAATGCAGTGTTGATCCATGTTTCACTGCGTGTTCTGATCTACACTGACTTGGTTTTCAATTACAGCTGTCAATGCAAAACAAACCAATTTGGTTCCTTAAACCTTCTCACCTTTGCTTTCCCTTCACTTTTTACAATAATGGGTACGGCTACACCATCAATATCATTTACAGAAAAAAGAAACCTAATGCTGATTAACAGCATGGGTAAAGCCTCCCCAACACTGAGCACATCGATATGAAACACTTTTTTGCAGAATCCATATCACAGACCCTCACCACCCAACTTATGTTCTCTTCTCGTTGCTGCCATCAAGAAGAAGGTACAGGGGCCTCAGGGTTCATACCTCCAGGTTCAGAATCAGAATCAGAATCAGAATAAGGTTCATTGACATATTCAGAAACAGTTATTACCCCTTAATCATCAGGCTCCTGAACAAAAGGGGATAACTTCACTCAACTTCACTTGCTCCATCACTGAACTGCTCCCACAACCAATGGATTCAATTTCAAAGACTCTTCATCTCATGTCCTTGATATTTATTGCTTGCTTGCTTATATATTTATTTATTTATTTATCTATCTACCTACCTATCTTTTGTATTTGCAGTTTGTTGTCTTTTGCGCATTAATTGTTTGTCTGGCCTGTTCGGGGCATGATCTTTCATTGATTTCATTATGGTTCTTGGATTTACTGAGTATGCCCACAAGAAAACAAATCTCAGAGTTGTATTTGGTGACATATATGCACTGTAATAATAAATTTACTTAGAGCTTTGAAGAAGATTATGATTCTATGTGACCTCAGATATTTGTTGGGCTTCTTCCTTGCTTCCAGTTTGTTGATAACTAACAAGTGATTCTCGAGTATTTACTGCAGGATATTGGGATGTGACATGTGCTCTAACTTGTAATAGTGAACATTGAAAAGCCAAACCCTGATTTCAGGCTGCCAGATTACCAACACGCTGAATTTTACAATCTTTAATGACTTAGCACTTACTTCACACTTTACTTGAATAAAATTCACACTATAAACATTTATAACTTTATATAGCAACAATGAATGGAGGAGAGAGGGAAGGGGTGTTGGATGGTCACGGGCTTGGGGAACGATTGGGCTTACATGTACTAAAACCTAGCTACTGTTTCACTTAGCGTCTTTATTTCCAAAAGTTGGAAGGCAACACTGAGTGATTGCTTTTCCACTATTAAATAAAGTTCCTTTAAGAAGTAACTGGTAATTGACCACACAAGAAATAAGCCAAGTATACACTCAGTGGCTACTTTATTAGGTACACCTGCTCTTTAATCCAAATACCTAATCAGCCAATCACGTGGCAGCCATTCAATGTTTTAAAACATGCAGACATGGTCAAGGAGTTCAGTTATGCCTCAGAAGAGACATCAGAATAGGGAAGAAATGTGATCGAAGGGTGACTTTGACACAGAATGATTGTTGATGGCAGACAAGATGGGTTGAGTATCTCAGAAACTGCTAATCTAGGATTTTCATGCACAGCAGTCTCTAGAGCAAGGGTTCCCAACCAATACCATTAAGCAAGTTGGCCATGGACCCCAGATTGGAAAACACCTACTCTAGAATTTAAAGAGGGTGGTACAAGAAACCAAAAAACATCCAGTGAGTGGCAATTCTGTGGGCAAGACTGTCTTGTTAATGAGAGAGGTCAGAGGAGAAAGACCAGAGTGCTTCAAGCTGACAGGGAGGTGGCAGTAAAACAAATAACCATGCAAGTCATCAGTGGTGTGCAGAAAAGCATTTCTGAATGCACAGTGTGTTGAATTTTGAAGTGGATGAACTATAGCAGCAGAAAACCATGAACATAGACCTTGCTGGTTACCCCTTGTTCCTAATGAGGTGGCCACCGAGTGTTTAGTCATACGAATCCAAAGTGCCAAGACGATGTATTAAAGAGACATTGTAAGTATTGTATACCCTCCAAACAGTAGTTACATTAGTGCAAAGTAGCATGGAAGTGCGTTCAATATTTATGAAATAAACTTCAAATTATTGATAGAATCACTCCCATATCGCTAAGGAAAAATAAAGAGTAGATTGCTAACTGTCTCTTAGCCTATACTGTCAGATTAATAACTATAGTCTAAGCATTTCATCTAGGATATGAGAAGACAGCTTCAATGGTTTGGTTAAAGTACTTGCAAGAGAAATGTATGGAAACACATAAATCGCAAAATACCATCGATACTGGAAATCCGAAATAACTGCATAAAATGTGGACGTGTTCAGCAAGCCACACAGCAGCTGTGAACTTTGAAAGAGTTAATGTTTCAGTGGATGGTCTTTCATATGAGCATATTAATATTAATTTATATTTCCCAGGAGCATTTAAATCTTACATTCAAAACAAAATATAACACTGAAAATAGCTCCCTACAAAAAAAAAATCCAGAGGAAACAAATTCCATTGAGAGTTGCTGCAATTTAAGTTTCTGCAGACACAAAGTCTTGGAGTAATTTAAATGTGCTGATGAACGTGTTGTTAAAAAGAGTAGAATTCAAAAGCAGTTTTCAATAGCAACTCGAAATCTCAGGTTTTAAAGTACAAGTTCCCATGCATAAATTATAGTCAATGATATTTGCTTTTCTTAGCTTCCTTTTCAACTGTTTTCATTTTTTATTCTTTTTTTTAATATTCATTCTTTGGTTGAAAACGTGCCAGCATTTTTTGTCTATTACTAATAACCCTTGAACTAAGGGGGGGCAACTTGAACTTACGTGCACATACACCGGGCGTGCATGCATCCTATTACAGCCGTTCCAACCAGTATTCTTACTTTTTTCTTCTTACTTTTTTAACTTAAGTTATTTTTTGTTTTTTTTTTTCTCGGTAACACGTTGAAGCTGCACCCTCTCTAACATGCTGGTAGAGAGAGTTTTATTTGGGTTTTTAGCGCTGGAAATAGTTACATTCCAACACGTCTCATTAGCGGGGCAGAAGTATGGTGGCATTGTTTATTCCAGGGACCAGCTGATTGCGCTTATGCCGGCCGGTTTAGCGAGCACAGCGGCGGACACCCCTGCTGAAATCTGGAGGAAAACACACAGAGAATGCAGAGAGGGATCACAAAGGCGAGGAAAGAGGACCGGGTCGAGACAACAGAGACTTACGGAGAAGAGGAGTTCGGTGAGTAATAAAATGGTCGAGTTGACGGCGCTAGCCAGGCGTCAGAGAATATTTCGGGAGTGCAGTGTTATGTGTTTTACTGAAACGTGGCTGCACAAGGACATACCCGACCAAAACTTTTCCATGGAGGGCTTCCAGACCGCTCGGGCTGACCAGAAGTGCACTGAGAGTGGTAAGTGTAAAGGAGTTGGGTGCTTACTGTTCTGCTTAACAACGGATGGTGCAATCCTGGTCATATTACGATCAAGGAACCTGTTTGTAGACCGGATATTGAACTTTTTGCTGTTGGACTCCGGCCATATTCCACCAAGATACAACACTGGGTGTCATGGGAGGTTGTTCCTGCCTGTGGCCATCGAACTTTGCAGCTCCTCCTGTGGAGGGTCAGACACCCTGAGCCAATAGGCTGGTCCTGGACTTATTTCCATCTGGCATAGTTTGCATATTGTTGTTTGATTGTTTGTGGCTTTTGTATTGCTATATTTATGCTCCGTTCTTGGTTGGTGCGGCTGTAACGAAACCCAATTTCCCTTGGGATCAATAAAGTATATCTATCTATCTATCTATAAGAGTCAGTCACTCCAGTTCACTAGCCGGCCTGTGGTGTAGTGACTTCAGCACCGGACTTCGATGCCAGTAATCCAAGGTTCAAATCCGGCCGGCTCCCTACAAGCTAACAACTCAACCTTAGCTTGCAACTCGACCTCGTAAAAAACAGACAGAATGCTAAAGAAACAGCAAGGTTGCCACCAGATGTGCCACTAGGTGCGGAAAGGAATAACAAAAATTCTAGTTCACTGGAGTAACCAGAGCGGGTTACAGATTGCAAATCTCCTTCCCTAAGTGAATTTGACAAGCTTTCACTGCCATTTGTTAGTTCTGTGGCCTTTATTATGGAGCCTAGGATTTTATAATATTGAAGAATTATTTAATTATTTGAATTTAAGCCCCTCCACTTGCATGATTGAATTCAAAATCATTCTTCTGATTTTGAATAGTGTAGTAATGCTTCTACTGATTTTGCTTGGCCCACTGACTTCCTCCAGCAGGTTGTATTTTGCTTGAATTAAGCAGCATACTTTTACAGTTCTTCCACAATGTCCCTAGGGTTCTTACAAAAAAATAAGGTACTCCCAAAATGCTGTAGAGTATAAAGAGAATAACCATCCTGTACATAGACACTCCCACAAACATATTATATTCTCTGCTTTCCACAGGTTCGCTCCCTCCATGATTCCCTTGTCCATTCATCCCTCCCCACTAATCTCCCTCCTGGCACCTAATCCTGCAAGTGACAGAAATGCTGCAAATGCCCATTTACCTCTTCATTTACCTCCACTCGGGGGCCCAAACAGTCCTTCCAGGTGAGGCAATACTTCACCTGCAAATCTCTTGGAGTCGTCTATTGTGTCCGATGATCCTGATGAAGCCTCTTCTACATCGATGAGACCCAAACTAAATTGTTGAACACCTCTGCTCCATCTGCCCAAAGCAAACTTTCCCAGTAGCCAGCCATTTTCCTATCCTCTTTCTCACTCTGACATGTCAGTCCATGGCTTCCTCTTTTGCCATGATGAGGTCACTCTTAGAGTGGAGGAGCAACACCTCGTATTCCATCAATTTAGCCTCTAACCTAATGGAATTGATTTCTCCTTCTGGTAAATGTTTTTTCACTTTCCATTCTCTCTTCTATTCCCCACTCTGGCCTCTTACCTCTTCTCTTCACTTGGCTATCACCTCTCCTGGGATCTCCTCCTCCTTCCCTTTCTCCCATGGTTCACTCTCCTCTCCTATCAGATTCCTTCTTCTCCAGCCCTTTAACTTCCCCACCTACCAGTTAGTCACCTTCATTATCACCTTCCAGTTAGTCCTCCTTCCCTTCCCTCCACCTTTTTATTCTGGCTTCTTGCCCCCTTCCTTCTCAGTCCAGAAGAAAGGTCTCAGCCCAAAACTGACTACTTATTCCTCTCCAATGATGCCACCTGACCTGCTGAGTTCCTCCCGCATTTTGTGTGTGTTGCCTTGGATTTATAGCTTCTGCTGAATCTCTTGTGTTTAGCAATATATTATGATCAGATGACCATTGCTCTCCTTGCTGTTGAGTAATTATTATGTCTGAGCAAAATGGAAAATATAGTTGATTGGAAAGGAAAGCGTAAGCATTTTCTGGTCAGTAACTCACCATCACAAGAGACAATCAGCTGCCAGCAAAGCCTGTGCATTGCTGCCTAAATTTAGATTAGTCGATATTAAATATTAGCAGTCATTTCAAGAGGACTAGAATATAAAAGCAAGGATGTAATGCAAAGACTTTATAAGGCACTGTCGAAGCTTCACTTCGAGCATTGTTAGCAGTTTTGGGCCCTTATCTAAGAAAAGATATGCTGGCATTGGAGAGGATTCAGAAGAGGTTTGCACAAATAATTCTGGCTATGAAGAGTTATCGTACGACGAGCGTTGGATGGTTCTGGGCCTGTACTTGCTGGAATTTAGAAGAATGAAGGGGGATCTCATTGAAACCTATCAAATGTTGAAAGGCCTAGATAATGGATCTGGAGAGGATGTTTCCTATAATGAGGGAAACTAGGACCAGAGGGCACATCCTTAGAACAGAGGGACATACATTTAGAACAGAGATGCAGAGGAATTTCTTTAGCCAGAGGGTGATGAAACTGTGGAATTTACTGCCAAAGGCAGCCATGGAGAACAGGTTCTTGGGTGTATTTACGGCAGAGGTTGACAGATTCTTGATTGGGCAGGGTATGAAGGTTATGGGGAGAAGGCAGGAGAAAGAGGTTGAAAGGAACAATAGCTCGGTCATGATGAAATGGTGGAGCAGACTCGATGGGCCAAATGGCCTAATTCTCTTCCTATCTCTTATGGTCTTGTTTTAATATCTTACAAGCTGTTGTAAAAAATTAAAACCGTGAACTGTTTGAAGAGGATTACAATCTAATGGCGTTCATCAATGTAAATTAGAAATGCTGAAATAAATATTACAGATTATACATTGCATTTAATTCATTTTTTTCAATTTATAGATGCAGCAGCTTCGCTAGGGAATCGTTACTTCACACTGCAGAGACATTCAAAAATCAATTTAGAAAATCAAAATTGGATATTTTCTAGTAGTGCGTCTCCTTATTTTTATCATCTAATTTACTCAGTCACTATTTTTGTAATAAAATATTCTAGCTGAATGAGATCTTCCATTAATAATTACTAGAGAAACTTAGGGTGACATATTGTGCAACTGAAGGTGACATTTAACAGGTTGTGGAATGTTATTTGGTGGAGCAGCAATATACTGAAGACTTTGAAGAAAGAGTGCTCACCTATGTCATTTTGAAAATGTGAAGAAGAAAATTCTTTTGAAGAAGATAATGCTTATATGACATACCACGAAAGGGAAGAGATTTGCATTGTGTTAAAGGTACCTTCCAGATTAAGGATTCTAGGCAACTCCTGGGTTCTAGTGCTGGAGGTGAGGGAGTTGGCCACCAACACCATTTTCCTTGTGGCAATTTTGGGTCTTGTGACTGCACCTACACTTAGAAATCTGCCCCTCTTCAGTTCAGTTCTCTCCAGTAAGCAATGGAGCACTGAAAAGGTAAAATTATGTTATTTTGCTTAATAAACAAACTACTGGAGAAATTCAATGAGTTGACCAGCATCTCTGATGGGAAAGGAATTGTCAACGTTTCAGGTTGAGGTGCGGCACTGGGGTTTTGTTTAGGGGTGTTATCTACCCCTAGGGGTCATATTTTTTATGGACTATACCTTTATTAAGAGAGAGAGAGAGATGAAGACTGCTTTGAGATGGTGTTATGGTTCCTCTGCAGCATGTTTATACTTTTGCAAGGACACTGCCAGCTTCTGTGTTCTTTCAGAGAGAGAAGGGAGGAACTACTTGATGGACGGCTGATAAATAGAGGGTCAGCTGATAGACACACAGACACATGGTTTTGGACACTGGATGAGCTTTGTTGTGCCCACAGAAAAGGTGGGTTTTGGAGGATCGATCAGGCGGATCCATCAGTGGCTCTTGCAGTGCGAAAAAGGTGTGACCGGTGGGGAGTTATTAGTGTGTTCAACCCTCACCTGGGTTGATAATTCCACCACAGAAGAACAGTCCCCTTGTTGTGGTCACAGTCGGTGACTTCTAAAGGATTCAGAGGACAACGGGAAGATTGACGGCATCAGCTCACCTGAAGAACCAAACACCTTTCTCTCTCCATCACTACTCAACTCAATACTGCAAACTGAACTGAACTTTACTCATCACCATAAGACTGTATCCATTTACCCCTAGGCTTGAAGAAGCTTGGTTTCTATATTTCCACACTTATATATATATATTATCATTGTTAACCTGTTTGATATATCTGAGTTTATATTACTGTATTGCGTAGTTACTAATAAATGCCATTAGTTAATAGCAATACTGGACTCCAAAGTGTTTTCCATTTTTGCCAGTTCTTCAACCTGTCAGAGGGTACGTGACAAGGGTTTTTAACCAAAACATTGACAATTCCCCCTCAACAGATGCTGCTCAACTTACTTCAGGTCCCAGCATATGCAGTCTCTTATCTCTCTGTGTTACCTTGTTCATTGTTTTGGAACTATCTACTGCTGCTCCATTGATGAGATGATGCAAGAATGACCAAAGTTTTGTACATGTTTATATATTCTGCACTGATGTTACAAAGCAATTTGAGAATAGGAATATACTCAGGAAGTTATGTATTTTGCACTGTAGGCGTAGAATCTTAGACTACTGCAGCACAGAAGCAAACTCTTCAGTTCATTCAGTCCCTGCCAAGCTGATCTTCTGCCTAGTTTCACCTACTTGCTCCGGAGCCACATGCCTCCAAACCATTCCCTACAAGCTTTGATAGCATTTATCTCTGTCCAATATGCGCCCAATATTGATATCATCTGCAAATTTGCCGATCCAGTTTATTGCATAATCATTGAAATCATTAACACAGTTAATAAACAACGTGGGTGGTGGGGTGGAGACACATCTCTACCAAAGGAGGTGTAAGACACACCTTCACTCCTCTAGCCTGCAGTTCACCCTTGGGCAAGTTGTAGCATCTGCTTAGCACCCACCCTACCCCACCCAGGGTTACGTGAAGCCATAGGAGCAGGTGGTGGATGGTCATATGAGCAGCTGGTGCATGTCACAAGTCCTGGTTATGTGACCACTGACACGAGGCAGACAATCTCTGAAGAGTATTGGAAATGGCTGGGGTCACCTGTCTTGTAAAGACACTGCCCAGAAGAAGGCAATGGCAAACACTTATGTATAAAATTTTGCTAAGAACAATCATGGTCATGGGAACATGATTGTCTGCAGCATATGACATAGCACATAATGATGATGAGGAAACAACACACCACTAGTCACAAACTTCCAGTCAGAGAGACAACCATCGACTAACACTCTCTGCCTTCTCCCACTAATCCAATGTTGGATCGAATTAGATACTTGATCCTGAATGCCAAGCGACTTACCCTTTTGGACCCACATCACATGCAGGACTCTTTGTAAAGATCTTTTTAAAGTCCTTTAGACTACGTCAACTGCTCTCCTTCATCAAAATTCCTGCTAACCTCTTTGCAAAACGCTATAGGATTGATTAGCCACAAACTACCACACACAAAGCCATGATGTCTGTACCTAATCTGACTCTATCTATCCAAGTATTTATATATCCTTTCCCTTAGAATACCTTACAATAATGTACCCACGGCAGATGTCATGTTCACTGGCTTATAATTTCCAAACTTATTTTTAGAACCTTTCTTGAAAGCCAATCATTTCCACCGTTGCTGCATTATTGCCTTCATCTGTAGCTTCCCTAATCAGCTCTCCAACCTTTATTGCTGTTCACATCTTCCAATCTCTTCTGTCTCTACCAGACACCTACCCTGAATGTTTCACTATCACCTGACCATCTAACCATCCTACACCCCATTGAGCTTCTTCTACTTATACTACCTTGTCTCTAAATGTCTGCCTGAATACCTCCACCTCCTGACCTTCTCCTCACCTTCTACATATCCTGATTCCTGTTCTGCTCACATCAACATCACCAGACCTCCTGCTTCTCACCCAATCTTCTGCCCCTCAATGATCTACCAATGCTCTACATTATTCTCTTCAACTTTTCCAACTGCTTTTCTCTCTCCTGATCCCCAATCCCCATCTGGCACCCTCTCCTGATCCTGATAGACAATCTCTCTTGATTATTCTATTTCTGCCCCTTATCAGCTCTCTATTTCACATTTCCACAAAATCTTCCTGAAGATCACTGTTTCTGACTCATTGTCTCTAAATTTACATCCGGTGTAAAGCACAGCACCATTTTGTAACTCACAATGATAAATTCATTGAGGCCTGGGGTCCCTTAATAACTTTTCTTCAAGGAATTGCATGGGAATCTTTTACTGAACCTGTTTCATAGAAACAGGTCTGCTTTATTTAGTTACTGTCCTTGTGAATATCTCCTCCAGGACTTTTAGTTCTTCAGTATGGAAACATATTGTTGGTCAAAATAGCCAAATAATGCACATCCAGTTTATTTCATTTATGCCTTTGGCCTAAATGTGGTAATTAAATTGTAAAGAAAACCATGATATTGCGCATTATTAAAATGCACTGATATGAATTTGTATATTGTGCCATATTAAGACAGGGTAGTACAATGCCAACCTGGGGTCCACTGACCCCACTGTTAAGGGTTGGAGTCTATGCCATAAAAAACGTTTGGAACCCCTGGCCCAGAGCAGCAGAGTGACATAGCTAGTAGAGCTATTACCTCATATCTCCAGTGGCCTGGATTTAATCCTGACCTCGGTGCAGTTTGTGTGGAGATTGCAATTCCTCCCTGTGAATCTGTGTGGAGATTTCAATTCCTCCCTGTGAATCTGTGTGGAGATTTCAATTCCTCCCTGTGAATCTATGTGGAGATTTCAATTCCTCCCTGTGAACCACTGTGGAGATTTCAATTCCTCCCTGCGAATCTGTGTGGAGATTTCAATTCCTCCCTGTGAATGTGTGGTTATCCTCTGGGCCCTCTGGTTTTCTCTCACATCTTGAAGACATGGATTGATTAATTAATTGGTTACTATAAATTGCTCCTAATGTAAAAGCTGTGGGAATTGATAAGGATGGGAGAAGAATAAAAAAAGAACGATTAGTGTAAGACTAGATTTAATAGTGTGAACTCAGAGGGCTGAAGCCTCTGCATCTTACTAAATGAATGACTCTATATAACTAGTTCAGTATTTTTATACAGTATATTTATCGATGTGTTTTGCCATGAATGCTTTAAAGTAAGGATTCTACATAGTATTAATAATGTAAACAAAATAAACCTGATTGGTCCATTTGACTGTAGATATAATTACTTATCTTCTTTAAATATTTCACACACAAAATGCTGGAGGAACTCAGCAGATCAGGCAGCATCTATGGAAAAGAATAAACAGCTAACATTTCAGGCTGAGACCCCTTCTTCAAGACTGGAAAGGAAAGGGGAAGTGTTTTCCCCTCCATTTACTCATCTAACTACTAGATAGGATTATTTCAAAAGAAATCAAACCTATTAAATTATTTAAGGTCATATATTCAGCACAATATAAAACATCAACAAACAGACAGCAATTTTCAATTGAGAGCAGGTGCCTAAAGAAGATTTATTTTATAATTCAATATTATGGAAATGTATGGACACACAGTTTCCAGTGAAATATGAAAGCACAATCCTCCACCATGAGAGAAAAAAGAACTGTTGGTGGTGATTTTGAACTATAAATACATTAGAGCAAAGGGTACAGTAAGAGTACACTGCAGCGCCTTCAGCTTTGTCAGGCATGTGAAATATCATTGTTTTAATGTGATTGCCTGGTGCAGTTGTCAATGGTCATGATTAATAAGGAACATTAACAATATGAAGTGTACACTTGACATGTAGTCCATGCCTGCTCAGTTTTATGAATTCACTGAACAATAGTTCCAAATTATTTTTCCGATAAAACTAGAAAGAAAATATGCTAGCATAATGCAGCATGACCACAAATATTGCAAATCCTTAGTATATATGACCATAGTGCTTTTAAGTCTGGAATCAGCTTTAACCCAATGCAATTCAGAATGACAAAAATGTAGATACTAATACATAAATAATATACGGGGTCTGTTTTTAGTTTGTGCTTGGCGAAATGCCAAGAGCTATATATAGTTTTGTCATGGCAACGTAAAACAGAGTTTGTGCAAAGACATTGCAAAGCTCAGCAAATTTAACATCTTACCTTCAGTCTCCATACTCCAATCTCAGCCAGCTTTCCAATATTTCATTTAAGGCCATAAGACCATAAGACATTGGAGCATAATTAGGCCATTTGGCCCATTGAGTCTGCTGCGCCATTCAATCATGGATGATGATTTTTTTTCCTCTCCTCAGCCCCACTCCCGGCTCTTCTCCCTGTAACCTTTGATGCCATGTCCAATCAGGAACCTATCAAGCTCTGCCTTAAATACATCCAATGACCTGGCCTTCCCAGCTGCCTGTGTCAGCAAATTCCACAAATTCACCACCCTCTGGGTAAATAAATTTCTCCGCATCTCTGTTTTAAATGGATGCACCTCTATCCTGAAGCTGTGCCCTCTTGTCCTACATTCCCCCACCATGGGAAAGCATCCTTTCCACATCTACAAACAACAGGAATTCTGCAGATGCTGGAAATTCAAGCAACACACATAAAAGTTGCTGGTGAACGCAGCAGGCCAGGCAGCATCTCTAGGAAGAGGTGCAGTTGACGTTTCAGGCCGAGACCCTTCGTCAGGACTAACTGAAGGAAGAGTGAGTAAGGGATTTGAAAGTTGGAGGGGGAGGGGGAGATCCAAAATGATAGGAGAAGACAGGAGGGGGAGGGATGGAGCCGAGAGCTGGACAGGTGATAGGCAAAAGGGATACGAGAGGATCGTGGGACAGGAGGTCCGGGAAGAAAGACAAGGGGGGGAGAACCCAGAGGATGGGCAAGGGGTATATTCAGAGGGACAGAGGGAGAAAAAGGAGAGTGAGAGAAAGAATGTGTGTATAAAAATAAGTAACAGATGGGGTACGAGGGGGAGGTGGGGCATTTAGCGGAAGTTAGAGAAGTCGATGTTCATGCCATCAGGTTGGAGGCTACCCAAATGGAATATAAGGTGTTGTTCCTCCAACCTGAGTGTGGCTTCATCTTTACAGTAGAGGAGACCGTGGATAGACATGTCAGAATGGGAATGGGATGTGGAATTAAAATGTGTGGCCACTGGGAGATCCTGCTTTCTCTGGCAGACAGAGCGTAGATGTTCAGCAAAGCGGTCTCCCAGTCTGCGTCGGGTCTCGCCAATATATAAAAGGCCACATCGGGAGCACCGGATGCAGTATGTCACCCCAGTCGACTCACAGGTGAAGTGTTGCCTCACCTGGAAGGACTGTTTGGGGCCCTGAATGGTGGTAAGGGAGGAAGTGTAAGGGCATGTGTAGCACTTGTTCTGCTTACATGGATAAGTGCCAGGAGGGAGATCAGTGGGGAGGGATGGGAGGGACGAATGGACAAGGGAGTTGCGTAGGGACCGATCCCTGCGGAATGCAGAGAGAGGGGGGGAGGGAAAGATGTGCATAGTGGTGGGATCCCGTTGGAGGTGTCGGAAGTTACAGAGAATAATATGTTGAACCCGGAGGCTGGTGGGGTGGTAGGTGAGGACCAGGGGAACCCTAGTCCTAGTGGGGTGGCGGGAGGATGGAGTGAGAGCAGATGTACGTGAAACGGGGGAGATGCGTTTAAGAGCAGAGTTGATAGTGGAGGAAGGGAAGCCCCTTTCTTTAAAAAAGGAAGACATCTCCCTCGTCCTAGAATGAAAAGTCTCATCCTGAGAGCAGATGCGGTGGAGACGGAGGAATTGCGAGAAGGGGATGGCGTTTTTGCAAGAGACAGGGTGAGAAGAGGAATAATCCAGATAGCTGTGAGAGCCAGTTGGCTTATAGTAGACATCAGTGGATAAGCTGTCTCCAGAGACAGAGACAGAAAGATCTAGAAAGGGGAGGTGTCCACATCTACTCTGTCTAGGCTTTTCAACATTCAAAAGGTTTTAATGAGATCATCCTTCTAAATTCCAGTGAGTACAGACCCAGAGCTATCAAACGTTTCTCGTATGATAACCTTTCATTCCCAGAATTATCCTTGTGAATCTCCTCTGAACCCTTCCAATGCCAGCACATCTTTTCTTAGATGAGGAGCCCAAAACTGTTCGCAATACTCAAGCTGAGGCCTCACCAGTGCCTTATAAAGCCTCAGCATCACATCCTTGCTCTTGTATTTGAGACCTCTTGAAATGAATGCTAATATTGCATTTGCTTTGCTCGCCAACTGCAAGTTAAATTTTAGGGTGATCTGCACAAAGACTCTCTAGTTCCTTTGCATGTAAGATTTTTGGATTTTCTCTCCTTTTAGAAAATATTCTATACATTTATTTCTACTAGCAAACTGCATGACCATGCATTTTCCAACATTGTATTTCATTCGCCATTCTCTTGCCCATTAGATCTGTCTAAGTCCTTCTGCAGCCCACCTGTTTCCTCAACACCACCTGCCCCTCCACCAATCTTCATATCATCTTCAAACTTGGCAACAAAGCCATCTATTCCATCATCTAAATCATTGGTATACAGCATAAAAAGAAGCGGTCCCAACATCGACCACTAGACAATGGCAGCCAACCAGAGAAGGATGTTTTTATTCCCACTTGTTGCGGCCTACCAATGAGGCAATCCTCTAACCATGCCAATAACTTTCCTATATTGTCATGGGCTCTTAACGTAATAAGTGGCCTCATGTGTGGCACCTTGGCAAAGGCTTTTGGAAATCCAAATATACAACATGTACCGCATCCCCTTTATCTATCCTATGTGTATTCTCCTCAAAGAATTCCAAGAGGTTTGTCAGGCAAGATTTTCCCTCAAGAAAACCATGCAGACTTTGTCCTATCTTGTCCTATGTCACCAAGTACTCCATAACCTTGTCCTAAACAATTGACTCCAATATCTTTCCAGCTACAGAGGTCAGGTTAACTGGTCTATAATTTCCTTTCTGCTGCTTTCCTCCTTTCTTAAAGAGTGGAGTGACATTTGCAATTTTCCAGTCTTCTGGCACCATGCCAGAGTTCAATGATTTTTGAAAGATCATCACTAATGCCTCCTCAATCTCTACCGCTACCTCTTTCAGGACCCAAGGGTACAGTACATCTGGTCTGGGTGACTCATTTATCCTTAGGTCTTTGAGCTTTTTGAGCACCTTCTCCCTTGGAATAGCAACTGCACTCACTTCTCTTCCCTCACACCCTTCAACATCTGGCACACTGCTGGTGTCTTACACAGTGAAGATTGATGTAAAATACTCACTAAGTTCATCTGCCATCTTCTTGTCCCCCGTTATTATTTGTCCGGCCTCATCTTCTAGCAGTCTTATGTCCACTCTCATCTCTCTTTTATTTTTCACACACTTGAAAAAGCTTTTACTATCCACTTTGATATTATTTGCCAGCTTGCTTTCATAGTTCATCTTTTCCCTTCTAATGGTTCTTTTAATTGCTCTCTGTAGGTTTTTAAAAGCTTCACAATGCTATTTTTGCTTTGTTGTATGCCCTCTCTTTTGTTTTTACATTAGCTTTGACTTCCCTTGTCAGCCATGGTTGTACTATTTTGCCATCTGAGTATTTCTTCATTTTTGGTATGCATCTATCCTGCACCTTCCTCGTTTTTCCCGAATCTCACTCCACTGCTGCTCTGCTATCGTCCCTGCCAGCAACTACTTCCAATTTACTCTGGTCAGCACCCCTCTCATACACTGTAATTTCCTTTACTCCACCTCTATTCCAGCATGTCAATTCATGGCCTCCTCTACTATCATGACGAGGTCACTTTCAGGTTGGCAACAACTTAAATTCCAACTGGGTAGCCGCCAGCCTAATGGCAGAAACACCAATTTCTCAATTTTGTAAATTCCTGGTAATTTTCCCCTACTTGCTTCTCTCTTCTTCCATTCCTCATTCTTGCTCCCGTCTTACCTCTTCTCATCTCCTCAGCTGCATATCACTTTTCCGTCGGTACTCCTCCTCTTTCCCTTGCTTCCATGTCCACTCTCCTCTCCTAACAGATTCCTGCCTCTTTAGTCTTTTATCTTTTCTGGCTATCACCTCCCAGCTTCTCACCATTCCCCATCCCCCACCCACCTGGCTTCACCTATCATCTTCCAGTTTGTACTTCCCCCCTCCCAAAAACTTCTTATTCCGGCTTATTCCCCCTTTCTTTTCCAGTCCTGATGAAGGGTCTCAGCCCAAAACATCGACAGTTTATCCATTTCCAGAGAGGCTGCCTGACCTGCTGAGTTCCTCCAGTATTTTCAGTGTGTTACTCATTATGTTTACTTGTTTTGTTTTGCATTTGCACATTGATTGTTTGTCAGTCTTTGTGTGTATTTTTCATTGATTCTATTGTATTTCTTTGTTCTACTGTGAATGCCTGCCAGAAGATGAATCTCAGGGTGGTTTATGCTGGCACTTATGTACTTTGATAATAAATTTACTTTGAACATTTTTATCTTGTCCCTTAGAATACTTCCCAATAATCTACCTACTACTGACATCAGGCTCACTGTCTTGTAATTTCCCAGTTTATTCGTACAACCTCTCTTGAACAACATTAGCTATCCACCAGACCTCCCGCATCTCACCAGTGGCTAAGAACATTTTAAGTGTCTCTGCTAGGGCGCCCTGCAATTTCTACACTAGCCTCCCACAAGGTTCGAGACAACACCTTGTCAAGCCCTGGGGACTTATCCATGCTAATTAGCCTCAACATAGTAAGTACCTCCTCTTCTGTATTCCAGAAATGGTCCATGATTTCACTACTGTTTTACCTCAGTTCTACAGATTCTATGTCCATCTCCTGAGTAATTCATCATCATCATCATCAGGTGTCGTGTCCAGTTTGAGCTTTGACTGCCATGGCCCACACACTCCTGTTTCAGGTCAAGTGGATCAATTCATTGGTATTCGTTTCCAGTTCTCTGGCTGCTGTCTCCATCATCGTTTGTCTTTGTCTTCCTCTTGCTTTCTTCCCTTCAATCTTTCCCATAATTACCGTGCATTCTAACTCTTCTTTCCTAATCACATGCCCAATGAAGTTACATTGCCTTTTCATGATCTCATACATTATTTCTCTCTGTGTTTGCTCTGTTCATTACATCCTTGTTAGATATTAATTTCATCCATGATATTCTTTGCATCCTCCTCAAAAACCACATCTCCGCTGCTTCAGTTTGTTTCCTCATGTTACTAGACATTGTCCAACAGTCTGAGCCATATAACGTAACAGGATAAACATAACATTTCAGCACTCTGAGGCGGGTTGTCATGCCTAGTTTAGTATTGGTCAGTATACTCTTCATTCTCGTAAAGGTGTCTTTTGCCATCCCTATTCTTCTTTTGATGTCCATGTCACACCTGCTAGCTGATGTCACCCAGCTTCCTAAATAGCAAAAGTTCTGCACTTGTTTTATGTCTTCCCCGTTTATTCTCAGCCTGCAGATAGGATTCTCCTTCTTTTTGGATATCACCATACATTCTGTCTTTTTGCAATTGATAGATAGACCCATTTGTGCACTTTCTTCAACAATTATATCAATTAAGTTTTGTAGTTCTTCCTCCGTACTTGCAATTAACACAGTGTTATCTGCATATCCGAAATTATTGATGTTTTCACTGCCAACTTTGATTCCCAAGATGTCTCTTATTTTTTGTAATATTGTTTCACTGTACACATTAAATAAATCAGGGGAGAAAACACACCCTTGTCTAACACCTCTCTTGATTTTCGTAAACTGACTCACTTCTCCATCTATTCTTACAGCGGCAGTTTGTTCCCAGTACAGATTTCTGATTAGGCGGAGGTCTTTTGAATCTAGATCTAGAGATTTCTGTAATATTTCAAATAACTTATTGTGCTTCACTTTATCAAATACTTTTGTGTAGTTGATAAAACAAACAAACAAATCTTTTTGCACTTGAATAGCTTGTTCTGATAGTATCCTTAACATCAATATTGCATTTCTTGTACCTTTGTCTTTCACAAAACCACATTGTTCTTTATCTATTTCAGCTTGTATCTTACTTTTAGCTCTTATCAAAATTCTGAGAAGTATCTTGGCGATATGACTCATTAAACTTATGGTCCTATGTAATTAACATTCTATTGCTCCAGCTTTCTTAGGAAAAGTGATAACTACTGATTTTTTCATCTCTTCTGGTATTATTCCAGTCTCATAAATGTCATTGATTAAATCAGTATGTTTTTCAATTCCATAATCTTCAAGGGCGATAATTTGTTCTATTACTAATCCATCAGGACCTGCTGCTTTTCCTTTCTTCATCTTATTTATTGCATTATGAACTGAGTAAGTACAGATGGAAAAAATCCATTTAAGATCTCCATTTCTTTTGTCTTCATGCATAGATGATCACACTGATCTTCAAGTTGACCGATTTTGTCCCTTACTACCCTGGTGCTCTTAATTTATCAATAGAAGCTCTTAGGATTCTCCTTTACCTTATCTGCCAGAGCAGCCTCATGCCTTCTTTTAGGTCTCCTAATTTCTCTCTTTAGTGTTCTCTTGTATTTCTTATATTTTTCAAGTGCCTCATTTGGTCCTTGCTACCTACAGTATACGTGTTATGTACATCCTTCTTCATAACCATGACCTTGCCTTTTATTCTAACAGGAGCATACAAATTCTGTACTCTCAATATTTCACTTTTGAAGGCATCCCACTAACCAGTTATCACTTTGCCAGAAAACAACATATTCCAATCCACACCTGCAAGATCCTTTTTGATGCCATCACAACTGGACTTTTATCAATTTAGAATCTCAACCCAAATTACAGTCCTAACCTTCTCTATAGTTAACTCAAAATATACATGTCTTTCATCCACACTGTGTCCTCACCACTAAATAAATTGCTTCTCCCTGTTGTATTACTCATTTATCTTAGTTACTGAGTGTAATAGGCCCTTCCAGCCCTTCGAGCCACACTGACCAGCACTCCCCTGCTTTAACCTGAGCCTAATCACATGACAGTGGGCACATGGCCAAGTGGTTAAGGTATTGGACTAGCGACCTGAAGGTCGTGAGTTCCAGCCCCAGCCGAGGGAACGTGTTGTGTCCTTGAGCAAGGCACTTAATCACACATTGCTCTGCGACGACACTGGTGCCAAGCTGTGTGGGTCCTAATGCCCTTCCCTTGGACAACACTGGTGTCGTGGAGAGGGGAGACTTGCAGCATGGGCAACTGCTGGTCTTCCATACAACCTTGCCGAGGCCTGCGCCCTGGAAAGTGAAGACTTTCCAGGCACAGATCCATGGTCTCGCAAGACTAACGGATGCCTTTATTTATTTATTTAATCAATCACGTGACAATTTGCAATGACCAATCAACCTAGCAACTGGTACATCTTTGAACTGTGGGAGGAAACTGGAGCTTCTGGAGGAAACCCACATGGTCACAGACAGAACAGAACAAACTTCTTACAGGCAGCAGAGGGAATATGTTTGTTTCTTTTGAAATTCTGAAATACAAGTATCTGGAGAGTGAGCTTTGAATTGAATTGTTGTGAAAATTTCAGTAAATTGTAAGAATGTCATAAGGAATCATTCAGAGAAATGAAATCATTCTATTGAGTTGTACACTAAAACATTATGAAATGGCGGTGCACTGATCTGGATTACCTCGTATTTGAGCATGTGATATGACTCCCCAGAAAGGAAAATATGACAAGAAATCAATGTCACAAAAACTAGCAAATAAAGTAAAACTTACCAGCTGTCAGAGCAAGCCATTGGTGTGATGAGCCCTGTGTGTCTGTGCTGCCAGGTTTGGAGGTTGGGCTCAGAAGTTTCCAGAGCCCTGCATTCCTGTGTGGTAACCATTTCGCGTTGCGCTCCAAGGTTTCTAGAGCACCTGTATTTGTTCATCGCTGTCTTAACTGAAGTTGTTAAGCTCTTGTGCTTTCTGTTCAATCTTGTCAGGTTTATTTTGACCGGCATGGGTTTTCCGCATTCTGTGATTTTTTAAGGCGGACTCCTGATTAATGCTTATTGTGGGTCCCTTGTTCAGAGAGGGATTTGTCTCGCATGGTCGCTCGGTTTTGTTGGATTTCCTATGTATAATCTCTTGTCTCCATCTCCACATGGGGGCCTGTCATTCCCCCGCACCTGGGTTCAGTCATTACCAGCGCACGTCGTGACAATTGGATCAGTGACAATGCTCTCTAGTACAACTTCTCTCTCTTACGTTTGCCACTTTTGTCATGCAGTCAGTGATGACAGGGCCTGCAACTGCTTCAGTTCTACTTCCCTCTTTTAATTTTTCAACCTCTTTACTTTTGAAAGCACCCTCAGGCACAGTTTGCGCTTTCCTCCACTCAGGTTAACATCTATTCCTTTACCTCTTTTACCTCTTTCTGTCTCTCCCATCTGTGACACAGTTCAGAAGATAATTCAACTCTTTAATAAAATGTATGTTGTTTGTTGTTGTTCAACGCAAAATTAAAAGAAAACAAAATGTATCTGCATTGATATGGTGTCTCATTTTAATTCTCTGGTATGTGCTTAGTTTTTAAAGTGCAATCATTGGTATTTTAGTTGAGTTAAACTCAAAAGTATGGCATACATACATACTTTTCATATCTCTCACCAATCTTGGTAATTGTTCTTTATTATCAGTGTTATGTGTTTATGATACCATTCATTACAATACTGTGGAGATATTGTTACCATATCAAGTGATTTTTGTATTCCGTAAGTTCGACTTATGGATAAAACCAATTTAAAAAGGTCTGCATAAACAAAACCAGTTTGTTACCCAAGGTCAGCCTGTACCAGTTTCAAGGACGCTACATCCAATAATGTCACATTTCCTCTGTATTGTACGGAAATGTCAGCCCATGTTATGCACTCACATCTGGGATGAACTCTCAATCTTTTGACCTAGAGCAAACAGTATAACCAACTGAGTTTGCTGAATGTTGCAAATGCCAAAAATACACAAAGCTGACCACGTCTGATTTCCTTTTAGCTCAATTCTATAGAGGGCTGAAAAATAGTGAGCGGTTGTTGCTCTTGCATGAATTCAGTTTTATAAAGGGATTACGCTTTGTTTGTTGGCCAATAGGTTTCACTCTGGAAAAGAATACTGAGAATCCTGGAGAATGTTACAGAATATAAATGATCTGTTGGATTTGAACTTTTAGCAGGTGGAGCACAGAAAAACTGGAGTATTTAAATCACCGGTGAACTTTTCCCACAGGTGAAGTGTGTAACAGCTTGGAAGAGTGAAGTTCAATGTCTGCAAGCCAACTAGTAACACGGCAAACGAAAGGAAAGAAACCTTAGCCTCGGGAAAATGATAGCAAGGACTGGAGAACTCTGTCTACCAAGTAAATGGGCAATCTGGTGTTTACTTTAAACCAAACAATATAATTGAAATAATACATGGATGTAAGGTTGAGATAGGTTTAGCTTAACAAACAGAGTGTATCCTGTTACTCCTTAAACCTGAACATATTTGATTTGAATTCGTTAACTCACTAATCAAATTTACAATAAATCCTTCCGGAAGATGCATATTTATTTATCTAGCTTAATTGCAGAGTTCAGGTGACCCAATAAATTCTTCAAAATGTATTGTGCAATGAGGTAGTGTAAACTTACTGCCCGTTTCACTCCTAGCATTTAAGGCAGCAATGAAGGTCCTCCATCTGCTGTCTGTTCTTCACCAAAACCAAATTTGGTCTTGTTCTTGGCAATGTTCAGGACTTCCTTCATCATGTCAATAGCTTCCTCTCAGTTTTTATTACTGCAGGCGCGTGGATGTCAGCAAGTTAGATCGGCGGGAAGAAGTTAAAAAGAAGACAGCTTTATAGAGTGGACACAGGAGTAGAGGGAGTCAGAATAAGAGGGCTTAGACTCAACGGGGCTTCAACAATAACAGGTCGAGGTGAGGTAAGTTACTTAAGAATAGGCATAGGAATAGGAAGTATGCCTGTGAGGCTGGTGTTCTGTAATGGGTGTCAGATGTGGGATATCTCCCAGCATACCAGACGGCCATATCTGCACCAAGTGCGTCGAGCTGCAGCTCCTTAAGGACTGGGTTAGGGAACTGGAGAGCAACTCAATGACTTCCGTCTGGTCAGGGAAAGTGAGGAGGTGATATACAGGAGTTATAGGCAAGTAGTCACACCAGGGCGGCGGGAGACAGTTAAGTGGGTAACACTCAGGAGAGGGAAGGGAAAGAGGCAAATATTAGAGAGTACCCCTGTGGCTGTCTCCCTTAACAGTAAGTACTCCTGGTTGAGTACTGTTGAGGGGGAAGACCTACCTGGGAGAAGCAACAGTGGCCGCGCCTCTGGCACAGAGCCTGGCCCTGTGGCTCAGAAGCGTAGGGAAAGGAAGAGGGTGGCAGTAGCGATAGGGGGCTCTATAGTTAGGGGGTCAGACAGGTGATTCTGTGGATGCAGGAAAGAAACTCGGATGGTGACTTGCCTACCATGAGTCAGGGCCCGGGATGTTTCTGATCACATCCACGATATTCTGAAGTGGGAAGGTGAACAGTCAGAGATGGTGGTACATATTGGTAGCAACAACATAGGTAGGAAAAGGGAGGAAAACAGACTACAGGGAGTTCGGAAAGAAGCTGAGAAGCAGGACCACAAGGGTAGTAATCTCAGGATTACTGCCCATGCCACACAACAGTGAGTATAGGAATAGAAACATAGAAACATAGAAAATAGGTGCAGAAGTAGGCCATTCGGCCATTCGGCCCTTCGAGCCTGCACCGCCATTTATGATGATCATGGCTGATCATCCAACTCAGAACCCTGCACTAGCCTTCCCTCCATACCCCCTGATCCCCGTAGCCACAAGGGCCATATCTAACTCCCTCTTAATATAGCCAATGAACCGGCCTCAACTATTTCCTGTGGCAGAGAATTCCACAGATTCACCACTCTCTGTGTGAAGAAGTTTTTCCTAATCTCAGTCCTAAAAGGCTTCCCCTTTATCCTCAAACTGTGACCCCTCGTTCTGGACTTCCCCAACATCGGGAACAATCTTCCTGCATCTAGCCTGACCAATCCCTTTAGGATTTTATACGTTTCAATCAGATCCCCCCTCAATCCTCTAAATTCCAACGAGTACAAGCCTAGTTCATACAGTCTTTCTTCATATGAAAGTCCTGCCATCCCAGGAATCAACCTGGTGAACCTTCTTTGTACTCCCTCTATGGCACGGATGTCTTTCCTCAGATTAGGGGACCAAAACTGCACACAATACTCCAGGTGTGGTCTCACCAAGGCCTTGTACAACTGCAGTAGTACCTCCCTGCTCCTGTACTCGAATCCTCCCGCTATAAATGCCAGCATACCATTTGCCTTTTTCACCGCCTGCTGTACCTGCATGCCCACTTTCAATGACTGGTGTATAATGACACCCAGGTCTCGTTGCACCTCCCCTTTTCCTAATCAGCCACCATTCAGATAATAATCTGTTTTCCTATTTTTGCCACCAAAGTGGATAACTTCACATTTATCCACATTAAATTGCATCTGCCATGAATTTGCCCACTCACCCAACCTATCCAAGTCACCCTGCATCCTCTTAGCATCCTCCCCACAGCTAACACTGCCGCCCAGCTTCGTGTCACCCGCCAACTTGGAGATGCTGCATTTAATTCCCTCATCCAAGTCATTAATATATATTGTAAACAACTGGGGTCCCAGCACTGAGCCTTGCGGTACCCCACTAGTCACTGCCTGCCATTCTGAAAAGGTCCCGTTTATTCCCACTCTTTGCTTCCTGTCTGCTAACCAATTCTCTATCCACATCAATACCTTACCCCCAATACTGTGTGCTTTAAGTTTGCACACTAATCTCCTGTGTGGGACCTTGTCAAAAGCCTTTTGAAAATCCAAATATACCACATCCACTGGTTCTCCCCTATCCACTCTACTAGTTACATCCTCAAAAAATTCAATGAGACTCGTCAGACATGATTTTCCTTTCACAAATCCATGCTGACTTTGTCTGATCATTTCACCACTTTCCAAATGTGCTGTTATCACATCTTTGATAACTGACTCCAGCAGTTTCCCCACCACCGACGTTAGGCTAACCGGTCTATAATTCCCCGGTTTCTCTCTCCCTCCTTTTTTAAAAAGTGGGGTTACATTAACCACCCTCCAATCCTCAGGAACTAGTCCAGAATCTAACGAGTTTTGAAAAATTATCACTAATGCACCCACTATTTCTTGGGCTACTTCCTTAAGCACTCTGGGAAACAGACCATCTGGCCCTGGGGATTTATCTGCCTGTAATCCCTTCAATTTACCTAACACCACTTCCCTACTAACATGTATTTTGCTCAGTTCCTCCATCTCACTGGACCCTCTGTCCCCTACTATTTCTGGAAGATTATTTATGTCCTCCTTAGTGAAGACAGAACCAAAGTAATTATTCAATTGGTCTTCCATGTCCTTGCTCCCCGTAATCAATTCACCTGTTTCTGTCTGTAGGGGACCTACATTTGTCTTTACCAGTCTTTTCCTTTTTACATATCTATAAAAGCTTTTACAGTCAGTTTTTAAGTTCCCTGCCAGTTTTCTCTCATAATCTTTTTCCCCTTCCTAATTAAGCCCTTTGTCCTCCTCTGCTGAACTCTGAATTTCTCCCAGTCCTCAGGTGAGCCACTTTTTCTGGCTAATTTGTATGCTTCTTCTTTGGAATTGATACTATCCCTAATTTCCCTTGTCAGCCACGGGTGCACTACCTTCCTTGATTTATTCTTTTGCCAAACTGGGATGAACAATTGTTGTAGTTCATCCATGCAATCTTTAAATGCTTGCCATTGTATATCCACCGTCAATCCTTTAAGTGTCATTTGCCAGTCTATCTTAGCTAATTCACAACTCATACGTTCAAAGTTACCCCTCTTTAAGTTCAGAACCTTTGTTTCTGAATTAACTATGTCACTCTCCATCTTAATGAAGAATTCCACCATATTATGGTCACTCTTACTCAAGGGGCCTCTCATGACAAGATTGCTAATTAACCCTTCCTCATTGCTCAAAACCCAGTCTAGAATAGCCTGCTCTCTAGTTGGTTCCTTGACATGTTAGTTCAAAAAACCATCCCGCATACATTCCAAGAAATCCTCTTCCTCAGCACCTTTACCAATTTGGTTCACCCAATCTACATGTAGATTGAAGTCGCCCATTATAACTGCTGTTCCTTTATTGCACATATTTCTAATTTCCTGTTTAATACCATCTCCGACCTCACTACTACTGTTAGGTGGCCTGTACACAACTCCCACCAGCGTTTCCTGCCCCTTAGTATTATGCAGCTCTACCCATATCGATTCCACATCTTCCCAGCTTACGTCCTTCCTTTCTATTGCGTTAATCTCATCTTTAACCAGCAACGCCACCCCACCTCCTTTTCTTTCATGTCTATCCCTCCTGAATATTGAATATCCCTGAACATTGAGCTCCCATCCTTGGTCACCCTGGAGCCATGTCTCTGTGATCCCAACTATATCATAATCATTAATAACAATCTGCACTTTCAATTCATCCACCTTGTTACGAATGCTCCTTGCATTGACACAGAAAGCCTTCAGGCGCTCTTTTATAACTCTCTTAGCCCTTATACAATTATGTTGAAAAGTGGCCCTTTTTGATAGAGTGAGGTGGAGGATAAATGCATGGCTGAGGAATTAGAGCAATGGCAGGGATTCAGATTTCTGGATCATTAGGACCTCTTTTGGGGCAGGTGTGACCTGCACAATAGGGATGTGTTGCACTTGAATCTGAAGGGAACCAATATCCTGGCAGGGAAGTTTGCAAACACTATTAGGGAGAGTTTAAACTAGAATTGCTGGGGGGTGGGAACCGAACTGAAGAGACAGAGGAAGGGCGATTGGCTCACAAATAGAGAAAGCTTGTAGGCAGTGTGAGAGGGAGGATAGGAAGATAATAGAGAAGGGATGCACTCAGTTTGATGGTTTGAGATGTGTCTATTTTAATGCAAGAAGTATCATGAACAAAGCAGATGAGCTCAGAACGTCGATCAGTACTTGGAGCTATGATGTTGTGGCCATTACAGAGACTTGGATGGCTCAGAGGCAGGGATGGCTACTTAGAGTGCTAGGCTTTAGATATTTCAGAAAGGACAAGGAGGGAGGGGGGCAAAACAGGTGGGGGCGTGACACTACTGATCGGAGATAGTGTCATGGCTGCAGAAAAGGAGGAAGTCATGGAGGGATTGTCTACTGAGTTTCTATGGGTGGAAGTTAGAAACAGGAAGGGTTCAATAACTCGACTGGGTGTTTTTGTAGGCCATCTGATAGTAACAGGGACATTGAGGAGCAGATAGGGAGACAGATTCTGGAATGGTGCAATAATAACAGGGTTGTCTTGATGGGAGACTTTAATTTCACCAATATTGATTGGCATCTCCCTAGAGTGAGGGGTTTAGATGGGGTGGAGTTTGTTAGGTATGTTCAGGAAGGTTTCCTGAAACAATATGTAGATAAGCCTATAAGAGGAGAGGCTGTACTTGATCTGGTACTGGGAAATTAACCTGGTCAGGTGTCAGGTCTCTCAGTGGGAGAGCATTTTGGTGATAGTGATCACAAATCTATCTCCTTTTCCATAGCATTAGAGAAGGTTAGGAGCAGACAAGTTAGGAAAATATTTAATAGGAGTAAGGGGAAATAGAAGGCCTTGGCAAGCAGGATTAAGGAAAACCCCAAGGCATTCTACAAGTATGTGAAGAGCAAGAGGATAAGACATGAGAGAATAAGACCAATCAAGTGTGACAGTAGAAAAGCGTGTATGGAACCAGAGGAGGTAGCAGAGGTACTTAATGAATACTTTGCTTCAGTATTCACTATGGAAAAGGACCTTGGCGATTGTAGTGATGACTTACAGTGGATTGGAAAGCTTGTGCGTATCGACATTAAAAAAGAGGATGTGCTGAAGCTTTTGAAAAGCATCAAGTTGGATAGGTCACCGAGACCAGACGAGATATACCCTGGGCTACTGTGGGAGTTGAGGGAGGAAATTACTGAGCCTCTGGCAATGATCTTTGCATCATCAATGGGGGCGGGAGAGGTTCCGGAAGATTGGAGGATTGGAGGGTTGCTGATGTTGTTCCCTTATTCAAGAAAGGGAGTAGAGATAGCCATGGAAATTATAGATCTGTGAGTTTTACTTTAGTGGTTGGTCAGCTGATGGAGAAGATCCTGAAAGGCAATATTTATGAACATTTGGAGAGGCATAATATGATTAGGAAGAGTCAGCATTGCTTTGTCAAAGGCAGGTCATGCCTTATGAGCCTGATTGAATTTTTTGAGGATGTGATTAAACACATTGATGAAGGTAGAGTAGTAGATGTAGTATATATGGATTTCAACAAGGCATTTGAAAAGGTACCCCATGTAAGGCTTATTGAAAAATTAACAGGCATGGGATCTAAGGGGACTTTGCTTTGTGGATACAGAATTAGCTTGCCCACAGAAGGCAAAGAGTGGTTGTAGACGGGTCATATTCTGCATGGAGGTTGGTGACCGGTGGTGTGCCTCAGGGATCTGTTCCAGGACCCGTACTCTTTGTGATTTTTATGAATGACCTGGATGAGGAAGTGGAGGGATGAGTTAGTTAATTTGTTGATGACACAAAGGTTGGGGGTGTTGTGGATAGTGTGGAGGGCTGTCAGAGGTTACAGTAGGATATCGATAGGATGGAAAACTGGGCTGAGAAGTGGCAGATGGAGTTCAATCAAGATAAGTGTGAGGTGGTTCATTTTGGTAGATCAAATATGATGGCAGAATATAGTATTAATGGTAAGACTCTTGGCAGTGTGGAAGATCAGAGGAATCTTGGGGTCCAAGTCCATAGGACACTCAAAGTTGCTGCGCAGGTTGACTGTGTGGTTAAGAAGGCATACGGTGCATTGGCCTTCATCAACCATAGGATTGAGTTCAAGAGCCGAGAGGGCCCTGGTGAGACCCTACTTGGAGTACTGTGCTCATTTCTGGTAACCTCACTGCAGGAAGGATGTGGAAACCATAGAAAGGGTGCAGAGGAGATTTTCAAGGATGTTGCCTGGATTGGGGACCGTGCCCTATGAGAATAGGTTGAGTGAACTTGGCCTTTTCTCCTTGGAGTGACGGAGGATGAGAGGTGACCTGATAGAGGTGTATAAGATGATGAGGGCATTGATCGTGTGGATAGTCAGAGGCTTTTGCCCAAGGTGCTTGGAAGTAGGTGCAGAGGAGATGTCAGGGGTAAGTTTTTTTTACGCAGAGAGTGGTGAGTGCATGGAATGGGCTGCCGGAGACGGTGGTGGAGGCGGATACAATAGGGTCCTTTAAGAGACTCTTGGATAAGTACATGGAGCTTAGAAAGTAGAAGGCTATCCCTAGGTAATTGCTAAAGTGAGTACATGTTCAGTACAGCATTGTGGGCTGAAGGGCCGGTATTGTGCTGTAGGCTTTCTATGTTTCTATGCAAGTTCCAGGTGGAAACTGAGAAATACCATCAGTCTCATAAATAGAAGGATTCTTGATTCTCATTTCCATAACAATTTTGTTTTACCAGTCAGGGTTGTTAGCCCTGAGCTGAACCCCTGAACTTGGAGGACCAGTGGACCACTCTTTGTCTGGCCTCCTCCCTTTGATTTGTTTGGAATGGGTGACCCTACAAAGAGCCAAAGCATAACAGCCTGACTCCAGTCAAAATAGCTCTGTGGGTCATTGAGGCATGCAAGCCTCCAAACCCTATGACTGGGTTGTGGTCGGCTTGGAAAGAAGTAGTGTATAATGGAAGGAAAAAGTCTGAACTAAAGGGCCATGCAATTTAAAACCTTTGAAATAAGGGCATTCTGGGCAATACACGTGCAAAAGCAAAAGAGTAAACTTGAATAGTTCCTGCTGAATAGTTTTGAAACCTTCCCTTATTTGCTATTCTTCCCTTTGACACGCGACCTTCTGCAGCTTGCCAGCATGGACATCATCTACGTTATAGCATTCTACGACAGACCCTTCACAATGGGAAGTTCTCCCATGAATGCTCACATTGCTGACACACAGGTTTGAAATCCTCTTCCCAAGAGGCTACCTTGCTCAATTTTGACGTGCTGGGGAATTGGATGATAAAATATATTCAACAAGCTTCACTGATCTCATTATTAGCAGGAGCCTACTGAGCCCAGCAATATGGGCATGGTTAGAGCAGACAAAATGTGCTCCCCTCTCTGCATAGTGATTCAACAAAACTAATCCTTCTGCTCATATGATGGCTCATCCTAAGGGTATTGAGCATTTTGATCTAGAATGACTTGACCCTGGTTCTTTCACTGATTTATTCATTAGCCTTTCATATTTTAGGCTGAAAAATGTCTTTCACCTATTATTATTATTTAAAGGAAATTATTCTTATGTTGTAATGATGTCAATAATGGGTACTCAGTATGAAATCCTTCACTTGATGGTGGAATTATAACACTTACAGAATTGTGGAGAATGAAGTAATTCCAGGGTTAAGTAGAAATGTCTTCTGACATTTTAGAAAGTAGGAAGTGGTGCAGGGTGCAGAGGTGTCTGGTGTTTCAGAAGTCAGAAGCGTACACAAAATGCTGGAGGAACTCAGCAGGCCATGCAGCATCTATGGAAAAGAGTAAACAGTCCACGTTTCAGGCTGAGATGTGAGTTCCTCCAGCATTTTGCGTGTGCTGTTTCGTCTTCCAGCATCTGAAGATTTTCTCATGTCTAAAGAATATTGTTTGAATGGTAGAAGACAGGACAAACGAGTGAACTTTTATCAGAGAAGCAAAGAATGAATGCAGGTGTGTTAAAGCCAATTATATAGGGCAAGTCTTTTATGTAATTTGAAGACAAAGGTTGCTAGTTCGTATAAAAGTCACAATTACTGCAAAATTCTAAATGTTGGGCATTAATTTATAATTTCTCTTATTTAGAACATAGAAGAGTATCTTTGGCCCACAATGTTGTGCCAAACCAGCTAAAATAATTACTAAAACAATAACTAATCCCTCCTTTCTACACAATGTCTATATTGGTCCATCTTCCTCATATCCATGTGCCTATCTAAATGTCTCTTAAAAGCCTCTAATGTATTTGCCTCTTCCACCATATCGGCCAGTGCATTCCAGGCATCCACCACTCTCTGAGTAAAAATCTTACCTTTCACATCCCATTTCTCCATGTTCAAAAAATAATTATCTAAACTCTTTTATCTAAACCCTATCCCAGACCCTTCCGCACCTTCGGGACACTTCCTTCACCGTCTGTAATGGACCTGCCCGTTATTTCATCGTCCGTCGGATCCACATCTGCAAACGCCATTTTTTTTTGACTTTGTCATGTTAGGCAAGCATCGCAAGATCTTACATCCGCAGGCCCCAGAGCCTGCCGGCCCCGACGCCAGCAGGCATGAACTTCGGATCGCGGCCCCTGCCACTGACCTTGCTGGCTCCAGCACCCCAGGGCATATTCAAAACCCGGACTCCAGCAACGACCATGGACACCTTCAAAACGATTGCGTAACCACCAACTGTGCTATTGTGACTCCCATCTCCCCTTCCCTCACAACCACTCTGCAACCCCGTCTCCCTCAGATCCTACCGTCAGCTCCTGGGCCCTCAGAGGCTCCATCTTCCTCTCACCCCAACCCTCCCCTCTCCACTAACACCACCAGCCTTCCCCCTCCCCTCCCTGATCCTAGCTCTCAAGATTCCAGCCTTGAACTCCAGGCTGGGTCTTCACCTGCTCCTATTGTGACCCCCGTCTCCCCTTCCCCCACCACCACTCTGCAATCCCATCTCCCTCACATTCTATCATCTACTCCTGGGCCCTCGGAGGCTCCTCCTTCCTCTCACGCCAACCCTCCCCTCTCCACCTCCTACTCAAGATCCACAATCCTGCCTGTCCAGGTAGACCCATTGTCTCAGCTTGCTCCTGCCCCACCGAACTCATTTCTGCGTACCTCGACATTGTTTTATTCCCCCCTTGTTCAATCCTTTCCAACCTACGTTCATGACACTTCTCACGCTCTGAATTTTTTCGATGGTTTTAAGTTCCCTGGCCCCCACCGTTATATTTTCACCATGGATGTCCAGTTCATATATACTTCCAACCCCAACCAGGAAGGTCTCAAAGCTCTCTGCTTCTTTTTGGATTCCAGACCTAACCAGTTTACCACCACTCTGCTCTGTCTAGCAGAATTAGTCCTTACTCTTAATAATTTCTCCTTCGGCTCCTCCCACTTCCTCCAAACTAAAGGTGTAGCTATGGGCACCCGTATGGGTCCAAGCTATGCCTGCCGTTTTGTTGGCTTTGTGGAACAAACCATGTTCCAAGCCTATACTGGTATCTGTCCCCCACTTTTCCTTCGCTACATCGACGACTGCATTGGCGCTGCTTCCTGCACGCATGCTGAGCTCGTTGACTTCATTAACTTTGCCTCCAACTTTCACCCTGCCCTCAAGTTTACCTGGTCCATTTCTGACACCTCCCTCCCCTTTCTAGATCTTTCTGTCTCTATCTCTAGAGACAGCTTATCTACTGATGTCTACTATAAGCCTACAGACTCTCACAGCTACCTAGACTATTGCTTTTCTCACCCTATCTCTTGCAAAAATGCCATCCCCTTCTCGCAATTCCTCCATCTCTGCCGCATCTGCTCTCAGGATGAGGCTTTTAACTCCAGGATGAAGGAAATGCCCTTCTTTTTTAAAGAAAGGGGCTTCCCTTCCTCAACCATCAACTCTACTCTCAAATGCATCTCTCCCATTTCACGCACATCTGCTCTCACCCCATCCTCCCGCCACCCCACTAGGAATAGGGTTCCCCGGTCCTCACCTACCACCCCACCAGCCTCCGGGTCCAACATATAATTCTCTGTAACTTCCGCCACCTCCAACGGGATCCCACCACTAAGCACATCTTTCCCTCCCCCCCCTCTCTGCTTTCCGCAGGGATCGCTTCCTACGCGACTCCCTTGTCCATTCGTCCCCCCCATCCCTCCCCACTGATCTCCCTCCTGGCACTAATCCTTGTAAGCGGAACAAGTGCTACACATGCCCTTACACTTCCTCCCTCACCACCATTCAGGGCCCCAGACAGTCCTTCCAGGTGAGGCGACACTTCACCCTGTGAGTCGGCTGGGGTGATATACTGCGTCCGCTGCACCCGATGCGGCCTCCTATATATTGGCGAGACCCGACGCAGACTGGGAGACCGTTTCGCTGAACACCTACACTCTGTCTGCCAGAGAAAGTAGGATCTCCCAGTGGCTACACATTTTAATTCCACGTCCCATTCTCATTCTGATGTGTCTATTCACGACAGCAGAGGAGGCCAAGATGAAGCCACGCTCAGTTCGGAGGAACAACACCTTATATTCTGTCTGGGTAGCCTCCAACCTGATGGCATGAACATCTCTAACTTCCGTTAATGCCCCACCTCCCCTCCGTACACCGTCAGCTATTTATTTATTTATTTATTTATTTATTATTTTCTGTCTCTCTCTCTCTCTCTCTCTCCTTTTTCTGCCTCTGTCCCTCTCACTCCTTGCCCATCCTCTCGGCTTCCCGCCTCCCCCTTTGTTTCTCCCGAGGCCTCCCGTCCCATAATCCTCTCATATCCCTTTTGCCAATCAACTGTCCAGCTCTTAGCTCCATCCCTCCCCCTCCTATCTTCTCCTATCATTTTGGATCTCCTCCTCCCCCTCCCACTTTCCAATCTCTTACTATTTCTTCTTTCAGTTAGTCCTGACGAAGGGTCTCGACCGGAAACGTCAACTGTACCTCTTCCTATAGATGCTGCCTGGCCTGCTGTGTTCACCAGCAATTTTTATGTGTGTTGCTTGATCTAAACTCTTTTCATGGTTTCCTATTAAAAAGTTTTGTTTTGATCACGTCCCTCATGGTTCTGTTCCATAGAAGTATTAATGTATCTTCCCTTTAACAGGAAATTTTGCTGCAGCAATTGTACTCCATGATCATTTTAAGCCTTTCTCTGTATAGCCCAGCAGTTAGCGCAATGCTATTACAGTTCAGGGCATCAGATTTCAGAGTTGAATCCTGATATCCTCTGCAAGGAGTCTGTACGTCTTCCCTGCAGAATGCGTGGCTTTCCGCCCACAGTCCAACGTCGTATCGGGTAGGTTAATTGGTCATTGTAAATTGTCCTGTGATTTGGGTAAGGTTAAATCGGAGTTGCCGGGGAGTTGCTGGTAGTGCGGCCCGAAGGACTGGAAGGGCCTATTCCGCACTGTGTCTCTAAATAATAAACTTAAATATACTTCTTTCCTTATATGCTCATTCTAATTTTCCATCAATATCTGCACTATTATTGAGGCAGAAAGTATCTATCACACAATTTGTCCATGGGCTTTGGTAGTTGCTTCTCTTAAAGCCTCATTAAGATCAACCATGATCGTAATGGGTGAGAGGGCATTCTCAAGGGTCCATAAGGCCCACTCTTGATCTTATTTTTTATGTCCCTAACATTGCTCATACAGCATAAACTGAAACTGTATTTCAGGGATTGTGCTAATGAAGAGGGCCTTTTACTTCACTTTTGAGACCTAATTACTTTGGTTTAGCAGTTGTCGTGTCTGACCTCAGAAACCTTTGTTTTTATTTCTCCTGATTAAGTGACTGTTGAGCTGCTTGGCAAATGAGATAAGACATTCTTTACAGGTGTGTTGTGTTCCTGGTATAAACCTCAGTGGAAACGACATTTACAAAACCATTCAGAAGAAAAGCGTTGAGGTTTAATTCTAATTAATTTCTATGCCGTTCTATAATAGGGACATTAATTCATTTTCCCCAAAAAGATGCTGTGGAGATTTCCACGTTTTTTGTGCAGTGTATATAGCACCACCAAGTGGCTTTTCCATTCTTGAATGACAAACAGCTGCTGATTTATACTCATAATAGTGTTTCGTTTCCAGGGTTTCAGCATACAATTTATTTAAACAATGCGATGATCAAGTTGGATTATTTTCTGCTCGTTATGCTTCTGGTGCTTGGGGCAGCAATGAAGGTCCTCTGTCTCTGTCTGACCCAGAAGAATTCTTCGTTTACTGCTTCTGTAAACATAGTTATTTGACCAGTCAAGGTTCACACCCCTGAGTTGAACCCCCGAACCTGGAAGACCTGTGGGCCTCTCTTAGTCTATTCTTTACTCTTTGACCTGTTAGGCCTGAGTGACCCTACCAAGAGCCAAAGCACAAAGGCCCGACTTCTGCCTAGACTTCCTGACTGGGAGACCTCAGTCAGTCCAGATTGGAAGCAGCATCTCCAACACCATCAAACTGAGCACGGGGGCCCCCCAGGGCTGTGTGCTCAGTCCACTGCTGTTCACTCTGCTGACCCACGACTGTGCTGCAACACACAGCTCGAACCACATCATCAAGTTCGCCGATGACACGACCGTGGTGGGTCTCATCAGCAAGAACGATGAGTCAGCATTCAAAGAGGAGGTGCAGCGGCTGACGGACTGGTGCAGAATCAACGACCTGTCTCTGAGTGTGAACAAAACAAAAGAGATGGTTGTTGACTTCAGGAGGACACTGAGCAACCACTCTCCGCTGAACATCAACGACTCCTCCATAGAGATCATTAAGAGCACCAAATTTCTTGGTGTTCACCTGGCGGAGAATCTCACCTGGTCCCTCAACACCAGCTCCATAGCAAAGAAAGCCCAGCAGCGTCTCTACTTTCTGCGAAGGCTGAGAAAAGTCCATCTCCCACCCCCCATCCTCACCACATTCTACAGAGGTTGGACTGAGAGCATCCTGGGCAGCTGCATCACTGCCTGGTTCAGAAACTGCACCATCTCGGATCGCAAGACCCTGCAGCGGATAATGAGGTCAGCTGAGAAGATCATCAGGGTCTCTCTTCCCACTATTAGAGACATTTACACCACACGCTGCATCTGTAAAGCAAACAGCATTATGAAGGACCCCACGCACCCCTCATACAAACGCTTCTCCCTCCTGCCATCTGGCAAAAGGCACCGAAGCATTCGGGCTCTCATGACCAGACTATGCAACAGTTTCTTCCCCCAAGCCATCAGACTCCTCAATACCCAGAGCCTGGACTGACACCAACCTACTGTCCTCTACTGCGCCTATTGTCTTGTTTATTATTTATTATTATTTATTGTAGTGCCTGCACTGTTTTGTGCACTTTATGCAGTCCTGCATAGGTCTGTAGTCTAGTGTAGTTTTTATGTTTTTTTCTTACGTAGTTCAGTGTAGTTTTTGTAAGGTTTCATATAGCACCATGGTCCTGAAAAATATTGTCTCATTTTTACTATGTTCTGTACCAGCAGTTATGGTAGAAATGACAATAAAAAGTGACTTGACTTGACATAACTCTCCCAGTCATTGAGGCAGGCAAGCATCCAAACCCTACAACAAGGTTCCAGTCCTCTTGGAGGATATAACTGGGATACAATGCTTAAACTGCTTTCATACTAAATTAATTTAATTATGCTTACTTCTTTAATCCCTAAGAGGCCATCCTTTCACCTAAATATTTTTGAACTGTAAGAACATCAACTGAGCCTGAAATCAAAATATTTAAATCCAGTTAAGATATTCTAATTTGTTATGATTTTTGTCTCTGATATAAACCTTATTAATCCACTTGGTATCCTGTCCAGGGCTTCAACACTGTAGTTCATTATTTACTTTATTGTCACCAAACGATTGATACTAGAGTGTACAATCATCACAGCGATATTTGATTCTGCGCTTCGCGCTCCCTGGAGTAAAAATCTATAGTAAATATTTAAATTATAAATCATAAATAGAAAATAGAAAAGGGAAAGTAAGGTAGTGCAAAAAAAACGAGAGGTAGGTCCGGATATTTGGAGGGTACGGCTCAGATTCAGGTCAGGATCCGTTCAGCAGTCTTATCACAGTCGGAAAGAAGCTGTTCCCAAATCTGGCCATACGAGTCTTCAAGCTCCTGAGCCTTCTCCCGGAAGGAAGAGGGATGAAAAGTGTGTTGGCTGGGTGGGTCGTGTCCTTGATTATCCTAGCAGCACTGCTCCGACAGCGTGCGGTGTAAAGTGAATCCAAGGACGGAAGATTGGTTTGTGTGATGTTCTGCGCCGTGTTCACAATCTTCTGCAGCTTCTTCCGGTCTTGGACAGGACAACTTCCATACCAGGTTGTGATGCACCCTAGGAGAATGCTTTCTACAGTGCGTCTATAAAAATTAGTGAGGGTTTTAGAGAACAGGCCAAATTTCGCTGGCTTTCTCAGGAAGTAAAGGTGCTATATATCTGAAATGTACATATTCTAAATGTGACTTAATCAATGTACTATCTGAAGAAAACTTCCTGTGTTAAAATAATTTTTAAAGAGTGAATCGGAATTTCAATTGACCTTCTCCCTGCCCCTGAATGCGTTTTTACAGGCAGAAACCACTTTGTTCCTTCATTTTCGTAAATAATCAGCACGTGGAATAAGTTTTTAAGGATCTCGCCTTATTGTACTTTATTAATCCACTTTAACCTCTATTGTCCTTGTATACATTGTGTTATTACCAGTCTGCCTCATGCTTACTTTTGCTCTTTCATTTTCATATTCTTAAGATCACTCCCATTCTATTTTTTTGCCTCAACTCCATTTCCTTTATTTCCTGTCATCTACTTCACTCTTTTCTCTCTAATCCAGTTTCACTTCTCTTATTTTCTACTGCACTTTCTCTTCTGTCAAGCTCATTATTTACTTTCTTCACTCTATGCCATTAACTTGTCCCATCTCCGTTTTATAGAACCATAAAGAATAGAAATATTAGTAGCCTGCTTGCCCACTTGTCATTCAATAAGACCATGGCTGATCTTTATTTCTCCTACCTTTGTCTTTCTTTCCCTCGTTTATTCTTTCCATCTATTTATTCTTTGGAATGTAGAAGATTGAGAAGTTATACAAAATAATGAGGGGTATAGATAGGGTAAATGCAAACAGGCTTTTTCCACTGAGGTTGAATGAGGCTACAACTAGTGGTCATGGGTTAAGTGTGTAATGTGAAAAGTCTAAGAGGAACATGAGGGGAAACCTCTTCACTCAGAGGGTGGTGAGAATGAGGAACATGCTAGCACATGCAAGCTCGATCTGAATGTTTAAGCGGTTTGGATAGGTAGGTGGATGGTAGGGGTGTGCAGGGATATGGTCTGGGTCAATAGGAATAGGCAGTTTTAAATCTGTACCATTTGAATCTTTACTAGATGGACTGAAGGGCCGGTTTCTGTGCTGTACTTTTCAATGACTCTATGACTTTAACTTTCCTCTTCTCTTTTACCCGGCCCTGTCTTTAAGTCGTGACTAATTCACAGTTCTGTGTGTTGTCTTTTGTTGCTCCATTTCTCATCAAATTTCCCATTCTCTCCATCTTTACTCATTCAGTTTTAATTTGGTCTCTTACCTGATTAGTCTTTCATTACCCTATCCAATCCATGTTTTGAGTCCTTATCTTTTACCATCTTTGAATTTTCCTTGTTCATATTTCCTTCAATTCCCTTTACTGGCTTCAACCTCACATCTATTCCCTTTGCCAGTTCTTTTGTATCACCTCTCATCACCTTGCTTTACCCTGATCCCCTTTCTCTATTCTTTTCCTTTTGAATTGTCTTTCAACAGTTCTTTTTCATTCTTTTTCTCTTATTTCAACTCATTATTTATACAAATGTGTTTTTTCACACTCTCCATCCAAACTGGCTTTAATTACTCTTTAATTAATCATGGTCTCATGCCCATGATTGTTCTTGATTGTCTATGGAAGTGGTTTGTCATTGCCTTCCTCTGGGCAGTGTCTTTACAAGACAAGTAACCCCCAGGCATTATCAATACTCCTCAGAGACTGTCTGCCTGGTGTTATAACCAGAGTGGTCACATAACCAGGACTTGTGATTTTCACCAGCTGCTCATACAACCATTCACTCCCTGTCATTTCAACACCTTTTCATTCTTTTGCTGACCATTCAACATCCCCCTCCTTCCATGATATCACTAAAAAATTCTTTCCTCTTTCATCCTCATACTTGTCTTCTTCCCCCCTCATACTTTTCTTCTTCCCCACTGAGCTTTTTAATAATTCTTTTTTTTTATTTAATGGTGAAACGGGGAAAAGGAAAGGACCCATAGAACTGGACTCTCTGACAGTGGTGTCTGAAAAGAGGATGCTGTCTAAGTTGCATGCCATCTTGGACGATGTCTCCCATCCACCACATAATGTACTGGGTGGGCACAGGAGTACACTCAGCCAGAGACTCATTCCACCAAGATGCAGCACAGAGCATTATAGGAAGTCATTCCTGTCTGTGGCCATCAAACTTTACAACTCCTCCCTTGGAGGGTCAGACACCCTGAGCCAATAGGCTCGTCCTGGACTTACTTCCTGGCATAACTTACATATTACTATTTAACTATTTATGGTTTTATTACTATTTATTATTTATGGTGCAACTGTAACGAAAACCAATTTCCCCCAGGATCAATAAAGTATGACTATGACTATGACTATGAAAGATAAATAAGAAAAGACAGATTGATCATTATAAGAAGATAGGGAGCAAAAACATAAATAAATTGAATTGAAATCTAGACCAGTTTTGACCTAATACTTACTTACTTACTGTCCATTACTGCCCTGGCATTTAGGTCATTGAAGGTCCTCCATCCCTGGTAGTATTCTGGGCTTCATCCTTAATGTCAGTTGCTTCCTCCTGGCCTTTACTACTGTTGGTTATGCAAGTCCCAGGTGGAGACGCTGGAATACCTTCACAGTCAGATGTAGGATGACCCTTCATTGCTGTTTCCTTAACAATGTTGTTTTACCAGTCAGGGTGGTTAGCCCTGAGCTGAACCCCCGAACCTGGAGAACTGATGGATCACTCTTAGTCTGGCCTTTACCCTTTGACCTGTCTGGCATGGGTGACCCTACCAAGAGCCAAAGCATAAAGCCCTGACTCCAGCCGGCATAGCTCTCAGGTTCTTTGAAGCACACAACACTCACAACTATGGCAAGGTTGTAGTCCTGTTGGAGATCTTGACTTAATAGAAAGGTGAAATACATATATACAATTTATAAAACTATTGTATATACTTGTGAATATCAGGTGACGACAACTCTTATAAACATGCACGGACACAAGCACACGTACACTGATATTCATGCAAATACTGATTTATATGAACTCAGGTAACTAGAGATCAATAAAAATATTGTTTGAATACAGTACTATACAAAAGTCTTAGGCACATATATAGAGCCAGGGTGCCTAAGACCGTTGCACAGTACTGTAGTAATTTTATGTATTGCACTGTACTGCTGCCACAAACAGAAATTTCATGACATGTGTGAGTGATGATAAACCTGATTCTGATGGACTGAGAGTGGGAAGGGAGCAGAGAGAAGGGAAAAGGGGGAGGGAGAGGGGAGGGAGCAGGAAACACCAGAGAGACATACATCACCGGAAAGATCGATAAACCAATTGTTTGGAAAGAAATAACTTTGCCTGGTGTCTCAGGGGTGGGCGAGTCTGCACCCGCACCACCACTCACCCCCACCCCCATCCCAGCCCTGACACTCCTTCTCTGCCATCTGTGCCTCACTCCTCCCAAGGCACACTACCCTCACCATTCCCCACTTCCTTTGCTCCCACCAGCTTTACAAACACGCTTTCCGCTCCACATTGACAAATACAATACTGTGCAAAAGTCTTAGGCACCAAAGCTATATATGGTGCCTAAGACTTTTGCACAGTACTGTACCTGTGGCAATAATAAATTAATTTCAATTTATATATTCTTCCCAGCTCTAATTGTTTTCCTCACATTTTTTATTGTATTTTTTTTTCTCCAAACTAGTTCATCTTCAAATTTTCTTTATTTTTCTATTTTCCTTGTTTTCTTTAATTTTTCCCTAATCTCTATCACTTCACCTATCGTTAACCCTACCTTACTTCCCATCCTATGAATTGCCTATCATTTATTTCCTTCATTTATCTTTTTCTTTTGCATTTGTGTTTCACCTCCCTTTCCCATTTATTTCTGCAGGAGATTTTCAGTTTTGCTGATTGTGCTGTCTGTTGAGTCATAAAGTCTTTGCCCATAGAAGCACTGGGAAGGGAAAAGAAAGAACCGAGCTGGGGTCATTCTGATGAAGGATGCTTCAGAGAATTGTGATCATGGGATTTAAATTAAGAGGCAGATGAATAACCTCTAACAGACAGACTGCAGGGAATGCTATGCTAGAATTGATATTGCCGGTACTGTGAATTTAATGCTAAAGATAGTCACTGTCACTCCTGAGAATTGTACTCCTGGGGAGCAAACAAATTTAGTACAAGTTTTGAAGAGTTGTTTATTGGTGATGAGCGCATGTGACAATTAGATGAAGCCTATTGTAAGTTCTAATTTTAACAATTTCTGTAAGATGTACTTCTGGAAAATAAGGGATCCTGTGGCTAAGTTTATTAAAATAGAAGATCCTTAAATGCTTCATCAGCATCATTATGTGCCACATCATATGATGTGGACAATCATGGTATTTCACCATGATTGTTCTTGGCAAATTTTGCTAGAGAAGTGCTTTGCCATTTTCCACTTCTGGGCACTGTCTTTACAAGATGGATGACCTCAGCTATTATCAATACCCTTTGGAGATTTCCTGCCTGGCAGACAATGGTCTCAAAACCAGGACTTGTGATATGCAGCAGCTGCTCATATGACCATCCGCCACCTGCTCCCATCGCTTCACTTGACCCTGATCGGGGGCTAAGCAGATGCTACACCTTGCCCAAGGATGACCTGCAGGCTAGCAGAGCTAAGGAGCAGTTTACACCTCCTTTGGTAGAGACCCCGCTACCCACTTTAAGACATAAATATTATTTTTAAGAACTATCGTAGATTTTTGAGTCTCCTTGACTTTTTTTTTCAGAATAAGATGAGGTAGGATCCTATGAGAGTAATATAACAGGTGAAAAAAAGCAATGTGGAGGTATCCACATTATTTACCAATAAATTATAAATTAGGTCGATGGGAGTAAGCAGTTTAAATGGTCCAGCACAGACTAGATGGGCTGAAGGGCCTGTTTCTCTGTGTACTTTTCTATGACTATGATCCTATATCCTATTGGAATTTTTTATGGGAGCACCATCACCACAAGCACAAATGTTGAAGAAAAAAGCTCACGCAGAGACTACTCAGTAGTAATAAATGCAGACTTCCCAGAAGCAGCTCATGGGAGATGCTTAATTTAATATGTGCTTAAAACTGTGAGAAACTTGGACAGGGTGAATAGAGCCTTATCCTTTTGGTGAGCGGTCAAGAACAAGGTATAACATATGGACTACAGAGCAGCAAAGTAAAAATGTGTTCGCTCATCTGGAACGTGATGCCTGCGGGAATGATGGAGACATAATCCGTCATCATGTTTAAGAAGTACCTGTGATGACAGAAGCGGATATGTGATGTGGCGTAACATACAACTGTCTGGATCAAGAACAAAAATGTAGAATTAGGTTAGATCATAATTTATTTTTAACAACATATACTTAATGAGTTAATTGGCTGTTTCCTGTGCTGTGAAACTCCATTAAATTCTGCAAATGAATTTTAGGAATAATGTATTGGTAAATAACAAACTTCAAAATGATAGCTAGCAAAATACATAAATTTGAAACTCTGAGACTAACAATTACACCTGAAATAAGCATCTTATTATAAAGATTCAAAATAAAGTGGATTCTGCTTAATTGGGCCAATGGTTAATCAGAGCAGCTGCTCATTTGGGACAACTCTTTAAGACCAAAACAAAATTGAGAAAATAGCTGGGTTTCCCTTTGTTTATTTGCGGAACTATGCCGCTTAACAGAAGCAGTGTGCAGTGAGTCTCTAAGCAAGGAAAGGCTGATGATAGGGCAAAATTGCAGTCGACAGGATGAGTTGCAAAGTAAGAGGTTTGAATGCACACAGTGTACGGAATAATGTCAATGAACTTCTAGCAGAGTTACAGATTGACAAGTATGATGTGGGTATCACTGAAAGATGATTATTGCTACGAGCTTAATATCCAAGGATACACATTGTATCGAAAGGATAGGCAGGAAGGCAGAGGGGACGGTGTTGCTCTGTTGGTAAAAATAGAAATTAAATCTTTAGAAAAAGGTTACATAGGACTGGAAGGTGTTGAATTATTGTGGATGGATCTAAGGAACTGCAAAGGTAAAAAGACCCTGATGGGGGTTATATACAGACCCCCCTAACAGTAGTAAGGTGGTCTGCAAGTTACAATGGGAGATAGAAGATGCATGCTAAAAGGGCAATGTTACAATAGTCATGCAGGGATTTCAACATGCCGGTAGATTGGGAAGATCAGGTTGGTGTGGAAACCCAAGAGGGGGAGTTCCGATCTGTCTACAAAATGGTTGGGAATACTAGGGGATCAGCTATTCTGGACTGGATATTGTGCAAAGAACCAGAACTGATTAGAGAGCTTAATAAAATACCTTCAGGGCAGGTGATCATAATATGATCAAATTCACCCTGAAATTTGAGAAGGAGAAGCTAAAGTCAGATGTGTCAGTACGACAGTGGAGTAAAGAAGATTACAAAGGCTTGAGAACTGAATGGAAAAGAATACTGGCAGGGATGATGGCGGAGCAGCAATGGCTGGAATTTCTGGAATCAATTCAGAAGGTACAGCATATATACATCCCAACGAGGAAGAAGTATTTTAAAGGCAAGATAACACAACTATGGTTAAGAAGGGAAGTCAAAACCAATATAAAAGCCAAAGAGAGGGCATATAATAGAACAAAAGTAGTGGGAAGTTAGATGATTGGGAAGCTTTTAAAAACCAAGAGAAGGCAATTTAAAAAGTCATTAAGAAGGTAAAGAAGGAATATGAAGGTAAGCTAGCCAATAATATTAAAGAGGATACAAGCAAGAGAAAACCTACAGATTCTGGAAATCAAAGCAACATACACAAAATACTGGAGGAACTCAGCAGGCCAGGTACGATCTAGGGAACGGAGTATCAGAGAATACAATCGTTTCTTCAGATACATAAGGTGTAAAAGAGAGGCAAGTATGGATATCGGAAGCCAGCAAAATTATGCTAGAGAGGTAGTAATGAGGGACAAGTAAATGGCAGAAAAACTGAGTAAGTATTTTGCATCAATCTTCAGTGTGGAAGACACTAGCTGTATAGTGGAAGTTCCAGATGTTACGGGGCACGAAGTATGTTAACTTACCATTACTAGAGAGAAATTTCTTGAGAAGCGGAAAGGTCTGAAGGTAGAACAGTCACCAGGATGAGATAGTATACACCCCAGGGTTCTGAAAGAAGTGGCTGAAGAGATTGTGGAGGCATTGGTAATGATCTTTCAAGAATCAATAGATTCTGGAATGGTTACAGAAGACTGGAAAATTGCAAACATCACTCCGCTCTTCTAGAAGAGAGAAAAGCAGAAGAAAGGAACTTATAGGCCACACACATAAAAGTTGCTAGTAAACGCAGCAGGCCAGGCAGCATCTCTAGGAAGAGGTGCAGTCGACGTTTCAGGCCGAGACCCTTCGTCAGGACTAACTGAAGGAAGAATGAGTAAGGGATATGAAAGTTGGAGGGGGAGGGGAAGATCCAAAATGATAGGAGAAGACAGGAGGGGGAGGGATGGAGCCAAGAGCTGGACAGGTGATAGGCAAAAGGGATACGAGAGGATCATGGGACAGGAGGTCTGGGAAGAAAGACAAGGTGGGGGGTGGGGGGACCCAGAGGATGGGCAAGGGGTATATTCAGAGGGACAGAGGGAGAAAAAGGAGAGTGAGAGAAAGAATGTGTGTATAAAAATAAGTAACAGATGGGGTACGAGGGGGAGGTGGGGCATTAGCGGAAGTTAGAGAAGTCGATGTTCATGCCATCAGGTTGGAGGCTACCCAGACGGAATATAAGATGTTGTTCCTCCAACCTGAGTGTGGCTTCATCTTTACAGTAGAGGAGGCCGTGGATAGACATGTCAGAATGGGAATGGGATGTGGAATTAAAATGTGTGGCCACTGGGAGATCCTGCTTTCTCTGGCAGAGAGAGCGTAGGTGTTCAGCAAAGCGGTCTCCCAGTCTGCGTCGGGTCTCGCCAATATATAAAAGGCCACATCGGGAGAACCGGACGCAGTATATCACCCCAGCCAACTCACAGGTGAAGTGTTGCCTCACCTGGAAGGACTGTTTGGGGCCCTGAATGGTGGTAAGGGAGGAAGTGTAAGGGCATGTGTAACACTTGTTCCACTTACACGGATAAGTGCCAGGAGGGAGATCAGTGGGGAGAGATGGGGGAGACGAATGGACAGGGGAGTCGCGTAGGGAGCGATCCCTGCGGAATGCAGGGGGGGGGGAGGGAAAGATGTGCTTAGTGGTGGGATCCCGTTGGAGGTGGCGGAAGTTACGGAGAATAATATGTTGGACCCGGAGGCTGGTGGGGTGGTAGGTGAGGACCAGGGGAACCCTATTCCTTGTGGGGTGGCGGGAGGATGGAGTGAGAGCAGATGTGCGTGAAATGGGGGAGATGCGTTTAAGAGCAGAGTTGATAGTGGAGGAAGGGAAGCCCCTTTCTTTAAAAAAGGAAGACATCTCCCTCGTCCTTATAGGCCAGTTAGTTTGACCTCAGTGGTCGGGAGAATGTTGGAGTCGATTGTTAAGGATTTAGTTTCGAGGTACAAGGAGGCACTGATAAAATAGGCTGTAGTCGGCATGGATTCCTCAAGATAAAATCTTGCCTAACAAATCTATTGGAATTCTTTGAAGAATTAACAAGCAGGATGGACAAAGGAGAATTGATTGATGTTGTGCACTTGGATTTTCAGCAGGCCTTTGGAGAAGTGCCACACATGATGCTGTTTAACAAGCTATGAGGCCATGGCATCGCAGGAAAGGGTCTAGCATGGTTAAAGCAGTGTCTGATGGTAGGAGGCAAAGAGCTGGAATAAAGGGAGCCTTTTTTGGCTGGCTGCTGGTGACTAGTCGTGTTCCATAGGGGTTTGTGTTGGAACCGATTCTTCTTACATTTATATGTCAGTGATTTGGATGATGGAATTGATGGCTTTGTTGCAAAGTTTGCAAATGATATGAAGATAGGTGGAGGGGCAGGTAGTTTTGAGATAGTCAAGAGGTTACAGAGGACTTAGACAGATTCAGAGAACGAGCAAAGAAATGGCAGGTGGAATACAGTGTCGGGAAGTGTATGGGCATGCAGTTTGGTAGAAGAAATGAAAGTGTTGACTATTTTCTAAATGGAAAGAAAATACAAAAATCTGAGGCACAAAGTGATTTGGAAGTCCTTGTGCAGGTTGAGTCTGTGGTGAGGAAGGCAAATGTGATGTTCATTCATTTCAAGAAGACTAGGATATAAAAACAAGGATGTAATGTTGAGACTTTATAAAGCACTGATGAGGCCTCACTTGAAGTATTGTGAGTAGCTTTGAGCCCGTATCTTAGAAACATTGGGCTGAAACTGAAGAGAATTCATAGGAGATTCACAAAAATGATTCAAGGATTGAATGGTTTGTCTTATGAAGAGCGTTTGATGGACCTGAGCCTAGTATACACTGGAATTCAGCAGAACGAGGAGTGAGCTAATTGAAACCTATCAAATGGTGAAAAGCCATGATAGAGTGGAAGTGGAGAGGACATTTCCTATGGTGGCAGTGTCTAAGACCAGAGGACACAATCTCAAAATTGAGGGGCATCCTTTTAGTACAGAGATGAGGAGGAATTTCTTTAGCCAGAGAATGATGAATCTGTGGAATTCTTTGCCATAGGCAGTTATGGAAGCCAAGACTTCATGTATATTTAAGACAGAGGTTAAAAGATTCTTGAGTGGTCAGAGCATGAAGGGACACGGGGGTGGACGGGGAGAAGGCAGCAGATTGGGGCTGAGAGGAAAAATGGATCAGCCGTGATGAAATGATGGAGCAGACTCGATGGGCCAAAATCTTATGAAAATCTTATGAATAAAAATCTTATAAGAATAACTTATAGTCTCAAATGGGGCATGAGACTGTTGCCAAACAGTTTCTAAGTAGTGTCAATCCTGTGCATGTTGCTTGGCTGTTAGACACTACATCTTGCTTAGACCGAACAATTTTTAAATATCATCACTTGTATGTGCTTGTGTTCAAAAAGCAGTAATTTTTAATCGCTGATAGTTGGCAAGTAGTAAACAGTAAGAAAATTCAGAACTATTTTACTTCCTGTGGTTTCAAACATTCAGGCTTGGAGATGCCAGAAACTGTTGGGAATGAAAATGAAGTGATTTCACTATTTCAACAAGTTAGGAACTGCAAAAATTTGAATGTACTGTATTGACAATCATCTTGAATGTTCCAATGAAAGTAAAGGTCTGAAGGATGCAATCATTGAAAACATTGAATGACGGTAGTCCATTACCTGCACTAGGTATCTGCGCTGATTTTGTTCATTTACTGTCAATCAATAGAACAGGTCAGTGTACACTGGATGAATTCCTCTGTCAATAACTATTAGGAACTAGTACACTGTTTTATAGTACCATAGTAGTTTTGGTAGTGTTCTAATTTATTCTGTATTTCATACAAATACATAATCTGCTACTCAGTTAAAAAGTATATATCCTGGCAATTCTGGACAATGTTTCTCACCCTCTGCTTGCCAACTTGGCTGAACAGAGGAACACTCTTAGTAATCGACTAAGACAACTACGCTGCTCCAATGAGCGCTATAGGAGGACATTCTTACCCTTGGCCATTAGGTTCTATAATGAGTCAATCTGTAGCCAGGGAAGTGATGACATCCCTCCTGTTAGGCTGTCTGAGATAACTTATTTTTTTATTCTTCCTTACTTTCCTTCTAATATTTGTATATACTTTATTGTCGCCAAACAATTGGTACTAGAACGTACAATCATCACAGCGATATTTGATTCTGCGCTTCCCACTCCCTGGATTACAAGTATTAAATATTAAAAATATTAAAAATAGTTAAAATTAGCAAATATTAATTTAAATAATAAATCTTAAATAGAAAATAGAAAAATGGGAAGTAAGGTAGTGCAAAAAAACCAAGAGGCAGGTCTGGATATTTGGAGGGCACGGCCCAGATCTGGGTCAGGATCCGTGCAGCATTCTTATCACAGTTGGAAAGAAGCTGTTCCCAAATCTGGCCGTACGAGTCTTCAAGCTCCTGAGCCTTCTCCCGGAGGGAAGAGGGATAAAAAGTGTGTTGGCTGGGTGGGTCGTGTCCTTGATTATCCTGGCAGCACTGCTCCGACAGCGTACGGTGTAAAGTGAGTCCAAGGACGGAAGATTGGTTTGTGTGATGTGCTGAGCTGTATTCACGATCTTCTGCAGCTTCTTCCGGTCTTGGACAAGGCAACTTCCATACCAGGTTGTGATGCACTCCAGAAGAATGCTTTCTATGGTGCATCTATAAAAATTAGTGAGGGTTTTAGGGGACAGGCCAAATTTCTTTAGTTTTCTCAGGAAGTAAAGGCACTGGTGGGCCTTCTTGGCTGTGAGTTCTGCTTGGTTGGACCAAGTAAGGTCATTTGTGATATCTGTACACTTGTAATGCTACGGTGACACTGTAATTTCCTTTGGGATCAATAATCTATCTATCTACGCTGTCTTTTTTAATACCTTTTTAACTATTTTCATGAAACTAATTGGGGCAGCTGTGCAATTGGCCCAAGATGTACTGGTCCCAATGTGTCCTAATTAACCAGGATCCACGATGAATTATCTTTGCATCTGAATAAATAAAATTTAGAAACAGAATCAGGTGTAATACCACCAGCATATGTTGTGAAATTTGTTAACTTAGTAGCAGCAGTACATGATAAATATAGAAAAAAAGTAAATCAGTTATAGTAAATATGTGTATTAAATGGTTAAATTAAAAATAGTGCAAAATCAGAAATATTATATTAAAAAAGTGAGGTAGTTTTCATGGGTTCAATGTTCATTTAGGAATCGGATGGCAGAGGGGAAGAAGCTGTTCTTGAATCACTGAGTGGGTGCCTTCAGCCTCCTACACCTCCTTCCTGACAGCAACAATGAGAAGAGGGCATGTTCTGGGAGATGGGGTTCCTTAATAATGGACTCAGTCTTTCTGAGGCACCGCTCCTGGAAGATATCTTGGGTACTACGAAGGCTAGTACCCATGTTGCAGTTGACTAATTTTACAACTTTCTCTAGCTTCTTTCGATCCTGTGCAAGAGCCCCCCACCCCAATGCCAGACAGTGATGCAGTTTCTTAGCGTGCTCTCCACAGTACCTCTGCAGAAGTTTTCGTTAATAAGAAATGAGAATAAGTAAATAAGAAATTTATTTTCTATTTTGATTATATGCTTCTTCATAATGACAGAGTAAAATTATTGCAAATGACACTGCTCAAGGCAATTATCCGCTAGGATTTTTAAGAGGGCTCCAGGGTGAACAAAATTTCTACAGCATACTATTCTATTGCAGAGGATTAAAAACAATACTGCAAAAGTATCAAAAATTCCTACAAAATTTGATCAATTCTATAAAGTATCTTTCAGGTGTTCCCATTTCCTCAATTTATTTAGTTATTCATTGAGACACGGTGTGGAATAGGCCCTTCTGGCCCTTTAAGTTGCGCCACCTGACAATCCCCCGTTTTGATCCTAGCCCAGTCATGGGACAATTTACAATGAGCAATTGACCCACCAGCCAGTAGGTCTTTGGACTGTGGAAGGAAACCGGAGCACCTGGAGAAAACCTCTGTGGTCACGGGGAGAACATACAAACACCTTACAGGCAGCAGTGGGAACTGAACCCGGAACATTGGTACTGTAGAGCGTTGTGCTAACCACTACACTACTGTGATGCTCCATCATCTGTGATCAGATGATAATAAATTTATTGGTGCATCCACATCCTGTACCCTCCCGTACTATAATGTTTTTATTTCGTATCTTTTTGACTACCAGAAACTATCGCCCACTTTTGGTAGCATCATCTTGAATGGAAAATATCCCTATTCATTGACCATACATTAAACTGATGCCTAAACAAACTCCACTCAGGAGGAAGCTGCTGAAGTCATGACCTCAGTCTGAACCTGCAGTTGAAGCTGTCAAACAGCCGAAGTGTTCGGGTCACAATGAAAGATTTCAATCACCTTAAATCAGCACCTCTGCCCAGCAAATTTCTTGGGTGGTCACTGAATATGTTGTGAAACACATTAAAGATGATGCATAAAGTATTTACCATTAATTTTCACAGTAGAAGGAATCGGGGCCCAGACGGGGAAGTTGCGATGCTTGCTCAACTGGCCCAGGTGCGAGGTTGGATTGCTCTGGGCACTGAGCTGATCTGAAGGGCTGGAGAGCGGCTTCAGTCCGGGTGATGGAATCTGGACGCAGAGCGAGTCGTCGGCGTAGTGGTCTAGGCCCGGATTCATGGCAGTGGTGTATGGGTCCTTTTGCAATTTAGACAATTTAAACATGTGCACAAATCAGAGGTGAGCGCCAATTTTGCTCGCTCTCCACAGTCTTTGCTCCTCTCTCCAGAGCACTGGATCCTTTCACTGTTCCGTTGTTGGGTCAATTTAAATGCCAGCCCAAATAGAGTGAAAAGGCAGGGTGTCAGTCGGAAGGAGAGCCGATCCTATTCATTCTCCGTGATGGTAATCTCCATGATGCTGAGGCTATGATGACTGCCTCAACTGTTACGCTCTGTGCCTGCTAATATGATGAACTGATAAGCGAGGCTTTGGGCCTACTCCGGGGTTTGGATCTGAGGACTCCATTTCACTTCTGAATGCTGTTGTTTGCTTCAATTGTTTGCATGGTTTGTATTTTTTTTTCCCCACTTGCACATCGAGTGGTGCTCTTATATTTTTACTTTTTCTTTAATTGGGTTCTTTTGGGTTTCCTGCTCTGTGACTACCTGTGAACAAGCAAATCTCAAGGTTGTATATGTAGCACGCATGCATGATTCACCGGTACATCCTCTAATTCGCACCAACTTACAATCTTTTCTCGATCCATCTTTGCACTACTTAACGCGACAACTATACAGCTTTACCGAAAATCCAGATCCCGGACGAGCCCCCACTTGTAACGCTCAGTTATATTGGCTCGTATATGTCTAGGGGAAATCCCACCCAGCACCTGCCTCAACGCTTCCCACAGAGTCGGCTGCCACCCAAATCAAGCCCAAACATCAATCATCAGCCAGCACACCCAGTGAATTTTAACAAGTACACTTTATAGATATTACTAATTCTATGACATTAATATAAATTCGATACAGAAAAGGAAGTAATGAAAAAAAAGGCGCCAATACTTATCAAAGTCCAAGTTCTTCGTGCGCAACTGTTGGAGCTCAATCGATTCCTGATGACCACCCGGATCCTGTCGACTCACGGCTCGGGACCATCCGGAGTGATGGACCGGAGCCTCTCCGCACGTCCACCGTCCTCCCCATCTCTCCTCCGACTCCCCGTCTCTCCTCCATCCTCCCCCCCAAAAACCCCGTTCCCAGTCATATGATACAGCATTGTATCCGAAAACAAAACAATACATGACCACCCACTGGCTAATAGCACCCTGCTGTCTGTATTAACCCAGGCAACTGTCTATTTAGAGACTTTCTCAGCATTTAACATAACAAAGAAGCCATTTTAAATTTAACAAAAAAAATGAAAGACCCCGTACACATAATTTATACATTCTTTGATAATAAATGAATCTTGATTTTTTTTTTACTCTCAGGAAATGTCAGGTATGGCATTTTCAACAATTTTGAATGGAGAGGGCTGTGGTAGAACAGATGGAATTAATTCAAATTGAAATTGACAGATTTCTAGATCTTAAAGGAATGAGGAGGTATAGAAGTGGGCAGGAACGTATTGCTGATGTAGAAGATCAGCCATGACCTTGTGAATGAGGAGTGGGTTCACAAGGTGGATGGCTTGCTCCTCTGTTGTTCGCACTTCTCTCCGCTTTCCACATAGATCACTCCCTCCGCAATTCCCCTGCCCATTCACCCCCTCCCCACAAATCTCCAACCTGGCACTCATCCCTTCAGGTGGCCTAAGTGCTACTCTTGGACATTTGCCTCCTCCCTCAACTCCATTCAGGACCCCGAATAGTCCTTCCAGGTGAGACAACGCTTCACCTGTGAATCTGTTGGGTTCATCTATTGTGTCCAGTGCTCCCGGTGCAGCCTCCTCTACATTGGTGATACCCATTGTAATTTGGGGGAAACTGCCTTGCTGAGTACCTCTGCTCCATCTGGCAAAAGTGGAATTTCCTGGTGGCCAAGCACTTTAATTCCAATTTCCAATCTCATTCCGACATGTCGATCCATTGCCTCCTCTTGTGCCTAGATAAGGTCTCCCTCAAGGTGGAGCAGCAAAACTTTATATTACGACTGGGTAGCCTCCAACTTGATGGCATGAATATCGATTTCCCTTGTGCTAAAAAAAAATTCCCTTCGCCTCCCCTCTTTCTCTATTCCCCACTCTGGCCTTTTACCTCTTTTCACCTGCCTATCAATTCCCTCTGGGTCCCATTCTCTCTCCTTTTCTCCTATGGTCCACTCTTCTCTCCAATCAGATTCCTTCCTCTTCAGCCTTTTACCTTTCCCACCCACTTGGCTTCACTTATAACATTCTAGCTAGTCCTCCTTCTCCTCCCCCTCCCCCCCACCTTTTTATTCTGGCATCTTCCCCCCTTCCTTCTCAATCCTGAAGAAGGGTCTCTGCTTGAAACTTTGACCATAGATGTTGCTTGACCTGCTGAGTTCCTCCAGCATTTTGTGTGTGTTGTATTGTTTCTTGTATCCACTTGTCCTCTGTGGACATCATCCTTTTCCTGAATAACACTACATCTTTGCTGCAAAGTGTCTTGGTGAAGATCAGTATTATCAGGGCATAAAACTCTCACTCTACTATGGACAGAGAAATATTTTGAGAGGTCTAGGGCAGAGTGAACAGAAAAGAGCAAGACACTGATAAAGGAAAATACAAGTGTACTCTAGTAGATAAAAGGTTCTATAGAAAAATAAACTCACAAAAATTAATGTAAGAGATATTTGAAGGTGAAAGGAGAAAAAGCAGAATGGTTATCTTGTGGCCATCTCCACAGAAGAAGCCACAGAAAAAAAACCTTTCAGAAGTAGTGAACAATGTGTCAAGAATGCATGAGGAGCTGAAAGAATTGCCTTAGTATTTGGAGAAAAATCAATGAGTTGGAAAAAGCAATAAATCCCGAGAACCAGATAACCTGCATCTCAGTGAAAAAGGTAGAGACAGAGATGATGACTGCACTGGTCGTCATCGTCCATAAATCCCAAATAGATTCTGGATCTATGTTCCAGAACAGATTCTGGATGCATATCTAAGGTTCTAGAATAGATTTCACAGATTTTATGGTAGTAAATATATCCTCACTATTTAAGAATGGGGAGAGAAAGAAAATGAGGAACCTGGTTGTAGTTCAGGTTTAAATTCCAGTTAAGTTTATTGTTATTCAATCACACACATGTAGAGTATACCGCCAAATTAGGCAACGTTCCTCCAGACCAAGTTGCACAGCGCACACAACACATAAAGTAATAATACCACAAGTGAATTCACAAATAATAGGGTACATTTATGACACAAGTTAAAGGTAAACTATATAACGCGACGGGCACTTCATACATGATGAGACCTGGGTGGTGGTAGGGAGTTCAGTAGTCTTACGGCTACTGTAATGCTGTGGTACCTTCTGCATGATGGTTGGGTGACAAAGAGATTATCGGACAGATGGGAGGGATCTTTGACAATGTGAAGGGCCCTCCGTAGGCAGTGCTCCTGTGAGATATCTCTGATGGGTGGAAGAGAGACCCAAATGATCCTCTCAACAATCCTGCGTAGGAACTAATTATTTATTTAGAGATATAACACGGAATGTGGCCCTTTGAGCTACACCATCCAGCAAACCCATTGTAACCCTTGCCTAATCAGGGAACAATTTACAATGAGCAGTTATCCTAATAACCAGTAAGTCTTTGGGCTTTGGGAGGAAGCCAGCGCATCCAGAGAAAACCCATGCATTTTACGGGAAGGATTTACAGAATCCTTACCAAGATCACTGAAATTGAACTCCAAACTCCAACGTCCCAAGCTAGAATAGCATCATGCTATATGCCACGTAAATGTGGCGCCCCATGGTCAGATGCCTTGCAATTCCCATACCAAATGGTCAAGACAGTTATGATGGTGTTCCTGTAAATAATGGGTTAGAATGGACCTGGAGAGATCATCTCTTATGTGCACTCCCAGAAAGCATGGAATATGTTTGAAACTAATAATAAGGAAGGAGTAAAAGAACTTTTGGATGATAATAATAGGATAGTGTAGTTTCAATGTGAACATGAAAGAGAAATCATGTTTGGCAAACTGGATAGAGATTGTAGCAGCAAAACAAACCCTAGATCAAAACAATTGCCACTAGCCTGCAACCACCACAGGGTTGTTATACTCACATGACACACCCTCGGCTCCAATGAAATAGTTGTTCCAAAGAATCAAGTTCCTTATTTTTAAATCTTCTTTTAGCAAACATACAATCTTCAAGTAATATTAAACGGTCAGCAATTTTATGACCTCTGCAGTCCCAAGCCACAAGCTGCCACAAAATAAGCAAGAATACATAACTTGTTCCCTAAACTTTTACCACGCACCCACTAATGTGACTAGTGACCATTATAAACATGACAAGCACAGAATACAAAGCAATTAGAGGACAGATACATGGCTCCTTCAGAGATCTTTGAGGTTGTAATAAGCAGAATAGATGGATAGTATAACATCTCAGTTAACAGAGCTAAGTTCAGTCCTAACCTCAGATGATATCTGTGTCATTTTTGCACATTCTCTCTGTGACTGAGAGAAGTACCAGGTACTCAGATTTCATCTACAGAGCAAAGACACAGATAACTGGCCATTGTAAATTGTCCCTAGTGTCTTGGTCAGCAGTCAAATCTGGGGACTTGATGAGAATTTAAAAATGCGAATGTCGGAAAATGGGTACTTAATTGTCACTGTAGTTGCAGTAGACTAAAGAGCCCATTTCCAGATGATTCCATGACCATAAAGGGGACAGACACGTTGATTTAGTACTTTGGCTTTCAAAAGTTCTTTGATAAAGTACCACAAAAGTGGAATCAAATGATGTTAGTTCCAAAGTTAAATGTATTATCGAAGTACATACAGTACATGTCATCAGATACAACCCTCAGATTCTTCTTCTGTGGGCATACTTAGCAAATCTATAGAACAGTAACGGTAAACATCACAGTTGAGACCTTACAGTAGCAGGGATAACACGTGGACAGAATGAGAATTTGTTCAGTGATAGGAAATGGATATTAGGGATAAATGAATCTGTTTTAGAATGGGAGTTTGTACCACGGGGACAAGTGTTGGGACTTCAGCTGTTCACAGTCTAAATCAATGATTTGGATGCGGGGACAAAATGCTGATGGTATAAAGCTGACTGGCAGTATGAGTTTTGAAGAGAATATAAAGAGGTCTTTCTTACAGAAGAGCTAGGTGAGCCAAGCCAAGATTATATCTCATGATGTGCAGTACACAGCTGTTCTTGCTACAGGATCTGCCTAAACTCATCTGAAGCTGTGAATCATCAGGTGAATTCCCAACTAATTCTTTGAGAATATCAATGGGAATGAGGGCACACAGATCAAAGGCTCCCTGTATATGAATGACCTGACTACCCTCTGTTTCGACCCAGGGTCAACCCTCAGATAAATGAGCATCTGCAACTTGTTTGAGCCAAGCTCAACTGCAGGAAGTGTGAGGCTCTACTCTTTAGCAGTTGGCCTGACAGATCCCCTGTTGCCTTTATCATCAAATCTGAGAACCTCATTCACCACTTTTGGTGAGAAGGTTTGAAAAAGAATGTAAAGGACCTTGTTGAGGTTTGCCCAAGTAGCCACAGAACCGAGGACTCATGTCTGCAACGGTTTCCTGGAATACGTTCAGAGATAAAAATCAACTGTTTTTGGAAGATCATCAACTTGAATTTCGTAGAGATGAAGGTGATGATCTTCCGTCTGCCTTTTGAACTCAAACACGAGAAAATTCACAAATACTGGAAATCGAAAGCAAAGTAAACACACACACACACAAAATGCTTGAGGAACTCAGCAGGCCACGTAGCATCTATGGAAAACAGTAAACAGTCAATGTTTCAAGCTGAGACCCTTCATCAGAACTGGAAACAAAGAAGAGAAATCAGAGTAAGAAAGTGGGGGCAGGGGAGGAAGAAGTACAAGGTGGTAGGTGAAACCTTTGGAGATGGCGGAAGTTACAGAAAATTATGTGCTGGCTGTGGAGGCTACTTGGGTGGTAGGTGGGGACAAGAATAACATAGAAACATAGAAAATAGGTGCAGGAATAGGCCATTCGACCCTTCGAGCCTGCACCGCCATTCAGTATGATCATGGCTGATCATACAACTCAGAACCCTGTACCAGCCTTCCCTCCATACCCCCGATCCCTTTAGCCACAAGGGCCATATCTAACTCCCTCTTAAATATAGCCAATGAACTGGCCTCAACTGTTTCCTGTGGCAGAGAATTCCACAGATTCACCACTCTCTGTGTGAAGAAGTTTTTCCTAATCTCGGTCCTAAAAGGCTTCCCCTTTATCCTCAAACTGTGACCCCACTTTCTGGACTTCCCCAACATCAGGAACAATCTTCCTGCATCTAGCCTGTCCAATCCCTTTAGGATTTTATACGTTTCAATAAGATCCCCCCTCAATCTTCTAAATTCCAATGAGTATAAGCCTAGTTGATCCAGTCTTTCATCATATGAAAGTCCTGCCATCCCAGGAATCAATCTGGTGAACCTTCTTTGTACTCCCTCTATGGCAAGAATGTCTTTCCTCAGATTAGGGGACCAAAACTGCACACAATACTCCAGGTGTGGTCTCACCAAGGCCTTGTGCAACTGCAGTAGTACCTCCCAGCTCCTGTACTCGAATCCTTATCCCTGGTGGAGTAGCGGGAGGAAGGGTTGATGGCAGAACTTGCATGAAATGGAAGAGATGCAAGTGAGACAGGATTGATGGTGGAGGAAAGAAAGCCCGTTTAGTTCTAGAGTGAAAAGCCAAAAGCGGAGGAACTGAGAGAATGGGATGGCATTTTTACGAGTAACAATGTGGGAAGAGGAATAGTTCAGGAAGCTGGGAGAATCAGTGGCTGTGTAAAAGATATCAATAGACAATCTGTCTCCAGAGATAGAGACAGTGAGATTGAGAAAGGGGAGGGAGGTGTCGGAAATGGACCAAGTAAATTTGAGGGCAGGGTAGAAGTTGGAGGCAAAGTTGACAAGCTCAGCATGGATGCAGGAAGCACAAATACGGTCGTTGATGTAGCGAAAGAAGAGTTGGGGAGTGATGCCAATGTTGGCTTGGTACATGGACTGTTCCACATAACCAACAAAAGGACAGGCTCATGTTAGGATTCATGCAAGTGCCCATGGCTACACCTTTAGCTTGAAGGAAGTGGGGGTAGCTAAAGGAGAAATTATTGAGAGTGAAGACCAGTGCCACCAGACAGAGAAGATTGGTGGTGTAGGGAACAGGCTGGGTCTGTTATCTGGAAAGAAGTGGAGAGCTTTAAGGCCCTCCTTAAGGGGAATGGAGGTGCACAGGGACAGGACAGAGCCTTTTGGTCTGCCCAGAACTTCTTGGTCTTCTAGCAATAGATGTCCACAGGTCAATACAACTGGTGGGCACATTTCAGGTTGCAAGAATACTTGCTGAGCGGTGCTTGGTGCAGTCATGGCTAAGACTGTGTAGGGAAGGAGCTCCATCCAGGGCTCTAATGGCACTGGATACAGAGGGGCTGAGTCCTACACTCCATGGTGGATAGTTTAAGGAAAAACATCAGTGGATTGGTGTATTGTAAAAGGATGTATTGAACTGATGGTATAATGAATGTAGTGCAACACTTGTTCTGAATGTATTTGCTGTTTACACATTATGAATACAATACATTTTTGGGGGAAAAAATCCTATAAGTGCATACCCTCAGATTGAAAACTTACCCCTGATAAGTTCTCGTACATGCCCAGCAACACTTTCTGCATGTGTCATTAGTCTGGAGGAGAAAGCAAGCAGAAATTCATTACCTACAATCATAGTCATACTCCAGGCAATAAAACCCTTCCACCCGACTCGTTCATATCACTGTGTTGCCCAGAGAGCGAGTCCTAGCTGCCCGAGTTTGGCCCATCGCTGGCTTTTGAATATTGTTTATGGCTTTTGAATATTGTTTTTGAGCCAGACTCAACCACTACTTGTGGCAGCTCAGTCCAAATAGTCACCAACCTTTGCATGAAGCTTCCCCTGTCATTCCTTTTCTCAGCTCTGATCTTGAATCTACGCCTTCTTGTTTTTAGCACCCATCTCCCTGAGAGAAAAAAAAATCTCTACTCTCACCCTGTCTATGCCTCTTAAGATCTTATCTCACCATCAGATCACCCCTCAATCTTCTACTTTCCAGTGAATAAGGTCCTAATCTACACAATCTCTCCTTTATCTCAATCCCACCACCCCACCCCACCCCCAAATCCAGGCAACATCCTGGCAAATCTTGTCACATTCATTCTGGTGTAATGAAGTCTTTCCTATAACAGGATGACCAAGACTGTGTGTAATGCTCCAGGGTGCAAACCTGTACACAGTGCCCCAGTGCACAATACCCCAGGGCACAAGACTGTACACAATTCCCCTGTGCGCAATACACCTGTATGTGCAGCCTCACCACCCTCATGACTTCCAAACTCCCGCCCTCAGTGCCCCGACTGATGAAGATCCATGTGCCAACCTCCTCCTTCACCACCCTGTCTACCTGGGATGAAGCTTTCAGCAAACTATGCACTTGGACTCCTTCGACCCCATTGCATACCACACCCCAGGGCTCTAATGTTCACTGTATACGTCCCACTGTATGATCTCCTGAATCCCAATACCCCACATGTATTACGGATTGAAAGCCATTTCCAATCCTCAGCCCACATATCAGCTGATCAAGATTCTCTTCTATACTACGAGGGGCGATTGATAAGTTCGTAGCCTAAGGTAGAAGGAGTCAATTTCACATTCATTTTTCAACATTGCCCCCTCCTACATTTACACACTTAGTCCAGTGGTCATGGAGCATACGAATCTTGGACCTCCAGAAAGTATCCACAGCAGGGGTGATTGATAGGTTTGTGGCCTAAGGTAGAAGGAGATGAGTTATTAACTTCAAACTTTCTGCATAATCACTCAAAGAGTTGACCTGCGTGTGCATGTAATGAGAGCTCATCTACTTCTACCTTAGGCCACAAACTTATCAATCACCCCTGCTGTGGACACTTTCTGGAGGTCCAAGATCCGTATGCTCCATGACCGCTGGACTAAGTGTGTAAATGTAGGAGGGGGCCATGTTGAAAAATAAATGTGCTAGGTTTTCTAAAATTGACTCCTTCTACCTTAGGCCACAAACTTATCAATCACTCCTTGTATATCACCTGTTTTAGTGCCATCCACAAGCTTGCTAACCACAGAAATTAGAGCCCCTTCAGCCCATCTAGTCCATGCTGAACCATTTAAGCTGCCTACTCCCATCGACCTGCATCAGGACCATAGCCCTCCATACCGCTACCATCCATGTACCTATCTACACTTCTCTTAAATTGTGAAACTGAACTCCTATGAACCACTTGTGTTGGCTGCTCATTCCACACTCTTATGCCCCTATGGGTGAAGACATTTCTCCTCACGTTCCCCATAATCTTCTCAGCTTTCATTTTTAACTCATGCCTTCTGGCTGTAGACTTCCAAATAAATTACAAACATCAAAGGTTCCAGCAACAATCTCTATGGCACAGGCCTAAAATTTGAGAAACAACCCTCAATCATCACCCTCTGTTTCCTATCACTGACATAATTATGAATCCAATCTGCTATCTTCTCCTGGATCCTATACAATCAAATTTTACAGGCTAGCCTCCACTGAGGGACCTTGTCAAAGCTGAAGTCCATATAGACAATATCCTCTACCCTCATTTGTCCACTTAGTTACCTCCTCGAAGAACTCCAGAGATTTGTCAGACACAACTTTTCACTCACAAAGCTGTGCTGATTGTCCTGGATCCTGAGTTTTTGCAAATGTTAGTAGATCCCATCCCTCAGAGTCCCCTCCAGCAATTTACGCACCACTGATGTCAGACTCGTTGAGCCCTGGCTTGGTTTTGCTGCTTGTTTTAAACAACGGTACCAAGTTAGCCACTCTCCAGTTCTTTGGAACCTCACCTGGGGCCAGAGATGTAACAAAATTCTCTGCAAGGGCCTTCACAATTTTTCCTTTAGCTTCCCAAAGGTTCATGAATGTACTAAGTCAGGCCCTGTGATTTATTGACCTTAATGCATTTTAAGGCCTCCAATACCTCCTTCCTGTTAACTTGTATTCGTAGGACAACACCACTCCTTCCCCCCATTTTTTGTTGTTTTTGCTTCCATCATTTTCTCCACAGTTAAAACTGAGGAGAAATAACCATTAAAAATCTTAACTGTATCACACACAGGCACCATGCCAACCTTTATAGGGCCCATTCCCTCTACAGCCATCCTTCTACTCTTAAAGTCCCTGTACAATTTCTTGGAACTTAACCTCACCTTACCTGCCAGATCCTTCTTATATCCTTGTTTTACCCTCTTAACTTTTCTCTTAAGGGCACTCCTTCAGCTCTGGTAGTTATCTAGAGATTCACTAGATCCCAATTGCTTAAGAATATTGTGTGCCTCCCTCTTTTATCTTAACCAGTCAGGACTCTAATCTATTCCAGGGTTGGCCAGCAGGGGCAGATATGGTTCCCTAAGGGATTTTCCAGAACTGATAGGATTCTGTTGTTATTGATCATTGATTACACATGTTCCCAATTAAAGTCTGTATATTTAAACCTGCGTCCTGTGCCTTGTTTTGCTCTGTGTCTTAAAGTGTGATCTTTTAAGTAGCAAGAGGGGGTGAGTCTTTTTTGTGCATTTTTTTTTTTAAATGTCTGCTAACTGCCTGCTATTTCTGGATCTTACTTGTGAATCAAGATGCTGGATTAGTGAATTTGTGTTTGGATTACTGCTTTTTTTTGAGTTGAGCTGGTTTCTTGCCCATCTTGGCTAAAAGACAATAAAACTTACCTTTGAATCTGCACATCAACTCCTGTTTTCATGATGGTTTCTGCCTGTGGGTTCACTTGCAGTCCTCAGCAGTAGAGTGGTAGACTGCTGGACTTTCAATCCAGTGTCCTGAGTTTGATTCCCAATTAGGCCATTTCCCTTATATAACCAGAGCTTCAATATCTTCCATTATCCAGAGTTCCCTGAATCTGCTGGCCTTGCCCTTCACCCAAATAGGAACATATAGGCCCTGTACTCTTGACATCATACTTCTAAAGGATGGCTACTTAGCAAACCCAAGTGTAGTCACCACATCCAAAGTGCTCACTGCCATTTCCCAGGAGGATGTCCATTGTTGGAAACTGTCTAGTAGGTCTATTGATCAAGGAAGCTTGCTTGGACATGTTTCACAAATTTGACTCTGTTCAAGCCTTTTTTGGCCCATTTGGGAATTTAAAATCTCCTAATACTACCCTCCTAGGTTTACAACTAGCTGCAATGTCTCAACATATCTGTTCCTCTAATTCTCATTGACTATTGGGGAGGAGGAGGTGCCTCTAACACAATTCCATCAGAATGATCACATCATTCCCTTTTAATTTCTAAATTCTACCAATATGGCCTCACTGGATGAGCCTCTGAGAATATACCATCTAATGATTGTAAGTCACGTCCTCCTCCATGAAGAAAGCAACTCTCCCTCCTTGCTCACCTGCACTTCTGTTATGCCTCCAGCATCCGTAACCTGATATATTGAGCTGCCAATCCTGCTCTCCATACAGTCATGTTGCAGTTATTGATGTGATTTTCTAGTCTCCAAAGCTAATCTGTGTTCTGAGTTCATACCTTATCTGTCAAGCTGCTTCAATTCAAATTGCAGTTTAAACCAATGGTCTTTCCTCTACTTTTACTGTACTCCTGTCCATACTGACAGATAAATTTGCTCTCATTGGCCAGAGTATTATCCCTTGGTTTCTCATCAGTCATTCTACTGTTCAGCACCCAGCTCCCCTGCCATTCTAGTTTAAAGTCTCCTGAGTAGCACTAGCAAATCTCCCAGCCAGGATACGGTTCTATCTCCTGTTCAGGTGAATGTAGTCTCTCACCCCTACCCCAGAAAGGATCGAAGAATTGGAATCTCTGTTCCCTACACCTGTCACAAGTTGAGTTAAGCTACCTTTTAACCTGCCACTGGGAGTAATCTAGGGATTACTACACTTGGCATTCTGCTTGTAAGACTCCCTCCTGACTCCCTGTATTCACTCTGCAGGACATCATCCCTCTTTCTACCTATAGTACGTTGTTAGTACCAACATGTATAATAACCTCTGGCTGTTCTTCCTTTCCCTTGAAAATATTCTGCAGCCAGAACATTCCTGCAGCAAGCTTGTGGCAAAATCATGAAGAAATGCACTCTGTTTTAGGAACAGATTCTTCCCTTCCACCATCAGATTTCAAAAATACAATGAACCAACTTGTGAACACTACCTCACTAGTTTTGATCTCTTTTTGAACTACTTATTTAATTAAATTACTTACACGCACACACACACCCCTTACATTCGAAGCCAGAAGTTTATATACACCTTAGCCAAATACATTTAAACTCAATTTTTCACAATCCATGACATTTAATCCTAGGAAACACTCCCTGTTTTAGGTCAGTTAGGATCACTATTTTATTTTAAGAATGTGAAATGTCAGAATAATAGTAGAGAGAATGATTTGTTTCAGCTTTTACTACTTTCATCATTTTCCCAGTGGGTCAGAAGTTTACACACACTTTGTTAGTATTTGGTAGCATTACCTTTAAATTGTTTAACTTGGGTCAAATATTTTGGGTAGCCTTCCACAGGCTTCTCACAGTAAGTTGCTGGAATTTTGTTCCATTCCTCCAGACAGAACTGGTGTAACTGAGTCAGGTCTGTAGGCCTTCCTGCTTGCATACGCTTTTTCAGTTCTGCCCACAAATCTTCTATCAGATTGAGGTCAGAAAATGATGTCAAGTCTGGTTCATCCTTGGGAGCAATTTTCAAACACCAGAAGGTACCACATCCATCTGTACAAACAATAGTACACAAGTATAAACACCATGGGACCACGCAGCCGTCATACCGCTCAGGAAGGAGACATATTGTCTCCTAGAGATGAATGTACTTTGGCATGAAAAGTGCAAATCAATCCTAGAACAACAGCAAAGGACCTTGTGAAGATGCTGGAGGAAACAGGTAGACAAGTATCCATATCCACAGTAGAACAAGTCCTATATCGACATAACCTGAAAGGCTGCTCAGCAAGGAAGAAGCCACTGCTCCAAAACCGCCATAAAAAAGCCAGACTACAGTTTGCAAGTGCTCATGGGGACAAAGATCTTACTTTTTGGAGAAATGTCCTCTGCTCTGGTGAAACAAAAATTGAACTGTTTGGTCATAATGACCATCGTTATGTTTGGAGGAAAAAGGGTGAGGCTTGCAAGCCGAAGAACACCATCCCAACCGTGAAGCATAGGGGTGGCAGCATCATGTTGTGGGGGTGCTTTGCTGCAGGAGGGACTGGTGCACTTCACAAAATAGATGGCATCATGAGGAAGGAAAATTATGTGGATATATTGAAGCTCGGTCGCAAATGGGTCTTCCAAATGGACAATGACCCCAAACATACCTCCAAAGTTGTGGCAAAATCGCTTAAGGACAAGAAAGTCAAGGTATTGGAGTGGCCATCACAAAGCCCTGACCTCAATCGAATAGAAAATTTGAGGGCAGAACTGAAAAAGCGTGTGTGAGCAAGGAGGCCTACAAACCTGACTCAGTTACACCAGTTCTGTCTGGAGGAATGGAACAAAATTCCAGCAACTTATTGTGAGAAGCTTGTGGAAGGATACCCAAAACATTTGACCCAAGTTAAACAATTTAAAGGTAATGCTACCAAATACTAACAAAGTGTATGTAAACTTCTGACCCACTGGGAAAGTGATGAGAGAAATAAAAGCTGAAATAAATCATTCTCTCTACTATTATTCTGACATTTCACATTCTTAAAATAATGATCCTATCTGACCTAAGACAGGGAATGTTTTCTAGGATTAAATGTCAGGAATTGTGAAAAACTGAGTTTCAATGTATTAGGCTAAGGTGTATGTAAACTTCTGACTTCAACTGTATATATGTATTTCTTGCCACACACATCAAAGTTGCTGGTGAACGCAGCAGGCCAGGCAGCATCTCTAGGAAGAGGTACAGTCGACGTTTCGGGCCAAGACCCTTCGTCAGGACTAACTGAAGGAAGAGCTAGTAAGAGATTTGAAAGGGGGAGGGGGAGATCCAAAATGATAGGAGAAGACAGGAGGGGGGAGGAATGGAGCCAAGAGCTGAACAGTTGATTGGTAAATCATCCCTCCCTCTCTTTCTTCTCCTATCATTTTGGATCTCCCCCTCCCCCTCCCACTTTCATATCTCTTACTAGCTCTTCTTTCAGTTAGTCCTGACAAAGGGTCTCGGCCCGAAACGGCGACTGTACCTCTTCCTAGAGATGCTGCCTGGCCTGCTGCATTCACCAGCAAATTTGATGTGTGTGGCTTGAATTTCCAGCATCTGCAGAATTCCTTGTGCTTGCATATGTATTTCTTATTGTAATTTATAGTTTTTTAAATATTTTACTATACTGCCTCAAAACACCAAATTTCACAATGTATGTCAATAATATTAAAACCTGTTCTGATTCTGATCTTTGTTGTCATTTTATTCGGTCTTCTCATAGTTAGCTCCTTGATGAAATGAAATTAACATATTAAGGAGGTATGTGTGTCAAGGATATTTGCAATATTACACTATCCATGCCTTTCCATCTAAGAGTTAGCAAACACCAATGTGCCAGTCTTCTCCCACGTGCATTACTCCAAATCCATCAGAAGTACTCTAAGTCAGCAAAACTCCTACTCTGTGCCTGTCTTTTGCACCTAATGTATGTTTGTTCCAACAGCGACAATGGCTATGGGACAGGTATGGTCAGTATTTGGGGAACTACTGGAATCTATAATAAGAGATGCAATAACAAAACACCTTGAAGAGTCTAATCAGGTTGAACAGAGCCAATATTGATTTATGAAAGTAAAATCATATTTCACAAATCTGTTTTAGAATAAGAGGCAACTTAAGGAGATGACAAATACAGTAGAGCGATGGAGTCATACAGCATGGTCTATAGCATTGTATACAGCACTGTGCAAAAGTCTTAGGCACATATATAGCTAGTGTGCCTAAGACTTTTGCACAGTACTGTAGTAGGCCAGCTGGTGGCACAGTGGCATCAGTTCCGCACTTCGGAGCAAAGGCTCCCGAGTTCGAATCCAAGTCGAGCCACCCCCCCCACCAGGCACACTTTCCATCTGTGCCGGGTTGAGCGTCGAGCTAGCCACTCGGCCTCGCAAAAAAAAAAACAAAACAAGGGTCGAGTCAGGAACGTTCATATCGTGACCCGGTTAATCGGAAAGGAGACCAATCCTGACACCACGTGCCAGACAAGAATGGCCGACTGTCCGGTGCGACACGCTAGGAAGGAAGTACTATTGTAATTTTATGTGTACTGTACTGCCGCCACTAAAAAAAAAAAGCTTCATGACAGGTGAGTGATGATAAACCTGATCCTGATATGGGTCTCCATTGTGGACTGAGAGAGGGAAGGGGGCAAGGAGAGGGGAGTCACAGTTGGAAAAAGGGGAAGGGAGAGGGGAGGGAGTGGGAAGCACTAGAGAGACATTCTGTAGCGATCGATGATCCAATTGTTTGGAATCAAATGATCTTGCTTGGTGTTTCATGGCTGAATGTGACTGCACCCGCAATACCCCGTGCACCACCCCAGGCACTCCGTCCCTGTCCCCTGTCCCACACCCCTCTGGCAGCACTCCACCCTGCCATTCCCAATGTCCTTTGCTCCCACCAGATTTACAAACTCGCTCTCTGCTCCACTTTGACAATTACACCACTTTGCAAAAGGCTTAGGCATCCTAGCTCCATATATTGTATGTGCCTAAGACAATACAGTAAGCAGCAATCCCATGAAGATCATCCTGTGTCCAGAGGACCTGTATTATATCTTCGGGACTGCACATCCGACGCACAATGTAACTAATTTTTTATTAAGTTCCTCTGCATGGTTCTTGAAAACAATCCAGAAAATCTAAGCAAATTCGCAGATTTATATTATATAATGTTATTTGTGTTACCATCTTTATTTCATGTCTTTTGTAATTCATATCACCTCCACAAGATGGCACCACTGGCTTTATAGAACACTCCAATCCTTAATTTGCTTTTTAGCATTTGATAAAATGACATTGCAATTTGTTAGACAAAAAATGTTATTAATCCAGAACAATTTTCAGATCAACACCTTTCATTTGCCTTCTCATTAGTATTTAAACTACTGTGAAAATACATTTATGTAGAGCTCCTTATCTGTAGCTTGCACTTAGAAATTTCCCAAACTGAATGAAAAGCATAGTTTAAGTAAAGAAGTCTTATTGTCAGCAGGCTAAGAAAGTAGAAAATACCTCAGTATTTCTCCCAGATAGGGATGTAGCATCAAATGACTATGAATCTCTTCAGTGGATTATTGACTACATCCTAGGAATTTAAAGTAGAAAACTTTGCTTGGATTAAAATATAACTTACACCCTATTTTATGGGGAAATGGGAAAGCAGAACAAGCAAATCAACTTGCACAGAAAATGTCAGTGCAGACCCTCAGCCTCCAGTCTGGCTACCGTCAGTGTGCCACCATTTCAGATGGGTCCTAAAAAGAGGCAGACCGATTACCTGCCTGATTATCAGGATCTCATCAGCTCCTCCATAAAGAAAGTTAAGTGTGCCAAATGCCTGGGAGTTCACATCAGAGATTACCTCAGCTGGTACCTTAATATCACCTCCCTAAACAAGAAGGCACAGCAGTACCTCCACTTCTTAAGATTGATGCAAGCAAGGCACCCCACCCCACCCCATCTTAACTGCATTTTACAGGAGAACCACTGACAGCATCCTACCAAGTTGCATCTCCATCTGGTTTGGGAGCAGTGGAACGTCGGACCAGAAGTCCCTACAAAGGACTGTGAGAACCGTTGAGAATCACAGGGATCTCCCTACCATCCATCAGGGACATTTATCAGGGGCACTGCACACACAGGGCTTAGTATTATTAAGGATCCCCCTATCCATCCAGCATCCTCTTTGACTTTCTACCATCAGACTATGCTGCATAAAAGCAAGAACGATCAGGATGGGAAACGGTTTCTTCCCCTGGGCCATTAGGCTTCTGAACTCCCTGCTGCAGCATATTCAAAGTGTTACTGGTTAATCTACATTATTTAATATCAATATACTTTAGTTTCTTATTTATGTGTGATTCATCTGCAGATTTTATCCTTTACCTTCATAAGTAATCGTGTTATGTGTGTTATGTGTACTACTGTGCTTTACATTTCAGTATTTCAGAAATACTTTACGATCGGAGAAATGTTGTCTCGTTACTATATACATTATATCATTATATACGTCATATATATGTATATAGTTAAATGTCAATAACCTTGACTTGATTTGAGTCCCATGCTGCTGATGGTGCTGGTGATAAACAGTGAAATTTTGCGGCACTGAACTGCCTCCACAACCTGTGGGCTCACTTTCAAGGACTCGACAACTCATGTTCTCAAGTAGGTCCACTCTCCTCTCCTATCAGATTCCTTCTTCCCCAGCCCTTGGCCTTTCCGACCCACCTGGATTCACCCATCACTTTCCAACTAGCCTCCTTCCTCTCACCCCTTCTTTTTTAATTCTGGCACCTTGCGAGGATAGTATGGCCACAGTCACCATAACTTCCATCAATTTTAGGCATTGATAGATCGTTCAATTGCATTAAAACATCTTTATTAGCTGCACAGACCATGGGTCTAGCTGTAGTTCTCAGCTGTAACAGGCTGAAATGGAAACATTTAATCGTGTCCATCGAACTGTGCTGCTTCAAGTTTGCCCTTGAAGGTCCACGGAAGTTATTCCCCTTCCCCCCTTCCTTCTCAGTCCTGAAGAAGAGCCTCAGCCTGAAACATCGACTATCTGTTCATTTCCACAGATGCTGCCCACCCTGCTGAGCTCCCCCAGCATTTTGTATGTGTGTTGCTTTGGATTTCCAGCAACTGCAGACTTTATCATGTGTGTTATTACTTTTGTTTTGTATTTACACCGTTTGTCTTCATTTGCACATTGGTTGTTTATCTTTGTGTGCAGTTTTTCATTCATTCTATTGCGTTACTTTGTATCTACTGTGAATGCCCACAAGAAAATGAATCTTAGGGTAGTATATGGTCACATAAATTTAATTTGATATTAAATTTGCTTTGAATTTTGGACTTTGCTCCATCGGCACATAGCACAGGAAAATCTAAATAGTGTCCTGAAGAGATTACTGTGGTCAACTAAAGCTTCATGTAAATATTTTCGCAGTAGATATTTTGAGATTGAACATTAATGTTCATCCTTACCTGACTAAAATATTTTAACACTGGAGCACCCCACCATTTTCACTTCTTGATTGCAACCTTCTAGGTCAAGATATGAGAGGGAAATTGCCTGAGCTCTGTGGATGACCATTTAATGATAAGAGCAAACCATTTAGCAGGATTCAGCCAGTAGTAGCTCCTTCTGGGGAAGGACAGGCTATAGGTTTCACTGAATTAATTTCTAGCTTATTAAATGAATGATTTGGCTTCACGATGGAGGTATTTCCTTCCAAAACCAACCTCAATGGAGGAATTCTGGAGGGAAGGAGATGAGAGGTGACAGGCATAGACAGCGTGCTTAATTCCTCTTAGCACGTGGCATATATTTTTGTCATAGTTATTACAGCTCCAGGCTTCCCTTCTCTTTTAATACAATGTGAACTTTAGACGAGATTTGAATGATATTTTAATCACTGGCCTGTATCAGTATTCAGAGAAAATGACTGTAAAACCAACTGTGAAATGAAAAGAATCCATGGAATTCAAATGTTCAGTTCAGTCACGTTGTCTCCTTTTCTTCCTTTGCTTAAATAGGCTTAAATTAACTTGCTCACAATAAGATCCAAAGTAAAAATGCAAAGTGTACAAAAAATGCAACTGTGGTTTAGCGATCAACTGCAATTCTTCTAAAGTTTCCAAACCAGTGTTTTAATTTATAAACCTCTGTTGTACATGCATCATATTTGATTCGATGTTCAGCACGTTTTGTGTGGGAAGGTTAAAGTGAAAATGTAATATGCTTGGATTCTCTTATTCTGAGTGGGCCACTTAGATCTCACGTGAGCTTGAATCTGTGAATTGGGATGATCACCAAGTTTATCATTTATTAACCCTATAACATTAACTGACTCCACGTCATCACTTCTCATTTGCTACTGGCTTCATTATTTGTGCCTTGTTGTCTCTGGATGTAACTACTTCAGCGTACCCAGAGCCTATTCTCTCATAAATACGCGGTCACCCACCCAGCCCATGGCAGTCCATCTCCCCATTCAGTCCAAGTAAAATTATCCCGCTTCCTTGCGCTTGTTACCTGTCGAGAGTCGGTGATAGAGTCAAGAGATACAGGAGCATCAGGACTACAACTGACAAACTGGGTAACCGCTTCTTCCCTCAGGCTGTGAGACTAATAAATACCCTGCCACCACCGAGGTCTCTTCACTAGGAGACTAGGAGCTGTTTACTCTTTGTTGTTTACAAGTGCAGTTCTTTACTACATGTATTTTGAGTTCTATTTTATTGACATATTTAGGATATAATATTTTAGTTTATCTGTTGTGTGGGTACACTGTGGCCTGGTGGAACATTGTTTCGTTTAGTTGTATATATGCACAGTCAGGTGGCAATAAGTAAGTCTGATTCATACAGCACAGAAACAGGCCCTTTGTTCCATCAATGTCCCGTCCAGATTTTCCCAGGACTTTGTCTTTAGCCTTCAATGCCATGTCATTTAAAGTGCTCATCTAAATACTTCTTAAATGTTGTGAGACTGTCTCCATCCACCACCCTCTCAGGTTGTCCTTTTCTCCAGGGTGAAAAATTTCTCCCCAAATCCCCACCAAATGACCAATTTCTTACCTTAAACTTGTGCTTTCTAGTTATAGGCACCTCTGCAAAATCAGTTGTATAGCACAGAATTGGGCCCATCAGCACAAGTCATCTCTGCTGACCAAGTCATCTACTTAAGCTAGTGTTGCTTATCTGAATTAATCTACATACGGATAAACCTTTTCTGTTTCTCTTGTCTAAATATCTTTTATGCTTTTTTGTCACTGGATTCACCTCTACAGCTACTTTGGGCAACTTGTTCCATATGCCAACCAGCCCCTATGTGTAAAACTTGCCCCTCAGGTCCTTTTGAATTCTTTCTCCTTTCACCTGAAATCTATGCTCTCTCATTTTAGACTTCCCTACCCTAGGAAATTGACTGTGACCTTTCACCTTATCTATGGCCCTCAAGATTTTATATTGTCTATGAGGTCACCTCTCAGTCACCAGGATAAAAAATTCTGGCCTACCCTCTCTCTCTTTCTAAAGCAAATCCTCCAGGGTCAGAATTCAGAATCAGGGTTAATATCACTGGCATATGTTGTGAAGTTTGTTGTTTGGCGGCAGCAGTAAAGTGCAGTACATAATAATAAAAACTATAGGTTGCAATGTAAATACTGAATATAAGGAGTAATGAAATAAGTTGTGCAAAAGAGAGAGGAAAGAATAGTGAGGTAGTGTTCATGGATGCACTGTCAATTCAGAAATTTGGTGGTAGAGGGGAAAAAGCTGTTCACAAAATGCTGAGTGTGTGTCTTCAGGCTCCTGTCCCCCCTCCTTGATAGTAACAATTTTAAAGTTAAAGTCTGTCCCGAGCCTCGTGGCCCATCAGGCCGATGCTTATGCTGGTTTCTGTGGTGTGAAGTGACTGAGAGTACAAGACTACCCCCCTCAATGAATCAATGTTTCATTGATTCTATTATTATTATTCTATTATGGATTTATTGAGTATGCCTGCAGGAAAATGAATCTCAGAGTTGTGTATGGTGACATAAATGTACTCCAGTAATAATTTACTTTGAATTTTGAACTTCGATTATTCCTTAAGCCTCACTAAATCACTCCCTATTCTATCTCACTTTCCATTTGTAAAATGCTCTTTAAAACCAACCTTCTTGATTTTCTGCTACTTTGTCATCTGTTTATGTGGCTTAGGTGCTATTTTGTTTGAAAATGCCCCTGTGAAATATGTTGCGGTGTTCACCTTTGTTAGGTGTTCTTTATAAATACAAGTCATTTTTACATGATATGAAATAAGGATTTTTTCTCAAAGGTCAAAATAAATTTATTATCAAGGTGCATATGTCACCATACACAACTCTGAGATTCATTTTCTTGCAGGCATTCACATTAAATGCAAATAAACACAATAAAATCAATTAAAAACTGCACACATACAAAGACAGACAAGCAACCAATGTGCAAAAGACAACAAATTGTGCAAATGTAAAAAAGAAAAAAAATAAAGTAAATAAATAAATAAATATTGAGGACAAGTGTGGTAGAGTCCTTGAAAGTGAGCCCGAAGGTTATGGAATCAGCTGAGTGTTGGGGTCAGTGAGTTTATCCCCTCTGGTTCAGCAGTCTGATGGTTGAGGGGTAATAACTGGTCCTCAGCCTGGTGGTGTGCGACCTAAGGCTCCTGTACCTCCTTCCTAATGGCAGCAGTGAGAAGAGAGTACGGCCTGGATGATGGATGCTGCTTTCCTGTGACAGCATTCCTGTGTTCCTTGTAGATGTGCTGAATGGTGGGGAGAGCATTGCCCGAGATGGACTGGACTGCAGGCTTTCTCTTCAAGGGCACTGGTGTTTCCATGCCAGGCTGTCACCTATAGGAGTTTGTCAAGAGTTTTGGATGCCGGATCTTTGCAAACTTAAGAAAGTAGAGGCACTGCCACGCCTTCTTTGTAATGACTCTTATGTGGTGGACCCAGGACAGTCCGTCTGAAATGATAACAACAAGGAATTTGAAGTTACTGACCCTCTCCAGCTCTGATCCCCTAATGAGGACAGGCTCAAGGACCTCCAGTTTCCTCCTCCTTCCCATTGCTTTTGCTGATATTGAGTGTGAGATTGTTACTGTGGCACCATTCAGCCAGATTCCCATCCTATTTACTGATTTGTCACCACCCTTGATTTGGTCAACGACATTGGTGTCATCAGCAAGCTTGAATATGGCACTGGAGCTGTGCTTAGCCACACAGTCATTGGTATAAAACGAGGGGCGGCCCACAACCTTGTGATGCTTGGGATCAATCTTTAATTGATCCTAGAAATAGTCTTAGCTTTTATCACTGCATATTCCAGAACGAGGGGTCACGGTTTGAGGATAAAGGGGAAGCCTTTTAGGACCGAGATGAGGAAAAACTTCTTCACATAGAGAGTGATGAATCTGTGGAATTCTCTGCCACAGGAAACAGTTGAGGCCAGTTCATTGGTTATACTTAAGAGGGAGTTAGATATGGCCCTTGTGGCTAAAGGGATCAGGGGATATGGAGGGAAGGCTGGTACAGGGTTCTGAGTTGGATGATCAGCCATGATCATACTGAATGGCGGTGCAGGCTCAAAGGGCCGAATGGCCTACTCCTGCACCTATTTTCTATGTTTCTATATTTTCCTTCATTTTGAATAAATAATCTAATTCTACAGGAATAAACGCGAGAAAGTCTGCAGATGCTGGAAATCCAAAACAACATACACAAAGTGCTGGAGGAAGTCAGGTCAGGCAGCATCTACGGAAATGAATAAACAGTCGACTTTATGGACTGAGAAAGAAGGAAGAAGATGCCAGAATAAAAAGGTGGTGGGGGGTGGGGTAAATAGGCCGGCTGGAAGGTGATAAGTGAAACCAGGTGGGAGGGAAAAGTCAAGGGCTGGAGAAGAATCTGATAGGAGAGGACAGAGGACAATAGGAGAAAGGGAAGGAGGAGGGGACCCAGGGGAAGTAGCAGGCCATTAAGAATAAGTAAGGGGAAGACATTGTTTACTGGAAGGAGAAATTGATATTCATTCCACCAGGTTGGAGGCTCCCTAGACAGAATATAAGGTGTTGCTCCTCCTCCATGAGGGTGGCCTCATTTTAGCACAACACATTGGAATGGGAATGGGATTTGAAATGTTTGGCCACTGGGAAGTTCCACTTGTGCCATTTGTTGCAGATGGTGCAAAGGAGCTCAATGAAGCAATCCTTCAATTACTGAAATTCTACAGCATTTTGTTTATATTCACACTTACAAAACTAAAACATTAAAAACAATTCCCTGTTGAAAATGTTTTAACATCTATTTACTTAATAGGAAAGATGACTGAAATGTCAATTATGTGCTCAGGTCTTAATACACCTTGATAGTTTGTCTAAACCTGTGACCATTTGGTACTAATGATCTGGGACTGATATCTACAGAATCGATCTGCAGTGAGCAGCCCTTGATTTACACTGTCAGGCGGCAACGTCATTGTCACAGTCAGGCGAAAGCTTTGCAAACTGATTGCTGCAGTGGACAGAATTCTAGATCTCGGCCGGATAATGATGAGAGGACAGACAGCAACACCTTCCTTCTCAAGATATTTTTAAACTTCACCTTTTGCGTAACAAATAATAAATGTTCTACCGAGATGGGTGTCCGTCAGACCTTACGTATTGACCATATGTTTTGTTTCAGTGGCTTCTGTATTTTGAACCTATAATTATTCATCCGATTCTCAGTTTAATTGCACTGATTTAATGTATCTTACTCTTTCCTTCAGCTTTATTTGAATTTTTATTGTCTCTGACTCATTAGCAACGAGTAGATTTTTTTTTCCGTCGTTTGCTTCAATCTTTTAAAATTGTTTACAATTATCAACAGCTTTATGTTATGGCCCGTCTTCTCATATAAACATCTGTTCCAGATGTTAGTGAACTAATAGCACGTCTGACATCAGTGATTGATTGAAATTCTTCTTATTGCCTGATTTAAATATCCAGCACAGTTGCCGAGACAAATACGTGTTTCCGTGATTTGTCCTAAGCTCTAGTAGACTATCAGGATTGTTGTAGCAGGATTTGACCTCTGCTTGAACCTCACTGCCCTTTGAAGCAGGTTGGAAATGATCCCCTGGTGTCCCACGACAGCTATCTTGGAAATGATCCTTTGGTGTCCCACGACAGCTATGTTACATGTAATGCCATCTGCAGTTCTTCACTGGTCATCTGGCCAGGAACCGAGGCAATGCCTTGTTAAACATGATACCCTGAGATCTAAATTTTAAGAGCTTCTTTTCGGATGAAATTTGCCCTTCAAGGTCAATCTTACTACTGCCAGTTCTTCACTTCCACAGCCAATGGATATGAGTAAACGAATGGTGGGAGTTCATGAACTCTGACCCTATCACTTACACTAAATCGGGGCTGAATATAGCCACGGTCATAACAGCTAATGACCAAGAATTGGGGGATGGGGGGTCAGGGGTGGATTGTACAATGACACCATATTTGCTAGCCTTCATCTTTTGGCAACTGCCATTATTACAAGTGTTTCTTTATGCTATCACTAAGTGTTTCTTTTGTAGTAATCAGGACATCTGGATAAAAAAATGGACTGTGATAAACACATGTGAATATGGACATCTGCTAAGATGGCACCAGAAAGCACATAGTCCTTGAACTTCCGGCATGATTAATTTTTGATTCCCTTTATTGTTCACAATTTTTATTTCATGTGAGGATTTTTGCCTTTTATTTCAGAACAATAATGCTGTTGCTATTATTGACTGTTAATTTTGCCTCAGTTCTTGTGAAGGTTTCCAGTTGTTTCTTTCTAAGAACCAAAATTGCTTTAGCTTCTACAATATGAGAAATAATATTTCAACTGATGATTATGAATGTATTTACCAATGATTAGTGATTTTTCTCCAGGCTTGCTAAGAAAGAAAATGCAAAAATCCTGTGCTGTTAAAGTGACTGTTAATTAACAAGATTTTATTAATTTAAGGTTGAAATAATGACTCCATACCTGTTTATCTGGAGGATATGATCATTAAATCATATTTTTATCTAAATCCCCCATTCTGAAAGCTAGCTTCTACCCAGAGATGATAATTACATTCTAACTTAAAGTATTGCTGAAATACAGTACGCTCTTTCCATTTGTTGGGTTTTTTTTGAATGTATAGGTCTGTACTTTAGCTGCACACACACGACTAATAATAATTTCAGAGAACTCTGAATAATGTAATCTTTCTCTTTACTATGGGGAAACAAATTCAAATACTTTCACTCCATGAAGAGAGGTTAACATTGAAGAAAAGTCTTAGTCACAAAGCGAGCTCCCCAGAGATGTTTGACATGCATGATGTGGAAATACAGAACTAGCAAGGGAGATACTCCAGCACTTTTTGACAGATGGAATGACTATTGTGTAGTGGGGATATGTAGGAACAGGTGTGATGCAATAATGTAATGTGCAGGCTCCATCCCCATTATCATCAGCGTCTGGGAGAGCAGATGGGCACCGATAAGCATCAGAGACTGGAACTTGTCAGTCACCAGGTGGCGCCAGGTAATAAATCGTGAACCAGGAGACTGTCTCTCCTGTGAAATCACTGTCAGGTGCTGGGCTCTGCTTCAGAAGCCAGACAAGTGGATTCTCTGCTGCCTGTACTGTTGGGCACACTATATAACATGCTCATTAGGAGTGCTGAGCTATAGCACCCTGTTAAAATAAAGGCAGGGATCACAGCAGGAAAGCGATGGCTCAGACTTCTCACGTTCCCACTCTACTTCAGCAATGCCTTGCACAGCCTTTCCTGTCAGCTCATTAGTAGGTGCACTGATGCATAAGAGACAGTCATTAGTGGAGTTTTCAGTGCTGGCGTCTGATCAGGTGACTAAAGGAAACACAAGGAAAAAAAAAGTCTTCTACATTGTCACTGCCCTTCTTACTAATTTGAGTGTAACTGGGTAATGTATCCAAGGGGTTCCGACTTCTTCCCTAACGCAGACCAATTCTCCGTATGATGACATCACCACAAATATTATCTACTTGACATGATCTTCCCTCAGATTTATTAGAGTTATAACAGAGCAGGCACTATTCCTACTGCTTCAAATTGTGTCACCTGTCTGGTAAATCTTTAGTCTATTTGCTTCAAGGATAAATAAGAAATCATGCAGGGGTACAAAGCAGCAATATCAACATTTTTAAAACTTTTCTGAATTACCTCTGAAATGTAAAATATACAGAATAAATCTGTTTAACCTTCAAGCATTGAAAATGTACTTTCACAATTGATTAATGCCAGGAGAATCACTAATTGTGTAAAAATTCTCAAGGCACATGAATTTTAGAAATTTAAATAAGACCATAAGATATAAGAGCTGAATTAGACTATTTGGCCCATCGAGTCTGTTCTGCCATTTCATATTGGCTGATCCATTCCCCTCTCAGCCTCAATCTCCTGCCATCTCCCTGTAACCCTTCATGTCCTGACTAATCAAGAATCTCTAAACCTCTGCCTTAAGTATACCCAAGATTTGGTCTCCACAGCTGCCTGTGGCAACAAATTCCACAGATTCACCACTCTCTGGCTAAAGGTATTCTTCTTCATTTCTGTTCTAAAAGGGCACTCCTCTATCCTGAGGCTGTGTCCTCTGGTCTTAGAATCTCCACCATAGGAAACATCCTCTTCACATCCACTCTAACAAGACCTTTCAACATCCAAGCAACACATACAAAATACTGGAGGAACTCAGTAGGTCAGGCAGAATCAATGGAAAAGAATCAACAGTGAGACCATTCTTCAGGACCTTTCAACATTTGATGGGTTTCAATGAGCCCAACCCTCGTTCTTCTGAATTCCAGTATGTGGAGGCCCAGGGCCATTAAAGGCTCCTCATATGACAAGGCTTTCAATCCCAGAATCATTTTCCTAAACCTTCTTTGAGGAGACAATATGCACTTCATTTGGTTGTAACATGTAACGCAGATCTGGTGACTTAAAACTTGCAGTACAGCTTTCAATTTGGGATGGACCAGTAACGTAGTGGTTAGCACAATGCTTTACGGTACGTGTGACATGGGTTCAGTTCACGATGCTACCCGTAAGGAGTTTGTACGGTCTCCCCGTTACCGCGTGGGTTTCCTCCAGATGCTCCAGTTTCCTCCTACAGTCCAAAGATCTACTATAAGGTAGATTAATTGGTCATTGTAAATTGTTCCATGATTAAGCTGTGATTAAATCAGGGGATTGATGGGTGGCATGACTCAAAGGGTCAGAAGGGCTTATTCAGCGCTGTATCTCAATAAATAAATGTTTGGATTTCACACTTAGTAACCCATTGTAACTGGTGTATATGTGCACAGAACAATCTACATCAGATCACTACAAGTAGTTACAAATTCTGAAAGCATTTACTGCTGATTAAAAATCTAGAAATGAACTGACCTGAAATTAGTTCAGTATTTAGCAAGGGAATATTTATTGCAGTCTGTGCTTGTCGTTCTAGTTACTGGAATATGTATTATTTAATTTTAAAATCAACCAAAAGCAAGAAAACAATTATGAGGTGACATCTGTATTACAGATAAACCAAGCAAAGCTATCTTGGAGAACTACATAGGTTCCCAATTTCAATCTATTTAAAATCATTTTAATCTATTTGAGATCCAGATTGAAGTACATATTCTCTGCACCCTTTTGTATTTTATACTTCCAAACAAAGCTCCTGTAGTGGAAAAAATACCAGAGAATGAAATAGTAATTAATGCTTGATTGAGAAAGAGAGAAGGCTTTCTTCTAAACTAAGGGTTAAAAGACCTTGTTTCTTGACGAAACAACCTTCTCGTGATTCAGAATTTTGGACATACTATATTTCTACCCAAAAGTAAAGTAAAGCTGCATTTCGGTTCAGTCCTTTCCCTGGACTTGTAAGTTGGAAATCTGTCCTTGTCTTGACCCCTTCCACTTGTAGGCACTTCATTTTCACAGTTTTTCCCTTTGTGCCAAACCAGAGAAGTGCTTATAAATTTAATTGGGGTCAGGTTGGGCCCATTTCTTTGACAATAAGAAAGAGTCATAAGTTAACACAGTATGACGTGAAAGCAGATGAGAAGGGAAAAGCCCTCTTTGTAAAAGTTTACCGAAACAAATCACATCAGCTTAATCAGGTCCATTGCTGCTATGTTAGAAACTTTACATGCCAATTACATAAAGTTCCAACTGCATCTAACCTCCTGCTGACTAATTCGCTGTTGATTGTTTTCTGCTACATGGCTCTCAGTGCTTGTTAAAGACAGAAAAGATAGGCCACAATCAGAAGAATTCTCTACTTCCATTAAGCTGTCTTATGATCGCCAACAATTAGTTAAGCTTCTTGGCAGTAAAATGACAAGATGAGACTTGGTCAAATACAATGTGTAGAGCACATAGGCATCTGCCCTAGCTGAAAGACTTTACAATGTTTGTTAACCTCACGGGTCAGTCCTGATTCACTTCTTTAGACAGAAAACAAGATTTATATAACATGGATCAATACATGCTCGAAGACTTTCACCACTGAAGATGCTGGATCCAGGCACTTCCCTTTATCAGTTTACTGTGACATTAATGTATCTTTCCTATTTACCCAGGCAGTGATGAATCTGTTGGCAGCAGAAGTAAATAAGTTTTGTTAGTGAGAGACATTCTATTCTTGCATTTGCTTGACAGGTGCACTACCCTGTCGGACAATTCATTAGCCATTTACTTTGAGTGGAATGTTTTTCTTCCTTTTACAAGTTTGTCTTTTACCTTTGGCTCCCGACGATGCCAGATTAATACATTCCGTTGCTTGATGCAGTATCTAGGAATAGTAAAAATTATTAATTTGCATGCTTAAAATATTGGAGTATTTGTATTCTAAAATGGAATCTGTCCAAATGTCAAAGTCAATTTATTATCAAATAATTTTATTTATTTATTGGGAAAAGCATGGAATAGGCTCTTCCCACTTTTCGAGCTGCGCCATGCAGCAACTCCCCCTTCCCCCCATTTAACCTTAACCTAATCACAGGACAATTTACAATGACCAATTAACATACCAACCGGTACGTCTTTGGACTGTGGGAGGAAACCGGTGCAGCTGACACACAGTTACAGGGAAGACATACAAACTCTTTACAGGCACCAGCAGGAATTGAACCTGCGTCGCTGGTACTGTAAAACATTGTGCTAACCTCTAAGCTGCCATACCACTCCATTACATACTTTACATATATTACATAAAATTATATATACTGTATGTTACCTTGAGATTCATTTTCTTGCAGGCATTTGAAATCAAGCTTGCAAATGCTGCATGGGAGTTCGATTTCAACACTAGAAAGAAGTTTGGATAGGTACATGGATGGCAGAGCTATGGTCCCGGAGCAGGTCAATGGGACTAAGCAGTTTAAATGGTTCAGCACGGACTAGATGGGTCGACTGGCCGACTGTTTCTGTGCTATATTTTCCTATGACGCTATTTACAGGGAAAATATACAAAAGAATTTATGAAAAACTATACATAATCATACAAAGGCTAATAATGAACCAATGTACAAATGAAGACAAATGTGCAAACAAAAAAAAACTGAGAACATGAGTTATAGAGACCTTCAAAGTGAGTCTATAGGCCATAGGGTAGTAGAGATTGAAGTTATAGACTCCATTCCGGGAACCTGATGGTTGTAGGGTAATAACTATTCCTAACCCTGGTGATGTGGGGCCTAAGGCTCCTGCACCTGCTGCCCGATGGAAGTAGCAAGAAGAGGGCATAGCCAAACTGGTGGTTACTTTTGATGGATATTGCTTTCTTGTGGAATCTCTTAATTCAAAGAATTCAAAAATGCATTCAAACTAAGTGTTGGTTATTGCTAGGAAGTTTTGCACTTGAGGGTTTGCAAAGTAAAGAGCTGTGGATAAACGTAATTGTATGCTGAGTAAAAAAGAAAGGTATGTTGCATCCGAAATTTCTCCGGTTGGCGGACGATTTCCCTCCACGCCTCTCTGACGTAGTGGGGAATAGAGTACGAGGCAAGTTACAGCAGTGGTTTGCCTTTGCCTTCCGCTGGGTGAGTTTCCGAAGAGATCACCAGCTCGTAACCCAGCACGGATGGAAAGCGTGCAGGGGAGCCGGCTGGCTGGATTCGAACCCGGGACCTTTCGTCCCAAAGTCCGGCACTGATGCCACTACGCCACCGGGTATGCTGAATAAACACTTAAAATCTCCATTTGAGTATTTGTAACACTTAATTTCTAATTAACTCATAGAAAATCTCAACTCAACGCTCTGATCTAGAAATTATCTGTTTTGAGCCGAGGTTTTAATGGGAAATAATATTTATCTCTATGTACTTTTCAGATGGACCAAAAGGCAGGGTGTCGGGATGGGAGGCCAGGGTCGAGCCAGTTCTGCTTTGCGACATTTTACACGGCTCTCCTCGGCACTGAGGCTGAAGTTGTGAGACTGCTCTGACTGCAACACGCTTCGTGTCTGTGTCTGTGATTTGCCCTGCTATATGATGAACTGAGACCAAGGCTATGGGCCTACTCTGGCTTCTCCAAGATTCAGGTCTATGGAATGTTGTTGCTAGCTATTATTGTTTGCATGATTTGCGTTTTTTTCCCTCTTTCTCTGCACATTGGGTGTTGGCCTTTTTTTAAAAATTGGGTTCTCTCTGGTCTCTTGCTTTGTAGCTGCCAGTAAGCAGACAAGTCTAAAGATTGTATAATTTATACATACTTTGATAATAAATGCACTTTGACCTTTGAGTTGAATAGGAATCATTCTTCAGCAACAGTGTTCATTCTGAACACTTTGAGAGAACTTGTGTTGTAAAGGCAACAGGAGTGACTCATGAAGGTTGGTTTGGTATTTTCTATGATTGGCTGAGTCGGGGGGGTGGGATAAATAAGTTATCATCTCAAAATTGTTTTGAGTCTCAAGTGGCATCTTCCACACCCAATCTCCCAAGCAAGTGTGCCTTCACCTGACAGATTTTGAGAGTTCATGGTGATGTCTCAAAGAGATGTTGTGCCTTGTGAAAATGGCACTCAAGCTTTTGAGGCCAAACTAGACAAAACTAGGGAGGATCAAGCACGCAAACACGAGGAAATCTGCAGATGCTGGAATTTCAAGCAACACATGTAAAAGTTGCTGGTGAACGCAGCAGGCCAGGCAGCATCTCTAGGAAGAGGTACAGTCGATGTTTCGGGCCGAGACCCTTCGTTCAAGGGGATCAAGCACTATCATGCTCTGACCAGTGTCCTTGGCTAGTGTCAACCTCAAAGTATTTACTAAATGAAGGAACAAGTTCGTTGTTCAGTTTACTTGAACTGAGGAGGCACAAGGAGACGCTGGAACATGGTTCTCGATTCACTGCAGTTCAGAAGGACACGATCAGGTTAACATGCCCTTTTGTATTTATTGGCCCTACACCCCAACAACAACTTCACCTACTCCTAGGATTTGTTGCAGAACTCAGACCAGTCAGCTACATCCATGCCCTTGATTGGGACTTGAAACTGCACGATATAGAGAAGATTTAATTTGGGGAAAGCTACAGGCCTTGCTCTTTGGGAAATTTTCAATGTATTTCTGCTTGCATTCCGATTTCTGGTCTTAGCATAATTTTCTTCAAACCTCATTCCAATGTCCTCCACAGCAGGCCATAACGCAGCATTTTGCTGCTGAAGTTCCTGGACCTGGAATGGCTTCATGACCAATTGTTGTTGAAATGTACCTAAACTTTGAAAACTAAATGGCGGAAAGCAATTTTACTTTTGTATTTATATTACTAATTATTGCTTGAATTGAAATGGCAACTTTTCATATATAATCTGTTGGATCTCTGTTTAATTTCTGATCCTGGGGGTTCTTCTGGGAGTAAAGAATAGCACGCAGTCTTAATTCCAAGATCTCAGTTTATTTTAGAGTACATACAAATACTAAGCAAACTAAATAAAGAGCTGAGAAATGATGCCAAGTGGTGTACAGACAAAAAATAAAGAAACAAAAGATGTTGCTTCTGAAAAATCTATCAGTTTTATAGATTAGATAAAGAAATTTCCTTAGATAATGATAAATTAGTTAATAATCAAAACACTCCCCGCTGAACATCGACGACTCCTCTGTAGAGATTGTTAAGAGCACCAAATTTCTTGATGTTCACCTAGCGGAGAATCTCACCTGGTCCCTCAACACCAGCTCCATAGCAAAGAAAGCACAGCAGCGTCTCTACTTTCTGTGAAGACTGAGAAAGGTCCATCTCCCACCCCCTATCCTCACCACATTCTACAAGGTTGTATTGAGAGCATCCTGAGCAGCTGCATCACTGCCTGGTTCGGAAATTGCACATTCTCGGATCACAAGACCCTGCAGCAGATAGTGAGGTCAGATGAGAAGATCATCAGGGTCTCTCTTCCTGCCATTACAGACATTTACACCACACGCTGCATCCGTAAATCAAACAGTATTATGAAGGACCCCTCGCACCCCTCATACAAACGCTTCTCCCTCCTGCCATCTGGCAAAAGGCACCGAAGCATTCGGGCTCTCACGACCAGACTATGTAGCAGTTTCTTCCCCCAAGCCATCAGACTCCTCAATACCAAGAGCCTGGACTGACACCAACCTACTGCCCTCTACTGTGCCTATTGTCTTGTTTATTATTTATTGTAATGCCTGCACTGTTTTGTGCACTTTATGCAGTCCTGAGTAGGTCTGTAGTCTAGTGTAGTTTTTGTGTTGTTTTACATAGTTCAGTGTAGTTTTTGTATTGTTTCATGTAGCACCATGGTCCTGAAAAATGTTGTCTCATTTTTACTATGTACTGTACCAGCAGTTATGGTCGAAATGACAATAAAAAGTGACTTAAATTGACTTGACTTGAATTACATCATATAGGTAATGTGCTAATTCTTAGCCAATGAAAAATGAGAAAGGGGATAAACTGTGAGTTTAGCTGCTATACCATTTTCTGCCAGTGAGTATGAAAAATACATGAACTTGTTAAAAAGTACAAATCTTACAAAAAGTACTTAAAAAAAAAAAAAAGCAGTTTCCAACAAATCCATGACAGTGCACAATGGTGGTCTGTTTGCTACAGAAAATATCATAGCTAGGCTCCATTCCACACTCAATCAATAATCCCAAAGGTGCACTTTCAACAGTAGCTGGTGGATAACTGGTGGGAATGGGAAACAAGCTGATTTTATATTCCTTAAATTGGGAGGCACAGAAATCAAATGCAGAGCTTCTCTCTACAGACTAGCTGACTAACTAACTGAGCACTCAACAAAGGATAGAAGTGGAATTTGCCCAGCATACAAAGATCAGATTATCTCTGGAAAAGCTAACTAAACTGATGATGACAAGTATATTTCTAAAATATCTTCTACAAATTTACTACTTAAGGCCACAGCAATGACTCAAAATTAAAACAATGCATCAGAGATAAGAGTTTTATTAGACGAGACAAAATGATTGTCTGCTGAAGTGTATAATCCCCAAATTATGTAGTATTCTGTAACAGAAATATAAAAATGATAATTAATTTCTTAGCTATTCGATGACAAATAATGTATTTAAAGAATATTGCAACAATAAGAAATGTTCTTGTCTATGAATTCCCAGTTTTCTATCTTAATCTCTTTGACAGAATACATTCATTTAAACATTGATTTTAACTTTGTTCTTCACAAATTTTTTTCTTAAATCTCAAAACATATAAGAAGTGTTTCTTGTCCTAATTGGCAAAGTTTACTAAGCATCGAAAGGATCAATCTTTAATCTTATGAGATTTGCAATGCAAAATATGACTTCTGAACTATGGCAGTCATATCAAAGCTTGTGAGTGCTTTAATTACATGCAAATTACAATATGTCTTGGCAACACATTCATTAAAGATATACCATAAAAAGGGACAACAAAGCTGTATCTTCCCACCTGATACACTGATTCAAATTCTGCATATGCAAAGTTTAATTAAGCAATATATTATGTTTGAAGGGAGTGTTTAAGGCAATGGATCCCCTGATGCATGGTATACCAAAGATAATTTGTCCTTTCATTGGTACCAGTTGCAAACTTCGCTAAAAGTGGGCATGCTATATTTATGCACATTTCTGAGTCCTGAAGAAGGGTCTCAGCCCGAAACGTCAACTGTTATTTCATTTCCATGGATGCAGCCTGACCTGCTGAGTTCCTCCTGCATTTTGTTTGTTGTTTTTATGTAAATTTACTACCGTGAGGTTTCTTTCTTTGAACACATGACCCACTGAAAGGTGAATCGCTGATTAATATGGCATGCATTTGGAATGTAATTTAATCTCATTTCTTTCTACACATTGTGTTGAAAAAAATCAGTATACTTCCATCATGAATTTCCAAAATCATTCCTATTGAATGGTATTATGATGAATTAAAATCTGCAAAATGAATCTAATCTGTTATCTGTTGTAATGATGATTTTTCTTTGCCCTAAAGCACTTTTGTCTCTTGGGTAAAATCTATGGAGCTATGATACCTGGCCAGAATGTTAACATCCATACTCAGTGTAGGGAAGTCTGAAGGGAAGCATCGGTTAGTTAACGTTCATAAGAAACAACTTGTCTGCACAGCAAATTCATACACCCAGACTGATTAGTTCAATTTTTTTAGATTTGTCTATTCAATTGAATTTAGATTTTGTTCACACTCGAAGTGTCAACAAAATTTGGCCAAGAATGCAAAATTTCAAATATATATATATATAAATATAAATTATATATAAATATAATATAAAATATATAACATAGACTTCATAAACAAGGAAGGATTTTTAAAAGATGTACAGTACTGTGCAAAAATCCTATGCACATGTATATAACTGAGGTGCCTAAGACTTTTGCACTGAACTGTAGTAATTTATGTATTGCACTGTCCTGTTGCTGTTTTAAAAAAAACAAATTCCATGACATGTGTGAGTGATGATAAACCTGTTTCTGGGTCTCTATTGTGGACTAAGAGTGGGAAGAGGGCAGGGAGAAGGGAATCGTGGTTGGGAAAAGGGGAAGGGAGAGAGGGGAAGGGTAGGGAGGAGCGGGAAGCATCAGAGAGATATTCTGTCATGATCAATAATTCATTTGTTTGGAATCAAATGACCTTGTCTGGTGTCTCAGGGCTCAGTTCTGCATCAGTACCACCCCCCCCCCCACCCCGGTGCTCCTTCTTTGTCATCTGTCCCACACCTCTCCCGTGGTGCTTCATCCTTGCCATTCTCAACATCCTTTGCTCCAAGCAGATTGACAAACTCACCCTCCGTTCCATGCTGACAAATACAGTACTATGATACATATATATGCCTAAGACTTTTGCGCAGTCCTGTAGAAATACTACATAAGAGAGGGTCTCGGCCCAAAACATCAACTGTTCTCTTTTCCATAGATTCTGCCTGGCCTGCTGAATTCCTTCAGCATTTTGTGTGTGTATTGCATGTATGAATGCTGTTTACTTGATTTATATTTGCACCCACTATTGTCTTATCTCCTGAAATGCTTTGAATAGTCCATCCTTTTCAAGAACTGGAATTCCTTTCAGTAAAAAAATCTTCAGTTCCTGTCATGATAATCACATCTGAAATCCCTGGGATAAACAAGATGGCTTCAAAATGTAATGAAAGAGGAGGGGATCTTAAAGGGAAGGTCCTGTTTTTCTATCATTTTCAGATTTTGGAAACTTTATTAATTATGCAGTAATTGAAATATTTCAGCATTGTTTGGGATTAGTCGAGGATCTCAGTCTAAACCAATGGAAGAATGGATTTGATGAGGTTAGCCTGTTGATGATTCCATTCCTATGTCTTACTCAATAAAACATTGAGGAGATAAGACTCAGCTGTCAGCTTCTACCAGATGATTGAAGGATAACCACAGTTGCTGGTACTTACATCAGATATCTATGTTTATACCAAGAACATGAGCTGCAGCAGCTGTATACTAACATTCGTTATCATTGCAGAAATTCTGCAAGAGCATCTGTGGTCCAACACACTATTTCCTTAGTCTATGGAATTCTTTCCTAGATCACAGTTGGTTGTTTTCAGACATTTAAAGATTGCTTTCTGAATAGCAATACACACAAAGTGCCGAAGGAACTCAGCAGATCAGGCAGTATCAATGGAAATGAATAAGTAGAGGACTTTTCGGGCCAGGACTCTTCTTTCAGGACTGAAAAGGAAGGGAGAAAATGTCAGAATAAAAAGGTGAAGGGAGCAGAAGGAGAACAGCTGGAAGGTGAACGGTGAAGCCAGGTGGGAAGGAGAAATAAAGAGGAAGGAATCTGATAGGAGAGGGAAAGAGGAAGGGACCCGGCGGAGGCGAGGAGGCCAGTGTGGGAATAAGAAGAAGAGGGGATGGGAAGGGGAAAAAAATTACCGAAAGGAGAAATTGGTATTCGTGCCATCAGATTGGAGGCTACCGAGACAGAATATAAGGTGTTGTTCCTCCATCTTGAAGATGAGCACAAGAGGAGGCCATGGTCTGACATGTCGAAACGAGAATGGGAAGTGGGATTAAAATGTTTGGCCAGCAATAATTTCCACTTCTGACAGATGGAGCGGAGGTGCTGGACAAAGCAGTCCCCCAGTTTACAGCCGTCTCACTGATGTAGAGGAGGACGCATCAGGAGCACCAGACTTAATAGACGTGAGGAAGGTGAAGAAACAGCAGTTGAAGGCATAGATCCAGTGGAGGATGAAATGTCGGAGATGTCCGCGACAGGCTGAGGAGATGGGTCCAGAGATGTTGCAGAGACTGAGACAGGGTCACCAGATGTCAGCATGTCAGTAATGGCTGCTATTTGAAAATAAACTTAACAAGTTTTCCAAGCAGTCATTAAGGACATTTTGTGTGGTGTGGCTGTATTACACTAACTCAAAATATATCATGTGATCACAGGCTCAGTTTTACTGTACTAACAATGCTTTTAAAGATCTATGACAAGCAAGGTAGAGAAATGTATTTGATAAATACAAGATGCTGGAAATCCAGAAAATGCTGGAGGAACTCAGCTGGTCAGGCAGCACCTACGCAGAGGAACAGACGGTCGACATTTCGGATTGAAACCCTTCATCAGAATTTATTGCCTATTCCTCTCCGTAGATGCTACCTGACCTCCTGAAAAGAATTTGATGATGTACTTTTATACATAACCATATTCCCTTATCCTTTGGGGTACAAATTTGTTAAGGCATAACATACCCATTAATATCTGATAGATAATAGAAAGGCAATTACTACCTGGGTTTTTTTACTCCAGTTTTCTCTGTTTAAGCAATGTATGCAATGGTTACCATGGAAAACAGAGGATAGAATAGAGCCCACAGAAGGAGACTATTTGGTTCAAGATGCCCATGCCAACTCTGATGCCAATTTAATCTTGAGGGGCAAGTTCACAGTCTTGCTCATGTTGTCTTTCCCTCCATTCCCTGTCTGGTTATGTACCCATCTACATACCTCTTAAATTGCTCTTGTGCCTACTTCCACTGCGTCACCAGTGGATGTGGAGAGGATGCTTCCAACGGTGGTGGGTGTAGGGGGGTTGGGGGTGATAGTGGGAATCTAAGACCAAAGTTTACAGCCTCAGAAAAGAAGGATGTCCATTTAGAATGGAGGTGAGGAAGAATTTCTTTAGCCAGAGAGTGGCGAATCTGTAGAATTCATTGCCAATGGCGGCTGTTGAGACCAAGTCATTGGGCATATTTAAGGCAGTGGTTGATAGATTCTTGATTGGTCAGGGCATGAAGGGTTTAGGGGATAAAGCAGGAGACTGAGGCTGAAAGGGAAATGGAACATGAGATAACAAAATAAAAAAATCCTTAAAGTGAGATCATCGGTTGTGGGAACAACTCAATGGATGGGTAAGTGAGTGTGGGTATTCCCTCCTGTTCAAGGGCCTGGTGGTTGTGATCTCACTTTAAGGACTTTTCTATCTCATTATCTCATGTTCTCATTATTTATTGTTATTTATTTATATTTGCATTTGCCTAGTTTGTTGTCTTCTGCACTCTGGTTGATCTTTCATTGATCCTGTTACAGTTACTATCCCATAGATTTGTTGAGTATGCCCACAGGAAAATAAATCTCAGAGTTGTGTATGGTGACATATATGTACTTTGATAATAAAATTAACTGTTCTGAGGCTCATGTACCTTGTACCTTTGTATTTAGTTAGTTCCAGCAATCAATATATACATTTTGTAAAAATTACACATTTTCAAACAGGCAAAGCTAATAGAGTGACAGCTGGTGACTTAAAAGGTGGCTTTAATGGACAAAGTAAAGCTAATATCTCTAGGTGAAAATTAACAGCTCTCTAAAAGATAGTTTTAAAAGCTAGAAATTTCCAAGTGTTGTGTTATTCATTGTTTATTCATGAAATCACAAGGCATGTGTCATGAAATAATTAATAATCAACAAAGCTCGGTTTGAAACCAAAATGTAGAATATATTACCTTTCGACACATACATATTGATTTATTAAGTTGCCAGATTGTTTTTCGAGATGAGTTAATATTGTACAAAGCTTTTAGTTGTACCTTGGTTAGCTAAGATTGTACCAGTCAATCTTTTCATCTCCAAATGCCTGTAAAATATACAAAATATATCTTCCCCCTTCCTTCTCAGTTCTGAAGAAGGGACCCAGCTTGAAATGTGGACTATCTTTTCATTTCCACAGATGCTGCTTGACCTACTGAGTTCCACCAGTATTTTGTATGTGTTGCTTTGGATTTCCAGCATCTGCAGAATTTCTTGTGTTTATATAAAATAAAATGTAGTAATCCTTCAAATGGTTTTTAACTTAGTATGGCAGAAGTGGTTGTGTTATGATCCTGAGGGGATTTGTCTTAATAAGTTTACAATGACTAACACCAAATTTGGAATCTGAATGTTGGCATCAGTGAATGTTCTATCCTGCACAAATGTTTCTGAGATTAGAGCAATGTAACAGCTAGTAATATAGCAACAATAGCAATTTTCATTCATCTAGTTACTTTAACACTCCCTGCTTCTCAGGCAGGTTACCAAAACAAAACTAACACCCAACTATCTTTGGAGATTTTAGGGCAGATAACCAGAAGTTTACAGTCTGAAGCTTACATTAGTGTCAAATTTAATTTAAAAAATGGAAAATATTTTGGCTCTGACTCAGGTTGCAGTAAGTCAGAAACATGACCCCTTGACTAAGTTGCTCCTTTGCCCGAAATCCACCCAGTTCCTCTCATCTCTTGGTGTCCAAAGTCCTATTTGCCTAAACCTTGAATATACTCGATCACTGAAAATACAAGAACATGATAGAAGCACTAGCCTGGGTAACTAAACAACAAAATTGTGGCTGATCTTTTACCTCCAACACTGTTTTCCACCATTATCCTCAGATCTCTTCATTTTCTTAATATCCAGTCATTGATCACAGGCTTTTGGAAGGAGGTTCTAAAGATTCAACTCCCTTAGCGAAGAAACTTCTCCTGGGTACAGTTTTAAACAGCCTATCTATTTTTTTAAGGTCATGAGTCCTAGTTCTAGATGTTTTACCAAGTTATACATTTTCCATCCATTTAACCTGTCAAGCTCTGAGAATTTAGTACATTTTATTGAGATCTCCTCTCGTTCTTCTGAACTCTGGAGAACAGGGGACTGGTGAATCCCATCTCTCTTCATATGATAGACATACCATCCCAGGAAGTGCTCTGATGAATCTTTGCTTCATCCCCTCCAGTGCAAGCATATCCTTTCCTTCAGTAATCATCCTAAAATTGTATATAATATTGCAGGCGTGATTTTCTCTAGACCCAATTACACTGTAGCAAGAAATCGCTACCCTTGTACTCAGATCTTCTAGCAATAAAGCCAAACATCCTATTTGCTTTCCTAATTTCCGCTGCATATAGCGTCAGGTTTTCCTGGGATGGGTGCAAGAATACTCGCACCTTTGGATCGTCAACATTTCTCAATCTCTTGGCATTTTTATTTCACTACTAAAATGAATGACCTCACATCATTCTACAATGTAGTCTCTTAGCCATGTTGGTGCCTGCTCACTTAGCTTGCTTGAAGCCTATTTCCATGTCTAACATTAGCATTTAGGTCCACGTCATAAACACTACATTAAGTTCTCTCGGACAAATCGTTGATGTAGATCAAGAAACAAGTGAGAGTAAATCTATTATGAAAGTTCATATACAGTATGTCACCATATACAACCTTCAGATTCATTTTCTTGTGGGCATACTCAAATCCATAGAATAATAACTGTAACAGAATCGATGAAAGACCAGACCAACTTGGGCTTTCAAAAGACAAACTGTGCAAATACAAAAAGAAAGAAATAATAATAATAAATAAATAAGCAATAAATAACCCGACTATGACGCGTCCTTGAAAATTAATCTAGAGATTTTGGGAAAATTTCAATGATGACTCAAATGAAGTTGAGTGAAGTTATTCCCACTGGTTCAAGAGCCTGATGGCCGAGGGGTAATAATGGTTCCTAAACCTGATGGTGTGAGTCCTGAGGCTCTTGTACTTTCTTCCTGATGGCCAATTGCTGAAGCCCAAGTACCAGTACCTGTGGTTCCCTACTAGTCATGATATACTCAACCATGATTGGCTTGTTCATTCCTGCACCTCATTTTCTATCCGCTAACTAAATGGTGTGTTTGTACGTCACACCTGACACCGCATTTCCACCTGCTAACCAACCTCCTGCAAGGGACTTTAATAAAAACATTTTCAGTTTTTTCACATTTGCTTATACTTTGAAGGAGGCTATTAAGGCAATCTGTTCACCAGACTGATGCCAGTTTACACTGTAATCCCATCCTCACCAGGGAAATTTACAGTGGCTTTGGGGATGCAAAGAAAGACTGGGTGCACAGAGGAAATCTTCGTAGTGACAAGAAGAAGGTGCAACTCCGCCGGGACCACACTTGAGGGCAGGATTGAAATGAGTTACTGGAACTAAGAAAAAGTAGCTCTATCTGCTCATCTGTGTGTAGTCTTCAGCAGGTGAGCAGCATGGCGCTGGACTGAACTAAACTGAATACTACTGGTTTGACGTTGATATTCTATGTGTTGTTTGATCACTTTTTGATGTTTATGCAATGTTCTTTTTTCACTTGTTGGGGTGTTTGATATTTTCCTGAATGGGTTCCATCATGTTTCTTTGTTTCGTAGTTGTCTGCAGGAGGAAATACAGTTTTATTTTGTATACATACTTTGATAATACTGTACTTTGAATGTTATTAGTGATACTACTGTGCAAATAAAAAGATCACATCTGCTCATCTACTCTACCAGATAGATACTCACGGGACTCCAGATTAGTCAGTACTGTTTTACCTGTAGCACATCCTTGTGGACTTTATTCAATCATATTGTTATTTTCTTAGTGTCCAACTACCACATCCTTGTAATGGTTTGTAACTCATACAAAGTGCTGGAAAAGCTCAGCAGGCCAGGCAGCATCTATGGAAAAGAGTAAACAGTCAACATTTCAGGCCAAGACCCTTCATCTGCACATTTTCTCATCCTTATAATGGTTAACTTTATTTTTATAGGGGAGAATGCAGGTCTTTTAGCAAAGATGGCCTACAGCTGAATAAAGAAGCTCGGAATTTTTTTTTGGAGTTCAAAAAATTCTGAGCTTCCTCGTTCTTCTCTAAGCTATCTTCGTTAAAAGACCTCCAGAACTTTTGGAGTTAAGGCGCAATAGCTATTATTTCAACATCGCACAAATATTTTGCAAGCCTCATTAAAAATGATTAACCTTAAGGTCATAAGAATATAGGTGGGAGAATTAAAATGTTTAAGTCTCCACCAGCATCTGGTCACAACTTAGCAACTCCTAACTCTCTTACCCAAGTGAGTAAGAGAGTTAGTAACCATATTTCCTTTCTGTTCCTTTCTATGAACATAAAACTCTCTCATGACATCTCAGAATATCATCTGCTACAGTAAAATTTTGTCCTTTTGCAAATGTAAGATTTATTTTCATTTAATATTTTTCAATTCAACACCATAGAACAGTACCATGCATGTACTTTTACTGCTAATATTCTCAAATACTTGGAATTCAGAACTGTGGGGCTTCCTATTGAATACCAAGGGATTTATTGAGAAACAATCCTCGAGGATTTCTTTACAAACCTAGTGTTTTGAGCTTTCAAACCTTGATTCTAAGCAATTATTGAAAGATTTTGTGCACCCCACAGATAGATGAATAAAATATCATCACCTACACAGATCAACTGCTGCGGAAAGGTGAAATTGGCATCAGGATTGGCTGATGTTTGGCTGCTGCTAAAAAACTAAGTCAACACAAAATCAATGACAGGAGAGCTGCTACCATCCATAACTTTGATGAGCTGTTATTTAAATTTACAGTTCCATCAAAACTTAACAAATTCTAGAGTGAATGGATTTTGTTGTTGGCCTGAAGCATTCTGAAGTCGTACAGATATCCTGAGCCATGGCATGGACTCAAGTTACATAACATGGGGGTGGAGATGAAAGCCCCAAGCCTTAGAAAACCACTTGTAGCTGCTAAGGCATTGGCGTCTGTCAAAACTGACAAGATTATTGAATGTTTGTGAATGGCACCAACATTCTAAAACATTTAAAGACGATTGTAAGCAATATAAAGAACTTAAAACATTTATACATTATTAATGTATCTCTTTAAAATTCAGATAAAAGATCTTAACTAATTAGCAAAGTTAAACAGCAATGGACCTGTTGCTGGATCCAGCATATAAGTGCAACTACAAAGATAGCAGAGCAGCATCTCTGCTTCCTTGAGAGTTGTGTAGATTTGGCATGGCATCTAAAATTTTACCAAACTTCTGTAGATGTGAGATGGAGAGTATATTAACTGGCTACATCGCAGTCCGGTATGGAAACACCGAGGATACAGCCCAGTACATCATGGGTAAAGCCCTCTCCACCAATGAGCACATCTACATGTTGTTGCAGGAATGTAACATCTGTCATTAAGGACACCCACGATGCAGAACATGCTCTCTTCTCTTCCTGCTGCCATCAAGAAGTAGATACAAGAGCTTCAGGACTCACACCACCATGTTCAGGAACAGTTGTTATCCCTTAAACATATGGCTGTTGAACCAAAGTGGGTAACTTCACTCACACCATCATTGTGATGTTTCCATACTCACTTCAAGGGCTTTTCACCTCATGTTCTTGATATTTATTTTTTTGTTATTACTTCTTCCTTTTTGTATTTGCAGTTTGTTGTCTTTTGCACACTGCTTGGCCCAAGTTGGTTCAGTCTTTCATTGGTTCTATTATGGTTATTATTCTATTATGGATTTATTATGTCCACAAGAAAATGAATCTCGCGGTTGTATGTGGTGACATATATGTCCTTTGATATTAAATTTACTTTGAACTTTGAATAATTGAACAAAATGAACTTCCCAATCTTTCTTCCCTCCAACTATATAATCCCAATTGAAATCAATTGGCTGGCGGAAACTGCACCAGCTCCAATTTTGCTGCAAAATCCGTAACTGACTCCAGTTCTAGGGAATCTCAGCAAGATTTTGATCCATTCTGTGGGGAATCTAGCTGCAAAACTTAGCAGTGTAATGGCTCGAAAATCTTGGCCAGTCAGTACAGGGCTTCAGCTTTATATGTGAGTTTTGAACCCTGCCACCACTTAAACAAAGAACTGTTCTGACCAATAAAGTATGGTCCTCTGGGGGGAAAAGTATCTACAATAAATTCCTATACAGACTCTGTACACAGTTGAGTGCAAATAAACATTACTGCATGAAAAAGATTTCTGCAATGAATGTTCTGCATTATTTTACTACTTGGAGCTTAATGCGTTAACTGAAATAGATCAGCCTCAGTAATTCACATCTGACTAAATGAGAAAGCATCAAAAGTTCACACATAATGGTGGCAAATGTAAGTTTGGTACAAAATGTTTAAATATAATCCAGAAAAAATTGATTCAAACATGGACCACGTGTTTTTTTTTGTTCTTTTATGGAAGCTGGCTATTTGGTACATAGTCTTCTGTTGAACTGTACGTCGAGACTGACTATATTATGCCAGAGCTTCTTGAAGTTGTCATCATGTCATATTTTTTTCATGTTCAGTATATTATGACAACTTACTATAGGTTTAGTGTCATGATGTCCCACAGAAATGTCAAAACTGAAAACTGAATCTGAAACAGAACTACATCTCTGGCTATCCATCCCATAGGGTGATGATGGTTCCTTGCAGTCAGTTAATGGGGTTTGTTATGTCCATCCTGGAGTGGCTGTACAGGCCGATCCTTGACAGGCACTGCTTGCCATAGACTTGGCAGGTGAGGCCTGGAGGGGCAGCAGGGGCAGAAGCTCTGTTGTGGAGCTTCCTGTGCCTTTCCTCTGTTGCCTCATTGAGCTTGTTCTCAGCACCTTTTCTGATAGCGTCCCTCCACTGTGAGCAATCTTGAGCCAGATCCTCCCATGTTGATGGGGCAATGTCAGCTTTCTTGAGGCTCCTGTGCAGAACATCCTTGTACCATAGTCTCTGGCCTCCTCATTTTCGGGTACCACTGGACAGTTGGCCATCCAAGATGTCCTTGGGCTGACTTCCGTCAGGCATTCTGACATGTCCTGCCCAGCGCAGTTGGGCTGATATCACCAAGGTTGAAACTGCTGGCATTCCTGCTCGAGAGAGAACTTCGGTATTGGAGACCTTGTCTCGCCAGGTGATCTTCATCAGAGAACGTAGGTGATGCTGCTGCAGTTGGTCAAGCTGGTGTAAGTGTCTCTGATATGGGCACCATGTCTCATATCCGTATAACAAGGTTGATATGACAATGACCCTGTATACCTTGCACTTGGTGGCCAGCCTGATGTTCTGTGACCAAACTCGATCTTTCAACTGACCAAAGACAAAGCAGGCTTTTCTGGTTCTTGACTCAATCTCTACATCCAGAGAAGCTGAGGATGTTATTATGCTACATACAGTTCTGGTCATCCCATTATAGAAAGAGTGTCGAGTCTTTGATGAGAGTGTAGACAAGGTTTACCAGGATGCTGCCTGGATTAGAATGCATGTAAGTTTGGATAAACTTGTTTTTTTTTCCCCACTGGAGCAGCGGAGGCTGACGGGAGATCTGATAGAGGTTTATAAGATTATGAGAGGTTTCGATGGAGTAGACAGACAACATCCTTTTCCAAGGATATAAATGTCGAATACAGGAAAGCATGCATTTAAGGTGAGGCAGCGTCACTTCGAAGGAGATGTGAGGGGAAAGGTTTTTTTTTGAACAGAGCAGTGGGTGTCTGGAATGCACTGCCTGGGGTGTTGGTAGAAGCAGAAACATTAAGAGAATATTAAGAGACATTTAGATAGACAATGAATGTGAGGAAAAGTCTGGAGGCAGAAGAGATTAGTTTCGTTAGCCATTTTATTACTAAGTTAATTGGTTTGGCACAACATTGTGGGATGAAGGCTCTGTTCCTGTGCTGTACTGTTCTATATTCTATGAATGATTTTCAGATTTAGAAATAGCCAACCAGTAGTACTAATGACCCTATTTTAACTTTTTCAATCCAACTGCTGTACATGCATATCCTGTACATCTCCTGTATACACATTATGGATGAATCCAGATTTAAATAACTTAGAGTGAATTTATTATTCAGTAATTTCCACCACCAAATTTTCCAGTTACAAAGGACAAAAGCCAAGGAATTCATATACTGGCAATTTAAAATGGCTCTTATTAGATTGCATAGAAACATTACTTTACCATTAAATAAACATTATGAATTTATCTTTTATTAACAAAAATGTTGACTGAAGTGATATTATTCAACCAATAGTTCTGTAACTGCAAAAGACAATCTACATTAAGTCCTAGCTGATAATGAAGATTTATTTACATTTGTTCTCATGTAGTTGTTCAATCAGTTCAGTGTTTCATTAAAAAGGAAAATATTACTGACACTGGAAATCTGAAATGTAGTAAATCTGTAAATAATTATCAGGCCAAAGTACTTTCTGTGGCTCTGTAGAGAATGTAAGGTTATCATTTAAGGTCAATGACCCTTCTGGGTTATGGGGTTCTGACAAAAGGAATTGACCTGAAAGATTATTCCTACCCTTCCTGCGCCGCATGTACTACCTTACCTGCTGAGTGTTTTCAGCATTTTCTATCTTAATTTCAGTTGCTTAAATATAATGCAGTGCGTAGAACTGATCCCAAGTAGAAATTCTGATCTAAAGTATCTCTGATCTTTAATTGGTGCAGCATTATTTGATTTCAAGTAGAACCATTAGACATAGGAGCAGAATTAGGCCATTTGGCCCATTGAGTCTGATCCGCCATTTCATCATGACAGATCCATTTCCCTCTCAGACCCAATCTCCTGCCTTCTCCCCACATTCCTTCATGCCCCCACCAATCAAGAATCTAGCAGCCTTTGCCTTAAATATACACAAAGACTTGGCCTCCACAGCTGTCTGTGGCAACGAATTCCACAGATTCACCACTCCCTAGCTAAAGAAATTCCTCCTCATCTCCATTCTCAAAGGACGGCCCTCTATTCTGAGGCTGCGCCCTCTGCTTCTAGACTCTGCCACCATAGGAAACATCCTCTCCACATCCACTTTGTAAAGGCCTTTCGCCATTCGATAGGTTTCAATGAGGTCACCCCTCATTCTTCTGAAATCCAGTGAATACAGACCCAGAGCCATCAAATTTAACCAGTAACAACCCATACTTAATGAAAGAAACACTGGAATGTAAAGAGAGAATAATTTGCATAATTCATTTCTCAAACATCCAAAACATGGCAGGTTAAATTCATCTTCACATAATCAGCACAGCCTTTGGAAGGTTGACGAAAATCAGAATCAGAATCCTTTATTATCGCCAAGTATGTGGACACGTACAGGGAATTTGATGCTGGTTTCCCTGAGCTCTCGCTGTACAGACTCAAAAAGCAAACAAAACAATAGTGCAAAAAATGGTGAACTATATACAATGAGGTATACCTGTGTATGTACAGGTGGACTTGGTTTATAATAGACTAAAATTCAAGTGTTCATAAGACTGATGGCATATGGAAAGAAACTGTTCTTGTACCTATTTGTCCTGGCTACAGTGATCTAAAGCACCTACCAGAAGGAAGAAGTTGGAACAGGTGATGGCCAGGGTGTGATGGGTCTACAATGATGCTCTTGCTCGCTTCCTGACTCTAGATGAATGTAAGTCCTGGATCGAGGGCAGCTTCACACCAATAGTCCTTTCTGCAGCCCTGACGGTTCTTTGGAGTCTATTCTTGTCTTGTTTGGTAGCTGATCCAAACCAGACAGTGATGGATGAACAGAGAACAGACTGGATTATTCCTGAATAGAATTGAATCAGCAGCTCCTGAGGCAGGTTGTACTTCCTGAGTTGACGTAGGAAATACAACCTCTGCTGATTCAAAAAGGGTATTTGAAGACCAAGGTCTCAAATCTAGCACGTGACTCATGAGTTTTAGGGGGTATATATGATTCCATATTGAATGATCCTGTCCTTTCTTTCTGAGGCAAGGCTTGCTACAGCATTCATTTCAAAATATTGAAAACAGCATTTCAAGACACTGGAGAAAAAGTTCCTGTCACAGCGTACAGTGGCAGGACTGGACCCAGGTGCAGGGGAATGGCAGACTCTGTCACAGTGGGGTCTGACAATGACCCAGAGGAATGGTAGACTTCCCATGAAGTGACAGAAACAAGAGCTATAGAAATACCAATAGATGACCAGCGGCACACGCAAGCAACACCACAAGCCAAACACACAGGGACTCCCAACCAGTACTAAACAAGAATCCCCTTCAAATAATCATAGAAAGTGGGAACCTATGCCGTCACAATTAACTAGACAAGATTAAGTAGAAAGTATCAGGGCTTCATGGCTCTAGCAATTAGTAACTACAGGTGCTCAAGAAACCTAGAAGCCCAATACTCTACAGCAAGCTGCAGAATCCTGCAGGGCTCATGACAGCATCAAATCTATCTCCACAAGCTTCTTCAGATTCACTGGAGGAACAAATAAACTAATGTCTTCAATGCCCATATAATCTTTATTAAGGCCCTAGTTACATTCAGTTAGCTCTGTTGGGCAGGCCACGTCATTCATCTGACTGACATCAGGCTCCCAATACAGACACGGAGAGAAGATCACCACACAGACAGAAGAAAAGATTCAAGGATATGTTCAAAGCCTGTTAAAGAAATTCATCATCCCACTGGCTCCGGAGAATTTCTGGCCCTTGACTGCTCAAACTGAAAGATAATTTGGGATGGTACTGAGAATATTGAGGAGACATTTCAGAACACAGAGGCTTTGCATGAGCGTCAAAAGGAGTACAGCACTTCACAAACTGATCACCCACCCTCTCCGTCAACCACAACCTGCCCCATTCCAGAGGAGTAGGCATCTCATGGACTCATGCAAAAGTATCAGTGCATTTTGGCCACATTAGCCACCTGAGGACTGACAAAAACCAAAGATGCATAAGTCATCCCTGAACTCAATGAACTATCTAATAAGAGTAACAAGTAAATAATTATCAAAATATTGGATCTATGTAATCTATAACAATACCTCAGATCAGGCTATCACTATTCAGTAAACCAACAAGCATATTTCCATTTTAGAAAATCCAGTTTGCATGTACTGGCTGCTTCTCTCCATTTCACACTTGCCCTTATTTCACTCTGTATAACCAGCAAACAACTGGCAAAACAATCGAAACAAAATGATAATCAATTTGGATAATAGTCCTCGGTAGTGAGTCTAAAAATGCAAACGCAAGGAATTCTGCAGACGCTGGAAATGCAAGCAACACACATCAAAGTTGCTGGTGAACGCAGCAGGCCAGGCAGCATCTCTAGGAAGAGGCACAGTTGTCGTTTCGGGCCGAGACCCTTCGTCAGGACTAACTGAAAGAAGAGATAGTAAGAGATTTGGAAGTGGGAGGGGGAGGGGGAGGGGGAGATCCAAAATGATAGGAGAAGACAGGAGGAGGAGGGATGGAGCCAAGAGCTGGACAGGTGATTGGCAAAAGGGATACGAGAGGATCATGGGACAGGAGGCCCAGGGAGAAAGAAAGGGAGGAGTGGGGGAACCCAGAGGATGAGCAGGGGGTATAGTGAGAGGGACAGGGGGAGAAAAAGGAGAGAGAGAAAAAGAATGTGTGTATATAAATAAATAATCGATGTGGTACGAGGGGGAGGTGGGGCATTAGCAGAAGTTTGAGAAAATAATTGGGATAAAATAATTTGACATAGAATATAGATGATGCTTGCATTCAGAAATAGGTAATGTAATCAAAAAAGACAACAAGTTTGAAGAATTGAATCCAAAAACAGCTAACAAAAATGCAAGCATTATACAGCTACACAACAGACAGAAGCTCTCGCACAGAGAGGAGGAATTCAAATCCCACTTACGAAAGCACAAATTTGAGAGGTTGTGGAGTGGTGGATAGACAATGCAATGAGTGTAGAATGAAATTGGTCACTAGCAGCAAATGTGTGCATGCGTACTATCAGCCAAAGGTATGGAATCCTTTCATTTAGACTCATTGATGTTAGTGGGTAATACTGTGAAATGCTGCTCTTCATGAACTATGGCTAGCGTTCAAATCTAATCAATAAGCTTCAATACCTCCTTGTGCAACTGCATCCTCAATTTCCTCACTTGCAGAGCCGAGTCAGTTCAGGTTGGCAGTAACATCTCCTCCACAATCTCCCTCGGCGCAGGTACACCACAGGGCTGTGTGCTTCGCCCCCTGCTCTACTCGCTTTACACTTATGACTGTGAGGCTGAGCACAGCTCCAACGCCATATTCAAGATTGCTGATGACACCACTGCCACTGGCTGAATCAAAGGTGGTGATGAATCAGTATATAGGAGGGAGATTGAAAATCTGGTTGAGTGGTGCCACAACAACAACTTCTTGCTCAATGTCAGCAAGATCAATGAGATAATTATTGACTTCTGGAGGTGAAAACTGGGGGGTTTTGAACCTGTCTTCATTGGGGAATCAAAGGTGGAGAGGGTCAGCAACTTTAAATTCCTCAGTGTTATCATTTCAGAGGATTTGTCTTGGGCCCAGCATATAAGTGCAAATTCAAAGAGAAGAGCAGCACCTCTACGTTCTTAGAAGTCTGCAAAGATTCGACATGACTTCTAAAACTTTGACAAACTTCTATAGATGTGTGGGGGAGAGTGTATTGGCTAGCTGAACTGGGGCCTGGTATCAAAACATTAATTCCCTTGTACGGAAAAACCTACAAAAAGTAGTGAATATGCCCCAGTCCATCACAGGTAAATCACTCCCCACCACTGAGCACATCAACCTGAAGTGCTGTTCCAGGAAAGCAGCATCCATCATCAGGAACTCCCATTTTCCAGGTCATGCTCTCTTCTCGCTGCTGTCATTAGGAAAAAGGTACAGGAGCTTCAGAACCCACACCACAAGGTTCAGAAACAGATATTACTCCTCAATCATCAGGCTGTTGAAGCAGATGGGATAATTTAACTCAATTTCACTCATCCATCACTGGACTGTTCCCACAAGGTATGGACTCGCTTTCAAGAAATCGTCATGTCATGTTCTCAATATTGTTTGTTAATCTATTATCATCATCATTATTATTATTATATCTTCTTTCTCTTTCTTTTTGTATTTGCACAGTTTATAATTTTTGTTTGGACAATGGTTGTTTTTTCATCCTGTTGGGTGCAGTCTTTAGTTGATTCTATTGAGTTTCTTGTATCAACCGTGGTTGCCCACAAGAGAATGAATTTCAGGGTTGTATATGGTAAGATATATGTACTTTGATAATAAATTTACTTTGAACCTTGAACCGACTGCCAATATTCACTTACGCATTTTGCACCAGTCACAAAAAGTGACGTCCTCTTGTAATTAAGGGAAGTCTAGTTGAAGGATAGGATAGAATGCTCAATCTGTATTTAGCAGTGATTATTGAATGTAACTCTGAAATATACACATTTTTTAAATGCAAAGGTGGCACAAAATTACATAAAACTGTGTTGCAATAAACGTTCTGGAATTTAACTAAGTTTGCAACGATGCAATATTACAGACAGCAAACTGTAACAGTTTGAATTTATCAGGGTTGCTGGGTAGTGTGGCTCGAAGGGCCAGAAGTGCCTATTCTGCACAGTATCAATCACTCCATCAATTTTCCATCAGGACATGTACCATATAATTCAATCATACCATTCTTACCTGTAGTGGTATCTACTGAGTATTTAAAACCTTTTCTCTGTGTATCCTAAAATATTAATTACAATTTCATAATGGGTAGACTGAGTCCATGTCCTTAGAACAAACTTCATTCTGTGTGTTGTGGACTTCCAATTTTGCAAGTCATTTGTTAAAGTGTGGTGGTTAGGACAGAGAACGGAGACAGCTAGTCTCCATTGTCACTCATTGCTAATGAAAATGAATGATTTTATTTTGAACTGAATCATGATTAGTCAGTGCATGAAGTGTTACAGGGAGAAGGCAGGAGATCGGGGCTGAGATGGAAATGGATCAGCCATGAAGAGATTGTGGAGCAGACTCGATGGGCCAAATAGTTAATTCTGATCCTGTATCTTATGGTCTTATTGTCTTATACTCCATTGCAGATTTGAGAATGGATTGCGGTTGCAGAAAATTAAAATTCAAAGTTCAAAGTAATTTTATTATCAAAGCACTTATATGTCACCATATATAACCCTGAGATTAATTTTCTTGTGGACATACTCAATAAATCCATAATATAATAATAACCATAATAGAATCAATGAAAGACCACACCAACATGAGTGTTCAACAGTGTTCAAAAGACAACAAACATATTCTGATAAATATTGGAATGAAGACTTCTTCTATCCTAAGCTTCCAGCCAAAATTCACAGCTGGAGAATTTTCGTTAACATTGTGTTACATGGCAGGACATGATACCATATTATTTCCCTAGTGACAAATTCATGCATATTTTTTTTAGAGACAATTCATAGAATCTTACGACACAGAAGGAGGCCATTCATCACATTAGTCATTGAAAGCCAATTAGTCCTATTCCTATGGTTTAACAGGCCAGCAAACATTTCCAGCTACAATTATATATGACACAGTCCTGAGCATGTGACTCTGCTCCACATATGCTTGTAAGCATAGAAAAAAAATTAAGCCCTTATCCTTGTATTATATAGAATTAATAATTTTTAAGTAAATAGGAGAGCTTCAACAATTTAAAGTTATTTGTCACTGCATAATAAATGAGCAAAAACTTTATAAAAATCCCGTTTGTAGACATTATCCTGATCACAATTTTTAGACCAGGTCACTAATTTTGTCTTTATGCAGGCATGTCTCGGTTAAATTAGACATAGTATTAGCTGTTGCATTTCAACTTGAAAATGGTGCTGATACTCAATTTTATGACGACTTGAAAGGAATATACTGATATTCCACTCTAACTTTGAGCATCAGAATTAGCTATAAACAGGTACTATAAGGTAAGGAGATAAAGAATGGAACATGGTAAAAGCAATTCATTTCTGTTTATATTAACGCAGTTTATTTGCTGTAGAGTCTAATAACAGTTCCAGGTACATTCAAAATCCCATGGTCTAAATAGAAATTGTATCCTGGCAAACAAGCTTGGAATTTCAGTTATATGTAGGCAGCTGTATTCCAAGCACTCTTTCCTGTTGCAAATCACAATGTAACTCAGAGATATTTTTAATAATATGTTTAGCCAATATGTTAAAATATGTAAATTTCCAGTTGCATATGTAAAATAGTTATCTATGTAAAATCTCTTCAAATTAAGTATCACATGAGTGAAAGAATGAAATTTACTCACAAAAAGTATTCCAAGGAAGGTGAAATGAGGAATTGAGAAATAATGTTCGAGGAATTTTGCAGAACAGTTAAAGGATTAAAGGATTAAGTCCGTGGTCACGTCTGTTCACATGCTAATATATTCAAGGAGCTAATGAGAGGGCAATTCACACCTAAACTAGGTGTGAAAAGGTTTAGGTGTGTGTTTGCATATTAAATCCCCTTTAGCAATGGCTAACTAGATAGTTTTATGAGATTAAATTAGCCCCATCAAGACAAAAAAGTGATTCTAAACTAAAGAAATTAATGGAAATCTTTTGGTATTTTTGAATCTGAAGCAATTATGACATAACATCGTTGAGCAGAATAAGCATGTGTATCGACAAATATTATTTTCTAATACATATTTATTAGTTGTATAAGAGTATTGCAGCATAGGTCAGTCCTTAATTACACTGGGCTTGATTTTGCATGCCCGGTAGTGAAAGAGCACCAATGGTCTTTTAAATAAAGAATCCAAAAACATAACATTACTCTCTGGCAATATAGATGTTAATGTTGTTACCCTCTAACTTGACTCACAGTAAGTCATTGAATTTGATGTCACTTAACAGCTGAGCACTAAGGTGTAGGTTTGTGGGCTCATTTTAAACCTTCATTTCACTGGTGGACATTGAAGAATAAATACATTTGGTTATTATTAACCTTTTCACCTTAGCATCCTCAAATCTTAGTATTCTATCATCGAGTGTTCCAAATCTCATATAATACCACTGGCCAGCAATTTGATAGGAAAATTGTCAAAAAATCATTTAAATTTTGTAGTACACCCTCCCCGTGCACAGGTGTATCGGAACTGATGGTGCTAAGGGGGCATTCTCTTTTATGTCACATACTCATCTGCAAGTAACACGATTTATCAAATGTCATATTCTGCTCTTCCATATTCGTCTGGTGCTAGTGGCCACAAAAGTTAATTGCTGCGAAAGGCCCTTATTGCAAATCACTATCTGAAGGCCTTATTAGCTTCTGAATGCAAACACAAGTCATACTGCAGAGATAGCTGTACACTAATGACACTAAGGCTGGGTAATTGCAATTTTTTAACCTTTTAAATACCACACATTATGCACTACAGCTAGGAGCATAAAGAGCAAAGTGATAGTGATTGAAAATGTAGATTTGTAAAATATTATGCATATATAGCTACATATTTAGCATAACAATGAATAAATAAGCTAAGAAGCTAATACAAATTTTCATCAGTATGATCACTGCTGTTAAGTGTGCTTACTGCCTTAATACAAATGGATTATATTTTTTCTTTGCGTCCTAAATTTACAAAAGCTGTCAGTGGTGCAATTGATTCCACTTTGCTGCATACCTATAACCTTGTCATTTGCATATACTTTCAGTGTTTCATTAATATTTATCATTATGTAAAATACTTCTGTTAATTATACTGCATTTCCATGATGTTTTTACAGTGTTTAGCTAATTACTTGTTTCCGTTTATTCCTTCCAGCATGTGTCACACCATTTCACGGCACAATATTGTTTGCAGTCATGTCTTATAGTTTCTAAGTTATAACCGGCTGTATGAAAACAGCTCAAAAGACACATTGTACAGGAAGATTACATAAAGTAAAGAAGACCTTGTTTTAAAACAATCCTGATTTTTTTTTTGTTCTCTTCTGTAATTCAATCCATCTTGGGCAAAACAATTCTCTTTATTATGACTATATCACACTACTTGCAATCACTTGGACAATTTGTTAACATCAGGAAGCAACAATACTCAATCTCTTTTTAAACAGCTTGATATGCACAAGTAGCTCTGCATTTCCACTCTTTTATCCATTCTTGTTCTTCTTTTGTGCTATTTCTATCTTTCCTTGCCTTTGTCTCCATCTCTGCCCGCATCATATTTCTAATCTCAATGGCTGGCGGTATTTTTCCTCCATGAAAATTACTTGCCTGTTATTTTCTATCAGGCCCTGACCCTGAAATCATCTGATCAAGCTGTTGATGCTGAGTGCATTTGCACATCCTGTCAATGGGATGAGAATAAGTCCCCAGCTTTTTTAATTACAAGGATAACATATTCACTCATCTAATAATGTAGATGGTTAGCAATTTTAAATTTTAATAATCAATTACTAGAAGTAATTCTCCATTAAATCACAAGAGAGTCATTAAATCTCAAAAGACAGAACACGGCTGCATGCAAAAGCAGCAAATGCGCTATTTTTAACTACCATTAGGGAATTTCTTATTCTCTTTCATTTCTATGCATTTCTCACACGTTTTCAGGAAAACTGTCTCAATTACCGCAGAAAGAGAATACTTGATCATATAAATAATGAAGGAAAACATAGGAAACTGAACAAGGTTTGAGATTATTCTTTTGTTCAAGTAATGGAATAAATCCAAACGTGAATATATTTAGAGTGAAAAGCTCCAGTACTTCAATGATATAATGACATAAGCCATTACAGTAAACACTTCATATCTGATTTTAAGTAGTGAAAAGCTGTGACATTTGTGAAGGATATTGCATTCTACAACTTTTTAGATCCTAGTCATTGATATTTGGGACAACTGATTATAGAGCTACAGAAGTGCCAACTTCATTTTAAGGGTTGTCAAGTCCACAATTATGGCTAAAATTCATTGCAACACACACAAAATGCTGGAGGAGCTCAGCAGGCCAGGCAGCATCCATGGAAAAGAGTAAACAGTCAGCATTTCATTCTAAGACCCTTCATCAAGACTGGAAAGAAAGAGGAAAAGTTGGAGCAAGAAGGTGGTTAGTGGGGTCCACGCTGTATCGCAATACATTAAAAAAATTCAATTGGACATTAAGTAAATGATCTCCAAGAGGACCACAACCTTGTTGAGGGGTTTGGAGGCATGCGTGACTCAATGACCTGGAGAGCTACGTTGGCTGGAGCCAGCTGTCAGTTTCATTCATTGAGCTCATCGTTACTGGGGATTGTTCGACGGTGTTGCTCGAAGGGTCGGAAAGAGCTAATTTGCATTGTATCCCAACAACTAAAAGAACTTCAAATGGGCATTAAGTAAATGACCTCCAAGTGGACCACAACCTCGTCGTAGGGTTTGAAGGCTTGTGAGCTTCAGTAGCCCGGAGAGCTATGTTGGCTGGAGTCAATGCTTTGTCTCCTGGTAGGGTCACCCATGTCAAACAGGTCAAAGGGTAGAGGCCAGACTAAGAGTGGTCCATCGGTCCTTCAGGTTTGGGGGTTCAGCTCAGGGTCAAAACACAAGTGTTAAGGAATCAGCAATGAAGACCCCTTCTATACAGACAGAGATGGAGGAACTTCATTGCTACCCTAAATGCCAGAGGCGTAACAGGCAGTAAGTAAGTAAGTTAAGTGAATGAGCCATGCTGATCCTGCCTGGGCTGAATCTTTTCTAAATTAATATCAGAAAACAGTTTTAATTTAACTTGAAGAGAACTTGCAACGATAGCCCTGAGTGGACTGATACAATACTAATTGAAAGCTTTCTCATCTTATTTGAAACTTAAAGACAGAAAAGAAATCATTTGAAAAGGAACAGGCAGTGGTATGCTGTGTGAGACTGGGCTGGCAGATTCCCTATGCACTGCAGAATTGTTGTTTCATCTCCTGCTACAGAAATGATTACATTCAGAAGTGATTGGAATTTTGTCAAGTTGACAATCCAAATAGGTTTAATATCACTGGAATATGTCATAAAATTAGTTGTCTTTCCAACAGCAGTACAATGCTTCACATATACAGTAAATATTAAATAGTTACATTAAGTAGTGCAAAACCAGAAATAATAAGTAGAGAGATAGTGTTCATGGGTACAATGTCTATTCAGAAATTGGATGGCAGAGGGGAAGATGCTATTTCTGAATCATTGAGTGTGTGCCTTCAGGCTTTTGTATCTCCTTCCTGATGGTAACAATGAGAACAAGGCATGTCCTGGGCGATGGGAGTCCTTAATGATGGATGTTGCCTTTTTGAGACATCGCTCCTTGAAGATGTCCTGGATACTCTGGAGGCTAGTACCCCTGATGAAGCCGACTAAGTTTACAAATTATTTACAGCTTATTTTAATCCTGTGCAGTAGCCCCTCACCTCCCCAAACCAGACAGTGATGCAGCCAGGTAGAATGCTCTCCATGGTACATTTGTAGAAATTTGCAAGTGTTTTTGGTGACATACCAGATCTTCTCAAATTCCTAATGAAATATAGCCACGGTCAAGCTTTCTTTGTAGCTGCATTCGATATGTTGAGTCCAGATTAGATCCTCAGAGATTTTAACATCCAGGAATTCAAAATTGCTCGCCCCTTCCACTTCTGATCCCTTTGTGTGGATTGGTGTGTGTTCCCTCTTCTTACCCTTTCTGAATTCGCAGACACACCAAAGATGATGAGGGAGGGAGAGCAGCCTAATGAAGGAGATAAAAAGATATTAAAATAAAAGAGAACATGAGAAAAATGCATGAATTAGGAAAATTTAAAGCGGTTATCATTCACTGGAAGAAAAAATTGAAATACCTATACTATGGATTGTAATAAAAGTGTTTTAAAGAATGGTTGAAAGAAAACCAGGAATGGTCCGAGACACAAAAATGGCAGCTGTTAAAGAACAGCAATGGATAAAATGGAAATTTGAGTCTGTACTGTGCTGAGGCCAGGCTATAACTTGAATACTAGATTCAATTCATGCCACTGATACACAAGAGAAGTATGTATACCTTGGAAACAATGCAGGAAAGGACAGTCAGTTGATCCCCAGTGTTAGGGAACTGAGAACTTAAACAATTAACCGAAAATAGACTTTGAGAGGGACATACAATAGTCAATTGAACAGGGAAAGTTAATCCTCAGTGATATTTCAAGTTAAATCATAACTGTAGGCCAAGTGTATGCAGGTACATATTGATGAAAGGCAAATTCCGGCTTCACTTCCCAAAGCATTTCAACACAAAGAAAATGATTAGCCGTGGGATTCTCTTCAATCGTGAGTATTGCAGGTAAGAACTCAAAGTTAAAGTTCAAAGTAAGTTTATTATCAAAGTACATATATCTCACCATATGCAACCCTGAGGATCATTGTCTTGTGGGCAGTTACAGTAAATACAAGAAACACAATAAAATCAGTGAAAGGCGACACCCAACAGGATGTACAACAACCAATGTGCAAAAACAAAACAACAAACTGCAAATACAAAAAGAAAGAGAGGAAAAAAAGTAAAAAAGAAATAAATAAGCAATAAATATCGAGAACATGAGATGAAGAGTCCTTGAAAGTGAGTCCATTGGTTGTGGAAACAGTTCAGTGAAGGAGTGGGTGAAGTTGAGTGAAGTTATTCACTTTGGTTCAAGAGCCTGATGGTTGAGTGGTAATAACTGTTTCTGAACCTGACAGCGCAAGTCCAAAGGTTCTTGTAATCTTCTTCCTAATGGTAGCAGCAGGAAGACAGCATGGCCTGGATAATGGAGGTCCTTGATGATGGACTGTAACAGCTCTCCACGTAGATATGCTCAGTGGAGGGGAGGGCTTTCCCCATCATGGATCGGTCCATATCCACCTCTTTTTGTAATCTTTTCTATACAGGGGCATTGGTGTTTTCATACCAGGCCATGATGCAACCAGTCAATATACTCAACACCACATATTTATAGAAGTTTGTCAAAGTTTCAGATGATATGTCAAATCTTCACAAACTTCCAAGAAAGTAGAGGCACTGCTGTGTTTTCTTTGTAAAGCCACTCACTTGCTGGACCCAGGACAAATCCTTGATAACACCGAGGAACTTGAAGTTGCTGATCCTATTCGCATGCAATCTCCCAATTAGGACTAGCTCATGGACTTCCTCTTTCCTCCTCCTAAAGTCAACATTCAGCTCCTTGGTCTTGCTGCATTGAATGAGAGGTTGTGACACCACTCAGACAGATTTTGAATCTCCCCACTATGCGCTGATTCATCACCACCTTTGAATTGGCTGACGATAGTGGTGTCATCAGCAAACTTAAATTTAGCATTGGAGACCTGCCTAGCTTTGTAGTCGTAAGTGTGAAGTGAATAGAGCAGCGGGCTAAGCACACAGCCTTGTGGTGCATCTCTGCTGAGGGAGATTGTGAAGGCGATGTTTTTGCCGATCTGAACTGACTCGGGTCTGCAAGTGAGGAAACCGAGGATCCAGTTGCACAAGGAGGTATTGAGGCTGGGGCTTGAAGCTCATTGATTATTTTGAGGGAGCAAAAGTATTGAATGTTGAGCTATAGTCAATGAAGAGCATCCTGATGTTAGCAGCTTCATTGTCCAGGTATTCCAGGATTGAGTGACGAGCCAATGAAATGCCATCCGCTGTTGACCTGTTGTGACGGTAAGTGAATTGGAATGGATCCAAGTCGCTTCTCGGGCATGAGTTGATATGTTTCATCACCAACCTCTCAAAGCACTTCACCACAGTGGATGATAATCATCGAGGTAAGTTACCAGTTCTTCTTAAGGCACTGGTATAATTGAAACTTGCTGGAAGCAGGTAGGTACCTCAGACTGCCAAAGCAAGATGCTGAAGATATCGGTGAACACTGCAGCCAGTTGATTAGCACAGGTCTATAGTACTCAGCCAGTACTAAAGCATCTGAGCTGGATGCCTTCCCTGTGCTCAGTGTCCTGAAGAATTCTCTCCCATGAGCCTCAGAGACTGATATTACACGGTTATCGTCAGCTATGGGAGTTTGTGAAGGTGCCTCCATGTTTTGATGGTCAAAGCGAGCATAGAAGGCATTGAGCTCATGTTTGAGTGAGTTCTCCTTGTCACCTATGTCGCTTGGTTTTACTTTGTAGGAGGTGATAGTATTTAAGTCCTGGTACAGCATTGAGCATCTCTCAGTGATTCAAGTTTGGTCCGTAGTTGCCACTTCATCCACGAGACAGATTTCCGGAGATTGTACTTGCACCTCTTGTCTCCAGACTTGGTCTCCAGACCTGAATGCCAGTGATCTGGCCTTCAGCAGATTGTTGATCCCATGGTTCATCCAGGGCTTCTGGTAAGGGAAGACTCTGAATGAATTTGTGGGGTACACTCCCTGTGACTGTTTTTTATAAATTTAGGAAGCATTTAAGACCTGGTTTTGTGGTACAATAAGGACAATTGTTGATTTAGAGATGATTCAGAATAATCAGCTTACCTGCTTCATCAATACTTACCTTTGCTATCTAAAGCCAAAGAGAGCAACAGAATAACACATCATCATCATTACGTGCTGTGCCGTATGATGTGGGCAATCCTGGTCTATAATCACAGTCTATGACCATAATTGTTCTTGGCAATTTTTTCTACAGAAGTGGTTTGCCATTGCTTTCTGCTGGGCAGTGTCTCTACAAGATGGGTGACCCCAGCCATTATCAGTGCTGTTCAGAGATTGTCTGCCTGGCATCAGTGGTCGCATAGCCAGCATGTGTGATATGCACCACCTGCTCATACAACCATCTACTACCTGCTCGCATAACTTCGTGTGACCTTGATTGGGGAGTTGTGGGGGGGGGGGGGTGGTGTTTAAGCATGGCTACATCTTTCCTAAGGGTGATCTACAGACTAGCGGAAGGAAGGAGCACCCTACACCTCCTTTGGTAGAGATGTATCTCCACCCAGCCAGCCAGGAATAACACAACCAAGCAAAGTAGAATAACACAGAATGATTAGACTGACTAGAATAACACAGCCAAGGAAAATTCTACACTGTTGAAAATCTACAGACTCAATGGGCCAAATGACCTAATTCTCCTCCTATGTCTTATGGTGTTATCAAGTCTTTGGGTATATTTAAGGCAGAAGTTGATAGATTCTTGATTGGTCAAGGCATGAAGGGATACAGGGGAAGAGCAGGAGATTGGGGTGGAGAGGAAAAATGAATCAGCTGTGATGAAATGGCAGAGCATACTTGATGGGCCAAATGGCCTACTTCTGCTCCTATACTTTATGGTCTTATGGATAACCATTGAATAGCTTGTGACACAAACCACATTTATTTTTGAGAAGAAGTGTATCACTAGACGGGTATGTGGATTGTGCACTTGTTTTCCTGGGATTTTGTATCAGTTGTGTGATCATAGAATATCAAAGCAGTATGAAAATCCTAGTGCAGAGTTGCTAAATCAAACTGGCATACTGATTCCACCAAGCACCAACTAAATTGCTATCCAATGATGAATTACATTAGCATCAATTTAACAGTAAGTTCCATACAATCTACAAATGAAAGTGATGTGTGTTGAAACCATTTTATCAATCTACAAGTGATTAACTGAGGTCTCACAACACACTCACATTTGCTCGTATAACTTGTTTATTGCTATAAAACTAAAACAGGACAAAAATAGGCTAAATATAACATTGAAATGAATAGAAGCAATTAGAATTAATGGATGTTAGGACATAAATGGGGTAAAAGTCAGGACATTTCAGAAGTCCTTCATAAATCAGTGGAGGGAAAAGTCATTGACTGTGTCCATGACATCAGGGGCCATTAATTAGAGGGAGACACATGAGGCTGCAGATACTGGAATCTTGAGCAAAAATCAACTGTTGCTGGAAATAGCTAAATCAAGCAGCATCTTTGGGGGAAAAGAACTGTTGATTTTTTGGGTGGAGTTCCTGCATTAGAGTGGAAAGAGGAGATAGCCAGATATAGAGGGGAGAGGGGAGGGATGAGGCAGCGGCTGCTAGGTCATAGATAGACTAGGGAGGGTGAAGGGTGATTAACAAAAGGAGTCAGGTAGAGGAGTGTAGGAGTACAGTTAGATGACAGAAGCAGGTGGCTGGCGGATGGAAACAGTCAAGAAATAGAAAGGTAGACATCACCTATCACACACCTGTACCTATCTCCAAACTCTATCCTTCTCCTCCTCTGACTGATTCCATCCACCCATTAACCCACACCATTCCTTGGTACATCTTTCATCCACTGGCTGCTATCTCACCTTCTCTCTCTACTCTCAGTGCCAATGCATGGTGTCAACCTGAAATGTTGACAGTTCCTTTCTCTCCATGGAAGTTACCTAACTTGCTGAGTTTCTGCAGAAAAGTTTGGTTCTAGCTCATCAATTAGGTATCCCTGTTCTGCTCATGGTGGTGGCATGGTTATTGGAGAGACAAAACCATTCATTTTTTTGGGCAGGTGCAATTGCGTACTGTTCAGAGTTAACCATTCAGTTGGTCCATTATTAATGATCATCCAGGGAATGGAAGGAAGTCTGTGTAAGTTATATTTCTTGAATTGAATGATAGAGACTATGGTATAGTGAGCACACATACATACATACATGCATACCTATTTTAAGAGTCAATTTTTGTCTTGCTGATGTCACTTTAATGTCATTATACTTTCAGGATTATATTGATAAGTGATGTTGCCCCATTAGCTTCGGAAGGGAAGAAATCTACCCCCATATTTATAAATTTAAAGTACTAACCTTATACTTTCCATGAAAATATCATAAATGTATCCACTGGATTCAGAACTCATTAAAAATAGACTAGCATTCTTATTGTCTGAGTTCATTTTTTTCATAATATCAGAAAGATGTAACCATGTTGCCTGTCTCATGCAAGCCTGTGAATAGGGCACCTTTATAAAGATGGATGTTTCCTCAGTCAGACTCCCATGTTCATGTCAAAGTCAGTCTGACGTCTGAGTATAAGCTTCACTCAGAATACCACAATGAAAGTTTCACAATGCCCCCCCGCCCCCTCCCCCATTTATGGACTTTCCCAGACAATGCCATTTTCTGGAGCTCTGTCCTTTGTATATAGAAAGCTATCCTTGGTGAATGCAAGCCAGATGAACATTCATTAGTTTATGGGAGATTGGTGAGTTGCCAGTTGAAATATTAGAATTCCATCAAGTCCTTTTGTGTGTGTGTGTGTGTTTTCAGCACCCACCAAGATTTGCAAGTTGCTTGTTTTTAATACAGTTGCCTCTGGCAGTAGCAATTCAAAATGATGCTTGATATTTTTTGGAATATATTTTTCTTTACCTTGTCTATGGATTAATAATATATGGGCCTGCCCATACTGTACATATGAGATGAACATTAAAATTCCATATTATATTTGACTGGTAATGGAAAGGTACCAATATTCTTTTGCACCTGTGAAAATCTGTAGCTGATGATCACTATAGGCATGAGTGACTTGTAATGGGTTTTTTACAAGTGAAGGAACATTCAGAATGTCCATCACAGGTCAATAGTCCTCTGACTCTGTTAGTATAAGTGGTGTTGGGCATGAATCTGTCTACCATTAAGTGAAAATTCACTTCAAGTGGATTATGGTATTTATCTTACACTCAAGTACACTGTAGATTTTATGAGTGATATAAAATACTATTTATCCGATAGAATATCATCCATGGAAGTGCATTTCATTATCTAGTACCATGGCAATCACATTCTATCTGTGAGTTCCACCAAGTGTTTATATCACAAATCACAGGAGCCTCAATAATCAGATCTGTTCAATCTGTTCCAGAGCAAAGAGAGCATCATAATCAGTTGATCATCAAAATAATCAAAGTTTGTGGCAGGAAAGCTTATGATTAAATAATGCCCACAGAAATATTGTATAAATATTAAATGCTTCGCACTTTTTGCAGATGTATCTTTCTTTTAGCCTTATTAACATTAATTTAATGGTTTAGTAAGAGAACAGATGAAGTGAGAGAGATCTTTTACAGTCATCTGATTTTTACAATATTTGAGGTACATGTAGAAGCATTGGCAATCTTGACTATTAATAATATAATAAGCAGTCTCCAAGAGAATACATTTGAAATAGTCTCTTATTAATCAATATATAACATGGATGAGAAATTAATAATATTAGTACCTATTTTTTGGGTGCTTCGAGGTCACTAGAGGTCCAGAATGGCATTTTTGATGAAGACACATATGTGTGGAGATAATTGTGCCACACACAGTGGTGGGAACTACATTAACATTCAGATTGTGAACAGGAAAATCAGGAAGAGGTGGATCGTGAGATCAGTGGGAAACCTTAGTGTAACCATGTTGAAGCTTGGCTGTCCATCAGATGCTCTCTCTTAACCTCACAAGGTTGAACGAGTTGAACAATGGCAGCCTAAAGGACCAAAACTAATGCCTTTTTAAAATTGAGGTACAGTGCAGACTAGGACCTTCTGGCCTTTTGAGCCACGCTGTCCAGCAATCCCCTAGTTTAATCCTAGCCTAATCACGGGACAACTTACAATGACCAATTAACCTACCAACTTACAGTTTGGACTGTGGGAGGAAACCAGAGCACCTGGAGGAAGCCCACATGGACACAGGAAGAACGTACAAACTCCATGCAGAGGGGGATCACAAAGTCGAGGAAAGAGGACAGGGTCGAGACAACAGAGACTTTTGGAGAAGAGGAGTTCGGTGGGTAATACCGTTCCGCCTGACTGGAAGTGCACTGAGAGCGGTAAGTGTAAAGGAGTTGGGTGCTTACTGATCTGGTTAACAACAGATAGTGCAATCCGGGGCATAGTACGATTGAGGAACATGTTTTCAGACTGGATATTGAACTTTTTACTGTTGGACTTTGGCCACATTCCACCGTGATGCAACACTTGGCGGCACGGGAGGTCGTTCCTGCCTGTGGCCATCGAACGTGCAGCTCCTCCCGTGGAGGGTCAGACACCCTGAGCCAATAGACTGGTCCTGGACTTATTTTCCATCTGGCATAGTTTGCATTTTGTTGTTTGATTGTTGGGGGTTTTTTGTATTGCTATATTTACGCTCTGTTCTTGGTTGGTGCGGCTGTAACGAATCCAAATTTCCCTCGGGATTAATAAAGTATATTTATCTATCTATCTATCTAAAGGGTGTCATTAATCATTTATAGGTGAGGTGTTTCTCCCACAACTCAGATATGTGGGTTGATTGGCTACTGGAAATTACCAATGGAAGAATCATGGGGGAAATAAAGGAATATGGAAAAAATAAAATAGGATTTGTGTGAATGAGTTATTGCTATTGATACGGATTCATTCGACCATGCGCATTGGAATTTAGAAGACTGGGGAAGGAAGGATCTCATCGAAACCTATTGGATGCTGAAGGGCCTTGTTAAAGTGGATGTGGAGAGGACGTTTCCTATGGTCGGAAAGTCAGGACCAGAGGGCGCCACCTCAGAAGAGAGGTTTGTCCTTTAAAAATAGTACTGAGGAGAAACATCTTTAGCCAGAGAGGACTGAATCTGTGGAATTCATTGCCACAGGCAGCTGTGGGTGTATTTTAGCTGGAGGTGATAGGTTCTTGATTAGTCCAGGCATGAAAGTTTACGGGGAGCAGACAGGAGACTGAGGTTGAGAGGGAAATGGCGGTGCAGGCTTGATGGCCCGAATGCCCCAGTTCTGCTCTTATGTGTTATGTTTTGTGAATTCAAAACATTGAATTAATTCAGAGGAAATACGAGAGTCCGGAATGCGGGTGAGAAGGATGGATGCAGTGACTGCATATCGCTTTCCATCTCGGAGTCGCTATTGTCTGTCTTTTTTATTTGAGTTGATAAAGACACAAGGGTTTGGTGATGGTGAGGGATGGAATAGATGTAATGGATCAATTTACCTCATTTTTGTTCACTCACAATGAAGGAACTATGCGATAAATGAAGGGTAAGTATGAAAGAGCAGGTTAGACATTCCTGCTTTCTGATCTACAGTACTGATCAAAAGTCTTAAGCACATATATATATGGCTCTGGTGCCTATGGCTTTTGCACAGTACTATAGCAATTTTATGTATTACACTGTACTGCTGTCATGAAATAAAAATCATGATGTATGTGAGTGATGATAAACCTGATTCTGATACGGGTCTCTATTGTGGACTGAGAGTGGGAAGTGGGTAGGGAGAGGGGAATCATGGTTGGGCAAAGGGGAAGGGAGAGGCGAGAGAGCAGGAAACACCAGAGAGACATTCTGTAGTGATCAAAAAAATAATTGATTGTAATCAAATGATCTGGTCTGGTGTCTCAGCTCTGGGTGTTTCTGCACCCACACCATGTCCCGCCCTGGCACTGCTTCTCTGCTACCTATCCCACACCCCTCCTGTGGGGCTTCACCCTCACCATTCCCAATATACTTTGCTCCAGCCAGATTTACAAACCTAGTCTCCACTCCATGTTGACAAATACAGTACTGTGCAAAGGTCTCCAAAGTCCTCTCCCTAGCTATTGAGCTTATCAGTCCCTCCCGCTGCAATCTCAACATTGACATCAGCGAATCACAGGTCAAGCTTTAATTTCTGCCCCTGTTTACGCTTTGCTATTCCTCAGAGCAGTGTTTGACAAGGTGCTCTTTGACTACAACCCGTGGTCACCTGTCCTTTAAGACATGACTCCAGGCACACTGCGTCGATGTCAACCATTAATGCATTAAGGAAGTGCCTTGCAATTGAGATACATACATCTTCAGGTGGTGGGATGGAGATACATCTCTTCCAAAGGAGGTATAAGGTGCTCCTTCCCTCCGTGAGCCTGCAGATCACCCTTGGGTAAGGAGAAGCACCTGCTTAGTGTCCTGGTCAGGGTCACATGAACCCATGGGAGCATGTGGTGGATGGTTGTATGAGGAGCCGGTGCATATCACAACTCCTGGTTATTCAACCACTGATGCCAGGCAGACTATCTCTGGAGGGTATGATAATGGCTGGGGTCACCCATCTTCTAAAGACATAGCCCAGATGAAGGCTATGGCAAGCTACTTCTGCAGAAAAATTTGCCAAGAACAAATACGGTCATGGGACCATGATTGCCCACGTCATATGACACGGCACATAACGATGATGATGACATATACCTACATGACCAATCTGCAGTGACTGCTACACCCCACAATGCACCACCTACAGCTTCTAGCCCAATAATTTTCAGGAGGGTCGGTTGAAAGATTAGCACTGATCAGGAGGCTGCAGCTGATTCTGGCAGTTCATCTGGGTCTAGTGAATTGAGCATTGAAAGAAGCTGGCCATGCATTAGTAGGATAAAGCATTTACCAATACATTTACTGAGCTTGGCCATTTGTGCAAGGCCACATGAATTAACTTGCAATTTTCAATACTGGGCATTATTCTTCAGGGGCTATCTGCTTTCCAGTGTTTAGAGCACCTCCTTAATTACTGCATGAAAAGTATCTCTCTCAATTGCAGTTTATTGTCATTTACCTATATATATGTATACCATTTAAGCCAGGCAGTGATGCAGTAGCATCTGCACCGGACTCCGAGGTAAGTGGTCACGAGGTCGAATCTGGCTGGCTCCTTATGCATCTGTGCTGGGTTGAACATCGCACTAACATCTCAGCCTTTTAAAAACAACAGACAAAAATGCTAAAGAAATGGCACCCAATGTGCCACAAGACATGAAAAGGAACAACAACAATGTATATCATCAAATGAGATCACGATTCTCTGAACCAGGGTGTAAAGCAATGTAGTAAACGTAACACATAATAACTTATGAAAGTAAGGATGAAATCTACAGATGGATTACACATAAATAAACTAAAGTGCATAAATTAAATTGTAAGGTACAGAACAGCTTTGCCAGTGACACTTTGAATGCAATGTGGCAGGGAGCACAGAAACCTCATGGCCTGAGGGAAGAAGCTGTTTCCCATCCTGACCGTTCTTGTTTTTATGCATCGGAGTCTCCTGCCTGATGGTAGAAAGTCAAAAAGGATGATGGTTGGATGGGTAGAATCCTTAATAATACTAAGGGCCCTGCATACACAGCGCTCCTAATACATGTCCCCGATGGATGGTAGGGAGACCCTTGTGATTCTCAACAGTTCTTACAGTCCTTTGTAGAGACTTCTAGTCTGATGACCGGATGCAACTTGTCAGGATGCTCTCAAAGGTGTTCCTATAAAATGCTGTTAAGATCCCTCCCTTGTGTCAAAGTCCTGGGAAGCCATTTCCTCCCCGCCTCCCCGGTATTCTGCCATCCTTTATTTGTGGAATGATTGTTACATCCGCTGCAGTTCACCGGTTAAGGGATGCCAGCTGGGTTTAGAGCAGATAGAATGGAGCAAGTAAGATGCTTACATTGTAATCAGTGTTTGATTTTCATTAACAATCCCTGCACTGTTTGGGGGCATTGGATTTAGCCCTACCCTCCTCCTGCCACCAACATCGGTTTTATTGCTGTGTTTATGCATTTGTTCAAGGGCCATTATTCCACGCATTCCCCAGGTGCTGTGGTTTATCACTTAAACATCCAATCAATGCCACACCTGGACAAATATGAATCTTTATTCAATAATGGGGAGTAAATATAATGTACAGAACTCGTTAGACATACCCACAGGGAATGTCAGCAGCCCCAGTGTTACTTTCGCCAGAAGGTAGTCTAAAAACAGTCTAAAAATTCAATATCACGTTGACTCAAGACCTTGTACAATCTTATTTGGCTTCAAAAGCTGCTGCTGCATTCATTGTAAAATATGTTAGTGAGAATAGTCTTTGACACAAAGGGCATTGTGTAACAGATTTTAGATACATATAAAAGTATTTGAAATATTGATATTTATTAAATTATTTGATTTTGGCAATTAATATCTGAATTTCAGCTGTACTCTACATACAGCAAAATAGCATAAGTGGTAGGGCAGAGCCTATCCAGATTCCCAGTGGTATTGTTCCAAATTGAAGATTTTCAGCCTTAGTCATAAGTTTAGCACAAATCTCCGTTCAGATGGTTCATGTGGGCAATATTGAACAATTTATTGGCAAAGAGGCTCCTTGTTAATCCTTGGTTTGTACTGAGCTAGTTGATCAAGACCAGGGCAACGATGAAACACTGCAATTAGTATCAGTGTCCTGAGAAAAGAGAGATTTAAAATAAGCTGTCCTGTGTCCACCATTTGAAGGTATGCTAGTGAATATCAGGTGAGGACAACTCTTGTAAAGCTCATGGACACAAGCATATGTACACTGATATCCATACATACACCAATTCATATAAACTCATACATTTAGAAATTAAAACAAAAAAAAAGTTGTTTAAATACAGTACTGCGCAAAAGTCTCAGATATATATCTATCAAGGGTGCCTAAGACTTTTGCACTGTACGGTGGTAATTTTATGTATTGCACTGTACCGCTGCCACAAAAAAAGAAACACATTTTATGACATATGCGAGTGATGATAAACCTGATTCTGATATGGGTCTCTATTGTGGATGAGGGCAGGAAGGGGGCAGGGAGGGGGGAATCATGGTTAGGAAAGTTGAAGGGAGAGGGGAGGGAGAGAAAAGCACCAGAGAGACATTCTATAATGATCAGTAAACCAGTTGTTTCGAATCTTGCTTGGTGTCTCAGGGCTGGATTTGTCTGTATCAGCACATCACCCCTTCCCCCCATACCTGGTACTTCTTCTCTGTCACCTGTCCCACACCTCTCCCACTGCCCCCCACCCTCGCCATTCCCAACATCCTTTACTCCAGCCACAGAGAGTCAGGAAGGAATTACTAAACTCCAGAACCAGCATTAATCACTGCTTTAAGGAGAGTGCACACAAGAAAAATATTGAAAGGGGATGAAGAACTGACACGAAGGAGAATTTTTTTAGTAAATTAATGTGAAGATTTTATGAATCCTAGTATTAAAGAGATGATTAAAAACACCTATAGCGGGCTCACAGTTACAAAGCATAGCCTTCTTTCCCTTCAAAACTAAATTGTTATGGTAATTTACATCACTGCTTGATGGTGAATTTATAGATTAAATTCATATGATCAGCTGGTAATTTGAGAAGGGTAATGCAGATGTGACTTTGTCTTGATGAGCATGAAGTGATGCAGTTTGGAAGGGAGCGATTAAGTAACTGTGAGATGTATGTCATGAATGGTAGGCTTTGGAAAGCATTAAGGAGCACAGTGAGAAACGCACAAACCTGAAGATCACTGAAGGTAAAAAGGAATAAGCAGATATTAAATAGTCACATTGGATGCTTGTCTATATTAGCAGAGGCATTGTATCTCAGTGAAAGGAGCTCAGGGTACAAGTAATCATTGTTTAAAATCACAACTGGAATATTGTGTGCAGTTCTGATTGAACTGGAGGAGGAATTCTCCTGGACGTTGCCTGTGATTGAATGATTCAGTTATGAGGAGAGAGTGGGCAGTCTGGGCTTATTTTTCTTGGAGAAGAGGAGGTTGAGGGAAGAATTGGTTGAAGCATGAGAGACACTCAGATGAAAGTAAAAAATGTTTCATACAGCAGACCAAAGGGTTTAATGTGAAGAGTAAGAGACTTAGAAGAGATCCCAGGAAGAATTGTTCTACTGAGAGGATGGGTGAAATCTGGAAGCAGTCAGCTATGGACCTTGGGTGACATGGTAGCATAGTGGTTAGCACAGGGCCTTACAGTGCCAGCAACCTGCGTTCAATTCCCACTGCTGCCCATAGAGTTTGTACATCTTCCCTGTGACCTCGTGGGTTTCCTCCGGATGCTCCCCATTCCTCCCACAGTCCAAAGACGTACCTGTTGGCAGGTTAATTGGTCAATGTAAATTGTTCCATGATTAGGCTAGGGTTAAGTCAGGGATTCATTGATAGCACAGTTCAAAGGGCTGGAAGGGCCTATTCCATTCTGTATCTCAATAAATAAGTAAATGGATTTAAAATAGACAGGTCATGTTGGTTGGCATTCAAATGGTAGCTGAAGGGTTTAAGGCTGAGTTGTATGACCCTACCACTCTATCTCAGACCCATGCGCGCGTACACACACAGACACAGAACAAAATCACATATACTGACAATTTACATATTCTAGTAGTTTCATTTTGATTTTATATTCTGTACCATTCTCTGGACTATTAAATTGTTCTGTATGCTACTTTTTAACAAATTCCCTTCTGCCCATGGACATTGCTTATTAATTTAAAACAAAAATTAAAAAGCAATCAACTGATTTTAATGAATGAAATTATATATTCTCCTGAATACTATGTCTAAATGCTAGTAGCGAGATAAAACTTAGAAATGGGAGGCTGAGGAGAGGGGAAGACAACAGGGAAGATTCTGGAGGAACTCAGCAGGTCAGGCAGCATTCTTCTCGGAAATGAATAAACAGTCAATGCTTCGCGCTGAGACCCTTCATCAGAATTGGAAAGGAAGGAGGAAGAAGCTAAAATAAGAAGATAGGAGGAGGACAGACTGGAAGGTGATACATGAACCCAGGCAGGTAGGGGAGGGGAGATGTAGTAAGAAGCTGAGGGGTCATAGGTGATAATGGCAAATTGCTGGAGAAGAAGGAATTTGACAGGAGAAGAGAGCTACCATGGGACCAAGGGAAGGAGGAGAGACACCAGGACGAGGTGACAGGCAGGTGAGGACTCCCTTTATTTATTGGGGACACTATGCCACTTAATTGGGACAGAAGACTGCAGCCAATCATCAGTCGCCTGAACTTGTGTGGCCATTAGACACTGCACAGTGCTTGAAGTGAACAGTTTTTAAATTGTGTCATTTGCATGTGCCTGTGTTCAAAAGCCAGTGATATTTTGTTACTGATTGCTGACAAGAAATAAGCAATAAGACAATTCGGAATTGTTTTGCTCACTGCAGTGTCAAGCATTCAGTTTTGGAGATGAAATGATTTCACTTCTTCAGCAATGAAGAATTTGAAGGTATCGATAATCATGTTGAACATTACAATGAAGATGAAGACTTGGAGGATGAAGTCATCAAAAGCATTGTGTGAAAGCAGTCTATTATCCACACTAGGTGCCTGCACTGATTTTGTTCATTTACAGTCAATCAAAAGAACATGGTAGCATAAACTGGGTGAATTCTTCCATTGATAACTCTCAGAAACTAGTTTTATAGTACTGTAGTAGTATTGTTAGTGTTCTAACTTGTTCTTTATTTCAGTTAAATACATAATTTGTTACACAGTTAAACCTTAATTTGTTTTCTATATATTTTTAACTATTGCCATGAAGCTTCAGCTAATTGAGGCAGCCGCTTAATTGAGCCAAAATGTACTGATCCCAGTGTGTTCTAATTAACCGGAATCCATTGTGTTTTTAAAATTGCAAAATAAATATGTCTGAAAAAATTCTCTACCAAGTCACTCTGCCATAAAAATATTATCATTTTTTTAGTCTGTACATTATTTTTCTCAAAAATATCTATGTCACCCACATTGCTTATTTTCTCATAACAGGTAATAATTGTAGCTGTGAAAGATCTGTAGTTATATAGATGGATTAATGGCGATTTTTCATTATTTCAGAGCAAATAATGAATTTTCTCAAAATGTTGCACAAAACAACAGAAACGTAATACTGGTCCACAATATAGGATTAAATTATATTGTATGTTGGTCACACAACCGAAAAGGCAGGCATCACACATCATTGTCCCTGAAAAAACATGTTGCTGTGGATTCCAGAAACATGTTGGGAGGACTGCAGCAGATAACAAGGGAAAATACAGGTGGTGAGGCCAGCTAATACTTCACCTCTTGACCTGTCTTTCCCTCCTACCATCTCTGCCAGGATTGCTGCTGTTTTCTCTTCCTTTGGCCAGTGCGGTTAAGAAGTGGCAGAAACACAGAGCTTCGTTCCTGATTCCAAAATGCGGGCAATAAGAATTCTGGGGAAAAATGGTAATAGCTCTAAAATGTCATCTTGGGGGTCTCATTGTCTTCTGCTTAATGGCAAAATCACATTAGACCTCACAGAATGGAAGTGAAGAATGAGACAGGCAGTGAATGTTCTGCCTTATTACAAGAACGTAGAATCTCATTTTTATTGAAACATTATTAATGTAGACACTGTTATGTTCTGTAACTTCAAAACATTAATCTAATTGAAAAGGAAACACGGGGAATCTAAAATACGGGTGTAGCTTTATCTTTATTTCAAGCAAGGTATGCACGTACACGTGTGAACGTGATGATGTATGCAATGAACATATTTTTACATATAACCCTGAATTAATTATTTAAATGAACAAGAATGCCTAATCAAAATATATATAAAATTACTCAAATATTTTTGAAATATTAAATACACAACACAGAAAATGGATCAAAATATTCATTTCTTAACTGCTATTGCATAGTTAAAAATTCCATTTTTTTTGGTTTTATTCATTTTGTATGTATTCATTGTAAATTTCCTTTTAAAACAAAATGAACCTCACTAGAATCACTTTAAGTCTAACCTGTCAGATCTTCTAAGCAGACACTGAATTGTATTACAGTAATTGATTGAAGATGTGATCACATTCCAGTAAGTTTTGACTAAAGCCATACCATGATAACACTTCAAGATATTCTAATCTGCATATGTTTGTATCTGTGTATTTCAGATCTTTGTCTGCTTTGCTCATCTGCCAAATGTTCAGCTGCCACAACGTTCACTCGAAATCATTCAGAATATTCTCAGAAAAGAATCACCTCTGGTTCTGTACGTCAGTTGAATGTACCACTAACCCAATCCATAGCAAAGATTTATGGCAGAGGATCTCAGGTCTAGTTTTAGCCTAATCTGTTTTCCTCTGTTTATTAGTTCATACTGAAATTATATCTTATTACCATTTTTGAGCTATGGTCAATATTTTTCAATGATTCCCACATTAAATATGCTATTTAATGATGTTTAATCTCATCTAAATAACCCTGTGTACACTGCTTACTAAATAATTGTGTTCAAGGTATGTTGATATTTGCATTTTGTTAATCCAACTAATTAACATTTATTTTACAATTTAAAATTCTTTTGAAGGAAATATATATTCATAATGTGAAATATTTTCAAAATCCAATGAAGCATTTAGAGTATGTTTTAATTCTATGAGATAAAGTGCAGGATTTTGTACTTCTTTCACTTGACTTCATTGTTATTCCTAATTTCCTAAGGAATTCAGTTTCATCACATATTTATATCCAAGCCTCGAGCAACTGAAAATTTTAAAAAAATTAATGCTTTTCAATCAGTTAAAAACAACTCAGTGTTTGTTTTCCACAAGGGGGCATTATTAGCACTGAAAGCAGAAATGATGCTTTGTGAAATTCCTTTTTCATATTTTTTGTATTAAAGTCAGCCTGTCGAATCAAGAACATTCACAAATAAATCATGCATCCATGTCTTTTTTGTGTATTTTCAAATAAAAGCAGTACTTTGTAAATTCTGTTTAAATTGCAAGTAAAATATATCCTGTTGAATTCCTTAAAAAACTTCCTCCATATATCATTTTTCAAAATAATCAAAATGACTTGGTAAGACTGCATAATATACCAATAGCTTCTTTTTCTTGGAAAAGTACAGTTACATTAACTTGGTTTTCACTTCCGTATCTGGTTAGTTCCTTAAACATCTAAATTGATTGCTGGGAAATTTGCTGACTTGCTTTTAATGACCCTGATCCTGCTTGATTACATTGGGAATGGCATGGCAATGCAAATTTCTAAACTGGTAAAATTATGAGCCCAAATCACAGGCAGGCTGGCATGAATTCTTAATTTTCCTGAAGGTCTAGGTTTTGATTGTCTTCCATACAATTGCATTCACTATTGTGGTTAGATAAATTCCTGTCACCCACTTAAATGAGTTAAAAATTAGAACAAATTAAAAGGGATGTTGTACAATAAGAACCAAAAACATTACTGAGCAGTTTTGTGGCCCTTATCTAAGAAAGGATGTGCTGACATCGGAGGGGTTTCAAAGGAGGTTCATGAAAATTATTCCAGGATTGAAAGGCTTGTCATATGAGGTACGTTTGATGGCTTTAGGCCTGTACTGACTGGAATTCAGAAGAATGAGGAATGACCTCTTTGAAACCTACTGATGTTGAAAGGCCTCAAAAGAGTGGATGTGAAGATGATGTTTCCTATGTTGGAAGAGTCTGAGACCAGAAGACACAGCTTCAGAATAGAGAGTCATCCTTTTAGAATGGAGATGAGGAGGAATTTTTTAGCCAGAAATTTAGTGAATCTATGGAATTTGTTGCCACTGGTGGCTGTGGAGGCCAAGTCATTGGGTATATTTAAGGCAGAGGTTGATAAATTCTTGATTAGTCAGGGCATAAAGAGATAGAGGGAGAAGGCAGGAGATTGGAACTGAGAGGGTAAATGGGTCAGCCATGACGAAAGGGCAGAAAAGACTTGATGGGCCAAATGGCCTATTTCTGCTCCTATATCTTATAGTCTAATCGTCTTAGTGAACTAAAATTCATAGTCAAAATGATTAACTTTATATAATATGACATATTATTTTCCCAAGGTGCTTGAATAATTATTAGCAGACAGAAAAATAATTTAAAAAAATAAGTATTAGAAATAAGAACAGGAGAAATACTGACTTTAAATGCTTCATTTTAATATAGCATTAAATTTACTGATGTCTTCAAAAATCTTCCTGACTCATGATAAGTGTATCAGATCTCATATGGAATGAGATGGAAATGAAGTACTTCCAAGCATAGAAATATTTGAATTCCACCAGTCTATGAGCTTAAGATGAAAGCTAAATCAATATAATAAATGCCATCTACTGCTTTTTCAGCTGTTTTGCCTCACACTATCCATGTAGCTCTTCTGTTTGACCAGAGGAGCTACACCGTAAGATTGTTTTCATGTTCCCCTTTGCTCATCTAACTCTTCACATCTGCCTCATAAGTCCCCATGTAATTTATGAATCAGATTGTTGATTAACTATCTAATTAGACTGTTCCTGTTCCAGTGGCTGCATTAGGTTCAATGGACATTTCTCAAAGGAGCACAGGCTCAGATTGGATCATAAGAAAGTAGAATAGCATTCTTATTTTCAATCATAGCATCATGGAACTTTATGATACAGGTGAAGGCTATTTGCTTTTTCTGTCCACGCCAAGTAAAAAGGAACAAGTTAGATTAACTCACTTCCTCAATGTCACAGTGCTATATTGCAGACAAGGGCAGCAAGAGCACTACCAAACACCCAGACAATCACATTGTCAGGTTAACACACACAAAAAGCTGGACGAACTCAGAAGGCCAGGCAGCATCTATGGAAAAGTCGACATTTCGGGCTGAGACCCTTCGACAGGACTGGAGAGGAAGGTGGGATATAGCCAGAATAAAAAGGCGGGGGGAAGGGGAAGGAGGACTAGCTAGAAGGTGACAGTTGAAACTAGGTGTGTTTGAAAGATAAAGAGCTGGAGAAGAAGGAATCTGATAGGAGAGAAGAATACACCATAGGAGAAGGGGAAAGAGGGGACCCGGGGGAGGTGATAGGTATGTGAAAAAACCTAAGGAGCCAGAGTAGGGAAAGAAGACGAGGGGAGGGGAGGGAAGGGATTTTTTTTACTGGAAGAAGAAATGAATATGCATGCCATCAGGTTGGAGGCTTCAAATGATCAAGTTTGTAATGACATGACAGTAGAGGGGCTCATCACCAAAAACAACGAGACGGCCTACAGAGAGGAGGTGGAAGAGCTCGAGGCCTGGTGCTAGGCAAATAACCTGCTCCTCAGTGTCAACGAGATAGAGGAGGTGGGTTTCGACTCACACCGGTTTACACTGGCCGCACACCAGTGGAAACTACGAACAGTTTCAAACTCCTGGCAGTGCACATCTTGAACAATCTCTCATGGTCCCAGAACACATCCTCCTCAGTGAAGGAACCTCACCATTGCCCCTACTTTCTGAGAAGGCTGAAGAGCGTTGGTCTATGTATATCAATACTCACAATCTTCTACTGGTGCGCAGTTGAGGGCATCCTAACAGGCTGTATCACTGTGTGGTATGGAAACTGTTTTGCGGCAGACAAGAGGGCTCTACAACGGGTAATTAAAACTCAACAGCACCCCCTACCCACTATCAAGGTCATATATACAGGAATGTGCCCGAAAAAGGCCAGCAATATCATGAAGGATCCCACTCACCCTGTTTACTGACTGTTTGTCCCATTCCCATCAAGGAAGAAGCTAAGCAGCAAATCCACTAGACTCAAAAACAGTTACTTCCCTCAAGCCTTCAACCTAATCAACATTTCCACTCCTTAACCCACCCCACTGCCCCTAAATCCGCATCAGCCACTCTTCTCCACACCTCTTCATCACTCCTCATCCCCCGTGCACTGCCACTTTACACTTACACTCCACACCTCACACCCACACTGAAGCAGTCACTGTCCTACTGTGTTTTCATGTGCCCTGCTGCTACCTAAACGAGTTCCTCTTGCCAAGAGTCACTTTACCATTTCCTGTCAGAGACTTTATGTTCAGGTACTCCTTCACCCAGAGTCACTTTGTGTGCATGCAGTCAGTCTAACATTATGCATATATGGCCACACACAAGAGTTACGTGTACTTTGTTGCAAACCTCTCACTGTAGGCTCATAAGGAGATAGCTATTACTATGAATTCAACTTAACAGCAATATAACTCTACGATGCATGGAGAATAATGATGAAAAGGACATTTCCAATAAATAACCATGTCTAGCGTAAATATGATTTGGGTAAACACAATATATAAATATTTTGATATTTCTTGTTTGAATATTGACACACCCATGCAAAATTACTGTTCACCAGGAAGCAATAATGTAACTCACCCCAGTATATACCGTATATTGACAAAGTGTTTTAAACTATAGCAAACAGAACAAAGGAAAGGGCCCATGACATATATTTGCCTATAGTGTGCACATAATCGTTGGAGCACAACTTTGTGTAGTCAATCTGGTTTGCTTCACTTCATTTACTCACAGTACCAAAACAATTCTGTCTGAAAACACAGAGCAAGCGAAACATAAGTAAGTATCCATGCAACATCCAAGGACAATGTGCCAAAATTTTTCAAAGGTTGAAGGTTTCCAAGGTTCATTTTTTGTGTGGATAGTCAGAGACTTCTCCCCATGGCTGAAATGGCTAACACAAGAGGGCACAGTTTTAAGGTGCTTGGAAGTAGGTACAGAGGAGATGTCAGGGGTGAAATTTTATGCAGAGAGTGGTGAGAGTGTGGAATGTGCTGCCAGCGACGATGGTGGAGGTGGATAGAATCCTGGCTAGGTACATGGAGGGTTATGGGTATCCCTAGGTAATTTCTAAAGGATATGCATGTTCAGAACAGCTTTGTGGGCCAAGGGGCCTGTAATGTGCTGTAGGTTTTCTATGCTTCTATGTTTTCTAATAATTAGCTAACTAACTAGTTACCTGCACATTCTTTGTGAGACCAAAGTCTGTCGGAGAATTCTTTGACATCTGAGCTTCCAAATTTACTTCTGAGCATTCCATATGTTCTTCACTCATGTTTGTTATCCATCTTTCTCCTACATCCTCCAAAACTCCTATTCTCCCTCTAGAAAATGGCTACCCCCATCCCTTTAGAATGTTCTGGGGCATCTTATTGGCCAAACTGTTAACAGGACAAATCCTACTGGCTAATAGAACAAGCCTAACTTAATCAACTGAACTATTATTTTAAACAAAGAAAAAAGAAATATCCAATTGTATAATGTAATTAAAGGAACACATTGCATTTTGAGAAAATCTGCAGAAAATAAAATACCCAACAGCATAACAGTATTAATACAATGAGCATGGTTATAAACCAAGGTATTACATTGTTTTATAGGATTGCTTTTATATTTATATTTAATGGGTTGTTGTGTTTATTGTGTTGTTTTATGTTGCATCACATCTGGAGTACCAATCATTTAGTTCTTCTTTACACTTGTGTACTAAAGAATGAAATGATGCTGAGATACATTCTAGGGTCGGTGATATAACCTGGGGTCATCAGGTGGTTCGGGTCTTTCAATATCAGACACCCTTGCCCAGGCGACCCAGCCAGGGTTGATCAGGCCCTGGCTTGTGTCCCACCAGCATTGGTCCACGGGTCACACCTTTTGATTCATAGCCATTGGGAGGCTCACTCAGCAACCTCTGTGACGGTCCTGATGGCTCTTCTCTTTGCAGCTCCAGTTATGCCGAGGACAGAGCAGATTCGGCAGACCAAGCAGCCAAGAAGATCTCTACACACCACCTCTATGGGCTCACAATGTGCCCTCCACCCCTGTCTGTGGCACTCAAGTTTGCTGACAGAATGACCATGTCAGGCCTCAGGAATGATAATGCAATGAAGTCAGGGAACTTTAATTGCTTGTCAAGACCGATTTTCAGTTGCCAGTCAGATCGACGCCAGGGCGAGCAAGTCTGCTGATGATCTGGGTTGTGGCTGTGGTTGGTCTCCAGCTTTGACAAACACTATGGGCTTTCTGGGTCAATGGAGGTGCTCATGGTTCTTGATGGCCAGGGATGATATTTTCAGCCACTGCCTTCAGCACCTAGTCTTGGCACCAGCAGCAGTGATCCTCTCCTAGGCTTTTGGGCAGCTGCTGAGGACGTGTTCCAGGGTCCCTCTGCCAGATCACAGAGGACATGATGTTGTCTCACTTTTGCCCTAAGCAAACATTCACTTGCCTGGGCAGGAAATCATACACAGCCTGGATTGTCAACTTGATGGGCTGGGGTTCTGCCTGCCAGATGCCAGGAGATCTTCTGCTTCCAGACACCCTCCCATCCTGACCAAGCTCCCTGCTGCCCTATTCCTACCACCCTGGTGGTACACACTTCCTCAACAGCTGCTCATACTTCTTCCTGGAGCAGTTTGCGTCTGTCCTTACCCTAAACCCTGTCAAAGTAGGTTGAAGGGAAGCTGCCAGCCCAACCTGATCAGACACCACTGTCCCTACCAGATCCCTGTGCCTCAGATGTGACTCAGCCATCTCCACTGCATCCTGGGCCTTCAATTTCCTACCTGTATGGACATTAATGCCCGCTGGTGAGACTTTGAAGTCGCTGGAATCTCTGTACAGCAGCAATTCTCTTGTACAGGAACCAATAAACTCCTCATTCAGGCTGCTGAAGGGAAGCTGCAGTGAATTCCTCTTCCTGTACAAAGCAATGATGTAAAGGCTATGTGCAAGGCCCAGCCATCATGTAGTGGCCATTACAGAGACTTGGCTGGTACCAGGGCAGGAATGGATTCTCAATATTCCTGGATTTCAGTGCTTTAAAAGGGATAAAGAGGGTGGAAAAAGGGTAGGAGGAGTGGCATTACTGGTCAGGGATACTATTACAGCTACAGAAAGGGTGGGTAATGTAGCAGGATCCTCTTTTGAGTCAATATGGGTGGAAGTCAGGAACAGGAGGGGAGCAGTTACATTATTGGGAATATTCTACAGGCCCCCTGGTAGCAGCAGAGATACAGAGGAGCAGATTTTGGAAAGGTGCAAAAATAACAGGGTTGTTATCATGGGTGACTTTAACTTCCCTAATATTGATTGGCACCTGATTAGTTCCAAGGGTTCAGATGGGGCAGAGTTTGTTAAGTGTATCCAGGACGGATTCCTGTCACAGTATGTGGACAGGCCGACCGGGGGAATGCCATACTAGATCTAGTACCAGGTAATGAACCGGGTCAGGTCACAGATCTCTCAGTGGGTGAGCATCTGGGGGACAGTGACCACTGCTCCCTGGCCTTTAGCATTATCATGGAAAAGGAAAGAATCAGAGAGGACAGGAAAATTTTTAATTGGGGAAAGGCAAATTATGAGGCTATAAGGCTAGAACTTGCGGGTGTGAATTGGGATGATGCTTTTGCAGGGAAATGTACTATGGACATGTGGTCGATGTTTAGAGATCTCTTGCGGAATGTTAGAGATAAATTTGTCCCGGTGAGGAAGATAAAGAATGGTAGGGTGAAGGAACCATGGGTGACAAGTGAGGTGGAAAATCTAGTCAGGTGGAAGAAGGCAGTATACATGAGGTTTAGGAAGCAAGGATCAGATGAGTCTATTGAGGAATATAGGAAGCAAGAAAGGAACTTAAGAAGGGGCTGAGAAGAGCAAGAAGGGGGCATGAGAAGGCCTTGGTGAGTAGGGTAAAGGAAAACCCCAAGGCATTCTTCAATTATGTGAAGAACAAAAGGATGACAGGAATGAAGGTAGGACCAATTAGAGATAAAGGTGGGAAGATGTGCCTGGAGGCTATGGAAGTGACTGAGGTCCTCAATGAATACTTCTCTTCGGTATTCACCAATGAGAGGGAACTTGATGATGGTGAGGACAATATGAGTGAGGTTGATGTTCTGGAGCATGTTGATATTAAGGGAGAGGAGGTGTTGGAGTTGTTAAAATACATTAGGACAGAAAAGCCCCCGGGGCCTGACGGAATATTCCCCAGGCTGCTCCATGAGGCGAGAGAAGAGATTGCTGAGCCTCTGGCTAGGATCTTTATGTCCTTGTTGTCTATGGGAATGGTACCAGAGGACTGGAGGGAGGCAAATGTTGTCCCCTTGTTCAAAAAAGGTAGTACGGATAGGCCAGGTAATTATAGACCAGTGAGCCTTACGTCTGTGGTGGGAAAGCTGTTGGAAAAGAATCTTAGAGATAGGATCTCTGGGCATTTAGAGAATCACGGTCTGATCAGGGACAGTCAGCATGGCTTTGTGAAGGGCAGATCATGTCTAACAAGCCTGATAGAGTTCTTTGAGGAGGTGACCAGGCATATAGATAAGGGTAGTGCAGTGGATGTGATCTATATGGATTTTAGTAAGGCATTTGACAAGGTTCCACACGGTAGGCTTATTCAGAAAGTTAGAAGGCATGGGATCCAGGGAAGTTTGTCCAGGTGGATTCAGAATTGGCTTGCCTGCAGAAGGCAGAGGGTGGTGGTGGAGGGAGTACATTCAGATTGGAGTATTGTGACTAGTGGCGTCCCACAAAAATCTGTTCTGGGACCTCTACTTTTCGTGATTTTTATTAACGACCTGGATGTGGGGGTAGGAGGGTGGGTTGGCAGATGACACAAAGGTCGGTGGTGTTGTAGATAGTGTAGAGGATTGTCAAAGATTGCAGAGAGACATTGATAGGATGCAGGAGTGGGCTGAGAAGTGGCAGATGGAGTTCAACCTGGAGAAGTGTGAGGTGGTACACTTTGGAAGGACAAACTCCAAGGCAGAGTACAAAGTAAATGGCAGGAGCAGAGGGATCTCAGGGTACATGTCCACAGATCCCTGAAAGTTGCCTTACAGGTGGATAGGGTAGTTAAGAAAGCTTATGGGGTGTTAACTTTCATAAGTCGAGGGGTAGATATAAGAGTCGCAATGTAATGATGCAGCTCTATAAAACTCTGATTAGGCCACACTTGGAGTACTGTGTCCCGTTCCGGTCACCTCACTATAGGAAGGATGTGGAAGCATTGGAAAGGGTACAGAGGAGACTTACCAGGCTGCTGCCTGGTTTAGAAGGTATGCATTATGATTAGAGATTAAGGGAGCTAGGGCTTTACCCTTTGGAGAGAAGGAGGATGAGAGGAGACATGATAAATGTATACAAGATATTAAGAGGAATAGATAGAGTGGATAGCCAGCGCCTCTTCCCCAGGGCACCACTGCTCAATACAAGAGGACATGGCTTTAAGGTAAGGGGTGGGAAGTTCAAAGGGGGTATTAGAGGAAGATTTTTTACTCAGAGAGTGGTTGGTGCGTGGAATGCACTGCCTGAGTCAGTGGTGGAGGCAGGTACACTAGTGAAGTTTAAGAGACTACTAGACAGGTATATGGAGGAATTTAAGGTAGGGACTTATATGGGAGGCAGGGTTTGAGGGTCGGCACAACATTGTGAGTCAAAGGGCCTGTACTGTGCTGTACTATTCTATGCTCTATGTTCTATGTTCTATCTTGGAAGGTGGCCATTGATCTTTCTTTCAAGACCCTTAACTGCTGACATGGTGCCTCATCTACCTGCATTGGCTAGAGGATTCGGGGAAGGATGCCACACTGGTAGATCCAGGCTTGAACTTGCCAGGTAGGCCTGACTTGTTCACACTCTTGAACCAGACACCTAACTACATGGTAGTCTTCTGGGTGGCAGTCATATCCTTTGGGTTGCAGTCAAAGGTCTTCTCCATGCTCTTGACTTGTCTCTCAGAGATGGATGGGTTAGCAATATCATCCACGTCTATGAGACTGCCCTTCTTTAACACCAGAGACCTGGATCAACAACCTTGAATCTTGAATCATGAATCTTCAAATTATGCATTGGATCTTGGTGGGGGTGGGGTGGTTGGTCTTTGACTTCCTTACCCTTCCAGCCGGTGAGTTACATTTTAATTCTGATTCCCATCCCCATTCCCATTCTAACATGGTGATTCATCATCTCATCTTTGTGTCAAGATGAGGCCACTGTCAGGGTGGAGGAGCAACATCTTATATTGCATCTAGATAGCCTCCAACCTGATGCCATGAATATCAATTTCTTCTTTCGGTAAAGAAACGATTTTCCCTCCCCTCCCCTCTTCTTCTATTCCCCACTCCGGCCTCCTACATCCTCTCACCTGCCTATCACTTCCCCCTTTGGTCCTCCTCCTCCTTCCCTTTCTGCTACAGTCCATTCTCCTCTCCTATCAGCTTCTTTCCTCTCCAGCCCTTTACCCTTTCAACCCATCTGGCTTCACCTACCACCTTCTAGCTATCCTCCCTTGCCTCCCCTCACTTTTTATTCCATCTTCTTCCCCCTTCATTTCCAGTCCTGATGAAGGGTCTTGGCCCGGTCTGCGGAGTTCCTTCAGCATTTTGTGTGTGTTGCTCTGGATTTCCAGCATCTGCAGCATTTCTTGTGTTTGTTATTTGTTTTCTCTCCTCTTTTGACCTGCACCAAATGCTTTACCTCATGTCTGGTAGTTAATTTGTCAGAAATAGTCATAAATGAAGGGAAATGTATATTAGCACTATAAAGTTGCTGGGTTTTGTTTCACACAGTGATAATTGTCTTAGTCGAGTTTGTACTGTTTTAGCCTCACCTCACATTTCCAGCTAAGAAACACTGATCTGGATTCTTCTGGGGCTTTACAAAGTGAGCACATGTATGGCAAGTCCAACATTTCTATCCCGCCTTTGTCCTGAAGTTGAAACTGCGGCAAGTACCTTCAACAAAGCTTTTAATATTTAAATCTCAGTAAGGACTTGTTTCTTTTTTGCAGCTTGTCCTTAGAAGCTGTTGCGACTTGTCTTGCAGTAATTCTAGTGATGAAGTCTGTAACGGATCAGAACTTGGAAGTATTTCATTACCGCAGACCAGAAAAAACAGTAACTATGTGAGTTAGCACGGGGGACTTATAATTCTGAGAATGTCTCTGGTAAAATAAAGGCTCGTAGTAAGGCAAATGTGATTTCACAGCACTTTGGAGTGGAATAGCGATGAAAGATCTTAATTCCCAACCTACCCGGTGGAAATATTTTTGAAGGTTTTCTGTGTTCCTTGTTAGCACGTCCCTCCTGAACACTTTAGAACCAAAGTTATGCTGTGTGAAAGAGGCTGTAAGGTCAGGGATAAAGCTTAATTTTATTTATTGATTGATTTATTTATTTAGAGACACAGCATGGAACAGGCCCTTCCACCTAACGAGCTGCACCGCCCAGCAACTCACCTACTTAGCACGAGCCTAATCACAGGAGAATTTACAATGAACAATTTGTAATGTTGGGTAACTTCAAAACGTTAAACTAATTCAAAGAAACTCACGGGAGCACGGAAATGTGGGTGTAACTTTGCCTTTTACTTTAAGTGAGGTGCGCAGGTATCATATGATAGCGTGATGGTGCATGCAATTAACATATTTTTATATATAACCCATAATTAATGTCTTAAATGAACAAGGATTCTTAGTCAACCTGTATCACTCAAATATTATTAAATGTGAAGTACACAACACAATTAAGCTAAGGAAACTGAAGCACTAGGAGGAAACACAAGCAGTTAACGGGAAGAATGGACAAACAACTTATAGATGGCGCCGGAATTGAACCTCTGAACTCCAGAATATAGCAAGCTGTAAAAGCGTTGTGCTAACCATTACACTACCGTGACGTAATGTCCAGGCAGCAGCTTCCCATTGATTATAGATGATTTAATCAATAAATTAGCTGCTGATATACCTGTGAGGACTTACTTTTAATACCAGGTTGGGACAATTTCTCACCAAGTCACATTCAAAGTGGCATTTCAAACTGGCATTAACCAAAGAGACTAATGGATAACTTATTTGGAGAAATACATTACATAGTACAAGAAGACATGTTTTATAATGTTGTTCACAATGGTCACTATTGAGGTAGTGATAATCTATTTTGCTCCTGTTGGGAAGATTTGATACTACTTTTGCCCAATCGAATATTCAAAGTACATTTATTATCAAAGTATGTATTGAGTATACAACCCTGAGATTTGCCTTCCCCACAAGCAGCCTCAAAGGAAAGAAAACCATGGAACCCCCTCAAAGAAAAACATCAACCCCCCCATGAACATAAAAAAACAAATTGCACAAACGGCAATAAAAAATGAGCAAAAAAACACAGAATATAAAAGGCAGTACCAAAAGAGTCCAGACGTATTCAGTTCAGCTCAGTGTTCATTATCTGCAGGCTGCCCTGATTCAAATTGCCCAAAATAGTAACAAAAAAAAATGAGCAAACAAAAACCAGAAACACAACATAATGTGAACTACAGAGTCCAAACCACAAAACGCTTCGATTAAACCTTACCCAAGACAAGACGTGGGACTCCAGCACCATCCTTTGAGAGTATTGAGGGATCTTCCTTCAGCAGCACTGAGCAAGGGAGAGATTATCACATGCCAACATCTTCCTCTGGCAGCAGCGAGCGAGAATATTCTCTTGCCTTCCGCACTCACCTCGACGATTTCAAACTTCTTCAGTGCTTTGATCAGCGAGACCAGTGAGAAATGGAATCGACCATGGGCTTGTGCCCCGTCTCCCAGGCTCCTCGGCCTCGAGGCCACACTCCTTACAGGACATCCTTGGAGCCAGCAAAGTGCCAGATCGCTCAATCGGCCTGAAAGCACATCACCAAAATGTAGATCATAGGTTCCAAAGTAGCAGAACAACATGTGAAAGAAAAAGAAGATGTAAAAGAAGTGAAACAAATAGACTTGTGAACCGTCTGGAGGATGTCACCCTTGGTCGCATTGTTCTCTGGCAACATTTTCTTCTAAAAGGTGAACATGTCCTGGTGTTAGGTTCATTCATAAGAACAAAAAGAAGTTTTTTCAGCTTCCTCCACTGTTCGTTAAGATCGCAGCTCAACTTCCACCTCAGGGCCAATTTCAGTAGTCTTCGTATACATTGATTGTTTCAATACTCAGTAATCTATTAATCTCTCTTTGAAATGAATGATGTGTCTGGACCCTCTGAAAAAGACAATATGGAAGGCACCTCACCATCTAAGTGAAATAAATTCCTCTTATCTCAATACCAAATACCTTCTCTAATCCTGCAGCTGTGATCCCTGGTCTTAACTTCTTCCTCTGGGGAACTTCCACCTCTTTTCATCTAAAGGACATATCAATAAAATTTATTTTTGTATGAAAAATAATCTTGATATGTAGTGAAGGCTGCAAACTATATCAATCCAAACAAAAGCTATTTAATATATTTAGAAGTTATCACTCAAGTGTCTGGGCTTGATTGTCCTGAATTCCTTCACCACCAGAGCTCATTACACTTGGTGCCTGCCTGTTGGCACAGATCTGTTCTGGATTCAGAAGGCCAATCCAGTTGACACTCTGTACTTGAGAAACATCCTGTGAGATAGGACAGGTTCCATATGGCAGGTCCTGAGAATCCTTAAGGCCCATACTTATCCTGAAGGTCTTTGAGAGCTCACTGCTGACTTTTAGAACGTACTTTAAGTGCCTTTCTTTGTCAGCAACTTTTTAGATTATGAGAACACTCAGTCCTCTTTTATTGTCATTTAGAAATGCATACATGCATTAAGAAATGATACAATGTTTCTCCAGAGTGATATCACAGAAAATAGGACAAACCAAAGACTAACACTGACAGAACCACATAATTATAACATATAGTTACAGTAGTGCAAACCAATACCATAATTTGATGAAGAACAAACCATGGGCACGGTAAATAAAGTCTCAAAAGTCCCCGAGTCGATTGACTCCCGAGCCTCCGATAGCAGGTGGCAAAAGGGAGAAACTCCCTGCCATAAACCTCCAGGCACCATCAACTTGCCGATGCCTTGGAAGCAGCCAACCACAGCCGACACTGAGTCCATCCGTCTGAAAACTTCGAGCTTCCGACCAGCCTCTCTGATACAGCCTACCGAGTGCCATCCTCTGCTGAGCGCCTTCGACCTCGCCCCGGCCGCTGAAACATGCAAAGCCGAGGATTTCGGGGCCTTCTGCTCCGGAGATTCTGTTTACCACACAGTAGCAGCAGCAGCGAAGTGGGCATTTCAGAAGTTTTCCAAAAGTTCCTCCGTACTCACACGTCCGTCTCCATCAAATCAGAATTGTGCAATAGATTTTACAATTAAAGCAAACAATGAGTTATAAAACTGCAATAGTTCAAACACTTAAAATGATAGGAAATAATCAGAACCTTAGAATAAAGTAAGTAAGCCACTTACCTTTTTTTCTATTCACAGGATCAATAGTGAGACCAACATCAGAGACAAAGCGACACACACAAAATGCTGGAGGAACTCAGCAAGCTAGACAATATCTATGGAAGAGAGTAAACAATTAATGTTTCAGGCTGAGATCCATCAAGACTGACAGTTGTCATTTAGGGAGAGGGATAGGAGTTCACACTGAACAAGAATATGTATGGAGCTGTTATTGTGTTTACCCGTAGATATCTTTATGTAAATATTGGCATTTTTCTTTTCACTATTTCACTAATTTTTGTAAGTTTGATTTTTGACGCACCTAATAAGCATCCTTCCACTAAAGTGTTAAACAAATGAAGCCATTTTTTCTTTGGTCATAACCCACATATTTAACACCTAGTCTGATATTGAAACAATGAACCTGCCCTGTGATTCACTCTTCTTCCAAGGAAGGGCTGATTTGCAGCCTTCCCCACTGGAATCGAAGAAATCACATCAAGGATAAGGTATTTATGAACCTTTTTTGTGAATTTCCACAGCAGGAAACTCCCTGGATCACCACTGAACTAGAGTGAATGCCTCACATTCTGAAAATGCAGTTGTCGGTCATGTGGCTGTGCTGACTGATCTCTCTCAATAAGAATCAATTTCATGAGTACTGAAAGCAAACCCCTAGGCAATTGAGGAAAATGGGATGATGAAGGACGACAAACTAATAACATACAGTTCTTCATTGATTAGCAATTGATTAACTATTATTTTCCTAAAATGACAAAGAAGCCTGAGAAAAGGTAACTGAAGCCTATTATTTACTTATAACTCAAGCAGAGAAAGACTTCCTCTAGGCAGGTTCCAGTGACTGTATTGTATAACCAGGCAGGAATGAAGCTCATAAATCAAACCCATCATTCCACAATTTTAAAATAATACATAGGAAATCTAAACCAATGACTTGGATTTTGTGGTCAATGGTAAATAATCATCTCCTGTCATTCCTTTTTCCAAAGATATTATGACAGCTTTTGTGCTGTGTGTTGCAGTAATTAAAAATCACAAATCCATCCAAAGCAACACGCACAAAATGATAGAGGAACTCAGCAGGTTAGGCAGCATGTATGGAAAAGAGTAAACAGTTGCATTTCGGGCTCAGACCCTTCATCAGGACTGACAACTTATCCAGCCTCACTGCAGTGTATCTGGGTGTTATGGGACCAGAATCACAATCAAAATCAGTTTTAATATCATCAGCACGTTTAATTACAGTAAATATATAAATTTTAATGTACATAAATTTGACCTAGGAAGTGGAAGCTGTATCCTATGTAAACTGTGTACATACATCTACTGATGCTTCTGGACACATCTTCAGTGATGTTCCTGGAATCATCGGGTGTTTCGGGTCTTTCAACATCATATAACCTCCTCCAGGTGACCCAGCCGGGGCTGATCAGACCCCAGCTTATGTCCAGATGGCTAGCTACTTATGACTCCATGGCTCTCCTCTTTTGAGCCACAGCCATCTTGAGGCCCTCTCTGCCGCATCGGTGGTACTGCGGATGGCTCTCCTCTTCCTCTCTCCCTCGATGCCCAAAATGCTGAAGGTTCTAACTAAAGAACGGGCTACGAATCCCCTACAACTAACCTCCACTGGGAGACACCTCGCTCTCCGTCCAACCTGCTGACAGTTGCTGACCAGCCCTGCATACTTGGAGAGCTTCCTTTCAAAGGCCTCTTCCGACATATAGTAATTATGTCAGGAAGACAAAGTCTTTCACATTTTCTGCCACTGTTCTAAGATAGCTAGCAAAGGATTGTGGCATATCACAAACCTAAAGGCTATCCTGATAGAAAGATGTAAAACTAACTGACTCCAAAGATAATCACCAACATCTCCTTTTCTGTGGAATTTAATTCAGCCGTGGTCATATCTGGAATGCATAGGCAATTGGTCCCTTGGAACAATGTTCATTATACATCATTCCAATGACTTCATCCCTTTACAGTATCTGGCTATTGAATATTTAGTACTGCTGCCATTTTTTCTTTGGTGGGCTTCAATTCAGGATGATTTCCTTCTTTTCCTCTTATAGTTCTGAACTGCACCATCAAATCCATACAGTTCAACCACTTATTAATAATAGAATGCAATGGTTTCATTGTGTATCATGCTGGTTATCCAAAGTTGAAATTAAATTTTATTATCAAATTACATATATGTCAACATATACAGCCCTGAAATTCAGCAAATCTATAGAATAGTAACTATAACAGAATCAATGAAAGATCAACCAGAGTGCAGAAGACAACAAACTGTGGCAAATGCAAATATAAATAAATAGCAAAAAATAATGATAACATGAGATAATGAGATAAAGAGCTTTAAAAGGAGATCATTTTTGGTGGGAACATTTCAACGATGGGGTAAGTGAAGGTGAGTGTAGTTATCTTTTATTCAAGAGCCTGATGGTTGAGAGGCAGTAACTGTTCTTCAGCCTGGTGGTGTGAGTCCTGGGGCTCTTGTTCCTTCATCCTGATAGCAGCAATGAGAAAAGACCATGCCCTGGGTGGTGGGGATCGCTGATGGTGGATGGGCCAAGAAGTGAATTTGCTCCTTGTAGAAAACAATGTCTCTCTCACCTCCACTCTCCCCCCAAAACCACCACCCCAATTTACTTACTCCAAATTATGCAGCTGTTTGCTCCAACTTATGCTTTTCCCTAGGATGCCTGGAATCACCACATCCAATGCTGTAGTTGGGCTGTAGGATAACTTCCAGCTTGTGACATAAATTACAACCACTTTCTCTGGATATGAATATTATATGGGCAGAGATCTTTGCTGAAAACATACATAAAAGACCTCTGCTGGGATTTGTGGGGAAGAAGAACTGGAAGGGAGACAAAACCTGTACCAGAGATTCATGGTGTATGAAAGACATCATGAATCTGGAGTACAGACTCACTAACATTGCACTCTCTCCACTGTTCCTTCCAAATACCAGAAGTTAGATATACTTTTAATTCAGAAAAGCATTTAATTCAGAAAATGTTTCTCGTTCCCTGCATTTAGATAGTATCTCTCAGTTGATGCCATCCAAGGATAGTGGCAGAGTCCTGGGTCTTGGGCAAGGTTTAATTGATGTGGTTTGAGGAGTGGATGCTGCAGTTCATGTGATGGTTTGTTACTGGTTTATGGCTACTCCTTTTATTTTGTATTTTCGGGCAATTTTGAATTAGGGCGGCCTGCAGATAATTAACACTGAGCTGAACTGAATCTACCTGCACTCTTTTAATTTTGTGTTTTACATTTTGTGTTTCTTCACCTTTTCTTTTTCTGCCATTTACGCATTTTGTTTTTTTTTGCACGTGGTTGATGTTTTTCTTGGAATGGGTTTCATGGTTCGTGACTGTCTGTGGGGAAGACAAATCTCAGGGTTGTATACTGCATACATACTTTGATAAAAAGTACTTTGAATCTTTAAATTAGTGGGATCCAGTTGAAAAATAAATGGGAAACAAATTGCATACCTCTGCAGAAAGCATGAGAAAGTGGAAAGTAAGAATTTGCTGTGTGTTCTAAGCCTCCACCAATCTTTAACCTACATTACTGTGCAAATTCAGAAAACCACTAATGAAAATTACAGCTATCAATTTTTTGTAAGTTTAGGTTTTAAAAGCACATAAGCAAATACAAAGAGAATGGATTTCATGTTCCCTTTTATCTTCAAGCATGCTCAATATAACATTATTTATGTGAAAGGGAAAATGTCCTACTTTATTCATTTTCATTTCTAGAGGTCATCAAGCAATTCAGTTAGATTACCGGTAATTTTAGAATTTCAGAAAAAATGCCAGTTCCTTGAAAAATGATTGTAAAAGTGAAATCTCTAATCCAAATTCAAACCTCTCTCTAAAGTAAAATAGTCACATTAAAAGCTGTTTTGAATACTTATTTGAGAAGTTTAAACAGACATGTGAAAATTGTTTTATGAAGCAGTCAAAAATTGCTACATTCTGTTTTTGAATAAGTCTATGTTTCTGCTCAATTGAGGCTGCTGACTGAAGCCTATATATTACAACCAGTAAGTACCAAGCCGTGCTCATCACAATTCACTGAACAGACTCCACAAAAGCCATTGCTTACCTCAACAGTTTTAAATGTTGTAGGCCAAAGCAAGAGCAATATTTGAGTAAGGATTTATCCACTTTCAATACTGTAAAGACACTGTAACACAAGATGTGCCTTCTCCAATAAGGATTTCAGCCAGCTTGCACAATTAGTATTGTGTTGAATACTTCTTGTACCCCTCAGAAACCAAGATGATTTTATTGACCAATCTCTGATCCAAGAGATTAAAGAAACTACTGTGCTGGCTGTGAAATGGATAACAGGATGGAGGTCAATGGGCTTACCAGTACTTGGGAATGAAAGTGAGTCATTCCATTGGGACAAGACTCGGATTTGATGACCATAATAGCATCATAGATTTCAAGCCACAGTTCTTTTAATAAAACCAATGCAATATTTCTCTGAACGTTGGTATGAAAGCTAGCAAAACCTAGAAACTGCTGATTTTCAATATTAGCAAAGAGATCTTGCATTTTAGAGGAGGCATCAATTCAGTTAAAATAAATACTTTATTTTTTGCATTAATGTTATACAAATTCAAATGATTTCAGTCATGGAACATTATTAAAGATAGACTGCATTTCATGCTAGATTTGAGAGTCAGAAATAAATCTTCTGTTTGCTGTTTCAAGTTCAATTTCAAATTTATTGTATAACTGTATACTGCCAAATGAAACAACATTCAATTTATAACTGTATACAGTGTCTATAAAAGGTATTCACCCCCATTGGAAGTTTTCATGTTTTATTATTCGTTCAACATTGAATCACTGTAGATTTAATTTGGCTCTTTTGACACTGTGCAACAGGAAAAGACTCTTTTGTGTCAAAGTGAAAGCAGATCTCTACAAAGTTAACTAAATTAATTACAAATAGAAAACACAAAATAATTGATTACATAAGTATTCACTCCCCTTTAATATGACACACCAAATCATCACTGGTGCAGCCAATTGGTTTCAGAATTCACATAATTAGTTAAATGGAGATCTGTTTTGGAGACCTGTGTGCAGTCAAGGTGCTTCAATTGATTGTAGTAAAAGTACACCTGTATCTGGAAGGTCCAAATGCTGGTGAGTCAGTATCCTGGCAAAAACTGCTCCATGAAGACAAAAGAATATGTCAAGCAACTTCACAAAAAGGTTATTGAAAAGCACAAGTCAGGAGATGAATACAAGAAAATTTTCAAGTCACTGAATATCTCTTAGAGTACAGTTAAGTCAATCAACAAGAAATGGAAAGAATATATCACAGCTATAAACCTGTCTAAAGCAGGCTGTCCTTAAAAACTGAGTGACTGTGGACCAGTGAGGGAGGCCATCAAGAGACCTATGACAACTCTGAAGGAGTTACAAATTTCAGTGGCTGAGATGGGAGAGACTGCATATACAGTAACGGTTGCCCAGGTGCTTCACCAGTTGCAGCTTTATGGCAGAGTGGCAAAGAGAAAGCCACTGTTGAAAAAAACTCACAAGAAATCTTGGCTAGAGTTTGCCAGAAGGCATGTAAGAGACTCTGAATTTAGCTGGAAGAAGGTTCTATGGTCTGATGAAAACAAAACCGAGCTTTTCGACCATCAGGCTAAATGCTATGCTTGGCATAAGCCAAACACCACTCACCATCAAAAACACACCATCCCTACCGTGAAGATTGTCATTTATCCTGCTATCTGACCCTTTAGCAATATGGTACTAGTATAGATTGTCAATATATTCATTTGGGACCAGTCTTGATGTGTATATGCACCTTGTTATAAGTAATGGTAGCATAAATATTCTTACAAATTGCCCCATATTTGTGAAATAGCTGCATAACTGGGTAATTATCTTTGCATTTCAAACATAATTTCACAGTACCAACCCAGACAGTAAAATTGCCTTTCAGTTTATGTAACTTCCTTACTAATCCCCCAATCTAAGAAAAGATGGACTGACATGTTCAATGTGGGTTTGATTCCAGGATTGAAGAGATCAGGAGGAATTTCTTTAGCCAGAGAGTAGTGATTCTGTAGAATCGTGGTATATTTAAGGCAGAGGTTGATAATTCTAGATTAGTCAGGGCATGAAGGGATATGGGGAGAAGGCAGGGATTGGGGATGAGAGGGAAAATGGATCAGTCATGATGAAATGGTGGAGCAGACTCAATGGGCCAAATGGCCTAATTCTGCTCCTATATCTCAAACACAAGGAAATCTGCAGATGCTGGAAATTCAAGAAACACACACAAAAAATGCTGGTGAACGCAGCAGGCTAGGCAGCATCTATAGGAAGAGGTACAGTCGACGTTTTGGGCCGAGACCTTTCGTCAGGACTAACTGAAAGAAGAGATAGTAAGAGATTTGAAAGTGGGAGGGGGATGGGGAGATCCAAAATGTTAGGAGAAGACAGGAGGGGGAGGGATGCAGCTAAGAGCTGGAAAGTTGATTGGAAAAAGGGATACGAAGCTGGAGAAGGGAGAGGATCATGGGACGGGAGGCCTAGGGAGAAAGAAAGGGGGAGGGGGGAAGCCCAGAGGATGGGCAAGGAGTTATAGTGAGAGGGACAGAGGGAGAAAAAAGAGAGAAAAAAAGGGGAAAGAAAAATAAAAATAAATAAGGGATGGGGTACGAAGGGGAGGTGGGGCATTAACGGAAGTTAGAGAAGTTAAAGCAGGATCTCCCAGTGGCCACACATTTTAATTCCATGTCCCATTCCCATTCTGATATATCTATCCATGGCCTCCTCTACTGTCAAGATGAAGCCACACTCAGGTTGGAGGAACAACACCTTATATTCCGTCCGGGTAGCCTCCAACCCGATGACATGAACATTGACTTCTCTAACTTCTGTTAATCGTAGTGAAAGGGATTATAACTTGCAGATTCAATCACCGATCACTGGGACTTGGGATTAGATCATAAATCTATAAGAGATAGGAGCAGAATTAGTCCATTTGGCTCATTGAGTCTGCTCTGCATTTCTTCATGGCTACTCCAATGACTTGGCCTTCATACCCACCTGAGACAATAAATTCCAGATTCACCACTCTCTGGCTAAAGAAATTCCTCCTCATCTCCGTTTTAAAAGGACACCCCTCCATTCTGAGGCTGTGTTCTCTGATTTTAAACTCCCTTAGCATAAAAAACATACTGTCACATCCAGTCTATCAAGACCTTTTAACATTCATAGGTTTCAATGAGGTCATCCTACATTTTTCTGAATTCTAGTGCACAATTAGCTGTTTAGAAACATCAGTTATTTTCAACAAGTTTTGCTAACCATCTCTTCACTGTGGAAACAATGACTATAATCTTTAGTCAATCAGAGGATAGTGAGAGTTTAATGATAGTTTTCATTTAACCCAAGCAGAGAACAATAAGGCAGGGAATATAATTTCCTCTCAGACGAGCATCAACAAATGATCTTATAATGAAAAGCAATAGCATTGACATTTTAGTGAAATATATGGAGTTTGATGACAGAGACTGTTAGGGCATACTCTAGAGATATGCAATACAGCAAATATTAATTTCAACAGCAACCAGTCTCCAGATCTGAATATGGATTGTAGATTGAATTTAAAATGCAGCTCAGAACAATGGTCTTTCTGGAGTTCCTTTTTAGAGTAAATTGCAGACCAAAAAACATCCAATTGACCTGAGAAGTCTGCATATGCATGAATACAAACAACAATCCATATTCAGATTTGAAGACTGGCTGCTGTTGAGATCAATATTTGCTAAATTGCATATCTTCAGACTGTGCCCTAACAGAGACAACAACCGGAAAATCACACTGAGGTAGAATCTGGCAGTTAACACTTGGTGGGTAAAATCTGGGAAGTAACTAAGCCATTTATGGTTTTCATCTTTAAAAAAAAAATAGCTTAATTTCCCAGCAATTGAAAAGTGAGTAGCATTAATTGGTTTTGCACTCTAATTGACAAGCTGTTAACCACCTGAAAGTGGACTGTTCAGGCAAAGGTAAATATTTACAAAGCAAAATTGCTGTGATACTGGGCATCAGAGTGAGGAAAGCCTGCCTAAGAGACAAGAGCTCTGTTGCGAAGGCTTAGAAAAACAATGGGGATTGAGGTTGGACATTATGGGACTAACAGGTACCACTCTTAGGATCACCAGTGGATAAGACATACAGTAACTGAATCAGGCAGCCTACACAGCCTTTGATGAGGACAATTCACAGATAAGGACCCAGCAGAGGGTTGCATACAGAAAGCCAAAGCCCAGAAGATTTCTGTAAAAAATCAGAAGTCAACCAGAAATTTAATCCATCCATGTCAGTATTACTGAGAGACAATGGTGGGTTAAGCATCATATTTGTGAAACAAAGCATACACACCAAGCACGGTAATTCAAACAACCACACTCACATGCCACAACACAGAAGCTATAAATACATTACAGTTGATTTGAATACACTTGTGTTGAGAATTTGATGTCATTAGTTAGAAATAGCTAGAGGTCAGCACAAGTTCACAATAGCTTATATTTGAAGAATTGCATGTGATATTGTAAAGCGAATGGTTTAGGCACAGTTTTGCAGTTGATGTGATGTAACTATGGCGCTCCAAGGATATTATCCTGAAATTATACCATGTACAAATTTTGTATCCTGCTAGCTTTTTCCTGCTTATTCATATTTTTACCCTCCTTTCACCTTGCAATGATTACCGTGGATATTTTTGGGTAGTAACATTATGCACAGGATGACTCTGGATACATTGAGCTACATGGCTGTCTCGGTCTACTAGCTGCACGTTTGATATTAATTCTGCAGGTGGATGATCTTCACTCACTTCGGAGCTGTAATAGGATTTTGAATCCAGGGACCTGTCTCTGCCCGGAGCCATCCTTCCTTGTGTTCTGCATCCATTTCAAAGACTCAGTAGATTATCTTAAAGTAATGACACTCTGGGAAATTGTGGGAAAGTAGATGTTAACTTGCATAATTTGATACATGCATTGTATCAAATTATGCTGGATGTAGGGTTTGATGCCCCTGGGCCCAGAAATTCACTTGTATATGCCAACATGCAGCATAATGACAGCAACATGCAACAGTGGCCGTGCCTCCGGCACAGAGTCCGGCCCTGTAGCTCAGAAGGGTAGGGCAAGGAAGAGGAGGGCAGTTGTGATAGGGGACTCGATAGTAAGGGGGTCAGATAGGCGATTCTGTGGACGCAGTCCAGAGACCCGGATGGTAGTTTGCCTCCCTGGTGCCAGGGTCCGGGATATTTCTGATCGTGTCCAAGATATCCTGAAGTGGGAGGGTGAGGAGCCAGAGGTCGTGGTACATATAGGTACCAATGAAATAGGTAGGAAAAGGGATGAGGTCCTGAAAGGAGAATATAGGGAGCTAGGAAGGGAGTTGAGAAAAAGGACCACAAAGGTAGTAATCTCAGGATTACTGCCTGTGCCACGCGACAGTGAGAGTAGGAATGCGATGAGGTGGAGGATAAATGCGTGGCTGAGGAATTGGAGCAGGGGGCAGGAATTCGAGTTTTTGGATCATTGGGACCTCTTTTGGCGCAGGCGTGACCTGTACAAAAAGGACGGGTTACACTTGAATCCTAGGGGGAACCAATATCCTGGCAGGGAGATTAGCGGGGGCTTCTGAGGTGACTTTAAACTAGAATGGTTGGGGGGGTGGGAATCAAATTAAAGAGGCTAGGCGTGAGGAGGTTAGTTCACAACAGGGGGATGGGAACCAGTGCAGAGAGACAGAGGGGTGTAAAGTGAGGGTAGAAGCAAAAAGTACTAAGGAGAAAGGTATAAGTGGCAGGCCGACAAATCCAGGGCAAGCATTAAAAAGGGCCACTTTTCAGCATAATTGTATAAGGGCTAAGAGAGTTGTAAAAGAGCGCCTGAAGGCTTTGTGTGTCAATGCAAGGAACATTCGTAATAAGGTGGATGAATTGAAAGTGCAGATTGTTATTAATGATTATGATATAGTTGGGATCACAGGGACATGGCTCCAGGGTGACCAGGGATGGGAGCTCAATGTTCAGGGATATTCAATATTCAGGAGGGATAGACATGAAGGAAGGGGAGGTGGGGTGGCGTTGCTGGTTAAAGAAGAGATTAACGCAATAGAAAGGAAGGACATAAGCCGGGAAGATGTGGAATCGATATGGGTAGAGCTGCGTAACACTAAGGGGCAGAAGACGCTGGTGGGAGTTGTGTACAGGCCACCTAACAGTAGTAGTGAGGTCGGAGATGGTATTAAACAGGAAATTAGAAATATGTGCAATAAAGGAACAGCAGTTATAATGGGTGACTTCAATCTACATGTAGATTGGGTGTACCAAATTGGTAAAGGTGCTGAGGAAGAGGATTTCTTGGAATGTATGCGGGATGGTTTTTTGAACCAACATGTCGAGGAACCAACTAGAGAGCAGGCTATTCTGGACTGGGTTTTGAGCAATGAGGAAGGGTTAATTAGCAATCTTGTCGTGAGAGGCCCCTTGGGTAAGAGTGACCATAATATGGTGGAATTCTTCATTAAGATGGAGAGTGACATAGTTAATTCAGAAACAAAGGTTCTGAACTTAAAGAGGGGTCACTTTGAAGGTATGAGACGTGAATTAGCTAAGATAGACTGGCAAATGACACTTAAAGGATTGACGGTGGATATGCAATGGCAAGCATTTAAAGATTGCATGGATGAACTACAACAATTGTTCATCCCAGTTTGGCAAAAGAATAAATCAAGGAAGGTAGTGCACCCGTGGCTGACAAGAGAAATTAGGGATAGTATCAATTCCAAAGAAGAAGCATACAAATTAGCCAGAGAAAGTGGCTCACCTGAGGACTGGGAGAAATTCAGAGTTCAGCAGAGGAGGACAAAGGGCTTAATTAGGAAGGGGAAAAAAGATTATGAGAGAAAACTGGCAAGGAACATAAAAACGGACTGTAAAAGCTTTTATAGATATGTAAAAAGGAAAAGACTGGTAAAGACAAATGTAGGTCCCCTGCAGACATAAACAGGTGAATTGATTATGGGGAGCAAGGACATGGCAGACCAATTGAATAATTACTTTGGTTCTGTCTTCACTAAGGAGGACATAAATAATCTTCCAGAAATAGTAGGGGACAGAGGGTTCAGTGAGATGGAGGAACTGAGCGAAATACATGTTAGTAGGGAAGTGGTGTTAGGTAAATTGAAGGGATTGAAGGCAGATAAATCCCCAGGGCCAGATGGTCTGCATCCTAGAGTGCTTAAGGAAGTAGCCCAAGAAATAGTGGATGCATTAGTGATAATTTTTCAAAACTCATTAGATTCTGGACTAGTTCCTGAGGATTGGAGGGTGGCTAATGTAACTCCACTTTTTAAAAAAGGAGGGAGAGAGAAACCGGGGAATTATAGACCGGTTAGCCTAACGTCGGTGGTGGGGAAACTGCTGGAGTCAGTTATCAAGGATGTGATAACAGCACATTTGGAAAGCTGTGAAATGATCGGACAAAGTCAGCATGGATTTGTGAAAGGAAAATCATGTCTGACGAATCTCATAGAATTTTTTGAGGATGTAACTAGTAGAGTGGATAGGGGAGAACCAGTAGATGTGGTATATTTGGATTTTCAAAAGGCTTTTGACAAGGTCCCACACAGGAGATTAGTGTGCAAACTTAAAGCACACGGTATTGGGGGTAAGGTATTGATGTGGATAGAGAATTGGTTAGCAGACAGGAAGCAAAGAGTGGGAATAAACGGGACCTTTTCAGAATGGCAGGCTGTGACTAGTGGGGTACCGCAAGGCTCAGTGCTGGGATCCCAGTTGTTTACAATATATATTAATGACTTGGATGAGGGAATTAAATGCAGCATCTCCAAGTTTGCGGATGACACGAAGCTGGGTGGCAGTGTTAGCTGTGAGGAGGATGCTAAGAGGATGCAGGGTGACTTGGATAGGTTGGGTGAGTGGGCAAATTCATGGCAGATGCAATTTAATGTGGATAAATGTGAAGTTATCCACTTTGGCAGCAAAAATAGGAAAACAGATTATTATCTGAATGGTGGCCGATTAGGAAAAGGGGAGGTGCAACGAGACCTGGGTGTCATTATACACCAGTCATTGAACGTGGGCATGCAGGTACAGCAGGCGGTGAAAAAGGCGAATGGTATGCTGGCATTTATAGCGAGAAGATACGAGTACAGGAGCAGGGAGGTACTACTGCAGTTGTACAAGGCCTTGGTGAGACCACACCTGGAGTATTGTGTGCAGTTTTGGTCCCCTATTCTGAGGAAAGACATCCTTGCCATAGAGGGAGTACAAAGAAGGTTCACCAGATTGATTCCTGGGATGGCAGGACTTTCATATGAAGAAAGACTGGATGAACTGGGCTTGTACTCGTTGGAATTTAGAAGATTGAGGGGGGATCTGATTGAAACGTATAAGATCCTAAAGGGATTGGACAGGCTAGATGCAGGAAGATTGTTCCCGATGTTGGGGAAGTCCAGAACGAGGGGCCACAGTTTGAGGATAGAGGGGAAGCCTTTTAGGACCGAGATTAGGAAAAACTTCTTCACACAGAGAGTGGTGAATCTGTGGAATTTTCTGCCACAGGAAGCAGTTGAGGCCAGTTCATTGGCTATATTTAAGAGGGAGTTAGATATGTCCCTTGTGGCTACGGGGGTCAGGGGGTATGGAGGGAAGGCTGGGGCGGGGTTCTGAGTTGGATGATCAGCCATGATCATAATAAATGGCGGTGCAGGCTCGAAGGGCCGAATGGCCTACTCCTGCACCTATTTTCTATTTATCTATGTATCTATAATGGTGCTGCATAGTGGACTGAGCTGGTTTGTTTCAGTGTACAATATTCATTGGTGAACCTCATTCAAGGGTAGAATACTTAGAAGAGTCAACATCCATGTTTTACTTATTAGCCATAAATGAAGCACAAGTTACTCCAGGGAACCCTCGTTCCTCATGAAACTGACTAAATGGCATCACCTCTGAACCCTCTGGAAATGACTGTGCTGCTTGAACTCAGAACATGGAACATGGATCATCACAGCTCTGTCGAGGACCTTCGGCCCATGACATTGTGCCAACCTTTTAACCTACCTCAAGATCAATCTAACCATAAGACCATAAAACATAGGTGCAGAATTAGGCCATCTGGCCCATTGAGTCTGCTCTGCCATTCAATCATGGCTGATCCTTTCTTCTATCTCCTCCTCAACCCCAGTTCCTGGCCTAACCCTTCCCTCTCACATAGCCTTCCATTATCTGTTCACCCATGTACCCATCTAAGAGTCTTTTATATGTCCCTAAAGTATTTACCAACAATGGGAGCACAGTTATGGGAGTAAACATTCCATTTTGCTGAGACCGACTTACAGATCAGGAATAGAAGCTATGGATAGCTAAGTTGGTTCCTGCAAATGGTGAGGTCCAGAAACCAACAAAGTATGAAATTCTGTGGCACTGGAAAGGCACGACCTGAGAGCTGAAAGCCCATGGGAAAGATCCAAGGGCTTGACTCCAGTGACCTTCAGAGTTAGGTCCGGGTCATTGAAGGCAACAATTTCTTGCAACACCTGCACAATAACTTTCACACACACCTCAGTACTCATGTGTGTGAGCTCCTGGTAGACACTGCCCACTTTCCAAGCAGACAACACACTCACTTTCACTCGTCCTTCTGCATTGCAAGGCAAGCGTGAAACCACAGAGTGCACAAACACGAGAGGTTCTGCGGATACTGGAAATCTTGAGGACACACGGAGTGATGCAGGAACCATAGATCACAGAATGAGGGGGGCCCTAATGTGATCAGTCAATTGGAAGGTAGGACGTTTTTGATAATGTAATTGGCCACTACAATATCAAAGACCACCAATATTTCGGGGTAATAAAGGATTGCAGTATATCCATATTAATCCTCTCTCCTACATTCAATTTCTAACATATGTTGCAATCACTTTGTTTTACCGGATGCAGGTGCTTCAAATAACTCTTCCTCTTCCTTTGTCATGACAACACTGCTGTGCCTTTCTTATTTCAGACACCCGATAGTACAAGGTAAACCAATTGGCGAGATCCTGACGGCTGACAGCAGACCTGTGTTCGTCAGAGCAAGTAGCCTACAGGCCATCACTGCATCTGATAGCCCCCTCCACTGACTGTCTGTATCCTGGTCCATCTGAAATATCAGAAAGAAATTTAAAGATGAGAGGTGATCAGAGTGCAGTATCACCATCAGTCAGCTCTTACTTTATTCCCAAGGCAGTCTGTCTCACCCCTGTCCAGAACTGAAATCTTTTCTCTGTGTTTTGACTAAGAGTGCATCGAGGTAGGAAGCTGAGTGATCCTGGCTGAACGTTGTTGATGATTAGCTGGGGACTGAATAAGTTGGAGTCAGAGGGCCTAATGGAAGGCTCATCATTGGGTCTATATGGACAGAATGCAAAATTAAGAAAGGTGCAGTCACTCTGATGTGAATATACTATTGTCATATAAGGGGGGGTGCTGGTCACAGACCCAAATGCAAGACACAGACACTGAAGTACAAGGAACAGGACTTGACTAGAGTAGGGACGTGACAGGATTCAGACCAGGAGCAGGGACAAGAACGCAGACTAGGGCTAGGACATGGACAAGACAGGGAACCCAGACAGGGAACTATGCACTAGGAGCCTGGACATGGGCTCCGAGCCAGAGACTGGACAAGGACCCAGAACCTGGGTCTCACCTCAGGCTCACACCACAGAATCAGGCAAGGATATGACTACAGGACAGGACGTGGCTGGGGTCTAGAGGCTTGAGCTTGGAGACAGGCTGGGGTCTAGAGGCTTGAAGGCCAGACGAGGACATGATGGGACAAGGGTACTTCGAGGTGACTCCTGGGCAGGACACGGGACTCCTGGGCAGGACGCAGGACTCTAACCCAACGGCAGCAAGGGACAGGAAGGGACAGAACCAACCACAGGGTAACGGCAAACAGCCTGGCTTACCTGACAGAGGCAAGGGACAGGAAGGGACAGAACCAACTGCAGGGTAATGGCAATCAGCCTGGCTTAACCAACGGAGGCAAGGGACAGGAAGGGAGCTGGGTCCGGGGTGGCTCCAAGACTCAAAGCGGCCGGCAACCTCAGCAGGCTACAGAGCAGCCAAATCCATATCTCAAAGACTGCTCTAGCCTTCCACCAGTGGGTTGCTCCAAGGCAAGGCGAGGCGAGGCAACAGAAGGAAGGGAAGGGATTCAGACAGGAACAACTCAGAAACCAAGCCCTGGTCTCTGGAGGTATTTATGAGTCTGCCCAAATTAGAATCATGTGGCTCAATTACAGTGCTCAACAGAAACGATGCAAACAGGAGAACCTGGAACAAGGGTCAGTGGACCGGACCATGAACCGGAATGCGGACTTCACTGACCGGACCATGACAACTACAGACTCCTCAGAAATCTTGGGACATTGAGGAACAGATATGTGGGCATATTAGGAAAAAGTGCAAAATTAACAGGGTTATCAAAGTGGGTGACTTCAACTTGCTGAATATAAACTGGAGGATCTCCTTAGTGCAAGAAAGTTAGACAAGTTGGAACTTGTTGGGTGCTCTCAGGAGAGTTTCTTAAATCATATGTAGATAGCCCAACTAGAGAAGGGGCCAATCTAAACCTGGTGATGGGGAATGAGCCTGGCCAAGTAATTGACTTTTCCGTGGGAGAATACTTAGAAATGGTGGTCACAACTTGTTTAAAGATAGCTACGAATGAAGATAGGAATGGAATTGTGGGGAAGTAATAAATAAGGTGAGGACAAATTAGGCTGGAGCTGGGGAGAGTTAATTGGGAACATCCGTTTTTTGGCACATCCACAAGTGATATGTGGAGTTTATTTAAAGGCCCCCAACTGCACAAAGTACAAGATCAAGCAACACACATCAAATTTGCTGGTGAACGCAGCAGGCCAGGCAGCATCTCTAGGAAGAGGTACAGTCGCCGTTTCAGGCCGAGACCCTTCGTCAGGACTAACTGAAAGAAGAGCTAGTAAGAGATATGAAAGTGGAAGGGGAGGGGGAGATCCAAAATGATAGGAGAAGAAAGAGAGGGACGGATGATTTGCCAATCACCTGTCCAGCTCTTGGCTCCATCCCTCCCCCTCCTGTCTTCTCCTATCATTTTGGATCTCCCCCTCCCCCTCCCACTTTCAAATCCCTTACTCACTCTTCCTTCAGTTAGTCCTGACGAAGGGTCTCGGCCTGAAACGTCGACTGCACCTCTTCCTACAGATGCCGCTTGGCCTGCTGCGTTCACCAGCAACTTTGATGTGTGTTGCTTGAATTTCCAGCATCTGCAGAATTCCTGTTGTTTGCGTTTTAAAAAAAAAGTACAAGATCAATATGTTTCAGTGAGAAGTCAGGATAAGGATGGCAAGGTAAGGGAAACGGATGTTGAGAGAAGTTGTGAGTTTAGTCAAGAGAGAATAGGATGGATGCTGACCTTTGGAGTCCCCTGTCCTTGAAAATGTCATGGATTCTATGGAGGCTAGTACCCATGATGTAGTTGACCCAATTTAACAAGCCTATCTAGCTTACTTTAATCTTGTGCAGTAGCCCCATCCCATATCCCCATATCAGATGCTGATGCTGCCAGTTAGAATGCTCTCCATGTTACATCTGTAGAAAGTTGCAAGTGTTTTTTGTGACATACCAAATTTCCTCAAACTCCTAATGAAATATACCCACTGTCTTGCCTTCATTATAGAGATATTGACACCCAGGCACTTGAAATTGCTCACTCCTTCCTCTTCTGATCCCTCTATGAGGATTGGTATGTGTTCCGTCATCTTACCTTTTCTGAAGTCCACAATCAGCTCTTTGATCTTACTGCAACTGACACAACTCAACTAGCTGATATATCTCGCTCCTGTATGCCCTGGGCACCATCTGAGATTCTGCCGACAGAAGGTTGTATCGTCAGCAAATTTATAGAAGGACATGGAGAATGAAGTATTCTTAAACTATATATATCTTCTGTTTTTGCACTATTTTTAATCTATTTAATACAGTATATATATATACATATACTGCAATTGACTTACTTTTTTTTCTATATTATCGTGCATTGCATTGAACTGCTGCTGCTGTTAACAAATTTCACGACACATGCCAGTGACAATGAACCTGATTCTGATCCTGATGGTAAGATCAGTATTGTGCATGCAAATATACGAGGACATTTAGAGATGAAGAGGTGGCGTGCGGTTTCTTGAAGAACATTGTGGTGGACAATTCCCCGAGGACTGATGTGATATATCCCAGATTGTTGAGAGAGACAAGGAATGAGATTGCTGGATCTTTGATTAAGATCTTTGTGATCTTGCTAGTCATAGCTCCCTGAAAGTGGCCACAAAAATTGACAGGATATTAAAAAAGACATATGATATGTTTTGATTTATTAGTTGAGTTAAGGTTCGTCCATCGTCATCGATGAAGACCTCGACACCATTAGTACTTTTTTTTTATGAGGTTGAGTTGCTAGCTCAACACTCAACCCGGCACGGATGGAAAGTGTGCCCGGGAGCGGCCCGACTGGATTCAAACTCAGGAACCTTCACTCCGGAGTCCGACGCTGATGTCACTGCGCCACCAGCCGGCTTGAAGGTGTCGAGACTAGCGCTTGATTTGGATTTAAGTGAGGGAGCGTTGCGCAGCATCAGCCTCACTCTCTCTTCCCAATTCCCATCTGGATCCCGTGGCAAGACAAGAGTCAAAACGGCTGGAGATGGGACTAGGAGCAGTGGATGACCAGGACATCCTCTGTGTCTTGTCCTGCTCTACGCATTCCACGACGCTTGCAGAGACCGCCTTCTTAACCATTGGACCTTCCATTGGTCTCGTCCACTCAGTCCGCCGGAGTCTGTCTTCACATGCTGGGATAGACAACTCCCTATCTCACCGAGGGTTTGAGACCTGTCGGCTACCCTCACCTGGTTTAGCCAGCTTGTCGAAGCCGTTGCCCGGGGTGTGGCCGCTGTCGCATGCAAACAGCTACGGGGAGCCACAGGTGAGAGCTGAGTGCCAGGTGGGGACCAAAGGTGGACAAACTCAGTTGAGTTACTGAGTTCAAGAATAAGGAAGTTAAGATGCAGCTTTATAAAACTCTGGTTAGGCCTCATCTAGAATACTGCATTCATTTCTAGTCTTCCCATTAAGAAAAGTACATGGAGAGGGTAAAGAAGAGGTTTACCATGATGCTGCCTGGATTATAGTAATACTCACATTTCCCAGAACTCTATCCCAATGTGCCAAGGTCAAAGATGTAATACATCTAATCTGACAAATGTGTTTTGAAATATTGTGCATCTGCAACCTTCTTCCACCCATCTCGACCCCACTCTCTCCTCATTGTATTCAAGATTTAGAATTAATCTCTATGTGATTATATTTAAAAACCCCTTTCACTTCCCAGAACACATTATGTTGTAAACGTGGGTCTAAGTGACATCATAGATGCAGTGGATGACTAATTTGTTGCTGGGTTTACCATCATGTAGAACCACTTTAGAAACAGTATCGCTGCTAGTCAATGCCATTTATAAGGGGCCCTATTGACAATGATGCGTCAGTAACTCTCCTGATCCTGACGTGGGCAACACACTGACTTTGCAGATGTCTCTTGCAGCTGGACTGAAATGAGCCAATGTATAAAAACTGATGCCAAACTAATTTCAACAAATGTGTTATCAGGATGTCAAAGGTCACAGGAAGAAAACAGGAGAATGGGGTTCAGAGGGATAACAAATCAGCCATGATGGAGCCGCCTCAGTGGACGAAACGGCCTAATTCTGATCTATGTCTTATGGCCTTAAGGATTCTAAATTTTGTCTGAGATGCTTATACAGGACACGAGGCAGCAAGCAAATAGGAAGGAAAATAAACAGATTGGCCTTTGTTACAATATTGTTGGAGAATAAGAAAATTAGGAGTTAGAGGGGAAAGAAAACAATAAACGCTAGGCCAAACAGGGCCATTAACTAAAACTCTCAAATAGAAAACGAAGCCTACACTGTGGCTGAAAGCAAGAACTAAATATTAAACGAATACTGCAAGTCTTCAGAGTCAGCGAAGCATTCCTGTGCTTGGTTCAAGTCTCGACAAACACTACGACAGAAAGAATGGAGTTAAATACTATCACTATGAAATAATAATTAGCTGACATGTGCATATTCACGAGCGCAATTGCCTTTTCTGCTGCGCTGCCAAATCCGTGGTTGTGACACATTGATTGCAAGTACTTTTCCTTCATGCATTTAATTTAAAACACCACAATAGAACTGGTTTTCCAGAAGTGTGCACAACTTATTGCAGTTCTTCTCACAACTATTAATGCTGTCATAATAGAGACAGTTTTCTCTCCAGGATGTCTTACAGCAATCACGCTACATTTTAGTGAGATTACTTATAAGAGGACCACAACCTTTTTGCGGTTAAGAGGTTTGCGTGCCTCAGTGACCCGGAGATCTATGTTGGCTGGAGCCAGGGCTTTATGCTTTAGCTCTTGGTACAGTCACCCTTACCAAACAGGTCAAAGGGCAGAGGCCAGATTAAGAATGGTCCATCGATCGTCCTGGTTCCAGGGTTCAGCTCAGGGCTAACAATCCTGACTGGTAAAACAAAATTGTCACAGAAACAACAATGAAGAATCCTTCTACATCTGAGTGTGACGGTATTCCTGAGTCTCCACCTGGGACTTGCATGACTGACAGTAGTGAAAACTGAGAGGAAGCTGCTGACATGATGAAGGAAGCCCTGAACACCACCTTCACTGCTGCTCTAAATGTCAGTGGTGTAATGGGCACTAAGTGAGATTACCCCTGCAGTATTGTCTAGAGTATTGGTCTCTCTACCTGAAGGAAGGACACTTACCCATTTGAGGCATTTCTACAGTTCAGTTGATTAATTTCTGTGATGATTCTAGTATCCTATGAAGCATCACTAAGTAGAATGTTCTATTGCTTAGAGGTTAGAGGACTGATTAATGACTGGAACTTTTAAAGTTATCAAAAGGTTTTAAGGACAGACACAGAGAATCTGATTTTCCTGGCTGGAAAGCCTAGAATTAAAGGCTCAAAGTCTTAGAGAAAGGAATAATTATTTTAAAACAGAGTGAGGAGATACATCGTATCTTCACTTGGGAAACTGGGAACCTTTGGAATTCCCAGCTCCAGAAGAATTTGGTTATTTGGTTGATAAATTTATTCACGGACTGGAGTTTATTTAGCCTTTAAAGGAGTGAAAAGATATGAAACGAAGCAAGAAGTGGTGAAACTATTCAGGATTATTTTATTAAGTCGGAAAGCAAGCTCAAGAGGTTGTAATCCTGTTCCAGATTTGTTTGTTTTCACGGCAGTGTAATGCATGGAAGTGTCTAGATCAAAAGGCAGCCCATAAGTTAGATACTTTGTAACTCCTGTGCAGGGAATTGATAGGTTTCCTGTGACAATGCACTGTTATGTGTCAATGCTCTGATGTGCTGGTGTTTTGGGTCCAGGTCAATTGAATAATGAAGTGGGGGAGTCGGTGGTCATGGTAGAACTGACAATGCCTTGAGCAGACCGGGTTGAGGAGGTGTTTGAGTGTAAGAAAGCCCAATGCCAGGAGCTGGTAGAGCAGTGCCAGAGACAGGGATGGAACATGCATTATGAGCCTACAGAGGTGGGATGTAGAGGTTTTGCTGGCAGGTCGCTCTGCAGAACCTACCTTCTCCTTTTCATTACAGGGACTGCAAAGTAAAAAGCCATCAGGACCATCACAGAGGCTGCTGAGTGAGCCTCCAGATGGCTATGGATCAAGAGGTGTGACCTGTGGGCCAGTGCTGCTGGGACACAACTGGGGCCTGATCAACCCTGGCTGGGTCACCTGGGCGAGGGTGTCTGGTGTTGAAAAACCCGAAACACCCACTGACCCAGGTTACCTCACCGATGATGTGGCCCAGTGTATCCTAGGATGTATCTCAGAATGATTAGCTGGTAGACAGTATAGCTGTAATTGCTGTTTGTAATGTCAAATGAGATTTAAAAAGTGAAAGAAATTCAGAATGGTATTGAGAACCTTAAGGTGATGCACCTTGAGTATGCAGAAAGCCTCAATTACAAGGGGGTGCTTACAAACTATCCAAGCAAGCATATGCTCCATTTGTGGAAATATCTGAACTTTCCACTTTGGCAAAATACACAAGATGAGGATGAAAGTAAGTCATCATCAATCCCAAGGGACTTGCTAAGAAGAGAAAGTTAAACCTCAGCTTGGGGAAATCTTTTATATTTAGTACCTTGATCAAGTTAAGAATTTACCCAGTATTCAAGGCTGAATGTGTATTACAGTGTGACTATTAATATTGTTGAAGGATATGAGGGAACCCCACATGGTCATGGGGAGAATGTACGAACTCCTTACAGACAGTGGTGGGAATTGAATCTGGGTCACACATGTGAACAATTAACCTACTAACCGTTAGGTCTTTGGGATGTGGGGGAAAGTCACATGTTCACGAGCAAAATGTACAAACTCCTTACAGACTGCGGTGGGAATTGAACCCAGGTCACACATGTGAAGGTGCTGTCGCTTAGAATACTTGTTAAAACAAAGCCCATTGATTCTTAGGCAGACATATTCCAGGACTGAACGGCCTGTCATATGAAGAGACCTCACCGCGCCCCCAGCTCTGGGCCTGTAATCACTTGAACTCAGAAGAATGAGGGGTGACCTCAATGAAGCCTATTGAATGGTGAAGGTGGATGCGGAGAGGATGTTTCCTATAGTGGGAGAGCCTAGGACCAGAGGACACAGTCTCAGGATAGAGGCTTTTAGAATGGAGAGGAGGAGGAATATTTTTAGCCAGAGAGTGGTGAATCGTTGCCACAAGTGGCTGTGGAGGCCATGTCATAGGGTACATTTAAGGCAGAGATTGATAGGTTCTTGACTAGTCAGGGCATGAAGAGATACAGAGAGAAGGCAGGAGACTGGGACTGAGAGGAATAATGGATCGCCCATGATGAAATAGCAGAGCAGACTTGATGGGCCAAATGGTCTAATTCTGCTCCTATGTCTTATAATCTTATGGTATAAGCAATGGGACGTAGAGTCATGGAACACTACAACATAGAAACAGGCCTATCTAATCCATTACAATGTAGTTCGCGTGCAAACGCGCTACTAAAGAAACAGATAGAGGCAGAGAGAGCTGAACTCAGAATGCCTTTACTGATTCAAGAATTGCGCGCTTAAATCTCCCCTCCCATGGGCCCCTGCGACCTGTGATGTCAGACTGTCCCCAGAATGTCCGCCCCAACTGGGTAGTTCCAAATGCGCTACTACGTGTCTGCCCACGGCTCCCGATGGCGGTTCGAGTCCCACATGTGTGGGCCGCCACAACAAACCATTATTCTGCCTAGTCCCATAGACCTGCACCCAGAGCATAGTTCTCCATACCCCTCTTACCCATATCTCTATCCAAATTTCTCTTACACGTTGAAATTGAACCCACATCCACTGCTTGCACTGGCAGCACAATCCACACTCTCCCTACCCTCTGAGTGAGGAATTTCCTACTCATGTTCCAATTAAACATTTTATCTTTCACCCTTAACCCTCACTGTAACTATTTCGGAAGCCCTGCCCAGGGCAGATAAGTGTCATTACGAGGAAAGCACTGCAACACCTCTAACTACGAGTTGGCAAAAGATTTGGCATGATATCTGAAACTTTAACAAACTTTCAGAGATGTGTAGTGGAGAGTGTATTGACTGGCTGCATCAGAGCCTGGTATGGAAACACCAAAGCCTTTGAATGGAAATTCCTATAAAAGGTAGTGGATATAGCCTAGTCCATTACAGGTAAAGCCCTCCCCATTATTGAGCACATCTACACAGAGCGTTGTCACAGGAAAGCAACATCTATCATCAGTGACTCCCACCACTCAGGACATGCTCTCTTCTCACTGCTGCAGCCATCAGGAAGAAGGTCCAGGAGCCTCAGGACTCACACCACCAGCTTCAGGAACAGTGATTATCCCTCAACCATCAGGTTCTTGAAGTAAAGGGGATAACTTCACTCAGCTTCACCTGTCCATCATTGAGGTTTCCCACAATGTATGGACTCACATTCAGGGAGTCTTCATCTCATTCTTAATATTTATTGCTTATTTATTTATTATTCTTATTTCTTTCTTTTAGTATTTTCACAGTTTTTTGTCTTCTGCATATTGGTTGAATACTCAGATTGGTGCGGTCTAGCATTGATTCTATTATGATTTTATTGAGTATGCCCACAAGAAAATGAATCTCAGGGTTGCATATGGTGACATATATATGGTTTGTTACTAAATTTACTTAGAACTTTGAACTTAATCCATGATTTCTAGTTGTAGTCCCACCCAAGCTCAGTAGAAAAATCCTGCTTGCACCTGCCTTCACCTATCACTTTCCAGCTGGCCTCCTCTCCCCCCCCCCCGCCTTTTTATTTTGGTGTCTTCACATCTTCTTCTCAGTCCTGAAGAGGGGTCTCAGCCCGAAATGTTGACTGCTTATTCATTTCCATAGATACTACCTGACTTGCTGAGTTGTTCCAGCATTTTGTGTGTGTAGCATTTGCCCTATTGATAGCCCTCATAAATTCCTATACCCCTATCAAAATTATGAGGGTTATAGATAGGGTAAATTTAGTAGGCTTTTTGAGGGAATTTTGGAGAGACATTTTGAGGGAATGAAAGATGTTCTGACTGCCTTACTTGACTAATGGCAGATGACCCTGCCTTGAAGGTGTGTTTGTTCCATTGCTTGGTAGTCTACAAGCTTTGGAACATACAGTACTTCCTGCCATTACCTGGGGCACACATTGACAATGGTTGGCTGTGATGTCAGGATCAGCACATGTACCTCCTCCTGTTTAAGAGCCTCCACCACGAATTGGGAGGGATATGGGTGGTGAAAGTAACTGGAACACCCTTCAGAGAATTAGCAAAAACTGAAGAATGCCTACAAATAAAGAAGCAGCACGCAATTAGTTAATAATTTGGTATTATCAGTCAAAATGGTTGTTGTGACACATCTCGTGTAATAATGTATTGGGTAGTGCTTGTCACTCTCACTTTCAACTTCCACCAGTTCCAAGTGGTCTCACGAGAAGGAGAGCTGAATGTGTAAGTCTCTCCCGTAGCCTCTCCAACAGCAAGCCTTTTCGCTGTCAACGCGCAGAAACTGAACTCCTTTCGAAATCAGGCTGAAACTATGGAGGATGAGGAGGAGGTCTGCCCCCCAGGTACCATAGCATGCAGGCCCATCGGCGTGTGGACACGCCCTGGGGCTTGTGAACCAGATCCCCAGCAATGGGTAAATAGCCCCACTGCTATGTGGGGCAGTCAATGTTTCAGGCTGAGACCCTTCTTCAGGATCGAGAAGTAAAGCCAGACAGAAAATCAGGAGTGGATCCTCTTACAAGGCTGGACACCATTGAACACCCTTCCGACAGATTCTTAGCCAAGCTGGTGACAAACATATTGCTTCATAAGCTTTCCTTTGGACTATGCTGGTGAGGCCGAGAGGGTGATCTTGTTGACTGGGCATCCCAGGATCACCACACCTTACGCCCAGGCTTAAGATAATGATCGCCCATTGTCCTTCGAGGCAGAGGGATGTCAATCAACATTGACTGTTATATGAAAAACAGTTTCATTGGATTGTAACTCAAATTGAAAATGTCTCACAATCCTACATTTTCTTTTGATATCAAAAAAATAAAAGACCTCAGAGCCCGAAGGTAACTTTAAAAATTAAAAAAAAGAAATTTGGTTGCAGATGACCAGCAGGTCCAGATGTACAATGCTCCTGGAAGATATATACGTTTGGATAATAAATTATTTTACTTAATTAATTTTAAAAAATTTCATTCTTCGCTGTTAAAAGAATTTTAAATGAATATATCAGTTTATACTTTATCCAAATGTTATCTCAATTATTTTCTCACATCCAGCACAACTCTAATTCTCAGAGGCACACCTCTACAATCAACTAAGTTCACTGATATGCCCTATCCTGTTCAATTGCCCCTCCACAATCACCACCTTTCACGTCCTATTTCACCAATCTTCTCAGTCTCTTACATAGTATCTATGAAACCCTTTGCCTTCCAGTTCCAATTCAATGTAGTTCTCAACTCTCTATGCAAAATAATTAATGTTGATAACCATTTTTTCCACTCTCCTGTAAGTAATTCCTGTGTTTTTTCTTGTTAGTCTTTCTACCACGATTTTTCCCACAGTCTTTCCACTTGTCTCTGGAGAAGCATTCCAATTTCTGCTCCTTCCCCTGAATTAAACAATCATCTCTTCCCCTCCATTGCTATTTGATTCCTTCCTTCATTTAGCCCACTTTGTTAATCTTACTTCAATAAAAGAAAAACTCTCATTCTTCTGCAATATGGTCTTAGTTCTCTACCCACCTGCTTTGGAAACCTTTGACTGAGCTCACATTTTTCCTTCTGAAGACCAGTTTGTCTTACTGTGCACAAATCATGGCATAAGTGAGGCAGTAGAATGAGAATTTCAGTCATAGTGTGACAGTAGTCTCTCTTCTGCCCCTTTGACACTTCTCGTGTAAGGAGTGAAATTGAAGTTTTATTCATCAGCAAGTTAAGGTGAAGTGCTTGAAAATAGCTGATACTCAAGAGAAAGGAAAACTTAAATCAATAGGAATCTCCTGACAACCCTGGGAAAATTTAAAGCTTTTTTCTTACAGATTTTGATATATTTTTGAAATATTGACTGTTTTCAAATGAGGATCTACTATTCTTAAAGTAATGTTACTATAGGATACTGGATTATAAAGGATTATGACTTCCATGTCTGTCTTTTTTATTATTTGTACAAAAATATCTTTTCCAGTCACATTGTATTATTTTAGATACTTCAGAGCATTTAATTATCCTTTGACTCCTTTGTATAATAAATACTTTATTGATCCCAAGTGGGAAATTCTTTTGTTACAGCAGCAACATTTAAAAACACACTTAGCAGTATGAAGATTTAACTAATAATAAAGTACAGAATAATAATATACACAATAATAATTTACCAATGTGCAATAATAGAGACTATTGTACTATGATGTGAGTTCTCCTGTCGCACAGAAATGAACTGTTGTATATGCTTATTGCATTTGGTAGGAAAGATTTTCTGTAACAGTCCTTATGACAGTGGAGCTGAATGAGTCTGGTCGAAAGGCTGCTCCGCTGCTTATGCAGTAGGTCATGGAGAGGATGTGCCTGATTATCCATAATGGATAACAGTTTGTTTAGTAACCTCCTCTCCACCACTAACTCAAAAGAGTCCGGGTTATAGCCAAGGACAGATCCAGCCTTTCTGGTGAGCTTATTTATTTTTTTTGCATCACTAGCACCGATACTGCTCCCCTCACATAGAGCCGCAAAGAAAGACTGCACTCACTACAACAGACTGGTAAACATCCAACATGCTGCTGCACACATTGAAGGATCTCAGCTTCCTTAGAAAATAGAGTCTGCTCATCCCCTTCTTGTAAACAGCCTTGGTGTTGGTTTTCCAGTCAAGTCTGTTGTCAAGGTGAACACCCAAGTATTTGTACTCCTCCACCACTGAAATTTCTTCTCCCAGAATGTATTCAGGACTTGACACAGTCCTCTTCCTCCTAAAATCAATCATCATTTCCCTGGTTTTGGCCACATTCAAGAGCAGGTGATTCCTCTCACACCACTCCACAAACTTGTCCACCAGTCCTCTGTTCTCTGACTTCTGCCCATCCCTGATACACTCAACCACCGCAGAGTCATCAGAGAACTTCTGCAAGTGGCAAGACCCAGAGTTGTACTGAAAGTCTGAGGTGTACATTGTGGAGACAGGACAGTCCCTAGTGGCATTCTAGTGCTAATCACTACCATCTCAGACATAGAACTACCCAAACATACAAATTGGAGTTTGTCTGTCAGGTAGTCAGTAATCCAGGAGATAGTGGATTTGTCTACGCCCATCCTGTGCAGCTTCCCACTCAGAAGAAGAGACTGGACTGTACTGAAGGCACTAGAGAAATCAAAAAATATGATTCTCACAATGCCACCAGCATCATCCAGGTAGGAGTGAGCTCAGTACAACAGGTAGATGATGGCATCATCCACTCCCACCTGAGTTTGCTAGGCAAAACTGTGGAGGAGCCAATGAAGATCTCCCCTGCGGTCCAATGTAAGTCAGGACCAGCCTCTCCAGCACCTTCATCACATGAGATGTGAGGGCAATTAGTCTGTAATCATTAAGTTCACATGGAGTCACCTTCTTGGGTACAGGAACCAACCAGGAAGTCTTCCATAGCACCGGTATCTTTTCCTGACTCAGACTCAGATTGTAAAGGTGCTGCAAAATACCAGACTGCTGGCTCGCACGGGCCTTCAGTACCCTGGGCTGATACCATCTGGTCCAGCAGCCTTGCCTTGATGTAGTCTCTCCAGCTGTATCTTACCCTGACCTGCAGTCAGTCAGGTGGGGGAGGGTGGTCATCCCCATGAAGGTGGGAGACTCCAGAGTTGGGGGGGTTTGGAACACAAGCATTCACAAGGATGGAGAGGTGGAGGGAGAAGGCTTTGGGGGCAGGGAGGGTGTGGGGTTTGGGCATGTGGGGGAGGGGACAGCAGGAGGTCCCATGCCGAAGCTGTTGAAAAACAAGTTCAATTCGTTGGCCCAATCTTCCTTGGTCTTGATCTTCCTTTCCTTAACCTTGAAGACAATGATCTGCTTCATACCTGACCACAATACTCTGTTTAATACATACTCTATTTAATACAATACTCTATTTAATACGTACAATACTGTGCAGAAGTCTTGGGTACATATATATATATCTAGGGTGCCTAAGACTTTTGCACAGTACTGTAGTAATTCTATGCATTACGCTGTACTGCTGCCACAAAGAAAAACAAATTTCATGACACATGATAAACTTTATTCTGATATAAGACCACAAGATATAGGAGCAGAATTTGGCCATTCGGGCAATCGAGTCTGCTCTGCTATTTCATCATGGCTGATCCAATTTTCCTCAGCCTAAATCTCCCGCCTTCTCCCCATTTCCCTTCATGCCATGACCAATCAAGAATCTATCAACCTCTGCCTTAAATGTACATAAAGACTCGGCCTCTATGAGTCTCTATTGTGGACTGAGAGTGAGAAGGGGGCAAGGAAAGGAGAATTGAGCGGAGGGAGAAGGAAGCATCAGATAAACATTTTGTAATGATCAATACACCAATTGTTTGGAATCAAATGACCTTGCCTGGTGTCTCAGGGCTTGGTGTGTCTGCACGTACCACCACCCCCACCCACCCAGGCCTCCCTCTCTGCCACCTGTCCCACACTCCACCCTTGCCATTTCCAATATCCTTGCTCTCTCCTCTTTGTTGACAAATACAGTACTCTGCAAAAATCTTAGGCACTCTAGCTATATTCATGTGCTTAAGGCTTTTGCACAGTACTGTATAAAATTCCTGGTCATTAGCTATGATCTGTTTGATTCTTAGATTTCTAAAACCAACCTTGCTTTGAGCAATCAACTGTATCAGCCTTTTTGCATAATCTTTCCAGCAATCCCTGATCCAGTTATCTACTTTCCATAACAGTATATGGCCAATGGGCATGTATAATCATTTCTACTCTTTGTTTCCAAACTTAAAATTATCTTTATAGATACAGTCTGCAATTTACTACTAATTAAGTGATTGAATCCAACATTCAGAATGTAACTGTACATTTCTCCAGCCTCTTCCAACATGCAGTCAGCGTTTAAACTTATTTCAAAGCTGAAGCATACATTATATCTCTTAAACATATGTCTTGCTCCACATACCTAATGATATACGTATCTCTCAACACAATAGGTGCAATTCATTTGGCACTTTGAATGTGTTTCTGCTCCCTCTTATCATTGTCCAATACCTTAAATCTATTCACCATTTACAGTTCCATAAATGACCTCTTGTTATTTTCCCTTCTGTACGATATTTTGCGCAAAACCTGAGCAACCTGCTGAGATTAATCATCTTAAATTTTCATCCATTGCTAGCAAAATGTATTTAGTTATTGACCAATTAGCTTTTCTCTTTTTCTTAAAACACTTTAGACTGCTACCCTTGTATTGAATTTATGTCAAAATGCAAAGTAAACTTATTACTTTATTTCATATAAATACTGTACTTATTTCACTATGTTGTACAAGCACAAAAATCAAACTTTTAATTTTCGTACATATATACTGTACATTCTAATTTCTCTTGTTCTTCAGATTCCTGAAATAATGATTCCATCATCCTCTTTCCATACTGTAATTGAAGTTTGATTAATATACACAAAGCAGCGCTGTTTCAAATCTCTTTATATTTAGTAACTTAACTTTGTATCTACTGGTTTTGCCAAATTCTATTTGTATTGAATCCTTGTGTTTAAGCCAATTGGAAATTCCACTCTTAGGTTCTCCTGAATCATCCTGAGCTTCTACATGAAAGAGTAAGCAGTTTATCTTTTCCTCAGCTTCTGCAAACTATGTTCTGTCATCATTATTTATGTTGGATGTACACTGGCTTATCTTCTAAAATTCACTTGTTTTCAGCTATCAGTTTGTGTCCTTCTTCCCTCTTCCAAAGCTGAAATCCTAGCTCAGACTTCAAATATACCCTACATTTCTCGTTGCTGCTTGTAAGGAGTCTGTATACACAAAATATTCTGCAGATGCTGGGGTCAAAGCAACACTCGCAAAATGCTGGAGGAACTCAGCAGGTCGGGCAGCATCCGTGGAAACGATGAGTCGACGTTTCCACGGATGCTGCCCGACCTGTTGAGTTCCTCCAGTGTTTTGTGAAGGAGTCTGTATTTCTCCCTGTAACAGCATGGATTTCCTCTGGGTGTTTCAGTGTCCTCCCACAGCCCAAAGATGTACTGGTTGGTAGGTTAATTGGTGATTATAAATTGTCCCGTGATTAGGCTAGGGTTAAACCGGGAGTTTGCTGGGCAGTACGGCTGGAATGGCCAGAAGGGCATATTCTGTGCTGAATTAGAATCAGAATCAGGTTTAATATCACCAGCATATGTCATCAAATTTGTTGACCTTGTAGCAGCAGTACAATGTAATACACAATAACAGAAAAATAACTGTATTACAGTAAGTATAAATAGTAAATAGTTAAGTAAGTAGTGCAAAAAGCTCAATAAATAAAATTAAAATGTAGAGAACCATTCATTTAGAGATATTGTATATTTTCATATCGATGGACGATGCCATTAACCTCCTTCTGTGTCATTCAGTTCTTAATAATTTGCCTATAGTAGAAGATTCCACTTTTAAAGTTGCCTTGATTAATATAAGCTTGTCATGAATGGTGTATATGGAAACCCTGCTTTTATGCTTCTCTCATCGTGAGTCACAAACAATAGGCAAATTATTACAAAGCGATGTATTGAATGCCCATTGTAATAAAGAGCTATCATATAATATACACAGAAGAAATCAACAAATCATTTGTAATTTGCCTTTTACACAAACTGTCAGCTATGTATAGGGTGCACTTACAGAGTTTGACTCAGGTATTAACATAGCAAGATTGTACATTGATGTATCAGTCATTGATTGTCTGTCAGATATACCAATGAAGATGTAACAATTGGTTAAGATGCATTTTCTACCTAATGACAACTGTCATTTACTGTCAATGTTTGTTTGACAGATGGAATATAATATTTTAAAAAGTTGTCCTTTTGACCTATTTTTGCTTTTGCAATAATTCAAAGCTGTCAAAATTCATACAAGCATTTTAAAATACCTGCTTTTAAATATGTATTGAAAAGCAATTTTCTTGATGAAGATTCAAAAACTTCTTTCCCATAGGGCAACTTTCATTTTTTTGTCAAATATACAGCAAATTACAACATAGCAAAGACATGAAATAAAAACTAAAATTCAGAACAATTTGTAAATCTAATCTGGTTTGACACACAGATGGATACCATTAGTTTGAAAAAAAAGATGTTTCCAAATAATGAGATGTAATATTTTCTACAGACTCAACGTATTAGTTTGAAATTTGTAACCACTCACTAAAGCTCTCTTCTTTCAGAGTAAAATTATAAAAAAAAAAGTGATGCAGATTTATGGAACTTAGCACTCTTGAGAAATGTGAAGCAGCACTTGAGAAAAGGACAGCCTTTTTTATTATTGGCAGAAAACCAAGAATATCATTATTGACCAAGTATGTATTGTGTATTCATTGTAAGTGACATTTTTAAATTTAGTAACATTATCTCATACAATTGGAAGTAATTGCTAAAAGGCTTTATTTCAACACTCATCAAAGATAATTTTCCTTTATTTTCAACATATGATAAGCATCCCTGGAAACTTTCAATATGATCCCAGCACCTTTCTTCTATTGTTATGTATCCATGCTTGCTAAGATGAGGAATGATGATGCAAAAGAAAAAAATATTTTTCTTCAGTAACACCATTAAGCATTCAATTCACACCACAGGAAAGAACACAATAGTTGTTACATTGGCAATTTTACATGCAGTTTCTTAAACAGTTGCAGTTAAATTTGCATTGCTAAATCAGATTTCATTTGAGTCCCTAACTGCCATCAGAAAGATTCTCATCTCTATTTGCTCAGATGGATTTTCAGCTATATTTCAAAGATGAACAGATGATTAAAAATAAACTTGTATTTATAAAGTTTGAGATTAAAATATGATAGTAAGAATAATACTGATAATTTCAGTTAACATGACTTAATAGGATTTTCAAAAATCAATATAAATGCTAGGGGTAGCATTCACCATGCAGGTTTGATTAACAGTTCATGGGCAAGATTGCTGATGATTCTCTTTAAACTTTTCCCCCAGCAGAACAATCACAGCAGTGCTACATAATATTATATTGAATGATCCGGGTATCAAGATGATAAAAGCTAAACATAATGAACTTCACTTGCCGTACAGATCTGAGTATTTAGTGATGAAGCTACAATATCCACTTGCTTCCTGTACAAGGGCTGAACTACATCAGGGCTATGTGCATGATAGCTCCATTGCACAAGTCAACAAAATGGAATTCCTATAGCCTCTTGTAATAATATTCCAATTAATTCGTGTTATCTGCAACCCAATAAGGAAGTCGGCTCTTCTCTGAACCAGAATCGGGTTTAACATCACTGGCATATGTTATGAAGTTTGTTGTCTTGTAGCAGCAGTACAATGGAATGATAGGCATCCGTTAGTCTCGTGAGACCATGGATTTGCACCTTGGAAGGTTTCCAGGGTGCAGGCCTGGGCAAGGTTATATGGAAGACCGGCAATTGACCATGCTGCAAGTCTCCCCTCTCCACGCCACCGATATTGTCCAAGGGAAGGGCACTAGGGCTGATACAGCTTGGCACCGGTGTTGTCGTAGAGCAATGTGCGGTTAAGTGCCTTGCTCAAGGACAGAACACGCTGCCTCAGCTGAGGCTCGAACTAGCGACCTTCAGATCACTAGACCGACACCTTAACCACTTGGCCACGCGCCAACACATACAATGCAATACATAATTTTAAAAAATAAATTACAATAAGAAATGTATTTTTAAAAATTAAATTTAATAAGTAGTGCAAAAAGGGAGCAAAAAATATTGAGGTAGTGTACGTGGGTTCATTGTTGATTCAGATATCTGATGGTGCAGGAGGGAATCTATTCCTAACATGCTTAATGTGTGTCTTCAGGTTCCTGTACCTCCTCCTTTATGGTAGCAATGAGAAGAGGGTGATGTGGGTTCTTAATGATAGATTCAGCCTTTTTGAAGGCATTACCTTTGAAGGTGCCCTGGATGCTGGAGAGGCTAGTGCCCATGATGGAGCTGACTGAGTTTGCATCGATCTGCAGCTTTTTCTGATCCTGAGCAGTTGCCCTCCATACCAGACAATGAAGCACCCAGTTAAAATGCTCTCCACAGTACATTTGTAGAAATTTGCAAGAGTCCTTGCTGTCATAGCAAGTCTCTTAAAGTTCCTGATGAAATATCACCGCTATCGTGTCTCTGTCAGAACAAGACAATATTTCAGTTTAGGACCCAGGACAAATCTTCCACTGCAATTTTTTACTTTTCTGAACAGAATTTTCTTTCTGAATTCAGGTTCCAAGTTTATTACAGTTATGTAAATGAAGTTCTTGAGGAAGACACTTTACTGTGGTAGAGAGAAGTTATTGATCAGGTCAGGGATCAGAGTTAATTTGCTTCTCTTCTTGACCCACAAACGCTGAAGCAAATTATATCCTATTCATCATCATTAATATATGTCGTGTTTTATGATGTGGACGACCATGGTCTTTCCATGACCATGATTGTTCTTGGCAAATTTTTCTACAGAAGTAGTTTGCCATTGCCTTCTGGCAAGCATCTTTACCAGATGGGTGACCCTAGCCACTATCAATACTCTTCGGGGATTGTCTGCCTGGAGTCAGTGGTCACATAACCAGGACTTGTGATATGTACCAGCTGCTCATATGACCATCCACCACCTGCTCCCATGGTTTCCCGTGACGTTGATTGGTGGGGAGAGGGGTGGCTTAGCAGGTGCTACACCTTGCCTAAGGCAAGTGGAGAGAAGGAGTGCCTTACACCTCCTTTGGTAAAGACATATCTCCACCCCACCATCGTATTAGGAAGCAATAATTTGCAGCTATGTTAGCTTTCAGTGTCTAAATGAAAATAAAATGAACTGCAAAGTACTGGAGAAAGGAAATCATAATGAACCTTTACAAAATGCTTGTTTGGCCACTACTTAGAAATCGATTCCACAATTGAGAGATCAGACGGACTTTAGTAATGTAGATTGGATGGAGAAGTCAGTGTGGTTATCCTTGGGATGAAGGGGGTCCGATGGAGGTATTTGGAAACATAAAGGGAATAGGGAGAGTAGATGGAAATAATTGCCTTTTCTGGAAGAGTAAAGAATGAGAGGATCAATAGCAAAAGACCCAAAACTACCCTGAGTAATGGGCTGGGTTGATCAGACCCAAACCAATCTGAATACCCAGGAGATGTGGTAATAAGCATGCAAGCACAACAAAGTAACTTAAGCCAAATTTATTATCATAGAACAGGAAGCACAAATAAACTATGCAAAATGCTATGTAGGAATTCACAAAGATTTCAGACCCCACACTTCTCAGCCACCACTTGATTGCGGCTGTTATCAGGTTAACTCTGAATTCCAGCTCACAGTATCACTTTCGGTCTGCCCAGGCACCTATTGATCTCGATTCTCCAGTCTCGACGAAGACCCAAGAACTGATGGAAAGGTGCCTCAATAAATAGGCGTTCAATCCACAAGCATGGAGAGACGTCCAGAGTCAGATAAAATATTTGGTCTTTTGTTCTCATGCCATTAACTCAACATTGTTTTTTTCATTCAAACATCTTGTGCTCATCAGCAGGTTTCCTGATGCCACTGGTGCCTTGAGGCCGAGGAAGACTCCAGCTGTTATTAACAAACATTAGTCATTAACAATGTTCAACAGTGTTTAACTTGTACAGGCACCTTGACAGCTTACATGTTGTGAGCTCACAAAGAGTTAAAGTTTCACTTGAGCTGTTCAGACTCTCATCCAATCTTTCACAAAATTTTAATACACGGTGACCGCCCAACTCGATTCTACTTCCCATTCCCATTCCAACATGACAGTACATGGCCTCCTCTACTACCGTGAAGAGGCCACACTCAAGTTGAAGGAGCAACACCTTATATTCTGTCTGGGTAGCCTCCAACCTGATGTTATGAACATCAATTCCTCGAACTTACAGTAATTGCTGCCCTTCATCACTCCCTCATTCCCATTTCCTTCTCTCAGCTTCTCTTTTTATCTGCCTATCACCTCCTTCTGGTATTCCACCCCCTTCCCTTTCTTCATTGGTCTTTTACCTTCTACTATCAGATTCCCCTTTCTCCAGCCCTTTATCTCTTTCTCCAATCAATCAACTTCCCAGCTCTTTGCTTCATCCCTCCCACCCTTCTCCCGGTTTCACCTTTCACCCACCACCTTGTACTTTTTCCTCCCCTCCCCCTAACTTATTGCTCTGAATTCTCATCTTTTTGCCAGCCCTGATGCAGGAGCTCTGCGCAAAATGTCTACTGTTTACCCTTTCCATGGACGCTGCCTGGCCTGCGGAGTTCCTCTAGAATTTTGTGTGCATCGCAATTATTTTAGTGTCGTCAGTCACTGCATACACATTGAGCATCGCCCAAAGAAAATCCTGCTCTTCATCAAATGGTGCCATAAAATGCTTTATATCTGCCTTCAACAGATGGAGAGCAGCTTCATTTATTTTGCACTCAAAAAGTGGCATCCCTGAGAGTGCAGCAAAATCTTAATCCCATAACCTCAATTGAGAGTGTGCTCATGCTGAAGGAACAACACTTAAAACCTATAATATTCTGATTTAGAAGGGAGCATTTTACCAGCAATTCAGGTATGATAACTGGTATAAGAGGGGTCGTACATCTTTTCAGTGGTCATAATGAGATCGAATTTATACTGCAATTTGAGAGGGAGAAGTATAACTCTCATGTATCTGTATCACAATGGAATAAAGGGAATTACCACAACCATAAGACCATAAGATATAGGAGCAGAATTAGGCCATTTGGCCCCTCGAGTCTGCTCTGCCATTCTTTTTTGACTGATCCTTTTTTTCCCTCCTCCTCAACCCCATTTCCCAGCCTTCGCCCCGTAACCTTTGATGCCATGTCCAATCAAGAACCTATCAATCTCTGCCTTAAATGCACCCAACGACCTGGCCTCCACAGCTGCATGTGGCAACAAATTCCACAAATTCACCACCCTCTGGCTAAAGAAATTTCTCCGCATCTCTGTTTTGAATGGACACTCCTCTATCCTGAGGCTGTGCCCTCTTGTCCTAGACTCTCCCACCATGGGAAACATTCTTTCTTCATCTACTGTATCCAGTCCTTTCAACATTCAAAAGGTTTCAATGAGATCCCCTCTCATCCTTCTAAATTCCGGCGAGTACAGACCCAGAACCATCAAACATCCCTCGTATGATAACCCTTTCATTCCTGGAATTATCCCTGTCAACCTCCTCTGGACCCTCTCCAATTCCAGCACTTCTCTTCTGAGATGTGGAGCCCAAAATTGTACACAATACTCAAGGTGAGGCCTCACCAGTGCCTTATAATGCCTCAGCATCACATCCCTACTCTTGTATTCTAGACCTCTTGAAATGAATGCTAACATTGCATTTGCCTTCCTCACCACTGACTCAACCTGCAACTTTTAGGGTGTTCTGCACAAGGACTCCCAAGTCCCTTTCCATCTCAGATTTTTGGATTTTCTCCCTGTTTAGAAAATAGCCGCACATTTATTTCTACTACTAAAGTGCATGACCATGCATTTTCTAACATTATATTTCATTTGCCACTTTCTTGCCCGTTCTCCTAATCGGTCTAAATCCTTCTGCATCCTACCTGTTTCCTCAACATTACCTGCCCCTCCACCAATCTTTGTATCATCTGCAAACGTGGCAACAAAGCCATCTATTTTATTATCTGAATCACTTATATGCAGCATGAAAAGAAGTGGTCCCAACACCGACCCTTGCAGAACACAACTGCAGAAGCCCTATCAGCGGTGGGAGCAGAGCCCTGCAAAGAGGTTTCTTGCAGGTCGGCGATGCATATTTAAAAAGAAATCTTTGTAGGCATTTGATAATTGCAGAGCCCTATCAGTGGCGGGAGCAGAGTACTGTAAACTAAATAAAAGCACAGGAGGGACCAGCGGAGCGGCCATTGTCAGGAGTAGGCCAGTGGCAAGAGTAGAAGCAGCAGGCTTGGGCTCGGAGGAGGCATTGGCTCAGGGTAGACTTCTGTTAAGGTTTCCTTTTTGTTTTTTTCTACCGTGCCTGGTATAATAAATGTTGGTGGTGTGTTCTTCATGCTGGATGTTGGAGTCTCAGGAGTCCCAGGGTCTCTCAGGGAACTACATCTGCATGAAGTGTATCTGGCTGCAGCTCCTTGAAGACCGTGCTAGGGAACTGGAGCACCAGCTGGATGGCCTTTGGCTTGTACGGGAGAGTGAGGAGTTATTTGATCAGAGTTACAGGGAAGTAGTCACCCTAAAGTTGCAGGCGGCAAGTAGCTGGGTGACTATCAGAAGGAATAGAAACATATATAGGGAGTTAGAGCAGAGCACCCCTGTAGCCATTCCCCTCAAAAATAAGCATACTGCTTTGGATACTTATGTGGGGATGACCTCCCGGGGGAAATGCCATGGCGTCTGGGTTACAGGCACTGAGCATGAGTCCATGGTGCAGAAGGGAAAGAGAGAGAAGAAGGGAGCGGTAGTGATGGGGGTCTCAGTAGTGAAGGGAACAGACAGGAGATTCTGTGGATTGGAACAGGACACCCAGATGGTATGTTGCCTCCCAGGTGCCAGGATCAGGAACACCTCAGACCACATCCATAACATTTTGGAGAGGGAGGGAGAGCAGCCAGATGTCTTCGTACATATTGGTACAAATGACGTTGGAAGGAAAAAGAAAGAGGTCCTGAAAATAGGTTTTAGAGTACTAGGTAGAAAGCAGAAAAGCAGGACCTCCAGGGTTGTGATTTCTGGATTGCTGCCTGTACCACGTGCCAGTGAGGGTAGAAACAGGATGACTTGGCAGATAAATGCATGACTGAGAAGCTGGTGCAGGGGGCAGAACTTCAGATTCTTGGATCATTGGGATCACTTCTGGGGGAGGTATGACCTATTCAAAAGTGATGGGTTGTACCTGAACCCGAGGGGGTCCAATATTCTCATGGGCAGGTTTGTTAGAGCTGTTGGGGAGGGTTTAAACTAATTCAGCAGGAGGATGGGAACTGGAATGATGGGACTCAGGATAGCATGGATGGTAAAAACGTAAAGATAGCGTGCAATCAGATTGTCAGGAAGTACAGGTAGGTGATGGGACATAGTGGCAGCCAACAGGGTGAGTATCAGTGCATTAGGGATGCAGAATCCAAAAGGGTAGCAAATACGGTAATAAGGTATCGTATTTCACTATGTAGAATATAAGAAATAAGGTGGATGATCTTGTTGCACTATTACAGATTGTCAGGTATGATGTTGTGGCCATCTCTGAATCGTGGCTGAAGGATGGTTGTAGTTGGGAGTTGAATGTCCAAGGTTACATGTTATTTCAAAAGGATAGGAAGGTAGGTAAAGGGGGTGCTGTGGCTCTACTGGTAAAGAATGGCATCAAATCAGCAGAAAGAAGTGACATGGGATCGGAAGATACTGAATTCTTGTGGGTTGAGTGAAGAAACTGCAAGGGTAAAAGGATATTGACAGCAGTTATACACAGGCCTCCCAACAGTGTCTCCCAACAGGAAATAGCAAAGATGAGTTAAAAGGGCAATGTTATGATAGTATTGGGAGATTTTTAACATGCAGGTTGATTGGGAAAATCAATTTGGTAATGGGAGTGAGTTTGTTGAATGCCTACAAGATGGCTTTTAAGAGCAGTTTGTCATTGAGACTACTAGGGGATCAACTCTACAGGATTGGATGTTACGTAAATGAACCAGAGGCGATTATGGAGCTTAAGGTAAAAGAACCCTTAGTGATCGAGTTTGACTTGAAATTTGACAGGGAGAAGGTAAAGTCTGACGTGGCAGTATTTCAGTGGAGTAAGGAAAATTACAGTGGTATGAGAGAGAAGTTGGCCAAAGTAAATTGGAAGGAGCTGCTGGCAGAGATGTCAGCAGAGCAGCAATGGCGTGTGTTTCTGGGAAAAACGAGGAAGCTGCAGGACATGTGTATTCCAAATGTAACACTCGCCTTGCCGAGTCGCATGATAACCCCCCCTAGTGATAACTCCCCTGCTCGGCCAAACCTTAGAACTCTCGTTTGGATGGACGCTGTGCAACGTGTCCCCTGTTTCAAATCAGTACCCCAAAAGGACAAGCCGTACACAGTATGTGGTTAAGCAATTAAGATTTTTTAACCCTTACTTGAACTATGGTTTAGTAGAGAACGAAAATATAAAATACAAAGGTGTCAAGAATAATAATTACAAGCAACAGGAAGCTCCTGATATGACCTTCTATATATTGGCAAGACCCGATGCAGACTGGGAGACCGCTTTGCTGAACACCTACACTCTGTCCGCCAGAGAAAGCAGGATCTCCCAGTGGCCACACATTTTAATTCCACATCCCATTCCCATTCTGACATGTCTATCCACGGCCTCCTCCACTGTAAAGATGAAGCCACACTCAGGTTGGAGGAACAACACCTTGTATTCCATCTAGGTAGCCTCCAACCTGATGGCATGAACATTGACTTCTCTAACTTCCGATAATGCCCCACCTCCCCCTCGTACCCCATCCGTTATTTATTTTTATACACACATTCTTTCCCTCACTCTCCTTTTTCTCCCTCTGTCCCTCTGACTATACCCTTTGCCCATCCTCTGGGATTCCACCCCCCCCCCACTTGTCTTTCTCCCCGAGCCTCCTGTCCCATGATGCTCTCGTATCCCTTTTGCCAATCACCTGTCCAGCTCTTGGCTCCATCCCTCCCCCTCTTGTCTTCTCCTATCATTTTGGATCTCCCCCTCCCCCTCCCACTTTCAAATCTCTTACTAACTCTTCCTTCAGTTAGTCCTGACGAAGGATCTCGGCCTGAAACGTCGACTGTACCTCTTCCTAGAGATGCTGCCCGGCCTGCTGCGTTCACCAGCAACTTTGATGTGTGTTGCAAGAATAATAATTAGACAGTTTGTTCACAACATTGGAGCTCACACAATATCCTTGGTCCAACATTCGATTTCCTCCGAACTCCGCCAGGTCCCGAGCCCCCCACTCAGGGTCTGTTCCATTGGCCAGCTTACAGCATCTCCTTGTCTGCGTCTTCTCTCTTCTTCCCCATGGTGCCTTCTCCCCAAATCCCAGGCAAACAGCTTTCAGATACACAAGAAAGAATAACATCTCTCCCATTGGTTAGCAACTGAATACAAATCTTGTTATCTCTAATTATAACCCTAACATGCTACTACAGAGAACGCCTTACCTCAGCAGTTAACATTACAGAGGAGCCATTTTATTAGCCTTAGCAGTTAACATGAAAGAAGAAACCCTTACACAAAAGTAAAGAAATACTCAAATGGCAAAATAGTATAACCGTGGCTGACAAGGGAAGTCAAAGCTAATGTAAAAACAAAAGAGAGGGCATACAACAAAGCAAAAATTAGTGGGAAGATAGAGGATTGGGAAGTTTTCAAAAACCTGTGGAGAACAACTAAAAGTATCATTAGAAGGAAAAAGATGAAATATGAAAGCAAGCTAGCAAATAATATCAAAGTGCATAGTAAAAGCTTTTTCCAAGTATGTAGCATTAAAAGAGAGATGAGAGTGGATATAGAAGCATTAGAAAATGAGGCTGGAGAAATAATAATGGGGATAAGGAGATGGCAGATGAACTAAATGAGTATTTTGCATCAATCTTCACTGTGGAAGACACAAACAATATGCCTGATGTTGCAGTGTGTGAAGGAAGAGAAGTGGGTGCAGTTACTCTTACAAGAGAGAAGGTGTTCAAAAAGCAGAAAGACCTAAAGGTACATAAGTCACCCAGACCAGATGAACTGCACCCTAGGGTTCTGAAAGAGGTAGTGTGAGAGATTATGGCGGCATTAGAAATGGTCTTTCAAAAATCGTTGGACTCTGGCATAGTGCTAGAGGACTGGAAAATTGCAAATGTTGCTCCACTCTTCAATAAAGGAGGAAGGCAACAGAAAGGAAATTACAGGAGCATGAAACATGAGCTTGTCCAGGTGGTTTGAAGGAGGATACTGACAGGAATGACGGCAGAGCAGAAATGGGTGGAGTTTCTGGGAATAGTTCACAAGGCGTAGGACAGATATGTCCCACAGAGGAAAAGGTTCTCAGATGGCAGGGGTAGGTAACTATGGCTGACAAAGGAAGCTAAGGACTGCATAAGAACCTAGAAAAGGCATATAAGGTAACAAAAGTGAGTGGGAAGTTGGATGATTGAGAAGCTTTTAAAATCCAACAACAGGCAACTAAAAACGCTATAAGAAGGGAAAAGATGAAATATGAGGGCAGACCAGGCAATAATATAAAGCAGGATACTGGAAGTTTTTTTCAGTTATATAAGGAGTAAAAGGGAGGTGAGAGTTGATATTAGACCCTGTAACATGATGGTGGTGAGGTAGTAATGGGAGGGGGCGGGACAAAGTAATGGCAGATGAACATAATGGGTACTTTGCAACTGTGTTCACTGTGGAAGACACTAGCTATGTGTCAGTGGTCCGTGAGTGTCAGAGATCAGAAGTGAGTGGCATTGCTATTACAAAGGAAAATGTGCTAGGCAAACTCAAATGTCTTAAGGTAGATAAGTCATCTGGCCCAGGTGGACTACCTCCCAGAGTCCCGAGAGAGGTTGCAGAAGGGATAATGGATGCAATGGTCATGATCTTTCAAAGAATCACTTGATTCTGGCATGGTCCCAGAGGACTAGAAGATTGCAAATGTCAATGCATTCTTTAAGAAGGAAGGAAGGCAAAAGAGAGGAAATTATAGGCTAATTAGCCCAAGCTCAGTAGTTGGGAAAGGAGTCTATTATTAAGGATGAGGGTTTGAGGTACTTGGAGACTAATGATAAAATAAGTCAAAGTCAACATGGTTTCTGTAAAAGGAAATCTTGCCTGACAAACCTGTTTGAGTTCTTTGAGGAAGTAACAAGCAAGGTCGATAAAGGAGAGGCAATGGATGTCATTTACATGGATTTTCAGAAAACCCTTGAAAAGTGCCACACATGAGGCTGCTTACAAGATAAAATCCCATGGCATTACAGGAAAGATACTGGCATGGGGATAGCAGAGTAGCTAACAGGCAGGAGGTAGCGAGTGGAAATTGAAGGGGCTTTTTCTAGTTGGCTTCCGGTGGCTAGTGGTGTTCCATAAAGGTCAGTATTGGGAGCCCTGCTTTTCAAGTTGTTTGTCAGTGATTTAGATAATGGAATTGATGGCTTTGTGGCAAAGTTTGCAGATGATATGAAGATAGCTGGAGGGATAGATAGTGCTGAGGAAGCAATGTTATTGCAGCAGGACTTAGATCAATTGGAGGAATGGGCAAAAAAGCAGCAAATGAAATATGGTGTTGGGAAATGTATGATAATGCATTTTGGTACAAGGAACAACAGTGTGGACTATTATCTAAATGGGGAGAAGGTTCAAACATTAGAAGAGACCTTGTGCAAGACTACCAGAATTAATTTACAGGTTCACTCTGTGGCAAAGAAGGTAAATGCAATATTGGCATTTATTTCAAAGGGAATAGAATACAAAAGCAAGGAGATAATGCTGAGCCTTTATAAGACACTAGTCAGGCTGCACTTAGAGTATTGTCAATAGTTTTGGGTCTAATTTCTCAGAAAGAACATGTTGCCAATGGAGAGAATCCAGAAGAGGTTCACAAGGATGATTCCAGGAATGAAGGGGTTAACATATGAATAGCATTTGGCAGTAGTAAATCTGTGGAATGCTCTGTCACAGACTGCGGTGGCGGCCAAGTCCGTGTGTGTACTTAAGATGGAAGTTGATCGTTTCCCCATCGGTCAGGGCATCAAGGATATTGCAAGAAGGCAGTTGTATGCAATTGAGTGGGATCTGGGATCAGCGATGATGGAATGGCAGAGCAGACTCAATGGGTTGAATGGCCTAAATCTGCTCACATGTCTTATGGTCTAATAAGGTGGTATGAGTTGCCACAGGTCTACTCCCAGGATTCAGGGGTCCAAAACATTTTTTAAAATGTGAGCACTCCATCTTAGAAAATAAGCATCACTAAACAAATCTTACAGAGGAATGCAAAAACATGAATGGATTGTAAAAGGTTAATCTGTATTAATTTAGTTTAAAATCTGAAATGGAATGGGGGATGGAAGACATGTTAAAATAGTAAGAATGTGATCAAGAAGTTCTAAGTCAAACTAATCAATATTGAAAAAGCCAATTTGATATTCCCTAAAATCCTTCTACTGACTAAAAAGAAAACAGCTGCTGTATGAATAAACTAGGACAGATTGAGAAGATTGAGAAGATGTAGGAAGAACATGGGCAAATTTCCCCTGAATGTGTTGAGTTGAGTAGAATGGTCATTTTCACCTTTGTGTTTTGTGATGGTTTGTGGATGAGATGATGGATGTGGAGTGACTTATCCACGTGCAGGTCAGCGTTTTGCTTGAGTTTGATATTATGGGATTAAGATTTTATTTCACTGACAGAACTGGTGAGGGGGAGATGGATCAACTGCATGGTTGGCAGGTTGGCTCAATAAAAATGTGATTATTGACAGGGCACCTAATGAGGTAGAACTGGTTGTAAATGCTATAGGGATTGTTGCAAGAAATTAGTGGTGCACCAGACAGGTCTTTATTAATCTTACAAGATTGACAAAACAAAATTTCTTTTGATGGTTTTAGGGCAGAGTTTTTACTGATCTTGTTCCAGTTCCCTGAAATAAATCGCATGAAACAGAGCCAAAACTATTGAACACTGCTTTGTCTCCTCCTTGTAAAACCTGCTTTATAAGTTGTTTCCATTGTGAAGGAATTAATACCCTACCATCAGGCTGCTGGCCCTGAAGTATTTCTGGCTGTTGTTTGATATGTGCTTATAGTCACTAGGAGAAATGCAGCCTACATGATACAATTTGGGAAACTTGCCAAACCCCTGCACAGGACCATTTCAGTGATTGGAATTTCCAACAAAATCAGCATGCAAAAGTATTCAGGTAAAAAAAGGAAATCACATCTTTTAACTTAGGTTTGGAGCCAGAGATTCCAGCACGTACTGTAGGTATTGCAGCTGACTTTTTCACCCCAAAATAGTTCTCCTCCCTAAGACTACCTCTATCATCTTCTGCAGATAGCAAGAGTTACACTCAAGAGACTCCTCATCATTATTATGTGCCTTGTTATAATACGTGGATCATCATGGTCTAATGACCATGATTGCTCTTGACAATTTTTTTACAGAAGTAGCTTGCCATTGCCTTCTTCTGGGCAGTGTCTTTACAAGACGGGTGACCCCAGCCATTATCAACAGTCTTTAGCGATTACCTGCTTGGCATCAGCGATCACATAACCAGAACTTACGATATGCACCAGCTGCTCATAAGACCATCCATCACCTGCTCCCATGGCTTCATGTGACCATGAGCGGGGAGCGAAGAAGGTGCTACACCTTGCGCAAGGGTGACCTGCAGGCTAGCGGAGGGAAGAAGTGCCTTACACCTCCTTTGGTAGAGACATAGCTCCACCCTGCCTCCCAATCCAGAGATTAGCCCTAGGTCACACTTTTTACTTGAAACCCTACCTCCAAGTTTATTTTAAAAGGCAATATTAAAAAATAGATGCTGACAAATACTGTGGTGAAATAGCAAAGTTTATAGATATAGATATAATTTGATTGATATTGATACTTAGTACAATATGGTGCAATTTGAAAACAGATGGATGTCAGTACTTTTATAACAATTTGATTATCTTTATAGTATTATTTTTTACAAAAGTTAACTGTTAAGTATAAAAGGCTAGACGTCTGTCGTTGGGCACATCAACGGACCTAGGCTACGGCCGTTGCATGTTCAGCAGCCGATTCCCAAAAGACGGTTATGTTACACAGCTGTGCAGTTCATTCTAGGGCTTTGGGGAGCAAGCTAGTCATTCTTATTCTCCTGCTCTTTTCCTTACATCCCTCATGCCCATTCAGTTCCCTTCGGAAAGTCCATATTGATTCTGCTTTCACCAGCTGACTCTGAGTTCCAGACAGCTACCTGTCTTAGCACCAAAATAAAATTCTTTACATCAAAGTTCAAACTTCAAAGTACATTTATAATGAAAGTATGTATGGAATATACAACCGTGAGATTCATCTTCTCCACAGACAGCCACAAAACAAAGAAAACCATGGAACCTGTTCAATGAAAAACATCAGCCCACGATCCACACTCCACTCAAGATAACACAAATTGCACAGACAGCAACAAGATTATCAAAGCCCCACGATGCGTAAAAACAACAAATCGTGCAAGTGGCAACAAGAAAGAATGAGTAAAACACAGAAAATAAAACACAAAATTGAAAGAGCTCATATTCAGTCCAGCTCAGTGTTCATTAGTCCAGTCCACAAACCGCAGACCCAATACCATCTTCCAACAGCTTCGAGAGAGAGAGAGAGAGAGAGAGAGAGAGAGACAGACAGACAGACAGACAGACAGACAGACAGACAGACAGACAGACACACCATTCAAATGCAGGGACCTTCCCTAGGAAGCAGCGAGTGAGAGGGAGGTTTATTAAATAATAAGTGCAAATCAACAGTTGTCCTAAACTCATCGATTGTGTGGAGCTTTGGTCATGAGGAGGTCATTTTGGATTGACGGTGACAAGTTCAATAGAAGGATAGGATGGAGTTCAAGTTTACTTTATTGTCATTCAACCTTACACGGGTATAGGACCAAACAAAACAATGATCCCCCAGACCTAGCTGTATAACACACTACAAATAACTCACACACATAATGCACGAAGTAATACTACCACAAGTAAGTTTACAATTTATTGCCTTACTGCCGCTGCATATAAGGAGTTTATCCATTCTCCCCGTGACCACATGACCAGGTGCTCTGGTTTCCTCCACAGTCCAATGATGTACCAGTTGGTAGGTTAATTGGTCATTGTAAACTGTGCCGTGATTAGGCTAAGATTAAATTGGGAGATTGCTGGACAGTGTGTCTCGAAGGATTGCATGGACCTACTCCGCACTAAATCTCAAAACATTTTTTAAAAATAAAAATAACAATAATGTGTGACTACAACACAAGTTAAAACTAAACAGTATAATGCTACTGACATTTCATGCATGATGAGACCTGAATGGTGGCTAGGAGTTTAGTAGCAGGAGGAGAAAGTTGTTTCTCATCCTAAGAATTCTTATCCTAATGCAATGGAGCCTCCTGCCTGATTGTAAGGGGTCTAAAGAGATTGTGAGAAGGATGACAATGACAATGCTAGGGGTCCTGCGTACATAGTGATCTTGATAAATATCTTTGATGAGTGGAGGAGAGACCCCGATGATCCTCCCAGCAGACCTCGCAATCTTTTGAAGGAATTTATGGTCAGATGCCTTACAATTCCTCTACCAGATGGCAATGCAGCTGATCAGGCCACTCTCGATGGTGCTTCAGTAAAGGGTTAGAGTTGGGGAAGGGAGGGAGCCTCACTTACCTCAACCTCCTCAGGAGTTGGAGACACTGCTGTGCTTTCTTGACCAAAGAGGTGGTGTTGAGAGGCCAGGTGAGATTGTCTGTTATGTGCACGCTCAGAAACTTGGTGCTCTTAATTCTCTCCACGAAGAAGCCGCTTATGTGCAGTGAGGACTAGTCAGCCTGATAATTTAATTTAATAACAATCCAGTAACTTTCAATAGTTTTATTAAATTCATGTTATTGGATTCAGTTTCCCAATTTGCCATGATGTGAACAGGAATATCTTTTCCCTGTTAACCCTAAATGAGTAATGATCTCAACTCACTGTGCTCCAAACAGCCAAAGGTTTCTCCAGTTTAACTTGGGATTGAACGTACCATTCCTGGAACCATTCTTGTAAATCTTAACCACACCCTGTCTAGGGTTTTTACCCTCTTCCTAAAGTACAGTAAGCAGAATTGGACGCAATATTCTATTTAAAATCTGAGCAATGTTTTATACAGATTCCACATACCCCATGCTTCCGTACTCAGCATGTCTGTATACGAAACAGTGTATCTTGCATGCTATGCTATCTGCTCTTGTCGTTTTAGGGGTTATGCACATATACATCCCTCTCTGCTGGCATGCCCTTTAAAGCAATAGAATTAACCTTTTGGCCTTTCACATCTGCCCTTGTTCTTTCTGCCAAACTGTTTCAAATTTTATCTTACATGTTTCTGCATTTAGTGCTGATCTGAAGCACTACGACATATGCATTGGTGTCAGCTGTCCTCTAATTACCTGACTCAAAAGGCTATTTGTGAAAGTCCCACTCCTAAAACTTTAAACAATATATTTCCACTAACACTCATGTTAGGAAGTTTACTCAAACTTTTTCTTTGTTTTTCCCCCATAAGGATGAAAACATGAACTGAATTATGAATATTACCACATCGATGCTCATTCATTGATACACCGTGACAGGGAGTGCTCAGTAACCAGACTTCCGTACACGTATATTTACACACACACACACACACTGCCTTGCCATTCTGCTAGCATTGCAGTGAGAGTGCACACTTTCCTGGTATATTCTCATAATGGTTTGGCTTTGTAGCGCTTTTCCTGCCATACACGGTAGAATATTCCATTTCTTTAGTAATGGGGATGTGTACATGTATTAGATTAGATTAGATTAGATTAGATTATGAGGACACGCAGCCCTCTTTTATTGTCATTTAGTAATGCATGCATTAAGAAATGATACAATATTCCTCCGGTGTGATATCACAGAAATACAGGACAGACCAAGACTGAAAAACTAACAAAAACCACATAATTATAACAAATAGTTACAACAGTGCAACAATACCATAACTTGATGAAGAACAGGCCATGAGCACAGTAAAGTTCAAAGTCTCTCAAATGTCCCACATCTCACATAGACGGGAGAAGGAAGAAAACTCTCCCTGCCATGCCCAACCACAGTCTGACTCTGAGTCGTCCGAAAACTTTGAGCTCCGACCAGCCCTCTGACACCAAGTACCGAGCACCATCTCTGCCGAACGCTTCAAACCCAGCCTCGGTCGCCAGCAGCAGGCAAAGCCGGGGATATTGCTTGTATACTGTATTTAAGGTGGATTCTTCTGTTTAGTTTGTAATATGATTGTCACTACATAGTAGGATCCATCATATTCTAATTCATATGTAGTGTCATAAATTAACTTTTGGATAATTAAAGATCCTAGTGCCTGAAAAAAAAAGGGTGCTTCTTTCTCGGTAGGTTGGGAGAGAGATTAGGCTGCTAGGAGTTCACACTGAAAATAATTTGTAGCTACAATGGTGTTTTCTGGTAGATATCCTTTTGTGAATATTGACAGTTTTTTCTTTAATTTTTACTAATTTTTGTAAGTTTGATATTTGACACACTGAATAAACACTCTTGCACTAAAGTGCTAAGCAACTCCAGACATTTCTTTCTTTGGATCGAAACCCACATATCATAACATACACCTTCCACCTGGCCAACTTCATTCCCCAAAACAAAACTCATCTCATTTGTTTTGCTGAAAAGGTTTTCCAAAAGTGTAAATCAGGAACTTCAGACTCTCTATATCTTTAACACAGATCTTGTTATAGTTATTTTATGGTCATTGAAATTACCCGTTACTGCCTTAGTGCTTTTGCTGTTCTCTCTCCCATGGATTTTTTGAGGTCTATCATACACCTTCTTATATATAATTGAGCCCATTTTGTTCTTTAGAACAAATCATATGGTCCTTCTGGGATTGCTTCTCGCAGTTGTGATTGCTTCTTTCACCAATACAAACACATTCCTCAGCCTCCTTCTCAATTTCTCTATCAGATCCGAAAGCCTTTCATGAATGAGCATTACAATTTCCATAATAGCTGTAAAATCATACTTCCTTATCTCTACCTGTCATGAACCCTGCTGGCCTGTGCTCCTGTATTTGTTCATTAATGTCGTATCTAAAGTTGTTAAGCTCTAGTGCTTTCTGTTGAAGCTTGCCAAATTTACTTTGACTGGAGCGGGTTTTCAGCATACTGTGATTATTTAAAGTCGTCTCCCTATCAGAGCTGATCACGGGATCCTTGTGTGCTTTGAGAATGATTGCAGTGTCACTTAGTCGAGCCACCGAAGTTCGGTTGCAATGCCCATGAATAAAGTTTTGTTTCTGTTTCTACATGAGAGTCTACGGTTCCTCCGGATCCGGGTTCACACCATAACACTATCAGTGCCCTCATCTCTGATTATTCATGCTAATCAGAATCAGGTTCTATATCACCGGCACATGTCGTGAAATTTGTTGTTTTTGCGGTGGTACTACATTCCAATAGATAATAAAAACTATAAATTACAATGTTTATATATAAAAAATTAAATTAAGTAAGCCGTGCAAAAAGAGAGGAAAAACACTGAGGCAGTATTCATGGGTTCACTGTCCATTCAGAAATCAAATGGTGGAGAGGAAGAAGCTGTTCCTGAACTGTTGAGTGTGTGCCTTCAGGCTCCAATACCCCCTCCTTGATGGTAGCCATGAGAAGAGGGTACGTTCTGGTTGATGGAGTCCTTAATGATTGACGCCACCTTTTTGAGGCATCGCCTTTTGAAAGTGTCCTTGATACTGGAGGGGCTGGTGCCCATGAGTTGACAACTTTCTGCAGTTTTTTCTGATCCTGTGCAGTGCCCTCCTTGCATTTAGCCACATACCATTAAGCACAGTCAGTGTGACTGGTTTATTTTATAACCTTTGCTTTCCCTGCCTTAGAGCTTACTCAATAACTTTCTGCCTTTTATTTTGATTCTGCTTTCTCCCTTCTGAATTACCTTTCTTTGATCATCCCCAGCCAAGATAATTGGCTAGCTGATCTACCCCTGAGTGCATCAATCCATTCCTATTTCATTGCAACCCATCTGGCATTAAAATGCCCCAGTGAACCAGAACTGTAAAGTCTACCATCCTGCTCCTCCCTGGCATTTACCTGCATCTTTCACTTTTATTATTATAGTCATATTGTTTCCTTAAGATTGTTGTAGCCGGGTGCGGTTATGGGGATAAGCTCCCTCTACCTATTAAATGTTCCCAATGCTGTACACTTCAAATAGCCTCTGACAACCAAGTCCTGATCCTGGCTTTCACATGTGGCTTAGCCACTAAACCTGGTGAAACCATTTCTACTGACAGGAGAAAGGGCAAAGACAGGTCACTGATGCCTTAAAACCAGTTACTTTAGTCAGATGTGGCTCGTCACGAGAAGGAAAATTCTGATTTCAAACCTCCACTGCCTTGTGGCTATACCCACTTATGGGGGATGGCTTTGGGAGTAAACCCCGAGGGAAAAATCTGAAACTGGATCCCTAAGGCAGTCCTACATTGAGTTCAATGCTGACTGGCAACTTCTGCTATACTGCTGGTGCCAAACTGTATCCATCCCCTGTTGTTCCTTTGGGTTCATCAGATGCGTGGAGAAGAGGAGCTTGCTCTCTATATTGCACTGGCCAGACTTGCACATCTGGATGGCTAGGACTCAACACCCATGGTCAACCCTGACAGATGGAGGCCTCACATGTGACACCAGGAATAAACTGAATATTTTTGTTTTTGAGGCTCTGCTTTTCAAACTCCATTCCACTTCCTTACATTGGGGATTCTAGTCCTCACCCACTACTCTGCTTACATGGATGATGATATCTGAATGCTCACATCCCCTGTCCGGAAAGGTCTGCACCTTTTCGTGACTGCATTGATTCTGGCATCAGGAACACAACTCAAAAAAAATTAATCTCGGTTCAAAACCAAAAGTGGGTCTCTTCAACTACCTGCCTGCTATTTCTTTCTCTACCTGTCAGCCAACTAATCCTTCTCTGTCTGTATTCTCATCCTGATGCATGGCCTCCTGTTGAAGCATACCTACCCACAAATCTAACATAGTCATACTTTATTGATCCCGAGAGAAATTGGGTTTCGTTACAGTTGCACCAACCAAGAATAGAGTATAAATATAGCAATATAAAACCATAAATAATTAACAGCCTTGTTAATGGCTCAAACTGACATGGCTTTTGGTCAAAGACCAAACTCGGAGCTTACAGTCCTTGAGGTAGCAGCACTTTCTGCACCTATGGTTGTTCAGGATTTGAGAATCAATCAGGAACTCCTTCAAATCACTCCCAACTACTATCTGCCCAGTTAGCCCATACAGTAAAAATCAAAGAAAGATTAATTTAAACCAGGGATTCCCAATCTGTGGTCCACTGACACTTTCCTTGATAGTATTGGTGGTCCATGGCATATAAAAGGCTTGGAAACCCTGATTTAGATTTGAGGAGATACTTCGAAGTTCAAAGTACATTTATTATCAATGCACAACTTTGTGATGTCTCCTTCCAGGCAGCCACAAAACAAAGAAACCCAAAACGAACCCGTAAAAAAGAGGACAATCATCAGACACCCAATGCGCAGACAGAAGAAAAAAAACAAATCACGAAAACAATAAAAGTAAGCAAGCAAACCTGAGTCCATAGACACGATGCCCAAAGCAACTGCAATTGGCTACTGCCTCAGTCTCAGTTCAGAGCAGAGCTGAGCAAACATCGCTGAGTCCTCAGGCACAGAGCCTGGAGCAGCCAGAGCAGGACTTGACTGAAACAAAAGAGATCCTAATAGGACTTGACAGGTTTGATATGTAGAGGATGCTTCCTCTTGTGGGAGAATTCAGAATTAGAGATACTGCTTACAATGTAGGGTTGACCATTTAAATAGAATTTTTTTCCCCTGAGAACATTGTGAGTGTACAGAGTTCTGTTCCTCAAAGGATAGGAGATAGGATCGTGGAGTATATTTTTAGGGCATCTTCATCACTGTGAGCCGTGTTGAATGACATGGGTGATCATGGTCTTCCATTTGTGTTTAATCTGAGCTTATTCTTTTCTCTATCCGTGACCATGATTGTTCTTGGCAATTTTTTCTACAGAAGTGGTTTCCCATTGCCTTCTTCTGGGCAGTGCCTTTACAAGACATGTGACCCCAGCTATCATCTATATTCTTCAGGGATTGTCTGCCTGGCATCAGTGGTCGCATTACCAGGGCTTGTGATGTGCACCAGCTGCTTATACGACCATCCACCACCTGCTCCCATGGCTTCACATGACCCTGCTCGAGTGCGGGGGCTAAGCAGGTGCAACTCCTTGCCTAAGCATGACACGTAGGCCCTGCAGGCTAGTGGAGGGAAGGAGGGTCTTACACCTCCTTTGGTAGAGACATATCTCCACCCTGCCACCCATTTTTTTTAGGGAATGGTGAATAGATCCATATGGCAAGGTCCACTCACCATTGCAGACTTCAAACCTAAACGCAGTGGAGTTTCCAACATCGCTGCCTCTCTCCCAGATGAGCTAAATCTTTTTTACGCTCGATTCGATGTCACCAATACTGAGCCCCTAAAGAGACCTGCAGGTGATGTGAACGGCAGCTTGGTCATCTCTGAGGCCGAAGTACGCAGGTGTTTCCAATGAGTGGACAGTCGCAGGGCTGCGGGACCAGATGGCATCCCAGGGTGGTACACAAGATGTGCACATACAACTGGGTGGTGTGTTTACAGACATTTTAAATCTCTCTCTCTCTCCTAGTATAGAGTGCCCTCCTGCTTCAAATTATCCACCATTGTTCTGACACCTAAAAAGACCAAGGTAACATGGCTGAACGACTGGCGTCCCGTCACACTCACCTCAATAATAATCAAATGTTTTGAGGGGCTGGTCAAGGACTACACCTGCAGCTTGCTACCACCCACATTGGATCCCCTACAATTCACCTACCTACACAACCAATCAACAGATGACTCAATAGCCACAGCTCTACACACCATCCTTACACATCCGGAGAAGAAGGATGCTTATGTGAGATGCTGTCCTTGGACTACAATTCAACACCATAATTCCCTCCAGGCTCAACAAGAAGCTCAGAGATCTCAGCCTTCACCATGCCTTGTGTCGCTGGATCCTGGACTTCCTGTCAGATTGCCAGCAGGTGCTAAGAGTGGGCTCCCTCACCTCTGCCCCTCTGACCCTCAACACAGGTGCCCCTCAGGACTGTGTACTAAGCTCCCTCCTTTACTCCCTGTATACCCATGACTGTGTCACCACCCACAGCTCCAATCAGCTAATTAAATTTGCTGACGACACTACACCGATTGGCCTAATCTCAAATAATAATGAGGCAGCCTACAGAGAAGTCACCACCCTGACACATAGGTGTCAAGAAAACAACCTCTCCCTCAATGTGGTAAAAACAAAGGAGCTGGTTGTGGACTACAGGAGGAATGGAGACAGGCTAGCCCCCATTAACATCAATGAATCTGGGGATGAGAGGATGAACAGTTTTAGGTTCCTCAGCATAAACATCACTGAGGATCTCACATAATATGTACAGAGCCTCTTTCACTACAGATGGTTGAATAAGTTTGGTGTGGGCCCCCATATCCTAAGAACTTTCTATAAGGGCACAATTGAGAGCATCCTGACTGGCTGCATCACTGCCTGGTACGGGAACTATACTTCCCTCAATAGCAGGACTCTGCAGAGAGTGGTGCGGACAGCCCAGCGAATCTGTAGAGGTGAACTTCCCAGTATTCAGGACATTTACAAAGACAGGTGTGTAAAAAGGGCCCAGAGGATCATTGGGGACCTGAGCCACCCCAACCACAGCTGCTCCCATCCAGGAAATGGTACCGCAGCATAAAAGCCAGGACCAACAGGCTCTGGGACAGCTTCTTCCACCAGGCCATTAGACTGATTAATTCATGCTGACACAACTGTATTTCTATGTTATATTGGCTATCCTGTTGTACATACTAATTAATATAAATTGCACATTTAGACAGAGATGTAATGTAAAGATTTTTACTCCTCATGTATGTGAAGGATGTAAGTCAATTCAATTCAATTGATAAGGAAGGTGATGAGAGGTTACTGAGTTGGATAGGAGTATAGAGTTGAAGCCACAGTCAGATCAGCTTTGATCTTACAACTGGCAAAGCGAGCACAAAGGGTTGAGTGTTGTAAGACCTAGGCAGCATGAGTCAACAAGTGACATTCATACCACACAGTGCCGAGTAACGACAATCCCCTTCTCTTATTCACAAGCTTTAAAATATTGCAATGGCAAGAACAAAGTAGAGGCTGTGGCAACCTGCACTGAGTGATTCCCCTTCAGAATCCCCATTGTTCCCCCACATTGAGATAAGGCATTTATGCCATATCAGAAAAAAAGCAAGAATAGAGAATTTGACCACTTCTCTTGACATTCAGTGGCGAGAGGATGCTGTCCAAGTTGCATGCCATCTTGGTCAATGTCTCCCATCCACTACATAATGGACTGGGTGGGCACAGGAGTACATTCAGCCAGAGACTCATTCCACTGAGATGCAGCACAGAGCGTCATAGGAAGTCATTCCTGCCTGTGGCCATCAAACTTTACAACTCCTCCCTTGGAGGGTCAGACATCCTGAGCCAATAGGCTGGTCCTGGACTTATTTCATAATTTACTGGCATAACTTACATATTACTATTTAACTATTTATGGTTCTATTACTATTTATTATTTATGGAGCAACTGTAACGGAAACCAATTTCCCCTGGGATCAATAAAGTATGACTATGACTATGTAATCATTTCTGAAATTTCCATAATAAACATATAGTTACTGCTCAACATTGACCAGCATGTTAACTGGGTATAAATACTGTAGCAGCAAGTGTAATTCGCTTGGAAGATGCCCTGTCACAAAAAAACTTGCCCCCTAGCTGCTACTATGTGCTGACTGGTTTCAGTGGATTCCTTGCACAGTCTGCATCTTGGGTCTTGTCTGGTGTGACAGACCCCTGCTTCTAATGCTCTTGTGCTCAGTTCCTGCTCTGGTGCTGCCATGAGCAGTGCCTCTGTGCTGTCCCTCAGCCCTGCCTTTTCCAGCCATTGGTAGGACTTTCTTCTGTCGGCCATCTCTGCTATCCGGTGATGATGCATCCCGTGCAGTGGCTTGTCCTGCCATGGCCTCTGGTCCTCTGGCTCTGTGTCACCCACTTCCATTTCCATATCCCCTGCCTGCTGTCTAAGGTATTCTCCTAGCAGGTCATCTTTAGGGACCATCTTCTTGACATACTCATGGATGTTTTGCATTTCGTCCAGGACTGTGGCCTTGACACTTCCAAGACCTCATCTTCCTTTATTCCAGTGGGTGTACAGTTGCTCAACGTTGGACTTTGGGTAGAATCCCCCATGTGTTGTTAGTAGGTTCCGGGTCTTGATGTCAGCGGCTTCCAGTTCATTCCTTAGCCAGCACACTATTGGGGCTGGGTATCTGATGACTGGCAGGGCAAATGTGTTGATGGCTCGGATCTTGTTCTTCCAATTCTGCCAGCGTTTTAGGACCTGTCTCGCTTCCATGATTACTTATTGTAATTCACAGTTTTTCCCATCTATTATTATGTATTGCATTGTACTGCTGCTACAAAGACAACAAATTTCACAACATATGCCAGTGATATTAAACCTGATTCTGATTCAGATTCAGGATAACGCAACAAACTGGAGTGGCGCCTCATCCATCATGAAAATTATTCACTCTGTCCATCACCAGGACATTACAGGTCATCCATAAAATACATTGCAGTCTCTTTCTAAAATATCTTTGACAGCACTCAATTCCAAAACCGCACGTCCACGGGTGCAATGCGTCATGGCCCTTTGGTTGAGCCTACTGTGGGAAACATTACTAAAATCCACACTCATCACATCCACCACTCTACCTTCATCAATTTGTTTTGTCAGCTCCTTGAAAAACTCAACCTGGCTTGTGAGGCATGCATCTGCTCTGACAAAGGCCATGCTGACTATCTCTATTAGGACTATGCTTCACTAAATGCTCATAAACCCTGTCCCTGAGAATAAGGGAATTAGAGGTGAGTACTGAACATTGGCCTTGACATGTGACTGTATTTTCTGAGTAAAAACAATGAGCTTTAATTTCTATCTGATGGGGGGGGTACACTTTAGTGAGGCCTAAAGGCTTTAGGGATTAGAAATTACAACTTCCAATTTTAAATAAAATCTAAAATAGAATGATTACAAATGAATTGTTCCTGAGGGAAGGATCTAATCATATAAAAGCTTTATGTTATGATTTTGTTTATGATTTGGCTTTTATCCATGAAACATTGCGATAGCCTCTCTCCTTATGCCTCGAAATGCCTGCATAAGGACACAAAGATCTGACAAATTTTCTATTAAAATAGATACAAATACACAGTGGAAGCATTATTTATGGGATGTGTTTATGTGTATCTGATTCACTTGATCCCTCATGCCCTGCAGATTGCCCTGACTAATCTCTTCTATCACATTGTCTGATGAACTTCTCTGCTTATCTGTTCTATAATTCCCTGACTAACATCTCTTGTCCCTTGTCATACCTGACTAACCTCTATTATCACCTCTAACATACAGTGACTAACTTTCCTCATGTCTTGCTTGATTGCTTCCATTGCAACTTACCTCATCAAAATGTTTCTCACATTTTTTTCCAAATTACAGCCTGCTCCAAACCCATCAGGAATACATTTATCAAATCCACTTACTTTACTGCAGGCATTCCCATTTGAATTAATTAGAAAATCTATGTATTAGGTGTGAGCCACAGGCAGACAAAGAACTTATAAATATTCAATACTGGGGTCCGATGACATCATCTGGACAGCAACATGATTTTAACCTTGGGCCACATGAGTCACTCACAATGGTTAAAACCTGAGGGAAAAGTGCTGGCAGATGGATTCCGTAGATGCTTATGGAAGACAATATTTTCTATGGTTTTGATAGTTTTCTTGTGGGCCAAAAAGAGCAGCTTTTTCTGCTTCACCAAGAAACTTTACACCTAATATTTTCTATAGCTTTCTCTAACCTACAACCATGATCGTTGTTTGACCACTCAGTTACTTCAATAGCAATGACTGTTACCATTTCTGGCCTTCTCCTGCTTAAGGTTCTTGTCTCATAGTACTGCCTCCTCAAGATCAGGAGTGGAAAAGGGCTCATTTGTGAGTATAGTGCAAAACTTTTTTAACCTTGTTTCCCACTTTTCATGCACATACAGTCTTAACTTATATTTTACCACACCACAGTTAAATCAGGGGTCTATTATATCTTCCTTCTGATATTCTTCCCTCTTCCCTGTAAACATTCTAGCTAAATACTAAAAAAAGTACTTGTCTGTTGTAACTGGAAGATATTGCCAGGAGGTACAATTACCAATATGCATGGTGGTTGTCCACTGTGTCTGACTATGGCAGGAAACCTGTGGGGAAGAGTTTTTAAAATGGAAAGGCACTGGGGCAGTTTCACTCCCTTGACCCAGCAGTCAGGATCCAGTGCTACGAACAAGCATTGCACACTGGGGTCTTCCTCGGTTGCAGTGGATGACCATGACATCTTCTGTGCCTTGTCATGCCCTTCGCTCCCCACGGAGCATTGCAGCACCGCCATCCTGACCGTTGGATCTCATTATGGATTTCATCCGCCCAATCCTGTGAGGTCGCTGACTTCGCATGCTAGGACAGGCATGTCCCTGTCTCACTGGGGTATTTGGCCACCGACTACCCTCACCTGGTTGAGCCTGCCTGTCGAAGCACTGTAGCAGGGTGTGAACACTGTAACATAGCAACAGCTACTTGGAGCCTCAGTGAGAGCTGAGTGTCCGGGAGCTACCAAAGGTGAGTAACGTGCCACAGAATAGACACAACAACCCCTTCACCAGAGATGGCACTCCTCCCTGGACACCCCATACACCCCAAAATGTATGTCTTCTTATAGTGCAGATTACTAATCTTACCTGTAGATTATACTACATATTGTTGGGCTATTCTGACTAGATGAACATTCCCCATCATGTGATTTATTGGAAATCACTGCAAAGGATATTGCAAATACTTCACCAGACAATGTTATAAGTAGTCTTTTTATAGTGGCCTTTAATAACTAACAAGGGAACTCAAAGTAAAAGAGTAATTGTGTTCTAGGTTACAAAACTGAAAGCATGTATTGCAGTATTATTTCCCTACTCTCAAGAGACTGGCTTTGAAGATGCATGAAAACTTTAAATTAAACAATAAATAAAAATAAAAACTTGAGAAGTGTTTCAAAGAATACAAACACAGTATAGTTTTAATCTTTTCCCCCTAACGAGGATGTAATGTTGAGGCTTTATAAAACACTGCTGAGGCCTCAGTTGGAGTACTGTGGGCAGGTTTGTGCCCCTTACATTAGAATGGATGTGCTGACATTGGGGAGGATTCAAAGGAGGTTCACAAAAATAATTCTGGGGTTGAAAGGTTTATCCTATGAGGTGTGTTTGATGGCTCACTGGAATTCAGAAGAATAAGGGTGGAATCTCAGTGAAACTTATCAAATGTTGAACGACCTAGATAGAGTGGATGTGGAGAGTTTGCTTCCTCTTGTGGAGGAGTCTAGGACTAGAGGGCACAACCTCAGAACAGAGGGGCGTCCTTTTAGAATAGAGAAGCAGAGGTAACTCTCTAGCCAGAGAGTGGTGAACCTATGGGATTATTGCCACAGGCGGCTGTGGAGGCCAGGCCATTGAGTGTATTTATGGAAGAGGTTGATAGGTTCTTGGTAAGTCACGGTGTCAGGAGATTGGGGTTGAGAGGGAAGTGAATCAGCCATAATCAAATGGCAGGGCAGACTTGATGGGCCGAATGGCCTGGTTCTGCTGCAATATCTTATGGCCTTATCATTTCTTATTTTATGTAGTATGTTGACAGAATAGGGTTGTTTTCATTAATCCACTGATGCATAATCATTATAGTTTGAGAGAGGTAAACCAGCCCTTTTTGAACAGAAACTATGAATGTCTTGGAATTCAGTTAAGGGGAGTCATCCAAGGCATGATTTATTTTTATATATCGATTTAGATCTTTGTTAACATTCCTGTCAATGGCAGCCAATTTTGACTTTTCAGTAACTTTATTTTTGACATTACATATGGAGCCTAGTGGTTAGTACAATGGTTTACAGTACAGACGACCTGGGTTCACTTTCCTCTGCTGCCTGTAAGGAGTTTGTATGTTCACCGTGACCGCGAGTCCAAAGACGGGCCAGTTGGTAGGTTAGTTGGTCATTGTAAATTGCCACGTGATTAGGCTAGGATTAAATCAGGGGATTGTTGGGCGGCGCAGCTCGAAGGGCCAGAAGGGCCTATCTTCGCATCGCAATAAATTTTTTTAAAAAGTATTGCATTACCTATTTTATTTATCAAGTGTACATCAAAACATACGGAGAAATACGTCATTTGCGTTGACAGCCAATATGACCCAAATATGTGCTGGGAGCTGTGGGTATGCTAGTAGGGTGGTGCCAGAATGTGTGGTGACACTCGTGGGCTTCCAGCAGCACATCGTTAGGTTGTGTTGATTGTTAACACAAACGATGAATTTCACTGTGTTTTAATGTACATGTGATAAATAAATGAATCTGAATTTGAACACTTCACTGCATAATGTACAGCTTTAAGGGTAAGAACTTCCTAACATGATATGGGGAATAATATTCCTGAGGAAATCTCTCTCCATCCTTAACTATTGTCCTATTAAACTATGACGTGCCAAAGGCCCAGTGAAGAGTTCACTAGACCTTTCCAGAACAGGCATCTGCTCCTCACTGACTTAATAGTAGTGATGTTACATAAGAGCAAGGGAATTGTGTCTTTAATCTCAGCATACGCTCATTTCCTTAAAGTGAACACAAAACATATATTTAAATAAAAGCTTTAAATCTTGAGCAACACACACAACGTGGAGGAACTCAGCAAATCAGGCAGCATCTATGGAGAGGAATGAACAGCCGATGTTTTGCGCTGAGACTTTTCCTCAGGATCGTGAAGGAAGGTGGCAGAAGCCACAATGAGAAGCTGCGGGAGTGGCGGGGAAGGAGCACAAGTTGGCAGGTGATAGGTGAGACTGGATTCGGGGGTAGGTGGATGGGTGGGGTAAATAGGAATGAAGTGAAACACGTGTTGGGGTAGCACGTCTGGGTGAGCACATATTTGGTAATGGCAGTTGCTGGAGAGCACCAACTGGACTACTAAGCTCCAAGTGGTACCACTGGGCTCAAATCATTGAATACATCATGATCTGCTCACTTTGCATACTTCGACAGAATGCTAGCTGCCTGTGTGCTGAATCTCTCTGTGCATTGACATCCAAGTTCATCATAAACTTGTGATAGATTGCCATGTTTGAATTCTGACAGTGTCTGCGATGCTCAAAAATCACAAGCTATAGCTATGAATATAATATACTATGTTATCTCCAAACACTTTGTTGAAAGGTAGATTGAATTTTTCTGACATCTTCCCCCTTCCCTCTCAGTCCTGAAGAAGAGTCGTAGTCTGAAACATTGACTGTTCATTCATTTCCATAGATGCTGCCTGACCTGCTGAGATCCTCCAGCATGTTATGTGTGTTTCTTTGGTATTCGATTGACATGAACTGGCAAGTTAATACAGATCACAAGCACCAAGTGCAATAATAAATTTCCAAGTTCAATGTACATATTCTGCTTCCTCGTACAATTCACATTTCCCATTGATAACTTTGTGTGAATGTAATAAACCAGGCATTTTTTGTTGGGTGCTGTATTTTTATATGGTCATATTCCTTTTTTTTTTCATTTTTTATTATTTCTAAATAGCCCTTTAGAACTTTAACACTTGATTCAGAACTTGAATTGTATCGCCTCGTAAAAATCTGACTAGCACCGTGTCCCTGTGCATCCTCAACAAGGGAAAGAGCTGAGATATGGGCTTTCAACCCATACTGATTCACTATCCAGTCTGTCAATAAAACCGACAACAGATCTTCCACCCTTGGGGTGCAGGTTTAAAGCAGACATCCATCTCTGGCGGTTTTGAAGATGTATGGGGACCATCCTAGATAATGGGCCTGCAATGAGACAATTGTCATGTACCTGTCAGGAATCCAACAAGCCAGTTTGACGGAATTCATTGCACATATTCCATGCCTGCAGCCTTGTTTTGTTTTAAGCTGTACAAGCTGTTCTCTTTTCAAACACAAACATTAAAGTCGATTTAATTCCAATGTTCATTCTATGAATGAAAGAAGGATTCAAATCCCAAAGCAAGGTAATCACTTCTGGTAAAGGAACACATCGTCATCAGAGCATCCAACACAGAGTTTGTATTGCATATTATTATTAGTAGTAGTAGGTTCCATTCTATATCACAAACTCTGTTCTACACAACTAGTTTAGCAATTATAGATACCTTTTAATGTGGAACTATTAAAGCAATTTATAGATGTCAAATAGATCAAATGCGACTGGGTGCTTTATTGCAATTAACATAAATGGCCTAGGGGATAAAAATTAATGTCCAGCAGAGGGCACAGGCTATATCAGTTTCATATCAAACAGCACTAATTTCTTTTATTATTTCTGATATTCCCATCCTGTTCCCCTAATACTGATAATTTATCTTCAGGTGTTCTAATGTGCTTCCCTACTGCTATCCAGTGGGAAATGAGTGCTCTTTATGCATTGTGTCAAATCAAGGGGAATTATATAGAAAATTGCTGTGACCTAGAGTGACTCAAAACACCAATTTCAATAATAAATCATAATAAATGGCGATTAAGACACGGTGATGCATGTACCATTTCTGTCTTATAATACTCAAAATTAACATATCAAACCAATGGAAAGCACTTCCTCTTTAAGTGATTAAATGAGCATCACAAATAGTTAAACAGAAAAGTATTTAACTATGAACAGGTTAATTGATATTGCGTTTTAACATAAATACAGCTAATACTATGAAAGTATTAATTCATTTAGAATGATTAATGAATTTGTAGGAATAAATCTGCCCGAGGACAAAAGATTTCATCCACAATCTTTACACTTCTAGTCTTTTCTGTCAGATAAGTATCAGTATTTAATAATAAATATGAGCAATATTTTTACTCGGTGTCAAAATCACAGTGGGAGTGCTATGATTTGTGAGTTCTGGTTAAGAAGCTCCTGTCATGTTTTATTTGAGGGAAAACAAAATGGAAGGGGTGTGATGGTGGTGATATTCTTATATTTCTGAGATTCTTTTATTCAACTGATGACAAATACTCTGCTGGTTGACAGAAACACCTGTTTCCAATGCACAGTAATATTATTCTGCAGAGTGGTTTCATTCTCATCTCACACCTCAGAGATCCCAAGCTGAACCCCGAGCTTCTCTTCTATGTTTAAATCAGCTTACTTTCTCTTGCTGTTCAGTGATTTTCAGTGTTCTGATACCTCAGAGAAGAAGAAATATGTGGCCACCTTTTCCCAGTTCTTCAGGACTAAATAGGGTAGGATGCTGTTCCTCTCTGCCTTGCCCACTTTTCTTTGTAGTCTGTAAAAGATTAACAAGAAATGAATCAGCTGATCTGTGAATCAATTTGCAGGAAGCAGCCCTGGAGGTTTCTCATCATTCTGAGCATCATGTGTCATCGGGAAATGTAAGCTGTAACATGGAACTCAGCACGTGGCCAGACTTTGCAAAACCATCTTAACTGAACAGTGAGGTTGTGTATTCTGATGTTGTCTACAGAAGGGGGCAGAAAAATCTGAGTGCCTTTTATTCTAAAATATTACTACTCACACGCCACAGAACTGGTTCAAGAAAACCTTCTAATCAATCTCACTTTCTGTCAGAAGATCCAGTGAGCAAGTTTAGCTGTATAGGATTTTTTTTATACTTAGTTCCTCACTTAACACTACCTCCAAAGCACTGGCTGATCACACGTGATATTTCCCTATTAGCAGTATGAACAAATGATTCCGCTGTGATCTGCGTCCCTGCAAAATGTAGCTGAGTATTTTATATAACTGAAGGAATTTAAAATGAACAGTAATCTCAGCATAGTCTAAATCATTGCTTATTTTACATTTCAGTAAATAAATCTTAGGTTTCTCTACTTGTGATATTTGTCAGTCAAGCTGGGTACTGTTGCACAGTTCATTATTTTTTTTCTGGTCAGGGAAGAGCAGACTTCTGTGCACACATTCTTAAATGCACACAGTGGATTCTTCTCACTAGCCTCCACCAAAGGACCTTGTGCCTGCAAAATTCTTAAGGTGGACTGGTTTACAAGCTTTAGTGTGATCTAAAGTTTGCCCAAATGATAATAATGCAAAGGACACCAGCATCGAATGCAGTGGCAGGATAGATCATGGGTTTTTTTTTGCATTTTGAATGGTAATTACATCCAATAATATTTTAATCCTCTATTATACCTATTATTTGTAGTATTTATTGGTAGGATTTGTGAACTGGTGCTATTGTGAAACAAATGATTGGTTAATTAATGAACAAATGCTAAAATACCTAGCAATGAAACATCAGTTAAATAACTTATTTCTATAAAATTGACAAGAACATATGAAAATAAATAGTGTTCAGTATATCTACATTAGTCTCAGGATCATGGAAGAGATCAATTGTTCGTAAAACACTGAGAAATCTTTGTCTTTACTTTGTACAACATGAAACAATATAGAATTATGTGATTGGGTAATGAGTCAAATGATATACAGATACATAGCTATATGTTGAATTTAGGTCAATCATTTCAATTGCATGCTATTAAAAGGCAATTGGTTAATAGTTTATTTCTGTTAAGCAAAGCTTTTCTTTGATCTATGGACCTGGGCATGGTTGGCACCCCATGTGTTGAGAAAAGCTATATTCTGTCATGTTGTACACTCACAGCACTGGACCCAAGTGCAGAGGAACTGCAGACTCCCTCTCTCATGGTGGTCACTGGCACCATGTTCAAACAGCAGGCTGTCACTGTAAGCTCTGGCAATGACTCATCCCAGGAATGGAGGAATGACAGACTCCCCATGAAGAGACCGAAACCAGAGGTTAGGCATAGGAGTACCAGCAGAGCACCGGAGGAACAACCAAGCAAGACAAATCATTCTCCCAAATGTACAGTAGGACTCCACTTACAGGGCCCAGCGAGAGTCCTCTTTAAGTAATCACAGAGTGCATGAAACACATGCCAGTCACAATTAACTTAACAAGATCAAACCAAAAGCACCTGGGCTTAACAGCTCTAACAATTACTAAATATGGGTGCTCAAGAAACACAGAAGTCCAATGCTCTATGACAAGCCTCACAGACCCACAGGGCTCATGACAATAGACCTTATGTCAGGTTATTGTAACTGTGTGGCTTACCCGGATTATCAACTGCATTGGTTTTAGATGTTTGAAATATACAAGGTAGGCTAATTAAGGACAGCAATGCTTTTTGCCAAAGGAGCTTGCGACTAGTCAGAATTTAAGATTCTCCACTGGCTTAATGGTCATTCATCATTTTGAGATAATTTTTTTAAATTTTTATGCAAGCTCTTTAAAAAAGATAAATGCTCAACCTCATTGAGTTCTACAACTCCATTGATTCTGTCAGTAATTTGAAGATGGACGTTCTCCAATATGTAAAGGCATTGAGGAATTGCGAGTGTGAAAAACGGAAGTCAATTGACTTGCAGAGAATCTGCAATTTCAAGTGAGTTATTTTGACTTCTGATTTTTATATTCCCAAGTTACGCAACAGGTGTGATGGACATCCTTGTAACACAACCTCAGATGCTTTCAAAGAATCAGTTCATCGGTAGAACTAGATATGCTTGGTATGTACGGGTTGTTGATGGAGGACCTTCATAGCTGCCCTAAGTGCCAGTGGTGTAACAGACAGGCAATATGAAAGAAAAACATGGATCGTGCAAGAAAATGAATTTCAGGGTTGTATATGGTGTCATATATATACTTTGATAATAAAATTTACTTAGAACTTTTTGAAACAGTGACACTGAATTAGGGCAGCACCCAGATGTAATCAATTGCTGGAATAGGTGCTTGAGTGCAGCCAGGGGCTGAAGCTATCTACTTTTTCACAACAAAGGACAAGAAACTTGCTGCTCTCTTTGGGGAAATGAGCAACAGAGATGTTGTGTTCAGACCAGACAACACTAATCCTACCCAAACTTGTCTGACCGCCAGATTAAATTCTAGCAGCAGCAGAGCTCATACAATCTTGCCTGTACTGCCACCATAATCGTTTGGTGAAGGGGAGAAGACAAAGAGGCATCAAGATGGCAGATGGCAGAAAATATGGCCTCACCCATAGACTGTCCTGCTGGCCTGGCAGCTGACAATCATACATATACGGAAACAGTTGAAAAAGAATTTAAAAGCTATTTTTAAAAATCTACTATTAAGACATAAATATACTATGATAATTATATTGTATATATTTATGTAATATTTAAAAACAAAAATTTGTTGTGAAATATAAAAATAAGAAAAGGAAACAAATCAAAGCTTGCCTACACTTTCCTTTATAATTTACAGTGTATCCTGATTCAAACAAATAGAACCATCCTAAGTGTTCAGAGTAGGGCTTAGTGACAGATAAAAGGTTTAGCTGATCCCTGAGTGCAGCAACTTACAGAATACCTCTGGACTCGCTGATGAGTCAAGGCCAGAGGGAGAGTTCAGGGAGATGTACTGCTGACCTCCAGAACATTCCCAATTTCTGCTCTACAGTACACAGATAGGGATGTCTGGAATGTGTTGCCGCATGAACTGCAGCTAGCTGAAGTTCTCTGTGGACCTGCCAGTTATCCATCAGCCTGTTCATGGCCATAACCTAAACATGCTAAGAAAGCTGAGCATATGCTAATGCATTTGCATCCTAGTCTTCAAGGCTAACACAATCTTTTATGGTCGCTCTAAGCATTTCTCATCTTCACTCCTCAGACCAACTCAAGTTACAGCAGTGTCTGTTCTTTAATTTCCATTACGTTCATCATCTTCCTTATTATCCACCGACTAATCTCAATCTTGATGCAAGACAAAGGATATGTCTTATCATCGCCCTTGTTGTTCCTTTCTATGCCTGTGGCACATCAGGCAGAACCTTGCCATTTCTTTATCATTTGTCTGTTTTTTTTTATGAAGCCAAGTTGCTAGCTCGACACTCAACCCAGCACAGATGGGAAGCGTGGAAGGAGCCAGCCGAATTGGAACTGGGGACCACTCACCTCAAAGTCTGGTGCAGATTTTACTACACCACCAGCCGGCTATATTCTGTCACTCTTACTGAAAGCTTATTTTCAATCAGATGAAAAGACGACCTTCACTCACTCATAGAGAGATAGAGATAAAATGACGTTGGTTCCACAGTTTAGTCTAGCAGACTGAACTCAGTGAGTGGGGGCACTAGAGAGTGGCCAAGTACATAATGAACAGACCATAGATCTCAGACTGTACAGCTGCAGAACATCTGCTGGGGTTCATTCACCAATGTCTGAACCATGAGAAGACGGGATATCATTTAAAGGATAGCAGCCTTGCAGGTGCCTTATCTTCATCGTGTTGCATTGTTGTAGAGCTGGTAGCTGGGTAGAGCCTCCTGTAACATGGTTTGGTTATGTGCTTTTGCTCCCCATAGCATGAAAGCCTCAAGTTGTGCCTCTGGTGTCTTTGTATAAGAAGCCTAAGCTCCCCATAGAGTTTGTCACCTCCAAAGTAGGGTAGTCTTTGAGGAACAACACAAAGAAGAAAAAACTGGACATAATTAGTTCACATTCAACGTTTGGTGAAAGCACTTTGAAATTACACTATACTCACAAGCCACACTCTAAAACAGCTGAATCCAGGGGGTTCCCAACCTTTTTATGCCATGGATCCATGGACACCAGGTTGGGAATCCCTGGTCTGATCCATCTCAGTAGACTTGGATTATTTCCTCTATAGTTACAGATTGCCTGTTACCCTTCTCTGTCTTGAGGTACTCAGGGGATATCCCTCTCTGCTGCTGCTGGGCCTCATTATGAGCTGTGAAAGCCTCGAGTTGTGCCTCTCGTGTCCTTGCATAAGAAGCCCAAGGAGGGTGACTGTGAAACGGGGAAGGATGAATATCATCAATTGAAAGAATTTCATGTGATTACCACTGAAAATTGCACATTACTTGAAAAGTCATAACATGTGCCAATCTTAGTTCATAACTCCTCGTCTGATTGAGAGCACTTAAATCTCTGCTTGAAGTTCTGGGTGAGGCTAGTGGAAGGCAGGGGACCACTCACCTGTGGCTTGAGGAGAGATAGTATGCAGACAGAGATTGGAATAGTTATCCTGCACACCTCAAGGAAACCCTCAACTTCAGCATCCACACCCTGAACACCTTTCTCATGTGTTTGAAGCACAATGCAGTTTTTCCATGAATACAGCACTGCATGCAGCACACGTAGCAACACAACAGTACTGCAGCAGCATCACTGCTGTGTGTCCAGAAAACTTTGTATGCAACAAACTCATTAACTACAGAAGTATATACCATAGTGCATCGTGCATATTTGAAAGTACTAATCACTTTTAGCATGTCCAAACTGTTGTATAATGTATTTAAAAATAGCTCTTGCTATGCAATAACATTTCAACTCATTGTTCAATACCATATAATGGATGCAATAATTCAGTCCTTGTACGCTCTTCTATGAATTTACCTAATAGCCCTTCTAATCAATATCTGACAAGCTAGCTTTTCTGCTTGAAATGATGATGTATATTTCTTCTGGTCTTCTTAATCCTCCTACTCACTTTTACTGAATGATACATTCCTCCCCACCCTCCCCCCCCCAACTTAATGAGCAGCAAAATCATTCTAAGTCGAGTAGAGGAAGACAATTCTGACACTGGATGAAGAACAAAAGAAAGGGTGCAATGTGTACTATGCTACACACCCCAAATCTGTTATAGTACAGTACTGTACTTACATGCAGGCAGAAGACATTACTGCAGTCTACCAATGATGAGATTTTCTCTGTAATGTAGTTATTAATCAGAGCTCTAATGGATAACTAGACTTATTTAACAGTCAGTCATCTTGACTGCTTGCACCTTTAAATAATGATGAAAATGTCTGGTCACAAAATGAGGCATCACAAATGCTGATGGGATATTGTGATTAAACTTGGTCTTTTGCCATAGAATGACATCATGAAGTCCAATGAAAGGTTGTCTCTTCCTGTCAGCTGATATGTTATTAAATTATTCTTTTTGAATAGCTGTGTCATCTAAAAGGACCCTTTGCCCAGAGAAAATGGAGGGTAGTTGTTAATTGGTCTTATACTGGATGTAGGTCAATGACTAGTGGTGTTCTGCAGAGATCTGTACTGGGATCTAATAAAATGTACGTCTATGTCTACAATATTTATGTGTGCTGGCATCCTTCTGCCTTGAAAGATGGTGGGTAGCACACGAGAAAGGCAGCTCATGGTGGTGCACTTTCTAGAGTGGCTGATGAGTCCCACTCTGGAGTGACAGTTTCTTCCACACTGGCTGCAGGCGAAAGACGTCAAGCATCTGGTTGGAGTGGCTCTCTCCTTCCATTGAGCTCTCTCGGCAATCGACTTGTTGATGTGGGTAATTTCTGCTATTTGCACTCCTTTTCAAACTTCCAGACTATATGTGTGTGTAAATATATATAAAACTTGGATGTAACTGTAGGCGGGTAGGTTAGTAAGTTTGCAGGTGATATGAAGATTGGCGGAGTTCTTGAATACATAGAAGACTAGCAGAGGTAGTCTTCTATGTATTCATGTATTCAGTGGGACAAGGATCTGTTATAGATTTGTGCAAAGAAATGGCAGATGGAGTTTAACCCAGCCAAATGGAAAGTTTTGTACAATGGGAAGTAAACTGTAAAAGGACAGTACACTATTAATGACAAGATCCTTAACACAGTTTATGTGCAAATCGGGTTCAAGCAATTACACAGGGTGATGGTGGTAAACAAGGCATATGACATGCTTGCCTTTATCAGTTGAGGAAATTATTTCAAGAGTCAGGAAGTTGCAGTTCTATAAAACCCCAGTTAGCCTGCATGTAGAGTTTTGTCTGGAGTTCTGGTCACACCATTACAGGAAGGATGTTGAGGCTTTGGAGAGAGTGAGAAGAGGTTTATCAGGGTACTGCCTGGATTAAAGGGCATGTCCTATAAAGAGAGGTTGGACAAACTTGGGTTGTTTTCTTATGACCCTCACTACTGTTATTCGAACAGCAGCCCCCCCCCCCCCCCCCGTGTGGCAACGGGGAGGAAGTGAACCCCATCTGAAGCCGTTCAGAGTGCTAAGTCTGCTCTTCACTTCAGGGATGTGGTTGGCCAAGTCCAACATGGAAGAGCCGGGCTCGGGTTTGTCCCAAAAGCTCCTCAGTGGCACAAGGTAACATCACTGCAGGAGAGACAGCTTGTGGTGGAGGAGTTGAGAAGACAGGAGGAGGCAGAGTGACACACCAAGGCCGACTCAATGGCTAAGCAGGGCCAATGGACAAACTGGGAGAACCTGGAAAAGAAGAAACTCAACTGGCGTGACATCTGGGAGATGGAGGGATCTCAGCTAAATTTTGTCAACAGAGCCACTTATGACCTCCTACCCACATCCCAGAACCTGAACCAGTGGTGGGGAGAAGACCCCGTTTGCTCTCTTTGTCAAGCACCTGGATCACTAAGGCAAATGTTAACAGGATGCACCACGAGCCTCACCCAGGGGCGGTACACTTGGCAGCATAACCAAGTTCTTAGACAGCTGGCATCAATCTTGGAACAGAGGCGAATCACCACAAATGCTCTCCCACAACATCGGCAGGAAATGTCCAGATTACACGATTTGTACCAGCAGGCCAACCTCCAGAGCACCATATAACATCAAAAGACGTAAGCATTCTGCAGGTTGCTCGGGATTGGAAAATGGATATGGACTTGGAAAAAAAAGCTTGTGTTTCCCCCAGACATTGCGGCTACAACACTCAGGCCAGACATGGTCCTGTGGTCCACAACAGCCAAACTGGCATATGTTGTGGAATTGACAGTACCATAGGAAGATGATGTCGAAGAAGCTTATGAGAGGAAAAAGACTAAGTACTCTGAACTGGCAACTGAAGCAGCCCAGGATGGCTGGAAGACCAAGATTTTCCCTGTAGAAGTGGGATGCAGGGGATTTGTTGCTACATTTATGACCAGTCTATTGAAGAAGATGGGGGTGAGGGGTCACTCCCTCAACAAGCAATCAAGTCCTTGTCAAATGCAGCAGAAGGAGGCAGCAATTGGATTTGGATTAAAAGGAAAGACAACAACTGGGCTGCAAGATGAAGACAGGAGAGTATGGAACTGAGGGGGGTGTATCTGGGACACCAGGTAGCACCGTTGAGCCCTCTGGAGACATCACGGGCTTATCAACAAAAAGTCAAGGAGGGTGGCCACCTGATGACCCCAATGATGTACCTACCATCCCTCCTTGTCACCACTCCAAGCCCACTGCCAACATCCAGAGTGCCGACTTACCATAGGGATTGAAACATCATGTCCTAGTAGCTTTACTTTGGAGCAATGAAGTTAGGGTGGTATGATAGAAGATAAGCCTCTATCAAATCCAGATTAAGAGGAGGTTCACAAGGATGACTAAGGAATGAAGGAGTTAACATATGAGGAGCGTTTGGCAGCTTTGGGCCTGTACTCACTGGAATTTAGAAGAATGTGGGGGAACTCATTGAAACCTACCAAATATTGAAAAGACTAGATAGGATGGATGTGGAGAGGATGTTTCCTATGGTGGATTATCCAGAAATAGAGGACACAGCCTCAAAATTGATGGGTGAACTTTTAGAACAGAGGTAAAGTGGAATTTTTTTTTAGCCAGAGAATAGTGAATCTGTTGAATGCTCTGCCACAGACTGTGGTGGAGGCCAAGTCCATGGGTATATTGAAAGCAGAAGTTGATCATTTCCTGATTTGTCAGGGCATTAGGATGTGGCAAGAAGACAGGTGTATGGTATGGATCAGCCATGATGGAATAGTGGAGTACTCGATGGACTGAATGGCCTCATTATGCTCCTATATCTTATGGTTTTAAATCATCGTCTTCCTAGCGTTGGATTATCTAATAGCAAAGGACATGCATTTAAGGTGAGAGAGGGTAATTTCAATGGAGATGTGTGAGGCAAGTTTTGTAGGTAAAGAGTGGTGGATTCAGGGAATGCATTGCCTGGAGTGCCTGTGGCGACAAAAACAATACGGCATTCAAGAGGCTCTTAGGTACAACAATGTACAGGAAATGGAAAGATCTGGACATTATGTAGGTTGCAGGGATTAGTTTAGTTGGGCAATTGATTACTAATTCGATTAGCTTTGCCCAACATTGTGGGCCTCGGAACTTTTCTTGTGCTATGTTCTAAATACCCACCTACGAAAGTTTCACTCTTCTATTCAAGAAGCTTCGGACTACCCAGGATAATACAGCTTGCTTGGCGGCTGTCCATCCACCAAATTAAGCGTTCAGCCTCTCCACCCCCAATGCACAGTGACTGCTGTGTGTATGATCTACAAGATGCACAGTATCTGGCAAACCTGTTTACTCTGCAACCAAATAGGACAAAAAACATCAGATATATTGGAACATCGTCAACTGAATATACACTACCAAGATGCCCACTGTCCTGATTTGGGTATATACCAGCATTTATCCATTGTCTCTGGAGCTAAGCCCTGGAGTTTCCATCCCATCTGCACTGTGGGAACACCTTCTCCAGAAGGACCATAGTAGTTCATTCAGGTAGCTCATCACCACCTTCCCAAGGACAATTGATGACGGGTCATAAATATAGGCCTTTTCAACATACGCAGCCAGCACACGCAAATAATATTTTTTTAATAAAATGCTTTTTTTCCATCAATATATTGTTGATGATGGGCAACAGTTTAGAACCTATAAAAGATAGATTGAAGCAAGCTGGTTCTAGTGGCTCGGGGGGTTGATTGAGAGAACGCTGATGCAAGGTAAATGCAATAACTTTATAACAGAGAGCAAGAGAAGCCTCTTTAAACAGGCATAGAGTGGAATTCCCTCCTAGGGTTAGTCAATGAGCCAGAAGCAATGTCAAAGTGTAAGATTATACTAAATTGATGGTGGAAGAAAATAAGAGTAGTTAAATATAATTGAGGCTATTTGCTTGCATGGATTACTTAGGCTGATTAGTATGTTTTTGCAGCCATACTACAGATTACCTGGAGGTAAGAATTTAAGTTCAAAGGTCAAAGTACAAAGTAAATTTATTATCAAAGTACATACTGTTTATGTCGTCATAAACAGCCCTGAGATTCATTTTCTTGCAGGCATACTCAATAAATCCAATAACCATAATCTCTGAAAGACTGTACCAACGGGATGGATAACCAGTGTGCAAAAGATAACAGACTATGCAAATGCAAAAAGGAAAGAAAAAATAATGATAATAACAATAAGAAGAAATAAATAAGCAAAAAGTATCCAGAGCATGAAATGATCCTTGAAGATAAGTTCAGTTTGTGGGAACAGTTCTGTAATGGGGTAAGTGATGTTACCCCTCTGGTTCAAGAGCTTGTTGGTTGTTAGTCAGTGACTTTAAACAGGCCTGTTTGAAGAAAACCCTGCCCACTTATCGCCAGCACATAACCTGTTGCACCAAAGGTCCCAATGCACTAGACCACTGCTACACTATGATAAGGAACTCCCATCGTTCCTTCCCGAGACCGCATTTCAGCAAGTTAGATCAATTGGCTGTGCTCCTACTACCTGCATACAGACAGAGCCCAAAGACCAAGGCTCCAGAGATCAAGACAACCAAGTTGTGGTCACAGGAGGATTGCCTTGGGTCGGTAGACTGGGCCATGTTCAACAACTCATCTGAGGGCCTGAACGACTACAGCAGGGTCATTACAGACTTTATTAAACAGCTGTAGATGAGTGTGGCCCCATAAGGTTATTCAGGGTTTTCCCCAATCAGAAGCCCTGGATGAAGAATGGAATCCGGAACCTGCTGAGAGCTAGATCAGAGGCATTCAAGTCTGGAGATCAAGAGTGGTACAAGAGGTGAAGATATGATCTCTGGAAAGCCAACTCTCAGGCAACATGGAGATCCTGGACTAGACTGGAATCAGCGAGGGATGCTCGGCAGCTGTGGCAGGGTCTGAATGCCATAGCCTCCTACAAAGTTAAATCTTGTAACATAGGGGACAGCAGAGCTCATTTCCAGATGAGCTCAATGCCTTCAGTGCTCACTTTGACCACCAGATCAGGGAGGAAACGTCGTGCACCTCCACGTCTCCTGATTATCCTTTAGTCTCAGTATCAGAAGATGATGTGCGGGCTGGCTTCAAGAGAGTGAATCTAAGGAAAGCATCCAGACCAGACTGGGTACCTGGCCAAGCACTAAAGACCTGTGCTATACCAGCTGACTGGTGTATTCATGGATATCTTCAACCTCCCACTCCAGTAGTGTGTGGTACCCACCTACTTCAAGCAGGCTTCAATCATACTGGTGCCCAAGAAGAGTGTGGCAACCTGTTTAAATGACTATCACCCAGTAGCACTTATAGTCACACTGATGAAGTGTTTAGAGAGGTTGATGTTGAAGCAGATCAGTTCCTGTCTGAATGGAGACTTGGATCCACTCCAGTTCACCTACCGAAGTAACAGATTTACAGCAGATACTATCTTGTTGGCTCTTCACACAACCCTGGAACATCTGAACAGCAAAGATGCATACATCAGAATGTTCTTTATCGATTACAGCTCAGCATGTTATACCATCATCTCCTCAAAACTAATCAGTAAACTCCAGACCTGTGCCTCAATACCCCCTTGCGCAATTGGATCCTGAATTTCCTCACTTGTAGACCCCTGTGAGTTTGTATTGGCAGAACCGTCTCCTCCACAATCTCCATCAGTACAGGAGCACCACAGGGATGTGTCCTCAGCCCCCTGCTCTACTTGCTTTACACCTATGACTGTGTGGCTAGGTACAGCCCAACACCATATACGTTTGCTGACAACATCACCATTGTGGGCTGTATCAAAGGGGGTGATGAATCAGCTTACAGGAGGCAGACTGAAAACTTGGCTGAGCAGTGTAATAGCAACAACCTCTCAATCAATGTCAATAAGACCAAGGAACTGATTGTGGACTTCAGGAGAGGGAAACCAGAGGCCCATGAGCCAGTAATCATTGGAGGATCAGAGGTGGAAAGGGTCAGTAAATTTAAATTCCTCAGTGTCACTATCTCAGAGGACCTGTCCTGGACCCAACATATAAATATTATTGCGAAGAAAACACAGCAGCGCCTTTACTTCCTCATGAGTCTGCGGAAGTTCGGCATGTCATCAAAAACCTTGGCAGACTTCTATAGATGTGTAGCTGACTGGCTGCATTACGGCCTGGTATGGGAACACCAACATCCTACAAAAGGTAGTGGATTCAGCCCTGTAGATCACAGGTTAAACTTTGCCAAACCCTGAGCACATCTACATGAAACGTTGCTGTGAAAAAATAGCATCAATCGTCAAAGATCCTCACCGCCTAGGCCATGCTGCCATCACCCAATGGTAGAAGGTACAGGTGCCTCAGGACTCACACCACCAGGTTCAAGAACAATTACTATCCCTCAGCCATTAGCCTCTTGAGCAAAAGTGGCAGCTACACTCATTTTAAGATTCATTTAAGAACTCTGTTATATTGTTATTTCATGCTCGTTATTTATTGCTATTTATTTATATCTGCATTTGCGCTGTTTGTTTACAGTTCCTGATGTTTACAGTTTACAATTACTCTTCTATAGATTTGCTAGGTATACCCGCTGAGAAAGAATCTCAGGGTTGTATGTGGTGACATGTATGTACTCTGATAATAAATTTTGCTTTTAACTTTGAACTTTAAAGGGTAATATATGTTACAGAACTTGGAGGTGCAAGTCCTGAGGCTCCTGTACCCTCTTCCGTGACAGCAACGAGAAGAAAGCATGAGCTGGGTGATGGGGGTCCCTGATGACGGATGCTGCTTTCCAATGTCAGCGTTTCATGTAAATGTGCTCAATGATGGAAAGGGCTTTATCCATGATGGACTGGGCCGTATCCACTATTTTTTTTGCAGGATTTTCCGTTCAAGGGCATTGGTGTTTCCATACCAGTCTGTGATGTAACCAGTCAATATACTCTCCACCACACATCTGCTGAAGTTTTAGATGTCATGCCACATCTTCACAAACTTCTATGGGAGTAGAGGGGCTGCTGAGCTTTCTTCACACTTGAACTTGCATGATGGGCCCAGGACGGATCCTCTGAAATGGTAACAACAGGGAATTTAGAATTGCTGACCCTCCCACCTCTTATCCCCCTTCCCCCCCAGTGAAGACAGGCTCATGGACCTCTGGTTTCCTTCTCCTGTAGTTAATAATCAGCTCCTGAGTGAGAGGTTGTTGTTGTGGCACCACTCAGCCAGATTTTCAGTCTCTCTCCTTAATGTCGATTCGTCACCACCTTTGATTTGGCTAACGATAGTGTGTCGTCAGCAAACTTAAATATGGCGTTAGAGCTGTACTTAGCCACACAGTCGTAAGTATAAAGCAAGTAGAGCAGAGGGCTAACACACAGCTTTGTGCAGGAGATGTTGTTGCATCTGAACTGACTGGGCTTTGCAAGTGAGGAAATTAGGATCCAATTAGTCATAGTCATACTTTATTGATCGTGGGGGAAATTGGTTTTCGTTACAGTTGCACCATAAATAATAAATAGTAATAGAAATAGTAATAGAAATACTACTATTAGTAAATAGTAATAGTCATGGAAATAATAACTAGTAATAGAAAAATAGTAATAAATAGTTAAATAGTAATATGTAAATTATGCCAGTAAATTATGAAATAAATCCAGGACCAGCCTATCGGCTCAGGGTGTCTGACCCTCCAAGGGAGGAGTTGTAAAGTTTGATGGCCACAGGCAGGAATGACTTCCTATGATGCTCAGTGCTGCATCTCGGAGGAATGAGTCTCTGGCTCCTGTGCCCACCCAGTACATTATGTAGTGGATGGGAGACATTGACCAAGATGGCATGCAACTTAGACAGCATCCTCTTTTCAGATACTACCGTGAGAGAGTCCAGTTCCATCCCCATAACATCACTGGCCTTACGAATGAGTTTGTTGATTCTGTTGGTGTCTGCTACCCTCAGCCTGCTGCCCCAGCACACAACAGCAAACACAATAGCACTGGCCACCACAGACTCGTAGGACATCCTCAGCATCGTCCGGCAGATGTTAAAGGACCTCAGTCTCCTCAGGAAATAGAGACGGCTCTGACCTTTCTTATAGACAACCTCAGTGTTCTTAGACCAGTCCAGTTTATTATCAATTCGTATCCCCAGGTATTTGTAATCCTCCACCATGTCCACACTGACCCCCTGGATGGAAACAGGGGTCACCGGTACCTTAGCTCTCCTCAGGTCTACTACCAGCTGCACAAGGATGTACTGAGGTGAGGTTCTTGAAGCTTATTGATTAGTTTTGATGGCTGATAGTATTGAATACTGAGCCATAGTCGATAAAGAACATCCTGATGTATGCACCTTTGCTGTCCAGATGTTCCAGGGTTGAGTGAAGTGCCAATGAAATGGCACCTCCTGTAGACCTGTTGTGCCGGTAAGCAAATTTGAGGGGATCCAAGTCACTTCTCAGGCAGGAGTTGAGATGTTTCATCGCCGACCTCAAAAACACTTCATCACTGAGGATGTAACTGATACTGGGTGACAGTCATTGAGGCCAGTCACGGCTTTTTCTTAGGTACCAGCGTAATGGAATCCTGCTTGAAGCAGGTGGGTACTCACTTCACTTCAGAAGAAAGGTGAAATAATATCTGTGAAAAATCATGATTGAAGATCAGGCTCAAGCAAATGTCATAATCCCATGACAGCAGAAATAGTGAAGTCAAGTCTCCTCAGAAATAACCAAATTAATGTGCTTTAGGTTTCAGCACTTACCTCTTGGACTGGCCTGATGTTGAGAATATTAGTGCAATTTGCATTTTTTTCTGTGCCTGTATCCTTTATTGACAGTGCCCTCAGAAAGCCTGAAATAGTTCCCACAATGTGTACTGCAACTATATTCAGTGAATCCACTGCCATTAACTATAATATTGTGCAAAGAAAAATCTGTAAAAGTCTTCTAGTATTGTAAAATTGCAGCCATAGCACATAATGATCTGAAAGCAGTCCATTGCACAGAAAGCAAAAAAGGATGAAAATGTGCAACATTAAAATAGACTATCACTTAATTACATCAACTCTTTGGAACGATTAAGCAGTAGTAACCAGCTAAGAAGCATTTGAATGGAAGTGGCTGCTTTCTGCTGCTCTTAAAAGTGTATGAAAATTTCAAAATGCCCTGTTCAGCCCTTTGTGAATGCCAATGTAAATGGGCCTACATTGTGAACCATTTTCAGAACTACCCCCTCCCCCTCTGTTCTATCTTCAGCACTCACAGTGACAAGCACAAACCAGTTAAAATTGATCAGTTGATTTCTTGAGTCTCCAATGTTGATCAGTCATAGGTCTTGTTGGCCTAGTTTTGTCTTATAGAATATTTCGTGTAATTTCAGTGAGGTAACTGGATAAACCTCATGGGAACAATATATTTGACTGACGCACACGAGACGCACACAAACCTTTCTTTTGAATCATACAGTATGCATAGGAAAATTCTGGTTATTGAAAATACTTTTGCATCATTGTCCAAATATCAATACCATTTTTATGAAGTGGTAGCATTGTGGTTAAGTTACTAGAATTTGCTTCCAGAGATGCAAGCTATTGGTCTCACTCCAGCAATTGGCCTCATAATTAAATATCTAGAATCAGAATCAGTTTTAATACCACTGGCATATGTTGTGAAATTTGTTGTTATGTGGCAGCAGTATATAATAATTAAAAACTTTAAATTAGGCTAAGAAATTATATATATATATATATATATATATATATATAGTACACAGGAATCTACAGATGCTGGAAATCCAAAGCAACACACACAAAATGCTGGGAGATCTCAGGACGCTAGGCAGCATCTATGGAAAAGAGTAAACATTGTGTGTTTTGGGCCAAGACCCTTCTTCAGGACTCACTATTAGGACTCACCCTCTGAAGAAGGGTCTCAGCTTGAAACATCGACGATTTACTCTTTTCCATAGATGCTTCCTGGCCTGCTGAGTTCCTCCACCATTTTGTGTATGTTGCCAAACATTTTTCAAGGTTAAATCAAACAAGTAGTGCATAAAAACTAGTGAGGTAGTGTTCATGGGTTCAATGTCAATTCAGAAATCTGATGCTAGAGGAGAGGAAGCTGTTCCTGAATTGTTGAGTGTGTGACTCTAGGCTCCTGTACCTCCATCTTGGTGGTGGGACTGTCCAGGGTGATGGGGGTCCTTAATCATGGATACTGCCTTTTTGAGGCACTCCTCCATGAAGATGTCTGGAAGCTGGTGAGACCAGTGCCCATGATGGGTCTGGCTGAGTTTATGATTTCCTACAGCTTATTTTGATCCTGTACGGTAGCTCCCCACTGCCCCCACCCCACATATCAGATGGTGATGTAGCCTGTTAGAGTGCTCTCCATGGTACACCTGTAGAAGTTTGCAAGTGTCTTTGATGACATACCAAACCTCCTCAAACTCCTAATGAAATATAGCTGCCGTCATGCCTTCTTTGTAACTGCATTGATACGTTGGGTTCTGACATGGTTAATAGTTAGCATGAAACCACTTGATGCTGCCTGACTAACCAATATCTTCAGGAAAGGAATTCTGCTATCCTTACCCATCTAGTCTATATGTGACTCCAGACTCTCCAGTGCTGCTGCATCTTAACTCTCCCCAGCCTCTAATGGCTAGGTTCAGAATGAGAAGATCAGCCTTATGTTGCCAGTGATGCCAGCATTACCTCTCAAAGTCCAAACCTACATTCCCGTTGTGTGAGGTGGAAACTGGTAAGTTTGGCCAACAGGGCTCCGGTGAAGCTGTGTAGGCCAATCCCCTGTACAGTGAAGATAATGGATTACAGAAACATTGATGAGCTCCAACTTCGGACGATGGAGATGGGAGGTCGTCAATGGCCTATGCTGCACTGGGTGCTAAGGGTCCTCGAAGAAGCCATCCACATTCTATTATTAAATAAATAGAAGTGCTGTAGGATTTAAATACGAAGGCTGTTCTTTTGATTGACTATCAACTAATCCTGAACAAGAGTCTCAACTCTTTTCCATAGATGCTGTCTGACCTGCTGAGTTCCTCTGGCATTTTGTGTGAACTGCTCATCCAGCTTGATTAAATGAAAGTACAAATCTGCCCTCTTCCTCCATTGTTATGATCTCAACATCTCCACATCTTCCCATTTCACTATACAAAGTTATTAATATTTTGCAAATGATGGCTGCCAAAACCAGAGAATGTAGTAAGTGTATAAAGCTTTTCAGTGCCTCCTTGAATAAACTTTCATTCCGTAATTTGCTTCATTTAGAATTCGCTGATGGTTTCAGCAAGCTGTGGGTAACTTGTGCACTCAGCACTATTGTATTGTAATCAATAATTAAATTTAGTGCTGACACGCATCTTGTTCATGCAGCAATCTCTGACAATCAAATCTAAAGAAATTAATCCATTTCTATTGGTTTAATACAGATGTTAACAGTAAAAATAGGATAAAATATGATTTCCATAGGTCTCTTTTGCTGGATTTTACATAATTCTGAATTATCTACATCTTCATTAGAAAATTAACTGTCAAAATTTAAAATAAGTTTTCTCTCATTTGAAGATAATTGTTGGTGTTGTAGACAGGAAAGCAATTAACCTTGCACTGAAGTTCTCTTTAGCAATGGTCATTTTATCTTTATGTTAGTAGTTGCTTACTTGCTGAAAACAACAAGATACAAATAAAATCAAAACAAAAAAAGTAATGTTGGATAGCATGGCTATTTGTCTGAACTGAACTTAGAGATTCTGAATCATTCTTTAATTCCAAAATTCATTTCTGCAAAATTCATCATAATAGCAAAAATTATTTCAAATTTAAAAACATTTTTATGCATTGAACCATTTCAACAAAATTAAGAACTTTTTGATGCCCTTCGCAATGCGCAAGTTTGATTGAAAATTAATTCCTGAACCAATGAAAAATCACTTGCTTAGCTAAGCACAGAGGCCGTAGGTCTGTGCCCCAGCACAGGATGACATCCAAATCTACTGTCATTGATTCTGGTAAATCTGGTTCTTACATCGGCTGCCATATTCAAATAAAGGATTTTTCTGGATAAGGTCATTAAACGAAATAAGCCTTTTACTTTTCCATGTTTAATGTACGTATATTTTCTTATTGGATCCAAGTTACTTATCTCAAGAGCATGTTTCTTTGTCCAAATTGTATTTCTTTCCCTTGTAACTTTGTCCTTAGGTCTATTACTACTTTATACGATCTTGTACATCTTTCCCGTCAAGGAAATGTTTTGAAAACCTTGTTGATGTCAATAAAAAATCTATCCGACGAAGAAAGGCAAAGGGATAAATCAATGGCAAGGAACATATTTGGAAAAATGGGCGTAAAATAAAGCTTAATATTTTACGGGAATGTGTGAGATTGCTAATGTTCTTGAAGATTATCTATCTATTGATAATTTGCTTAGCAATCAATTTTTTTTACTTAATTACTTACTAATCGAGATACAGTGCAGTCAGTACTTCTGGCCCTTTGAGCCACGCCACCCAGCAATCCCACAATTTTAATCCTAGCCTAGTCACCAGGACAATTTAATCTACCAACAGGTACGTCTTTGTAGAGCACCTGGAGGAAACCCACAGGGTAACGGGGAGAATGTACAAACTCCTTACAGGCAGTGGCGGAACTATAAGTCTACTACAAGACTATAAGTAATAGGAATTTCATAATAATATGCCTTAAACAGGAGCCTAAGCGACTTCCTTGTCCATTTGTCCCTCCCCACTGATCTCACTTCTGGCACTTAACCTTGCCAGCAGAACAAATGCCACACCTGCCCCTACACCTTCCCTTACAACCATTCAGGACCCCAAACAGACTTATAGGTAAGGCGACACTTCACCTATGTGTCTGTTGGGGTCATCTACTGTACCCGGTGCTCCCAGTGTGGCCTCCTATGTATTGTTGAGACCCAACATAGATTGGGAGATATTGAAAAGTGTTTATTAGTTCATTATCTTATTCTGAGATAAGTAAAATTATTTTGTTGTATATAATTGTGATAATAAAAATATGAACTTATGAACTGAATGGTGACTGAATGCTGTGGATTGCCAAAAACACACCATTTTGACTCCTTTAAGACCCACCTTAAAACACATCACTTCAAATTGCTTATGGTCTCCAATTGTAACTACTTCATCATTGGCTTGGGCATTTTTCTCACACCTTTGAAGTGCCTTGGGATGTTTTCCTGCAGTAACAGGGTTATATAAGTACTAGTTATTATTGCTGGTGTTTTGCACAATATCTCTTGGGATTAATATTGGAGGTTACTGGCCCCAATAAGATGAAAACAGAATCTCTTTGAATCAACGTCATTAGCTGTCATTGTGTTCATTTTCTGGGGGGTGGGGGAGGAATGTGGAGTGTGTTTGTTCTGAGCGTGTCTGGTTGGGAACCTTTATTTAATTTCATTTCTCATATTTCATTCTCTAAATTTTCTTCCTGTTTTTTGTGTCATCTTCTTTTGGATGTTTCCCTTTAGCTATCTTTCATTTGCAGTGTTATACAGAGATGTACTTTTGTTCCTTTTGGGAGAATGTGCTTAAGAAATAAAAAAAAATCACCAGTGATGGCTCAGGAAAGCATGGAGCTCTAACATATTTTTCCATATATTTCAGATGATAATAGTAAGCATTCTGACATTATCATCGGCTGACAAAAAGGGTTATTCGTGATTTATTCAAAGCAGTTTGAAAAGTGCTTTTATTGTGTAAATGAAATTATGAGAAATGAATTACTGCTGAGAGCCTGACATTAGAAGAGGATTCACACTTTAAACTTCAGTTATTTGGAGATTTAATTTTTTCCTTAACAGATCTTCAATAGCAATAACTGCCTATTGAAATTGAATAACAACAATTTGTTTCAAGATTAATGCTGCTGAAACTTCTATTTATTAAGTGCTTTGTGATCAAACAAAGCATTAAATGCAAAGGGGAACTTGATTGACTTTGGACAATAAAGCACCTGGACTGCCGGTGGCCCTAAGTACATCCAGCTGTCACTCAGATGAGAATGTTGCAAATTCTGGTACATTTTGCAACTGCAGCTCGAATGAAACTCTCCCAGAATAACCACGGCGTCAGTGTAGTAAAGTAATTGGTAGGTGCAGTCCCTGATTTACATTTCCATAACTGCTTTCAGATTATCGGATTATCAATGCTGTGTATTTAATATTTCAGAAATATTTGAGTAATATTGTAAATATATTGTTTGATTAAGGATTCTTGTTTGCTTAAATGTTTCATTATGGGTTATATGTAAAAGTACTTCAATGGCATACATCATCACATCTCCACATCCGTGCACATCTCGCTGAAGTAAAAATGGAGCGTACACGTTCCAGAGGTCCAATCAGCGCCAATGGCAGAGCACTTCAAAGAGTTTACTCGCAGGTCAGTGAGACTAGTATAAAAAGAGAACTTTGCGGGTACTCGGACATTCCAGAGGTCCGGTCAGCGCCAGGAGCAGAGTACTGCAAATTAAATAAAATTACAGAAGGGGCAAGCGGGGCGGCCATTGTTGGGAGTAGGCCGGCGGTGAGAGTGGGAGCGTTCGGCTTTGATGAGGGGAGGCTGAAGCCAATGAAACAGGTTAGGAGATTTGGTCTTGGTTGCCCATTGTACAGTGCAGGCAGGATGGTAGATATGGCAGTGGAATGCTCCTACTGTAGGATATGGGGATTCATGGAACCTGATAGTCTCCCTGATGACAACATTTGCAGGAAGTGCAGCCAACTCCAGCTCATGAAAGACTGCATTAAGGAGCTGGAACTGGAGCTGGATGAACGTAGGATCATCCAGGAGGCAGAGCAGTTGATAGATACGACTTTTGAGCAGGTGGTTACACCTAGAGTGCAGGATTCGGGGAGTAGACGGGTGAACACCGAGAGAGGTAAAGGAACATAGAAGGTTCTGGGGGACTTGATAGAGGTATTTAAAATTATGAGGGGGATAGACAGGGGTAGATGTCCTGCACAGTAAGTTTATGGAGTTAAGAAGGAAACTGAAGAGCAGGACTCCGAGGTGGTAATCTCCAGGTTACTCCCAGTGCCACGAGCTAGTGAAGGTCAGAACAGAAAGATAGTGCAGATGAATGAACGGTTGAGGAGATGGTTCAGGGGCATGGTTTCAAGTTCTAGGATCATTGGAACCTTTTCTGGGGAAGGGGTAACCTGTACAAGTGGGACGGGTTGCACCTGAACTGGAGGGGAACCAATATCTTGGCTGGAAGGTTTGCTCATGCTATTGGGGAGGTTTAAACTAGACTTGCAAGGGGGTGGCAACCGAAGAGAGGTGGCAGAGGATGGGGCGGTTTGCGCACAAGTTGTGACAGCTTGTGGTGAGTTTGTGAGGAAGGATAGGCAGATGATAGAGCAGAGAAGCACTCACCGAGATGGTTTGGGATGTGTCTATTTTAATGCAAGGAGTATCATGAGCTGGGCAGATGAACTTAGAGCGTGGATCAGTACTTGGATCCTACCAGCTGTCACTACTTGTGGCCATTATAGAGACTTGGATCACTCAGGGGCAAGAAGGGCTGCTGAGCGTGCTGGGCTTTAGATGTTTCGAAAAGGACAGGGAGGGAGGCAATAGAGGTGGGGGGGTGGCGCTGCTATTCAGGGATAGTATCACGGCTGCAGAAAAGGAGGAACTCATGGAGGGATTGTCTACTGACTCATTGTGGGTGGAAGTCAGAAAAAGGAAGAGGGCAATAACTCTACTGCGTGCTTTTATAGGACCCCCCCCCAATAGTAACGGAGACAGCGAGGAGCAGATAGGAAGACAGATTCTGGAACAGTGCAATAATACTAGGGTTGTTGTGATGGGTGATTTTAACTTCCCTAATATTAACTGGCATCTCCTTAGAGTAAGGGGTTTAGATGGGGAAGAATTTTTTAAGTGTGTTCAGGAAGGTTTCCTGATGCAATATGTAGATAAGACAACTAGAGGAGAGGCTGTACTTGAACTGGCATTGGGAAATGAACTTGGTCAGGTGTCTGATCTCTCGGTGGGAGAGCATTTTTGAGGTAGATCACAAGTCTATCTCCTTTACCATAGCACAGGAGAGGGATAGGAATAGAAAATTTAGGAAAATGTTTAATTGTGGTAGGGGAAAATATGATGTTGTTAGATAGGAACTTGGGAACATAAATTAGGAGCAGATGTTCACAGGGAAATACACGGCAGAAATGTAGCAAATGTTCAAGGAACATTGCATAGCATTCTGCGTGCAAGGATGGTAGGGGAAAAACCATTGCTGTACAAAGGATGTAGGAAATCTTAGTTAAGAAGGAAAGAAAAGCTTATGAAAGGTTCAAGAAACTAGGTACTGTTAGAGCTCTAGAAAATTACAAGGGTACCAGGAAGGAGCTCAAGAATGAAATTAGGAGAGCCAGAAGGGACCATGAGAAAGCCTTGGTGAGCAGGATTAAGGAAAACCCCAAGACATTCTACAGGTATGTGAAGAGCAAGAGGATGAGCCATGTGAGAATAGGACCAATCAGGAGCAAGAGTGGAAACATGTGCATGGAGCCAGAGGAGGTAACGGAGGTACTTAATGAATACTTTGCTTCAGTATTCACCAGTGAAAAAGAGCTTGGCAATTGTGGGGATGACTTACAGTGGACTGAAATGCTTGATTGTATAGGCATTAAGAAAGAGGATGTGCTGGAGCTTTTAAAAAGTATTAAGTTAGATAACTTGCCAAGATTGAATGAGATATACCCCAGGCTACTGTGGGAAGCAAGGGGGAGGAGATTGCTGAGCCTGTGGCAATGATCTTTGTTTCATCAATAGGTACAGAAGTACCAGAAGATTGGAAGGTTGCAAATGTTGTTCCCTTATTCAAGAAAAGGAGTAGAGATAACCCAGGAAATTATAGACCAGTGAGTCTTACTTCAGTGGTGGGGAAATTGTTGGAGAAGATCCTGAGAGATAGGATTTATGAGCATTTGGAGAGACATAATCTGATTAGGGATAGTCAGCATGGCTTTGTCAAGGGCAGGTCATGCCTTACAAAATTGATTGAATTCTTTGAGGATGTAACAAAACACATTGATGAAGGTAAAGCCGTGGATGTGGTGTATACAGATTTCAGTAAGGCATTTGATAAGGTTCCCCATGTGAAGCTCATTCTGGAAGTAACGAGGCATGGGATCTAAAGAGACCATACTTTGTGGATCCAGAACAGACTTGACCACAGGAGTCAAAGGGTGGTTGTGAATGGTTCATATTCTACATGGAGGGCTGTGACCAGTGGTGTTCTGCAGGGATCTGTTCTGGGACTCCTCCTCTTTGTGATTTTTAATAAATAACCTGGATGAGGAAGTAGAAGGGTGGGTTAGTTAGTTTACTGATGATACAAAAGTTGGGGGTGCTGTGGATAGTCTGGAGGGTTGTCAGAGGTTACAGTGGGACATCGATAGGATGCAAAATTGGGCTGAGAAGTGGCAGATGGAATTCAACCCAGAGAAGTGTGAAGTGGTTCATTTTGGTAGGTCAAATTTGAAGACAGAATATAATATTAATGATAAGACTCTTAGTAATGTGGAGGATCTGAGAGATCTTGGGGTCTATGTCCATAGGACACTCAAAGCTACTGTGCAGGTTGACAGTGTTGTTAAGAAGGCATATGGTGTGTTGGCCTTTATCAACCATGGGATTAGTTCAAGAGCGGTGAGGTAATGTTACAGATATACCTTAGACCTTAGTTTGATCCCACCTGAAGTACTGTGCTCGGTTCTAATCATCCGATCACAGGAAGGATGTGGATACTATAGAGAGATATACAGAGAGTGCAGAAGAGATTTACAAGGATGTTGTCTGGGTTGGAGAGCATGCCTTATGAGAATAGGCTGAGTGAATTTGGCCTTTTCTCCTTGGAGCAACGGAAGATGAGAGGTGACCTGATAGAAGTGTATAAGATGAGGAAAGGCATTGATCATGTGGATAGCTAGAGGCTTTTTCCCAGGGCTGAAATGGCTAACATGAGGGGACATAGTTTTAAGGTGCTTGGAAGTAGGTACAAGGGGGATATCAGAGGTAAGTTTCCAACACAGAGAGTGGTGGGTGCGTGGAATGCACTGCCAGCAAAGGTGGTAGAGACGGATACAATAAGGTCTTTTAAGAGACTCTTAGATAGGTACATGGAGCTTAGAATAATAGAGGGTTATGCGAAAGGGAAATTCTGGGCAGTAGGTTACATGGTCGGCACAACATTGTGGGCCGAAGGGCCTCTAATGTGCGGTAGATTTTCTATGCTCTATGTTCTTCAGGCTCCCTATTTTTCTGTCAATTAGTTTTATGTTTTGCAAGTTACAAAACATAACAGTGGGAACAAGGAAGTTTTAAAGGAATCCAAGACAACTGCTGACCTGTTGAAGTGTTGTGAGATATTCCAGTTAAAAAAAAAAAGCACATGTGCTTCTTCAGGAAGGGACAGAGATCATCAAGAAAATTGTCAAATTCATGTGTTCATAAACAATTAATACTGAGCGATAATAATAATAAAATTTTAAAAAACAAGAAAATGCTGGCTACATCAGAAAGATTGATGCATTTGATTACACAACAGATAACTGGATATTGTATTCAGAGTAGATAGAGTAGTATTATGAAACAAATGCAATAGTCAGTGAAAAAGAAGTGCCATTTTTGCAGAATATACTCGATGGAAGGGAGCATGCAGTTTGTTAGAGGCTTAACGGATCCAACCAATCAAGTTGAAATGCACTTTGCAGCTAATGAGAGTGACACAGGACTAAGTAGCCATGAGATTTATAATGCGAAAAGGAATAATAGACAAGCAATATGGCTTACACCAGAAGTAAGTGATAGATTAATTCAAATGGAATTGGGCACAGACTCAGCTGTTTCATTCAACCCACAAAATAAGTTTGAACGGCATTTCAAAGATACTGAACTGAAGCCTGCAGATATTCAACCATGATTTTAATGTTACCATCAACCCAGTAGTGAAAGCTGATTAATACCTTCTTCCCTGGATAGAGGAGAAAACCTCTAACTTCACAAACGTTTCGGCAGGGAAACACTTCAGAAAGTGGACTCTGCTGAGGCCTACCTACTGTTGGAGATGAAAGAGCAGTCCACAGAGTTACTCATTTATAAGTACTTACAAAGGGCTTTATCACTATAATAGGCTAATATTTGGAGTAGCATCTGCACCTGCAGTCTGGCAGAAAGCTATGGACCAGGTGCTGTAAGGCTGCCCAGGCACTCAGTGTTACCTGGATGACATCACATTGTTACCGGTAAGGATGCCAAGGAACATCTCCAAAATCTCAAGAAAGTGCTGAAAAGGTTAGAAGATTATCAGCTCAGAGCACAATACATCAAGTTTAAATTCTTTAAACCAAACATCTCTTACTGTGGTCACACCATTGCTGCAAAAGATTTACACAAATATGCTGAGAAAATTCAAACAGTAGTGGATGCCACAGGACCAAATAATGTGTCACAATTACTGACCTTTTAGGATTAGTCAATTAATATAACAGGTTCCTGCCAAACCTGGCTACTGTGTTCCACCTCTTGAACCTACGATGAAAAGAAATGGCAATGGACAAAGCAGTGTGAGGCTGCTTTCAAAAAGGTAAAGGACATAGTGACATCAGGCACTATACTCACATATTATGATCCACATCATCCAGTGAAGCTTGCCTCTGTGTCAGTACCTTCAGTTGAACTCTGCCTTTTTGTGGTTTTGTATTACCATTTACTCTTGTTTGTTTTCATGCCCCATATGCTCCTGTCCCCACTCCTGCTCTACTCCAGCCCCTGTATCACTGATTATTCCACCTCTCACCTGTTTCTCATTATTACCTGTTTTGCTGCCACCTGTGGCTCATTGTGCTCCACCTATCATCTGCCTCTCTGTTTATTGCTCAGTGTATTTTAGTCCTGTGTTTTCAGCTGTTTGTTACCAGATTGTGCTTTCCTGAGCCTTTCCAGCATTTGTATTTGAACTCTATCAATCTGAATATCAATTCTGCCTGCTTCCCGATTCTGATTTTTGGATTTCTCTGGATTTTTTGATCTCTGCCTGAACTTTGACGCCAGCTTTGTTGCCCCTCTGGATTTGCTACTCAATACCTATCACAGTGCGCACAGTACGTGATCTGTGATTGGGTCCCTGCTAAAGCATCCTGACACTGTGATGTCTCACCTTATGGTATACATAGGAACAGTCATGTCACATGTTATGAGTGATGGAACTGAACACCCCACAGCCTTACTGCTGCAGAGAAGAAATATGCACAGAATGACAGAGAGGCCTTGAGTCTGGTTTGGGTGTAAAATGTTTCAATCAGAACTTGTATCGGACAGAGATTGCCCTCATTACTGATCACCAAGACCTGATGTCTGTTTTCAACCCAGAAGCATGTTCCATTAACAGCTGCAGCATGAATACAGGGATGGGTCCTGCTTCTTTGAGGACACAATTACTAGATATAATTCAAGAAGATGTCTAATTGTGGAAATTCTGATGGATTATTATAGTTACCCTTGAAAAAGAAAATACATGTCTGAAAAACTTACAAAAAAGAAGACTCCTTTTGTTATATTCTCCCTAATGGAAATTGAATGTCTCCCTATTACAGCAGAGATGATCCAAAGGGGAACCAGAAAAGACACCATTCTGTCTCAGAACTCTATGGCCAACCAAAATAGCCAGAATGTGCCACACACACTCCAGTTCCTCCATTTTTTTCAGTGTCAGGATGAGCTTGCTCTGGTTGGACGTTACTTTATGTGGGGATTGAGAGTTGACGTACCATCCAAGCTGAGAGCAAAAGCGCTGGAGGAGCTACATGTTGGTCATCTAGTTGTGGTCAAAATGAAAGCACTGGCCCAAAGCTTTGTCTGGTGGCCTGGGATCAATCAGTAGATCGAGCAGCTGGCCATGCACTGTTCAGGATGCCAGTATATCCAGAAGAAATGTGCCCAGAGCTGTTAGAGTCGAGTCCTGCAGTCCCAGAGTCAATTCCAACAATCACCATGGAGTAGGCTCTAGACCTGAGGTTGTTTCACAGCCAAAGTCTCTCCTGCCAAGTAGAGTGACCTCCTCCTTGTCAGGAAAGACACTGTCCCACAAGAGTAAGAGACACTTCACTGCGATTAAATCTTTAGGCCTGAATGGGACAATTTAATATTTACTATAAGTTGAGTTGCATTCTGTATTGATTTGGAGTTTATAGCTAAGCAGGGGGGAGTGTTGTGTATTTAATATTTCAAGAATATTTGAGTAATATTGAAAGTATACTGTTTGATTAAGCATTCTTATTCATTTAAATAATTCATAATCGGTTATATGTAAAAGTACGTGAATGGTATACGTCATCATGCCACCATGTATTAAGTGTGCATCTCACTAAAGTAGAAAAATGAAATGTATACATTCTACCAGCTCCACATTTTACTTTGTCACAGGGTCTGCACACTCTCATAGGTCGGATGCGAAACTGGTTGGGTAATCATGCTCGTGAGTATGCACATTCCAGAGTGTTTCATTGTGGTGGTAGTCAACTCCCTTCCTCTCATTCCATTCTTGACAAGAGTTGATCAATAGTAGAGCAACATCAATAGTTCCTACTTCCCATCGTCCTGGATCCAGGAAAGAAGACTACCATTTAACCTGACACTATGAAGGAGCGTATTTAATTTAGTATTAAGCTAATATGGCCGAGCCACGGTATTGGTGTTAGCTTTAGTTTAAAAGTTCTAGTTAACAGCCCTGCTGGCCTAGCATTTATTGGCACACTTCCATTAAAGTCAGTGAACTGTTGATCCACCTCAGTGCCTTTCTCTCCCTGCACTTGGGCCTTACACATACATTCTGTCAATTGTTGATCATGGTTTCCTTCATTTTGCTGATAATTGAAAGCAGACTGACTGTGCAATGGGCAGATTAGATTTATTTTGTTTATTGTGAACAGGTCATAGTTGGGCAATTTCCCCCCACATTGCTAAGTGACAGTGCTCCGAACACATTTGAACAATTTGTCATGAAGCACAATGTAGTACAGCCACTGAGCTATTGTCTGGTCCCATGGGTTCTACTGCATCTAGGATCCTCGGAATTTGTTGATTTCACATTTTTAAAAAATTTCATCAATGGTGTTCCTACCAAACCGCTCTTGGTGATCGATGTTGGAGATCCTTCATCAATGGTACTTCTACCAAATCACTCCTAGTGATGGACACTGAAGGTCATACATTAATGGACACTCGAGCACCTTCACCAAAAGTGTTCCTAAAAAAACTCTTCTTGTCGATAGACACTGAAGCTCCTTCCGCTCAGCTTATACTCTGCACCCCTGGTGCTTCCAGTGTTCTCCCCAAGTGCTGTTTGACATAGAGGAGAAATGATTCATCTGATGAGGAAGTACAGGAAGCTTTTCCCACATCTGACCTACTAACTTGAGTTTTTATTGGGTCTGGGGTCAAAGTTAAGGACTCCAAGGCTGATTTTCTGCTCTCTGCATATCATTGTGCCACCATCTGTGATGGTCTGTCTGTCCAGTACTTTGAAGAATCTGATGGGGTGGAAGTGAAATTGTTATGTTTGACTTCAGTGCCTAGGCTGATATAAGGTAGTCACACCTTTTTTTTTCCTCTCTAAACATAGCAGTGATGATACAGCTGAAGGGTTTGCTGGGCAGTTTCAGAGGGCACTTAGGAGTCAGTTCTGACAGGGTGAAAGAAATCTGCCATCTTTTCACGTCTAAACTAAATGTGATTCACATTTAGTCATCTATAGTCTAGATGTGAGAGGATGGCCGATTTCTTTCCCTGAAGGACATTTGTGAAACAGTCGAATGTTCTCGATAATTCAGCAGTTTCTGTAGCCATCATTCCAGATTCCAGTTTATTAACTGAGTTTAAATTCTGCAGTTGTTGTAGTAAGATTTGAATGAAAATTTCAGGTTACTTGTCCAGGCAGGCGCCTGGATTACCAGTGCAGTGATTTAATTGCCGTGCCATCAGCATTTCCAGGAACGCACTCTGATGAGGGTCCTTCATTTAGAGCGGCTCTGTAGCTGCACCACTGACTCAGTTGGCCGAGCCTTTGACACAGCTGCGAGACAACATGATGGCAGGTGGAGGGGCAGGTAGTTTTGAGGAAGTAGAGGGATTTAGGCAGATTAGGAGAGTGGGCAAAGAAGTGGCAGATGGAATACAGTGCCAGGAAGTGTATGACCATGCACTTTGGTAGAGGAAATAAAGTGCAGACTATTTTCTGAATGAAGAGAAAATTCCAAAATCTGAGGTGACAAGGGACATGGGAGTCCTTGTCCAGGATTCTCTAAGGTTACTTGCAGGTTGAGTCGGTGGTGTGGAAGGCAAATGCAATGCCAGCATTCATTCTGAGATGACTAGAATATAAAAGTGAGGATATAATATTGAGACTTTGTAAGACACTGGTGAGGCCTCACTTGAAGTATTGTGAGCAGTTTTGGGACCTTTACCTAAAGGAGGTGCTAATATTGGACAGGTTTCAAAGGATATTCATGAAAATGAATCTGCGATTGAAAGGCTTATCATATGAGGACTGTTTGATGGCTCTGAGTTTGTACTCACTGGAATTCAGAAGAATGAGGGAGGATCTCATTGAAATCTATTCAATGTTGAGAGGCCTTGATAGAGTGGATACAGAGAGGATGTTTCCTGTGGTGGGGGAGTCCAAGACCAGAGGACACAGCCTCAGAATAGAGGGACATCCGTTTAGAATAGAGATGAGGAGGAATTTGTTTAGCCAGAGGGTGGTGAGTCTGTGGAATTCATTACCACAGGCAGCTGTGGAAGCTAAGTAATTGGGTATAATTAAGGCAGAGATTGATAGATTCTTGATTAATCAAGACAAGAAGGGTTACAGAGAGAAGGCAGGAGTCTGGGGCTGAGGGAAATGGATCAGCCATGTTTCAGAATAAGGAGAAAGCCATTTAAAACTGAAGTGAAGAGGAATTTCTTCACACAGAATGCAGTGAATTTTGGATTTCTCTTTGGTAAGAATATAAGGATGGCAGGTTGGAGATACATCTCTGCCAAGGGAGGTGTATCCTTCCCTCCACTAGCCTGCAGGTCACCCTTGGGGAAGGTGTAGCACCTGCTTTGTCGCACGATCTGGGTCACATGAAGCCATGGGAGCAGGTGATGGATAGTCATATGAACTGCTGGTGCACATCTCAAGTCCTGGTTATGCAACCACTGATGCCAGGCAGACAATCTCTGAAGAGTATTGATAATGGCTTGTAAAGTCACAGCCCAGAAGAAGGCAATGGCAAACCATTTCTGTAGGAAAAAATTGCCATCATCATGGTTATGGAAAGACAATGATCACCCATATTATATATGATACAGCTCATAATAATGATGATGAAGACCATACACAGAGAGTCGACTCAATGAGCCAATTGTCCTAATTCTGCTCCTATATCTTATAACGGTACCTGGCTTCAAATGCAAGATGCATTTCAAGCAATGATGAAACAGATCTGAAGGGCCAAAAGGCTCACTCCTACACCTATTTCCAGTGTTCTTATAACATTTTTCAAATGATCAGCACACAATCCTTGTGGAGACAAGATCCCACCTCACACTGACTGACGCCTCCATTGTGAACAAAAGTCTCACAAAACAATTGATAGAATCAGGTTTGGCAAATCGAAACTGGGTATATATACATATAGTAATCACAGACAGAAGAGATTCTGCAGATGCGGGAAAGCTTGGACAGCCCACACAACATTCTGGAGGAACTCTGCAGATCAGATAACATCTATAAACAGTCGATATTTTGGCCGGAGACTCTGCATCAGGATTCAATGAACAGTCAGGAACATTTTGGGCCAAGAAACATCATCAAGACCTTGCTGAATACAAGAGATTTGGGATCTTATTACAGAAGACTCTTGCAATATTATACATTTAGAGAGATTGATAGCAGACCCTAAAATTGTAAAAAAAAACTTAATTGCTCATTTTACAGCAGTTGAAAGAATAATATCTCTCCTGACACTTGGATTGGAGTCAGTGCAACAACGTGCTTCCAATACTGTTGCCAATTTCTTCTCATTACAATCAGTATTCTCCTACAGCATATCTGGAATATATAGATGGCTGATTTTTTGAAGGTCTCATCTCTCAGTAATGTCACTCATAATGGCCTATTTGTAACGTTATACGCATTAGTATCTAAAGGATAAATTGACTGAGAAATAACTTGATTTTCATATGCAATTGTATTAGGATCTATTACCTAATGCATGCAAGGGAATTGAAAGAAAAGGTTACAACCTAAAAAAGATGTTTTATCCTATGAACGACTGTTAGATCACATTTTCAAGTTGTGGACTTGCTTTTGTGTCTTCTTTCAAAATCTGTATAGTTGTGGAAGTTCCTTGTTCAAATTAGCATTTTCTTTCAGTTTTACGGCAAACAACAATACAGGTGACCTGGGTTCAATTCCCGCTGCTGCCTGGAATGAGTTTATATACTTTATAAAACCATGAGACCATAAGATATAGGAGCAGATGTAGGTCATTTGGCCTGTCGAATCTGGTTCACCATTCAATCATGTCTGATACTTTTTTCCCTTCCTCAGCCCCACTCCCTAGCCTTCTCCCTGCAACTTTTGATGCTGCGGCTAATCAAGAACCTATCAATCTCTGCCTTAAATACGCCTAATGATCTGGCCTCCACAGCTGTCTGTGATAGCAAATTCCACAGATTCACTACCTTCCGGCTAAAATAATTCCTCTGCATCTCTGTTTTAAATGGATACCCCTCTATCCTGAGTCTGTACCCTTTTGTCCTAGACTCCCATACCATGGGAAACATCTTTTACACATCTACTCAGTCTAGGCCTTTCAAAATTCAAAAAGTTTCAATGAGATCTCCCCTTATTCTTCTAAATTCCAGTGAGTACAGGACCAGAGCCATTAAACATTCCTCATATGATAACCCTTTCATTCCTGGAAGCTTTGTGAACCTCCTCTGAACCCTCTCCAGTGCCAGCACATCTTTTCTTAGATGAGGAGCTCAAAACTTCACAAAACTCTAGGTGAGGCCTCAACAATACCTTATAGAGCTTCAGTATCACATCCCTGCTGTTATATTATAGTCCTCTTGAAATGACTGCTAAGATTGCATTTGCCTTCCTCACCACCAACTCAACCTGCAAGTTAACTTTTAGGGTGTTCTGCAAAAGGACTCCCAAGTCCCTTTCCATCTCAGATTTTTGGATATTTTCCCTGTTTAGAAAATTTTCTGCACATTTATTTCTTCTACCAAAGTGCATGATCATGCATTTTCCAACATTGTATTTCACTTGCCACTTTCTTCCCCATTCTCCTAATCTGTCTAAGTCCTTCTGCAGCCTTCCTGTTTCCTCAACACTACCTGCCCCTCCACCATTCTTTGTATCATCTGCAAATTTGGCAAAAAAGCCATCTATTCCACCATCTAAATCATTGATATACAGCATAAAAAGAAGTGGTCCCAACACCGACCCCCGCAGAAAACCACTAGTCATTGGCAGCCAACCAGAAAAAGATCCTTTTATTCCCAGTCGCTGCCTCATACCAATCAGCCAGTGCTCTAACCATGTTAGTAACTCTTCTGTAATACCATGAGCTCTTAACTTAGTAAGCAGCTTCATGTGTAGTATCTTGTCAAAGGCCCTCTGAAAATCCCATTATACAACATTCACTGAGTCCCTTTTATCTACTTTGGCCTACTTGTAATCTCCTCAAAGAATTCCAACAGGTTTTTCAGGCAACTTTGTCCTATCTTGTCCTATGTCACCAAGTACTCCATAACCTCATCCTTAAAGATTGATTCCAATATCTTTCCAACCACTGAGGTCAGGCTAACTGGACTATAATTTCCTTTCTGCTGTCTCCCTCCTTTCTTAAAGAATGGAGTGACATTTGAAATTTTCCAGTCCTCCAGAGCCATTCTTGAAAAATTATTACTAATGCCTCCACAATATCTACCGCTACCTCTTTCAGATCCCTAGGGTGCAGTTCATCTGGTCCATGTGACTTATGTACCTTTAGGTCTTTCATCTTTTTGAGCAAATCTCCCTTGTAATAGTAACTGCACTCACTTCTCTTCCCTCACACTCTTCAACACTTGGCTCACTGCTAGTGTCTTTCACCGTGACTGCATGGGTTTCCTCTGGGTGCTCCGGTTTCCTCTCACAGTCCAAAGACATACCAGTTGGTAGGTTAATTAGTCATTAAATCAGGGGTTGCTAGGCAGCATGGTTCAATGGACTTGAAGGCCCTACTTTTTGTTGTATGTCACTAAAAATAAATTCAAAAATAACATTCACCCAGTGTTATTTAGACAAAAAAAAACATCCTCATCAATTTTTTTTTCTCTGAGGAAGGGGAGTGTGAGGGGATTCTGGCGTACCCCTATTAACTGTGCTTTTGAAAAGAGAGAAAGAGTTATTTAACACCGCTAGCTTGCTTAAAAGAGAGAGAGACAGTTGATTATTTTCAATCATGCTTAGATTTTTACATAGAAATTGAAAATGTATTCATTGTAAAAATCTGCAATCCGCTCATATGTGCTGTAGACTGAAAGGACATTCATTATATATGGAGTACTGCTTTGAAAACTTGACAATGAGGGCCGGCTGGTGGCGCAACGACATCGGCGCCGGACCCGGGAGCAGAGGTTCCCGGGTTGGAAACTAGTCGGGTCTGCCCCCGAGTACGCTTTCTATCCGTGCCGGGCTGAGTGTCGAGATCACAACTCGACCTCGTGAAACAAAGGGAAAATACTGCGAAAATGTCTGTGTGAGGAGTGGCGCGCCACACAGTCTCTCTCTCACTCCGTGCCTCGTAAAAAAAAACCCTGAAAAATCCATCATCACGGACGCACACACGGACATGCTGACGCGCACGCACGCACACGCAGACGTGCACGCACACAGGCACACGCCAAAAAAAAACTTGAAGATGAGACTTTCTGATTGGCACATCTGGAAAATGGGAAGGTCCACTTCTTCTACAGCCAAGAGATACAGTTCCTACATTTCCAGCTGTTTATATTAACGCAACAGAGTTTTGACAGGCCAATGTCAAATCATGTGTTCCTGCACAGTTTCTCTTTTAAATTAAACAGATTACAAGAACTTGTAGTTCTCTTATTAAAGAGCAATATGAAGATAATGGTGAGGAAATTCAGATGCCAAGAATTGATAAAGTTTATGTGAATCTAAGAAAAAGCAAGAGCAGAAAATACTGGCCCTATGGGACATAATTTAAATCAGGGAATAAGAAGTACATATGAAAAGAATAATACAATACTTAAGACAGTGTTTAATTAACATATAGATCAGGAAAACTAAATTAATAATAATGGTGTGAAAGACAAATTTATGGCACCTATTGGGCTTAGATTCCCATATCAGTATCCAGATGAAGGTTCCTTGTTCCTTAACGCTGTTATAGCCGGGGCTAAGCTCCCCCTATCTATTAAATGCTCCCAATGGCTTGCATCTCAAATAGCCTCTGACAACCAAACCCTACTCCTGATCTTCATGTGTGGCATTGCGACTAAGCCCAGCAGAACTGTTCCCACTGAGAGAAGAAATAACAAACCTGCATTACTGGATACTTAAAACCGGTTAGTTTGGGCAGATGGGGATCATCAACTGTGGTTGTCAGCTCATCAACGAGAAGGAAAATTCTGATCTCAGACCTCTGCTGCCTTGCGGCTATGGGGAAGGCTTTGGGAGTAAACTCCAAGGAAAAATCCAGAGCTGGTCCCTGGAGCAGTCCTATGTTGAGTTCCACACTGACTGGCAATTCCTGCGATGCCATTGGTGCTAAGCTATATTGGTCTCTGCCGTTCTTTTGGATTCATCAATTCCTCTCTGATTCTGGGTCGACGGACATTTGGCGTTTTCTGCATCCTCAGGAAAAAGATTTTTCTTTTTTTTCACATGTTCACCACTCCTATTCAAGAATTGATTATTTCTTTATTGACTCTCGTCTTATTTCTTCAGTGATTAAATGTGATTATGACTCTATAACCATTTCGGATCATGCTCCACTTAAGCTTTCTATTAAAATTCAGGCCAATACACAAAATAATAGACAATGGCGTTTTAATTCGCTGTTGCTTCAGGACTTGGACTTTGTTAACTTAATGAATGAACAGATTGATCTTTTTTTTACAATCAACGATACAGAGGATATTTCTGTGAACATTCTTTGGGATACTTTTAAAGCTTATATTCGTGGTCAGATTATCTCGTATTCTGCTGCTTTGAGGAAGAAGCTGAAGCAGGAGGAGTTGGTAATTGTGGATAAGATTAAGGAAGTTGATAAGAAATATGTTATAGCTCCCTCTGAGGAGTTATATAAACAAAGAACTGAACTTCAAATGGAACACAGTTTATTACTTTCGTCCTCGATTGTAAACCTATTAAAGAAAACAAGAAGTGAATTTTATGTACACAGTGACAAAATTGGCAAACTGTTGGCTAACCAATTGAAGTCTAATTATGCTAAATCTCAAATTAATCAGATTTATAATCAAAATGATCGACTGATACTTGATCATGCGGGGATTAATCAAACTTTCTTTGATTTTTATTCTTCTTTATATCAATCAGAGTCTCCTCGAGACTCTAAATATATGAACGATTTTTTAGATAACTTAGACTTCCCTGAGATTTCACAGGATATGTCTTCTATGCTAGATACTCCCATTACTACTGATGAGATTAAGAATGTTATTTCCTCTATGAACCTGGGGAAAGCTCCTGGCCCTGATGGGTTTACCGTAGAATTTTATAAACGTTTTGCACCTTCATTAATCCCTTGGTTCTGTAGGGTTTTCGAGGCTTCACTAAATCTTGGTAAACTTCCCGAATCTTTCAATAGAGCGTCAATCTCTCTAATATTAAAGAAGGATAAAGATCCTGCTCAATGTGCATCTTATAGACCAATATCTTTATTAAATGTTGACTCTAAAATTTTTTCTAAGTTATTAGCAAACAGATTAGAAAAAGTACTTCCTTTTATTATTTCGGAAGACCAAACGGGTTTTATTAAAGGTCATTACTCTTTTTATAACATTCGCACACTGTTAAATATTGTTTATACCCCCTCACAAAATGTTCCTGAGTGTGTTATCTCTTTAGATGCTGAGAAAGCTTTTGATAGAGTAGAATGGCCTTACTTATTTAAGGTGCTTGAAATGTTTAATTTTAGCTCAAAATTTATATCCTGGATCAAACTGTTATATCATTCTCCTGTGGCCTCGGTCCGTACTAACTCTCTAAGCTCACCTTTTTTCCCTCTTTTTCGAGGTACTCGACAAGGTTGTCCTCTTAGTCCTTCAGTATTTGATATTGCACTAGAACCTCTTGCAACTGCCATTCGAGAATCTCCAAATATTACTGGGATAACTCGGGGCTTAAAGTCCCATAAAATATCACTCTATGCTGATGACTTACTTTTATATATTTCTAATCCTCAAAAATCCATCCCTGCTGTTTTAGAGTTATTAGCACAATTTAGTCTCTTTTCAGGTTATAAATTAAATCTTAGTAAGAGTGAACTTTTCCCAATTAATAAACAACTTCCCTTATATCATAACTTTCCATTTAAATTGATTAATAACTATTTTTCATATCTCGGGATTAAAATTACTTGTAAACACAAAGATTTATTTAAGATTAACTTTTTACCCTTATTTGACCATATTATTCAACTTTCATCTAAATGGTTTCCTTTATATTTAACTTTGATTGGTCGTATTAATGCAGTTAAGATGTTTTTTCTGCCAAAATTTCTATATATATTTCAGGCATTACCGATTTTTGTTCCAAAATCTTTTTTTGATAAAGTTGACTCAAAAATTTCTTCATTTATTTGGCAAAATAAAAACCCGAGACTGGGTAAAATACATTTACAGAAAGCTAAGAGAGATGGAGGTTTAGCATTACCTAACTTTAGATTCTATTATTGGGCAATCAATATTCGACATATGAAATTTTGGTTACTTGACCAGGATATACTATCCATTCCTAAATGGGTAGCATTGGAATTACAATCTGTTCAGGGCTATACACTTGGCTCTATTTTAGGCTCCTCTCTTCCTTTTGATTTGAAACGCCTTAAACAGGTATCTAACCCGATAGTTAAATATACCTTACGTATTTGGTTCCAATTCAGAAAATTTTTTGATCTTAATCAATTTGGGCTAGCGATCCCTATTTTAGGTAACATATTTTTTCCTCCCTCTTTTACGGATCGTGCTTTTCAAATTTGGAAGACTAAGGGTATTTCACGGTTTTTGGATTTATTTTTAGATGTTTCCCTTATGTCTTTTGAACAATTACCTAATAAATATAATTTATCAAGAATACATTTTTTTAGATATCTACAAGTTAGAAATTTCCTAAGTACTATACTTTCTTCTTTTCCAATGCTTCCTCCTACATACATTTTAGATACTATAATTAACCTTAATCCATGTCAGAAAGGTGCATCGGCTATGATTTATAATATTATTATGAAACTTAGGAAAGCTCCATTTGATAAGATTAGGGTAGATTGGGAACAGGAATTGGGGTCTATCATTTCCGTGGATGACTGGGGGCAGATTTTACAATTAGTCAATACTTCCTCTATCTGTGCTAAACATTCCCTAATTCAATTTAAAGTTGTTCATAGAGCACATATGTCCAAAGATAAATTAGCTCGCTTTTATTCTCATATTAATCCTTTTTGTGATAGATATCCGGGACAGATAGCCTCTTTAACTCATATGTTTTGGTCTTGTCCTACTCTGGAAACTTTTTGGAGAGACATTTTTAATATTATCTCAAAGGTATTGAATATAGATATCTCTCCTCACCCTATTGCTGCTATCTTTGGACTACCTAAAATTTCCAGTAATCTTTCTCCTTCAGCCCGTAGAATGATTGCATTTCTTACTTTAATGGCAAAAAGATGTATCTTACAACATTGGAAAGAGCTTAACGCTCCAACTACCTTTTTTTGGTTTTCTCAGACGATATTATGCTTGAATTTGGAGAAAATTAGAAGCAATCTTTATGATTCCTCACTTAAATTTGAACAGACCTGGAGATCTTTTATTCAATATTTTCATTTAATGTAATTTTTTTTTCTTCTCTTTTTTGCTCCATATTTATATACCCTTCTTGTTTTTTTTTACTGTTTTTAATGGAGGTCGGGATTGAGGACATGATTTTAAGTTCTTTAACTCTATTTGGTTCCAAGTTAGCCCATTGCTTTGCTTTGCTTTTTGTTTAGTTGCACGGTGGGTTTTTTTCCTTTTCTCTATTGATATATATATATATAAATTAGTATACTATTATGTTACCTTAGTATGTTATGTTTAAATTACATTGGTTGTATCACTTTTTTTTCTGTATTAATATCTCCTGTAATTTTATTATATTCTAACAGTGTATTAGTGCCTATATGGCTTACCCTTTTGTATACTTATTCAATAAAAAGATTTAAAAAGAAAGAAAGGATTCATCAGATGCATGGAGAGGCAGACCATGCTGTATGGAAACAGCCAGCCCTCCATATGGTACTGCCCTGGTTTGCATACTGGCTGCATATCACGTGGACAGCTGACACGCAACATCCATGCTCGATCCTGACCAATGGAAGTCCTCATCTGGATTAAACAACAAAGAGGAGCTACTTTGGATCAAGTACAAGGCAATTAATGTTTACACATAAAGATCAGCATACTCGGCACGTGTGTTTACTCACATGACACTCTCAGGTTTAGCAGTTCTTTCCTATGACTTCCTCCATCACTTTTCAGCCAGTTACCAGCTCCTAATACAGCTGCATATACTGGGCCCTATTACCCAGCTCTGCTCCCTATCAAAACCATGTTCCCGAACCTCAACTCTGACCACACACCCTGCCTCTATTCCAGATTCATTCATCCAAAGCACTGGCACATCCTTTGTTTGATTGAGAAAAAGGGTACTTGAAGTTTTACACGTGGCACAGAAGCTCACTGTCAACTAGGCGTCAGTAATCCTGCCCACCTTAATGCTTCTGAAACTGGGCTACTGAGAGCAAGCATCTCAAGGGCAATGGGAAAATGCCTTCAAAGTTGTCTTTGCAAACTCCTTCTAGTTCACAGGAGAGATAAGGAAAGACATGCCACATCCTCTTTCAAGTTAACATCCCCAGCAATGTAGCTCTAATTTCTCTCCATCAGTTGTGCTAGGCAGTCCATGTTGTTCACATGCTTGACACAGGAGTACACAAACAGACACACGACTCAGAGTCCTGTCATGAGATTACCAAATCGACATTAAGAAGGATGCATTGTAGAATTTTATTCCCGTCACTGTCTGCAAGGAGTTTGTACATTCTCCTCACCACTGTGTGTGTTTCCTCCGGGTGCTCTGGTTTCTTCTGAGAGCCCAAAGATCTACCGACTGGTAGGTTAATTGGTCATCTCGTGACTAGGCCAGGCGCAAATGGCCGGAAGGCCCTATTCTGCATTTATCTCAATAAATAAATAAAATAAATAATTAAATAAGTTCTGAGACAGTGCTCCATTCCTACTGACTTCTGACAGCCTCTAGTCCAAGACCACTCAAAGAGACAGAGGAGCACATGGGATAGAATTGAGAAATTTGGATCATACATCAGAAGCATGCAGATGGCCTGTCTAAGTGACAGAAAAGGAACACCAATTCACAAAGTGTCCACCCACCCACAGTACGAGCCATCTTCTGCCCCAATCTGTGATTCTCATGTCAATATCATTAGTCAATTCATTATCCACACAGCTCAGAGGATAAATAAATTGCTCTTTCCCCTGACAGCCTGCATTAGAAGAAGGAATTAAAGGATGGTAGTTTAGGAGCCAGGGGCCGTGGTCAAGTGGTCGACGAATTGGGCCGCTCCCCCACTGGACTTAGTCTGGTGAGGACACCCAGCAGGACTAAAAAACACAAGACCTGACAAAGGGCGGATGAGCTCCTTGTGAGCCAACGGCCATCTTCCATGGAAGAGATTAAAGCCTCACCACGTATCTACGAATCATATGCTATGCAGCTAGTTAGAAGAGATATGATGAACTTGGGCGCTGCACCGTGTGCCTGGACCTGCCCAGGGCCTCCGCCTAAGGAAGGGCCGAGCTCGAAGAAGCGGTCGCGGCTGGAGGCCGACACGGCCTCGGACTCGAGTTCGGCAGGAGCGGCGGCAGGCGGTGTCAACGCGACCAGCGAGAACAAACTAGAGGACAGGCTGTACTTGGTGCTGTCGCAAGATCGAAGAAGATGGAAGTGCATAGCAGCCACCCCCAGATTCGGGACGGCACCCACTGACTGACTGACTGAGTTTAGGAAAATACATTAAAAGGGGACTTCCCAATGGCCAAACATTTAAATTCTCATTTCCATTCCCATTCTGACATATTGGTCCATAACTTCCTCTTGTGCCAAGATGACACCATCCTTCGGGTGGAGGAGCTAAACCTCATATTCTATTTGGGTAGCCTCCACACTGACCCCTGCCCCTTCCTCTATTCCACACTCTGACCTTTTACCTCTTCTCACCTGCCTATTGCTTCTCCCCAGGTCCCAACCTCCTTCCCTTTCTCCTATGGTCCATCCTGTTCTCCTATCAGATTCCTTCCTCTCCAGCCTTTGACCTCTCCCATCCACCTGGCTTCACCTATTACCTTCCAGCTAGCCTCCTTCCCTCACTCCCACCACCTTTTTATTCTGGTATCTTCCCCCTTCCTCCTCAGCCCAAAGTGTCAACTCTCTATTCTTTTCCATAGATGTTGCCTGACCTGCTGAGTTCCTCCAGCATTTTGTGTGTTTGTTGCTTGACATTAAAAGATTTCAGAAGTGATTAGGAAAAGGAAAGCATAATTCAGGAATAATCTAATTTAAAAACGGATCATAAACACATATAAAACAGGGAAAATAACTCAGGTTCATAATTGTCCCTTACCAAAAGAGACAGAAGAAATTACATTAGGGAATATAAAATCCGACTGTTTTGACAGAAGTATTCACAGTAAACCTCTCATAAATAGTGGACAGTAACAGGTCCAGAGAGAAAATGGGTCCTCCTAGAAAATAGGCTCCACAGAAAGTAATAGAAGTGAAAGGTGATAAATCCTCAAGACCAGACAACCTGCAACTTGGAATTTCATAAGAGGCACTTTGGAGATTGTAGGTGCACTGGCTGTCATCTTGCAAAATTCCATAGCTTCCAGAATGATTCTCACAGATCAGAAAGTGGCACATGTAACCGACTATTTAGAAAGAAGGGAAGAGATAAAACAGGAGACTAGATACCAGATAACGTGAAAATAGTAGAATATGCTTTTAAGGAAATAGTAATAGGTTGCTCAGAAAATAATAATAAGCTTAAGCAGTATCTAGAAGACTCATTGCCATGGAACCCAGTGCTAGTTAGGTGGATTCAAAATTAGCTTCAAGGTAGGAAGCAAAAGGAGGAGGCTGAAGGTTGTTTCTCCTTATGGAGACTGAAGACTAGAGATGTGCTGCTAAGATTGGGGTTGGGAACACTGTTATTCTTTATTTATATAAATATCTTGCATGCAAATGCACAATGCTTGATCAGTTAATTCTGGATGACACAAAATTGGAAGATGTTGTTGACAACGGAGAAGGTTATCGTATATTACTGGTGGATCTTGATCTGTTCAGCAAGTGGGCCAAGGAGTGGCAAATGGAGTTCAATACAGGTAAGTACTTTTGGAAGATTTTGGAAAGTCAAGCAGGGCACTGGAGAGTGTAATGTATCAGTGTGATTTAGGAATACACGAGTCTAGTTCATGGAAAGTGGTGCCGCAGGTGAACAGGGCAGTGAAAAAGATGTCTAGTTTGCTAACCATCATCAATCAGGACTGTGGCTTTGTGGTTGTGGATTCACTTACATGAACTTCAGTTTTAAATGTTATTTGCTTATTTTTATTGTTTGCGCAGTTTGTTTTTTTTCTGCACTATACAGTACATACTTTGATAAGAAACGTACTTTGAACTTTGAGTAGCAGTGTTGGAACATTATGCTGCTGTTATATAAGTCAGTGGTGAGGCCGGATTTGGAATACTGTGTGCAGTTTTGGTGACCTTGTTATAGGAAAGACATGGTTAAACTGGAACGAGTATAGAGAAGATTTATAAGGTTGCTGCCAGGACTACAGGGTTTGAGTTTTCAGGAGAAGTTGGTCAGACAAGGTCTTTATTCCTTGGAACTAAGGAGAAAGAGTGGCAACATTAAGAAATATTTAAAATCATGAGGGGGCCAGTTAAGGAGGATGGTAACAGTTTTTTTCTTCAAGGTAAGGTGTTCCAAATCCTGAGGGCTTAGGTTTAACTTAAGAAGCAAAAGAGTTAAAAGATCTCTGAGGGGCAACTTTTCCACACACAGGATGGTGAGTGTATGGAGTGAGCTTCCAGCGGAAGGTGGCTGAAGCAGGCAACAAGCACTTGGACAAGCACATGGAGGAGAGAGAACTGGAGGAATATGGGTTGAACTTGGGAAATTGTGACTGGCTGGTAGGCATTGTGGTCAGCATGAACTGGCTGTATCTATGTTGTATTGCTCAATGATGCTAGGACTCTAATTTATTTATTGAGATACAGTGCAGATTAGGCTCTGCCGGCCCTTCGACCCGCACTGCCCTGCAACCCCCGATTTAACCCTAGCCTAATCACGGGACAATTGACAATGACCAATTAACCTACCAACTGGTGTGTCTTTGGACAATGGCAGGATACTAGGAGGAAACCCACATAGTTACAGGGAGAACATGGAAGCTCCTTACAGACAGCAGTGGGAATTGAACCTAGGTCTCTGGTAGCGTTGTGCTAACCGCCACGCTACCATGCTGCCCTGAGATAGATTCATGAAAGGGAAATTATGTTTAATAAGTCTGTGATGATATTTTGAAGTTACAACTACCAAATACGAACAAAGATATCCCAATTTATTTGCTGTATTTGTACATTCAGTAGAGCTTTGATAAGGTGCCACACTAGAGTCTGGTGGAACATGTGGTTTGAGGATAACTACTGATGAGCAGTGAGAGTTCATTAACAGCCAGAACACAAAGATTTGGAGGGAATAGGTCATTTTCAAGTCGGGAGGCTATGACTAGCAGGTTGACACAGTGATCAATGTTGCGATCCCAGATGTTCACACTATATATTAATGAATTTCAAGAAAGGATTAAGTTATAGATTCAAGTTTGCTAATGATGCAAAGCTGGATAGTAATGTGTAGGCTGCAAGGAAGAAACAGTGATGCTTCAGGGGAATGTAGGCAATTAAATGAATGTTACATACCACATGATGTTATGTGGAAAATCTTAAGTCATCAACTTCTGTAGAAAAATAAGGCGTAGTTTTTGAAAAGTGAGAGAATGAATGGTGAAAGTGTTCAAAGGGAAAATTTCTACTGATGTACAGTGGAGAGCTTTCTAACCGGCTGTATCACCATTTGGTATGGGGGGTGCTGACTGGACAGGATAGAAATAAGTTACAGAAAGATGTAAACTCAGTCAGCTCCATCATGGACACTAACCTCCTCAGCACTTGGGACATCTTCAAAGAGTGATGCCTCAGAAAGGCAGCATCCATCATTAAGTAATGCCAGCACCCAGGACATGTCCTTTTCTCACTGCTATCATCAGCGAGGAGGTACAGGAATCCGAAGACACACACTCAATGACTCAGGAACAGCTTCTTCCTTTCTGCTATCAGATTTCACGGAGTTGCGGAGGGCTACTTCAAGGGTGAAGAGACAATTTTGAACGAGGTTGGAGGCGACATCGGATGTACAACAACAATGGCTGTGTTTACAAGACATTACCTCCTAAAAATCCAAAGCCAATGGCATGGAAGGCAGCAATGCTTCACTACCAGATGAACTCAACGCCTTCTACTGCACAGGACCAAAAGAAGCTGCAGAGGGTTGTAAATTTAGCTGGCTCCATCTTGAGTACTAGCCTACAAAGTACCCAGGAGCAGTATCTCAGAAAGGCAGCGTCCATTATGAAGGACCTCCAGCACCCAGATCATGTCCTTTTCTCAGCTTCTTCCCCTCTGCCATCCGATTCCTAAATGGACATTGAACCCATGAACACTACCTCACTTTTTAAATATATATTCTGTTTTTGCATGATTTTTAATCTATTTTTATTTTTCTTCTAGATTATGTATTGCATTGACTGCTGCTGCAAAGTTAACAAATTTCACAACACATGCCGGTGATAATAAACCTGATTTTCATTCTGATTTCGTAATGGAAAATGAACCCACAAATGCTACCTCACTACTTTTTTTTTCTTTTTTGCGCTACCTATTTAATTTAACTTCTAATTTTTATATATATATATATTTCTTACTGTAATTTACTGCTTTTGTATTATGTACTGCTGCTGCAAAACAACAAATTCCTCAGCATATGCCAGTGATATTAAACCTGATTCTGATTCTGACATGAGTATCCTTTTGTATGAACCACTGAAAATTAATGTCCCGGTACAGTGAACAATTAGGAAGGCATGTTGCCCTTTATAGCAGGATAATTTGAGTACAAGAGTAAAGAGATCTTTGCCCACTTAGTGATGCTGCATCTGGAATATTGAGAACTGACTACTACCTCAGGAAGACTGCACTTGTAATAGCTAGAGTACAGTAAGGGTTCATCAGCTAGAGTCCTGTGATAGTGGATGTGCTGTTTTAGTGGAAAGGAAGCAGAAAGTTAATATAATTGAAATATACATTATTCTTAAACTTGTTACCAGGGATGATGATGTGAGCCAGGGTATACTGCCTTAAAATAACAGGCTGACCATTCAGCACAGAAATGAAATGAAATTTCTTCATCTAAAGTACTGCGCAAAAGTCTTAGGCCTTTATATAGCTAGGGTGTCTAAGACTTTTGTGTAGTACTGTAGTAATTTTATGTTTTGCACTGTACTGCTGTGCAAACAAAAAATCTTGACAAATGTGAGTGATGATGAGCCTGATTCTGATATGGGTCTCTACTGTGGACTGAGAGTGGGAAGGGGCAGGGAGAAGGGAATCATGATTTGGAAAAGCGGAGGGAAGAAGGGAGGGAGTGGGAGCACCAGAGAGATATTCTGTAATGATCAATAAATCAGCTGTTTGGAATTAAATGACTTTATATGGTATCTCCGGGCTGAGCATGTCTACATCCATGCCTTTCCGCTCCCTCACCTCCCCATGCCTGGCACTTCTTCTCTGCCACCTGTCCCACACCCCCTTTTGTCAGGCTCCACCCTCACCATTCTCAACAACCTTTGCTCCCGCCAGATTTTCAAACTCACTGTCCGCTGCATGTCGGCAAATACAGTACTGTTCAAAAGTCTTAGGCACCCTAGCTACATACATGCACCTAAGACTTTCGCTCAGTACTGCTGATTATAGTGAATCTTTGGAAATTTCTGCCTAAATTAATGATTATATTCAAGATAGAAATCAATTTTTAGATGTTAAGGGAATCAAGGGTTATGTGCTTAGAGCAGGAAATTGACACTGTTGTGAAAGATTAACTTTAATCATGTTGCATGACAAAGTAAGTACATGGAGAAATAACTTACTCTTGCTTGCATTTCTTGTGATTTTTCACTTGAATTAACAACACCATCAGATACAAAATGCCCACCCGCTGTAAACATTGTTTTGTTTGTCTGCGGGCTGGTCCTTGGCTCAGAAATCTGTATAGTTCAAAATCTTTTCAGAAAATATATCAGGGTCACCTCTGGAGATTCTTTCTGGCATACATTTTACATATCTTGAATTGTATGATATTGTAAATAATATTAGATTTGTGGGGGTAAATTTAAGCCAACCAACTTATTAGGGAACATGTTTAATTGGTATGTGAAACTGGACAGTGCATATATTTGTAAGACAATCTGGTATTCTGAATTCCCTCTGGGTAGGATGGATTAAAATTACCACTACTTTTTCTTCAACAGTCACAACTGACCTTATAAATGGTTTAATTGAAGCAATATTCAATAAACCAAAGCAATACACACAAAATGCTGGAGGAACTCAGCAAGTCAGGCAGCATCTATGGAAATGAATAAACAGCTGACGTTTCAGGCCAAGACCCTTCTCCAGGAGAGGAAAGGAAGGGGGACAACAGCTGGGATAAAAATGTGGGGAAAGGGAAGGAGGGAAGGAGGATAGCTAGAAGCTGATGGGTGAAGCCAGATGGGTGGGAAAGATAAAGTGCTGTAAATGACGGAACCTGATAGGAGAGGAGAGTGGACCATAGGAGAAAGGGAAGGAGGAGGGAACACAGGGGGAGGTGATAGGCAAGTGAAAAGTGGTAAGATGCCAGAATGGGGAATAGAAGAAGAGGGGAGGGTGGAGAGATTTTATTTAACCAGAAGGAGAAAGCTAAACCAAATGTGCTACAATGGTGGAGCTATTGTAATATAATTATATATTGGAAAGGTTTTTTCCCAAAATCGAATTTATTTCATTGCTGTCAAATAATTAGCTCAATCTTTATTTATCTCTGTTAAATTAAACTACATATTCAAATGTGAAGCTTGGCATTATTGCAAAATGCTTTCAAGAGCACTGTGGGTGCTTCTGCCAATGGCAAATCATATGTCGATTAGTCATCGCAGAGTCTTAAAAACAGCCTTGCAAAGTAATGTTTTCCGGTGCAATGATCTGTAGTAACTCAGACCTTCGTTCCTTGCTAGAACTACGGAGTACAAAGATAAGCTTCATTAAATGGACAAGCCCAGAAGTGGTGAATTAATGAATAATTATAAAGCTACCAAATAACTGAATTTTGTCAGGATTTTCACTTTCATTATCCACTTAGACTTTTAGATCTCCAAAGAATATATAATTATACTTCTCCTTCACAGGAACTATCAAACGCCCATAAATCAGGCAGTTAGATTATAAATATGTAAAAATATTGGGAGAATTTTAAGCCCCCACAGATGGGTAGGATGTCAGTGAGTGGGAAGGTGAAAATGGTAAAATGAACAAAACTGACCCTAACTCACCTCCAACCTGCAAATATATGTTTGGCTGTGTGCATATAACCTTCTCAAATTAGAAGATATTTGACATGAGGAACATTAGAAGATACTTCAATGGATATCTGGTATTTACTCTTCCAACACCCAGTACGCAGGATCAAGAAACTTGCCAGTGAAAAGGAAAGCAACTCAGCAGCACTTCAGAAGACTGCTTAGATTTAGATCACTTGATATGATTAACGACTTAGTGTTTATTGCAACAGCACTGTGCAAAAATCTTAGGCACCCTAACCATATATATGCGCTTAAGACTTTACTTCTTCCTACCTAGTAGATGTATTGTGACTGTAGACACAATTAAAATATATATATATATGAGCTGTTGAAACAGACAAGCAGAAGGTTTTAATAAGAAATCAAATGAGGAAGACACTTACAAATATCAGAGGTATCTTTCATAACTGGCATCAGGTTATGTTACTGTAAGTTATTTTAGTTAACATTGATACTATATTCTGCCATCATATTTTACCTACTAAAAGGAACCACCTCACACTTATCTGGGTTGAACTCCATCTGCCACTCCTCAGCCCAGTTTTGCATCCTATCGATGTCCCACTGTAACCTCTGACAGCCCTCCACACTAGCCACAACACCCCCAACCTTTGTGTCATCAGCAGAATTACTAACCCATCCTTCCACTTCCTCATCCAGGTCATTTATAAAAATCACAAAGAGAAGGGGTCCCAGAACAAATCCCTGAGGCACACCACTGGTCATCAGCCTTCATGCAGAATATGACCCGTCTACAACTACTCTTTGCTTTCTGTGGGCAAGCCAGTTCTGGATCCACAAAGCAATGTCCCCTTGAATCCCGTGCCTCCCTACTTTCTCAATAAGCCTTGTATGGGGTACCTTATCAAATGCTTTGCTGAAATCCATGTACCTTCAATGTTGAAGGTACTTTGCTCTACCTTCAACAATGTGTTTAGTCACATCCTCAGAAAAATCAAACAGGCTCATAAGACACGACCTGCCTTTGACAAAATCGTGCTGACTATTCCTAATTATATTATGCCTCTCCAAATGTTCATAAATCCTGCCTCTCAGGATCTTCTCCATCAACTTTGTCTGGCATTTCTTTGTCCCCCATTACTACTTCTCCAGTGTTAATTGTCAGTGGTCCAATATCCGCTGTTTGCCTCTCTTATACTTTTTATACTATATATCTCCTTATTGCTTTTTCAGTTACTTGGTATTGTTTTTCAAATGCTTCCCAATCCTGCAACTTCACAATCATTTTTGCTGTATTATATGTTCCTTCCTTTCTTTTCATGTTGTCTTTGACTTTCTTTGTCAGCAATTGGTGTTCCATCTGCCATTTAGAGTACTCCTTCATCTTTGTGATGTACCTATCCTGCGCCTGACCGAATTGCCCCCAGAAACTCCAGCCACTACTGTTCTGCCATCATCCCTGCTAGTGTCACCTTCCAAGTAACTTTGGCCAGCTTCTCTCTCACGCCACTGTAATTCCCTTTACTCTACTGTAATAGTGATGCATCTGATTTTACTTTCTACCTCCTCAAATTGCAGGGCAAATTCCATCTTATTATGATCATTATCTCCTTGGGGTTTCTTTACCTTAAGCTTCCTAAGCAAATCTGGTTTATTACACAACACTCAATCCAAAATTGCCGTTCCCACAAAAAGCCATCTCATAGGCATTCTATAAATTCCCTCTCTTGAGATCCAGCACTAACCTGATTTTCCCAATCTATCTTCATATTGAATTGCCTCATAACTATCATAAGATTTCCCTTTTTACATGCCTTTTATATCTCTTGTTGTTATACGTATCCCATATCCTTGTTACTATTCAGAGGCCTGTATAAAATTCCCATCAGTGTCCTTTTACCCTTGCAGTTTCTTAACCCTACCCACAAGAAATCTACATCTTCTGATCCTACTGTATGACACGCCTTACTAAGGATTTGATTTCATCTTTTACCAACAGAGCCATCCTACTCCATCTGTCTACCTGCCTGTCCCTTCAATACAATGTGTATGCTTGGATGTTAATCTCCCATCTGTAATCTTCTTTCAGCCACAACTCAGTGATGCACATAACTTCATACCTGCCAATCTCTAACTATGCTACAAGATCATCTACCTTATTCCATATACTATGTGCATTCGAATATAATATCTTCAATCTTATATTCATACGACCAAAAGATGTAGGAGCAAAATTAGGCTATTTGGCCCATCGAGTCTGGCTCCACCATTTCATCATGGCAGATCCAAATTTTCCTCTCAGACCTAATCTCCTGCCTTCCCCCCACCCGCCCCCCATATCCCTTCATGCCCTGACCAATCAGGAATCTATCAACCTCTGTCTTAAATATACATGAAGACTTGGCCTCCACAGCTGCCTATGGAATTCCACAGATTCTCCACTCTCTGGTTAACGAAGTTCCACCTCATCTCCATTCTAAAAGGACGCCCCTGTATTCTGAGGCTGTGTCCTTTAGTCTTAGACTCTCCCACCAGAGAAAATAACCAACTCTATCAAGGCCTTTCAACATTCAATAGGTTTCAAATGAGGTCACCCCTCATTCTTCTGAATTCTAGTGAATACAGACCTAGAGCCATCAAATGCTCCTCATATGACAAGCCATTCAATCCTGGAATTATTTTCATGAACCTCCTTTGAACCCTTTCCATCACCCTTTTCGATTTTGCCCCCATGTTATATTTCAATCATCCCACTGACTGCAGTTTTGCCCTATCATCTGCTTGTCCTTTCCTGCAGTGTCACTGCACACTACATCTACTCTACGTCACAGGCAATGGTGTGTACCGTAAGCCCAAGCTGCAGAGCTCCTCTGCAGACCAACAGTTCACTAGCGAGGTGGAATTGCTGAACACAGTATATTCAACAGCCAGCAGCATTTTCTGATTATAACAAAGATGTACAGGATATGGATGAACTATGCAGAGATGGAGTGGTCACTGCATCTACATGCATCCCCATCATGAAGGTAGTCCTCTTCCTATGGAGACTGAGGCAAGCGAATATTCCACCCACCTTCTTAACTGAATTTTATAGGAACACCTCTGAGAGTGTTCATCTGTTCTGGGAGCAGCCAAGCATTGGACTGGAAGTTTCTACAAAGGACTGAGAGTGGCTGAGAGGATCATAGAGGTCTCCCCTACCATACAGCCAGAATATTTATCAGGAATGCTGTGTGTGCAGGGCCATTAGTATTATCAAGCATCCAAACCATCCATCCAGAATCCCCTTTGAGCTTCTACCATTGAGCAAGGAGCTCCAATGCATTAAAAACAAGAATGGTCAGGACAAGAAACAATTTCTTCCCTCAGGCTATTAGGCTGCTGAATTCCCTGCCACATCGCATTCAAAGTATCACTGTTTAATCTGTTTTCTTCCTAACAATATTTAATTTATACACTTAACTTGGTTTATTTATGTGTAATTCATTTGTAGATTTTATCCTTACTTTCCTAAATTATTGTGTGTTATGTGTACTACTGTGTTTTACACTCTGGTCCAGAGAAACGTTGTCTCATTTGACCTTATACATGTATATAGTTAAATGACAATAAACTTGACTTGACGTGACTTGTATACCAACTACCTTATCTTCAGCCCTATCACTTGCTAAATTAGTTTAAACCCTCCTCCACAGCTTTAGTAAGCCTGTCCTTTACCTCAATATGTGTTGGGTATGATATGAAGCAGAATTATTGGCATGACAGACTGAGCAGATGTACAGTTATATTTTTCAACTAAGTACACCATTAGGTCATTTCCTAAGATGTGAAGGAGTCTTCACCTCTTCAGCTACCGTTTACTTACTCCTGTATCAAGGAAAATTATCTTCCCCGACTCCTGAAAGCATCAATCAAGAGAAATATTCAGATCAACAAAATGGTAGAGGAACTCAGCAGGTCAGGAAGCATCTATGGAAATGAATAAACAGTCGACATCTTGGGTCAAGACCTTTCTCCAGGACTGAAATGGAAGGAGGGAGACTCCAGAATGAGAAGGTAGAGAGAGGGGAAAGAGGACAGCTAGAAGGTGATAGGTGAAGTCAAGTGGGTAGGAAAGGTAAAAGGGTTGGAGAAGAAGGAATCTGTTAGGAGAGAAGAGTGGACGGTTGGAGAAAGGGAAGAGGAGCGGACATGGGGGAGGTGGTAGGCAGGTGAGAAGAGGTCAAAGCTCAGAGTGGGGAACAGAAGAAGAGGGGAGGGGGAGGGAATGTTTTTAACTGGAAGGAAAAATCAATATTGATGCCATCAGGTTGGAGGCTACCCAGGCAAAGTACAAGGTGTTGCTCCAGGTAAGTATAAGTATCCAGATGCTAGTATTACTTAACTAGAATTTATATTGAATAGTTCTTCCTATCTCTTTCATCATCTCCTCAGTGTTTTACATTCCATTTTTATATAAGATTGCAGTATACACTCAGTGGCTGCATTATTAGTGATACCTGTACATGGGCTCATTGGTACAAACATCTAATCAGCCAGTCACCTAGCAGCAACTCACACTTATCTACAGGAGGTGATATTACACAATATAGAAAAGCATACAGAGTGGTCAAGAGGATCATTTATTGTTCAGATGGAACATCAGAATGAGGAAGGAATGTGACCTAAGTGAGTTTGACTGCGGAATGGTTGTTGGTGCCCTGCAGGGTGGTTTGAGTATCAAAATCTACTGGGCTTCAGGGGTTTTCATGCACAACTATCTCTAGAGTTTGCAGAGAGTGGTGCAAAAAATAAAGAAACATCCAGCGACCAGCATTTCTGTGGGCAAAAATGCCTTGTTAATGAGAGAGGTCAGAGGAGAATGGGCAGACTGGTTCAAGCTGACAGGGAGGGGACAGGAACTCAAATAACCACGCATTACAACAGTGGTCTGCAGAAGAGCATCTCAGAATGCACAAGACATCAAACCTTGAAGTGGATGGGCTACAGCAGCAGAAGACCATGAACATACACTCAGTGGCCACTTTATTAGGTACAGGAGGTACCCAATTGACTTCCAGCGAAATGGTGATGCCCTCAGATGCGGCAAGCACTCCAGGTCCAATCAAAGTTGCATTTTCTCATCTTATTTGTCTTTTTTACAGTCGCAAATCACTGCTAGATACTAACAGCGTCATGTAGTACCGTGCCACCAGCAAGCTGCTCGATAGTCATGGGGCTGGACATTGCGCATCATTGTTGTGTTGTTGCCTGGACTTGGGTACTGCTGGACGGTGTGTGGTCAACAAGAAAGGGGTGAGTGATTGTTTTGGATTTTTACGTAATTGCAAGTCCCTGTTGGACGTGTAGTAATGTAGAATACTGTACATTCGGTTCACTGGTTCCTTGGGAAGCTCGATGGCTGGCAGCCATGTTGCCTCAGTTGCAGCAAGGACAGGCCCAGGCCGTGGGCTCACCTGTGGCAGCCGACCAGAAAAGGAGGTGCTGAGGTGTGTGAGAGAGTCTCTGCGGCTTCCGCTTGAAACCATACTCGTGTTGGGGCTGACCCTCCCCATCGGTGCTGCTTTCCACTGTTTGCTTAGTGCTGCTCTCAGGTATTCATTCGATTGGAAGAGCAAGCCTGCGTTGGCCAACTTACCATCAGTTCTACAGTCATGCCACTCAGGGACTTGGGGTATTTTTTTTTCTTTGTGACTGTATGTTTTCTTAAATCGTAACCATATGTGTCATATGTGCAGCATGCAGTGTGCTGCGTGCTGTTGGTATTGTGTTTTGCACCTTGGACCCTGAGGGACGCTGTTTCATTTGGCTACATTGATGTACGGTTGAATGATAATTAAACTTGAAATTGAACTAATAAAGTGGCCACTGAGAGAATTTTAGTTTACACTATATCACCTGTGTTGATTGGATTCACAAAACACAGGTAGATTAGGAAGTTGAAATAAAAGCAGAAATAATTACATGTTTTTTTTTCTTTCAAGACTTGTTGATCTTACCACCACATCCATTCTGCCTTATCAACATTCCACTGCACCAAGGAATCCAGTATTTCTTTATTGCTGGGTCCATCTTATTACGAATTCAGTAGAAGACCTTAAAGGACTTCGGTAATAAATATTCTTCAATGTGAGATAAATTATGCATCAAATCCAAAGAAGGTCACTATGTATGGAACTCATTTAAGTTTTTGAATGTGATGGCAGTAGAAACCAAGACTGTAACAGTGTTAGTGAAGATGGCTGGAATGAAAACCTGTCAACATCAAAACAATTTGAGGTAACTAAACAAGATACTTGCATTGCTTTATTCTCAGTAAGCAATCCAGCCATATGAAACAATGTGAGCAATCGGAAAAGACAGCTATGATCGGTCTTTCCAGTGGTAAAAGAAATCAGAGATGACAGCCGTCATGGTTTTGTAGGTGTAAAAGGAGTTACCAAACTACCCCAGCCTGCTTCTACACACTAGTGAAGAAATCTTGCAATCTTTCTTCACTTAGAAATTTTATTGATTACTTTTAACCTTTTGTTCCAATTTCTCTTTGGGAATTTTCTAAAGCGTACAATAGAAATCCATCCAGACATTTCACATACAAAGCTTTATACAAAAATTTGCCCATGTGTAGCTCATAAAAGATAACTCCTAAACACTATGAAACAGGCAAATTATAGAGTGGTAGAATAGTTATGGCACTAAGGAATGTGATTCAGCTCATCAAATCTATGTGGGCTACTTGTATAGCAATCGATTTAGTTCCATTGCCTTGCTTTCTCCTTGCAGGCAACTAGATTAGCTTCTCTTAAGGCCATATCCAAGTCTAGTTTGAAAGCATTGATTTAATGGTTTCTGCCATGACCATAGGTTATAAGTTTCAGATCTTAATCACTCTCTTTTCCTCACATCAGCATTGTGCCTATCAGTTTGAATGAGTACTCCCTGATCTCTATCTATCCATTAATGAGAACCTCTTCTCTCATCTGCAGAATCTCTTGTGTTCTTCTCTCTATGCACCCCTTCTAAACCCAGCATGATTTTCTAAACCTCTTTTGAATCTCCTCTTCACCTCTTGTGCAACAAGCTCTACAACCCCAACTTTAACAGGATAACCTTAAAATTAGAATTCTTGGTTCCTGGAATAAATAACAGACCTCTATTACACCCTCTCTTGAATCTTCTTTAGTTCTGTGAACACAATCGGATGTTGTACTCCAATTGTTGCATGAACGATATTTAATAAACATTCTACGAAGCTTCTATAAATGGTGCCCAAAGAATTTGCATGTTTTATTGGCTCAACACGTTTCCCTACTCTCTTAGATTTATACACATAACCTTTTGGGTCCCTTTAATCCTGTGCATGGTAAGAACTATGACATTGAACTTGTATTGTCTATTCATGTTCTTTCTGCCAAAATGTGCAATTTCACAGTGTTATGTAATAAATTTCATCAACTACTTGTCAAAAGCTCTGTGCCCTTGAAGTATCCTTTACACTGCTTATTACACACCTTAGTTTGGTATACTCTAAAGATGTTGATGTTTTTCCCTCACAGTCATATTCAAGTTATGAAGGTACACTCAGTGGCCACTTTATTAGGTACAGGAGTGAAACCCGGTGTGGTCTACTGTTGCTGGAGGCTATCCACTTCAGGGTTCAACATGTTGTGCATTCAGAGATGCTCTTCTGCACACCACTGTTGTAATACGTGGTTATCTGAATTACTGTCACCTTCCTGTCAGTTTGAGCCAGTCTGGTTATGTTCCCCTGACCTCCCTCATTAACAAGCCATTTTCACCCACAGAACTGAAGCTCACTCGAAGTTTTCTTTTACTTTTGCGCCATTCTCTTTTAACTCTAGAGACGGTTGGGTGTGAAAGTCGCAGGGATCAACAATTTTTGAGATAATCAAACCATCCCGTCTGGCACCAACAGACACTCCACAGAAAACCATTTAGATATTCCCAATTCTGATGTCTGTTCTGAACAACAACTGAACCTCTTGACCATGTCTGCATGCTTGTATGCATTGAGTTGCTGCCACATGATTGGCTAATCAGAAATTTGCATCATCGACCAGGAGTACAGTTATACCTATAAATTGACTACTGAGTGTATATCAAAAAAAAAGCAGTGGTTCTAACACTCCAAACATTCTCATCGAGTCATAGAATATTGCATCACAGAAACAGTCCCTGCAGATAAACTATTTAACTGCCTACTCCCATCGATCTGCAACTGAACCATAGGCCTCCATAGCCCTTCCATCCATATACTTATCCAAACTTTTCTTAAATTTTGGCTTCTGCCCCATGGGGAAGGTGGCACCAGTGAACAACACTATCAATGGTGACATCCTCAAGACGGTTCCTGAGGTAATTTCTTTCACTTCTTTTACATCTTCTTTTTATTTCAGATATGTTTCTGCTACTGTTGGACCCTGTTCTCTACATTCTGGTGGCATGATTTCGGGCCAATCAGGCAATCTGGAGCTTTGCTGTCCCTGAGAGGGTTCCATGAGACTACGACCAAAGCGTGGGGCATGGAGGCCAGGAATCTTGGAGACAGGGTGCGAGCCCATGATCTCTTGCCAATTAAAGTGCCGAAGAAGTTTGAAACATCAAGGCGAGTGTGGAGGGCGAATGAGTTTTCAGCACTGTCTATCAGCCTCTTGCTTGCTGCTGCCAGAGAAGATGCCTGCGTGTGGCAGTCTCTCTCTCCTTCTCACTCACTGTTCCTGACGGAAGGTTCCTGCATTCAAGTCTCTCTCTCCCTCTATGTTGTCGGTGGCTGGGGCCAGAGCAAGGTGTAGATTGTAGATTTGGACTCTAATTCAGGTTTAAAATGTGTTCTAGTTTCTAGTTCCAGTTCAGGTTGTTTCTTTTTTGTTACTACTTTGGTCAATTTTTGAAATAGGGCAGCCAGCAAATAATGAACACTGAGCTGAACTGAAATATACCTTTAGACTTTGTATTTTATATTCTGAGTTTTCACTCGTTCTTTTTGTTGTCATTTGCACCTGGTGGGAAGGAGGAGCTTGATGTTTGATGGTTTTCCTTGAATGGTTTGGTTTCATGGTTTCTTCTTTGTTTCACGACTGTCTGTGGGGAAGACAAATTTCAGGGTTGTATACTGCATACACACTTTAATAGTTAATGTACTCCAAATCATGAAATTTTGAAGCCAAACCCACATCCACCACTTGTACTGGCAGCACATTTCACACTTTCACCACCCTTGGAGTGAAGAACTTCCCACTCAAATCCCCCTTAAACAGTTTGCCTTTCAATCTTAACCCATGACTTCCAGTTTGAGTCTCACACAACCTCAATGGAAAAAAAAACCTGCTTGGATTTGCAAACTATATTTATAGAAGTGTTATTTTTATTTATGGAAATGTTTAAAATGATGAGAGGATAGGTATGGTGCATGGTAACAATCTTTTCCTCAGCAGAGAGGTGGATAAAACTAGGGGTTTAAGGTGGGAGGGAATGGGACAACATTTTCACACGACATGCCGAGTAGATGGAATGAGCTACCAGAGAAGTGGTTGACCCATGTTCCATCGTGTCACTTAAGAAGCACTTGGAGTGTCGAATGCTACTATTGTACGGAGGGGCGTGGTTTAGATGGTAATAGGCTCAATGCAGGAAATTGGGACTGGCTTGGTGTGTACCATGGTCTGTGTGGGCCGCAGGGCCTGTATCTATGTTAATTTACTCTATGGCTCTATAACACTAACTTCAATAACCATCATGGTCTACCGTCATCCATGTTGAAAATCAATCTCCTTCTAGCTATCTGCTAGCTATCCTCCTTCCTTTCCTCTCCCCCCCCAACCTTTTTAATAGCATCTTCCCCGCCTTTCCAGTCCTGAAGAACGATCTCGGCCTGAAATGTTGACTGTTTATTCATTTCCATAGATGCTGCCTGGTCTGCTGAGTTCCTCCAGTATTTTCAGTGTGTTGCTTTGGATTTCCAGCATCTGCAGATTTTCTTGTGTTTATGAAAATCAACCATCTGCCAAATTCTGCTTTTTGACCCTGAGCCAGTTTTTCCTTTTGTTAATCTATGTTACCGCTGACCATGAACAAATTTATCGAAACCTTAAAAATTAAGTGTAATCTGACACTGAAAGCATGCCCGATGCTTCTGAATAAATTGTAGGTAAGAAAAGTAAAACAAAGCAAAAAATCATTCAGAAATACTCCAAAGTTCCTTATTTTGCAAAACCGATATATTCCCTCTACCAGTCAGGGCTAGAATTTCCACGGAGGTTCCTCTGATCTTATTCTGTTAATTTTATTCAAGATCAATGCAAATCCTGAAATGAATCTGCTATCTTTAGCTTCATCTTCCTCCAAGCTTCCTACAGAATATTACAGAAAATTAGAAGAAATTATTTGAGAATAAAAGTGAAAACATAGAACAATTTATTAATAATTTTCAATTTATATTCTTTCTGTTGCTCGTGCAAGAACAAAAGTTGTCACAAAGAAAAAAAGACACCCATGGATGTCCAACATCTGCAGACTCTCTTGTGTCCGTGGATGGCTGGCTGCTTTCCAAAGCTTTCATGGAAAATCGTCATGGAAACAATTATTTATAGCTGTTGAATGTATTGTTCTATGGTCCCTAGAGTGGACCTAGGTAAGTAGGACAGAGCAATAAACCCATGGAAGAAATTCTAATTGTAGGAAGTCATATATGGGTGAAAAGTGTCAATACTTAAGACTGAGTTTGTTATGAGATTCTAAGCACAATTGATAACACTAAGAGATGACCACAATTTGAAAGGAACTCCTTTACTGATAGTAGAGGTTGAACAGTTTCAGGAAAATGTTTTGGAAGGTTTTCTGTTTTTCATTCATGTTTAAATGTGAGAATTCTAATGCTGACATTGGGTGCTAAAAATCCAGGATATTTTTCCTTATGTCCGACATTTTCCCTTTTGTTTTTAAGGTAAAAATAGAAAGTAAGTACTTAGCAGGACATGTAGCATCTGTGTAAAGAGAAAAGTCTTAATATCTCAGATCCTAAACACAATTCTGACAAAAACACTTTAACATCAAACACCAATATACTGAATGTTTCTTACATTCTGCTTTTATTTAAGACTTAACAGAAACTACTTTCATGATTTATTTTTAAAATGATGTTCTCTGTCTACCTATGTAAAGAAAGCTGCTATATCAGGATGGGGGGGGGGGAATTACACAGCACAAACTATATATTAGGGGAGGCTCTGTAGCATAGTGGTTAGCACAAAGCTTTACAGTACCAGCAGCTTGGGTTCAATTTCCGCCGCTGCCTGTAAGGAGTTTGTATGTTCTCCCTGTGATCTCGTGGGTTACTCCAGGTGCTCTGGTTTCCTCCCACAGTCAAAACGTGTACCAGTTGGTAGGTTAATTGGTCATTATAAATCGTCTCATGGTTAGGCTGTGATTAAATCGGGGATAGCTGGGCGGTGTGACTCAAAGGGCTAGACGGGCCTACTCCACACTGTATATCAATAAATAAATAAATAAAATTTCAATGTACATTGGATATATACATTTTTCCAGATGACTGCTGAGCTGTAGATGACTTTACTCCCTTTTTTTGAACCAGGGAGGAATAAGTCCAGAAAATACAGACCAGATAGTTTAACGTCAGTAGTGAGCAAGCATTTAGAAACATTGATCAGGGACAGGATAAGTTGTCACCGAGAGGAAAATAGATTAATTAATACAAGCTGGCATGGAGTTGTTAAGGATAAATCTTGTATAATGAATCTACCAGGATTTTTTTGAGCTAACTAATATTGTCCAGGAGGCTAATACAATGGCTGTAGTAGACATGTGGACCTCCAGAAGATCTCTGACTAGGTGGCACATACCAAGCTTAGCAGAAAATTTATAGCACCTAGAATTAAAGGACCTGCGTGGCTGAAGGGTGGTTGTAGTTGGGAGCTGAATGTCCAAGGTTACATGTTATATCAGAGGGATAGGAAGGTAGGCAGAGGGGGTGGTGTGGCTCTACTGCTAAAGAATGGCATCAAATTAGTAGAAAGATGTGACAGGATCAGAAGATGTTGAATCCTTTTGGGTTGATTTAAGAATCTACAAAGGTAAAAGGAATCATTGATGGCAGTTATATCGGGGCCACCCAACAGTGGCTGGGAGGTGGTCCACCGGTTACAACAGGAAATAGAAACGGCGAGTCAAAAGGTGACGAATCTGTTGGAATTCTTTGAGGAGATTACAAGTAGGATAGATAAAAGCGATGCAGTGGATGCTGTATATGTGGATTTCAGAAGGCCTTTGACAAGGTGCCATACATGAGGCTGCTTACCAAGTTAAGAGCCCATGGTATTACAGGAAAGATAGTGGCATGGTTAGAGCATTGGCTGATTGGTAAGAGGCAGTGAATGGGAATAAAAGGATTCTTTTCTGGTTGGCTGCCAGTGACTAGTGGTGTTCCACAGGGGTCGGTGTTGGGACCAGTTCTTTTTATGCTGTATATAAATTATTTAGATGATGGAATAGATGATTTTGTTGCTAAGTTTGCAGATGATACAAAGATTACTGGATGAGCAGGTAGTGTTGAGGAAACAAGTAGGATGCAGAAGAACTTTGACAGATTAGGAGAATGGGCAAGAAAGTGGCAAATGAAATGCATGTTCGAAAATGCATGGTCATGCGCTTTGATAATAGAAATAAATGTGTGAACTATTTTCTAAACAGGGAAAAAATCCAGCAATCTGAGTACAGAAGGACTTTGGAGTCCTTGTGCAGAACACCATGAAGGTTAACTTGCAGGTTGAGTTGGTGGTGAGGAAGGCAAATGCAATGATAGCATTCATTTCAAGAGGTCTAGAATACAAGGGCAAGGATGTGATGCTGAGGCATCACCTTGAGTAATATGAACAGTTTTGGGCCCCTAATCTTAGAAAAGATGTGCTGGCATTGGAGAGGGTCCAGAGGAGGTTCACAAGGATAATTCCAGGAATGAAAGGGTTATCATACGAGGAACGTTGATGGCTCTGGGTCTATACTCGCTGGATTTAGAAGGATGAGGGGGATCTCACTGCAACTTTTCAAATGTTGAAAGGCCTAGACAGAGTAGATGTGGAAAAGATGTTTCCAGTGTGGGAAAGTCTCGGACAAGCGGGCACAGCCTCAGGATAGAGGGGCGCCCTTTCAAAACAGAGATGTGGAGAAACTTCTTTAACCAAAGGGTAGTGAATTTGTGGAATTTGTTCCACATGCAGCTGTGGAGGTCAGGTCATTGTGTGTATTTAAGGCGAGATTGATAGGTTCTTGATTGGATGTGGCATCAAAGGTTATGGGGTGAAGGCCGGGAACTGGGGTTAAGAAGGAGATGAAAAAAAGGATCAGCCATGATTGAATGGTGGAGCAGACTCGATGGGCCAAATGGCCTAATTCTGCTCCTATGTCTTACAGTCTTATGGTCTTGATAGCATGGATAAAAATTGGCTAAATAGAAGAGACCAGATGGTCATGGTAAATGATTATTATTCAGTCTGGAGGAAGGTGAATAATGAAATTGGCAGCATTGATGTTGAGGTCATTCTTTAATCTATTTTTTATGTCTTAGACATGGGAATGAAAACCACAATTTCTAAATTTGTGAATGACAAGAAACTTGGCAGCAGAATGAGTAATGCAGAGGATAGTGATAGATTATAATATGATATATAATTAGGCCAGATGAAGTTTAATGGAGAAAAATGTGTGGTAATGTATTGTGGTAGAATGAAAGAGAATAGACAAATTATTACAAAGAATATTGTTCTAAAAGGGTGCAAGAGTGGAGAAACTTGAGTTACATGTATATAAGTCATAGAAAATGGTAGGACAGGTTGAAAATTCTGTAAGTCTGAAGGGAAATAGGAAATGAACATGACCTACCATTCATCTTTTGCACAATTTATTTATTGTAACTTACTGTAATTTTTATGATTACCACAAAACATCAAATTTCATGTCCTATGTCAGTGATAATAAACCTGATTCTGAGATAAAATAACGGTGAACCTACAGAATGGGGAGCGGAAAGCATTTCCGTTTGATGGAGAGTTCAAGGACAAGGTCTCCCTCGTCTGTGGCAGGAGCAATAAATCTCTTTCACTCACTCGTCAGAAAGGGAACTTGTCAGGTGTCCAAGTGTTGGGATAGACAGTAGTTTCTGATGGACTTTGGGGGCTTTGCTATTGCTGGCATGGTAGGTAGTTGGTGGAGGGGGGACGTTGATGCTTTGGCTGGAGCAAGTGGATGGAGGGGCAGGCAGGAGGGTTGAGGCTTTTGCTGCTACCTGTGTGTGAGAGGGATAGGGGAGCTTTGGGCTTATTAACGTTTTATGTCGATAATTCTTTGGGTTTTTAATTCTGCTCCATGGATGTTTGCGAAGAACAAGAATTTCAGGTTGTATACTATAAAATCTTTGATACTAAACTGAGCCATTGAACCATTGAAGGTGTCACAGGTATAAAAGAAAGAGCAAGAGAATTATGAATGACATGAGGAAAACTGGTTTGCACAGTGTGTCATGAAAGTCTGGAATACACTGCTTTCAAATGTGGTGGAGCCAGGTTCTACTACCTTTAAGATGGAATTGGATGGCGAAAAATTTTCATTTCTGTAGAGAAACAGGAGATGGATGGAACTAGTGAGTTGTTCTAGTACTGAGCTGGCCCGGGTATGATGGATTAGATAGCCACACTTTGTGTTGACGCTGAGATAATTCCAGTCATTGCACCACTAATGCAGGCAGTGCAGGAAATTACAACCCAAATGCAGTACTGTGCAAAATACTGTATATATGTCCAGGGCACTAAAGAATTTTGCATAGTATTTTACCTGTAAACATGGAGCAGAGAGCAAGTTTGTAAATCTGGCAGGAGCAAGGGATGGTGGGAACAGCAAAGGTGGATTGAGCGGGAGGGGTGTGGGACAGCTGGCAGAGAAGGACTGGCAGGGGTGAGGGTGAGCACTGGTGCAGACACAACCAGCCCTGAGACACCAGGCAAAGTCATTTGATTCCAAACAATTGTTTATTGATCATCACAGAATTGTCTCTCATTCCCTTCCCTTTTTCCCAACCATACGTTGGGCGGTTGATGTGTGGGAGTGCGTAAGAAGAGCTAGCATTTAAGCAGGAAGGTGATCGCGGCAGGGTAATAGAGCTTTGATCAGTGGCCAATCGGCGTTTGGGATTGATTAGTAGGAACAAGTTAAAGGGAGGCAGAGGCAAGCACAGGGGCTATCACCGCAGCGGCCATTGTTTGATTGGACACACTCAGAGTGGTGATCTTATGGCTTTAGCTCTTCGGAGCTTCAACAAAGAGAGGCTTCATTCAGAGGAAGCAAAGGAAAGAAAAGCACAAGATTTTTTCCTTCCCTTCTTTATATCTACTCAGCTAGGACCGTAATGATGCCAGGCAGGTTTGTGAAATGCTCCTCTTGCAGGATGTGGGAAGGCAGGTCCACCTCCAGGGTCCCTGATGACTATAACTGCGAGAAGTGCATCCAGCTGCAGCTTCTAGCAAACTGCGTTAATGAGTTGGGGCCGCAACTGGATGAGCTCCTGATCATTCAGGAAGCTGAAGGGGTGATAGGTAGGACACATAGAGAGGTAGTTACCCCCAAGGTGCAGGACACAGGAAACTGGTTGACAGCCAGGAAGGGGAAAAGGGTTAAGGAGCCAGTGCCGAGTACCCCTGCAGCCATCCCACTCAGCAACAGGTATATCACTTTTGATCCTGTTGGGGGAAAATCACAGTGGTCAGGTCTCTGGTACTGAGTCTACCTCTGTGAGTCAGAAAGTAAGGGGGGGAGAAGAGGCACAACGTGGTGATAGGGGATTCGTTAGTTAGGGGAATGGACAGGAGGTTCTGTGAGTGAGAACGAGAACGTGCAGCACAGTTGCAGATTGGCAGGTATGATGTCGTACAGATCACTGAATCATGGCTGAATGATTATAGCTGGGAGCTTAAGGTCCAGGGATACACATTGTATCGAAAGAATAGGCAGGAATGCAGAGGGGGTGATGTTGCTCTGCTGGTAAAAGATGAAATCAGATCACTAGAAACAGGTAACATAGGATTGGAAGGTGCTGAATCATTGTGGATAGAGCTAAGGAACTGCAAGAGTAAAAGCACCCTGTTGAGAGTTGTATACAGACCCCCAAGGATGTGGCCTACAAATTACAATGGGAGATAAAAAATGCATGCCAAATGGGCAATGTTACAATAGTCACGGGGGATTTCAATATGCTGGTAGATTAGGAAAATCAGGTTGATGCTGGATCCCAAGAGGGGGAATTGCTGGAGTGCCTACTAAATGGCTTTTTAGAGAGCAGCTCATGATTGAGCCCACTAGAGAATCAGCTACTCTGTATTGGGTGTTGTTCTATGAAGCAGACTTGATTAGAGAGCTTAAGGTAAAAGAACCTTGAGGGCAAAATAATCATCATATGATCAAATTCACCTTGGAATTTGAGAAGGACAAGCTAAAGTCAAATGTATCAGTATAATAGTGGAGTAAAGGAAATTACAGAAGGATGAGAGAGGAGTTGACCAGAATTGATTGGAAAAGAACACTGGCAGGGATGACAGCAGAGCAGCAATGGCTGGAATTTCTAGAAGCAATTTGGAAGGCACAGTATATATACATCCCAATGAGGAACAAGTATTCTAAAGGAAAGATGATACAACCATGGCTAACAAGAGAAGTTAAAGCCAACATAAAAGTCAAAGAGAGAGTATATAGTAGAGCAAACTTTAAAGTGATAGTTAGAGAATTGGGTACCTTCTAAAAACCAACAGAAGGTAACTAAAAAGTTATTAAGAAGGTAAAGATAGAATATGAAAGTATGCTAGCCAATAATATTAAAAAGGAATCCAAAAGTTTCTTCAGATACATAAAATGTATAATAGAGGTGAGAGTGGGAGATAATGAAATAGTGGATGAACTGAATAAGTATTTTGGTCAGTGTGGAAGACACTAGCAGTATGGTGGAAGTTCCAGGTGTCGGGGGAATGAAGTGTGTGAAGTTACAATAACTAGACGGAAAGTTTTTAGGAAACTGGAAGATCTGAAGGTAGATAAGTCACCTGAACCAGATTTTATACACTCCAGAGTTCTGAAAGAGGTGGTTGAAGAGACCAAGAATTATTAGGTTCTGGTATGTTTTTGGAAGAATGAAAAATTGCAAATGCAATTCCCCTCTTCAAGAAGGGAAAGAGGCAAAAAGAAAGGAAATTATAGGTCAGTTAGTCTGACTTCAACGGTTGGAAAAGTGTTGTGTCAATTATTAAGGATGAGCGCTCAGGGTACTTGGAGGCAGATGATAATGTAGGCTGTAGTCAGCATGGTTTCCTCAAGGGAAAATCTTGCCTGACAAATCTGTTGGAATTCATTAAAGAAATAACAAGCAGGACAGACAAAGGTGAATCAGTTGAAGCTATGTACTTGGATTTTCAGAAGGTCTTTGACAAGGTGCCACACATGAGGCTGCTTAACAAACTGTAAGCCCATGGTATTACAGGAAAGATTCTAGCATGGATAAGGCAGTCGCTGATTGGCAAGATGTAAGAAGTGTGAACAAGGGGAGCGATTTCTGGTTGGCTGCTGGTGACTAGTGGTGTCCCTCAGGGGTTTGTGTTGGGACTGATTCTTTTTACATTAGATGATGAATTTGATGGTTTTGGTGCAAAGTTTGCAGATGATATAAAGACAGGTGGAGAGGCAGGTCGTTTTGAGGAAGTTGAGAGGCTACTGAAGGACTTAGACAGATTGGAAAGATGGGCAGAGAAATAGCAGATGGAATATAGTGTTGGAAAGTGTATGGTAATGCATTTTGATTGAATAAATGAAAGTATTGGCTATTTTCTAAATGGTGAGAAAATACAAAAGACTAAGGTGCAAAGAGATTTTTGGAGCCCTTCTGCAAGATTCCATAAAAGTCAGTTACTGCCTGTGCCATGCGACAGTGAGTACAGGAACAGAATGAGGTGGAGGATAAATGCGTGGCTGAGGGATTGGAGCAGGGGGCAAGGATTCAGATTTCTGGATCATGTGGACCTCTTTTGAGGCAGGTGTGACCTGTACAAAAAGGACGGGTTGCACTTGAATCCCAGGGGGACCAATATCCTGGCGGGGAGGTTTGCTAGGGCTACTGGAGAGAGTTCAAACTAGAATTGTTGGGGGGTGGGAACCGAACTGAAGAGACTGGGGAAGAGGAAATAGAGAAAGCTTGTAGACAGTGGGAGAGGGAGGATAGGTGGGTGATAGAGAAGGGACAAGCTCAGACCGAAGGTTTGAGGTGCGTCTATTTTAACGCAAGGAGTGTTGTGAAAAAAGCGGATGAGCTTAGACCGTGGATCAGTACTTGGAGATATGAAGTGGTGGCCATTACAGAGAATTGGATGGCTCAGGGACAGGAATGATTACTTCAAGTGCTGGGTTTTAGATGTTTCAGAAAGGACAGGGAGGGAGGCAAAAGAGGTGGGGGGAGTGGCACTGTTGATCAGAGATAGTGTCATGGCTGCAGAAAAGGTGGACGTCATGGAGGGATTGTCTACGGAGTCTCTGTGGGTGGAGGTTAGGAACAGGAAGGGGTCAATAACTTTACTGGGTGATTTTTATAGGCTGCCCAATAGTAACAGGTATATTGAGGAGCAGGTAGGGAAACAGATCCTGGAAAGGTGCAATGATAACAGAGTTGTCCTGATGGGAGATTTTAATTTCCCAAATATCGATCGGCATCTCCCTAGAGCAAGGGGTTTAGATGGGGTGGAGTTTGTTAGGTGTGTTCAGGAAGCTTTCTTGACACAATATGTAGATAAGCCTACAAGAGGAGAGGTTGTACTTGATTTGCTATTGGGAAATGAACCTGGTCAGGAGTCAGGTCTCTCAGTGCGAGAGCATTTTGGAGATAGTGATCATAATTCTATGTCCTTTACAATATCATTGGAGAGAGATAGGAACAGACAAGTTAGAAAAGCATTTAATTGGAGTTAGGGAAATTATGAGGCTATCAGGCAGGAAATTGGAAGCTTAGATTGGAAACATATGTTCTCAGAGAAAAGTACGGAAGAAGTGTGGCAAATGTTCAGGGGATATTTGTGTGGAGCTCTGCATAGGTACGTTCCAATGAAACAGGGAAGTTATGGTAGGGTACAGGAACCATGGTGCACAAAGGCTGTAATAAATCTAGTCAAGAAGAAAAGAAAAGCTTACAAAAGGTTCAGAGAGCTAGGTAATGTTAGAGATCTAGAAGATTATAAGGCAAATAGGATGGAGCTTAAGAAGGAAATTAGGGGAGCCAGAAGGGGTCATGAGAAGGCCTTGGCAGGCAGGATTAAGGAAAACCCCAAGGCATTCTACAAGTATGTGAAGAGCAAGAGGATAAGACATGAAAGAATAGGACCTATCAAGTGTGACAGTGGGAAAGTATGTATGGAACCAGAGGAGATAGCAGAGATACTTAATGAATACTTTACTTTAGTATTCACTATGGAAAAGGATATTAGTGATTGTAGTGATGACTTGCAGCAGACTGAAAAGCTTGAGCATGTAGATATTAAGAAAGAGGATGTGCTGGAGCTTTTGGAAAACATCAAGTTGGATAAGTCGCAAGGACCGGGTGAGATGTACCCCAGGCTACTGTGGGAGGCAAGGGAGGAGATTGCTGAGCCTTTGGCGATGATCTTTGCATCATCAATGGGGACGGGAGAGGTTCCAGAGGATTGGAGGGTTGTGGATGTTGTTCCTTTATTCAAGAAAGGGAGTAGAGATAGCCCAGGAAATTATAGACCAGTGAGTCTTACCTCAGTGGTTGGTAAGTTGATGGAGAAGATCCTGAGAGGCAGGATTTATGAACATTATGAGGTATAATATGATTAGGAATAGTCGGTATGGCTTTGTCAAGGGCAGGTCGTGCTTCATGAGCCTGACTGAATTTTTTGAGGATGTGACTAAACACATTGATGAAGGAAGAGCAGGAGATGTAGTGTAGTGGATTCAGCAAGGCATTTGATAAGGTACCTCATGCAAGGCAAGGAGAAAGTAAGGAGGCAATGGATCCAAGGGGATATTGCTTTATGAATCCAGAACTGGCTCGCCCACAGAAGGCAAAGAGTGGTTGTTGACAGGTCATATTCTGCATGGAGGTCGGTCACCATTGGAGAACCTCAGGGATCTGTTCTGGGACCCTTACTCTTCGTGATTTTTATAAATGAGCTGGATGAGGAAGTGGAGGCATGGGTTAGTAAGTTTGCTGAAGACACAAAAGTTGGAGGTGTTGTGGATAGTGTGGAGGGCTGTCAGAGGTTACAGTGGGACATTGATAGAATGCAAAATTGGGCTGAGAAGTGGCAGATGGAGTTCAACCCAGATAAGTGTGAAGTGGTTCATTTTGGTAGGTCAAATATGATGGCAGAATATCGTAGTAATGGTAAGACTCTTGGCAGTGTGGAGGATCGGAGGGATCTTGGGGTCCGAGTCCGTAGGACGCTCAAAGCAGCTGCGCAGGTTGACGCTGTGGTTAAGAAGGCATATGGTGTATTGGCCTTCATCAATCGTGGAATTGAATTTAGGAGCCGAGAGGTAATGTTGCAGCTATATAGGACCCTGGTCAGACCCCACTTGGAGTACTGTGCTCAGTTCTGGTCCCCTCACTACAGGAAGGATGTGGAAACCATAGAAAGGGTGCAGAGGAGATTTACAAGGATGTTGCCTGGAATGGGGAGCATGCCTTATGAGAATAGGTTGAGTGAACTCGGCTTTTTCTCCTTGGAGCTACGGAGGATGAGAGGTGACCTGATAGAGGTGTATAAGATGATGAGAGGCAGAGGCTTTTTCCCAGGGCTGAAATGGTTGCCACAAGAGGACACAGGTTTAAGTTGCTGGGGAGTAGATACAGAGGAGATGTCAGGGATAAGTTTTTTACTCAGAGAGTGGTGAGTGCGTGGAATGGGCTGCCAGTAATGGTAGTGGAGGCGGATATGTTAGGGTCTTTTAAGAGACTTTTGGATAGGTATATGGAGCTTAGAAAAATAGAGGGCTATAGGTAAGCCTAGTAATTTCTAAGGTAGGGACATGTTCAACACAACCTTGTAGGCCAAAGGGCCTGTATTATGTTGTTGGTTTTCTATGTTTTTCTCTGTTTCATTTCAAGATGACTAGAATATAAAAGCAAGGATGTAATTTTGAGGCTTTGAGGCCTCACTTAGAGTATTGTGAGCAGATTTGAGCTCCTTATCTTAGAAATTATGTGCTGAAACTGGAGAGTGTTCAGAGGAAGTTTACGAAGATGACTCCAGAACTGAATGGCCTGTCATTTGAAAAGCGTTTGATGGCTCTGTGCCTGTTTTCACTAGAACTTTAGAACATTAGAAAGTTTTTGACAAGAACAGGCCATTTGGCCGAACAAAGCTTGACAAATTCCTACTCACATAGTGTGTTGAAGTAACTGTAGAGTTTAACTTTGGAAGTCTCTAAGGTACTACTCTGAACTACACAACTAGTTAGTTTGTTCCATGTGTCCACAACTCACTGAGTAAAGAAATTTTGAACACTTCTACCATGTCTCCTCTCATTCTATGTCTGCTTAGGCTAAAAAGATTTAATTCTTTTAATCTTTCTTCATAGCTCATACCCTGCAGTCCTGGAATGAGTATAATTGCCCTTCTCTGGCCCCTCTCCAGTGGTTTCACATACCTGACACAATATGGAGACCGAAATTATACACAGTATTCAAGGTGTGGCCTCACACGGGCATTATACAGATTGAGCAGAATGTCTCTTGACTTGAACTCTACTGAGCGCATTATATAACCCAACATTCTATTAGCCTTCCTAATCGCTTCTCTTCTTTGTCTAGATGTTGATAGTGATGAGTCTACCAGGACATCCAAGTCCTTCTCATCCAGTGCACTTTCTAACTCAAGACCCTCCCCGCATTGTATATTTATATCTAATATTACTACCTCCTATATGTAATACTTTACATTTACTTACATTAAATTTCATCTGCCATTTATCTCACCACATCTGGATTTTGGTTAGATCTAACTGTATTGATTCTGTTGGCTGAACGTTATGAGCCAATCCCCCTAATTTTCTGTCACCTGCAAAATTTACCAGTTTATTTGTTATGTGCTTATCCAAATCATTAACATAAATTGAAAACAGCAGCAGCCCAAAAAACAATCCCTGCAGAACCCCACTTATAACATCTCTAGGTGTGAAAATGATCTCCCCCGCCCCCTCCCACTTTCAAATCTCTTACTAGCTTTTCTTTCAGTCAGTCCTGACGAGGGGCCTCAGCCCGAGACGTCGACTGTACCTCTTCCTAGAGATGCTGCCTGACCTGCTGCGTTCACCAGCAAGTTTTATGTGTGTTGCTTGAAATTCCAGCATCTGCAGATTTCCTCGTGTTTGCATTCTCACCATAACTTGTTTTCTGGTTTTGAGCCAATTCGGCACCCATTCACACCTTATTCTGAATTCCCTAACTCCTATAATTTAATTATTAACCTCTTGTTGGGTATCTTGTCAAAAGCCTTTTGAAAGTCCAAGTAAACGATATCAATCACTCCACTGTTATCATAAATTTTAGTTGCTCTTCATAGAACTCCAGCATATTAGTAAAACATGATTTCCCCTTTCTGAACTCATGCTGGCTTTCTGCTAAAATGCCTGTTCTTACCAGCTGCTTTTCCATCTCATTCTTTATTACCTTGCCTACGATACACATTAAGCTTACGAGTCTATAGTTACCAGGGCCAGTGCAGTTACACTTCCTATATACTGGGTCAACTGTTAGTATCAAAACTAAACAGGCCTCCCCTCTTATTGGTGCATTAACATACTGTGTCAAAAACAATCATTCAATGACTCAATGAATTCACTTTCCTATAACCCATTAGTCACTGAGTTATCCCACCCAATATTTGGGAAATTAAAGTCACCCATAAGTATAACATCTCCCTCAGAACTTGCTTTTTTAATATTTCGATAGTTATTTATTAAAATCATTATCAGCATGAGGAGTTTCTATAACATACACCCACTGTTATTCCTTTACCAGCATAGCTTTCAATTCTCACCCAGATATCTTCACTAAGCCTCAATCGTCTCCTGTCATCAGCAGCCTCGCGTTTAAATTCCCTGTTATGTATATGGCTACTCCTTCATCTTTAAAATCTTGCCTATCTTTCCTAAGCAAAGTATATCCTTTAATGCTATATTCATCACCATCCTTTGAGGTCAGCCAGGTTTCAATTTTTGCTATTATATCATATTTATACACACTTGCATATAATTCCAGCTTGTTTATTTTATTCTTAATACTTCTTGCATTTATACAGACCATCTTTAGTCTATCAGTGATGTTTTTCACCATATTCCAATCTACTGTTATATTTTTGAAGCCAACAATTGGTTTATATCCTAGTATGTTATTCTCCACTAAGGTGTTCAAACAGTTGAGCATGGCCTGTTCTTAGTTCCCTGCGCACACCGCCCCCCCCCCCAAAATTCCCTAGTTTAAACAGTCCTCAACTAACTGAAGCATACGCCTGCCCAGCACATTAGTGCCCCTCCGCTTCAAATGCACCCCATCTCCGCACTACAGGTTTCATCTGCCCCAAAAGGCACCTCAATGTCCCATAAACCTATGACTCTCTAACCTGCACCATGGTTAGAATTCAGAAGAATGAGCAATGACCTATTTAAACCCTATTGAATGGTGAAAGGCTTTCATAGAGTGGATGTGGAGGGGATGTTTCCTATGGTGAGAGAGTCTAAGACCAGAGGGCACAGACTCAGAATAGAGGGGCGTCCATTTAGAATGGAGGTGAGGAGGAATTTCGTTGGCCAGAGAGTGGTGAATTTGTGGAATTCCTTGCAACAGGCATCTGTGCAGGCCAAGCTTCTATGTATACAGTATTTAAGGCAGAGGTCGATAGACTCTTGATTGGTCAGGGCAAGAAGGAATACGTGGAGAAGGCAGAAGGGCGGAACTGAGAGGAAAATTGGATCAGCAATGATGAAATGGCGGAGCAGACTCCGCAGGCCAAATGGCCTAATTCTACTCCTATATCTTATGGTCTTGTGGTCTTATGGTTCCCTTTTCCTAGCCCCCTTCCCACTCTCAGTCCATAATAGAGAACTGTATCAAAATCAGACTATTATCACTCACATGGGTCATGAAATTTGTTTTTTTGTTTTGTGGCAGCAGCACAATGACTACAATACTGTGACTACAGTACTGTGCAAAAGTCTTAGGCACCCTTGTTATGTACAGTACATGTATAATTATATCTATAATTAGTATTTTTAAGACATAAAATAATAAAACTTCAATAATAAACTGGCTTTTTGAAATAAAGTACCTCTTGACCAACATTTTCTCTATTAATGCACGGTTTGGTTAGGTTTTTGTAGGAATAAAGGGATTTCCTATGAATTGTAGATCATCATAAATTGTTGGACACGAACAACATGTGGCTCTCAGTATTTCCATGATTTTAGTGAAGTTGCTACCATTACATGTTAATTATTCTCTGAATGAGTTAGAAAATAGGCCAAGTGTTGATTCAGTCAATAGTACACATTGATTAGGAAAAATTTAAAACCTAATCTTTAAGGAAAACTCTTCTGCCTCCTGTATTCATAGATGAAAGAACTTTAGAACATTACAACACAATACAGCCTTCGACCCACAATGTTGTGTCGACCCTTTAACCTGTTCTAAGATCACTCTGTCCCTTTATTCCCTCATAGCCCTCATTTTTTTTTTCATTCATGTGCCTATCTAAGAATCTCTTCAATACTTGTATTCCTGGTTCTGCCTCTACCACCACCACTAGCAGTGCGTTCCGTGTACCTACCATTCTCTGTATTAAAAAACCTAACTCTGACGTAACCCCAATATTTTCCACCAATCACCGTAATATTATGCTCCCACATATGAGCCAGTTCTACCCTGAAAAAATGTCTCTGGGCGTCCACTCGATCTGTGTCTCTTATGATCCTTAATCCAGGCAGCATCCTGGTAAATCTCCTCTGTACCCTCCTCTAGAGATTCAACATCTTTCCTAGAATGAGCTGATCAGAACTGAACACAATATTCCAAGTGTGGTTAATTGGAGTTTTATGGAGCTACACAAACTCACAAAATGTGTCACACAACAACAACGTCAAGAGGATCTTCAAGACAACTCTGAAGATGCTTCGCTCAGTGGTGTTGATTCTGGCAAGCAGGGGATCCACGACCATCATCAAGCTACTGCTCATAAAATTAAAGTAACACAAAGGAAAATTATTGCCACTTGGAATGTAAGAACCCTATATCAAGCAGGAAGATTGGACAATGTAATAAATTAAATGGAAAGACTAAAGATTAACACCATGGGAATTAGCAAAGTTCGTTGGATAGGTGCTGGAACATGTCAGATTAGAAATAAAACACTAGTTTATTCTTGTGGAACATCCCATACTATTGGAGTAGGAATTCTTATGGATGAAAACATGGCAAAAAGTGTTTTAAGACATTGGGCAATATCAGAAAGAATGTTCCTTGTTAGATTCAGAGGACAACCATTTGATTTAGCAATTATACAGGTATATGCACCAACAACAGATGGAACAAATGAAGATAAAGATAAAATCTATGAAGAGCTTGAACAAGCAAAGAACGGATGCAAATCTCAAGATATTGTTATTGTCATGGGAGATCTAAATGCTAAAGTAGGACAAGGTGCTGATGGAAATACCATAGGAAAATTTGGACTACGAGAAAGAAATGAAAGAGGTGAGAAATGGGTAGAATGGTGCAAGATGAATAATCAGGTCATTATGAATACCTGCTTTAAAAACCATCCAAGATGCTTGTGGACCTGGAGAAGTCCAGGTGATAACACTAGAAATCAAATTGACTTTATTACTATAAACCAAAGATTTAGAGACTCAGTGACTCAATGCAAAACATATCCAGGTGCACACTGTAATAGTGACCATAACCAGCAGTATGTCATGTAAAAATAAAACATAAAAAACTAAAGGGGCAAAAACCTGAACAATCCCTTGACAACTTGCAATTAATTAAAGAAGAAAACTTAAGACAAAAATTTACAATTGAAGTAAGGAATAGATTTCAAAGTCTAGAAATAGAATCTGTTGAAGATGATAGCAATCATGTAGAAATGAAATTTAACTCTCTAAAGGATGCCTTGGTAGAATCAGCAAAGTCAGTGAAAAAGAAAAAAGCTCAAAGAATAAATGGATGACAGATGAAATCAAAAATCTAATGGAAGAAAGTAGACGGAAGAAAGCAAATCCAATAGAATATAAGTCCTTAGATAAAAAAGTTAAAAGCTTATGTCAAAAGGCCAAAGAAGAATGGTTAAACTAGGAATGTGAGCAAATAGAAAGAATCCCTATTCTTGATCCAAAAAGGTTACATCAACAAATCATGAATATCACTGCTAAAAAGTTCTTCTGTTCTTCAGGTGGATATTTGAAAGCAAAGGACGGTACCAATATCATGGAAAAAGAGGAGATTATGAACAGATGGACTGAGTATATTCAGAAATTGTTTGAGGACGATCAAGGCGAAAAACCAGAAATTAAGAAAAACATTGAAGGTCCAAGTATTTTAAAATCTGAAATTCGTAATGCAATAAATAAGATGAAGAAAGGAAAAGCAGCAGGTCCTGATGGATTAGTAATAGAACAAATCATTGCCCTTGAAGATTATGGAATTGAAAAACTTACTGATTTAATCAATGACATTTATGAGACTGGAATAGTACCAGAAGAGTTGAAAAAAATCAGTATTTATCACTCTTCCTAAGAAAGCTGGAGCAATAGAATGTGAATTACATAGGGTCATTAGTTTAATGAGTCATATCACCAATATACTTCTAAGAATTTTGATGACAAGAGCTAAAAGTAAGATACAAGCTGAAATAGGCAAAGAACAACATGGTTTTGTGAAAGGCAAAGGTATAAGAAATGCAATATTGATGTTAAGGATACTCTCAGAACAAGCTATTCAAATGCAAAAAGATTTGTTTGTTTGTTTTATCGACTACACAAAAGCATTTGATAAAGTGAAGCACAATAAGTTATTTGAAATATTACAGAAAACTCTAGATCTAGATTCGAAAGACCTCCGCCTAATCAGAAATCTGTACTGGGAACAAACTGCTGCTGTAAAAATAGATGGAGAAGTTAAGTCAGTTTACAAAAATCAAGAGAGGCATTAGACAAGGGTGTGATTTATTTAATGTGTACAGTGAAACAATATTAGAAAAGTAAGAGATATCTTGGGAATCAAAGTTGGCGGTAAAAACATCAATAATTTCAGATATGCAGATGACACTGTGTTAATTGCAAGTACGGAGGAAGAACTACAAAACTTAATTGATATAATTGTTGAAGAAAGTGCAAAAATAAGTTTATCTATCAATTGCAAAAAGGCAGAATGTACGGTGATATCCAAAAAGAAGGAGAGTCCTATCTGCAGGCTGAGAATAAATGGGAAAGACATAAAACAAGTACGAAACTTCTGCTACTTAGGAAGCTGGATGACATCAGGTGGCAGGTGCAACACAGACATCAAAAGAAGAATAGGGATGGCAAAAGACACCTTTACAAGAATGAAGAGTATACTGACCAATACTAAACTAGGCATGACAACCTATCTCAGAGTACCAAAATGTTATGTTTATCCAGTTATGTTATATGGCTCAGAATGTTGGACAATATCTAGTAACATGAGGAAATGAATTGTAGCAACAGAGATGTGATTTTTGAGGAGGATGCAAAGAATATCACGGATGAAACAAATATCTAACGAGGATGTCATGAACAGAGCAAACACAAAAAGAGAGATAACGTATGAGATCATGAAAAGGCAACGTAACTTCATTGGACATCTGATTAGGAAAGAGGAGTTAGAATGCACGGTAATTATAGGAAAGATAAAGGGAAGAAAGCAAGAGGAAGACAAAGACAAATGATGATGGAGACAGCAGCCAGAGAATTGGAAATAAATACCAATGAGCTGATCCACTTGACCCAAAACAGGAGTGTGTGGGCCATGGCAGTCAAAGCTCAAACTCAGCATGGCACCTGATAATGATGATGATGATTATGATGATGATAGAGCTACAACATTACCTTACACCTTGAACTCAATCCCCTGACTAATGAAGGCCAACACTCCATGTGCCTTCTTTTCCACTCTATCAACTGGTATGGCAGCTTTGAGGGATCTATGGAAGATACACCTCTGTTCCTCCACACTAGTAAGAATCCTCCCATTAACCTTGTACCCTGCCTTCAAGTTCAACCTTCCAAAGTGTGTCACTTCACATTTTTGCAGATTGAATTCCATCTGCCTCTTCTCAGCCCAGCTCTGCATCCTATCAATGTCCCCTATGATAACCTTCTACATTATCCCCAGCACAACTAACTTTTGTGTCATTGGCAAACTTACTAACTGAGCCTTCCACTTCCTTATCCAAGTTATTTATATTCATCATAAAGAGCAGGGTTCTTAGAACAGACACCTGCAGAACACCATTGGTCACTGACCTCCAGGCAGAATATGCTCCCTTTACTACCACCCTCAGTCTTCGGTGGACAAGCCGATTTTTAATCCACACTGCCAAATTTCCTTGGTTCCCCTGCCTCCTGAGTTACTGAATGAGCCTACCATGATGAACCTTGTCAAAGGCCTTACTAACATCCATATACACCACATCCACTGCTCTGCCTTCATCAGTTTTGTTTCTTACTTCCTCAAACACTTCTATAAGTCCCGAGAGGCACGACCTGCCCCTCACAAAGCCATGCTGACTATCCCTTCTGCAAATGCTTGTAAATTGTCTCTCAGATTCCTCTCCAATAGTTTTCTCACCACTGCTGTAAGGCTCATTGGTCAACAATACCTAGGATTACTCCTGCTATCTTTCTTGAACAAAGGAATTACATTTTCCAGCCACAAATCTTCTGTTGCTGCTCCTATTCAGTTGTTCTTTTTGGCTTTAGTTTTCTTTCTGTTTTGATTTGTCCTTAAATTCACCTTCCTTTATTTCACTCTCCTTACTTTCTTAATCTTTGTCTGCTTATTTGTTAATCCTTAGGTTTGATAAATTAAGGAGATCAATCGGTTCTTCAGATGTCCACCATCTTATCCAAATGTCTCATATGTCATTGTCAGATCAAGCTTTAGCAACCGTAGACAAAGATGTTCAACCCGAAACATAGAGTCATAGAGTCATTGAAAAGTACAGCACAGAAACAGGCCTTTCAGCCCAACTAGTCTGTGCTAAACCATTTAAACTGCCTACTCCCATCGACCTGTTTTCACATATGTGAACAAACTAACTATACCTGTATGACATTTAGAATAACAGGAACGTCTTGAAGTGGGAGCGTGGCTCCACCTTAGAACCAGTGAATCAACAGTTTAAAGTTATTCATCTTGCAGAGGGTAATAACTAATTTGATTGCACTGATACATCAGAGATAATTTTAAGGAGGGCTGAACTGATATTTGAAGGAGCAGATGATCAAAAGCAAACTATTTTCAGGATCATTTAGATGGACTGCAGAGTTCACATTGTTTAAACAGATCCTGTACTTTCCAATTAGCTAGTTAAGTATTTTGATGGAGATTACAATGATATGTAACAAAACCATGTTAAAAGCCTGATTATACTCCAGCTAAAATAATATTCAGAAGCTCTTATTAAAATTCTTGGAGAATCTCTGAGGATTTCTATAGATTTTTTGGAAGCAATCATATGGAATCTTACAGAACAATTATGAACTGCTAAGGTGCTTCTAAGGATCACAGTTACATTAATTTGGTGTTGTATCAAATTCTGATTTTTACAGCTTTGCATGATATTAAAAAAGACTTTAAATTAAAGAAAGACCAAATATAAAGGAATATCCACAATGAAATGTCCTCTTTCCTTTAATGTGAAAGCTATTTTAATGAAGCTCCTCTGATGGATTACTAATATATAACGTTTTTTTTATGTTGTGGGACAAAGCTGTCTGTTCTGATGATTGACATGGGCTGACATTATGATGTGGTTTTGGAAATGAGCCCACTGTGTCTCTTCTGAGGCAAGTTTCTGAATTAGCACTGCCCTCCAAGTGCAGTGGAGCCTTTTTAACCTCACTCATTGGTATTCCAGAATACTGTTACTGAATGACTTTTTAATGGCTTTGGCATCTAGGCTGGTACCCCTGACACATTACTCAGCAGAAGAATTCAAATGAGTTTCTGAAAATCAGCAGCACTGAATACAGAAATTAACACAAAGCAACATAATTAGACATTTATTTTTAATTCATATATTTTCTATTGTGTTATTCAAAACTTACAAATTTGAAGATGGCAAACAGAAATAAATGAACCACTTATAAAACACTATAGTATTAATTTCTACCTGTGTTATCAATATTTATACAATTTATGAAGTCACACTGCCCATTTAAAAATAAGTATCAGTCACTAATTAAATCAAACTGTTTATTCAAATCAAATATAATTTACATTCAACAGCAGAAGGATGCAGGCTGAGGGATGACAGAAACTGTGTAACCGTTTTTAAAGTTCTGACCCTGGATGGAATAAGAATGTGCCAAAGCCATAGGATTAGTCCAAGCAGTAGCATTCTAAATTCAGACCAAGTGTGATTTGTGACTCCATTTACACTGGAGATTCAATTCAGCTCAGATCACAGCTTCAAACTGAATTTGATTTCCCTGGTGTTTTCAGTACACCTGTGTGCCATACTACAACATGGGTTGAATGGCTTCAAATGAATGATGAATACATTTTCCAGGCAGTGCTGCAGAAACACTGGAATTTAACATACAGGGTTACACAACATCACAATTCAAATCAATATGTTCCTCGGCTCTTTTATACATCGACATTTAAAGGCAAATGCTGAGAAATTTGAATAGATTGCTCTGTTTGGACTGAAGTGAGGATACATTATAAAAAATTAGTTACTTTTAAACAGCCTGTACTTGTGAAAGGGATCATTTTAATGCAAGTGTTCTTTTCATTTCTCAAACTTTGTGCCTTTATCAAATGTTATTGACCACTACAACATCTTTATTATACTTCCACTTATCAAGAGGAAATAATCACTGATAGTGAATTAGGTGTCTTTAAACATAACAGATTTAAAGAAAATTGCATGATTATTTCAATGGGTGTGGTATGGCACTATGGTTAGATTATCAGACTAAAAACCTAGAGACCTTGATGAATGATGCTGAGACCTAAGTTCAAATCAAACTGGGCAGCTATGAAATTTACATACAGTTAATAACACACAATAAAAATAAAAGTAGTCCATAGTAATAATGAAGTTCATAACTTTGAGGCCAGATTCTATTCTAACCCCATTTACATGTTTGTAGATGACACCACTATGGTGGGCTGGATCGCAAACAATAACAAGACAGAGTACGGGAAGGGGATAACGAACTCAATGGCATGGTATCAGGACAACAGCTTCTACTAAAGAGAATCTCTTCATAAACTTTTTCCATGTTTGATAAACCATACATATGCCATTAGCAATGCCTTGTTAGCTCACACAGTTGATTCATCCAGTTGAATCCCAAATTCTGTTTGTTAGTAGCTCTGTTCATAGTTGATACCAAAGGTTTTCACTCATTTCATCAATATGATGAGCAACAATGGTATTACTCAGAAGAATTGATTTTAAAATACTGATATATATTTTGAGAACAGTAGTGAGCATTTCTGATACAGCAGGAGTTATTAAAATTTTTATCAATTGTATGAGATTTTCCACAATTTGCTATCATTTTGGAAATGTTATAAGAAGCAATGAGATCACTATCAAGGTCAATTTTTAGCTTTCTTGACAAATGACTCGAGTGTGCAACACGTTTTAAAAGCATTTTTCATCTTCTGGAACTGAGTAATACCATAAGTAGCCTTTTCAGAGAGTCTTTTATGGAGGTGTTCCTGCAATCTTGATGGTTTCATGGCATCATTAGTCAATACAATATTACAAATAAGACACATGGGGCATCACTGATCTGATGGGAACGGAACTAGACCATAGTCCAGGTATGTAACATTGTATTGATGCACTTCTGTAGTTTCAGTTTCTTAGCAGGATTAGAATTAGAATTCAAGGCTTCACCACCTTCAGACTCATAGAGATCATGCCAGATGTATTTACCTGTCATTAACAGAACTAAATTAAAATTAAGAATTAACACAAATTGGGAATGCCTATCGGATGTAGGCGACAGCAACCAGTTGACATGGGTGGAGTGATGGTAGCGGCATGCAAATGAACAGTGAGGCGAAGATGGAAATGATCACAACAGTGAAAATGACATTGACAAGGATTCAGATTGGGACCTGAATGTTAGTTGGGATAGAGCAAGCTGCTTTCATGCTATTCCAGTTAGTGCAATTGACCGATCACGTAAGGTCTCTTAATTATAGCTCCAAAGTTAGGGTGCCGCTTTCTGCCTCACCCCAGGATCTTGAACACTCCCCAATGACTTCATTTCCCCTAATACCCCCTTAGGACACATAACTGCCACATTGGGAGTTGCTGCTTTAACTGCGCTACAAGATTATCTACCTTATTCTATATATTACATACTTTCAAAACCTTATTCTATATACTGCATGCTTTCAAATGTAACACCTTCAGTCACCTTCAGATAAACATCAACAATTTATCCTGGCCATGTGGACCCAATGGACAAGAAAGCACACCAATGCCTCTCTCTCGAGAAGGCTAAGGAAATTCACCATGTCCGGGAAGAACCCCATTGTTTTAACGTATGCTCTATAGAAAACATTCCTTTGGAAAGAATCACAGCTTCATATGGTAACTGCTGTGCCCGGGATTTCAGAAAGCTGTAAATGCAGCCCTGTCCATCATGCAGCCAGCCTCCTTTCAATGAAGTCTGTCTACGCTTCAGCGGCTTGAGGAAAGCAGCCAATGTAATCAAGGACCCCACCCACCCTTTCTTAAGACCATAAAACCATAAGACACAGGAGCAAAATTAGGCAATTCAGCCTTCGAGTCTGCTCCATTAATTCATCATGGTTGATCCCAGATCCCATTCAACCCCATGTACCTGCCCTCTCACTATATCCCTTGATGTCCTGACCAATCAGGAATCTATCAACTTCCACTTTAAATATACCCATGGAGTTGGCCTCTACCGCAGTGTATGGCAGAGCATTCCACAGATTTGCCACTCTTTGGTTAAAAAAAATTCCTCCTTACTTCTGTTCTAAAAGGTTTCCCCTCAATTTTGAGGTTGTGCCTTCTAGTTCTGGATACCCGCACAAGAGGAGACATCCTCTCCACATCCACCCTATCTAGTCCTTTCAACATTCGGTAGGTTTCAATCAGATCCCCCCACATTCTTTTAAATTCCAGTGGGTACAGGCTCGAGGCTGCCAAATCCTTCTCATTCCCGGTAAACTTCCTCTGGACTCTCTCCAATGATAATACATCCTTTCTGAGATACAAAACTGTTGACGATACTCCAAGTGCGGCCTGACTAATGTCTTATAAACCTTCAGCATTATCTCCTTGTTTTTATACTCATTTCACCTTGAAATAAATGCCAACATTACATTTTGCTTTCTTTACCACAGACTCAACTTGTAAATTAACCTTGTCTTGCACGTAGTTTCCCAAGTCCCTTTGCACCTCTGATGTTTGAATTTTCTCCCCATTTAGATAATAGTCTGCACTATTGTTCCTTTTACCAAAATGCAATGTCATACGTTTCCAACACTGTATTCCATCTGCCTCATTTTTTGCCCATTCTTCCAATTTGTCGTATTGCTTCCTCAGCACTACCTACCCCTTCACCTATCTTCGTATCACCCACAAACTTTGCCACAAAGCCATCAATTCCACTCTCTAAATGTAAAAAGTAAAATAAAAGACCTCTTTTATTCCCACTCGCTGCCTCCTGCCTGTCAGCCATTCCTCTATCTATGCCAGTACATTTCCTGTAACACCACAGGATTTTATCTTCTCTTTTCCCACCTCCCATCAGGCAGAAGATAGAAATTCTTGAGAACATTTATCACCAAGTTGAAGGACAATTTCTATCCTGCTGTTGAACAGGACAGTTAATGCATGAAAGACGAAATCTTGATTTCACAATTTATCTCATCACCATCCTTGCATTTTATATGTCTACATACACTGAACTTTCTCTGCAATTGTACTATATCTTGCATTCTGTTTTTCCTTTCACCATTTATACAACCTCAATTTGCTTATCTATGGAATGATCTTTGTGAATGTCATGTAAACAAAAGCTTTTTAATGTATCAATAATAGACCGATTTCCGTTGTATATGTGCGTTGCAGTTCCACCAGATCACAAAGTAGGAGATGAGCACTATATCCAAAGCTGTTGATTACATTCTGCATTTAAGATCTATCATGATATTAATTTTTGGCCACAACTTTCAGGTATTTCAAGCTTCTGTTGTTGCACATTTTGATATATATATTTGTTATGCTGACAGTAGAAACCATATTTTGGATAAAGATCTGTTAAATTGGAAAACCCTACAAAAGATAATGGACTTGGCCCAGTACTTCATGGGTAAAATCTTCCTGACCATTGAACACACCGCATGAAATACTGCCATAGGAAAACAACATCCATCATCAGAGATCCTCATCACCCAGGCCATGTTCTTTACTTGCTGCTGCCATCAGGCAGAAGGTACAAGAGTCTTAGGACTCACACCACTAGGTTTAGGAACTCAGTTACTACCCCTCAAGTATAAGGCTCTTGAACAAAAGGGTATAACTACACTCACTTCCATTGAGACGATCCCACAACCAGCGATCTCACTTTAAGGACTCTTTATTTTGTTAGCTCATGTTCTCATTATTTATATTTGCATTTACAAAACTTGTCATTTGCACTCTGCTTGATATTTCATTGATCCTGTTATAGTTACTATTCTTTTTTTTGTAATTTATTTTGTATTGAAGTTCAATATCAAACAAACATTTCCATAAGATGTATTTCAGATATTGTACATATATATCATATAATCATATTTGCCACAAATCTCCACATAATATTTACCTGAGGAATACACCCATAGAAAAGAGAGGAAAGAAAGAACAAGCAAAAGGAGAAAACTATGTACAAGTAGGGAGTGATTTTTTTTTACAACATATTCATTGATTTGTGAGAATAAAATCACGTCTATGAGGTGTTATGTAGTTGAACCATTTTTCACAGTATGAATCAAATTGTTCCAACTTATGACTAACAGATGCTGTTATCTTCTCCATTTTGTAAATGTCCATTGTAATCTCCATACAGGCGTTTAAAGTTGGGCTCTCCTGTGATAATCATTTCCTGGTAAGAGTCTTTTTACCAGCCACCAGCAGTATATTCATTAAATATTTATCTCCTTTCAACCATTCTTGAGGTACATACCCAAAATACATGGTCTTACTTTCTAAGGGTAGTTCACATTTAAAAATGTCTTGCAGGGCATCGTGTATCCCACTCCAATAGTCTTTGATAATTGGGCAATTCCAGAAAATATGATAATGGTTTGCATTTTGATTTCCACAATTTCTCCAGCAAACAGGGAGGCTACTATCATAATAGGATTTCTGAGACGGTGTAATAAAATATCTTATCAAGTTTTTCCACTCAAACTCCCTCCATTCCTGTGAACTGGTATACAGCCACTGATACCTCCATGTTATCATCCATTCTTCCTCAGATATTATTATCCCTCCTTCTTTCTCCCATTTTGTTTTAATATACGAAGTCGAATGTGTCTTAAGATTTTTAACCTTCCTATTAACATACTGTCACATCTGTAGCTACCGCTAAAAGTCTTGTTTTTATAATGTGTTTCTCTTTAAGCATTTCAAAACTGAACAGTGTTCCTTCTTTCATTATATTGCAAAGAACTGTTAGTCCTTTTACTGTCCAGTCCTTAAATCTAGCATCCATATACAAATGTATTTACTATTCTATAGATTTGCTGAGCATGCCTGCAGGAAAATTAATCTCATGGTTATATATAGTGACATGTATGTACTTTGATAATAAAATTTACTTTGAACTTTATCAGTTCATGACTTGTAAAACCCATTCAGTACAATTGATGCTTTGAATCCATTCACTTTATTTGGATGACGTTACATGTCTTAAGCAGTGGGACTGACAAATTCCTTTAACGATAAATCGAATAAAAATGGAAAGGGACTTATCTCCTTAATCAACTTTAGTCAGGGTGTGGTTGTTGACTAGTAACAGTCCTCTGATCTCTCTCAAAGTGACGATTCTTTACCACAGATGGTATTGATAAACTTCCTGGAACGAGAACCTTCACAATTAAGCAAGAATGTCCTCTTTCTTTCAATAGGCACTGTGCAATTCAATAATATAACTACAAATCTTGATAGTTATTCCTATTCCTTACTGAAAGCAGTTGAAATCAATTGTAGCATACCAACTTTTTCCAACTGTGACCGAGACGCGTTAGCACATTTAGAATTAAGCCCCATCCCTTCTTGAACGGTGCAGCTCAAGGTCACATTACTCAATGTATTTGCCTGCTGATCCATTCACAAAACAGTGCAAAATATGCTAACCTTTTCAAAATCAGTCCTTTGTGGCTAATCCTCTGTTTGCTTCACAGCCAACCACAGGTACACAGGTATCCTGCAACAATTACACGTGTCAACTAATTTATGTAAGTGTGGTACTAATTCAAAGAAAGCAGATTATGATTAAGATTTATGAAAAGTCAATAATGCTTTGCAAGAAGTCACTCTAGAATAAAAAGCTGAGCATGCATAATGAACCTCTGCCATGAAAACATTCCATTATTTTAATGTGCTCCTGGATTGATTATCTATGGTAACATTATATATACAAGGACATTAAGTAAAATTACTCCACAGTCACTTTGATCACCTTTGATATAATAATAGAGTTTGTACAGTATTAATTTAAACTAAACCTTACCCTTGTAAACTTTCTGACAGGTAAGAGATCAAAAGTTTATACAACTGGGAGCAATGCTTTTTGTTCTGTCAATAGCTTTTACTTCCCTCCCAGTATGATGTGTGACTCCAAACTTACTGCATTTCCTGACCTCTTATTGTACTGTCAGTTCTAAATGTTAGACCAACAAAGGCTTTATTCAATGCACGCCAAACCAGAATTTTCGTTGCATGGTCAAATAGTCATTTTGGGGGATGCCCCTCCCAACATTGAGCACATCTACACATGAAATGCTGTTACAGGAAAGCAGCATCTATCATCAGGGACCCCACTACCCAGGACATGCTCTCTTCTCGCTGCTGCCATCGGGGAGGAGGTACAGCAGCCTCAGGACTCACACCACCAGATACAGAAACAGTTATTGCCCCTCAACCATCAAGCTCCTGAACCGTAGGGGAAAACTTCACTCAACTTCACTTGCCTCATTATTGAAATGTTCCCACAACAAATGGACTCACTTTCAAGGACTCTTCATCTCATGTTTTCGACATTTATTGTTTATTTATTTATTACTGTTATTTCTTCTTTTTACATTTGTACAGTTTGTTGTCTCCTGCCCTTTGGCTGAAGTCCTGGTTGGGTGGATTCAGTGATTCTGTTATGGCTATTATTCTATAGATTTATTGAGTATGCCCACAAGAAAATAAATTTAAGGGTTGTATGTTGCGATATAAATGAACTTTGATAATAAATCTACTTTGAACTTTAAATAATTTACACTTCTAAATATGCAAAATACATTAATAAGCATATAGTATCTAGTGTGTATAAATATTAACACTCACAACACGCTGGTGGAACTCAGCAGGTCGGGCAGCATCCGTGGAAAAGATCGGTCGACGTTTCGGGTCGGAACCCTTCGTTCGAAGGGTTCCGGCCCGAAACCATAAGACCATAAGACCATAAGACAAAGGAGCAGAAGTAGGCCATTCGGCCCATCGAGTCTGCTCCGCCATTTTATCATGAGCTGATCCATTTTATCCTATTTAGTCCCACTGCCCCGCCTTCTCACCATAACCTTTGATGCCCTGGCTACTCAGATACCTATCAATCTCTGCCTTAAAGACACCCAATGACTTGGCCTACACTGCTGCCCGTGGCAACAAATTCCATAGATTCACCACCCTCTGAATAAAAAAATTTTTTCGCATTTCTGTTCTGAAAGGGCGCCCTTCAATCTTGAAGTCATGCCCTCTCGTACTAGACTCCCCCATCATGGGAAACAACTTTGCCACATCCACTCTGTCCATGCCTTTTAACATTCGAAATGTTTCTATGAGGTCTCCCCTCATTCTTCTAAACTCCAAGGAATACAGTCCAAGAGCGGACAAACGTTCCTCATATGTTAACCCTCTCATTCCCGGAATCATTCTAGTGAATCTTCTCTGTACCCTCTCCAACGTCAGCACATCCTTTCTTAAATAAGGAGACCAAAACTGCCCACAGTACTCCAAGTGAGGTCTCACCAGTGCCTTATAGAGCCTCAACATCACATCCCTGCCCCTATACTCTATTTCTCTAGAAATGAGTGCCAACATTGCATTCACCTTCTTCACTACCGACTCAACCTGGAGGTTAACTTTAAGGGAATCCTGTACGAGGACTCCCAAGTCCCGTTGCATCTCAGAACTTTGAATTCTTTCCCCATTTAAATAATAGTCTGCCCGTTTATTTTTTCTGCCAAAGTGCATAACCATACACTTTCCAACATTGTACTTCATTTCCCACTTCTCTGCCCATTCTTCCAATCTATCCAAGTCTCTCTGCAGACTCTCCGTTTACTCAGCACTACCGGCCCCTCCACCTATCTTCGTATCGTCAGCAAACTTAGCCACAAAGCCATCTATTCCATAATCCAAATCATTGATGTACAATGTAAAAAGAAGCGGCCCCAACACTGATCCCTGTGGAACACCACTGGTAACCGGCAGCCAACCAGAATAGGATCCCTTTATTCCCACTCTCTGTTTCCTGCCAATCAGCCAACGCTCTATCCACGTATGTAACTTTCCCGTAATTCCATGGGCTCTTATCTTGTTAAGCAGCCTCATGTGTGGCACCTTGTCAAAGGCCTTCTGAAAATCCAAATATACAACATCCACTGCATCTCCCTTGTCTAGCCTACTGGTAATTTCCTCAAAAAATTGTAATAGGTTTGTCAGGCAGGATTTTCCTTTAAGGACTCCATGCTGAGTTCTGCCTATCTTGTCATATGCCTCCAGGTACTCTGTAACCTCATCCTTGACAATCAACTCCAACAACTTCCCAACCACCGACATCAAGGTAACAGGTCTATAATTTCCTTTTTGCTTCCTTGCCCCCTTCTTAAATAGTGGAGTGACATTTGCAATCTTCCAGTCCTCCGGAACCATGCCAGAATCTATCGACTTTTGAAAGATCATCGCTAATGCCTCCGCAATCTCCACCTTTATTGACCTTTAGCCTATTCAGCTTCCTGAGTACTTTCTCTATGGTAATTGTGACCGCGCACACTTCTCTTCCCTGCCACCCTTGAGTATCCGGTATACTGCTGATGTCTTCCTCAGTGAAGACTGATGAAAAATACTTGTTCAGTTCCTCTGCCATCTCCTCATCTCCCATTACAATTTCTCCAGTATCATTTTCTATCGGTCCTATATCTACTCTCACCTGTCTTTTACTCTTTATATACTTGAAAAAGCTTTTAGTATCCTCTTCGATATTATTTGCTAGTTTCCTTTCATAGTTAATCTTTTCTCTCTTAATGACCTTCTTGGTTTCCTTTTGTAAGGTTTTAAAGACTTCCCAATCCTCTGTCTTCTCACTAATTTTTGCTTCCTTGTATGCCCTCTCCTTAGCTTTAACTTTGGCTTTGACTTCTCTTGTCAACCACGGTTGCATCCTTATTCCACTTGAAAATTTCTTCTTTTTTGGAATATACCTGTCTTGCACATTCCTCATTTCTTGCATAAACTCCAGCCACTGCTGCTCTGCCGTCTTTCCCGCCAGTGTCTCTTTCCAGTCAACTTTGGCCAGTTCCTCTGTCATGCCACTGTAGTTTCCTTTACTCCACTGAAACACCGACACATCATGTTCTAAAAAGCCATCTCACAGACATTCTACAAATTCTCTCTCTTGAGATCCAGTGCCGACCTGATTTTTCCAATCTACTCGCATGTTAAAATCCCCCACAATTATCATAACACTGCTCTTCTGACAAGTCTTTTCTATTTCCAGTTGTAATTTGTAGTCCACATCACTGCAGCTGTTTGGAGGCCTGTATATAACTGCCATCAGGGTCCTTTTACCCCTGCGATTTCTTAGCTCAACCCATAATGATTCTGCACCTTCCGATCCTATATCACCTCTTTCTAATGATTTAATATCATTTCTTACCAATAAAGCCACACCTCCCCCTCTGCCTACCTTCCTATCCTTCCGATACACCGTGTATCCTTGGACGTTCAGCTCCCAGAGACATGCATCCTTTAGCCAGGTCTCAGTGATGGCCACAATATCATACCTGCCAGTCTGTAGCTGTACGACAAGATCATCCACCTTATTTCTTATGCTGCGTGCATTTAAGTATAACACCTTAAGACCAGTATTTGATACTTTTTGCTTTGATTTCACTGCAACTTTTTTGCACTGCAACTCATCCCAATGGCTACACATTTGCCCCATCACCTGCCTGTTTTTCCTGACATCTTTACTGCTCACTATCTTAGATTTATTTCTGTTTTCCCCTTCCTCTGCTCTATCATTCCGGTTCCCAACCCCCTGCCAAATTAGTTTAAACCCTCCCTAACAGCTCTATTAAACTTTCCCGCCAGGCCAGGATATTGGTCCCCTTTGGGTTCAGGTGTAACCTGTCCTTTTTGAACAGGTCATACTTCCCCCAGAAGAGATCCCAATTATCCAAGAATCTGAAGCCCTGTCCCCTACACCAGTCTCTCAGCCAGGCATTCATCTGCCTGATCCGACTACTCTTGCCCTCGCTAGCACGTAGCACAGGTAGCAATCCCGAGATTACTACCCTGGAGGTCCTGCTTCTCAGCTTCCTTCCTAACTCCTGGAAATCTCTCTTCAGGACCTTCTCCTTTGTCCTATCTATGTCATTGGTACCAACATGTACCAAGACAACTGGCTGCTCACCCTCCCCCTCTAGAATATCCAGGACCCGATCTGAGACATCCCGTACCCTGGCACCTGGGAGGCAACACACCATGCGGGTATCTCTATCAGGCTCACAGAATCTCCTGTCTGTTCCCCTGACTATAGAATCCCCCACGACTACCGCATTTCTCTTCACCCTCCTCCTCTCCTGCACAACAGCGCCAGGCTCAGTGCCAGAGACCCGGTCACCGTGGGCGTCCCCCGTCAGGTCATCCCCCTCAACAGCATCCAGAACAAGATATTTGTTGCTGAGGGGGACAGCTACAGGGGTGCTCTCCACTATCCGGGCATTTCCCTTCCCTCTCTTGACAGTGACCCAGTGTGCTGATTCCTGTAGCCTAGAGATGACTACTGACTCCTGTAGCCTAGGGATGACTACCTCCTTTAGCTCCTGTCTATCACCTCTTCACTTTCCCTGATAAGCACTAGGTCATCAAACTGCAGCTGCAGATCCCTAACACGGTCTCTGAGGAGCTGCAACTCGGTGCACCTGGCGCAGATGTGGCCATCAGGGAGGCTGGAAGTCTCCCAGGATTCCCACATCTGACACCCTGAACAAAGCACTAACCCTGCAGGCATGCTATCTAATTCTACACAAATGAAACAGGAAAAATGTGTCTACTCATCCACTTACCTTGCCAAACAGACAAACTTTTTAAACCGTTAGCTGTGAGAGCCCTGCTGAAACGTCGACCGATCTTTTCCACGGATGCTGCCCGACCTGCTGAGTTCCTCCAGCGTGCTGTGAGTGTTGCTTTGACCCCAGCATCTGCAGATTATTTTGTATGTATAAATATTTTAACTTACTGCGGATAAGGGGAAACTAAATGAAACCTATCAAATGTTGAAAGGCCTGATAGAGTGGATGTGAAGAGGGTATTTCTTATGATCAGAGTCTAAGACCAGAGTTCACAACCTCAGAATACAGGGGTGTCCTTTTAGAATGGAGATGAGGAGGAATTTCTTTAGTCAGAGAGTGGTGAATCTGTGGAATTCATTTCTACAGGTGGCTGTGGAGGCCAAGTCTTCAGGTATATTCAGAGGTTGATATATTCTTGATTAGTCAGGGCATGAAGGGATACGAGGAGAAAGCAGGAGATAGGTGCTGAGAGGGAAATGATCACCCACGGTGAAATGACAGAGCAGACTCGATGGGCCAAATGGTCTAATTCTACTCCTATATCTTATGGTCCTTTGGTCTAAGATTATCAAAGATAAATATTCAACTCTATTTATGCTACTGAGTAATTCAATATGCAGTTAAAGTTTAGTTTTCTGTTGTAACTGGAGGAACATCTCAAGTTATGGATTCCTTTATTTAAATACAGGCACAGAATAACATCAGACTTCTGGTAAGATGGCAGAGCGTGTGAATGCAGCGGCCTCGCACCGGACAACCAATGGTGCTTTTGCATTTGTAAAATTATAACATTTGTTTATTATGATCCAAAGACAATTCTATTCCAAGAACTTTGAGTACTAAAGGGCTACTTCATCAGTGAATTGCTCGTTGATCAGAGTAGCTGGACTGTTATCGGTGGCAGAGCCGGATGAGGTGTCAAAGGGTCTTGTCAGGATATTGGAGGAGCTGGTCAGGATATTGGAGGATCCCGCTGAACTGTCGGAGGAGCCGGCTTGAGTTGGAGGAGCTGACCTGAGCGCAGACCGTGCGGCTGCCGGATACTCAGCAGCATGGGAGTTGGTGCAGTATAACCATTGGAGATTATCTCGGACACTTCACTTGTGATCGCAAGACTCTGTTGAACAGTGATAAAGAAAGTTGCTGCAGGCCTGTTACCCCTGTCTCCTGGAGGGACAAGCTGTGTAGCCCCAGTTGTAGTGAGGACTGGGCCTCAATTCTCGGGCTTGCCTACTGCTACAGACCAGGTGAGAAGACACGGAAGCGTTACAACGTGGCGTGTGCGCTTGGCTGAGATCTGACCTCTGCCATCAGTGCTGCCCTCCTGCATTTGAGCGGTGAAACGACAGGCTGGATTGTGTATGCACACTGCTGGGAGACTGGACAATTACCAGACATTGTCACTCAGGGTCTTGGACTATATATATATATGTTTTTTTGAGTGAATATGCTTCTTTGCCCTCTATTTTGAATAATGTTACTCACTATTTTGAATGTTTGCTTGCTATTTTGAATGTTTTGCACCATGGTGTCAGAGCAATGCTGTCTCATTCAGCTGCATCTATGTATTGTTTGAATGATAATTAAACTTAATTTGATTTGATTTGAAATCTATCATCTGAGCAATGTGTAGCTCTTGAGATAATAATATTCTGATTTTAGTAGATCAAGAAATAAAACCACAAACTTTACACCTTTATTCTGATTGTGAGAGTAAACATAAATTAACACTGAGCTCAATTTGAATGTGCACTTTAATTTAGTTCACTGTTAAATCACTGCTTCAACTATTTGTCATCTAAATAATCAAAAACTGAGCATTGAGTAACCAGACAAATATTTTTAAAGATGTGTTAAATTTTCTGTATATCATATATAATGAGACCAGAGAAAAAGCTACAAACCACTCAGATCACTTGGTAATACCAGAAGTGATAGCTTTGAACTATAACTACAGTGATGTATGAAGCCATTTTGCATCCCACCACCTCTATAATTTTCTGGATTGAATCTAATATATAGGGCTTGACCTGAATGTGAAGTTAAGTAGAGTGAGAGATTGCCATTGAGCTAGGCGAGGTATGAATGAGGATAAGAAGGAAATAGTTGAGGCCAATTAAAAAATTGGGGCAGAATCTCAATTAAGAATGGGTCAAATAAATCAATACCATTTCTTATCTGCAATCACTAAGATTCTGGATTGGTCATTAATCTCAGACAGAATAATGCTTAAAAGAAATTCCAAAAAATAACATTTGCTCTTGTGAAACATTGAGAATTTTTGGCAAGCATTGCACAGGAGAAAAGTGAGATGAGTGCAGTATTATGAGCCTGAACGGCTTTCGGGCTGTGCCGTCTCTGTGTTCACATGGAATAACATGCTAGTTGTAAACTAGTGCTAAATTTTAAAACCTTTTCATGATCAACCATGTGCAAATTTGACAGCTGAGTAAGTAGTGTTTAGTACTACCGTGAGGTTAAATTGGGGGCCCCAAACTTAACTTTTCCAAGAGTGGGTGTGCAATTAATTGGTCTAGAAACCCTTGTATCTTTAAATGTGAAAATGAAAAACAATGCACATTGTTTATCTGTATATTTGTAATTACTGGCAGAAGATTTTCTATAAAGCAAATGTTATCGTGTATCTCTGACTTATGTCAATTCGAGTGGCTTATGACCTAAATCAAGAGTCATCAGCTTAGAGTTATTTCTTCACAATTGATACAATTGCCCCTCATATCTATAACTGGAAAAACTGGTTCAACAGTATCATACTTTCACTCAATCAATGTTAACTTCCATCATGTATTTCCCCACACCTGGGGATATCTGAGGACTGATAGAACCTTTGGAGCTACGATAAGCATTCATGAGGGATCAGTAGCCATTTACTGTGAATTTAGTCGTTAGACACCTGTTAGAAGACCAGCACAACAGTCAGAGAACAAACAATACAAATTAATTTTATATCGCATGGGTGCCACAATACACTGTTACAGATTGGTGTATTCTGGGGTTCAGAGTTCAATTCCAGCACACTCTGTAAGGAATCGGTACATCCTCCCCATGGCCCTTGTGGCTATGGGGATCAGGGGGTATGGAGGGAAGGCTGGGGCGGGGTTCTGAGTTGGATGATCAGCCATGATCATAATAAATGGCGGTGCAGGCTCGAAGGGCCGAATGGCCTACTCCTGCACCTATTTTCTATGTTTCTATGTTTCTAAAACATGGGTGCTACAGTTTTCTGCCACAGTCCAAAGACGTACGGGTAGTTTAATTGGTCATTGTACATTGTCCTGTGATTGGGTTAGAGTAAATTGGGTTAATCAGGGGTTGCTGGGATTGCATGGCTCAAAAGGCCGGCATATTGCTAAATAAAATTTTAAAAAGATTAAAATTCAAGATTCCAATCCAATTTGGTAGCTTAATGTTCTTTTGTAGATCCCAACACAAATGCAGTTTGCCCCATTTTAAGGCGTGTTCCTCATTTGCCCAAAGTACCCAACATTCCCTGGCTAGCAACGTTTAGAAGGGCAGCAGTGGTAAATGAGGGAACTACAGGCCAGTGAGCCTTACACCAGAGGTTGGAAAGCTACTTTAGTCGATTCTGAGAGACTCAATTTATTTGCATTTAGATAGGCAAAGAATGATTTGGGATAGTTAGTATATATGTATAGGAAACCATGCCTCACAAATTTGACTGAGCTTTTTGAAGAGGCAACCAAGAGCACTGATGACTGCAGGATGTTAGCCATTGTCTACATGGAATTTAGAATGGCCTTTGACAAGGTCCTGCAAGGTAAGCTGGCCCGGGGAGGTTAGAACACACAGGAACCTGGGCAGACGGTTATAGTGGAGGGTTACTTTTCAGATTGACGGCTGGCGACCAGCAGTGTTCTGCAGGGATCAATGCTGCATCAATGATGTTTTTCAAATATGTTAATTATTTTGGATAAAATTGTAGCTGGTATAGTTAGTAACTTTGCAGACCGGTGCATCATGTGCACTGAATCAGAATCAGAATCAGGTTTATTATCACCAGCAGGTGACGTGAAATTTGTTAACTTAGCAGCAGCAGTTCAATGCAATACATAATCTAGCAGAGACAAAAAAAAATAATAAATAAAATAAAAAATAATAATAAATAAACAAGCAAATCAATGACATGTATTGAATATCTTTTTAAAAAGTGCAAAAACAGAAATACTGTATATTAAAAAAAAGTGAAGTGGTGTCCAAAGATTCAATGTCTATTTAGGAATCAGACGGCAGAGGGGAAGAAGCTGTTCCTGAATCGCTGAGTGTGTGTCTTCAGGCTTTGGTACCTCCGACCTGATGGTAACAGTGAGAAAAGGGCCCAAAAGGGAGTTGACCTGATTTACAACTTTCTGCAGCTTCTTTCGGTCCTGTGCAGTAGTCCCACCACCCCCATACCAGACAGTGATGCAGCCTGTCAGAATGCTCTCTACGGTACAACTATAGATGTTTTTGAGTGTATTTGTTGACATGCCAGATCTCTTCAAACTCCTAATAAAGTATAGTCGCTGTCTTGCCTTCTTTATAACTACATTGATATGTTGGGACCAGGTTAGATCCTCAGAGATCTTGACACCCAGGGACTTGAAATTGCTCACTCTCTCCACTTCTGATCCCTCTATGAGGATTGTTATGTTCCTTCGTCTTACCCTTCCTGAAGTCCACAATCAGCTCTTTCGTCTTACCGACATTGAGTGCCAGGTTGTTGCTGTGGCAACACTCCACTAGTTGGCATACCTTACTCCTATACGCCCTCTCATCACTACCTGAGATTCTACCAACAATCGTTGTACTGTCAGCAAATTTATAGATGGTATTTGAGCTAGGCCTAGCCACACAGTCATGTGTATATACAGAATAGATCAGTAGGCTAAGCACACACCCCTGAGGTGCACCAGTGTTGATCGTCAGCGAGGAGGATATGTTATCACCAATCAACAAAGACTATGATCTTCCGGTTAGGAAGTCGATCCAATTGCAGAGGGAGGTACAGAGGCCCAGGTTCTGCAACTTCTCAATCAGGATTGAGGGAATGATGGTATTAAATGCTGAGCTATAGTCAATGAACCTGAAGAAGATTGTCTGAAGTTACAACTGTTACAAAGTTAAATGTGAGGAAGTGGAATTTAACTCAGAAAATGGAATTAGCTCAAACCAGGGTAGGACTTACACAATGAGCAGTAGGGCACTGCGGAATGTTGTAGAGCAGAGGGATCTGGGAATACTGAGATATTCCTTGTAAGTGGTGTCACAGGTAGATAGGGTCATAAAGAGAGCTTTTAGTATATTGCCCTTCATAAACCCAAGTACTGAGTGCAGGAATCTGAAGCCCTCCCTCCGGCACCAACTCCTTTGCTACGTGTTACACTGTATGATCTTCCTATTTCTGGCCTCATTAGCATGTGGCACGGGTAGCAGTCCTGAGATCACAACCCTGGATGCCCTGTCTTTTAAATTAGCACCTAACATGCTGAACTCACTTTGCACAACCTCGTCGTCACCCATCCCACTCATGTTATTGGTACCGACATGGACCACAACCTCTGGCCATTCACTCTTCCACTTCAGAGTGCCGTGGACTCGATCCGCGATGTTCCTGACCCTGGCACCGGGGTCGCAACAGATCGACTGGAAATCTCATTCTCATGCACAGTACCCCCCTTCTGTTCCCTTAACCAATGAATCCCCTTTCACTACAGCTCAATTCAGCGTCTGAAGCCTGACTCTGATTAAAAAGTGATTAATTACTGGAAGTTAAGTCAGAACATGATATATTCAAGGAATTGCAGATCCCTGAGGAAAGTTATTGGACAGAGAGACTTAGGGGTAGCAGTACATAGTTCCCCAAAGAATGCCTGTGGCATGGTTGCCTTTGTCGGCAAAGACATTGAGTACAAGAATTTGAATGTCATGTTAGAATTGTGCAAAACGTTGATTGGACCATACTTGGAGTATTATGTGCAGTTCTGGTTGCCACACTATGGGAAAGATGTGATTAAGCTACAAAAGGTACAGAAAACACTCAGGGATGTTGCCTGCATTGAAGGACTTTCGTTATAAGGAAAGATAGTAAAGGCTAAATCTGTTTCCCTGGGGAAAAGGATGTTGAGAGGTGGAATAATACAAGAATATAAAATCCTGAGAAGCCCACTTGAGGTAGACAGCCAAAATTTGTTTTACATAGCAGGGGGCCAGAAAGAAGGCATAGGATTAAGATGCATGGGAGGAGATTAAAGATCTGAAAGATAAACCACACAAAGAGTGGAATACACTTCCAAAGCAGGAGCTGGAAAAGGGAACAGTAACAATATTTAAGGGGCATCTGGACAAGTACATAAAAGAAAATGGCATAAAGAGATTGGAATTAATCGGTTTAGATTGTTGTGATGGATGGCATAAAATGCTTGCTTCCCTGCTGTAGAATTCTATGACTCTACAGTATTAAAAACATACCACTATGCACAAATATGAAGGTGAGTAAAAGGTTCTATGTTTCTATTAATAATCCGATTCAACTGGCAGTGGAAAGCTTAATTTAATCCATCAATTAGAAAAGGCAATTTGATATTGAAGAATACAAATATCAGGAAAAAAAGCATAAATGAAATCCAGAAGATATAGGAAGATATAAGATAGAGCTAAAGAAATTTACTTCCCTGGAATTTCTGTCTCCATCACCACCCACACGCCCACCCACCAACTTTCCAAGACTTACTAATACTTGCTATTACTTACTAGCCAGAAGGGAAAAAAACAACTTAAAATGTTAAAATTGAAATTTTATGTGCATAGCGATATCCCTTCTTCTGAAACGTAAACGTTGTGTTCTACCTTATTCCAGCATGGTTTTCCCGAAACTTAATCTAGAGAATAGATTACCCCCAACTGGTACCACTCCCACCCCAACCCCTCCTTCCTTTAAATAAAGCATTAGAATTTAGAGGTAAGTTAGAGGAAACATAAGATCTTGACCATAAGATACAGGAGCAGAATTAGGCCATTTGGCCCATCTAATCTACCCCACCATTTCATCATGGTTGACCCAGTTACTTCTCAGCCCTAATCTCCTGCCTTCTCCCTGTATCCCTTCATACCCTGACTAATTAAGAATCTATCAACATCGGCCTTAAATATACCCAGTGACCTGGCCTCCACAGCCACCTGTGGCAAAGAATTTCACAGATTCACCACTCTCTAAATGGACATCCCTCTATTTTGAGGCTGTGTCCTCTGGTCTTAGACTTCCCTACTATTGGAAACATCCAAGTGAGGTCTCACCAGTGCCTTATAAAGCCTCAACATTACATCCTTGCTTTTATATTCTATTCCTCCTGAAATGAAGGCTAACATTGCATTTGCCTTCCTCACCACTGACTCAACCTGAAAATTAACCTGTAGAGAAATCTGCATTAGGACTTCCAAGTCCCTATGCACCTCAGATTTTTGAATTCTCTCTCCATTTTTATGATGGAACTTCAGCTGGGTAAGGATAAAACAATGAGCAAAGTTTTTGCAATAGTTTTGTACAGTGAACAATATACATTTTAAACACTTGTATATATAGGAAAACATGGATTATTCATGCAAATATTAAATAATGGTGTGCTATGTATTTCTTGTAGTCAGCATTACTTCCTTTAACACACGCTCAGCATGCTCTCCGTAGATATTGCATTTCACAATTTTATACATGTCGGAACCTCACCGCACCAGAGATCTGGTTTAATCCCTAACTCCGAGTGCCATCGGTGTGAGATTTGCACTTTCTCCATGATGACAAGTATTGCCTTCAAGTGCTCTGGTTTTGTCCCACGTATATTGAAAGATTGAATAAAATAGGACTTTATTCCTTGGAGTGTAGAAAGTTGAGAGGTTTGATAAGGGTATAAAAAACTATGAGGGACATAGGGTAAGTGCAAGCAGCTTTTTCCACTGAGGTTGGGTGGGACTGCACGCAGAGGTCATTGGCTGAGGGTCAAAGGTGAAAAGTTTAAGAGGAATTTGAAAGAAAACTTCTTCACTCAGAGGGTTGTCAGAGTCTGAAATGAGCTGTCAGCTCAAGTGGTGCATGCAAGCTTGATTTCAATGTTTAGGAGAAGTTTGGGTGGATCCATGAATGGTTTAAATGGTTTGGCACAGACTAGAAGGGCTGAAGGGCCTGCTTCTGTACTGTGCCTTTCTATGACTCTATCCCAAAGACATGCCGGTTTGTAGGCATGTAAACTGAATCGAATGTGTGGGGTTGATGGTCAGCATGGACATAGTAAGTTGAAGGATCTGTTTTCTTACAGCATTTCTCTATGGCCCCTTGAGTCGAAGAGACAGTGAATGAATCAGCATCAAGGAAGTCATCTAAACGCAGCATGAACACTATGAAAGCAACCTTTCTGAATGACATCAAGAAGAACTTGTTCATCAGGACTTTCCCCTGTCCTTTCAGATATCACAAACGGTTAATACACATTAAAATATTACAAGAGTTAGGGAGTCTTAGGTGCAACATAGAACAGTATAGCACAGTACAGACCCTCTGGCCCACAATGCTGTACCAAATTTTTAATCTACTCCAAGATCAATCTAGCCCTTCCATCCCACATAGCCCACCATTTTCTATTTGTCTGTGTGTCTATTTAAGTCTCTTAAATTTCCCTAATATAGCTGCCTCGATCACCACCCCAGCACTTCACACGTTTCTGGATTGAACTTCACCTGCCACTTCTCAGCCCAGCTCTGCATCCAACAATGATCCCTATGAAAACCTTCTATACTTTCACAACCTCACTAATTTTCATGTCATCTGCAAACTTACTAACCCATCCTTCCACTTTTTCATCCAAGTCATGTATAAAAATGAAAAGGATCAGGGCTCCCAGAACAGATCACTGTGAAACACTACTGGTCAACAATCTTCAAGCAAAATATGCTCCATCTACAACCACCTTCTGCCTTCTGTGGGAAAACCAGTTCTGAATCTACACAGCCAAATTTCCCTAGATCCTATGATTCCTGATTTTCTGAATGAGCCTATCACAGGGAACCTTGTTAAATGCCTTACTAATGTCCATATACACCACATCCACTGCTCTTGTCATAGTCTGGTCCGTCAAGTCCGCATTCCGGTTCACGTTCCGGTCCGTGGACTCAGGACTCCGGGTCTTCCAGCTGTCCCTTGTTTGAGTTCATCATTGGCACCTGATTCCCACCTTTAGGCTTGCAATATAGGTAGCCTTGGGATTGAGTGTGGGCTGCTGGTTTGTCTTGTCAGTCCCCCTTGGAGCAACCTGCTGATGGAAGGCTAGTGAAACCATTTGTGATCTCTAGGCCTGGTTGGAGGACCACTGCTTCATGGAGCCTTGTTGCCACTTGTTGGAGTGGTCTTTGTGGTATAGATTTGGCTGTTTCCTGGGCCAGCAGAGTGGCTGCCAGCCACTCCAAGCTAGGTAAGGATCTGGCTGTTTCTGTAGCCAACTGAGGTTGCTGGCCAAACTGAGACTTGGAGCTTCCCCGGAGCAGAGATGGAACTGTCTGTTGTTCTTTGGTGTTTGTCTCTTCTTGTCCTTGCCTCTGTGGGGTAAGCCTGGTAGTTTTGCCGTTGCCCTGCGAGGGGATCTGTCTTGTCTTGTCCTCGCCTGTGTGGGGTAAGCCAGGCCATTTTGCCATTGCCCTGCGGGGGACCTGTCTTGTCTTGTCCTTGCCTCTGTTGGGTAAGTCCGGCTGTTCTGCTGTTACCTGATGGAGGGACCTGTCCCACCTTGGTGAAGAGTTGAAGCTGAGTCCCGGCTTGTCTTAGGATAAGTCCCGGCTCTATGTTTATGTTCTGTCCTGTCTCGTGTTAGGGTCATGTTTAAGATGAGTCCTGGCTTGTCGAAGGATAAGTCCTGGCTCTATGTTGATGTTTGGTTCCCAGTCTGTCTCTGTGCTCCAAGAACCCCCGCAGCCAAGCTCAAGACCCAAGACCCCAAGCCTTGAGGATCCCAAGCCAAGCTCAAGACCCAAGACCCCAAGCCTTGAGGATCCCAGGATGAGCTCAAGACCCAAGGCCCCAAGCCTCGAGGATCCCAAGCCAAGCTCAAGACCGAAGACCTCAAGCCTTGAGGATCCCAAGACGAGCTCAAGACCCAAGACCCCAAGCCTCGAGGATCCCAAGCCAAGCCCAAGACCCCAGCGTCAAGCCATGTCATGACCTTGTCTGGTTCTGGGGTCCGAGCCTGAGGCAAGACTCAGGTTCTGGGTCCTTGTCCAGTCTTGGGCTCGGAGTCCAAGCCTTATCTCCTAGTCCATGGTTCCTAGTCCTGGTCCCGCTTTCCCTAGCCCAAGTCTGCGTTCTTGTCGCTGTTCCTTGCCTGAATCCTGTCACGTCCCTACTCTAGTCAAGTCCTGTTCCTTGTACTTCAGTGTCTGTGTCTTGCATTTGGGTCCGTGACCAGCACCCCTTGTGACAGATCTGCCTTCATCACTTTTGTTTCTCACTTCTTCAAAGAATTCTATCAAGCTTGTGAGGCACAACCTGCTCCACACAAAACCATGCTGACTATCCCTAATCAGACGATGCTTCTCCAAACGCTTCCAAGTCCTATTGCTAATAAGCTGCTCACTTCTATTTGCTTGTCTCTTGTCAGTTTTCACATTGTAAATCTCAAGGCTATCCAGTCTTGTGTCACTCTCATCATTATCAGATTTTTCATCAACACCATGCAGATTAGTATTCTTTTGAAACTGCAGCTTAACTTTATATCTTTTTCTTTTCCTTGTGCAGTCCATTTATTTTTATTTGCCAGATATGCTCTTTCTATGTGCCCTACTTCGTTGCATTTTCTGCGAGTTTTGCCTCTAAAGATGTTGCAATGTTGTTCACACTCACTTTCATTCCTGACTGCAACTCAGTTGTGTGTCTCTCTCTGCTTTTTCCATTGATACAATGATTTCAATCGCTCATTTAAATGTGAGTTGGGCTTCAGGTATTAGCCATTTTTAAATGCTTTCTTGTAAGATTCCACAAACCAAATGATCTTTCAGTGCATCATTAAGACCATCACTGAACTGACAATGCTCAGTCAACTTCTTCAATTCACTCACATAAACTGAAGTGGACTCCCCTTCCCTTTCATTCCACTTATGAAACCTAAAGTGTTCTGCAATCAGCAATGGTTTTGATTCCAAATATTCCATTCACAATATCTGGAAAGTTCATTTTGACTGGTTAGTTTGAAGCACCTAAACTTCAAAGCAAACTTTCATACTTTTTCACCTATTGCACACAATAACACTGGCACTTGCTTTTCATTGGCTATTTCATTTGCTTCAAAATGCTGCTCAATTTGTTCAGTATACAATATCTAGTTATCTGTTGTGCAATCAAACACATCTATCTTTCTGATGTAACAATCCATTTCTGCCTTTTTAAATTTGTGATTATTATCACCAGGTAATCACTATTTATTACTGTTTTAACTCCAATGTTGCTCTCTTCCCTTTCCGAAGAAAAATGTGCTGCACTTTTTTTTTTAACTGGACAGTCTCACTGCGCTTCAACAGGTAGGTAGTCACTCCAGTTCATTTTAAAATTTCTTTGTTGTCGCTGGTATGTTTTGTAACTTCTAAATGTAAAACAATTTGAAAGAAAGACACAGAGCAGGGGATAACTTGTGCATGTTTAGTTTTACTTTAGTAAGGCGTGCACATATGACGTGGTGGCGCAATACCATATACCATTCACATACTTCTTACATATAGCAATTATGTTAACAAAGAATGCTTAGTCAAACAATAAATTTCCAAAATTTGACAAATATTACTGAAAAATAAATACACAACAATTCCCTCCCCCCACTCCAACAGTATCAAAAGCAGTAAACCTATTATTGAGATTGCCTCCAGGATCACCCTGTGATGGAATGGTGGAGCAGACTCAATGGACTGAATGGCCTAATTCTGCTCCTATATCTTATGGTCTTATTGTTGTTGTTCGTCCATCGTAAACGTCGATGAGGACCTCGACACCATTATGATGGTGTCGAGACTAGTGCGTGATTTGGATTTAAGTGAGGGAGAGTTGTGCAGTGTCAGCCTCACTCTCTCTTCCCAATTCCCATCTGGATCCAATGGCAAGACAGAGTCTAGACGGCTGGAGATGGGACTAGGCGCAATGGATGACCAGGACGTCGTCTTTGTCTTGTCCTGCTCTACACGTTTCACAACGCTTGCAGAGACCACCTTCTTGACCGTTGGACCTTCCATGATCTTATAGAAACTATGCATTGGCTATCTATTCCTTTTCCCTCTCCTGACAGTCACACAGCCACTTGCCCCCTTCACCTTGGGTGTGACTGCCTCTCAGTAGCTCCTATTTATCAACTCCTCACTCCTCAGAATGAGCTGTAGGTCATCCAACTCCAGCTCAATAGAAAAATATTCTGTCATTTACTAGAAGCATAATCAGTCAAATTTGACTGAATTATTCTCCTTTGTCGCATGTTTAGATTATAATGAAACCACTTAACAGATTAACATACAGTATCCAGTTTGTTATAATATACCTAATCAGATTCATTATCAATTGTCTACAAATATCTTAAAATGTGCGTTTACTTTTAATAGAAAATGTTATTTCGCACCCTTGTCTGGAAATCACAAGCCTAACATTGAGAGATGAAATAATTCATCAAATATCTTATGTCATGTTTAGAGAGGTGCTGACTTTTTGAAATGCACTAAACAAACACAATGTAAACAAAAAATGGTGGAAACATCAGGCAGGGAAGAGAAACAGTTAATACTTCAAATCTAGGACCTCTTATCTGAAAGCAAGATCTGCACAATTGCAAGTCTTCCTCTTAGTTTCTATCTACTTGTTCTTATTCATGTAGAAACACATGTTTTAAAATGTCATATCAGAAGCATTTTTATATAGGAGAAACTCTACAAGCCAGCATGGAGTAAGCAATTTGCACTGAACGAAACATGAAGCTTGTTCAGATATTAATTTTCAACCTATTAAGTTATCAGCTGCTATAAACTGATTTATTTACAGATCCAGCGCAGAATAGGCCCTTCCCATTCTTTGAGCCACGCCATCCCAGCAGCTCATGACAAACCTGATGAACCCTATCCTAGTCAGGGGACCATTTACAAAGACCAATTAACCTACCTGGCACATCTTTGGACTGTGGGAGGAAACCGGAGTACCCGGAGAAATCAAACGCGCTCCTCTCTCGCTGTGGCAGGAGTGACACCTCTCCTCCCTTGATAGTGAGAAAGAGAGAGTGACTGTGGCATGTCGAACGGTTGGGTGAAAAATGTTTTCGATGGACTGCAGATCATGGTCTCTTTGGGGGTTTTCTGTTGCTTGCATGGTAGGTGGTGATGGGGGGGCTGATGCTTTCTGATGGAATAATACGCGGCGGTTTGACACTTTTTCTGCTGCTGGATTAAGGGGGAGGTGAGGCTTTGAGGTTCTTACGTTTTTTCTGTCATTCATTCTTTGGAGTTTTTCTTTTGTTTCGTGGATGTCTGCAGAGAGTAAAAATTTCAGGTTGTATATTGTATACATTCTCTGATATTGAATGAAACCATTGAATCATTCCACAGTGAGGATGAATGGACTCCTTATAGATGGTGCCAGGACTGAAATCTGACCTTCAGAATGTTTGAGCAACAATAGCATCATGCTAACCACTACACTGCCGTGGCGCCCATTCATTTTAGAATTTGTTACATTCCCTCTTTAGTAACAATAGAAGTCAATTAATAGATAGTAACTGGACTGAAAAATAAGGACAATTTTAGTTTGTCATATTAAAGCCATAATGCTTTTTTTTGGTGAAGCTGCATATAAATAAGATTAGTATCGTCATAAATATTCTGGGTTAGATGAATGATCTGAATTCACACAGAAAGCTGAATAAAAGTGAATGTTGGAACTATTCAGCTTGTCAAGCAACATCTGCGGAAACAAAAATGACATTAACTTTTCAGGTTAATGACAATTCATCAGAGAAATACTTTTAGTATTTTCTGTAGTAACGCGCACAAAATGCTGGAGGAACTCAGCAGGTCAGGCAACATCTATGGAAATGAATAAGCAGTCAATGTTTTGGGCCAAGACCCTTCTTCAGGACTGGAAAGGAAGTGGGAAGGCACCAGAATAGAAAGGTGGGGAGAGGGGAAGGAGGATAGCTAGAAGGTGATAGGTGAAGCCAGGTGGATGGAGAAGGTAAAGGTCTGGAGAAGAAGGAACCTTATAGGAGAGGAGAGTGAACCATAGGAGACAAGGAAGAGGAAGGGGACGCAGGGGGGAGGTGATAGCCGGGTGAGTAGAGGTAAGAGGCCACAGTGGGGAACAGAAGAAGAGGGGAACTGGGAGAACTTTTTTAACAGAAATTGATACTCATGCCAGCAGGTTGAAAGCTACCTAGAGGGAATGTACGGTGTTGCTCTGCCACTTTGAGGATGGCGTCATGTTGGCACAAGTATTTTCTGTTATTAATTCAGATAATTTGGTTATGAAAACTGAATAGCTTGTTTTCATATAAAAGTACTGTGATCTAATTAACTAACCCATATGTTTTAATTCAAAGAATGGAGATATGTAAATAGAAACTAATTTATTAAACCAAAATGTCTTGGGATTTTAATGAATAATTGTTAAGTGATATTGGCTGTAACCTTAATACAAATTGCAATCTAATTGCAAATTCTAAATCTATTATGAAGACATGATTTTATTGCAATTATTATTGGTTTTGATAATCATTTTACGAGGGGTGATTGATAAGTTCGTGGCATACGGTAGAAGGAGTCAATTTTAGAAAACCTAGCACATTTATTTTTCAACATAGTCCCCTCCTACATTTACACACTTAGTCCAGTGGTTGTGGAGCATACAGATCCCTTCGTTGTAGAAGCCGGCGTCTTGAACCTCCAGAAAGTGGTCAACAGCAGGGGTGATTGATTAGGACAGTTTATATGGCAGGTTCCAAAAGACCAAAAATTTATTTTGAATTACTATCATTTTGAAAAATATTTGTGTACTTTCCTGGCATACATGAAAAATAGGCTTTTCTTGAGCTTCTAGCCAGGTACAGGTATCGACTTTAACAGATGTTACGATGACAAACTCTGCCATCTTCATCAGGGATGATGCCTGGGCATGTCTAGTCCAGTGGTATTTATACCCCATCGTCCGCCCTCCTGATTGGTTAATCCTCATCCTATCAGGTTTCCGCTGTCCCACCTTGTTTACAATCGAATTCCAGTTCTTACTTAGAGCGAGACCTTTGTCTTTGTTAAAATTCTTTTCCTCTAGTTTTTCTTCAATTGCTTCCTTCACCAGGCAGTCCCAAAATTCATTGATGCGGAACAGTAGTTTTGTTAATCCTAAGGCCATTGCAAATGCATGGTTCTGCTATATTTGAATTGAATTGAATTGACTTTATTACTTATAAATGTTCAGATATATGAGTAAAGATCTTCATGTTACATCTCCATGTAAATGTGCAATTTATAGTAATTTGTAATAAATAGCATGCACAGCAGGACAGTCAATATAACATCAGTGTGAATTAATCAGTCTGATGGCCTGGTGGAAGAAGCCATCCCAGAGCCTGGTTGTCCTGGCTTTTATGCTGCGGTACCGTTTCCCGGATGGTAGCAGTTGGAGCAGTTTGTGGTTGGAGTCACTCAGGTCCCCAATGTTCCTTTGGGCCCTTTTTATGCACCTGTCTTTGTAAATGTCCTGAATAGTGGGAAGTTCACATCTACAGATGCGCTGGACTGTCCACACCACTCTCTGCAGAGTCCTGCAATTGCGGGAAGTACAGTTCCCATGCCAGGCAGTGATGTAGCCAGTCAGGATGCTCGCAATTGTGCCCTTGTAGAAAGTTCTAAGGATTTGGGGGCCTGCACCAAACTTCTTCAACCGTCTGAGGTAAAAGATGTGCTTTTTTCACCACACAGCAGGTGTGTACAGATCACGTGAGATCCTCAGTGATGTGTATGCAGAAGAACTTAAAGCTGTTCTCTCAACCCCAGATCCATTGATGTCAATAGGGGTTAGCTTGTCTCCATTCCTCCTGTTGTCCACAACCAGCTCCTTTGTTTTTGCGACATTGAGGGAGAGGTTGTTTTCTTGACACCATTGTGTCAGGGTGGTGACTTCCTCTCTGTTGGGATAGAGGAATAGATTCAAGGAAATCCCTGGCCAATGTCAGCATTGATTAGCTAGGCACACTTCAAATGTCATCTATAAATTTGAGGACGAAACAACTATTGTTGGCAGAATCTCAAATGATGGCGGAGGGCATACAGAAGTGAGATATATCAGCTAGTTGAGTTGGGTCGCAGCAAGAACCTTGCACTCAATGTTAGCAAGACCAAAGAGCTGATTGTGGAACTCAAAAGGTAAGATGAAGGAGCTCACACCAGTCCTCATAGAGGGATCAGAAGTGGAGAGAGTGAACAATTTCAAGTTCCTGGGTGTCAATATCTCTGAGAATCTAACCTGGTCCCAACGTATCAATGCAGCTACAAAGAAAGCAAGACAGTGGCTATACTTCTTTAGGAGTTTCAGGAGATTTGGTACGTCACATAAAACACATGAAAATTTCTATAGGTGTACCATGGAGAGCATTCAGACTGGCACTGGGGTGGAGAGGGGGGATGCTGATGCACAGGATGGAAGTACACTACAGAGAGTTGTAAAATTAGCTCCATCATGGGTACTAGCCTCTGTGGTATCCATGACATCTTCAAGGAGCAGTGCCACAAAAAAGCAGTGTCCAATGCTAAGGGCCCTCACCATCCAGGACATGCCCTCTTATTGTTACCATCAGGGAGGAGGTACAGAGCCAGAACCCACACACTCAGCAGCTCAGGAATAGCTTCTTCCCCTCTGCCATCCAATTTCTGAATGGACATTGAACCCGTGAACAGCACATCACTACTTTTTATTTATGTTTTTACACTACTTATTCAATTTAACTATTTAATATACATATATACTTACCTTAATTTATATACATTTATATTATTAGGTTCAGGAGCTTGAAGACTTGTACGGCCAGATTTGGGAACAGCTTTTCCAACTGTGATAAGACTGCTGAACGGATCCTGACCCGGATCTGAGCCGTACCCTCTAAATATCCGGACCTGCCTCTCAGTTTTTTTGCACTACCTTACTTCCCATTTTTCTATTTTCTATTTATGATTTATAATTTAAAGTTATAATATTTACTAATTTTAACTATTTTTAATATTTAATATTTGTAATCCAGGGAGTGTGAAGCGCAGATTCAAATACCGCTGTGTTGATTGTACATTCTAGTACTAATTGTTTGGCGACAATAAAGTATAAAGTATTATGTACTGCATTGTACTGCTGCCGTAAAGTTAACAAATTTCATGACATACGCCAATGATATTAAACCTGATTCTGATTCTTTGACAGATGCTGAGGTGTCGTTGCTCTTAAAATGCTGCAATGATTCCTCAGCGGCTGTGCAAGGGCACTTGGTGAGGGACGGTACAGGTGGAGGCATGATCAGGTCCTGAAGACCATCACTGAAGCTGTCAGCGCAGGAGTTGAGTGGGCGAAGCGGTCCCGACCCTTCAAGCAGACCATTGCCTTTGTCAGAGTTGGGGAGCAGCCAATACCTGCCGAAAGAACATCTGCAGGCATTCTGACCTCTGCAAGGGATTGGCAGCTGTTGGTGGACCTCGAAGGGCAGCTGAAGTTCCCCAACCATATCGCAGCCACCACCCTGTGACCAGACATTGTCCTAGTGTCTGAGTCTACTAAGCAAGTGGTGCTGCTGGAGCTGACAGTCCCATGGGAAGATAGCGTGGAGGAGGCCTTTGAAAGGAAGCTCTCCAAGTACGCAGGACTGGTCAACAACTGTCAGCAGGCTGGATGGAGAGCGAGGTTTCTCCCAGTGGAGGTTGGTTGTAGGGGATTTGTAGCCCGTTCTTTAGTTAGAACCTTCAGCATTTTGGGCATTGAGGGAGAGAGGAAGAGGAGAGCCATCCGCAGTACCACCGATGCAGCAGAGAGGGCCTCAAGATGGCTGTGGCTCAAAAGAGGGGAGCCATGGAGTCATAAGTAGCTAGCCATCTGGACACAAGCTGGGGTCTGATCAGCCCCGGCTGGGTCACCTGGAGGAGGTTGTATGATGCTGAAAGACCCGAAACACCCGATGATTCCAGGAACATCACTGAAGATGTGTCCAGAAGCATCAATAGATGTATGTACAGAGTGGAGGCAAAGTAGTACCCCTTATTGATTTTCCTCCCCCTAAGAATGAGTATTCTGTCATTGTGATATGTTCCATCTGAAATCCAGGCTGAAAGTTCCTACATCAGAATCACCATCCCTGAAAGCCAGTGAAAGGGATTTAAGCCCGTGTTCTGACCATGACAATAAATGTTTTATTACCATGCTTATAATATGCATGTTAGTGCAATTTAGGAATTTATGGAAACACGGTATATATAAATATATAAACACAAGAGATCTACAGGCTGGAAATGCAAAGTGACACATGCTAAGTGCCGGAGGAACTCAGCCGGTCAAGCAGCATCCATGGAAATGAAAGAACAGTTGATGGTTCGTGCCGAGACCCTTCTTCAGGACAGGCAAGGAAGGGCAAGACGCCAGAATAAAAAGGTGTTTGGGGGGGGGGGTAGAAGGCTAGCTGGAAGGTGATAGGTAAAGCCTGGTGGGTGGGAAAGATCAAGGGCTGGAGAGGAAGGAATCTGACAGGAGGGAAGAGTGGACCATAGGAGAAAGGGGAGGAGGAGGGGACCCAAGAGGAAGTGATAGGCATGTGAGACAAGGAAAGAAGCCAGAGTAAAGAATAAAAAATATATAGGCATAGAAATATATATAAGCAAACATATAGAATCTCTTAAACTCACTTTACCAATAATGCTGATATTGAGTCAATCACCAGTTTACTTAGGGCATTATGTAAATAAGAATGTTTTACAACCCTTTTCCAAACTAAATATTTTGTAAATCAACTGAATTTTGAAATGTTGAAATGCTAAATTCTTGCAGCATATTACCAGGTAATTTATCAGATTGTATGTTATGCTTTATTTCAAGAAAATACATAATTAATGTTCATTGTTCTGCCTATCATCTTCTCAGATAACCTGAATTCTAAAGCCTAACTCTGAAAAAAGGTAAGCTTTGAGATTGCTTAGTTTGCTCGTATGTGTTTCTCTTTTATATTAATGATGAAACATGCACAATCAAACAAGCAGCAATAATTGCTGTTGTGTTAGTATAATGTCCTGCTCAGAAGTGCTGCTGAAGATTCAGTCCATGTAATATGTTTAATGTACATAATAGTCATTAAAAATAACAATAACTGCAAGCACCATTGATCACTGCTGTTTGCTGTATTCTATATTTAGGCTATCAACCACATAATAAGAAGAGAATATGCTGCAAGTGTTTGCCCATACAAACAGACAACTGTTTTCAGTCCTGTCCGCTGGTGCAGAACTAAAATCTGGAAGTAATCAGTGACCAATGAACACAAGAAATTTACCAGAAAACACTTGAGCACAGTTGGTGTCTTTCTGGTACTCCGGCTAGTACATAGGTACGCAATCCCATCCCCCACCCCGCTTGTTTGGCAGCAGCAATCTGCTGTGTGCAACCACAAGCCTCGGGGTGTTGAAGGTTGCAAAGAAGCTGTGGCGTCTGACACCTGCTGGGATCCAGAAATATAGAACTATGGCTCCCATTGTTAGCTCACTGTTTCCCAACTCTCTGCTCCTCTTCCTGCCTTGTCATTGTAAAAGCTGAGGAGCTGGGGAATCACCCGAGGCCTCATCCTTGATATGAACAAAAAAAGTGTGTCAAAGCCAAATAGCCTAGGTTATTAGTGGGAGTAAGCTGGACTGTTTACAGAGCCTAATTCTCTTCTAATTGCCAGCTACTATAAAATAATTACTATCCACAGGCTGGCAGCACAGAACAGAGTGGGTAACAGAGAAACTGCGGGGGAGAGGAAAAGAAAACAGTACAAAGCATTTTGTCGTGCTGAGGTGATTGTAAGTTGGCACAAACAAATTAACTCAACTCATTAAAAATTACATTTTAACATAATTCTTGTTTTACTTTGTCTTTTAATTGAACATCGATTACATTGATTTATTACGATTTTCCTAATGAGAAAACTCCTTCACAGCACTACTTGAAATGCTGAAATAGGTTTTGCTTCCTGTTAGTCTATGCGGGGGAAAAAAAAACTGCCTGTGTCCCTTCCCCCAGCCTCCCACTGCCCCGTCCCTCCCCAAAAAGAAACTGTTTTTAAAAAAAAAAGATTCCACTGCAGATTCCTGAATTACTGCCGCTCCAGCTAAGCTATGGGCAACTCGTAGGGGCCGAAAAACATCTTGAAAAGTATGCAATCTCCTCAATATAAATATTGCCGTCGGCGAAGGTTAGGGAAACAAATGGAGGATGAAAAAAAAGGACCAAACACAATTGGTAGAAAGAAAAGGACCTCAGCAGGAATGCCACAGTGGCTCCATTAATGGAAACTGAGAAACATGAAAAATCAATAAGGTAATAATTAAATTATGGCCTACAGCATTGTGTCCAAAACACCAGCTGCATTAGTTAAAATATGAAAGCGGACAAGAGGATTAACATTTAAGAGAAAACTGGCAACTCACTCTATTCATGCTCTGGAGAATTTAGTGCTGGGATTGTTTTCTAGCTCCCGTAAACAATTGTTCTAGGTTTGGGAACATTGTAATACTAGAAAGTTAACAGTACAAATTGCCAAGCCAGAATCACAGATCGCTGATTGACCTGCATTCTTCAAAATATTCCTGTCCTCACTGCCACACCTGGGGCTCTACTTTAGCGTAGCTGTCACTGGTGTTATATGCAGAGTGGTGAATTGATGGCATTCATTCAGTGATGAAGAAGTATACATCATGTCTGTCCGGACCGCACTGGCCAGATGGACTCTGACCATCCATCGCCTGTCAGGGCCACATCTGTTCACACTACTGGTTAGAGTACTAACAAGTCCTTCGCTTTAGAAAAGATGGTGTCGGCTATGTAAAGGGACATGGGAGCTCATGGTTTCTTTACAAGAACGAGGAGCTGAGATTCCAAATTTGAGCAACACCAAGAAAACCTGACATTTAAAACAATAAAACTTTGCCTTGCCAGCAGACATTGTGCTATTGTGTGCTTTCAGTATTCTAAACACACTGTGATGGAGTCCTGCTGTGAGTGTTTTAAATGACAAGAGCTCACAGCTTTTCAGGGTATTGGAAGGGCAAAATATGCTTGTGTATCCATGTAAATAAAACAAGGCTAGCCCCAGTGAACAAACTTTTATTTTTGCCTATTTATTTTCTCACAGAATTAGCTGGGAGAGTTCATTAGGTTTCTTGCGAGGTGTAGAAGGAGAGGAAGCCTGTGTGAAGTTATTCATTGTCTTACGACTCAATTCTAATCACCTCACTCAGCATGACTGACAGGGAAGCGCTTTACACCATGATTGAGAGTATTGATTTCTCAGCCCCTTTCGGAGCATGCTGGAGGTACACAATCAGAGCCTTCACTTTCAAAAAAAACCTCTTCATCTGCCTTAATCATCTGATCAATAATTAGCATCAGTATAGTGGGACCTCGACAAAGCCATCTCCGCAGCCTTTCTCTCCGTTGAGCTGCAAATCTGCTGAGTCAAGGTGATCCATTAGCTGAAGAAATGAGCAGCCAGGTCGCAGCAGAGACCATCAATGGTAGGAACCCCCTATTTTTATTAAACAAGAGCTTCTCTCCTCCCACCCCTATCCTTCATGGGCCATTGGCCAGCAACCCATCACCTGCATAAACAGCTGGAATCTGAGAGACCCAGTGAGTGAGGCAGCTCTCTCAGCTGCTCAGCTGCAACCTCAGTTGAAAAGACTTGCAGAATAAAGCACCACCTCAGCCCCTTCTCAAACTGAGCAGTATCCGAAACCAGGGAGGACCGAAGCGATTGGATTCTGTGTTAAAGATCGGAGGCCACGAACAGTCCACTCGAGCAAGATTGGGCTATTTATTTCAGTGCTGTCACCAGCAATATTAGAATGCAGCGAAGTGAATTATTCAGTGCCCTGGCGTGCAAATAATGCAGTCGTGATACAATTAATGGGAGAGAACTTGCACTAATATAACTAAAAATGATCACCAAGGAAGTTTCCTTTTGGCGGCACGACTATTCAGGATTAGCCTATTTTTGCAAAATAAACTGCTATTTTTAGTTATTGCATTATTAGGAGTAGTGAAATTATTAAAAAAAAGATTCACATGATATACAACCTATAAAAGTGCGTCATTGTTGTGTGGTATTTAAGGGAAAATCAAAATATAATTGCAATACACTCAAATGTTATAAATTTTGTTGTCTAAATCATCACTCTTAATTTTATTTAGAATAAATAAAATAATGATATTTTGCTATTAATGTTGTTTTAACTTTGTTTTACTGGGGCATGGAAAACCAATCTTAATTTTGATCCTGCATTTGTAAGTCTACCTGGATTCAAGCTGTGGCAAAATCCAAAATGTTTGCAAGGTCCTTATAGGCAAGTTGAAAGCACCAGACCTGAGAAAGTTTTAAGAATCTTGCAAGCCTGACATAATCTTTTATATTTCTGATCTTAGGGTTCACATCAATGAAAAGTTGTCTTTCAGGCAATAGACATTTACAGGAACAGAAGTGCAATTGTTTTGTGGGCGTTGTTGCAAAATATAGTGTTTTAATTATAAAGAGGCTGAAATTGCCATAAAATTTTAAACCAGAACCTTACCATAAACATTATAAATGGAACAGTTTAACAAACTATACAAATATCTCAAGAAAAAACTTGCACTGGTTTCACACAGTACCTTCTTGATTCTGATTACAAGGCTCTCAGTTCCCCCAGCAGTGAAATACTGTACCTCAGTGCAGGAGCTTTGCAAGACCCCTTTCAGACCCTTTCTTAAAGTGTGACTAATCTAGCGCCAGATGACAGCTAACTTCAACATCAGACAACATGAAAATTGAAGACACTTTTTTATCCTCTCACCAATCTGTGGTCGTCTGAATAAGCCTCGTCAACTTCATTACAAACGCATCATCTCTTGTGCAGATAATGATAGCTTGGGTTAGTGTGGAGTTTAGCTTCTTGTTCTAGTGATTCTCTGCCTCCAGGCCAGGCATCTGAAGGGATAATGAATGGAGTAATTCTTCTGGCACAAAACAAAAGACTCTTGGGTGGGAAAAGAAGACATGGCAAAAAAAAAGTATGAGTCTGGCAGCCTGAAATTCCTTCCTGTGAATTAGTTCCAGTAAAATACGTCAGGCTCCAAACTGAATGTAAAAGGTTAACAATATGATTTTATATCGCATTGCTGATTTACAATTGCAAGTATTTCAGAGGTGTTATAGCTAGTATTCATTCTAAATTCCAGAGACTCTTAAATCAGAAAGAAAAAAACAATTTTAATCTAAGGATGGCTTAAAAATACAAGGTATTTTCCCAAATGATATAAGGTGTGTTGAACAAACATCAAAAGTCAAAATAACAAAAAGTTTATTTTCTTCAGCTGCTTGTTTAAAGTAGATTTTACTTTTAAAAGATGATGTTGATTCTCTCTTATTGCCATATCACTTTTCTTTTGAATGTTGAACATGCTTAGGTTAGGTCATGAGAGAATCATAATATTATTTCAAGCATTCAATAGTTCTTTCATTCACAGACCCATAAAAGTAAATTGGAACAGTTCCTACTTGAATTTCAAGGTGGCTTGGAATGTGCTTCTGTTAGATAATTATGACATTTATGTGCTGAATTATTTGCAAAGAAATCTAGAGTGCAGCCAATTGAGTGCTGCTGTCTCTTGGATTAATTACAACTAACCTGGAACCAGTTTTGCTTTATGTGGAATACTACATGAACCTACATTTAACAAACAATGCATTTAAGTCTCATTGCTCCAAATCTTTCTTCATTGATAATGGAATCAGCTTCAATAATCACTTTTTTATAAGACTGTATATTCAGTAAGTCCTCAAGACTTTGAGTGGTTGTGGAACATAATTGAATCAATTTATGACAGCCATGTCAATGATATTTGCCAACAGGTTCTGTGACAATGTGAATTTGCTGCCACAACTACTTTACATTAAAAGAAGCAATGTACAGGCAAGAATTGCAGGAGGAACTTGAAAGTGGATTTTTGTTGTTTGAGGATCATCTCCAACTCCAGCATTTTCCATGCGGTGCTTTAGATTTCCATCATTTGCAGAATTGTTTGTGTTTACCATCTCCAACTAGCTTCCAGTGTTAAATGAACACACGGTCTTGACCTGGAAAAGCTGCCAAATCAATTTAGCCAAAGATAAGTCATTTAAAACATGGTGCAAGTTGTTTTTGAAAGTATCTTCATTCATTCTAATATTGAAACTGTATGAGAATTTATCAATGGCTTACTATGTCAGCATTGATAATGGCTGGAGTTACCCACTTGTAAAGACACTGCCCAGAAGAAGGCAATGACAAAGCACTTCTGTCCAAAAATCTTCCAAGAGCAGTCATGGTCATGGAAAGACTGTGATCGCCTATGTCACATGACATGGTACATAACAATGATGATGAATGCATTTGCCTCTACCACCTCCCCGCCCCCTCGCTTTCCACAGGGATCGCTCCCTCCATGATTTCCTTGTCCAATCATCCCTCCTGGCACTTATCCCTGCAAGCAGTCAATGTGCAACACCTGTCCATTCACCTCCTCCCTCATCTCCACCCAGGACCCAATAATCCTTCCAGATGAAACAACACTTAACCTGTGAATTTCCTGGAGTCGTCTATTGTGTCTGGTGAGGCCTCCGCTACCCTGGTGAGAGCTTCGTCAAATACCATCACTCCATCCGCCAAAAGCAGGAATATCCCAGTGGCCAAATTCCGACTGCCATTCTCATCCTGACATGTCTGTCCATGGCTTCCTCTGTGCCATGATAAGGCCAACATCAGGGTGGAGTAGCTACAACTTATATTTCATCCAGGTAGCTTCCAACCTGATTACATGAATATCGGTTTCTCCTTCCAGTAAAAGTATTTCTCCCTTCCCCTCCTCTCTTCTTCTATTCCCCACTCTGGCCTCTTATCTCCATTCACCTGCCTGTCACCTCCCACCGGGTCCCCTCCTTCTTCCCTTTCCATAAGACATAGAAGTAGAATTAGGCCATTTGGCCCATTGAGTCTGCTCTGCCATTTAATCATGGCTGATCCTTTTTTTCCCTCCTCAGCCCCACTCCCCAGTCTTCTCCCTGTAACCTTTGATGCCGTGTCCAATCAAGAACCTATCAAGCTCTGCCTTAAATAACCCAATGTCCTGACCTCCACAGCTGCCTGTGGTAATGAATTCCACAATTTCACCACCCTCTGGCTAAAGAAATTTCTCCGCATCTGTTTTAAATGGATGCCCCTCTATCCTGAGGCTGTGACCTCTTGTCCTAGACTCCCCCACCATTGGAAACATCCTTTCCATATCTACTCTGTCTAGGCCTTTCAATATCATGCTTCTAAATTCCAGCGAGTACAGACCCAGAGTTATCAAACGTTCCTCGTATGATAACCCTTTTCATTCCAGGAATCATCCTTGTGAACCTCTTCTGAACACCCTCCAATGCCAGCACATCTTTTCTTAGATGAGGAGCCCAAAACTGTTTACAATACTCAAGGTGAGGCCTTACCAGTGCCTTATTAAACCTCGGCATCACATCCCTGCTCTTGTATTCTAGACCTCCTGCAATGACATCGTATTTTCCTTCCTCACCACCGACTCTACCTGCAAGTTAACCTTTAAGGTGTCCTGCACAAGGACTCTGAAGTCCCTTTGCATCTCAGATTTTTGGATTTTCTCCCCATTTAAAAAATAGTCTGCACACTTATTTCTTCTATCAAAGTGCATGATCATGCATTTTTCAACATTGTATTTCATTTGCCACTCTCTTGCCCATTCTCCTAATCTGTCTAAGTCCTTCTGCAGCCTACCTGTTCCTCAACACTACCTGTCCCTTCACCAATCTTCCTATCCTCTGCAAACTTGGCAACAATGCCATCTATTCCATCATCTCTAAATGATTGATATACACAATAAAAAGAAGCGTCCCAACACTGACCCCTGCTGAAGACCAGTAGTCACTAGCAGCCAACCAGAAAAGGGTCCTTTTATTCCCACTTGCTGCCTCCTACCAATCAGCCAATGCTGTATCCTTGCCAGTAACTTCTTGTAAGACCATGGGCTCTTAACTTAGTAAGCAATCTCATTTGTGGTATCTTGTCCAAGACCTTCTGAAAGTCCAAATATACAACATCCACTACTTCTCCTTTATCTATCCTACTCGTAATCTCCTCAAAGAACTCCAACAGGTTCATCAGGCAAGATTTTGGTACTATCTTGTACTGTGTCACCAAATACTACATAACCTCATCATTAACGATTGACTCCAACATCTTCCCGACCACTGAGGTCAGACTAAATAGTTTATGATTTCCTTTCTGCATGCCAGAGACTAATGATTTCTCCTATGATTCACTCTCCTCCAGCCCTTTACCTTTCCCACCCTCCTGGCTTCACCTACCACCCTCTAGCTATCCTCTTGCCCCTCCTGCCCCACCTTTCTACTTTGGTGTCCTCCCATTTATTTTCCAGACCTGAAGAAGGGTCTTGGCCCAAAACATCGACTGCTTATTCATTTTCATAGATGCCTCATGACTTGCAGAGTTCCTCCAGCCCTTTCAGTGTGTTGCATCTGTAGACTTTCTCATGTTTACTTTATGAACATTTTCTTTCATTTTTAATTTCTATGCTTCCATTCATCTTAAAGGCATGAAGGCTTATTTTGAACTTGGTTCCCTTATTGGTAAATAATTGTGTGTCCTACATTGAAATGTTCATCTGTGGAGTGTCGTGTGTTTGAACTTCACTACTCGACTTCAACACAATGCATTTTACAACAGCAACCACTGGACAGCATTCTGGAATATAATTTTTTTTTCTCTCTCATCTCCCTCCAACTACTCCCCACCCAATTTCCATAACACGACAATAAATTATAGCATTCTGCTATTATATCAACTGAAATCTGCACACAACACATGAATTTTACCTTTATGCATTTTAGCAACAAATTTCCATATCCTCATGTTTTAGAGGTTTATTTCAAAACATTACCAAACACACTACTATGCTAAGTGACCAGTATATAAATAAGTTTGCATCATTTTTCTAATTCATTTTCTAATCCCTTTGAACTTCAATTTCAACAACCATGTTACTATATTTAGTAATGTCTCAAATTGCAGTAGACCTTTTCAGCTAAATTTCTCAGCAGAAATTGTTCCAGCTTCAAAATCAATCACTTTAATTTGTCATTTACCTATTGCTGCTTACTGCTCAGTTGTTTAGATTCTAAATCAGTTCCAGTATTCAGCGATAATTGGCAGAGTGGCAATATTAATTTGATTTAAAACTGATAAAGTCAACTGTTCAGAAAGGAATGCAGATTTGATTGGAAGAATGTTTTCATAATTTTGGCTCTCAAACAAAATCCTTTCCCTTTGTGATAAATGTTGTCATTAATCAAGGATAAAGAGATATTTTAACCTGAAATTTAAACTATATAAATGTGCTTTCAATATTTGCTGGCAGACATGCTTGTGTTTAAAAGCAAAACAGATTAATGTATTGTTTTGCTGCCTTTGACCCCACAGCCTTGGATCCCTCGATTCTGTGTTGTCAAACATACCACTGTAATAGACTTGGGGCCTACCTAATAGTGTGTGCTATTCTGACTGTCATGCTCCATCACTGTAACTTACTGCTTGTGGTCTTTAAAGCAGTCACATGTGATGAATGAAACAGAACCTTAGAAACAAACCAAAGCCATGATCACTGGAAAAGTTCAGGGTGTCCATGACTGGAAAAATAGAGCAGTTTTTTTTTTAAAGGGGAATAATTACAGCTGAAAATAGCTTCATGCTTTCGGTGCAATACCATCAATCTGACAAAAAACCATGTAACTCATTGAATCTGTCACTGCAAAAATAACAACTTAACATGTTTAATTTGACAAAAGAGAAAATGAGATTGTAAATCCATTTCTATGCTGTTCCATCCTTTAATTTAGAAATGACCCGCTAGTTCTCAGTTTTAAGACTGTAACATCCAGTTTCTGAACGCAGGTGATAGATTTGATGACTTGTAGAGGCCAAGTTTCTGGACTCAAATTTAAAAGAAGACTTCTACAGTATATAAAGCCTGTATAACTAATGCTATTTGGCTCTAGAGTTATAAAAAATAATGGGAACAACATCCACTCACAAAGAGCTTCTAACACCATAAAACATCACAAGGTCATTCACAGGAGTATCACCAAATAAAATTTGACACCAAATCATAAAGAGATTTAAAAGTAAGTGTCCAAAACCACAGTCAAAGAGGTTTTTAAGGGGCATATTAAAAAAGGAGAGAGGGGGAAAGAGGGTAAGTGGTTAGGGAAGAATTTGGCAGAGAGCGCAACCTCTAATGGTAGAGTAATTAAATTCAGGGATGTACAAGGAACATAAAATTGAAGGAGAAAAGGTCCTGAATTCCTGTGAGACTAAAGGAGATTTTACAGATAAAGAGTGAGGTACTCATAGAGGATTATGAAAATAAGGATAAAGTCATAAACTTTGTCTTCCTCTCATGCCAGTCATAAAGTTTTCCTTTGGCAAGCACACTGATGATGCTAATTGGTGTGAGCAGGACCATAACATGAGCACGTTTTTCATGGCCCCATTTTTAACATTAAATTGAAATTTTAAGTAGCTAAAATAAGTACAAAAACAAGCAGTTGAAACAGTTAATGAAACAATTAGAAATTGCCTGCCTCACCCACCAGTTTGTATCAACATGAGGTTTGAGCCCTTCTAAGCTCCAGACTTTAATAGTACATTACTAGTACTCTGAGAGAAGCAGAGCATACAACCGCAATGTGGTTCATTAACTCCTCTTGGATGAGGATTCACCTGCACCAGGTAGCTTGGATGGGAGTTTCGAGAGGACCAGAATATACAGTAAAAGCACAGATGAAATAAGGCTTTATCAGACTTTGATCAGACCACACTTGGAGTACTGTGAGCAGATTTGGACCATTTATCAAAGAAAGAATGTACTGGCATTGGAGAGGGTCCAGAAGAGGTTCATAAGAATTATCCTGGGAATGAAAGAGTTAACATATGACAAGAACAGATTTCGCGACACACAATATACCAGTGATATTAAATCTGATTTTGAGGAGTATTTGATGGTTCTGGGCATATACTCGCTTGTGTTTAGAAGAATGGGGGGGGGGGGGGGGATCATATTGAAACCTTTTGAATATTGAAAAGCCGAGAAAGAGTGGACATGAAGAGGATAGTTCCTGTCATGGGATGTCTCGGACCAGAAGGCACAGCCTCAGAATATATGGACATCCCTTTAGAACAGATATGAGGGAGGAAGAACTTCTTTAGCCTGAAGGTGGCACACCTGTGGAATTCATTGCCACAGACGGTTGTGGATGCCAAGTCATTGGGTATATTTAAAGTGGAGGTTGGTTTGATTAGTAAGGAAGCCAAAGGTTATGGAGAGAAAGCAGAAGAATAGGCTTCAGAGGGATAATAAATCAATAGACAATAGACAATAGACAATAGGTGCAGGAGTAGGCCATTCGGCCCTTCGAGCCAGCACCGCCATTCACTGTGATCATGGCTGATCATGGCTGATCATCCACTATCAGTATCCAGTTCCTGCCTTGTCCCCATAATCTTTGATTCCGCTATCTTTAAGAGCTCTATCCATCTCTTTCTTGAAAGCATCCAGAGACTTGGCCTCCGCAGCCTTCTGGGGCAGAGCATTCCATATCAACCCTGAATAAATGGAAGAGCAGACACGATGGACCAAATGGCCTATTCTGTTCCTATGCCTTATGGTCTAACTTTGACCATGACACCACCACAAAGTTCTGTTACCATGCCATCTTTTGTGATCAACTTCATGTGATCACTTTAAGTTCCAACTCTCCATCTGTACCAATAAGGTCCTTACTAGTGTACTAAAGCAGATTTCTGCCTGTTTCAGGTTGAGGACAGTGAACACATTTGCAGGCCGGCCAGAAGCATGTGTTTTTAATGTGACAGTTAGCTGAAGATAGCTTGCATCCAGTCACGCTTGTGTTGCTGCAAAGCAGAAAATACTTCAGACTTTGCATCTCAGTGACATAAAAAGAGGAGGAGGACAAATGCCTGGCAGAGTTTGATGGCCGAGACAATAAATGAGAAGGTTAAAAGCCAGCTCCATGTCCAATGAAAAGTCTACTTGATGGATGGTGAAGTGCAGATGGACCATTAAAGTGAGGAGGGTATGTGAGTCTGCTTGCGATTCATTCTCATTGATGCTGAGATGTGCTAGGTCACGTCATTAGTGACGTAACTTTGAGTCATCAAGTGTTTCAGGACTTTCAGCATCAGACACTCTCGTCCAGGCGACCAACCCAGGGTTGATCAGGACCTGGCTTGCGTCCCAGCAGTAGTGGTCCATGGGTCACACCTCTTCATCCACAGTCTCTGTGACGGTCCTGATGTTTTTTTTTTTGCAGCTCCCTGTAATGCCAAGGAGAAAGTAGGTTCTGCCTAGCAAGCAGCCGGCAAAACCTCTACACCCCACCTCTATAGGCTCGCTGCTGGAATCTATAGAATATCCTATAAGCATTTTCTGTGTGTCTGAACTGTAGTCTCATCACCACATACAGAAATGTTAGAGGTGATCAGCCCCAAACCAATATCAATAAAGTGGAATTATTCATCAATCTAACTATTTGTAAATTAAATGCTGCACTTTCCTATAATTTGACAGTGACTATACTACAAAGTGCAGTGACACTCACAACACGCTGGAGGAAATCAGCAGGTCGGGCAGCATCCATGGAAATGATCAGTCAACGTTTCGGGCAGGACTGAAGAGGGAAGAGACAGAGGCCCTATAAAGAAGGTGGGGGCAGGGTGGGAAGGAGAAGGCTGGTCAGTTCCAGGTGAAAAACCAGTAAGGGGAAAGATAAAGGGGTGGGGGAGGGGAAGCAGGGAGGTGATAGGCAGGAAAGGTGAAGAAGGAATAGGGGAAAACACAATGGGTAGTAGAAGGAGGCAGAACCATGTGCGAGGTGATAGGCAGCTGGGGGAGGGGCAGAGTGAAACTGGGATGGGGGAAGGAATTACTAGAAGTTGGAGAATTCAATGTTCATACCAAGGGGCTGGAGACATCCCAGACAGTATATGAGGTGTTGCTCCTCCAACCTGAGATTAGCCTCATCATGGCAGTAGATATATGGACATATATGGACATATCCGAATGGGAATGTGAAGCAGAGTTGAAGCGGGTGGCTACTGGGAGATCCTGTCTGTTGTGGCGGACGGAGTGGAGGTGCTCGACGAAGCGGTCCCCCAATCTGCGTCGGGTTTCACTGATGTAGAGGAGGCCACACCGGGAGCACCGGATGCAATAGATGACCCCAACAGACTCACAAGTGAAGTGTTGCCTCACCCGGAAGGACTGTTTGGGGCCCTGAATGGTGGCAAGAGAGGAGGTGTAGGGACAGGTGTAGCACTTACGCTTACAGGGATAAGTGCCGGGTGGGAGATCCGTGGAGAGGGACATGTGGACCAGGGAGTCACGGAGGGAATGATTCCTGCGGAAAGCGGAGAGAGGTGGAGAGGGAAAGATGTGCTTAGTGGTGGGGTCCTGTTGAAGGTGGCAGAAGTTGCGGAGGATAATGTGCTGGATCCAGAGGCTGGTGGGGTGGTTGGTTGGGTCAAGGGGAACTCTGTCCCTGCTGTGGTGACGGAAGGATGGGGTGAGGGCCGAAGTGCGGGAAGTGGTGGAGATGTCGGTGAGGGCATCATTGATGACAGCAGAAGAGAAACCACAATCCTTAAAGAAAGAGGACATTTGAGATGTCCTGGAACAGAAAGCCTCATCCTGGGAGCAGATGCGGCGGAGATGGAGGAACTGGGTTGATAGGGATTTCAGGTAATCCAGCAGCCACTTATCTGGAACAACTCTTAAAGAACAATAACTCATCGAGAAAATTGTCAGGATTCCCTTTGTTTATTTGGGACTCTGTGCTGCTTAACTGGTGCAGGAGACTGTTGACAAACATTTTCTAGCTAGTGTCAGTTACATGTAGTTCTTAGAGCAAACAGTTTTTAAATAGCAGCAAAACAGCAATTTTTGTCACTGATATTTGGTGACAAATAAGCATTAAGACAATTCAGAACTGCTTTTCTCACTGCGGTTTTGAGTGTTCAGGCTTGAAGGTGCCAGAAACGGCAGGGAGTAAAAATGAAATGACTTCACTACTTCAACAGATTAAGAACTATGAAAAATTTGAAGGTATCAACAATCACTTTGAATGCTACAATAAAAATGAAGATTTTGAGGATGATATTGTTGAAAGTATTTTATGAAGGCAGTCTGATATCTACACTAGGTGTCTGCACTGATTTTGTTCACTTACAGTCAATCAAAAGAACACGGCGGCATATACTGGATAAATTCCTCTGTTGATACATATTAGGAATTATGTGCTAGTGTTCTTATTTGCACTGTATTACATTTAAATACATAATTTCTTACTCAGTTTGACTTTTTTATACCTTTTTAACTATTTCCATGAAACTTCGGCTAATTGGGGCAGCTGCTTAATTGGGCCAAAATGTACTGGGCCTGATGAGTTGCAATAAACTGGAATCCACATATTTCATTGTTTGCAAAGCACCCTAGGAAAACTTGAGGTCACAGAACATATTCAATAATAGACAATAAACAATAGACAATAGGTGCAGGAGTAGGCCCTTCGGCCCTTCGAGCCAGCAACGCCATTCTGTGATCATGGCTGATCATCCACAATCAGTACCCCGTTCCTGCCTTCTCCCCAAATCCCTTGACTCCACTATCTTTAAGAGCTCTATCTAACTCTCTCTTGAAAGCGTCCAGAGAATTGGCCTCCACTGCCTTCTGAGGCAGAGCATTCCACAGATCCACAACCCTCTGGGTGAAAAAGTTTTTCCTCAACTCCGTTCTAAATGGCCTACCCCTTATTCTCAAATTGTGGCCTTTGGTTCTGGGCTCCCCCAACATCAGAAACATGTTTTCTGTCTCTAGCGTGTCCAATCCCTTAATAATCTTATTAACCAATCCCTTAATAAGTACAAATTATTCCATAATTTAGAGAGATATGCAACTTGTATGTATTTAGCATCTAGTATTACCAAACAGAAGTTAATACAAGACTACAGACCAGACTTTGGAGAACAGAGTCCAAAGGCTTAGTCATGGAGATACTGTATGTGAGGGGAGAAGAGAACAGAGTACCAAAGGAAACAGTGGTGGAGCATGCTCAGTAGAGAGAGGAAGGAGAGGGACAAGTGGACAAAGAACCGGGTGTAAGAGAAGGAAATGACAGGGTTTGAGGATGCATGCATATGTGTGTTCAAAGTTCAAAAGTTCAAAGTAAATTTTATTATCAAAATGGTGGTGGTGGTGAGCATCCATCTGTCTCGAAGGACAATGGGTGCTGATCAACATCATCGCAAACCTGGGGGAAAGTATGGAGATCCTGAGATGCCCAGTCGACAAGATCCCCCTCTCAGCCTCACCAGTGTAGTCCAAAGGAAAGCTTATGAAGCAATATGTTTGACTACAGGAGCTACCAGAAGGATGTTCAATGACGTCCGGCCGCTTTAGGGATTCCACTCCAGACTTGCTGTTTCGGTTTACTCTTGTAGCCTTCATCTCTCTCAAGGCTGCCCACAGGGCAACTGGGCTACTTACCCATAGCTGGGGATCTGGTACATATATGTCACCATACACATCCCTGAGATGAATTTTCTTTTGGGCATACTCAACAAATCTATAAAATAGCAACCATAACAGGAGGAATGAAAGATCAACTAGAGTGCAGAAGGCAACAAACTGTGCAAATGGAAATAAAAGTAAGTAGTAATAAATAACAAGAACATGAGATAATAAGGAAAAAAAAGAGTCCTTAAAGTGAGATCATTGGTTGTAGAAACATTTCAATGATGGGGCAAGTGAGTGTAGTTATCCTCTTTTATTCAAGAGCCTGATGGTTGAGGGGTAGTCACTGTTCTTAATTCTGGAAGTGCGAGTCCTGAGGCTCTTGTACATTCTACCTGATGGCAGCAATGAGAAGACCATGACCTGGGGGGTGGGGATATCTGATGATGGATGCTGCTTTCCTATGATTGTAAGATTCGTGTAAATGCACTCAATGGGAGGGTTTTCCAGTGATGTGCTTATGTGTATGAGAGTGTGTGTGTGTGCGTGTGTGCCTGTATGTCTATGTGAGTATTAGTTTGGCTGTACACATGGGTATTCATGTATGGTTGAATGACAATTCAGCTTGATCTTTGAACTTTGAACGATCTTTGTGTAGAGTATGTGCACAGTGTGTGTGTAGGTTTCAGTATCTGTGTGCTGGCAGGTGACATGTTCGTGCAGCAGAGCCTACTCTCCACTGTCTTATAAACATTTTCCACTAGATCAAGACGTAATTCAGTCAAATTTATGTGGCAACCAATGTGCAATAACTACCTCATATTTAAAGAAATTATACACAGACAACTTCTCCTTGGAATTCCATTCCACTATCATATGTCGGGAACTTTGCTCAGATCTGAACTTTGATACAGAGGTGGTAGAGGCACAGCTAGAAGAGCTGTAACCATGAAGTTCCAAAGACCCAAGTTCCATCATGATCTCTGGTGCTGGAGCAGCGTATGTGTGGAATTTGTACGTTGTCATTGTGATCATGTGGCCTGCTACCAGCTCTAAATTTTAAAGATGAGTGGGCTGTTAATCTCCAACAGGAGAACAACCTTGCTGTGGCTCAGAGGCTTACATGCCTCAATGAGCCAGAGAGCCACAGTATGTTGGCTGGAGTCAGGGCTTTACCTTTTGGCTCTTGGTAGGGTCGGCCAAACAGGTCAAAGGGCAGAAGCCAGTGGTCCACTGATCCGTCAGGGTTGGGGGTTCAGCACAGGGCTAACAAAACTGTTATGGAAGTAGCAATGAAGAATCCTTCTACATCTAAGTGCGATGGTGTTTGGAAGTCTCCACCCAGCACTTGCATGGCTGACAGCTGTGAAAACAGACAGGAAACTACTGACATGGTGAAGGAAGCCCCGAACACCGCCAGAGATGGAGGACATTCATTACTGCCCTAAACGCCAGCAGTGTAACGGGCAGTATTGTATGTGTGTTGATAAAGAATATGCCTGCAATGTATACATGAATACTAGATTTGTTTCAATTACTCGTTTTTTCTTTGCCATCATCAACCTGTACAAGATATGATGAGTAAGAGACAGCTAAGTAAAAAAAGACAAGATAAGAAGCACCACCTCCTCTAGAAGAGCAATATAATCTTCTTAGGATAAGTTTTGCCATCGAGAATAAGCAACTACTTGAATTAGATAAATAAATATCTTGTGACCATCTAGCTCACCCCATCAAGGAATCAACATACTACCATCATCAGCACATACAGTATGCCTTTATTGTGCAGGATACTCAAAAGTTTGCAAATACCCTGGCAAGGAGAAATTCTACCAGAGAACACCAGGACGGGTTTGTGGCCAATGACCTGGAGATCTGGAACTAATTGACAGCAAACATAGGCATTCTTCCATTAGAAACTCCAGTGAGCCTCGAGGGACTAGAAACAGCTCCACAGGTACCTGATGGCTCAGGTACAACAGAAAACCTATGACCTAAAGAACAGATGGTAGGCAGAAAGAGTTCAGGAGGCCCAGCAATGGTCTGACATGCGTTGATTCTTTAGCACAGTCAAGGCCAACTATGGCCCAAACAGTCAAGACCTTACCCCACTCACTTCTTAGAATGGAGGTGAACTTACAGAGAGGCAGTTGGCATCTACTGAAAGGAAAAGAACACTTCCAAGCACACCTCAGCTGTGACTTTGTTCTTGACATGAGTGTCCTTGACTCTATCGCATGGTAAATAATCTATTCCAGTTTCACAGCCACATCTACCTGAAAGGAGAAACAAAAACTGTCTCGGGAGAGGATGGGTATTCCTGGTGACAGCATGAAACTTCGTAGGGAGCAACTTTAGGTACTGTATAAAGTCTCAGTTTTTCTCCTGATTCTGGGAATCTTAAGGACATGATATTTTCAAGAACAGAGACAAAGTTAACTGCTGTCTTCCACAGAGAATGTAATCACCAAGGTTCTCCTCAACCACTTCCACCCAGTGGCCTCTGATTCATAGTCTGGATTCTGTCTATCCTGAAGAGACAGAGAGTGGACAAAATATTCACCATGCATCAATCTCAAGAGGTTCACAGGGAACAGCATCAAGAGACTGAGGTTTGGGCACAGAGGGTTAAAGAGTACGTTGTTTTAATGAAGAAACACAATAACGGGAGGTGTGACTATTATAATCAACAAGAAACATTGAGCATGCTCTGGTGAGGTGCACAAGATATAATCAAGAGACGGGGTGGTGGATTTTGAAGTTATCGCAGAATAAAATACGATTTAACATTAACAACATTTGGCAGAAAGTTTCACAGGATTATTTCTTTAAATATATAGTGCAGTTCCTTAAGAATACAGGTCTTTTTTTTATAGAATTTGATACAAATATAAATATATAGAATTAGATATCCTGACCCAGAAGGTGGAGGTAACGCACCTTAAAGGTGATTGCCAACCGCCATAAAACCTCAGAAGAAGGAGAAGAGCAGCATCAATCACAACACAAGACCTTTTCTGACCTTGCAAAAGCCTTTGATCAGCTGAAAGGGATGACAGAGCACCCTTCTCGAATTTAGCAGGCCACGGGACCTCCTCTCCACTGTATGATAGCATGCAAGGCAGGAATTTAACAATGGGTCTCCCTGAGACCAATCTCAGTGCAGTCAGCTGTCAAGTAAGGACATGTCATCACTTCCACACTTTTTCTATAATTCCTTGATGGAGCCACCTGTCAGCGAACTTTTGCCACCTCCTCAAGGGCATCTAAGGTCAGGGAATGAGTGCTGACAATGCCAGTGATATTTGGGTACCAACAAATTCTTACAGCTGAGGAAGATAAACAAACCTGTGTTAAATTGTCACAACGGCCATTCAACAGTAGACATATATCAACCAAGACAATAAAAAAGGCTTATCATATGAGGAGTGTTTGGTGGCACTCGGTCTGTACTCTCTGGAATTCAGAAGAATCAGGGGTGACCTCATTGAAAGCTATCAGATATTGAAAGGCCTTGATAGAGTGGATGTGGAGAGGATATTTCCTATAGTGGGGGGGAATCAGCCCATAATAGAGGTACAACATTTAGAACAGGAGATGAGGAGGAATTTCTTTCGCCAGAGGGTGGTGAATCTGTGGTATTCGTTGCCGCAGGTGGCTGTGGAGGCCAAGTCCTTGTGTATATTTAAGGCAGAGGTTGATAGATTCTTGATTAGTCAGGATATGAAGGGATAAGGGGAGAAGGCAGGAGATAGGGTCCGAGAGGGAAAATGGATCAGCCATTAAATCAGTTTTAAGTTCCTCGGCGTCCACATCACCAAGGACGTCATGTGGTCTGTAAACACCAGCTGTGTGGTGAAAAAGGCACAACAGTGCCTCCTCCACCTCAGACGGTTGAGGACGTTTGGTATGAGCACCCAAATCGTAACAACTTTCTACAGGGGCACAACTGAGAGCATCCTGTCTGGCTGCGTCACTGCCTGGTATGGGAACTGTACTTCCCTCAATCGCAGGATTCTGCAGAGAGTGATGCAGACAGCCCAGTGCATCTGTAGTTGTGAACTTCCCATGATTCAGGACATTTACAAAGACAGGTGTGTAAAAAGGGCCCAAAGGGAACCCAAGTCATCCCAACCACAATCTATTCCAGCTGCTACAATCAAGGAAAGATATCGCAGCATAAAAGCCAGGACCAACAGGCTCCAGGACAGCTTCTTCCACCAGGGCATCAGACTGATTAACTCGTGCTGATTTGAGTGTATTTCTATGTTACATTGACTGTTCTATTTATTATAAATTATTATAAATTACTATGATTGCACATTGTACATTTCGATGGAGACGTAACGTAAAGATTTTTACTCCTCATGTATGTGAAGGATGTAAGAAATAAAGTCAATTCAATTCATGATGAAATGGCGGAGAAGACTTGATGGGCCAAATGGCCTGATTCTGCTCCTATGTCTTATGGTCTTATGACAACATGATAACGAGTTTCACTAGGAGAAATAAATTGTTCATTTATGCTTTTAAAAGTATTAGTTCAAATTGGGTTGAACACGTGCATTTTGGGGTACAGATTCACATCTTACTTATTTACCATAATAAACGTAACAGGATAAAGTATTGGAATTCTATTCAAGAAAAATAGAAGTTAAAAGTAATGAAATTCAGTTAAACTTTAACAGAACCTTTGTCAATCCACCCTTGGGACAGTGTGTGGAATTTTCCATCAAAAATTATATAACGTCACTAGAGAAAGAGAAGGAAGGTCTTGTGCATATCAAGTTATAACTGAGAGTTCTAAACTATCCAGAAAGATTGACCAGACTAAGGGGCAATCTAATAAAGACTTTTTAAATTATGAAGGGATTTGATTAAATAGGATTTGATGATAGAGGATATTTCTACTGGTGGAAATTCCGGAATAAGAGATTATCAATATAAGAAGTTCACTAATAAATCAATAAGGAGCTCAGGAGAAACACATAGAGAGTGGTTAGGTTATGGAATTTGCCGCTACATAGGATGGTTGAGACAAAATTATTCAATGTGTGTGCCTTGATCAGATTAAAACAGATCTGCCAGAGAATTTCCACTAGGTTATTGAAACTTATAAAATCCTAAAAGAATTGGACAGGTTAGATACAGGAAGATTGTTCCCAATGTTGGGGAGGTCCAGAACGAGGGGTCACAGTTTGAGGATAAAGGGGAAGCCTTTTAGGACCGAGATTAGGAAAAACTTCTTCACACAGAGAGTGGTGAATCTGTGGAATTCTCTGCCACAGGAAACAGTTGAGGCCAGTTCATTGGCTATATTTAAGAGGGAGTTAGATATGACCCATGTGGCTAAAGGGATCAGGGGGGATGGAGAGAAGGCAGGTACAGAGTTCTGAGTTGGATGATCAGCCATGATCATATTGAATGGCGGTGCAGACTTGAGGGGCCGAATGGCCTACTCCTGCACCTATTTTTTATGTTTCTATGTTATACATTAACTCTGATCACTAACCCAGTACAGTCTCTACTGCTAGAATTAAGCAGTTGTAATCTTCTTTAAAAAAAGGGATTTAGCATTTTCCAGGCATATATGGCAAATAAACTTTTCTCAGGCTTCAAGGACGTTTCGATAACAAACTCTGCCATCTTTTTCAGGAATGATGCCTGGGAATATCTAGTCTGGTGGTATTGACACCTCTGTATTCCGTCCCTCCTGATTGGTTCGTTCTCATCCAATCAGGTTTCCGCTCTCCCGCCTTGTTTACAATCGAATTCCAGTTCTTACTTAGAGCGACCCTTGTCTTTGTTAAAATTCTTTTCTTGTTGGTTCTTGGTTCTTGATCCTCCAAAATATTCCGCATGGAATTTAAACTGGAGGGTGGCGGAGGGTGGGCTTAAGAAGGAGATTTTTGAAGAAGAAAAGCTGCCTTAAATTTAATTGGGTTTGGTTGTGTGACTGTGGCAGGATAAAGATTATTCCATGCTTTAATTGTGTGGGGGAAAAATGAATTGCTGTACACATCTGACTTAGTAGTCAGTATTTCAAATTGAGTTGAGTGCCCTCGTCTGCTCCTAATAGGTTTGGGTTTGATGTGGTAGTCTATGTTGAGCTGACCATTTAACATTCTGTAAAAACAGGTCAGGTGGTGTGCTTCACATCTAGGGTTCCACTTTAATGAATTTAAAAGTTGGGTAACACTTGCTTCCCTCTCATAGGTATTTGTGACAAATCGGGCTGCCTGTCTTTGGACTTGCTCGATGGAAGTACAGTTTTTGTTTGTGTATGGGTCCCATGCAGCGACTGCATATTCCAAATGTGGCCTGACAATGGTGAGGTACAACTTCTCCTTAACTGAAGCTGAACAATGATGAAAATTGCGTCTCAAACAAGTTAGGACTCCTGTTGCATTCTCTGTTGCATGATGCATCTGACTATTCCAGCGTAGATCATTCTGGATTTTGATACCAAGATACTTGATATGTTTGGTTTCTTCAAGGGTGACACCTAGGATTTTATATGATGTTTTACCTGGTTTTCTCTTCCTGGTGACACGCATGGTTTCACATTTGGAAGGATTGAACTGCATGCCCCATTGTTGAGACCACTCAACCATACTATCAAGATCTTTTTGGAGAGCATCTTCGTCATCAGTTGACTTAATTGGCCGGTATATCAAACAATCATCAGCAAAAAGTCTGGTTGTGCTTGTGACATTTTCGTGGATGTCATTAATATAAAGTAAAAACAAATGTGGACCCAGCACTGTACCCTGGGGTGTACCACTTAACACTGGACGCCATTTAGAACTTTTTCCATTCATGCACACACGTTGAAGACGTTTTGTCAAGAAACTGGAAATTCATCTTTTAGTATTGGAGTGAACACCGTAGAAGTCGAGCTTCCTAAGTAATCTTTGGTGGGGAATAACATCAAATGCTTTGGAGAAGTCGAGCACTACTAAATCATTGATGACATTGTTATCAAAATTCTTGGCCAGGTCACTTATTGTCAGGATAAGCTGAGACTCGCATGATCTATGCTTCCTAAAAGCATGCTGGTTGTCAGCAAGAATATTGTGTCTGCTAAGGTACCTCATCAGATTGCTGTCAATTATATGCTCCAAGAGTTTACAGCAAGTGCTTGTTAAAGAAATAGGATGATAATTTGCTGGGTTGGTGGTTGGACCCTTCTTAAGGAGAGGAGTGATGTTTGCCTTTCTCCAATCTAGGGGAAGATCACCTGAGTTGAGTGACTGCTGGAAAATAAAATGCAGAACAGGAGCTAGTTCTTCAGCTGCGATCTTAAGGGCTTGATTCTGGATCTGGTCTGGCCCAATAGGTTTTGTCGTATTGATGTTGAGCAGTAACTTTTTGACACCTTCAACTTCAATTTCGATGGGAGGCATATACAGGCTGGGCGGTAGATTAGGAAAAGATGAAGGTTCCGTATCTTCCTGGGTAAAAACATTCTGCAATTGGTTTGCAAGAGCTTCTGCTTTCTCCTGGTCCTCAGTGATCAGACAGTTGTTCTCCTTTAGCATCAGGACACCATTGTTGTCTGTCCGTCTGGATTTCACATATCTCCAAAAATCCTTGGGATGCTCTCCCTCAAGAATTGAAGCAACATGTTGTTTATGAGCACTCCTAATGGCACGGTCGACTTGCTTCCGCACTCTGGTGAATTTGTCCCAATCCAGTCTTGTACCGCATTTTTTGGCACGGATGTAAAATTTCTCTTTCTTACTACAGAGATGTTTCAATTTCACTGAAAACCAAGGAGAATGCATACGGCCCTTAATAAATTTATGAGGAACATGATTCATAACAATATCATTTAGTGAGTCTCTCAGCCACACCCAGTTGTCTTCAACAGACCTTTTTTCTGGTTGTAAGTTAAAGAAGCCTCTCCCAAGTTGTTTTGCTAAGTCCTTGAATTCCTCACTCTTCACCTTTCTCCAAAACGGAATTTTACGAGGTGGTTTAGGGGGAACTTTAGTCTTTGTGTGCAGTTTTGCTAGAATAATAAAATGATCACTGATTCCAGCACTGGGTGAAACCTCCGTAATTAAATCTGGAATCGAAGTCAGCAATAAATCTAAGGTGTTTTCGGCGCCACCTGTATCATCACGTCTGGTAGGAAAAGTGACTTTCTGAGACAGATGATTTTTCAGAATCAAATCAGCCAGGGCTTCCTGAAGAGCAGCTTTTGGTTCACTTTGTGTGCCGTCAGTCCAATCTACACCTGGGACATTAAAATCACCCCCCCCCCAAGGATAATAAACGGAGAGCGCGACGAGGCGTTTGTTTTGGAAATGCTTGATTCAAGGTCTAAAAGAGGCCCGAACTTAGCATCAGGTGGACAGTAAAGTTTTATTTCAATGGCTTCTTTTACCAGGCCATCCCAAAAGCCAATGGCGCAGCACAGTAGTTTTGTGCAGTCAACGTCAATCCTGTGGCCATTGCGAATGCTAGCACCGATTTCTCCAGGTAAACCAAATAGATGCACTTCCTGTGCTCCTTGATGCACATTTCCATCTGGCCGATACACGCTGCTCTGCATTCACAGGGAGTCCTGTAAATGCTAACCAACCTGAGTCCCAGCACAAGGAAATCTGCAGACGCTGGAAATTCAAGCAACACACACAAAAAATGCTGGTGAACGCAGCAGGCCAGGCAGCATCTATAGGAAGAGGTACAGTCGATGTTTCGGGCCGAGACCCTTCGTCAGGACTAACTGAAAGAAGAGATAGTAAGAGATTTGAAAGTGGGAGGGGGAGAGGGAGATCCAAAATGATAGGAGAAGACAGGAGGGGGAGGGATCAAGCTAGGAGCTAAAACATTGATTGGCAAAAGGGATACGAGGCTGGAGAAGGGAGAGGATCATGGGATGGGAGGCCTAGGGAGAAAGAAAGGGGGAGGGGGGGAAACCCAAATGATGGACAAAGAGTTATAGTGAGAGGGACAGAGGGAGACAAAAGAGAGAGAAATAAAGGGGGGAAAGAAAGAAAGAAATAAGGGATGGGATACGAAGGGGAGGTGGGGCATTAGTGGAAGTTAGAGAAGTCAATGTTCATGCCATCAGGTTGGAGGCTACCCAGACGGAATATAAGGTGTTGTTCCTCCAACCCGAGTGTGGCTTCATCTTGACAGTAGAGGAGGCCGTGGATAGACATATCAGAATGAGAATGGGACATAGAATTAAAGTGTGTGGCCACTGGGAGATCCTGCTTTCTCTGGCGGACAGAGCATAGGTGTTCAGCGAAATGGTCTCCCAGCCTGTGTTGGGTCTCACCAATATACAGTAGGCCGCATTGGGAGCACCGGACGCAGTATATCACCCCAGCCGACTCACAGGTGATGTGTCGCCTCACCTGGAAGGACTGTCTGGAGCCCTGAATGGTGGTAAGGGAGGAAGTGTAAGGGGATGTGTAGCACTTGTTCCGCTTACAAGGATAAGTGCTGGGAGGGAGATCGGTGGGAAGGGATGGGGCATGAATGGACAAGGGAGTCGCGTAGGGAGCGAACCCTGTGGAAAGCGGGGGGGGGGAGGGAAAGATGTGCTTAGTGGTGGGATCCCGTTGGAGGTGGCGGAAGTTACGGAGAATTATATGTTGGACCTGGAGGCTGGTGAGGTGGTAGGTGAGGACAAGGCGAACCCTATTCCTAGTGGTGTGGTGGGAAGATGGGTGAGAGCAGATGTGCGTGAAATGGGAGAGATGCGTTTGAGAGCAGAGTCCTAGGTCATCTTTGACCCGCATAAGCAGTGGCTTGAGCCTCCTTATGGGTTTACGGATGATATTAATCCAGTATTTCTTTAGGATCCTGGTGATCCTTCCAGAAACTGTGGAAATATAGGAACGACAGGCAGTAGTGAAGGGTTCCTTCTCGTTGTTAGGTTTCTTGGTTTTTCTAACAGCTCTTTTAAGGGCTCGAATGATTTCCTTTACCTTGTAGCCTTTCTGTAAAAACATCGTGCGTAATCGTCTTACTTCCTTGGGGAAACTTTCCAGGTCCGAGATAGTTTTTGCACGATTAATCAAAATAAAATGAACCATTCTACATTTGGAGCCGTGGTGGTGGCTGTTATTGTTAAGGTATCAGTCCATGTGAGTGTGTTTCTGATCGACGTCATGTCCGACACTAACATTCAGTTTCCATCGTATTACAATTAGATTAGATTATGAGAAAACTCAGTCCTCTTTTATTGTCATTTAGAAATGCATACATGCATTAAGAAATGATACAATGTTCCTCCAGAGTGATATCACAGAAAAACAGGACAAACCAAAGACTAACACTGACAAGACCACATAATTATAACATATAGTTACAGCAGTGCAAAGCAATACCAGAACCTGATAAAGAATAGATCATGGGCACAGTAAAAAAAAAGTCTCAAGTCCCGACCGACTCCCAAGTCCCCAATAGAAGGCGGCAAAAGGGAGAAACTCCCTGCCATAAAACCCCAGGCACCGACAACTGCCGATGCATTGGAAGCACCCGACCACAGCCAACACAGAGTCCATCCATCCGAAAACTTCGAGCCTCCGACCAGCCACTCCAATACAGCCTCACAAGCGTCATCCTCTGCCGAGCGCCTTCGACCTCGCCCCGGCTGCCGAAACAAGCAAAGCCGAGAATTCAGGGCCTTCTGCTCCGGAGATTCCGGTTACCACACAGTAGCAGTGCAGCGAAGCCGGCATTTGAGAAGTTTCTCCAGATGTTCCTCCGTACTCTCACATCTGTCTCCATCAAATCATAATTATGCACGGTACCCTACTTGACAGATTACAGACATCATTCAACGGAGAGGCCGCACGCGCTGCGTCGCGCCGCCATCTTCTCCTCCTCCTTGTCCAGGAACGGAAGGCAACGGGACCCAGATAGGATTATCATCAATCAAACTGGGCAAAGCATCGATGAGGTGACTAGACTGGTCCTCACCAAGGGTCTAAACTTCGCTCCAGTCTCCAGAGCTATACCTTATAAGGACTACATTGGCACAGTAGAGCGAGCAACCCGTAAACTACCACCAGATTCTGCAGAGGGGTAAGGATAGAAGTCTATGTGGCCCTTAAAGGGGCCGTTTTGCTGAAACTAAACTTTACGAAAGGAGAGCGACTGGCCCTCCAGGCACTAAACCCAGCCGTCATGATTTTACCAGCGGAGAAGGGAAATGCAATGGCCCTGAATGTCTTGGAGGAATATCACTGGAAAGTCCAACAGATTCTGGACAATACCACCTACAGAGCTCTACAGCAGGATCTCAGGGATTCGATTGTCAGGATGACCCCTGCTTTACTGAAGAAATCAAACTGCAGACAAATGCAGGACACTTCTGCCTCAGGCTCCAGTACCCCGAGACTTTACGGGCTTTCTAAGGTACTCAAGGAGGGCTCCTCCCTGAGGCTATCGTCAGTGGGAGAGATTCTCTGACTCACTACCTCACTAAGCATTTAACGGCCACGCTGTCTCTCTTTGTTGGGGACTGTGAGGGTCGCATCACAAATTCCACCGACTTTGTTAAAACGATAACCAACATCCAGCAGAACCCGGAGGGCATAATGGTCACTTTTGACGTGGTGCCCCTGTTTACGAGAATTCTGATTAAGGACTGCTTGTTCCTTCTCTGGTCAAGGTTTGATAAGGGTGCTATTGATCGTTTTAAATACACCCTTACATCTCAGGAGACAATGGCGCCTAATGGCGACTCTTTCGCTTGCATTTTTGGAAAGAGCTCTATTTCTATCTTTAATATCTTTATTTTTCCCTTTCAGGGTTCTTTTGAAGACCCTGACCTGTAATTACTCATTGACTTCGGTTCTTTGCGGGAATGGGACCTGTTCTTGGGATCTCACGAAAGGCTGTTATTTGATATACCAAGGACTTGGCCTAGAAGATTAGTGTGCCTTCGGAGTTTCGGGATTTCGTGTTCTGGAGGCGAGCAGACTCGAGGTTGGTGCCTCATCAGGAAATCAGTGTGTCATTGGAGACGGAAGATCTCTGGCTGTGTGACCAGAGATCCCAGTTCTTTGGACACAGAGCTCAGAAAAAGCGATGCAATGGACCTTAACATCGTAAATCAGCGAGTTGTTTGTTATGTCTCCCCTCTCATCTATTTTTCCCTTATCTGAGAGAGTGCGAGTCTGTGGTATGTCGAATTACCAGGTGAACCAGTAGTCTTCGGGGTACTTAAAGTGTGTGTCTTTACTGATGTTTTGCTGCACGATTGAGTAATCAGTGGGGGATGCTGAAGCTGTTTTTTGCTGGTGGGGGAGGGGGGATCGTTGCTATGCTGCTGCTTATGCGTAGGAGGGGGGAGTGGGGGAGGCTTTGGGGTTCTAACATTCAACTGTCATTCATTCTTCGGGACACTCCTCTGTTTTCGTGGATGGTTGCAAAGAAAAAGAATTTCAGGTTGTATATTGTATACTTTTCTCTGACATTAGACGTACCTTTGAAACCTTTGAAACATCGATGTAATTCCTCTATAAGGGGAAATACTATGAACAAATGGATGGAAGGACCATGAAAGTGCCCCTGTTGTTAGATAGTCCTAATTTGTACATGAGGAGAGGGCTCCGAGTTCATTGCCCTGATGCCCCAAATGCTTCTTCAGATACATCGATGACACCTTCATAGTGTGGCACTCCAATAGTTCCACGACCATCTGAACAGTACACAGTACAACCAACCATTCAATTTACAATGGAGGTGGAGAAAAATGGTTGCCTCCTGTCCCTGGACGTTCGAATACAACGGAAACGAGTCAGTAGCCCTGGACATGACGTCTATCGAAATCCATTGCCACAGAGTTGTAACTCAACAATAACAGCCACCATCACGCCTCCTAAACTAGAGAGATTCTCTTTACTTTGAATAAAGATGCAAAAACTATTTTGGACCTGGAGAGTCTCCCTGAGGAAATAAGACAATTATGCATGACGTTCCTACAGAATGGCTACAAGATGAAGGAAATCAATCGGGCTCTTAAAGAAGGGCTGACAGAGAAATCAGGAAACCTGACAACAATGAGGAACCTGTTGCAATGCTTATCTTCCCTATATTTCCATGGTTTCTGGAAGGATTGCCAGGATCCTGAAGAAATATCAGATTAATACCGCCCACAAATCCATAAGGAAGCTCAAGTCACAACTTATGTGGGTGAAAGATGACCGGGGACTTAGGGTGGCTGGCACTTATTGGATTCCCTGTGAATGCTGAGCAGCGTATATGGGCCAATTTTGGCGTATGGTGGAAACCCGCATCAACAGCACAGGAAATGTATCTGTTTGGGTTACCCAGAGAAATCACCGGTAGCAGAACATTGGATTCACATTGGCCATCGGATTGACTTTGATGTCAATAAGCTACTGTGCCACATCAATGGCTTTTGGGAATGGAATCCATTGAAATAAAAAGAGGAAAAACATTCTAACAAAGATGAAGGTCTCGCTGTAAGAACTGGAACTTGATTGTAAACAAAGTGCAAGAGCAGAAACCTGATTGGATGAGGACGAACCAATCAGGAGGGACGGAATACAGGGGTGTAATTACAACCAGACTAGACATGCCCAAGCATCATCCCTGAAGAAGATGGCAGAGTGTGTCATTGAAACGTTAGTTATAATCGATACCTATACCCGGCTTGAAGCCCAGGAAAAATTTATTTGTATTTTTCCAGATTTATAACTTTACTGTAAACCTAATCCAAGTTCTTTGTCATAGTTAGTATGTCTAATTTCTTTCTTTAGAGGAAGGTATGAAGGTGATATTGGTCATAATCCTAGAGAAATACTATAATACCACTTATATTTAAGATTCTTTTGAGTCCTGATTGGTGCGACCATTCAAATATTATTGTAGTTTATTTATACGTAAGTGTACCTTTAGGAGCCACAGGCGCCAAGTAGTATGGCTTTGATGCATTGTCACATCAGACACTGCCATTCAGTTCACAGTTATTACCTTCAAAAAACAATATTTTTTTGATAGTGCTATGCTTATACATTAGAAGGTTTTGACAGTGCAGTTATGTTCTGCATTCCTGAGCTGGCATAGACGTGATGAAAATGAACTGAACAGTTTTGAAGTGTGTCCCTTGATGTGTCTGCAGGCATAAACAACAACCCTTCAAGCATCTGTGAACAACAGGAAGAGATTTACTTTCGTACCAGCTATTGCTTTGATACAGTGCTACTCATCCTACATCATTCCAGATATACAGTACTCTGAAAAAGTCTTAGGCGTATATTTATATATATAGCTTGGGTGACAAAGACATTTGAACAGTACAGTATTTACCAACACTGGGTGGAGAGAGAGTTGTAAATCTGGTTTGAGCAAAGGGTGTTGGGCATGGTGAGGGTAAAGTGCCGTGGGAGGGGTGTAGGACAGGTGGCAGAGAAGGAGTGCCAGGGACAGCTTGTGGTGCGGGTACCCACACACCCAACCCGGAAACACCAGCATGGTCACTTGATCCCAGACAATAGGTTTATTGGTCATTATAAAAAGTCTCTCTGGTGCTTCCCACTCCATTCCCTCTCCCTTCCCTTTTTCCCAGCCATGAATCCCCTCTCTTTGCCCCCTTCCCACTCTCAGTCCACAACAGAAACCCATATCAGAATCAGATTTATCATCACTCACGTATGTCATGAAATTACTTTTTTGCAGCAGCAGCAGTATAGTACAATACATAAAATTGCTACAGTTCTGTGCAAATGTCTTAGTCATAATAGCTATATGTGTGTGCCTAAGACTTTTGCATAGTCCTGTAATTAAATAACCTGCCTTTCAAAATGAAACATAATTAAAATTGTAATGGTGAAAAATCATTATGGCAATAGGTTTCTTCTCTTCAAAACGCACATATATCAGGTCAAATGGTTCTCCATTTATCAATCAGAGCAGTGAATTTGCGAAGTATAAAAGGTCAATCTGCCATTTGTGTTTTTTTCCCTAGATTTGATATTGGTTCATGTGCTTGAGTGAATGCTTTTGAGCTTTCTCAGATTAAATTTACCTTGTGGCATAAATGCTGTTGAAGGTACTGAGGAAAGTATGTCGTTTCTGTTTAGCATATTAGCTATTACTTAACCTTTATGAGTTCTGTCATGTTAATTGTCCTTAATTTGAAAATATCATGGAAACCAACATTTTGCTTTTCTACTTTGTTCCTCAGCAATGATATATGTTTCAGGGACAGTCCTTCTGACCAACATGAGAGCTGATCAAGAGCCACATAACCCTACTAAAATCAATACTCAGCCGGTGAAGGTCAGGGGGTCGGAAACAGCTGCTCCTATTAAAGTCAATGGAGCCACTCTAGAATGCTTGTGGGCCGTCCCTGTAACACACATCAGTGAAGCAGCTGATGAAGGAATTGGAGAAGAAGTGAGAGCACCAAATAATGTAGAAACTGCAGGCAATTTCGTGCAAGCTAATGTACATGAACATACAATGTCTTTAACGAGACATCTGGGAAAGTACTTTAAAAATTATAAGTGCTCCTTTAAGATTTTCTTTCATCTTTAATCATGAATCAGCCGATCTAGAAAAGGTTTCTAGTATCAAAAGTTAAGACTGTAGATAATACATTTAAACAAAAAAAAACACTGGCATGTGGGAAAAATGCAATCATCTCATTTTAAAATGATTTTCTCATCTGGAAAACCTTTGGTCCTTGAAAATAGAAATTATATTACTTGAAAAGGTATTATTCGGTGATCTCTGTAGCTATTCTATAGAATTACTTAATTTTAATAAGAGCCTATTCTGTCTGAACTATTAATGTGTGACAATGCAATGTGAGGGATAAATTTTACTCAGAGAGTAGTGGAGCCTGGAATGTGCTGCCTGGTATGGTGGTAGAGGCAAATACATTAGAGGCTTTTAAAAGACATTTAAATAGGCACATGAATATGAGGAAGGTGGAGGGATATGGACATTGTGTAGGTAGGAGGGATTCGTTTTTGGTTTTTGTTATTTACTTTTTACTTTGTAGGCCAAAAGGCCTGTTCCTGTGTTGTACTGTTCTATGTTCTCTGTTCTATATTAGATTGGAAGAAGTGCAAGAGAGTTAGTGCTTCACTTGGAAAAGAATGTTTGGCTACCTAATGATGAGAAGGAAGTGGGTGAAAGATGTTGCATTAGGTGGGCGTGACAGGTAGAAAATGAAAGAAAATGGAGTCATAAAGGGAGAAATCATCTGGAAATACAAAACAAAATTGTCAGTTCATGGATTCTTTTTGGAGCTGAGAAAAATTGTGGATGATGAACAACTGGATATGAAGGGTAGTGGAGTAAAAGGTGGGGTCAGGAGAACTCGAGGAGGGGGAGACAACAGAGGAAATAGCTTAGATGCAGTCAAGAGATCTCTCCATGGTAGAGGGGAAATCATGGCTTAGGAAGAAGGATGTCTTTTTAGAAGCAGCTATATGGAAAGACTCATCAATGGACCAAAAGGATTAAAGATAGCTGTGGAAGTCTGTGGGCTTGATTTGGGTGTTCATTGCTCGCCTAATTGCTGAGATGGAAATGGAGGAATCCTGAAAGGGGCGTGAAAGGAAAAGTCAGAGATTAATCTTTTGAAGATGAGAACAGGGTACCAACTTACAGCAAAGATAATTAAATCTTTAAATTCTGTATTGGTGCATTACTTCAATTCAGTCATCCAATCACCAAAACAGAGTTGAAGGAGTAGCCCAAAGGGGAGGTGGGACAAAAATTATCCCACTAAAAGATAGGAGAAAGATATGAATGCCCAATTTGACATTTTTGACTCAGGAAATGTGATCGGAGTTGGAGAAATTGTTCAACGTGAGGATGATTTCAGCCAGGTAAACAAATGTGTTAATGTGTTAACGGAGGGGAACTGGTTGGGTCTCCTTTCAAGGAAGAAGGATTATCTGTAGCTTTTGAATGCTGTTCTTTCTTCTGGTAACCTGCCCCACCTGCTGGAAAATTCCTGGTATCTTCCATGTTCAGACTGAAGTAGCCCTTGTAACTTTAGCTTAGTTATATTATTGCTCCATCTGATAGCTAGCCAAATTTATATTAATTATGCCCCAAACTAGTTTCCTAGGCAGGTTGAGTTTTAATCTTTCCATTATTTCTTGTTATTGGACCGAGTTAAAAAAAATATTTTACAGAAACTTTCATGTCAAACAGGTATCTCTTCCCATTTCTCCATTGCCTGATTCATCCCTTGTAACAGCTCACCCTCTTCCTTACCACTAATATTGCCACGGGGCACTTAGAATGTGTCTTTCTTGTTCACCAGCATATAATGATGCTATTGGTCATTGTCACATTGGAGTTACTGTCCAGTGTTATATTTGTCAAATTATTCACATTTTGCTTCTCAATGGCAAATAAATCAAATGGTAACAATGAGCAGAAAGGAAACATTTCTCTAAAACAAACTTTTAAAATTAAGTTACTTGACCTTTCCATTGATTTGTTCTTTCTTGTCTTTCTTCATAGAATCAATGTTTATTTAAAGAGCCTCCACCTCAATTTTTATTTCTGCTTTTTACTCACTATATGAATTTGTATTGTTTTCTGCAAATGCTACTGAGCGCACGTTCTATGCATCTATTCTAAGCTTTGTGTAATGTACGTTTTATTTGAACCAGTTAATTTCAGTCCCCATAAATTTTCAAGAGAGTATCATCTATCAGTTTTTCTTGCAGTGCCTGATCTGGTGTTATTCATATTCTGTTGCACTGGGAATCCTTCTCCCCCTTGTTCAATATTTGCCATACATTATTGTGGTTGTCCAATCGTATGTAATTACTCTGGAGCATAGTGTTCCTCTTAATTAGAATTGCACGTGCGGAATCACAGTGAAGGCTCTATTTTTCCATCCATTTGTTTTATTTATATGATCTTGCATATTAATAGTCAATCTTGTACAGCACTGCACATGTGGATCACATTCTCAAACAGGGGGCTTAAAGGGCCATAGATAATTGCCCTGCAGTACACAGTTGTAATTTAAGACTTGTTATGTTTCTGTTTTAATATATTGCAAGTTCTTTGATTTGACATTGTCCAAACATCCCGTATTCTCCAAACACAGGTAGATAGGCTCCTAAAGAAAGCTTTTGGCACATTGGCCTTCATAAATCAAAGCACAGAGTACAGGAAATGGGACGTTATGTTAAAGTTGTATAAGACATTTGGTGAGGCCTAATTTGGAGTGTTGTGTGCAGATTTGGTCACCTGCTTTCAGGAAAGATGTAAATAAGGCTGAAAGAGTGCAAAGAAAATGTACAAGGATGGTGCCGGGTCAGATCTGGAGGACTTGAGTTATAAGGAAAGATTGAATAAGTTAGGACTTTATTTCTTAGATTGTAGAAGATTGACAAGAGATTTGATAGGGGTATACAAAACTATGAGGGGTATAGATAGAGTAAATGTAAGCAGGCTTTTTCCACTGAGGTTGGGTGGGACTACAAACACAGGTCATGGGTTAAGTCTGAAAGGTGAACAGTTTAAGGGGAGCATGAGGGGGGACCTTCTCTCAGACGGTTGCGAGAGTGTGGAATGAGCTGCCAGCACAAGACTTGCATTCGAGCTTGATTTCAACTTTAATCAAAGTTTGGATAGGTAGATGGATGATAGGGATATGGAGGGCTATGGTCCCAATGCATGTTGATGGGAGTAGGAAGTGGTTTCAGCATGGACTAAATGAGCTGAAGGGCCTGTTTCTGAGCTGTACTTTTACTGTTTGGCTCGATTCAGTAAAAGAATATAAATAATATATAGTTGAAGTACAAAATTTGTACAATGTGAAGCAGATGTGGGGGGATGAGTGCAGTTTAAGATGACGGATGCAGAATTGGCATTCCTTAGCACCATTATTGGTGGGAGGATGCAATAGACTGACAGGTTTACAGAAGCACTTTCTGTTATGTATGTGATTCTCACAAGTTAAAATTGAAAAGGCTGCACCAAGCTATAACAAAATGTGACAAAAATATAAGATTTTTCTGTCAAGAATTGCATGTCAAATTCTTTGAATTACGAATTCAGCTTAAGTAACTTGCCCTCCTCCTTGTTTGTTATTATTCAATTGATCTATTCTCTCATACCCACCAGCTCCCCTGAAGTAAAATAAAGCCCAGACACTTCCATAATTTTCCTTTCTCCTCTCTTTCTCCAGTCACCTTCCCATCCACTTCCCTCATATAGACTGTACTGTAACACAGAAAAACATATGAGCATATACTTGTGTAAAATGATCAACTCTAGCTCAGCTATGTGCCCCTGAGTCAAAGCATTGGCTATTCCTGGACCTACCTAGGTACCAATGAGCCGACATTAAAAATTGCACCTATACAGTCTCAGAACCTAATAATATAAGGCACTGCCTATAGCACTCCAGTAATTCACTGCAGAACACATTACATGTTGTATAGTTTGCAAATGTTGCAATGGTACTGTTCTATTAAGGAACATTATGTATTCTAACCCCAATTTTAACATGATTATTTCAAAATAGAAAGAAAGGTAGATTTAGAATTATGTCATACTCTCAAAGTGCTGGTTGAAGCTCTTCGTAACAGCGTTAATTGATCCTTTACTCTAAAGTCCAGTTCATTCCACAGGCAGTGGAATTGATGCCTTTCATGTTATTTGCCTTTGTAATCCAACAACATAGGGTAGAAAATTGTCTCCATCACACTGCTAAATAGAATCAAAAGGACTAAATTTCAGAGGCAGATTACAATGTGGATATATTATTACACTGTGCATTTTGTACAAAGCAACCGAAGATGAATTTCTACTCCTATGTCAACAAAGAAGTTTCGAATGCTTTTTTGCAGGATGCGACTGTTCATGAAATAAAGATCCCATAGAAAACAAAGATTTATGATAACAATTAGGGCCTCCTGGTGTTTTTCAAAATTCTTCCTCTTTCCATTGCTCCCTGGGGTGGAGAAAGAGAACATAATTTACCACATTATGCATGTGTCTAGATTCTAATGGGACATTCGGACTATCAGGAACTTTAGCTACTGAACATTACTGAGAATATATGACAATATGTATCTTTCAGTTTCTTGTTCAAAGATTGTTATTGCATGCTGCATTTGCAATTACACTTGCCAATGAGATAATTTTAAGAGGATTTATCATAAGAGAAACTCTTCTGCTTCTATTTCACCTTTTCCCTCAATAATTTAAATAATTTTAACCGTGTAAGCCTTTTTCATTGTTTCGGGTTGCTCTTTGGATCTTTGTGCAGACTGAATTTAATCAAGAAAATCCAGCTCTGAAATCGCTGGTAACAAGCCTAGTCCTGGACTTTCTCTGGAGATTTTGTCTTATTCATGTGGTCACCAATATGCATGTACTTTAGCGATCTTGAAGTGAGAAAGGGTGTAGATCCCATAGAAAACAAAGATTTATGATAACAATTAAGCTCTGATATTGTTTTTCAAAACTATTCTTTCCATTGCTCCCTGGGGTAATGGAATTCTTTTATATCAGTTGAATTTTATCATGGAATTCCAGCTATATTATCAAGAAATTTCCTTTTTTTTAGTCTCTCAATCTCAATTTATTTAACTTTGATCCATTCAGCCTTACTGTTCTATTAGAGCTTGCAGAATATAGCGACTCAGCCATTTAGTTTAATGAAATTGTTTCTTCAGCTTCCTAATGAGCTCGGCTTCTGAATGCTTAAGCTTGTCTCTAACCAACCTTTCCGATCTTCTTTCCACATCTCGTTCACCTTCACTTGTAATCTATGATTCTGACCATCCATTTCCTGTCAGCACACAACATAAAATACTTCAGTTCATTCTGACTGACAATGGATTGATTCACAATATAATTTTTGATTAATTTCTATTGGACCATATAATCCTTTGCAATGGGTCATCATGACAACAAATAATTTCTTAAAAGTTGGTCATAAGCGTTACTATTGGAATTTAAGTTATGTCAGCAATTCCGATTACAAGCATAAATATTTTAAACTATGTTCCATTGAAGCTGCCCAGTTCATAAATATGTGGGTCCCCTTGGCAAGGTCGCAGAGAAATTTACCAAGGATTCACATATCTGGGGACTGGATGTTTTTCACGGAGCATAGTTCAAAACACCTATATTTATTATTGGAATTGCAGATTTAATTTAGTTGGTCAAACGTTCAAGAACTATCCAGTAAAAAGCTCAGTGTTGATGGAAAGCAGAGAAACATGGATGAAAAATTTGAACTTAGCAAAGCACTTGACAATTCAATTTATTAATTAATTTGCCACTGCTGTATTACAGTCTGGCTGTTTGCAATTGTCTCTTTTCAACTCTGGGATACTTATCCTTGATTTTTTTTTATGCCCCAGTTCATTGTGCCATCAAAAACATGATCTTATTAATAAAAACTTCCAATGTAAAATTGCACAATTTTATTAGATTTCAAAAAACATTCTATAGGAGGCATCTAATACATCACGTCTTTAAAGTCTGTATTTAATCAGGTAAAAGCTAATGAAAGCTCTTCACAGCTGAGCAATAAACAAACTGAGGCAGGCACATAATCCAAATTCTAATCTAAAGTATAGGCTGGACAATACACAGTTGGTTCTCTTGCCGTCTCCTTAGGGAATTCCCTCTGCCTTAGACCTTCACTCTGTTCACACCAGATTGCACCAACACTGGCAGTAATTAGCTGTGTCCTTATTTAGGATTGTATAAAGTATGCAGAAAAATAAACTAGCAATGATCAGCCACTGAATCCCATTTCATGTTTAAATTCTGCTTCATGAAGCTCTTTTGGACTTAGTCTCAGTAAACACCAGCTCTCATCACTCACAATGAAGTATGCATGTATCAAGGATTACTACAGACCAGGGTGATTGCAGTTAATTGCTACTTGTCATAGGATAGCCTCTTCTGCTGTACTCGGAGACAGATAATACACATTTACGACTCTGTGCTACAGCTTTTACGTTCCAACAACACACTGTAGGAAAAAGACTTATGAGAATATATCACCAAAGTATCAAGGGACCATTATACAGTGGTCTAAATACATCATTTAATTACAATGGAGACGTTATTCCTGATATAAGTATTATTAGAATTCATGATATTCTTAGACTAGTATGTGTCATTTCATTAACAAGAAGCTACAAGATATATCTTTTATTGTGTATATATGTAGAGTGCTCATGTTTTTATTTATTATCATATAACTCAGTATTTTAATTCCCAGTGATTATTTTCCATATGTTTATAAATCGAAAAATACTGGAAAGTTCTGACTATTAATTGTCCCCAGTAATGGCCGGGGGAGAATCATTTTGATTTTCTATTTCTAATGAGCATCATTATTGGTCTTGCCTTTGCATCAAAAATATTATGGATTCAAGTTCCTGTTCAGAGTCAGAAGTCTAAGATGATACTTCGGTTCCACACAGTGAGCTCACATATAGCCTATTCTGATACACTGTCAGAAGTCCTGCCATTTGAAGGCAATATTCAACTATGGCCTTGGCCGAGAAATCAGATCACATTGTGCAATGTGTAGTATGATAGAAATGTGATAGTTAAACGCACTTTGGGACATAGTGTTCCAATAACACATAAATTGGATGCTGGCATTCCATGCATTTGACAAAGCAGAGACACCTTAACATTTGCATTGACATCAAATGGTACTAAACACTTGTGATATCATGCACAAAAACTGTATCACACACCATGCTTGTAAGCACTGTTCCCTGTAAGCTGCATGGGTCTACAACCGTGCAGTAACTGAAATGCTCCCATGCACAAAGCCTTTGTTGATACAGAGCTAGATACAGTGCTAAGCAGTATTGCATCCATATTGTACTGTCTCAGTACTTTTATATTTGTGTGCTGGAGCACTTTTTTTATTCGCAGTTATTTTGTAAATAACACTATTCTTTGCATTTCTGGTCAGGTGCTAAATGCATTTCATTGGCTTTGTATCTGTACTCGGCACAATGACAAGAAAGTTGAATCTAATCTAATCTAATCTAATTTTCCTCCATATAATGTTAATATAATTTTGAAATCTATGTTTGTATAATTGTGAAATGCTATGTAATTATATGTTAATGAATATAATCCATACACTTTCTAAATAATAAACGTACCACAACTTTTGCTTTGAAACATTTTAGAACTTCAATGTATTTACATTGTCATTGTTTCAATTTAAAACACTGTTACAAATTGTAACAATATACACAGAATGGAATCTGGTAGCTCATTGTTAATAAACTGCTGGCTCACTGAATGCCCAGAAAAATACTCAGCTTCTACTACAAACCACGATGAAAATGTTGTTTCAAAAATATCGCAGCAATATTATGATTTCAAATTTGTCATTTCTGAGAAAGATAAGACTGCTTCAATTAAGACAATCAATGATATTTTGAACTATATGCTTAGAAATGAAGAATTTGAAGAACTGCATAATTCTCGTTGACATTGTTGGAGCATTTCAAAATTCTAGTGTTCACAGCAAATGTGGATTCAGTCTTATGAATTCAATCAAATGTAAATCCAGAAAGAGACTAGAAGCAGATCATTTGGATGATCTAATAAGGAATAAGACATATCTTTCATCTGGATGTGAAATTAATTGGGACAGTGTTTATAGACAATGGATTTGTAATATAGACAGACAAGAAAAAGTTTATGAAATGTGAACGATTTTCTTTGTTGTATCGTATTTTTCATTACACCCAAAGTATGGGATTTTTCAAATTTCATTATAAATATTCATAGTATGCATATTACAAAAACATTTAAGGTGCTGTGCAGTTTTTGGACAGTGTAATAATTTCCTGCTCAAATCAATGGTTGGTCCACGGAGCTGTAAAAAACTATTAGAGGGAACATTACCTGTAAGCAGCACTAGTTTACTCAGTTTCAAAGTTCAAAGTAGATTTATTATCAAAGTATATATATGTCACCATAAGCAACCCGGAGATTCATTTTACTGTGGACATATTCAGCAGATCCGAGAACCATAATAGAATCAATGAGAGACTGCAGCCAACAGGGCAGACAACATGAGAACATGAGACGAAGAGTCCTTGAAAGTGAGTCTGTAGGTTGTGGAGCAGTTCAGTAATGGGACAAGTGAAGTTATCCCCTCTGGTTCAAGATCCTGATAGTTGAGGAGTAGTAACTGTTCCTGAACCTGGTGGTGTGAGTCCTGAGGGCAACAGCAAGAAGAGGGCATGTCCTGGGTGGTGGAGATCCCTGATGATGGATGCTACTTTCCTACGACAATGTTCCATATAGATGTGCTCAATGGTAGGGAGGGCTTTACCATGATGTACTGGGCTGTATCCAGTACTTTTAGTAGCATTTTCAGTTCATGGGCATTTGTGCTTCCATACCAGGCTATGATGCAACCAGTCAACATACTCTCCACAACACATCTATAGAAGTTTGTCAAAGTTTTAGATGTCATACCAAACTTTTACAGCCTTCGAAGCAGGTAGAGTCATTGCCTTGCTTTCTTCAAAATTGCACTTATGTGCTGCACCCAGCACAGATCCTCTGAAATGATAACACCAATAAATTGAAAGATGCTGATCCCCAATGCTTATACACCTCTGGCGTCCTCTTCCTGAAGTCAATAATCAGCTCCTTGGTCTTGCTGAGTCAGTGGTTGTTGTTGCACCACCACTCAGCCAGAATTTCAGTCTCCCTCCTATATATTGGCCGGCTGGTGGCGCAATGGCATCAGTGCCAGACTTCGGAGTGAAGGCTCCCGAGTTCGAATCCAAGTCGGGCCACCCCCCCCCCCCCCCCGAGCATGCTTTCCATCTGTGCTGGGTTGAGCATCGAGCTAGCCACTCAGCCTCGTCAAGTCAGGAACGTTCATATCGTGACCCGGTTAATCCGAAAGGAGACCAATCCTGACACTACGTGCCAGAGAAGAATGGCTGACTGTCTGGTGCGACACGCTAGGAAGGAAGGACCTAAATATTGATTTGTCACCACCTTTGATTCAGCCAACGATGGTGGTGTCATCAGCAAACTTAAATATGGCATTGGAGCTGTGCTTAACCTCATAGTCATACGTGTAAAGCAAGTAGAGCAGAAAGCTCAGCACACAACGCTGTGGTGCACCTGTGCAGATGGAGATGGTGCAGGAAATGTTGTTGCCAACCCGAACTGACTGGGCTCTGCAAGTGAGGATCCAACTACACAAAGATATTCTGAGACAAAGTCTTGAAACTTATTCATTAGTTTTAAGGGGTATACTGTTGAATGCCAAACTGTAGCTGACAGGAGCATCCTGATGTTTTCATCTTTGCTGTCCAGATGTTCCAGGGTTTCTCTATTTTCTCTGTGACTCCATGGTTTTCTCCAGATACTCCAGCTGCCTCCCATATACTGAAGACTGTTGGTTGGCAGGTCAATCGGTTACTGTAAATAACATCATAAGACCATAAGATATAGGAGCAGAAGTAGACCATTCAGCCCATCGAGTCTGCTCCACCATTCAATCAAGGGCTGATCCACTTCTTCCAGTCACCCCCACTCCCCTGCCTTCACCCCATACCCCTTGATGCCCTGGCTAATCAATAACCTATCTACCTCTGCCTTAAATACACCCAACAACTTGGCCTCCACAGCCACTCATGGCAACAAATTCCATAGATTTACCACCCTCTGACTAAAGTAATTTCTCCACATCTCTGTTCTGAGTGGATGTCCATCAGTCCTAAAGTCATTCCCTCTTGTCCTAGAATCCCCTACCATGGGAAATAACTTCGCCATATCTAATCTGTTCAGGCCTTTTAACATTCCGAATGTTTCTATGAGATTCCTCCTCATTCTCCTGAACTCCAGGGAATACAGCCCAAGAGCTGCCAGACGTTCCTCACACGGTAACCTTTTCATTCCTGGAATCATTCTTGTGAATCTTCGCTGAACCCTCTCCAATGTCAGTATATCCCTCCTAAAATAAGGAGCCCAAAACTGCACACAATACTTCGTGTTGTCTCACAAGTGCCTTATTGAGCCTCAATATCACATCACTGCTCTTATATTCTATACCGCTAGAAATGAACGCCAACATTGCACTCGCCTTCTTCACAACTGATTCAGCCTAGAAGATAACCTTTAGGGTATCCTGCGCAAGGACTACCAAGTCCCTTTGCATCTCTGCATTTCAGAATCAGAATCAGGTTTATTATAACCGGCATGTGACATGAAATTTGTTAACTTACCAGCAGCAGTTCAATGCAACACATAACCTAGCAGAGAGAAAAAAATAATAATAGTAATAAATAAAATAAAACATAATAATAGTAAATAAACAAGTAAATCAATTATGTATACTGAATAGATTTTTTAAAATATGCAAAAACAGAAATACGGTATATTAAAAAAGTGAGGTCGTGTCCAAAGCTTCAATGTCCATTTAGGAATCGGATGGCAGAAGGGAAGAAGCTGTTCCTGAATCATTGAGTGTGTGCCTTCAGGCTTCTGTAACTCCCACCTAATGGTAACAGTGAGAAAAGGGCATGCCCTGGGTGCTGGATGTCCTTAATAATGGATGCTGCCTTTCTGAGACACAGCTCTATAAAGATGTCCTGGGTACTTTGTAGACTAGTGCCCAAGATGAAGCTGACTAGATTTACAGCCTTCTGCAGCTTCTTTCGGTCCTGTGCAGTAGCCCCTCCATACCAGACAGTGATGCAGCCTGTCAGAATGCTCTCCACTGTACAAATATAGAAATTTTTGAGTGTATCTGTTGACATGCCAAACCTCTTCAAACACCTAATAAAGTACAGCCGTTGTCTTGCCTTCTTTATAACTACATCGATATGATGGAAAAAGTTAGATCCTCAGTGATCTTGACCACCAGGAACTTGAAGCTGCTCACTCTCTCCACTTCTGATCCCTCTATGAGGATTAGTATGTGTTCCTTCGTCTTACCCTACCTGAAGTCCACAATCAGCTCTTTCGTCTAACTGACGTTGAGTGCCAGGTTGTTGCTGCAACACCACTCCACTAGTTGGCATATCTCACTTTGGTACACCCTCTCATTACCACCTGAGATTCTACCAACAATGGTTGTATCATCAGCAAATTTATAGATGGTATTTGAGCTATGCCTAGCCACACAGTCATGTGTATATAGAGAGTAGAGCAGTGGGCTAAGCACATACCCCTGAGGTGCACCAGTGTTGATCGTCAGCGAGGAGGATATGTTCTCACCAATCCTCACAGACTGTGCTCTTCTGATTAGGAAGATGAGGATCCAATTGCAGAGGGAGGTACAGAGGCCCAGGTTCTGCAACTTACCAATTCAAGATTGTGGGAATGATGGCATTAAATGCTGAGCTATAGTCGATCAGCAGCATCCTGATGTAGGTGTTTGTGTTGTCTAGGTGGACTACAGCCGTGTGGGGAGCCATTGAGATTATGTCTGCCATTGACTTATTGTGATGATACACATTTGCAATGGGTCCAGATCCTTGCTGAGGCAGGAGTTCAGCCTAGTCATGATCAGCCTCTCAAAGCATTTCATCACTGTGGATGTGATTGCTTACCGCGCAATAATTCTCTCCCCATCTCAATAATAGTCTGCCTGTTTATTTCTTCCACCAAAGTTCATGACCATACACTTTCCAACATTGTATTTCATTTGCCAGTTCTTTGCCAGTTCCCCTAAAATATCTAAGTCTCTCTGTTTCCTCAACACTACCCACTCCCCAGCCTATCTTTGTATCATCGGCAAACTCAGCTACAAATCCACTAATTCCATAGTCCAAATCATTGACATATGTCATAAAAAGCAGCAGTCCCAACATCAACCCCTGTGGAACTCCACTGGTAACTGGCAGCCAGCCAGAATAGGATCCCTTTATTCCCACTCTCTGTTTTCTGCTGACCAGCCAATGCTCCACCCATGCTAGTACCTTCCCTGTAATCCCATAGGCTCTTATCTTGCTAAGCAGCCTCATGTGCAGCACCTTGTCAAAGGCCTTCTGAAAATCCAAGTACACCACATCTACTACATCTCCTTTGTCCACCCTCCTTGTAATTTCCTCAAAGAATTGGAGTAGGTTTGTCGGGCAGGACTTTCCTTTCAGGAAACCATGCTGGCTTTGGCCTATCTTGTCATGTGCCTCCAGGTACTCCATAATCTCATCCCTAACAATTGATTCCAACAACTTCCCAACCACTGACATCAGGCTAACAGGTCTATAGTTTCCTTTCTGCTGCCTCCCACCATTCTTAAGTAACAGAGTAACATTTGCAATTTTCCAGTCATCCAGTACAATGCCAGAATCTATCGATTCTTGAAAGATCATCGTTAATGCCTCCGCAATCTCTCCAGCAGCTTCCTTCAGAACCCAAGGGTGCGTTCCATCGGGTCCAAGAGATTTATCCACCCTCAGACCATTAAGCTTCCTGAACATCTTCTCAGTCGTAATTTTCACTGCACAAACTTCACTTCCCTGATACTCTTGGATGTCCAGTATACTGCAGATGTCTTCCGCTGTGAAGACTGATGCAAAATACGCATTCAGTTCCTCTGCCATTTCTGCATCTCTCATTACAATATCTCCAGCATCATTTTCTGTTGGTCCTATATCTACCCTCCACTATCTTTTACCCTTCATATACTTAAAAAAGCTTTTAGTCACCAATTTCCTTTCATAATTCATCTTTTCCTTCCTAATGACCTCCTTAGTTTCCTTCTGCAAGTTTTTAAAAGCTTCCCAATCCTCTATTTTCCCACTAGTTCTGGCTTCTTTGTGTACCCTCTCTTTTGCTTTTACTTTGACTCTGACTTCACTTATCAACCACAGTAGTGTCCTTCTTCCCTTTGAAAATTTCTTCTTATTTGGAATATACCTGCCTTACACTTCACTCATTTTTCGCAGAAACATAGAAACATAGAAACATAGAAAATAGGTGCAGGAGTAGGCCATTCGGCCCTTCGAGCCTGCACCGCCATTTATTATGATCATGGCTGATCATCCAACTCAGAACCCCGCCCCAGCCTTCCCTCCATACCCCCTGATCCCCGTAGCCACAAGGGCCATATCTAACTCCCTCTTAAATATAGCCAATGTACTGGCCTCAACTGCTTCCTGTGGCAGAGAATTCCACAGATTCACCACTCTCTGAGTGAAGAAGTTTTTCCTAATCTCGGTCCTAAAAGGCTTCCCCTTTATCCTCAAACTGTGACCCCTTGTTCTGGACTTCCCCAACATCGGGAACAATCTTCCTGCATCTAGCCTGTCCAATCCTTTTAGGATTTTATACATCTCAATCAGATCCCCCCTCAATCTTCTAAATTCCAACGAGTACAAGCCCAGTTCATCCAGTCTTTCTTCATATGAAAGTCCTGCCATCCCAGGAATCAATCTGGTCAACCTTCTTTGTACTCCCTCTATGGCAAGGATGCCTTTCCTCAGATTAGGGGACCAAAACTGCACACAATACTCCAGGTGTGGTCTCACCAAGGCCTTGTACAACTGCAGTAATACCTCCCTGCTCCTGTACTTGAATCCTCTCGCTATAAATGCCAGCATACCATTTGCCTTTTTCACCGCCTGCTGTACCTGCATGCCCACTTTCAATGACTGGTGTATAATAACACCCAGGTCTCGTTGCACCTCCCCTTTTCCTAATCGGCCATCATTCAGATAATAATCTGTTTTCCTATTTTTGCTACCAAAGTGGATAACTTCACATTTATCCACATTAAATTGCATCTGCCATGAATTTGCCCACTCACCCAACCTATCCAAGTCACCCTGCATCCTCTTAGCATCCTCCCCACAGCTAACACTGCCACCCAGCTTCGTGTCATCCGCAAACTTGGAGATGTTGCATTTAATTCCCTCATCCAAGTCATTAATATATATTGTAAACAACTGGGGTCCCAGCACTGAGCCTTGCGGTACCCCACTAGTCACTGCCTGCCATTCTGAAAAGGTCCCATTTATTCCCACTCTTTGCTTCCTGTCTGCTAACCAATTCTCCATCCACATCAATACCTTACCCCCAATACCATGTGCTTTAAGTTTGCACACTGATCTCCTGTGTGGGACCTTGTCAAAAACCTTTTGAAAATCCAAATATACTACATCCACTGGTTCTCCCCTATCCACTCTACTAGTTACATCCTCAAAAAATTCAATGAGATTCGTCAGACATGATTTTCCCTTCACAAATCCATGCTGACTTTGTCCGATGATTTCACCGCTTTCCAAATGTGCTGTTATCACATCTTTGATAACTGACTCCAGCAGTTTCCCCACCACCGACGTTAGGCTAACCGGTCTATAATTCCCCGGTTTCTCTCTCCCTCCTTTTTTAAAAAGTGGGGTTACATTAGCCACCCTCCAATTCTCAGGAACTAGTCCAGAATCTAACGAGTTTTGAAAAATTATCACTAATGCATCCACTATTTCTTGGGCTACTTCCTTAAGCACTCTAGGATGCATACCATCTGGCCCTGGGGATTTATCTGCCTTCAATCCCTTCAATTTACCTAACACCACTTCCCTACTAACAAGTATTTCGCTCAGTTCCTCCATCTTTCTGGACCCTCTGTCCCCTACTATTTCTGGAAGATTATTTATGTCCTCCTTAGTGAAGACAGAACCAAAGTAATTATTCAATTGGTCTGCCATGTCCTTGCTCCCCATAATCAATTCACCTGTTTCTGTCTGTAGGGGACCTACATTTGTCTTTACCAGTCTTTTCCTTTTTACATACCTATAAAAGCTTTTACAGTCAGTTTTTATGTTCCCTGCCAGTTTTCTCTCATAATCTTTTTTCCCCTTCCTAATTAAGCCCTTTGTCCTCCTCTGCTGAACTCTGAATTTCTCCCAGTCCTCAGGTGAGCCACTTTCTCTGGCTAATTTGTATGCTGCTTCTTTGGAATTGATACTATCCCTAATTTCTCTTGTCAGCCACGGGTGCACTACCTTCCTTGATTTATTCTTTTGCCAAACTGGGATGAACAATTGTTGTAGTTCATCCATGCAACCTTTAAATGCTTGCCACTGCATATCCACCGTCAATCCTTTAAGTGTCATTTGCCAGTCTATCTTAGCTAATTCACCTCTCATACCTTCAAAGTTACCCCTCTTTAAGTTCAGAATCTTTGTTTCTGAATTAACTATGTCACTCTCCATCTTAATGAAGAATTCCACCATATTATGGTCACTCTTACCCAAAGGGCCTCTCACAACAAGATTGCTAATTAACCCTTCCTCATTGCTCCAGCCATTGCTGCTCTGCTGTCCTTCCTGCAAGTGTCCCTTTCCAGTCAACTTCGGCCAGTTCCCCTCTCACGGCATTGTAATTTCCTTTATTGCACTGAAATACCAGCACATTGAATTTTATTTTTTCCCTCTCAAATTTCAATGTGAACTCGATCATATTGTGATCACTGTTCCCTAAGCTTCCTTAACCTTAAGCTCTCTTATCCTCTCCTAGTATACAGGTGAATAAGTAAGGTAATGGAAATATGAGAAGTCTAAATGGCTGATTGATAATTGGTGGGCTGAAGAGTTTGTTTCTATGCACTGAATCTTTGACAAAATGAAGACAATGACACATTGTTTATCAAAGGTGTTTTGGAATAAGTCACACCTATAGAAAGTAAAAGTAAAATACAAGTCTCTGTCAGCATAACAACAATTTTAATTTATATAACAACAATATAATGGTACATAATAATGAGCACAGATCATATCCAAACAAAAATGGACACTAAGCTACATAAACTGATATTAGAATAGATGAACAATAGCTTGGGAAGAAAGAAGGATTTTAAGGAAGAAAGTGATATTGAGGAAGGGAAATGTTTAGAAGAGAAAGGAGCCTTGACAACTGAAGCTTTCTGAATCAGGGGTTCCAAATTTTCAGCATTGATTACCAGTCATTAAAGAATTCAGTTGAATGGTCCTCCTGCAGTTAAAGGAGTGCAAAATTATGAGACATCAATAGAAGTCATGAAAATAGAGAAAAAATGCTTACTTCTTTCAACATCTGTTCAAGAAACTGGCGGAATCTTGTAGAACATTGTAGTTGCTGTGGGTTACTATGAACACTCGTGATAGAGAAAACAAAGCTAATATGTAATGTGATGTAATTTATGATCTTGACATTTAGAGATTCCCTGTTTCCTCAGAGACATTCAAATATTTCCAATAGGCTTTGACAGAAAGAAAACTTTTCATGATCAGCTTGAACATCATGCCTGGGAGTAAAGGTTAGTTTTTTTGACTGAATAAGAATAATGGGAAAAGCTTCAAAAACAGCACTGGGGGGTAAAGTCATATGTCATTATTAGAGTCATACCCCTGATTGATCATTTGATACATTCAACATACTCCTACAAGACAACTATGCATCAACAGTCTTTCTTTCAGGCATTGTTTGTTGAACCATATCCTGAGTCTTATTCAGTCATCTTGCTTGTCTTTAAAACAGCTCGACAAAAAATGTGAATGTGATTGCAAAGGCGTAGACTTGAAAAATTCACAAATCGCGCATTGTCAGCAACCACAAATTCTGTGCACTGTTGTTTATCAAAGGTGCCATTTTCAATCTGCTATAATTCCACTGTGACATTGACATCATCTTGAACCTAAACTAACAGGTTTTCAGCTGTGTTCAGTCTTTCACTCGCTGTTCAAGTATTGGCACCAGGAATTAAAAGAACTTTCACCTGAGAAATAGTATAAGGTAAGCACAATGTTGCCATATTAAAGTGAGTCTGTAGATATTGTACTAATGCATCAAGAAACTTGTTTATTTTGACAGGACAACAAAGCCAAAAAAATATAAATACAGATTATATTTAACAAATGCATCTTTGCAATCTACATGCACCATGCCAAATTTAAAGAGCAATATAACTTGGTGCCATTATGGGTTATTGTGCCGTTAAACTTAGTGGAATTAGTTCTGGTGGAAATTTAATTATTCCATTGAAAAATATCTGCTTAAAATGTATAGAGTGGAAAATAATGTTCTTGGCTAATGTTTTGGGAAATCTATGAAAAGTTCCATCTGAATTATCAAAAATTATAATTTTAATAGGTCAAACCAGTTCCCAAAATGAATACTTATCATACAGGATTACTACCGACTGCTCATTGTACCAATGAACTTAGGGCAGCAATGAAGGTCCTCCATCTCTGGCAGTGTTCATAGCTTCCTGCTTCGTGTCAGTAGCTTCCTCTCCGCTTCACTACTGTCAGTCACGTAAGTCCTGTGTGAAGACCCAAGAATACCATCACACTCAGATGTAGAAGTATTCTTCATTGCTGTTTCAGTAACAGTTTTATATTACCAGTCAAGGTTGTTAGCCCTGAGCTGAAGCCCCGAACCTGGAGACCAGTGAACCACTCTTTGTCTGTCCTCTACCCTTTGACCTCTTTGGCATGGGTGACCCTACCAAGAGACAAAGCATAACGCCCTGACACCAGCCACCATAGCTCTCTAGATCATTGAGGCACGCAAACATTCACACCACAACAAGGCTGTGGTCCTCTTGAAGGACTATAGTGTTAAAATTCTAACCAAGTTCTATATTGTGAATCTATCATAAATAGTGTTGTCCTTTAACCACAGAATCATAGAATATTATGGGATAGCAGATGCCATTGATATATATCTATATCAATGCCCGTCTGAGATACAAAGAATTTCACTCAATGGAAATATGTATTGAATTTTGTTTTTTTTTTGCAACCAATTGATGTGACAAGATGGAGTAGACAACCCCAGAGTGCTAAATTAATATGTTGCATTATATGTACATGACTGCAAGAAATATGCCTGCTAAAGGAATACATGACTGCAAGCACCCAATGTACTGGACATTGTGCAATAAGGAAGTAGCAGAGATGAATCAATCATAGATGGTATACGACGAGGGGTGATTGATAAGTTCATAGCCTAAGGTAGAAAAAGTCAATTTTAGAAAACCTAGCACATTTATTTTTCAACATAGTCCCCTCCTACATGTACACACTTAGTCCAGCAGTCGTGGAGCATACAGATCCCTTCTTTGTAGAAGTGGTCCACAGCAGAGGTGATTGATAAGTTTGTGGCCTAAGGTAGACGCAGATGAATTATTAACTTCAAACTTTCTGTACTATCACTCAAAGAGTTGAACTGCATGTGCATGTAACGAGAGCGTCTTGGACCTCCAGGTGGTCCACAGCAGGAGTGATTGATAAGTTTGTGGCCTAAGGTAGAAGGAGATGAGTTATACAGCTCTTGTTACATGCACGTGCAGTTCAACTCTGAGTGAAAATGCAGAAAGTTTGATGTTAATAACTCACCTCCTTCCACCTTAAGCCACAAACTTATCAATCACCCCGCTGTGGACCACTTCTGGAGGTCGAAGACGCCGACTTCTACAAAGAAGGGATCCGTATGCTCCATGACCGCTGGACTAAGTGTGTAAATTTAGGAAAAATAAACGTGCTAGGTTTTCTAAAATTGACTCCTTCTACCTTAGGCCATGAACTTTTCAATTGCCCCTCGTACAATAAATGTATCAGACGGACTGAGCTTGCTGGAAATAGTAACCTCGTCTCTTTCTTATGTACAGTATAAAAGGAATGCTTGGTAAACAAAGTGCTGGAAGTCCCCTACCATCCCTGGTGGGAGTGGAGGTGAACTTTCCCCTTAAAAATAATAAATAATAAAGCTGCTTGATAAACAATCACTCAGTGTTGGTATTGTGTTTTGTGAGACTTAGTGGAGAGATACTTGACAGCTCCCCTATCTTCTCTCCATAGCCAAACATATTTGGATCCTAGATCCTAATCTCTTTTGGAAAGTTACTGAGCTATTAATAAATTAAATTACTCTGAATACAAAATGTGTAAAGTGTTTGGTTAATAATAAAATAACTACCAGCAATAAAATCCAAATTGTAGTAACGTGTAACCATGTTTGTAAGAGTCAAATAAATCCTTCCTCTGTTGCAAAAAGAAATGAGAAATCCTGCACTGTTATTTTAGGAGGACATTGGGAACAGATAATGGGATGCAGACATTTAACAGTAAAAGCTATTATCAGGTCATTTTACTAAATGTATCACATGTGTCTTGAGACACAATCTGGCGTCTATCAGATCATCTAAAATAGCTGCTGGACAAATCAGGATGACCATATATTGAATTTCCTACTCCTTGTGATTTCCTACTATTTTGCCTATTCTCAACTGTTCAACCCCGCAGACTCTGTAACAACACTCACTCAGCAAAAGGATGCACATTTGTGCTCTGCCATGTCACTCATAAACTGAAAGCATCCTTGATATTCTGAAAGTATTTATACAAGCTGTAGTTTGCTTTGCGCTTACCCCTGTGCTTTGGCTTAACTTCCATCCCTCTTTGAATGCCTGTATAAGATGCTTACTTATTGTGTGCTGACTAGCAGCTTCTCTTTAGCCTTTAGTGAAAGCACATTGTGTCCAGGGTGCTTCAGTGAATCATGGTCTGTGACCTAATGTCATTTAATTCACTGCTCCAGGGTAGCCGGTGATATCAAAATACCAGCAACAGCCATAGACTCAAATGACTAGCAATCTCACAGCAGCCATTCATTTTGCGTGTTCTAAAGCAATACCATGGAGACTGTAGATGCCATGGGACAAGTATAACAACTGAGGTATACTTCAAAAAAAATCATTCCACTGTAATGACGAACTTTATTCACAGTCTTATTAATAAGGAAAAGATTTCATTTTATTGTTAAATTAGCAATGTTACAGCAGTACTTTTTACTGAGGTCCATTTACTAAAGAAAAAAGTAGATGTACCTAAACTATTGGTAAACACAGTAGCAATTTTTGAATTACCGATGTTCATCGTATTTTTGTTCAAATAAGTTTAAGGAGAAAACTAGACTAACAAATGCTCTGGTCGACAGGGATTTGTTTTGGACAATGCGAGCAATGTGGAAAGAAGACAGATAAATAAATAAAAAGTAATGCTTCCTGAGCTCCCATTTAGGCCTATGGTTCATGATATCAAGGTATGATGTGAATATAAATCTGTTGTTAGCTCAATTAACTGTCTGTATTTATATTACATGAGGTATGTCAGACTGCATGCTTGCATGGATTTGTAAGTACATCAGAAGGAACAGAAGAAGGCATTTTGAACCTATTCTGATGGAAAAGGCCAGACCAATTTATCACAGTAGCTTGTAACAACATGACCTGACAGCTGATATGTGCAAATCAGTTCATATGGGTTGGATAGTTCATGTTTAGATTCATGCTTTTTTTTTTCTTTTGAGAAATCTGAAAATAAAAATAGAAAATGCAGGAAATATTCAACAATCTGATGATAAATCACCAAACTTGATAGGTTAACTCTGTTTTACTCTCTGTTGATGCTGCTTTACCAGTATTATGTTTCCAAAATTGGTGGTGTTTTAACTATAGGAGTAATTTTTTTCAAATCCATTACTGAAGGTGCACCACAAATTGGAGGGCTAAATCTCACCTGAAATGGGGTCCTAAACTTTGCTTAATGGTCGTTGAAGGTCAAACTTGAAAGCAGAATACAGGTGTAATGGCTTTTTAGGATTTTTAGAAGTGTGGAGGAACAAAAGGATCTTGGGATCCATATCTATCGAACCCTCAAAGATACTGTGCAAGTTGATAAGGTGGTTAAGAAGGCAAATGGTGTGCTGGTCTTCATTAGTTGGGGAATAGAGTTCAAGGGCTGAGAGGTAGCGTTGCAGCTCTCTGAACCTCTGGTTAGACCACACTTAGAACTTTATGTTTAATTCTGGTAACCTCATTGTAGAAAGGATGTGGAAGCTTTTGAGATCCTGCCTGGGTTGGAAAACCATGTCTTCTGAGGATAGGTTGAGCGAGCTATGGCTAGGCGAAGGTGAAGGAGGATGATAGGATGGAAATGGCTAATACAAGGAGTCATAATTTTAAGACAACTGGAGGAAACTATAAGGAGGGAGGTCAGAGGTCAGATTTTTACAGAAAGTGGTGGGTGCGTGGAACGCCCTGTCAGGGGTGGTGGTAGAGGCAGCTACATTCGGGGCATTTAAGAGACTCTCAGATAGGCAGATAGATAAAAGAAAAATGGAGGGTTATGTGGGAGGGAAGGGTTAGATTGAACGGTGTAGGATTAAAAGGTCAGTACAACATCATGGGCTGAAGAGCGTGTTATCCTGTTCTATGTTAATGTGGTTGCAGGTCTGAGCAGTCTGCTTCCAGAGGCAATGTAACAATTTTCTGGATCCAATTCTAGGCCCTGTGCTCTCATGGGTAAAACTGAAAGATGATAAGCGAAATGACTGACTTTACTAAAGTCATCAGAAAAATAAAATCTTTTGTTTGCACTGATACAGGTTCAAATCCCAATAGAGAAGCTATGAATTTATAGCCAGTGATTTAAATAATATTGGACCAGGTCATGCTGAACACAGCCTACAATACAGATTTTATATCAATGCACTTACCCCTGGGAAAGCAGGTAACTGGCCGGGTAGATGGCATTCTGAGTACCAAGTACGAATTGGCAACATATGCAATCTGGTTCCAGCTTGCTACTTCAAAATCTTCAGAGCTTTCAGGTGTTTTTGATAGTCAGAACCATTTAATAAAACCCTAACTAGGTATGTAAATAAAAACAAATAAATAGAAGGATATAAAATGAAGTAAAATAAACCCAGAGAATCGTTTTATTCCACAAAATTGTGATCCTCTCCTGCCCTTCACTGTGCTACCATTGAAATTGATGGTGAGCCCAGGTGGAAGAGAGGAAGATGTGTGAAGGGTAACCTTGCACTTCCAATATCACCCTGTACTTGTGTAAGTTTGAGGTATGCTGAAGTATAACATATTTGCTGATAGCTGACATCTCTCTTCAGTTTCACATTTTCCCCAAGACCTGTCAGCTTACATACCCCTGCACAGCTTTCATTCAAACGCAGAGAAGAGAGCTGGATTTCAAAGGTGGAATGAGAGTCACTGCCCTCTACATCAAGACAGCTTTTGACTAAGTGTGGGGTTAAGGAATCCTGGTACAACAGAAGTAAACAAAGCTTATGGAGAAAACACTCAGTGGATGGAGATAAATCTTCCCAACCCAGAATATCACTGCACAAGTTTAACAGGGCAGGCTTCAAGGAGCAACTATCATCAGGTGCTTCATTATTTCCTTTTTCCATTGTAGGTTCAAAACTAGGAATGCTTATTAATGATTGCATTGTAGGTAGACATCAAATAGAGTTGCTCAGTCTTTAGAGATGAGGTTTCCTGATTTCTGATGATGTCTGTGTGGAGTTTGCATGTTATCCTTGTGACTACATGGGGCATCCTCCTTTCCCTCTCACACCCGAATTATGTGCTAATTGGTAGGTTACTTGTCACTGTAAATTACCCAACAGTGTAGGTGTCTGGTGGAGCCTTGCGGTGGGGTGGGGGGGGGGAAGAATTAATAAGAATGTGTGGAGATTCAAAGGATTCAAAAGGTTCAAAGTACATTTATTATCAAGTATGTATACAGTATAAAACCCCGAAATTTGTCTTCCCACAGACAATCACGAAACAAAGAAAACCATGAAAACCATTCAAAGAAAAACATCAAATCCCCAATATGCAGAAAAAATCACTCAAATTGCAATAAGAACATTAAATTCCATGCACAAAAAAATCAAATCACACAAATGGCAACAAACAAGAATGAGCAAAAAAAATCATAGAATATAAAACACAATATCAAAGAGTCCATTTACAGTTCAGCTCAGTGTTCATTATCTCAGTCACCCCGATTCAAAGTCACCTGAAAATGGCAACCAAAACCATATCGTACTGTGAACTACAATCCAATCCACAAAACCGCAGATCCAGGACTCAGGAATCATCCACCGACAGCATCGAGGGAGAGAGAGAGAATCTGCTTGATCACAGAGACATCCCTTTGGGAATTGTGTGGAAGAAAGGCTATAGGAAAATTGTGGGACTGGGAATATTCTGAGAACTCGTATAAATGTGTTGGTAGGTCAGCTGGTCTATTTCATAAGGAAAAATGGCATTATTGATTCAAGTGGATGGTATAGTGCAGGGGTCCCCAACCTCTTTTGCACCGCGGACCGGTTTAATATTGACAATATTCTTGCGGACTGGTTGACGGGGGGGGTGTAGGGTTAAACTCACCTCAACATGTCTTTTACAGTTAGGATTGCCAACTTTCTCACTCCCAAATAAGGGACAAAAGTAACAGTCAAATCCCGGGACACTTTACCCAGGAAAGACTACCATGACCATGAAGCCTTGCACGGCACCTGTGTGTGCATGTGTGACATGCGCATGTGAGTACATGCCGATTTTTTCCCCACAAATCGGTTTTGCCTTCATCTTCCCGACTATAGTGTACATACATTTTTTCTACTTTATATAGGCTGTGTATTTATCATATCATTCCTGCTTTTACTATATGTTATTGTTACTTATTTTCAGTTTTATGTGTTATTTGGTATGATTTGGTAGGTTATTTTTTGGGTCTGGGAATGCTCAAAAATTTTTCCCATATAAATTAATGGTAATTGCTTCTGCGCTTTATGCCATTTCGGCACGAAAGGTTTCATAGGAACGCTCTACCTTAGCAGGGGAAATACGGGACAAGGGCGGTCCAATATGGGACAAACCAATTTACCCCAATATACGGGATGTCTCGGCAAATACGGGACAGTTAGCAACCCTATGTTCAAGTTCAAAAGTGCGTGACAGGGAATGAGGAAAGGTGCAGCTGACTCATATTATTTCTTCGCGGCCCGGTAGCACATGCTTTGCGGCCCGGTGGTTGGGGACCGCTGGTATAGTGGTACATCTGGAAGAGCTGCTGCATCACAGCTTCGATGACTCCAGTTCAATACCCCAGGTTACCTTGTTTCCTTCCACATCTCAAACATTATGCAGGCTGGTGGGTAATTGATCAATGTAAATTACATGAAACAACTGCCTTGTTAAAATTATTCCCTGGTTTACTCATATTTCTCAAAATGAACTCTTCTGCCCTCTCTAAATTGGTTTATAGATAATTCTAGACCCAGTGCAATGAGTTTGTCTCCTGATTACCCTCCGAATGTACCTGCAGATATTTGGAGTTTCAATGGGGGAGAATTTTAGGAATAGTAATCTTACTTCTTTAAGTTTGAAGATAATTATTGAAAAGGGTAAGGCTGGTCCTCAGGAATGGAAAAATTGATGAATTGGGGAAAGACTAACAGTAACATTATTAGGCAGGACGTAGGGAGAGTAGATGGGAGCAGCTACTGGAGGGTAGCTCTGCAACCAACAGGTGGGAGTCCATAACAGCCAATCGGTTAGAACTCAGGACCATTGTATTACTGTAAGATGAATGGTAATGATGGAAAGGGTTGGGAACCATGGATGACAAGAGGTATTTTAAATTGTAAGAGAAAGGAAGCAGATCCAAGGTTTGAGAAGCTGGAAGGACAAGGCACCAGAAGAATAGATAGGTAGTAGGAAAGAATTTATACAAGAAATACACAGGACTAAGAGGGGGCATGAAATGTCCTTGGTGGTAGAATTAAAGAGAAGCCCAACGTAATTTATACACTGGTTAAAAACAAATGACAAAAAGGGAATTTATGCAAAGAGCCAGAGAAAACAAGCAAGATCGTAAGTAAGTACTTTTGTCACCATAGAGAAAGACATGGATGGTAGTGAAATCAGGAAGGAGTATGTTGACATTCTCAGGAATGTCAATGTTAGGGAGGAGGAGATTTTCAGTTTACTTTAAGGTGGATAAGTCACAGAGTTTGATGGGATCTATCCCAGGATGTTAAGGGGAGAGATCGCTGGGTCTTGACTGAGATGTTTGTGTCCTCTTTAGCCTCAGGCAAGGTACTGTAAAACTGGAGAGTAGTCACTGTTATTCCTTCGTTACGAAAAGGAACAGGAATAAACCAGGAAGTTACAGGCCAGCCAGTGCTAGGAAATTTACTGAAGATTCTTCTAGGCAGGATTTAATCATATTTGAAGAAGTTTGGACTTGTTAGGAGTAGTCATCATGGCTTTGGGCAGGGGATGTTCTGACTCACAAATTTGATTGAGTTTTTCAGGAAGCGATGAAGAAGAAAGCAAGGTTGAGCAGCAAGTTTTTTCCATATGGAATTTAGTAATACATTTGTCAATGTCTTTTGTGATATGTTGGTCCAGAAGATTAAATTACATGGGCTCCAGAAAAAGTTGGTAAGTTGAATACAGGATTGGCTTGGTCATAGAAGTCAGGAGAGAGTGATAAAGGAGTGTCTCTCTGGCTGGAGGTCTATGCTCCACATGCTTCAGTGCTGGAAACTCTGATTTTTATGATATGTGATGTGGCACTCTGAGGCATGGTTGACACCAGCCCCAACATGCCTAGTAGCCAGCGCTATTTATTGTTCTTGTTTTAAAATGTGCTCATGGGGTCATGGTGGAACGTTCAAGTTCAATTATTGTTACATTTTAGCTTTTGGGAACCGAGCACCTTACCTTCCCAGGGTACCCAAACGGGGCGAGCATACCCAGACTCCCCAACACGGGGGTTACTGCGTAACACACCTCTCTTGTGGCCCACACCAGGGAACCCATGACACCACAGCTATGCGAGGATGGGCAACATGGCAGCCACCACTGACGCCACTGGAGCAACATGAAGACTAACAGATCTCAGCAATTCACGCCACAAGGTCCAGTCTGAAGCTCCCCAGATACAATGGCACCAACCGCCTGGAGTCTTACCTGACGCAAGTCAAACTTGTCACTTGGCGCAATGAGTGGATCCCCACCGAGAGGGCAGAGCACCTTGCCCTGCCTGGTGCTGGAGGGGGATGCTCAAGGGCCCTTGTAACAGTGCTGGAGTGGCATTTCAAGCAGAGGCCATTGGAGGAAACAATGAAGGAAGAATTGGGCTGCAGATGGCACCATGTAGGAAAAAGCCAGAGGGTGTCTGCAGCAGATTTACACCACTGTGCTCGGCATGGCTACCCGCAGTTCCTTCCCATGACCCAGGAAGGGCTTGCCTTCCACGCCTTTGTAAAGGCACTGACACCGGAGCAGCATATTCGCCTGACATCACCATCATCACTGGACGAAATGCTGGCAGATGTGGAGAGGGCAAAAGCATTTTTAGCTCTTTCCAGTGACGCCCCACACACTGCGAGCCCAGGCTTGTGTAACCGAGGGGGAGGATGAAGTTGATGAGGAAGAACCCATGGGACAGGTCCGACAAGTACCGCACTGACCCTGCCTCATGCCATGGAGTGATCTTTGCTACCGGTGTGCGAGGTAGGCTACGTGGCTCAGGACTGCCCCGCACCAGCGCCACGCCACAGCTCAGTGTAACCATTGGGATGTGCTGAGGGGGCAGCACTGCCCACAACCTCTGTCAGAATCCTTCCATTGTCACCTCTCCAGGTGGGCAAGGCTTATACGTTGACTGCATTGTGGAGGGAATCAGATACCGTGTGTTGGTGGACACAGGGTCAACCATCATCATCATCTGTCCAGGTGTCCTGCCCAACATGGAGCAGCCAGGCCCGCCTGGGTGGACAACGACTGCGGTCCAGCTGGCTACGGTCACCAGCGATGCGAGGGAAGAGGAGGCTGCACATCACAGTTTGGAAAAACACAGTGGAGCACAAGGTCTGGCTCGCCAACATCCCGGAGTCCTGCATCATTGGCCTGGGCCAGCTCTCCTGATGGAGGGCCCGTGTGGATGTGCCAGGCGCAACACTCTACCTCGGTGCTGAAGCCGTGGCTCTCCGGCAGGGCAGCTCCAGAAACCGGACCCGGCGGGTGCAGCAACAACCACCAATGGTCTCAGAGCAGCCCTGCAGCAGCCCAACGCAACGCAAGTGGCTGCGGCAACGCCTCAGGTGGCAGCCGGCGGTAAGGTAGACCTCCCCACCATTGATCAGCAGCTGCGCAGTGAGCAGGTGAGCCTGGGACAGGGGATGGCTGAGCATGGGAAGTTGGCTGGAGTGGGCAGAGGTGTCCGCCCCGGATCCAGAGATCGAAAACCTTTTCTGTCAGTGGGACAAGCTGCTGGTGCGATGGGTTGCTGTCCTGGCAGTCGCAGTTCTCCAATGATGACAGACATTGCCTAGAGCTGGTGGCCCCGGGGGCTCCACGCCACGGTGACTCCGTTGGTGCACGGACTGGCGGGGGTGGGGTGCCGACCACTTCACGGTCGCAGACATCGGGCAAGCTGCGCGAACACTTCTGCTAGCCCGGGTATAGGCAGAACGTGGAGCTGTTTGCGCACCGCAGCGAGGCTTGCTCGTCACAGAAGGGGCCAAGCTGCCAGTTTCGTTCACCAATGCAGCAGTACCTGGTGGGGGCCCCAGTATGGGTCTACTGCCTTACCCGAAAGAAGGGTGTACCCTCCGTGCTTGGAAGGCACTGGAAGGGGCCAGGAGAGATGCTCGACTGCATCTCCAATGTGGTATATTGGGTGCGGTTGCCTGCGTGGCAGAAGACAGTCGTGCTGCACCGGTATCAGCTGGCACCGTATCCGCCCTCGGCCGCCACCGACCCAGCGAGGCTAATGGAAGGAAGTGACACTCCAGGTGCCCTGCTCCTTGCTTCACCAAATAATGCCTCCCATAGGAAGGTTACAGACACCTGACAGCACCCCAGGCGGCGGCGGCGACCAGCACCGGGACTTTTGGACTGCTGGGGTTACCGGGGATGATGGTTGACCCCTCAGTGACAATCCAGGGACGTGGTTGACAGCCCGACCCAGCATTCCCAGTGATCAGCGCTAATTACTGTTTATTTTAAAATGCATTTGTGGCGTTATGGTGGGATGTTTAAGTCCATTTATTGTTACATTTTAGCTTGGGTTACACAGCAGTTCACTTATGTGTTTGTGGGTCACCCTGACTGTAACCAGGGTGTGTAATAATCACCTCCCCCTTGAGTATGTGACTGGGGGGGGGGTCTCTCTCTGGGTCATAGTACTTGGTCTGTTTCACTGCTTATCGCAATAAAATGGGCAGTTGAACTAAACGAGCTTCTTTCTCTATCATCATGGACCAAATGCTCATCACAGTATAAATGATCTGGATGAAAACAAACAAGATAAAATCTGCAGATGCTGGAAATCCAAACAGCACATATAAATTTTTGGAGGAACTCAGCAGGCCAGGCAGCATCTATGGAAAAGAGTACAGTCGATGTTTCAGGTCGAGACCCTTCAGCAAGATGGAGAAAAAAAAATAGAGTTAAGAGGTGGGAGGAGGGGAGGGAGAAACACAAGGTGATAGGTGAAATCTTGAGCGGGAGGGGTGAAGTGAAGAGCTGCAAAATTGATTGGTGAGAGAGATACAGTGGAAGCATTGGAAAGGGTACAGAGGAGATTTACCAGGATGCTGCCTGGTTTAGAGGGTATGCATTATGATCAGAGATGAAGGGAGCTAGGGCTTTACTCTTTGGAAAGAAGGAGGATGAGAGGGGACATGATAGAGGTGTACAAGATATTAAGAGGAATAGATAGAGTAGACAGCCAGGGCCTCTTCCCCAGGGCACCACTGCTCAATAGAAGAGGACATGGCTTTAAGGTAAGGTGTGGGAAGTTCAAGGGGGATATTAGAGGAAGGTTTTTTTACTCAGAGAGTGGTTGGTGCGTGGAATGCACTTCCTGAGTCAGTGGTGGAGGCAGATACACTAGTGAAGTTTAAGAGACTACTAGACAGGTATATGGAGGAATTTAAGATGGTGGGGTTGTATGGGAGGCAGGGTTTAAGGGTCGGCACAACATTGTGGGCCGGAGGGCCTGTACTGTGCTGTACTATTCTATGTGCTATGTAGGTTTGAAGAAGGGGTAATCTAATAGGAGAGGACAGAAGGCAATCGAAGAAAGAAAAGGAGGAGGGGCACCAGAAGGAGGTGATGGGCAGGTAAGAAGATAAGGTGAGATATGAAAAAGGTGATGGGGGATGGTGGATGGTGAAGTGGGGAGGTGGGGCATTACCAGAAATTCGAGAAATTGATGTTCACGCCATCAGTTTGGAGGCTACCCAGACAGGTTGGAGGTGTTGTTCCTCCAACCTGAGTGTGGCCTCATCGTGACAGTAGAGGAGGCCATGGATAGACATATCGGAATGGGAATGGGAAGCGGAATTAAAATGGGTGGCCACTGGGAGATCCCGCTTTCTCTGGTGGACGGAGCGTAGATGCTCGGCGAAGCGGTCTCACAATCTATGTCTAGCACCGGACACGGTGTATGACCCCAACAGACTCACAGATGAAGTATCACCTCATCTGGAAGGTTTTCTATTTGTATTTACACAGTTTGTTGTGTTTTGCACACTGGTTGTCCGCCCTGTTGGTGCTGTCATGAGTATGCCTACAAGAAAATGAATCGCGTGGTTGTATGTGGTGACACGTATGTACTTAGATAATAAATTTACTGTTTTTAAAGTGTAGTGTTACACTTTGGGAGGTAGAATGTAAGAGGGAGGAAATATGTTCTAAATGACAGGACACTTAGAGCAGAAGAAAACTGCTGAAGGAATTCAGTGGACCAGGCAGTGTTAATCAAGGGAAATGGATGATCAATATTTGGGTTGAGACCCATCATATCGACTGAAAGAGTGAAGGTAGCCAGTAAAAAAAAGTCAAAGGGGAGCAATGAGGCAAGGGCTGACAGGTGATAGATGGATCCAGATAAAATGGCACTGATCATCAAAGTTGGGAAGTCACGTTGTAGTTATATGAAACTTTAGTTGGATCAGCCATGATTGAATGGCAGAGCAGGCTCAGTGGGTCCCAAAATGGCCTAATTCTGCTCCTATCTCTTATGGTCATATCCGGAGTATTGTGTTCTTTACTGGCTGCTACCTTACAGGAAGGTGATACAGATTTTGGAAAGGATGCAGGTAATGTTCACCAGGATGATAGCTGGATTATAGAGTTGGGCTGCAAGAAAAGATTTGATGAACTTGGATTGTATTTGATGCCACATCAGAGACTGAGAGGTGACCTGACAGAAAAATATAACATTATCATAGAAAGGGTAGATGGTCAGAGTCCTTTTACCAGGGTGGAAATTTCAAAGATCAGAGGGCACAGGCTTAAGGTGACAGGGGTAGACGATAGACAATAGGCAATAGGTGCAGGAGTAGGCCATTCAGCCCTTTGAGCCAGCACCACCATTCACTGTGATCATGGCTGATCATCCACAACCAGTACCCTATTCCTTCCTTCTCCCCATATCCCTTCACTCGTAAAGTTTAAAGGAGATGTTTGAAGCATTTTTTTTTTACACAGAGTGTGGTAGTGTCAGGGGGAGTAGTGGAAGCAGATGTTAAGAGGCATTTAGACAGATACCCAAACAGATAGGAATAGAGTGATATAGACCATGTGTAGATATATGAGATTAGATTGGCACTGTGATGTGTTGTAGGGTTCCATGTATAATGTTCTGTTCCCTACCTGTCCTACCATCTAATGTACCTGCAACTTCTATCACACCCGTCATATCTCCAAACCTCCACTGTGAGCAGAATTTATTCTCCAAATTAGCCCCACCTCTACATCACAGTTCTAACTCACTCTCACTGTTTGATTGCACCCCAGTACCTCCTCTGCCCCTCCCTTCCTGCCATACTAATCATCTGGTTGTTTTTCCAGACCCTGATGCCCAGCCCCTATGTCCTAATCTCCTCACTGCCAGTCCTAGATTCAACACCTACCTGTCACCTCTGCGCTCTGATCCACTTTAAGGCACCCTCCATTTCTTCCTCATTGCTCATTATGTGCCATGTCGTATGCTGTGGACGATCATGGTCTTTCCATGACCATGATTGTTCTTTTTTTCTACATAAGTCGTTTGCCATTGCTTTCTTCTGGGCAGTGTCTTCACAAGGCAGGTGACCCCAGTCATGATCAATTCTCTACAGAGGTTGTCTGCCTGGCATCAGTGGTTGCATAGCCAAGACCTGTGAAATATACCAGCTGCTCGTACGTCCATCCACCACCTGCTCCCATCGCTTCACGTGACCTTGATCGGTTGGGGGGCAGGGGGTTCTGAGCAGGTGCTACACTTTGCCCAAGACTTGCGGAGTGAAGGAGGGCCTTACACCTACATTGGTGGTGATGTATCTCCACCTGTCTCCTACCTTCCACAAATTATAAATCTCAGAGATACATATCTCTGTATGAGATATCTGAGGAGATTGCACACAATTTTATTCAGTAAGTGAAAGAATACTGCTGCTGAGAGATTGAAGACAATACTACCATATGGCCCTGTAGAGCAATGATTTAATACACCTTTTTGGGAAATAATGAATTTTCAGCTACTGTATGTTTTTTAGTGCTAATGCAGGTAAAAAATTGCCTGACCATTGTTTAACATTGAATTGCAGTCCCTGAAGTGTTATGGTGCCTGTATTTCACTCATAATCTAGAGCAACGACATCATGTTTCTATCTGAGGCATGTTAGAGGAGATGGCCTCAAGTTACATAAATGTACAAACAGGAAAAATAAATCCAATTTAGTCCCTTGGAGTATATTATACTTAAAGTAAGAAGGATTGGAAAAGAGAAAAGTAAAAATATATAGAGCTGTGCAAAAGTCTTAGGCACATAAAAAGGGCAAGTCATAAACAGAACAAAGTCTGCAGATGCTGGAAATTCAAAGCAACCCACACAAAATGCTGGAGGAACTCAGCAGGTCAGGCAGCATCTATGAAAATGAATAAACAGTTGACGTCTCGGGCTGAGACCCTGACATTGATCATTTCCATAGTGCTGAATTCCTCCAGCATTCTGTGTGTGATGCTTTATATAGATAGGGTGCCTAAGACTTTTTCATAGTACTTTATTTGTCAACATGGAGTGGACAGCAAGTTTGTAATCTGGCGGGAGCAAAGGACGTTTGTAACGGCGAGGCTGGAGAGATGGTGGAGGGGTGTGGGACAGGTGGCAGAGAAGTAGTTGCAGGGGCTGGGGGTGGTGCAGGTGGGGGCAAACCCAACCCTGAGACACCAAGCAAGGTTTCAAACAACTGGCTTATTGATCATTACAGAATGTCTCCTGCTCCCTCCCCTCTACCTTTCCCCTTTTCCCAACCATGGTTCCCCTCTCCCTGCCCCCTTCCCACTCTCAATCCACAGGAGAGATCCTTATCAGAATCAGGTTGATCAGGATTATCAGCAGGCAGAGGAGTTTGCGGCTGAGGTGGAAAATGGATCAGCCATGATGAAATGGCAGAGAAGATTTGATGGGCCAAATGGCCTAATTCTGCTCCTATGTCTTATGGTCTTATACTTTTATACGTCACGAAATTTGATTTTTTTTTGTGACTGCAGTACAGTTCAATGCGTAAAAATACTACAGTACTGTGCAAAAGTCTTAGGCCCTTAGCTATATAGTATATATGTGCCTGAGTTTTGCATAGTACTATAAATATTAAATAAATCATTTTGCCGAGGAGTTTTGTGTTATGGAAAATGGATAAGCTTAAAGCTGACAGAATGAGCCATTATAGTGAAAGTAAAGTTCATCATTTATATTAATGTAGGTATTGCAAACAAGCTCTTAAACTTAATGGTCTCTGGAGAAAAAGGTGTATGATAGAGACAAGCTTTAAGTTAACGATGGACAAAAGTTTGATATGATTAGCTTAATATGTTTAGAGGAGATTAGGGATTGGTGCTACTGTTAATAAGTGAAGATCTGAGAATAATGAAAATGAACTGCAGACTGGAAATTACCTTGGGTAATGTTATTGCATAAATGCCTGGCTGCTTATATGAAACCCTTGTTAAAATAACAGGGAAAGGAATTTGACGCAGATTTATTTAGTGCTGATTTGATATCACGAACAATAATTTTGAGCCGTATTCAAAATGAGTTGAAGGGAAAATTAAATCTATCTGAGTAGAAACCCGAGAGCTAGATTAAGGAATTAACATGATGATAAATGGCAAACAGAAGTAATGTAAGAAATTGAAGCACCTCTTTGGGATTAGGACTGCTATTTGTGGAAGATAAACAAGTTCAAGTTCAGATTTATTGCCATTCAATCGTACACATGTATACCACAAAACGAGACAACATTCCTCTGGACCAAGGTGCACAACACCGTATAAGTAACTCATACATGTAACACAAAATAATATTACCACACATAAATTAACAAATAATAAGGTGCATGTACAATACAAGTTAAATACTGAGCAGTCTGGTATGAGGGGGCTACTCACAGGATAGAAATAAGCTGCAGAGAGTTGTAGGTTTAGTCACCTCCATCATGGGCTCAGTCTCCGGAGTGTCCAGGACATCATTAAGGAGCGATGCCTCAAAAGCTGGCATCCATCATTAAGGATCCCCATCACCCAGGACATGCCCCCTTCTCATTGCTACCATCAGGGAGGAGGTACAGAAGCCTGAAGGCATTCAACAATTCAGGAACAGCTTCTTCCCCTCTGCCGTCTGATTTCTGAATGGACATTGAACCCATGAACACTAACTCATTACTTTTTTTATTTCCCTTTTTTGTACTACATATTTAATTTAGTTTATTCAACTGAGTATACCACGACTGGCATTTCATATCTGTTGAGATCTGGGTGGTGGCAGGGAGTTCAATAGTCTTACTGAAGAAGCAGTTTCTCATCCTAGCAGTTCTTGTCCTAATGCTATGACACCTCTTGCCCGATGGTAGGGGGTCAAAGAGACTGTTGGACAGATGGGAGAGATGACCTGACAATGCTAAGGCAATATCTGCTAGTATAGAACAGCCAACTTCAATGTTGTAAGGTTTATATTTCTATGCAACAAAACAAATACAACAACCTCGGAGAAAATAATGTTAACATTATGAATATTAAGTATGATAAAATAAAATATGGAAAATAATCTATTGTGTTGTGTGAAACTGAATGGTAGTTGTCCATCATGTCTGATGATGATAGCAGACCTGTGCAGGAGGGTTTTTAAAGTGGAAAAGCCATTCCACTGGGGCAGTTCCACTCTCTCGACCTCAGAAGTCCGTGTCCAGGGGTATAAATAAGTGTCACATACTGGGATTTTCCTTGGTTGCAGTGGATGCCCATGATGTCTACTGTGCCTTGTGTGGAACTGCAGTCATAATAAATGGGTTAAGTACAGATTTGATCTAGCAGCTCAGAAATGGTTATCCATGAGACATTGCGAACCATCAGAGGTCAGAGCAATGCACAGCACCATCACCACAATCATCACACCATCACAATCTGATGTCACCACAATCTGAAGACAGAGGAGTCAGAGAAACATACACCAGCACAATCTGTTGCCTCATGACACTATGATTGTAATCAAGCCAGGGTATTAGATCTTATTCAATGGTTAATGATGCAGAATCCCATGACATATTGGGTGCTATTATCTATGAATCTGCTGAAACTGTAAGACATACTAAACAGCATAAACAGCATTCAACAGACAGAGCTCAATCAGCTCAATGGACAGTTGAAAAGCTAATGAGAGGGGGAGACTCCTAAAATGACATTTTTCTCCATGGTGAGGATGCCAAAGATGTGGCCAAGGAATCTACGGCCATGCTCAGTGAGAATTGCTGGGTGAATGATCCAGCTCAGCTTCCTCTTGAAATCACCACCATCACAAAAGCTTATTAATTAACTCGAAATGCAATATTTTAAGATAACTGGCTGAGAATAACAGATGTAGCAAAATTAATATGTTCAGACAACATTCTGATGGACCTCCACTCCAGAACCAGTTGTCCTAAGCTGTTCCAACACTAGCATCTAACAATGTGGAAAATTGCCTGTGTAAACCCAATTCATTAGACCAAGACAACTCCAGTGCAGATAATCACCAACCAATCCATCTACAAAGTGATAGAACAGATTATCGATAGTTTTACTAAACAAGAACCAAAGAATTATATTTCACAGATCTGATGAGATTAAAATCCCTAAACGTCAAAGCATCAAATGTGGCTTCAAAATGCTCTAATAAAACTGAAGACAGTGAGCAGCAAGGACAAAAGAGATTGGAGTCAGAACTGTATGAAGGTTGTTGCAGGTCAACCAGCCAAGTCCCAGGATTGCTGAGTCTAAATTGTGGAGCTCTCCAGCCTATAAAATTGCAGGAGTACTTTCATCAGAAGGACCACAATAATTCCAGGCACTAATCACTTCCATCTCAAGGCTTTTACGATCAGACAATAAATTCTTGCCTTGCAAATGGTACTTCTATCCAGACAATTGAATACAAGTATTCTTCAATTACAGGCGCTCTATTTACAAATTTTCACTGCAATAATATCACTGATTTTTTGAGGTACAAGTCTTTGATTTACATTACGTATGTAATAATGAATAATGTGGCACTCTCCATCTATAAGAATACAAAACACTCAACCTTTTTGGTTAGCGATCTTCCCGTTTAACAAAATACTTTTCTGGAAAGGGCCTCTTTGGTAAATTGAGAACTAGTTGGAAATACATTAAAATTGGGACTGATTTCTTTAGAGCAGAATAAATATTAATATGATTTTGAATGAAAGGCACGATGTTGTGAGAGACACAGTAGCATTGCAGTTAGCGTAATGCTACCACAGTATCAGCAGCCCAGGTTCAGTTCCTGCCATTGTCTGTAAGGAGTTTGTATTCTCTCCCTTTGACCACATGGGTTTCCTCCAGGTGCTCTGGTTTCTGCCCGCATTCCAAAAATGTACGGGTTAGTAGGTTAATTGGTCACATGGGTGTAATTGTGAGGCGCGGGCTCGTTGGTCCAGAAGAGCCAGTTACCCTGCTGTATCTCTAAAATAAAATGTAGGTGAAAACAGATCATCTCCGGTAGGTTAGAATGAGCTGCCAATGCCAAGATCGATTGTAAGAGATTTGCAACCAAGGGCACTTCAATGCTTTAATGAAATAAAACACAGGAACAGAAATTACATGAACTCTGAAAAATGAGCTAAATGTATGATTCAAAATGAGAAATAAAGTGATACGGCAAAAGGTAGCATCTTGGGATTAGGACTACCCGAAAAGGGAAAGTTTTATGGAAGATTAACTCCAGTGTTGGTTGGTTGATCTAAGCAGCCTACTTAAACGTCAGTTTTATGAAGTACTAAGCAACAGGATAATATTTTAAGATCCACCGACAAATAAAATTATTAGCCATTGTTCTCATTACACTGTTTTTTAGACAATGAGAGAAAGAAAAATTAACATAGCTAATAAAGAAGTGGATGTGGAAACCCTTTTAATTTATTGTTAATAGGCTGTTCATCATTATTGAATATTGACATTTTTAATCCATATGTAGATGTGTAAAAGGAAATGTGTTTAAAGAAAAATGTCCAGCTTGCTAATTGTTACAGCTCTGATATGGAATTCTTCGGTTGAAGCCATGAAGGAAATTTAGTTACTTGCAAAGCACAATCAAAATGTCACAGTGGTTTTGCACAAGACTGTTGAACTTTAACCCAGCAATCTGGTTTTAATAATGACAGCATGGGTTCAGCAACCAGCGCTACACGTAGAAAAACCTTCATATTCTATAAGACCTTTGCAGAATGCTACACAATAAACTATACAAATCTCCATTTATAGAACTGTTGGCTCCTTTTCCCAATATTATTTGGACCAGTTAAAGATATCAAGGGTATTTTTATATGGAAATTGTGTTTACAGCTTGTTAGATATTGACAGACAACAACAAATATTGCAAATAATGTAATTTATGCAACCAATAGCATTTGTCATGGCTGAGTGCATGTGATGCAGTTTATGTGGTGATATGAGTGCCTGTCAGATGATCCTCATTTATTATTCTTAGACTGCTTTGAAAATAGCTCTCGTAATTCATGGACGACTTTGCCTTCTTTCCTCCTGAATCATACACCCAAGTACTTCCAAGCAAAAGTTCTAGGGTATAATGCGATAATTTCCACTTATTTAGGGTTAGATCTGCAATGTTAAGTACAATAATAGTTCCTAGAGCCAAGGGCATCACGATAGTGTATCAGTTAGAACAGTGCTATTACCGCACAGGGTGTTAGAGTTCAGAGTTCGATTCCACCCCCATCTGTAAAAAGTTTGCACGTTCTCCCCATGACCGTGGGTTTCCTCTGGGTGCTCCAGTATCCTCCCACAGTCCAAAGTCATTTCAGTTATTAAGTTAATTGGTCATTGTAAATTGTCCTGTGATTAGGCCAGTGTTAAATACATGGGTTGCTGGGCAGTGTCACTCAATGGGCGGGAAGAGCCTGTTCTGCACTTATCTCCAAATAAGTCATAGTCATATTCATAGTCATACTTTATTGATTCCAAGGGAAATTGGGTTTTGTTACAGTTGCACCAACCAAGAATAGAGTATAAATATAGCAATATAAAACTATAAATAATTAAATAATAATATATAAATTATGCCAGATGGAAATAAGTCCAGGACCAGCCCATTGGCTCAGGGTGTCTGACCCTCCAAGGGAGGAGTTGTAAAGTTTAATGGCCACAGGCAGGAGTGACTTCCTATGACACTTAGTGTTGCACCTCGGTGGAATGAGTCTCTGGCTGAATGTACTCCTGTGCCCAACCAGTACATTATGTAGTGGATGGGAGACATTGTCCAAGATGACATAATAAATAAATAAAGCTGTATAGTTTAAAACAGAAGATGTATAATATTCTTCCAAAGATCCTTGCCATAAATGATAATTTTTCTAAGGATCTTCTGCAATTACTTGTGTTTAAGGGGATTCTCAAACCAATTAATTTGCTCCAGCTTAATCACAATGATTATTGTTACTTATATATTTTCTTTTATTATTCTTTTATGGTATCAGTAGCATGGCCGGCATTTATCATCCATCCTTATTTGCCCTTCAGGTGATGATGATGCACCTGCTTCTGAACTGCAGCAAGGTGGTGTGTTAAACATTCCCGGACAAATGCATTGAGCAAAGAGATCCAATGCTTCGAGCAGGGTCTATGAAAGAATAGATCGCATCTTGACGTTGTAGGTGGTTGCAATTCCATGTGATTGCTGCCCTCTTCTTTCCCGGCAATAGACGGTATGCGTCTGGGGACTGCTATGGGAGAATCTTTGGTGAATGGCTGCAGCACATCTTGTTGGCATCCATCAGAAGTGGTGCATTTATAAGGTTGATGATTGCACACTTTACCTGTGATTGATATTAAGCCTCTTGCATGATTCTGCAATGCTATCCACCCAGATAAGTGCTGAGTATTGTGCAATATTTGTTTCTGGAAAGACTTTGTGTATTTAAAAGATGTATCTAGATTCTGAATGGCTGTTGCAGTTCAAGGTTCAAAGCTCAGGGTAAATTTATGATCAAAGTACATGCATGTCACCGTATACAACCCTGAGATTCATTTTCTTGTCAGGATATTCAATAAATCCGATAACCAGAGTAGAATCAATGAAAGACCACGCTAAACGGGCAAACAACCAGTAGGCTAAAGACAAATGCAAAAAGAAAGAAAAGAAATAATAATAATAAAATATAAACAAGCAATAAATATTGAGAACATGAAAATGAGTCGGTAGGTTGTTGGAACGGGTCAGTGATGGAGGAAGTGAAGTTGAATGAAAGAACCTGATGGGAGGAGTAATAACTGTTCCTGAACCTGGTGGTGTGAGTGCTGAGGCTCTTGTACCTTCTTCCTGATGGCAGCAGCAAGAAGGGAACATGTCCTGGGTGGTGGGGGTCCCTGACGATGGATGCCGCTTTCCTGTGACAACGCCCCATGTAGATGTGCTCAGTGGTGGGGAGGCTTTACCCGGGGTGGACTGACCTGTATCCACTACTTTTTGCAGGATTTTCCACTCAAGGTTATTGGTGTTTCCATGCCAAACTGTGATGACACCAGTCAATATACTCTCCACCACTCATCTACAGAAGTTGTCAAAGTTTTAGATATCATGCCAAATCTTTGCAATCTCCTAAGGAGGTAGAGGTGCAGCTGTGCTTTCTTCACAAAGGCACTCGAGTGCTGGGCCCAGGACAGGTCCACTGATATGATAATACTGAGGAATTTAAAGTTGCTGACCTCTCCACTTCTGATCCCTCGAGGAAGACTGGTTCAGGGACCACCGGTTTCCTCCTCCTGAAGTCAGTATTCAGCTACTTGGTCTTGCTTACATTGAGTAAGAGGCCTTTCTTGTTGGGGGTTGCCGTTACCTAGGACCTGTGCATTGTGAATTATTCTTGTCATGTTTCAGCCCACCTGGTTATTACTCAGGGCATGTTTGCAGGCCTGGCCAGCTCCATACTTACAAACAGAACTGAATCTTATCTAACCTTGAATATTCTTATGGCTAATTTTCTAACAGCGGGAAGTTCTTTGGTTCACTGAGGGCATTTGGTTTTATAATTTTGTACGAACAATCTCCTGTAGCAGAGTGCTGTTGCTGAGATGTTTAATCCCCAATAACCACAGTGATCTTCCTTTGCCCTGAATATTATTTCAGTAGGTAGAGAATGTTCCTCAAGAAGAGCTGTACTGAGGTCCACCTGAGGTCGATGTCATGTTGTGGAGATACAGTAATTGATGCTTTCTGTTACACTGCCTCCATTAACCTCCCTTGATACATCAGAGGTTCAGTCCTTCTACATTGAAATGAAGTCAGAAATGGACTGACAAAATTACATGTTAAGTGAAGATACTTTTCCATCCCAATTTTACATTAAAAAAGTAATTTGCTTAGTATCAGAGATAAAAGCCACTATTATATTCAGGCAGCATTTAAAATATACTTAAAATATCTTCATTTTCTATATTTAATACACTATAGAGAGCTAATGGACTGAATTAATAATGAAGGCAAGCATGCATGATAACTGCCTTCTCAATAACCACATGCATTCAGATACCCAAAATTTAGAATATCATGGTAGTGTAGTTAGTGCAATGCTAGTACTGCTTGGCTCATTGGAGATTGGAGTTCAAAGCCAACATCATCTGTGAAGAGTCTGTATGTTCTCACTGCGAAATGCATAGGTTTTCTCCTGGTGCTCTGGTTTCCTCCTACAATCCAAAGATGTACCAGTTGGTCGGTTAATTGGTCATTGTAAATTGTTGCATGGTTAGGCTAGGGTTAAATAAGGTCAGTGGGCAGCACAGCTCAAAGGGCTAGAAGGGCCTATTCCACGCTGAATCTCAATAAATAAAATAAATAATAAATAACAATTATGAAGATACAGTTTGGTTAAAAGTTGGAGTTGGAATTGGTTTATTATTGTCACATATGCCAAGGTACAGTGAAAAACTTCTCTTGCATTACTTTTCAAATAGATCAAATCATTATACATGCTTTGAGGTAGTACAAGATAAAACAACAACAAAAATGCAGAACAAAGTGCAACAGCTACAGAGAACGTGCAGTGCAGATAGACAATATGGTGCATGATTATATTGAGGTAGATTGTGAGGCCAAGAGTGCATTTCGTTGTATGAGGGAACCTTTTCAAAGTATTTTAACAGTGTAGAAGAAGCTGTCCCTGAGCCTTGTGGCACATACACTCAGGGTTTTGTATCTTCCGCCTAGTGCTGGAGTTGCCAACCTTTTTAATGCCATGGACCCCTACCATTAACTGAGGGGTTCGTGGACCTCAGGCTGGGAACCACTATTTGTTGTAACTTTATGTCTTTCCACTGCCACTACTGCAAAACAACAGATTTTTCGTCACACAATTCAGTGACAATAAACCTGATTCTGATTACTACCTGTGAGTAATTTGGTTTTAAATAGCTGAGAAAAATACTTTCCAAAATAGTTTATGCTGGGAAACTGGCTACTAGAGGACTGCAAGCATCCCATGAAGTATAAACTGCTCAGCAGAAAGCTACATGTCATCCTGTATTTGGGAATTGTCCGGTTACCAGCACTTCTCTGGAAGATCCAGCTAGATCTTGATGGAGAATGTGCTGCATTGTCCCAAAAAGGCAAAAATGCCAATCACTATCCCACCTATTACGAAGTACATTTATTATCAAGGTATGTATACATTACACAACCTTGAGATCCGTCTCCTTACAGGCAGCCACAAGACAAAGAAACCCAATAGAACCCATTAAAACAAAAGAAGGCGATCAAATACCCAATGTGTAGGGGGGAAAAAAAACTGTGCAAACAATGAAAGTAAGCAAATGACAGTCAGAACTGAAGTTCAGAAAAATGAGTCCACGGCTACGAAGCCAGTCATCACAGCAGTGAGTGCAGGAGCCCGGTAGTTGCAGGCCACACATTACATCATTCCTTTATGCATTTTACTTAATTACTCATAGTTATAATATATGACTCCATGAGATTTCCCTGGGTGAGATGAGTGAGTGATAAAGAATATCCCTCTCCCTTTTGTGGACCTGAGGAAGTTCCCATTTTGGGGAAGTTGCTAATCCAGAGGACTAGACTGACAACATTTCTCTTCTGTTAGTGAGGTGTGCCAAGCCCATCTTTGAGACTTTCCCTTGAATAGTTGTGTGCGCATGTGTGTGAGTGAGTGAGTGTGTGTGTGTGAACAAATTCAGGTATTATATATTAATGACTGTTGTCATTACATATCAAATAGTTTTAATAGAATAAGAATCTACAATAAGCTGGTGATCCACAGTGATAATTTATTAAATAGAGGATGAGAAGAATCAGTTTCTATATGAGTCTGAATTGTTTTGACTCTTGGTACATAAACTAGACATGTTCTTAATAAAATCCAAGGCTGTACAGTACTGTGCAAAAGACTTAAACTCATATACAGTATAGCTAGGATGCCTAGGAATTTTGCACAGTACTGTATTTGTCAACATGAAGCAGAGAGCAAGTCTGAAAATTCTGCGTGAGAATGGCGAAGTTGCAGTACTGCAGGAGGGGTGTGGGACAGGTGGCAGAGAAGGAGTGCCAGGGGCAGGGGAGGCACATGTGCAGACATCTCCAGCCCCGAGTCACCAGGCAAGGACATTTGATTCCAAACAATTGACTTATTGGTCATTACTGAATGTCTTTCTGGTACTTCCCACTTCCTCCCCTCTCCCTTCTTTTCCCACCACGATCTCCCTCTCCCTGCCCTCTTCCCTCTCTCAGTCCACTATAGAGACCCACATCAGAATCAAGTTTATCATCACTCACATATGTCATGATTTTTTTTGCAGCCGCAGTACAGTGCAATGCATAAAATTACTGCAGTACTGTGCAAAAATTTTAGGCACCCTAGCTATGTATATGTGCCTAAAAGACTTTTGCGCAGTACTGTATTAAGAACAATAGACTATATGAAGAAGAACGCCCTGAACTCCGAGTGGAGGCATCGGGACGCCATCATGATGGTGTTTTTTAGCAGGCTTTCTTATTTTTATGAGGCCGAGTTGCTAGCTCGCCGCTCAACCCAGCACGGATGGAAAACGTGCAAGGGAGCCGGCTGGATTCGAACTCGAGAGCCTTCGCTCCAAAGTCCGGCGCTGATGCCACTACGCCACCAGCCGGCAAATAGACTATATAAATCAAGTTAAAACATTCATAATAAACTTCTGCATCTTCTAATGAATCACCAGCTAGAAACAGCAAACAGTATTTCTGAAATTAACACATTGAAAAGCTGTTGAGCTGCAATTTGCACATCCATCAATGTGCCAGAAAGACTTTTAATTTAACAACCAATCGCTGTAACTTGATACACAAAACAAAACAAGTTGAAACGAGGCAACAATCAGTGGAGAACAGCTGTACTGGGAATCCTGTTTCCAATATGTTATTTTACTTAACAATCAGAAATTAATTGAATTTGTTGTTTGGTAGACTATCTGAGAAATGATTTTTGGCTGATGTTAAGAGCCAACAAGTTAGCTAGCATAAAATTTCATTTAATGCCTTTTACATCAATAAAATGGAAACCAAATTACTAGTGTAGAATCAATAAAATATAATGCATTACTGCCCTTCAAGTAGAATGTTTGGATAGACTTCCTTATAACTTCCAAGATTTAACCTTTATTTTTAACATTTCCTGACTGATGTTGATCAAAAATTAGTAAGAAAATAAGATAATTGACAGCTTTTTAAATTAAGATTATAATATTTATTTGATGTAGAGTGGAAGAAATAGTTAAGCAGAGAATAAAGACCAAAATTAAATTTGCAATTTCCATCTGGTTAATTCTCATTATTTAGCTTTCTGAATGCACTGCTGATTTTTAAATATAATAAATCCATTAACGTTCCTGTCACTGTCTGTAAGGAGTTTGTACGTTCTCCCCACGACCATGTGGGTTTTCTTTGGGTGCTCTGGTTTCCTCCCACAGTCCAAAGAGGTACCAGTTGGTAGGTTAACTGGTCATTGCAAATTGTCCTGTGATTAGGCTAGGGCTAAATCTGAGGTTACTGGTGACATGGCTCCAAGGGCCAGAAAAGTCTGCAATAAATAATAAATAAATAAGAAATAAATAAACAGAATTTGTAAAATTCATCAGTTTTTATTAAAATCTATTCGCATGAAAGCACTGGTTTCCACAGATCAATAAAAACTGGAAGCACAGTACAAAGTTACTTCAGTATGTTATTTGTATAATGTAGTGAACTATTTGCAAAAAAATGCTTTAAAATGTTGTTACAATCAGCTAAATTTAATCACTGACTAAAAGAACACAGGTATCACCACCAGATGCATAACCAATCTTGATTACGATTCATTGAACCACCAACTCCCACCCAACCTCCAATATTCTTTTTCAGTCTGTATTTGCACTGAATCTCAAAGTTCTGCTGGACTATTATATACGAGTACTGCATCACAATCCAACATCCACAGTATTATGCCCACAAGCCGTGGTTACACATTGTGGCATCTGTTCAATCCTGACTTATATGTCACTTCAACATTATATGAGATACACAAATGCACCTGTGGACAGACTGGCTTGCTGGTGAAGCTGCCACATAACATACTGTGGTGCAGTGGTTAGGACGATGCCTTACAATACCAGTCACCCAGGTTCAGCTCCCGCCGCAGTCGGTACAGAGACAATAGACAATAGACAATAGGTGCAGGAGTAGGCCATTCGGCCCTTCGAGCCAGCACCACCATTCACTGTGATCATGGCTGATCATCCGCAATCAGTACTCTTTTCCTGCCTTCTCCCCATATCCCTTCATTCTGCTAACTTTAAGAGCTCTATCTAACGCTTTTTTGAAGGAATCCAGAGAATTGGCCTCCACTGCCTTCTGAGGCAGAACATTCCAAAGAACCACAACCCTCTGTGTGAAAAAGTTTTTCCTCAACTCTGTTCTAAATTGTCTACCCCTTATTCTTAAACGGTGGCCTCTGGTTCTGGACTCCCCCAACATCGGGAACATGTTTCCTGCCTCTAGCATTTCCAATCTCTTAATAATCTTATATGTTTCAATCAGATTCCCTCTTTTCCTTCTAAATTCCAGTGTATACAACCCCAGTCGCTCCAATCTTTCAACATATGACAGTCCCGCCATTCCGAGAATTAACCTCGTGAACCTACGCTGCACTCCCTCAATAGCTAGAATGTCCTTCCTCAAATTTGGAGACAAAAACTGTACACAATATTCCAGGTGTGGTCTCACCAGGGCCCTGTACAGCTGCAGAAGGACATCTTTGCTCCTATACTCAATTTCCCTTGTTATGAAGGCCAGCATTCCATCAGCTTTCTTCACTGCCTGCTGTACTTATTATCTAGAGATTGTACATTTTCCCCATGGCCGCGTGGGATTCATCGGGCTGCTCCGGTTTCTTCCCATGGTCCAAAGATGTAACAGCTGGTGAGTGAATTGGTCTTCGTAAGTTGTCCCATGATTAGGCTAGATTAAATTGGGGATTGCTGGGCGGTGTGGCTCAAAGGGCTGGAAGGTCTTATTCCCTGCTGTGTCTCAATAAATTTGGGTGGCAGTGTGGAGATACACCTCTACCAAAAGAGATGTAAGGCACACCTTCCCTCCTCTGGCCTGCAAGTCACCCTTGGGCAAGGAGTAGCACCTGCTTAGCAAACCCCCACCCCACCCTGAACCGGGTCACATGAAGCAAAGGGAGCAAGTGGTGGATGGTCATATAAGCAGCTGGTGCATAGCACAGATCCTGGTTATGTGACCACAGACGCCAGGCAGACAATCTCTGAAGAGTATTGATAATGGCTGGGGTCACCTGTCTTGTAAAGCTACTGCCCAGAAGAAGGCAATGGCAAACCACTTCTGTAGAAAAACTTGTCAAGAACAATGACGGAAAGACCATGATCACTTATGTCATATGTCACAGCACATAACGAATGAATGAATGATCTATCTCAATAAATAAATAAAATAACTGGGGACTGCAACACCCAAATGGTGGGTAACAATGGCAGCTACGATACTTTGTCAACAAGATCAAGCTAGATCTCAAATACAGTAGAATGGGACAAGAATGATATTAGTTGTTTCATTCATATCTAATTCTCCTTTACACAGCACACTCTCTCTTCATTTCCTTACCTCAAAGCACAAGCTTGCACCTCTTATTTTCCAGCCTTCCGTTGCCTACTCTTACCTTTTGGATAACACTGGACAACAATTTTTTTTGAAAACATTACTTCCTCAGATATTTTTTCTGTTTATGATAGACCACTTGAAGCTGAACACAAATATAATTTCAAATTACTTATACCACCTAGGAATTTAGAGAAACAAAATTAACTTTTATTGAATATAATGCATTTAATTGTATAACGGTGCTGATGCTTTGCAATAGCTTAACTTAGCTAAAAATGTTTTGTTAATGATTTTCATTTGTACTCAGCATCTGAGGCTTGTCACTTTAGTGTCCAACAATAATCAGCTGGCATTGATGGATTCCAATTTCGCAGATACTGTTTCTCCATGACTGCAATGTCCTGGTGAAACCTTTCACTGACAGTGCCAAGATTTGCAGGGAAGAAGCCTAAGTAGGAAATCAGAAAATGACTCTTTAGTGACGTGCTACACTTCATGGTTTTGTATGCTTGAAGCATGCTATCAACCAGTCTGGTGCTCCGTAGTTGCCAAGAAAATTTTCAACAACATCCTTGAATATTTTCCATGTGATTTTCTCCTGTCCCCCTAGAAGTTCTTCAAATTGCCTGCCAGTGATGACCTATTTGAATTGCGGACCAACTTAAGTGCCTTCTTTAATCTTGGCATCAGTTATTCTGACTTAAATTATGAATTGAAATAACAAATATAGATGATTTCAAAAAATGGAGCAAAATAGAGAAATTTCATGGCAATTTTCATGATCAGCAGCTCAAGTTCTGTAAGATACAATGAAAAATATTCAGAAAGCAAAATATTTGTTGTGTAGTGTAATCAACAACTACAAGCTCACCAGGGAGCGGTGATAAATCTAGGAAATGAAGACACAGCACCAGTCAACTTAATACTCGCAGTCTCCAATATAGGTGCCGACTGCAGTGACCTAGAAGATACCTTTTAGATTTCCCCCTGTCTTTTCACTGCTGCTAACCAGGATTTAACTGGAGCTGATCTCTGATGACAGGAATGTACGTCCTGCTTCAGACCATTGCTAATGTCGACAGCCTGTCTGCAGAATGTTGCAGAATCATTTGCAGAACCCACTTTCTATGTATGGATAACATACAGTTCATTTGGTGCATTTGATCTGAAAAGAAAGCTATTGATGCCCATTGGCACACATTGGTTTGTTCTGATTCAACTTTAGTGGTACAAATAATATGTGCAGAATGATGGCATCATAATTGTCATTAATATAGGTAATATGCAGACTGTGGTTGTACAATAGCCGGATGTTGGTAGTGAATCCCTTTGGTCTGCAGTACCTCACAGTTAATATGTATAGCCTGCAAAATTATGTGCTTAAAATAACACCATTAGACCATAAATTGAATATACTGTATCTTGTCAATCTGTTGTGTTTTATAATGTCAAAACTGTCATTCATTCTTTGGATCACTCCTCTGTTTTCGTGGATGGTTGCGAAGAAAAAGAATTTTAGGATGTATGTTGTATACATTTCTCTGACATTAAGTGTACCTTTGAGACCTTTGAAACATTAAAGTAAATCAAAAGAATATTTGGGCATCCGAAATATGAGCACAACTTTGTGTTTACTTTAAGTGAGAGGTATCACGTGGTAGCGAGATGATATGCAATTCACATATTTATACATGTAACTGATAATGAATAATTTAAATGAAAATGAAAAAGAATGCTGAATCAACCTATATAACCTCCAACAGCTGTATTTTGGATCGGGACAAGCAGAGCGGTGTGGGAGCTGAATTCTGAAGGAAGGCAGTTTTTAAAAAAAATTCTTTGAGTGCAAGAAGGGTGAGACTGTGCAGGCGCATGATGTAGACATGACAGCGCGGAGAGTTTAAAAAGGAGACCACCCTATACAGCGGGCAGCAGTCGGAGCGGGCAGCGGAGTGAGTGGTAGCAGAGTGTAGGGCTTTGTCTCCAACGAGCTTCGGCGGTAATGGGAACAGGTGAAAGCGAGGCACCAATTCTTATTTCTCCTCTTGGCGAATCGGCCTGGGCAGACAGGAGCAGCAGGGCTCACACAGTTAATGGTATGAGCTAACGGTTTAAAAAGTTCGTCTGTTTGTTAAGCTAAGTGGGTGAGTAGACTTATTTTTCCTGTTTCATTCCTGTAGAATTAGATAGCATGCCTGCAGGGTTAGTGCTTTGTTCAGGGTGTCAGATGTAGGAATCCTGGGAGACCTCCAGCCTCCCTGATGGCCACATCTGCACCAGGCGCACCGAGATGCAGCTCCTCAGAGACCGTGTTAGGGACCTGGAGCTGCAGCTTGATGATCTACTGCTTATCAGGGAAAGTGAAGAGGTGATAGACAGGAGCTACAGGGAGGTAGTCATCCCTAGGCTACAGGGGTCAGAAAACTGGGTGACTGTCAGGAGAGGGAAGGAAAATACCCGGATACTGGAGAGCACCCCAGTGGCTGTCCCCCTCAGCAACAAATATCTTGTTCTGGATGCTGTTGAGGGGGATAGCTTGACAGGGGACGACCACGGTGACTGGGTCCCTGGCACTGAGCCTGGCGCTGTTGTGCAGGAGGGAAGGAGGGAGAAGAGGAATGCGGTAGTCATAGGGGATCCCATAGTCAGGAGAACTGACAGGAGATTCTGTGACATGATAGAGATACCCGCATGGTGTGTTGCCTCCCAGGTGCCAGGGTACAGGATGTCTCGGATCGGGTCCTGAATATTCTAAAGTGGGAGGGTGAGCAGCCAGTTGTCTTGGTACATGTTGGTACCAATGACATAGATAGGACAAAGGAGGAGGTCCTGAACAGAGATTTCCAGGAGTTAGGAAGGAAGCTGAGAAGCAGGACCTCCAGGGTAGTAATCTCGGGATTGCTACTTGTGTCATGTGATAGCGAGGGCAAGAATAGTAGGATCAGGCAGATGAATGCGTGGCTGAGAGACTAGTGCAGGGGGCAGGCTTCAGATTCCTGGATCATTGGGATCTCTTCTGGGGGAAGTATGACCTGTTCAAAATGGACGGGTTACACCTGAACCCGAAGGGGACCAATATTCTGGCGGGAAGGTTTAATAGAGCTGTTAGGGAGAGTTTAAACTAATTTGGCAGGGGGATGGGAACCGGAGTGATAGAGTGGAGGAAGGGGAAAACAGAAATAAATCTAAGATAGTGAGCAGTAAAGATGTCAGGAAGGATAGGCAGGTGATGGGGCAAATCTGCAGCCATTGGGATGAGTTGCAGTGCAATCAAAGCGAAAAGTACCAAATACTGGTCTTAAGGTGTTATACTTAAATGCAGGCAGCATAAGGAATAAGGTGGATGATCTTGTCGTACAGTTACAGATTGACAGGTATGATATTGTGGCCATCACTGAGACGTGGCTAAAGGATGCATGTCTCTGGGAGCTGAACGTCCAAGGATACACGGTGTATCGGAAGGATAGGAAGGTAGGCAGAGGGGGAGGCGTGGCTTTATTGGTAAGACATGATATTAAATCATTAGAAAGAGGTGACATAGGATCGGAAGGTGCAGAATCTTTATGGGTTGAGCAAAGAAATCGCAGGGGTAAAAGGACACTGATGGCAGTTATATACAGGCCTCCAAACAGTTGCAGTGATGTGACTACAACTTACAACAGGAAATAGAAAAGGCTTGTCAGAAGGGCAGTGTTATGATAATTGTGGGGTATCTTAACATGCGAGTGGATTGGGAAAATCAGGTTGGCACTGGATCTCAAGAGAGAGAATTTGTAGAATGTCTGTGAGATGGCTTTTTAGAGCAGCTTGTTGTTGAGCCCACTAGGGGATCGGCTGTACTGGATTGGGTATTGTGTAATGAACCGGAGGTGATTAGAGAGATTGAGGTGAAGGAACCCTTAGGAGACAGTGATCATAACATGATTGAGTTCACTGTGAAATTTGAAAAAGAGAAGCCAAAATCCGATGAGTCAGTATTTCAGTGGAGTAAAGGAAATTACAGTGGCATGAGAGAGGAACTGGCCAAAGTTGATTGGAAAGGGATACTCGTGGGAAGGACGGCAGAGCAGCAGTGGCTGGAGTTTATGTGAGAAGTGAGGAAGCTGCAAGACAGATATATGCCAAAAAAGAAGAAATTTTTGAATGGAAAAAGGATGCAACCGTAGCTGACAAGAGAAGTCAAAGCCAAAGTTAAAGCAAAGGAGAGGGCATACAAGGAAGCAAAAATTAGCAGGAAGACAGAGGATTGGGAGGTTTTTAAAAGCTTACAAAAGGAAACTAAGAAGGTCATTAAGAGGGAAAAGATGAACTATGAAAGAAAGCTAGCAAATAATATCAAAGAGGATATTAAAAGCTTTTTCAAGTATATAAAGAGTAAAAGACAGGTGAGAGTCAATATAGGACCAATACAAAATGATGCTGGAGAAATTGTAATGGGAGATAAAGAGATGGAAGAGGAACTGAACAAGTATTTTGCATCAGTCTTCACTGAGGAAGACATCAGTAGTATACCGGACACTCAAGGGTGGCAAGGAAGAGAAGCGTGCGCAGTCACAATTACAACAGAGAAAGTACTCAGGAAGCTGAATAGTCTAAGGGTAGATAAATCTCCCAGACCAGATGGAATGCACCCTCGTGTTCTGAAGGAAGTAGCTGTGGAGATTGCGGACGCATTGGAGGGGGAGGAGAAGACGGCAGCGCAACGCAGTGCGCGTGGCCGCTCCGAAATGATATCATATGTGTTAACCAGGGGCTGTGCACAATCCTAATTTGGTGGAGACAGCTGTGAGAAGCACGGAGGAACACCTGGACAAACTTCTGAAATGCCTGCCTTGCTGCCTCTGCTACTGTGCGATCGAGAATCTCTGGAGGGGAAGGCCCCAAATCCTCGGCTTTGCCTATTGCCTGTTGCCAGGGCCGGGGTCAAAGTGCTCAGCAGAGATGGTGCTCGGTGCTCGGTATTGGAGGCTCGAAATTTTTGGACGGACTCAAGAGTTGGCTGTGGTCGGGTGCTTCCAGGATGCTGCACTGGCAAGTTTGCGGCGCTGGAAGCTCATGGCAGGAACTTCCTTCTACCGTCTGCGTGAGATGATGGGACTTTCGAGAGACTTTGAGTCTTTTTTTTACCGTGCCCATGGTCTGTTCTTCATCAAATTACGGTATTGCTTTGCACTGTTGTAACTATATGTTATAATTATGTGGTTTTTGTCAGTTTTTCAGTCGGTTTGTCTTGTGTTTCTGTGATATCACTCTGGAGAAACATTGTATCATTTCTTAATGCATGCATTACTAAATGACAATAAAAGAGGACTGCATGTCCTCATAATCTAATAATCTAATTAGCAATGATCTTTCAAAAGTCAATAGATTCTGGCATGGTTTTGGCGGACTGGAAGATTGCAAATGTCACTACGCTATTTAAGAAGGGGCAAGGAGGCAAAAAGGAAATTATAGACCTGTTAGCTTGACATCGGTGGTTGGGAAGTTGTTGGGGTCAATTGTTAAGGATGAGGTTATGGAGTACCTGGAGGCATATGACAAGATAGGCAGAACTCAACATGGATTCCTTAAAGGAAAATCCTGCCTGACAAACCTATTACAATTTTTTGAGGAAATTACAAGTAGGCTAGACAAGGCAGATGCAGTGGATGTTGTATATTTGGATTTCCAGAAGGCCTTTGACAAGGTGCCACACATGAGGCTGTCTAACAAGAGCCCACGGAATGACGGGAAAGTTTCATGCGTGGATAGGGCATTGGCTGATTGGCAGGAAACAGAGAGTGGGAATAAAGGATCCTATTCTGGTTGGCTGCCGGTTACCAGTGGTGTTCCACCGGGGTCCGTGTTGGGGCCGCTTTTTTTTACATTGTACATCAACGATTTGGATTATGGAATAGATGGTTTTGTGGCTAAGTTTGCTGATCATACAAAGATAGGTGGAGGGGCCAGTAGTGCTGAGGAAGCAGAGAGTCTGCAGAGAGACTTGGATAGATTGGAAGAATGGGCAAAGAAGTGGCAAATGAAATACAATGTTGGAAAGTGTATGGTTATGCACTTTGGCAGAAGAAATAAATGGGCAGACTATTATTTAAATGGGGAGAGAATTCAAAGTTCTGAGATGTAATTGGACTTGGGAGTCCTCGTGCAGGATACCCCTAAGGTTAACCTCCAGGTTGAATTGGTGGTGAAGAAGGCGAATGCAATATTGGCATTCATTTCTATTGGAGCAGGGATGTGATGTTGAGGCTCTATAAGGCACTGGTAAGACCTCACTTGGAATACTGTGGGCAGTTTTGGGCTCCTTATTTAAGAAAGGATGTGCTGATGTTGGAGAGGTTACAAAGAAGATTCACTAGAATGATTCCGGGAATGAGAGTGTTAACATATGAGGAACGTTTGTCCACTCTTGGACTGTATTCCTTGGAGTTTAGAAGAATGAGGGGGGACCTCATAGAAACATTTCAAATGTTGAAAGGCATAGACAGAGTGGATGTGGCAAAGTTGTTTCCCATGATGGGGGAGTCTAGTACAAGAGGACATGACTTAAGGATTGAAGGGCGCCCATTCAGAACAGAAATGCGAGAAATTTTTTTAGTCAGAGGGTGGTGAATCTATGGAATTTGTTGCCACGGGTGGCAGTGGAGGCCAAGTCATTGGGTGTATTTAAGGCAGAGATTGATAGGTGTCTGAGTAGCCAGGGCATCAAAGGTTATGGTGAGAAGGTAGGGGAGTGGGACTAAATAGGAGAATGGATCAGCTCATGATAAAATGGCGGAGCAGACTCGATGGGCCGAATGGCCGACCTCTGCTCCTTTGTCTTACGGCCCTATATTTTATATATATATATATACACACACAAGATTATGCAAATATTACCAAGACATTAAATGCACAACACATTCCATCTCTAGCTCCCTTTCAGAGAGAATAAATTGTAGTTAGCATTCTTTGAATAGACTCCATCACTGGCCTCCCTTATTCACCAGTTGTTTACAACAAAACAGCACGGTGTTACAAGTATTTGCATCTCCAGTCTGAAGGCAATAAAACAGTTCCATAGCCACAATCACTTTAACAGACATTGAGAACAATTTGGCAGCCACTATTCCAAACAAAACCATGGTGCCAAATTTTACATGTCTGTTAGTAAAGTAATGTACCATTTCATTGGCTTTTCACTCAATCCTGGAACATCTGGACAGTCAAGGTGCATACATCAGAATGTTATTCATTGACTACAGTTCGGCATTCAACACTATCATCACCTCAAAACTCAACAATAAGCTCCAAAACCTAGGCCTTATTATCTCCAGTGCAACTGGATCCTCCATTGCATAACTTGCAGACCGTAGTCAGTTCAGATTGGCAACAACATCTCTTCCACAATCGCCATCACTCAGAGGTGTGACACAAAACTGTGTGCTTAGCCCCCTGCACTGCTCACTTTACACCAATGACTGTGTGGTTAAGCACAGCTCCAATGCCATATTTAAGTTTACCGATGTCACCACAGTTGTTGGCCAAATCAAAGATGATCATGAATATAGGAGGGAGATTGAAAATCTGGCTGAGTGGTGCCACAACAACAACCTCTCACTCAACGTCAGCAAAATCAAGGAGCTGATTATTGTCTTTAGGAGGAAGGCTATGAGCCAGTCCTCATCGAGAGACCAGAGGTGGAGAGATTTAGCAACCTTATATTCCTTGCCATTATCATTTCAGAGGATCTGACCTGGGTCCAGGACATGAGTGCCATTAACAATTAAAGCAGGGCAGCACCTCTACTTTCTTAGAAATTTTCAAATATCCGGTATGTTATCTAAAACTTTGACAAACTTCTATAGATGAAAGTTGGAGAGTATATTGACTGGCTGCATAAGAGCCAGATATGGAAACATGAATACCCTTAAACGGAAAAGCCTACGGAAAGTAGTGGATCCGGGCCAGTCCATCATGGGTAAAGCTCTCCCCACCCTCGAGCACATCTACACGGAGCGTTGTCTCAGGAAATCAGCATCCATCACCAGGGTCACCAACCACCCAAGACATGCTCTCTTCTCACTGCTGCCATCAGGAAAGAAGGTACAGGACCCTCAGGACCCACACCACCAGGTTCAGGAACTGTTATTACCCCTCAACCATCAGTCTCTTGAACCAGAGGGGATAGCTTCATTCAGTATCGCTCACCCAACACTGAACTGTTCCCACAACCAATGGACTCTTCATTTCATGTTCTCAATATTTATTGCTTATTTACTTATTATTATTATTATTTTGTTTGTTTTTTTCTCCTTGTGATTGCACAGTTTGTTGTCTTTTGCACATTAGTTGTTCGCCCATCTTGTGTGTAGTTTTTCACTGATTCTATTGTGTTTCTTTGTACTTACTGTGAATACCCACAAGAAAATGAATCTCAGTGTTGTATACAGTGACATTTATGTACTGTACTTTGATAATAAATTTACATTGAACTTTAATAACTTAGCTTCTTCCTCTTTGCCATCAGATTTCTGAATGGACATTGAACCCATAAACACTACCTCACTACTTTTTTTTCTTTTTGAACGATTTATCTAATTTAATGTTTTTTAGTATATGTACATACTTACTGCAATTTACAGTTTTTATAATTATGTACTGCAATGTAACGCTACCCGCATAACAACAAATTTCACGACGTATGCCGGGATATTAAACCTGATTCTGATTCTGACAAAGTGTTGGAAAAGGAGAAAAAGATCTTATTAACACATTTGACTGAATACAGCAATTAATCTTTCATTCAGGTGAAATGTGAAAACAGAATTTTCAATTCCTTCAGAGGAATGAGAGAGGATTTTTGACATTTGGAGTTTGCTCCATTTTAATAAGTCAGTCTCCTTAGATACTTAGACAGGACCATATGTGTCATAATATTTGAATACTGAAATGCTATTCGGAAATGAAGTATGTCATGTTTCCACTTAGTGCTGTAAGGAATATTTTCTCACTCTTTAAACATGCCAGAAGTAATACTGCAAGGACATTGTCCATCCAATGTTGTTAATATAAGCTGAAAATATTCATTTGGAGAAAATTAATGTTAATGGGAAAGAAAGAACCTGATACAAATAAATAGGTAACTTAAACCCTGGTATAATAATCACATCCCAATGTTTACAGTGATTTCCGGCTAAATGGTTGAGCCTACATCAAATACTTTATCATTCTAATTGAGTAGCATCAAACCATGTGTCCTTGCCTCAAACAGGTGAAAATGATGACAATTTGACATTGCTATTCTCATTCCTCACTCCATGACGTTCATTGGAACTTTCTGGAAAAGGCTAGTCCCAAGCCTTGTCGCAAGCCACTGCTTGTAACTCCCATCTCAGCCTGAAGGGAGGTGAAGGTAGCCCTTTAACTACGCCCATGAAACATTCGGAAAAAATCTCTGACTAGAAGCTAATCCATATATACTGGCTTTGATGCCTGTCCAATCTCTATGAATGCTTATGGATATTCGTTTCATTTATAAACAGAAAAACTATAAAACATTTTGAAAAAAATATATAAATATTTAGAAACTAAAGGCCTTGAAAGACATATAAGACTTTACAAGCATTAAATGAACACATACAATCTTAAAAATCTTGCAATTCTGACCCTTAATCCTTTTCTGAATCAGGAATCAGAATCAATAGTTCACTTTCAGTGGTGTAGAACCCTAGTTCTCAGTTTTCTTATCTCACACTATTATCATGCATTGCATAGTACTGCTGCCGCAAAATTAACGAATTTCATGACATATGCCAGTGATATTAAACTTGATTCTGATTCTGCATCAGGTCAAAACTGGTAGAATTTCTTCAAGTAGTTTGTCCAGTGAAAATATCAAAGTACATTTGGAAAGTTGCAGGTGAACAGCTCCCAGCAAGTTCAAAATTCTCATACATCTTCTCATAACTGCTGAGAAGATGTAGCATTGATGTAAAGTGCTGATACATGCTTTCTCAACACCATTTGGCTTAAAATATGGCCAAAAGAGGACAGGAGGGGGAATGAATAGAAAGAGAATGTAATTTGTGCAAAGATGTTTGAAATATTAAGAAATGCATGCCTGGCTTTTGCAATTCAGTGCTGGCATCTCTGATGCCAAGGATCTGTGAGTTTTGTGGAACTCCATTTGCCTTCATCAGATAATCTGTTGAATCCAAAAGAGGCCAAGGATTATTCCTTCATTGCTTCTACAGCATCAATCTGTTCAGTCTATAAACAAAAGCTATCATTGGTCCCAGGTTTGCCAATATAGCAACAACCCAGCAGATGTCAAATTATAACTCAGCAGTAAACATCTATCACCACCAATTAAACTACATTCCTTGTTCTAAATATTGATAGATGACAATTGTGTGAAAATCTGTTGTCAGGATAATTGATGGTTCTGCAAAATTACTGAAACTTAAATGCAACAGTGAAAATATATACGTAGCAACACACACAAAATGCTGGAGTTCAGGCAGCATCTATGAAAATGAACAAACAGTCAATGCTTTGGGACGAAGAAAATATATTTTGAAATATGACAATAGCTTTCAAGATATTCGCACCATAAATTAGTGGATGAATTTGAATGATTTTTTCTATAGGTTTTACCGGTGTTAAAGCTTAAGAAGTTTGAATAAAACAGAAAGTTATGGAAATATTCAACAGAAATTGTAGCATATGTGGAGAGGGAAAAATAATTAACTCAGGGTTCCCAGCCTGAGGCTCATGGACCCCTTGGTTAATGGTAGAGGCCCATGGTATAAAAAAAAATTGGAAACTCTTGAATTAGCATTTCAGATCAATGGCCTTTCATCAGACTAGGAAGGATAGTATATGTGCACATCTTAAGTTACAGAGAACGGGGAGTGGTGAGAACTAAAAAAGCAAATTCATCACCAACCTCCAAGACTTGGAGTCAACACATCCCTCTGCAACTGGATCCTCAACTTCCACAGACCACAGTCAGTAATGATGGGCAGCAAACCCACCATCACAATTAAGTTCAACACTGAATGTGTCTCAGCACCCTGTTCTACCACATAGCCAAATTCTGATCTAACTCCACGTTTGCAGGTGATACCACTGCAGTGGGTTGTATCTCAAATAATGATGAATTGGAGTTCAGGAAGGAGATGGAGAGTTTAGAGACATGGTGTCACAATAATAACTTTTCCCTGATTGTCAGCAAAACAAAAGAGCTGGTCATTGACTTCAGCAGGTGGGGGCAATACACAAGCTCCTTTCTTCATCAACAGTGCTGAAGCTGACATGGTTGAGAGCATTAGGTTTCTAGGAGTTTCAACATCGATGGCCTGTCCTGGTCCAATCATGTTGATGCCACAACCAAGAAAGCACAGCAGTATCTCTACTTCCTCAGGAAGCTAGAGAAATTTGGCATGTCACTGGTGACTCTTACAACTTTTTGAATCAATGCGCCAGAGAAAGCATCCTATCTGGATGCATCACAGCTTGGTATAGCAACTTTTTTATATACTTTTTATTCCTAGTCTTTAGATATATATATATCTTATTGTAATTTATAGTTTCATTATTATGTATTGTACCGCACTGCTGTCACAAAACAACAAATTTCATGAACATATGCCAGTGATATTAAAATTGATTCTGATTCGGACATTCTGACTGCTCTGCCCTTGACCGTAAGAAAATGCTAAGAGTTGTGGACACAGCTCAACAGACTGTTGAAAAACAGTGGACTCTGACCATTCTCTTTTCTGCCTCAGGAAAGCAGCCAACGTAATCAGAGATCTCACCCACTCTGGTCATTCTCTTTTCTTTCCCCCTCCCATCAGGCAGAAAATACAAAAACCCGAAAGCGTTTACCACTAGGCTTAGGGCAGCCTCAACCCTGCTGTTGAAAGACTATTGACAGTTTTTGAATACAGTTAAGTTGGACTCTTGACCTCACAATCCACCTTGTTATAATCTTACACTTTATTGTTCACCTGCACCCACTTTCCCTGTGAACTGCTGCATTCAGTTATCGTTTCACCTTGCACTATCTTGAAGCACCATTTAATGAGTTGATCTGTATGAACAACATGCAAAGCAAGTTTTTCAGTACATGTGACAATAATAAAAATATCCAATTCCAATTTGAATTCATAGAGTCACAGAAAAGTACATGAACAGCCTCTTTGGCCCATCTAGTCCATGCTGAAACATTTCAGCTGCCTATTCCCATCAACCTGCACTAGGACCATAGACCTTCATACCACTACCAGCAATGTACCTAACCAAACTTCTCTTAAACTTTGAAACTGAGCTCACAAGCACCACTTGTGCTGACAGCTCATTCCACACTCTCATGACCCTCTGAGTGAAGGTGTTTCCTTTCATCTTCTCCTTAAACCTTTCAACCTTAACCAATGACCTCTAGTTGTAACCCCCACCTAAGCTCAGTGGAAAAAGCATGCTTGCATTTACCCTATCTATACTCCTCATAATCTTGTAAACCTCTATCAAATCCCCTCTCAATCTTTTAAGTTCCAAGGAATAAAGTCCTAACCTATTCAATCTTTCCTTATAACATAGATGCTCCAGTCTTGGCAAACATCCTCATAAATTTTCCCAGTATTCTCTCAACATTATTTACATCTATCCTGTAGGTAGATGACCAAAACTGCACACAATACTCCAAATTAGGCTTCACCAATGTCTTATACAACTTCAAATAACATCTCATTTCCTGTACTCAGTACTTTGATTTATGAAGGCCAATGTGCCAAAAGCTTTCTTTACAACTCTATCTACCTGTGACACCATTTTCAATAAATTACGTACCTGTATTCCCAGATCCCTTTGTTCTACAGTACTCCTCAGTGCCCTACCATTCACTGTGTAAGACCTACCCAATAAGGGAATGTTTGTGTCAGGCTGGAGACTGGGATGCTGAATACCAGAGGTACTGCTCCTGACAGCTGAAAGAGTTTGGTCTATATTTGTTGAAACTGCTCTATCTGGAGGAGATGTAAATAGAAGGAAATAAATAAGAACTGAAGACAGAGAGGAAAAATAAGAACAGTGAGATAAGAAAAAATACTACACCTGCTGGAAATTCAAACTGAAGATAATACTAGAAATACTCAGCATGGTCTGGAAGAAAGTTTGGAAAGATAAGTTGATGATCTTTCCACAGAACTGCCCAACTCTGACAGGAATTAGAAAGGCTGGTAACAGTGGACAACAAAGATTTTGCTTCATGAATACTTTTGGGTATATCTTCAGGATTTTGGGCTGCTGATCATGAAAATCACTATGAAAATTCCCTATCCATCATCAGATTTTTGAAATCACCTTTACTTGTTATTTGAATTCATAATTCAAGTCAGAATAACTGGTATCAAGATTAAGGAAGACATTTTTGTTGGTCCACAAATCAAACAGGTCATCAATGACAGGCAATTCGAAGAACCCCTAAGGGACCGGAGAAGATTGCATGAAAGACATTCAAGGATGTTGTTGAAAATTTTCTTGGCAGCTACAGAACACCAAACTATATGCAGCTGGTTGACAACATGTTTCAAGTATACAGAACCATGAAGTGTAACATGTCACTAAAGATTCATTTTCTTCGTTCCCATTTAGACTTCTTCCCTGTAAATTTTAGCGCTGTCAGTGATGAGCATGGTTAAAGGTTTCACCAGGACATTGCGGTCATGGAGAAACAGTATCAGGGTAACTGGAATCTATCAATGCTGTCTGATTACTTAAGCGAGAACCGTTAGACACTGAGTACAAACAAAAATCATCAATAAAATATTTTTAGTTTAGCTACATTATTTTTAGCTTATTGAAAAGCATCAACACCATTATGCAATTAAACGCATTATAGTTAATAAAAGTTAATTCCTTTTTTCTCCAAATTCCTACATGATAAAAGTAGTCTGAAAATATATTTGTGCTCAGTTTCAAATGGTCTATCATAAATAAAAAAATATTCTGAGAAGCAACACTTCCAAAAAAATTGTTGTCCAGTGTAATTGTAGAATTCAATATCAAGCCGTGAGGTGCCAATTAGAAGATTAGTTGAGCTTCACTGGGATTGTGTTTGAGGTCCAAATGGGAGTGGGATGGAGTAAGAAAGTGTCACCTCACCTGGAAGGACTGTTTGGGGCCCTGAGTGGTAGTGAGGGAGCAGGTGTAGGGACAGGTATGTCACTTGGTCCATTTGCAAAGATAAGTACCAGGAGGGAGATCAGTAGGGAGGGACGAATGGACAAAGGAGTCGTATAGAGAGCGATTCCTGCAGAAAGCGGGAAGTTGGGGAGGGAAGGATGTGCTTAGTGGTGGGATCCCGTTGGAGATGGTGGAAGTTATAGAGAATTGTGTGCTGGACCTGGTGGCTACTGGGGTGATAGGTGAGGACAAGTGTAAACCCTATCCCTGGTATGGCTGTGGGTGGATGGGAGGAGGGCAGACGTGTGTGAAATGGAAGAGATGCATGTGAGGGCAGTGTGGAATATGGAGGACAGAAAGCCCCTTTCTTTGAAGAAGGAAGACATCTTAGTTGTTCTGGAATGAAAAGCCTCATCCTGTTCTCTATTTGCTTTGTATTCTGGGTTGTGTGTTTAATATGTTTGTTATGGCAACTGGTCACATGAGTGGGGGTATGGTAAAAGCAAAGAGATTAATTTATATATTCTTGCTATTTGGTGGAAGTTTGTAGCTTGGGGCCAGCATAGGTCATATCTTTGCTGACCACTTAATATCGCTGAGATAATGCTCAAAAATGCTTTATGTTTGCTCATTGCTAATAAACGATTCAAATAAAGGATTCAACTTTTTTGAACAATAATTTCACAAGACTATAAGACATTGGAGCAGAATTAGGCCATTCAGCCCATCTTGTCTGCTCCACCATTCCATCATGGCTGATCCCAGATCCCACTCAGCCACATATACCTGCCTTCTCGCTATATCCTTTGATGCCCTGACCAATCAGGAAATTATCAATTTCTGCCTTAAATATACACATGGACTTGGCTTCCACCACAGTCTGTGGCAGAGCATTCCACATATTCTGGCTAAAAAAATTCCTCCTTACGTCTTCTAAAAGGTCACCCATCAATTTTGAGGCTGTGCCCCCTCGTTCTGGATACCCGCTCCATAGAACACATCCTCTCCACATCCACCCTATCCAGTCCTTTCAACATTTGGTAGGTTTCAATGGAATCCCCCCCCCCCCCCCCACATTCTTCTAAGTTCCAGTGAGTACAGGCACAAAGCTGCCAAATGCTCCTTATACGTTAACCCCTTCATTCCCGGCACCATCCTTGTGAACCTCAATGGAGCTGAGGATGCATCATGCAAGTATAACAACCTGTGGCGGTCACAGTTGAGTGGCAGTTGTTTTGCTTTGATTTTGGATTAGTTTTGCTGCTACACTTTGGCTAGCTGCATAGAAGCAAGTTGATTTAAAGGAGAAATTTTACAATGTTAGAAGGAGTTCAGCCAGATGAAGAAAATTGGTGGTAGTGGTGGAGAAGGAGCGCTGGGTGGACCCCTCTTCAGGGCAGAAGCAAAGGGCCCTCATAACATGTGTGGGTCAGAGATATCCAAGGTGAAATAAGCCAGAAGGAATCAGGAAAGTAGAAATTGTTAAAGTGGTAGAATTACCTGAGACATTACAGCAGCAAGTAAGAAGAGGTGAACAAGGGAAATAAAGAATAGACTCATTCTAGGAAAAATTAACTTTGATGAGACAAGCTCAGGCTGAATTGGTGGTTTTATTTATTTATTTATTTATTTATTTATTGAGCTCGGTCCTTCCATTCTTTCAAGCCCAGCAAGCCTGATTTAATCCTAGCCTAATCACAGGACTATTAATAATGACCAAATAACCTACCAACCAGTAGGTCTTCGGATGTGGGAGGAAACAGGAGCTTTCAGAGGAAACCCACACGGTCACGGGGAGAACATACAATCTCCTTACAGGCAGCAGCGGGAACTGAACCCGGGCCGCCAGCACTGTAAAGTGTTGCGCTAACCACTACGCTACCGTGCCACCCCAGGGGAGGAGGAAAAGCAGAGTCTGACTGCTGGAGGTCCATGAGGTTGGATGTTGCAATGGGAAGATCTCCAGAAGAAATGATTAAATTATTGAAATTTAAATGTTGAAATTTATTTTATACTTTCTATCACAGATACAATGTCCATTTGAATTCTGGCTGCACAACAGACAGTATTCCAGATGTCAGTCTCAGTGCTCCATTGTAAAATTCATCAGATGTAAAAATATTTAAGCAAGGTGATTATTTGCAACATCACCCAATCATGCTTCAAGCCACATTCTTAGCCTCCCAAATAGTGGAAGATAAACAAGAACCAGTGATCTCCATGGAGATCAGTGTTACATATGAGATCACCACGTATGTAAAATACCCGCAAGTTTTATGTAGATGAGATTTCAATATTATTCCTATCTAATGACAGTCATTATGCAGACGGAATGATTGGAGTTCATTTATTACCTGCACCTGATCTGAGGGAAGTAATTATAATTTATGCATCTACATTAAAATTAATTTTAAATTTTTGTCATACACCTACTTCTTCCCATAGCAGTGGTAAAAAAAATCATTTGAAAATGAGATGTACTGATTTCTCACCATGCCGTTCCCCCCCACCCCCGCTCCCATTTCCCTTGCCAAAGTTTCTTTCGTTGTGTAGTGGTGTTAAATTTAAGAAGACCACATCAACATTATTACTGCATTGTTTAAATTTATTTAACCAATAAATTTTGTTATAAGGGAGTGTATGAGGTAATAAAAGCTGACGGGGCTGAATAAATGCCGAGTCCAAAGGGCAACCATTTATACAGTAGTGGTAGGTTTTTATCTCAAGTACACTAGCTCATAATAGAATTTATTGCTATTTTAAATTACAACCACACATTGTGCAGGAACATATGCTATTGGTAGATATAAAATAAAAATAATAATGTGTACTTTAGACAAACATACTAAGCATGAAGCAATTTCTTTCTTTAATAAATTCTCAAAGGATATCTAAATTTCCCTCAAAGAAATTTATCCCTAGTTAGTAACGTTAAATATACTGTAGTGTAAGTACAATTTATACTCTCTTAGACAGCACAACAGTACGGACTTTCAAACTGAATGGCAAGCTGGGAGACAGAAGGGGATGGCATGATAGCATAGCGGTACGCACAATGCTTTACAATACAGACGACCAGGGTTCAGTTCCCACCGCTCCTGTAAGGAGTTTGTATGTTCTCCCCAACACTGCATGAGTTTCCTCCGGGTGCTCCGGTTTCCTTCCACTGTCCAAAGATGTACCAGTTGGTAGGTTAATTGGTCATTGTAAATTGCCTTGTGATTAGGCTCGGATTAAATCGGGGGTTGCTATTTTGTACTGTATCTCAAGAAAATAAATAAATAAACAAACAAGAGAAAATCAGCAGATGCTGGAAATCCAAGCAACACACACAAAATGCTGGAGGAATTCAGCAGGCCAGGTAGCATCTATGGAAAAAAGTACAGTCAACGTTTCAGGCTGAGACCCTTTGGCAGGACTGAATAATTAAGTACATTTGATTTCATTGAAGTCCGTACTATGCTAGAGCAAGGGTTCTTGACAAAGCGATATCCACTGATTGTGTCCCTTTAATACACTTTGTGAGATCTGCTGGTCTTTTTTTTTGTCTGAAAGTGCAATATAATTCATCTTGAATCTTTTGTTGAAGTTTTTTTTACTATTAGTTGATAAAAGGATCTTTAAGTATAAAAAAATCTTTAATAGTCAAAAATAAGGAATCAAAAATGCCACCGTGTCCACTGACTGTTCTTTTTATACAAACTGTTCTCAACATTAACATTAACTATTTTGCCTGACTGAATTACCATCATTCTACTCCCTGAAGAGAGTAGTCTATGTTTCACAAAGGTTAGTGGAGTTAGGATTCATTGTCTCAGGTGTCAACTTCATCCATAAATTTACGAGTTTTACTGTGAGGGCATTGCTCCTCAACTGAAAGAATACCAGGTTGGTAATAAAAAGGATTGGACTAGTGATTTAGGGTTCAAGTTCAATTATAACTCCTTGCAAATTGAATTAAGTTTAAAAATCTGGAACTTTAAGAAACTCACAACAGTTTGTATTGCCAGTTTAAGGCTTACTGGCTGTCTTCGGGAGCATCTACAGAGGGGAATAAACAGTCAGCATTTTGGGCCAGGTCCCTTCATGAAGGGCCTCAGCCCAAAATGATGACTGTTACAACTGTTAGATATTTCACTGTTATTATTGGCTAAAAAGACTAGAGAGAATCTTATACCATTCTTGTCCTTTGCCAGGAATTTGTTCCAAATTCTGGATAAGATTATTTGTATGCTTGTGGATCAGTAGCAATGATTCTAATTTTTGTAATCTACTCCTTCATTATTTAGAAACTCCTCTGTTTCTTCCACAGGCTTGTTTGTTTTATTCTTCCATTGAACTACTCTTAAGGTATCAATCATCTTATTCTAATAAAGGTTTGCAATCATTGGTGGACCTTAAGTGAATTGCTGCTAGACCCCCATTTGCATGAATGAGTAAAGACAGAATTTCTCAAGGAAAGGTCAGAACTGCTCTTTGCCCCTATCCTTTTGGCAATAAGAGTGGGCAGATGATCCGTCAATGACCTTCTAATTGGAATTTCACACTCTGGGACAAATGTACCAAAGCCTAGATCCTTGTATATTTTGACTCATCATCCAATGCCTTTAGCTCATACCTTACGCAATTCATTCTCATCCTGGTCACCCACCCTCTCTTGTCTGCAGAAATTCAAAACTTAGCTTGCAATTATCACTGCTTCATTTTAACATGTTCTTCTACTTGATACACATTTTCTTTTTAATGGAAATGTACTCATGCCGAAATCCTTCTTATGACATATATTAGCCATATGCAAGCAATTTTGTAATTTCTGAAACATAATTCTATAATAATCTGCCTCTGAGTTAATGACCAACCTTTAGATTCATCATTTATCCAGCGTGGTGTCTCATGCGCTCACTTGTAATGATTTCTTAGACCTGTCTGTGGCCTCACGTTTCCCCTCCACAGAATGAGTTAATCCATTACACTATTCTGAGTACTTAAACATAATGTAACGGGAAAAACCTGAAGAAGGATTACAATTTTGACTATACAACAGCAAGTCTGTGGTTCAATACTGCGTGCATTAAGTGCAAGGCAAATTCAAAAGGCGCTTCCTGCTATTTTTTTTATTTATTGAGATGAAGCATGGAGTAAGCATTTCTGGCCCGTCAAGCTGCTCCACCCAGCAATCCCCCAATTTATTCGAAGCCTAATTGCAGGATAATTTGCAATGACCAATTAACCTACCAGTGAGAACATCTTGGGACTGTGGAGGAAACCAGAGAACCAGGAGAAAACCTATGCAGTTACAGGCAGCGGCAGGAATTAAACCCAATTCGCATGGTACTGTGATCATGACACCCTAAATGTGTTGATAGAGATGACTGAGGAGCTCCTTTCACTGAATGGCTCCACCTTCATGTCCTTTATTCCTCTTCAACAGTTACTACCTCACAATCATCAGGCTTTAAGGGCTCTTTATCCTGTTATCTCATGTTCTTGTGAGTTATTGCTATTTATTTATATTTGCATTTGCACAGTTTGTTGCCTCTGCACTCTGGTTAGTCTTTCATTGATCCTGTTATAGTTGCTATTCTATAGATTTGCTGAGTATGCCCGCAGGAAAATGAATCTCAGGGTTGTATGTGGTGACATATATGTACTTTAATAATAAAAATTTACTTTGAACTTTGAACTTTGAACCTTGAGATTTTCAGCATGTGTTTTTCAAAATGCTGTTATGAACCTATGACTAATTCCTCTTTCTTTATGGGGTACAGTGCTCAGTAAAGTGACAGCGATGAAAAGGTCCAGGTGAATAACAGCATGATGGAATTGCAACAGAAAACGAATAATGTTTTCTATTACGTGAAAGAAAATGACTTATAAATGCAAAGCTAATGCCTGGGTTACTTTATAATTATTATTGTTCACAGTTTTGGTTTGGTTACACTCTGCAGACACAAAGAGCTCAAGCAACGTTCCATTATTTTTAAACGAACAAAATTAATCTTTTTGGCCAAATGCTAATAAAAATAAATAAAATTCCTGAACTGAGCTGGGGATAAAAACTGAAAAATTCAACAACAGAGTTTCTTGTCTTCTGCACTCTGGTTGAACGCCATAGTTTGGCGGTCTTTTGTTGATTCTGTTATAGTTATTATTCTCCTCCAAAAGGACTACAACTCTGTCATGGTTTGGAGGCACACGTGCCTCAGGGTCATCCGTGCCAAACAGGTCAAAGGATAGAGGCCTCCAGGTCCTCCAGGCTCAGGGGTTCAGCACAGGGCTAACGACTCCGTATGGTAAAACAAAATTGTTACAGAAACAGTAATGAGGAATCCTTCTACATCTGAACGTGATTGTATTGCTGAGGCTCCATCCAGGACTTGTGTGACTAGCAATACTGAAAACCAAGAGTAAACTACTGGCATGATGAAGGAAGCCCTGTGCACCACCAGAGATGGAGGACCTTCCTTGCTGCCCTAAGTGCCAGCGGTGTAACGGACACGAAGAAGAAGTTAGTGTTCTATGGACTTATTGACAAGAAAATAAATCTCAGGGTTGTATATGATGACATATATGTACTTTGATAATATATTTACTTTGAACTTTGAACTTCTACTCGTGTGAACTAAACTTACCCTTGTTAAGAGGTCGGCATAGCAATGATACAAAAGCTTGTTAATTATTTGGCCGAACTTTGGTACTTTAACATTTTTTATGGAAGGAAACTAATTATGGGCAATAAAAGTCTGCTCTTTCCTTCACCTCTTTTGTGAAACAAATTCCCCAAACATTATTATTTGTAATCAGCAATACTTTACCAGCCTATAGATGCAATAATCAAACTGGAGACTGTATATGAATAAAGCCAAATGTATAATTTTCGTATTTCCATGTGAAGACAGTTCAAGTTCACAGGAACTCATCTCAGTTCTATATTTATTGTTTGGTAAGCGATTACACATATGCAAAGGTGAAACTTCTGTCACGTTGTCGTTAAAAACCAATGAAATATACTGGCATTTTCTTTATTCTATCATAAGCCTCTTAGATATGAAGACACTTATTTTTTTATCTTCTGTTTTCAGGAGCTGTCAACCACGTACAACATCAGCATTTATTGCCTCTTCAGAGTTGCCACAAGCTCTGTTTTATGTAATTGGCAGGTTATTTTTATAAACACAAGAGATTCTGCAGATGGTGAAAACCTTGAACAGCACACACAAAATGCTGGAGGAACTCAACAAGTCAGGCAGCACCTCTGAAGGGTCCTCATGAGGAATCTGTGTACGAAACATTGATTGTACAGATCCTACCTTAGAGAGCCAGTTAGCTTTTCAATGGCCATCCAAACTGATGTGAGTTCTGCAAATTTCCAGATTTTCAAACTGAAGTCAATTTGCAAAGTGTTATAATCGAACTTGGACTCTGAATCACTAGTCTAAACCTCATTATTACCAACTAGTATTTTAAGCATAATCTGACTCTGAGCAACCGGCAGCATTCAATTTTGGAGCCATTACTGCAAATTCCCATTTAAATAGGATGTGCAGAGAGAATTCGGTAAATCATTGATCAACTGATCTACCGAGGGACAAATCTTACAGTCCAAGTAAAAGTAAGGCTTACAGTATTAACACGCTCAGCTCTTGAAATGTTCTTAAACGGAAGGCCAATTTCTTCTCCAACAAGGAGTCGTTAAACTCCACTCCTGTCTCTTTTCCCCTTTACGTCACTGGTGTTTATGACAGCAATGATGACCCTCCATCTCTGGTGTTATTCATACCTTCCTTCATCATGTCAGTAGCTTCCAATAGGTTTTTACTACTGTCAGTCTTGCAAGTCTAAATATAGTATTCAGTATTCAGAATATAGCACTAATGGTAAGACTCTTGGCAGTGTGGAGGATCAGAGGGATCTTGGGGTCCGAGTCCATAGGACGCTCAAAGCAGCTGCACAGGTTGACTCTATGGTTGAGAAGGTGTACAATGTATTGGCCTTCATCAATCGTGGAATTGAATTTAGGAGCTGAGAGGTAATGTTGCAGCTATATAGGACCCTGGTCAGACCCCACTTGGAGTACTGTGCTACAGGAAGGATGTGGAAGCCATAGAAAGGGTGCAGAAGAGAGTTACAAGGATGTTGCCTGGATTGGGGAGCATGCCTTATGCGAATAGGTTGAGTGAACTTGGCCTTTTCTCCTTGGAGCGACGGAGGATGAGAAGTGACCTGATAGAGGTGTATAAGATGATGAGAGGCATTGATCGTGTGGGTAGTCAGAGGCTTTTTCCCAGGGCTGAAATGGTTGCCACAAGAGGACACAGGTTTAAGGTGCTGGGGAGTAGGTACAGAGGAGATGTCAGGGGTAAATTTTTTACTCAGAGAGTGGTGAGTACATGGAATGGACTGCTGGCAACAGTGGTGGAGGCAGATAAGATAGGGTCTTTTAAGAGACTCCTGGACAGGTACATGGAGCTTAGGAAAATAGAGGGCTATAGGTAAGCCTAGTAATTTCTAAGGTAGGGACATGTTTGGCACAACTTTGTGGGCCGAAGGGCCTGTATTGTGCTGTAGCTTTTCTATGTTTCTATGTTTCTATGTTTCTTGGGTGGAGACTCAGGAATACAGTCACACTGAGATGCAGGATTCTTCATTGCTGTTTCCAGAACAGTTCTGTTTGGTCAGCAAGGATTGTTAGCCCTGAGCTGAACCCCTGAACCTGGAGGACCAGTGGACCACTCTTAGTCTGGCCTCTACCCTGTGACTTGTTTGGCATGGATGACCCTACTAAGAGCCAAAGCATAGAGCCCTAACTCCAGCCAACATACAGTAGCTCTCTGGGTCACTAAGGTACGCAAGCCTCCAATCCATGACAGAGTTATGGTCCTCTTGGAGAGTCAAACACGTATAGACAGCTATTTAAGATGCTCCAAAATTAACTTCATAGAAGTAGCACCTCACCTTCCAGAGTACCAATGAAGATCACTAATGATGTAACGTTGTTATCATTTTGTGATATATACAACTGAACTACAGTGCTTAATTAAGTCTCACCAAATTTTATTAATTATCCTTTCTAATAACTTTGTAAGTGTTAAGTACTGACACCTCTCTAGTGTTGCAAGTATAGAGACATTCCTTTTTGGCTTTTAGTTGTTGAATTATTTCAAGAGATGTCTTGAGGCAAATCAGGGTGGATAAATCCCCAGGACCTAACAAGATGTCCCCTCGAACCATGTGAGAGGATAGTGTAGAAATTGCAATAGCTCTAGCAGAGATATTCGAAACATCCTTAACCACAGGATTGGAGAATGGCTAATGTTGTTCCATTCTTTAAGAAAGACTCTAAGAATAAGCCAGAAAATTATAGGCTAGTGAGCCTGACATCAGTAGTGGTATGTTATTGGAAGGCATTCCAAGAGAATGAACACATAAAGTATTTGGATAGACAGGGACTGCTTCGGGATAGCATGGCTTTGCGCGTGGTAGGTCACGTCTAACCAATCTCATGGAGTTTTTGAGGAAATTATCAGGGAAGTTGATGAAGACAAGGCAGTGGATGTTGTCTACATGGACTTTAGCATGGCCTTTGACAATGTCCTGCATGGGAGGATGATCAAGAAGGCTCTGTCGCTTGGAACTCATGATGAGGTAGTAAATTGGATTAGACATTGAAGAATCCAGCGAGCAGTAGTAGCTGGTTGCCACTCCATCTAGAGGTGTGTGAATACTGGTATGCTGCAGGGCTTGGTGCTGGGTCCACTGTTGTTTGTCATCTATACCAACAATCTGGATGATGATGTAGAAAACTAGATCAGCAAATTTTTGGATGACACCAAGGTTGGGGGTATAATGGACGGGGAGGAAGTCTATCAAAGTTTGCAGTGGGATCTGGACCAGCCAGAAAAATGGGCTGAAAATTGCAGATAAAATTTAATGCAGACTAGTACGAGGACAAACCAGTGTAGAACTTACACAGTGAATGGTAGGGCACTGAGGAGTGCAGTATAACAGATGGACCTAGGAGTATAGGTGCATAACTCCTTGAAAGTGGTGTCACAGTTAGACAGGTTTGTAAAGAAAGATTTAGGTACAATGGCCTTCATAAATCAAAGAATTGAGTACGGGAGTTGGTGCAGAGAATATGTCCAAGGATGCTGCCAGGATTTGGGAACCTGAGTTATAGGGAAAGGTTGAATAGGTTAGGAGTCTATTCCCTGGAACATAGAAGGTTAAAGGGAGACTTGATAGAGGTATACAAAATTATTAGGGGTATAGATAGGGTAAATTCAAGTAGGCTTTCTCCGTGGAGGTTGGGTGAGACGAGAACTAGAGGTCTTTGGTTAAGGGTGAAAGGTGAAATGTTTAAGGCGATCATGAGAGGGAACTTATTCAGTCAGAGGATGGTGAGAGTGTGGAATGAGATGCCAGCAGAAGTGGTGGATACAGGCTCAATTTCAACACTTAAGTGAAATTTGAATAGGTATGTGGATTGCAGGGCTATGGTCCAGGTGCTGATCGATGGCACAAGGCAGATTAATATTTTGGCATGAACTAGATGGGCTGAAGAGCCTTTTTCTGTGCTGTAGTGTTCTATGACTCTATGACTCTAAATTTGAAGCAAAATATTTGTATCTTTTTTAAACTTTACTGTTGTATTTTTCTTTCTTGAAAATTTTCCCCCTCTTTATTTCTCTTTTCACACCTGAAATTTCACATTTAACTTCATCGTCAGTGTTTATTCTATTACTGAGACCGTTATTGTAAAATCCTTCTCTCTGACTGGTTGGGGCTAAGGTACACAGTAGATCTCCTGTTTGCTCAGGTACCAGACATCTATTTTTCCTTGCTGAGCCATTATTACCTTGCACTTCCAGCAAATTATCACACAAACGATTTAGGAAACCAAATGAATACATGAGTACAAATAATTGACATAATAACTGTCCTGCCAGTGCAAGCTATGGCCTCATGCCTGTTTGAAGAGCTCAAGGTTTTGTGACAAGAATTCTGTCATTAAATTCTGTCCAGTCAATGTGTGAAACAATGCATTTTACTTTTCCTTTTGTGATAGTATAAAACTTTGTCAGTTTACATCTATATTTATATTTCTGTTTTTTCAATGTGCCTTTAAGTTTTTGAACACTGGTTTGAAGGGAATAGAATCAGAATCAGATTCAATATCACTGGCAAGTATTGTGAGATTTGTTGTTATGGGGCAGCAGTACATCGCAATAGATAATAATAAGAACTGCAAACTACAGTAAGAAGTATATATATTTAAAATGTTAAATTAAATAAATAGTGCAAAAAGTGAAAAAAAAGAGAGGTAGTGTTCATGGGATCAATGTCCATTCAGAAATCTGATGGCAGAGGGGAAGAAGCTGTTCCTGAATCGTTGAGTGTGTGTCTTCAGGCTCCTGCACCTCCTCCCTGATGGTAGCAATGAGAAGAGGGCATGTCCTGGGTGATGGGGGTCCTTTATGATGGATGCTGCCTTTTTGAAGCATCACTCCTTGAAGATGTCCAGGATGCCGGGGAGGCTAGTTCCCATGATGGAGCTGACTGAGCTTACAACAATAGAATATGTAGCTTTGCAGACTTTGTATGAAATCACCAGTGCAACTCTGTAACTGCGTACCAGGCAACAACTTTGAAAATTTGGTTCACTTACCAACCTCACTTTCTCCTCAAAGGAACACGCACTCCATTCAGTTCATTCCAGCATGGCCAAGCCATGACTCAGGAACCTAACAATATATCTTTCTGCCTATACTTTCAAGAATTTTATCCTAAATTTCTTTTAGTCCGGTAGTTTATTTTTATTTGTTAAGCTATCATTACATTCATTGTCAAATGTTCGCCATTGCAAAGTAATTGATAGGTGTGGTGTATTTGTAGATGGTTACGGAAGTAACTTAAGTGGCCAGATGTACCGCCGATTTACACCTACAGTCCAAAGACGTACCGATTGGTAGGTTTCTTAGTCAGCGTAAATTGTCCCGTAATTAGGCTAGAATTAAATGCAGGGATTGCTGGGTGGCGTGGCTTGAAGGGCCGGAAGGGCCTATTCTGCGCTGTATCTCCATGAACGAATAAATGACGTACTGATGTCATCACTAGTATGTATGACATAATCATTTTTTCAGTGGAAGTAAAACTAAACTGCTGAACCTAAAACTCCCTAGTCCTTCAATCGCTATTTCACGTAAAAGTTAACAGAACTCCATCAGCATCAAAAATTTAAGAAGAAGATATTGCAGTTACCAGTGTCAATGCAATATGACACTATTAACTTGCATTGTTAGTGTAGTTTACTAGTGTCATATTGCATTGGAAATTTAACACCTAGTAAATATTGTCAGAAACTGAGGTAAAATAAAATAATTCTTTTCTTACGTCGAAGTGTTGATTCTGTTGATCTAGAGGTTGTAATGCCTTCAGAAGTCTCTGGAAATGACAAGACTTCAGCTTGAAATGTTGCCGCTACCAGTGAGTCCATTTGAACAGATCCAACAAATCAGATCAGAGCAAGAAGGAGTGCAATCAGCTGTGATTGCTTGCTGGAGAAGAACACACCTAATGATCCAGCCAATTTGCAGGGATGATGGTATGAAAATGAAACTAGTCAACAGGTTGAGAATATAGGTAGAAACACAAAGCAGACTTTAATACTGAGACAATTTTCAGTGGGAAAAGAAAAATCATGGGTTTAATAGTTCAAAGTATATTTATTATCAAAGTCTGTATAAATTATACAACCTTGAAATTCCTCGTGTTTGCAACCTTGAAATTCGTCTGCTTACAGACAGCCACAAAAAAAGAAACCTGAAAGAACTCAATTTAAAAAAGACCAACTCCAAAGCACAGAGAGAGAAGGAAACACAAATCATACAAAAATTAAAGCAAGCAACAGCATTCAGAATGAAAGTGAGTCCATAACCCCAAAGCCCAGAGCAGGCCCACTGCCTCAGCTCATCACACAGTGGGGCAAATCACAGCACAATACAAATAGGTTACACAGGCAGCTGACAGGGGCTGGAGGTGGGGGCCGGGGTCGTTGAATAACAAGGCATGTGACGAATCTACATCCCACACAGAAGGGATAGAGATATCATTCATCAATAGTATTCCCAAGTTATTGAAGACTCACAGAATTTGAATGCCGCTGTGCATGAAACATAAAAAGTAATATTACGTCTGGAGTTTGGTTCTGATGGCACGTCATTGAGTTTAAATTTTAACGCTTTCTCACTTTCAGACACTGACTGATCTACTGCATATTTTTAACATTAACTGTTTTTATTTTTAATTTTCAGCATTTTATGTCTATCCCAAAACAGTTAATACCAGATTGATTCCTGGGATGGCAGGACTTTCATATGATGAAAGACTGGATCAGCTAGGCTTATACTCGTTGGAATTTAGAAGATTGAGGGGGGATCTTATTGAAACATATAAAATCCTAAAGGGATTGGACAGGCTAGATGCAGGAAAATTGTTCCCAATGTTGGGGAAGTCCAGAACAAGGGGTCACAGCTTGAGGATAAAGGGGAAGCCTTTTAGGACCGAGATTAGGAAAAACTTCTTCACACAGAGAGTGGTGAATCTGTGGAATTCTCTGCCACAGGAAACAGTTGAGGCCAGTTCATTGGCTATATTTAAGAGGGAGTTAGATATGGCCCTTGTGGCTAAAGGGATCGGGGGTATGGAGGGAAGGCTGGTACAGGGTTCTGAGTTGGATGATCAGCCATGATCATACTGACTGGCGGTGCAGGCTCGAAGGGCCAAATGGCCTACTCCTGCACCTATTTTCTATGTTTCTATGTAATACCCCACAATACATTCGGAGTTGTTCTTTGTGTGTGTTTTCAGGGATCTAAGCATTCCCGTTCTGGTTTAAGATGGCGCTGGTGACTACTGAACAGCGGCAAACAAAACTGAATGCCATTTGCTTACTTTTATTGTTTGCACAATTTGTTTTTTTTTCAGCACATTACAGCATGGCAGCCTTTGTTTTTCTTTTAATGGTTTTTTGGGGTTTCTTTGTTTTGTGGCTGCCTGTAAGAAGACAAATCTGAAGGTTGTATAATGAATACATACTTAGATAATAAAGTATTTTGAACTTTGCTGCAAAGGCCAACACTTAATAGCTCAACCTTAATTAAACTTGAGAAGACAATGTTGAGCTAGCCTCTTCAACTGCTGCAAACCGTCTTATGAAGGACTTGGATAAAGCAATTGGGCAAGAAATTTCAGGATTTCGACCCAGCAATGAAGATTCTGTGCAATATTTCCAGGTCAGGATGGGGTGTGACTGGAGGGGCACCTGAAGGTAGTGGTGTTCCCGTGTAACGCTGCCGTTGTCCTTCTTGGGTAGAAGTCATGGTTTGGAGAATGCAGTCTGAATAGCCAAGGAAAGAGACGACAGGCCGTTTTGTAGATGGCCAGCACTGCAGCCATAATATGCTGAGAGTAGAGAAAAAGACCAGTGAAGATGATGGATAGGGTTCTGAACATTGAAATTGGAATTAGATTTGAAATTGGAATTGTCACGTATACTGAGATACAGTGCAGAGCTTATCTTTGATACTGTTCATACAGGTCAGGTCATTACAGAATGCATTCTGATAGACCAAGTTAAAACAACAACAATGCAGAATAAAGTGTAACAGTTAGAGAGAAAGTCAGTGTGGGTAAACAATAAGGTACAAGATCATAGCAAGGCAGATAGTAAGGTCAAGTCCAACTTTTCAACTTTCTCATCATCTTCCACGCCATCATCAGAATCTGAATTTTCAAGCATCTCCTCTGAATTAAGTTGCTTTATTATAAACTCAAGCTGTCTATTCATCTCAATATCCCTCTCTTTAATAAAATACTGTAGAATTTCTTCCATTCCCATTGCTTTTGCCTCCTCACATAATGAAGGCATAGCAAGAATTTTGTACAAGGCCCCATTCGCATGGATGAAAGAAAGATAAAAGACTATTTTTCCTCCATTTCCTCAAAGACAGAGGGCAGTGTTTGAGCCTGCTGGTACATGCTTTCAGGTTTTTCTATCTTCTGTCCAAAGAAAGAGAGGAGAAGAAAGAATGTCTGGGGTGGGTGGGGTCTTTCTCCTTCTTCTTCTTCTTCTATTTCTGGCTGTTTAGACGCATCTAGGTGTATTACAGCCCTCCGCAGGATGTATATTATAGAACTTCAAGGAACTCAAATTCTCGAATACAACCTAGTCTCACGTATAAATTGAATGATAGACTCTTCAATCAGATGTTGATTCTCTTGATGGCCAAACGAAGACTGAATAGAAAACCAAAATAAATTTAAGCCAGATAGCCTCTTGAACAGCATGTTTCTTTGTATCGATTACAGCTCAGCAAAACATGCTGGACTGTCTCTGGACTACCACAGTCACATAATCCAGTAGAATGTTTTCCTATTATCTTTAAATAATAGTTTAGCCCACAATGCCCCAACCTAAGTATTGTAAATTTCACCATATCTCTACGACTTAAAAGGTAACAGTCTGAGACCTTTTTAACTAGTGGGTGACTAGAAAAATAATGCCTGCCCCTTAATTCATTTTTCCAATCCTCCTGCCACTTCTTCGCTATACCTTTTTCAATCCTACTTCCCAATTCTGCTCTGCCTAGGGGAACTCTAATTTCTACTTGCCTGCTCTGTAAGGAAGACTTTGCAATGCCATCCACAATTTCATTTCCCTCCACCCCAGCATGCCCAGGTGTCCATAAAAATCTAACTGCACAACCCATCTTCCCTACTCTAAACAACACTAAGAGAATCTCAATAACTATGTCAGGGTGAGCTTTTGATTTACTCCCTTTTATAGACTCTAAGGCAGCAGCAGAATCCAAACAGATGATAACCCTACGTGGTTGAGAGTCTTCTATCCACCATAAGGCCCAGAGGATTGCTAATAATTCTGTTGCAAAGACAGAAACACCATCTGAAACCCGGTCACCAATCTTAATTCCAAGTTGAGACACATATATCCCAAATCCTGCCTTACTGCTCTCTGGGTCCACTGAGCCGTCAGTAAAAATCTTCAAATAAGATCCCCATTTATTATTTAAACATTCATTTGTGATCAGGGTGGGGTCTTTGATCAAGCTGACTCCATTACGGATGGACAAAGTCCATAGCAGAAGGGCTAGTGTCCGTGATGTGCTGAGCTCTCTGCAGTTTCTTGTAGTCATGGGCAAAGCATAGAACATAAAATATAGAACAGTACAGCACAGTAAGGCCCTTCAGCCCACAATGTAGTGCCCAATTTTTAACCTACAGCAAGACCAATTTCAACATGCTCTCCCACATAGCTTTCCAGCTTTCCTTCATCCACATGCTTACCTAAGACCATCTTAAATATCCCTAATGAATCTGGCTCTAGCATCACCATTGGTAATGCATTCCATGCACTTACCACTCACTGTGTAAAATACCTACCTCTGACATTCCCCTATTCTCCAATCACAATTAAAAGTACATCCTCCTGTATTAGTCATTTCTGCCCTGGGGAAAAATACACTGGCTGTCTTCTCAATCTGTCCCTCACATCAGCTTATACATCTTGATCAATCGACTGGTGAATATGATGTACTCATTCAGGACCTCCCCTACCTCCTCTCACTCCAGGCACGTTTTCTCTTCTACCCCTAGTCAGTCCTAACTTCACTCTAGTCACCCTCCTGTACTTCATGTACATATAGAATGTCTCAGGGTTTTCCTTAATCCTATTTCTCATGTCCCCTTCTTACTTTTCTAAGTCCCTTCTTAAGCTCTCTCTTGGCTAGCTTATAACTCTTAAGAATCCTGATTATTGTTTCCTAAACCTTAACTATGCTTTTTTCTTATTCTTAACTAAAAGTTCCATATCTCTTGTCAACCATAGTTCTTTCACCCTACTTCCTTTCCCTGCCTCACTGGCACAAACCTCTCCACAGCCTCATGCAAGTGATCCATAAAGAACCTCCCACAGTTGCTTTGTACATTTCCCTGAAAACATCTGGTCCCAATTTAGCTTCTGAATTTCCTGACTAATAGCATCATAATTAGCCCTCTCCCAATTAAATACTTTCCCATACCATCTGCTCCTATCCTTGTCCAAGGCTATGATAAAGATCAGGGAGTTGTGGTCACTGTCTCTGTAATGCTTGTTCACCAAGTTATCTTCTTTTCAGTGCCCTTGTTACTCTTGGAGGTCTATTAAACACTCCCAATAGAATGATTCCTCCCTTCCTGTTTCTGACTTCAACCCACACTGACTCAGTAGACAATCCCTCCATGACGTCCTCCCTTTATACAGCTGTGAAACTATTCCTGGTTAGCAATGCCATTCTCCCATCTCCCTCTCCCTTTTGAAACATCTAAACCCCAAACATCCAGCCACCATTCCTGCCCTAGTGACAGTCAAGTCTCTGTAATAGCCACAAAGTCATAGTTCTACACTCTAAGCCATTCTTTAAGTTCATCGCCTTCTTTCCTGATACTTCTCACATTAAAATAGACACATTTTAACCCATCCAGCTGTCTGCAATTATGCCCTATCCACTGCCTATCCTTCCTCACGGTCTCCATAGACGTTACATCAACAGTACCTTTGCACGAACTTTTCCATCATCCAAAAAATGAAGAAGTATTCTAAAGGCAAGATCAGGCCACCATTGCTGACAAAGTATGTCAAAGACAGCATAAAAGGAAAAAGAACAGGGCATGTAATATAGCAAAAATTAGGGGAAGGTAGAGGATAGGGAAGCTATTAAAAACAACAGAAAACACCTATAAAAAAGCATAAGGATAGAAAAGATGAAATATGAAGGTAAACTGGTCTATAGTATAAAACAGGATACAAAGAGCTTTATATATATATATATATATATATATAAAGAATAAAAGAGGGACAAGTGTGGATATCCGACGTTAGAGAAGTAGTAACTGGGACAAAGAAATGGCAGATGAACTTAATAAGTATTTTAAGATCCTGTGGTAAAGAAGGCAAATGCAATGTTAGCATTTATTTCAAGGGGGATAGGATATAAAAGCAAGGAGATAATGCTGAGCCTTTATAAGACACTGTCAGGCCAGACTTGGCATATTGTCAACAGTTTTGGGCCCCATATCTCAGAAAGAATGTGTTGTCATTGGAGAGAGTCCAGAGGAGGTTCACGAGGATGATTCCGGGAATGAAGGGGTTAACATATGAGGACCATTTGGCAGCTTTGGGCCTGTACTCACTGGAATTTAGGAAAATTCGAGAGGTGTCATTGAAAGCTACCAAATGTTGAAGGACTAGATAGGGTGGATGTGGAGAGGATGTTTCCTATGGTGGGGGTATCCAGAACTAGAGAGCACAGCCTCAAAATTCAGGCATGACCTTTTAGAATAGAGGTAAAGTGGAATTTTTTTTAGTCAGATAGTAGTGAATCTATGGAATTCTCTGCCACAGACCGCAGTGGAGGCCAAGTCTGTGCGTATATTTAAGGCGGAAGTTGATAGTTTCCTGATCGTTCAGGGCATCAAAGGATACGGCGAGAAGCCAAGTGTATGAGGTTGAGTGGGATCTGGGATCAGCTATGAGAGAAATACAGAGCTGATTCAATAGGCTGAATAGCCTAATTCTCTCCCATATTTTACGGTCTTATTTTACGTTGGTCTTCACTGTGGAAGACACTAGCAGAGTGCCAGAAATGCAAAAGTGTCAAGGGTCAGAAATAAGCACTGTTGCTATTACTAAAGTGAAGTTACTTGGGAAGCTGAAAGGTCTGAAGGTAGATAAGTCACCTGGATCAGATGGACTACACCCCAGTGCTCTGAAAGAGCTAGCTGAAGAGATTATGGAGGCATTATTAATGATCTAGCAAGAATAACTAGATTCTGGAGTGGTTCTGGATGACTGAAAAATTGCAAATGTCACTCCACTCTTTAACAAGGGAGCAAGACAGTAGAAAAGAAATTACAAGTCAGTTAGTTTGAATTCAGGATAATCTTTATTAAGGATGATGATTCAGGGTACTTGGAGCAATATGATACAATAAGCCTATGGTTTACACGAGGATACAATAAGCCTATGGTTTGCCTGACATATCTGGTTGAATTCTTTGAGGAAATAACAGGCAGGATAGACAAAGTGGATTTTCAGAAAGCCTTTGACATGGTGCCACACATGAGGCTACTTGACACGATAAGTCCCCATGGTATAACAGGAAAGACATCAGTGTGGATAACAGATTGGCTGACTGGCAGGAGGCAAATATTGGGAATTATGGGAGCCTTTTCGGTTTGACTGCCAGTGATGTGCCTTGGGGGCCAGTGTAGGGATCGCTCCTTTTCACTTTGTGTCAATGATTTGAATGAAGGAATTTGTGACCTAGTTTGCAGATGATACGAAGATGGGTGGAGGGGCAGCTAGTGTTGAGTAAGCAAGGTGGCTGCACAAGGATTTGGACAGATTGGGAGAATAGGCAAGGAGGTGGCAGATGGAATATAGTGCAGGAAAATACGTCTGTGTATGGTTATGCACCTTGGCAGAAGGAATAAAGGCATGGACTATTTTGTAAATGAGGAGAAAACTGAAAAATCAGAAGTGCAAAGGGACTTAGGAATCCTTGTGCAGAGTTCCCTAAAGGTTAACTTACAGACTGAGTCAGTGGTAAGGAAGACAATTGCAGTGCCTGCATTCATTTCAAGAGGAATAGAATACAAAAGTAAAAATGTAATGTTGAGGCTTTATAAAGCATTGGTCAGATCGCACATGGAGTACTGTGAGCAGTTTTGGGTCCCTTATCTACAAATTTCAAAGAAAATTTATTATCGAAGTGCATATATGTCAACAAGTACAACCCTGAGATTCATTTTCTTGCAGGCATACTCAGCAAGTCCAAGAAACAATAGAATCAATGAAAGACCACATCCAACAGGGCAGGGAAACGACCAATGTATAAAACTGTGCTAATACAAAGAATAAATAAATAAACAAACAAACAATAAATATCGAGAACATGAGCTGGAGTCCTTGAACTTGAGTGCGAACAGAACAGTGATGAAGTGAGTGAAGTTGTGTGAAATTATCCCCACTGGTTCAAGAGCCTGATTGTTGAGGGTTAATAACTGTTCCTGAACCTGGTGCTGTGGGTCCTGAGGCTCCTGATTCTTCCTGCTGGCAGCAGCGGGAGGAGAGCATGAACAAGGAGGTGGGGGTCCCCGATGATGGATGCTGCTTTCCTGTGACAGCACTCCATGTAGATATGCTCGATGACGGGGAGGGCTTTACCCATGATGGCTGGGCCATAACCATTACTTTTTGTAGGATTTTCCATTCAAGATCTTTGATGTTTCCATACCAGGCTATGAAGCAACTGGTCAACATACTCTCCACTACAGAATTTTGTCAACATTTTAAATGTCATGCCAAATCTTCACAAACTTCCAAGGAAACTTCTTATTATGACTTCTGTCCTTCCTTTCCAGTCCTAAAAAAGGGTCGCAGCCTGAAACATCGACCGTTTACTCTTTTTCATAGATGCTGCCTGACCTGTTGAGTTCCTCCTGCATTTTGTGAGTGAAGCCAAATTTCTTTAGCTTCTTGGAGGGAAAACAAATCTCTGAGTTGTATATGGTGAGATATATGTACTTAGGTAATAAATTTGCTTTGAACTTTTTTATGAACTTTGAAATAATGAGCTGCTTGAATTCATGCAATCTGCTTTGTGGTGGATGTTCTCAAATCTGTTTTGTTTAGTTGGAGCTGTATGTGCTCAGGCAAGCGAAGAGCACTCTATCACACTCCTCACTTGTACCTTGTAGACAATGGGAAGTATCAGAAGGTGAGTTACTCTTTATGAGGTATACATGCTTGCTTCTGTAACCACAGTATTGATGTAATTATTCTAGTTGTGATTTATGATTCTACTCAATGGTGATCTGAAGGGTGCAGATGGCGGGAGTCATGGCAATAGTATCACTATTAAGTATCTCACTTGATGGAGATGATCATTGCCTGGCTCTCTGAGGTGCCAATGAGAATTTAGGAATTTCTCTTAACAAGAATTTCATGATGATAATTCCTATTAATGATGTCATAGAAAGATGACTGTGTAGCAGCAAGACTGGAAAGTGAAACAGCTGAACTATGTGTGCTCACCCAGATTCTACTCGACCTGCTCAGTATTCCCACGACTCTCTGCTTTTATTTCAGACTTCCAACATTTGCATTATTTTGCTCTTGTTCTATATTTGGATCGAAATAAGCTGCAGAAAGTTGCAAACTCAGTCAGCTCTATCATGGGCACTAGCCTCCCCAGGACCCAGGACACCTTCAAGGAGCCAACCCTCGAAATAGGCAGTATCCAACATTAAGGATCCTCAACAGCCTGCTCATGCCCTCTTCTTACTGCTACCGTTAGGGAGGAGATACAAGAGCTGAAAGGCACACACTCAATGATTCAGCAACAGCTTTTTCCCCTCTGCCGTCAGATTTCTGAATAATCATCGAACCCATGACCACTACCTCACTACTTTTTTGGATTACTTATTTAATTTAACATAGATATATTTACAGTTTTTACTATGATGTATACTGCTGCCACTTAACAACAAATTTCACAACATATGCTGGTGATACTAAATCTGATTCTAATTTTGATTCTGATACGCATGTTAAATTACATAGTATGCTTATTTGATGGTGGGTTGTAAATTTTATTTACAATAATAACTAGAGTAACAGAAGTTCCAGTCAGGAGTGCTTACTTTATTCTGATGCAATAAACAAGACAAAAATAAGTTTGCCTTTGTCATAAGCACACATGACACCCGACTTCACACTTCATTTATAAAAATTCCTCACTAAGATAACACTTTTAGGGAAGATTTGATTAATTTCAGGATGTTTCTTGCAAAAATCTAATCCATATATAATGGATATGAGATATATTTATGGATGAGTCATTGATGCTTTATCAGAGCTCTCAAGGAATTTTAATAACTTCTGTACCGGATAGAATTTAATATGACATAGATCATAGAGCTACAGTATTATAGTTGTTGATAAGTTTGACTAAATTTCAAGTTGTTGTTTTCATAGATCAGAGTAGTCTTCTATATAGTCAAAAACTTTATCCTTGACCAAGACACCTCTTTAGAGAACTACAAAGTTAATGGCTACAGATAGATAGATAGATAGATAGATAGATAGATAGATATACTTTATTAATCCCGAGGGAAATTTGGTTTCGTTACAGCTGCACCAACCAAGAATAGAGCGTAAATATAGCAATACAAAAACCGCCAACAATCAAACAACAAAATGCAAACTATGCCAGATGGAACATAAGTCCAGGACCAGTCTATTGGCTCAGGGTGTCTGACCCTCCATGGGAGGAGCTGCATGTTCGATGGCCACAGACAGGAACAACCTCCCGTGCCGCCAAGTTTTGTATCTTGGTGGAATGTGGCCGAAGTCCAACAGTAAAAAGTTCAATATCCGGGCTACAAACACGTTACTCGATCGTAATATGCCCTGGATTGCACCAGCCGTTGTTACCCAGATCAGTAAGCACCCAACTCCTTTACGTTTACCGCACTCAGTGCACTTCCGGTCAGCCGGAACGGTATTACCCACCGAACTCCTCTTCTCCAGAAGTCACTGTTGTCTCGACCCGGTACAGGGGGAGCAGAAAGATAAGGGGGCTGATGAGACATGGCTACAGTCAGACTGTAAGAGACCAAAACATCCAGCAAAATATCACCTGAAAATTTCAACTGATTGGGTTGTCCTCAAAATGCTCTTTTTTCTTTTTCTTTATCTTTTTCACCAATGAAGATTCTTGAAGATAGAGATATGTAGATCAATAGTTGAGGGGCCAAGCAGATGAAGCCATTTTGCGAGAGGAACTCTTCAGACATCTCTATGAAACCGTTTAGGGCAGCGCAGTAGCATAGCATAGTGCTTAGCACAACACTTGACATTAGCAGTGACCCAGGTTCAATTCCTGCTTTCGGTAAGGAGTTTGTATGTTCTCCCCGTGACCATGTGGGTTTCCTTCCACAATCCAAAGTCATACCGGTAGGTTAATTGGTCGTTGTAAATTGTCCCGTGATCCAGCCGGGATTAAATCGGGAATTGCTGGGCAGCGTGACGCGAAGCCGTGGAGTGGCCTATTCTGTGCAGTATCTCAATAAATAAATACATGTTTGCAGCAGCTGGGACATTCATCCATCATTCTATAACAAGTGAAAGAATTTGACTGGTGGGGCCCCCTGTCTCTAGCATCCGCTCCATGAATAGCTGCATGCTTCCATTGTAGTGCATCACCATCTTGTACAAGGGAGGCTGTGGAATCCCCCATACCTGCCACCATGACGGTTAGCCTGCAGATCACATTGTGAGTGCCTCCACTAGATCGGGACGTAGTCCAAGAGCAAAATAATGCATAATATTGTCAGTCTGAAATACAAACAGAAAGTGGTGGGGATACTTAGCAGATCAAGTCGGATCTCTGGATCGAGAAATGGAATTAAGATTGCAGGTCGATTACCCATTAACTTGAAAAAATAGTTAAAGGTTAAAGAAGCGATGGCGGTGGGCGGGGGGGAGGGAGGCGGGTAATAGGTGCATGATGATAAGGGAAGTTTGTGAAAGAGCCAGCTGAAATAGATCATAATGGCTAGTCAATAAGAAAAAGTAAATCTGTGATGTGTAAACCAAATGAAATGGGAATTTATTTATTAATTTATTTACAAGATCCAGCGCGGAGGAGGCCTTCTAGCCCTTCGAGCCACGCCAGCCAGCAACCTCCGATTTAACCCTAGCCCAATCACATGACAATTTACAATGACCAATTAACCAATCAGCCGGTACATCTTTGAACTACAGGAGGAAACCAGAGCACCTGGAGGAAACCCACGTGGCAACAGAGAGAACATACAAGCTCCTTATAGGCAGCAGCGGGAATTGAACCCAGGTCGCTAGTACTGGAAAGTGTTGTGCATGCCACTGCACTACCATGATACGGCATGGAATAAGCCCTTCTGTCCCTTTGAGCTTGACAGCCCAGCAGTCCCCTGATTTAATCCTAGTCTAAGTACAAGACGATTTACAATGACCAATTAACTTACCAATCAGTACGTCTCTGGACTGTGGGAGGAAACGGGGGCATGCAGAGGAAAACCACGGGGTGACAGGGAGACAACATTCAATCTCCTTCCAGGCAGCAGTGAGAAATGAACCCGGGTCGCTGGTACAGTAAAATGTTGTGCTAATCACTATGCTACCATTCCGATAGACAAAGGAATTGGTGTCAATGTGGGACACAATGCTGAATATTTAAAATTATTGAATTTTGAAACATTTCTGTTTCATTCAGTATGAATGTTACAGTTTCTACTTTTTATTTCACATGCTTTGAAAATATTTGTCTTTTAGATCAATGGAACCATCACGCAAGAGATGAATTTGGTGTCTCTTCAGTTCTGAGTGAAAGCTTTCTCTTCGGGGTCCCCATTTCTTTCCCGACTTATTCTTGATGCTTCTCAGCAATTTCACCTTCCTATATCCGCTGAATGATGTAGCTGCACAGCAGGATTTGCCTTATCTTGGAATTATAATGGGATGGATGACCCAGTGCTTCAGGCTTCTGGTAGTTCTACTTTTGTGACAACATTCGGAAGGACAAATTCATACGTTCTCAATCCATGACTGCTGGGTTTTGTTAAAAAAAAAGACAAGAATCTGGGGGCCATAGAGCTTCTGAATGGACCATGATTAGTTTGCTGTTTTAATGAAATATAACTAAAATATATAAATAAATACATGTAATTTAATTTGAATCCTGAATGAAATGAATGGGAAAATATGCTAAATGGTGCAAACGAGGAAGCAAAAGAGCTTAGCCTTTGTGTGTGTGGGGAGTCAGGTGGGTGCAGCACATCAATCATTATCTCTGCTCCTGCTTGACCATGCACAAATCACCGTTCACACCCTGTGGGGTGGCTCAGCAAGTCCCCCTCCACATCCACCCCCAAATCGCAAGCTGCAGATTGGAATGGTGCCGTCTGCAGCGAGGCCAATCAGCGAGTAGGCAGCAGGAGGGTGTTTCTGTTTGCCTTCCACTGACCCGTGTGTGTTATAATACTTATAAAATGTGACATGAAGGCTGCAGTTACTTCAATGGGGTCATCTGCCAAAAATGGCTAAACTACAGAGAGTCAAGAATGCGTGAAGTCTACCACTGTGTCACTCTCCACCATCACAACTTCTATTCAATCCCTGATACTCATCATATTTTGAAAGGAAGTTCAATTCTCTTTTCATGATAGCATTGTAGCATTTCTAAGTGATAAGCAGCTTGGAGAACAAATTGCCGCTGCTCAGTCTGACATATTTTACCTGTCAGATATATTTGAAAAGCTGAATTTATTAAACAACCACTTGGAAAAAAATACTGCTATCTCATATCATGCACCACTTTGCTTGGAAAACTCAAACTTTTCAGCTGCAATACTGGACGTTACAAGTTTATGCAATCTCCTTTACTGGCCACTCTTAAAATAGAAAAGCAAGATGATGATCTGATTGTACAGTATATCTTGATCATCTGAAACAACTGCACACTGATATGGATATGTTCAGAGATCTGCCGGAGATGCGTGTTCCAGATTGGGTGATGGATCCATTTGGGGTGAAGGTGAATGATGTTGGCACCACATTGCAAGATCATCTTATTAAGCTACAAAGTGATATAACAGCTCAAGCAAAATTCAGACACAGCAAGCAAAATTTCTGGATAACTAGCGATATTCAAAATAAATTTGCACAGCTCTGGGAGAAATCAAAACTGGTTTTGATTGGATTTCCACCCCCCCCCCCCAGCCAGTTAAATATAATTCTATTCAAGCTCTTCACCTGCTATCAAAAACTTGTAACTGTCTTGATGTTGTGAAAAGAGGTAATCCTTGATTATCTTTAACCAAGTAACAACCAGATATTCAAAAAGTTGTTAGTTTGCATTAGTCACAAGGATCTCACTAAATACCCAAAATAACAATATTAAGTGCTTTTTCTTGCTGGTTGGAAAAATATTATATAAACTGTATTATAATAAAGAATCATATTCAGATCTTTGAAATAGTTTCATTTTTCATATGCACCTGCAACATTATATTATATTTAACATGATACCTATAACTTGTTAAAACGTAAATATTGACTGTATATTAGAATAATTAGAATAGATGAGCAAAAGAAAAACTTAAGCAACTCTGGATGGTGGGAGCCACAGAGGAAAATGAATGTCTCAAGTGGGCCACAAGCAGAAGGTTGAGAGCTGCTGTATTAACATGTTAATAGTCATGGAGTCATTGAATCATCCAAAAGTACAGTAGAGAAACAGACCCTTCGGCCCATCTACTCCATGCCAAAATTACCTACCCCAGTCGACCTGCTCTGGGTCCATAGCTCTTCAGGTGAATATGTTCTTATGAATGCCATCATTGTTATCAATTGCTAGAAAAAGACGATATTTTCAGACACATTAACTGCCTTGGAAGTCATTTTGTTATTCTTTTCTCTCAAGCTGAACTTGAGCTCATATAAACATAAATGACAGATTCTGAATATCAGAAATAAAAAAAAGAAAATGTTGGAAATTTTTCTTGCTAGGATGAACAGTTTTTTTTCCTGCAGCTATTTCTTCATTTGGGGTTGATACCATCTGCAAATTACTGCAGATGATGGATAACTGAACTAAAAACAAATAATACCAGGAAATCTCAGCAGCTCAGCTGTGAAGGAACCAGAAAAAGTATTCAAAGTCAGTGAGACTTTCATTGTCATCAGCAGTGTTTTTTTTTTCATTTTATTGCAAAGTAACTAACCTTTCTATGAAGGTGGTTTAGGGGTTCCATTATTTTCAGGATTATTATGGAGAAGGATAGGATTGGTTCTCGGACTGATATTCAGAATTGGAGAAAGGCCACTTTTGATGGCATCAGAAAGGGTCTGGAGGTGTGGACTAGGATAGATTGTTCTCTGGCAAAGGGATACTTAGGAACTGGGAAGCATTCAAAAGTTAAATGTTCCCAGTACAGAGTTTGTATGTTTCCATAAGAATAAAAGGCAAGGTTAAGAGGCTGAGGTAATCATGGTTTTCAAGGGATATTGGGGCATTAAGATGAAGAGGAGATGAATGACAGATAAGATGAAGAAGAATCCCAAGGGCTTCTACAGAAAGGTTAAGAGTGAAAAGATAGCAAGGGACAAAATTGGTCCACTTGGAGATCAGTGTGATCATCTAGACATGAAGCCGAAAGAGGTCGGGAAATTTTAAATGGATTTTTTGCATTTGTATTTACTCGAGAGATGGATACAGTCTGTTTATGGAACTGAGGTGAAACAGTAAAAATATACGGATTACGGAAGGGGAGATGCTTCATGTTTCGAGACAAATTAAGGTGGATAAGTCACCTAAGCATAAAAACGTTTTCCCTCAGACCTTGTGGGGGATAGTGCACACATTGCAGGGATGCTGACTGAGGCTTTTAAAATATCCTTAGCCACAGGTGAGGGACTGGTGAACTGGAAGATAGCTAATGTTGTTCCACTGTTCAATAAAAGCTCTAGTAAACTGGGAATTACAAGCTGGTGAGTCTAACATGAGTAATGGTTAAATTATTGGAAGTTATTCTAAAAGACAGGATATGTAAGTATTTGGATAAATAGGATCTGATTAGGGATAGCCTGTATGGCTTTGTGCATGGTAGGTTGTGTCTAATCAATCTTATAGAGTTTTTCAAGGAAGTTACAAGGCAAGTTGATGAAGGAGAGACAGTACAGACTGTCTACATGGACTTTAGACGAAAGGCCTTTGACAAAGTCCCGCATGGAAGGCTGGTCCAGAAGGTTCAATCACTTGTCATTCAGGATGAAGTAGTAAATTGGATTCAACATTGGCTTAGCAGGAGAAGCCAGAGACTAGTAGTACCTGTAGATGGTCGTCTCTCTGACTAGAGGCCTATGACAAGTGGAGTGCCCCAGGGATTTCATTGTTGTTTGACGTCTATTTCAATGATCTGAATGATAAACTGATTACCAAATTTGTGGATGACACCAAGACTGGAGGCAAAGTAGACAAGGGAAAGGTTATCAAAGCTTTCACAAGTATCTGGACCAGTAGGAAACATGGGATGAAGATTGGCAGACGTTTGTATGGTGTTACACTTTGAAAGTTGAAACCAGTGATCAGTAGACAGCAGTTTGGGAATGAAGAAGAAGAAGTCATGACGGCATTTCTTTTAGCAGGCTTTCTTATTTTTACAAGGCCGAGTTGCTAGCTCGACGCTCAACCCAGCACGGATAGAAAGCGTGCAAGGGAGCAAGCTGGATTCGAACTCGGGAGCCTTCGCTCCGAAATCCGGCGCTGATGCCACTACACCGCCAGCCAGCTTGCAGTTTGGGAATACAGATTCATAGTTCCTTTAAGGTGGCATCACAGGTAAATGGGGCTGTAAAGAGAAATTGACCTTCATAAATGAAAGGATTGAGTACAGGAGTTGTGATGTTATTTTGAAGTTGTATAAGATGTTGGTGAGGCCAAATTTGAAGTACTGTGTGAGTCCTTGAAAGTGAGTCCATAGGTTGTGGAAACATTTCAATGATGGGGCAAGTGAATTTATCCCCTTTAGTACAAGAGCCTGATAGTTGAAGGGTAATAACTGTTCCTGAACCTGCTGTGTCCTGAGTCCTGAGACCTTTGTATTTTCTTCTAGATGGTGGGGGTCCCTGATGATGGATGCACTTTCCAGCAACAGCATTTCATGTAGATGTGCTCAATGGTGGGGAGAGCTTCACTCGTTGATCAGGAGACCCATGGAAATTCAGTACCAGTTAGTTCAAATAATGCTCGCAAGTTGAGTTTAGATTTTAAAAATTTGTGATTGTTCAGGTTAAGTAGCTGCTGGAGCATCATGACTTTCATATGGCTCTGGACCGGTTCTTCTTGGAATTCAGAAGAATGGAGGTGGGGGGGGAGATCTTATTGAAACCTATCGAAGGTTGACAGGCCTAGATAGAATGGATATGGAGAAGATGTTTCCTGTGGTGGGGGAGTCTAGGGCCAGAGAGCACAGCCTCAGAATAGAGGGATGTCCATTTAGAATGGAGATGAGGAGGAGTTTCTTCAACCAGAGAGTGGTGAATCAGTAGAATTTGCCACAGGTGGCTATGGAAGCCAAGTCTTTGGGTATATTTAAGGCTGATAGATAGATTCTTCATTAGTCACGAGATTAAAAAATCATGGGGAAAAGGCAGGAGATTGGGGCTGTGAGGAAAGTTGGATCAGCCGTGATGAAATAGTGGACCAGGCTCTAAGGGCCAAATGGCCTAATTTTGCTACTATTTGTTATGGACTTATTTTCTTATATTGTATGCCATAACATCTGGTCTCATTGAGGACAATGAGCAACCAATATCCTAAATGTTGTCTGTACAAGCAACTAAAGGCAAATCCTCCCATTTTGTAAGACAACTGATGAATATAGATATTCAAACTGCACTGTGGAGAATTGGTGTAGATAATGAGTAGTTATGACAAATCCTTGAAGATTCTGATGTGGGTAGAGGCTATGTGCTGTTTTGTTACTGATGTGTGATATTATTACTATTAAACACATTTTGTTATTTATGTTTCAGTATGGAATTCCATTTGAAGTTGAAAATCCTATTATCCTAGCTCTATGTGTATTTTCGCAAAAGGTGCTTGAACAAAAATACTTTTAGTTTGGGGGCAGAGGTAGAGAGTTAAGCTGTTTTTTCACTAGCAAGTCTGGTCTGACTAAGTGACCCTTTGACTCCTGAGGAGAATAAGGTAACAAACAATATTCCTATGGGGACAGTGATGTTGAAGAAGGAAGGCAATCATTTACTCATATGTACGGAGTGCATGATTTATATGAAATACTGTTTTACAAATGCCATTAAAAGTTCAATGCAAAATTGCTTTGTTTTATAAAATGCTTCAACTGTAAAAACTACTGCAGAAACTTTCGCATTAAATTGACAAGCTGCGTAGTCCACAGCCTCCTCGCCACGCTCAGGTTGGAGGAGCAACACCTTATATCCCACCTGAGTAGCCTCCAAACTGATGGCATGAACATCAATTTCTTGAACTTCCAGTAATTGCCCTGAATCCACAACCTCCCCCCAGCCCCCCCCCCGCCACTTCATTAAGATTTCCAGCGTCTGCGGAGTTTCTCGTCAAAGTTATGTAGAATCTAGTTTTCTGCATGTAAAAGCGTTAACCTTAACATCTTTGGTGTTTAGGGCAGCAATGAAGATCCTATATCTCTGTCTGTCCTTGACCATTCAGTTATGGAAGGATTCCTCATTGCTGTTTCCATAACTGTTTTGTTTTATCGGTTAGTGTTATTAGCATTGAGCTGAACCCCCATACCTGGAAGACCTGTGGACCACTTTTAGTCTGGCATCTACCCTTTGATCTGTTTGGCATGGGTGACCCTACCAAGAACTAAAGCAGAAAGCCCTGACTCTAGCTCTCTTGGGGTCTTTGAGGCATGCAGGCCCTCTAACCACCACAAGATTGTGGTCCTCTTGGAGAATATTACCTTTGTAGAATGAGTTGTTTATTAATTGCAAAGAGTACTGTATTCAGAATAATTGACGCATTTTGCAAAACTCGTGTGGCAGTTCCGGACGTGACAGGCACAAGAACATCAGAACTAGTCACATTGGAGACACCCCAATTAACACTGACATCATCAACCAGGTTACACCTGATTGGACTATTTGTAGCAGAAGTTGTGTCTTGTTTTCCTGTTTCAGAAGCATTAAGAAATGCTCACTGGGAAAATAATTTTCTGCCTTCTCGTAGCAATACTCTGTAATGTCCATTGAATTGTGGTTCTTGCACTGCATTTTGGAGACCCCCAGAGAACATGGGGTGCTGCATGTCTAGCATTCTGATGAGCAAAACATCCAAAAGCTTGAGTTTCTAACAGGTGACTGAAATCTATCCATAAGTACCTGCATACCTATAACTAAACAGCTCTCCTAATACTGGTTAAGTTCACAGCTACCCTGAACTTCCTTGATTCCTGCATCATTCCAGAGAGTAATAACTCATCTAAGACACTTCTAGTGGTTTGCTATTGTTTGTTATATGCCATGCTGTATGACGTAGGTGATTATGGTCTTTCCATGACAGTGATTGTTCTTGACAAATTTCTCCATAGAAGTGGTTTGCCATTGCCTTCTTCTGGGCAGTGTCTTTACAAGGTGGGTGACCCCAGCCATTATCAATATTCTTCAGGGATTGTGTGCCTGGCATCAGTGGTTGCATAACCAGGACTAGTGATATGCACCAGCTGCTCATATGGCTTCACGTGATCCTGATCGGGGGGCTAAGCAGGTACCACATCTTTCCCAAGGGTGACCTGCGGGCTAACAGAGGGAAAGAGCGCCCTACACCTCCTTTGGTAGAGGTGGATCTCTACCCTGCCACCCTAGTGTTTGATATACACTACAGTATTTGTATTCATTACTCAAGGAAAAGGGATCTTGTCTTCTTTCATTTGAGAAGAGACTATCAGTCTGAGGAAGCATATGGATTTCATGAAGTTTCAAGGTGTGATAGACTGGAGTTAAGTGACACTTTAGACTTCCTGTATGAACCAGAGGCAGGAACCATTTGAAAATAACAAGTTCTGTAGGGAGTGAATCATGCTTTGCATTAGCAAGTGAGGGATTGGCTTCATTGCAAGGTGAGAGCCATATGAAAAAAAAACAAGTCTCATTGGGAGTGAGTTTTATGTGTGTCAATAAAAAGAAGGGAGGTGTAACTGGAATGGCCATTGTTGCAGTGGGCCAGTGTTAGGGTGGTTAAGCTTTGGCTTAATAGGTTTCAGCAAAAACAGTTGAAGGCTAAGTGTGGTGAGTCATTTGTTGTCATTTGTGTTGATTGTGGTACTGAGCTTGAGAAGTTAGAGCTAAAGGTGCAACAAGCTCAATGGAAAGAGGCTGAGTGAGTGCAAAGCTCAAAGACTTCAAAGAGGGGCATAGGTAAGAATGTGTAAGCTTTTTTTAATTGTCTATGAATCCTTAGTCCTTAGTTTAATGTAGGCAGAATAGTTAAGGCAGTGGAATGCTCCTCCTGTGAGATGTGAAATTTCGGGGAATCTGAATCCATCTGCAGGAAGTGCACCCAATTTTAGTTCTTGACTGACAAGGTCAAGGAATTGGAGCTGGAGTTGGATGTACACAGATCAATCCAGGAGGCTGAAAACCTCATTTATTAAACTTCTATTGAAGTAATCACACCTAAAGTGTAGGGTTCAGATGGATGATCACCAGGAAAAGTAATCAGTCAGTGAAGAGCTCTGCTGAAGCCATTCCCACCAGCAACAATTATACCCCTTTTGGTTGCTTCTGGGAGGGGCAGGGATTCAGATTTCTGGATCATTGGGATCTCTTTTGGGGCAGGTGTGTACAAAAAAGGATGGGTTGCACTTGAATTTTTGGGGGACCAAAATCTGGAGGTTTGCTAAGGCTATTGGGGAGAGTTTAAACTAGACTTGCTTGGGAGGAGGGGATGGGAATCAAACTGAAGAGATGGAGGAAGAAGCAGTTGGCTCACAAATAGAGAAAGCTTGGAGACAGTGCGAGAGGGAGGATAGGCAAATGATAGAGAAGGCACACGCTCAGACTGATGGTTTGAGATGTGTCGATTTTAATGCAAGGAGTATCATGAACAAAGCAGATGAGCTTAGAGTGTGGATCAGTACTTGGAGCTATGATGTTGTGGCCATTACAGAGACTTGGATGGCTCAGGGGCAGGAATGGTTACTTCGAGTGCCAGGTTTTAGATGTTTCAGAAAGGACAGGGAGGGAGGCAAAAGAGGTGGGGGCATGGCACTGTTGATCAGAGATAGTGTCACAGCTGCAGAAAAGGAGGAAGTCATGGAGGGATTGTCTAATGAGTCTCTATTTGTGGAAGTTAGGAACAGGAAAGGGTAAATAACTCTACTGGGTTATTTTTATAGACCACCCTATAGTAACAGGGACATTGAGGAGCAGCTAGGGAGATAGATTCTGGAAAGGTGTAATAATAACATGGTTGTTGTGGTGGGAGATTTTAATTTCCCCAAATATTGATTGGCATGTCCTTAGAAGGGGTGGAGTTTGTTAGATGTGTTCAGGAAGGTTTCTTGACACAATATGTAGATAAGCCTACAAGAGGAGAGTCTGTGCTTGATCTAGTATTGGGAAATGAACCTGGTCATGTGTCAGATCTCTCAGTGGGAGAGCATTTTGGAGATAGTGATCACAATTCTATCTCCTTTAACATAGCTTTGGAGAGGGAGAGGAACAGACAAGTTTGGAAAATGTTTAATTGGAGTAAGGGGAAACATGAGGCTATCAGGCAGGAACTTGGAAACGTAAGATGGAAACAGATATTCTCAGGGAAACATACGGCTGAAATGTGACAAATGTTCAGGGGATATCTGTGTGGAGTTCTTCAGAGGCACCTTCCAATGAGACATTGGATGGTAGGGTACAGGAACCATAGTGTACAAAGGCTGTTGTAAATCTAGTCAAGAAGAAAAGGAGAGCTTACAAGAGGTTCAAAAATCTAGGCAATGATAGAGAGCTGGAAGATTATAACGCTAGCAAGAAGGAGCTTAAGAATGAAATTCGGAGAGCCAGAAGGGGCCACGGCAAGGCCTTGGTGGACAGGATTAAGGAAAACTCCAAGGCATTCTCCAAGTATGTGAAGAGCAAGAGGATAAGACATGACAGAATAGGACCAATCAACCGTGACAGTGGAAAAGTGTGTATGGAACCGGAAGAGATAGCAGAGGTACCTAATGAATACTTTGCTTCAGTATTCACTATGGAAAAGGATCTTGGTGATTATAGGAATGACTTATAGTGGACTAAAAAGCTTGAGCATGTAGATATTAAAAAAGAGGATGTGCTGGAGCTTTTGAAAGCATCAAGTTGGATAAGTCATTGGGACTGGACAAGATGTACCCCAGGCTACCATGAAAGGCGAGGGAGGAGATTGCTAAATGACTAGCATGAGAGGGCACAGTTTTAATGTGCTTGGAAGTAGGTACAGAGGAGATGTCAGGGGTAAGTTTTTTTACGCAGAGAGCGGTGAGTGAGTGGAATGGGCTGCCAGCAACAGTGGTGGAGGAGGATATGATAGGGTCTTTTAAGAGGTTCCTGGATAGGTACATGAAGCTTAGAAAAATAGAGGGCTACAGGTAACCTTAGGTAATTTCTAATGTAAAGACATGTTTGGCACTGATTGTGGGCAGAAGGGCCTGTATTGTGCTGTAGGTTTTCTATGTTCTATGTTCTAAGAGAATTAGGAAAACCAAGGGGAAACATGAAAAGTCCTTGGCAAGCAGGATTAAAGAAAATCTCAAGACATTGTATAAATCCAGTACATCAGGAGCAAGAGGAGAGTATGGGAAATATTTGCTTTGATATAAAGGATGTGGGTGAAGTCCTTAATGAGTGCATCAGTATTTACCAAGGAGAAGGAAATGGAGGATAGGAGGATGATTGCAGGGCGTATTAATATGCTAAGGCATTTTGAAGTAAAGGAGGAGATAGTGTTGGGTCTCTTAAAGAGTATTAAGATGGATAGGTCCCCAAGCCTGATAGGATTATCAGGTTATTGAGAAAGGCAAGTGAAAAGATTGTTGAGACCTTGAACAATATCTTTATGTTCTCTCAAGCCAGAGGCGAGATCCTGGAGGACTGGCGAGTAGCTAATGTTGTTCCATTATTCAAGAACGGAATGTGGGATAATCCTGGAAACTATAGACCAGTGAGTCTCACGTCAGTGGTAGCAAAGTTACTGGAGAGAATTCATCGGGATAGCATTCATGAGCATTTGGAAAACTACATACGGCCTAATTAGGGAGATCGGGCATGGCTTTAAGTGTGGCAAGTCGTGTCATACTATCTTAAATATTTGAGGGTTTTGATAATCCAATGAGGATGATTGATGAAGGTAGAACTGTGCATATCATCTACATGGATTTTATTAAGGTGTTTGACACGTTCCTTCATGGGATGTCATCCACAAGATTAAAATGCAAAGGATAGATGGTGAAATGGCCATTAGGTTTCAGAACTGGCTTGTCCAAGAAGACAGGGGGTGGTGATTGATGCGACTTTTCCTAGCTGGAGCTCTGTGATCAGTGGTGTTTCACAGGAATCCGTACTGGGGCCTCTGCTGTTTGTGAGGTATATAAATGACCTGGATGAAAATGTAGATGCGTGGCTTAGTAAGTTGGCAGATGATACAAAGGTTGGTGGTGTTGTGGGTAGCATAGAAGACTGGCAAATAATTCAATAGGTTATAGATCAGTTGCAGATATAGCCGTCAAAATGCCAGATGGAGTTCCACCCAGCTAGATATGAAGTGTTGCACCTTGGTAGGTTAAATGCAAAGAGACAATACATGGTTATGGGCCAACCCTTAAAAATGTTGATAAGCAGAGGGATGGTGGCATCAAAGTTCATAGTTCTACAAATTTAACTACACAGGTTGATAGTGTGATTAAGAAGGCGTATGGAATCTTTGCCTTTATTAGTTGAAGCACTGAGTTCAAAAGTCTGGAAGTTACGTTGCAAATTTTTAAGCCTCTAGTTATACCACATCTGCAGTATTACATACATTTCTGGTTGTCCCATTATAGGAAGGACGTTGAGGCTTTGGAGAGGGTGCAGAAGAAGTTTTCCAGGATGCTGCCTAGATTAGAGGACATGTGCCATAATGAGAGGTTGGACAGAATGAGGTTGTTTTCTCTGGAGCGGTGGGGGCTGAGTAGATCTGAGAGAGGTTTATAAGATTGAAAGGCATTTACAGGATAGACAAACAATATCTTTTCCAATGGTTAAAATGTCTAATACCAGAAGGCATGTATTTAAGGTGAGAGGGGGTAATTTCAAAGGAGATATTAGGGGCAAGCTTTTTTACACAGAGAATGGTGGGTGCCTGGAATGAACTACCTGGAGAGGTGGTAGAGGCAGATCCATTAAGGACCTTTAAGAGACATTTAGCTAGGCACATTAATGTGAGGAAAATGGAAGGATATAGTTATTGTTGAAACATAGAGCTAAAAGTAAGGTACAAGCTGGAACAGGTAAAGAACAATGTGGTTTTGTGAAAGACAAAGGTACAAGAAATGCAATATTGATGTTAAGGATACTATCAGAACAAGCTATTCAAGTGCAAAAAGATTTGTTTGTTTGTTTTATCAACTACACAAAAGCATTTGATAAAGTGAAGCACAGTAAGTTATTTGAAATATTACAGAAAACTCTAGATCTAGATTCGAAAGACCTCTGCCTAATCAGAAATCCGTACTGGGAACAAACTGACGCTGTAAAAGTAGATGGAGAAGTGAGTCAGTTTACGAAAATCAAGAGAGGCGTTCGACAAGGGTGTGTTTCCTCCCCTGATTTATTTAATGTGTACAGTGAAACAATATTACAAAATAATAACAGACATCTTGGGAACCAAAGTTGGCAGTGAAAACATCAATAGTTTCAGATATGCAGATGACACTGTGTTAATTGCAAGTACGGAGGAAGTACTACAAAACTTAATTGATATAATTGTTGAAGAAAGTGCAAAAATAGGTCTATCTATCAATTGCAATAAGACAGAATGTATGGTGATATCCAAAAAGAAGGAGAATCCTATCTGCAGGCTGAGAATAAATGGGGAAGACATAAAACAAGTACAGAACTTTTGCTGCTTAGGAAGCTGGGTGACATCAGATAGCAGGGGTGACATGGACATCAAAAGAAGAATAGGGATGGCAAAAGACACCTTTACGAAAATGAAGAGTATATTGACCAATACTAAACTAGGCATGACAACTCAGAGTACTGAAATGTTACTTTTATCCAGTTACGTTATATGGCTCAGAATGTTGGATAATATCTAGTAACATGAGGAAATGAATTGTAGCAACAGAGATGTGATTTTTGAGGAGGATGCAAAGAATATCATGGATGAAACGAATATCTAACGAGGATGTCGCGAACAGAGCAAACACAAAAAGAGAAATAACGTATGAGATCATGAAAAGGCAACATAACTTCATTGGATATGTGATTAGGAAAGAGGAGTTAGAATGCATGGTAATTATGGGAAAGATTGAAGGGAAGAAAGCAAGAGGAAGGCAAAGACAAATGACGATGGAGACAGCAGCCAGAGAACTGGAAATGAATACCAATGATTTGACCTACTTGACCCGAAACAGGAGTGTGTGGGTCATGGCAGTCAAAGCTCAAACTGGGCATGGCACCTGATGATGATGATGATGATAGATATTGTGGAGGCTTAAGGAATTAGTTTAGATGGCTATTTAATTTATTACTGATTTCTTTGGTTTGGGACAACATTGTGAGCTGAAGAGTTCCTGTGTTGTACTTTTCTATGTTCTATGTTCTAAATAACCAGAGCTCATGTGAATTGCAATTGCAATCAGTCCCTGAACACTCAGTTATATATGAGCATTAGGTGAAAAAAATAATTCATGCTTAAAGTGATGCATCTGAGTGCTTTTATGATTCTTTTATTCCTGAACATCTCTGTTGTTAGCTGTACTTTAGCCACCCTGCTTCATCAAGGGCTGTAACTGGACAGGGGATTCTGGGAAGAAAGTATTGTGTGGGCCATGGAACGCATTGTTATATTTGGTAGAAATGCCAACACTGTCCTGTACCTATTTACCTCCCTCCTTGTTGTTGCAAAAGGTAAGTCTGCAGTGATGGTAGATACAATGGTATTGACCTTCCAATGTCACTAGCTTCTGAAACAGCTGCAGTAAACTGGAAGGTAGCTCATGGGACGCTACTATTCAGGAAAAACTAAGCTGGAAGATTGGGAATTACAGGTCATTAGACATGGGCAATCGAATGAGATATGGATAAATATCAGCTACATCATGGCTTGAGTGGCAGAGTGGAGTTACATCTCTACCAAAGGAAGTGTAAGGTGCTCCCTCTCTCGGCTAGCCTGCAGGTCGCCCTTGGGCAAAGTGTAGCACCCGCTTAAACCGCGGCCCCCCCCCCCAATCAGGGTCACGTGAAGCCATGGGTGAAGGTGGTGGATGGTCGTATGAGTAGCTGGTGCATATCACAAGTCCTGGTTATGCGATCACTGATTCCAGCCAGACAATCTCTGAAGAGTATTGAAAATGGCCGGGGGTCACCCGTCTTGTAAAGACACTGCCCAAGAGAAAACAATGGCAAACCACTTCTGTAGAAAAAATTGGCAAGAATAATCATGGTCAAAGACCCACAGCCCACAATGATGATGGTGACATCATGGCAGATATATGAGAGACATTAAGAAACTTCTCGGTGGGCTCATGGATAACTGAAAAATGGAAGATTGTGTAGGAAGGAAATGTTAGATTGAGCAAAGAGTTGGTTAAAAAGTTGGCACAACATCGTAGGCCGAAGAGATTTAATGTGCTGTAGTGTTCTACGCTCTGTGTTCCAAATATTTAGAAAAAGATTATGGATTTTGCAATTCTTCTTGTCTTTTATTAGTTTATTTATATATTCAGTTTCTTGTTTGCTATAAGACTTGAACCATTTCAAATCAAATAACGGGAATTTGTAGTGTAAAGTTCAAAGTTCATTTATTATTGAAGTACATATATGTCACCATATACAATCCTGAGATTATTTTTCATTCAGGCATTCATAGTAAATACAAGAAACACAATAAAAACGATAAAAGACCGCATCCAACAGGATGGACAAACAACAAATATGCAAAAGACAGCAAACTGTGCAAGTAGAAAAAGAAAATAAATAATAATAATTAAATAAACAATAAATATTGAGTGCATTGTAGGTGGATCCTAAGGCTCCTCTACCTTCTTCCTGATGGCAGCAAAGAGAGAGTATGATCTGGGTAGTGAGGGTCCCAGATGGTGGATGCTGCTGTCCTGCGACAGTGCTCCATGAAGATGTGCTCAGTAGCAGGGAGGGTTTTACCATTGATGGACAGAGCTGTATCCACTTCTTTCTGTAGGCTTTTTCGTTTAAGGGCAATTCTGTTAATTTTGTTTCTCTACCAGACCGTGATACAACCAATCAATATACTCTCCACTGCACATGTAGAGAAGCTTGTCAAAGTTTTAGATGCCAAATCTTCACTAGCTGCGAAGAAAACAGAGGTACTACATGTTTTCTTCATAATGGCGTTTGCCTGCTGGATCCAGGGCAGATCCTCTGAACTTATAACACCAATGAATTTAAAGTTACTGTCCCTCTCCACCTCTGAATCCCTGATGAGCACTGGCACGTGCACCTCCACTTTCCTCTTCCTGAGGTCAATAATCAGCTCCTTGAGTTTTGTTGACATTGAGTGAGAGATTGTTTTTGTGGTACCACTCAGCCAGATTTTCAGTCTCCCTCCGATACCATGATTTGGCACCAACCTTGATTCGGCCTATGATAGTCGTGTCATCAGCAAACTTGAATATGGGATTGAAGTTGTGCTTAGCCTCATAGTGATAAGTTTAAAGTGAATAGAGCAGGGAGCTAAGCACACATTGTTCTTGTGGTACATCTGTGCTGATGGAGATTGTGGACTGGTTGGCATCTGCAAGTGAGGAAATGAAGATCCTGTTGCACAAGGAGGTATTAACACCTGCATCTTGAAGCTTATTGATTAGTTGTGAAGGGATAATAGTTTTGAATGCTGAGCTGTAGTCAATGAAGAGCATCCAGATGTATGCATGTTTGTTGTCCAGGGTTAAGTGAAGACTCCCTCTAATTTTTTATTTAGTTGCACAGACATTCCATTGCTCTAAGCAGGAAATTTTTACATGGCCTGAAAATTGCACAGCACATTAAATATTTTAATATGCATACTATGAATATTTAATACGAAAATGTAAAAATCACATTCTTCTCAGGATCAGATTTATTATCATCAGTATGTTCATGAAGTATGTTAACTTAGCAGCAGTCATCTCTCTGACACAGTGGTGTCAAGAAAACAACGTCTCCCTCAATATCGCAGAAGGAAAGGAGTTGGTTGTGCATTACAAAAGGAATGCAGACAGGCCAACCCCTATTGACATCAATGAATCTGGGGTTGAGAGGGTAAACAGCTTGAAGTTTCTCAACATTCACATCACTGAGGGCCTCACATGGTCTGTACACACCGGCTATGTGGTGAAAAAGGCACAACAGTGCACCTTTCACCTCAGATGGCTGAGGAAATTTGGTACGGGCCCCCAAATCCTAAGGACTTTCTACAGGGACACAACTGAGAGCATCTTGACTGGCTACATCACTGCCTGGTATGGGAACTGTATTTCCCTTAATTGCAGGACTCTGCAGAGAGTTGTGCGGACAGCCCAGCGCATCTGTAGCTGTGAACTTCCCATGATTCAGGATATTTACAAGGACAGCTATGTAAAATGGCCCGTAGGATCATTGGGGACCCAGCCATCCCAACCACAATCTATTCCAGCTGCTACCATCTGGGAAGTGGTACCACGGCATAAAAGCCAGAACCAACAGAGTCTGGGACGTCTTCTTCCACCAGGCCATCAGATTGGTGAATTCACACTGATTTGAGTGTATTCTATCTTACATTGACTGTCCTATTTATTATAAATTATTATAAATTACTATGATTGCACATTGCACATTCAAATGGAGACATAATGGAAAGATTTTTACTCCTCATATATGTGAAGGATGTAAGAAATAAAGTCAATTCAATTCAATTCAATAAATGGTAATATAGAAAGAAGAACAAGAAGAAAAAAATAAATAAATAAATAGATTACAGTAGGTATATAGATGTAAATTGAATAGATTTTAAAAAGTGAAAAAAAAGCAGAAATAATATTCTTTTTTAAAGTGAGGTAGTATTCATGGATTCAATGTCCAGTTAGGAATTGTATGGCAGAGGGGAAGAAGATTTTATTTATTAATTGTAGGGTATAATTAAATACAGTACAAAGAAAATCTTTCACATATCATAAACTTTTAGGCTTAGATGGTATTGGCATTCAGCGGGCCAGCAGTTGATTAACAATAAGCTACCGACTTCCATTCTGTGTCTATTTTTACAATTTGTATCAGTGTTGCAACTTGAACTGCTGACAATGTAAATATGTTGAAGTTCTAAAATGTTTCAACGTAAAAGTTGTGTTATATTTATTATTTTAAATTTTATGGATTATATTCATTAATTCAATTAATTACAAGGTATTTCAGAATTGTATTAACATAGATTTCAAAATTATATTGGCATAATTTCAAAATAATATTTACATTATATAAAAGAAAATTCTAGCTGCATGGCAATGAAGGCTCTGTGCATGGGAGCATTTGAGTTACAGCATGGCTGCACACTCGCACAGCTTAGAAGGAACAGTAGTGAAGAGCTAATGAAATGGCCTCTGCCATTGACCTGTTGTGATGGTAGGCAAATTGCAGCAGATCCAAGTCACTCCTCAGGTAAGAGTTTATGTTTCTTCTCTAACCTCTCAAAACACTTCATCACAATGGATATAAGTGCTACTGGATGATAGTCATTGAAGCAGAGCACAGCCATTTCCTCTTTGCTGAATTTCAAAAAATTATGTTGTGCTTTTAATCCAGAAATAAAAGTAATCTGGGATTTAGAAATCACAGCTTTACATTTTCGTCAGTGACTCTATAATTGTATGTCAAATATTTGGAGGATTTCAAATTCCCTGTGCTTGATCATCAAAGGTTACTGAATAGCAAGCCCCCTATTCATTTCATTTATCACCAGGAGTTTGGATCCTTATAGGATAGACTTACAGGTCAAATATAAGTCTATTTGAAAAGTAGTCTACAGGCAAATCCAAATGGAACAGTCACATTCTTACAGTTGAGCATGAGCACTTCCAATGATCCTGTGTTTTAGTGTAACTAAAATGAAATCAGACTTAAAAATATGATCCCACCATATTCTAAGCTTCTTGTAAACCCTGTGTTTGTCTTCTTTGGAAAGTTTCCTCCACCCTATATATTTTTGATTCAGACTTACTTCTCCTTAATCATTTAACCAAATGGTGAATAGCCAAGTCATACTCTCAGGTTTGCCAAGCTTTTATGAAACTGCTTGAAAGACATTCTTCGTGATGGCCCTTTGCAGCATTTTATATGACTCTTGGCACCGGACAAAATTGAGAATGACCTGTAAAGGAATGAAAGAAACAATTGATTTGTACAGCCAACATAGTATAAATTTACTTTTTGAATAAATGCAGCAGTCAGGGACCTAACAATTTTCGTTTAAATTTTCACTGGTGAATAGCACTGAGCAAAACTGAGCTGTGTGGGATTTAGGCAGACCTAATCAATCAATGACAGATTACAGCTAAAGCCACTTCCATACCCATTAAACCAGGACAAATACAGAATTGCAACTGAACAACTTCTAGTTTTAAGCCAACAGTGGGACTTCCTAGTTATTTATCAAAGTCAGTCCTCGTAAGCAGCATGCCTTTCTGTGCAATTGTACTTCGCAGTAGGCAGAGCTGACTATAGGCCTGGAATGAAAGAACTGTTTATGCCCTCAGCTGTGGTGCTGTAAGCCCTCTGGAATTTACTGTAAATCACACAGCTTTTATTGCAAGATTTACTAGCTTATCCTCTGTAGGCTCTATTCACTGAAAGCTTGTCCCTATTAGGATGTTAGCCTTAGTCCATAAAGGGACTTACTACAGACTATCAAACATGAGAGAAAAACCAAAGGTTTCATTTTTCAATTTTCCAAGCCTAAATTCCTCTCCAGTTATTCAGCAAGTGCTGCTCAACTAAATTATAGCCTCACTTTTCTCAATTGAGTTGTACACTTACAAAATCACTTTTATTTTCTGTGCCAGTTCAAGGCAGATTCTTTTAACTGCACTTTTATTACTGCATTCGTTTTTTAATAGAGACATAGAGTCATAGAAAAGTACAGCATAGAACAGGCCATTTGGCCCATCTAGTCTAGGCCAAAACCATTTGAACAGCCCACTCTCATCGACCTACACTAAGACCTTAGCCCTCCATACCCCTACTATCCATGTACCTATCCAGACTTCTCTTAAACATGAAATCTAACTTGCATGCACCAATTGTGCTGGCAACTCGTTCCACACTCTGAGTGAACAAGTTTCCCCTCATGTTTCCCTTAAACTTTTCACCTTTCACCATTAGCCCGTGACCTCTAGTTGTAGTCCCACACAACCTCAGTGGAAAAAAAGCCTTCTTGGATTTACCCTAACTGGGTGGCATCCGTTAGTCTCGCGAGACCATGGATCTGCGCCTGGAAAGTCTTGCACTCTCCAGGGTGCAGGCCTGGGCAAGGTTGTATGGAAGACCGGCAGTTGCCCAAGCAGCAAGTCTCCCCTCTCCACGACACGGATATTATCCAAGGGAAGGGTAACGGCCGATACAGCTTGTGTTTTGTTGCAGGAGTTGCCAGAATGAGGTTGAAGGCAACATCGGACTGCCTTAGGGACTCCAGCTCCAGATTTGTCCTCAGGGTTTACTCCAGAAGCCTTTCCCATGAGTGGGTATGGCCGCAAGGCAGCAGGGGTTTGAAATCAGAGTTTTCCCTCTCTTGGATGAACCGCCTTCCCAGGCTGATGAGCTCCATCTACCCGAAGCACTGGTTTTAAGGCGCCAGAACCCGCATTTGCCCCTTCTCCTGCAGTAGAAACAGTTCCACCGGGCTTAGAGGCTAAGCCACATGAGAAGGCCAGGAGTTAGTCTTGGTTGTCAGAGGCTATTTGAGGTGCATGCCGTGAGGAGCACTTTTGGGTAGTAGGAGCTACTCACCACTACCACTCCTCGGCTTGACAACCTTGGAACCTTACCCTATCTATACCACTCATAATTTTGTATATTTCTATCAAATCTCCTCTCAATCTTATATTATCCAAGGAACAAAGTCCTAACCTATTCAGCCTTTCCTTATAAATCAGGTCTTCCAGTCCTGGCATCATCCTTGTAAATTTTCTCTGTATTTTTTCAAACTTAATTACATCTTTCCTGCAGAAGGGTGACCAAAACTGCACACAATACTCGGAATTAGGCATCACCAGCATCATATATAACTTTAACAGAACAGCCCATCTCCTGTATTCAATACCTTGATCTACGAAGGCTAAAGTGCTAAAAGCTTTCTTGCCCTATCTACCCGTGTCGCTACTTTCAATGAAATATGGACCTTTATTCCCAGATCCCTTTGTTCTTTTTCTATGTTCTCAATCTTCTACATTCCTAGGAATGAAGGCCTAATGGAATGGAATTTGCAAATGTTAAAAGACAAGGTGAGGTGTTACAATGCAGATTTTGCAGGCTCCAATCCTGTAAATTATTAATTCAATGACTTTTGAAATCTGAAAAAAAAGTCGGCATAATCTTCAAAACCTGAAACTGCAACTTTAATGTGATGATTTCCAAGGATTCACTAGTACAGTTGGACAGTCTACCAACACAGTCACTTTCTGACTAAGAAGAGTTTCAGGTAATTGCTCTGCTAGTGGTAATACTAACTCAGTTTCCTGTACCATGTGATCTTCAGCTTAATATCAAAAACATAAAGAAATTTTATTGTCTTGAAGTCCTGAAGAAGGGTCTCGGCCTCAAATGACCATTGTTTATTCACTTCCATAGATGCTTCCTGACCTGCTGAGTTCCTACAGCATTTTCTGTGTGTTGCTTTGGATTTCCAGCCTCAGCAGACTTAGTTGTGTTTTTGATTATTACTAAATGCAGTGATATAAATGCAGTTTAAGTATCGTGCATTATCAATATACAATATTCATTACCTATAACAAATATTTGTAAACACAGATATTAATCAACGTCAGCTGAAAAACATACATAAGTCCACGTATATGCTTTCTCTATGAAGTTGGGTATTTTCTTTGAGAACAGCTGTAATTTGCTTCCATTGAAAACATATTCCATCTTTGAAGTCAGATAGATGAGAAGAAATTAAAAAATTGTAAGTTGCATCATACACGGTTGTTTCCTTTAGCTGTCTCTCATCCACATACATCAACATATCCCTCACCTCAATTAGTTTGAGTCAGAAGAGGACTATTTATCACTCAAATGTAAAGACATCCTTTTCACTTGAAGTCTGGCCATACCATTGCCCTGGAGAGACACATGACAACAACATCATCAAACCTTTCTTCAATGCTAACCATATTTATCATTACAGCATTACAGGCCGTCATATTAAATCAAACCAGACAAAGACCATCCAATCTTTATTGTTACAAATAAATTGCAAGCATTTATATATATATATAACAAATAGCCACCATCTTTTGATTTAAGTTATGCAATCACTCTGATGTAGAAAGTGGAATTTGCAGCACCAACAGTTTGGTGAATATCTGCTTATGAATGCCTACCTTTCAGATGAACACTGCTCGCACATAGTTTGGATGATCCTGAAATGTCAGATGTATCACAAGGTATGCATTTTTTGAAATAAAATGACAAAAGGCCATTGAAAAGTGTCATAACTGATGCTTAATTTCAATTTTATTGAATTGTATATTTAATCTTGAAACTATAATGCTCTAGGTTCAAGTAAAATGGATACTTTGGGCATGTAGTTTTTAAATACCATTCATTCGCCCATCCCCCACACACAGAGTATATCCTGAGGGGTCTCTTAATGTTACAAAAGACCAACTCACATCTCATTGTAGCCAGTCAAGGGTTATTTAGTATTAGTTGCACTGAACAGTTAAAATTTACTAGTATTTATTTGTATAGATGTTTGAAGCAATAAATACAACTTCACAGTGTTGATATTGCAACCGTTTTATCCCCAGTAAAATACCAGTAAATTCACTGTAATTTAGAGTGAAAGCAGACCATTCATTTCATAAAATACTGACATTGATCAAAATCAATAGCATTTTACTCTTTATATACATTTTGCCAGGAAAATGGAATGCTTATTATAAATGAATATATGCATTTTGCCTGACATTGTTGAATCACTTTAAAATAGTAAAAATCAGAAGATTTCCCAGTGGATCTGGACTGGTCTGAAATGCATCTCCTTTCAGTAGAATGCATTTCCTTTTTCCCTGAAATTGTCAGTAATAACCTATTAACACTCAAAATTGTTTTTTTTTAAGGGATAAACCACAATTGTGCTCCAGGATAGTGCTTACCTTTAGATAATATGCATAGAGTTTATTAATATTAATGTCTAGAAATTCCTTATCACTCACAAATCAGAAATAAATGTGATGCAAACATCGCCTGTGACTGCACTAACATGCTCTTTACCATAATGTTGTTGTTATTTTTGTTGTTCCTTTCCATGCCCCGTGGCACATCGAATGGCAACCTTGCCATTTCTTTAGCGTTTTTGTCTGTTGTTTTTCATACGGCCGAGTTACTAGCTCGACGTTCAACCCAGTAAGGAGCCAGCCGGATTGGAAGCCGGGACTTCTCACCTCCAAGTCTGATGCGGACGCCATGACACCACCGGCCAGCTAAAACCCTAATTTCACCATATTGTTTGTATTCATTGCCAACGCCCGCCCAAAACAGCAGATGAGCAGGCAAGGGATCTTAGCAATAAAGAGATGCGCTATCACCTGTAGCACAAGAATAGAGGTCTAAAGCAGCAGAACTCCATGATAATAAAAGATTTTCACTCGCACACTGCTAAATCTATTAGACTATTTCAAGGCTAGAAATATCACAACTTTGGTTACACTAAATTCCATTCCACAGGCTCCGTACCTGCCTCTTTCAGAACATTATATCATCAGTCATCGGATGTAGAGAATATTTCTGATATCTATTTACTTAATTATTGACATACAGTGCGCCCTTCGAACCACACTGCCCAGCAATCCACTAATTTAATCCTAGCTTAATCCTGGGACAGTTTGCAATGACCAATTAACCCACCAACTCATACACTCTTTGGACTGTGTGGGAGGAAACTGGAGCACCCAGAGGAAACCCACGTGGTCATGGGGAGAACGTACAAACTCCTTACAGGCAGCAGTGGGAATTCAACCCGGGCACCAACACTGTAAAGCAATGTGCTAACCTCTTATCTACTGTGTCACCCCACTATGTCATCAATTGCTCTAGTACCTTTACCTTACTACTATAACTTGATGAAACCCGGAAGACGGGTCTCAGTCCGAAACGTTGACTGTTTATTCATTTCCATATACGCTACCTGACCTGCTGAGTTCTTCAAGCACTTTGTCACTTTGTATGTAATACATAAGATTACACCTCCCAAGGAAATCCTTATTATATGATCATTATCTAACTTGGTCTGTTTTCATGCGAAGTGATGAAGAATAATTTGTTTCTTTGTTGATTGAAATTACTGTTCTGGAAAGTCTCAAATGCATTCTATTAAATTCTTCTTCTAAGTAATTCAACCAAGATGATCTGTCCAGGCAATGTGATTCATTCAACCATGATTTTTCAATTATATTAATTCAACCTTCTTCCTAAACCATCTCTATTTAGAAAGTAATTAACTTATTTTCCTGGATCATAGGAGGCTGAGAGGTGACCCTTAAGGAAGTTTATAAGATTATGAGGGTCATAGTGTAGATAGTTACTGTATTTTCTTTCAGTAAAGGAGTCAAAACTGAAAGACATAGATCTGAGGGGAATATTTTAGAGGATCTGAGGGGCATGTTTCTCACAGAGAGGAGGGTGGGTATATGGAGTGAGCAGCCAAAGGAAGTGGTAAAGGCAGGTACCATAACAACTTTTGAAAGACATTTAGACAGGTACAAGGAGATGAAAAGTTTAACGGAATATGGGTCAAATGCAGGCAATTGGGCCTCCCTTTGGCTGAACGGCCTATTTTGTGCAGTGTAACTTTATGATTCTATGGTCTCGGCCCAAAACATCATTTGTGCTCTTTTCCATAGATGCTGCCTGGCTTGCTGTGTGTTGCTTGGATTTCCAGCATCTTCGGATTTTCTATTGTTTGTGATTGCTGGTCACTATGCAATGTTTATTTAAACATATTGCATCTATTTATTCCTTCTGTACACCTTTAATTTTAATATTTTAATCTCGATTACCCTTATTAATCATTTTTTCAGTCATATATTATAAAGAAATATATGATTATCAAATGAAATCAAAGGAAACCCTGCAGATGGTGGAAATATGAAATAAAGACATGAAGTGTGGGAAACATAAGGAGGAGAGGAGAAGATGGCCGTGTGACGCAGCTCGCAGCGACTACTCCAGTGGTGATGTCTGTTATTTGTCAAGTAGGGTGCCGTGCACAATCCTGATTTGATGAAGACAGACGTGAGAGCACGGAGAAACATCTGGTGAAACTTCTGAAATGCCTGTTTTGCTGCCGCTGCTACTGTGTGATCTAGAATCTCTGGAGGAGAAGGTCCCGAGTCCTTGGCTTTGCTTGTTGCTTGGCGGCCGGGGCAGGGGCGAAGAGCTCGGCAGACAATGGTGCTCAGAGAGGCTGTGTCAGAGGGGCTGGTCGGAGGCTTGAAGTTTTCAAACTGACTCAGAGTCCGCTGCGGTCAGGTGCTTCCAATGGTGCTGCATCGGCAAGTTTGCGGCGCTTGGAGGTTCAATAAAATTATGGTATTGCTTTGCACTGTTGTAACTATATGTTATAATTATGTGGTTTTGTCAGTTTTATTCTTGGTTTGTCCTGTGTTTTCTTGTGATATCATTCTGGAGGAACATTGTATCATTTTTTAATGCAATGACAATAAACGAGGACTGAGTGTCCTCATAATCAAAAAAAAACATTCAACAAGCCTGACAAAGGTGCTCTGCCTGAGACATTAATTTTTCTATGCCATGATGAGGCCACACTCAAGTTAGAGGCGCAGCACCTCATATTCTGTTTGGGTAACCTCCAACATGATGGCAAGAACATAGATTTCTCGAAATTCTGGTAATTTCTTCCACCCCCCTCTTTTTTTCCAGTTCCCATTCTGGGTCTCCTTTCCTGTTGTGTTCACCTCTCCAGCTCATCACCTTCCTCCGGTGCTCTTCTTCCTTCCCTTTCTCCCATGGTCCTCCCTCCTCTCTTATCAGATTGCTTCTTCTTCAGCTCTTTACCTTTCCCCCCCATCACCTCCAAGCTTCTTACTTCATCCCCCATCTCACCATCAGCCCACCTTTCCCCTCACCTGTCAGCTTCCACTCCATCCCCTCCATCCTCATTCCTATTCTGGCTACATCCCCCTTTCTTTCCCGTCCTGATGAAGAGTCTCAGCCCAAACATCAGCTGTTTATCCCCCTCCATAGTTGCTGCTTGACTTGTTGAGTTCCTCCAGCACTTTGGCTGTGTTGCTCACGATTTCCAGCATATGCAGAATTTCTTGAGTTTATATTAATTCTGATTGTTTTTCTGCAGATGTTGTCTAATCCATGGCATTTTGGCTCAGTGTGGTATCTAACATTAGTACACAGAATACTCTATGGAGTGGCTAATATCAGTTTAGTGTCAGATATCATTAATTGAAGTCAGTCTTGTCCTTTTTGGAGGAGAGCCTTTAATTGATACAGAAAATCACTTTGATGCAACTTACGTTCTACCAGGACAGGGAGTGGGCAATCTGATTTACAAGCTGTTCAATGGTACAACTTACAGTGAAAAAGAGAAGAGAGGTTCACTGGGAAGGCAGCCAGGTCTCTCACGAATCACAAGTGAGAGGTCATTAATACACCTAAAGCATGAATGAAGCATCCAGAGCACAGTGCGGAATAAAGTTCAATGAACTTCCACATGGCTACAGCCATCGAAAACATCAATAAATACAGTACCGTGCAAAAGTCTTCGGGGCATATATATATGTGTGTGTGTGTGTGTGTGTGTGTGTATGTATGTATGTGTATATATATATATATAGAGTTAGGGTTTCTAAGGCTTTTTTCACAGTACTGTATTTGTCAACATGGAGTGGAGAACGAGTTTATAAATCCTGCAGGAGTAAAGGATATTGGACGTGTAAGGGGCAGCACCACAAGAGTGGTGTGGGACAGGTGGCAGAGAAGGAGTGCCATGGGCGGGGTTGACAAAGCTGCAGACACACCCAGCCCTGAGACACCAGGCAAAGTCAATTGATTCCAAACGGTTAACTTATTGATCATTACAGAATCTTTCTCTGGTGCTTCCCGATCCCTCCCCTCTTCCTTCCCTTTTTTCCAACCATGATTCCCCTCTCCCTGCCCTCTTCCCACATTCAGTCCACAATAGAGACCTATATCCAAATCAGGTACGTCATCACTCACATATGTCATGAAATTTGTTTTTTTTTGTCGGAGCAGTACAGTGCAATACATAAAAATACCACAGTACTGTGCAAGAGTCTTAGGCACCCTAGTTATATATACGTGCCTAAGACTTCTGCATAGTACTGTACATCTTCACAATTCCCAGCATTCTTCATAATATGGAACACTCATTGCTCACCTAAAAAAAATCTATTATTAGGACTCATGCTTAACATTCACTTTGACCATTCACCCTCAGAAACTTGTCATCACCTCAATCTCAATATGCACATTTCACAATCACATAAACTTCCAGCTTTCAAACATGGTGGTTACTTTAGCCAGAAACACTGAATCGCATTCGCACCCAGCTCCTTGCCCTAGCAGGATAAGGGAACAAATTAGCACTGGTAGCCCCATCAGAATATCCACTGGCCCATCAGTATAAAGGAGTGTGTGCTGGCCATTGATACAGCAAGCTGAATTGCCTCCTTCCAAACTGTAATCATACTGTGATTGTATGAGCTTGAGCCCAGGATAGAAGTCACTGAAGCCCCAATATTTTTCATACCTCACCTCCTTTCTCGTCCCATTTCCTTCAGATGAAGCAATCTCTTCTGATATGCAAGATAGTGTATGAATGTTCTTCTTTGCTCTCCTCACCTCTTATCATCATCCTAGTCTCTGTTTTTCTTTCATTTCAGATAAGAATTCCTACTGTATTTGCATCCTGACCAGGAGAACATCAAAGAATGAGAAAGCCTGTCTCTTATTCTGATATTGCACCCAGCTCAGGTACTGATCTCCATACACAATTATACACAATTTTGTGGCACAAAACTGAGCAGGGATTCGCCATGTACCAGCTCACAGGAGGGTGAGGCTACACATGAGATCTGTGTTATAGGAAACAAATGATGAACTAGCTTACCAATAAAGCCTCAGTGGTCTGCATAGCACAGTGCTTGGAGAATTGGCAGGCTTACCTGAATGTCATGAACCCTTCAGACCAGCGAGAGTCACCAGGTAGCGATAGGTCTTGATTCACCTTAACGCCATTTATTTGAGTTTATTAGAGTTGTTTAATGACTACTTTTATCACTAAGCTATGTTTTTGTGACACTCATTATGTGAATACAGTTTCCCTATGTTTCTTGTTCTGAACTGATTAGTTTCTTGTATTTTATGTTCTATTTAATGTTATTCTGGACCAGCGATCACTGCTGAGTCCTGGATTCAAATTCTGAGTGAACTACCATTCTGTGTGCTCAAGTTCCAAGTAAGTGAGCTCTTCATTTGATTATTCTCTGTATTATTCCCCAAGTAAACCTTCATTGTAAATTTCCACTATTGAGCCTGGAGTTTGTTCCGCACCTGGGTCTGCTCATCTGAAGATTGTTACACCTGAAAGTGTACATGAAGTAGTATGGAGCATGTTTATGCTTGAATAAACCCTTTACAGGAGGATTTACATGTAGCTAGGAACATATACTTCACAGCATGGAAGAAGGACCCAGCTTCATTTCAACAACTCTTGCAAACATCTGTGGAATTGGAATTGGTTTATTATTGTCACATGTACCAAAGTACAGTGGGAGGCTTATCTTGCAAATTGTTCATACAGATCAAATCATTACACAGTGCATCAAGGTAGTACAGGATAAAACAATAACAGAATGGAGAAGCAAGTGTAACAGCGACAGAAAAAGTGCAGTGCAGGTAGGCAAGATGATAATAAGGTAGATTGTAAGGTCAAGGGTACATCTGCATCATCAGATGACCTATGTCTCAGCTTTCAATGCAGCACAGGTGGAAGTAATTCAATGTTGGAATTCTGCAGTGTAAGCTCATATTTTTGTACAAATAAAGAGGACTGCTGAAGCACAATCTGCAAAGCCACATATAAACTGTTCTCTCCCAGGATAACTGCATTGAAATCGCACCACTGCCACTTCAACAACCATATTGCTAATGCCTCTCAATCTGATAGCTAAACTGCTAATGTTCATGGCAAGGCTGTCCTTTCTAAGACTGGGAAGGGCACCATGGTTAGTACTATGCTATTAAAGCTCGGAGTGTTCTGCGGTTCGGAGTTTAATTCTGGTGCCATTCTGTAAGGTATCTCTGTACGTGCTCCCCATGGTTTTCTCCGGGTCTTCCGGTTTCCGCCCACAGTCCGACAATGTACCGGGTTTGTTAATTGGTCATTGTAAGTTGTTCCATGATTAGGCTAGGGTTAATTGGGTTTGTCTGGTGTTCCTGGAACACCATGGCTTGAAGGACCAGAAGGGTTGACCCTGTACTGTAAAAAAATAAAAGACTAAACCATTTATGTCTAGAGCACTTTGAGGTTGTTCTTCAAGGCATCTTCAGCCTCTTCTACAGCAAATAAGCAATTCTTCATTAAATCACATACAGTCACCACATCTGGGCAAGAATTAAAGTTAAAATGGAAGCTCTAAGTATACAGGAGATGTTAAGGAGCACAGTAGAGCCTAGCTTCCCGTGCAAGGTTTTACATGGAAACAGGAAACTATCTTTTCTAGCCAGCATTATTTTCATAAATTTGGATTAATATCTCTACTGCCCGTAACGAGATGGTGATGAATGGATTCTTACACATTCTCTTTGCTCTGATTGGATAATACGAGTTGGAGCATGACTTCCTTATGATCAACAGCAAAGGGAAGCAAAGACAGGGACTATGAGGGAGATAGGGAATGAGAGTATTTGCTATTTTCTTCATTCCTAGTGTGTCGATATTGCTGCCAAGCCTACATTTATGATCATGCACAATTATTTTTGGGAAGCTGATGAGTGGGTTCATTTAAAATCAAAGTCAAAAGTCAAAGGTGAATTTACTCACAAGTACAGGTACACACAGGTGCAATGAAAACTTCCTTGCAGCAACACCAGAGACGCAAAGCATCTTAAGGGGAGAATCCTCAAGAGCTACATAACTTATATACATTGTTTACAGAAAAAGGAAAAGGACTGAGTTAGAACAGTAAAGTCCATTTTAGTATGGTGGTCACAGTGCTGGTAAACTGTAGTGATTAGGGTTTTTACTGGTTGATTCAAAAGCCAAATATTTGTAGAGAAGTATTGTACCTGCCTTGAATCTGTTGGTGTGGAACTTCATTCTAGATGATTTGTTTGTTCATTACATGCCATGTCATATGATGTGGTCGATCATGGTCTTTCCATGACCATGATTATTCCAGGCAAATATTTCTACAGATGTTATTTGCCATTGCCTTCGTCTAGGTGGTGTCTTTAGAAGACGGGTGACCCCAGTCATTATCAATACTCATCTGAGATTGCTTGCTTGGCGTCAGTGGTCGCATAACCAGGACTTGCGTCACTGATGACTACAACTGCAAGAAGAGCATCCAGCTGCAGCTTCCAACAAACCACTTTAGGGATTTGGAGCTGGAACTGGATGAACTCCTGATCTTTCTGGGGTCTGAAAGGGTGATTAGATTATGAGGACGCGCAGTCCTCTTTTATTGTCATTTAGTAATGCATGCATTAAGAAATTATATAATATTCCTCCGGTGTGATATCACAGAAACACAGGACAGACAAATTCTGAAAAACTAACAAAAACCACATAATTATAACACATAGTTACAACAGTGCAACAATACCATAACTTGATGAAGAACAGGCCACGGCACAGTAAAAAGTTCAAAGTCTCTCAAAAGTCCCACATCTCACGCAGACGGGAGAAGGAAGAAAATCTCTCCCTGCCATGCTGGACCACAGTCCGATTCTTGAGTCGTCCGAAAACTTCGAGCTCTGATCAACCCTCCGACACCGAGTACCGAGCACCATCTCTGCCGAACGCTTCGACCTCAGCCTCAGTCGTCAGCAGCAGGCAAAGCCGGGGACTTTGGGGTTTTCCCTCTGGAGATTCTCGATCGCATAGTAGCAGCGGCAGCGAACCAGGCATTTCAGAAATTTCTCCAGTTGTTCCTCTGCTTCTCACGTCTGTCTCCATCAAATCAGAATTGGGCACGGCATCCTGCTTACAAATACGATATCATTTCACCGGAGAGTTGCGTGCGCGGCGTCGCGCCGCCATCTTCTCCTCCCACCTTTGATAAGACGACAGAGTGATAGGAGATATAAAGAGGTAGTTACACCCAAGGTGCAGGACACAGAAAATTGGGTGACAGTCAGGAAGGGGAAAGGGGAAAGGGGGTTAAGGAACCAAAGAGCTAGTACAGTTATTGGAGAGGTTGTGAACGCAGATGTTGTTAAGACTTCAGACAAAGCTAGGAATCAAAAGGTTGAGTATGGTGCGACTAGTGTCCTAAGCTGCCTATATTTCAATGCAAGATGTATCAAAGGAAAGGCGGATAATAGTGCTGAAGATGATATAGCTGGTTTACAAACAGAGGTAATGTGTAGTGAGGAGAGGCTGTTGTTAGGGCAAAATTGCATTCAACAGAACAGGATGAGTGGCAATGTAAAAGGCAGGCAAAATTGAAAAGGGTTAATACAGGACGGAAGATGTTGTAACTGAATGGACACAGTACACGGAATAAAGTAGATGAAATTGTAGCACAGTTGAAGATTGGCAGGTATGATGCTGTAGGCATCACTGAATCATGGCTGAAAGATTATAGATGGGAGTTTAATGTCCAAGGATACACATTGTATTGAAAGGACAGGCAGGAAGGCAGAGGGGCCGGCGTTGCTCTGTGGGTAATAAATGAAATCAAAACATTAGAAAGAGGTGACGTAGGGTTGGAAGGTGTTGAATCATTGTGATAAAGCTAAGGAACTGCAAGGGTAAAAAGACCCCGATGGAAGTTGTATACAGACCTCTAAACAGCAGTAAGGATGTGGCCTACAAATTACAACAGGATATAGAAAATGCATGCCAAAGGGCAATGTTACAATAGCCATAGGGGACTTCAATATGCAGGTAGATTGGGAAAATTAGATTAGCGCTGGATTATAGGAGGAGGAATTTCTAGAAAACCTACGAGATGTTTTTTTTAAAGCAGCTCATGATTGAGCCCATGGGAGGATCAGCTATTCTGGATTGGGTGTTGTGCAATGAACCAAAATTGATTAGAGAGTTTAAGTTAAATGAATCCTTAGGGGCAAGTGATCATAATATGTCCCACAACCCTGGCTAACATGGGGAGTCAATGCCAACATAAAAGCCAAAGAGCGGGCATATAATAGAGCAAAAATTAGTGGAAAGTTAGACGAGTGGGAAGTTTTTTAAAAACCAACAGAAGGCAACTAACAAAGTCACTAAGGTAAAGATGGTATCATTTAGCCAATAATATTAAAAGGATACTAAAAGTTTCTTCAGATACCTTAGTATTGGTCCGCCACTAATGGGAGTAGAAATTATAGACCAGTGAGTCTGACTTCAGTTGTAGGCACGTTGTTGTTGAAGACCCTGAGAGGCAGGATTTATGAGCATTTGGAGAGACATAGTCTGATGCAGGATAGTCAACATGGCTTTGTGCATCTCTGTGCAGAGCGTGCCTTACAAGCCTGATTGAATTCTTTGAGGAAGTAACAAAACACATTGATGAGGGTAGAGCAGTGGATGTGGTGTATATGGATTTCAGTAAGGCATTTAATAAGGCTTTCCATGCAAGGCTCTTTCAGAAAGTAAGGAGGCATGAGATCCCAGGAGACCTTACTTTGTGGATCCAGAAATGGCTTGCCCACAGAAGGCAAAAGGTGGTTGTAGATGGTTCGTATTCTGCATGGAGGTTGGTGACCAGTGGTGTTCCGCAGGGATCTGTTCTGGGATCCCTCCTCTTTGTGATTTTTATGAATGACCTGGATGAGGAAGTAGAAGGGTGGGTTAGTAAGTTTGCTGATGACACAAAACTTGGGAGTGTTGTGGATAGCTGGAGGTGTCAGCGGTTACAGCGGGACATTGATAGGATGCAGAACTGGGCTGAGAAGTGGCAGATGGACTTCAACCCAGATAAATGTAAAGTGGTTCATTTTAGTAGGTCCAATTTGAGGACAGAATATAATATTAATGGTAAGACTCTAGGCAGTATGAAGGATCTGAGAGATCCTGAGGTCTGTGGTGATAGGACACTCAAAGCTGCTGCACAGGTTGACAGTGTTGCTAAGAAGGCACATGGTGTGTTGGCATTTATCAACCATGGGATTGAGTTTGAGAGCCGTGAGGTAATGTTACAGCTATATAAGACCTTGGTCAAACCCCGCTTGGAGTACTGTGTTCAGTTCTGGTCACCTCACTACAGGAAGGATGTGGATACTATAAAGAGAGTGCAGAGGAGATTTACAAGGATGTTGCCTGGATTGGAGGGCATACCTTATGAGAATAGGTTGAGTGTACTTGACCTTTTCTCCTTGGAGTGACAGAAGATGAGAGGTGACCTGATAGAGGTGTATAAGATAATGAAGAGCATTGATCATGTAGATAGCCAGAGGCTTTTTTCCCCAGGACTGAAATGGCTAACACGAGGGGGCATGATTATAAGGTGCTTGAAAATAGGTACCAAGGGAATGTCAGGGGTAAGTTTTTCACACAGGGAGTGATGGATGTGTGGAATGCACTGCCAGTGGCAGAGGTGGAAGCAGATACAATAGCGTCTATTAAGAGCCTTTTAGATAGGTACAAGGAGCTTAGACAAATAGAGAGCTATGCACTGGGAAACTCTAGGCAGTCTCTAGAGTAGGTTACATAGTTGTTACAACACTGTGGGCCAAAGAGCCTGTAATGTGCTGCAAATTTCTATGTTCTATGTTCTATACATAAAGTGGAAAAGAGAGGCGAGAGTAGATATTAGACTGCTGGAAGACGATGCTGGAAAGGTAGTAATAGGGGACAACAAAATAGTAGACAAACTAAATAATTATTTTGCATCACTGCTCATTGAAATCTATTGAATGTTGAAAGAACTTGATAAAGTGGACATGGAGAGGATGTTTCCTACGGTGGGTGAGTCTAAGACCAGAGGGCACAGCCTCGGATTAGAGAGGCGTCATTTTAGAACGGAGATAAGAAGGAATTTCTTTAGCCAGAGAGTGGTAAATCTGTGGAATTCTTTGCCACAAACAGCTGTGGCGGCCAAGTATTTAGGTGTGTTTAAGGCAGACGTTGATAGATTCCTGATTACTCTGAGCATGAAGTGATACAGGGAGAAAGCAGGAGATAGGGGCTGAGAGGAAAATTGGAACAGCCATGATGAAATGGTGGAGCAGACTTGATGGGCCAAATGGTCTAATTATGCTTCTATATCTTATGGACTTATATGCACCAGCCACCCATACGACAATCCACCACCTGCTCCCATGGCTTCATGTGTCTTTGATCAAGGGACTAAGCTACACCTTGCCCAAGGGTGACCTTCAAGCTAGCAGAGGGAAGGAGCGCCTTACACCTCCTTTGGTAATGATGTTATCTCCAGCCCACCAACCAATTCTAGATGGTATCTGCAAGAATACATGGCATATACAGTGATGATTTTTGGTGATGAATATTGTCTTTCTCAGGCAGCAGATCATGTGGGGGCAGGGAAGTATATACCCATGATGTATTGAGCTGAGTCCCAAACTCTCTGAAGCTTGTTGGATGCCTGTACATTTGAACTATAGTACTAGACCGCAATGCAACCAGTCAATTCTTGATCTGCTGTTGTACTTGAAGCAACAGTGCTGTAGAGTAAGTACTGAGATTATCATAGCAACAAAGGTAAGTAGCAATTATATTTTCAAATCAGGATTGTGTGTGAAGTCAAACATATTACTTGTTGCCCTTGTCCATCTAGAGGTTGCTAATTTTTCAAATGCTGTCAAATAAGCCCTGGCAACTTGCTGCCTTGAATTGTGTCGATTGTGCATGCTAAAGCCATGTAGAGCAGCAGAATGAAGGTGACAGGACGGGTTGTGGATGAGCTGGAAGCAGATGCTTTAAATGGGTGATGTTGAGATTGAACGGTGTTGGAAATATCTTCATTCGGAGAGGTGTCAAGTATTTCAGTACACTTGCAAATTGTACAGATGTACCGTGGAAAGCATCCTAAGTGGCTGCATCATTGTCTGGTATGGGGGGGTGACTACTGCACAGGATCAAAATAAGATACTAAGAGTTATAAATTTAGTCAGCATCACATGGGCACTAGTCTCTGTAGTACCCAGGACATCTTCACAGAGCAGTGCCTCAAAAAGGTGGTGTCCATCATTAGGGACTGCTTTAGCCAGGACATGCCCTCTTCTCTTTGTTACCATCAGGGAGGAGGTACAGGAGCCTGAAGGCACACACTTAATGATTCAGGAACGGCTTCTTCCCCTCTGCCATCTGATTTCTGAATGGACATTGAACCCATGAACACCACCTCACTGCTTTTTTTTAATTTCTATTTTTGCACTACTTATTTAACCATGTAATATATTGCTGCAATTCACCGTTGTTTCTATTTTCTATCACCATGTGTCGCATCGTGCTGCTGCCGCAAGGTTAACGAATTTCACAACATATGCTGGTGACAACAAACCTGATTCTGATTCTGACTTCAATCAGTTCCTTGTATACATTGGAATATAAGTCAGGAACCTGGACCCACATTGTGGAATAAGCTGCCTTCTTCTTGCTCGGTAATTTTCTGCCTAGGCCAGGTAAATTACTGGTCAGTGATGATCCCCAGAAATCTGTTGTCACCAAGTGTCAAAGAGAATTGATTAGGCTTGATGGAATTTGTAATCCCCTTGTATTTATACAGCCGATCCTCTACCATTGTCAGAATGTTCAGATACTACCCAAACGTGGAGGGGGAGACACTAATACAGGTCGACTGTTCTTTGCAGAATTTGCAGAATTTGCAGAATTTTTAAGAAAAGGAAAATATTAAATGCTAAGCCAACAGGGCCATTAACTAAAACTCTCAAACTGAAACTAAGATGCCATCACAGTGGCTGAAAGCAGTACTAAACGAATACCACTTGTTTTCAGCGTCAGTTAGAATGATAGTCCTCTTTCTCAGACAAGGGTGAAGGTAAGCAGGGAGCATAACATTGCTGTGCTTTGCTCATCTCAACAAGACTACGACAAAAATAAGGGAGTTAAATACTGCCATAATGAAACGGTAATTTGCTATAAAATGGATACTCTCCAGCACAATTGCCAAACCTGCTGTGCAGCTCAACTGCGGGGGCACATAGACCCTGCAGCAGAGACCATGGTTGTGGCAATCACAATCAGTCCAAAATTGTATGGGTCTTGCTGCACAACAGCTTTAAATGCTTCATTGATGGAAATTGAGTTATTCACTGAAAGCAAAAAATTATTTATTTGTCTACTAATCTACATCATACATCACATCCTCGTCCTTCAAATCTTTGTTACCCATGGTTAAGCGGAGGGGAGGAGAAGATGGCGACGCGACGCAGCACACACGGCCGCTCCGAAATGATATCGTATTTGTAAGTAGGAAACCGTGCACGTTCCTAATTTGATGGAGACAGCCGTGAGAAGCACGGAGGAACATCTGGAGAAACTTCTGAAATGCCCGCTTCGTTGCCGCAGCTACTGTGCGATCGAGACTTTCCGGAGTGGATGGCCCCAGATCCTCGGCTTTGCCTATTGCCTATTGCCAGGGCCGGGGTCGAAGCACTCGACAGAGATGGTGCTCGGTGCACAGTGTCGGAGGGCTGGTTGGAGGCTCGAAGTTTTCGGACGGACTCAAGAGTCGGCTGTGGTCGGGGGCTTCCAGGGTGCTGCATCGGCAAGTTTGCAGCGCTGGAGGTTCCTGGCAGGGAGAGTTTTTTTTCTTCCTTCTACCGTCTGCGTGAGATGATGGGACTTCCGAGAGACTTTGAGACCTTTTTTTACCATGTCCATGGTCTGTTCTTAATAAAATTATGGTATTGCTTTGCACTGTTGTAACCATATGTTATAATTATGTGGTTTTTGTCAGTTTTTCAGTCGGTTTGTCTTGTGTTTCTGTGATATCATTCCGGAGGAACATTGTATCATTTCTTAATGCATGCATTACTAAATGAGAATAAAAGAGGACTGCGTGTCCTCGTAATCTAAAAAATCTAATCTAATCTAAAGGTTATGCCCAAATAATTTCAATATTATTGAGAATGAATCAGGTAACAGTGAGGAAGAAGATCTCTGAAGTGTGTACCAAAGTCTACTTCCAGATCAGTCCGGGAATCTAACTCTTTGCTTCAGAATCTCAGTGCAGGTCTGCATTATATGTTCAATGGCTTCATGAAGATCATTGTAAGAGCACTCCACTCTGATTCATGCATCCCTGAGAGGCAAGAGGCTGGATTCCAAGGGCTGGTCGATGTTGAGTCAGCATACGGAGAGGAGGTGCAGTGGCTAATGGACTGGTGCAGAGCCAACAACCTGTCTCTGAATGTGAACAAAACAAAAGAGATGGTTGTTGACTTCAAGAGGACATGGAACGACCAGTCTCCGCTGAACATCGATGACTCCTCCGTAGAAATCGTTAGGAGCACCAAACTTCTTGATGTTCACCTGGCGGAGAATCTCACCTGGCCCCTCAACACCAGCTCCATAGCAAAGAAAGCCCAGCAATGTCTCTACTTTCTGCGAAGGCTGAGAAAAATCCATCTCCCACCCCCCATCCTCACCACATTCTACAGAGGATGTATCGAGAGCATCCTGAGCAGCTGCATCACTACCTGGTTCGGAAATTGCACCGTCTCGGATCGCAAGACCCTGCAGCAGATAGTGAGGTCAGCTGAGAAGATTATCGGGGTCTCTCTTCCTGCCGTTACAGACATTTACACCACACACTGCATCCGTAAAGAAAACAGCATTATGAAGAACCCCATGCACCCCTCATACAAACTCTTCTCCCTCCTGCCATCTGGAAAAAGGCACCGAAGCATTCGGGCTCTCATGACCAGACTATGTAACAGTTTCTTCCCCCAAGCCATCAGACTCCTCAATACCCAGAGCCTGGACTGACACTAATCTACTGCCCTCTACTGTGCCTATTGTCTTGTTTATTATTTATTGTAATGCCTGCACTGTTTTGTGCACTTTATGCAGTCCTGGGTAGGTCTGTAGTCTAGTGTAGTTTTGTGTTGTTTTTTACGTAGTTCAGTGTAGTTTTTGTATTGTTCATGTAGCACCATGGTCCTGAAAAATGTCTTGTTTTTACTGTGTACTGTACCAGTAGTTATGGTCGAAATGACAATAAAAAAGTGACTTGACTTGACTTGACTTGATAGTCTGACTGTGGACATGTAGGCATAGCTGTCTGGCTCAAAATGAAGGAATTGAGCTGACCAGAAGCTGTGAATGATCACAGAATACTTGAAAACTAAGGGAGTAAATGCAGTTTCAGTATAGGCTGTGGTTCTGACATGGATCAATTAAGGTCACGTTTTCATGTGACTATATGACAAAGGAACAGAATTAGGCTATTGGCCCATTGAGTCTGCACAGCTATTCCATCATGGCTGATTTACTGTCTCCCTGACCCCATACTCCTGCTTCTCCCTGTAACCTATAAGATCATAAAACACAGTAACAGAATCATGCCATTCAGCCCACCAAGTCTTCTCTGCCATTCCATCATGGCTGATTTATTATCCCTCTCAACCCCTTTCTCCTGCCTTCTCCCCATAACCTATATGATATAGGAGAAGAGAGAGGCCATTTGGCCCTTTGAGTCTGCTCCACCATTCTATCCTGGCTGATTTATTATCCTTTATTATCCAAACCATAGTGAAGCTCACCAAACTGCAAAACCATGTGCCCATGCTGCATGCTTCTTGCTACCCAAGGAACTTATTTATTTTTCAGAGGAAAGAGAGGAGGAGGAGGCAAGTTTTCCTTTCAATGATCTCTGCTTATGCAAGGCAGACCTTTACAATCGCACTCTGTGATAAGACAAAGAATTTAAGGGACACTGTGACCCCCCCCCCCCACTCTACCCTTAGGCATACTTTGTGGCTGCAGCTCTGCCTGCAGAACCTGGTAACTCTCAGTCACCAAGGCCTTTGGATCTGTGAGAGGAGGACCCAGTTTTGTGCTCACTGGATCTTGCAGGATTAGCCCAGCAAGCCAGTCTCTTTCTTTCCCTTCCCTTCCTGTCTCACCTGACAATATAACATCTTTCAATGCTCTCCTCCTCCCTATCTTGGGGAAGTCTGTTTGAAATGCCACCCATTTCATCCCCTTGGACCCATTAATATACACATACACTATCTTCCCTTTAGAAGAATATTCATTTGCATTGGCTACCTTAAACTTAACAAGCTTCATCTTAATCCTAGCAATCCGATTTCAAGACACTTGAAACAATGCTGTTAGTGGGGTGGGAGAGTAGACAGGATTCTTAATGCCACATTTCAGATGATGGTGAATCCATCCTTTAGCTGCCTTCTTTTGACCCAATTTCCTTGGCCAGCACTAAATCTGCATTGCACATTCTCTATCTACCCCGCAAATTGCTAACCCATATTTAGTGTCCATGTGTTTCTATATTCCTCCACTTGTCACAGCGAGAGTTGACACTTTACACATAACAGTGAAGACATGGAATCGGAATCAGAATCAGGTTTAACATCACTGGCATATGTCGTGAAATTTGTTGACTTTGTGGCAGCAGAATAATACAATACATGATAATAACAGAAAAGAAAAACTGGATTACAGTAGATATATATAGATATATTAAATGGTTAAATTAAATAAGTAGTGCAAAAATGGAAATAAAAACGTAGTGAGGTTGTGTTTGTTGGTTAAATCTCCATTCTGAAATGTGATGGCAGAGGGGAAGAAGCTGTTCCTGAATCATTGAGCGTGTGCCTTTAGGTTTCTGTACCTCCTTCCTGATGGTAGCAATGAGAACAAGGCATGGCCTGGGTCACCTCTTTTGTCTTGTACCGGATGTTGTTGTTCTCGCACCATTTGACAATCTTCTCCACCTCCTCCTCATATGATCACTCATCATTATTGCTGATGAGTGAACTTGATGATGCGATTTGAGTTGGATCTGGCATTGTGGTCGTGAGTCAACCGCATGAACAGCAGTGAGCTGAGCACATTAGCACTGGGGTCACCAATGCTTTACATGATGGAGCTTGAGATGTTCTTGCCAACTTGGACTGACTGGGGTCTTGATCAAGATCTGATTACAAAGAGGGCTGCTGAATTCCAATGAGGCCAGCTTAACCACCAGCCTCTGAAGAACGATCAGGCCGCCAAATGGCAGCTGGGATGTGGACTACAGATTACAATGAGAAATAGAAAAGGTGTGTCAAAAGAGCAATGTTATGATAGTCATGGGAGATTTTAGCATGCAGTTAGGTTGGAAAAACCAGGTTGGTCATGGATCTCAAGAGAGTGAATTTGTTGAATATCTATGAGATGGCTTTTTGGAGCAAGGGGATCAGCTATACTGGATTGGGTGTTATGTAATGAACAAAATGGGGGGCAGCACAGTAGTATAGTGGCTGGTGCAATGCTTTTGGAGTACCAGCAACCCAGGTTCAATTCCCACCGCTGCCTGTAAGGAGCTTGTACGTTCTCCCCGTGAGCACGTGGGTTTCCTCCAGGTGCTCTGGTTTCCTCCCACAGTCCAAAGATGTACTGGTTGGTAAGTTAATTGATCAATGTAAATTGTCACATGATTATACTAGAGTTAAATCAAGGTTTGCTGGGCGGTGTGGCTCAAAGGGCCAGAAAGGCCTATTCTGTGCTGTATCTCAATAAATATATACAAAATAAAAATTTTTTTTAAAAAATGAGGTGATTAGGGAGCTTAAAGTAAAGAAACTCTTAGGATGCAGTGATCACAATATAATTGAGCTCAACTTGAAATTTGATAAGGAGAAAGTTACCTCTGACGTAGCAGTGTTTCAGTGGAATAAAGGAAATTACACTGGTATGAGAGAGGAGTTGGCCAGAGTAAATTTGAAGGAGATGCTGGTAGGGATGTCAGCACAGCAGCAATTGCTTGAGTTTCTGGGAAAAATGATGAAGGTGCAGGATAGATGTATTTCAAAAACAAAGAAATACTCAATTGACAAAACAGTACAACCGTGACTGATAAGGGAAGTCAAAACTAATGTAAAAGCAAAAGAGAGGGCACACAACAAAGCAAAAATTAGCATGAAGATAGAGGATTGGGAAGCTTTTAAGAACCCACTGAAAGCAACTAAAAGAATCACTAGGAGGGAAAAGATGAAATATTAAAGCAAGCTAGCAAACAATATCAAGCTTTTTCAAGTATATAAAAAAGAGAGATGAGAGTGGATATAGGATCACTATAAATGAGCCAAAGAAATAATAATGGGGGACAAAGAAGTGGCAAATGAACTAAATGAATATTTTGGATCAGTCTTCACTGTGGAAGATACTAGCAGTGTGCCTGTTATTGAAGGGTGTGAGGGAAGAGAAGCGAGTGCAGTTACTACTACAAGAGAGAAGGTGATCAAAATGGTGAAAGAATTAAAGGTGTATAAGTTACCCGGACCAGATGAACTGCATCCTAGGGTTCTGAAAGAGGAAGCGGTAGAGATTGTAGAGGCATTAGATATGATCTTTCAAGAATCATTGGACTCTAGCAGAGTACCAAAGGTACCATGCAAATGTCACTCCACTCTTTAAGAAAGAATGGAGGCAGCAGAAAGGAAATTATAGACTATTTAGCCTGACCACAGTGGTTGGGAAGATTGCTAAGAATGAGATTATAGAGTACTTGGTGACACACTACAAGATAGGATAAAATCAGCATGCTTTCCTTAAGGGAAAACCTTGCCTAACGAACCTGATGGAATTCTTTGAGGGAATTACAAGTACGATAGATAAAGGGAATGGAGTAGATGTTGTATATTTGGATCTTCAGAAGGCCTTTGACACATGAGGCTGTTTACCAAGTTAAGAGCCCATTGTGTTACAGGGAAGTTATTAGCATGGTTAGAGCATTGGCTGATTGGGAGGAGGCAGTGAGTGGGAATAAAAGGATCTTTTTCTAATTGGCTGCCAGTGACTAGTGGTGTTCCGCAGGGGATGGTGTTGGGACTGCTTATATTGTATATCAATGATTTAGATAATGGAATGGATGACTTTGTTGCCAAGTTTGCAGATGATATGAAGATTGGTGGAGGGGCAGGAAGTGTTGATAAGAAACAATACAACCTAAAGCTGGCAACATGAAATGTAAGGACTCTCCTGGACTCGTATGGCATCTCTGACAGACCTCACCAGAAAACAGCCTTAAGCACTGCTGAGCTGAGGCGCTACAACATCGACATTGCTGCCCTGAGTGAGACCAGGCTGCTGGATGAAGGCTCTTTAATACAGGAAGGGATGGGTTACACCCTCTTCTGGGAAGGTTTCTCCCCAGGTGGACAATATCTCTACAGAGTAGGCTTGGCCATCAAGAACACCTTCCTACCAAGTCTTACAGAAACACCTGTTGTCATTAGTGAAAGACTAATGACCCTCCATATCCCCCTGGCAAAGAAACGTTATGCCACGCTTCTCAGTGCCTATGCACCAACTTTGCCATCTGAGTATGAGGCCAAGGAATGCTTTTATCAGACATTGGATGAAGCTCTTTGCCAGATCCCTAAGAATGATAAGATCCTTTTGCTTGGGGACTTCAATGCTAGGGTGGGACAGAACAACAGGATATGGAGTGGAGTGCTAGGTAGGCATGGCATTGGCAAGGTGAATGCAAATGGCATGAGGCTACTTACTCTTTGCTCTGAGAATAACCTTACCATAACCAACACCATCTTCTAGCAGAAGGCAAAATATAAGACCTCATGGATGCACACTCGCTCTAAACATTGGCACATGATCGACTTCGCCAGAGGGTGGTGAACTTGTGGAATTTGTTTCCACGGGCAACTGTGGAAAGCAGCTCATTGGGTGTATTTAAGATGGAGATTGATAGGTTCTTGATTGACCGTGGCATCAAAGGTTGCAGAAGGCAGAGAGTGGGGATGAAGAGAGGGAAAAAAAAAGGATCAGCCACGATTGAATAGCTGAGTAGATTCAATGGGCCAAATGGCCTAATTCTGCTCCTAGGTCTTAAGGTCTTATGGTCTTATGTTAAACACCCAGCTGAAGTCTATGTACAACATCCTGACATCTGAGGCATCATTTTCTCCATGGCACAGGATGGAGTGGAGGGCTAAGGCTATGACATCATCAGTGCAGCAGTTTGTGTGGAAGGCGAACTAGAAAGAATCCAATGTACCTGGAAGGTGGGATTCTATATCATTTATTACCAGCTGCTCAAAGCACTTCATAACTGGTGGAATCAGTATGGCGTAATCATTTAGGCCAGTTACCATCGCTCTCTTGGACCCAGAATAATGATGGCTACCTTGAAGCCTGATGGGCCAATGGACTGTTTCAAAGAGATATTAACGATGTCCATTAAGACCTCAGTTAGCTGGGCCGCACCTGACCAGGTTTATTGATTGGCCCCACACCTTTGAGTGCATTTTCTCTGGCTAGGATTCTCCTCGTATCAGCTGTGGCCAGAAAAGGTACCTGTTCCTCAGGGGCCAGAGGGCTTTCCTCAATGTTACCTCCTTTGATGTGCTATATGTGCATAGAAGGCATTCAGCCTTCACTAAGGGAAGCATCGCTGTGTGATCTAATTTTGTTCACCGTGTTCTTATCATGGTGATCTACTTACTAGTTCATGAATTGCCTCTCTGCCTATGCTTTCCTTTTAAAGATATAACCTTATGCTGTTGGACCCCTTCCCACCCCTACCCCTTGCCCCCTCTCAACACAACTCCCTTTCTCTCCAGAGACATGAGATTCTGCAGATGTTGGAAATCTCGAGCAACACACACAAAATGCTGGAGGAATTCAGCAGATCAGGCAACATCTGTGTGGGGAATAAGCAGTCGACTTTTCGGGCTTGAGACCCTGTATCAAGACTGTAAAGGAAGGAGGCAGAAGCCAGACCCTCCAGGTTGAATACCTCACTCACCTCCACCTTCTTATTCTGGCCTCTTCCCCTTTCCATTCCATAATGCAGGGACTTGGCCCGAAACATCAGCTGCTTATTTCCTTCCACTGCTCTCTGTCCTGCTGAGTTTCTCCAGTGTTTTGCCTACATTGCTCCCTTTCTGCCCCCAAGTGGATCACAACCTTGTCATGGCATTTGAAGGCCTGTGTGCTTCAATGACCCAGAGAGCTGCGTTGGCTGGAGTTTGGGCATGGTGCTTTAGTTCTTCGTGAGGTCACCCATGCCAAACATGTCAAAGGGTAGGGGCCAGACTAAGAGTGGTCCACCGGTCCTCCAGGTTCAAGGGTTCAGCTCAGGGCTAAAAACCCCGACTGGTCAAACAAAATTGATACAGAAACAGCAATGAAGAATCCTTCTACATCTGAGTGTGGTGGTATTCCTGAGTCTCTACCCAGGACTTGCATGGCTGAGAGCAATGAAAGCCGAGTGGAAGCTACTGACACAATGAAGGGAGCCATGAACACCACCAGAGATGGAGGACCTTCCCTGCTGCCCTAAGTGCCGGTGGCATAACAGACAGTAGAGGGTGAGAGTTCCCTTTCTCTCCAGCCCTTCTGTCCATACTCATTGAATTAAAATCCCTGTCATCCATATCATATTGAACCAGGCAATGCTAATCATTTCAGGGGATAGTTGCCCCATGTACTCATGCAGTGAGAATGGTGACTACTGCTGATCAGCCTCACACTAAATGTTTTACTTTTCTGAGCCATGAAAGGAGGAGCTAAAGATGGCGCCAGAGGTTTTTGCAGATCAAGGCAACTTCTTGCAGTTCATCCGCAAAACAGTGTATTCTTCTTGCCTTTTCATGTCTCTCTTTTCCTTCCAAGGTGGCTGGGGTCCTGTTGGAGTCCCTGATCTACAGCTGCAGCTCAAACTACAGGCTCCACCATGGGTTCCCCTTCTCAGACTCGCTATTTCATGGATGTCTGCAAAGATTAACAATTGCAGGTTGTATACTGTATATATTAAATTGAACCACGTTTAATGGCATGTCAACAATAGGTAAGATAGGACATGTCATCAGGGACAAGGTACCCAGCAAAAGTGAGTTTAGAGTAGAAGCATTTCGATGATGAACTGTGGCTAGCAAGGAGGGAGGAGGAGGTCAAGGAGTCCTTGTAGATCCTGGCTCCTTAAGCCCTTTGTTTCCAGCTTCCATACTTGATTGCAAGGGAAGTCAGCAGGCAAAACACAGGAAGGAAACAGGGGAGAAAGGGTTTAAAGGTGTACGAGTTACAAAGACAATTTCCACCTGTCTTTCCTTGCTAAGAAAAGATCCTGCAGCAGTGATTTAACTCGACTAATGCTCTCAAAATGTTGAGGAAATTAACTCCCCATGCACGCTGAGAGGTGAACTGACATTTTGGAATAATGCTTGAGATGCACTGTAGACAGTCTCCTGAGTGTTGCTGAAAACCATAACATGGTATCAGATTGGGGGATGAAAATGGAAAGTTTAAAGTTCCCAAAGTATTTGAGAGGAGAAGGAAATGTCATAGGAGTGTAGGAAGAAAATCTGGAGTAGAAACTTAAATTGAATACAACAGGAATACTCCTAGGAGACAAAACAGACAAAGTGCAGGTCAGTACTTTAGTGGAAAGGAAAGGTGAGAAAGTGCGAATGGTTCCTCATAAGTTTACATATATAATAAAAAAAACTTGCATTTGAGTCATGCCTTTTTACTTTCATGGGATATCCCAAAGCATTTTATGACCAATGAGGGTACTGTTGCAAGGGCAGCTACTGATGCAGTTGAAAAGCAGTCACTAATTTGTGGACATGCTCCCAAAACCTGTACTTTAAAGATGACCAGATAAATATTTTTTCCCTTCTATTGTGTTAATTGAGAGTTAAGCATTGCATAGCCATAGGATATCAGGATAAATTGCCTGCTCTATTTCAGAATAAGGGCGCTGAGCCTTTTAAATCCACCTAGGAGAGTAAATATTTTAATATCTAAAGGATGATACCTACAATGCAGCATTCTTACTGGAGTCACAGCCTGGAATTCTGAGCTTGTCTAAGGAAAAACCACAATCTTCAGATTCGGAGGAGTTCTACCAGTAGACAACATCTAGTAAAGCAAAGATTTAATTGTAATCCCAAGGTGCCCATGTCTGGTTTAAACAATTGTTAATGCTGATTATTACTTTTAAAAGATGTGTCAATACAATGCTAGCTTAAGAGGATGACTTGTGCAGAAAAATATTGAAGTATTGGTACTATGTGTAAATAATTAAATATTTTTTATATCCAAGTTACCCTCTTAAGCTAAAATTGTATTGAAACATTTTTTTACACACACTAATGGAGAACGCATCGAGAGGGTTGGCAACTTTAAATTCTCAAGGGTTACTATCTCTGAGGACCTGTCCTGGACCAAGCACGCAAGAGCAATTAAGAAGAAAGCATGGCAGTGTCTCTAGTTCCTTAGGAGTTTGAGGAGATTTGGCATGACATCTAAAATTTTGACAAACTTCTATCGATGTGTAGTGGAGAGCATAATGACTGACTGCATCAGAATCAGAATCAAGTTTATAATCACTGGCATATGTCATGAAATTTGTTAACTTAGCAGCAGCAGTTCAAAGCAATATATGCTAGTATCGAAAGAAAAAATCAGTAAATCAATTACAGTAGGCATATATTTGTATATTAAATAGTTAGATTTTAAAATGGTGCAGAACAGAATTAATATATTAAAAAAAGTGAGATAGTGTTCATGGGCTGAATGTCCATTTAGGAATCGTATGCCAGAGGGGAAGAGCTGTTCCTGAATCGCTGAGTGTGTGCCTTCAGGCTTCAGTACCTAACAATGAGAAGAGGGCATGTCCTGGGTGATGGGGGTCCTTAATAATGTACATGCCTTTCTGAGACTCAGCTCCTAGAAGATGTCTTGGATGCTATGGAGGCTAGTACCCAAGATGGAGCTGACGAAATTTTACAAGTTTCTGTAGCTTCTTATGGGCAGTAGCCAACACTCCCCCCCACCCCACCGTCCATACCAGAGAGTGATGCAGCCTGTCAGAATGTTCTCGACGAAGTATCTATAGAAGTTAGTGTGATTTAGGTGACAAGCCAAATCTCTTCAAGCTCCTAATGAAATTTTGCCACGGTCTTGCATTCTTTATAGCTGCATCGATATGTTGGAACCAGGTTAAATCTTCAGAGATCTTGACACCCAGGAACTTGAAATTGCTCACTCTCCCTCTAAGAGGATTGATTCGTGTTCCCTCATCTCACCTTTCCTGAAGTCCACAATCAGCTCTTTTGTCTTACTGACATTGAGTGTAAGGTTGTTGTTTCGACACTACTCCACTAACTGGTATTTCCTGCTCTGAACGCCCTCTCATCTCCATCTGAGGTTCTACCAACAATGGTTGTATAATCAGCAAATTTATAGATGGTATTCAGCTATGCCTAACCTCACGGTCATGGATATGGCGGGGTTAGAGTGGTGGGCTAAGTGCACACCCCTGAGGTGCACCAGTGTTGATTGCCAGCGAGATGGTATTATCACCAATCTGCACAGATTGTGGTCTTTCGGTTGGGTAGTCGAGAACCCTGTTGCAGGGGGAGGTACAGAGGACCAGGTTCTGTAACTTATTGATCAGGACTGTGGGAATGATGATGTTAAACACTGAATTTTAATCAAAGAACAGCATCTGACATAGGTGTTTTTATTGTCCAAGTGATATAAGGCCACGTGAAGAGCCATTAAGATTGCATCTGCCATATACCAAATACATTTTGTATTTGCAGTTTGTTGTCTTCTGCACTCTGGTTGAGTGCCCTAGTTGGGCAGTCTTTCGTTGATCCTGTTACAGTTGTTTTTCTCTCCATTTGTTGAGAATGAACTTCAGGGTTGTAGGTGGTGACATATGTACTTATGTACATATGTACTTTGATGATAAAATTTACTTTGAACCTTGAACTTTGACTATAAACCTTTCAGGATAATTCTGAAACAACTATTTCACAAAAATTGGAGAATCTTACCTGCAGAATAAAATATTTTGAAAATGAAATACGAGGTAAGAAAAAAAAACATTGATTAGGCAACGGCTGGCGTACTGTGTACATTTTTAATCACCACTATGTAAGGAAGTTATGATTACACTGGAGAAGGTGCAAAGGAGATTCAGTGGGATGCTGCTTGGAATGGAACATTTCAGTAATGAGGAAACACTGTGTAGACCAGGTTTGTTTTATACACAGAATGTGATGCTTATTTGGAACGAGATGCCAGAAGAGGTGGTAGATACAGCTTACAATTTTTTAAAAAGCAATAGATTGAAACAAACATAGGGGACCTAATACAAACAAATGGGACTCGCAGAGATAGGTATGGATGAAGTTAGCCAATGTGGCCTGTTTTTATACTATATGCTGTAGTTCTGGGTTGGTGGGGTGGAGATCTGTCTCTACCAAAGAAGGTGTAAGGCGCTCCTTCCCTCCACTAGCCTGCAGGCCATCCTTATGCGAGGTGTAGTACCTGCTTAGCCACCATGATCAGAGAAGCAGGTGGAGAGTGGTCATATAAGCAGCTGGTGCATATCACAAGTTTAGGTTATGCGACCACTGATGCCAGGCAGATAATCACTGAAGAGTATTGATAATGGCTGGAGTCTCCTGTCTTGTAAAGACACTGCCCAGAAGAAGGCAATGGCAAACCACTTTTGCAGAAAAATTTGCCAAGGGCAATCATGGTCATGAAAAGACAATGATTGCCTATGTCATACAACACGGCACATGATGAACACACAATAGTTTTATGATTCGATGATTCCAAGGATCCAAATGAGCTCTTTTATCACCAAAATGTAGAATGCTATGGGCCAAGAGCTGGCAAATGGAATTATTCTAAATGATTAACAGGAACATGGTTGACTAAAAAGCCTGTTTCTATGCTGCATGACTCTTGTTTGTCCGTTATGCACTGTGTTGTATCTCATGGGCGATCATGGTCTTTCCATGACCATGAATGTTCTTGTCAAATTTTTCTACAGAAGTAGTTTGCCAATACCTTCTTCTGAGCAGTGTTTTTACAAGATGGGTGACCCCAGCCATTATCTATAACCTTCAGAATATTGCATAACCAGGACTTGTAAGATTCACCAGCTGCTCATATGACCACCTACCACCTGTTCCCATGGCTGCAGGTGACCCTTATCAAGCATGTAAGCAGGTGCTACACCTTGTCCAAGCATGACCTACAGGTTAACGGAAGGAAGGACCATCTTACACCTCCTTTGGTAGAGACGTATCTGCACCCCGCCACCCATGTATGACTCTATGACAGTACAATGGCGGAATTAGAAGTAGCTTATTTCTTTTCCTGTAACCTGATGTTGATAAACATTCTCAAATTAGAGTGTCTATTGAATCTGTCTTATGAAATCATAAGCAAGTCTAAATGAGATGATGATATAAGCTCCTAAAGCTAAAATTCTGCATCTTCGCGGGATCTTCAGATTTCAAATTTTAAATTGTTCCTCTGCTGTAACAAAAAGACTGTGTTCTGTTGGAAGTTCATCAACCTGAAACACTAACTGACTCCCTCCACAGATGGTGCCTGATCTGTAGAGTATTTCTAGCATTTATATTTATTTATGATTTACACCATCAACTCTTCATGTTTTTATTATGAAAATTAATAAATCAGCTTTCTGATGTTCAATAACTAATGAAAGAGAAAGTGGTAAAATAATAGTACCCAATTCCTCAGAATGTGGATGGAAATGCTTACAATCAACATCACTGGGTTGCCATTTCCAGAATATTAGCAACTCAGATGTCCTTCAAATGAACAATATATGACTTCCCGATTTTTATGCCAAGTGTCCATAAGACCATAGGACATAGGAGCAGAATTAGGCCATTGAGCCCATCGAGTCTGCTCCGCCGTCCCGGATCCCACTCAACCCCATACACCTGCCTTCTCACCATATTGTTTGATGCCCTGATCAATCAGGAAGTGATCAACTTCAGTTTTAAATATATCCACGGACTTGGCCTCCACTGCAACTTGTGGCAGACCGTTCCACAGATTCACTATTCTCCGGCTAAAAGAATTCATCTTATTTCTGTTCTAAAAAGTTGCCCATCAATTTTCAGGCTGCGCCCTTTAGTTCTGGATACCCCCACCATAAGAAACGTCTTCTCCACATCCACCCTATCTAGTCCTTATAACATTTTGTATGTTTCAATGAGATCCCCATGCATTCTTCTAAATTCCAGTGAGTACAGGGTCAAAGCTGCCAAACGCCCCTCATATGTTAACCCCTTCTTTCCTGGAATTATCCTTGTGAGCCTCCCCTGGACTCTCTCTAATGACAACACATCCTTTCTGAGATATGGGGCCCAAAACTATTGACAATACTCTAAGGGTGGCCTGACTAGTGTCTTATAAAGCCTCGGCATTATCTCTCTGCTTTTATATTCTATTCCCCTTGAAATAAATGCCAACATTATATTTGCATTCTTTACCACAGACTCAACCTATATTTAAACCTTCTGGGAGTCTTGCACGAGAACTCCCAAGTCCCTCTGCACCTCTTATGTTTGAACCTTCTCCCAATTTAGATAATGGTCCGCACTATTGTTCCTTTTTCCAAAATGCATTGTCATACATTTCCCAACACTGTATTTCATCTGCCACATTCTTGTCTATTCTCCCTGTTTGTCTAAGTCCTGCTGCAATCGCATTGCTTCCTCAGTACTATCCCTACCTTCGTATCATCCACAAATTTTAAACATAGAACATAGAATAGTACAGCACAGTACAGGCCCTTCGGCCCACAATGTTGTGCCGACCCTCAAACCCTGCCTCCCATATAAGCCCCCACCTTAGATTCCTCCATATACCTGTCTAGTAGTCTCTTAAACTTCACTAGTGTATCTGCTTCCACCACTGACTCAGGCAGTGCATTCCACGCACCAACCATTCTCTGAGTAAAAAACCTTCCTCTAATATCCCCCTTGAACTTCCCACCCCTTACCTTAAAGCCATGTCCTCTTGTATTGAGCAGTGGTGCCCTGGGGAAGAGGCGCTGGCTATCCACTCTATCTATTCCTCTTATTATCTTGTACACCTCTATCATGTCTCCTCTCATCCTCCTTCTCTCCAAAGAGTAAAGTCCTAGCTCCCTTAATCTCTGATCATAATGTATACTTTCTAAACCAGGCAGCATCCTGGTAAATTTCCTCTGTACCCTTTCCAATGCTTCCACATCCTTCCTATAATGAGGTGACCAGAACTGGACACAATACTCCAAGTGTGGCCTAACCACAGTTTTATAGAGCTGCATCATTACATCGCGACTCTTAAACTCTATCCCTCGACTTATGAAAGCTAACACCCCATAAGCTTTCTTAACTACCCTATCCACCTGTGAGGCGACTTTCAGGGATCTGTGGACATGTACCACGAGATCCCTCTGCTCCACCACACTACCAAGTATCCTGCCATTTACTTTGTACTCTGCCTTGGAGTTTGTCCTTCCAAAGTGTACCACCTCACACTTCTCCGGGTTGAACTCCATCTGCCACTTCTCAGCCCACTTCTGCATCCTATCAATGTCTCTCTGCAATCCTTGACAATCCTCTACACTATCTACAACACCACCAACCTTTGTGTCATCTGAAAACTTGCCAACCCACCCTTCTACCCCCACATCCAGGTCGTTAATAAAAATCACGAAAAGTAGAGGTCCCAGACCAGATCCTTGTGGGACACCACTAGTCACAATCCTCCAATCTAAATGTACTCCCTCCACCACCACCCTCTGCCTTCTGCAGGCAAGCCAATTCTGAATCCACCTGGCCAAACTTCCCTCGATCCCATGGCTTCTAACTTTCTGAATAAGCCTACCGTGTGGAACCTTGTCAAATGCATATAACCATCAATTCCATTTTCCAAATCATTGACAAACAATATGAAAGTAGTGATTCCAATACTGACCCCTGAGGAACACCACTACTCTCTGGCAGTCAACCAAAAAAGGCCCCTTTATTTCCACTCACTGCCTCCTGCCTGTCAACCATTCCGTTATCCATGCTAGTATCTTTCCTGTAACGCTAGAGGATTTTATCTTGTTAACCAGCCTCATACGTGGCACCTTACCAAATACCTTTTTGAAAATCCAAGTAAATGACATCCACTGCTTCTCCTTTGTCCACCCTGCTTGTTACTTCCTCGAAGAACTCTAACAGATTTGTCAGGTAAGATTTCCCTTTACAGAAACCATGCTGACTTTGACTGATTTTATCATTTTTCTCCAAGTACCCCAAAACCTCACCTTTAATAATAGTCTCCAACACATTCCCAGCCACTGAGGTTAGGGTAACTGGCCTATAATTTCATGTCTTTTGCCTTCCTCCTTTTTTTGAAGTGTGAAGTGACATTTGCAATGAATTTTCATTGGTGTCCTGACCAAGAAAGGCAAACATAGCAAATACCTTCTTTATCATCCAATCCATTTGTGTTGCCACTTGTCAGGGAGCTACGGACTTAGACCCCACACTCCCTTGGTATGTCAATGCTCTTAAAGGCCCTGCCAATTACTGTATACTTTCCCCTTACATTTAACCTCTCAAAATACAACATCAACATCATCATCATCATTATATACGTTTCATATGACATGGGCGATCATGGTTTTCTATCTGTCTTTAATCTGAGAGGTTCTAATAAGCTCTTCCAAACTTTTGTCTGCCTATTCTTTCATGTAACTCATGAATCTCATATGTGGTCGATTGCAACTTTTTCTTCCATCAGTTTTTCCCCCCACTGCAAAATGTTCAAGCATCTCTTTCTTCAGTACATGTCCCAGAAATTCCACCAGCCGTGTCCTGACTGATGATATCAGCTCTCCTCTTATTCAGTTTTTCACAACACTTCCTCATTTGTTACTTACAAGACACAACACTTCACATATTAAACTCCTTCTGCCATTTCTCAGCTCATATCTGCATCTAATCTATATCCTGCTGCATTCTTTGATAGCCTTACACACTGCCCGCAACTCCACCAATGTTTGTGTAAACTGCCGATTACTTATCGACTCATCTACAATTTTGGCCAAGGCACAAGCAACAGAAATCCCAGCACTAATCTCTGCCAGACAACACAGGTCCAGGCTTCCAGTCTGAACAACACCATTCCATCACCACACTCTGACTTCTATGACCAAGACAATGTTGAATTCAAAGTTGAAAGTAAGTTTTATTGTCCACAATGTAGAGTCGTCTTCTCCTCCTGTCAAGATATATGGCCCCGACTTACCCAGCACCAGAAGATTCACCTACCTGGCCAGCATCATTTGGCCAGATGGTGAGACCAAAGACAATATTCAGTGCAGACTCAGCAAAACTAGAAACATCTTTAGATCAATGAGCAACATGTGGTGATCAACCAAGTACAGCGTCCACACCAAGCACCAGGGTAAAGCTGTACCGGAGTTGTGTTCCCTCCACACTCTTGTACGGGTCAGAATGCTGGCACATGACAGAGACCAACCTTACCAATTTGCTGTCTTTGCATACCATGAGCCTTCAGAGGATCTCTGTACTTTCTGACCAAGAAAGGTCTCCAACAACACCCTACTTCTTCAGTGTCATCAAGAGGCCACAATCATCATGAGGAAACATTGGAGAGTGATTGGGCAAGTGATGAGAAGAGAGGCCAATTCCATCATCAGCTTAGCACTTCATTGGACCCCAGAAGGGTGGAGGAAACACAGGAGACCAAAGACAACTTGGCGCCATAGTGTAAGGCAGAAATGCAGACCCTGAACCACATCTGGGGCACAAAAGAGAAGATGGCCAAAAACAGACAGAGATGGAGGCTCTTCATTGCTGCCCTGAGTGCCAGCGGTGTAGTAGACAATAAGTAAGTAGATACGTATATGTCACCATATACATGAGATTAATTTTCTTGTGGACATACCCAATAAATCTATAGAATAATAACTGTAACAGAGTCAATGAAAGACCACCCAACTTGAGCATTCAATCTACCAAGTTATTATGGACCCCAAGCACCTCCTGGGTCAGCCTACCATGACGAACCTTGTCAATTGCATTACTAAAGCCCAGAATGGTCCATATGGTGTATAATGGTAGAGGAAATGAACATTTAGGATGATTATGAAGTGTCAATCAAGTGGGATGCTTTGCCCTCGATGGTTTCTAGCCTCTTGAGAGTTATTGCTGCTGCACAGATCTAAGCAAATGGAAAGTATTGTATTTTCTCCTCATTAATAGTCTTGCAGATAGAAGGAAGGCCTTTAAACAACAAAAGATGACGTACTTATCACAAAATGCCAAGCATCAGAACCTGCTCGTGTAGCTATGGTATTGATGTGACTGATCAATTCAATTTTCCAAACAACAGTGACCCCCTAGGATTTGTCACAGGTGACTCAGTGATCCATGGTAATCTTCCGAAGTCTACTCTTCTCTCCTGTCAGGTTTCTTCTTCTCCGGTCCTTTACCTTTCCCATCCATTTGAACATCACCTATAATCTTTTAGCTAGCCTACTTCCGTCTCCCACCTTTTTATTCTGGTACCTTCCCCCTTCCTTTCCTGAAGAAGGGTCTTATCCTGAAACGTCGGCTGTTTATTCATTTCTGTAAATGCTTCCAGACCTGATGAGTTTTTCCACTACTTTAATGTATTGCTCTGGATTTCCAGCATCTGCAGACTTTCTTGTGTTTTTTTTTAACTCTGTAAAAAACACTAGGGTTAAAAAAAAGTAATTGCTAACTTGTAGGGTAGTAAGTATAGCCTACTATTTATAAAATGAGGAGGGAAAAATACAGAGATTTGCACACCAATAAGGTTTGATGTTGCGGTGTTTGTCAATCTTGGCAACTAATTTGTAGGTGTTTCATCACCAGTTGATGTGACATCCTCAGTGCGCAGTTGTTGGTGTTTCTGTCTGGGCGTGCTCATGTTTATATAGGTCCCCATTCTCTTGCCTCAGTCCTGACTGGTTACCCCTTCCATTGACCTTTGAATTCCATTGGCCTGCGTTTCTTTGGCACTTAGGGCTTCATAGATGGTGTCCATTTTGATATGTTTGTTTATAGAATTATCAGGGGAGAACCAAGCTTCTGAAAATTCTTGTGCCTGTTTTATGTTTGATTGCGCCAGAACCTCTGTGGTGTCCTAAGTGGTGTCTTTCGTGGTCTTCATGTAGTAAGATCAACGACTGTGGAAGATGCCTCCATGCTGCCAGTTTGTATTCCTGTAAATGTGTCTGACATAGTTCTGTCTGGTGATGAAATGTCTGCAAGCTAATTGCCAAGCCTGGCGACCACAACATCAAATGGCTCAACTCAAGCTACCAATAATTACCACCATCCTAAACACCAGTACGATCAGTATCAGTGTGGAAATTGATATAATCTATTATATAATAAACAATAACAAATCACTTGAAAATATTAATGGGATCAGACAAAGTCATCATAGGTTAATGAAAGGAAAATCATGTTTATCAAATCTGCAAACACGAGGCAATCTGCAGATGCTGGAATTTCAAGCAACACACATAAAAGTTGCTGGTGAACGCAGCAGGCAAGGCAGCATCTCTAGGAAGAGGTACAGTCGACGTTTCGGGCCTAGTCCTGACGAAGGGTCTCGGCCCGAAACGTCAACTGTACCTCTTCCTAGAGATGCTGCCTGGCCTGCTGCATTCACCAGCAACTTTGATGTGTGTTGCTTTATCAAATCTGCAAGATGGTTTTCAGATGTAACTCATAAAATAGGTAAGACACAACCAGTGGTGGTGATCGATCTGGACTTGCAGAAGACTTTTAATAAGATCCCACATAAGAGGTTAGAGTGCAAATTAAAGTACAAGGATTGTGGATTATATATTGACTGAGAATGGGTTGACAAACTGGAAACAGTTAAACAAACAGGCCATGTTCTAGATAACAAACAGTAAAAGCATGAGCAGCATGGGGATCAGAGGCTGCTCTCCACCGATTCACAATATACCGTATATATTTGGATAAGGGAACTAAGTGTAAGGTTGTTGATCACACAAAGCTTTGGGGTGAAAGGGGAGCAGAGCGCAGAATACTGTGAGCTGTGCGGACACGATAAAGAGACTCAAAGTGTCAAACTTGATTGGGGCAAATCTTGTGGATCAGAAAGTGCATGGCAGCTGCAGTTGAATATGGATAAATGTAAATTATCTGGTTCTAATTCACATTATTATTATTCACACAGTGATAGAACGGGGAAAGGAGAGGTGCAATGAGAGCTGGTGTCCTTGTACACCAGTTGTGAAAAGCAAGTGCTCCGATCAATGATCCTTCTTCAGAAATGATTGATCAGCCATGAGCAGGCAGACAGGTGGACTACACCTGTAGGGCTGGTTGGTCCATTCCTGCTTCTGTTTTCTCCATTTATATATCATATCAACGTTAGATTCATGCCCTGGCTCTTTGTGGCACAAATAATACTTGGGTTGTGTGGGCACATGGCCAAGTGGTTAAGGTATTGGACTAGCGACCTGAAGGTCGTGAGTTCGAGCCCCAGCCGAGGCAACGTATTGTGTCCTTGAGCAAGGCACTTAATCACACATTGCTCTGCGACGACACTGCTGCCAAGCTGTATGGGTCCTAATGCCCTTCCCTTGGACAACATTGGTGTCGTGGAGAGGGGAGATTTGCAGCATGGGCAACTGCTGGTCTTCCATACAACCTTGCCCAGGCCAGTGAAGACTTTCCAAGCACAGATCCATGGTCTCGCAAGACTAACGGATGCCTTTATTTATTTATTTATTAATACTTCTGTCCTACCAGTCCACACCTAAATGTTGCTGCTTCATTTGCTGAAGTTTTGCAAATGCAATTGGAAATTATGCAATCATCAGACAAATCCCCTGCATCTGGCCCTGTCATAGGAGGAAGCAGCAGAAAAGGGTTGAGCCTGGGGAACTCTTGCAGTGATGTCCAGGAAGTGGGAAAATGACTTCTGATATCCAGAACCATTTTCCTTCATACCAAGTATGACTAGAATTTGTGTTATCTTTGATGCCCTTTTACTTCAGTCTTACCAGGGCTCCTTGATGCCACATTTGGTGCACTTCAACTGAAGACTGGATTGTTTGCTGCCAGACCTGAAACATTGGTGGCTATACAGTTTGCTGTTCAACATTAAAGAGAAAGGTTATATTCTGTAACTTCAAAACATTAAACTAATTCAAAGGAAGACACAGAAGTCTGAAATGCAGGTCTAACTGAGTTTACTCTAAGTGAAGAGCACACATATCATGTGGTAGCACAATGACGTACGCAGTTCACAGATTTATACATATAACCCATAATGAATTATTGAAACAAACAAGAATACTTAATCAGTATCAGATCTAATATCACTGAAATGTATCGTAAAATTTGTTGTCTTTGTGGTAGCAGTACGATGCAATACATATTAACGGAAAAACTGAATTGCAGTAAGTACAAATATTAAATAGTTAAATTAAATAAGTAGTGCAAAAATAGAAACATAAGAATAGTGAGGTGACGTTCATGGTTCAATGTCCATTTAGGAATCGGATGGAAGAGGGGAAGAAGCTGTTCCTGAATCTCTGAGTGTGTGCCTTCAGGTTCCTGTACCTCCTTCCTGATGGTGGCACTGAGAAGAGGGCATGACCAGGATGATACGGGTCCTTAATGATAGACACCGCCTTTTTGAGTCATCGCTCCTTGAAGACATCCTGGATACTATGGAGGCTAGTGCCCATGATGGAGCCAATTAAGTTTACAACTTTCTGCAATTTCAGTCCGGTGCAGTAGCCCCTCTCCCCCATACCTGATGGTGATGCAGCCAGTTAGAAGACAAGACATATTTACAAGATACAATACAGTATATTTACAAGATTACTCAAATATTACTGAAATATTAAATACACATCAAGAAGAAAAGATAGACCTGCACTGCAGTCTACTAGCCATCTGCTACTTTTTCAATGAGTTGATAATTGGATCACTCCTGGTCTCTCAGGGGTCTGTCAAACTACCTATATACTGTTTTGAAAAAAGAACTGGATAATTATTGATGTGCCAGGCTGATATCTATTCCTCAAACTATATTTCTAAATTAAATTATCTGGCCATTATTCTCTTGTTGTCTATAGAAGCTTGTCGTACATAAAATGGCAAGCCATTCTTAATTAGCTGTAAAGTACTTTAGGATGACCAAGACTTAAACAAGACTGGACAGGTTAAATGTAGGAAGAATGTTTCTGATACTAGGACCAGGTGTCATAGTCTAGAGATAGTCATTTAGAATTGAGATCAGGAGAAATCCCTTCTCCCAGAGAATGGAAAACCAAGTGAAATTTTCTACCACAGAAAACAGTTGAAGCCAAATTATTAAATCTATTCAAGAAATTGTTGGATATGTTTCTTGGGCTAGAGAAATCAAGGCATATGTGGGAGAAAGCCAGAGCAGGATATTGATTTTAGATGATCGGCCATAATCATATTGATAGGAGAGACAGGCTCATAGGTCTTATTCCTATATTTTAATATTCCATTTTCTCACCGACAGAAATGTGGAAAGTACTATGTAAATATAGTCTTTTTATTCATTCAAAGACATGATCTTAATCTTAAATGGGTATTTAATCCACAGGGAAAGATATGAAAGAAGCTTCAGTTTTAAAATGACTGTTGAAGAAAGTGAATATCAAGAGACATATCTAGCCCAGTTTAGTTATCCAAACACACAAAAACAGTGCAGTGGGGGACATTCTGACAGAATTGCTGATGGGTTATAAAACAAAACAAAAGTTCTCTCTTCAGAAGCAAAATATTCTGGATGCTGAACTTCTGAAGTAAACTGGAAAAGCTGAAAATACTGAGCAGGTCAGGCAGCATCTATGGAGGGAGAAACTGAGTGAATGTTTCTGGTCAATAAGGAAAGATCACCACTTTGAAACATTTTGTTTCTTTCTCATACAGAACATAGAACCGTTCACCACACTACAGGTCCTTTGACCCATGATGCTGTGACATCCCTTTAACCTACTCAATCTAACCCTTCCCTCCCACATAGATCTCCATTTTTCTTTCATTCATGTGTCTGTTAAAAGTCCCTAATGTAACTGCCTCTACCATTACTGGAAACCTCAGTTCTAATCAACAATCTCCAAAACCTGGGCCTCAGTACCTTCCTCTGCAATTGGATCCTTGACTTCCTCGCCGGCAGACCACAGTCATTGTGGATTGGGAATAACATCTTCTCCTCGCTGACAATCAACAGTAGCATACCTCAAGGATGCATGCTTAGTGCACTGCTCTGTTCTCTCTATAACCACAATTGTATGGCTTGACAAGGCTCAAACACCATCTATAAATTTGCTGATGACACAACTGTTGTTGGCAGAATTTCAGCTAGTGATAAAGAGGTGTACAGGAGTGAGAGAGATCAGCTGATTGAGTGGTGACACAGCAACAAACTTGTACTCGGTGTCAGTAAGACCAAAGAACTGATTGTGGACTTCAGACAGGGTAAGATGAGAACACACCCTAGTCCTTATAGAGGGAACAGAAGTAGAAATAGTGGGTAATCTTAAATTCCTAGATGTGAACATCTCTGATGTTCTGTCCTGGGCCCTACATATCCAGTTACAGGGAAGGCACAACAGCAGTTATAGATCAGTAGGAGTTTGAGGAGGATATGTATGTCACCAAAGACACTCACATATATCTACAGAGGTCTACCAGCTCTCTCCATTTGTGTCTTCTCTCATTTCTCCCCGGCAAATACTGCGAAAATCTCTCTTCCAGACCCACAAGAAAGAAAAACAGCATTCCAAACCCCGTTATCTCTAATCATAACCCAAACATTGCTGCTACAGAGAAATCATTACATTATCAGTGAAACCTTACAGCATGTTACACTCAGGTCCTCCAGACCTGGCAAAATCCTGGTAAATTTTCTCTGTACTCTTCAACTTTGTTTACCTCTTTCCTGTAGGTAGGTGACCAAAAGTGCACACAATACTTTAAATCAGGTCTCACCAATGTCTTATGCAACTTCAATATGACATCCCATCTCCTGTTCACAATACATTTATTTATGAAGGCCAAAGTGCCAAAAGCTTTCTTTACAACCATATCTACCTGTGACGACACTTTCAATGAATTATGGATCTGTATTACCAGATGACTTTGTTCTACCACACTCCTCAATGCCCTATCATTCACTGTGTAAGACCTACTCTGATTGGTCCTACCAAAGTGTAAAATCTCACACTTGTCTGCATTAAATTCCATCTGCCATTTTCAGCCCTTTTTTTTCCAGCTGATGCAGATCTCTCTGCAAGCTGTGATAGCCTGTCTTGCTGTCCACCGCACCCCTAATCTTGGTGTCATCCGCAAATTTGCTGATCCAGTTTACCATATTGTCATCCAATCATTGATATAGATGACAAACAATAAAGGACCTAGCACTGATCCCTGCAAAACACTACCAGTCACAAGCTCCAGTCAGAGAGGCAGCCATCTACTGCCACTCTCTGGCTTCTGCTACAAAGCCAATGTCTAATCCAGTTTACTACCTCATCTTGACTGCAGAGCAACTGAACCTTCCTGTCCAGCCTCCTACGTAGGACCTTGTCATATGGACAACGAAACCATGAACACTACTTCAGTATTTTTCCATTCTCTTTATTCACTACTTAGTTAATTTCATTTTCTTTTATATATATATATATATATTTCTTATTATAATTTATAGTTTTTATTGTTACGTATTGAAATGTACTGCTGTTGCAAAACAACAAATTTCACAACTTGTACCAGTGATATTAAACCTGATTCTAAATCTGATTCTGAAGTTCTACACACCTAACACTTTCTGTGTATAAAAACCTACCACTGACATCCCTCTATACCTTCGTCCAAACACCTTAAAGTTATGCCTCCTCCCCTGGAATAAAGCTTGTCACTGTCCACTCGATCTATGCTTCTTATCTTATTATTGTCACCTTTATCAGGTCATCTCTTATGATCTTTCGCTCCAAAGGAAAAAGCCCAGGCTTGCTCAACCTTTCTCATAAGATACGCTCTCTAATTCAGGCAGCATCCTGGTAAATCACCTCTGCACTCTCTATAAAGGTTGCTGTATCCTTTCTATAATGAGGTGACCAGAACGGAACGCGATATTCCAAGTGAGGTCTAATCGGAGTTTTATAGAGCTGCAATTTACCTTGCAGAGCTTGAACTCAATCCCCTCAGTAATGAAGGCCAATGCACCATAGACCTTTTTAACCAACCTGTCAATTTGTGCTGCAGCTTTGAGGGTTTATGGATGTGGGCCCTGAAGACCCACAGTTCCTCCACGCTGTCAACAATCCTGCCATTAACCCGGTTTTCTGCCTTCAATTTTGACCTTCCAAAGTTACAGTAGCTTGTTTTACAACATATATGTGTATGGGAGCAAGATTCGACCATTCACCTCCTCAACTCAACTGTGACACCCCTGCTTATGAAGAATCTATCTTATCTCAGCTTTAAAAATTAGGAACAGAATATCCAACGATTCACAATTCTCTGAGAGAGAAAAATTCATATAATTTTAGATTAGATTAGATTAGATTATGAGGACATGCAGTCCTCTTTTATTGTCATTTAGTAATGCATGCATTAAGAAGTGATACAATGTTCCTCCAGTGTGATATCACAGAAACACAAGACAGACAAAGACTGCCAAAAACTGACAAAAACCACATAATTATAACATATAGTTCCAACAGTGCAAGCAATACCGTAATTTGATAGAAGAACAGACAACGGGCACAGTAAAAAAATGTCTCAAAGTCTCTCGAAAGTTCCAACATCTCACATAGACGGTAGAAGGAAGAAAACTCTTCCTGCCATGAGTTTCTAGCGCCGCAAACTTGCTGATGCAGCATCCTGGAAGCACCCGACCACAGTCCAACTCTCAGTCCATCCGAAAACTTCGAGCCTCCAACCAGCCCTCCAACACCGAGCACCGAGCACCATCTCTGCCAAGCACTTCGACCCCAGCTCCGGCCGCCAGCAACAGGCAAAGCCAAGGATTTGGGCCTTCCCCTCCGGAGATTCTCGATTGCACAGTAGCAGTGGTAGCGAACCGGGCATCTCAGAAGTTTCTCCAGATGTTCCTCCGTGCGTCTCACATCCGACTCCATCAAATCAGGATTGTGCAAGGCCCCTATTTAACAAGTATAATATCATTTCACCGGAGAGGCCGCGCGCGCTGCATCACGTCGCCATCTTCTCCTCCCTCCCTCCCTTAATTTCTGTCTCAAATATGAACCTTATTTTTAAGCAATGCTACTGCTCTGAGGAGTGGTGGGGTGGTGATACATCTCTACCAAAGGAAGTATAAGGCACTCCCTCCCTCCACTAGCCTGCAGGTCACCCTTGGGCAAGTATCTGCTTAACCACCCACCGATCAGGGTCACATGAAGCCGTGAGATGAGATGGTAGTTGGTCATATGAGCAGCTGCTGCAGATCACAAGTCCTGGTTATGCAACCACCGATGCCAAGGGGAAGATCTCTGAAAAGTACTGATAATGGCTGGGGTCACCCATCTTCTAAAGACACTGCCCGGAAGAAGACAATGGCAAACCACTGCTGGAGAAAAATTTGCCAAGAACGATCATGGTCATGGAAAGATCATGACTGCGTATGTCATACGACAGGGCACAGAACAAAGGAACAAGCTGCTCTGGATACTCCCATAAAAGGAAACATCCTTACACATCCATAACCACCCTGTCCACAGAGGCTTCCTGATCTGCTGAGCATTGCCAATATTTTCTAGTTTTTTTTGCTTATTCAAAGACATTGCACAAGCCTAAAGTTATTGAAGATGTTTCATAACTACTGAAGGCTAACTGAAGTAAACACAAGGTCCACTGCAAATGAAAATCAAATACCGTGAAACCACTATGCTAATTTGAGTGCGTACAGTCAAGCAAAATTAATGGAAATTGAATATTCCACTCCACCGACAAAAAGCTGAGCTGTTGTAGAACTCTTATCAAAATGTTTAAAGACTGATGCCTATTCATGAATACTTAACCGAAGAAGACAAAACACCAGAAAAATAAATTAAGCCTACAATTAGCATATTTAGTTAAATTGTTGGATTAACTGGAGAATCAAAACACAGGAAAAGCGAATTATTCCTGAAATTAGCATATCTGTAAGATTTTTGAATGAATGCAGTACAACCAATCAGGATCTAAAACATAAACTGATTGATTAGCCATCTGGGGGCTGGAAAGATGGTTATGAGTACTTGAAGAGTAGAACTGAACCAAGTGACCATTCCCCATGTTATTGAAGTAGAGTCCCAAGGTCTCCAGCATTTCTGAAGCAGTCGCTGTTATCTGCAGCAGATATTAAGTACAACAATAGTCAGTAATCTGCCCATAAACTGAGATGGATTATTGACTATTGACTGTTTTTGAGGCTTTTTTCTATGACTGAAATGGGCTTATACTACTCACAAAAGTATGGGAAATTGCTTCTGCCCCTCACCCACAGTATATCCTTCAGCACCTTGCCCACCACAATCTCCCTCTGAGGTGGGTTGGATAAAAGTACACCCCCATTCCAAAGACATACTTGTCACAGTGTGCTCGCGGAAGACAGGACTCAGTTGCAGAGGAACAATGGACTTTCTCTGTCATGGAGATCATTGGTGCTGACTCATTCGAGGAGCTGTAGGTGGCAGGCTCGTGTCTCGACCCAAGTGCGGAGGAGTGGGAGGATCTACAGGAGAAGACGGAAACAGTTGGTTAGATGTATGAACTCCAACAGAGCCTTGGAGGAGTGGCTGAGCAACACTGTAAGACAACTCATTCTCTCCAACACAATGACTCTGTTAAAGCACTAAATGAGTGTCCTCTTTAAATAGTCAGAGATTGCGGGAAACCACAACTAATTTGACAAGATTAAACTGAAAGCACAAAGGCCAAATGGCTCTGGGTAAGATAACAATTAGTAAATATAGGTGCTCAAAAACCCGAGAACCTCAACAATTTACAGCAAGCCACAGAGGCCATGGGGCTCGTGACAATATCGGTTATAGGTTAATTGGTCATATGGGTGTAATTGGGCAGCGTGGGCTCGCTGGGCCAGAAGGGCTTGTTACCATGCTATCTCACTAAATAATAATCCCATTCTATATGCAGATGGTGCATGGAGGAAAATGAGTTGCTTAGCGTCAGCGCAATTTTTGGGTTTAGCACATCGACCAAATGACTTTAGCTAGCAACCTTCAAATTTGAATAGATTGTAGATTTAATTTAAAATGCTACTGTGCACAATAGATTCCTAAAAGCCTTGAATCACAACCAAACAATGCTGATTAAAATTCATTTAGGTGTGTTTGGTGTGGGTGCTAATCAGGAGGTGTGACGTTTGTGTGCATTTTCAAAGAAAGTATTGTGGATGCATTGTAGATATGGAATTGTCCTTTGATGTTCAGCACATAAAATATCAGGTAGTGTGGGCTAGCCAGACCTTTTCACAGAAAGCATCTCAATATGATGCCTGCTGTATCTTGTTTAGTTGAATGAAGAGGCAGCTTCATAATTACCAATGCTTTTCTCCGGTGACCTCATTCACGCAACAATATTTAACATCTCAGCAGAACAAAGCCCTCAATTCAGATTGAAGTTACTTCTGACTTGTGGACACAACATGCATTCCACCAGTTTGGTTTTCTGTTATCTCAGGCATGGTTGTCCCTCTGGCCAAGAGTCTTTCAGGTCAGGGTTACAATGCCAATGAGACCAGCAAGCTACATCAGGCCTTTTATTTTGTACATTCAACCTATTGGCTTAATTCTAAGGAGAAGAGATATCCTGTCAGGAGTATGTATTAAAGCTCCACACTAAGGAAAAGCTTACCTCATGCTTTGTGAAGTTAGGTGTTATCATCCCTTTGGAATTAAACTGCTGATCCCTGGCAATAAGTAGCCCAAGTATCATTGCAAATGAGTAGGAAACAAAACAATTTAGACACCTTCACTTTTCAGGATCCAACTGCTACAATTCCTGCCAGCATCAGCACTTCCAGAGTCCCTCAGCTCCATAAAATAATAAAGTACAATTAAATATTATGATTGTTCTGCACTTCAGGCAATTGCTTTATACTTTTTAGTATATGATTAAGCACATTCAGCTTTTATTTTAAAATAGGCAGTCGCAGATCTGTATTAGGCCACTTCCTGTGCAGTGAGGAAATAGTAAGTAGGAAAGAACTTTGGCTGGCAGAAGGCCAGAGGATTATGCCAGGAGTTAAAGAAGTTTCTATCTAAAGCCACCCTGTTGTTTCCCCAACAGAGTGTTGGAGAAGCGACTAAGCGACACTACGAGACAGTTCAATAAGTTGATGTTATATTATTTAGATGTTAATCTAAAGGTATCAATAAGATTTTGCGAAAATAAAATGTTATTTTTGTGTTTATTAGACATTAATCTGGATGCTAATGGTTTGCACATACTACTTACCTGTCAGGAATCCTGTAATACTTAAGTGCAGGAAAATTAACTAAGTTCTTACTTACCTGCATATACTTACTTGTGTGAATGGAACACAATGGTAATTGCACTGTATTTTATTGTTCTTCAGTTTCACTCCTTTTTCACTGTCATGCCACTGAGTCTGCGATAAACAAAGAGCTAGGATTCAACATCTTGACTCTCACGTCGTTTCTGAATGCAGTTTGGCTGACTGTCTAATTGATGTTACCACTCTTCAGCAACAGCAGTACAATAATCTTTCATTGAATGGATGGTCCACCGATTGTGTAGAGATGCAAAGCAGAGGTGATATATTTTTATTAAGGCATGACTTTAAAACATTTTTATTTACTTAATAAAATACACTCCTAGTGGCAGAGTAACAACAAGATGGACGGCATTGTCAGTAGATTTTTCTGTCCATGTAAAATATAACTGAAAGAATCATTTGCAGTTTTAAATATTGGCAAAGACTGACGAAATAACTTTAGCTTACATAAGACCAATCCATTTACCGCTTCAGGAACATGGGAGGGACGGGGACAGGAAAAATGATCAATTTAATCGTTTTGAGTTAAGCAAACCAGAAGTGTTCTTACTGAGCTGAAAAACAGTGTAGGTGTGTTGAAGGTGGTCAAAAGCTATAGAGGGGATGAGAAGAGAAGCTGGTTATTGACATGGAAAATTACATTTCTGATTGATTAGAACCATATCTTTGTTATGACAGGAACGAATCTGTTTCAAAAGATTCAAGTACAATGCCTTAAAATGGATATAAAACAATGGTGCCTTTAGGAAATTTGCAGAGGAACAGAGATTGGTGATGGGATGATAGTTTGAACAGATGATGAGGAATTGTGTCAAATTTTAGATGAAAGTCTGATGATGGAAGTTTCATTTGAAAGAGATGTTAAGTGTACTTGTGGTAGTGTAGGGCATGGGATGAGAAAAGGGAGCATAGTGAAAGTAGATCAACAGAGCAGACCATAGTTCTCATGGATAGGTTCACCAACAAATATTGTGCAATATCCAGATTAACCACATTCCCTTTCATGAACAGAAAGCTGTCATTCAGTTCCTAAGCACAATTCACACTTCAGGAATTTTTGAAGGTGCATTTGCAATTTCTTCTTTGACTCTTCCCAGATCTATGTCCAGATTTTCTTTCTCTTATGTACTTATTTTCCCGCCTATATCAAATTTCAAAGTAAATTTATTATCAAAATACATATATGTCCCGATAAAAAACCCTGAAATTCATTTTTGTGTCATTTTCTACTCAGTACATTCAAGGAAACTATAGAATTAATGAAAGGCCACACCCAACAAGAAGGACAAACAACTGATGTGTAAAAGACAATAAATTGTTCAAATACAAAATAAAACAATAGTACTTGAGACACATACCATTGGGAGCATTTAATGGGAAGTGGGAGCTTATCCCTACTACCACTCTCCCCCCCCCCCAGTTATAACAACCTTAATAATAATGATGAATGAATTATGATCAGAGGTGCCCAATACAAATGAAATCTGACGTGTTGATTATTTCCAAATAAATAACCTAATGATTGCCTTTATACATTCACTGAAAGCCAACCTTCTAACAGATATTTTCCTTTTCAGACAGGTTTAATACCTACATAAGCAAAGAAATAGACCACACAATGGTATAGAATTTATACCATTCCTTTCAAAATTAAGGTCAAGCTAGAAGACAGAAGGAGATGGCATGATAGCATAAATGTTTGCATAACATTTTACTGTACTGTAGGTTAATGCAAATAAAACAAAGTAAGGCATTTTATGTTCAACAAAACCCGTAACACATTTTATTGAACTTTAAAGCCTACAGCACCAAAGCGTGCTAGAGGGACAACGTGTGGCCACCTGGTGGTACGGTCCGCCATGGTAAGGAGGTGTGTGAATCTGTGGGGGGTGGGGGGTGGGGTTAAGAGGACCAACAAAGTCTATGTTGACGTGGTCAAACTATCACTCAGGAACCTCGAAAGGTGCTAATGGCGCTGAAACATGAAGGTTAATTTTTACCCACTGGCACTCCACACAGCCTGCATCCAATCACACACATCCTTTCTAAGGCTGTGCCACACAAACTTTAGTGCAATCAGTTCCGGTGAGGCTTTCCAGCCTAGATGCGAGAGACCATGTATAGAGTTAAAACTTTAGCTCTATACATGTGCCAGTTTGCAGGCACAATGGAGCAAGGATGACTAGTTGAGACATAACAACTGAACTTTATTTCAGCCAACTGCAGGCCCATGACTGCTGTTCAGTAAGCCTGGACCTCTGGGTCAATAACTTAGCTTCCATGCTGGCATAATCAGCCCCTATGTGTATGGCCTCACCAGCTGGCCATAAGAGGCAATGGACCACAACATTATTTTTCCCCTTGATATGTTGTGTTGGCGCGTGGCCAAGTAGTTAAGGCATTCGTCTAGTGATCTGAAGGTCGCTAGTTCGAGCCTTGGCTGAGGCAGCATGTTGTATCCTTGAGCAAAGTACTTAACCACACATTGCTCTGCGATGACACCGGTGCCAAACTGTATGGGTCCTAATGCCCTTCCCTTGGACAACGTTGGTGGCGTGGAGAGGGGAGACTTGCACATGGGCAACTGCCAGTTTTCCATACAACCTTGCCCAGGCCTGTGCCCTGGAAACCTTCCAAGGTGCAAATCCATGGTCTCACTAGACTAATGGATGCCTATATGTTGTATATCTGTTGTGAACCCAGATATGCAGGTCAGGGGAGTTGCTGACATGCAGACCAAGGGTCTGATGTTTTGGCCATCACATACAAGAAGGGTTTGTGGTCAACAAACACTGTGAAATGGTGGCCCTCTAGAAAAAAACGGAAGTGGCGGATAGCCAGATAGAGACCGAGAAGATCACGGTCAAACGTGCTTTACTTACTTTCGGGGGACGGAGCTGCCAACTGAAGAAGGCGAGCAGCTGCCACATACCTCCAAACAGCTGTTCATGCACAACACCCACAGAATAGTCTCAGGCATCAGTTGTAATGGCTATGGGTGCATTGGGGAGCGGGTGCATCAGGAGGGTCAAATTGGAAAGAGATCATTTCGTATCATCAAATGTCCTGGTCATGTCCGTTGACCAGTCAAGCACTTGATTAGCAGTATTGCCTTTAAGCCTACTATATAGGGGGAGCATAAGTTCAGCAGCACGTGGAATGAAGCGGTGATAGAAATTCACCATGTCTAAAAACTCCTGTAATTTTTTAGTAGTGTGGGGCAGTGGGAAACCCATAATAGCAGTTATCTTTGATGGAAGGGGTTTTGCATCGTCTGCGGAGATGCAATGGCCAAGAAAGTCAATGGTTGATACCCCAAACTGCCATTTATCAGAGTTAGTAATCAAACTGTGTTGGCTTAACCGCTCGAAAAGTGCATTTTTCAGTCGAACCAGCACGCACAAAAACTCAAAAAGGCCAAATGGAGTTATCACAGCCATTTTGGGAATATCCTCTGAGCACACAGACACCTGATAGTAGCCCCTAACTAGATCGACTTTGGAAAAAAATTAACTTTCTGGCTAAACATGGCAAAAAATCTTGGATGTGTGGGATTGGATAATATGCCCTCGTTAAGATGTCAGTAATTACCACATAGCCAACAGCCACCATCGAACTTAGGGATCATATGGAGGGTTGAAGACCAGAGGTTATTTGACTGTCATACAATTCGAGTCTTTCCATGGTGGCAAACACTGCCTTTATGGTGTCAGCTTTTCTGGGTATGGACCGGCAGACCAGTTGTGAGAACGTTGTGCTCAAACCCATGTTTTGTGACTGAATGGAGGATGTGCGTCTGATGAGGTCTGGGAATTCACCCAGCAGCCGAGTAAACTCTCATGCGGTGGTGTACTTGACAGAGTCGTTGTGGGGAACTTACTGAGGGAGCACGGGAATGACCCAAGTTCCCTGTCATCCACAAGCAGGCATTTCTTAAGATCGACTCACAGTCCTTGGGCACACAGGAAATCTGTGCCGAGCAGAGGTCTAGCCACTTTAACCAGGATGAAGCCCCATGTTTAACGTCTCCCCCTGAAGTAGAGCATCACCCATCATGTCCCGTAAGTCTAGATCTTGCAGCCTCCAGTGAGGTTTCATCGATCTTTGCCTTCTCATTAATAGGCGATGCTGGTAGCACACTCACTTGTGCACCCATGTCACTCAGGAAGTGTCACCCTGAAAGATGTCCTTAATGTACAGTAGATGACCCTGGCAGCTAGATCCCATGGTGCTCACAGACCCCTGATGTCCCAATGCGCTGGAACTGGCAAAGCTGCAAGGTGGTCGGCACTTCCTAATGTCGTCCCAGAACGAGCATGGTAAAAGCACAGGCCCGGTGTCGTCTGTTTCACAGCCATGGGCATCCTTATTTTGGGCCTTATTGAGTAAAGGAAAGCAGGAGCAATGACGCACCACTGCCCAGCTGAGTATAAACTATGAGCCATCCTAGCAAGCTCTCTATAGTCATTCATGGGTGTATTAGTGAGGGCTATGCGAACTTGCTCAGGCATTTGCTGCATGAAGAGGTCTTTAAAAATAAAACAAGGTTGGTGATTTCCCAGGAGATACAGTCATAGTCATAGTCATACTTTATTAATCCCAGGGGAAATTGGTTTTCGTTACAGTTGCTCCATAAATAATAAATAAGAACCATAAATAGTTAAATAGTAATATGTAAATTATGTCAGTAAATTATGAAATAAGTCCAGGACCAGCCTATTGGCTCAGGGTGTCTGACCCTCCAAGGGAGGAGTTGTAAAGTTTGATGACCACAGGCAGGAGTGACTTCCTATGACACTCTGTGTTGCATCTCAGAGGAATGAGTCTCTGGCTGAATGTACTCCTGTGCCCAACCAGTACATTATGTAGTGGATGGGAGACATTGACCAAGATGGCATGCAACTTAGACAGCATCCTCTTTTCAGACACCACCATGAGAGAGTCCAGTTCCATCCCCACAACATCACTGGCCTGTAGTCCATTAGCTCCAAAGGCTCACCATCACCAAGTCCGGGCAAGGAGAGCAAGTGCTTGGCCCGCTCAGGTTCCGATACTCCAAAAGTCTGTAAAATGTTAGTTTTCAGCAATCGGTATTTAACATGTTCAGGTGGGTGTTCAGGCAGACTCTCACCACCATGGAATTGCTGAGTGATGCTACCATGTGGTAGAATTTGGTGTCATCTACGGAGATTGCTCACAGAACAAACTGGACGTTAGCTTGTATGAACAAAGTGATGGCATTTTGCTCCCAAAACTCCCGCAGTTTCAAAATGATTGCATTGGCTGACATGTTGAATAACTCCGGGATTGTCCGAGAGCATCAAGGTCACCAATGTAGGTTTACGCAAATAAAACTAAGTGAAGCATTTTATGTTTAATGAAATCCGCAACATATTATATTGAACTCCAAAACCGACACCACCAAAGTGTGCTAAAAATTCTTATGTAACAACGTCATCACATCAGAGCAATCTCTTAAAACAAAACTCCAACTCAATGCTGGTGAATTACGTACCTACCTTCTCTGCAGTACCAGCAAGCTGCGTTCAAATCCCACCCTGTCTGTAAGGCGTTTGTACATTCTCCCCATGAACACGTGGGCTTCTGCACATGTCCACTTTCCTCCCACAGTCCAAAGACCTACCGGTTGGTAGGTCTGTTGGTCATTGTAAATTGTCCTATGATTAGTCTAGGATTAATTCGGGGGATTGCTGGGCAGTGCAGCTTGAAGGGCCAGAAGGCCCTATTCTGCATTGTATCTCAATAAATAAATAAATAAACAGACATCTAGGTTAGGGCGTTAAAGGTCGTGCAATGGAGCTATACTGTAAATCCTGTGCTAATGAGATGAGTCTGACTTTCATGCCTATCGGTCTGTGCTGGAAGCCTTACTCTTGAAATGTCGTCTTTCACACACCAGTGATATGTAAATATATTCACAGCAAATCGTGACAGAATGTTTAATAATTTACTGTTCCAGCATTGCATTACCTACAATTGTGCATTGTAATGAACATGCATCTCAGACTAACTAATACGAACCAATTGCTGTTTAACAGTGGGAAAGACCAGGTCATTCTAGTCGTTCTATCCTAGCTTCTTCCTTATATCTTCAGTGACCTCCATGCCTCAACTAGCAGCCTCTGAGACAGATACAAAAAATTCATCCTCTGAAATTTCCATGCTTCTTCGTGTCTCCAAGATCTCATGGGAGCTGGGAAGATTAGAATAAGAAACTTACAAGTACATATATTCATGATCAGATTATTAATCTCTTTTATGGTCTTTTTTAATGATATTTAATGCTGCATATATGTAACAAAATATTTTGTAAACCAATCCAAACTTTGTCATCGTTTTCTACACCTGGTTTTCAGTGGAGATCAGTTTCTCACATATAAAATATTCTTGACCTTCCGCCCGGGTACAGGTATCAATTATATTGTGATGACAGACTTTGCCATCTTCATCAGGGATGATGGCTGGGCGTATCTAGTCCGGCACACCACCAGACTAGACGTGTCAAGGCATCAACCCTGATGAAGGTAGCAGAGTTACTGTTATGAGACGCCCCAAACCATGCCAGTGTCCGGGATTTAGATGGTCCCATTAATTGGTAATCATGTTTTGAGCACCAAGAATTGAGTATTTAAGGAACACCTGAACTGTGGTTCAATGCTCAATCATAAGCCTACTCATGATATCATAGCAGGCCAGGCAGCATCTCTAGGAAGAGGTACAGTCGACGTTTCAGGCCGAGACCCTTCGTCAGGACTAACTGAAGGAAGGGTGAGTAAGCAATTTGAAAGTTGGAGGGGGAGGGGGAGATCCAAAATGATAGGAGAAGACGGGAGGGGGAGGGATGGAGCCAAGAGATGGACAGGTGATTGGCAAAAGGGATACGAGAGGATCATGGGACAGGAGGCCCAGGGAGAAGGAAAAGGGGGAAGGGGAAAACCCAGAGGATGGGCAAGGGGTATAGTCAGAGGGACAGAGGGAGAAAAAGGAGAGTGAGAAAAAGAACGTGTGTATTTAAATAAATAACGGATGGGGTACGAGGGGGAGGTGGGGCATTAGCAGAAGTTAGAGAAGTCAATGTTCATGCCATCAGGTTGGAGGCTACCCAGATGGAATATAAGGTGTTGTTCCTCCAACCTGAGTGTGGCTTCATCTTTATAGTAGAGGAGGCCATGGATAGACATTTCAGAATGGGAATGGGGTGTGGAATTAAAATGTGTGGCCACTGGGAGATCCTGCTTTCTCTGGCGGACAGAGCGTAGGTGTTCAGCAAAATGATCATGAGGAAAGTGTTTCATCGCCCCGCCAGAGCCAGCCAAGCCTCGGACTGCTTGATGAAGACTTGACGGTGGGGAGAAGATCAGCAGCCAACTATGCGATCGAATTTCGGACCTTGGCCCAGGAGAGTGGTTGGAACAGGGAGGCCTTGGTTATGCTATACTGCCACAGGCTCTGAGATGAACTGAAGGATACTCCCCCCACTTGGAGAAGCTAGCAGAGAACTTAGAGGCTTTCATCAACCAGTCCATCCATCTCAATAGTCATCTGGCTGAGCGAGTGTGGGACTATGTCAGAAGGTCAATGAGAGCTAGTCTGAGCCCAGTCCCTACACGTTGTAGTTCTACTCTCCAACACTGGACATTTACCAGTTACCATTGCCTGCTCAAGATCCAATTGAACCCATGCAGGTCAGTGGCACTGGACTATTTACCAATGAGAGGTCCCAGCATTGAAGTCAAGGTCATTGCTTTTACTGCAGAAAGCAGGTCACCTGCGGGCCGAATGTCCGAAGCTACAGCCACCATCAGGTGTCGGGAGAGCTGCGATAGTAGCAGCCATTACGCCCCATCCCACGGATTCTGGTTTTGAGCTGAAGGCAGAGTGCATCTTGGGTAACAGCTTGAGGCAGGCGAGGGGTTTTGTGGACTCTGGGGCAATGGGTAATTTCCTGATTTAGGAACCACTCATCAGTTCAACATACCACTGCAAGAGTTGAGCCAGCCCATGCCCACAACTGCCTTTAATGGCCGCTTGCTCTAGTTCAGATAGATCTAGCAACAAACTGTGGTGTTGCAGATGTGGATAGGGGATCGTATGGAAGATATTAGTTTCTACATTATTGACTCCACTCATACCCCAGGTCCTTGGGTACCCTTGGCTTTCCCAGCTTAACCCATCTGTGGACTGGTGGGAGGGGAAAATCACTGCTTGGTTCAGACATTGTAGGAGGGTTTGTTTGCAGCATAGTGTTCTGACACCCAGACTCTCTCATGACCGACATCCAATAATGGGACATCATTCAGTTCGAGGAAACCTGAGACCTTCCGGAGACCTAGTCCGGTGCTCAAGGGTGGGCAAGTCAGTTCTGGCCAATGGGACTGTGCGAGTCCCAACACAGTCTAGTCAGGTTCACACTGGATCACACTGCAGGTTTTCTACGTGGATGATATCCTAGTCTTCTCAAAGCCCATGGAGGAACATGTCACTCATGTCAGCGACATTTTAAAGAGGCTTCTAAACCATGGATTTTATGTCAAGTTGGAGACGTCAGAGTTTCACATGACAACTGTTTCATTTTTGGGTTTCATCATCTCCAATGGCAATCTCAAGATGGATCCTACCAAGACCCAGGCAGTCAGAGACTGGCCACCACCATCCAGTAGCAAACAAGTCCAGCAAATTCTTGGAGTCTGCTAACTTCTGCCAGAAGTGCACCAGGAACTTCAGCTCAGTGGCAGCTCCTCTGGCAGTGCTAACTAAGAAATCCACAGGCTCTCTTGTCTAGACGATTGCAGCAGAGGCTGCTTTTGCAGAGCTTAAGCTGTGTTTCACAACAGCTCCCATCTTGGTTTCTCCTAACCTGGACCTTCCCTTCATCAGGGAAGTAAACATCTTAGACATTGGAGTGGAAGCTGTCTTATCTCAATGACCACCTTCAGACGTTAAACTGCACCCATGTGCATTCTTCTCCAGGTGGCTGTCCCCAGCAGAGAGGAACTATGACATCGTGAATTGTGAGCTTCTTGCATCTAAATTAGCCTTAGAGGAAAGGCATCACTGGCTAGAGCAGGCCAATAACCTTTTTATTGTTTAGGCTGATCACAAGAACCTGGCTTATATTCAGGAGGCCAAGAGGCTGAATTCCAGGCAAGCCAGGTAGGCTTTGTTCTTTAACCACTTTGAATTCATCCTGAACTACCATTCAGGATAAAAAAAAACAGAAACCAGATGCCCTGTCGCATCAATTTGATGAAACAGAACAAGAGGAGCAGCCTACCACCATGTTGTCCCTGGCCAGGGTGGTATTGTCAATTCATTGAGGTATTGACGCTCTTGTTCACAAGGCCCAAGCACAATGGGAGATTCCTAGGAATGGTCCTCCTGAACTGTGGTTATGTGCTTAATCATAAGCCCACTTGTGATATCGTCTAGTGTTTGTTTTGAGCTCAGATCCAGTGTAATACCATATCCCAAACCTTGCTTTCGATATCCTAACATTTGAGTCCAATTCATCCTTGTCAAGGACTCTCATCACAGACTACCGTCAAAACTTCGGTAATAATCAATACCAGTACCTGGCTGAAAGTCCGAGAAGAGTTTATTCGTCATATACGCCAAGAAAGTACAAGATCCAGTTTCTCTCTTGTTCCCATTTAGTTCCAAAAGTCCACAGATAACTCTTATTATTGTTCAAAATACTGGTTTTTATTCTTCTGGATGATAGCTATCTGATAACGGTGCAGTTGTTCAGACATTGTCATAAAGTCCTAGAGAGTCACAGAATCATTCGGCAAATAAATAGGCCCTTCAGCCCGCTATTGTCCATGCCAACCTTTTATTACCCATCGACACTTATCACATTTGTTCACATTAGGACCCATGCCTTCCATATTTGTGCCCGTTTAAATTCCTCGTAAAAGTGTTGATTGCAGCTGATTCACCATTGCCTCTGGTAGCATTTTCCAGATAGCAACCACTCTGAATGTAGAAAGCATTTTCTCCTCAAATTGCTGCCATCAGGAAGAAAGTTCAGAAGCCTCAGGACTTACACCACCAGGTTCAGGAACAGTTACTACCCTCATCCATCAGGCTCTTGAGTCAAACGGGATAACTTCACTCATCCAATCATTGAAATGTTCCCACAACCAATGGACTTAACTTCAAGGACTCTTCATCTCATCTTTTCGATATTTATTGTTTATTTATTTATTGCCATTTTTTTCTTTTTTGCGTTTGCAGAGTTTGTTGTCTTCTGCACTCTGGTTGAACGCCCAAGTTGGGTGGTCTTTCGATTCTGTAATGGTTATTATTCTGTCAATTTTTTGAGTATGCCCGCAAGAAAATGAATCTCAGGATTGTACATGGTGACATATATGTACTTTGATAATAAATTATTGCCTTCTTGTTTTAGATACCTAAACTCCAGGGAAAAGTGATTCTGACCATTTATCCATATCTTTGGTAATCTTATATACTTCTATCATGTCATCGCCACCCCTCCTCCCCAACCCAGGTAAGCTGCTTCACTTTGGGGAATAAAAGCCTAGCCCATCTATCTCCTGGCAAAATTATCCGCTACACTCTCTCCAGTGCAATCACTTCCTTCCTACGGTGCGGCGATCTGAAATACACACAATACTCAAATTTGGTCGATACAGCATCTTTAAAATTGCAATATATGTATAATTTAGGCAGTGAATTTTCTTTTCAAATTAATTTTCAGGTTGTGCCTCTTGCAGGGAAGACTGGTATTTAATGACCATGAGTAGAAATTTAGTAGTTAGAAGAACTGCTGTCTCACTGTGCCAAAGACCTGAGTTCAGCCCTGATTTCAGAGCTACTTGTGAGGAGTAATCATACGGGTTTCTTCCAGGGACTTCAGTTTCCCAAATTCCAAAGCAGATGAGCGGGGGGATGTTTAGAGGGGATGTACGAGGAAGATTGTTTTTCCAGTGCAGAAGGTTCCTGGATTGGCCCATCAGGAACAGTGGTGGAAGCAAATATGGCTTAAAAGGATTTTAGATAGGTTCATGAAAATACAGGGAATGAAGGATATAGTCCAGAAGAGAGTTAGTTTAATTTGGCATCATGTTTGACGCAGACATTGTGGGCTGAAGAGCCTATTCCTGTGCTGTAATGTTCAATATTCTATGTTCACATTGCAAAGATGAGGGTGTCCATATGTTAAGTGTAAGTTTTCCCCAGTGTTTAAATGAATAGCAGAATCTGGGGGAGTTGATGAGACAGTGGGAAGAGTGAAAAATCAGAATTGATGTGTTGCCTTAGTGTAAATCTATAGTTGTTGGGATAGGTAGGTGTGTGCACATCCCCTTGTGGCATTTTACTCTATCTTTATCTTTCCATTTACTGACTTGCATCAGCTTCTTTGATTTCTCCACTCCTTCTCCACTGCCCCCCCCCACTTGTCAAATAATATCCCATCCAAACAGGCAGCATTCCTCTCACTTCACAACACTACACACCTACCCAACTGGGTTTCATCTGCCCTTTCTTTTTCCTTCCTTATAACTTGCAGCTACCACCCACCAGTATCTGTCTCTGAATATCCCTTCTCCCTCCTGGTTCCATTTGCCCATCATTCCCAATCCAACCTGGATCAGCCTATCACCTACCAGCTTTTGTCTCCCCCCCCCCTCACTTTTCTACTTTGGCTGTCTTCTCTCCATACCTTGAGTCTGATGCAGGTTTTGCCTCTATAGTTTGTATTTTTATTCCAGATTTCAATATCTGCAGTCTTGTGTGTCTCCGTCTGATTTTGATGTTTGTTTTACATGACTGAGTGCAGTTTAGTTTTGCCCCTTCTCTTCTCTTCTGGCACTTTCCTTATATTATCTTATTGATTAACAGTGTGGAATACACCCTTCCAGCTCCTGGAGCCACGCCACCCAGCAACTCCCCACTTAATCCTAGCCTAATCACAGGACAATTTACAATGACCAACTAACCTACCAAAAAGTATGTCTTTGGATTGTGGGAGGAAACCGGAGCACCCGGAGGAAACTCATGCGATCATGCAGAGAACGTACAAACTCCTTACAGACAGCGACAGGAATTGAACCCAGGTTGCTGGTACTGTAAAGTGTCATGCTACCCATTATGCTACCCTATCAACCTGTCCTGACAAGTATTACCAAATTCAAAACAGATCACATCTCAACATTCAAAGTCCATACTTCCAGCATGCAGTGAAGTTTCCCTCAGAGCCTAGAATTGACTCCCTTCTCTTGGTGACAAACTGTAAACTTGAGTCTCAACGCGGCCGTGATAAAAGAGATGATTGTGGACTTCAGGAAGGCACAGGTTAACCACTCTCCATTGCACTTCAGTGACTCTGCTGTGGAGAGAGTGAAGAGCACGAAGTTCCTTGGTGTGCACGTAATGGATGATCAAACATAGACCCACAATACCTCCTCACTAGTCACGAAGGAACAACAGCAACTGCGCTTTCTGAGGACATTGAGGCGTGAAAGGCTTCTCTGCCCCAATTCTATAAACTTCCCACAGGAGCACCATCGGGGGTGTCCTATCTGGCAGAATCATTGTGTGGTATGGAACTGCAGAGCATCATACTGCAAGGCCCTTCAGAGGACAACAAAAACTACCGATAAGATTATTGGGGTCTCCCTCTCTACTATTTGTGACATTTACCACGAGCGTTGCAGACAAAAGGCCCAAAGCATTATTGAGGATCCCTGCCACCTATCTCACAATCTTGTGACCCACAACCAGCAAGAAGGGACAGAAACATCAGGACTAGGACTGCCAGACTGGGTAACAGCCTCTTCCCTCAGGTCGTGAGACTAATGAATACCCTGGCACCACTGGGGTCTCATCACTAGAAAAGTGAGCTTTTTCCTGTACTGTTTACTGTTTACCTGTGCTGAGCTTCACTACATGCAGTTTGAATTATATTTTATTAACTCATTTATAGCATGATATTTTGGTTTATGTGATGTATGTTGTTTGGGTGCACCACGGTGCGGAGGAACGTTGTTTCGTTTGGTCATACAATATATGCTGGCATTTATAGCGAGAGGATTTGAGTACAGGAGCAGGGAGGTACTACTGCAGTTGTACAAGGCCTTGGTGAGACCACACCTGGAGTATTGTGTGCAGTTTTGGTCCCCTAATCTGAGGAAAGACATCCTTGCCATAGAGGGAGTACAGAGAAGGTTCACCAGATTGATTCCTGGGATGGCAGGACTTTCATATGAAGAAAGACTGGATGAACTGGGCTTGTACTCATTGGAATTTAGAAGATTGAGGGGGGATCTGATTGAAACGTATAAGATCCTAAAGGGATTGGACAGGCTAGATGCAGGAAGATTGTTCCCGATGTTGGGGAAGTCCAGAACGAGGGGTCACAGTTTGAGGATAGAGGGGAAGCCTTTTAGGACCGAGATTAGGAAAAACTTCTTCACACAGACAGTGGTGAATCTGTGGAATTCTCTGCCACAGGAAACAGTTGAGGCCAGTTCATTGGCTATATTTAAGAGGGAGTTAGATATGGCCCTTGTGGCTACAGGGGTCAGGGGGTATGGAGGGAAGGCTGGGGCGGTGTTCTGAGTTGGATGATCAGCCATGATCATAATAAATGGTGGTGCAGGCTTGAAGGGCCGAATGGCCTACTCCTGCACCTATTTTCTATGTTTCTATGTTTCTATACATATGTACAGTTAGAAGACAATAAACTTGAAATTCAGTTTGAACTTTAAATACCTTCATAATGTTTACATTCTGGCATTTATTTATGATATTTTATAATTTATTTGTGCTTAATAGATAATTGCTAAAATGTAACATTGTAATCTTGGAGCTAAAATTATATCCTGGTTAGACCAGTTCCATGGAGAAAGGAAAAGGAAAGAATTTATCTTTAATTCATAATTTTTTCAAAAAAAAGGTAATGCAAAAAAAGGTGTATTTTTTATGTGTTAATTTCAGTGAAATAAGTTACTGCGCTCTCGAACGGGTTAAGCATTCCTATTTTAGTATGTACAGTACATCACAGAAATAATACTGGGCTTTGCTGTGTTAAGATGCCGCAGGCTTACCACGCTGAAATTTTACACCTATTTCAAAAGAGCATCCTTCAAGGCACCATGAGATTTGTGTTCTTTTTAGTGTTGGGATTATGCTTCTTTGGGCTAAGAAAACCACATCAGGTATTGAACCTGAGTTACGTAAATGCTGAGGCAGCAGGTCCATAGGAGACTGCCAGAATATAATCCAGTTGTGACTGCCTCCAAGGCCATCAAAAAGAACAGACCTACAACCATGAATTGTAGTCAGTCCAATCCATCAGCAATAAAATCCTCATATGATCTACCTCAGTGTGAAATACATTCTATTTTTAATTCTTATGCCTTATTGCAATCATATTAAATTATACTAGAGAACAAATTTTTTGAAAGTGTTGCTTCCTCAGAAATGATTTCAGTTTATGACATACTGCTTAAAACTGAATACAAATATAATTTCAGACTACTTGTATCATGTAGGATTTTGGAGAAACATGAAATGTACTTTTATTGAATATGATGCATTTAATTTTTGGTAAGGATGTGTTCAGTCTGTGGAAGGCATTCAAAGGCAAGATTTTGAGTGCAGAGTTTGCATGTTCCTGCCAGGATTAAAGGCAAAGTTAACAGGCATAGGGAAACTTGGTTTTCAAGGGATATTGGCGATCTGGTTAAGAAAAAAGAGGTGTATAGCAGGTTTAGGCAACAAGGAACAAATGAGGTAGTTGAAGAGTATAGAAAATGTTAGAAAATACTAAAGAAGGAAATCAGGAAGGCAAAAAGAAGACGTGAGGTTGCTTTGGCAGATAATGTGAAGGTAAACCCAAAGGGTTTCTACAAGTATATTAAGAATAAAAGGGACAAAATTGGTCCCCTAGAAGATCAAAGTGGTCGTCTATGTGTGCAGCCTCACGAGAAAGGGTAGATCATAAACAATTTTTTTGCAACAGTATTTACTCAGGAAACTGGCATAGCGTATATGGAAGGAAAGGAAACAAGCAGCAGTGTCATGGAATGTATAGAGATTAAAGAGGAGGAGGTGCTTGCTGCCTTACAGCAAATAAAGGTAGATAAATCCCCCGGGCCTGACATGATATTTCCTTGGACCTTGAGAGAGACTAGTGTAGAAATTGCAGGGGCTCTAGCAGAAATATTTAAAATGTTCTTAGTCACGGATATGGTGCCGGAGGATTGGAGGGTAGTTCATGTTGTTCCATTGTCTGAAAAAGGCTTCAAAGTTAAACCAGGTAATTACAGACTGGTGAGCCCGACATCAGTAGTAGGTAAATTACTAGAAGGTGTTCTGAGAGATCGGATATACAAGTATTTGGACAGCCAAGGACTGATCAATGATAGTCAGCATGGCTTTGTGTGTGGTAGATTGTGTTTAACAAATCTTGTAGAGTTTTGAGGAGGTTACCAAGAAAGTAGATGAAGGAAAGGCCGTGGATGTTGTCTACATGGACTTTAGTAAGGCCTTTGACAAGGTCCCACATGGGAGGTTAGTTCAGAAGGTTCAGACACTAGGTATCCATGGAGAGGTTTTAAACTGGATTCAAAATTGGCTGTGTGGTGGAAGACAGAGAGTGGTAATGGATGATTGCTTATCAGACTGGAGGCCTGTGACTGGTGGTGTGCCTCAAGAATCTGTGCTGGGACCATTGTGGTTTGTTGTCTATATCAATGATCTAGATAATAATGTGGTAAATTGGATCAGCAAGTTTGCTGATGACACTAAAATTGGAGGTGTGTGGACAACGAGGAAGGCTTTCAAAACTTGCAGAGGGATCTAGACCAACTGGAAAAATGGGCCAGAAAATGGCAGATGGAATTTAATGCAGACAGGTGTGAGGTCTTGCATTTTGGAAGGACAAATCAAGGTAGGACATACACAGTAAATGGTAGGGCACTGGGGAGTGTGGAGGAACAAAGAAATCAGGGAGTTCAGATACATAATTCTCTGAAAGTAATGTCACAAGTAGACAGGGTTGTAAAGAAGGCTTTTGGCATCCTGGCATTCATAAATCAAAGTGTTGAGTATAGGAGTTGGGACGTTATGGGGAGGCTGTATAAGACATTGGTGACGCCAAATTTGGAGTCTTGTGTACAGTTCTGGTCACCTAACTATAGGAAGAATATCAGTAAGATTGAAAGAATGCAGAGAAGATTTACTAAGATGTTGCCGGGTCTTCGGGAGTTGAGTTACAGGGAAAGATTGAACAGGTTAGGACTTTATTCCTTGGAGCGTAGAAGAATGAGGGGAGATTTGATAGAGGTTTACAAAATTATGAGGGATATAGACAGAGTAAATGTGAATAGGCTCTTTCCACTTAGATTAGGAGAGATAAATACGAGAGGACACAGCTTTAGGGTGAAAGGAGAAAAGATTAGCGGGAACATTGGGGGAATTTCTTCACTCAGAGAGTGATGGGAATGTGGAACGAGCTGCAATCTGATGTGGTAAATGCGGGCTCACTCTTAGGTTCTAAGAATAAATTGGATAGATACATGGATAGGAGGGGTCTGGAGGGTTATGGACTGAGTGCAGGTCAATGGGACTAGCGGAATAATGTTTCAGCACAGACTAGAAGGGCCGAATGTCCTGTTTTCTGTACTGTAGTGTTCTATGGTTCTATGGTTCTAATTGCTTTGCAACAGTTCAACTCAGCTAAGAAGGTTTTGTTGATGATTTTTCATTTGTTCTTGGTGTCTGAGGCTTCTTCCTTAAGTTTCCAACAATAATCAGCCAGTATTGATGGACTCCAGTTCTCTGATACAATTTCTCCATGATCACAACATCCTGGTGAAACCTTTCAACATGTTCATCACTGAGGACACCATGATTTGCAGGGAAGAGCTCTCAATGGGAATGCAGAAAATAAATCTTTAATGACATATTGCACTTCGTGATTTTGTACTTTTGAAGCATGTTGTCAACCGCTGCACATAGTTTGGTGCTCTGTAGTTGCCAAGAAAATTTTCAACAATATCCTTGAATCCCTTCCATGCGATTTTCTCCAGTCCCACTGTAAGTTCTTCAAATTGCCTGTCATTGATGACATGTTCTATTTGTGACCCAACAAAAAAAAGCCTTCCTTAATCTGGGCATCAGTTATTCTGACTGGAATTATGAATTGAAATAACATATATGGGCAATTTCAAAAAAAGATGTATGATAGGGAATTTCATGTTGATTTTCCTGATCAGCAGTCCCAAATCCATAAGATATACCCAGAAGTATTCAGAAAGCAAAATCTTTGTAGTCCGTTGTTATTAGATATGGCTCTTATACCTAAAAGACTTAGAAAACCTGTAGGTATCAACAGATGACCCCAAATTTTACAGCTAGTGATTGATATTAGTGTCTTTGCAAGTGGTTTCCCATAAGTTTATGCTTAAAATTACTTCTTTAGCTTCAAGTATGATTCATCCAAGACTTCCTAATGGTTGACCTGTGAACGGTAAGATAAATACAATCTTGAGCAGTATAAATCCTATTGTTTAAGCAAGGTGGACTGACCTTTACAGCTTTTATGACATATTTATACATTTTTACAATGTTATATTTGAAATTAAATTCCCAGTAGATAACATTCTGAATTCTTTAAAAATGACCAGGAGCTCACATTTTCTGTTTGTTCATATTTTATTACACAAACACCGCCGAGATTTCCACAAAATGCTATGTGATCTCTAAAGATTTGTTCAAATGATTGCAGATGACTGCAATACCTAAAAGCCACTCACAAAGAATCGGATCATTATTATTATTTCATGGTTACCCACTGGTATAAATTTTCCAAATGAATGAATTATGTATTTCATGTTTTCTGTTATCAGACTAGATGTTCTCATTTTAAGATTTGACTGCCTTCTATAGCACTGCAATAACTAGGCCATTTAAGCACTAATTATCCCTCCACTCTTTCTTCAAATGACTAAATCAGCATCTGTTCTATAATTATCATTAGTGAATGTGTATAGGTGCCATGTACTGTGTAAGAAATGCCTAAGTAGGAATATTTTAAATATGAAGGTCAATAAAAGTGTACCAGTATAATGTTAATGTAATCTTTAAGCATTCTTAAGCTCTGATTGAAACATAAATGAATTGAGTTTAAATGCAAGAGGCTATTTTTATAAAGATTTGATAGATTTTTGTTTGTTCAGTTTTTGATTTTTGAGATATAAATGTATCAAACAACAATAACTAAGTGATGAAAACTCAATTTCTGCTGTATTAATGTCACAGACATTGCATATATTACAGCCTGTAATATTAACACATACTAATGATCAATTCTGATGATTCTTTTGATTTTCGAGTTTTAGGTGAAAATGTGTAAAGTTCACAGTTTGACATTTGGGTATTTTAGTCTTATTTCAGTAGCAATCTTGTGATGTAATTAGCAAAAATGCAGGTAATTATATGCTGTATCACCAGTCTTTTTTTTAATAATGAGTTTCTGTTCAGAATTGCTACCACATTCTGACTTAAGTATAAAGTCCACTATGACCATAATATTTCAAATATAACCTTGTACAGAGAAACTTTTTCTATGAGATTTAATATACCTCAATTTTTCTTACAAAGAATGCAAAATATGGGTAAAGTGTTCATCTATGCTTACAAATATACAAAAATTTTAATACATGAAAATCATAAATGTGTGATAATTCCAATATAAAAGAAAAACCCTATAAACTGCTAACCAAGGATCAGGATAGAATTCAAGAGTTGACATTATCTTTTGTATCTTCAACACATGAAATAAGTCCGTTGTGATATTACAAACGTGATAACATATTTTTTTGCATTTGCCTAAAACATCACCAAACAGTGCTGGGTACCACTCCCATATTAACCCACTTCTCACCACCCTTAAACGTAGAATATTTGGTAAATTCTTTTGGCAGGCTCAGTTTCACAGCAAATTACCTCATCTAACAATTATTGCTTCTAGATTCTCATAATTTTACATAGAATGTTTAATCTTCTACTCATATGACACATCCAGGTCAAGGTTTAATGAAGTATCATCTGATTAACTGGGAAACAGAGAGCTTCATTGAGGCTGACAACTAATCACAAGCCTTTTTTTTCATTAACCTGATCATGGTCACATGAATGGAGAATTTTTTGGAGACAGAGTAAAGTTGAGAAATTAATAAAACTTAACAGAAACTAAGAACATGAATGTAAAATAGATCAGATGAGAAGGAATACAAGACAAAATAAATACAGTAAAAAAGAACCAGATAGACAAGCAGGGGGAAAAAGTTTAGAACAAAACAAGAGAGGTTGAATAATACTGATATACTTAGTTTGCATTTTAAAGCATTTATTTCATTCATGTATGTCCATAAATCAGAAATAAAACTACGTTAAACATTATAAAGGCACTTCAAATGTACTCTTAAATAACACAGTTAGGGAGAGTGACAAAACCAGTTTTAAATGACAGGAAAATATTTTGGAAATATACAACAGACCAGCCAGCATCTATAAAGAGAAAATAGAGGTGGTTTAACTTTAGTTATGTATCTTGAGAAAAAACATGCACATTGATGCTGTGGTGGGTATGTCACTACAGATGATGAAAATGGAGACACAAATGATACTTTGTTCATAAAAAATGAATTATCCCATGAAATGATTCATAGGTTATTTTGCCTTAAATACTTTAAAGTCATAGAGCTCTATAGCACACGAACAGGCTTTTTGGCCCATTTAGTCCAGGCTCCACTGATGTTCTGCCTAGTCCTATCTATCCACACCTGGACCATAGCTGTCCATACCCCTGCTATCCATGTACTTAACCAAACTTCTCATAAATATTGCAATTGAACGCACATTCATCAATTCCAGTGGCAGTTTATTCCACAGTTGCACCACCCTCTGAGTGGAAAAAGTTCCTCTTAAATATTTCATCTTTCACCCTTAACCTATGACCTCTAGTTCTAGTTTCACCCAGTGGAAAAAGACTGTCTGCATTTACCCTATCTACAGTGCCTACTCCCTTTGGAAGTTTTCATGTTTTACTGTTTTACAACATTGAATCACAATGGATTTAATTTGGCTTTTTTTGGCACTAATCAACAGAAAAAGACTCTTTTAGTCAAAGTGAAAGCAGATCTCTACAAAGTGCTCTGAATTCATTACGGATATAAAGCGCAAAATAATTGATTGCATAAAGACTGACCTCCTTCAAGTCAGTATTTAGCCGATGCAGCAATTACAGACCTGGGTCTTTATGGATAAGTCTCTATCAGTTTTGTACATCTGGACTCTGCAATTTTACTGCATTCTTCTTTACAAAACTGCTCAAGCTCTGCCAGATTGCATGGAGATCATGAGTGAACAAGTCCAACCACAAATCCTCAATTGGATTGAGGTCTGCACTCTTACTTGGCCACTCCAAGACATTAACTTTGTTGTTTTAAAGCCATTCCAGCGTAGCTTTGGTTTTATGCTTGGGGTTATTGACTTGCTGTTAAATAAATCTTCTCCAAAGTCGTATTTTTCTTGTGGACTGCACCAAGTTTTCCTCCAGGATTTCCCTGTATTTTACTGTATTCATTTTACCCTCTATCTTCACAAGTCTTCCAGGGCCTGCTGTAGTGAAGCATCCTAACAACATGATGCAGCCACTACCATGCTTCACAGTAGGGATGGTGAGGTTTTTGATGATGTGCACTTTTTGTCTTACATCAAACATAGTGTTTAGTCTGATGGCCAAAACAGCTCAATTTTGGTTTCATCAGACAATAGAACCTTCTTCCAGCTGACTTCAGAGTCTCTCATGTGCCTTCTGGCAAATTCTAGCTGAGAATTCCATAAGTCCATAAGATATAGGAGCAGAAGTAGGCCATTTCACCCATCGAATCTGCTCCACCATTCAATCATGGGTTGATCCAATTCTTCCAGTCATCCCTACTCCCCATACCCTTTGATGCCCTGGTTAATAAAGAACCTATCTATCTCTGCCTTAACTGCACCCAATGACTTGGTCTCCACAGCCACTCATGGCAACAAATTCCACAGGTTTACCACCATCTGACTAAAGTAATTTCTCCACAACTCTGTTCTAAATGGACATCCTTCAATCCTGAAGTTGGGCCCTCTTGTCCTAGACTCCCCTACCATGGGAAATAACTTTGCCATATCTAATCTGTTCAGGCCTTTTAACATTTGGAATGTTTCTATGAGATCCCCCCTCACTCTCCTGAACTCCAGGGAATACAGCCCAAGAGCTGCCAGACGTTCCTCACACAGTAACCCTTTCACTCCTTCAATCATTCTCTTGAATCTTCTCTGAACCCTCTCCAATGTCAGTATATCCTTTCTAAATCATTTCATGTGAGCGTTCTTCAACAGTGGCTTTCTCTTTGCCACTCTCCCATAATGCTGGGACTGGTGAAGCACCTGGGCAACAGATGTTGTATGTGCAGTCTCTCCCATCTCAGCCACTGAAGCGTTTAACTTCTTCAGAGTTGTCATAGGTCTCTTGGTGGCCTCCCTCACTAGTCCCCTTCTGGCATGGTCACTCAGTTTTTGAGAACAGTCTGCTCTAGGAGGATTTACAGCTATGCCATATTCTTTCCATTTCTTGATGATGGATTTAACTGCACTCCAAGGGATGTTCAGTGACTTGGAAATTTTCTTGTATCTATCTCCTGACTTGTGCTTTTCAATAACTTTTTTGTAGTGTTGCTTGGAGTGTTCTTTTGTCTTCATGGTGTATTTTTTCCATGATACTGACTCACCACCAATCGGACCTTCCAGATACGGGTGTATTTTTACCACAATCAATTGAAACACCTTGACTGCACACAAGTCTCCAAAAACAGATCTCCATTTAACGAAATATGTGATTTCTAAAACCAATTGACTGCACCAGTGATGATTTGGTGTGTCATATAAAATGGGGGGAGGCGGAGGGGGTGAATACTTATGCAATCAATTAGTTTGTGTTTTATATTTGTAATTAATTTAGATCATTTTGCAGATATCTGTTTTCACTTTGACACCAATGAATCTTTTGTATGTTGTTCAGTGTCATAAGAGCCAAATTAAATCAGTTGGATTCATTGTTTTAAAACAATAAAACATGAAAACTTCCAAGGGGGGGGGGTGAATACTCTTCATAGGCACTGTCTACCTCTCATAATTTTTATACCTCTATCAAATCTCCGTCATTCTCCAGTACTCCATGGAATGAACTACTGACCTATTCAACCTTTCCCTATAACTGAGGACCTCAATTCCTAGCAACATCATTGTATGTTTTCACTCTACTCTTTCAAACTTATTAACATCTTTTCTATAGGTAGGTGACCAAAACAGCACACCAGATTTGGCCCCACCAACGTCTTATACAATTTTGACATAACATCACAACTCCAATACTCAATACAGCCCTCTTTACGACCCAGTCTACCTGTGATGCGTCTTTCAAGGAATTATGGATGTGTATTCACAGATTCCTCTGTTCTACAGCACTCCTCAGTACCCTATCATTAACTGTGTAAATCCTACCCTGTTTAATCCTCCAGAAGTGCAACAACTCAAACTTGTCTGTATTAAATTCCATCTGCCATTTTTCAGCCTGTTTTTCCAGCTTGTCCAGATACGCTGCAAGCTTTGATAGACTTACTTGCTGTTCATTACACTCCATCTTAGTGTCATTAGAAAATTTGCTGATCCAGTTTACCACATTATTATCAAAATTGTTGATATAGGTGACAAACAGGAACAGATCCAGCACTGATCCCTGTGACACACTACTAGTCACAGACCTTCCAATCAGAGAGGCATCCATCTACTGCCATTCCTGCAAAGCCAATGTCTAATCCAATTTACTACCTTATCCTGAATGCTAAAAGTGACTGAATATTCTTGACCAGCCTCCCTGCGGGCTTTTTCCAAAGACCTTGCTAAAGCCCATGTAGGCAACATCGACTACCTTTCCTTTATCAATTTTCCTTGTCAACTCCTCAAACAAACATTTCCCACCACACACATATTGATTATGCCAAATTAGGCTCCGTCTATCCAAATACTATCCAGTTCCTTTGAATATCTTCCAATAATTTACCCACTACTGATGCTAGGCTCACAGGCCTATAATTTCCTAGTTTATTCTTAGAGTACTTATTCAACAACAGAGCAATATTAGTTATTTTCCAGTCCTCAGCACCTCACTCATGGCTAAGAATGCTTAAATATATACCTCTGCCAAGGCCCTTGCAAATTATGTTCTAGCTTCCACAAAGTCCGAGAGGACACCTTGTCAAGACTTGGAGATTTATTCACCCTAATTTGCCTCAAGACAATAAGCTTCTCCTCTTCTGTAATCTTTATATGGTCCATGACTTTGCTGCTTTTTTGCCTCAGTTCTACAAACTCTGTCCCCTTTGCCCGAGTAAATATAGATGCAAAAATTCCACTTAAGATCTCCCTCATCTCTTTCAGCTCCATGCGTAGTTGACCACGTTGATCTGCGAGTGGACTAATTTTGTCCATTGCTATCCTCTTGTTCTCACTTTATCTGTCGAAGCCCTTTTAGGGTTCTCCTTCACCTTGTTTGCTAGAGTAACTTCATGTCTTCTTTTTGTTCTCCATTTTCCTTCTTAAGTGTTCTCTTGCATTTCTTACACTCCTTAAGTACTCTCATTTGTTCCTGTCCACCAACACCTGCTATGCATCTCCTTTTTTTTTCTTAAGCAGGGCCTCAATATCTCTTGAAAGCCAAGATTCCCTAAACCTGTTATCCTTTCTTTATATTCTGACAGGAACATACAAACTCTGCACTCTCAAAATTTCACTTTTAAAGGCCTCCCATTTACCAAATATACCTTTGCCTGAAAACAACCTATCCTAATCCACACTAGCTGCATCCTTTCTGACACCATCAAAATTGACCTTTCGCCAATTCAGAATCTCAACCCGAGGACTAGTTCTATCCTTCTCCATTATTATCTCGAATCTAATGGCATTCTGCTACCTGATCTGCTTTGTTCCCTTACAGGAGATCCAACGTCACAGTCTCTCTAGCTGGGACTTCTATACGTTGATTAAGGAAACTTTCCTGAACAAATTTGACAAACTCTATCCCATCCAGTCCTTTTACAGAATGGGAATCCCAATCAATATGTAGAAAGTTAAGATCACCTACTCTCACAACCTTATTTTTCTTGCAAATTTGTTCCTCTAAATCCCACTGACTATTCAGTGGTGTACAATATAATCCTATTAGCATAGTCATTCTTTTCTTATTCCTCAATTACCCCCATAGAACCTCAGTAGAGGAGCCACCCAGCCTGTATGGGCACTATGGGGCCATTTTTCCTGGCGAGTATTGCCACCCCTCTATCATTCCTAGAAAAACGGAACCATGCAACACTGAGCTGCCACCCCTGCCCCTCCTGCAACCAAGCCTCACAAATGGCCACAATGTCTTAATTCCACATGCTGTTCCATGGTCTAAGCTCGTCCACTTTACCTACAGTACTCCTTGCATTGAAATGGACACAACTCAGAACATTATTCCCACCATGTTCAACGTTTCAATTCCTGCCTTTGTATGTAGGTTTAACATAATCTTTACTCACAATTACTCCAGTATCTGCCCCAGCACTCCGGTTCTTGTCATCCTATAACTCTAGCTAAACCCCTACCCCCACCCCTGGAAACAGAACCAACAAATCTTCCCACAAGGATATTGATCCCCCTCCAGTTGAGGTGCAAATTATCCCAACTGTTCAGTTTCTAGCCTTCCTGCAAGAGAGCTAAATTATCCAAAACCTGAAGTTCTCCCTCCTGCACCATCTCCTTAGTCACATATTACCCTGTTCGCTCTTCCTATTTCTGACTCACTAGCACATGGCATGGGTAGCATTCCTGAGATCACAAAGTTTGAGGTCCTGTCCTTTAACTTAGCGCCTAAGCTGCTGAATTCACTTTTCAGGTGGTCAACGTCCTTCGTGCCTATGTCATTGGCATTAACGTGGATCACAATATAATAAGATCATGCAGGAAAACAGTGTTAGATTTCATGACCTTGCCCATCAGAAACATACAACAGAGCCATTAAAATGGAGCCATATCATGCCAATTAACCTTATATGGAATTTTCCAGGGATTTTTTTTTGGTGCCTATAACCTTTCCTGGGTAAGGAAGATTAATTCAGAATGCATATAGGCTCGAATAATGCATGCATTTCTAAATGACAATAAACGAGGACTGAGTATCCTCATAATCTAATCTAATCTAATATTTGGCCAATTATCCCTGACAGGACAACAGTGGATGTCTTTCTGTATAAATGACAAAATAGATTTCCACAAGGATCCAAATTGAACTGAACTGAACTAAACTGAACATTTCTAACTGGTTCAAAGTCTCTACAGTTTGATATTTCATCTTCTGTATGTTTTTCACTTTTTTGGAACTTGTGCAATCTGTTTTTTTTGTGCATCAGGTGTTTAATATTTTCTTTGAATGGGTTCCATGGTGCTTCTTTGTTTTGTGGCTGGCTGCAGGAAAAGCAATCTCAAAGTTGTATACTGCCTACATACTTTGACAATAAATGTACTTTGAATCTTTGAAATATTGAGTGTCTCTCTTTCTACGGATGCTGTCTGATATGCTGAGTTTTTTTCAGCATTTTGTTTTTGTTTCAGGTTCCCAGCATTTTTATTTCCAGTGGACTACTTACTCAGAGATTTAAATGTCCAGGCCACTTAACGTGCCAGTAGCCAGTAGCTGATGAGGTCCAAACAGATATTCATTCAGCAGGAAAAGAAAACTCAACACCCTTTCATGAAGATGGCCCTGAAAATGACTCAAAGCTCCTTTTAACACTGTTGCGTTGCTAGCAGGTATATTTTCAGAATCAGAATTATTATCACTGACATATATTGGGAAATATGTTGTGTTGTTACAGCAGTGCAGTGCAAGACATAACATTACTGTAATTTAAAAAAAATAACTAAGTCTTGCAAAAGAGAAGTAAGGAGTTAGTGTGCATGGGTTCGTGGACCATTCAGAAATTTGATGGCAGAAGTGAAAAACGCTGTTCGTAATATGTTGACTGCAGGTCTTCAAACCTCCTTTACCTCCTCTCTGATGGCAATAATAAGAAGAGTTTATGTTCCAGATGACAAGGGTCCTTCATAACGTATTATGCCCCCTTCTTGGGGCTCTACTGTTTGAAGATGTCCTTAGTGGTGAGGTGAGTTTTTTATGAGATAGATCTGGCTGAGTCTGCAGCTTCGTTTGATTTTGCAAATTGAAACCTCCATACTAGCTAGTGATACATTAAGTCCGAATGCTCTCAACCTTACATCTAAAGTCATCTGTAGAAACCTTGTACCTTCTCCGTCATTTCTGGAATAGGAAAGACAACAGAAAGTAGACTGAGAACGTATAGATACATTAATAATGTTAGGAAGAAAACAGGGTGGCCATTGAATGCTGTTTCTGATGCTTTTCATTCCCACTTCAGCATTTCCCTAATAATCTTCAAAACAAAATTCAAGACCAAAATGGCTTCCTTCCCCGCGTATTCCACAACTCTTTGATCTTAACAAATTCTGGTCATCTCTGAGCTGAGCTCAACGATCACTTATAGTATTTCATTTAGTGTTTGCTTTTCATATATCTAGAGAAAGAAAGGATTCGGGTTAGAAAAGTATTCGGTACTCAGGAAAATTAATATCCGAGCCTCTGGGGTTGACGAACATTAACGACCAAATATTGCACCCCCGCCCCATAATTTGTGAAGTTGTTATATTGTTTGTACTTTAATATAACGATCGATATGTTTTCAAACTTTTCCCATTTATTTCCCGGACATTTTTTGATCTGCGGAGAGAAATCCCTTCCTCCTCACATTCTCCCCCTCTTCTATCTTCATTTCAAGATATTCCATAATTCTTCATCCGTTGCTTTCAGCTGATATAGAGTACACGGCCAGGGTGCTATCAGTCACCTTTTCCTTTCATTGGTGATCTTTGACATACTGCACACGACTACATTTTCTGCTTTTATTTGAAATTTCCAGATTACGTTTTGAAATATCTTTGTCCTAAATGTACAAAACTGTTTGCATACATTGATCAATTCCACCGAAATAAAACTCTCCCCAAAGCTGCACTACAAACACATTGCAAATGATGTTTCAGCTCGACCCAATGGAGTGCACCAATGAATTTACACCACTTGAACACTATTTGGTCCTTTTTATTAATGCACGCCAATAGCTAGAGGTATCTTCTAAGGAATCATAATTACAGATTAATCCAACATTTGAGCAGTTACACTTTATTACACATTTCCTTTTTTGAATTATGCCTCTGTTTCATTTCCCTCTGTGAATGTCCCGTTATAGCAGAGACTCGCTTTATCATTGTAACTTAAAACATAAGATTCTTTATAAACGTATTGTTATTTATAAGATAACATTTAGAGCTCTTCTAAATCGCTGGTTGAAGGTATACACAGACAGTGCTGTACATGTGTGTTTGTATTTCAGATGTCAAAGAACAACATTTTTCCTTTAAAACTCTGAGGTTGAATTTGATGTGATATATTTTATCAGACTTTTCTCCGGGCCGTCGGAGAATAACTCGAGATACTTCTGGGCTCGTCAGAGACAATCAATAGTATTGTGCTTAACAACAGAACGTTTCAAAACAACATTTCAAAATAGAAATGTCTAAGACCAGAGGGCATGCATTGAAGGTGAGAGGGCGGTAGGTTTAAAGAGGATGTGAAGGGCTTTTACCCAGAGAGTGGTAGATGCCTGGAATGTGCTGTCTGTTATGGTGGTAGAGGCAAAAACACAAGAGACGTTTGGACAGGCACACGAATATGAGGAAGGTGGAGGGGGGAGGACATTGTGTGCGTAGGAGGGATTAGTTTTGGTTTTTTAATTTCCTTTTTAGCTGGTTCGGCATAACATTGTGGGCCGAAGGGCCCGTTCCTGTGTTCTATGTTCTATATACATGCCATCGGTCAATACAATGGCGTCCTTTAATCTTCATTTCTGTGCAACTGAGTTATGACGAGCGGATGTTTCACAGTCTTTGGAAAGGGGATAATTTAATACACCTGTTCATAAAAATCTTGATTAATCCAAAACCTGAAGTGTGTTAATATTTTAGTAACAACGCTAAATTCCTTTACCAGTTAACAGTAGCCAATAAAGCTGCTTAAAAAAAATAAAAGTGGTTCGGGACACTTCATTCAGGGGGGAAATGCAAGGAGTATTTCACGAAGAGAGCACTCGAGATTGAAGACAGAGGTTGTAACTTGCTGAAGCTGGGCGACTCTCTCAGTGAAGCACTCGGTGTCTGCAGTTTGCATTGCTGAGATCTGGTTTGAAATTGCCTCTCCGGCTCGGACGCATGCGTGCTCCTCGCCTCGGCCCAGGCAGCTGTTTTGGGTCAGAATTCCAACATGGCAGGCATCCGAGCGCACTGGTTTGAAAACTTGGAATGATTTCAAAGCCCTGGCAATTCTCACTCACGTCGAGTTCCCGTTCAACAGTAAACACGGGGTGGATGGTTCGAATTGCGGCGGCCCTCTGAGCGATCCCAGGTAAGACTTTTATTCCGCCTCGAATGGCAGCAACATTTATGTTTGAATCCCGTAAACCGAAGCGAGCGCAAGGAGAGAGAGATTATGTGCACGGAGCGGAAAAAAAAACCGCGCCTGACTTGCCCAATGTTTATCTTCATCGGGAGACCCCCCTTGTATTATCCGTGGCCTGTAGCGGACTCTTGCAAAACAAAGGAAGAGTCAGAGTTTTCATTGAAGTGAGCGGGGGAATTGCAGCAGCGAGATTTCGAGAGTTCGGCCCCCCCACCCCCCATGTGCATCTTCTGTTCCCCATTGGAGCTGGGCAGACTTATTCTGCTGTCGATTCAGGCAGCCGGTGAGAAAGTGAGAGTGCTTCGGAGCTTGATCTGCTGGGGAAACAACTTCTGGTCAAAGTGTAATAAAAGCAATTACTTGTCATGGTATACAAGGGGAATTCTTTATTCCAAAAAAAACAGCACTCAAGTGTCAGAAGCGAGGCTGAACCTATGCTGTAACTGTTCGGGTCTGAAGAGATAACCACATCATCTATTTTCAGGCTTGGGAGGAAGCATGGTGGGCGTATTGTGCCATGAATATGTATAATCTAATGGTATATACAGTAAAGCGATCCTATTACTGTCCTCCCCGGAGCTTCTTGTTAGTTTCCATGGAAGTGAGTGAAATTGACAGCGACTGGGATTCGAGATCATGTGGTTGTATTTTATGTGTGTGTGTGTGTGTTTGTGTGTGTATGTGTATGTGTGAGTGTCTGTGTGCGCGCGCGCGCGCTCTCTCTCTCTCCCTCCGCTGGTCTCCCTCGGATCCCTTTTTTTTGTTGATGTCGCTTTTCTCCCCTAATTATATGCATGTAGGTTAAATGAATACCTGACGAAAGGCTCCACGTTTTCAGCAGTGAAATTTGATAGCCGAGAGAGAGAGAGGGGGAAAAAGTGGTTAATGAAAACCCAACCGTTGGAATTCTGAATGTGAATTCAATTGTGCGGCTGCAAGAAATGATCAGTAGCGCGAGTGTTTATGGTATGATTTTTTTTGTTGTTGCTGTTGTATTTTGTCATTTGCAAAAGACTCTTGAGAGCAGAAGGCTTTTTTTCCCTCCTTAAAGATGTTTAATATATACCATTCATAATTTTGGAGCTTCAGGGAGTCTTCCGATTTCACGTTAAAGCTGTAATATATATTCATAGCGGATTTAGTAGTGGTGCGCTCAGGATGCTGTGGAGAGGCTATCGCGTTTATAAATTTTAAATCGGGGGCAGTACAAGTTGATGAGAACTGCTATTTGACGGGAATGCGATTTTTGCAATTGGTATTCATTAGTGCGAATTTCACAGTGAGCGGCCAGCGGAAAGCAGGTTAGGGTTAGGCATCGGTTACCTATAATTATCAGTCGTATGATTTAGGATTTAAAAAAATACTGATGTGCCACTTATTTCAAAAATCTTATTGGCAACAAAACTTGAACGCATTAATCAATTACAGATTATAAAACCTGGTTGAGGGTGTTTGGCAGCTTATTTTCGAGAATTATATGTAAATGTGTATGCCATTTAATTACATTGCATGGATACAGATGTGTACACAGCCATAACAAACCCAAGAGTGGTTTGAGTTAAGGACAAGGGAAATAAAAATGTTCCGCCAATTAATGTAGTCCTAAAGTCCGAAATCGAAGATAGTAATAAAGACCTTATGCTGTTGGATATTTGGAGTAGAATCTGATTTTCTACGCTTAGTTTATTTTAATGAGATATTTACAGGAATTCGTAATTTGTCTAATCAATAGGGGCACCAGTTAAATTTGATGTGAAGACTATTGCCTTGGCGAGTCTCTGCAGAAATAAAATGCAAACTTAGGAAATTTCACCCGGCCCAGGGACGCGTGAAAGCAACGTGTGAGGGTTATTTTGTTTTCGCCTCCCTGAGGTGGTCAATGATGGAAGTCCTTCAGTGGCATCACGTAAACACCGTGAAGTGTACTTCCACATATTGACGATGACATATGTCTACCCCATCCGTCCCCCTTCCAGTTCGAGGACTTTTGGCCCCCTTGCATCCCCATGCAAACGTTGTCATACGAATTAATATGCGGAGGAGGTCCAGGGACTTTGGCTAAAGTATTTTGCATGTGAGCGAATTGCCGTAGTGTAATCATTCGAAAACAATATGCCTCCCCGTGTACCCCATCCAGAGTGTGGCTCATGTGCAAACAACAGCAACTTTAAAAAAAGATCTGTCTTGAATGGAGTCTGTTTGCTTAGACAAAATATTCGAGAATGATACTTTCCGGAAAAGCGCTAAAATCCGCACAAGTAGAGAGACATTCCTAAATGCCCAAGTTTGCATTTGTGAAATTGTTCAACAATGTCAGTGTCAGCAGAGCATTGGCTTTTAAGAGTTAAATTATTGGTCTACATATGGAAAATAACTTTATACAAAATAAATAGGTTGCCTGATTTTTGTATCCACTGTGGCTTCAAATATAATTATTTTTAAATTGCAGAAAAATGATTTTAATGTGTGCATGTTACATTGCTTAATAGATAAGCAGTAAAAATAATGAATATTTGAGCAAGTATGTAATAAACAGTACTTTTGTCCTGTTCTGGTTAAAGCATAATGCATTTTACAGTATCTGTAAATAAGACTGCTGTAGTAAAATGCCATCAACCTCAGCTTGTCAGCTGTAAGCAAATATGTTAAGTGTTGTGTTTGTGCTTTAGATTAGAAAGAGGAGACCCAGGGGAGCTAGCATCATGCAAATATAACAAATCCCATTTCTAATATGCATGATGTTCACCCTTTCAGCAGCTGGATATGTTTTCTTTGTGTTATTTCTGTGAGTGCTGACAATTTTTTGTACAGATCTAGGTTGGGCTACATAACAAAGTGAAACCAGCTGTCTGTCGCTGCTCTGAGGGATGTGTTTGCTCTGCTGCTGAAGATGAAGGACCACAAATCCTTGACACACTTCCCTGACATGATCAACATTCAGCTGCTGAGATTGTCTGCTTGGTCAATTTTTTTGTGTGTTCTGACTGACAGCATGCAGCACAAACAAATTAAAGCCAAAAAAAAAGTTTGAGGCTCTCCTTTACCTTCAGCACCTCCTGTGATTCTGTTTGAAGCATCATTCGAGCACCCCTCGGAAGTATCATTCGCCAATGAAATAGTCACTCTGGTACAGGAGAATGAAATAGAAGAGCTGTTTCTTTCCAGATAGTTAAGGTAGTTTTAACTTAGTATGTTGCGTCAAAATTTTGCTCTTGCCTTACAATTTAAAAAGCAGATCAATGGCTGGTAAGAAGTGGTATTTGGATTCGTGTACAAATTGGGAATTGGACAGGGGAGTCCCTAAAGAGGGGGATGGTGAGGGGAGTGGGTTTCAGGGGAGAACATTGGGGGAAGGGAGATTTAATGTTAATACTTTTAATCTGGATTGTGGAGAATTCATGAGCATCCATAGATTTACACAAGTAATTATCATATCCCAAGTGGCACAGGAAGACATTTGCCTAAAAACTGATGTCTTCATTACAGTGTTTACATTTTAATAGAGCAGATTAGTAACTGCTATATATGATTACAGTGTAGCGGAGGGACAACTTTTTAATATTTCCATGAAAAGTTCTGAGGAAAATAACAATTGAGTTTCAGAATATAAAGTAATTGAAATAGAGGAAAACGAGATTTGAAGTTCGTAAATCCAAATCCCGATTTTTTTTCATTTCCCAAATTGTGTTTGTAATATTCCAGTATTTTGCAGAGTTCTCTTTCTATTGCCCAGTGAATGCTTTATACAAGGCTCTGAGATACCATGTAGCTACGTACTTGGCAGAATGCCATACATTGACTGCAGGAGCCTTGGTACCTGAGAGCATATCAGTAGTCTGGTCTGTAAAAATGTGATGGAAATGTTGGTAAACTGCCATACAGGTTTGGGAATGTCGGAAAAATGTCTATGTAATCAGCTTCAAACTCCTGTCTCAGACACCCTGGACTGGAAATAACTGTGTATTGACCAGAAGTCTGTGGGTGCAAAGCATACTTGCTGACCAGTGCATTAACGATTCATTGCAATGGCCTGATACAGATTTGATAACAGGGTCATTATTTGCATGCGCAGACAAACTTAACTTTATAAATATAGTGCATCAAAATATCTGGTCAAATGAGTGGTCAATTACTTACATAGTCAGATGCTAAGACACAGTTGGCACTGTCTCAATATTATGTGAATTTAAAAGATCCAAAAATAAGAATGCAGCAAATTCCAATCTATTTACATTAACTGCACTGTTGCCAGAATTACTTACTTTCTTTCAAATACTGACAGTGATCCAGAGATAAAAGTTCAAAGTATGTTCAAATACCGGAGCCTGTATTTTATATCCAGCTGAAATGATTTTAGTTCAAGGTTACATTGTTATTGCATGATTGTTCTTTTTTCCCTCTTCCAGTTCTTTGCCTTGTTCAATACCAAAAGCATTTAGGAATTTTATTGTCCGTCTATTTCTAGAAATGTATTTGTCACTCCAGTATTTCATTATAAAAATTTGTTCTCTTTTAAAATTCATTGTTTTGCTGTCCATGACAATAATGGGTGTTTAATTACTCAATAAGAGATTCCATTTTTACTGCAGGCTAGACAAACGGTATTGATTTTTTACTTTGCTGCAATATGAAACTGAAAAACACAATTACAATTCTTTGCCTTGTGGAGTGCATTAGTCCTGTTCAAAATCAGACATAGTTACAGGATCCAACCAGCTGAGACTGTAAAAGCATTTATTTTATAATTCCTGTGTTTTGCTTGATAATCTTGCATATTCACAAATGCATAATGAAAAATTGAAATCAGTGGGTTTTTTCCTTCTGTATTTACCAAAATTATCATAATCTTTGCCAAATCCAACATTATCTTTCAATGAAAGTTGTTCTGTAGTGTAGATTCTTAAAAGAAAAAAAATACTTTTAATAATACCATCAAATTATAGTAACATTTCATGACAATTTTTTCAAGAGTGGCAGGTAGAAGCTTGCATTTATCTTTTATATAATCTTCTTCATCTCTCACCTTTTATAAATGCTTAGACCTGTGGATAATAGGCTTCAGTCACCATGCTACAGTTTAAAGTTGCTTTTGTTTACATGCAAGCCAGCCAGTGAATGTTGGTAGGCTGTTCAAATCTAAATGTGCACACATTCTTACAGGATTCATTGGATTAAAATAATGAACTCTGGGTAGCTTTCTCTTTCCTCCCTAACACAGAGTTGCTGTGGCAAACTCTTGTGTTTTGGCAGAGGACTAATTTAGCCCAGACGGGAATCGAACCCAGGATCATTCAGGTTTGTCTAGTTGTTGCTCACTTGATCAGCTTGTTGAACAATCAGGAAAGCCTGTTTAAAATCTTATAGTTTAATCTTAATGAGAAGTGATTGAATGAATGTGGCTGTTAAAGATTCAGTGTAGAATAATAAATTCCATATCAGAAATTGCGTGAACAGAAGGGTAGTGAAAAAATGGGATTAATATAAGCAAGATATGAGAAATAAGTACTTTTGGAATTATACATTTAACAATTGTAATTCTCTTTGACAGAATATCATTCAGATTTTAAATATGAAATATTTAAAAAATGAACATGCTGATTTAGTCATGAATAATTTCATAGTATGTGTATTGTATAACATTTAAATAATGGTGTAAAGTGGAATTGTTCATTCTGGGCTTCTAATAAAAGTAAGTTTTTTGGTCAGTCCTATTTAACTATAGAATTAAGTAATTTTGTGATAATTTTAAAATTGAAATTACTCTGCCTGGTGGCTTATGATGTACCTGAAGGATAAGCAAACTGATTGTCAGTAAAACTGCTTGATGGCAGTATACTTTATGAAGGTGTGTCTCAATCACTGCTACATTTTTCTTTACTAAGTTTTATTACCATTTGCCTCCAGATTGTCTATGTTCTTCTTGGTCATAGCATTCATTAGTTGCCTAGTTCACCTTTGTTCGCAGCAGACTTGGGAAATGACCTCATATTTGAGTGACTGTCGATAACAAATTGCAGCATCTTCACCATTCAGACTGGGAGGACTGTGACTGCTAAAGACTTCTTCAAACCAATAAATGGCTGTAACATCCACTTAATTTTTTAATTAAACTTAAACTTAATTACTATTTAATACTAGGCAATTAAAGTGTGTGGTCAGGGCTGTCTATATAAAATGCATCAATTTGAACCTGCCATTTGATTAATGGCCTTGCCGATGTAGAAAGTGCACCGCAAAAGAGAGCTGCAATAGGGTCATATCTTTAATAGCTGTATAAAGTGCATTTTAGCTGTTATTCTCTGTAACAATTGACTCAAAAATCATATATTACATAAATTTCATTATCTTCTTTATAAGCTCATAGTTTTTTTGAATTTCAATTATTTTAACACCAATATATTTTATGGTTAATGTATGAGGGGATGTGCATAATTTTTATATTGCAATAAGATGCAGAATGTAGCTGAAAAACCACTGGTTAGTAACTGCACGTTGTTCACTGTGGACTTTGTTTAATTTAATAAATCTTACCCTTTTCTCAGATTTTGCATGATTTGGCTTTTAATGTTCATTATTTGTTACAAATGAAAGTAAGCTTAATATTTACATTTTTCATTCTGAGGGTGGAGTAAATCTAAGTCAATTATATTTATAATGAAATAGAAAAATAAACCTTTTCATGCAAACAAAAAGGCATGGGTTAACTTCTCAAAGCATAACATTTGTAGCTAGATGAGAATTTTGAAAGATTAAGGTTTAAAAACATTAAATTCTTTTTTAGATGTTTGTATTATTTTGTGTAGATGTAAATGAAGCTAATGAGTGAGAAAACAAATATTCTTCATTTGTCATTGAAGCTTAAGCTAAATATTTACAATCGTGTTTGCTTGCATTGGGTAATGCTGTGCACCATATTGACAGTGTAGTTGCTGGGTACTATGTGTATCTTCTATGCAAAGTATTTTAAGTTACTGACGGTAGATAGAAGATGTTTGGCCTATTTACCGTTGCAAGAGACCTGGAATGATTTAGTTCACTATCCACAGGAGCCACTGTTCACAGTGTGTTGAGTCTATATTCACAGATACAGCTGCTTGGATTCCCTTTGCTGAACTGTCTTATTGTGGCTGTGGCAAACTTGACCTGTCTGTACTTTCATAACGAGATAGTCCAATTTTTTAACACTGTGATAAACTGCAGAGTTTTAAAGCAACTTTTATTTGCTAAAGGCAAGGAATAATTGGGTATTTTGATCTGTTATGACTTGTCATTCACTCAAGTGCAAATGTCGAGTTGTGACCCATCTGCTTTCCTCTTTACCATAGTGAGTTTGGGATTAGGGTTTGACCTTCTTGTTGTTGTAAGCAATACTATTAATCACATCCAGTTTCCAATAGAAGATGCAGTCAAATCGCATTATTAATTTAGGAGGACTAATTTAGGACCCCATTTCAGCCTTCAGTGAAATGTATAGTAGCCAACATTAGTCTTGATTTCTGTTTGAACTAGAATTTTGTGACTTGCTTGTTGTGTTTTTATTCAGTAAGTTCCAGAAAGTAGAATAGTTTATTCTTGGGTAAAGTAGCTTTAATACATGTCACATAACTACTTCTGATGCAAATTTATTCTCAATGTTTAATATTTCCACAATAAGGATAATACATTTCCATGGGCACATGAGATTTATATTACCCACACCTATTTTATAATTTAATATTCATGCTTTTGAGATTTGGTTTATCTATTTTTTTTATTCCGTCCGATAAAGGTTGCCTCTGCATAAAATTAAATTTAAGGAATCTACCAGATGTAATCGACAATTTTAAGCAGCATAAAATTGTTACCGTGAATTAAAGACCATGTTGTTCAACAATAACTGGAACGGCTTTGTGAATTTTTATATCATCAGAGAAGTTTGGGAAAGAGTTAATATTTTACGACTCTATAATTTTGAGATTCAAGATAAATTCGGGAGCAATTGCCCGTCTTGTATTGATGGAAGAGAAAGGAATCCTGCTGTCTCTCTGCATACTTTATGCTTGAAGTTCACTTAAAAATTTTTAACACACAATATTAATTAAGGTGAATAGCCATGTGCTAAGGCAAATATGTTATGATTGGCTAAAGTACCAGTGTGATGAACCATAGAAAAGGATATTCAATAGTGCGGTGTAGTACTGGATCAGATTTTCATCTTCAGTTTAATGGAAGAAATTAAGTTGAAGCTAAAATCTTTCTTAAGGAACTAATGCAGTCTCCTAAGTATTTTTGCATGCATTTGAGCAGACAACTATAGAACAATACTGAAAGAAAGTTCTAAATGTGTTCCTTCCTGATTGCTTTATTTGTTTGTGTGCCTGAAATTTGAGGAAAAATTGGAGTAATTTAAGAGGAAAGAGCTGGAAAAAGTATATTATTAGTTAGATTAATATATTAATCTGTACATTATATTTTGACACAAAATGATCTCATTGAGATAATGTGAATTAAAGTAAATTTGTATGGCAATTTGTATTTTTTTTATTTAAATGGCATAGACTACAGGTGGTTTTGGAAAAGAAGAAAATACACACATCCCTTTACTGGGAAATCTAAACCATTTTGTCTTAGCTCTTAATATATTCAACAAAACTAACAGAGTAGAGTTAGAAAGTTAAGGACCTGGATGAAAATTCAATATTGTGAATATTCTATATTTATCCTATCACACACAGATAAATCCACATCAATGGTTTGACATACAACACAGAATAAACTCTTCTGGCCCTTTGAGCTGCGCCACTAGGCAATCCCCCAAATTAATCCTAGCCCAATAATGGGGCAATTTACAATGACCAATTAATCAGTACATCTTTGGACTGTGGGAAGAAACCGGAGCACCCGGGGGACACCCATGTGATCACTGGGAGAACGTACCAACTCCTTATAGGCAGTGGCAGGAATTGAACCTGGATCACTGGTACTGTAAAGCGTTGTGCTAACCACTACACTACCACACTGCTTCTGTTTGGAATGTGCTCCAGCACATTCCCTCTAACAAGGTTACCAGCTGTGGATTTAATTCTTTCCCTAATGATGTGATAGGGAGTTAATGAACTTTAAATTTGGCATCGTATTTTTTTGTATTGGTCTGGAGTTTTTGCTTCTGGACTTTTTTTTTCTTGTATTTAATTAGCTGTACACATTTTCCTTGAGTCTTCTCTCAATACATATTTACATTGCACCTTAATCTATGGGAAGAAAGCTCAATATCCATTCTTTAGATGTCTCATAATTCTGCTGCTGTCCACAACATTGGCATTGTCTTTTAGGATGCAGCCATCTGACCTCCAAAACTGTGAACCCTCTCATACAAGATATCGCTTTCTTCAATTTGTATCAAAGCGTTTTTTGATTCAAGAATCTTCATTGGTCTCCATTAAGTTATTTTCAATTGTCAGAACAACTGATGGGCTTTTTGTAATTGACTGAGGCTCCTGTAATGTTCTGTCGTACAGTTATCCATTGACCCTTTTGGACACCTTGTTTTAATCATTATTTTAAAATTACAGTGGGGCCCAGAATAACCATGTTATATTTATAATTTAATATATTTAATAAAACTCATTTTTATTAGTAAAAGTATATGAAATTCGTGGGTGATCGTCAGCGGAGCAAAGTATTATTTCATTATCTTGATGAACCCATTGCTCCATGCTTTGACTACCCATGGGCCAATTTACTTGTATTTTGTCTCTGCATAATAACGTGCCATCATGGAAAACATGATGATAATTCCATATTCTGTCTTTTAATGCATACCATATGAAATGAAACTTAAGATTGGAGTGTGCATAGTTGGACTCGGGAATTTTCTGTGCGGAGGAAATAAGGCTTTATTTCGATTAGATCAAAGCCCTTCAGATATAACGTTTGAAAGTCTTGCATGAACCTTATGTATGTTTGCTAAGCACCCTTTACATGTATTTTTGTAAGAACTCCTAAGTTGTTTTTTCTTATGTATTTGATACTTGTTAGCATGTCCAAAAGTGCCAGTTCACACAGAGAGCTGGTTGGGAAATCCATCGTCATGTCCAGTAAACTTAACCAAGTCAAATCTTATTCAAAGTGGGAATACAATTCATTAAAATAGACATAACATTCGAAAAGAGGGTAAAGGGGGAAAGAGAGCTTGATATGTTTTGAATGCCATTAAATGAGGTACATCCCATCTTTTAAGTTTTTGAGGGACATAATATTTACTTAGTTTTTTATGATCACCAGCAAAAGCAAAGAAACTCTTCAACATTTCAATTTCTTCTCTTTTCAGTAAACACTTAGTAGTGCTATTTCTTAACATTCTGTCACATCCAAATGATAAATCAGTTTTTCCTTTATTCCAGCATTTTTCCTTAAAATTTGTCTTGCACTGCTTTCCAACAAACGTTTGCAACTTTCTGTGTATATTTAGTCTTCAAGTCACAGGAAAAATGCTAATCAAAGATTAAATATTAATATTTATACTTCCAACTATTTCAGGCTTCCTGTAATTAACTATAGTTGATTCTTTTTTTAGAAAACCCCTTTTCAGCGTTATTGAGAATAGGCACTTACCACATAATCTCCGAGAAGCCAGCGTGTTTCTGGTTTAAACATCGGTAAATAAATAATATTAAGGTTAATAATTCCACGCGATTGCTTAATCTTCAAAAGGGTTCCAATAATAGGGCAAACTGTTTAAATTTGAAAGTTTGCTGAATTAAATTTGAATTGATAGCTTTCATTTCTGTCTGCTCAAAGTCTAACCTGTCAAGCCATCATTGCAGTGACACATGGGGATTGGAATCACTATCCACTGTTTACTTTAAACTGAGTACAGGTCATGCATTTTAGATGTTGCCTTTGATTTCTCTGCAGCAAGGAAAGGTAATGTTGCACCCCGTTTGCTCCACCCTCAGTTTACATCCTTTCACTCTTCTTGATTTGCTCACTGTTTTATTTACCTTTACACAGTGCCTGAGAAAATAGTCAAATGAGATGCTCCCACATTAGTAACAAAACTACCCTGTCATCCATTTAAATGACAGCAAAGCACCTTCCTGTTCAGCAGCTCTCCAGGCCACAGCCCAGCACCAAAAAATGATCTGCCAAATTTTTGTTCAGTCACTCTTGAATTGAGCACAATGCACAAGGTTGCTATGTTTGATGATTGGAAAGCTGATTCGAGAGATAAAAGTACACTAAAGCCAACAATCTTTTAAGGGCTTGCCTTTCTGAAATAGTTCTTTTTGGTATTTGTATTCAACATTTAGGATGGATTGTGTTGCATAAAATTGTTACTATTTTGGAGAGACGTTGGTGTAAATAGTACATTTTTTTCAGGCATAATTTAAAATGTCCATTCACATAATATGCTTGTTAATAGGCAGAATATTAACTGTTAATATGGATAAAAAAAAAACTGGATAAAGAAGATCAATATCAGTAAACTTAATACCAAAATTTGCAAAACCTAAAAATCCACATTTTGTTTCTAATGAAATGTGCGTCCTTAAACATTGTTTTTATATTCTACCACTCACCATTAGTTAATAATAATGAAGTCAGTATGTTAATATTGATATATTCTAAAAGCACAAAATAATGAAATAACTTATTTTTAGTTAAGTCACTGGACATTTGTATATTAAATGTATTAATGCAGAAAATCACCTCTGATACTTTATAATATTTTTACTTTAAAGTTACTGGCCCAAAGGATATTTAAATGTTAAAACTGTCACTGACAGCTTGCTGCACAATATCACTTACATATTTTCAGTTAATTTGCTACTTGACAAAAAAAAACTTTATTTATCATCATGGTGGTGCATTATGTGTTCCCAGGTAGATAACTATATGGCTTTTCCCTGAGGTCTTAATTTAAAGACGTTTTAGTCTTGCTGATCTGGTCAACAGCAGTGCTTGAATGAAGCGAATCTGCTCTGCAATATAAATTATTATTCATATGTGGACATCTTAGGCTGTTCTTACAAGTAATTATGTTTCCTTCACAAGGAGAATAGTCTACATTCCTGAATAGAACAGACGGGAAATGTTCCAGTCACTGAAAAAGGCTGCAGAAGAAATTTTACTAATGCATTTTCTCTGTCAAGCACCAATAGATGTGTCTTTGAAAATGACAAGGAACATAGAAACAAGACACTAGACATCTTTTGAATGTCCTGTTTTCTCAAATAAGGAATATATTCATTTTCAGTCTCATGGTTAGGCCTGGGTAATTGTTCAGTGGAGGAGAACACACAGCCATGTAGTGAACAATTCCATTCGAAAGGATGAAACGTGCTCAGCTTTGTGGAATTTGCTGTTAACAATAGACGAATTATGAGCACAATGTATTAAATAGGGAAGCAAGTTATTCACAAACTCCAGCTGTGCTTTTTCCCATCTCTCATAGAATATGAATTTTGTGCTGCATTTGAATTTTGAATGATGCAATTAGTTTTTTTGGCAGAGTAGTTGATCTCAAATTTTAAGTTGTTTTTGAAACTAAATTCTTCTGAAAATCAGTGGATCAAAATGAATTGGTGTTGAATGCTACCTACTGACTGGTATGGTGGGGGCTACTGCACAGGATCAAAGTAAGCTGCAGAGAGTTGTAAGCTTAGTCAGCTCCATCATGGGCACCAGCCTCAGGAGTATCCAAGACATTTTTAAGAAGTGATGTCTCCATAAGGTGGCATCATCATTATGGACCCCCATCACCCAGGTCATCCTTTGTTCTCATTGCTACCGCCAGGAAGGAGGTACAGAAGTGTGAAGGCCTGAAAAAGAAGGCACTTTTAGACTGTAGACTCAATATATCATTGTATTGTAGACTACTTGGACTTCCAGTGAAGTAAAGTAAATTAATGTTACACATACAAAACATCTGCTGTTGATTCTTTTCCACAGATGCTGGCTGACTTGTTGAGTTCCTCCAGCACTTTGTGTCTGTTAAACTGTAAGCAGAATTAGGCCACTTCCCCATTGAGTCTGCTCTGCCATTTCATCATGGCTGATCCATTTTCCCTCAGCCCCAATCTTCTGCCCCGTATCTTTTCATGCCCTAACTGATCAGGAATCTATCAATCTCTCCCTTAAATATACCCAATGACTTGGCCTCCACAGCCACCTGTGGCAAAGAATTCCACAGACTCACCACTCCCTGGCTAGAAAAATTCCTCTTCATCTGTATTCTAAAAGGATGTACCTCTATTCTGAGGCTGTGCCCTCTGGTCTTAGAATGCCTCACCCTAAGAAAAATCCTCTCCACATCCACTCTATCAAGGCCTTTTACCATTCAATAGGTTCTTCTGAATTCCAGTGAGGAGAGGCTCAGAGCAGTCAAACGCTCCTCGTATGACAATCCTTTCAATCTTGGAATCATTTTTGTGAGCCTCCTTTGAACTATCCAACGTTAGCACATCCTTTCTGAGATAAAGGGACAAAAACTGCTCATGGTAGCCTAAGTGAGACCTCACCAGTGCTTTATAAAGCCTCAACATTACATCCTTAGACCATAAGATATAGGAGCAGAATTAGTCCATTTGGCCCATCGAGTCTGCTCCGCCATTTCCTCATGGCTAATCCATTTTCCCTCTCATCCTTGTGTTGCTCTGGATTTCCTGTAGCTGCAGACTTTCTTGTGATTATGAAATTAATGTCACACCGTAAAACTCGAGAGGGATAGTCCGGGTAATTATAGACCAGTGAGCTTTACGTCTGTGGTGGGAAAGCTGTTGGAAAAAATTCTTAGAGATAGGATCTCTGGGCATTTAGAGAATCATGGTCTGATCAGGGACAGTCAGCATGGCTTTGTGAAGGACAGATCATGTCTAATAAGCCTGATACAGTCCTTTGAGGAGGTGACCAGGTATATAGATGAGGGTAGTGCAGTGGATGTGATCTATATGGATTTTAGTAAGGCACTTGACAAGGTTCCACACGGTAGGCTTATTCAGAAAGTCAGAAGGCATGGGATCCAGGGAAGTTTGGCCAGGTGGATTCAGAATTGGCTTGCCTGCAGAAGGCAGAGGGTCATGGTGGAGGGAGTACATTCAGATTGGAGGATTGTGACTAGTGGTGTCCCACAAGGATCTGTTCTGGGACCTCTAATTTTCGTGATTTTTATTAATGACCTGGATGTAGGGCACCTCTGCTCAGTACAAGAGGACATAGCTTTAAGGTAAGGGGTGGGAAATTCAAAGGGGATATTAGAGGAAGGTTTTTTACTCAGAGTGGCTGGTGCGTGGAATGCACTGCCTGAGTCAGTGGTGGAGGCAGATACACTAGTGAAGTTTAAGAGACTACTAGACAGATATATGGAGGAATTTAAGGTGGGGGCTGATATTGGAAGCAGAGTTTGAGGGAATTTAAGGTGGGGGCTGATATTGGAAGCAGAGTTTGAGGGTCGGCAGAACATTGTGGGCCGAAGGGCCTGTACTGTGCTGTACTATCCTATTGAAAAAAAATGAAGTGTTGATGTGATTTTTTTTTGAATTTGCTTTCTGGAAAAGTACTTGAATGAAATTTGTAATGAAAATTGCATCATTATTCATTTTTCACTGTTTTTGTGGTGATAGGAATCCTGATTTTAAAAAGCAAATTCTATACGCATTCTTTGCTGGTACTATGGATACATCAGCAGTGTTACAATGTGCCGGTTATGTATCACTTTCCTGTGAAATGATTAAAATGGCAGTAGTGATCAATTTAAAGCTCTGACATTTAAAGCAATATGTGAGCCTGGGAACAAACATTCATTGTTCAGTTAACTTGTACTGATTCCAGTTGTGAATGAAAATCAGATTGTATATTCATGCTCTTTCAGTTTGACGTCATTAATATTTGCATGTTTTGAAGGGCAAAACCGTTCAAAATACTTTTGTTACTGAATCATAATGTCGCATTGTTTCAAGGTGATTTTTAAAATACTGTACTTGATTTTTTACTAAATTTTTTATTTCTGGTTGCTGCAGTCGATGGAAAAGGTTTTGATTATTCATGTTTAGTCATCAGCTGCAAAGTTCTCACATACTTGCCTTTTACCATTAGCTTTAATAACTGTATTCCAGTGCTATCAATTTAAATGATCTACATTTGACGTGAAAATTGCAGAAAGTTCCAAAAGGTGAAGTCTTATCATTGTGTGCGATCTCTGGAGAACCAGAACATTGACCAGATGACTTGCTTGCTATTTCCACATCATCGTATTTACTGCAGTGGAATGCACATGAACAAATCAGCTCTTGCAACAAGCCTCTCTGTTCTCGAGCTTCGAGTTCAACAGAAGGAAGATTCAGGAATGCTTGCAGATGTGTGGGGGAAATTCTTTTTTTTGAGTGCAGTTGTGTAGAATTTCTGCACGCATCACATCAACTATGAAAAGTTGCAGGGGGAATCTCAGCAAACTGGAGTACGATTCAGAACTGATTTTGAACTGAGCGCATTACAATCAATCAGTTGCTGACAGCACATTATTATTAAAGAAGATGGCATTTCTTTTTACTAAATTGATTTGGTTATAGGTCAAAACTATAAAAAGTCAAACTTAAACAACGGCTTCTGTGTTTCTCTTGTGGACTCTTTTGTAACTTTCTGCACTATTTTCCAGTAATCTCATTCGGTTCGTAATAAATCTGAGTGACACATTTACAGATACTTGATAAATTTTGGAATTTGAGGCAGTGAATAAAGGTATAGTATTGACCAATGGCTGAAAGGCATTAATGTTTAAATGTCACATACAGATATATCTTCTGTGAATTTCAAGGTTAGGTTTAGAAATGTGCTGTATATTTAAAGAGTTATTGTACAATCCACAGTAATATAATTAAAAGCAAAGTCTTTCTGATTGGACCATTCCATTATATTTATCAGTGTGACTGGAGCCCAGATTAACTTAGTACTTACTTACTGCCCATTATGCCACAGGTGTTTGGGGTGACGAGCAATGGGGGTCCTCCATCCCTGGAGGTTTTCAGAGCTTCCTTTATTGTGTCAGTAGCTCTCTGTCGGTTGTCACCTCTGTCAGCCATGCAAGTCCCACGTGGAGACTTAGGGATACTTTCATACTCAGATGAGGAAGGATTCTTCATTGCTCTTTCTATAACAGTTTTGTTTTACCTGTCTGGTTTGTTAGCCCTGAGCTGAAGCCCTGAACTTGGAGGACTGGTGGACCTCCCTTATTCTGGCCTCTAACCTTTGGCATGGGTGACCCTACAAAGAGCTAAAGCATAAAGCCCTGACTCCAGCCAACATAACTCTCCAGGTCATTGAGGCGTGTAAGCTTGCAATCCCTAGGACGAGGTTGTGGTCCTTTTGGAGGATTAATTTGATGCTTTAAATTGGGCAGCACAGTAGCATAGTGGTTAGCACAACACTTTACAGTACTGGCGACTCGGGTTCAATTCCCACCACTGTTGGTAATGAGCTTGTACATTCTCCCCATGACCGCATGGGTTTCCTCCGGGTGCTTCCCACAGTGCAAAGACAGACCAGTTGGTAAGATAATTGGTCATTGTCCAGTGATTAATGACACAGCTCCAGCAGCATTTTTTGCTATTTGCATAGCATTTGACTGCTATTTACAAGTCTGAGTTGCTGTCAATCCAGCACGGATAGAAAGTGTAAGGAGCCGGCTGGATTTGAACTTGGGACCATTTGCCTCAAAGTCTGGTGCTGATGTCACTCCTCCACCAGCTGCCAATAATCTATGATTAGTGTAGGGTGAAGTGGGGGATTGTTAGACAGTGTGGCTCATACGGCTGGAAAAGCTGTACCTCAATAAATAAATTCATCAAACACATTGAACTTCTTAAAAAAATAATTACAGCAAACACTGGAATTTCAGTTTAGCTGATTGTCATCAGCTGAGTGTACCCTATACCAGATGTTTGTTTATTTATCGAGATACAGTTTAGAATAGGCCCTTTGAGCCACACTGCCCAGAGCCCAGCAATCCCCTGATTTTTACGCTAGCCACAATTTACAATGACCAATTAATCTACCAACTAGTACGCCTTTGGACTGTGGGAGGAAGAACCGGTGTACCTGGAGGAAACCCACGCAGTCACAGAGAGAACATCCAAACCCCTTGCTGCCAATAGCAGGAATTGAACCCGGGTCTCCTGTACTGTAAAGCGTTGTGCTAACCGCTACTCTACCGTGCCACCCACACTGTGCTGAAGAATTGGATGGGTAAGAAGGGTTGAGATCCAGCAAACCTGAGTAATACACCATGAGTGGTACTCTGAAAGATGTGGACTTGTACGTTTGTACTGCCTTTCATTTATCAATTGCTAATTGACTGAATGGGGGAAAAAAATAAAAGCTCACTCAAATCTAATGATTGTAAAGAAATTACTTTCTATTTTGATATTTACACAAAAGATTTTATACATACGAACACAAGAAATTCTACAGATGCTGAAAGTCCAAAGCAACACACACACAATGCTGGTGGAATTCAGCAGGTCAGGCAAGCATCCAGAGAAATGAACAAGCAGTCGATGTTTTAGGCTGCAGAGAGTTGTAAACTTCGTCAGCTCCATGGGCGCTAGCCACCACAGAATCGAGGACTTCTTAAGGAACCATGCCTGAAAAAAGCAGCGTCCATCATTGCTACCATCAGGAAGGAGGTACAGGAGCTTGAAGGCATACACTCATGATGCAGGAGCAGCTTCTTCCCCGCTCCCATCCGATTTCTGAATGGGCATTGAAACCAGGAAAATTACCTCACTACTTGTTTAGATTTAATATATATATATATATAAATATAAAATAATATATTGGAATTCAAGTGTTTTCTTGTATTATGTATTGCAATGCACTACTGCCGTCAAGACAACAAATTTCACAACGTATGCCAGTGATGTTAAACCTGTTTCTGATTCTGAGCCTTCTGGAAAAGAAGGGGGAAGACATCAGAATTAAAAGATGGGGGGAGGGGAAGGATGATAGCTAGAAGGTGAAAGGTGAAGCTAGGTGGGTGGGAAAAGTAAAGGGCTGGAGATGAAGGAATTTGATAGGAGAGGTTTTGATAGGGAGGAAAAGATGCAGTAGAATTAAAATCACACTATACCGTCTGTTGCTATAGAACATCTTGACATTGATTTTGGTATTTTGGTTTGATTAGGGGGTCATTTCATTCCTGTATTTTGGTTTGATTAGGGGGTCATTTCAGATCTTGAATAGCAATAGAATCCTGTGCTTCCTATATTTAACTAGAATTTCAGCTTTGGGTTTTAATTTTATAATAACTTCATGACTTTAATTCATAAGACATATTTTGATTTACCATTTTAAAAACTTTTTGAATGCTAGACAAGAATTTCACTAGCACTGCAAAGTAAATACAGATTGAATTATTTTACTTTAAAAAACTTAAGCAGGAAGAGAAGACTTTCTTCATACTGCAATTTAATAAATCTCTTAAAGCAATCACCCCATCACATAAGACATGCTGTTCTCATCGTTACCATCAGGAAGGGGATACAGGAGCCTGAAGGCACCTACTCAATAATTCAGGAACAGCTTTTTCCCCTCTGCCATCAGATTTCTGAATGGACTTTGAACCCATGGACACTACCTCACGACTTTTTAGTTCCTATTTTTTGCCTACTTATTTAATTTAACAATTTCATATATATAGTAATTCTCATTTCTTCTCTATTATGTATTGCGTTGTACCCCTGTTGCAAAGGTGACAAATTTCATGACATATGCTCCTGATATTAAACTTGATACTGATTCTGAAGCTTGAAATGAAATGCAATAATTATTGTTCTCACACAAAGTTAATATTTAGTTGTTTTATTTGGGTCAACTGGCAAAGGAAGGAATACTGGCCAAGGCAGAAAGAATTCCTTAAGTGTCATTTCAAAAATGTTGGTAATAGTGTTAAATCTTTGTTACTGGGTTGACCAACCCCTGACAATTGCAAACTAATATTAAGTGCACTTTAACAGTAAGACTCTTGCCCATTTTATGCTTTGTTAAAAAGTTAAAATGACCGTTTGTTCCTTGAACTGTGCCAGCAGAAGGCGATTCAGCACTGCAGAAATATCATGCCACACAATGCTGCACTGGACTTCTAGCCTGGAATACGAATTAACTCTTCCTTGTACGTGGCATCAATCAGGATTTTTCTGACTCCGAGGCGAGAGTACGACTACTGAGCCATATTAACAATGCAGCTATTTTAGCATAACACCAAGTTTTAGTACAAGTTTAAGCTCTAACTCAGTTGGTAGCGCACTCACCTGTGAATCAGAAGATTGTGGGTTTAAGACTTACACCAGGGACCTGAGCACGAAAGTACAAACGAAGCACGTATATAGTACTCAGGAATGCAATGTGCCTTTTTGTTGGCAGTGCAAACATTTTGTTAATCTTTCAAACTGATTCCATAGCTGCACTCTCATTGGAGTAAAAGATGCCAGGATGAAATACAGTGCTGGGAAGTCTGTTGTCCTGCACTTTGATAGAAGAAATAAAAGCATAGACTATTTTCTAATTGGAGGGAAAATTAAAAAATCTGAGCTGCAAAGGGACTTGGGAACCCCCGTGCAGGATTCCCTAAAGGTTAATTTGCCTGTTGAGTCAGTAATGAGGAAGGCAAATGCAATGTTAGCATTTATTATTAGAACACTAGAATATAAAAGCAAGGATGTAATGTTGAGGCTTTATAAAGCACTGGTGAGGCCTCACTTGGACTATTGTAAACAGTTTAAGGCCCCTTATCTGCGGAAGGATGTGCTGACCTTCCTTGGTTGAGGGGCCCAAAACTGGAGAGGGTTCAAAGGAGGTTCACAAGAATGATTCCAGGATTGAACAGCTTGTCATATGAAAAGCATTTGATGGCTCTGGGTCTGTGTTCATTGGAATTCAGAAGAATAAGGGGTGACCTAATTGAAAGGGCTCGATAGAGTGGATATAGAGAGGATGTTCCCTATGGTGGTAGAGTCTAAGACCCGAGGACACAGCCTCAGAACAGAGAGACATCCATTTAGAATTGAACTGAATTGACTTACATCCTTCATATACATGAGGAATAAAAGTCTTTCCATTACATCTCGGTCTTAATGTGCAATTTATAGTAATTCATAATAGATAGTATGTACAACAGGACAGTCAATATAACATAGAAGTACAATTGTATCAGTGTAAATTAATCAGTCTGATAGGCTAGTGGAGAAAGCTGTCCCAGAGCTTGTTTGTGCTACGGTACCATTTCCTGGATGGTAACAGCCAAAACGGAGCAGTGGAGGAAATTCTGTAGCCATAGTCAATGAGAGGTGAAACTGTGGAATTCGTTGCCACAGGTGGCTGCTCTACACCTAGGCCAAGTCTTTACGTGTTTTCAAGGCAGAGGTTGATAGATTCTTAATTGGTTAGGGCATGATAGGATACGATGAGAAGGAGATTGGGACTGAGAGGAAAAAATGGATCGGCCATGATGAAATGCTGGAGCAGACTCTGAGGCTAGTTCTGCTCCTTTATCTTATGGTCTCATGGACACTACTTCAACAAGGAAGATAGGAGTCCATGTTTATCCCTCCATTAAGAATCACAGAAACATGATTTAATTATATTTGCTGATGTGGAACCAAGCTAATGGAAAATCTGTATTATAGTAACGAGTACACTTCAGAGATCATTTGAGGAATTTTGAGGTGGCAAATGGTAGTATACCATTTTGCTTTTCTGTCTTTTCATCAATTTTGTGCTTGTGGTGAGAAGATTGTGGAGGCCGCATTGTCAGTTCCAGAGCATCCCCAAACAACTTCATTTCAGCTCCTCTATGGCAAGTACAGAACAGGGGCTTATTCCAGACAGACATTTTCATAACTCATTACTCAATAATGTTTTCAGTATCACAAGGCAATTTTTAACTAGCTGACTCAGATGATCCATGCAGTTCCAAAACAAATAGAAGGAGCTGGCAGTTGTCTGGGTAGCCCAGTACAGTTCTGCTTGAGTGCTTAAATTGACCATTTCTGTGGAGTGCGCCTTTTAGCTCAGGTTCTTCCAAGCATGATCCCGAGTTGTTCACTACTTTTCCCATTCAGGACCAGCGTTAAGAAGCGGAAACCTCTCCACCTTGGCATAATGGTATCAGAGGGTATTTCTTTGGTCCTCTGCAAGGTCTATGAGAAATACAGGAAAAACAAAGGAGATGAAAATGTAACTAAAGGTGAAACCAAGTCACGATGAAAGGCCATATAACAGATGGCTAGCAGATTAAAATTAAGACAGTTTCTTTTCAGAGTTGTCTATCTCAACTACAGTGCCTTGTAGAAGTATTCAGGCCCCACCACCTGTATTACATCCAGGGAATTTGACCAATTTAACGGACCAATTTTATTTGTGAATCACATGCTTTTTTTCACAGTAGCGCTGAAAACACAAGGAAAATTTTAAAGCATGAAAAAGTAAAAATTCAAAACCAGAAATACCTGCAGTTCAAAAGTATTCATTCCCCTTTTGCTCAGTTGAACTACCTCTTGTAGCTATTACAGCCAGCAGTCTTTGTGCAAAGTTAATAGAGACTTATCCAAAATGTGATGGAGCAAGATTTGCCCATTCCTCCTTTCAAATTGCTCGAGGTGTGCCAGGTTAGTTGGGAGCAGCAGTGGACAGCAGTCTTGAGGTCTTGTCGGAGATGTTCAATCAAGTTAAGGTCAAGACTCTGACTGGACCACTCAAGGGCATCAATTTTTTTCATGTGAACCCACTCCATAGTTGTCCTGACTGTGTGCTTTGGGTTGTTGTCTTGCTGAAAGACAAATTCCTTTTCCAGTTTAAGCTTTCTGGCAGAGGCCAGCAGGTTTTTGTCCGGGATCTTTCTGTATTTAGCAGCATTCATCTTCCCATCAAACCTGACTAGATTTCCAGTCATTGCTGCTGAAAAGTATCCCCATGGCATGATACTACCTCCACCATACTTTACAACAGGAATGGTCGTACCTGGCTGATGCACAGTATTAAATTTATGTCACACGTTCTGTTTGGTGTTGAGGCCAAAAAGTTCCACTTTGGTCTCATCTGATCACAAGACCTTCTTTCACATCTTTACGGTATCTTTTAGTGACACTTTACAAAGCCTTTATCGGCAGGGATATGTTTTTCTTAGCCAGGGCTTTTTCCTTGCCACTATTCCATAAATACTTTTTTGTACACTCCCTGAGGAATTGTAGAGCCATGAACCTCATAAGACCATAAGATAAAAGAGCAGAATTAAGCCTTTTGGCCCATCTAGTCTGCTCTACCATTTCGCCATGGCTGATCTGTTTTCCTCTCAGCCTCAATCTCTTTCCTTCCCCCTCCGTATCCCTTCATGCCCTGACCAATCAAGAATCTCTCAACCTCTGCCTTAAATATGCATAAAGACTTGGCCTCCACAGCCACCTGTGGCAATGAATTCCACAGATTCACCACACTCTGGCTAAGGAAATTCCTCATCATCTCTATTCTAAAAGGCTGCCCCTCTATTTTGAGGTTGTGTCCTCTGGTCTTAGATACCCCCACCAAAGGAAACATCTTCTCCACATCCACTCTATCAAGGACTTTCACCATTTGATAGGTTTCAATGAGGACATCCCTCATTCTTCTAAGTTCCAGTGAATACAGGTGCAGAGCCATCAAACGCTGTTCATATGACAAGCCATTCAATTCTGGAATCACTTCCATGAACTTCCTTTGAATCCTCTCCAGTTTCAGCACATCCCTTCTAAGATGAGGGGCCCAAAACTGCTCACAATACCCCAAGTGAGGCCTCACTAGTGCTTCATAAAGTTTCAACATTATATCCTCTGTTTTTAATTCGAGTCCTCTTGAGATGAATGCTGACATTGCAATTGCTTTATCATCTCCAGTTGCAGCCACTGATTTCAAAGTGACTGTTGGTGTCACAGTAGCCTGTCTTACAAGTGTCGTTCTTCTCTGATGACTAAGTTTAGAGGGGCACCGGACCTAGGCAGTTTGGATAGGGTTTCATATTTTTTCCCCACTTTTTCATGATGGAACTTTGAGTTATCTTCAGTGCCTCTGAGATGGTCTTGTGTCCTTCCCCAGATTTGTGCTTCTCTATCATCATTTCACTGTTTTGCGTTGACTGCTCTTTTGTCTTCATTTTGGTTTGGTCTTTTGAAAATCACCATACCCCCCACTCTGGAAGGTCCAGCAGTACTTATTCAGGTACTCCTCCAAATTTTCTACGTAAACAAATTAAGCGAGTCAGTAAGGTAATACAGGTGTCCCCTGCTTTTCGAACGTTCGCTTTACGAAACCTCACTGTTACGAAAGACCTACGTTAGTACCCTGTTTTTGCTTTCAGAAGGTGTTCTCACTGTTACGAAAAAAAAGCTGCGCAATAAAAAGTCAGCATGATAAAAGGCGGCGCGCGCTCAGAGCAGCCGCTCTCCCCCGGATTTGGAACTGCATTCTCACCGGCATTGCTTAAACACATGCCTGTGAGCAGTCGTTTGCAAGATGAGTTCTAAGGTATTGGAAAAGCCTAAAAGAGCTCGTAAGGGTGTTACACTTGGAGTAAAGCTAGACATAATTAAGCCTTTCGATCGTGGTGAACGAAGCAAGGACAAAGTGAGTTTGGCTTGTGGAAGCTGACGAAGATGATGTTGAAGAGGTTTTGGCATCCCATGACCAAGAACTGATAGATGAAGAGCTGATGCAATTGGAGGAGGAAAGGATAACAATCAAAACCGAATGCAGTAGCGAAAGTGAAGTTGTCCAGGAACTGAACGTGAAGCAACTACGTGAGATTTTTGCTGCAGTGATAAAGTATGACTTTAATTTTGAAAGGGTACGTAGGTTTAGGGGATATTTGCAGGATGGTTTGAGTCCTTACAAAGAACTGTATGATAGAAAAATGCATGAGGCTCAGCAGCCAAGCAAGCCTTCCATATCAGCCACAGCAGACGACGAACCTCGACCTTCGACAATGAGGCAGGCAGTCATAGGCGAAGATGAGCTGCCTGCCCTAATGGAAACAGACGATGAGATGACACCCCAGTGTCCCACCACCTCACAATTTGTGGAGAATGCAGCGGTAGCTGAGAGGCACACAGCACATCTTTAAGAAAAAAGCCGAAATAAACATGCTAATTAATTAGGTGCCGCCTGACACGTAATTGTCAGCCCAGATCAGAGACGACGCAATCGGAAATCGGCACTGATGTGGGCCGACAATTACGTGCCAGGCGGCACCTAATTAATTAGCTTGTTTATTTCGGCTTTTTTCTTAAAAATGTGCTGGATGCGTCCCGGCTACCGCTGTACCCCGCATGCTTCGCGGCAGTGTATCGGTTGGCGGCCTGGAAGGTGGAGGCCACTGCACCACCCAACCTGCGACGACTCAGTCTAACACACTATCACCAGTGTGCTCTGTGCTGTCTTCCGGATTCCCGTAAGTGATACTACACTGTACATACATTATTTCTACTTTATATCGGCTGTGTATTTTTACGTGTTATTTGGTATGATTTGGCAGCTTCATAGCTTAAAGGTTACTGGAGAGCACTTGCGCCGTGTTTTTGCCAACAGCGCTTGCGTGAGATTTTCTGCCGACAGCGCTTGCGTGAGATTTTTGCTCCGGAGAACAGTTCAGTAATGATTGTGGAAAAGTATTTCTACTTTATATAGGCTGTGTATTTATCATATCATTCCTGCTTTTACTATATGTTACTGTTATTTTAGGTTTTATGTGTTATTTGGCATGATTTGGTAGGTTATTTTTGGGTCTGTGAACGCTCACAAATTTTTCCCATATAAATAAATGGTAATTGCTTCTTCACTTTATGACATTTCGGCTTACAAACTGTTTCATAGGAAGGCTCTACCTTCGGATGGCGGGGGAAACCTGTATGCAGTATTGCACCTGAGGGAAGTTCATGTAGTAATTAAAAAAGGTGACGAATACTTTTTCAGCCTCACGATTTTGGTTTTTAATGTTCAGTAAATTGACAGCTTTTGGAATTTTTCATTTGATTTACAGGATGCAGAATGTTTGTAGATTAGCTCAAAAAGTCTGACTTCAATCTCTGTAGTTATTTATTTATTGAGATACAGCGCAGAATAGGTCTTTCCAGCTCTTTGAGCCATACCCACCCAGCAATCCCTGCTTTAACCCTTTCCTAATCATGGAACTATTTACAATGACCTATTACTCTCCCAACCAATGCATCTTTGAATTGTGGGAGGAGACCGAAGCTCCCGGAGGAAACCCGCATGGCCACGGGGAGAATGTACGAACTCCTTACAGTCAGCAGCAGGAAGTGAACCCAGGTCACCTGCACTGTAAAGTGTTGCGCTACCCACTACACTACTGTGCCACCTGATTTTAAATTTAGAAGATGAGACTGTAAAGTGTAAAAATAGTTATGGGGCTGAATACTTTTTCAAGGCATTGTATCTGGTAGCTGCTGTGAATGGCAGAAAACACAAGTGCAGAAAGCAGATGCTTTTAGTGGTTACAGTAAGTTGGGATAAGGAAATTTACCTGTATCCAAAAGCTAGTAAATTTCTGCAGTGTATGCAAAATAGTTTTCTGCAGTGGTGTGTCCAAAGATCAACAAGACAACTGACCATAATAGTCAGCATTGAGTAGTGAGCCATAGTGTACCTTGCAAACTCATGGTACTTGAGTTTTTATCTGAAAGTGATGAAGTTCAGTGTGACAATGGAAAGAGAGAAATGCAGCATGGATGGGAAAGGCTTTGAGAGGAGACTTATCGGTAATCTGGGCAAAACTAATGAGTAAGGCCACAGCAAAACAATTGGATGTTTTCAAGAGAGAATTTAATGTGATGCAGAACTATTTCATACACTCAGGAAGCAATTTTTTTAAAAAAAGTCTTGTCGTGGGTGACTAAATGGGATAGAAACAACATCGATATTTTTTAAACGCATGTTTAGTGGGATCGCGGCCTAGTACATCTGTAGATTAGTCAGATCAGTACATCTGTAGAAATTTGCAAGTGCCTTTGGTGACATACCAAATCTCCTCGATTCCTAATGAAATATAGCTATTGTTATGCCTTTCCATGACAAGCTAGTAACATGACAAAGAGAGCATAGGAAAAATGTATTTAGTTCTTTGAGATACTGCACGAAATAGGCGCTTTCAGCCATTCAAGTCAACATTGCCTAGCAAATCCCCAATTTAATCTGCGCCTAATCATGGGACAATTTACAATGGCCAATTAACCTACCATTGGTACGTCTTCGATTGTGGGAGGAAACTGGAGCACCCAGAGAAAACCCACATGTTCATGGGGAGAACATACAAATTCCTTACAGGCAGTGGCGGGAATTGAACCTGGGTCACTGGTACTGTAAAACGTTGTGCTAGCCAGGACACTACCATGCCGCTCATATGTGCAATAATATTAGATTAAAAAAAGGACACCTAGGAGCAATAAAGTCCCGCAAAATGGAAATGCTGATGCTGTACACAAGAATACTAGAATGGAAACGCTGAGTATTTTTGGGCATAAGTAAGTACAACTAGGGAGAAAAATAATCATCTTGGAAATTCTAAGAAAACTAATATAAAACAGGAATAGGTGCCATTTCCTTTTATCCCCCCTTTCCTCCTCCAAGTCAACAACAACAAAATAATGCGTGAAAAGATTAATAAATCTCCAGGACCAGATTGTGTATGTGTCTCAGCGTTTAAAAGTAAATGTGACCTGTTTTTCTTGGTATAATGTTTTGAAATTCTCTCAAATTGGGCTGTGTTTTTCAGAATAGAGGTCTGTCTGAGCTGTTCTGCAAATTACAATAGGTGTGAAAGAGAATTCAGAAAGATAGCCAAGCCTCTGTTGGGGAAATTGCTGGACTCTGCAATTAACCGTGGATTGACTGAGCACCTTGAAAATTAGATCATGCTTGACAAACTTGATTGGATTTATTGGGAGAGCTGAGTAAGGTCATGGGCAGTGCAGTGGTATGGAAGTTAATTATATGGACTTCTGGAAGGTACTTGCTAAAAATCCCTCATAAGAAACAGTTAGCTAAGGTTGAGGCTCATGGAAATGAAGGCAATTTATTGACCTGACTAGGAAATTAACTGAGCAGCAGGAGAGAGAAATGACAATGGGCAGGCAACCAAATTGGCAGGATGGGATAGTGGGATCTGCAGAAGCCTGGAAACAAATTTACCTATTATTGTAGTGTAATTACAAATAAGTTTCAAAGGGCTACTGGTCGGTTGAGTGAATAGGTGGCATAATAAGACCATAAGATATAGGAGCAGAATATGCCATTTGAACCATGGAGTTAGCTCTGCCACTTCATCATGGCTGATCCATTTTCTCCCTCAGCCCCAATTTCCTGCCTTCTACCTGTATCCCTTCATGCCCTGACTAATCAAGAATCTATCAGCCTCTGCTTTAAATATACCCAATGATTTGGCCTCCACAGCAGCCTATGACAATGATTTCTAATAATGGCAGTCTTCCACTTCAGACTAAAGTATTTTCTAAATAGTGAATTTCTAGAAGCACAGATATAAAGGGTCTAGTCACACAGATCAAAAGGTACCTTGATAAGATACTAAAATTGCTAATGTAGTTTTGTTTTCCACCATGAAATCCTGATGGTATTAGGAGTAAAATATATGCTACTGCTATACAAGTGCTGGTTTCACCACAGAGAGTATTGTGAACCTACTTGGACACACACATCTTAGGAAGGATATGATACCCTGACTGACCAGCAAGTGTTAAGTTATAAATGGAGATTACAATTTGAGCTGTACTTACTTGAATTTAAATCGCTTCAGGTTTCATTTGATGGAGTTAATCAGGTGGTTCAGGGGAGTTAGGTAGTTTTTCTCCGTGCACACTCTTTCTACTGGCTGGTGTAACCAGGGCAAGGAAAATCAAGAGTAGCATTAACTAAAATCATATTTTTACTATGGGCTGCAGAAATTTATAGGTGGTACTAGGCCAATTCATTGAAATTGTGGTAACTAAGCACATTTTAAGAGAAAATGGGAATGCTGGAGTTAGATCAGAGATCAATCACATTAAATGTGGAAGGATGAGGGGAGATCTGATGAGAGTTTTATAGGATTATGAGGGGCATAGATAGAGTAGACAGGGACTATCTGTTCCCAGGGTAGACATCTCTTAATACCAGAAGGCATGCATTGAAGGTGAAGGAGTAGGTTCAAAGGGGGTGTGAGAGATTTTTTTTACTCAGTTGTGGATGCCTGGAATGTGCTACCTAGTCTGGTGGTGCAGGCAAATACATTAGAGACTTTTAAGACGCATTTAGATAAGCACATGAATGTAGGGATATTGACATTGTGTTGGTTTGTGTGTTTGCTGACTTGCATTTTAGCTGATTTGGCACAACATTGTAGGCCGAAGGGCTTGTTGCTGTACTGTACTGTTCTGTGTTCTAAGATCTATAATTGGATCTGTCAGTCCTGAAGCAGGGTCTTGGTCCGAAATGTCAACTGCCTACTGGATTCATTTCCATAGATGCTGCCTCACCTGCTGAGCTCCTCCAGCATTTTGTGTGTGTTGCTTTGGATTTCCAGCATCTGCAGACTTACTCACATTTATGTTCTGCATGTGGATATATTTGTTTCAGAGTGAGTGAATCAGAGGTTAACCATGTTGATACCTGGGAATGGGGAGCTGTCCTATGAGGAGAGATTAATTAAGTTGGGTTTGCACTGTGTAAATCTTTGAAGGATGAGAGGAGATCTCATTGCAAAGTACAAAATTCTTATGGGGCTTGCCAGTAGATGCAAGAATATTACTTTTGACTAGGGTGTTTCAAAGTGAGCAGTTAGCCATTCAAGATGGAGGTGAGAAGAAATATTTTGACCCTGAGTCTTTTGGATTTTTCACTCTCAGGGCTTGTAAAGGCTCAGTTGCTGAGGGTACTGAGACAGTGATAGATTTTTGGAGGTTAAGGAAATTGATAGAAGTGAGGTCAGTGGTGGGGGGGGGGGGTTAATCCTGGTTGACACATCTTCCATAGCATCCAAGAATAATGTTTAAAGTTGAAGAAATGTATTTGATCCTTTATTAAGAAACTAGCAAAACAACACAATCTTGAAGCGATAAAATTAATGAAACTAAAACTAACAAAATTAAATGAACTTATGTAGAATTAAGCAAAGTTAAGTGCAAATGGTTAAACACAATTAAATGGTCAGCACAAAGTTATCACCCTGACCTAGTTCTACACTAACCAGAACAACTGTTTTTAAAAAAACATGAACACGTAATTGAAACGCTTCACTTCTACCATGGCCCCACCAACGTGACTAACTACCATAGTAAAGGCACAACACAATGCAACACAGATGGGGAATAGATACATGGCTCCTACATGCACCTTATACATCTTTCTGTTTCAGGCAGGAAGCAATGCTCCAGTATTTACAACAGCCCAGTCTATGAGTCAAAGTCTCAGAGGAGGTTTCTCCACCCAGACCCTTATCACGTGTTGTTGCTCCGCTTCTTGTGGTATATCGAGTGGCAACCTTGCCGTTTCTTTAGCATTTATTTGTTTTATTTTTATGAGATGGAGTTGCTAGCTCGATGCTCAACCCAGCACAGTAGAAAGTATGCAAGGAGACAATGTTATTTGAACCCAGGACCACTCACCTCAAAGTCTGGCGCGGATGCCATTACACCACCGGCTGGCTATCCATATCATGACACAAGTTAAAATCATTCCTATGGGTGTACTTATTTTATTATTTATTTATTTATTTATTGGGATACAGCACGGACTAGGCTGTTCTGGCTCTTTGATCCACGCTGCCCTGCAATCCTCTGATTTAATCCTATCCTAATCGTGGGACGATTTACAATGACCAGTTAACCTACCAATGGGTATGTTGGTACCCTGATGCAAGGAAACAGGAGCAGCCAGAAGGAGCCCACGTTGTCACAGGGAGTACGTGTAAGCTCCTTGTAGGCAGCAGTGGGAATTGAACCCAGGATGCCGGTACTGTAAGGCGTTCTGCTAACAACTACGCTACCATTCCGCCCTATTGTGTTTTCATGATCTGAAAAATTGGAACACTGGATCATTGGCTCCCGGTAATGAAATAAATCCCAGTTTACTTACAAAGCAGTTTAATTTTACTTTAGAAGTTATGAAATATTTTTCCAAGGACATTGTCCTCCAACTGGAATGAAGCTGCTGCTTTGCTTACTAGTGAACCTCTGGAGTTAGGAAATCCTCAGTAAGCCTCCACAGTAAACATTGGGCTCAGCACTTGTTTAATCACTTGATGTAAATATACAATATAATAGCAGTTGTACATTAAACTCTACTTCTGAAATTGAATTCACAGCTTCTGCTTTATTCACCATCAGCATTTCCAATGGAGGCCAGATTTCTGCTCCATTTTGAGCTGGATTGCAGGTTCTACTTCTCGGGCATTAACTTTTGTACTGATCTGCTGCGATTGTTGTCACACAGTTCTTTGCAGTCTGGAGTCTATAATTAAGAGCCGAGAAGCTCTTTAGCAAGGGAGGTATTTTATCCTGGGAAGACGCTTTGTGTCTGCAGCACAAACATTTCCCAATTACAGAGCCTTTAAAATCACAGGACATAGTAATTGACTGACAAAAGTAGAAACCATAACTATATCAAAAGCATCATCGATTACTAATTTGACAGAGCAAGGAGTAAAATCCATGTAGTACACAGAAAAATGAGGCTCGCTTAAGCTTAGAACCCTACTGTGTGAGACTTGTGTCTCCATTCAATGATTTGTGGAGTGACACAAATACAGTTTATGTTTATACCATTAGCAGATTATGCCTTGTCACACTGTAATTCTGATTGATTGACAACTCCACTAAACTACCCACAATTGCATACCATTCTATATATCTTAATATATACGCACTTTGTTCCTGATGCAGTCAGTCTCTTCAAATAGATTTTGATTGACAATTTCTTTTGTAGGAAGCTAGGAACGATTAGGAGGTGTAATCTAATCACAATAGAGGTATGAATTATCACATATTTAAGCACATTTGAAAAGCAGTTCAGTGATTGTTAGATGTTGCTCTGCCGAAGTTATTTTGTGATATTTTGGTTACTGTATGCAGTTTGGCATTATAGTAAGCTAAATCATAATATGTATATTTTCAAATAGCCACAGTGACAGGTTTTATTCACTCTCAGATATGACATTTCCTGGTTGAGGGAGTAGAGGAGGGGCGGGTCTAGTTCTCCATCTCTATAGGTCCTTGATTCCTACACTACACTACAGTTAAAACTAGCTCACAGTGGATATTGGTTTTCCGATTACCCTGCGAAGGTGTGCCCAGTCATTCTAGTTTTACACCGTTGGTTTACTGCTGAAAGATTTAAAAACTGAATAGCTAGTTTTAAAAAAAAACATGTGCGAATTGGCATTTGAAGGGCAGAAGGAAAGTTACTTTCATAAGAACATAATAGTAAAGTTCAAAGTTAATTTATTATCAAAGTATGTATAAATTATACAACCTTGAGATTCGTCTGCTTACAGGCAGCCACAAAGCAAGAAACCCAAAAGAAGCCAGTTTTAAAAAAAGACCAACGCCCAATGCAAAGACCAATGCCCAATGTGGGGTATAAGACACCTTATGCAAACGATAAAAGCAAGTAATAGCATTCAGAACGGAAGTTAATGCGTAGACCTGAAGCCCGGAGCAGCTGGAGCAGGCCACAGCCTCAGTCTCAGTTCATCACACAGCAGGGTAAGTGGTAGCGAAGCTCGTAGCGACCGTAGCAGGACACAGCTACGGCAGCGTAAACATGGTAGAGCAGCAAGCAGCCTGCAATCGATGAAAGAAGTTCATGAAAATCAGCTGGTTTTGGATGAAACTGGAACAGTTTTTTTTTTGTTCTGTTTACGAAAAAGTGCATTTTAGTATCTGAATTTAGCAGCAGGCAGGTCCACCAAGCACTGGATTTCTAAAGCCAAGATGTACGTGGAGGAAATGCACTGTTTTGATGTGCTGTACCACTTGTCCCTGACAGAGGTCTAACACTTATGCAACACAGATAATGCGTTACCCCCTGCGTTCATACTTGGTTGTATAAGAGTGAGCAGCGAGCAGTCACCCAGCATAGAATGGCCGTCATATCTAAAATTCAAAGTAAATGTATTATCCAAACATTTGTGTCACCATATACAAACCTGAGATTCATTTTCTTGTGGGCATACTCAAGAAATCCATAATAGGGTAATCATAATGGAATCGATGAAAGACCGTACCAACATTGGTGTTCAACCTAGTGTGAAAAAGACTCTGCAAATAGTCATAGTCTTACTTTATTGATCCCGGGGGAAATTGGTTTTCATTACGGTTGCACCATAAATAATAGTAATAAAACCATAAATAGTTAAATAGTAATATGTAAATTATGCAAGGAAGTAAGTCCAGGACCAGCCTATTGGCTCAGGGTGTCTGACCCTCCAAGGGAGGAGTTGTAAAGTTTAATGGCCACAGGCAGGAATGATTTCCTATGACGCTCTGTGTTGCATCTCAGTGGAATGAGTCTCTGGCTGAATGTACTCCTGTGCCCAACCAGTACATTATGTAGTGGATGGGAGACATTGTCCAAGATGGCATGCAGCTTGGACAGCACCCTCTTTTCAGACACCACCGTCAGAGAGTCCAGTTCCATCCCTACAACATCACTGGCCTTACGAATGAGTTTGTTGATTCTGTTGGTGTCTGCTACCCTCAGCCTGCTGCCCCAGCACGCAACAGCAAACATGATCGCACTGGCCACCACAGACTCGTAGAACATCCTCAGCATCGTCCGGCAGATCTTAAAGGACCTCAGTCTCCTCAGGAAATAGAGACGGCTCTGACCCTTCTTGTAGACAGCCTCAGTGTTCTTTGACCAGTCCAGTTTATTGTCAGTTTGTATCCCCAGGTATTTGTAATCCTCCACCATGTCCACACTGACCCCCTGGATGGAAACAGGGGTCGACGATACCTTAGCTCTCCTCAGGTCTACCACCAGCTCCTTAGTCTTTTTCACATTAAGCTGCAGATAATTCTGCTCACACCATGTGACAAAGTTTCCTACCGTAGCCCTGTACTCAGCCTCATCTCCCTTGCTGATGCATCCAACTATGGCAAAATAAAAAATAAATACATAAAATAAAATACAATATATATAAATAAGCAATAAATGTTGAGAACATGAGATGAAGAGTCCTTGAAACTGATCCATAGGTTATGCTTGGAAAATTTAAGGTGACTCTAGTGGAATTTGAAGTAATCTTCACCTGCACTTCGTAATTGCTGACAATTTGTAAACTGTGATCTCTTTTTAAAGAAAGCAGCTCTCAGTTCAGTACTTCATTCTTGGAGCTAAATGTATAGAGATACAGCACAAGAAAGTGATCAGAAGCCATTGGCATGTCCTAATGCTCAGAACTGATGTCACGGCTGTTTCCATAGCCGGTTCTGGTTCATGACTCACTTCCAAATCAAGCTGCATCCAAGGGAGATGAATTTTATTGAATCCTTAGTTACAACTCTGGTAGCATTTACACAAGATTATTTACTCAGAAGCTAATCCAGTCTGGTGCAACATTCCTCTGGGGATACACCGTTTAATAAAACAGAACATTGCTTTAAGAATAACCTGTGTTCCAGTCCTTGACAGGTAGATTTTTAGATTGAAGAAGGTGATGTTCTCATTAAACGTGTCCAAGCAGTTGGGTGATTTTCATTTAGAAATAACCTACCAATCATTAGTAGACAGATACATTTCAGAAAAGTACCTAATACTCAGTCAGTTCCTGACCAAACATGTATTAATCGAAGCATTCTTTTATCTTAGCAATATGTCTAATTTGTGACTTATTTCCAGTTTGCACTTATTAATATTTGGGGGAGGAGAGTTGAGGGGGGCAAAGACCCATTTACAGATCTAATTTGCATTTCAAGAATCCAAAACTCTTAATTATCTATTGTTTGTTCACCTTTTAGCATTTCTTCCGTTCTGCATTGGCTAACTCAGACGTTTAAACTCACCAGTGGCTGAAGGAGTGATACAAATGCTAAAAACAGTCATGAGGCAGGAAAGATGATAGCGTTCGTTGACTTTTTGCTACATTTCAAAATTCAAGGTCAGCTGAGTCTGAACAGAACTGTACATGGTCACTGTCTTTCAATTAGAATGATGTAATGTATACTCGTACTTGTGTAGTTCTGTGGATATGTTCTGAGCATTTTATGAGGCATTAGACCCAAGTCTGTAAATCAGATATGGTCTTTAATTAATTTTAAATTTTCTCCATCTTTCTGGTTATCCCATTTCTGTACTGAAAGGACACACAGGCCTTTGCAGTAATGTTTCAGCTGATAGTGCTCTGTAATTAGCTGTTAAGAAGAATGCATGATCTCTTCTATAGAGTGAAATGGCTAGGCTGCCCCAGGGCTTACTGAAATACTCTGACCAAGATGGGACACCATTTAACAGAGCAACACACACAGAAAGCTGGAGGAACTCAGCAGGCCAGGCAGCATCTATGGAAATGAGTAAACAGTCGCTGTTTCGGGCCGAGACCCTTCTTCAGGGCTGGAAAGGAAGGGGAGAAGACAAAGTAAGAAGGTGGGGTGAGGGGAGGCGGAAGTACAAGGTGGCAGGTGATAGGCAAAACCGGGAGATGGGACGAAGTAAAGAGCTGTGAAGATTGGTGGAATAGATAAAGGATTGGAGAAAGGGAATCTGATTGGAGAAGACAAAAGACCATGGAAGAAAGGGGAGAGGGGGGAGCACCAGAGGGAGGTGATGGGCAGGTGAGGAGGGCAGAGAGGGAAACAGGAATGGGGAATGATGAAGTGGGGAGAAAATGCCATTATCTGAAGTTCGAGAAATTGATGCTCGTGCCATCAGGTTGAAGGCTACCCAGACGGAATATAAGGTATTACTTCTCCAACCTGAGTGTGGCCTCGTACTGTATTTACTTGTCAGAATGGGAATTGGAAGTAGAATTTAAAAGGGTGGCCGCCAGGAGATCTCACTTTTTTTGTCACGGATGGAGTGAAGGTGCTCAGCGAAGTGGTCTCCCAGTCTATATTGGGTCATTTAACAGAATTGGACTTGGTAGTACCCTATTTAATGCAGCTAGAGGAGTCCTTAGAATCTCAAATGACCTCTGTGTTGCACCTAGACTGTAGGGTATGCTTTGAGCCAGATTCCACATTGGTGAATGTATGAGTGGATGTTTACTGAATTCCTGGCAGAAATGACGAGGCAGATCATGACACCACTAATTACACAATATAGTTTGACTTCAGCATCATCATCTTAACATACAGTGAGTCCAGTTATCCCTCAGTCTTAAACAGTCATGGTTCAGCATGTTTTGCAATGAAGGCCCTCCACCTCTCAGTCCATTCTTCACTTTGGCACTACATGTAAAGATATAATTAATCCGTTACTGCTCAGTTGTTGGTTGATTGTCTTTTCACTTTTAATGCAAGAACTTAGTGTCCACTTGCTGGCTGAAGTTGCAGAGGTCCATGGGAAATGGTCAGTGATGTTTACCGAATGGCCATATCCGAGCTTTGGGTATCAGAGTCAGAATCAAGCTTATTATTTTGTTACTTTTGCGTCAGAAGTACAGTGCAGACATGACAATTACTATAAGTTACAAAACTAAATGCTAACAAAAAATTTTAAGTAGTGATCAGGTTCATGGACCCTTCAGAAATTTGGGTGAGGGGAAGATGCTGTTTCTAATAGGTTGACTGTGGGTCTTCAGGCTCCTGTACCGCCTCCCTTGAGGCAGTAATAAGAAGGGGGCATGTCCCAGATGGCGAGGGTTCTTAATGATGAATGCTACCATCTTAAGGTAACACCTCTCTAAGATGCCCTTGATGGTGCAGAGGCTGTGATTGTGATGGAGCTGGTGAAGTCTATAACCCTCTGCAGCCTTTATCGATCCTGCACATTAGCACCTCCACACCAGGCAGTGCTGCAACAAATCAGAGTGCTGTCCATCGTACATCTGTAGAGATCTGCAAGAGTTTTTGACAAACTGAATCCCTATAAGCTCTTACTGAATAGTTACCGGTGAGCTTTTATCATATCTGAGATGTCGACCCCCAAGAGCTTGAAAGCTGCTCATTTTTACCACTGATGACCCCCTTAATTAGGAGAGTGAGGTTGTTGTTGTGGCAGCATTCAACCAACTGATCTATGCATTAGACTCAGATATGTATATATTATTAGCCATTTTTGCAATGAGGTATGAGAAGAGATTGGGCAGAAGTAAACCAGAACTGATAAGTACTTCTAAGAGTGGAAAGAGAGAGGGATCAAGGCTCTTAGCAGGGTCCCATAGCTGTCCAGAATTTTCTTGGATCAACTCTCCAGTCTAACTCAGTGCAGAGCAATATGTGAGGTGTGACCTTTTGATGTCTCCACCAAGATGAGGCCATGTCAATGACTAGTAAGATGACTTAATTTTTGTTCTTGATTTCTTCCAGCTTGGGATATTTCACACATCTTGTAGATTGCCTTCACCTGTCACGTAAGAAAGGTCAATAATGTTTTTCTTTCTCAGCTAGAAGGGGACCAATATCATGTGATTACAAGGAAATTTGCTCACAATAGTTGAAAGGGTTGAAACCAGATTGGTAAGAAACAAAATAGCAGGTGGGTAGGTCAAGCAAGACCAGTGGACAGAGCAGACAGAAGCAGATAGCGAGTATGGGACAGCTGGCAGGCTCAACTACATTTACTTACAGGCTTGCATTATGCAAGGAACCTCAGTGATAGGTCAGATTATGTGACACCTTGGATCAATGCGTGGAATTATTATACTGCAGTCAGAGAAGCATGATTGAGGGAAGGGTGAGACTGGCAATTCTATGTTTATTTATTGAGATAGGCCCTCCTGGCCCCTTGATCCACACTGCCCAGCAACCCCCAGTTTAACCTAGCCTAATCACAAGAGAACCTGGAGGAAACCGATGGGGTCACAGGGAAAATGTACAAACTCCGACAGACAACGGCAGGAAATGAACCTAGATTGTTGGTACTGTAAAGCATTGTGCTAACCACTGCAGAACTGTTTCCCTCCAGAGGAGACAGAGGAAGGTGCAAAAGAGGAGGAGGGAATTCTCTCTACTAATCATGGACGACATCATGGCCGAATTTAAAGAATATCCTAGAAGGATTGTACAGTGAAGTCACACGGGTAGAATTTAGCCATGAGAGGTAGAAATATCTGTGCTGGGGTTATGCTATAGGTTTCCCAATGGTGGGGATTAGAGGAACAGATATAAGCAAATTCCAAAGAACAGAAGTGGCAGATTTTAGCTTTCATTATTGACTGGATTGCCTTCATGTGAGGAATATAGATGGAGCAGAATTGGTTAAGTGATTCCAACTGAGATTTTTTTTTGAATCAATATATATATATATATATATAGAGAGAGTCCTGCTAGAAATGCAGCAATATTCAAACCCAACCTTATTTTAGAAAATAAAACGGCTGGTGGAAGTGTTGGTACAGGTACACTTGGGGAACATTCAGAGTTCAAAGTATATTTATTATCAAAATATGTTCTGTGTACTATATACAGCCTTGAGATTTGTCTCCTTACAGGTAGCCACAAAACAAAAACCCAACAGGACTCTGTGATTTTTGTAAATGACCTGGATGTGGAAGTAGAAGGATAGGTTAAGTAAGTTTTCTGATGACACAAAGGTTGGAGGTGTTGTGGATAGTCTTGAGGGTTGTTAGCAGTTAAAGTAGGACATCGATAGGATACAGAACTGGGCTGAGAAGCAGTAGATGGACTTCAGCCCAGATAAGTGATTCATTTTGGTAGATCAAATTTGAAGACAGAATATAGTATTAATGGTAAGACTCTTGACAGTGAGGAGGATCAGTGAGATCTTGGGGTCCGTGTCCATAGGACTCAAAGCTGCTGCGCAGATTGACAGTGTTGTTAAAAAGGCATATGGTGTGTTGGCATTCGTCAACCATGGGACTGAGTTCAAGAGTCATCAGGTAATGTTACAGCTATATAAGACCTTGGTCAGACCCCACTTGGAGTACTGTGTTCAGTTCTGGTCGTCTCTCTACAGGAAAGACGTGGAGACTATAGAAAGAGTGCAGAGGATATTTAAAACGATGTTGCCTGGATTGGAGAGCATGCCTTATGAGAATAGGTTGAGTGAACTTGGCCTTTTCTCCTTGGAGAGATGGAGGATGCGATATGACTTGATAGAGGTGTATAATATGATGAGAGGCATTGATCGTGTGGATAGTCAGAGGCTTTTTCCCAGGGTGGAAATGGCTAACATGAGAGGGCATAATTTTAAGGTGCTTGGAAGTAGGTACAGAGGGGATGTCAGGGGTACATTTTTCACGCAGAGAGTGGTGAGTGCGTGGAATGGGTGCTGGCAACGGTGGTGGAAGTGGATACAATAGGGTCTTTTAAGAGGCTCTTGGACAGGTACATGGAGCTTAAAAAGATAGAGAACTATGGGTAACCCTAGGTAATTTCTGAAGTAAGTACATGTTTGGTACAGCATTGTGGGCCGAAGGGCCTGTATTGGGCTGTAGGTTTTCTATGTTTCTATATAACTGAAGTTCACAAAATGAAACCACAACCACGAAGTTTGTCATCACTGCAGCCAATTCAGTAGCCTGTTAGTTGTAGGCCATAGCCTCAGTACTGTGCAGAAATGATTAAACCTCGCTGATCAGTGAGCTGAACCAACCTGTCTCTAGCCTCTGGCCCCAACACCCTGACCTTTTCAAACTGGCGTAGCGCTTAAGTTGTCCAAACTTTGGGTCGATCGGTTGCTGGTCATTCTATGTTTTAAGGTAGTTATCGTAAGGGATTGGGACTGGAGTTGGTTCATTATTGTCACATGTAGCAAAATACCATAAACAACTTCTCTTGCATATTGTTCATACGGATGAAGTTCCAGGCCTGAGAGTGTATCAAGGTGCCAGGGCCCCGATCCGAGAGCAAGGAGCGACCCGCTACTTGGCCGAGTTAAGCACTGGGCCTGCTTGTAAAGTTCAGGGTGTCAGGGCCAGAGGAGAGGGACAGGCTGGCATTTAGCTTGCTGCTCACAAGCTTTACTCGTCTCTGCTGAACTGAGGCTGTGGGCTCCTGAAGTGGCTCTGGGCTCACTTTTGTGAACTTCTGTTCTGAATGTTACTTGTTTACTTTTATTGTTGCACAGTTTTTATTGCTGCATGTCGGGTGTTTTGATGGTCTTTTTTAATGGGCACTATTGGGTTTATTTACTTTGTGACTGCCTGTAAGGAATCTCAAGGGTGTATATAGTATTCAAGTTGCAAACAAGAGAAAATCTGCAGATGCTAGAAATCCAACAACACACAAAATGTTGGAGGTACTCAGCAGGCCGAGCAGCATCAATGGGGAAAAAAGTACAGTGGACGATGGCTCTGGACCTAAAACGTTGACTGTACTTTTTTTCCATAGATGCTGCCTGGTCTGCTGAGTAAATCCAGCATTTTGTGTGTGTGTTGTATATAGTATACATACTTTGTACTACTTTGAACATTAAAGTAGAACAAGGAAAATTGTAACAGGTATAGTGCAGGTAAACAATGTGCAAAATCATAGCAAGGTAAATTTTGAGGTCAAGAGTCCATCTGATTGTTGGGAATCACTTGGTACTCATGTAAGAGCGGGATAGAAGCTATCACTGAGCCATGGTATGTGCTTATAGGCTTTTGTATCTACAGCCGGACGGGAGAGAGGAGAAGAGAATGGGTGGAGTCTTTGAATATGCTGTCTGCTTTACTGAGGCTTTGAGTAGACAAAGGACATGGAGGGGAGACTGGTTTCCGTGATGTGCTGAGCTGTGCCCCCAACTCTCTGTAGTTGCTTTCAGTAATGGAGAGTAATTGCCGTGCCAAGCAAGTGTATCCAGATAGGATGCTTTCCAGATAGGTGGTCATCATTATCATTTTGTGCCACTTTGTATGATGTCTGTGATTATCGTCTTCCGTCTGTCTTTAATCTGAGACGTTGTGATTGTCTATTCATAACCATTGTTTTTGGAAATTTTTTCTACAGAAGCAGTTTGCTATTGCTGCCTTCTGAGCAGCGTCTGTACAAGATGAGTGACCCCAGCCATTATCAATATTCTTCAAAGTTTGTCTGCCTGGTGTCGGGGTGGTCGCATAACCAGGACTTGTGATATGCACCAACTGCTCATGCAGCCATCCACCACCTGCTGTCATGGCTTCATACAACCCTGATTGGCGGGTGGTTAAGCAGGCGCTACACCTTGCCCAAGGGTGACCTGCAGGAGATGGGAGGAACAGAACACCTTGCACCTCCTTTGGTTGAGCCGTATCTCTGCATGGCCACCATTTTCTGTGATGCATCAATTTAAAAACTGGCAAGGGTCAATAAGGGCATGCCAAATTTCTTTAGCCTCCTGAGGGATTAGAGGCATAGGTGAGATTTCTTGGTTGTGGCATCTATGTGGTTGGGCCAGGACAGGCTGTTGATGTTGTTCACTCCAAGAACTTGAGGCTGTCAATCCTCTCAATCTCAATGCCACTGAGGTAGACAGGAGCTTGGCGACACTCCTCTTACTGAAGACTTTTGAGCGAACAACTGTGCTCTGACACCACAATAGGGTTGGTTTTTGAGTTAAGGTCCTAAAATTGGGGAAGGATTATTTCAATACCTTGGTAAAAATAGTTTGGGAGGAAATGCTTGCAGGTAAAGTGACATCTTTTAAACTGGAAACAGAAACATAGAAAACCTACAGCACAACACAATTTTGGCCCACAAAGCTATACCTTAGAAATTACCTAGGGTTACCAATAGCCCTCTATTTTTCTGAGCTCCATGTGCCTATCCGGATGTCTCTTAAAAGACGCTATCATATCCGTCTCCATCACCATCACCGGCAGCCCATTCCATGCACTCACCACTCTCTGTGGGGGGAAAAAACAACCGAACAACAACAACAACTTACCCCTGATATCTCCTCTATACCTACTTCCAAGCACCTTTAAACTGCATCCTCTCGTGCTAGCCATTTCAGCCCTGGGAAAAAGCCTTTGACAATCCACACGATCAGTGCCTTTCATCATCTTATACACCATTGGTCCCCAGCCTCCAGGCCACGAAGCATGCCGTGGTAGCCGGGATGCACCCAGCATATCTTTAAGAAAAAAGCCGAAATAAACAAGCTAATTAATTAGGTGCTGCCTGGCAGGTAAATGTCGGCCCAGATCAGAGGTCCAATATAGCTGCTACATTACCTCTCGACTCCTAAATTCAGTCCCACAATTGATAAGGCCAATGCACCGTATTCTTTCTTAACCACAGAGTCAACCTGCCCAACAACTTTGAGCATCCTATGGACTCAGACCCCAAGATCCCTCTGATCCTCCATACTGCCAAGAGTCTTACCATTAATACTATATTCTGTCATCATATTTGACCTACCAAAATGAACCACCTCACACTTATCTGGGTTGAACTTCATCTGCACATAAGAGGATATTCATAATTTTCCCCCATGGTAGCAGTATCAAAAATGGGAGGACAGTGCTCAAGTTGAGAGGAAGGAATCTTAAGTTTTTTTTACGTAGTGGTTGAAATTTGGAACTTGCTGTAAGAGAAGGAGGTGTACCAAGTATACAAAGGCAATGTGGTCAAAAGATTGGCCTCGTTAATTGGTTATCCATGGTCGATCCATTGCAGATGGTGCAGTGGACTGCAAATCACAGTGTCTGTATTAAGATACTGGCTGCTCACATGCATATGTTGTCCATAGTTAGACGTCAGGTTGGTGTTAGGGGGTGGAATCGCAATCAGTTCTGGTTTAAAAAAAAAGGCTGCATTAACGTAGGACAACCGCAAGATGATGTACATGCGGTCAGTGATGCCCTGTATTGTGGGGACAACTGACAAAGCGGTGCTGCGCTCTCGTCTTTGGATGGTTGATGGAAAGAGTATGGAATGCACTGAGCTCTTTGCGAGTTCCTAGTTGTACAGCACAGAAATGAATGCTACAGTCCGCCACGTCCATGCCAATCTTTCTGCCCATCTACACTAATCCAACTTGTGCACATTTATTGGCAATATATTATGCATTTGAGTTGCAGTATCCTGATGCACTGTGATTTTGCAGAACACTGTACCATCTGCATTAGATCCACTGTGGAAAACCAGTTGCCTAGCGCAACCCATTTACAAAATGACCAATGATTCCAATGTGTAACTTGTATATACTTGGGCAGCATTAATACAGTGAATGGAAGAGCATTAAAGTTGTAAATTCTGGAAATTTGAAGTTAAAAACAAGAAAAGTTGAGGATATTCAATAGATGTTCCCTAAGCTGCTGAATAATCCCTAGCATTTTCCCTTTGTAATTTGTGCAGTAACAGTTCTTCTGCATATAAACCAGCAGGTCATCAGCATGTGGAGACAACAGTATCTCAGGAGTGGCCCTGCAGTTTAAGGTAGAGCAACCCTCATGATTTGTATGCATCCCTTGCTTGGTAAGCAGACAATGAAGGATGCTTATCTGTGAATGTGTTCCCAATCATCGAAATCCCCATTTTCCAATAGATCCATAATTTAGTTTTCTTCTGTCACTGACCGTCATAAAAGTGTAAAACAGTTGCAGCACAGATGGAGAGCAGTGGCCCACTGAGTCCATACTGCACCCTAGCACAGCAAGTTGTCCATAACCATTCCTGGAGAGCAGTGGTTCATGGAATCCATATCGCTGACTAGCACAGCAAGTTCTCCAGAACCATTCCTGGAGAGCAGTGGTCCGTGGAATCCGTATAGCTGACTAGCACAGTAAATTCTCCAGAACTATTCCTGAAGAGCTGTGGTCCATCGACCATGCTGCTGCCTGGTACAAGAAGTTCTCCAGTATCATTTCTGTGTTGTTTCCCCACAACCCGTCAATTTATTCTTCCCTTTTCAAATCCCTGATTGATCACATTCCTCCATGGAAAAGGTGGGCTCTTAAGTTTTGTACAAAAAAAAAACTTGTGTCAAGTTGGTGCCAGGCTCCTTGCTGCTTGAATGCAGACTTTATAGCAAATTTCCAAATGTATTTAAGAAGTTCATTCTGCATGCCCATCTGTCACCCACCCCATTGAAATAGTCTCACAAGATGCTGGCGATGCTGGAAATGTTGAGCAATACACACAAAATGCTGGAGGAACTCAGCAGGTCAGACATCGTCAATGGAGGGAAATGAAGAGTTGATATTTTAGACCAAGTTCACCCCGTCCATCCAACAATCCCTTCAACCCCTACCGTGAGGCAGGAGGTTCCATAGCATTTGAACAGTATCCGTTAGGATGAGGAAACAGCTTCTTTCCCCACGCTATGAAACTACTGAACACCCTGCCACCACCCTTCTCTCATCACGTATGAAGCACCAGTAATGTTACACTGTTCACTTTTTAACTTGTATCCTATATGCACCTTATTATTTGTGAATTTATTTGTGGTAATATTACTTTGTATTATGTGTGTGAGTTAATTGTACTGTGTTGTGCACCTTGGTCGGGAGCAACGTTGTTTCTTTGGTGATATACATGTTGAATGACAATAAAATATGGTCTTTTAAGAGTTAGATGGGTATATGGAGCTTAGAAAAATAGAGGGCTACGTGGTAGGAAAATTTTAGGCAGTTTCTAGAGTGGGTTACATGGTTGCCACAACATTGTGGGCCAAGGGGCTTGTAATGTGCTGTAGTTTTCTGTGTTTCTATGAAGTTGAATGTCATGTTCTTGAATATCTATTTTAGAAGCAAAAGTACAAGGTGAAGGTAATTGTCCAGGAGTAGGGATTTAGGGTAAGTGGGAGGTGAATGCTAATCCAGTTCTCTGCTGGTAACTGGTGGATGAGGGGAAGTGGGATGTGACAAAGAAGATTTAAGTGTGAGGATATTGCCACTTTCAGTCGTTTACCATCACTTAACGGCAGCTTCCGAATGCTGGGTTTTATCATTCCCTACATACAGTTAGGGATGTGGTGTACACCTTACCCTGGAGCTGCTATTGTGTGGTTGTGATGTAGCAGAGTGGAAAGTGAATTGTAGAAGTTTAATCGCCATTTAACCATACATGAATACCCATGAATACGGCCAAAGGAAACAGCGTTTTTCCAGGGCCAAGTTGCAAAACACGGTACCAACAGTCACACAGACCACAAGGCACCTATAGCATATATAAGACAGTAAGCACAAAAGATATTAGCGAAATACAGTCACAGAAAAGTATAATTCAAGATCCTGAGTCTGTTGAATGAGCCTCAATGTAATTTCTTCATTTGGCTCTCCTGGTAAACTAGGTAGCAAAGTGCACAAGCCATGATATGCGCTTTAAAACAAACATGATAGTGTTGGTAAGTGCAAATTCTAGCAAAGGTATTTTATAGGTGAACAGTGTGGTTGTGAATCAAGCAATACCTGAAGCTAGTGGTGCAGTTGTCAGTAAATGGTGTTCAAGATGCGTTTGCTATCCTTGAATGCATCTATGAGATCAATAAATTTCTTGCCCCTCTGCTGGTTCTGATGGAGGGGCTTGACCCGAAACATCAGCTGTTTATTCATTTCCATAGATGCTGCCTGGCCTGCTGAATTCCTCCAGCATTTTGTGTGTGTTGCTTGGATTTTCCAGCATCTGCAGACTTTCTGGTGTAGGTTCTGAACTTTTGTGGTTTGTCTCAAGGTATTTACCTGCAGAGTTGTATATATTAATGATAAACCTGATTCTAATATGGGTCTCTATTGTGGACTGAAAGTAGGAAGGGGGCAGGGAGAAGGTGAGTCATGGCTAGGAGGAGAAGAGGGAGCAGGAAGTACCAGAGAGACATTCTGTAATCAATAATAAAGCAATTGTTTGGAATTAAATGACCTTTCTTGATGTCTCAGGGCTGGGTGTGTCTGCAACTTTGACCCCCCCCCCCACTGCCACCTGTCCCACACCCCTCCCACGCCATTCCCAACAAAACTTGCTCCCATAGGATTTACAAACTCATTCACCTTTTCACATGGACGTATACAGTACAGTACAAAGTCTTAGATACCCTAGCTATAGATATGTGCCTGGGACTTTAGCACAGTATTGTACAACAGATTATCTGGTCATCATTATCTTGCCATTGATGGGAAATCACAGCTCATAAATTGGCTACAAATCTTCAAAATGTGGCAACAAGTATTGTGCTTCAAACACATTCACTGGTGTGAGGCACTTTGGGACATTCTGAAAGAGGTGTGAAAAATGCTGTATTAACACAGCTTTTCAAATGAACAGTGGCTAGAACCAACTAAATGCAATAATCATTGTAATTAGCAAGCTGTACAATTGTATTTTACTGCCCAACCTTAACTAATTGGGCACCACAATTTTAATGTTGATTTTCAGGGCAATTGACTGTCATCTCCCTTGAATATGAAATGACCACTTACTAACAAGTGTAATTACCAAATAATTTCTTATCCCATCCTGTGATTACACTGGACAACAATTTTTTTCAAAAGTCCTCCTCCTTCAGAAATTATTTTTGTTTACGATAGACCACTTGAAGCTGAACACAAACATAGTTTCTGACTACTTGTATCACATAGGAATTTGGAGAAACAAGAAACTAACTTCCATTGAATATAAACAACAAGAATTCTGCAGATGCTGGAAATTCAAACAACACACATCCTGATGAAGGGTCTGGGCCTGAAACGTCGACTGTACCTCTTCCTAGAGATGCTGCCTGGCCTGCTGCGTTCACTAGCAACTTTGATGTCCATTGAATATAATGTGTTTAATTGTATAATGGTGTTGATGCTTTGCAATAGCTCAACTAAGCTAAAAATCTTCTGTTGATAATTTTTGTTTTTGCTTGGTGTCTGAGACTTCTCACTTAAGTGTCAATAATCAGCCAGGGTTGATGGATTCCAGTTGCCCCGATACTGTTTTTCTCCATGACCACGATGTCCTGGTGAAACCTTTCACCATGCTCACCACTGACAGCACCAAGATTTGCAGGGAAGAAGTCTAAATGGGAATGCAGAAAATGAATCTTCAGTGACATATTGCACTTCATGTTTTGTATGCTTGAAACTTGTTGTCAACCAGCTGCACATAGTTTGGTGCTCTGTAGTTACCAAGAAAATTTTCAACAACCTCCTGGAATGCCTTCCATGCGATTTTTTTTTTTTCCAGTCCAGTAGAAGTTCTTCGAGTTACCCGTCATTGATGACCTGCTTGATTTGTGGACCTACAAAAATGCCTGCCTTAATCTTGGCATCAGTTATTCTGACTTGAATTTGTGTGTGCATGTACGTGCCCTATTGTACCTCCTTCGTAACAGTGTGAAGAGGGCCTATTCTCGATGGTGAGGATCCTTAATGAAAGCTACTGCCTTCCTAAGGCACTGCTCTTTGAAGATGTCTTGGATACAACAGAGGCTGGTACCCATGATGGAGCTAGGTTTACAACTTTCTGCAACTTATTTTGATCTTGTGCAGTAGCTGATCTCCCCTCCCCCACTCCCCACAATCAGCTCTTTAGTATTGTTGATGTTGAGTGCAAGGTTGTTACTGCAACACCACTCAACTAGCTGGCATGTCTCGCTCCTGTATGCCCTTTTGTCACCATCTAAAATTCTGCCAACAATGGTTGTATCATCAGCAACTTTATAGATGCTGTTTGAACTATGCCTAGCCACACAGTCATGGGTATAGAGCGAGCAGTGGGCTAAGCATATATCCCTGTGGAGCACCAGTGTTAATTGTCCGCGAGGTGGAGAAGCTATTTCCAATTTGCACAGATTGTGATACACCCAAAAGTATTTGAAAGCTAAATCTTCGTTGTCCAGTATTATCTTTGTTTCTAATCTGGATAGTTTTTGCCATGGTCTTTACAGTAATCAGTTTTTTTTATTCACACTGCTTTCTGAAATTCGGTTACCTGTCTCTTTATTTTAAGTAATTAAGCCTATCCTGTATTAATAATTTCATTATGAAATTGCAAAGTCTACTGGTGCCAAAATAAATTAAATCCAGTGGCTTTTAATTGAAAACAGATTAGTGCCCCTATTGGTACAGAACATTATTTATTCTTTTCATTGTCTCCAGCTGTCTTAAGTTTGTAAAGTTATAGCTTTGCTTCCAGTGCACTGTGTTCTTGCTCGCTCTTCCTTCAACTGGATTCTAATTTAAGAATTTGCTATGTGTGGCAGTTACTTGAATAAACAAGCCAAACCACTGAGAGACTGAGTATGGGAATTTATGTTGTTTGACGTGGATCCAAATAACTGAGTTCCAAGTTGAGAAAACTACGTTTGACCCTTTATTACCAAACTAGCAAAGACAAATGATCTTCTATAGTGATATGAGAAATTAGCATAACTAAAATTAGCAAAATAAGCAAAATACGAGTAGTTTTAAAAACGCAAACACAAAGAAATCTGCAGGTGCTGGAATTTCAAGCAACACACATACAAATTGCTGGTGAACGCAGCAGGCCAGGCAGCATCTATAGGAAGAGGTACAGTCGATGTTTCGGGCAGAGAATCGTCAGGATGAAGGGTCTCAGCCCGAAACGTCAACTGTACCTCTTCCTAGAGATGCTGCCTGGCCTGCTGCCTTCACCAGCAACTTTTAAAATATGAGTAGTGTTCAAATTTGCAGCCAACAAAAAATATCAACCCCGACTGCCTTCCTGTCAACTAAACTGACAGGACAAAGCATGAATACGTAAATATATATTTGCTTCTACCATGCCCAACCCACATGACAAGACCAAGAGCCATAATAAACACAAAATACAATACAGACGGACAGAAAACAGATACATGACTCCTACACTGTGCTTAAAATTCACTCGAAGTTTTCCTGTTTGATGTAGTAGTTAAATTATTTGAGAGGAAGAAATGTATGTACTATTTATAAACACAAGAGATTTCAGATGCTGGATATCTTGAACAACACAAAATGCTGAAGGAACTCAGCAAGTCAAGCAACGTCTATGGAGGGGAATAAATATTGGAAGTTTTGGACTGAGATCCTTTCTCTGGACTGGAAAGGAAGGGGGTAGGAATCAGTAAGAAGGTGGGAGAAGGGGAAGGAGTAGGTGGTAGGTAAAGCTAGGTGAGGAGGGAAGTTAGGTGGGTGGGGCGAGGGTAATGAAGTAAGAAGCTGGGACATGATAGGTGGAAGAGGTAAAAGGCTATAGAAGGAGGAATCAGATCGGAGAGGACATGGAAGAAAAGAAAGAAGGAGGGCCATCAGGAGGAGGAGATGGGCATGTGAAGAGAAGGGGTGAGAGGGGAGACAGAATGGGGAATGAAAGAGGAAAGGGAGAAAACACCAAAAGTTAAAGAAACCGATGTTCACGCCATCAGGTTTAAGACTTAATCAGATGGAACTTGAGGCATTGTGCCTCCAAGCTGAGTGTGGCCTCGTGGCAGTCGAGGAGGCCATGGACCAACATGTCAGAATGGGAAGTCAAACCGAAATGGGTGGGCACCAGGAAATCCCACCTTCTGCAGTGAGGATGCTCAGTGAACTGGTTCTTCAATCTACGTCAGATCACACCGACGTGGAGGAGGCTGGACCAGGAGCACTGGATAGAAGGTCCCCAACGGACTGACAGGTGTGGCATTGTCATGTTTGCTGGGATAAGTGCCAGGAGGAAGATCAATGGGGAGTGATGAGGGGACAAGGGTTTCATGTCGAGAGTGATCCCTATAGGAAAGTAGAGAGTTTGGGGGAGGGAAAGATGTGCTCAGTGGTAGGAGCCGATTGTAGATGGTAGAAGTTATGAAGAATGATGTTCTGCATATGGAGGCACCTGCAGTGCTAGATAAGACTTGGGGAGCTCCATCTGTGTTATGGCAGAGAGCTGATATGCAGGATTTGCGGGTGAGGGCAACATTGATGGTGGTTGAAGGGAAACTCTGTACTTTGGAAAAAGGAGGACATCTCAAAATGGAAAGCCTTATTCTGAGAACACATGCAGCGGAAACAAAGTTGCTAAGAGCAGGGAATAGCATTGTTACAAGGGCCAAAGTGGAAAGAGATATACCATAGTCAAGGTAACTGTGAAAGTCTAGAAGTCTGTAAAAGGTATGAGAAAGTCTGTGCCCAGAGGTGGAAACAGAGAGACCGAGAAAGGGCGAAAGAGGTATCAGAGATGGACCAAGTAAATGTGAGGGCAGGGTAGAAGTCAGAGGCAAAGTTGATAGAATTGATGAACTCTGCATGGATACATGAAGCAGCACCAATGCAGTCACCAGTGTAGCGCAGGAAGAGCTGGGGGGCATTGGAACATGGACTATTCCATGCAACCAACAAGAAGGCAGGCATAGGTTGGGCCCATGCAAGTGCCCATGGTTCACACCTTAGGTTTCGAGAAACTGGGAGGAGCCAAAAGAGAAATCTTTGAGGGTAAGGATCAGTTCTGTCAGATGGAGGGTGGTGGTGGTGGAGGGAAACTGGTTAGGTCTGTTGTTCAGAAAGAGGGAGAGACCTTCCTGTCAAGGGGATAGAGTGAATAGGGGCTGGACATCCATTGTGAAAATTATGAAATGGGGGCGAGGAAATTGTAAGTTGATCAGGCGTTCAGCGCATGTGGTGTCGTGGATGTAGGTGAGAAGGAACTGTATGAAGTTGGTGATGGCAGGCAGTGGAGGGTGAAAATAGGAGCTGTGGGAAAGTAAGAGACAGGCCCTCCAGGTATCTCTGCATGGTGGTGAGGGTGATGTCTAGAATCAGATGGAGAAGCAGTCAAAACTTGTTGGGCCCAAATTTGGAGGCCAGGAACCAGCTGGAAGCCATGTGGCACAAGATGGCAGGAAAGACAAATCCCCAGGAATGACACATGGCTGTTTGTGTATCTACTACTTTAATTGGATTTGGGTTCTAAAAATTTGTCAAAGCAAGAATTTAGTTGATAAGAAAAACTGCAAATACTGGGAATCTGAAATAAAAACAAAGATGCTGGTAACCTAAAGTAACACACACAGAACTGGAGGAATACTGGAAATGGTTCAGGTGAAAGACCATTGAGTTTAAACAATGATCTGTTTCTCTCTTCCAAATGCTGCCTGACCTGCTGAGATTTTCTAGTATTTGGTGCTTCTCCCTGTGCTGATATATCTCATTAATAGTATGAGAGAGCCTTCATAACTGACTCTGTGTTTACCTAATAGTAATGGCCTGCATTAAGTCAACAATCTCAGTGGAAGCAACTTGTACCTCCAGGGCGGTTGCTGCATATTCTGTTCACCATGTTACCTATCTCAGCTTCAAAAGAGAAGTTTTCATTTTCATATAGGCATACTTCTTGATCAGTGAGGCGAGGATGTTAAAAAAACCAAGATAAGAGATTCCTTCCTCTCCAGCCCTTTACTGTTCCCCCACCTGGCTTCACCTCTCAACTTCTAGCAATCCTTCTTCAACCTTTTTATTCTGGTGTCTTCACCTTTCCTTTCCAGTCCTGAGGAAGTGTCTCGGCCTGAAATGTTGGCTGTTTGTTCATTTCTATAGATGCTGCCTGACCTGCTGAGTTCCTCCAGCATTTTGTGTGTGTTGCTTCGGATGACAAGCATCTGCAGACTTTCTCCTGTTTAAAACCCAAAATAAGTCTCCTGATGTGCTGTAGTATTAAAGCCATTGTTAAACATAGCTGTCTTGGTTGGGTAAGCATACTGTCTACTGTCTTGGTTGGGCAAGCATACAAGCCCAGATTTCCAGCTCAAGAGTATTGATTATCTGTGGGACAGAAGAAAAGATTCAAGGTTGTGCACCGTGCCTGAGGAGAAGAAACATAACTGTTTTGGGGCCTGGTCGTGTGATAGTGATGGTTCGTTTGGGAAAATATGCACTTTTTCCATTGTTTGTGCATAGCCTCCATGCACAAAATGTTTATACTACGTTTTCAGCAGTTCAGAATTTAGTTATGTTGTATTACTTTATTTAATTTATTGAGCTACAGTGTGTGGAATAGGCCCTTCTGACCCTTCGAGCCACACCACCCAGCAATCCCCTAGCCTAATCACGGGCCAATTAACCTACCAGATGATACATCTGTGGACTATGGGAAGAAACTGGAGCACCCGCGAGGAAACCCATCTGGTCACAGGGAGTACGTACAAACTCCTTACAGGCATTGGGGTGGGGGGGGGGGGTGGAGGATTGAACCTGGGTTGCTGGTACCATGAATCATTGTGCTAACCACTACACTGCCACACCATTGTTATTATCTCATTATCCAATGAGCCAATGATGCTGACAGTTTTTAAAGGGAACTTTGGGAGTGTTCTTGAAGCAATTCTAAGTCCTCCAGGAAACCTTTTTGAATATGCTGCTGAAGGGTTTGTATGAGCCTCATTCCCACCAGCCTATCAGTGTTCCCTTCCAGGCCAACTTCTCCTGCTCGTCACATGCAGTCAGGTCCTTTAGCCAGGCTACATTATTTGCATGCCTGACACGGACCTCCAAAACAGACACACTGTACCACACTTATGGTAAGAGATTGCCAGGCAAAGAGAAACAGAAGGTTCAGGGAACTGAAGTAGGGCTTCAGACATGGAAAGTGATCTTTTCTAGGCCCTTATCATGGATCTTGGCAAATTGGTTTATTATTGTCACATATACAGAGGTACCATGAAAATCTTACTTTGCATATCATGCACGCAGATCAATGCATTACGATCCTGCATTGAGATAGGACAAGGTAAAATATAACAGATGCAGAATAAAGTGTTACAATTAACAGAGAAAGTGCAGTGCAGGTAGATAATAAGGTATAACAAGGTCAATTGTTAGGTCCATCTTATTGTACTAGGGAACCATTTAATAATCTTCTAGCGGTAGATAGAAGCTGTCCTTTAACTTGATGATTCTTGTTTTCAAGCTTTTTTTTCATCTTCTGCCCCATGGAAGGAAGGTGAAGAAAGAATGTCTGAGGTTGGTAGGGACTTTGATTTAGATTGCATTGCCGAGGCAGTAAGATGTACACAGACTTTGGAGGGGAAGCTGTTTTCTGTAATGTATTAAGCTGTGTCCACCACTCTCTTGCGGTCTGGAACAGAGCAGTAGGCACACTAAGCTGTGATGCATTTGGATAGGATGCCTTCTATGGTGCATTGATGAGGGTTAAGGAGGACTTGCCAAATTTTCTTGGTCTCCAGAGGTACTGGTGAGCTTTACACACAAAATACTGGAGGATCTCAGCAGGCTAGACAGCATCTATGGAAATGGGTAAACAGTTAACATATCAAGCCAAAACCCTTCATCAGGACTGCTTCCCCTCTGTGATTTCTTGTGTTTGTGATACTGGTGAGTTTGTGACACTTGTGACTTGGTGAAGTTCACTCCTTGGAACTTGAAGCTCTCAACCCTCTTGGCCTCAGCACCTTTGATGTAAATAGGAACATGTGCACCATAAGACATAGGAGCAGGATTAAGTCATTTGGCTCCTCGAGTCCTCTCTGCCATTTCATCATTGCTGATTCATTATCCAACTCAAGCCCTTTCTCCTGCTGCCTTGCAGTAACCTTTAATACCCTTGCTTATCTACCTCTGTTTTAAATATATCCAACGTCTTGGCCTGTATGGCCATCTGTGGCGATGAATTCCACAGATTCACTACCCTCAGGCCAAAGAAATTTCTCCTCATCTTTATTCTAAAGGGACATCCCTGTATTCCGTACTGTCCGATCCTAGACTCACTCACTATTGGAAATATCTTCTGAAAGTCTATTCTATAAAGGCCTTTCAATAATTCAATAGGTTTCAATGAAATCACCCCTCATTCTTCTAAATTCCAGTGAGTGCAGGCCCAGAGCCATTAAATGCTCATCATTTGTTAGCCCTTTCATTCCTGGGATCATTTTTGTGAACTTGTTCTGGACCCCCTCCAATGCCAGTAAATCCTTTCATACATAAGGGGCCAAAAATTCCTCCATAGTCCAAATGCAGTCTGACCAATACTTTGTAAATCCTCATCATTTCATCCTTGCTTTTATATTTCAGGCCGATACCCTTCATCAGGACTGGAAAGGAAGGGGGAAGTTGCCAGAATAAAAAGATGGGGAGAGGCAAAGGAAGACAAGCTAGTAGGTGATAGGTGAAGCCAGGTGGGTGAGAAAGGTCAAGGACTTGGGAAGAGGCAATCTGATGGGAGAGGAAAGTGGACCATTGGAGAAAGGGTTGAAGGAGGGGTACTGGATGGATGTGATAGGCAGGTGAGAAGCAGAGGTAAGAGGCCAGAATGGGGAATAGAAGATGAGGAAAGAGGGAGGGAGGGATAAAATTTCTGGAAGGAGAAATTGATGTTCATGCCATCAAGTTGGAGGCTGCCTAGATGGAATATGAGGTGTCACTCCTCCAACCTGAGAGTGGAGTGGCCTCGCCGTGGTAGAAAGTGATGGCGTGGACCAACATACTGGAATGGGAATGGGGATAGGAATTAAAATGGTTTCCACCACTGCACTTCCTGAAGTTAATAACCAGCTCTTTTGTTTTGCTGACATTGAGGGAAAAGTTGTTGTCATGACACCATGGCACTAGGCTCTCTGTCTTTCTACTATACCCTGTCTTTGTTATTTGAGATATGGCCTATTATTGTGGTACCATCTATAAACTGGTAGATAGAGTAGAATCTAGCCATGCAGTTCTGACTGTATAGGGAGTCCGAGGAGGCAGCCTTGTTGGGCACCAGTGTTGAGAATAATCATGGTGGAGTTGTTGCTACCTATCCTTACTGATGGTGGTCTGTTTGTCAGGAACTCAAAGATCCAGTTGCAAAGTGAAGTGTTGAGTCACAGGTGTAGGAGTTCAGAGAAAAGTGTGTTTGCAACTAAAATTCAAAGTAAATTTATTATCAAAGTACATATATGTCACCATATACAACCCCGGGATTCATTTTTGTGTGGGCATACTCAATAAATCCATAATAGAATAATAATCATAATAGAGTCAATCGATGATTTCAAAGTGTTAAAGGCAGAGCTGTAGTCAATAATTAATAGTCTAACGTGGGTGTCTTTACTGTACAGTTGCTCAAGTGATGAGAAAGGGCGGATGAAATGGTGTCTGCTGTAGATTTTTTTGGTAGTAGGTAAATTGCAGACAGTTGAGGTTGTCTAGGAGGTTGAGGTGAATGCATGCCATGAACCAGGCTCTCAAAGCACTTCGTGTTGGTGGATGTCTGAACTACTGGGCTTTAAGACAAGTTACCTTACTTTTCTTAGGTAGCCAGATGTCTTAAAGTGAGTAGGAGCCTCAAATTGAAGCAGGGAGAGGTCAAAGATGTCTACAAATACCTCTGCCAACTGATCTGCACATCCAGAGACACCATCTGGGCAGGATGCTTTCCGTAGGTTCACTCTCCAGAAGACCAATATTGTGTCACTAATTGTGACTCTGGGTACAAGTACATTGGGGTCTATCAGGGTGGGTGGTGGTTGTCCTTGTCCGATGATGACAGGAAATCTGTGCGGGAGAGCTTTTCAAGTGAAAAACCCTTAGCATCGGGGCACGTTCACTCTCTAAAGTCTCCATGAAATATTGCAGAACCACCTTCCTGGCCATTGGATCTTCCTGTAGATCTCATCTGCCTGGTATGCCAGAGCTGACAGGCCAGACCAATATGTCACCGGGGTAAGATGCTGTCAGCTACTCTCAACTGGTTTACCCCAACTGTCAAAGTAGTGTACCAGTGTGTGGCCATTGTCTCATGCAAACAGCTACTTGGAGCCACAGGTGAGAGCTGAGTATCTGGTGGGGACCAAAGGTGAGTGAGCTGCTGTGAAATGGACACAACAAATCCTTTCACAGAGGTGCTACCCCTCCCTGGAAACCCCATGCATCCCAATGGGGTGGGTAGTGACATTCCGATTCCATTTTGTTCAAAATATGCATGGAATATATTAAGCTCATCGAGAACAGATGCACAATTGTTGGCAATGCTACCTGACTTTGTCATTTAGCCTGTAGTCTGGGGCTTGCTTTTGGACTGGTTTTGTGTCTTGGCATCCTTGATACCTTTACAGAGATCATATAGCAATTTCTTGTAAAGGTCAGGGTCACCTGATTTGAATGCTGCAGTCTTCCACCTCATCTGGGAGTAGAACTCCTAGTTCATCCATGGTTTCTGATTTGGGAACACCCAGATTTGTCCTCTTTGGTACACAATTTTCAATGTACTTAATGATAAAATTTGTGACAGTGGTGACATACTCCTCTAGGATGAATGCTGAGTTTTTGACCTTAGACCAGTCTGCTGACTCAAACCAATCACACACAGTAAAAGCTCATCTACAGTATTTTGACAGACCAACATTGTATGACTTTTTTGTACACAATGTTTCAGCTGCTGTTTGTATGCAGGCCGAAGGATGGTCTGATTTGCCAAAGTGTGGATTATGTAGGTGGCATATTTGGCATCTTTGTTGATGGTATAGCAATGATCAAGTGTGTTTGGCCTCTGGTGGGGCAGGAGACATGCTGGTAGTATTTTGGTAGCATACTCCTGAAGTTGGCCTGATTCAAGTCTCAAGCAATGATGATGCGAGCCTCAGGGTACCCCAATTCAAGGCTGATGACCAAGAACTATAGTTCATTGAGTGCAGATTCACATCTGACTGGGTGAGATGTAGACAGCAGTGAAGTGAATTCTGTGGCAATTAGTACGGGTGACACGACTACGTTGTTACAAATTCCAACTGGATGAGCACGACCTTCAAGTCCAAACGCCATTAGGTGTAGACTTGGGCAAAGTTAGAGGTGGAGGGGTCTGCATCCAGCAAGACCATATTAGTTTACCTGGTGAATTGAAAAGCCCTTGGGTTTTATAGCACAGCTATGTGAGGCAGGTGTAAGTCATGAGTCAGTAAGACACAGCATGCAGCAGCCCTTCAGTACTCTTTAGGTAGATAGATATACTTTATTGATCCCGAGGGAAACTGGGTTTCATTACAGCTGCACCAACCAAGAATAAAGCGTAAATATAGCAATACAAAAACCACAAACAATCAAACAACAAAATGCAAACTATGCCAGATGGAAATAAGTCCAGGACCAGTCTATTGGCTCAGGGTATCTGACCATGCACGGGAGGAGCTGCAAGTTCGATGGCCACAGGCAGGAACGGGTGCCTCCAGTGCCACCCAGTGTTGTATCTCGGTGGAGTGTGGCCGAAGTCCAACAGTAAAAAGTTCAATATCCGGTCTACAAACACGTTCCTCGATCGTAATATGACCCGAATTGCACCATCTGCTGTTAGCCAGAACAGTAAGCACCCAACTCCTTTACGCTTACCGCTCTCAGTGCACTTCCGGTCAGCCGGAACTGTCTGAAAGCCGTCCATGGAGAAGTTTTGATTGGATATGTCCTCGTGCAGCCCCGTTCCAGTGAAACACATAACACTGCACTCCCGAAATGTTCTCTGACACCTGGTTAGCGCCGTGAACTTGTCCATTTTATTGCCCACCGAACTCCTCTTCTCCATAAGTCTCTGTTGTCTCGACCCGGTCCTCTTTCCTCGACTTTGTGATCCCCCTCTGCACCCTCTGTGTGCTTTCCTCCAGATTTCAGTAGGGAGTGTTCGCCGCTCTGCTCGCTAAACCAGCTGGCATTAGCGCAAACAACTGGTCCCTGGAATACACAATGCGACCATGCTTCTGTCCCGCGTGTCGGGATGTAACTATTTCCAGCGCTAAAAACCCAAATAAAACTCTCTCTACCAGCATGTTAGAGAGGGTGCAGCTTCGACGTGTTACCGAGAAAAAATATACAAAAAATAACGCAAGTTAAAAAGTAAGAAGAAGAAAGTTAGGATACTGATCGGAACGGCTGTACCAGACTGCATGCACGACCGGCGCATGGCATGTACAAGGGGTTTCCAAATTTTTTTATGCCACGGATCCCTACCATCGACCTTGGAACCCCTGCTTTAGTAGGCCAGTCTCGCTCCTAGTTCATCAGCTTTGTTCTCAATGGCCTGGACGTTAGCTAGTATGATGCTTGATTGTCAGGTTGCAGTGTTTTGTGGGTGAAGGGGTTGCTGATAGATGTGAACTGGTAGAGCTCCTTCAGTATTCCAGGATTTTAGTCCCATCTTTTCATCAAGGAATCAACAATAACCTGGAGCTTGGTCTCTGGAAATGCATATGCAAAGGTTTCATCTGTACATTGTAACAATGACTGTTGTCTCTAGAGAGGATTATCAGAATCTGAACAGTTCCTACTCATCCTTTCTATCAACTCTGCTCCAATGGGAACGTTTGGAAGGGAGAGCAGCGTCTCAGCAGGAAAGATGGAGAAGTTGTTTGGAGCAATGATTGGTTGGGTTCAACACTGGGACTGGAGAATGTGCCTAGGAATGATGAATACGATCACAGCTCGCGCGTCATCATATTGCAGATAAGAATGGTAACAAACTTCTGTAAATAGCTAAACGTGCCAGGTTTACTTGTCATTCTTAATAGGAACATGTGGCTGTTGGACCTTTACCTCCCACTTGACATTCATTCCTTTCCTTTCAAAGAGGCTCACTGTATTGACCTATGCTGGATCCTGTCTTAATTCCCCCAAAATTAACCCTGCTCCAGTTTAGGACCCTAAACTATGGACCTTTTCCATCTATCTTAGAGCTAATTATACTATGGTCATTAGAGCCAAAGCGTTTCCTGGCTGCTTCTTCAGTTGCCTTCCCTGCCTCGTTGGCTAAGAGATCGTCCAGTATTGCACTCACTTGAGTGGGTCCCTCTATATATTGACTCAGGAAGCTTTCCCAGATGAAGTTCACAAATTCCACCCATCCACCCCCTTAGCTCTGCAGGTGGTCTAGTCAATACTGTGACAATTAAAATCTCCCACTAATATAACACTGCTACTCCTACAACTATTGAGTATTTTCTGTGCATATCTGTCCCTCAATTTCCCACTGACTCTTGGGGACTTTATAATACAGCTCCACTAGAGTGACCCTCCCTCCCCTTGTTTCAATTTTTTTACCCAGATGGTGTCAGTGGGTGATTGCTCCAGGAATGTCATTTCTAAGGACTGCTGTTACATCCTTCCAGGTGACATTCCCTTCTGGTTCAGCCTTTGGTATCCATCTCCTGGGATACTGAGCTGCCAGTATTGTTTTCCGTCAGCTATGTTTCTGTTATGGCTATAACATCTCAGTCCTCAGAACCAATCCATTCTCTGAGATTATTGCCCTTTCCTGTTGAAACCAATTAAAATAAACTCAGTTTAAAAGTGTACTCCTGCCCTTGCTTTTACCATATCCTTGGATATCCCCAGAAGGCAACATCACCCAGGACTTGCCCTTTTCGCATTGCTACCATCGGGGAGGAGGTACAGGAGCCTGAAAGCACACACTCAATGATTCAGGAACAGCTTCTTCCTCTCTGCCATCAGGTTTCTGAATGGACATTGAACCCATGAACACCACCTCACTGCTTTTTTTTTTATTTTTATTTTTCCTTTATTTATTTAATTGAAGTGTACCGCTGCTGCAAAGACATTAAATTTCACAACATGTGCCGGTGGTATCAAACCTGATTCTATTTCTGACTCTGATCCACCATTAAAGACGCTCACTATCCAGGGCATGCTCTCTACTCATTACTACCATGCTGGAGGAGGTGCAGGAGTCTGAGGATGCACAACTTGGCACTTCATGAACAGTTTCTTCCCCTCCGCCGTCAGATTTCTGAACGGACCATGAACACTGCCTCACTACTTTATCCTCTTTTTACTTGTGACTTATAAATTTCTTATTGTAACTTGTCGTATTTTTTAATGTGTTGCACTTTACTCTGATCACAAAGCAACTGATTTTATGGCCTGGGTCAGTGACAGTAAACCTGATTCCGATGACTGGATTTTCTCTGCTTTATCGCATGACTTGCAGCTGCTCAACGTCAAAATCAGAATCGAGTTTAATATCACTGGTATATGTCGTGAAATTTGTTGTTTTGCTGCAGCAGTACATTGCAATACATCCTAAAAACTATAAATTACAAAACAAATTATATATTAAAAAAGTAGTGCAAAAACAGAGAAGGGGGTAATTACTGAGGCAGTGTTCATGGGTTCATTGTCTACTCAGAAATCGGATTGCAGAAGGGAATGAAACATTGAGTGCGTGTCTTCAGGCTCTTGTACCTCCTCCTGATGGTAGCAATGAGAAGAGGGCATGTCCTAAGTGATTATAGTCCTTAATGATAGATGCCATCTTTTCTTTAAATTGAGGCATCACCCTTCGAAGGTGTCCTGGATGCTGGGGGGGGGGGCTAGAGCCCATGATGAAGCTGGCTGAGTTTACAACTTTCTGCTGCTTTTCCGATCCTGTGCAGTGGCCCCTCCAAACCAGACCGTGACGCAACCAGTTAGAAAGCTCTGCACGGTACATCTATAGAAACTTGAAAGTGTCTTTGGTGACATACAATTCTCCTCAAACTCCGAATGAAACGTAGCCACTCTCGTGCCTTCTTTGCATCAATTTTTTGGGCTCCAGGATGGAGATATTGACAGTTAGGAGCATCAAACTTTCTACATCTGATTTTCTCCCACCCCCCCGCCACCCCCATTCCCCTGCCAGTCTGCTTTAAACCTATCTAGTTTGACTGAAAGATTTTTAAAAATGCTCATGGCTGCGTCACTGTCTTTGATATCCTCTGTCCTTTGAGTTAGAGGATATCCTTTAACCTTGAGAATGTCATCTCCAAGGACTGCTGGACTCTTCAAAGGTTAATTTATTATCAAAGTATATAACTCTGAAATTGTTCTTCTCCAGACAGCCACAAAACCAAAAAAAGAACGGCAGCATGATTATCAGCCTCCATATCCCTCTTCCCTTGCAGTGGATTCTAGATAATATCTTCTGTCCTTGAGCTATAGGGAGGTAGTCACACCTAAGCACAGGAGCATGTAGCTGGGTGACTGTCCACAGAGAGTGCAGAGTACCCATGTGGTTTGTCCACTCAGTAACAAGTTTACCCGCTTTGGATGCTGTTGGGATATAATGACCTACCGGGGAAAGCTGCAATGACTCTGGCACTGAGTCTGACTTTGTGGTTCAGAGGAGTAGCAGGGGAACAGAGAAGAGCAGTGGTAATAGAGGATTCAGTAGTTAGGGGAACGTGCAGGAGATTCTGCATACGTGAAGGGGATGGAGTGGTATGTTGTCTCCTTGGTGCCAGGGTCAGGGTTGTCTCAGATCAGGTCCACAGCATGAGGGTGAGCGGTCAGAAGTTGTGGTATACAAAGGGACCAACAACATAGGGAGGAAATTGGATTGGGTGTTGTGAAATGAACCAGAACTGATTAGAGAGCTTAAGGTAAAATAATCCTTAGAAAGTGATCATAGTATGATTGAATTCACCCCGAAATTTGAGAAGGAGCTAAAGTCAGATGTATCAGTATTACAGTGGAGTAAAGGAAATTATAGAAGCCTAAGAGAGGAGTCGGCCAGAATTAATTGGAAAAGAATACTGGCAGGGATGATAGCAGAGCAGCAATGGTTGGAATTTCTGGAAGCAATTCAGAAGGCATGGGATATATACATACCAAAGAGGAAAAAGTATTCTAAAGGAAAGATGACACAACCGTGGCTAACAAAGGAAGTCAAAACCAACATGAAAGCCAAAGAGAGGGCATATAACAGAGCAAAAATTAGTGGGAAGTTAGAAGATTGGGAAGCTTTTAAATAACAAAAGACATCTAAAGAAATTCATTAAGAAGCTAAAGGTGGAATATGAAATTAAGCTAGCCAATAATATTAGAGGATACCAAAAGTTTCTTCAGATAAAGTGCAAAAGAGAGGTGAGAGTGGATATTGGACAGCTGGAAAACAATGCTAGAGATGTAGTAATGGGGGACAAAGAAATGGCGGATGAATTGAATACAGTGGTGCTAGAAAGATTGTGAACCCTGTAGAACATTCTCTATTTCTGCATAAATATGATCTAAAATGTGATCAGATCTTCATGCAAGTCATAAAACTAGGTAATGAGAACCCAGTTAAATAAATTACACAAAAATATTATACTTCATTTATTTATTGAGAAAAATGATCAAATATTAGAAGTGTTTGTTGGAAAAAGTAGGTGAACCACTGGACTAATGCCTTCTACAAAAGCTATTTGAAGTCATGTGTTCCAATCAATGAGATGAGATTGGAGGTGTGGGTTGTAGAGGTGCCCTGCCTTATAAAATAGACACACAAAGTCAGGATACTGACAGACCCTGCTCTTCTCAAGAAAGATCTGTTTATGTGCACCATGCTTTGATCAAAACTGCTTTCAGAGGACCTTATAAGAAGTGTAGAGAAGCATTAAGCTGGAAAAGACTACAAAAGCATTTCTAAAGACCTGAGTTGTCATCAGTCCACCAAGAGAAATTGCCTACAAATGGAGGAAACTCAGTACTGTTGCTTCTGTCCCTAGGAGTAGGCATCCTGCAAAGATCACACCAAAAGCACAGCGTGCAATGCTGAAGGAGATGAAAAAGACCCAGGGGTAACAGCAAAAGACCTGCAGAAATCTCTAGAACTTGCTATCTGTTCATGTGTCCACTACAAGAAAAACACTGAACAAGAATGGTGTTCGTGGAAGGACTGCTCTCCAAAAAAAAACATTGCTGCACTTCTTAAGTATGCAAAATACCACCTGGATGTTCCACAATGCTTCTGGGACAGTGTTCTGTGGGCAGATGAGATAAAAGTTGAAATTTTTGGCAGAAGTGCACCTTGCTATGTTTGGAGGAAAAAGGGCACTGCACAGCAGCACCAAAACCTCATCTGAACTGTGAAGCATGGTGGGAGGAGCATCATGGTTTGGGGCTGCTTTGCTGCCTCAGGGCCTGGACAGCTTGCAGTCATTGAGGGAATTCAAAATTGTATCAAGACATTTTACAGGAGAGTGTCAGGGTAGCAGTCCATCACCTGAAGCTTAATAGAAGTTGGATAATGCAACATGACAATGATCCAAGAGACAAGAGTAAATCAACAACAAAATGGTTTAAAAAGAGGAAAATTTGTGTTTTGGAATGGCTGAGTCAAAGTTCTGACCTTGATCCTATAGGAATGTTGTGGAAGGACCTGAAGCAAGCAGTTCATGCAGGGGAGCCCACCAGCATCCCAGAGATGAAGCAGTTTTGTAAGGAGGAATGGGCTAAAATTCCTCAAAGCCGATGTGCAGGACCAGAAACAGTTATCGGAAACGTTTGGTTGAAGTTATTACTGTACAAGGGGGTCGCACCAGTTACTGAAAGCAAAGACTCACAAACTTTTTCCCACAAATACATGTAATATTAGATTATTCTTATCAACAAGTAAATAAGTATAATGTTTTGTGTTATTTATTTAATTGGGTTTTGTTTATCTAGTTTTAGGACGTGTGAAGATCTGATCACATTTTAGGTCATATTTGTGCAGAAATAGAGAAAGTTCTATAGGGTTGAAAAACTTGCTATCAGCACTGCAAGTATGGTGAAAGTTCCAGGTGTCAGGGGTTCATCAAGTGTATGAAGTTATCATTACTAGAGAGAAAGTTCCTAAGAAATTGAAAGGTCTGAAGTTAGATAAGTCACCCAGGGTTCTGAAAGAGATGGCTAAAGAGATTGTGGAGGCATTAGTAATGATCTTTCAAGAATCACTAGTTTCTAGCATGGTTCCAGAAGGCTGCACATTTGCAAATGTCACTCAGCTCTTCAAGAAGGGAGAGAGGCAGAAGAAAGGAAATTATAATCTCTTTAATCTGACCTCAGTGGAGTCGTGGAAGATGTTGGAGTCGATTGTTAAGGATGTGGTTTTGGTGTACTTGTAGGCTTCTGATGAAATAGGCCATAGTCAGCATGGAAAATCTTGCCTGACAAATCTTTTGGAATTGGTTGAAGAAATAACAAGCAGGATAGACGAAGGAGAATCGGTTGATGTTGTGTACTTGGATTTTCAGAAGGCCTTTGACAAGGTGCCACACGTGACGGTGCTTACCAAGCTAAGAGCCCATGGTATTACAGGAAAGATTCCAGCATGGATAAAGCAATGTCTGACTGGCAGGAGGCAACGAGTGACAATGGTTGGCTGCCAGTGACTAGTGGTGTTCCACAGGGATCTGTGTTGGGACCGATTTCTTTCTACGTTACAGGTCTATGATTTGGATGATGGAATTGATGGTTTGTTGAAAAGTTTGCAGACGATGCGAAGATGAGTGGGGAGCAAGTAGTTTTGTGGAAGTAGAGATACTAAAGAAGGACTTGGGCAGATTAGGAGAATGTACAAAGAATTGGCAGATGGATGCTATGTCGGGAAGTGTGTGGTCATGCACTTTGTTAGAAGAAATAAAATGGTAGACTATTTTCTAAATGGAATGAAAATTCAAAAATCTGAGATGCAAAGTGACTTGGGAGTCCTTGTGTAGGATTCCCTGAAGGTTAACTTGCAGGTTGAGTTTGTGGAAGGGAAGGCAAATGTAATGTTAGCATTCATTACAAAAGGACTAGAATATAAAAGCAAGGATGGTAAGCACTGGTGAGGCCTCATGAGGAGCTTGTTTTGGCCCCTTATTTTGCAAAGGATGTGCTGAAACTGGAGAGGGTTAAAAGGAGGTAACGAAAATGATTCCAGGATGAATGGCTTGTCATGTGAATAGTGTTTGAATTCAGAAGAATGAGGGGTGACCTCATTGAAACCTATCGAATGGTGAAGGGCCTTGATAAAGTGGATGTTTCCTATGGCGGGAGAGTCTAAGACCAGAGGGAACAGCCTCAGAATAGAGGGGAGTCCTTTTAGAATGGAGATGAAGAGGAATTTCTTTAGCCAGAGAGTGGTGAATCTGTGGAGGCCAAGTCTTCACATATATTTAAGGCAGAGGTTGATAGATTCTTGATTGGTCAGGACATGAAGGGCTACAGGGAGAAGGCATTTGATTGGGGTTGAGAGGGAAAAGGGATCTGCTGTGATGAAATGGTGGAGCAGACTCAATGGGCCAATTCTGCTCCAATATCTTAGGGCCTTATGGATAAGGGATGGGTCCCTGAAGAGAAAATTTTAGGGAGTTAGTTAGAAAGCTGATAAGCCACACCTCCAGGATAGTAGTCCTTGGTTGATCGCTGCTTGTGCCATGTGCCAGTGAGAGTAAGAATATGATGATATGGCTCTTGAATGTGGCTGAAGAATTGGTGCAGAGTACAGTGGTTCAGATTTCTGGAGCATTGGTATCTCTTCTAGGGAATGCATGACCTGTACAAAAAGGGAAGGTTACACATAACTCAAGCGGGACAAATATCCTTGTAGGTAGGTTTCCTAGAGCTTTTGGGGAAGTTTTAAACTAGCTTGGCAAGTGGATGGGAGCCAAAGTGATCGGCCAGAGGGTGGTGCAGTTGCAGTGGCTGCATGTGGAGACAATGAGGAAGGATATTGTGGAAAGGTCACAATAACATTCAGTTGGATGGGTGGAAATATGTCTGTTTAATGCAAGAAGTATCAGGATCAAAGGTGATGAAGTTGAGCATAGTTCAGTACATGGAATTATAACATTGTGGCCGTTACAGAGACTTGGCTGTCACAAGGACTGGAATGGCTGTTGGATTTCCTGAGGTTTAGGTGTTTCAAAAGAGACAGGAAGTGAATCGAAAGGGGTGGGGAGGGGCATTGCTAATCAGGGATAGTATCACAGCTGCAGAATGGGAGGATGCTGCGGAGGGGTTGGAGAGCAACTACTCCATTGGAAATAGACACCCCGCTACCCCCATAGCTGCGGTATTGCTGAGGAACAAATTGGGTGGCAGATTTTGGTAGGATGCAAAAGTAACAGGATTGTTGTCATGGGTGACTTCATCTTCCCTAGTATTGATTGGCACCTCTTTAGCGCAAAAGATGTAGATAGGGCAAAATTTGTTACGTGTGTCCAGGATGGATTCCTGTCACAATATATAGACAGGCCAACTAGAGGAGAACCCACCCTTGATCTAGTGCTAGGCAATGAACCTGGTCAGGTGAGCATTTCAGCCTTTACCATAGGACTAGACTGTATGGGAAAGTATGTAATTGGGGGAGGGTGAATTATTATGTTATTAGGCAGCAACTTGGGAGTAGAAATTGGGAACAGATATAGTCAGGGAAATGCATAATGGAAATGTGGATATTGGGTAGCGAGCATTTGCATTAAGTTCTGAGCAACACACACAAAATGCTGGAGGAACTCAGCGGGCCAGGCAGCATCTATGGAAAAGAATACAGTGAACGTTTTGGGCCGAAGCCCATATGCATTCTATACACATGAAGAACAGGAAGATGATCAGGTTGAGGATAGGACAGATCAGGGATAAGAAAGGAAATGCGCCTGGAGTTTGAGGAGCTGGGTAAGTCCTTAGTGAATACTTTGCTTCAGTATTCACCAGTGAGGGGAATCTTGATGAATGTGAAGGTAATGTAAAACAGGATGATATGCTGGAACATGGCAAAGTTAAGAAAGTGGATGTGCTGGAACTTTTGGAAAAACACTAGGAGAGTTAAGTCCCTGGGCCCAGGATTCTATGAGATTGCTGCACCTTCGACCATGATCTTTACATCCTCACAGGCCACAGGGATATAGCAGAATATTAAAGTCAAAGTCTGTCCCGAGCCTTGTGGCCCATCAGGCCGGTGCTTAGAGTCATAGTCATACTTTATTGATCCCGGGGGAAATTGGTTTTTGCAATTGCACCATAAATAATAGTAATAGAACCATAAATAGTTAAATAGTAATATGTAAATTATGCCAGTAATTTATGAAATAAGTCCAGGACCAGCCTATTGGCTCAGGGTGTTGACCCTCCAAGGGAGGAGTTGTAAAGTTTGATGGTCACAGGCAGGAATGACTTCCTATGACGCTCTGTGCTGCATCTCAGAGGAATGAGTCTCTGGCTGAATGTACTCCTGTGCCCACCCAGTACATTATGTAGTGGATGGGAGACATTGACCAAGATGGCATGCAACTTAGACAGCATTCTCTTTTCAGCCACCACCGTGAGAGAGTCCAGTTCCATCCCTACAACATCACTGGCCTTACAAATAAGTTTGTTGATTCTGTTGGTGTCTGCTACCCTCAGTTTGCTGCCCCAGCACACAACAGCAAACATGATAGCACTGGCCACCACAGACTTGTAGAACATCTTCAGCATTGTCCGGCAGATGTTAAAGGACCTCAGTCTTCTCAGGAAATAGAGATGGCTCTGACCCTTCTTGTAGACAGCCTCAGTGTTCTTAGACCAGTCCAGTTTATTGTCAATTCGTATCCCCAGGTATTTGTAATCCTCCACCATGTCCACCCTGACCCCCGGATGGAAACAGGGGTCACTGGTACCTTAGCTCTTCTCAGGTCTACCACCAGCTCCTTAGTCTTTTTCACATTAAGCTGCAGATAATTCTGCTCACACCATGTGACAAAGTTTCCTACCGTAGACCGTACTCAACCTCATCTCCCTTGCTGATGCATCCAACTATGCCAGAGTCATCCGAAAACTTCTGAAGATGACAAGACTCTGTGCAGTAGTTGAAGTCCGAGGTGTAAATGGTGAAGAGAAAGGGAGACAAGACAGTCCCCTGTGGAGCCCCAGTGCTGCTGATCACTCTGTCGGACATACAGTGTTGCAAGCACACGTACTGTGGTCTGCCAGTCAGGTAATCAAGAATCCATGACACCAGGAAAGCATCCACCTGCATCGCTGTCAGCTTCTCCCCCCAGCAGAGCAGGGCGGATGGTGTTGAACGCACTGGAGAAGTCAAAAAACATGACCCTCACAGTGCTCGCTGGCTTGTCCAGGTGGGCGTAGACACGGTTCAGCAGGTAGACGATGGCATCCTCAACTCCTAGTCGGGGCTGGTAGGCGAACTGGAAGGGATCTAAGTGTGGCCTGACCATAGGCCGGAGCAGCTCCAGAACAAGTCTCTCCAGGGTCTTCATGATGTGGGAGGTCAATGCCACCGGTCTGTAGTCATTGAGGCCGCTGGGGCGCGGCGTCTTCGGCACAGGGCTGAGGCAGGACGTCTTCCACAGCACAGGAACCCTCCGGAGCCTCAGGCTCATGTTGAATACATGGCGAAGTACTCCACCTAGCTGGGGGGCACAGGCTTTGAGCACCCTGGTGCTGACACCATCCGGTCCTGCAGCCTTGCTTGGGTTGAGACGTTTCAACTGTCTTCTTATGCTGGTTTCTGTGGCATGAAGCGGCTGAGAATGCAAGACCCCCCAGCATTTGCCGATACCCATTCTCAGTTGGGTGGACTGGAGTAGAATATTGTAGGGTAGCAAATGCTGTTCCTTTGTTCAAGAAAGATAGAAGGGATAACCCTGGGAATTGAGTTTTATATCACTGGTTGGTAAATTATTGTAGAGGATTTTTACAGACAGGATTCACAATCATGGAAAAATCAAAGCCTCGTTAGGGATAATTAGCATGGCTTTGTGAGGGGCAGGTCAGTCCTCGTGAGTTTGATTCAATTCTTTGAGGAAGTGAAAAAACTTTTTGGTGAAGTAGTGGATATGGTTTATAAGGATTTTAGTAGGGCATTTGACAAGGTTAACCATGGTTCAGAAAGTTTGGAGACATGGGATCCAGGGAATTTTGGCTGCCTTGATTCAAAAATTGGTGTGCCCACAGAGGGCAGAGGGTGGTATAGATGGAGTGTATTCTGCCAGGAGGTCAGTGATCAGTGGTGTTTTGCAGAGATTTGTTCTGGGACCCCTACTCTGTGTGATATTTGTAAATAACTTGGATGAGGAAGTGGATGGTAGGTTAGTAGGTTCACAGATGAACATGAAGGTTGAAGGTGTTGTAGATTATAACAGGACATCAATAGGATGCAGAGCTGGGCTGAGAAGTGGCAGATGGAGTTCAATCTGGAAAAGTGTGAAGTGATCCACTTTAGGAGGTCAAACTTGAAGGCAAGGTTAATAGCAGGATTTTTAAGTGTTGGAGACCAGCGAGATCCTGGGACCCAAGTCCATAGATCCCTCAAAGTTGCTGCACAAGTTGATAAGGTGCTTAAGAAACTTTATGGAGTGTTGGCTTTCATTAGTCAGGGGTTGAGTTCAAGGGCTGCAAGGTAATGTTGCAGCCCTATAAAACTCTAGTTAGACAACACTTGAACCATTATGTTCCATTCTGGTGGCCGCATTATATGAAGCATGTGGAAACTTTAAGAGGGGGTGCAGAGCAGAATTACCAGGATACTGCTTGGATTGGGGAACGTGTTTTATGAGGATAGGTTTAACAAACTAGGACTTTTTGGAGTAAAGGAAAATGAGAAGTGGCTTGATAGAGGTGTGTAAGATGATGAGGCTTAGATTATGTGGACAGCCAAGGACTCTTATGCCATGGCGGAAATGACTAAGACAAGGGGCTGTAAATTTAAATTGATTGGAGGAGAGTTTAGGGGGATGTCAGCAGTAGGTTTTCTGCACAGAGTGGAGGGTGCATGGAACATGCTGCCTGGAATAGTGGTCCAGGCAGATACATTGGAGTAGGGGTTCCCAACCTGGAGTCCACAGACCCCTCAGCTCCATGGCATAAAAATGGTTGAGGACCCTTGTGTTAGGGACATTTAAGAGACTCATAATGGGTACATGGATGAAATAAAAAAAATGGAGGGCTGTGTAGAAGGAAAGAGTTAGATTAATCTTATAGTAGTTTAAAAGGTTGGCACAACATCATAGGCCGAAGGCCCTGTAGTGTTCTTTTTCTGATAAGATTCTCTGTCCTTGATATGAACAGGGTAGATAAGATAGAGGCAGGAAAGTTGTTTCCGCTGGTAACTGAGATTAAAAATAGAGATTAGTGTTATTTGTCACCTGCATATTGAAACAACATAGAGTGAAATGCATTGTTTGCATCAAACCAGCACGGATTGTGCTGGGCATTCTGTAACCGTTGTCATGCTTCCCATGCCCACAACTCACTAACCGTGATTGTACAACTTTGGAATGTGACTGGAAACTCGAGCACCTGAGGGGAACCCACGTGTCTAAGGGGAAACGTACAAACTCCCTACAGCCAGCAGCTGGCATTGAACCCCAATCAGTGATCGCAGGCGCTATAAAGCGACGTGCTGACTGCTATGCCATCCTAGGGCCCATAGGCTCAGGATTCGGGGGAATACATTTAGGACAGAGATGAAGAGAAACTGATTTTTCCAAGGAGTAGTGAATCTGTGGAATTCTCTACCAGGGAAGTAATAGAGGCTACTTCATTAAATATATTTAACGCACAGATTAACGCATGACAGGAGAATTAAGGGCTATGGGGAAAAGGCAGATTAGTGGAGCTGAGTCCATGGCCAGATTGATCTTATTGAATGGTGGACCAGGCACAATGGGCTAGATGACCATCTCCTGCTCCTATTTCTTTAATTCTTTCCTCCCTTCTTGGCTCTCAGTAGGGTGAGTGTTGAGCTGTAAATTTTCTTGACTCATGGAAAAATCCATCTGGCTCGTGGTTGTTCCTGGTTTTTCCATTCGCCATCTGCACATCAAGCCATGTGTCTGTGTTTGATCCCTGGCTTTCAACTCTGGGTGAATCTTTTTCTTATCAATTCAAGAAATAATTGCTTTTGGGGTTAATTAAGTCCAGGAGGTTTCCGTGCCATTCTCCTAGAACAGAGATTGTGGCTATAATTCTGATGGTTTGCAAGCTAGATCAGGCACCATGGACACTCACAGTTCTGTTGTTTGGAAGTCTTGAATAGGATCCTGTGTGGGATCTCTAATACTGATTTTCCTGCGGCAGCATTTAGTTGGCATTGCCATATAGGGGCAAGGTTGATAGAGATGACAGGCTGGATTATGTGGTGATCAGTCTAGCAGTTGTCAGCACCTGTCATGGCACGACTGATGTAAACATCTCACCTTGGCTGATGATGCAATATAACAGGTGCCAGTGCCATGATTTCTTGGTTGCGACAAAGCTTTGCTCCAAGCGTTTTGTCTTGAGAAAGGCTCCAATGGAGGTAACTTGCTCTTTTTTTGCCAGTTTATCCTTTCATTAGGCTAGTTTCCTTTCCACCTCTGATGTTGGTGTCATCAAGAAAGATTAGCTTGTCTGCTTTGGGATCCAAATTGGGAATGGCTCAAGGTCGGTCCAGGGTTGAGACTATAGTGATTGGAGCATACTGATTCCATCTCATGGAGCTGGAGGGTGAAGAGATGTTCCATATCCCACAGAAAAAACACTTGGACGTTCCCTGTCCATGGAGTTGACATTGCTCTTCAGATTTGCTCTTTTAGCAGAGGGTGTACCTCCTACTATGTTCCTGATTTTGACTCTCAGATCTCTCATGCTAGCTCAAGGTAGACAATATAGGTGTTGAATCGTTTGAGTCCCCAGGCTAAGTTATTAGAACAACATTCAGGCCTATGCTGTTAAGGTTGTCCATGATGCTTTGTGTTTCCAGCTTCTTAACTCATTTGGGAACTGGAAAATGCCAGCTCTTGATTTCCCTCAACATGGAGTGACCATTGCAAACCACAAACTAGGATTTTTGAAGGAAAACTCCTGGTCCATTTGCATGGATGTCCAAGCAAACAGGGACAAGGCTCTGCTGTATGGTGTGTGTGTGTGTGTGTGTGTGTGTGTGTGTATATATATATATATATATATATATATATATATATATATATATATATATATATATATATATATACACACACACACACAGTCTCTCTCACTCTCACTCTCACTCCTCTCTCTCCCCTTGGTATACCTCCAGCCTATCTGTGCTTCTGGCTGCCCTAACTCTGAATACACTGAAGTTTCAGCAAAGCTGACGGTTATTATTAGTGAGAGATCATACAAATTGAACAGGTTGGAGGCTATAGATAAGAATGCTGTGGTGATGTATGTGGGTGGGAGACAATACACTTGCTTGTATCTTAGAAAACAATGATGAGCCTCTGCCATTCTAAGTCCCTTCAGTCTTGGTGTTGTTTCTGCCGAGGGCTTGTGTTTCTATTGGTCCGACTCATTCTGATTGTTCTGCCCAGTGCAAACTAATACTCAATTGCGCACTGGTGATGTCACCCTGACTGGTGATGAATCATTTGCGATCTAACCTCCAGGCTCGACAAACAATCCTATAAACAAGCAGCTAACCAGAACTACCAATTCTCTTTCATTTGAAAGTTACAGGGCTTATGCAAAAGGATTGCAGGATAGTCCTAATAGAGAAAAAACGCAGAATTTTATTCCACCTCCTTTCATGCTCTGTTTGTATCAACATTTGATGGCAGTTTTCAGTTTTGAAGAGTAGAGTTGCTCTCTTGATGTTGGTTAATATTAGCGTATGATAGTGTAGAGACTGCAGTCTCAAATCCGAGAGGTATTCTGAATTTATATTACATGATTAAGGACTGGTTATCAAAACGGGACAGAATTTACTGGGAAAATGATGAGTTTAATATGGCTTCCCATTATTAATGTGGAAATTAAGTAGTAATTTGTGTTGAGGGAGACATACCCCATACTCCTGAGTTGTGAGTTATTACAAATTACTGGAGGAGTTGAAGTCCTCTTCTATTAGTCTCTCTGAGACAGCAGCTTGCCCTAAACCTCATTATTTAAAATAAATTACTGTATTTGCACAAAACTTGCCCAAAAAAACAGGACTGGTATTTATCAACTTTAAATGCTCGTTTAATCAGGAGATTTGTGTTTCTCCATTCCCAATCAACCTCCAACTCAGAAAAGAAAGAAATGTATGTGCAGTTTTATTCCTGTTCTGAGAGATTTGCATTTCATTTCTTTTATTTTTGGTCCTATCTCTTTTAACTCTCTTTCTTAGTTCAGACCATCTACCCCCTCTTTATTTATCTGTCTGTACCTGGCTCTATTTCCTACCCCATCCTGCCTCAGTTTCTTCTGCAGTCATTAATTGATTAACAAGATAAACTGTTAATGCTGTTGTTCACTAAGGTCCCAGATGCCCTGCTGTCGGTTCACTCTTCCCACACTTTGAAGCTGAAAGGGTTTGCTTATTAGAAAGTATTGAGGGGGTGGGGTTGGTGCATAACTATTAGAAATAAGATTTTTAAAAAATCTACTGCAGCGAATTCTAAGCAACCTGAGTCTTGGACAATTTGCGCCGGGCTTGATTGAAAAGGTCAGAGTGTTGGGGCTGGGAGTGTGGAATGGGCTGGTTTTCAGCTTGCTATTCCATGGGGTTTACTCGAGTCTGTGCTGAACTGAGGCTGTGGCCTGCAACAAACGGGCTACTAGATTCACTGCAGCGATGGCTGGCTTCATGATGTTGACTCGTACCTGTTTCCTTGCTTTTGTTGTTTGCACAAATTGTTTTTTTTTCCTGCACATTGGGTGTTTGATATCTTTTATATTTAATAGGTTCGATTGGGTTTCCTGTGTTTTGTGGCTGCCTGTAAGGAAGTGAATCTCAAGGTTGTATTAAGTATACATGGCAGTGTAGTGGTGAGCACAATGCTTTACGGTACAGGTGACCCAGGTTCAGAAGATGGCGCGCCTGCGTGTGCGCAGCCCTCCGGTGAAAAATGATATCTTATCTGTTAAATAGGGGCCGTGGGCAATTCTAATTTGATGGGGAATGGACGCGAAAGCACAGAGGAACATCTGGAGAAATTTCTGAAATGCCCATTCGCTGCTGTCATTACTGTGTGGTCGGGAATCTTTCGAAGGGTAGGCCTCAAAATCCCCGGCCTTGCCTGCTTTTGGCGACCAAGAAGGAGGTCGAATTGTTCCGACAGAGATGGCGCTCAGTACTCGGTGTCGGAGAACTGATCAGAGCTCGAAGTTTTCGGATGACTCAGAGTCGGACTGTGGTCGGCATGGCAGGGAGAGTTTTTCTTCCTTCTCCCGTCTGCGTGAGATGTAGGACATTTGAGAAACTTTGAACTTTACTGTGCTCATGGACTTGTCATCAAGTTATGGTATTGTTGCACTGTTGTAACTATATGTTATAATTATGTGGTTTTGTCAGTTTTTTCAGTATTGGTCTGTCCTGTGTTTTGTGATATCACACCGGAGGAAATAATGTATGCATTAATGCATGCATTACTAAATGACAATAAAAGAGGACTGCGTGTCTTCATAATCTAATTCCTGCCGCTGTCTGTAAGGAGTTTGTACATTCATGTGATCACATGGGTTCACCCTGAGTGCTCTGGTTTCTTCCCACAGTCCAAAGGCATACCGATTGGTAGGTTAGTTGGCCACTGTAAATTGTCCGGTGATCATGCTAAGATTGAATTGGGAGATTGCTGGGTGGCAGTCTCTGGAAGGAGCACTTTATGCCAGCAAGTAAATAAATAAAATGTACCTGGCTAGTTCCCGTGAGCTTAGTGCTTTTTCCCGATGACTTGAAACCTTCTATTCACTGAACTGCCAAAGAAGGTGGTTACTACTCAATCCCACATGAGTAAAGGTGTCTTCAAGCTAAACTAATTGACAGCTTGAGCTTGTAGGTATGATACAGTGAGAACAACGATGGTGTCTGGTTACACGACTATCATAGCCTTTTTTCTCAGAACTTTAGAACTGTGAAAAAGAATCATGGTCATAAAGCAGGGTGAGAAAAGGAAATGAGATGAAATCTTATCAATCTTCATTTAATCTTATTTTAGTCTTGAAAGAATTCAGAAGGCATATATTTACCTGTATTTAGAGATAGGAGCAGAGTTAGCCTATTCAGCCCATCGAGTCTGCTCCACCATTTTATCATGGCTGATCCATTTCCCTCTCAACCCCATCCTCCTGCCTTCTCCCCATAACCTTTTACACACTATCAACCTCCGCCTTAAATACACCCGATGACCTAGGATCCACAGCCCCCTGTGGCAACAAATTTTCCAGATTCACCACTCTCTGGCTAAAGAAATTCCTCCTCATCTCTGGTTGCTAGTTCTATGCAACTGTGAAAATTCATAACTCACCTAATACTAAAGAGGCAAAGGGGAAAGGCAGGGAGATGAGAAGAAACAGAGAGAAAGGCTGATTGGCCACTTCTCTCATTCTAAATGGATTTGTATTTCATGCCTGCATATGGCATGTGTTGTATATAGAATGAGCTTTTATTATAGAGTCACAGAGTGATAGAAAAGTACTGCAAAGAAATGGGCCCTTTAGCCCATCTAGTCTGTTCCAAGTCATATATCATCATTGACCTACACTGGGACCATAGCTCTCTATAACCCTCCTATCAAAACTTCTCTTAAATGTTGAAATTGAGCTCTCATCCAGCATTTGCACTGGCAACTCATTCCACACACTCACAACCCTCTGAGTGAAGAAGCTCCCCCTCACGTTCCCCTTAAACTTTTCATCATTCCCCCTTAACACATGACCTCTAGTTGTAGTCCCAGCCAATCTAGGATTATAAATCTAGGACTGAGTAGATTTTACAGGACAGATTGTATGATTTTAAAATAAGAATTGTTTATTGCCCTAATAGAGTTATCCAGGGTCTCAAATCTGATTCACCTATGCTTAATTTTGACTTGTTATGTGCAATGCTATGCAAGTTTGACCAGTTTATGTAAAGTATATTTGTCATGGTTTTTATTCACTTGCTCAACCTGATAAACATGGAACTAATAAGATGCACTTTTTAAACAAAATCTAGGGTGGAAATTTGAGGAGTTATTGCCATTTCTAAAACATCCAACTTCAATTCTGAGTAAAGTATGGATATTTGTCTATTATATTCCCATGACTCAGTTTTAGAGTCTGTGATTCAGCTCATACTGTAATACTAGAAACCAGATAAATGGTTATTTATTATAGAAAGCCTTTGCAAAGGGGATTAGTACATTTGTTTGTTCATTGATTGAGATACACTGCAGAATTGGCCCTTCGAGCTGCACAGCCCAGCAATCCCCCCATTTAACCCTAGCCTAATCACAGGACAATTTACAATGTCCAATTAACCTACCAACCGGAGCACCTGGAGGAAACCCGCACGATCACGGGGAGAATGTACAAACTCCTTACAGGCAGTGACGGGAATTGAACCAAGGTCACTTGTACCGTAAAGCGTGGAGCATTTACTAGGAGGCAAAGGTGTGAAGTTGCTTTAGTGTTCAAGTAACACACTTCTACAGCTGAATATTGTGGACTATTCATTTTTTTTAAAGTTAAGCTTCTTATAGAAATCAAAATTCTAAGAATTTTAGATTTTTGCATTGCTTTTTTTTCCACAACTATTATTTTATTGCAGACTAAGTATCTACTGATTGATTGAAGCAGACACCCTTAAACTGACAACAATATTTTTGTTTCTTTATATATTTTTAAAGAGACCTTCTGTTAATACCCTTTCTCTCCTTCTCTAATGAAGTATTCTTCAGTGGAATTTATCTGCACTTGAAGTGTGTAGTTTAATTCAATGCAACTTCCACACCCGTAGATCAGTTTAGTATAATCTATTTCATTTTATTTGTAACTGGTTGCAAAAAATATGCACTTGCTGATGTATGATGGGGGAAAAATGAGAACTGTACTTATGATGACTACAGTTTAAGGCAAATAAAATGAAATTTGAATGAGTAAATTATTTTGCTTAGAGACGACCATGAAAATGTTTCTTAGAAATAACATAATTGAAGGTGTACCAGCAAATGTCTTCATTTTGCTTCCATGCAGATGCAATCCTAGGCAAATGTCTTGGGCACATTTATATTGCTAGGGTGCTAAAACATTTGCACAGTACTGTATTTGTCAACGTGGAGCAGAGAGTGAGTTAGTAAATCTGTGGTGCTCTATTAGTTAAGGTTGGGCAGTAAAATACAATTGTACAGCTTGCTAATTACAATGATTATTGCATTTAGTTGGTTCTAGCCACTGTTCATTGGAAGAGCTGTGTTAATACAGCATTTTTCACACCTCTTTCAGAATGTCCCAAAGTGCCTCACACCAATGAATGTGTTTGAAGCACAATACTTGTTGCCACATTTTGAAGATTGGTAGCCAATTTATGAACTGTGATTTCCCATCAACAGCAAGATAATAATGACCAGATAATCTGTTGCACAGTACTGTGCAAAAGTCCTTGGCACATATACAGTTGCAAGAAAAAGTTTGTGAACCTTTTGCAATTACCTGGTTTTCTGCATTAATTACTTATTAAATGTAGTCTGATCTTCATCTAAGTCACAATAATACACAAACATATTCTGCCTAAACCATTAAAATACAATTGCACTACTTGTTGTCAATACAAGGTACACCATTTAAACAATCACAGTCTAGGTCAAAAAAGTATGTGAACCTCTAGGTTAATGCCTTTTACAACAGCTATTAGGAGTCAGGTGTCTCAGTCACTGAGATGAGATTGGAGGTGCGGGTTGTAAATGTGCCCTGCCCTATAAAAAAGACACAAAGTCATGTTACTGACACAACCTGCTCTTCTCAAGAAAGATCTGTTTATGCGCCCCATACCTTGATCAAAACGGCTTTCAGAGGACCTCAGAAGAATTGTAGAGATGCATGAAGCTGCAAAAGGCTACAAGAGAATTTCTAAAGACCTGAGTGTTCATCAGTCCACAGTAAGAGAAATTGTCTACAATTGGAAGAAACTCTGCACTGTTGCTACTGTCCCGAGGAGTGGGCATCCTGGAAAGATCACACCAAGAACATAATGTGCAATGCTGAAGGAGGTGAACAGGAAACCAAGGGTAATAGCAAAAGACCTGCAGAAATTTCTAGAATTTGCTGAAGTCTCTGTTCATGTGTCCTCTGCAAGAAAAACCCCGAAGAAGAATAGTGTTCTTGGAAGGACACCACGGAGTAAAACACTGCTCTCAAAAAAAAAACTATTGCTGCAAGTCTCAAGTTTGCAAAAGACCACCAATGCTTCTGGGATAATGTTCTGTGCACAGATGAGACCGTAGTTAAATTTTTTTTGTCAGCATTGCACACCTCTATGTTTGGAGGAAAAAGGGCACTGCACACCAACACCAAAACCTCATCCCAACTACAAAGCATGATGGAAGGAGCATCATAGTGAGAGTTATTCATGCAAGGTAGCTCATAAATATTGATGAACTGAAACAGTTTTGTATGGAGGAATGGTCTAAAATTCTTCCTCACCATTGTGCTAGTCTGATCAGCAGCTACAGGAAACATTTGGTGGAGGTTAATGTTGTTAAAGTAGGTTCTATCAGTTTTAAATACAAGAGTTCATATGCTTTTTCCAATCTGGACTTTGAATGATTAAACAGTGTGTTCAATAAAGACATGAAAAGTACAGTTGTTTGTATGTTATTAGTTTATACGGGTTGTGTGTGTATTATTGTGATTTGGATGAAGATCAGACCACATTTTATGGGTAATTGATGCAGAAAACCAGGTAATTGCAAAGGGTTCACAAACTTTTTCTTACAACTATATGTGACTAGAGTGCCTAAGACTTTTGCACAGAACTGTATTTGTCAACATGGAACGGAGAGCGAGTTTGTAAATCTTGCTGGAGCAAAGGATGTTGGCAATGGTGATGGTGGAGCATTGGGGAGGGGTGTGAGGCAGGTGGCAGAAAGAAAGAGTGGTGCTGGGGCAGGGGGGTAGCATTGGTGCCTGAGCCCCAGCCCTGAGACAGCAAACAAGGACATTTGATTCCAAACAATTGGTTTATTGGTCATTACAGAATGTCTGTCTGGTGCTTCCTGCTCCCTCTCCTCTCACTTCCCCTTTTCCCAATGATGACTCCCCTCTCTCTGTCCCCTTCCCACTCTCAGTCCACAATAGATACCCATATCAGAATCAGTTTTATCATCACTGGCATGTCATGAAATTTGTTTTTTTTTTGGAGCAGCAGTACAATGCAATACATAAAATTACTACAGTTCTGTGCAAAAGTCTTAGGCATCCTAAATCTATATACACAGTGGCATGCAAAAATTTGGGCACCCCTGGTCAAAATTTCTGTTACTGTGAATAGCTAAGTGAGTAAAAAATGACCTGATTTCCAAAAGGCATAAAGTTAAAGATGACACATTTCTTTAATATTTTAAGCAAGATTACTTTTTTATTTCCATCCTTTACAGTTTCAAAATAACAAAAAAGGAAAAGGGCCGGAAGCAAAAGTTTGGGCACCCTGCATGATCAGTACTTAGTAACACACCCTTTGGCAAGTATCACAGCTTGTAAACACTTTCTGTAGTCAGCTAAGAGTCTTTCAATTCTTGTTTGGGGGATTTTTGCCCATTCTTCCTTGCAAAAGGCTTCTAGTTCTGTGAGATTCTTGGGCTGTCTTGCATGCACTGCTCTTTTGAAGTCTATCCACAGATTTTCGATGATGTTTAGGTCGGGGGACTGTGAGGGCCACGGCAAAACCTTCAGTTTACGCCTCGAGGTAGTCCATTGTGGATTTTGAGGTATGTTTAGGATCATTATCCTGTTGTAGAAGCCATCCTCTTTTCATCTTCAGCTTTTTTACAGACGGTGTGATGTTTGCTTCCAGAATTTGCTGGTATTTAATTGAATTCATTCTTCCCTCTACCAGTGAAATGTTCCCCGTGTCACTGGCTGCAACACAAGCCCAAAGCATGATCGATCCACCCCCGTGCTTAACAGTTGGAGAGGTGTTCTTTTCATGAAATTCTGCACCCTTTTTTCTACAAACATACCTCTTTGCTCATTGCGGCCAAAAAGTTCTATTTTAACTTCATCAGTCCACAGAACTTGTTTCCAAAATGCATCAGGCTTGTTTAGATGTTCCTTTGCAAACTTCTGATGCTGAATTTTGTGGTGAGGACGCAGGAAAGGTTTTCTTCTGATGACTCTTCCATGAGGGTCATATTTGTGCAGGAGTCGTTGAACAGTAGAATTGTGCACCACCACTCCAGAGTCTGCTAAATCTTCCTGAAGGTCTTTTGCAGTCAAACGGGGGTTTTGATTTGCCTTTCTAGCAATCCTGCGAGCAGTTCTCTCGGAAAGCTTTCTTGGTCTTCTAGACCTCAACTTGACCTCCACTGTTCCTGTTAACTGCCATTTCTTAATTACATTACGAACTGAGGAAATGCCTACCTGAAAACGCTTTGCTATCTTCTCATAGCCTTTTGCTTTGTGGGCATTATTTATTTTAATTTTCAGAGTGTTAGGCAGCTGCTTAGAGGAATCCATGGCTGCTGATTGTTGGGACAAGGTTTGAGGAATCAGGGTATTTATGAAGCTTTGAAATTTGCATCACCTGGCCTTTCCTAATGATGAGTGTGAACAAGCCATAGCCCTAACAAGCTAATTAAGGTCTGAGGCCTTGGTAAAAGTTATCTGAGAGCTCAAATCTCTTGGGGTGCCCAAACTTTTACATGGTGCTTCTTTCCTTTTTTTTCCCCACTCTAAAATTGTACAAAACAAAAATAATACATTAATCTTAAAATGTTGAAAAGAGCGTTTCATCTTTAACTTTATGACTTTTAGAGATCAGTTCGTCTTCTACTCACTTAACTATTCACAGTAACAGAAATTTTGACCAGGAATGCCAAACCTTTGCATGCCACTGTGTGTGCGTGTATGTGTGTGTGTATATTTTGTATTATATGTGTGTGTGTGTGTGTATATTTTGTATTGTATGTGTGTATATGTGTGTGTGTGTATATATATATATATATGTGTGTGTGTGTGTGTATGTATATGTGTGTGTGTGTGTGTATGTATATGTGTGTGTGTGTGTATGTATATGTGTGTGTGTGTGTATATATGTGTGTGTATGTGTGTGTGTGTGTATGTATATATGTGTGTGTATGTGTGTGTGTATGTATATATATGTGTGTGTGTGTGTGTGTATGTATGTGTATATATGTATACACACACACACCCCTACCTTTGAATCTTCCTTTTTTTTTTGTCATCTTGCTAGTGGATACTGTAAGTCGCTCCATCCCTATAGGCATAATCTTTTTTTTCAGAACTGCTGTCATCATATCTGTCTTTTCAAATATGCACCCTTGAGCTCTGTCCTTCCAAACCTTGTACCCGTGTCTAATGAATCACATCAGTCATGTGACAAGGTACTGGAATAGAAGCCCACAGATCCCAGAGTAAAGTTGCACTATGCCAAATGGCAAAATCAAATTCACTAAACCTGATTACTCATTGGCTATTACCAAGCCATTAAATGGTTAAGGAAGGTGACTAGTTGTAATGAAACCTATATGGTTTACAAAATGAACACCAGTCTAAGTGCTGGGGCTCCATTGCTAATGAATACTGTGTTGCCTTTATCGTCCTCCTCCCCTGCAGACTAGGAGACTTGTGTCTGAGGGTCTAAATGTCTCATGAGTCCAGTGTAGAATCGGTAGACTCTACTGAAAGTTGAGTAGAGGTGTTTGATTGGTAGGTGGATGTGCACTGTGGGAGTTGGTGTGCTTTCACCTCTACTCACTGAGCTTTCAAATATATTTCAAGTGCCTCAGTGCCAACCTGCATCTCTATTTTGAGCAGTTACAGGCAAGCAGTTGCCACAAGTTGTTAGGCATATTGAATTTTCTCAGGGAGGCTTTGAATGCATCCCTGTGCCATCCTGTTAATTTCTTGTCATTACTAAAGCTCAGATAAGGTCTGTTTCAAGAGTCCTGACTTGGGCATTAGAGCACCATGGCCTGCCCATCGGAGCCAGCTGAATTTAAATAGGGCCACAGTTACGGCAAGGGAAAGGATGTTAACATTGGTTTACTTATCCTTCATCGGATTTGGAAAGTTAGCATGAGCAATGTGCTTTTCTGGTGCTTAGAGATGTATGCTTTTGATAATCTAAATCTAGAGGATGCGGCTTACCTGTACCTGATTGATCACCTTTTTTTAGGAATTGATCTTCATATAGCAAAATGTTTTGCTTGCAAACTGGAGGCAGTGGTGTATTTCATCTCAAGGAAATAGAAAGTAATGGTAAAGTGCGCATGGGGTCAAGTTGATAGGACATGTGCTTTGCAAGACTTGAGTGTAATGGCCCATTCTCCAAAGCACTTCAGTTAAACAGTCAATCAAGATTTCAAGCTTAGTCACCAAATGTGCATATGCATAAATGTGGTCTGCGTGCTGTTCAATGAATCAGGTGGGGTGGAAGCCAAGTAGGCTGAAAATAATTCTCTTTTGTCATTTTGATTAGCTCCAGTTCCTGTTTTCTATCTTGAGATGCCACTGTAGAGGGTCTACTCAACCATCTCCTCCAGGTGGCCAACGTGCTGCTTCTCGAATCAAATTGTGAATGCATGACAACTAGAGTTGGAGTCTACATGATACTCATTATGCAGCAAAAGAAATATAGGGAGCAGCTTCAACCACTATAAGTGCCTTTTCTTGAATTCATAAGTGCCTTTAACTCCATCAATGAGAGCACCTGTGGTAAATCTTTCTTAAATTTTGTCTACACAAAGAAGTTTGTCTGTTTTGCATCTGCTGCATTATATGGCACGCAAGCCATGATTCCAATCAACAGATCTGTAGCATATCCTGTTTTAGTGCAGGCTGGGTCCAGTAAGATTGCTTCATAGCATCAACACTTTTCTCGTTTATGACCTGAGTTATAAGGAAAGATTGAATAGCTTAGAGCTTCATTCCTCAGAACGTAGAAGATTGAGGGGAAATTTGGTAGAGGTATATGAGGGGTATAGATGGGGTAAATGCAAGCAGGCTTTTTCCATGGAGGTTGGGTGGAATTACAACTAGAGGTCATGGGTTAAGTGTAAAAGATAAAATGTTTAAGTAACAGGAGATACTACTTCACTCAATATCAGGAGAGTGTGGAATGAGCTGCTAGCACAAGCGGTGTATGCAAGCTCGATTTCAATGTTTAAGAGAACTTTGGATAGGTACGTAGATAGTAGGGGTATGGAGGGCCACGGTCCAGGGGCAGGCCAATGGGAGTAGGCAGCTTAAGTAGTTTGGCATGCACTACATGGGCTTATTGGCATGTTTCTAACTCGATGATCAAGTCCCAAGAAATTAATAATACTCTCTCTTCCTATCAACAGTCTTCCAACATTTTGTTAACTTAAAACAAAATTTCCAGAAATACTCAGTAGGACAGAGAGCAGAGAGAAGTGGAATTGGCCTTTCGTAACATTTAGTAAAATAGGTTCCAAGTATCATGTGAATTCTTTTAAGTGGCTCCAAATAACCTTCAGTCTCTCTTGCAAAGCAAATGTGTCTCTAATTTAAATCACAAACAACCTTCTATGTGACTGTGGCCATGGTCTATTAACTCTCCTTGTTTCTCTCACACTCTCTAGGTCTTTGACACAATTCAGTACACCTCAAAATTTTCTTTTGCGTGTCCAGTTTATTGACACTGCCTATCTTTGTTTGATTGACATGAGAGTATCTGTACAATTAATTTTCTCCCAGGGATCTGTATGTAATCCTGTCCTCTGAGCTGGTCCCCTTTGGGCACAAGTTCAATTCCACATCTCTTGATTGCATTTGTTTGCTTCTTCTTCTCCCTTGACTCAATGTCATTAGATTGCTTGCTTGTTATGCTGTACTGTATTTGTCCATGTGGAGTGGAGAGTGAGTTTATAAATCTGATGGGAGCAAAGGATGTTGGGAATGGTGGAGATGGAGAACTACGGGAGGGGTCTGGGATAGGTGGCGTAGGTACAGACACCAGGCAAGGTAATTGGATTCCAAACAGTTTGATTTATTGATCATTAAAGAAAGTCTCTGGTGCTTCCCAATCCCTCCCCTCTCCCTTCCCACTCTCAGTCCACGATAGAACTCATATCAGAATCAGGTTTATCAGCACTCACATATATCATGAATTACTTTTTTTTTGCAATAGGAGTACAGTGCAATACATGAAATTACTACAGCACTGTGCAAAAGTCTTAGCCACCCTAACTATATTTGTGTGCCTAAGAATTTTGTACAGTATTATATGTGCTTTAGTTTCCTCCAGCTAAACTTTGGAGAAAATTAAGCCATCGTCATTGGGATACACATTTCCTTACTCCTGCCAATTGTCCAATTATTCTCCGATTATTAACTTGGGCAAAATTTGTTTGACCTCAATGTTAAAATTGTATACATTCATATCCTACAGACATCAACTCTAACCCTTCTCCAGCCCCCTTCAGACTCTCTTCTGTCTCTCCACTGCTTTCCCAGTTGGATCCTGTTCGCAGACCTTCCTAAGCTTTAGTTCTCAGCAGTGCTTGTTCCATCCCCACTTGCTCATAACTCTCAGACATGCTGAGTGGTTTTGGATACAGGCCATGCTGAATGTCAAATATGAAGTCTCATCCATTTTGAATTCTTCAATGACCTTGCTCCTTTTGGATTTCCCTAACCTTCAGCCAAGCAATCTACATAAAGACTTATTTTGTGACTGGCAATATGTTCATCCCTCTCTCATTCAAAGATCTGAAGTACAATTGTTATCAAAGAACATATATATCATGTAACCTTGAGATTTGTCTGCTTACAGACATCCACAAAGCAAGAAACCCAAGGAACCCAATTTACAAAAAAAAGGACAAAACCACTGCACAGAGGAAGGAGAAAAAAACACAATCATACAATTGCCCCACTATTTACAGAAGTGACCTGAACAACTTAATTTTAGATTTCTTTCCATAACCCACCTCCACCCTGCCGCACCATCTCCTGCTTTCCTCAAACCTCCTTTAGTTTACCAAATCTTGGTAACTCGTCCTGATATTTGCATGATTCGTACTGCATGAACTGACCTGTCAGTAGTGAATTCTTCTTCTTAAGCCCTTAGGTCCCAGTGGAGCATAGGCCATCGATGACCTCCCGTCTCCATCCTCCTCTGTTCTGAGCCAGTTTCTTGAGGGTGGACCAGGAGTGTCCCCGTCATATAATTTTGACCTTGATGTCTCTCCTCCATGTGCTCTTTGCATGTATCTTTTTCCTCTTCCCTTGGGGATTACATTTTAATGTTGGTTGGCTTCCTCAAGGTATGGCGGATCCACCTACATTTCCATTTGTATACTTAATGCCTTGGATTTGGAAAGAAATTCAGCCAGCATTCCAGATGGTTACTGTAATGTGGAAGCAGGTTCACGGATTCAGTGAGTGAGACAAAAAGCACCGATTACGAGTAAGGGTATTAATCATTTATTTATGAACAGTAAAAGATTTGTCCAAACATCTAATTCCCTGAGTTACACAAACTACAAAACTAAATATTCAACAGATGCTTAGCAAAGAGTGCACGTGGGCCTTCTAAGTCTGGATTGTACCTTCCCTGTAGTTCTTCAGCATTAGTCATGACTTCAGTGTGAAGCGTGGCCTGGGAACAAAAGGAAAGAGCAGCCAAGCCTCCTGCATGTGCTATTCTTATACCCGAGACATGTGAAACCAGAAACTGGTGCAGTGGCACACAAGCCAACGAATGGGAAAGAGCTGCTGCGTCCTTCAAACAGGCCAAGCGATGACCGGCACGATGGAAGAGGCTTTCAACCGACAAGTAAGCTAACCCCAATGTAATAGTTACTGAAGAGTGTTGTAAAGTGTAAAAAGAAGGGATTTTGTTTTAGTTGTGGTACCTTCTATGAGTAGCTTGTGACATTTTCTATAAGTGCTTCTGCATCAACAGTAACTGTTTGGGTAAAGCTACCAACATCCATAGAACAGTAAGAATTTCTAACTTCCAGAAATAACAAAAACATTTTTTAAGTTTCGTTATGCTGAAGAATTTAATTACTTTTTTTTTCCTGGCTCTCTGCAAACAACTAGCTAATTTCGTAATTGTATTAGTAACCACAGATTCTGTACTGTATTGCAACTTGCAATGTCAATGCTTCACAACACAACCTTCCTTTGATCTATACTGCATGTTTCAAGGCAGCATGAGATGCCAACGTGATAACGTGAGGTCATCAGACTGCTGCCTGTGATGGAGGATTTATTAGTAGCACCTATGGTGAGCTGTATCTGCTCGAGTTCTTCGTGTGAATAGGAATCCACAATACACCAGCAATGTGCTAGACTTTGTGATATTAATATTGCGTTGTGTAACCATGGAATCGGATTTATCTTACTTGTTTAAATTTTTTTCTTTAGTTCTGTGGTTTTGGTTTGATTACTTACTTGTCCCCTTATGATGTATTCACAGTTTTAGCGTACAAGAAGGCTACACATTTTGGGGCATCGCAATCTTGCCAAACAATGCACACAGCAGAAATGCTTGTGATTATGGATGTTGACCTCTATTTGGAGAGTTTACACCTGACACAAAATCTCACAGCGCTTTCTAAGTGTTGCTTTTTGCAAGGGAACTAACTGAGAATCGAATCAAGCAATTTCCTCCTTAAACTTGCCAGTCACTAGTTTTGATATTTTATCATTTTTCTGCACATTTATTAACTATGCTGAAAGAGAATAACATGTCTAAATAGAGGGCTTGGTGTTTGTTAAGCTAACTCTGTGTGGTTTTGATATTACATGTTAAAGTATTCTGTAATATTAGTTTAATAGCTGAACCAGGAGCACTGTCAATCTGTCCTTCACTTCCAAGAGACTTCACTGAGAAGCCCCACCGTGTAAAATGCAACCACCCCAACCAGTGCAAAGAGGCCGGAAGCTGACTGGTACACCTGAAGGAAGAGTATGTTTTTTTTTAAAGGCTGTAAATAATTAATGAAACACAAGGATTAGTTTTTGTCTGCTTTATAACATTTGCAAGTTGATGGTCAGTTGCAATGTTTGCACATTCAATTGGCTACTAGTTTCACACAGCAGCTTATTGTATTTTTGGTATGCACTTAACAGCAATAATTGCATTGAATTCTGTCTAATTATTTTGTAAAATACTTGATTTCAGTATTGTCGATTAACTCAATTTTATACAAAAAAAAGCGAATTTTCTGCATTGAACAACTTAGAACATTAGAATCTGGCCCTAGACAATGAAACTTTAGTTTGATGTCAGGACTATTTTGCAATCTACTGGTTACAAAACAGCTTAACATTTATAATCGTGGTGAACTTGTTACAGGTTTTTTTTTAACATGCTGGTTTATTGAACATAGTTACTTAATAAGCATCTTTGGTATTGTAAATCGATGAAAACAGTAATGAGTCTGATGAGCATGAATTTCAATTACAGTGCTCTCCCAGCATAAAATTCTTTTTTGATGATGGTGGAATCCAGCTACAAGGCATCATGAGAACAGCCACCTCTGTGTTTTCTTTCAGCTGTTCTATAATGAATAGTGAATTGTGCAAACGGCAGTCCAATTTACGTGGTGGGAAATTGGATGGACATACTGGAGACGCAGTCATGTTTGCTTAAAAATGGCAAAGAATACAGAGATTAATAGTACTAAATAAGGTCAGCTTTGTGCTGTTTGCTCACCAAGTCTGGGTGGTGAAAATATTACTTTGTGTTTTCAAAAAAAAAAGACTTGTTAATCCTGTAAAAATGATTCTGAACATTGCTTACCAGAATACAGGAAAATCTTATAAACCATCCATTTAAAAAAAAGAAGCAAACTTCATGCAGCAATTTTTCGCGTGCTTTGCTGGAGATTGACATTTACAAAGCATAAAGAATGTACTGTAAAATCTTGTAGGTTTTTTATCATTGAGAAGAAGGTTCGACCACCAAGCGCTGTTAAATTATACAAAAGTGCATTCTTTGTGAGTCTTTTGAGGTGCTAATCAGTGGAATGTGAGCCGAGGCCCTCGAGCCAGTCAGAAACTATTTCATTATTGGTATGTTGTGTAATCAAACTCGGGCAAAAATGATGCTGTAGACATTCCATCCAGTTTCCTTCTAAACTAACAACCTAAGTGTGATTTTTTCTCCCCCCTTGTTGCATTCAAATGTGTTTGATATAAACTGCAGATGGGATCTCAGTGATTTAAGTCGATAAGGATGAACAACTGTTGACTGGTGCACACAGAGGTGACAGTTTTTTCCCCCCACTGTCAAATTGAAGATTGGATATTACATTCAGGCTGCATTTGCAACCCCAATCCAATGCCATCTTCCCCCACCAACCGATAACCAGGGTTCATTTGCTGACAATGAGCGTCTGCCTGCCCTGACGCAGAATGAACTTTGGTCTTCCTGCATAGAAGGCAGCAAAGCATGAGTGGTTAGTTTCTGGCTTCTTTTACACGAGCTGCAAGGCGGCTTTAATGCTGCCAGAAGCTCCGAAATCAATTTCTCAACAGTTGACCGTCTTGGGATGATTTGGGAGTATGCACAGGACGGGAATACAGCCAACACTAAATTAATAATCTACCAGCCACCCCCCCCCACCCCCCACTATGGATCACTTGTCTACTCTTTTATTTGTTTAAGTGTTTATGGTAGCGCTGATGTGGAGGAGAGAATTTTGCACATGGGTAATACTTGTGTCCGTAACTTGAAATGTTTGCAGTAAAGCCAGACTTGCAAACAGTTCTGTTTTAACCATATCCACAGAGAATGGGCCGGGCCTTTCAGCCACAGTTCAAGCTATGGCTGAATGGCTTCAAGTCAGTCATTGTAGTTCATTTTAATTTTCTGTTTCTATTTTATTTAACATCTGATGTTGCGGGATTGCATCGGTACCTGCTGTAGACACACACTGTCTAGAGAAAAGCCTTATGGGATTGTCGTCGGTGCCTCCTATGCAAATAAAATCAAAATAAAATTAAGTAATTTGCCCCAAGATGTAACATAATCTGCAAATGCAAGGTGTGAAAGTGTGATTTGAAAGAAATGCTCTTCTGCCTGAATTTAAATTGGAATCTATTAGCCTTGGAGAGCAAGTTCCTCAGCTACATTATTCTTCGTTAACATCACGGATGAAGTGGGCGGGGTGTCTTGGTATTTAATTCTAATGTTATTAGCCAACTACATTAACACCATTAATCCTGTAGTTTGTGTAAAATAAACTCCAAGCACACAACCAAGTGAGTAATCACCATTCTGCTAAATATTTATAATTAATCTTAAAGAAGCCTATTAGTCCAAGAAATAAAATAACAATCAATTTGGAGCCATGGCCCTTAAGAATCACAAAGTAAATTTTGTTGGGCAACATGACTAATAGTGAACTGTGGCTGTTTCTAATTATTTAATTACAAGCACTAATTGCAGAGAAAGTGCAAGGGATTTTGACAGAATTGAAGCTGAAGTTCAGTATCCTCTGTTTATTCATAACGTGCAAGAAAAGCTGCCTCCCATGGCAGTTGCACATTAAGGTCCAAAGAGTAATACTGATTAATTATTTTAGTGCAAAATCACTGACATTTAAGCTGGTTATTGTGTCAAGTTCTTGAAGAGCTGATAATCAAATAATTTTTAACTAATTCCCAAGCTTCACAAATAATCACCGAATCAACGGTTATGTTCATGAAGTGTATGTGTAGGTTCAATTATAGAATATTTATTTTTGTTATTTGTTTTTAACTTCAGTGGGTGCTGATGATATTGTCTTGACCTTGCTGCAATGAAATATTCTCCCTACTCATCCCTGCATTTTTCAGCCAGCGCGCATATTCTCTCATTTTCATACATTGCTTCAGTGCTAAGTTAGAAGCGTAACAAGGGTGCCAACTATATTGTGGTTTTCTTTGAATTAAACCCAGTAAATTAACACAATTAACAAAGCATCATCCTGTTAATTAGCTCCCAGAGTCTGGTGCAGTGGTTTGCTAATGCCGGGGAGGGTGTCAGATGGGAATCGACATGCTGTTCTGTTACCAGGCAAACAGTATGTTGCATTTGTTTAGTAGAGCACAGCTCCAGCAGCCGCATCTGATGCCTCATCCAGGCTGTGAACAGCTAAAGAGAAGGAGGAGGAGAAGAAGAGGGGGTGGGAGCTGTAAAGAAAAGGCAGTAATAATTCAGAGTGGAGCAGTGCCACAGATGCTTCGATTCAACTGGGCCTTTCCCTTATCACAGAATCTGTGCCAGAGGGCAATGGACTGTTTGTGGAAAAAACACTTTTGGTAATATGATCGAGATTAAGGGAGCCTGTTGATACAGCTGCAGCAAACAGTAACGTGTGCCATGCACAGGTAAGACTTAGCAGGGAGTTAGATGACACTTTGGGGGTGAGTCTGTGTATCTAGGGATTTATGGGAACGAAGTGAGGCATTATTGCACATTGCGCCGTGGATCTCGTGCAACCTTAAATATCTCTGCTCAGCTTCACAGTGCTTGAGTTTGTGTGAAAATGGCAGGATTATGCTGCCCGGTGCCTTTTGTACCCTGAAGGCTGCTAAAGAAAGAGGACTGGCAGACAAGTGACACTTGCTTTTTCAGAGCATCGACAACAGGACTAAGAAGCAAAAAGGGCCAGTTGTAATTCATGCCGAGTTGTAGGCTTTGTGTGATGAAAGCGATGGAGCGCTGCCTGGAAGATTGCTTTGCTACACTCTGTGAAGCAGATTTGAAACTGTCTCAGACCACTCAGATGAGAGTTGGATTAGAGAATGACCTGAAATGTCTGTGTCATATTGTTCTGCACAGGGTGTATTATACCACGCTAACTAGATGTTCGGTATAAAATCAGAAAGGTATCCTAGCAGAGATATGTCAGCTGTGTCTCATGTTTTATATTAGAAAGAAAACGGAAACTGCATTAAGAAGTGACCAGCAACTCTCTTGCCTTTGATTGCTTTTTCAGTAACAGGCTCTGCTGTGAGATAGGATCATTAGTGTAGTTTTTGTAAATTAAAATGGCAAATGTAACATTACTTCGTACTAGAAAATCACCATGAATCATTTTGCAATACATTTATATATAATAAACATGAGAGAATGAGAATTGTTGACCGTTTTTATTTCTGATGTTTATACCACAGTTTCTTAAAATAAATTCACTACAAAAACCCACTAAAATGGTTATGCAAGCACGGAATAATTTATAAGGTTAGATGTAATTTAAACACATCACAAAAAACACTACAATGGGTGTGCAAGCACGGAGTAATTTAAAGTTGGATGTAATTTTAAAACACATTGTTCCCAGTGGTTGAAGACACAAGTTGAAAAAGGTTGCCTTAAAAATATTATATTCTTTTGTTAAATCTCTCCTGAGGAGATGTAACTTGTTTTCCAACCAGGAATGGGGTTTTGGTCACATATATTGTGCACTTGTGCAGCTGACCGTCATCTCCAAGTACCTGCCAATCATCACGCCCGTGCTGAGCACTGGAAGCCTGTGGCTTCACCGGATTCAGTAGACTTCAGCCTCTGTTACAAAGAGTTATATACTTGCGGAGTGGGTAGTGTTTAGAAAACATCAACTCTCTAGGAAGGTTGTAGAGGAATTCTTAAGCTAATACATTGAAGAACCCTTAAACTGATATTATTAGCGGTGAAAGCACTGCGGTCTCATTGGTATTGAGATGCGGTATAAACCTGCGTAAGCACTTAATGCTACTGCACGTCAGTCAGGAGCCCAAGCATCGAGCAAAATGCTGGAGGAACTCAGCAAGTCGGGCAGCATCTGTGGAGGGGAATAAACAGTCGATATCCAGGGTGAGTCCCTTCATCGGGATCTCAGCCTGAAATGTCCTGATGAAGGGTCTTGGACTGAGACATCAACTGTTCGTTTGTTTGTCTGTTTATTTATTTATTTATTAAGATTCAGCATGGAGTAGGCCCTTCCGGCCCTTCGAGCTACGCTGCCCAGCGACCCCCCCCCCCCCCCCAATTTTATTCTCGTCTAATCACGGGACAGTTCACAATGACAGATTAAGCTACTAGCTCGCACACCTTTGGACTGTGGGAGGTAACAGAAGCACCAGGAGGAAACCCCACATGGTCACAGGGTGAACTATAAATTCCTTACAGACAACAGCAGGAATTGAACCTGGGTCGCCTGTACTGTGCTAACCACTTCAGTAACATTCCCCTCCGTAGATGCTGCCTGACTTGCTGAGTCCCTCTAGCACTTGTGTGTGTGTATGTGTGTTGCTCAAGATTTCCAGCATCTGTACTTTTGATTCCAAGCATTGATTTTTAATTGAGTGAACTGTTGTCTTTTGCAGGCTTGAAGATGCAGTGGACCCCGGAGCATGCCCAGCCTCTGAGCCAGTGGCCGGAACAGCACTTTGACATCTCCTCCACCACACGATCTCCAGCCCATAAAGCAGACGTGTTCAGAGGCCACCTGCAACGCACCTATCAGTACGCCTGGGCCAATGACGATATCTCTGCACTGACTGCCTCAAACCTGCTGAAGAAATATGCAGAGAAATATTCAGGCATTTTAGAAGGCCCCAATGAACGATCTATCTTGAGTAGCTATTCGGAGGGGCCACCAGGACTGGTTAATGGGCGGAAGACCGAAGGCGAGACTTGGCAGCCTTCAGTGAACTCGGAGGGCGTGTATCCCATGAGCTGTGTCCCGGATGTCATAAGTGCCGGCAAAACGGGAGTGACCACTGCCCTTCCACCGACGGATGCTTCCGGAAACATTGGGAGCTCCCCCGGTGTGGCCAGCAACCTGCCAGAGCCGAGCTATTCCAGCAGTACCTGCAGCAGTCTCCATTCTGGGCTCCCACCGGTTGGTGCATCTCAGGAATATGCCACGGCTTACAATGGTTCTTACTTGCATTCGAGTTACAGCAGCCAGTCAGCCCCAGCACTTCCATCACCTCATCCGTCTCCTTTGCACAGCTCCGGGCTTCTACAGCCACCCCCTCCCCCACCGCCCCCTCCCCCTCCCCCTTCCCTAGTCCCTGGCTACAGTACAGGTTCCTCCGGCACTGTGTATAATTATCCTGCAGCTAGCTATCCCCCACAGACTCCTGTTGGCCCCGGATACAGTCCTGGTGCAGCCCCGCCTCCCTCTGCTTACCTGCCATCAGGTATTGCTGCCCCAACACCCCTCCCTCCCACCACAGTACCGGGTTACAGTTACCAGGGCCATGGCTTGCCGCCGATTGCTCCGTCTCCGCTCAGTAACAGTTCAGCCAACTCCCTGAAAAGAAAAGCTTTCTACATGGCAGGGCAAGGAGAAATGGACCCCAGCTATGGAAATTACAATTACGGACAACAGCGGACTGCTCAGAGCCCCATGTACAGAATGCCAGATAACAGCGTTTCAAACGCGAGCCGGGGAAATGGCTTTGACAGGAGCGCAGAGTCAGCACCTCTAGCGTTTAAACCAACAAAACAGCTGATAGTCAGTGATCAACAAAGAAAATTCAGCAGCCAGTCCAACAGGGCGCTCACGCCACCTTCGTACAGTGCTGGTAAAAATTCCTTAGGACCGTCGAGATCGAGCGACTCCTTCGGAAAATTCACCTCGCCAGTAATGAGCGAACGCAGTGATGAGCACAGGCAGCTCCTCCCACACCCACTACAGGGCCCAGGCATTCGTGCAGCTACCTCATCTAACCGGCCAGCTGATGAACAGTTAAAGAACACTGACTCACACCTCATCGAACTTGTTACCAATGAAATTATAAGCCAGGGTCCTCCACTGGACTGGAGTGACATTGCGGGACTTGAAATGGCCAAGGCAGCTATAAAGGAGGAAGTTTTATGGCCTATACTGAGGCCTGACGTTTTCACCGGACTCAGTGCTCCACCTAGAAGCATCCTTTTCTTTGGTCCTCAAGGAACAGGCAAGACGTTATTGGGTAGGTGCATAGCTAGTCAACTAGGTGCCACCTTCTTTAAAGTCAATGGCTCAGCACTTATTTCCAAGTGGCTGGGGGAAGGGGACAAAATCATTCAAGCTTCTTTCCTTGTAGCACGCTGTCGTCAGCCCTCTGTCATTTTCATCAGCGAAGTTGATTTGCTTCTCTCGTCCCAAGTGAATGAAGAGCCCAGTCCCATCAGCCGTATTAAAACAGAGCTTCTCATGCAGCTGGACACTTCAGTGACCTCTGTGGAGGATCAAGTTGTGGTAATTTGTGCAACCAGTAAACCCGAAGAAATAGATGAAACTGCTCGCAGATACTTTATGAAACGACTTTTAATCCCATTACCTGACAGTACAGCAAGGCACCAGATGGTAATACACTTGCTCTCACAGCACAACTACTGCCTCAGTGACAAGGAGATCACACTGATGGTGCAGCGTACAGAGAGCTTCTCTGGCTTGGATGTGGCTCGACTGTGTCAGGAGGCAATGGTAGGCCCTCTCCACGCCATACAGGGGACGGACCTTTCAGCCATCATGCCTAATCAATTGAGGCCAATCACTTACCAGGACTTCGATAATGCTTTTTGCAAGATCCAGCCAAGCATTTCCCAGAAGGAATTGGACGTGTATGTTGAATGGAACAAAATGTTTGGCTGCAGTCAGTGATAATCCTGTGCATATTCAGTGATCATTGGTCACAGTGATGTGCTACGTAGGGATATGAAACCCCTTTTTCAGTAGTATTACAGTTGAAAAAGGTACTGAGGAGATAACAGTGACCTTGGCAAAATGACTGAAAGTCAGGGTAAACTTGAAGGAAGAGCGCAAAGTCAGAGCTACTCAAGTGTAAGCTGCATACGGAAGAGCTTATGTTGATATTCAGTTCTGCTCAAAGAAGACGACGCTCACCAAGGTGCAGAGAAAAGTGGGTTGCTTTCAAAGGACAGGAGCCCTCTGTGTTGATTCCATTCTGCTGTTCTTGAGATTCAGTTGCTGTCAAGTGCCTGAAGTGGTGCTTTATTTTTTTTTTGTTGCCTCACAATTCAGTTGGTGGCATGTGCTAATACAAGAGCTGTAACTTTTAAACAATTTTGAACAAGATGTTTATTGAGAAATGAAAGGTTGTTATAGGAGGTTGCTAGCCAGCTTTTGCCATTCTTAAGGACAACAGTATTCCTCAAACCTGTCTGTTCTGCAGTATCACCTGAGAACAGTTATAGCAGGGTATTGATAATCTGGACCTTAATTTTAGCAGTTCAGTTCTTTTAATGTTCTGTCCGCAAATACTCAGGAAAGTGATTGTAATTTGTACCTCAAAGGAATGTGTTGAAAGCACTATGTATTGCTGAGAGTCATAGGCTGGGTTTCTCATTACTAATATTACTGTATGTTTACCTCAAAGAAATGAATAGCGAGGAGATGACTTTGAATGTATCCAGGTTTATTCTGAAGTGGTCTGTCAGAACCTTTTACACCGTTCAGCTCTTTCAAGCCGAACAGAAGGATGAATCCTTATTGTGAAAGTGATTGCTTTCCAACTTGGGGGTAAATTCAGCCCAAGCTCCTCTTTATCTTAGTGAACTTTAGCAACTGACAATGTTTGTAATCTTACAGTAGCTGCAGTACCCAGTCAGGAGGTGCACATGTCAATTGAAAGCCACTTTAATAATTAAGTATTTGGGGAAATAATTTTTCATGTTCTTTATTTGGTGATTCATTACTATGTGAAAGGCACACTTAGTTGTGAACTATGACTGTTGACCTTCAAGCCTCTTGACGACTGGTTACAGTTGTAGCTTCTAGGTTATTGAGATGGGGGTTGGGAAGGGTTCCTTGTGTCAAAGTTGGAAGGTCATGGGTCACAGAGCTACATGTGGCAGGCAGTTGGCTGGCTGCAGGATAAGCAGTAGCTAACCACGAAAATGTGTGCAAGATTTTCAGTCTGCTCTAAGGAAAACTAATCATCTGTACTCAGCTTTGGATTAATTTAACCACCATTCCTCATAGATGTGCTGAAACCCAAGGAGGAACTATGTCCTGCTTTCTGTTCTACCTCAGTTTTGTTATCTTCTCTCTGAAAGCAGATTATTAGAGGGTTTTTTTGGAAGTCAGATTACACTTTGGTATGCTAACCTGCAGAACAAGTTTCTGTGAGCTGCTAACTTTCCCTCAAGTGAGCTTCACGTTTCTCCCTTCTTCAGCCGCACATTCTGCGGAGTGTTCTTTCTGGAACAACTATTAGCTGGCATGTGTGGCATTTTTATCACCCCTCCTGTGTTGTCTTTCTTTTTATCCTTTAATGCTTTATGTGCAACTTTTTTTTTGTTTTTGACAGCTGATTGATGTTGGGTAATGTCTCTGAACAGGAGTAGCTTAGGTTGCAGCTGCCCCAAAGCTTGTGACTGCATGAGGAGAACAGTCTCGCTCGCTGCTGAATGTAATGTTTTTTTTTCCAATTCTTTATTTTATACAGTTAAAGAACTGTTGCAAAGCACTGGTACTTTGTGTTGCCATTAAATAATGTAAGTTTAAAAGCATTTTTTTTTAATCTGCACTGAAAATGCCAAACTAGAAGATAAGGATGTTAGGTTTTGCCCCATGTATTAATTTTGTGGGAAAAAAGGCTCATTTAATTAGAATTTCAGAGCATCATTCTCACAATTTTTTTAAATGAACAGCTAGAGTCTAAGATCAATATTTCTCTTAAAAGTTTGCCAATGCACTGTGCTGACCCTTTTATTTTTGTTGTGTTTAGGTTAGCCATTACTTTTGGTGTCTGCTTTCAAAGTAGATTTTTATTTCAATCTTGATGCATTTATTGGAAATGATGAAGTGAAACTTAATTCAATAATTCCGGCTCACCCTCCAATTGGAAGAACTAATAATGGGTTTTAATATTGTCTTTAGCTTGGGTTCTTTTGGAGTAAGATGGAAGTGTAATTATGGACATCAGTGCTGTGGGCCATTCCACCTTAATGTGCCACTTAAATGTGACATTGTGCAGCCATTATATATCCAAACAAGCTTTAAAATCAAACATTTCATACAATTTCAACCGATGCATGCCACCAGACCACAGCTATTAAAATTAGCATGGGCTGTCCACATGTGTTTTTTTTATTCATATATAGTCTTGTGAATGTAAAGTGGAAACCAAAACGTGGTGGAAAATATAAATTTTGTCCCAAATTAAAATTTCATATTTTATCTTTTTTTAATAAAAACTTTTCCAAATTCATATTGAATTAAAAAAAAGAGGTAAAAGACCAGCTTACATGTTTAGAATTTATTTGTTCCAGAATTTTCTTAACAGCCTGGTATTTCTAACAGTAATTTAAATTCTGGCCGTCTAAACTAATTAGCAGAATGTGAAATTAGTTTTATTTGTGAAAGCTCTTTAGTCAGCACTCATGCTCTTGAAGTGTAAATAGGTTTAATGTTGTGCTGGAGGTCATTCAGTCAGAGATGCTGGAGTGTGTCAGGCAATGAAAGTCTGTATTATGTTTTTTGAGTCATTGTTAAATTTTACACAAACAGCTAATAGCACAGAGATAGGCAGCATTTAATTACAATGGTACATTCTACCTCCTTCTCCCCACCCCACCCCCAGCCCTAAACAGTTGTTCCTGTATCAGCACACAGTCCTTGCCTGTCATTTTAAATTCTTCTCCGTTTTTAAATGTAACACTAGTATTGTAGCACAATACACAGCATTGTTAAAGGCAGTTCAATTTAAAATGGAAGGATGGCACATCTGAGTCCTTATGATAGCTACAATGCAGGCGGTTTGGGTCAGTCATGCTGCGGGACTGAGGAAAAATGAAACGATACAACTGAATGTTCAGTATTTAAAATAGTCCTACTGAAGTGTTTTGAGCACAATCATTCATCATAAAGCTACTATTGTGAAAGAGCTTAAAAAAAATTATTTGCGATTTTAGCCACTCAGAATTTTCTTTTAGCCTACATCTGTTGTAAATTCAAACATTGTTGCATTCTTTGTAACCATTTCTACCTCATTGCTACATATTGTACATGTAGTATTTATTATTTTATGTCCTTTTTGAATGTCATGCATTTGTAAAATAAGACTTGTCCTTGAACTTGGAACAGTCTACCTCAGAAAGACTGTCATTACACTGAACAGTATTATCAACCTAAATGATAGGAAGCATTAGAAAAGTGTGGCCGTGTAGATAATGCACACCTACTGGTGGTATTGTTGGACTGGAAAATGTTACTGATGACCAGACTATTTCTGTAGGATGTTTGTTACTGTATACACCTTTTTATGTAGCCGCACACGCTACAAATAATTTGTGTGTCATATTTAATTCTGGCCAATCAAACAATTGAGGATTGTGACAAAAATTTTAAAAAACACTTGATCCCTAAAGTAATTTTTTTTAAAAAAAGGAAATCCTTCAATATACAGTGTCATAAATTATAAATATTTTCAGCAGGTTTTAAAATATGTACATATTATTTTGTATCTGCTGAAACCAAATTAAGTCTTTCCCTCATGGTGTAAAGACTCTCTTCTATCATTTAGGCTGCACAATATCATTGTTTTTTTTTATATAAAGTCAATTAATTCACATTTGTGAATATTATTTGTGTAAATGAAACATTTCTGGTTTAAACTTTTGTTTCAGTTGCTGATGTAATGGGATCATTATATGGTTGAATGTATGTGCATAGGAAACTGCTTTACAATTAAAATTGGTGATCTCGACTGAGTTCCTGAAATCGTTGCAATGCATTTTGTCCTCATTGGTGCAGTATCATTGTAAACTTCTGCATCTCAGTCGTAGGAAGTAGTGAGGCACTGTAGACTGAAAATTCAGTGCTGAATCCTATTATATTATCTAGCCACATAGAATCTTTCTTTTCATAATTACTTGCTACCACAGGGAAATTATTGGAGTAAATTTTCATATAGAATAACTAGTTTAAGTAGTGACCATTAAAAGAAAATTTGTGGTTCAAGGCAGATATTTTTATGAAAAGTTTTCTCTATTGTACAATTTGTTGTATATGGCTATGCTACTAAATATGGAAACAGAAAAGAACAAGCATACCTCAAATAAAATTCTGAATATGAAAGATTGTGGATTTATTTTTCCTTCACGGAAGTGCAAGGCTGAGTGATGCACGAAGCAATGGAGAAGGTGCAAATTATCTTCTTACCAGAAGCAAAAATAATGAAGATTCAAAGTATTCTGGCCATAAGTATCAGGATTAATACCATCAGCATACGATGTGAAATTTGTTAACTTTACGGCAGCAGTACAATGAGAGGGAAGGGGTGAAATGCCTCTCTGCACCTTTTTAATCTCACCTCTTCCCTCTCAGTCCTGAAGAAGGGACTTGCCTGAAAAGTCAACTGTTTACTCTTTTCCATAGATGCTGCCTGACCTGCTGAGTTCCTCCAGCATTTTGTGTCTGTTACTTTTGACTTCCAGCATCTGTAGGTTTTCTTGTGTTTAACTGTTAAATTAAATAAGCAGTGCAAAAATAGATTTTTTTTAAAAAATGCAGTGAGGTAGTGTTCGTGAGTTCAGTGGCCATTAAGAAATCGGATGGCAGAGGGGAAGAAGCTGTTCCTGAATCAGTGAGTGTGTGCCTTCATGCTTCTGTACTTCCTTCCTGATGGTTCAAAGAGAAGGATACATTGCAGTCTGCCACCTAATAATTACTTATCAAGGGAAAATCAGTTCCAGATAATTCAATCACTATGAAAATCGGGTTATGAAAGTCTATGTTCCTTTACATGGATGAAAACTGAGTCAAATTTAGTCATTTCAGTGGCCCATATGCTGAGTTAATTTGGATTTGGCTGGTTTGTCCCTTTAATAAATGGTATGGAACATATACAGATGGAAATTTTTCTGTATGTCAAAGCACTAGATTTCCACTTATCAGGACAGGTGATGGATGAACATCTGCTATTCGTGCCTTGAACCAGTGCTGCAAAGGTAGATCTTATTGTTTGCATTTGTAAGCTGTTTGATCATTAATAATATTTTATTTAACCTAGTTAGATAATTGGTCGGAATATTTCATTCTGAACCATTACTGTTTTCTAGAGCAATGTGCGTAAAAGGACATTTAATACTTAAACATACAGGGGCAAAAAAAAACACGCAAGTTTTCCCATGACATCGAGTGTTCATTCAGTCCCTGGAAATCTAGTGGTAAGCTTGCATCCATGTTCCCTGGTGACATTGGAATGCTGATCAGCCTGGGGGAGGGGACGTGCCTGCATCTGATCCCTGCCAGTGTAGAGGTGAGTATGTGTCTGTATTCCCTAGCGGCTCAGGCAGACGGCTTTGCTGACCACTGCATAGACTTTACAAATATCTGCATTTTGTGTTATTTCCGTATTACCGAGTCAAATTCTTCACAAATCTGAATATATGTCTCAGAATACTTGACATGCACTTGCTCACTTCCAAGTGTAGTTCGATCTAAATCTTGATGAAGCAGATTTGCTGCTGAGAAATGGGGGGAGAAAAGTTGTTTTTTTTCAAAAAAAGACATTCTGTTTATAATAATGAGCATTGTCACGCGTAAATTTGGTTGCGTCCTGGGACGATTAGTATCTGTTGTGAGGAAACATGCCAGCCTGAAAGCAGGGTTGTGTCTCTACTTTGTGCTGAGACATTTCCATTGTGTCGCCGTTCATTTCTGATAAACTTCTGACAGTTCATGTAGTGGCCGCTTCAGGTTCATTAAAGTGTAATTAATTAATGATTTTGCTGCTGATTGTATTGTTTCACGAAAAAAATCTGCTGCCCAACAGTGAGTCTCGCCAAAGAAAAACTGCATCTTCCAGCATTAATTGGTCCAATTTAATTTGGCGAGCAATCTTAGTCAAAGTTAGCCATCGCAGCCCCCCCTCCCCCAAGGCTTCTCGGTTCACAACGTTGTTATCATCACAATCAGAGACATCTGTATTGCTTTTCCTGTCTTGCTGATGAGAAGCCACGGATTTTTCCTCTGCACCCTTTCTAGAACCTCAACGCTTCCTGCTTAGTATTAGTAGTCCAAACTGAACACAGGGCTGCCATCGGCCTCAGTGGCCTGGAATTCCTAGCCTTCAGGCCATGCTCACAAGCAGTATATTCAGCTGCAAGGAATTCTCGTAAAATGTATACACACACGCACGCACGCACAGTAGTACTTTCAGTCAAGCACAGCCTTCATAAGGTACAATCTAAAAACAAAAGCACCTATAGGCACCCAGAGCTGAGATAACAGAATCCATGCTTGTGTCAGGCAAATTACATTCTGGTTATTAGTGGCTAGTTTGTAAATATCAAAGATCCACTTGTTACACTCCTTCAAGCAGTATTTGCATGCTGATGAAATGCGTGTGGATGTCTGTGAACTGCAGGGTTATCTGTGGTGGAACAGCGCCGAGCTCAGAAATCAGACAGTCGTTCATCTGACCGACTCAAGTTCGTGCCGTGGACCTTTCTATTCACTTTCTTCTCAACAATTAAAATATGCAAAGTGATAATTTTACTTAAGTAGCCTTAAATGTGCGATCTATTTAAATGTGAGGAAAATTGCCCGAAGCTTGCTGCTGTAAAAAAAAGAATAAATTATGCAAATTACAAAAGGACTCTACCACTTGAAAGCCTAATTTTTCTGTAATAAGCATACTGTTTCATTTAATTTTTTGCCTCTTATTAAAAGTGACAGTTCCTTTGCACTGTCTGATGGCTATATCTGACACTGGGTAGAAATGACTGCAAGACTAAATGCTAAAGCATTTTGGTAGCTTTTAGATGATGGTTATATTCACAAAGTAATTATGCACTGGAGAGTAGAGAAATAAGGTTTAATTACACAGTAATCGCTTATGATGGACACAACAGAAGTGTGAACACCGTCAAACTGCAATCCATCAATGACAAACCCCTGGCCACTTTTAATTCTTCCTCATTTGCATCATAACCTCGGCGCAGAGTTGCACAAATGCAGTTAAATGTTAATAGAAGCTGTCTCTCCACTCAAAATGAATGCCTAAGCTGTTTCATTTTCTGAGACCTTCATAACTACCTTTTTCTGAGAGCAGACATTAAGCACCGGCACTGTACATGGTCACTGTTGTGCTAATTGGGAGCACACTTAAAGTTTTATTTCTAAAGCGCTAATAATGCACACTGCTGACAAACCTCTGCATAAGTAATAAAACTGGCGGGGAAACATGCTCCGAATTTTAAAAAAAAAATGCAGCCTCGGCTGTTGTTTGGTGCTAGCTATTTGATTAAGCCCTGTAGTCATATTTAATTCAGATCCTCTGGGAACTGGGACAAAATTACATCTTCATCTCTTCAAACATTCAGCCATCTTTAACCATTCAGCTGATCATTTTCTATTGCCTTTGGATCTGCTTGTGGTAGACATAGGCAACAACATCCAGTGTTCCCTCACTCCATCATCAGCTGCAGCCAGCAGTCAGGACTCGCTGAATACCCTGCCATTTATTTTCTACTTTGGGACGCGATGCACCCTCACTCGCACTTCACATTCCAACATGTAGGTCTACTTCCTGTAGTCATTATTAGCTCTGAGACATCAGACCAGTCATTTCTTTCTATTCTGTCGATTCTCAGATTTTTCCATTTTTCAGGACAGAAGTCATGACACTGTAAGTGGCCCTTATTCTATTAAGCACCAGACAATAATTCTTGCCATGACAAGAGAGGCCTGAGCCTGCCTACTTCTCTGTATTGCCTGCGGTTGTCCACTTCATAGAGCAGAAACTGGCACGGTAATTGTGAGCATGTCTTGTTTCGTTTAACTCTGTATTCTGAATCATGACAAAAAGCCCTTTTTCCTCCATCCAGATTGAGAATTATCAACATCTTTCAGCACATAATGGTGAGGCCTTTATCACTTCGGGGGCTGCTGATAAGGTTAAGAACACTAGAGAAACCACTCATTAGAGCAAAGGTTCCCTTACATTAAAGACTTCTACAAACTAGAGCTTTTTTTTTCTCCTTTTGCACTCAGCAACCACCGCAGCAGCCGATAGAGGAGAGAAAATTGGTGATGGGGATGCTTGACCGAGAGGCTATTCTACAGAATAAGAATTTCTGCATTTGTTTGCTGAGGTCAAAGGCCTATATGGTCAAGATAAACAGGAATTAAAATTGCTCCCAAAATATAATTACTAATAAACATAACCTCAATTAGCATGTGTTAATTATGATAAGTTATCTCTCTTTGGATTGTCCAGTAGGAGCAACAATATCACAGTCGTTACATCTTGTATTATTAATGTGGCTGCAACTGAACTGTTAGTGTTATTTTAGACTATAGGATTTTAAATAGAAATAGTTGAAGAGAAATAACAGTTAGTTTTGAAATAAAGTATTGTTAATCTTTTCCTTCTGACTACTGATCAGGCAGATTTGTGGTCCAACATTTACTGTGTTTGGCAAAACATAATAGTGTTATTTTGATTTTTATCTTTTAGTGGGCAGTACATTTTAAAAATTATTCAAAACTTAAAAAGTGAGTTTAAAATCCTATTATGTATGTCAACGATTAAAATCATGTGTTTTAGACTCTAGTATCAGTAAGTAAAACACACCTCTTAGATATGAGAAAAGTCTGTTAAATTTATAATAAAAAGCATTCTACATTTTCTACTTTAAATGTGCTAGATTTGCCTGTCATGAAACTGGTTTTGATACAATATAATTTCAATTGAGATTCTATAGTGGGCTGAATCGAACCTCATTTTTTTCAAATAACGATTTTCTATATTATGGAAAAAAATGTAGAATTAATTTTTAAGTTCATGACAATTTATCTGAATTTTCATTTTGCAAATAGAGGGATACATCAAATTATATGATATTCACATTTTGTTCTTGAAAAAGATTATCATGATCTTACTAGGTGATCTTACCAATGGTGATCTTGAGGGCTTTGGTTGTGAACTAAACACCAATTATTAAATAAGGTTTATTTTAAAAGATTCTATCCAAGGAAAATATTTTGTAGTATAATTTTATTCGATGGCCATTTAAGATCAAATTATCTGCCTGTCTTCTCACACGATAACTACATCACTGCTCAAATTACTGTGTTAATACAAGTAAAGTCTTCTCAGATGCAGATCAAATATTTAGCACTTCTAATCAGTTAGCGTTAATTAGCTGTGAGGAAGACTTATGTGCTCTTCCGAGTTTTAATCATAGAGAGATGCCTTTAGCACCCCTTGAAGACTTTACTACAGCAATGACATTAGAAATGAGCACGGTGTGCATTTGGGTGTAAAGGTCATCACTGGAGTGCCTGGGCTTCAAGGAAAAAGTAAGGAAGAATTAGTGTGAGACAGGGAGGTCTGAAACAAGATTTCTGGGTGTGGTACGAAACACACAAGTGCACAGCAACTGTGAAGAGGCCAGTGAAGGGGAAAGCTGGAGAACAGAAACCGAAAGTGAAACCAGAAGATGAGCCAATGAAAGGTGAAAAAGGATCTGGTGTAAATGAAGAATAAACTCCTTCTGGGGCTGGAAGCCAGACAAGAGTTTATTCGTCAGTGAAAGGCATTTGGTAGAGAAAAGGATGCCGGGCATTGCAACCACTAAGGTATGAACTGAAACAATGAACGCACAGAAATACAATTTAGAATGGACTGGGGGAACAGCTCAGAGATTGGGGAAAGGGTTTCGACTGCAGCCATTCAGTTAAAAGAGGTTAAGTATATTCAATGCTGCTTAAATTTTTTTTGCATTCTATAAAATCCAGCTCGAGGTACCCTGCAAGTCTTTATATTGATCAGTTCCAGAATGTGTGTCTGCCAGGGAGTTACAAAACCTGCTTTACACATCAGTAGCATTTATGGGAACTACTTTAAAGGAAAAACAAACTTTTAAGCAGCGAATACTGCGAATAATCTGCACCAAAATAGTGAGGTACGGGTTGGTTCAGAAACAATTTCTCTTGTTTTGAATCCCTGGCCACAGGCAAGCTGTCAAGAAAAGATTGGAGAAGAAAAGGTCTATCAGGTCGCAGATTCCCTCAGGGCACATTCATACACCTCCTGGAGGACTCTTTAGACTTACAGATCAACACAGGCGGAGCCTTGGCAGCAAATCACCTGCCCTTTCTCTTGGTAAAAGAATGATAGGTAATGTACTGACCAGATGAGCAAGAGATGTTTCAAAATATTAGGACAGATTTTAACATGGAAGGCATAGTCTGTGAGAAATGGCTCTCTGAGATTATGTAAGAAAATGACACTACCTTTGTCTAATTGTGAAAATGGGTTTACATATGCATACCTCTTCAAGGAGTTCTCTAGAATTCTCAATTGTCCCCAGGTACATGTCAACTTGAGTAACTTGATTAGTCAGGAGATTGGACCTGAGAGGAAAATGGATCAGCCATGATGAAACAGAGCAGACTTGATGGGCCAGATGGCCTAATTCTGCTCCTATATCTTATGGTCTTACAGGAACATAAAAGTTTGCTGAATTTGGGCACTTTTCAAGGGTAGATACACATGCCCAAGTCACTGTTACAGCATCAATGACCAGGTTCAATTCCACCACTGACATAAGGAACTTTGTATGTTCTCTCCCCCTAAACTATGATTTTCCTCTGTGTGCTGTAGTTCCTTCCCACATTCCCAAGACTTACGGGTCAATGTTAATAGGCTAATTGGTCAATGGGTGCAAATGGGTTGTGTGGGCATTTTGGTATAAAGGGCCTGTAAGCATGTTGTATCTTTGAATGAATGAGTTACTAAATAAATAAATACAGTATTCTCTATCCTCCTTTACATCCATTAACCCTTCCACCATAATGAGTTCCCATTTAATAGATGCAAACCCAACTTTCAAATGTGAGTTTTGTCCAATTACTTGTTTTGTAGAGGGATGATAGTTTGTAGCTGGTAGACAGGGCTGCAAAGGGAGGTTGTATCCTTGCAAATAGCCTCATGAAGTCTTTCTCTTTTTGTCTATTTATTTTGATTAAATAAGTAAAATTGTGTAGTTATATTTATGATCTTATGGCTATGAATATATAATTGAAATAGTTTTGGTATCTGCCAATTGAACTAATTAAACCAAGTACAGTATTTATTTGGCGATACGGGTGTGGAGTAGGCCCTTCCAGCTACGCCGCCTAGCAACCCCAACAAACCCGATTAACCCCAACGTAATCACAGGACAATTTACATTGACCAATTTGCCTACTTGGTACATCATTGGACTGTGGGAAGAAACCAGTGGACCCAGGAGTAAAAATTGTCAATCACCTTGTTCCCATTATTGTTCAAAGCAAATTTATTATCAAAGTACATATTTGTCACCATATACAACTCTGAGGTTCATTTTCTTGTTGGCATACTCAATAAATCTGTAATAGAATAATAACCATAACAGAATCAATGAAAGGCCGTACCCAAGTTTGGTGTTCAACCAGTGTACAAAAGGCAATAAACTATGCAAATAAAAAATAATAATAAGTAATAAATAAGTAAGCAATAAATATCAAAAACATAAGCTAAAGAGTCCTTGAAAGTGAGTCTATAGTTTGTGGGAACACTTCAGTGATGGGGCAAGTGAAGTTGAGTGAAGTTATCACCTTTGGTTGAAGATCCTAATGGTTGAGGGGTAATAAGTGTTCCTGAGCATGGTGGTGTGAGTCCTGATGTTCCTGTACCACTTTCCTGATGGCAGCAGCAAGAAGAGAACAGGACCTGGGTGGTGGGGGTCCCTGATGATGGTTACAAAAATTGCCTTGGGATCCACACCATATCCAGGAAGCCCAATTTACATATCAAGGTGTAATGTGTCTGAGAAAGAAAAACATTCTGGATGGCCGTTTTTTTGGGCACAACTAGTAGTGCCTGAGATGGGAACAAAGAGGTGAATGCAACCATATAGTTAGTGATAGATTCTTGTGACACTTTAGGGGTGATCTTGATGTTGATCTGTGCATGCACTTTGAGGGTTCCACACATCTAGCCATATTTGAAGCTGAGAACCCAGCATGTCTCCCTACATTGTTAAATTTAGCACCAGTGTCACTAACCACTAAGGATCCTATGGGTCATGTATGTAGCCAGAAGCATGAAATTGCAGCAGCCTTGTGAGTGGAGCGACGAGTACTGGGAGTCTGATGAACTTTGTTCATTTCCTAGATAAATATGAGCATGCCAGAAATCTTTTTCACCCCCTCCCCCCTCCCCCCTCCCCCTCTCCTCCTCCCTCTCTCCCCCTCCCTCTCTCTCACACACACTCGCACTCACACTCCAAAAGAGGTACCGTTTGGTAGGTTAATTGGGTATTGTAAATAATCCCATAATTAGGCCAGGATTAAATTGAGGGATTTCTGGGCAGCATAGCTCAAAGGATTGGAAGGTCTTACTCTGCAATGTATCTCAATAAATATATAAATAATTGGAATTAAAGATTCTGAATATATATTTGAAATCTAAGTAACAAGAGCTTACTTTCCTGATGGAATGCATACCAGGGTACTGAAAGAAATGACAGAGGTTATAGTAGAGGCTTTGGTGATAATTTACCAGAATTCTCTGGACTCTGGGCGGGTCCCAGTGGATTGGAAGAAGGCGAATGTCATGCTACTGTTCAAAAAAAGGATGTAAGCAAAAGGCAGGTAACTATAGGCCAGTTAGTTTAACATCTGTAGTTGGGAAAATGCTTGAAGCTATCATTAAAGAAGAAATGGCAAGGCATCTGGAAAGAAATGGATCCATCAGGCAGGTACAGCATGGATTCAGCAAAGGCAGGTTCTGTTTGACAAAGTTACTGGAGTTCTTTGAGGATATGACAAGTGCAGTGGATAGACAGGAACAGGTAGATGATATTTACTTGGATTTCTAGAAGGCATTCGATAAGGTGCCATGTAAAAGACTTATCTATAAGATAAGGATACATAGAGTTGGGGGTGATGTATTAGTATGGATAGAGGATTGGTTAACCAGCAGAAAGCAGAGAGTTGGGATCCATGGGTGTTTCTCTGGTTGGCAATCAGTGGTGAGCGGTGTGCCGCAGGGGTCAGTGCTGGGCCCACAACTGTTCTCGATATACTTAATGATCTGGAAGAGAGGACTGATTCTGGTGTATCTAAGTTTGCTGATGACACTTAATTGAGTGGAAAATCAAATTGTGCAGAGGATACAGAGTGTCTGCAGACAGATATAGATAGGTTACTGAGTGGGCAAGGCTTAGGCAGCTGGACTATAATGTTGGTACATGCGAGGTTGTCCACTTTGGAAGGAAAAATGGAAGATCAGATAAATATTTAAATGGTAAACGATTGCAGCATGCTGCTGTGCAGAAGGACTTTAGGAGTGCTTGTACATGAATCACAAAAGGTTGGTTTGCAGGTGCAGAGGCTATCAAGAAGGCAAATGGAACATCGGCCTTCATTACTAGAGGGATTGAATTCAAGAGCAGAGATGTTATGCGGCAATTGTACAGGGTACTGGTGAGGCCGCACCTGGAGTACTGCGTGCACTTCTGGTCACCTTACTTGAGGAAGGATATACTGGCTTTGTAGGTAGTGCAGAGGAAGTTCACCAGGTTGATTCCAGAGATGAGGAGGTTAGACTATGAAGAGAGATTGAGTTGCCTGGGACTGTACTCGCTGGAATTCTGAAGAATGGGAGGAGATCTTATGGAAACATATAAAATTGTGAAAGGGATAGATAAGATAGAGGCAGGAAAGTTGCTTCCACTGGTAGGTGAGACTAGAACCTAGGGGACGTGGCCTCAAGATTCACAGGAATAAATTTAGGACGGAGATGAGGAGGAACTACTTTTCCCAGAGAGTGGTGAATCTGAGGAATTCTCTGCCCAATGAAGCAGTGGAGGCTACCTCAGTAAATATATTTAAGACAAGGTTGGATAGATTTTTGCATAGTAGGGGAATTGAGGGTTATGGGGAAAAGGCAGGTAGGTGGAGATGAATCCATGGTCAGATCATCCATGATCCTATTGAATGGCGGAATGGCCTCGACGGGCCAGATGGCCTACTCCTGCTCCTATTTCTTACGTTCTTATACTTCCTGAAGGTGAGGAGTTTCCGAGCATACGTAGATTTGGCAAATAAACGGTAGGATTTGGCATTATTTCATTTTTTCCGGTGGGGGGGAGGAATTGCTCAAGTATAGGCAGGTCTTAATTACCCAATAAAATATTTTCCTCCTTTTACTGTTCATCACCATTGATAGCTGATTAATTATTTAACTGCTGAAAACAATTGTAAAACAAACAAAAAATGTTGAATAATACGATCTAATGTCCAGCATAATAATAGCAGGCAAGTTGCTTTCAATAATTTGAACAATGCTTGCAAAAAATCTTATCTTTATACCAGTTATAAAAGTCAAACTGCTATCAACAGTCACTAAATGCTACTTTTAGCCTTTTTTGAAACTGTAAAAGGTTTTGGATAACAGCAAGAAAAAAAATCACAAGTTTAGAAAATATTGTTTCCTGATTTTGCTTTGTGGAACTGCCCAACTCTACAAAAGTGGATCAATTTGAATTGTAAGGGAGACTATTTGAATATGAATAAGAGAGCTCCAAAATATGGCAAAGTTGCTTCAGTTTAGCAAATTAAAGTGTTTTGCCATTGAACATTACAAATTAATTCCTTGAAGTCTCAATTTGGACAATTTCATCACTGGCTGAACACCAAGTGATAGAAAGCATTTTACCTCAGTGAAGAGAGAGAAATGAAAATCAAAGGGAAGATAATTGGAAGACTGTTATATCTCAGCATTCAGAGATGTGTGGAGATAGTTCCCTGGTGTACTGAGCTGCAAAGGGTTGCTGAAGTAATTACAAAGGTTGGTTAATAACTAAAAATTTAAAGGATGATATGTATCTAATTAAATGAGATGCCTAACAACTCACGAATATTCCTGAAAGGATGTAGCATTGATAAAAATTGCGAACATAATTATATTGTTTTAAACCATAACATATCTGTAAAAGAATTATTTAGCTGCCTTGGAAAAAATAAACTACTTCTTATTATGTTACAGCAGTTGTATTGTGAAAATAGTGATTTATTTATTTTTGTGCCGTGGCTGTATTTTTGATAAAATAATCATTGCAAGGCTTTAGGCTTGGTGATGTGGGTGAACCCTTAAAAAGAACCATTCGGAAAAATGTTCTGATGATAAAAAGCATCTGTAGATAGTATACAAGAAAAGCTTTACCAATGCCATGAGTGGCCATTCCTGGAAGATTCAACATTTCACATACCAGTGCCCTGCAACCACATCACAAATCATTAACTAGGACACAATAAAGTTCTATAACTGCGCTCCTGCACAGGCAGCAGCTGCTGGTATAATTATCACATAAAATATCCCTTTAAACATTAAAATTAGAAGTAAGTTCTGTTTGCAATTTTAAGAATTAAGTACTTAGCAAGTTCATAGGAATATTAAAGAACTTGGAACAACTTTTGAACATTTGTGTGAAATATTACTAACTTTTATAGACCTTGCATTCTCCAAACTCATTTTACAAATAAGATAATGGATTAGATCTGTGATTATAAATCTTGTTTTTTGGATGATTGATATTCTTGTTTGGGGAAAAAGACAAATATATTCATGTTCTGCTCATTGTTGAGTAATATTAATTTAACAGATTCTCACTGCAACGTTTAATATAAAATTGCATTTTTAAACATTTGATTTTATAACATCACATTTTTGTGTTTTCAAATACTTGTCATATTAACCCCTTCTCATTGATTATTGTTTTACATGCCCCATAGGAGGGTTAATGCCCAGCAGCTGTATCCTGCTTGTGAGGAAACACAACATGTGTAAATTATTAATCTCTCTCAGCAACTCACAGTCCTTTAGGCACCTATTGCTATTACCCAACTCACTCTAGTAACATTTCAGTAAAAGCATATTCTTTCTTACTGCTTGTAAAGTTGTGTCCGTGAACAGTTCAATGATACTATTTTTGTCCAGTATGTGTGTATTTCCGTCAGATATAAAATTTTGAACACTTGCATTAAGAGGTTGATTGAACAAAGTGAACATATAACAACCTTGAGCCCATTGTAATTCTGTGTACAATGATCTGTCCTGAATCTCATTCTAAAAGCTTTAGATTTTCTCATTGTTATTCTCACCTAACCTGCAAGAAAAGATTCTGGAAACCAGTGATGGATTTTGCAGTCCCTGCCAATTTATTTCTATTAAAAAGTTCCAAAGTCCAGATGTTCATTTATAGCCAAATGAAAATGTTTTGGATATCAGGAAAGAGTCACTGTGGCATGCATATGATTAATATTAGCATCTGTTTTGGTTAAGCCAGAGCAAAGTTTCCTCTATGTGGTCTTACTCATTAAGTCAAGATGATTCTTTTATTCGTCTTTGTGTAAAAGGACGTATTAAAATTGATCTTCCTCACCACTTTATAACAAAAGTCCATCAAATTAAATGTAGAGGTGGAATGATAAATGAAAAATTAAATTAACATACACAAAACGCTGGAGGAACTCAGCAGTCAGGCAGCATCTATGGAGAGGAAAAAAACTGTCAACGTTTCGGGCCAAGACCCTTCTTCAGACTGAGAAGGAAGGGAGAAAGTGCCAGAATAAGAAGAAGGGGGTGGAAGGAGGAGGAGGTGATCAGTGAAGTCAGGTGGATGAGAAAGGCCAAGGGGATGGAGAAAAATAGAACCTAATAGGTTAGGAGAGTGGACCATAGGAGAAGGGGAAGGAGGAGGGGACCCAGGGGAGAGTAATTAGCAGGTGAGAAGAAATAAAAGGTCATAGGTCATAGTGAGGAATGGGGGGGGGGGGGGGGTGGGAGTGGAAGTTTGTTTACCGGAAGGAGAAATTGATATTCATGCCATCAGGTTCAAGGGTAAAATTAAATTTCAGTGTTTTTCTAAGGTCTTCTAGCAATCCTTCAGATCTTCTATTGTAGTCAGAATTTCTTCATCTGAAATAGATGTATTCGTGGAGGATAAGGCATTTTGTGTATAATAGTGAAATAGCTTGTCACAATTACAATGAGGTCAGCCTTCTCGAATACTGATAGATGTGCCAGTGTTCTACTAATAATTTAAACTTATTCAAATAATGACCAGTTGTTAACTCATCTGAAGGATTTTAATTTTTCATTTCTTGCTTGTTCACTGTATTGGAATAAATTGAAAGAACATTATAAACAGTGAGGCAAGCCTTCAACTAATATTGCAAGTAATTAACTATTTGAGAAACTAAAATAAATGAAATGACGCAACTATTTAGTAGATCGATGCAGCCACCTGTGAAGGAAAAAAGTTAGTTCTTATGGTCAATAATTTATCAGAGCATATTTTGAAGGGTCATTCGCATGTAACACTGTTCTGGACTTTGCTGGGTTTTCACTTTCTCAATGAACTGCTATCATTTAGAATGCACAGGTATCCTTTTAGAATGGAGATGAGGAGGAATCTCTTTAGCCAGAGAGTGCAATTCCTTGCCACAGGCGGCTGTGGAGGCCAAGTCATTGGGTATATTTAAGGCTGAGATTGATAGATTCTTGATTAGTCAGGGCTTGAAGGGATACAGGGAGAAGGCAGGAAATTGGGGCTGAGAGGAAAATGATCATCCGTGATGAAATGGTAGAGCAGACTTGATGGCCTAATTGTGCTCCTGTGGCTCCTGGCCTGATTTACCCAAATAAATGCTAGCAATTTTAGGGGCCTGCAGATCTAAATATAGAAATTTGGAATTTTATATAGTGATACTTCTTGGTGAACCTCTATTCAACCTAATTTGCTGGGATTCTCTGGGATTTAAGGTAAGGGATCTGCTTGTGGATCCTGGCATGAGATCCAAGAGCTCTTTTATTTGAATGGAGAATGGAACAGAGGTGAGAATAAGATGCTATGACTTTTAATTGGATAAAAGTATTTAGGTGATTTTTAATTCAAAATGGTTAATATTTGTTATGATTTAAGATTTTTTAATTGTCATTATAACAACTGAATGAACAATAACCGTGATCATGGGGGAGTAGCTTTACTGCCTGCCAGTGTTTTCCTCAGTGGTTTCATGTGCTGTCTTGTTCTGGGTTGCTCACAAGGTAATTACATAACACAAGGCTTTAGCACCACATAGGATCAATGAGTCTTTCTGCTTTTTTCTGGGTGCCTTTAAGTCAGAGCAGGGTAATTTTTTGTCTAAGGACATGTTAAATGTGCACTCAGTGGCCATTTTTATTAGGTACACCTGCTTGTTAATGTAAATATCTAACTAGCAAATCATGTGGCAGCAACTCAATGCATAAATGCATGCATACGTGGTCAAGAGGTTTAGTTGTTGTTCAGGTCAAACATCAGAATGGGGAAGAAATGTGATCTAGGTGACTTTGTGGAATGATTGTTGGTGCCAGATGGGGTGGTTTGAGTATCTCAGAAATTGCTGGTCTCCTGGGATTCTATTTATTTACAGATGCAGTGTGTGTAGGCCCTTCCAGCCCTACGGGCAGCACCTCCTCAGCAACACCCAACAACCCCAATTTCAACCCTATCCTAATCAAGGGACAATTTTCAATGACCAACTCTAGCCATTACATCTTTGGACTGTAGGAAGAAACTTGGAGCACCCGAAAACCCACATGTTCCACAGGGAGGATGTACAGAGACTCCTTACAGAGGATTCCAGAATTGAACTCTGAATGCTGGTGCCCTGAGCTGTAATAGCATCACGCTAACCGCTGTGCTGCCATGCTGCACATTTTCATCCACAACAATCCCTAGTATTTACAGAGAATGGTGCGAGAAACAAAAAAGAAATCACCTAGTGAGTGGCAGTTCAATGTGAGAAAAGCCTTGTTAATATGAGAGGTCAGAGGAGAATGGCCAGACTGGTTCAAGCTCACTGACAGGGAGGTGACAGTAACTTAAATAACCACATGTTACAACAGTGCTGTGCAGGAGAACATTTCTGAACACACAACACACTGAACCTTGACTGGTTGGGCTACAGCAGTGGAAGACCACAAAAGCACTCTGTGACCACTTTATTAGGTATCGGAGGTTCCTAATAAAGTGGCCTCAGTGTATATATTAAAATCACATTATCTCTTCAGGTCATTATTTTACCTTGAGATCATTCTGAGTGCTGCATTGTAGAGTGATCAGTAACCCATTTACTTTTTAAGAGTCTTTGAAAAGTGCAGCACAGAAACAGACCCACATCTAGTCTGTGCAGAACCATTTAAACTGCCTACCGCCATCAACCTGCACCAGGACCATAGCCCTCCAAACTCCTACTATCCATGTACCTAGTCCAGACTTCTCCTAAACATTGAAATTGAGCTCTCATGCACTATTTGTGCTGGCAGCTTATTTCACTCTCACAATTAGTCAGGGTGTCAAATATTATGGGGAGAAAGCAGGAAAATGGGTTTGAAAGGGAAACTAAATCAGCCAGGATTGAATGGCAGAGGTGACTCAATGATCAAAATGGCCTAATTCTGTTCCCATGTCTTATGGCCACATGGCAAGTCTGAGCAATTTACCTTCCATGCTTCTGGATCGATTGAGAATTTTCTTGTATTCTATTTTCACTTCAGGTTCTTGGCATTCATAGTTTTGTGCATCTACAGTAAAGAATACATAAAATGTCATTCTAAAGGTACAGTAGCATTTGGTCAAACTACTAAACTAACCAGACATGTACTTGCCCCAAATTCACAAACCAACCAGGAAAACTTCAAATGGAATAAGTAATTATATTGTGAGTCAAAGCCAATGAATCAAAACTCATTCCCTCCCCCTTCTCTCTTCTTCTATTCCCCACTCTAGCCTCTTACCTCTTCTTGCCTGCCTATCTCCTCCCCTGGATCCTCTCCTCCTTCTCTTACCTCTTCTCACCTGCCTATCTCCTCCCCCGGATCCTCTCCTCCTTCTCTTACCTCTTCTCACCTACCTATCTCCTCCCTGGATCCTCTCCTCCTTCTCTTACCTCTTCTCACCTACCTATCTCCTCCCCTGGATCCCCTTCTCCAAAGGTCCACTCTCCTGTCCTATCAGATTTTTTCATCTCTAACCCTTTATCTTCTCCACCCACCTGGCTTCTCCTATCACCTTCTAGCTATCTTCTTATCCTTCCCTCCAACTTCTTTTATTCTGGCATCTTCCTCCTTCCTTTCCAGTCCTGAAGAAGGGTCTCGGCCTGAAACGTCGCCTACTGATTCATTTCCAAAGATGATGCCTGACTTGCTGAGTTCCTCCAACATTTTGTGTCTGTTGCTTTGGATCAAATTGAAGCTGATGCTTCCTGCCACCCAATTTATAGTCCACATCAACTTATCTGGGTCAGGTAGGAGAGGTAAGCAAGTTGATCTCCCACTCATCGTGCATTTAATGAGAATTTGTCTCTTGTGAAGGTTTTGTAACAGTTTTAGAATTTAAAACTATCCCAGTTGACTTCCGAATCCTCTGAACAACCAGACCATTAATTTCTTTCCTGCAGATTTTATAACTATATACACTCAGCGGCTACTTTATTAGGTATTCCTACACCTAATAGTAAATAAGTGCATGTTTGAGGTCTTCTGCTGCTGTAGCCCATCCACTTAAGGGTTTGATATGTTGTGCATTCAGAGATGCTCTTCTGCACACCACTGTTGTAATGCATGGTTTTCTGAGTTACTGTCACCTTACTGTCAGCTTGAACCAATCTGGCCATTCTCCTCTGACCTCTGTCATTAACGAGGTGTTTTCGCCTACAGAACTGCTACTCACTGAATGTCATTTTGTTTTTCACGCCATTCTCTGTAAAGTCTAGAGACTATTGTCCATGAAAATCCCAGGAAATCAGTGGTCTCTGAGATACTCAAACCACCCTGTCTGGCACCAACAGTCATTCCACGGTCATGTTACTTCGAACACCTTTCTTCCCCATTCTGATGTTTGGTCTGAACAACAACTGAATCTCTGGACCATGTCTGCATGCCTTTAAGCATTTAATTGATGCCCCATGATTGGCTGATTAGATATTTGTAGTAATGAACAGCTGTACCCAATAAAGTGGCCACTGGGTGTATGAGCTATACTTATATAAGCAGATTGATCTTTCATCTGATTGAAAATAGTTTTCTGGTTTAATTTATTTCTAAAGTAGTAAAAACTATCAGACTGGTCACCAAAGAGTTATTTCCCAGAGCTCTTACGAAGACTGTATCTGGATTCAGTCTGTGACATCACTGTATTCCACACTGTAGGTCAATTAGAATCTGAGAACACCTTTTCAGCCAATTACAATTCATTCACTGGATCAAGCCTTATTGAATTCAAAATGTTACAAAGGAAGTGTTCAGAAAAAGAACATACAGAATATTTCTATAAAGTACTCTGTAAACTGCAAATGTCACGCTTGACATCTCTAGCTTCTGGATACTGAATTTCGGCTTTGTGACTGAGAGCCTGCTAGAGATTCAAGGGTTGTTTCAGAACAGCATTGATTGGTGGACATGTGAAATTATCTTTATTTTAAATAAGAAATAAAATATTGCATAGTTCATCCATTTTGCAAATGACATTTCCATATGGTTTGTATGAACAGAGATCCTGTAGGTGATATGTCAAGATCACATTCACTTAATAGTGTTTAAATGCTAACTGGCTGACAGTATTGTAACAAAAATGCTTAACATTCCAATTGATTTTAAGCAAAATTTGCTCATTGTGAAAAAGGAAAGTGCACAGGACAATTAATCCAAGAAAGGTTTCCATCAGGAAAAAAAAGTGAGGTCAACTGCTTTTTTTCAGCTACTGACTTAAATTGATGTAATTGATAAGATTTTGAGCTGAAACTACTATGTGCAATGTATTTATAATGCTCAGTTTTAAAAATGTGAGGATAATGACAGGAATGGAAAGAATTCATATTGGAATACACACACAGATAATTATTAACCAACCATCAAATGGTAAGTTTGCACGATGATAATATAATTCTCATGACTGTTTGTTACAAATGCCATTAGCTGTGCTTCCAATTTGCTGTTGATGTCAAAAGTATGCTGAGTTTAAAGCTTTAGTTTAAAAAAAAGAAGCAGATGGCTGTAGACGAAGGTCAGATCAGATGGAGAAGTTTGTCAAAATGGGATGACAAAGGCAATTTTTAAACCGTTATTGTGCCTACCTTGAGGTGCTGAAAACATTTTGAAATTACAAAAACATTGGAGATGTCAGTAAGCTAGCACAAAAGGTAGCCTCGAGTGTTTCAGCTGTATAGACGAATGCCAGATGTGGAACCCGACATATCTGGAATTAATGATATTAAACATGCTTCCCTATATGCCCAATAATAACTCTATTATGATTGATACAAACCACAGACACTTTATCTAGCATAAATGTAATCATCTGTCATGCAGTATATTAAATCATCAATTTCTGCATTATGAGGGCCGTTTAAGGTAACTAATCATCTGCCTAGTTCTGGTGTCTTTGAGGCTGATCCGATAACACAGAATACTGCTACCACAACCATGACAATCTAACTCCTGCATGAAAGCACTGCGAAAGACCCATTATCACAAGAAACCCTATGGCAATATCTGAGTTCTCTTTCTACATAATCCACAGTTGTAAATAAACCACCCTCTGCCACTAAATTTATTGATCACAGACAGTTCCACACCTGTGTCAAACAAATTCTCAACAGAATAAAATGTTGCTTTATGCTTTTTTCTTGTCAAAATATTAAATTGTTCTGTCATGTAGAGTGAGGCTTTCAGAAACAGCAGTGACAGTGTAATCTTGCATTAGTTCTCTCCAGTGCCAAATTCACCTCAGAATCATTCAGTGAACAGTGTCCAATTATGCTCTTTAAAAGTTCAGACTGTCTTGCTAATATGAAACCCAGAATGTTGGTTACCTTAACCATAATGCTTGTATCACGATTATTGCTTTACCCACTTGTTTTAAATTCTGTCTTGGATTTAATCAAGCGGTTACAAATTGATAGAAATATAGAAAGGCTTTCAGAATTAAAAATGTCCAGCAATAATGATGGTAGTATTTTCCCGCCACTGCCTGTCAGGAGTTTTTAACATTCTCCCTGTGATGGCATGGGTTTCCTCTAGTTGCTCCAGTTTCCTCCCACAGTCCAAAGACATAGTGGTTGCTAGATTAATTTTGTCATTGTAAGTTGTCCTGTAATTAGGCTAAGGTTAAATCAGGGTTTGCTGGACAGCACGGCTCAAAGGGTGGAAGGGGATGTTCCGCGCTGCATCTCAATAATAAATAAATAGTATTTGAAATGATTAAATTTCTGCTGTGCAGTTTTTCATTCTAATCTTCAATATCTCCATCATCCTATTTATCTTCAACCGGCTAAGAACTATGTTAAAATCGTGTAGCTAGAAGAGTGTTAACTAGCAAATTAAAATTACTGAATTACAGAAAAAAATTGAAAATTAAAATAATTAAGATAGGAGAAAAATATTCTGAGTATTTTACCTGTGTGAAGAGACCACAAAAACATGGTCAGCTTATTTCTGATGGTGTATCTAACTACACTTTAATTGATAAATCAGTTAATCATTAAATGTTGCATCTATCATGTTAACTATTGTAACATTAACTAAAAGGAATACTATAAAAATGATATATTGGACTGAACTTAACGTTCCTATTGCAGCACAGGGAAAAAAATGCTCAAATTTACATCATTTATAATGGTGAGTTTGAACTTGGAACAAGACCTGAATACTATGATAACAATATACCTTTCTAGTTTGCTGCATCACAAATTCTGAGGCACCGCAATAAACCATACCAGCAGAGCTGAGAAGTTCCTGCCTGCAGGTACAATTAACAACCTGTACCCTGCGGCATTCCTATTAAGAGGTTTCAGTTGCTGACAGGCATCAGCAATCTGGACAAAAACTATTCTGTAATCGTAAGGATAGTCTTTTCAGTCACAGGCTATCCACAGAGGTGATAAAATTATGTCTTAACATTTAACATGTAAAGTGAGAGAATCTTGATGCGCATTTCTGTTTAGATTCTGATCAATAGTTTTCACCTCCACAGGTCACAGCTCACTGAAGATGTCTTTCGTAATGTACTTCTAAAGGTTCAATTTAAATGTCTGCGTTTTGTCCAATATTATACATATAAATTTGCTCTCAAAGTAACAGGACAAAAACAGGCTTGATTTAATGTTACAATTAATATTAATTTTGGAATTCATATTCCAGGGCATCAAAGGGTATGGGGTGAAAGCAGGGGAGTGGGGATGACTGGGAAGAATTGGATCAGCCCATGATTGAATGGCGGAGCAGACTTGATGGGCCGAATGGCCTACTTCTGCTCCTATATCTTATGGTCTTATTTATCAAAATAGAATATATTAAAGAGAAGATTAGCTTTATTTGTTACATGTACATTGAAATATACGGCAAAATGCATCAACAAAGATTGTGCCGGGCAGCCTGCAGAGTCGGAGTGTTCAACATATCTAGTCAATGGCTATATTGACAATGTTGGAAACGTATAGTGATTCCACTGGTGTTGCTGAGGACAGTGCTGTTCAAGAGCGTGGCTAGCAAATACTTTTTCAAGGATAATTAAAATAGGCAACAAATTCTGCTGTTGGCAGTGAAGCCTACCTCATGGAAAAACTGCACAAGTAAAAGCTTCAAATTATAAACATGAGAGAGTCTGCAGATGCTGGAAACCCAAAGCAACACAGACAAGTTGCTGGAGGAACTCAGCAAGTCAGACAGCATCAAGGGAATTGAATAAGCGGTTGATGTTTTGGGCTGAGACCCTTCCTCGGGAGAGGATCCTATTCCCCACTCTGGCCTCTTACATCTCACCTGTCTATCATCTCTGCCTGGTTTCCCTCCCCCTTCCCTTTCTCCTATTGTCCATTCTTCTCTCCTATCAGATTCCTTCCCCTCCCCTCTCCGGCCCTTACCTTTCCCACCCACCTGGCTTCACCTATCACCTTCTAGCTATCCCTCTTCCCCTTCCCCAACCTTTTTATTCTGGCATCTTCTCTCTTCCTTTCACCTGTTCCCATGGCTTGACATGACCCTGATCATGGGGGCTAAGTAGGTGTTGAAAACATCACAGCCTCAGTAGGTAGCTGTGGCATCAAGAAGTGTTTGATGGCTGTTGGCCTGTACTCCATGAAGTTTAGAAGAATGAGGGGCGGGATCTCATTGAAAGCTATTGAATTTTGGAAGGCCAAATAGAGTAGATGTGCAGAGGATATATCATATAGTTGGTGAGTCTAGGACTAGAATGCACGGCCTCAGAAAAGAGAGAATTTGGAGCAGTGAGGAGGAGGAATTTTGTCAGTCAGAGGGTAGTGAATCTTTGGAATTCATTGCCACGGAAGTCCGTCAAGGCCAAGTTATTGGGTACATTTAAAGTGGAGGTTGATAGGTTCTCGATTCGTCAGGAAGTCAAAGGTTATGGGGAGAAGGCCGGGGAATGGGGTTGAGAGGGATAATAAATTAGCCATGATGGAATGGTGAAGCAGACTCGATGGGCTGAATGGCCTAATTCTTATCCTATGTCTGGTCTTAAGCTCCCAACTATCTTTCAGCCATGACTTAGTGATGTCCAAAGCGTCATACCTGCCAATCTCTAAATACGCTACCTTGTTTTGTATATTACATGTGTTTAACTATAACAATATTCATTACCCCTTTCGATTTTGATCGCTATTACACTTCAAATCGTCCCGCTATCATCTGTCTGTCCTTCCTCATAGTCTCACTACACTGCATTGACTTGTATACCAACTGCCCCATCCTCTGCCACATTAGGTAAACGCTCTTCAAAAGCTCAAGCAAATCTTCCTGCAAGTCTTCCTCAGATTCAGGTGTAACCCATTCATTTTGTACAGCTCATAACTTCCCCAGAAGAGATCCCAGTGATCTAGAAATCTGAAACCCTGCCCCCTTCACCAATTCCTCAGCCAAACCTCCATCTGCAAATTCATCCTATTGCCCTCTGTAGCATGTAGCACAGACAGCAGTCTGGAGATTACTACCCCGGAGTTGCAGCTTTTCAGCTTTCTGTCTATCTCCCTATATACTCTCTTCAGGACCTCCTCCATTTTCCTACCTATGTCCTCGGTACCAATATGCACTGCGGCTTTACCCTTCCCCTTTAGAATGCTGTGGATCCGATCTGAGACATCTCTGACCCTGGGCCTGGGAGGCAACTTACCATCTGGGTGTTGCTATCACCTCCACAGAATCTCCTGTCTGCTCCTCTAACTATGAAATCCCCCATTACTACTGCACTTCTCTTTTTCCCCTTCCTTTCTGAGCCACGGAGCCAGACCTGATGCTGCGGCTTTGCTCTGCTAGATTACCTTCGCGTCCCGCCCATCCCCCGCCCCTCCAAACAATGTGACCTAGCAGAGTCATTGAAATGAGAGGATAACAGCCATAGGGTACTCTGCGCTGGCGGCCTATCTCCTTTCCCCCTCCTGCCGGTCACCAGTTACCTGTGCACTAATTATCAAATTAGAGAAATTGAGTTTACTGGTGAAGGAAAAACAGCAGATGCTGTATATCTGCATTTAAACATGACATTGTGTTAACTCTGACTGACAATGTTGAAGCTTGTGTAGAAAGTTAACTATACAAATTGGTCTAAGCACAGCAGTTTTATAGAATGGGGTATTGCAGGCGATGTAACAATGATTACTCTTCACAAAAGTGGTTTAGGTGATCATGTCTGATGCAGGACTTCAACTGGAAACTGAAAAGTTCTTTCCTCCCACGGATGGCGCTTGACCTGCTGAGTTCCTCCAGAAGGTTGCTTGGTTGCTCCAAGTCAGTCCTACTGAAGAGGAAGATAGTAGATGAACTTAAATTAAAAATAGAGTGCTTGAAAATCTACAGTTACAATCGTGAGGCCGTCTGTCAGCCGGGATTGTCCTTGGATATTACATCCCAGCTGTCTACATGATACGTGAGCCAGGGCAGTACGATATGGACAACCAGCTATTGTCCTTGTAGTAGCCTCCCCCGTCCACAGCGCTAATGAATCCTAAGCAACGACAGAGTATAGTTTGGCATCTGCCCAAAGTGACTGGTTTTAAGGTGGCACTAAACCACCTTTGCCCCCTTCTCCTGTCAGTAGAAGCAGTTCCACAGGGCTTAGTAACTAAGCAACACGTGAAGGCCAGGAGCTGGACTTGGTTTTCAGAGGCTGTGTAAGACACACCCCATCGGGCGCATTTAACAGGTAGTGGGAAACAGAGAGATGGGCTTTAAGGAAATTATTAATGGAGGAAAAAGAGGCTTAAGGAGGGAAATACAATGCTTAGGGGCTTGACAGCTGACGGAAAAGTAGCCAGTTACGAAGCAATTAAATTCAGGGTGATTCATAAACAGAATTAAAGGAGTGCTGATGTCTGTGGGTTTATAGGACTGAACATGATTACAGAGCTAATGGGGGTGTGAAGAGGTGGTGCTCTAATGAGGTACTGGGGTAATGGAAGAAGCACGGGAAATTATGCTGAAGAGTTGTCAATATGATTCAAGAGGAGTGATGAATAAAGAGGGTATCATAAATGTGAGAGATTAATTTCAGGAATAGGCAAGCTTCTAGCAATTATAACATGGGGAAAAATAATGCTTGCTAAAAAGGAAATTGATAAATTAAGGAGAGACAGAAAAGGACTAAAATGGGAAGCTGAATCTGAAAATATAAATTCTCTTTGAGGAAATAATGGAAAAAACTGATAAAGGAATACAACAGATGCTCTGTATCTGTTTTTAATGCATTTTGTAAGAGACTCAATATGCCTTTGCTAATGCAGTTAAACTAAACTATAACTGAAAGCGTGGAAGCTTGAGTGGAACCTTGGCTATGAAAACAGAGTTTCACCGGGGCAGCATGGTAGCACAGTGGTCAGCACAGTGCTTTACAGTACAGGCAACCAGGGTTCAATTCCTGCCATTGCCTGTAAGGAGTTCGTACGTTTTCCCCGTGACTGCGTGGGTTTCCTTCAGATGCCCCAGCTTCTCCCACATTCCAAAGACGTTAGTAGGTTAATTGGTCATTGCTAATTGTCCTGTGATTATGTTAGGATAAAATTAAATTGCTAGGCGGTGCAGCTCAAAAGGCCAGAAGGGCCTATTCTACACTGTGTACATTTTAGATGGGGGGGCGGGCAGTAGAGACAATGGTATCCCTGGGGATCACTGACATGATGATTGCTCTTCATAATAAATGGTCTAGCTTATCCATTTTGACAGAAAACAAGACTTTGTTAAATAGTAACAATAAGTAAAATTAGACACTGTTTGTTGATTGGGAACAGCAAGCAATATCAGAAAGGCAGAAAATTTTGGAAGCATTCAGCAGGTAAGGCAGCACCTGTGGAAGGAGAAATGAAGCATACACTCTTGGTTTGCAAAGGATCATCAATCTGAAATATTATCTGTTTTTTGTTTTCTAAATGTTTCCAGAATTTTTCTATTCTTATTTCAAACACCTGCAGTATTTTTGAATTTCAGGAGAGCCATCCGCAGTAGCACCGATGCGGCAGAGAGGGCCTCAAGATGGCTGTGGCTCAAAAGAGGGGAGCCATGGAGTCATAAGTAGCTAGCCATCTGGACACAAGCTGGGGTCTGATCAGCCCCGGCTGGGTCAACTGGAGGAAGTTGTATGACGTTGAAAGACCCGAAACACCCGATGATTCCAGGAACATCACTGCAGATGTGTCCAGAAGCATCAACAGATGTATGTACACAGTTCAGTAGAAATTGGCAGGGAATGCTAGTAGCAGTAAGGGTTTTGGTGGAATAAGGAAAGCTTTAAACCAGAGTACAAAGAAGTTTAGAACACCCAGCCTGAAAAGAGTGATAGCAGCAGAAACCTTCAGTATACAGTACAGTGCAAAAGCCTTGAGCACATACACGGGTTGATTGATAAGTTTGTGGCCTAAGGAGGAGTCAATTTTAGAAAACCTAGCATATTCGCTTTTCGACATAGTCCCCTCCTACGTTTACGCACTTAGTTCAGCGATCGTGGAGTATACGGATCTTGGACCTCCAGAAAGTGTCCACAGCAGGGGTTAATAACCCATCTCCTTCCACCTTAGGCCACAAACTTATCAATTACCCTTGATGAGTTATTAACTGATGAGTTATGAACCTCAAACTTTCTGCATAATCACTCACAGAGTTGACCTGCATGTGCATGTTACAAGAGCTGTACAACTTGCCTCCTCCTACCTTAGGCCACGAACTTATCAATCACCCCTACTGTGGACACTTTCTGGAGGTCCAAGATCTGTATGCTCCACGACCGCTGGACTAAGTGTGTAAATGCAGGAGGGGACTATGTTGAAAAATAAATGTCCTAGGTTTTTTAAAATTGACTTCTTCTACCTTAGGCCATGAACTTGTTAATCACCCCTTGTATATGTAACTATTAGAGTGCTTGAAACTTTTGCACAGTACTCTATTTGTCAACTTGGAGCGCAGAGCAAGGTTGTAAATCTGGCCGGAGCAAAGGCTGTTGAGAGTGGAGAGGGTGAACGGCTGTGGAAGGGGTGTGGGACAGATGGCAGAGAAGGAATGCCAGGGGCAGGGGGTGGGGTAGTTTCAGACTCACCCAGCCCTAAGACTCCAGGCAAGGTATTTGATTCCAGACAATTGGTTTATTGATCATTACAGAATGTCTCTCTGGTGCTTCCTGCTCCCTCCCCTCTCCCTTCCCCTTTTCCTAGTCATAGTCGTAGTCATACTTTATTGATCCCAGGGGAAATTGGTTATCATTACAGTTGCACCATAAATAATAACTAGTAATAGAACCATAAATAGTTAAATAGTAATATGTAAATTATGCCAGTAATTTATGAAATAAGTCCAGGACCAGCCTATTGGCTCAGGGTGTTGACCCTCCAAGGGAGGAGTTGTAAAGTTTGATGGTCATAGGCAGGAATGACGTCCTATGACGCTCTGTGCTGCATCTCGGAGGAATGAGTCTCTGGCTGAATGTACTCCTGTGCCCACCCAGTACATTATGTAGTGGATGGGAGACATTGACCAAGATGGCATGCAACTTAGACAGCATCCTCTTTGCAGACACCACCGTGACAGAGTCCAGTTCCATCCCTACAACATCACTGGCCTTACGAATGAGTTTGTCGATTCTGTTGGTGTCTGCTACCCTCAGCCTGCTGCCCCAGCACACAACAGCAAACGTGATAGCACTGGCCACCATAGACTCATAGAACATCCTCAGCATCGTCCGGCAGATGTTAAAGTCTCCTCAGGAAATAGGGACAGCTCTGACCCTTCTGTAGGCAGCCTCAGTGTTCTTCCCAACCATGATTCCCCTCTCCTTGCCCACTTCCTACTCTCAGTCCAAAATAGAGACCTATATCCGAATCAGGTTTATCATCACTCACATATGTCATGAAATTTGGCACCCTAGATACAGTATATATAGAAACGTACATATGTGCCTAAGACTTTTGCATAGTACTGAGAAAAGCAAGAACTGTAACCTTTTGTGGTTATTGTCCTAATGGAGAAAGGATGGAAAGAAAAAGAGAGAGACTGAAAAGCTCTTTCTGACTGGCATGCATATGATAGACTGATGTTTTTTTATATTGTATATTTTAATTACCTTTTGATTCTAAAGTGGGCAGGTTCATAAAGCGGGGAACTTAGGAGTCCAATGATATTTATTGTGATGTGGCACATTGAGAGAAAAATAAAGCAAAATACGTATGAGTCATAATTTTGCAGAGCTATTCAAATTCAAATATTGTACCTTTGAACTGAAATTTTGCTACATTAGTTATGAAAGAAGGTAGAAAGAAAGTCTGTAACTACAAAGCAATTAATATACCAACTATTGTAGGGATGGTAGTGGAATCCATCTTCAGAGAGACAACTAAGCACTGGGACAAGTATGAGCTGATCAAAGGGTGTTAGCGTGGATTTATGAAGGTTAGCCTCAGTCTTACTAATCTGTTGAATCTTTTGATGATATCTAGTGTGGTGAACAGAAGAAAGTCTATGAGTGTTGTCTATATAGAATTTCAAAAGGCTTTTATTAATGTTTTACACAGTAAACAGTTAGTAGGGATGACAGCATACAGAGCTGGATGTAAACCTGAGATATGGATTGATAATTACTGGAATGAGAAGAAATAGAATGGAAGGATGAATGGAAAACAGTGGAAGAGTATAGATCTTCAGGGATCTGTACAAGGACTTTGCATTTTACTACATATTCATGAGTTAAATGAAAGAATAGAGACCTAGAACAATCCTTTCATCAGAATGCACAGATCTTAGCTTCACCCAGTATTGGATCTCAGGCCATCTGCTAGATATTCTTTAACAGCTTACCAGTAAAGATTACAGTTTTGCTTCACTGTTGCTAGCAATGATGCTGAGGTGGGCAATGGGTGAGTGGGACACTCAGAGGGGCGGATGCCTAGAAATGGCAATTGAATAAGGGATGGTTGTGACTGAGCAGGGTGGGGGTGGGAGGAGGTTTTGAAGCAGGAGAGGGCCAACAAGGAGTGGAAGGAGCAAAAGAAACAAATATTAATTAGGAAAGAGTTATGATGGTGGGGGGAGGGACGAGAGTGTACGTGAAGAAATAAAAACTATCACAAAGCCAGCACTAGTCTTTAGAGCCAAAAAAACAACTGATGCCTCTTCTATGTGGACGTCAGGTAAAAGATACCCCAACCAACTTATCCTATTGGTAACAACTTCAGTATTATTTAATAGGTATCATTTGTTGGCTTCCACATGGACCAAGTTTTAGAGTCATAAAATCATAGTCATACAAAAGTATAGCACAGAAACAGGCTTTTGGCCCCATCTAGTCCATGCTAAACCATTTAAACATGTAACAGGCAGGTTCGGCGGGCTGCATTAGTCTAGGGGAAGACGGTCACCGCCCCTGCCAAACTGGTGAAATCTCGTTTGTGTGGATGCTGCGTGATGTTTTCCCCTGTTACAAATCAGTACCACTAAATAACAAACAGTACTTCATAGGCAATTAAACGATTGAGCTTTATAATTCGTAATTTGACTATAGGGTTAGGAAAGGAAACAAAAAGAAAAAGGGCCCATTTTAAGGAAACAGTCTAATGTGCATGTTGGAGCTCACGATTTTCCCGTCCATTCGTTCTCCTTCAATTTCCCCTGGGCATCATTGACTTCCAACCCCATTCCAAGTCCACTCCATCCTGTAGTCTACGACCTCTCTGTTCTGGCATCTTCTGCCAAACAAAAGCCCGCGAATCCCTCACACTCAAGCACAAGAAAGAAAAACCTCCTTCATTGGAAGCTGCACATTCCAAAGCCCCTGTTATCTCTGGTCATAACCCAAACATTGCTGCTACAGAGAAACCATTAAATTAGCAGTGAAACTTTTCCCTGGGTGTTACACATGCCTTGACCCATCGACCTGCACTGGGACCACAGTCGTCCATTCCCCTACCAACCATGTACCTAAATAAACATTGAAATTGAACTTGCATGCACCACTTGCACTGGCAGCTCATTCCACACTCTCACAACCATCTGAGAGAAGAAGTTCCCCCTCATATTCCCCTAAACTTTTCTTTTTAACCTTTCACCCTTAACCCATAACCTCTAGTTGTAGTCCCACCCAGCCTCAGTGGGAAAAGACTGCTTACATTTACCCTATCCATACCCTCTCATAATTTTGTATACTTCTATCAAATCTCCCTTCAATCTTTCATGTTCCAAGGAATAAAGTCCTTTATTGAATGCACCTGACCCTGCCATAAACTGGCAAGAAACATGAAAATTTGTTTTGATAAAAAAGACATGCCTACAAAAGAAGGTACTTAAAAGAACGGTAATTCTCCTAACTAATTCTGTTGGTGCATTCATTGTATCCCTGGCAATCACCAGTTCAAGTGTAGGACCTCTGCACATGTTGGAGAGTGAGGCAGCTGATGGATCAACCAACATAATGAGTAGCGGCAGTTTACGGATGCAGGGAATGACCATGAAATATCTAATGAGAGGGCAGCGACTGTACCGAAAAGAAAATAGAGCATCAAAAACTTAGACAATGCCTCACCTTGCAGTTACATCAGGCAAGAATCTGACTCCAGCCTGCATATTGCTATCTTATCTGATGTCCTGACATCTGGGCTAGCCTGGAGTAGTGGTTAGCTCCCGGTGTGCTGCTGTTGGCCAACTGGAGGAATCTGCATAATGGTGGCTTTTGGTAGGTATATGAAGGCTGTTGTTCTGGCCAAAATCTGTGATCCAGCGTGGAGAACCAGAAGGGAAAAGGCAACCCTGGACCCAACGTAGTGATGCAGCTACAAAGAAGGCACGACAGCAGCTTTATTTCATTAGGAGTTGGAGAAGATTTGGCATGACATCAGAAACACTCACAAATTACTACAGATGTACTGTAGTGAGCATTCTAATTGGCTGCATCACCGTTTGGTATGAGGATGGGGGGATGTGATTGCACAGGACTGAACAAAGCTGCAGAGAACTGTAAAATTGATCAGCTCTATCATAAACATTGAACCCCTGAACACTACTCCACAATTTTTTTATTTCTATTCTTACACTACTTATTTAATACATATACAGTACATACTGTAATTTACAGTTTTTTCTCTATCATTATGTATTGCATTGTTCTGCTGCCACTAGGTTAACAGATCCCTGTAGTATTTAACCTGATCTTGAGGACTTTCGAAGATGAGTTCCCGTTTTGCAGTCTGCTTTTCTGTTAAGCGGTGGATGAGATGGGCTGCATGGTAGTTTCGGGTCACACTGTGATATACAGGGAGTTCAGCTTGTCTGCTTCTCTTCACCCTTCCCCTTTTATTCATTTAAGGCCAAAATTTACTGGCCATCCTCAATTGACCCTGAACCACTTCCTACTGTACTTTGATCTCCCTCTCCCCCTCCCACTTTCAAATCTCTTACTAACTCTTCCTTCAGTTAGTCCTGACGAAGGGTCTCAGCCCGAAACGTCGACTGTACCTCTTCCTAGAGATGCTGCCTGGCCTGCTGCGTTCACCAGCAACTTTGATGTGTGTTGCTGTACTTTGATGTCAGCAAGGCAGCTGGGCCAGAATAAAACAGCAGTGTGTAGTTGAAACATTCAAATTCAAGTGTCCAGAAGGGTCTAGCTAGGAGCTATGAATGTTGCCAGGACCCCAGGAGGGATTGTTGCCTCTCTGTAGCTTTGCTGAGTTATTGGGAGTAGAAGAGTAAGGGGACCTTCTTGAGATGGATTGTCTCTTTTTGAGAAACTAATGAAGAAAATTGAAAAGGTAATAAACCTCATCAGAATCACTGAGTTTTTGATTCATTCTTCATACCTCTTTCTCTATGCTGTTAATCTGACCCTCATCCCTCCTTTTCTTGTTTTCCATGACTAACGAGAGTAGTTACTTGGTGCTTTGGTTCCCACAAGAGCAGACATGTCAGTCAAGCAAGGCTGTGCAACATGCAGTGTGACCCTAATAAAGAGTTACCTTTGTGGAATATCGTTGAGAGTCCCCAGAACACGTAAGGCAACCAGAGCTCCTCCATCTTCGTACTGGTGCTTGCTTCAGTAAGATGTTAAGATGGAGGGAAAAAATAGGATTGGCTTACACCTTAGAATATGGACAATTATTTCTATGCAAGTGTTCTGCTGAGCATCAGTTTCTTATTAAAGGTACTTCAAATGTGGTGAAAGCCTTAACTATGCAAACTTCTGAAAAACCATGTATGAACACACCCCAATGTCCCTGAATGGAAAATCTTTCAAAAAGTAGTGGATATGGCCCAGTCCATCACGGGTAAAGCTCTCCCCACCATTGAGCACATCTGCATGAAATGCTGTCGCAAGAAAGCAGCATCCATCATCAGGGACCCCCACCACCCAGGACATGCTCTGTTCTCACTGCTGCCATCAAGAGAAGGTACAAGAGCTTCAGAACTTTCACTATCATCTTCAGAAACAGTTACTACCCCTCAACCATCAAGCTCTTGAACCAAAGGGCATAATGTCACTCAACTTGCCCCATCAGTGAAATTTTCCCACAAACAATGGACTCAATTTCAAGGACCCTTCATCTCATAGTCTCAATATTTATTGCTTATTTATTTATATTATTGTTTCTTTTTGCACTTGCATGGTTTGTTGTCTTCTGCATTTTGGTTGAAAGTCCTAGTTTGGTGGTTGTTCATTCATTCTGTTATAGTTGCTATTCTATAGATTTGCTGAGTATGCCCACAAGAAAATGAATCTCAGGGTTGTATATGGTGAAAAATGTGTACTTTGATAATAAAATGTACTTTGAACTTTGATGTAGGGCTCAGGAGTTTTGCTTAACATAGTCTTGCCCTTACTTGACATATTACCTTTTGTTCCAAAACTTGTATCTTAGAGTGATAGTTTTGGATCATATAGCACAGAAGTAGCCCTCTAGTCCAACTCATCCACTCCGACTTTGATACCCATTTATGCCAATCCTATTTGCCCACAATAGGCCCATTTCCATCCTTTCCTAATCAAGTATTTGTCCAGATGCCTTTTTAATGGTGTAATTATACCCGCCCAACCACCACACTTGGTTTGCTTGGTGTGTTTCTCCTCTCTCACTTTAAATCTATGCCCTCTAGTTTTATAAACACAAAGAAGTCTGCAGATGCATGAAATCCAAAGCAACACACACTACTGAGGCCTCGGTCGGTCAGGGTCGGCCATGGACGTTGTGTCCTAGCTAGATATGCAAGCCTGGGCAGTATGGGCTGTTACCCATGTGGCAGGCTCCTCCTCTCCATGCATCTGATGAACCCAAATGAACGGCAGAGATCGATACAGTTTAGTACCAGCAGGATCGCAGGAGTTGCCAGATGACATTGAACTTAACATAGGACTGCCTTAGGGACTCTGGCTCTGGATTTTTGCCTCAGGGTTTACTCCCAAAGCCTTCCCCATGAGGAGGTAGAGCCACAAAGCAGCAGAGACTTGATATCAGAGTTTTCCTTCTCCTGGATGAGCTGCCAACCCCGGCTGATGAGCCCCATCTGCCCAAAGCAACTGGTTTTAAGGCAGCAGTAACCCACCTTTACCCCTTCTCTTGTTAGTAGAAACAGTTCCATTGGGCTTAGTAGCTAAGCCACACGTGAAAGCCAGGATCTGGACTTGGTTGTCAGAAGCCTCTTGAGGCACGTGCCATTGGGACCTCTTAATAGGTAGTGGGAGCTACCTTTTACCATTAACCACACCTGGCTATAACAACCTTAAGGACCCACACGAAATGCTGGAGGAACTCAGCAGGTCAGGCAGCATCTATGGAAATAAATAGTTGACATGAAGGGCCAAGAACCCTCTTCTTCTATCCTCCTCTCTGGCCTCCTACCTTTTCTCACCTGCCTATCACTTCTCCCTTGGGTCCCCTCCTCCTTCCCTTTCTCCTATGTTCCACTCTCTTCTCCTATCAGATACCTTCCTCTCCCAGCCCTTTACCTTTCCCACCCACCTGGTTTCACCAATCACCTTCTAGCTATCGTTCTTCTCCCTTCCCCACCTTTTTATTCTGGTGTTTTCCCCCTTTCCCGTTCTGAAGAAGGGTCTTGGCCTGAAACATTCATGTTGCCTGACCTGCTGAGTTCCTCCAGCATTTTCCGTGTGTTCCCTCTAGTTTTAGAAACCCCTCTTGTCAAAAAATCCTCTATTTTCCCTATCTATACCCTTCATCATCCCTCAGCCTCTTACATTCTGTAGTACTTGCACAGACGTGCTTCTCTGACATTGGTTGTCAGCTACTCTTTCTTTCAGTGGGCAAAAAGCACAGTGGTGTTTACAGGTAACAAATGCCTGGCCAGGGGTGGTAGAATACAATTCCACTGCCCACTAGGTGGCACCAGTGTGAGACCGAAATAATTTTTTGTTTGGCTTATTTGGACAACTTACGCAAGAAGTGATGAGCAAATAAATCCAGTGACCACTTTGCAGACAAGGTTTGTGTGCATTGCCTCAAGGAGAGTGGCTAATGAGATGGCTGCTGGCATGGGAGTGAGGTGGATGTATCAGAGCAGTCATTGGTCATTTCTGCTTCTTTGAGGTACTCATGTTTCAGTAGAACCACTCTGGTTATTTCTGGAGCTGCCTGCAGCCTTATTAATAAATGGGGTTAGTCTGCTGCATACCAATACCAATGGGTGTGTTTGTGTGTGTGTGAGAGCTTGTTTTACACTCTCAGCATAGTTCTAACCTTGCATTATGTTATGGTACTCCAGCTAGATTTTATTGGAAACTTCTGAGAGTCACAATTAATAATATTCACTTGGAAGGGCAGGGATTAATCAAAGATATTCAGCATGGTTTTATTAAAGGGAGGTCCTGTCTGACCAATCTGATTGAAATTTTTGAATGTGTTGATTAGGACGGTATTGCTGATGTAGTCTAAGATGTTGCTGAAATGTGGTGACTTGTTAGAAACTGATTTCTTCAGATTGCAGTAAAAGGCTGTTGGTCGGTGCCATTGGAGAAGTTACAGCAGATATTATACAGGGCAAGTTACCAAACTGGATCCAAAATTGGCTTGAAAAGCATAGTATGATGGTGGAGCATTGTTTTTGAGATTGGAGATGGAAGTTCAAGAACAGTTGCTGCCCCTCAGCTATCAGGGTCTTGATTAGAAGGGGATAACCTCATTCACTTGCCTATCCATTGAGATGTTCACACAACCAATGATTTCACTATGTCCAGGCCCCCCCTTCCACCCCTTTTCACCCCTCACACAGTTGTTGAGAGAAAAAGACCAAGAAGTCAGGAGGTGAGTAACATCTCAATTAGTGCGACACTGGTGTCCTAACTTACCCTTGGCCATCTTGTGAGGTCATTCAACCTTTTTTTCTGATCTCAAGCACAGTGGTAACAAGTTGCGGTTACCACTGTTACCAGCTCCCTGCTTTCTGTATCATCCTTATACACCATATTGTCCATGAAGCAATTCCTCTTCGCATTGATTTCTGCAGGCATATCTGTTCAAAAAGTTTGCTTCTGCTCAAGTGCTAAAAATAACTCTTTCCTCGAGTATCTACCAGCACTAAAAGATGTAAAAACAATATTAACTAGTTGGCATGTTTTTAAGGCTGACCCAGAACAGTGAAGAGCACCTCTCTGAGCAAATTAGAAAAGTTTAGATACTAAATAGTAGTCTAGTGTCATCAGATTCACAATGGTGAGCATAGAAGACACCAAATCAGAATTGTGCCACTGAGCAGAAGCAGACCAATGTTCCAATAACGGAATTATGTCTCAATACATCTCATGCCATTACTTCTCAATTTTGCCTGTGTCAATAATGAAAAGGCTTTTCTGTGCGTGCTGTACTTCATGACCTCAAGATATCCCGAAGGCCTGAAAGGACTTCGACCATTATTTTTTTTTTAGCTGGTGGTGATACAGCTGGAGGGAGCAGAGGAAGGCGATACAGACGGGGAACAGTGCAAATGTAAAATGTTCACAATCAAAACTGGGTGGATGGAGAATGTGGCAGCAGGAAACAAAGTTCTCTGAAGTTGTTTGATTCAAAGTTAATTGCTTTACAAATCATACAACTTTCAAATGTACCTGTTTTTATAATGTTAAGGGCAGGAAGCAGGTAATTATATGTGTATGCAAAATGATGAGATGGATTTAAACATGTTTTATTTTGAAATATTTAATCTTGAGGAAAAAAGTTCAAGGCAGCTCCTCTTCTTCAAATAGTACCTGAGGGTCTCGTGCTTCCACCTGAGACGGCCAACAGAGAAATTTAAAGTCTCACCTTAAAGGTAGCAGCACTTTTAATATTATAAACTTAGATTATGTGTTGGCCTTTCTGGAAAGGGATTTGAATTCATAAGCTTTTGGCTGAGGTATAAGAAGGAAACCACAAAAGGTTGGGACAAATTACTTAGCAGAAAACATTGCTGGGTTTGATTTTTTGGTGCACTGGCAGACATTTCTTGGAGCCTGTCATTGTGACCCATCATATTTCTTCAGGTTTAGGGTTACAAATTCCTGTAAGACTCTTTATATCCTCTTCCATCCACTAGAAGAGTTTCCCTCTCAGAATCTAACATGACAGGAAACAATAAAGGCCTTCTCATGTTATATTTATTTGCTCCTCTCTTGAACTTATTGTCAGCCATACGAAGAATTCCTTGCTGACTCTTGGAATCCACTCCATATAGAAAGCATGCACACTTTGTATTTGCCTTATAATAAAGGAAGTGACACGTGTTGGATACTAGAGAGTAGCCTCGGGCATTGGTACCTTGCTTCTGACTTGCCACATCTCATGAGAGTCGTGGAATCTCTGAGTGGGCATATCGAAAAAGCACTGAAACATTTGGATGAATGGGAGGAAATGCCAGCTGCAGGTTAGTGCTAATATTTCCCTTGTCAGAACCAGGAGAAAACCTCAATTTGCCATTGTAATACAATGTACTGAACGTACTGTAACCATCATTACTCCTGATCCCTTTCTTCCTTATTGCTGTTTTTGCCCTTAGGTGTTTTAGAAAAAGGAAAAGCAAAACGAACCTTTGTCACACTGCTTCACGGTTACCAAACCCCACTTCACCAATTATGACTTCATCTTTAACGCCAGCTGTAAATATCAATGCAGGGAGAACAAAGTATATGAGGGCATATAGTTCTCTATGGCCATCCCTTCAAACTTTTTCTGCTTTTTAATTATTCAAAGATTCAAAGCACAAATTATGTATGCAGTACACAACTCAGAAATTTGTCTTCATCACAGACAGCCAGAAAACAAAGAGGAACCATGGAACCAATCCATTCCAAAAAAACCCATCAAACTCCCCTCCCCTCCCCTCACACTCAAAAAATGCACAAAGAGCAACAAAAATATGAGCAAAAACACTGTGTAAAATACAAAATCAAAAGGCATATTTCAGTTCAGTTCAGCTCAGTGTTCTTTATCTGCTGACCATTCCAATTCAAATGTTGCCCAAAAGTAATAACTTTAAAAAAAAGTGACCAGAGCTGCAACAAGTCATAAGCCTGAGAGTCCAAATCTACAACTCACATCCATTAAACCTTGGTCTGGCCCCTTCTGCTGACAGCACGAAGGGAGAGAAAGACCACACAGAAACAAGGACTTTCCTCCAGCAGCTGCCAGGGAGAGGCTGGTGGACAGGGCTGAGCATTCGCTTGGCATTCCACACCCGCCTCGGTGACTTCAATCCTCCTCGGTGCTTTAATCGGTGAGGTCAGCAAGAGATGGAGTTGATGATGGGCCCCAGTCCTTCTCCTGCCTTCTCCACCTCCATGCCGCACGGTTTGGTCACAGTCTCGTGGTACCTTCTCTGAGGCAGCAAAGCGCCTGATCACCCGATCGGCCCAAAATCACACCACCAGAATGAATACTATAACTCAGTTCTCCCTGCATTCCATGGACACGTCCTTGGTTAATGTCCTTTAACACCCTCACAATACTAAAGTTTGATACTCTTTCTCTTGGTAAATATCCATCGATCTCAGTCCTGAAATTTTTATTTGATGTAGTTTTTCATGGTCCTTAGGGGGACTGGTTTTCATATTTCTGTTGCCTTCTATTGGAATAGGTGCTTCCAGTTGTAAACTTAGTCAGCTCCATCATGGACACCAGCCTCCGTGGTATCCAGGACATCTTAAAGGAGCGATGCCTCAAAAAGGCAGCATCCATCTTTAAGGCCGCAAATGCGACGAAATCTGCAGATGCTGGAAGTTCAAGCAATGCACGCAAAAAACTCTGGTGAACGCAGCAGGCCAGGCAGATCCATCTTTAAGGATCCTCATTCCCCAGGACATGCCCTCTTCTCATGGTTCCTGTCAGGAAAGAGGTGCCAGGGTTTGAAGGCACACACTCAATGATTCAGGAACAGCTTCTTCCCCTCTACCATCCGATTTCTGAATGGACGTATGTTATTTCTTTTTTATTTCAGTTTTTGCACTAATTTAATTTAACTATTTAATAGATATATACTTACTGTAATTGACAGTTGTTTTTTTTCCTCTTACGTGTATTGCATTGTACTGCTGCCACAAAGACAACAAATTTCATGACATATGTCGGTGATATTAAACCTGATTCTGAATCAGGTTTAAATTCCTGACCTGAATTTCCTGTTCTAATTTTAAGAATGTACCTGCCTCACAATTTATTTCTATTGAAATCCTTGATCATATGAAAAACCATGTAAATATAACCTTCAGCCTTTCTAAACTCATGGAGTAGAACTTGACTTAATGGAACCGGTATTTATAATTTAACGCTTCAGGTCCAGCATCACTGTGCTGCATTTGCCCTTTCTACGGCAAGTATTCACTTCCTGAGGTTAGAAGAGCAAAATCAAGTATAGAGTGTAAATGACCTGGAGCAGCTGGATGGAACATGAGGAGGTAATGACAGTTGACCGTAGGGTCAGGAGACATATGGCCTTCCCTTCGCAGCATTAGGACCCATATTTCAGGAATTCTGTATTTAAAATAAGGACACCATAAATTATCAAACATATGTACGGATACTGGGGACAATGTCCTTGATGTTCTGCAGGTGGTAGCTGAATTGGAACAGTCAAGTAATGACACTTGTGGTAGCCTGATGAATTACTGACAAGTTTAGAAAGAGCCACGCCAAATCTGTAATGCACTGCTTACAAAACGTAGGAATTATAGCTTCCCATATTGAAACTGAGGCTGCCGGCATGAATGCCTTGAATGTCACAAAGGACTATCTCTATTGCCCTTCTCTGGATTGGAAATAAAACTAGGAAATATATCTTTCAGGTCATCACAATAAGATTGGTATCATATGACTAGCATCATGCAGATGTTTCTGTAAGAAGTAGCTTTCCCAGAATTAATGACATGGCAAGTTTAAGGTTTGTGTTGCAACTATAAGGTCTTATCTCTCAAGACAGTGTTACTCCCTTAGATGCCTATACATGTAGTAGCAGGTAACCAAGCGTAGGCATCAAACAAGACCAACATTAAAAGGGGGCATTGTGCAAGCACCAAATCTCCAAAATATGGCTATGCAGAGCAAAATTAGTATAAATTTGATGTTCCCTACTGATAAAGCCTCCGAGATGACCACAACCTTGGAGGCCTGCGTGCCTTAATGACCTGGTGAGCTATGTTGGCTGGAGTCAGTGCTTTATGCTTTGGCTCTTGGTAGGGTCACCCATGCCAAATACGTCAAAGGGTAGAGGCAGGACTAAGATTGGTCCACTGATCCCCCAGGTTTGGAGGTTCAGCTCAGGGCTAGCAACCCTGTCTGGTAAAACAATATTATTACAGAAACAGCAACGAAGAATCTTTCTACATCTGAGTGCACTGGCATTCTTGAGTCTCCACCCGGAACTTGCATGACTGGCAGTAGTGAAAACCATGAGGAAGCTACTGACATGATGAAGGAATCCCTGAACACTACCAGAAATGGAGGGCCTTCATTGCTGCCCTGCACACCAGCTGCATAATGGGCAGTAGCAACATTGGGAAAGGCAAAAATGTCACACAAGTTGCCATTAAAGTAAATCTTAAATGCTGTGTCTACAGAACAAGTTTGCCTATAGCAGTTGGCACCAATGTTAAAGTGACTGAAGTCAGACAAAACCGGGCTACGTGTGGACCAAGTGCATACCATAAAGGAAAAATTTTAAATCTTGCATTCCCTTTCTCTCTAATCTTTCCTAGGCCACCTCAACCTCACACCAACCATTTTTATGACCTGCACTCAATGCCATTCTTTTCTCCGTCACCACCTCCAGGTCATCCTACCTCTGTCTCCTCAACTCAACATCCCACTACAGTGGTAGAACTTTCCACTTTTCCACCAGCTGATATCTGCGACTCAATGAGCCACGTTATTGGCACAAGTCATAATGGGTTCACATAGGGCCCTCCATGTTGTGGCTCATTTAAGTGCTTTTGGGGATGACATAATGGCCAAGATTTTGTAGTTGAAGGGTAAGCAAATCAAGGTGCTCTGTTATTTCTCTGTGTTTCCTATTACTCAGGAATGAATCCCTCCACGAAATGACCCCTTTCAATTGCTCTGTACCTTCATCGGATAGATCACTTTCCCATAAAGGTCCTAATGACGGGTTCTGTCTATGCCAGAAAGTCCCCAGAAATAAAGATTTTAACCTACATGAGTTGGTCGTCATCTTCCATCGAAGCAGACGTATACGTTTGAAGAATTTCCTTTTGCCTTTGAGTACAGCTTCGAATTCACCTTGTATTATGAGAGTCTAATTGGATCTGCCAATACACATAAAAGAAAAGCTGCAGAATCAGCAGAACTGTTGTGTGCATTTGATTTCTATTAACCTTCTGTGTTTGTAACTCAGTCCTGGTGTTTGAGTGGCTTCAATGCCTGCAAGAGCAAACCTTATAGGCTAGACATCTTCTGCCCCAGGAATGGCAAGTTGAAGTGACCACTACGGGGGGCTCATGATGTGAAGTTCTATGGCACTGAAACTATCTTATGGACTTCATGGGGGGAAAAAAGCCTTTCCTCCACCAGTCTCATATTTGAATCAGGCCTGGTCTCAGGGTGTTTGGTCACTTCTGACAGTGGAAAGGATAAAGATGATATGGGGTTGGCACATGCACATCTTGGAATGTAGGATCAAAGAAGGGATGTGAAAATCTGCAGTTGGCCACTCTTATCAGCTGCTTGAATTCCTACCACAAATTATGGTGCCGTAGGCAAGTGAATGGACATTGTTGAGGAGTTGGAGTTGTCAGACAGTTAATTAGGACGGAGCCCAGACAGTTCAGCGGACAAGCACTAGGTGCTGGGTATCTCAGACACTTGATTAGGCTGGGATCAGGTGTGAGTGTTAGGCAGGACAGATGAAAAGGTGGTCCCTGTGATACACTGTAAGCAGCAAAGGGAGATTTATGAGTGAGCAGTAAGGTGATTTGTGTCTGGAAAGCAATGGAGGCCTTACTCCCTAACCTCTGACATTTAACTAATGCTGAACAAAAGTACAACAAAAGTCTGCGGGAGGAGAGAAAGCAGCGTGCCATGCATGCGCAGCCCTACAGTGAAAAATGATATCGTATCCGTTAAATAAGGGCCGTGGACAATTCCGATTTGATGGAGACCGACGTGAAAACACAGAGGAACATCTGGAGAAATTTCTGAAACGCCAGTTTGCTGCTGCTGTTACTGCACGATCGGGAATCTTCTGGAGGGAAGGCCTCAAAATCCCCGGCTTTGCCTGCTGTTGGTGACCGAGATTGAGGTCGCATCGTTCGGATAGAGATGGCGCTTAGTACTCGGTGTTGGAGAGCTGATCGGAGGCTCGAAGTTTTCGAATGACTCAGAGTCGGACTGTGGTCGGCATGGCAGGGAGAATTTTTCTTCCTTCTCCTGTCTGCATGAGATGTGGGACATTTGAGAGACTTTGAACTTTTTACTGTGCTCATGGACTTCTTCATCAAGTTATGGTATTGTTGCACTGTTGTAACTATATGTTATAATTATGTGGTTTTGTCAGTTTTTTCAGTCTTGGTCTGTCCTGTGTTTTGTGATATCACACTGGAGGAAATATTGTATCATTTCTTAATGCATGCATTACTAAATGACAATAAAAGAGGACTGCGTGTCCTTGTAATCTAAACTCAGCACTTCAGGCTCCCTTTGGTGTAAGTGGCCCCCATGATCCGCTGACCTCAAATGTATAACTTACTTCTGTGTAAACACAAAGATGGATGCATATCAGACCATGTGACTGGATTTGCAAATGTAAGACCAACATTTTGTCAGTTTTGCTATCCGCACCTTTGACTCCAATGCTTCTTCACAGAAGCCGGCTGACAAATCTGGATCTTTTGCAAATCTAGCTTTTCCACATAATCAAAGAAAGTTGGATCAGAGGGATATGGGCCAAATGAGACACTTGGGGTGGCTTGGTGGATTATGGATGATCTAGGCCGAAGGACCTGTTTCCATGCTGTACTACCCAATGACTCCATGACCCTCGCATTTCTTTGCTGTGGGAGCGTTGCATTTCCTTTTCAGGGACACTGCTTAGGTTTGCTTTCCAATCAACCATATCAGATTGCAACCTCAAGAAGCAATGACAATAATGATCTGCCAACACTAATTGTATATGGTCGTTATGGCTACTTCCTGCTTTATTAAGTACAATCAAGTTTCTAAGCCTCCATGTATGAGCTGATGTCCAGCAGGTAGCTTATTCCCTCTAACAGTGAAGTGATGATATCGATAATTTACCATCAGGCATTGCCATCAGGAAGATAATCTGTCCACACAAGCCAGAATCTTGTTTAGAGTATTAATACTGGAAAGAATGAGGATATGCTGGTGTTATTTTTCAGATGCATAGTGAATGCATTTTGATGGGCAAAGATTTAATTATCTTGCTTGTTGTTAAATTGTCTGATATTGTTAAGAGAGCACAATTATCTATTGTGCTGGTGGTGTTATTAAGCATTTGATGGAAGCTTGCAATTCATTACCAGTGGTGCTTTTGGTGCATCACTGCATCCTTAATATATTAACACTTTACTTGAGTCATTTTGGTACAGTACTGTGTAAAAGTCTTAGACACACATATATATATAAATAATTAGGGTGCCAAAGACTTTTGCACAGTACTGTAATAATTTTATGTATTGCACTGTACTATTGCTGCTGCAAAAAATCATAAAATATGTGAGTGAATATAAACGTGATTCTAATATGGGTCTTTATTGTGGACTAACAGTAGGAAGGGGTTTGAGAGGGGGAATCACGGTCGGGAAAAGGGGAAGGAGCGGGAAACACCGGAGAAACAATCTGTAATACTTAATAATTGTTTTGAATCAAATTATCTTGCCTGGTGTCTCAAGGCTGGGTGTCTCTGTACCTGTGCTATCCCCTGCCCCTGGCACTCCTTCTCTGCTACCTGTCCCACACCCCTCCCACAGTGGTCTACCCCTTACCATTCCCAACACCCTTTCCTCCTGCCAGATTTACAAACTCGCTTTCTGTTCCATGTTGACAATTACAGTGCTGTGCTAAATTCTTAGGCACCCTAGCTACATATATGTGCCCAAGACTTTTCAACAGTACTGTACATTTGGAATTTGTCTCCCTAGTATGTCCATAATGTTTGATATAAGGATGCATTCCAGGAATGTGGGAATATTTAAGTATTTTCTCTTTTACCATTAATATTCCATAAACATAGAAATAAGAGAATAGTACCATCCTGTTAATAAGTATGTTCCTATATATCATATATAAATGTGTAGGAATCTATTGTTTAATGTTTTATTCATATAAAGGAGAGATCTTCACCCACATATTATTAAAAGCTTTGAATGACATTCAGTGTAGAAAGTGGAAAAACAGAAACCCCTTGTACAAACCGATACATTTAAACATTTTCCATTAAATAAAAATGGCATGAAGCTATATTATGCGGGCATCTGATTTCTTTTTAGCTAGGATGATGGTCAACGTCAACTTAATTCTTTCATACAATGGCTGTATTTATTTGCAATATTTATGAATAAGCTTTAATAGATTTGCCAATGTATTAATGTTTATTCATAAATTTCTAAGCTTATCATGTGAGTTATGAGAAAGACATCTAAAGCATTAAAATCATTTTATGCTTGATTAAAAATCTCTAACAACAAGTGTGCAGATTTAATACCAGTAGTTTCTAGGTAAATTAGCAGATTCTATTGTTAATCAAAATTAAGTATCATAAAATTGAAATGTAAGACTTTAAAAAATTTGATTTCATAATGGAGTATCGTATAATGAAATGTGTGGACAACTTGACTTCCATATTTTACTGTGCAGCATTTGGTTTTAATAAAGCAGCACAAAGAAAGTAAAGATCAGCAGTGTAATTATAACAAAATATTACATTAAAATAGAACAGAATTGGTATTTAATGAAACCCATCTTTTCAGAAGTGTTTTGAAGATTTAAATAATTTCTGAAAATACTAAATACATGTGGTTAAAGAATATCTAAGTCATATCAATAGATGTTCTATAATAAATACCTCTTAGTATTTAAGCTGGGATAGACATCTTAGAGCTAGTTATATTTAATTAGTTCTCTGTCTCATTCTAAAGTAAAACAACATATGACATTTATAATACATTTATTAATATATATATTTCTGGATATGTAAACTGGGATGGTGTTTATAAGAAATAATAATTTATATTAAAGATGCTAAATCTGTTCCCTTGATATTAACGGTATTATTAATATGCATTGCAGAATCTGAATGTTGTAGGATCTTTCAAAGCAGTAGGATATTTTAAGGTATTGACAGCACTGAAACACTTGAGATAGATAAAACCTGGCATCAATATAATTGTTAATCTTTTTCATGCAATTTCTAGGCACGCAAATACAGATATAAAATGCTTCTGAAAGGGATCGATAAATGACTATGGAAAACCCAGATATATATTGTGGATGTAGCATGAGTATTTGCATGTAAGCACACCATCCACTGTGAGAATAAATGATGAATTAACTACCGAGTTGTTTACTAAAATAGAATCAACTATTTTTATATTGCATTGCCTGTTCTGTTTTTAAAATTGGAATACACAAATATATTTTTGGAAATATTTAATACTCTTGTCACTTAACAAATCAGAGTGTTTTTATTTGCAGATGTACATCACCACTTCTGATCTATAAATATAATTAGACATCAAAAATCTATTGCAAGGAAGCTGCATCTGATGATTTGTGCTAATAAGATGCCCTTCTTCGAGTAGAATTTTCAGAGCGCTCTCAATACATTCAGAGCACATTCAAAGGCAGGGGACCAACTGCTACCTTCACAGCTTCATTATCATTCTCGGGTTACTCCATGGCAAATGAATCAGGAACGCAAATGAATTAGTGAGAATTAAGGAGCCTCTGTGGTCTGAACCTTTTCCAAATCTCAGTAAAGATGAAAGGAACAGAGTGATGCTTTGTGTCCCTCAGTGCCAGGAAATGGAGCCCTCATGCCAACGCAGCTTCTCCAGAGTCCTGCTGAAATGCACAGACAGTTAATGTTGCCTAACGTCTTATGACCGTAGGTTCAGCCACGTGGGAGAAGTTTTACAAGGCTACATAATCAAATCCCCCTCACTCACAATTAATTGCAAGCGAATAGCTTTTGCACCTCGATGTCAATGATCCTATACTAAGCATACTTTTCTCTTATCTCAATCACTTACAAATAATCAAAGGCATGCTATTCTTTTAACATCTAAACTGCTAAAAAAGCAGAATACTAAAGTGTTTAACAAAGTAAAGGGAATGAATGTTCAAAATAGATTTACAGGAATATTTTAAAACTATGTTCACAAGAATATATTACAGTGCCATTGTATGGATCTGAGCTTACAAAAAAAAGGTTTATACTGCAGTACTCTGCAGTTCTGGTAACTGGTGCTGTGCTACAGCATCTCTTGCCCTTATGCTGTCCAAAACTGACCAATGAATTCTCAAGGGTCCTCTTGGGTTTCTACATTCTCATTTCATCAGCTGCAAAGTATCTGCCACTCATGTCCCAGGCTGAACAAAGTGACATCTGTCAGTTTGGGAGCAAGGATAAGCGAATGCTTCATCATTCTCTACAACTTCAAGCCGCTGCTCATAGCTACATCCTAATATGTCAATCTGATCATGAAAACTATACCTTACAATTAGTGTCAGGATTTATAGATCACTGTTAGATAAATTGATCTTATATTTAATGTAAGTGTTAAAATATTTGTTGGGTATTCTTAGAAGTAACGTGGGATATACTGAAAATGGTCTATTCAGGGCCAGTTTAGGAATTAACAAGAGTATTTTACAACTACTGTCTTAATTACTGGAATAAACATGGTCAAATGTCTATATAAACTTGCTCAGGGCACATTTAACAGAAAAGTGAATCAAATAGTTTTAATAGACATGGTGAAACTTCAAATCTTTATGATTTAACTTCTGAGAGGTATGGTCAAAAATAATAACTCATAACTCTAGCAAGGCTGATAAATTGGCATTTTGGAGAACCTGTTTGTTTGAATACCCTGACAGGAAAAGGTGGGATATTTAATAATCAATAAAGCTTTATTCATTCTAAGCGGGCCATGTCAGGCACTAATTATAGGGGAAACATTGGAATGCAACACATCAAAGGTAGGAACCTGGTATAGAAAAAGACATCTTCAAATTTCAGCAGATAGCAATATTTCTGTTCTTCATTATCTCAGTTTTTTTTTCTGGTGAGGATGAAGATATTTTATGAAATGTGTTCTCTATTGAGATGAAGTTTATAGCTAAGCAGGAAAGAGTGTTGTGTATTTAATATTTCAATAATATTTGAATAATCATGTGTATGTATATGTATATATATACACACACACACTCACTCAAGATTATGTATAGGTATAATATATGTTGATTAAGCATTCTTGTTAGTTTAAATAATTATGGGCTATCTGTATAAATACATTAATTGCATACATCATCACGCTACTATATGATACTTGCGTACTTCGCTTAATGTAAACTCGAACTTAGACACGCATTTCAGACTCCTGTGTCTTCCTTTGAATTAATTTAATGTTTGAAGTTACAAAACATAAGAAAATGCTTCCATTTCCCTCCTTTGTTTGACAAAATCAAAGTAAAAACTCTGATCAGTTCAAAGCAAGGATGTCTGTTCCAGTCAGCTAAGGAGCTGAACAGGAGTAGTGGTTCACTATTGAATTCAACATCTCATCTGAAAGACAAGTTTTCTAAAAGTACAGCTCTCCCAGAATAACACACAGACATTTCAATTAGTAGAACTGTTGCCTCATGCTACCCACAAGCCAAATACAGTTTGGCCTGCAATGTTGTCTGTGTGGAGTTTGCATGTTCTCTCGATGGTTGTTTCGTTTTCTTCTAAACGATCAGATTCCCTCCCACGCCCCAAAGATGGGCATGTCAATAGATTAGTTCGATAAACATAATCTGCTGATGCTGGAGATCCAGAGTAATGCATAAAAATTGCTGGAGGAATTCAGCAGGCTAGGCAGCATCTATGGAAAGGGATAAACAGTTAACAGTCATCAGAACCAATCAGATTAATTGGCTGTTGTCTTTTGCTTCTAATGAGTAAGTGAGGAGAGAACCTGGTGGAGGTGGAACGGAAAATGAGATGGATGTCAATAGAAGCAGTTTCAGTGAGCCTAATGACCTGATTCCAAGCTGTACACTCAGAGGACAATTTACTAGGTACACCTGTACACCTGCTCGTTATTGCAAATATCTGATCAGCCAATCATGTGGCAGCTGCTCAATGCATAAAAGCATGTTGACATGATCAAGAGGTTCATTTGTTGTTCGGACCAAACATCAGAAGAGGGAAGAAATGTGATCTCAGTGACTTTGACCATGGAAGGATTGTTGGTGCCAGATGGGGTGGTTTGAGTATCTCAGAAACTGTCGATCTCCCATGATTTTCATATACATCAGTCTCTAGAGTTTACAGAGAATGGCGTGAAAAACAAAAAAAAATACATCTGGTGAGCAAAGGTTCTGTGGGCAAAAACATCTTATTAATGAGAGATGTCAGAGGAGAGTGGCCAGTCTTATTCAAGCTGACAAGAATGTGACAGTAATTCAAATAACCACATGTTACAACAGTGGTGTGCAGAAGAACATCTCTGAATGCATATCACGTTGAAGCTTGAAGTAGACGGGCTACAGTAGCGGAAGACCGTGAACATACACTCAACGGCCACTTTATTCGATACAGGAAGTATGTCTGACTGTGAGTTTATATTTACCTTGAAGTTTCTAGAAACGGATTTGAACACAGACCATTCTGTTAGCAAGACTGTGGTTTCCATCCTGCTGTTAAAAGGCTATTGAACGGTTTTCTAGTACCTTATTGTCTGCCTGCACTGCACTTTCTCTGCAATTGTAACACTTTATTCTGAATTCTGTTATTGCCTTTCCTTTGTACTACCTAATGTGTATTTGTGATGAAATGATCTGCATGGACAGGGTGCAAAACCAGGATTTTCACTGTGTCTTGCTTGGTACATGTGACAATAATAAGCCAGTTTACAAATTTATAATGCTAACAAATTAAAACTGAGGATGAAATAAATGCTGGAATATAGTTTTTCAGAATTAAATCAGAACCAGATTTCAGAATTAGGTTTTATTATCACTGACATATAACATGCAATTTGTTGTTTTGTGGCAACAGCACAGTGCAAAGACAAACATTTATAACTTACAAGACTAAATAAACAGTGCAAAGAAAAGACATAACAGGGTAGCGATCATGGGCCATTTAGAAATCTCATGGTGGAGGGGAAGATGCTGTCCCTAAATCGCTGAGTTGTGTCTACAGGCTCCTGTACCTCCTCCTGATGGTGGTAATGAGAAGACAACATGTCTTGGATGGTGGGAGTCCTTAATGATAGACCCCACCTTCTTGAGGCATCACCCCTCTTGAAGATGTCTTCTACGGTGGGGAGGGTTGTGCCTGTGACGCAGGGTCTATAATTCTTTGCTGTGCATCGAACGCTCTCTATCAGGATGTGATACAAGCGGTCAGAATGTGTATCCGTAGAAATTTGGAAGATTGTTCTTGGTATACAATGGTTCTTCTGGTCTCCACAAAGCTGATGGCAGCACTCAGCTTACTGAACATCACTCACCACATCCTCCACCTGTACAGTGCTTCCACTCACTGGAATTCACTGAAACCTATCGAATGTAGAAGGGCCTCGAGAGAGTGGATGTGGAGGGGATGTTTCCTATGGTGGGAGGAGTCTTAGACCGGAAGACACAGTCTTAGAATAAAGGTGTGTCCTTTTAGAACAGAGGTGGGGTGGTATTTCTTTAGCAAGGGAGTTTTAAATCTGTGGAATTCGTTGCCTCAGGCAGCTATGGAGACCAAGTCGTTGGGTATAATTAAAGCAGAGGTTGATAAATTCTTGTTTAGTCAGGGTATGAAGGGATATGGGGAGAAGGCAGGAGATTGGGGCTGAGAGGGAAAATGGATCAACCATGATGAAATAGCAGAGCAGACTCGATGGGTGAAATGGCCTAATTCTGCTCCTATATCCTATATCCTATGGTCCAGTAGCTCACATTGATTCCCAGTTTATGGACACATCAATTTTATCTTGATTCCAAGTCAACCATGGCCTCACCACTTCCTAGCTCTGTGATCCCACTGCCTGAGTCCTACAGGATTTTTGGATTCCTCCAAAGCTTCCTGCTGTTTACTCTTCTTGTACTTGTTCTGGCATTGACAATTTATAGCTGTAAATGCCCTCAGCTCATTAATTTCTTTTCTAAATCTCTATGCCAATCCATCACTTGTTCCTTCCTTAAGACCATCCATGAAATGTAAACACCATCCAGGCCATACTCTCTTTATCACTGCTGCCGTCGGGAAGGAGGTACATGAGCTTCAAGCCCCACACCACCAGGTTCAGGAACAGTTATTACCCTATAACTATCAGGCTCCTGACCCAGTGTGGATAACTTCACTCACCTCAACACTAAACTGATTCCAGAACCTAGGGGCTCACTTTCAAGGACTCTGTTAGTTTATTTATTTATCTCAGTATCCATCTATTTATTTATTTATTGTTTGCACAGTTTGTATTCTTTTGCACAGTGGTTGTCAGTCTTTTGTGTGTTGTTTTTCATTGATTCTATTGTATTCCTTTGTTCTACTCTGAATGCCTGCAAGATATTGAGTCTCAGGGTAGTATATGGTAGCTTATACATACTTTGATAATAAACTTACTTTGAATTTAATTTGATTAATCTTTTTGTCACCTATTCCAATGGGTATTTGCACTTACATCTCTTTTAAAATTTCTATTTTGCACGATTTTGATCGGGGCATTTCGAAGTGAGCTGATTCTACAACCTGCAGTCAATGAACAATGCACAGCTAAATTGAATTGAACTGAACTGAACTAAACTGAACACTCCTCGACAGTCTCTAGGAATCAGCAGTTTGATGTTTAATATTCTGTGTGATATTCGCTCAATTATTGCCATTTGTGCAATTTGTTCTTTTTTTTGTGTGTTGGGTGTTTTATGTTTTCTTTGAACAGATTCCATGTTGCTTCTTTGTTTCGTGGCTGCCAGTGGAGAAACAATCCTCAGGGCTTTATCCTGCATACATACTTTGATAATAAATGTATTTTGAATCTTCAAATTTTTATTATGCTAAAGACATTATATTGGTTAAATATTAACACACTGTAAACAAGAACAATATATGAAGAAATAAGCAAGCAATGGAAGGGTCTAGCCTTTTGGCTCTGATGCTGGGCGGGTGCTGAAGAACAGATACCAATCCCTTTGAACAATGAAAAGTTTAAGGGGAACATGAGGGGAAACTTCTTCACCCAGAGAATCGTGAGAGTGTAGAATGAGCTGCCAGCGCAAGTGGTGCATACGAGCTCAATTTCACCATTTGTGAGAAGGTTGGATAGGTACAAGGATGGTTGGGGTATGGAGGACTATGGTCCCGGTGCAGGTTGATGGGAGGCAATTTAAATGGTTCAGCATGGACTAGCTGGGCTGAATGGCCTGTTTCTATGCTGTACTGTTCTATGACTCTATCCCAATTAGTGGCTGGAATGAAAGTAGGAAAACACAGATACCACAAACCAGAAATAGTAACAGGATATTCAGGAAACACCAGTGGGCCAGGTAAATAATTGACTGAAATGCTAACTCTCATTCTCTGTCCACGAGTGCTGCCTGACCTGCTGAGTGTTCCCAGTGTTTTATTGTTCTTAATGCCAAAAATGGCCCTAAGGAACTGAATGCTGAGTGCAGTCTACAATGTGTGGACAATGTCTAGTCTCAGTTCAGTGCTAGTTCCAAGTTCAAAGTAAATTTATTATCGAAGCACATAAATGTCACCATATATAACCCTGAGATTCATTTTCTTGCAGGCATTCATACTGACTACAAAGAAATACAGTAGAATCAAAGAGCAACCACACACAAGACGGATTAACGATCAATGTGCAAAAGACAACAAACTGTGCAAATACAAAACAAAAAAACCCATCAAAATAATATTAATAAATATTGTATAAGCAATAAACATCGAGAAGATGAGATGAAGAGTCCTTGAAGGTGAGTCCATAGATTGTGGGAACAGTTCAGTGTTGGGGTGAGTGAAGTTATTGCCTCTGTTTCAAGTGATTGATAGCTGAGGGGTAATAACTGGGCAATACGGTAGCCTCACACATCAAAGTTGCTGGTGAACGCAGCAGGCCAGGCGGCATCTCTAGGAAGAGGTACAGTCGACGTTTCAGACCGAGACCCTTCGTCAGGACAGACCCTCCTGACAAAGGGTTTCGGCCCGAAACGTCGACTGTACCTCTTCCTAGGGATGCTGCCTGGCCTGCTGTGTTCACCAGCAACTTTGATGTGTGTTGCTTGAATTTCCAGCATCTGCAGAATTCCTCGTGATTACGGTAGCCTAGCAGTTAGCACAATGCTTTACTGTAGAGGCGACCTGGGTTCAATTCCTACCACTGCCTATAATAGTTTGTACATTCTCCCCGTGACCAGGTGGGTTTCCTCCAGGTGCTCCAGTTTCCTCCCACAGTCCAAAGGCGTACTGGTTGGTAGGTTAATTGGTCATTGTAAATTGTCCCATGATTAGGTTAGGGTTAAATTGGTGGCTTTCTGTGCAGTGTGGCTTGAAGGACCAGAAGGGCCTACTGCACACTGTATCTCAATAAATACATAAATAGATAGATGGATTAAAAAAAACATGTTCTTGAACTAGGTGATTTGAGTCCTGAAGCTCCTGCACCTCTTTCCTGATGGCAGCAGCGAGGGAGCATATCCGGGGTGGTGGAGGTCCCAGAAGATGGATCCTGCTTTCCAAAGTTAAATTTCTACTCCTACATCTGCTTATAGCTTATAATTAAGCACTGACTAAAAATAATGCTAATTTGAATTTGTATCTAATAATAGGGTGATGAGTGTTTTTGAAACTGTTTTGCTGAGGAGACGATACACTGCTTTATTACTTATTGATACTATTAAACACATTTTGATATATATTTATTTGTCCAACTGGAATTTTACCTGAAGTAGAAAATCCTATTATCCAGTGTTGTACGTGTGCTTGAACAAAAATATCTTTAGTTGGTGAAGAGGTAGAAAGCTGAGCTGTTTTCTACTAGCAAGTCAGGTCTGACTATATGACCCTTTGACTCCTGAGGAGAATCAGGCAGAAAATAGTATTCCCATTCGGGATCAAGAAGTTGAAGAAAAAAAGATGACTTCTTTTGTGTGTAGAGTGCATGATTTATACGTGTGCACCATTTAACAAATATTGTAAGAGCACAGACACTTTTTAACAAAACAATACATTGAAAAAAAATTAATGCTCCGTATTTTAAAACTCTTAAGCATGAGTATCATACATACGTATCTAGGAAATTTTTTCTTGCCCGTTAATGAAGAAGACAATTTTTTTTCTGTTTAAATCTTGGTTGGTAACAAATAATCATTATCAACATATCCATGTTTCCTCTCACCCAGTCACCATGGCGTAAAGTGATATAATTATTATCAACTGAATTTGTTTGTAATCTCAGTTATTTAGATTTCAGTTCCAATTCTCAATGTGGTTTTCAGTCAGCTACACAGAGCATAGGATAAGATGAATCTCATTTTATGATTTAATTCTGTTTAACAATAAAGAATATTTAACCCGCATGGTACCATGTATTTTCTATGCTCTGCAGTACCAATCCGTTTAAAAACTGGTTTTCAAAACCTCCATTGCTCCATCTCTGTAACTTCTTCCTTCTTCTACAATGGACCAAAAATATTTCTTTCCTATAATTTTCAGATTTTGTGAATTCACCTCTTCTTTTACATTTCACTGGAGGTAGTGCTTTCCATAAGACCATAAGGTATAGGAGCAGAATTAGGCTATCTGGCCCATCGAGTCTGCTCCACCATTTCATCATGGCTGATCCATTTGCCCTCTCAGCCACAAATTCCTGCCTTCTCCCCATGTTCCTTCATGCCCTGACTGATAAAGAATCTATCAATCTCTGCCTTAAATATACCCAATGACTTGGCCTCCACAGCCTCCTGTAGCAATGAATTCCACTGATTCACCGCTCTCTGACTGAAGAAATTCTTCCCCCTCTCCATTCTAAAAGGACGCCTCTATGTCCTAAGTTCTAGAATCTACTCCATAAATCCCACCCCCTCTCTATCTTCCATTACGATAACAATCAAAATATTTCCTTTCAGCAACCTAGATTATTTTGCTTTGTTAAAGGTGCTATATAAATTCAAGTTGTTGATATTAATAGTAGTGGATATGATTCAGTCCATCACTGGTAAAGACCACCCCACCACTGAGCACATCTACGTGAAATGCTGTCACAGGAAAGCTGCATCCATCATCAGGGACCCCCACCACTTAGGACATACTTCCTTCTCACTGTTGCCATCAGGAAGAAGGTACAGGAGCCTCAGCACTCACACCACCAGGTTCAGGAAAAGTTACTACCCCTCAACCATCAGGGTCTTGAACCAAAGGGACATAATCGATGCTTCACTCAACTTCACTTGCTCAATCATTGAAATTTTCCCACAACCAATGGACTCCTTTCAAGGACTCTTCATCTCATGTTCTCAATATATATTGCTTATTTATTATTATTATTTGTTTCTTTTTGCATTTGCACAGTTTGTTGGCGTTTGCACATTAATTAAATGCCTAAGTTGGTGTGTTTCATTAATACTGTTACAATTATTATTCTATTATAGATTTTTTGAGTATGCAAGAAATTGCATCTCAGGGTTCAAATAGCCACATATATGTACTTTGATAATAAATTTACTTTGAACTTTGCTATTGCTTTCAGATGGTAAATATAAAGGGAAAATATTATGGAAATTTTAATGAATCGGGAAATGAAGTGCAATTTTTTTCCCATTCATTTTCTGGGATATGAGTGTTACAGGAAATATCAGCGTTTATTGAGCAATCTAATTGCACTTGAGAGGGTGGTTATTGAACCATTATTGAAGGGTGAATAAGCTTTGTCCTAAAAGAGTCTTGATGATGCAACACTGCTGGATTGATGCCAGAGCCAAAATTGTCATCCGCTTTCGTTTGAATAGAAGTAATACGCTTTTGGCATTTAAATTCCAGTGCAAGTTGGTCATGAGGGGAAACTAAGCTGAAGTGAAGGAAGGAGAAGATTGTGGGAGGTTGGCAGAAGTCCATTGGGTATTTATGAAGACAGAAGGGACATGAACAAAATTATGAATTTTACAAAGTAATGCAGCCTTTCAACAAGCATCCTCCAGTGTCATTTTAAGGACTGCCGAATACACTTAGACAGAGGTAAAAGAAGGTTGAATTTATGTAACATGAATGTTCATTTGCAGCTGAATTCTGCCTTAGGTTCCTAAAACTTGCAGAAACATGATTAGGTTAGGTGTCAATCTTCAAATGCTTCAAGAGAGCAGACTAGGCACCTTTAGTATATGCCTGTCTGTATATGGCAATGGACATGCATTTTGAAATAAAGATACAGCTGATGTGACACCTAATTTTCAGTGCTAGTACAGTTATGTGCTAAATTGCTAAAGCAGACTATTGTAAATTCAATTTTGTCTCCTGGTTATAATGGCTTAGATGCAAGCAACATGCAAAAAATTTAGAAATCGGTTTCAACTTGTGGCCTGGCTCCATTAATGTTATTGCCAATAAATCAAACCTAATCAGGTCAAAGATATCCTATCTCTGTCTTAGATAAATGAATAATTAATATGGTAGGTTGCCACTGTGAGGGGCAGTGGACCTTATTATTGTCATTGATTACCCAATAGTTTAATATGAGTCATACCAGATGAAAATTCCAAATGCGCTACTTTAGGCTGGCCTAGTTTCTCCAGTTAATAATAGTATAATCTAATAGTATGTAAAGAATAATGATTAAAATTGAGGTTTGAAAATTAGTTGGAATCTTTTTCAGAGAAATTGATGTCCATTTAAAAGGATCTGAGCTGGGAAATAAGACTGGGATATTTATTTCATTAAGGTAAACCTTAATTCCATCATACCGGTGATGTAGGATTCTAGGAGCATAGATGCATGCAGCTACATAAATTATTACAGATTGATTTAGATTAAGGATTATGTGAGTTGTCATTTAGTAGTTTTCTGCTATATTCACATGTGCTCTTGTGTGAATTTCTTTCCTGTTTTAAATCTAATTATTGCTTTAGCCTAAACCATGTGATCTGACAGTGTGATGTTTACATAGCAAAGAAATGCCACAGGCGGACTCTGAACACAATGGAGATAGACTGCTGTGAGACCATACCATCTTCCTATATAAACAAGTTAGAGATGCAGGTAAATGCTAGTAGTAGAATGGAGAGGCTAACTTTTGCTTATTGGCTTCCAAAAATTATTAACTTATTTTCCCACTGAAAATAACTGGTTAATGATACCATACAAATAAATGTTGCCATTAAGTACCTAGGTACGAGATCATGCATTTCTGTTTAAAACATATATTTTCTGGTTATTTATTTCTTTGCAGGATAATTCCAAAATACTAGATAGAAGCATTTGCATTGAGTATAATCGATTATCAAATTAGACTGTTTAATTGTTAAGCCATCAGAATACTGGTAATTCAGGGATTTGGACAGCAGCTTAAACATTCCCTTATACCTAGTTATGAGTTTCATTTTCACAAACTACAAAATGTTTTTCTGATAGCATCTGATAGATAATCTTCAAATGAATCTTATGTATACCTTTTGGCTATATTGTATTTCACAGAATTCCTTAAATAATGCATCAGTAATCCAGCGTCAATGTAGGGAGAAGGTGCTTTTTCCTGCATATTGAGATGAAGATCTAAAATTTTGGATGCCCAAGACAGAGCACATAGAGAGCTACATTAATAGTCGGGCATCTAAATTATTCAATAGAAAATGAAACAAGCTGAATCAGAAAGGATAACATAAGTATATAGAAACATTCTGTAAATTAATGAAATAATGAATTAGGGATTGTCCAGAATAAAATCTGACATAAAGAATCAGTTTATCAGAAATATATCTTCTTGTCATTTGCAGAGCAGTGACATGCAAAAGTTTGGGCACCCTGTGTCAAAATTTCTGTTACTGTGAATAGCTAAATGAGTAAAAGATGACCTAATTTCCAAAAGGCATAAAGTTAAAGATGACACATTACTTTAATATTTTAAGCAAGAAAACCTTTTTATTTCCACCTTTTACAATTTCAAAATAACAAAAAAGGAAAAGGGCCCGAAGCAAAAGTTTGGGCACCCTGCATGGTCAGTACTTAGTAACACCCCCTTTGACAAGTATCACAGCTTGTATACGTTTTTTGTAACCAACTAAGAGTCTTTCCATTCTTGTTGGGGAGATTAAAAAAAAGATGGAAATAAAAAAGTTTTCTTGTTTAAAATATTAAAGAAATGTGTCATCTTTAACTTTATGCCTTTTGGAAATCAGGTCATCTTTTATTCGTTTAGCTATTCACGGTAACAGAAATTTTGACGCAGGGTGCCCAAACTTTTGCATGCCACTGTACCTTGAGTGAATTCAAGTAATTGGAAGACAATTGGCCACAGTTGATATCTAAATTTAACAATATACTCTTCCTTGACCAAGCTTGGTATGTGAATATATATTAGATTAAGTCAATGCAATAGAGTTAAAACCAATATCCAAATAATTTTGTCTGACATTCCAAATAACTAGAATATGGAGAATTCTTGTTTACTGATCAGAATTATCTGGATGAAAGAAATATGTAAAGAAAATCATAAAGAGTTTATTTGTCAAAAGAAACTCTAATTTTCTGAGCAATGTTAGGTTACAATGGTTTATTGATGGAATGTTTCAAAAGCATTGCAGTGATGTGGAAGTTAGAGCTCCTGAGAATTTGTGGAATATCAAAGGTTGCTGAGACTTAAGTTTCTTCCATTTCAAGTAGGAAAAAATTCCAGATACATGCAAACCCAACTGGATGACGAAATGTAATATTCATGTTCAATTTGACCTGAAAGGTGTTCGTGGGTCCAAAGAACTTCATTTTCTTGCTGATATCATTGAAACGGAAGTGTAAAAAATTACTTGCCAGATCACCAAAGGATCAGCAATCTATTGCTCCGGACCATCCATATTTTACATACCCAGGAAGTTCTTGTTTTAATTAAAAGTCCAAGGTAAAAGGGTTGAATAGATCTTACTAGAGGAAATTGCCAAAAATGAACTGCAGGAAAAAAAATGCTGGCCTTCAATTACTGGAGCTTCACTGTAAGGGCAGAATGTTGAGGAAAGATTGCAGTTTTTCATCCGGGGTCAGACGTTCAATTTCTGATAATCAATGTTATAATTTTATTAGGTGAACAAAAGGAAGCTTAGTGGTATTGGCAACCTGCCACACAACAACAAGCCAACTTTAATCCAAATCATATTATTCATTTGAACACTGAACATGATAATGAGTCATATTATTTGTCATTACAGTTTGAAAGTTGGGAGTGCCAATTTGTCACCTTTCTCAATTTATCTAATTCTCCAGATCAGATCTAAAATAACGTTGTCATCTGTGAAAATACTCAAAGAGATGGTGCATTTTTTTTTATTCTTGCACATAATAGAATAAATTCCAAAGAAGTAACACACACAAGATGCTGGAGGAAATCAGCAGGTCAGGCAGTATCTACAGAAGGGAATAAAGAGTTGACGTTTTGGCACGAGACCCTTGATCAGGGCTGGAAAGGAAGGGGGCGAAGCCAGAATAAGAAGGTGGGGCAGGGGGAGGGGAAGGAGAACAATCTAGAAAGTAATAGGTGAAGGGGGAAGGTAGGTGGTTGGGGGAGGGGGATGAAGTGAGAAGCTGGGTGTTGATAGGTGGCAAAGGTAATTCCAGAGAGGCAGGGATTGTTCAATTGAAGGCTTGTGACAAGGTAAGGAAATACATAACAAATGAGTGAATCGTGAATTATGTGAAGGAACAAAGGGAATGTTAATCCATAGATTCATAAAGGTAGCAGGACAGTGCACAAGTCCGTTAACAGGACAGATGGATTGCTTCATTCGCTGAGGCACAGGACAGAAAAGTAGGAGCAAACACAAACTGCAGGACAATCTCAGTGGGTCAGGCAGTATCTGTAAAAGGAATGACACAAGACAGCAGCTGCTCATTTCTCTCCACAGATGCTGCCTGACCTGCTGAGTTCCACCAGAGTTTTTTTTTTTGCCAAAGATTCCAGCACCTGCAGTCTGTCGTGTTTCCAAGTTTTAGGCAGGCTGCAATCATAACTATCTCGCTGGCATTTGGTATAGGCCAATGAAAGGAAGTGAGGTGTAAGCAGAGGCCATTGTTGGAGTGGATAGTATTAGAGTGATCAGAATTTGGCTCAACAAGCTTGGGCGAGAACAGGTGGGAGATCTGAGGAAGTTTCAGGTAAGTTTGTTTCTTTCTTTGTCTATTTGTATATGTCTAGTGCTCTGAGAATGGGTCCAGAGTTAGTGGTACGTTCTTTATGTGAGATGAGATCTCCAGTTTCCCTGATAACTACATCTGCATGAAGTGCATTGAGGGCAGATCCTTAGAGACCACGTTAAGGAACTGGAGCTGCAGCTTGAGTTCCTTCGTCTCATACAGGAGAATGAGGAGTTGATAGAGAGGAGCTATAGAATCAGATTCAGAATCAGGTTTAATATCCACGTCCTGATGAAGGGTTCCGGCCCGAAACGTTGACTGATCGTTTCCATGGATGCTGCCCGACCTGCTGAGTTCTTCCAGCATGTTGCGAGTGTTGCTTTGACCCCAGCATCTGCAGAGTATTTTGTGTTGAGGTTAAATATCACTGGCAGATGTGGTGAAATTTGTTGTAGGCAGCAGTATACTGTAATACATAATAGAGTGGGGGAGATTCAAACAAGAGGACATGAGTTGAGAGTTAAAGGGCAGAAGTTTAGGGGCAACATGAGGGGGAACTTCCTTACTCAGAGAGTGGTAGCTGTGTGGAACGAGCTTCCAGCAGAAGTGGTTGAGGCAGGTTGGATGTTGTCATTTAAAGTTAAATTGGACAGCTATATGGACAGGAAAGGAATGGAGGGTTATGGGCTGAGTGCAGGTCGGTGGGACTAGGTGAGAGTAAGAGTTCAGCACAGACTAGAAGGGCCGAGATGGCCTGTTTCCGTGCTGTAATTGTTATATGGTTATAAGAATAATTAAGGAGGTAGTCATCCCTAAGTTGCAAGACGCAGGTACCTGGGACCTGGGTGACTGTCAGGAGAGGAGAAAGGAGTATACAGCCAGTGCAGAGGAACCTTGTGGCTGTTCTTCCCCTCAAAAGCATGTATACCATTTTGGATACTGTTGGGGAAGGATGACCTACCGGGGGAAGCCTTGGCTTCTGGCTCCCTGGCACTGAGTTTGGCTCTGTGGCTCACAAACGAATGGGGGGGGGGCGTGGTGAAGAGGAGTGCAGCAATGATAGGGAATTCCGTAGTTGGAGAAGTGGACATGAAAGACACACCTGAATGGTATGTTGCTTCCCAGGTGCCAGGGTCAAGGATGACTCAAATCAGCTCTACAGCATTCTAAACAGGGATAGTAAGCAGCCAGAAGTCATGGTACATGTTGGCAAGCAAAGACTTAGGTAGGAAAATGGAGAAGGTTCTGAAGAGAGAATATAGGGAGTTAAAGAAAAAGCTGAAAAGCAGGACCCCTAGGGCAAGTAATCACTGGATTGCTGCCTGTACCATGCATCAGTGAGAGTAAGAATAGGGTGATTTAGCTGATGATTTAGCATGGCTGAGGAATTGGTGCAGAGGGCTGTTTTTTTACTGATTTCTGGATCATCTGAACCAGGTGAACTATACCCCAGGGTTCTGAAAGAGGTACAGTGGCCTTAAAGATTTTGAAGGCATTAGTAATGATCTTTCAAGAATCACTAGATTTTGAAATGGTTCTGGAGGATTAGAAATTTGCAAATGTCACACCACTCTTTAAGAAGGGAAGGAGGCAGAAGAAAGGATATTGCCTGACTTCAGTGGTCGGAAAGGATAAGGTTGCAAGGTACTTGAGGAATATGATTAAATAAGCCAAAGTCAGTATGGTTTCTTTAATACGAAATCTTGCCTGACAAATCTGTTGGATTTCTTTGAGAAAACAGCAGGCTGGATAGAGAAAGGAGAGTCAGTGGATGTTGTGTATTTGGATTTTCATAAGACCATTGACAAGGTACCACACATGAAGCTGCTTAACAAGATAAGAACCCATGGTATTACAGGAAAGATACTAACATGGATAGAAGATTGGCTGACTGTCAGGAGACAAAGAGTGGGAATAAAAGGGGCTTCTTCTGGTTGGTTGCTGGTGTTTAGTGGAGTTCTGAAGGGACTGGTGTTGGGACGGCTTCCTTTCGTGTTATATGTCAATGATTTGGTTGATTGAATTGATAGCTTTGTGGTCAAGTTTGAAGACCATGCAAAGATAGGTGGAGGGGCAAGTAGTGTAGAGGGAGCAGGGAGTCTGCAGAAGGACTTAGACAGATTGGGACCACAGACAAAGAAGAGGCAGATGGAATATAGTGTAGGGAAGTGTATGGTCATGCATTTTGGTAAAAGGAATAAAGGTGTAAAATACTTTCTAAATGGGGGAAAAAATTCAAAAATCAGAGGTGCAAAGGGATTTGGGAGGCCTTGTGCAAGATTTCCTAAAGGTTATCTTACAGGTTGAGTCTATGGTAAGGAGGCAATTGCAATGACTGCATCCATTTCGAGAGGACTAGAATATAAGAGCAAGAATGTACTGTTGAGGCTCTATAAGACATTGGTCAGAATGAACCTGGAGTATTGTAAGTACATCTGGATCCCTTATCTAAGAAAAGATATGCTGCCCTTATAGAGGGTCCAGAGGCGGTTTAGAAGAATGATTCCAGGAATGTAAGAGTTAACATATGAGGAGTCTTTGGTAGCCCTGAGAACATACTTGCTGCAGTTTAGAAGAATGAAAGGCAAACTCATTAAAACCTATTGAATATTGAAAGGCCTAGATCGAGTAGATATGCAGAGGATGTTTCCTATAGTGGGTGAGTCTAGGACCAGAGGGCACAGACTCAGAATAGAAGGACGTCCATTTATAAAAGAGATGAGGAGGACTTTCTTTAGCCAGAAGATAGTGAATCTGGGGAATTCACAGAGAGCTATGGAGACCAGGTCATTGAATATATTTAACGTGGAGGTTGAAAGGCTCTTGATTAGTCAGGTTACAGGGAGAAGGTGGGAGAATGGGGTTGGGAGGGGTATAAATCAACTATGATGGAATAGCAAAGCAGATTTGATGGGCCAAATGGCCAAATTCTAATCCTATGCGTTGTGGTCTTATGGTCTACTACTGGAACTGTGTAAAACAGTGTTTAGACTGCATTTTGTGTATGGAGTCCTGTTATGGTGACTGCATTACAGGGAAAGGTTTGATTGCACTGGAGGGGATGCAGAGCAGATCTGCAAAGATATTGCCAGGACTGGAAAATTATAGCTAGAAAGAAAATTGCATGATACAATGTTTTTTTTAATTCAGAACAGAGAAGGTTGAGGAGATTCTTCATTAAAGTATATAAAATTAAGATGGAGAGAGTACTGAATATAATAAATAGGAATAATATGTTTATTTATCAGAGGAGATTCAATATGAAGAGCAAAGACTTAAAGCAGTTGCTGGAACGACTGATGGAAGACGAAGAATGATATCTTTCCCCAGATGGTGGTAACGGCCCGGAACCTACTGCCTGAAAGGACGGTAAAGGGAAAAACCCTCACACCATTGGAAATGTGCCCTGATATGTACTTGAAGGGCCGCGACCTGCAGGACCACAGACGCAGTGCTGGAAGGTAAGTTAATGCTCGATAGCTTTTTATCAACCAGCAAAAACATGATGAGCCATATGTCCTCCTTCTGTGTCCTGAATTTTCTTTGATCCTGTGATTCAACAAATACTTTTATTCAAAGGTTCTGCTGAGTTTCGGGAAAAGGTCAGCTGCAAACGTATTCCTTTATCTATAATGCAAATTCAACATGTTTCCCAATCAATCCGTAGTATCAATTTACAGACTTACGGAACGAAGTAGAGATTTGACCATAGTATGGAGAAGGGCTGGTGAAGATAACTGGGGCCAAAAGCTCATTTTCTGTGCTTATAATTTCTCTGTAATTCTATCTAAGTGTTAAGTGGTGAAAGTGACCATAAGGAAGGATCTGATATTGACCAAGAGCATAGAAGGGCATATTTTCAACTTTTGGAAATGTGGTTGTAGTTAACAAGATAAATGAGAAACTGTTGTCATGGAGAACCACAACATAAGGCAAGACGTTGAGTGAAAAGCTTGCCTTTAGCAAAAGATAAGTGTCTGAAGCCTCAGGGTGATGGTTTTCAGAAATACTAACAAAAGAAGAAATTAATACTAGGCAACCTGATCTGTGGTATAAAAATCCCAACATCCTTGTAAGGTTTTATTAATGTATTTTTAGATTAGAGGATAAAATGATAAGATTATACAGGAGAGGGTGCCCTTCATAAATGAGGAGAAAAGCAAAGTTATTCAAGGAATACCGTTGAGCTAAAATATTGTTGAAGTGTAATTATATTTTGAGATAAGATAGCAGTACAGAGAACTTTTAAGTGCACATGTATCAGTATATGGATGTGGAAAGGAACCGTAGATTCAATGTATATTCATTCATATCACTGGCTTGTCATTGAAATGTGTAAACAGAAACGTATGCCTCTCTAGAGATAACAATTAACTCTGGTATCAATTATTATAATCACTTCAAATTTTATTATCAAGTACGCCCTTCTCTTAAATGATAAAGTGGGAATGCTGCGATCCCCTCATTCACACACCCCGTACCCTTCCAAGAATGGGTGGAATTGGTGTACGCATTAAGTAATAATTCCTTAAAGTTTTAGGATGAGAGCACAATCCAGCTTCAAGTACATTTCTTGAAGGCAGTGAATCTCTTAAATTCTCTCCCTCTGAGGTTGTGGAAGCCAGATTGTTAGATACGTTTCAGATGGGATGCCACAGTAGCGTAGTGGTTAGCGTGTGATTCTGTTACAGCTCAGGGTGTCGAAGTTCAGAGTTCAATTCCGACGCCGTCTGTGTATTCCTGTGACTGTGTGAGTTTCCTCTGAGTGTGTTGCTTTCCTCCCACAGTCTAAAGACGTGGCAGTCGGTAGGTTAATTAATCATTGTAAATTGTCCTGTGCTTAGGCTAATGTTAAATAGGTGTCTTGTTGGATCAGAAGGGCCTGTTCCATGCTGCAATCTCTAAATGAATGAATTAATTAAATGGAGATAAATAAATATTTGTAAGAGCGTGGGATAGAGTGTGGGATTGTGGGTTGTGGAGAGAAGAGTCAAGACATCAAGTGATCCATGACCATGCTGAATGGTGGAGGAGGCTTCAGATGCCTGCAGGCCTGCTGATCCTTGTGTTCTCCAATTGTGGGTGGGATGGAGGTGCCTTTTTTTCTGGCAGTGAGTAAATTGCTTGACGAATTCCGGAACTTCCTAATTGGATGCAGCTGGGTACATAATGACACAATTAATGTCCTTGGCAGTTGTTAAAAGGGACTTTTAGCTTGTTTTAAACCTGGCTCCAAACTTCCCTTCTGTTAAACTGGTTTACAGGGGCTCAGGAATCTAATCAGTGTTACAGAGGCAAGTTCAGCCAGCAGTTCAGGGAGGTGTCCAACCCTGTCCTTGTCCCTGTTAATAAATCTCACTGTTGCTGTCTCAGCTCCCCGTCACTAATGATTGGTTTGAAGTGCTGGTGAAGGAGCAGTTTTTCTATCAATCTTTGAGGATTTCAGCTTTACAAGATTAGGTTGAGAAGTGGGTTGGATAGATCTTAACTCATTAGGTGGAGAAAACCATCACTATCAATTCTAAATACATGTTATGCCAGGGTCATAACTAATCTGCAGATGAAGCAAATTTAGAAGAATAGGAAGAGAATATTCATTGGTTGCAATATGAATGTTGTTAGTAATGCCGGCATTTATTTCCCATCCCCAAATGTCTTTGAGATGATACCGCTAGTTTACCTTTTCTACTCTGCTGCATACCTTTTGGCTGGCCTCATCAGCAACAGTGATGAGTTGGCATAGAGAGAGGAGGCAGGCTGCCTTGTGGACTGGGGCAAGCACAGCAGCTTGAGTCTCAACATGGAGACTCAAGAAATGATTGTGGAGTTCAGTAAGGTGCAGGCTAACCACTCCCTTCCGCATGTCAAGCAGCGCCTCCATGGAGTCAGGTGCACCGAGTTTCTTGGAGTACACATTGTGTATGATCTCATCTGGTCCCTCAACAACACCTCTTTAGCCAAGATGGCTCCTCCCATGATTCCCTTGTCCATTCATCCCTCCCCATTAACCTCTCTCCTGGCATATACCCCTACAAGCAACAGAAATGCTACACTTGCCCATTCACCTCCATTCAGGCCCCCAAACAGTCCTTACAGGTTAAGCAACACCTCGCCTATGAATCTGTTGGATCATTTATTGTATCCAATGCCCCTGAAGTGACTTCCTCTACATTGGTGAGACGTGACATAAATTGAGGGCACCTCCACTTCATCTGCCGAAAGCAGAATTTCCCAAAGGCCGACAATTTTAATCCCTATCCCAATTTCTGTTGAGACATGTCAGTCAATGCCTCGTCCTTTGCTATGATGAGACCACCCTCAGGCTGGAGGAGCACCACCACCATGGAGCAACGACATATTCCATGTAGGGAGCCTCCAACCTGATGGCATGAACATCAATATCTCCTTTCAGTAATTGTTTTCCCCTTCCCTTTTCTTCCATTCACCACTCTGGCCTTTTAATTCTTCTGCACACCTACCTATCATCATAAACACAAAATACTCTGTAGATGCTGGGGTCATGCCTATCATCATGGTTCGCCTTCTTCCTCGCTTTCTCTACTCCCCTCTCCCGTCAGATTGCTTCTTCTCCAGCCCTTTACCTTTCCCACCCACCTGGCTTCATCAATCACCTTCTAGCTAGTCCTTCTATCTCTCCCCCCTCCTTTTTTTTCTGGCATCTTTCCCCTTCCTTTCTAGTCCTTAAAAAGGTTCCTGGCCCGAAATGGATGCTGCCTGACCTGCTGAGCATTTTGTGTGTGTTGCTCTGGTTTTCCAGCATTGTGCAGAATCTCTTGTGTTTAAAATTACACTCTGCTGTTCAATAGGATGCTTTCAAGCCAGTTTGCCAAAAGAGGATGAAAATACCATTTTCTTCACATTCCTGAACTGTTCCCTTTTTAAGTAAACCAATGAGACAAAACCGAACAAGCTGTATGACCCAATCACAAACAAAGGAAAAATCTGCAGATGCTGAAAATCTGAGCAACACACACAAAATGCTGGAGGAACTCAGCAGGCCAGGCAGCATCTATGGAAAAGAGTACAGTCAACATTTCGGGCAGAGACTCTTCAGCAGGACTGAGTTCGTCTGGCATTTTGTGTGTGAGTGTGATCTATGGGACTGAGGGAAGGATATCTTTTCCCTTGCTATTGTTGGAATACTATTATCTTGCTTGTTCTTTGTCTTTGTGCAGACACATGCCTATAATGAACTCCATGGTAAAGACTCCATGGCAATGAAATGGAAAGCAATTCTGAAATTGATAAATGCAGAATCCCTTCACTAATTTGGTAAAGAAAAGATTTTTCTTATCCTTTCCATTAAAGGCATATTTTTCAGGCACAGCAGTGAACATTTCAATGTCAACCACTTTCAATTTGATCTCATGTTTATACCGTGCACCTCGATTTATTTATTTGTAATTTTAGTATAAATTGAAGAACTTCAGAGAACAACTGCCTTTAATGAAATGCCAGAACACTGGAATAACTCAGTAAAACAAGCAGCAACTGCAGAGGCAAGACTTGTAAGTCAAGGTTTCACATTGAGACCCTGCATCATGACTGAGAGGGAGGAGGAAAGCTTGCTGTGGCAGTGTGAGGGGTGTTGGGATAGAAGCTGCTATGTGACAGGTGGAACAAGATGGGGAATAACTCAGTAAAACAAGCAGCAACTGCAGAGGCAAGACTTGTAAGTCGAGGTTTCACATTGAGACCCTGCGTCATGACTGAGAGGGAGGAGGAAAGCTTGCTGTGGCAGTGTGAGGGGTGTTGGGATAGAAGCTGCTATGTGACAGGTGGAACAAGATGGGGAGGGGACTATGGGCAGATGGAATCATACTGGGGGAGAGGAAGGGAGGGATGAACAAAGGGAGAATAAAACTAGGTGGACAGGTGTGTGTGTGATTTGAAAACCCCTTGGGTGTGGGTTGCCAGAAATGGGAAAATTCTGTGTTTTTACCACTGGCTTATGACCTACCTCAACATAATATGAGATGTTCACAAGCAAGTGCTACATTGTCACTGAGCATATAGTTTGTCAACAGTCTATTTTCTGCATTTTGACATTTTTGTTTCACAATGGCCAAATCCCAGTTTCCCTGCACGGTTTTTTTTTCAAAGAAAAGTTCCAGAATTTTGTGCTTTCGCTTTATTCTTCCAGGAAAGATTTGTCCCATTGCCATTCAGATGATGTTGGCAGTCTTGCAGAAGAAAACACACAATTATTTTTTGAATAACTGTTGCCTTTAAATGGAATTATTCCAATCAATATGCTTTAAGGAGTCTTGATTGAAGGACATTTAAATTGACATATACTTGTAGTCCTTAGCCATAGAAATGCAAAAATAATTAGAGGACCTGTAATTCCATACGGTGCTATCAGTTCTGGGCTTGAGGTGAAGGAGAAAGTATCACGCTATCCTTGTCAGCTGCAAGGGTAATTACTGCTGGCTGAAATTACTCAGCATTTGTTTATAAGCTCCCTGGAGCACACTGTAAATAGATTGTCTGTTATAGTCCAATCACATTAAAATGCTGCTCCTTGCAAACTGCTGCCTCCTGTTTGCCAAACGCTGGATGGACTGAGCTGATCTGACTGCTCACTTACTGAGCAGTAAGCACCGAAGTCCATGTAAAATACAGTGTTTTATTTTATTATGCAAATCTTGAACAACGTTTTATAATTTTCTTTGCAATCATTCAAAACTGCCACATTTTATTATATTTATTAGGCACTAGCCTGTTCTTGAATGAATGAAAATTATTCCTGTATCTAAAGATATTTAGCAAGTACTGTGAACTATCGTGACAAGTATGGTTGGGGTTGTTTCTCTACCTCCCTGGAAACCAGTCAAAGTGAATCACATCTCACAGCAGCCGTGATCTCCTGCCTTAGATGTCTTCCTAATAATGGCAACTGCAGAGGTGACTCTGAAAATAGGGGCTTGTAACAACTGGACATCCATCACTACTCTCTGGAGCAATATTAGATTCGGCTAATGGGGCACTCACTTCTTCATAATGATATTAATTCTCTAAACTTTCAAGGTGATTCCATTTGTAAAATGACAAAAACTCAGCCGCTTCAGAGGAAAGTGAAATCAGCTTCCATTCTATTGCACGCACATAATCATTGCTTCTAAAGTCTTTCAGAGTCAAGAAATTTGATAGCATTAGATTTCCTGTGAGATACGATGCTGTCCAACAACTGCACCACCTGCCAATGCTGTGTGGCTCACTGTCATGCTCAAACATTGTAAAACAGTGCTTAATGACCACAACATGAATGTTTCTTTACCACGTCTACATGAAAGAACATGTGTGTATAAAAACCAAACACACTGCACAATATGGGAAATCGAAACAGATTCAAATTTAAATAATCAAACAAAATCTGAAACTAACTAATGGAAAGGCTTTTTATCAATGAAAGAAGAATTGCAAGTAATGCTTAGTTAAATAGATCTTTCTTTCAGATGCAGACTAGGTATAATATGTTATTGAAAGAACTAAACCAGTCTGAATTAAGTAGTTCAAACAGGCTATATCCAAGTTCAATATGAGTTGTGTATCAAGTTTATTTAAAGGTACCTTCAGTCTTTAAGAGGCACACAATGTTTTCTTTGTGTTTGCAAACACAAAGATAATTATCAGTTGGTAATATAAAATGCTGGTGATTTGAAATTATTTGTATATTAATGTTCAGCTATGTGATGTGACCTGGCATGTTGACAATTTTTAGATTTTTTTTTGTTTCCATTTCAATCTTCCAGTATCCAGAATATTTCACTTTAGATTTAGAGAGGCAACTGCCTGCTTTTACAGATTTTATTTGCTTTTTAAGTCCTTGTTTATGGCCAGTGAAAAGGGATAGTGCAGAATCTCATATTTGTAGTTTCAAGCAACATTGTTTAATAGCCTCAATTAATGCATCAGAGTGTCTGCAGAGTTCAAGGAGTGATTGGGACAGGAGATATCAAATTCAATGCATCAAAGGAGTAAGATCTCACTACACAGAAACATGGTTCCTGTATCAAGTTCGACTTTGGAGGAGTATGGAGGAGGGGCGGAAGATGTATTAAAGTACAGCCTGGGAGTTTTGAGAAGCTTGGGAGGCACACATCTGTAGTTACTACCATTCAATATAGTGCGAGTTTTGTCAGCTACAAGAACCTCAGTGGGGAACAGAATGCGTGGAATCTGTTCTTCACCAGTGACATAATCAATCAACTGTGCTATCTCCTGGGATCAGATCCACAGCTAAAAAGCAACAACTTGATGAGCAGTGCACTAAAATCTACACCTTCTGGGCATCATCTGCAGGTTTCTCCCCCCCAGTCTGCAACTTACTGTTGCATCACATAAGCAGCAGATGTTCTGTCTGGATACACATCTGTATACATAAAGCTCAGAATGCTACAGCCGCTACATTCTTCTCTGTGAAATATGGTACTAATAGACTATATTGATTTCGCTTACAACTCCATTCATTCATCTGTATATAACTTATTCTCTTTTTGTAACAGAAAGGCTTGCTGCTGAAGTATATAATCACAAAGGGAAAATTATATAGCTCAACCTGAATAACTGGTATTTTACATGATGCATGATAACATAATGACAAAACTCATGCAGATCCTTGCTGTTATCCAACAAAAAAAAGAAAGCTCAGGAAGAGGCCTGAGTGAGATACCAATCTCTTGAAATACTATAGTTAGTGTCCCTAAAAATACAATGCATTAGATAATCATAAATAATTGTTTGAACCTGGAATGCTAGATCTGCATTTTTGAAAATTAATTCAATATTGCCATTTATATGATATTTTTGTACTATTATATGGTCTGCAATTTTTAGAATAATTTACTTTTTTATACTCTTAAGGATTGCTTGTGTATGTGCAAGACTAATATAGAGTAACGTAGTGGTTAGCACATTTTACAGTACAAGCAACCAGAGTTCAATTCCCACCACTGTCTGTAAGGAGTTTGTACGTTCTCCCCGTGACCACGTAGGTTTCCTCCAGGTGCTCCGGTTTCCTCCCATAGTCCAAAGACGTACCAGTTGTTAGGTTAGTCAGTCATTGTAAGTTGTCCCGTGATTACGCTAGAGCTAAATCTGGGGATTGCTGAGTCCTGACGAAGGGTCTCAGCCCGAAACGTCGACTGTACTTCTTCCTAGAGATGCTGCCTGACCTGCTGCGTTCACCAGCAACTTTGATGTGTGTTGCTGGGTGGTGCAGCTTGAAGGGTTGGAAGGGCCTATTCTGTGCTGGGTTGTAATTAAATATACAATAAACTTTGTTGTGATAGAATACATTACATTTCAATATACAGTATGCTGTGTACTATATTGATGTGCCAGAAAAAAAAGAAACTAGATCTATTATTTTTCTTATGATGTGCCATTCTCTCCAAGTTGGCTCATCAAACTGACAAAAATTGTATAATATGATTATTTTAACAACACAGTGGCTTTTGTAAAAAGAGCAAGTGACACAATCTGAAGCGTGAGTACCAGCAAAGTAATGCATAAAGGTGACAGTCAACGTCAGGCACTGCAGTATTTCTTTAGACCACTGCCATATTGCTGCAAGGTTTGTGTACAAATGCCATTACCCCAGGTTCTTCTTAGCTATGCATAGTGGACTTCTCAGAATGGATGGCAGGGTTTGTTTGCTCAATGGCCCCCTTATAAGATGTGAGGGGCAGATTAGGTAGACTAGATTGGGGAACTCCAAGATCTAGGTTCCAAAACCTAGCCTTGGATACCGTCTTGCACAATTGGATCCTCAATTTCCTCACTTGCAGACCCCAGTCAGTATGAATTGGCAACAACAGGCGACATGGTAGCGGAGTTGTTGGCACACTTTACCGTACCAGCAACCCGGGTTCAATACTGTAAGGAGTTTGTACGCCCTCCCTGTAGAACGTGTGGGTTTCCTCCGGGTACTCCAGTTTCCTCCCACAGCCCAAAGACATACCAGTTGGTAGGTTAATAGGTAATTGTAAATCATCCCGTGATTAGGCTAGGGTTAAATCAGGGGTTGAGGGGCATTGAGTTTTGGAAACTCGGAAAAGCCTATTCCACACTGTATCTAATTAATAAATAAATAAACATCTCCTCCACAATCTCCATCAGTACAGGTGCACCATAAATAAGGCTGTGTGCTTAGCCCCCTGCTCTACTCACTCTATACTTAGGACTATAAGATTAAGCACAGCTCCAATCCCATATTTAAGTTTACTGATGACACCACTATTGTTGACCAAATCAAGTTGTACAAGAATGTATCCAAGCCTAGGCCTTGGAAGCTAGATCTTGGAATTTCCCAATCTTCTCAAGCCAATCGCCCCCATACCTCATAAGTGGCCCATGAACCAATCCTCATTAAGAGACCGGAGCCAGAGAGAATAAGTAACTTTAAATTCCTTGGTGTTATTATATTGAAGGATTTGTCCTGGGACCAGTACGTAAGTATCATTACAAAGAAGGCACGGCAATATTTTCTTAGAAATTTGCACATATTCAGCATGTTATTTTTATCTTTGACAAACTTCTATAGATGCACCATGGAGAGTATCCTGACTGATCAAATCTTTGCTGGGTGTGGAAACATACATGCCCAAGAACAGGAAAGCTACAAAATAGTGATTACAATCCAGTCCATCACAGGAAAACCATTTACCACCATTGAGCACATTTACAAGGACTGGTATCGCAGTAAAGCAGCTTCTATCATCAAGAACCCCCATCATCCAGGCAAGCTCTCTTCTCACTGCTGCTGCTGGGAAGGAGGTACAGGAGCCTTAGAGGCATGATGTCATAGAAAAGTTCAGCCAGAAACAGGCCCTTTGGCCCATCTAGTCCCTGCTGAACTATTTAAGCTGCCTTCTCCCATCGATCTGAACCAGGACCATAGCCTTCCATATCCCTACCACCCCTACTACCCCTAGCATGGACTCAGGGTTGAGTATATAGGAAATCTCCAGAAGATCTTGGACAGATTAGGAGAATGAGCAAAGAAATAGAAGATGGGATGTAGTGTTAGCAAGTGCACGGTCATGGACTTTGGTAGAAGGAATAAAGGTTTAGATAAGTCCCTAAGTGGGGAGAAAATTCAGAATTCAGAGATGCAAAGAGACTTGGGAGTCCTCGTGCAGGATTTCATAAGCTTAACTTTCAGGTTGAGATGGTGGTAAAGAAGGTAAATGCAATGTTAGCATTCACATCAAGAGGACTAGAATATAAAAGCAAGGATGTAATGCCTAGGCTTTATAAGGCATTTGTCAGACTATATTTGGAGTATTGTGAGCAGATTTGGGTCCCTCATCTAAGGAAGGATGTGCTGGCATTGGAGAAGGTCCTGAGAAGATTCATGAGAATGATCTAGGGAATGAAAGGGTTAACATATGAGGAGCATTTGATGGCTCTGGGTCTGTGGTCATTCGAGTTTAGAAGAATGAGGGGGGAATCTCATTAAAACCAGTTGAATATAGGAAGGCCTAGATAGAGTGGATGGGCTGAGAATGTTTCCTATAATGGAGAAGTCTAGGACACGAGGGAAGAGCATCAGAATAGAAGGACGTCCATTTAGAACTGAGGTGAGGAGGAATTTGTTTTTAGCTGGAGCGTGGCGAATCTGTGGAATTCATTGCCGCAGATGGCTATGGAGGCCAAATCATTGGCTATATCTAAAGTGGAGGTTGATAGATTCTTGATTAGTCAGGGCATCAGAGAGAAGGCAGGAGAAAGCAGATGAGAGGGATAATAAATCAGCCATGATAGAATGGCTGAGCAACTTGATAGGCTGAATGGCCTAATTCTGCTCCTATGTCTTATTGTCTTATGGCCTCACTGAACTGAAGGTTCTGTATCCTCGGATTTATTCTATGACTTACGATTTGTTTAAGGCACAACTACAGATGTCCTGTGGCGAGCACTCTAACTGGCTGCATGTTTGTCTTGTATGGGGGGGGGCACTACACAGGATCAAGGTAAGCTGCAGAGAGTTGTAAACTTAGTCACCTTCAAGGAGTGATGCCTCAAAAAGGCAGCACCCAACAGTAAAGACCCCCATCTCCCAGGACATGCCCTCTTCACATTGCTACCACCAGGGAGGAAGTACAGGAGCCTGAATGCATACACTCAACAATTCAGGAACAGCTTTTTCCCCTCTGCCATCAGATTTCTGAACGGACATTGAACTTATGAACACCACCTCAATACTTTTTTTTCTATGTTTGCATTACTTATTTAATTTAACTTGAAAAAATACATACTTCTTACTGTAATTTGCAGTTATTATTATTATATATTGCAATGTACTGCTGCGACCTAGCAACAAATTTCATGACATATGCCAGTGACATTAAACCTGATTCTAATTCTCATTCTGAACTCTCCTGAGGCATGAATTTCTCAAGGGAAGATTTGATAGAGCTATACAAAATTATTGGGGAAAGTGTGTATAGATAGGATAAATGCAAGCAGGGTTTTTTCCACTGACGTTGGGTAAGTCTAGGTCATAGGTTAAAGGGTGAAAGGTGAAATATTAAGAGGAACCTGAGAGAGATCTTTTTCACACAGAGAGTGGAGAGAGAGAGAGAGAGAGAGAGAGAGAGAGAGAGAGTGGAATGAGCTGCCAGCAGAAGTGGTGGATGCACGTTTGATTCCACCATTCCAGGGAAATTGGGATAGGTACAAGCATTAGACGGGTATGAAAGGCCGTGGTCCATGTGCGAATCGATGGGATTAGACAGAATAATGGTTCAACACAGACTGGATGGGCCAAAGGGCCTGTTCCTGTTTTGTACTGCTCTATGACCATGGCTCTATAAAGATGACTCACCAGTTGATTAGAGTAGAATTTAAATAGAGGTCTAAACCTGAGGCATCAGAATCAGAATAAATTTTATTATCACTGACACAGGTTGAGAAATGTGTTGCTTTGTGGCAACTGTACAATGCAAGATTAATGTTACAATAGAAAATAAATAAATAAATAATTCGAACATAGAATAGCGAGGTAGTATTTGTGGGTCCATGGACCGTTCAGAACACGGACAGCAGAGGAGAAGAAGTTGTTTCTCAGTCACTGAGAGTGGGATCTTCATGCTCCTGTACCTCCTCCCTGATGGTAGTAATGAGAAGAGGGCACGTCCCAGGTAGTGAGGGTCCTCGATGATGGATGCCGCTTTCTCGAATCACTGCCTTTTGAAGATGTCCTCGATGGTGGGGAGGGTTGTGCCTGTGATGGAGCTGGCTGAGTTCTACAGCCCTCTGCAGCCTCTTCTGATCCTGTGCATTGGAGCTTCCATACCAGGAAGTGATGCGACCAGTTAGAATTCTGTCCACCATACCTCTGTAAAAAAATTGCTGGAGTCTGGTTTCAAAAGGAATGTAGAAAAGAAAAGTCTACCAGCAAAAGCAATTGTATGGCCCTTTAGACAAAGACAGAAGAATTCATAAAGGAGAACTGAAAAACACAAGAGAAATTAAACAAATATATTTTATCTCTCTTCAAAGAAGAAGACAGAAAAAACTCCCAGAACTACTGGAAAACCAGGAGTCCAGTGCAGTTGAGGAGTTAAAGGAGATTAGAGTGAATAAAAGTCTGCCTCCTGAGAAGTTAGTGAGCTTGAAAACTAGTAGATCCCACAAATCGGAGTTTTGGAAAATGGCAACATGGGGTCTGTAAATGTTCAACCAGAATTCTATAGAATCTGGAGTAGTACATAATAGAGCAGGACTGAGAAGCTGAATTGCCCGTTCCTACTCCTACTGATGACCAAAACCACTTTCTACACCATTCAACAAAGATAACTCTTAGTTATGAAATCTTGCCCTTTGATTAAAAAAAGTGATTAAAAATGATTATAGAATTACTAATTTTCATAAGATGTTTTCCAATAAAACAATATATGTAACAGATAAAATGTTAACTTGAACACTAGATTAATAATGAAGGATACCATGAGTTACTGTATACACTTCTATTGCTGTGATGGATCACAACAGCTTATAGATACATGGTTTTGAGTTGCCAGATCTTTTAGCCAATACCACTTAGCACTATGATAGAGCCACAGAACATGATAGAAGATGCTCCCATTGTGAAGGTGGAGAACTGCCTTCATAAGGACATGTAGGACAGACACTCCTGGCAGTGTAATTATGGACAGATTCAGCTGTCTTTTATCATCTTCTGCCGTGTCATAGGATGTGGGCAATCATGGTCCATGACCATGACTGTTCTTGGCAAATTCTGTAGAAGTGGTTTGTCATTGCTTTCTTCTGTATAGTGTCTTTACAAGATGGGTGACCCTAGCCATTATCAATACTCTTCAGAGATTGTCTGCCTGGCATCAATGGTTGCATAACCAGGACTTGTGATCTGCACCAGCTGCTCACACGATCATCCACCACCTGCTCCCATGACTTCACATGTCCCTGATCGGGGGGGGGGGGGTGGGCTAAGCAGGTGCTACACGTTGTCCAGGGGTGACTTGCAGGCTAACGGAGGGAAGGAGTGCCTTACACTTCCTTTGGTAGAGACGTATCAGTATCACCACCCCACTATCCCAGCTGCATCAAATAGATTTATGGAGACAAATCTAGACTGGTTTACTCCCCACTTACTGTAGCTTCAGTTTGACAGCTACGTCCCTCAATATCTAACCAGGTTAGTCAGTATGGTGTTACCGAGCCACTCATGGTGAAGGACTTTCTGTGTTCTTGCTACTTTCAATGGATCATCCAAGTGTCATTCAACATGAAGAAGCACCGATTCATCAGCTGAGGGACAATGATAGGTGATACTCAGCAAGAAACGTCCTTACCTGTATCTGATCTAATGCCTGGAAAGTTCACGGACTATAGAGGTAATGTTGGGGACGCCCATTCCAAGTGTATAGGAATTTGCCACCAGACCATTTTCCCTGCTGCAACTTATGCCTCTATATTTACTAATCCAGTAATTTAACCATTATGCCAGACATGTAATCCAACTACAGGGCACATATCGTATTGCTGGTGCCCGTAAGGTCACGCTGATCATTATTTTATACACTCATAGCTTTTTGCAAACGAGAGTAGAAGACAGCTGCATTATTTTTCAGCCCGCAACACACAGTTGCAGGAGACCGGAATTCATTACCTGTTCCCATGGCAGACAGCAGCATACAGCTTTGTAAAGAATGCACATATAGCCCATTGGTGCATGTTGCCGTTGACTGCATTCATACGTCGAAGGCATCACAAGTATGAATCCTGAAATGACTTGATTTGAGAAGGCTTTTTCTCCCACCCTGCAGTACCACTGATGGGCAAATGTACCCAGCAAGCAGAAACAGTGCTTTAATTTTGAATGTGTATGGTGTGCCTCTCCATACCTGAACCACTGTTCTAAACAAAACAGTGGCGGCTGGAGACATGGGCAGACACCTAACCACGTGCCCCTTGACTTCAGTGTGCAATCCACATACAGCAGACAACACATGTGGAACAGAAATTATGCTCCCTTCTTAAACCACATTATGCAGACCATTCGTAAGCTCAATCATCAATTCTGCTGTCTGGACCACTCGGGGAGGATCTTATCCTACATTGTAAAGTACGCAATGAAATTCAAGGTGGTCTCTAAACTCAGGAAACCCTAGAGCTGGAGGAAGGTGAAAAGATGAATGAGGAAAATGGAAGCTCTTTTTGAGCAGCCAGTCAGAGATATCAGAGTGCACTTTCAATGACACAAAACCAATTTCTTATTCAACAGCTGCTGTGGCCATCAAACCATCTAACCAAAATGGTAAATTAAAAATCAACACCAAGCTAACAAACCAAATATAAGAGCAAAATTTATAGAGAGATCAGTGAATATTGGGGCAACGTGGTAGTGTAGAGATTAGCACAACACTTTACACTCCCAATGTTCCAGGTTCAGTTCCCACTGCTGTCTGTAAGGAGTTTATACATTCTTCCCGAGACCGTATGGGTTTCCTCCGGATACTCCAGTTTTCTCCCAGAGTCCAAAGATATACCAGTTGGTAGGCTAATTGGTCGTTGTAATTTGCCCTGTAATTAGGCTAGAGTTAAATTGGGGTTGTTAGGTGCCACAGCTCAAAGGGTTGGAAGGTCCTGTTCCACTCTGTATCTCAATAAAGTGTTGAAACGTTGGCCAGTACTTCCACGTAAGAAGTATTCCAGTGTTGCATAAAATTATTTGGGCTTTTCATTTACTACCCTGCTAGGTGGGACTTCTCAGTAAGTGGAAAAGAGAAAAGGCAGAAGTAATAGAGTTAGTTAGAGGAAAGAGTCAACTAGGTTGGAGCCCTGCTGATTCAACCATTTCAACACGTCTGGAGGATCACCACAAGACTATAAGACCATAAGACATAGGAGCAGAATTAGGCCATTCAGCCCATTTGATTCCACTCTGTCATTTCATCATGGCTGATCCCAGATCCCATTCAACCCCATACACCTACCCTCTCACCATAGCTTCTCTATCAAGAAAGAACTCCAGAGGTACATCAGGAAGTGGCAGATTATCTTTAACTCATGCTAGCTGGCTTTAACTGCTCAAGAGTGTGCTTCACAGTGAAGTGTTATGGATGTTACCAGCACAGCCAGTGTTGGGAAAATTTCACGTGTGGCATGTGGCAGATGGGACCCCAGAATATATATTTCCTATTGTTAACAAAAGTTCAGCACAAAATCCAATACAATTTGGTAATGAACGGGTGCTGGAGTTGGTCTCTCAGCTCAGTAATATCACTGAACACATGATGCAACAACTTGCAACATACAGTCTGCAACAGTCTGTGATCATATCCCTCTGATTTAAGATTAGTAACCAATTAAAGTTTACATGGCAGTTCATTGTTGTGAAGTGAAACAGTAAACTGGAATGTAGAAACAAATTATACATGGACGGAGTTTTATTTTGACGCAAATAATTCAAAACTTTTAACTAAAATTAGAGATCATGATGATACAACACAGAAATGAGTGGGAACACTCAGGGGTACACACTAATGTCAGGAAAAAAACAGCAAGAAATAACAAATTCACCTTCTGACTCTTCATGCATGGTTTCCTAATTGGTAAGTTCACCTCGTATGCCCTCAAAAAGCAGGCACACATTTAAAATTCACATTACATTTAATGATCACTCTTTGTTGCACTGAAAAGGAGAATGGGATTTTGTCAAACTAGCTAATACCAATGCATCACAGAGAATTTGGATTTAATTTGAGGCTCGGCCAGCAAGATAAAAATGCTTTAGTTTTTATTTTTGTCTTCTTTATCAGAATATAAATAAGGGATAGTTTTAAAAATTTCTGTTTCTTGTCCAACAGAACCATGGGCTGTCTATCAGATTCAATCAAAAGACCAGAGTCATTTTGAGGCTTCAACCCCATCACTGGAACTGATGAGGAGCCTCCTATGAACAGTTGTTGAATTCCTCTTGGTCTTTGAGGTGGGATCGCAGTCAAGATTGTTTTTTCAGTAAGGTATGATGCAAATTTTCGCTCTTCCAAAAAAGCATTCTCCACTCTCCCACCTCCACTCCTACCTGCCACTTCACATCCCAGCCCAGCAGGAGCTTTTGGTTCTCTCCAGTTTTCTGGACCCATTGCAATTTGCCTATCATCACAATAGATCAATGGCAGATGCAATCTCAATGGCTCTCCATGCAGCTTTAGACCACCTGGACAACAAAAACACCTACGTCATTATGCTGTTCATCGACTATAGCTCAGCATTCAATACCAACATTCCCACAATTCTGATTGAGAAGTTGCAGAACCTGGCCCTCCCCCTGAAGTTGGATCCTTGACTTCCTAACCAGAAGACCACAATCTGTGCAGATTGGTGATAATGTCTCCTCCTTGCTGACGATCAACACTGGGGCACCTCAGGGGTGTGTGCTTAGCCCACTGCTCTACTCTCTCTATACCCATGACTGTGTGGCTAGGCATAGCTGAAATACTATGTATAAATTTGCTGACGATACAACCATTGTTGGTAGAATCTCAGGTGGTGACGAGAGGACATACAGGAGTGAGATATGCCAACTAGTGGAGTGGTGCCACAGCAACAACCTGGCACTCAACATCAGTAAGATGAAAGAGCTGATTGTGGACTTCAGGAAGGGTAAGACAAAGGAATACATACTAATCCTCATAGAGGGATCAGAAGTGGAGAGAGTGAGCAGCTTCAAGTTTCTGGGTGTCAAGATCTCTGAGGATCTAACCTGGTCCCAACATATTGATGCAGTTATAAAGAAGGGAAGACAGCAGCTATACTTCATTAGGAGTTTGAGGAGTTTGTCAACAAATACACTCAAAAACTTCTACAGATGTACTGTGGCGAGCATTCTGACAGGCTGCATCACTGTCTGGTGGTGGGGGTGGGGGGGTACTACTGCACAGGACTGAAAGAAGCTGCAGAGAGTTGTAAATTTAGTCGGCTACATCTTGGGTACTAGCCTACAAAGTACCCATGACATCTTCAAGGATCGGTATCTCAGAAAGACAGTGTCCGTTATTAAGGACCTCCAGCACCCAGGGCATGCCCTTTTCTCACTGTTATCATCAGGTAGGAGGTACAGAAGCCTGAAGGCACACACTCAGCAATTCAGGAACAGCTTCTTCCCCTCTGCCATCCGATTCCTAAATGGACATTGAACCCTTGGACACTACCTCACTTTTTATTTAATATATAGTATTTCTGTTTTTTGCACAATTTTTAATCTATTCAATATACATATACTGTATAAGGTATACTGAATGCTGAATAAGATTTACATATATTTTTCTTCTATATTATGTATTGCATTGAACTGCTGCTACTAAGTTAACAAATTTCACGTCACATGCCGGTGATAATAAACCTGATTCTGATTATCATCCATAACCTGATGGCTGCCTTATTGTAACTATTAAATTCCAATCTCATGTATCATCTCAGTTTCTGCTGGTTACTGCTTGACAATGCTGAGATTTTAAAATACTCACCATTGTTTTAAACTATGATTCCGCCTCATCACATTTATTTACCCTTCTTTTGCCTCTATTTCTGATTTCTATTTTGCCTGCAACTGGGAATTGTTTTTCCTGATTCATCCTCCATATCTCCAATTGCACACATGAAGAGCTGAATCAAAATTTTGTTTCCAATAGCAGCATGGTGGAACTAAAGGGTAAAGGGGAGAAACATCTCTTTAAGGTATTAGCATGAAACGGATATCCGCATAACTTCATACAAAGATGCCTACAAGGTCGACAATGTACCAACCAAGCAGTGACCAACCAGGTTTCCCTTACATACGTTTGAAATATCTGGGAAGTGACAGCCCAGCTGCTTCAAGAACAGAGTATTTCAGTCACAAATATGCCAACAGCATCATTGAGCAAAGTACACTGTAGACCAAAAAACAAACCAACCGATTGAACAAGAGCAATGTGGTCTACAACATCCAATGTGGGGACTGCAGGAAATATTACGCCCACCAAAATGTGAGAAAACTCTCCCCAAGGATCCATGAACATCAACTGGCTGTAAAGCACATGACCAACTTTCCCTGGTCTCTACCCATGAAGATCAAGAGGGGCACAAATTTGACTGGGCATCAGTGAAAGTCATAGTGCAAGCAAACACGCAGCATGCAAGAGAATTCCCAGAAGCATGTGGGCCTCAATCTTACTTATAAGCCAATGTGGGCAAAATTCCAGAGCATAACGCACAGCATTCCCCACACAACTAATCAGCGATGAGACCTCCTCCCTACATCACAACTGAGTTTCCGTAATGACGACCATCAGTTGATTCTTAAGTATATAAAGATCAAGCATTTGGAGGACACTTCACAACTGAACAGTGCACTGATGATGTCTCTTTGTATGGTGACGAAATATTTGTACATGGATTGCCTAGATCAGTGAGCAACTCAATCCAATCATTCTCCTGCATGAATTTCAGTATCTCTATGGATACTTAAGACAACAGTAGGCAATTTTAGCCCATTGACTCTGTTCTGCTACACAGTGAGTTCATAGCTGATCTGCGACCTTGTTCCAACCATACCCCCGCGTCCTTCAATATCATCCATTAAAAGAAAGCAGTCATTTTCTTCATACACTCAAGAATTATGGTGCACCTGCCAGAAATCTGAAGTAAGACAGAAAATCCTGTAAATAGTCAGCAGATCAGGCAGCAGTTATGGAGAGAGAAACAGTTAATGTTAATATTTTAGATTTAAGGTGGCACTGGTGAAGCCCAGTGACTACTTATTAGTGGCAAACAAAACAAAGAAAACTACTAAATACTTTATTCATAACATTTTATTAATAACAACCACCACTAACAATGGAGAGGTGAGCAGAGGCAAGGCGAGCGGGTGTGAGACAGAATCAAGGCATCTTCAAGAGTGAGGAAGGACCCAACGTTTGATCAATTTAGGCACTGGGCTGAATTAGAAAGGCTGGTATGGGTCAAATTGTGGCAGTGGGTTCAAGGTCCCAGAGCAGACCAAAAATGATGAATGACCTGATGTTTGGTCGACTTAAGTGCTGAGCCAGATTGTAAAGGTCAGTGTGTTGGAACCCAAAGGCAAGGGATGGGCCGGTTTTTCCATGTCCTGCTCGGTTCTGCTCACTGCTCTGTCAGGTTTACTCGGTTTTGCACTGAACTGAGGCTGCGGCCTTCTCTGGCTACATTGATGCCTGGCTTTGTGTCTGTTCTGAATGCTATTTGCATTCTTTTATTGTTTGCATGATGTTTTTTTTCTCTGCACTTTTTTATAATGGGCTCTTTTGGGTTTCCTTGTTTTGTAGTTGCCTTTTAGGAGACAAATCTCAAGGATGTATAATGTATCCATATTTTGATCATAAATGTACTTTAAACTTTGAACGGTAATCTTCCATCAGAACTAGTAATACTTAGAAGTGGGATGTAAACTCCTATGCTCCCTTAGGCTCGGTACCCCTGAAAGCATTCCAGTACATCATTTCTTCACACTCTATTCAAGTCTAGATGGTCATTTTAGAATATGGTACTCAAAATTGCCTGCATCTTTCTTTAGGAATTGTAGTAATATGCTTTCACTCTCACAACTATTTTCTTTCCTACTATTGAGAAAGAGTTTGCTGAAACATTTTTTTTTTCTCCTTTGGCTGGTGCAATGTTTTCTCGTATCATTTTGTACTGCCTTTGACTGAACTGCAGAAGTGGACCGTGATGTCCAGCCAAAGCAAAATCAACAATATAGGCAGCTTACTGCTCACAGACCAGTAAGTGCTTACCACTGACAGAATAGAGGAGGGGGGTGACCGGTACGGGCTTGAACCTGCAGAGGAGTTACCACCAAACAAGTGAGCAGCAGAGAGGTAAACGGGAGAGCCTAAGATCAGGGGATGCAGACTCAGAAGGGAGGGACACCGTTTAAGGACGGAGATGAGGAGGAATTTCTTTTGCCAGAGAGTGATAAATCTGTGGAATTTGTTGCCACCGGCAACTGAGAAGGCCAACTCATCGGGTATATCTAAGGCAGAGGTTGATAGATTCTTGATTAGGGATATGGGAAGAATGCAGGAGATTGGGGCCGAGAGGGAAAATAGATTGGACATGATGGAATGATGGACCAGACTCAATGGACTAAAGGTCTAATTCTGCTCTTACATCTTATGATCTTATGGAATGGTAAGGAGATCACTTCGGAGGGGTAATAGCGAGAGGTAAGACAAGTAAAAAGTTTAGCAAAAGGAGAGTGACGAACAGAGAGATGCAGCTTATGAGTAGCAATGCTCAGGAAAGAGGGTCAACAGGCAAGAACTCCATGTCTATGATGCAACCAAGCAGTTACAACTCAGGGGACATACACTCATCAGCTGCTGGTGGACAATTTCAAAATTCAAGAAAATATGTTCCCTCCGAGACTTGCTGGTCAAAGAATACTTGTAGATGTCAAAGCTTAGGTGTGATGGAGTGTTCTCTATTCTCTGGATTTTCATATTTTCAAAAATGGAGAAGTTGAATAATTATCTCCCAATGTACCTCATCATAACCCTTGGAGCCTATCAGTCTACTTGCACCGCATTTCCTCTCTAACTGCAGTAGGATCTACTGAATCTTGTTTATCATTTTAGTACCACAATGTATGGTATGATCTGTCTAACTGGCACACAGTCAAAACCTTTTCACTGTATCTGATTACACACAACAATAATAAACTATTACCAATATCGTCCAAGCTGCTTTATTGACCCATCCTCTTTAACAAATCTCACAAATCAATTCCTACCATTCCTACTCAAGCGTTAGAGTTGCAATGTGTACCATTTAGAAAATATACCACTGAGAGCAACACACACAAAATGCTAGAGGAGCTCAAGTGGTCAGACTGCATTTATGGAAAAAAGTGAATAGTCTACGTTTTTTTGGCCGGAGACCCTTCTTCAGCACTGAGAAGGAAGGAGGAAGACGCCAGAATAAAAATATTGGGGGGGAGGGGCAGGGGAAAGAGACTAGCTGGAAGGTGAAAGACAAAGACAGGTGGATGGGAAAGATCAAGGGCTGGGGAAGAAAGAATCAGATAAGAGAGGAGAGTGGACCTTAGGAGAAAGGGAAAGAGAAAGGGACCTGGGGGAAGTAATTAATAGGCAGTCAAAAAGAAGTAAGAGGTCAGATTGAGGAACAGAGGAAGGGGTGGAGGAAAATGTTTACCATTGAAACTCAGTAAGTTTGTTCACAAACCTGGAAACTCGATTATCTTGACAGGACAACTGTCATGAAAGAATATCACCATCCAGAAGATTCCTCACAGGCTTCTCGGACCTGTCTTTGTCATTTGGCCAAAATACTGGAGTTCCTTACCTGACAGAACTGTGGAAGTAGTTGAAATGGATCAGAACTCTGAATAAACTTGTGTTATTGTAGTTGTTGCTGGAATTTCAGTTGGCGTTTCCGGTAGCTCTGTTGTATTTTATGGTTTAAACATAGCAATTGCACCACTTCTAAAGTAATTAATTGCGTGAGGAGCTTTGAACCATCTTAATGTGATTGGGAACTATAAAATTGCAAGGATTATAATTATTGTTATGGGTTTTTCTATTCTGAAGTGACAATAAACAGCAGTTTATGATATTTAAAATTAGCTGGTTTAACTACTGCACTGGGCTCATTTGCTTGATCGATTTACAGTTATTTTGATGGGAAGACTGTTTTTTTCATCTCTTGGTTACCCTCAATAAACTATATTTTTAGTCACATCTGTTCCTCCATACTGATATGTTTATCAGCCAATCTTCTGCCGGTGCAGTGTTCAGACTCCATTTGTGACGAATCCTTAAGGCCCTTGTGAGAATTGTCTTTTTTTTTGGCTCCTTATTTACAGTAGTGGGTAAGTTCAAAGAATCTGAACTTGTATCACTGTGTGCAATTGCAGATGAGCTAGGACATGGACAATGGACTCAAGTCTAACGGAGAGGTTGCATGCTGGCTCTGCTCGTATACAAATTATGGATTTGAATTCAATCTTCTGAATAGGTATGTGGGAATCTGAGGTGTATCATGAGCTGTAGCTGTTATGAAATGGTTGTTGATGTTGTCTAATAATGCTGGCATTATGACAAATGGTTTTAGTTACCCTTTTATCAGTGGCTCCGGTATCCCTGCTACAACTCAAAGAGCATGTAAGACCATAAGACATAGGAACAGAATTGGGCCATTCAGCCCATCAAGTCTGCTCCACCATTGCATCATGGCTCATCCCGGATCCCACTCAACACCATTCACCCGCCTTCTCGCCATAACCATTGATGCCCTGACCAATCAGGAAACAATCAATTTTTGCTTTAAATATATCCACGGTCTTGGCCTCCACAGCTCTCTATAGCAGAGCATTCCACAGTCTCACTACTCTCTGGCTAAAAAATTTGCTGCTTACCTCTGATCTACAGGATCGCTGCTCAATTTTGACCCCAAGGCCTTCAGCTCTGGACACCCCCACCAAAGGAAACATCCTCTCCACATCCACCTTTTCTAGTCCTTTCAACATTCAGTAGGTTTCAATGAGATCCTCTTCCCTCCCTCCCCCTGGCATTCTTCTAAATTCCAGTGAGTACAGGCCCAAAGCTGCCAAATGCTCCTCATATATTAACCCCTTCATTCCTGGAATCATCTTCATGAACATACTCTGGACTCTCTACAATGACAACACATCTTTTCTGAGATATGAGGCCCAAAACTGTTGACAATACGCCAAGTGCCTCAGCATTATCTTCTTGCTTTTATATTCAGTTCCCCTTGAAATAAATTCCAACATTGCATTTGCCTTCTTTACCACAGACTCAACCTGTAAATTAACCTTCTGGGAGTCTTACATGAGGACTCCTAAGTTCCTTCACATCTCTGAAGTTTGAACTTTCTTCCCATTTAGATAATAGTCTGCACTATTGTTCCTTTTACCAAAATGCATTATCGTACATTTCCCAACACTGTATTCACTCTGCCACTTTTTTGCCCATTCTTCCAATTTGTCTAAGTCCTTCTGCAATCGCATTGCTTCCTCAGCACTATCTACCACTCCACCTATCTTAATATCATTTGCAAACTTTGCCACAAATCTAAATCATTGACAAACAATGTGAAAAGTAGCAGTTGCAAGACTGACCCATGAGGAACACCAGTAGTCGCTGGCAGTCAACCAGAAAAGACCACTTTTATTCCCACTCACTGCCTCCTGCCTGTCAGCCATTACTCTATCCATGCCAGTACCTTTCCTGTAATACCATGGGATTTTATCTTGTTAAGCAGCCTCATGTGTGGCACCTTATCAAAAATGCCTTTGTAAAATCCAAGTAAATGACATCCACTGCCTCTCCTTTGTCCACCCTGCTTGTTACTTCCTTGAAGAACCCTAACAGATTTGTCAGGCAAGATTTCCCTTTACAGAAATCATGCTGACTTTGACTTATTTTATTATTAGACTCCAAGTACCCCGAACCTCATCCTTAATAATGGACTTCAACAGTTTCCCAACCATTAAGGTTAGGCTTACTGGCCTATAATTTCCTTTCTTTTGCCTTCCCCCCTTCTTACAGAGTGGAGTGATATTTGCAATTTTCCAGTGCTCCAGAACCATGCCAGAATCAACTGATTCTTCAAAGATCATAACCAATGCATCTGCTGTATCTTCAGAAACCTCTTTCAGATATCTGGGATGTAGTCCATCTGGTCCAGATGACATCAATCTTAAGACATTTCAGTTTGCCTAACACTTTTTTGTTTGAAGTAGCAATGGTACTCACTGCTGCTCCCTGTTGCTCATGGACCTCTAGCACACTGCTAGTGTCTACCACAATGAAGATTGATGCAAAGTACTTATTAAGTTCATCCGCTATTTCTTTGTCCCTCATTACTACTTCACGAGCATCATTTTCCAATGGTCCAATATCAACTCTCACCTCCCCTTTACTCTTTATATAACTGAAAAGACTTTTAGTATCCTGCTTTATATTGTTGACTAATTTGCCCTCATGTTTCATCTTTTCCCTTCTTATGACTTTTTTTGTTGCCTTTTGTTGGATTTTAAAAACTTCCCAATCATCCAACTTCCCACTCACTTTTGCTACATTATATTCCCTTTACTTGGCTTTTATGCAGTCCTTAACTTTCCTCATCAGCCACGGTTGCCTAAGTTTGCCATTTGAGAACTTCTTCTTCTGTGGGACATATCTATCCTGCACCTTATGAACTATTCCCAGAAACTTCAGCCACCTCTTCTCTGCCATCATCCCCACCAGTATCCTCCTCCAATCCACCTAGGCAAGTTCTTCTCTCATGCCACAGTAACTTCCTTTATTCTGTTGTGATACTGATACATCTGACTTCTGCTTCTCCCTCTCAAATTGCAGAATGAATTCAATAACATTATGATTACTGTCTCCTAAGGGTTCCTTTACCTTAAGCTCCCTTATGAAATCTGGATTATTACACAAAACTTAATCTAAGATGGCTTTTCCCAGAGTAGGCTCAAGCACAAACTCCTCTAAAAAGTCATCTTGTAGGCATTCAACAAATTCCCTTTCTTGAAATCCAGCACTAACATGATTTTCCCAATCCCCTTGCATATTGAAGTCTCCTATTACAATTGTTTCATTATGCTTATTATGTTGTAAAAAAGACAAAAACACCATAGGTTGGCCCTAGAGAGTCTGTTGTGTTTGAGCATGTCACAATCTTACTGGAAGATAAGATAAGTTTATCATCCAATACCAAAAAAAAGAAATGAAAATAACCATGGAAATATACATGGTTCAAAAGTAGACCTGCATTTTTGATATTTGTCATTGAATTGATCCAGGATTCAATTTTGAAGTGGAAGATACAGTCTCAATAAGATCATGTAAATATATCTGAAGAACTACTATGTGTGTGGGCACAGTGCTACAACTATTAGACAGTTCATGCTGTAGTCTCACAGATTCAGCAACCCTGGTTCATTTCTGACTTCCTGTGCTGTCTGTGTGGAGTCTACATTCTGATTGTATTGGGTTTGTTATGCACAAAGTTCTAAATTCAAACGAAGATCTTAAGCCCTATCCAATATAGATAGGGTAGCTGCAGGTACCCTCACTAGAGGGAGGTTATACTGTAGCCACCTCCTCTTCAAAGACTAGATCACTTCCCCGTTTATCTTCCACAGCAAGTTTAACTGTCAATACCCACTAATTGAGTGGTGAGTCACGTCTCCCTACCAAGCTGGAGATACTTCCAGCTAACAAGGTAGTTTAAAACCAATTCATCTATTTTTAGTAATACACATTTAAATTTAGATAAAATTCTTAAAAGACATTTAAAACTCAAGATGAATTCTATGTTATAAAATGTTTCCAAATGACAAGCAATTTCTAAAACACAAAAGATTTCCAATACACACATACAATTCCTATAACCTAAAATGACATACCTGTAATACAGATCAAAGTTGCTGGTGAACGCAGCAGGCCAGGCAGCATCTCCAGGAAGAGGTACAGTCGACGTTTCAGGCCGAGACCCTTCATCCTGACGAAGGGTCTCGGCCTGAAACGTCAACTGTACCTCTTCCTGGAGATGCTGCCTGGCCTGCTGCGTTCACCAGCAACTTTGATGTGTGTTGCTTGAATTTCCAGCATCTGCAGAATTCCTGTTGTTTGCGTTTTTAAAAATGACATACCTGTGCTGTTTTTCGGTTACATTCATCAGGACGGGTGAATTCATTGTTTAATTAGGCTGTAGTGGACCCCATTGTTTTCTCTTGATTAGGTAATAGGCTAACGAGGACACCATTATTCTCTTACTTATGACTGAAGGTTGAGTAAGGAATATTGGTTGTAAGTTTAACTTACTCTAAAACAACTCTTTGGCCCCTGGAAGTGTCAGCTGCTGTGTTAGAAAACTGAGTTTGGCAAATAGCCCTCAGCCCCCCCCCCCCCCCACCAGTCCCTGGACAGTGAATATCCATCACAGCATGTGATCTAGGTACCTCATGGGTTTCCTCCATGGGCTCTGGCTTCCTCCCACATCCTGTTACAAGTAATGTTGTTATTTCCTTTATGGTGAAACCTAACAACATACAAATGGCAGTGATGCTTCATTCCCCAGTGATCTCAATCCCTTTAATGAAAGGGAGAATAGCACTGCACTTGTGCAAATCCCCACATCATACTGCGATCCTGAGGTCTCTGTGTCCAATGTCAGAATATTCTTCAAGAGAGTGAACTTTTGCAAGACATTAGAATACAACAGTGTACCTGGCTGGATGCTGAGAATCTCTGCCAACCAATCGCTGGAGTGTTCTAGGACATCTTCAAACTCTCACTGTTGTGGTCTGAGGTGCCTGCCTGCTCCAAGACCATTCACCAGTGCCCAAGAAGAGCTATCTTAATGGCAGTACCCATATCCACCATAATGAAGTGCTTTGAGAGGCTGGTTACGACCAGAATTAACTCCTGACTGAGAAAGTACCCGTGATCCTACTGCCACAACAGATGCAATCTCAGCTGCAAAGCACAACAGGTGTTTTGGAGCGCGTAGTCAACAGCAAAACATACATCAGGTCAATATTTATCTATTACAATTCAATACCATCACAGTATTAATCACCAAGTTTCTAAACCTGGACCTCTGTACCCTCTCTGCAACTGGATCCTCAACTTCTACCTTAGGAGACCACAGTCAGTGCAGACCTATAGCAACGTCTCCTCCTCCCTGACGATAAACACAGGCACAACTCAAGGATGTGTGCACGGCCCACTGCCCTACTCTCTCCACACTCACGACTGTGTGGCAAAGCACAGCTCAGACATCACCTACAAATTTTGCAGATGGCACAAAATGTTGTTAAAATCTCAGACGGTGATGAGGATGGATTGAATGGTAGATGATGTCACACCAACAACCTTACACCAACATCAGCAAGATCAAGGAATTGTTTGTGGACTTCAGGAAGGAGAATGCACACTGGTCCTGCTTGAAGGGTCAGTAATGAAAAGGGTAAGCAGCTTTAAGTTCCTGGGTGCCCATAGCTCAGAGGGTCTATCCTTGGCCATTGATGCAATCATGAAGAAGGCACACCAGTGGCTCTACTTGGTGAAGAACATACTATGCCTCTACTCTGTGAAATTGATCTTTAAACACCGCCCCCCCCCGCCCCATGTCAGACGTGGACTTGCCAGAAAAAACGGTGTAACCTTTCTTAGTTCTTGCCTAATTCCCTCATAATTTTGCCTTACGCTAATTTAAAGCTCTCCCGCAAGGACCAAACCTATCCTCATCTATAGCTATCTTGAAGGTTAAGAAGTTGTGGTCACTGTTCCCTAACTGCTCATCCACCTGGTCAGTCACCTGGCCAGGCTCATTAACCAACACCAGGTCCAGTACAGCCCCTCCTCTCATCGGGCCATCCACATACTGATTTTAGAAATCCTCCTGGATACACTTAATAATTTCTTTCCATCTAAACCCATTGCACTAAGAAGGTCCCAGTTTATATTGGGGAAGTTGAACCCTCCCCCCCCCCCATCACAACAACCCTATTATCATTACTCACTTCCTTAATCTAATTACATATCTGTTCATCAAAGTCCCGGTGGCTGTTAGGGGGTCTGTAGTACAATCCCATCTGTGTGATTGCACCCTTCCTGTTCCTGAGTTCTACTCAAATGGACCCCTCCGTTAGATCTCTCCTGAGTGCAGCTGTGATATTGTTCCTGATTAGTAGTGCAACCCCCACCTCCCCCGCCGTCCCCTTTTACCTCCTCCTCTATCTTTTCTAAAACTTTGAAAACCTGGTACGTTAATCACCCCTTCCTGCCCCTCTCTCAACCAAGCTTCAGTAGTGGCCACAACATCGTAGTTCCATGTACTGATCCATGATCTTAAATTCATCACCCTTACCCATAATACACCTAGCATTAAAACATACACAATTCAAACTATCCCACCCATCATACTTGTTATTTCAATTTTGCCTTTCAATACTTACCCTGACAAAAACCTTTCAGTCCAATCCTTCATTTACTGGCCTGGTGCTTCAGTTCCCAGCAAACTGCAAAACTAGTTTACCTCTCCCAAGTAGCATTAGCAAACCTCCCGGCCAGGATATTGGTTCCCCTCCTGTTCAGGACTGTAGAGGGAAGGGGCAGAGGCCCTATAAAGAAGGTGGGGGGAGGCTGGGAAGGAACCTACCAGCCTTCTCCTTCCTAGCCTCCCCCCACCTTCTTTATAGAGCCTCTGTCCCTTCCCTCTACAGTCCTGACAAAGGGTTCCGGCCCGAAACGTCGACCGATCTTTTCCACGGATTCTGCCCGATCTGCTGAGTTCCTCCAGCGTGTCATTGGTATCAATATGCACAATAGGAACCTCTGTCTGTTCACCTTCCCCCTTGAGAATATCCTGCAGCTTCTCCAATACATCCTGGACCCTAGCAACCAGTCAAAAGCTACTACTTTATCAGATTTTTTTTATTACTTTGAGCCACGCTGACAGCCGCCCCCAATTTAACCTGCACCTAATCATGGGACAATTTACAATGACCAATTAACCTACCAATTGGCCTTTGGACTGTGGAAGGAAACCAGAGCACCAGCAGGAAAACCACACGGTCACGGGAAGAAAGTACAAACTCCTTACAGACAACGGCGGCAATTGAACCTGTGTGGCCTGTACCAGAAAGGGTTGTTCTAACCACTACGCCATCATGCCACAAGGAAAATGACACCTGGGTTACTTGTGCGCCATTCTATAAATGTGGTCAGATGGGTAACAAAGAATTAATAAACCATATAGGATGCTGGAGTTTATAATCAGCACTACTAAGTAAAAACTAGGATGCCTGATCTTTCTTAACAACATTCCTCAACGTGGTAGACCAAGGGGCCAAAGTCTTCTCCTTGGAAGGATGCCTGACCATTCCCCCTCTACCAACATCATCTTTTACCTGACTGTTCTCTCACGGAAGATCATCTCCTTGCATTCCACTGAATCCTCCAGATAAAACTAATTCACTTTGGGTCCAGACAGTGCCATCTCTGTGGAATATGTGCATCATATTTTGTTTCCGTTCTCCTCAGGCCCCATGCATGTTGTATATTTAATTGGTTTTATTGTTTACATCACCTCAATAATAAAAAGCTGGACCTCTTCTACCATATGCACATGTCCTTCTTGATAGTGAGGTCTGACCTCAGAAGCCTCCACTATTTTAAACTTGGCAGATATCAGGTCTTAACTAAGAGTGAGGGGATAAACTACCCCAATGGACCAGTCATATCTCCAGAGCAATATCTCTGCTTCAGAAACACACCACCACCCACTGACCCAAATGTTCATAGAATTAAATGAGTGAGAGAATGAGTAAGAGAAATTAAGAAATGAAACCTAAGGTTTTTATATTGTGTTTTTTATCACCCGTTCCTTTTCCATTTTGTTATGCGAGGGGAGGGTGTTTGGTGGTTGATGTTCTGTATTTTTGTGTGGGGAGAGGTCATCTCTTGGGGGGGGGGCGGTGTCGATGTTCCTGTTCTATTTTATGTGGGGGGAGTGGGGTTTTGGAATTCCGTTTTTTTTTGTCCGGGGAAGGGATTGATCTGATGTTTCCCTCTGAATGACTTTTATGTTCTTTCTTTGTTTCGTGGCTATCTGTAAAAGACAAATTTAAGAGTTGTATATGGATATATGCTTTGATAATAAATGAACCTTTGAACCTTTGAAAGAAGCCGTCAAGCAAACTAAGTGAAATGAACAAATATTATAGCACTGTGCAAAAGCCTTAGGCACGTATATATAGCTCTGGTGCCTAAGACCTTTGCATAGTACTATATTTGTCAACGCGGAGCAGATAGTGAGTTTGTGAATCTGGTGGGAAAAATGAAAGTTAGGAATGGTGAGGGAGGAGCTACTTGGGAGGGGCATAGGAGAAGTGGCAGAGGAGTGCAAGAACACCCAGCCCTGAGACACCAGGCAAGGTCATTTGGTTCCAAACAATTGGTTTATTGATCATTACAGAATGTCCTTCTGGTGCTTTCCCCTTTTCCCAACCATAGTTCCCCTCTCCCTGCCCCTTCCCACTCTCAGTCCACAATAGAGACCCATATCAGAATCAGGTTGATCATCACTCACATATGTCACGGGATTTGTTTTTTTGTGTGACAACAGTACAGTACAATATACAACATTACTACAGTACTGTGCAAAAGTCTTAGGCACCCCTAGCTATGTGTATATGTGCCTGAGACCTTTGCACAGTTCTGTAAACAAGAGAAAAAGCAAAGTAAGAGAAAAGTCTAGTGAAGGTAGGAGCAATAGCTCTCACACATATGGAACATACATAAAAAGGACTGAAAAGTGAGGAAAGACAGATTAATATTGTCCACAAGCAATACTGAAATGAAAAGTTTCTGATTTGTATAAAAGCAAAACTATTCAGAGAGGCCAAAAGGTCAGACTAAATAATCCCCAGACTTAGTGTCCAATTCTGAATCACATATTAGCTGCAGAGGTTTTAATGTAAATATGCCATTACGCTGTCATTACAGTGATCAGTCTGCATGGCTCACAGGTCACATCTCAGCCACTGTTAATTTTGCAGGCAAAAGCTTTTTTTTCTTTTGAAATGTTAATAACTTTCTATTAGTTAATGTAGCGTGACTAAAATTCAGATTAGATATAATTCATTTTAATATCTATGACCGGCTACCTTGCTGCATCTGATCATTTAGAATGGTTTCCAGCTGAATACATGATTGTGGATAGGTCTATTTACATAGTTAAGTTTATGCAGTGTCTTATCAAATGCATTAATTTTTAATATCTGTAGAACATATATTTTAGCACTTGTGTTGAATCAGTTCCTTGCAAATTTCTTGATTCCATTAGCATAATGCCTGCAGTAATTTTAAATGCAATATGAATCTATTTCTCCCTGCATCATTTTGTCCTTTGTGAGAGAGCTTAACGCTGTGCTAACCATTTAAACATTAACTAGGCCAAGGCTCTTTTTATATATTTAATCAGTCAGTGATGCTCCAAGTCTAGCCAATAGGAGGCACAATTTGCGCATTAAGTCAAGCTTCATGACACGCTTGAGATAAACTATCTCTCTCTTCCATAAAATAGTTCTCATCATCCAGCCAAGAATTGACACAACTGCCTAAATGAGAGATAGCTCTAGGATGGTCTGCCAAGAAGTCAAGTATTCAGTGACCGATCACTGTGGCATTCAAAATATCATGATTACAATGGGGGGAAGCCATTTAAAAGAAAATAAACATATGATTAGTTTAAAATATTGCAATAATAAGAACTCTGATTTAGAAAAAGTATCATTTAAAGTTCAAAGTAAATTTTATTATCAAAGTACATATATGTCACCATATAGAACACTGAGATTCATTTTCTTGTGGGCACACTCAATAAATTTATAGAATAACCGTAATAGAATCAGTGAAAGACAGCCCAGCTGAGACATTCAAACAGAGTGCAGAAGACAACAAACTGCAAATACAAAAAGAAGAAACAATAATAATAAATAAATAAATAATGAACATCCAGAATATGAGAAGAAAGTGAATCCATTGGTTGCGGGAACATATCAATGATGGGGTAAGTGAAATTGTGTGAAGTTATCCCCTTTGGTTCAAGAGCCTGATGACTGAAGAGTAATAACCATTCATAAAGCTGGCGATATGAGTCTTGAAGCTCTTCCACCTTCGTTCCAAGTGGTAGCAGCCAGAAGAGAGCATCCCTGATGATCAGTGCTACTTTCCTGCAACAGTGTTTCATGTAGATGTGCTCAGTTATTGGGAGGGCTTTATCTATGATGGACTGGGCCATTCCCATTATTTTTTGTAGGATTTTCTATTCAAAGTAACCCATGTGGATAGAACAGAAGAGCTGCTCAAGCAAGTTGGGTTTGATTTGAACCTCAGGTGTTGCCTGCATGTGATGAGCGCATTCTATCTGTAAACACATGGACTCTTTTTGAGTCCTCTGGTTTCTTTCCCCATCCTAAAAGAATGTTGGTACGTTAACTGGTCAGAGTGAATCGCTTCTGCTGTGTAGGTGAGTGGTAGGATCTGGGCATATTGATGGGATGTGGGAAGAAGAGATTGAAATGTAGAGAAATGTAGAGGGCTATGGGTAACCCTAGTAATTTCTAAGGTAGGGACATGTTCGGCACAACCTTGTGGGACGAAGGACCTGTATTGTGCTGTAGGTTTTCTATGTTTCTGCGTTTAATGTTAAGAGGGGAGGGGGAATTGGATTGTTTAGTGAGCCACTACAGACACAATGCCAAAAGTGGTCTCCTTCTATGCATTATGGAAATTTTCAAACTGAGGTGACCATAACATTCTGTCATCATAATTATCATCAGGTGCCATGCCCAGTTTGAGCTTTGACTGCCATGGCCCACACACTCCTGTTTCGGGTCAAGTGGATCAATTCATTGGTATTCATTTCCAATTCTCTGGCTGCTGTCTCCATCATCATTTGTCTTTGTCTTCCTCTTACTTTCTTCCCTTCAATCTTTCCCATGACATTCTGTACAAACAAGGAAATTCCATGAAGACAAACAGTCTTGGCCGCGGACTCCTGGAAAAAAAAATGTACTTGGTCAGAGTGATCTAGGCAACCACAATTTGCAGTGGAAAGCTGGTTAGAACATTTGCAGTAAAGGCCTGCCTATCTTATTGGCCTTCGGCAAAGTGAAGTAATCACAATGTGTGATGCAAATCATTTACTTTTCTCCTACCACCCCACTCCCATTCCCCCCCCCCTCCCTACACACATACACAATCAAACAGGAGCGGTGAAAGAAACTTTAAAATAAACACAGGAAGTCCTTCAAAATGTAAATAGAATCTGTGGAAATAGAGAAACGGAGTTAATAATTTAGATCAAAGAGCCTTATCAGAATTTCATCTATAGGCTGAAGCATTGACTCTATTTTGCTCTCCACAAATATTACCTGAACTGTTGTGTTCACCATTTTCTGTTTTTATTACAGATTTCTAGCTGTGCAATTGTTTGAGTTTAATGAAACCAACTTTTTCTGGCAGTTAAATCATGGACCTTCTGTGCCCAGCATTGAATAGCTAACAGTGAAACTCTGACTGCAACTTCCTAACTTCTGCATTCTGCCTGAATTTTAAAGTTACCTCAAGTTGTCTAGGGCAGAATTGGGAGTTTGTAAACTGAGAGTCTGCAGGGACAGGGAGAGGAGAATCATAGTTGGGGAAAGGGGAAGGGAAAGGGGAGGGAGGGTGAAGCTCCAGAGAGACGTTCTGTAATGATCAATAAACCAATTGTCCAATTGTTTGGAATCAAATGACCTTGTCTGGTGTCTCAGGAGTGGATGTGCCAGCCCCCATCCCTGGCGCTCCTCAGCCACCTGTCCCACACCCCTCCTGTGGCACTCCAATTTCAATATTCCCAACATTCTTTGCCCCGCCACATTTACAAACTCACTCTCTGCTCCACGTTGACAAATACAGCAATTTGTAATGACCATTGTGTGCAAAAATCTCACACTATGCAATTTTTTTTGTGCAGTGACAACAATATGTGCACACTGAATAATTTCTTCAACAAAAACAGTATAAATAAACCAGTTCTAAAACTGCAAACAAATCATCGCAAACTCCACGTTGTCAACACCGTCTGCATCAGAAACCAGAAAAGGAAATGTGATTGTGTCTGATCATGAAATATACTTAACATGCCAGTGAGGTAGGTGGTGACAATATTTTGTGCACAATTTAAATCCCTTTGAGTGCTAATAGCAAAAGATGTGTATAACAATAAAGTGACCGAATGTGAAACAGAATCAGACAACACAGAGTCTGACAAAGGTGTGCAATCATGCCTGGAACTGCATAGTATAACTGAAGCAGATCACAAAGTTATATGGATTACAATAGACGCATCTGGTGCAAAACTGAGAATGAAGCTGGACACGGGGTCAGCGTGTCCATAATTTCAGAGGCTGACTACAACACACTGTCTTCTAAGCTACCATTGGAGAAGGCCCCAGTGATGCTAAAGACCTACACAGATGAAAAAATGTCTTCCAAAGGCAAACTGAAAGTGAATGTGATGTATGGAGGCCTACCACAGCAATTACAGCTTTACGTGTTGAAAAGTGGAGTGCCAGCACTTTTCAGACATGAATGGTTGAGAAAAAGCCAACTAGACTGGCACTCCATCAAAGCTCTCAATGTGTCATTAACAGGCAAGTGGGATGGGTTGCAGCTGAACTGGAGGGGAAACCAATATCCTGCGAGGGAGGTTTGCCTGTGTTATTGTGGAGGATTTCAACGACAAGATTTGCAGGGAGGTGGGAACTAAAGTGAAGAGGCAGTGGATGGGGCAGTTGGTGCACGAGTGGTGATAGCTTATAGGGAGTTTATGAAGAAGGATAGGCAGATGATAGAGCAAAGAAGCACTCAGCCAGATGGTTTGAGATGTGTCTATTTTAATGCAAGGAATATTGTAAGCAAGGCAGATGAACTTAAGCATGGATCAATATGTTGAATTGAATTTGCTTTATTATTTACGTCCTTCATGTACATGAGGAGTAAAAATCTTCAGGTTACGTCTCTGTCTAAATCTGAAATGTGTAATTTATAGTAATTTATAATAAATAGTATGCACAACGGGATAGTCAATATAACATAGAAATACAGTTGTGTCCGCATGAATTAATCGGTCTGATGCTCTGGTGGAAGAAGCTGTCCCGGAGCCTGGTGGTCCTGGCTTTTATGCTGCGGTACCACTTCCCGGATGGTTGCAGCTGGAACAGTTCGTGGTTGGGGTGATTCGGGTCTCCAATGATCCTTCGGGCCTTTTTTTACACACCTGTCTTTGTAAATATCCTGAATAGTGGGAAGTTCACATCTACAGATGCGCTGGGCTGTCCGCACCACTCTCTGCAGAGTCCTGTGATTGAGGGAAGTACAGTTCCCATAGCAGGCAGTGATGCAGCCAGTCAGGATGCTCCCAATTGTGTCCCTATAGAAAGTTCTCAGGATTTAGGGGCCCACACCAAACTTCTTCAACTGTCTAAGGTGTAAGAAGCACTGTAACCACATGGAACTATGACGACGTTGTGGCCATTACAGAGAATTGAATGTCTCAGTGGCAGGAATGGCTGCTGAGGGTGTTGGGCTTTAGGTGTTTCAAAAAGGACAGGGAGGGAGGCAAAAGAGGTGAGGGAGTGGCACTGCTAATCAGGGATAGTATCACGGCTGCAGAAAAGGAGGAAGTTGTGGAGGAATTGTCTGCTGAGTCATTGTGGGTGGAAGTCAGAAACAAGAAGGGGCAATAACTCTACTGGGTGTTTTTTATAGACCCCCCAATAGTAACAGAGACATCGAGGAGCAGATAGGGAGGCAGATTCTGGACGGTTGTGATGGGTGATTTTAACTTTCCTAATATTGACTGACATCTCCTTAGAGCAAGGGGTTTAGATTGGGTGGAGTTTGTTAGTTGTGTTCAGGAAGGTTTCCTGATGCAACGTGTAGATAAGCCAACTAGAGGAGAGGCAGTACTTGATCCTCCACCATAGCGCTGGGGACGGATAGGAGCAGACAATTTGGGAAAACATTTAAATGGGGTAGTGGGAAATATGATGTGACTAGGCAGGAACTTGGGAGCAGATGTTCTCAGGGAAGTGCACCGCAGAAATGTGGCAAATGTTCAGAGAACATTTGCATGGCGTTTTGAATAGGTATGTTCCATTGAGGCAGCGAAAAGATGGTAGGATTAAAGACCCATGGTGCACAAAGGATGTCGAAAATCTAGTTAAGAAGAAAAGAAAAGCTTACGAAAGGTTCAAGAAACTAGATACTGTTAGAGCTCTAGAAAATTACAAGGATGCCAGGAAGGAGCTCAAAGTGAAATTAGGAGAGCGAGAAGAGGCCATGAGAAGGCCTTGGTGAGCAATATTAAGGGAAGACCCAAGGCATTCTATAAGACCAAGAATGTGAAGACCAAGAAGATGAGCCATATGAGAATAGGACCAGTCAGGAGTGAGAGTGGAAACATGTGCATGGAGCCAGAGGAAGTAGCAGAGGTACTTAATGAATACTTTGCTTCAGTATTCACCAGTGAAAAGGACCTTGGCAATTGTGGGGATGAATTACAGCAGACTGAAATGCTTGAGTGTATAGACATTAAGAAAGAGGATGTGCTGGAGCTTTTGAAAGGTATTAAGTTAGATAAGTTGCCGGGGCTGGATGAGATCTACCCCAGGCTACTCTGGGAAATGAGGGGAGGAGATTGCTCAGCCTCTGGCAATGATCTTTGCATTATCGATGGGGACGGGAGAGGTACCAGAGGATTGGAAGTTTGCAAATGTAGTTCCCTTGTTCAAGAAAGGGAGTAGAGATAACCCAGGAAATTATAAACCAGTGAGTCTTACTTCAGTGCTGGGCAAGTTGTTTGAGAAGATCCTGAGAGGCAGAATTTATGAGCATTTGGAGAGACATAATGTGATTAGTCAGCATGGCTTTGTCAAGGGCAGGTCATGCCTTACAAACCTGATTTTATTCTTTGAGGATGTTAACAAAATACGTGGATGAAGGTAGAGCAGTGGATGTAGTGTCTATGGATTTCAGCAAGGCATTTGATAAGGTTCCCCATGCGAAGCTTGTTCAGAAAGTAATGACACATGGGATCCAAGGAGACACTCACAACACGCTGGAGGAATTCAGCAGGTCGGGCAGCATCAGTGGAAAAGATCATCAACGTTTCGGGCCGGAACCCTTCGTGAGTGTTGCTTTGACCCCAGCATCTGCAGATTATTTTGTGTTTACCAAGGAGACCTTGCTTTGTGGATCCAGAATTATCTTGTCCACAGAAGGCAAAGGGTGGTTGTAGATGGTTCATATTCTGCATGGAGATCAGTGACCAGTGGTGTTCCACAGGGATCTGTTCTGGGACCCCCTCCTCTTTGTGATTTTTATAAAAGACCTGGATGAGGAAGTACAAGGGTGGGTTAGTAAGTTTGCTGATGACACAAAAGTTGGGGGTGTTGTGGGCTTCTACAGAGGTTACAGCGCAACATTAATAGGATGCAGAACTGGACTGATATGTGGCAGATGATGTTCAACCCAGATAAGTGTGAAGTGGTTCATTTTGGTAGGTCAAATTTGAAGACAGAATATAATATTAATGGTAAGACTCTTGGCAGTGTGGAGGATCAGTGAGATCTTGGGGCCTGTGTCCTAAGGACACTCAAAGCTGTTGTGCGGGTTGACAGTCTTGTTAAGACAGCTGTGATGTGTTGGCTTTCATCAACCATGAGATTGAGCTCAAGAGCCGTGAACTATATAAGACCTTAGTTAGACCCTGCTTGTACTGCGTTCATTCCCGGTCACCTCACTACAGGAAGGATGTGGATACTATAGAGAGAGTGCAGAGGAGATTTACAAGGATGTTGCCTGGATTGGAGAGCGTGCCTTATGAGGCTAGGTTGAGTGAACTTGGCCTTTTTTCCTTGTAGCGACGGAGAATGAGAGGTGACCTGATAGAGGTGTATAAGATGATGAGAGGCATTGATCATGTGGATAGCCAGAGGCTTTTCCCCAGGGTTCAAGTGGCTAACATGAGGGGGCATAATTTTAAGGTGCTTGGGAGTAGGTACAAGGGGGATGTCGAAGGTTAGTTTTTCACATAGAGAATAGTGGGTGCGTGGAATGCACTGCTGGCGATGGTGGTAGAGGCAGATACAATAGGGTCTTTCAAGAGACCGTTGGAAGAGTACATGGAGCATAGAAAAATAGAGGGCTATACGGTAGGGAAATTCTAGGCAGTTTATTGAGTAGGTTACATGGCTGGCCCAACACTGTGGGCCAAAGCGCCTGTAATGTGCTGCCGATTTCTATATTCTATTTAACTGCAACCCAAATGGTAGAACTAACCAGAGACTGTCACAGCTGCTTAATGCTAATGAGAAGGTGTTTGAGCAGGGGATTGGTAAACTTAAAGGCATGAAGGCCGGAATTGAACTGAATGAAGCAGCAACACCAAGATACCATAGACCACACTGCGTCCTAAAGTGGGTGCTGAACTGCAGAGCTTGAATGCACCTGGAATTCTCTCCAACGTTTAGTGGAGCATTTGGGCCATGCCTATTGTCCTGGTAATCAAGAAAGGAAAGGCCAGAGCCGTTGGCATATGTGGGGATCTCAAGAGGAGCATCAACCTGGCGCTGTGTACTCTGCAGTATCCCCTGCCATGAATAGAAGACATCTTTGCATCATTGGCAGGCGTGAGAGGTTTTCAAAGATTGACTTGTTACTAGCCTATCTGCAAATGGAGATTGCGGAGCCAAGCGGGAACCTGAGATCTGGCATAGCCCTGCTTAAACCAGATCTACAGAGGGAAGTGCAGAATAAACAACTGAGCTAGTTGCCACGTAAATCAGCAAGGAGCTTCAAGATTGGACAGGAAATCCTAACACGTGACTACCGAGAAGACAAGTGGACACCCGGTAGGATGGCTGCAAAAACTAGACCACTGATGTACACAGTGGATGTTGGAGATCAGATATGGAGACGTCATTTGCAAAAGATACTGGATGGTCAACCGAAGAACCCACCTGAGTGGACTGTATCCAACGAGACAGACACATTATAGTCACCGGACTTAACTGTCAGTGATGATGTCACTGTCAACAATGTGACACTGACAACCAAGACCATTGTCTTTGACAAGACATCTGCCAACCCTGGTACTGCTCCACAGGTTCAGAGGCACTATCCTGAAAGAAACAGAATGCCACCCGAAAAACTGAACCTTTAGGATTGTGAAGTTAGTTATGGACTGTTAATGTGAAAGTATGTTTATTTCAATATGGCTTGTGAAAGGGAAATTGAATGTTTTGTACAATCTTATGTTACATTAATCTAAAAGGGGAGGAAGTGTAATGTATGGATCTATTTCTTTAAGAGCAGTGACTCCCCTTAACACTATGTATGGACTGATAACCTACCTATGCGCATTGATCTGTTGTTTATGCATCTCTCTCTCTTATTTCAATGTGAATACACCAGTTAAAACCATCTCCTGTGTGCGTGCTTTTATTCAAATTGATATTTAGTTGCTCAGATGCAAAATTCTGGGTGTCTCTTCATGTTATAAAGAGTCAGGGGAAGGAGCTGCCCCCTATCCATCCCTGTGGTGCCTCTGAGGAAGAAATTTAGAGAAATGATATTTGCTGGTCTTCTAAAAGACAACAGTTTCTGATAGACCAAATCAAATTTTCACCATTCTACTGAATTTTATTTATAACTCCACTGACCAATGATGTTTTAATGATGCAGACCCTGGTCAAGGCAAGGTATGACTGTCACCATTGATATTCCTCCTTCAGTACTATCTGTCTATTACTGCCTCTAGAACAGGCATTCCCAGCCTGGGCTCCACAGACACCTCGGTTAATGGTGGTATCCATGGCATAAAAAAGGTTGGGAACCCCTGCTCTAGAAGTACTCTCTGTTCACCTGAAATGTAAAACAATCCACCAGTCCTTGGCAGTATTTTTGCCCCAATTGATTTAAATGTATTTGGACTTTATTCACCTTGTAAATATTAGCTTTATTTTGTCATCAAAGCTTATAGTGAAATACGTCATTTTGCTTCGAATCAAATCAGTGAAGCTTGTGCTGGGCAGCCCGCAAGTGTTGTTATTCTTCCAGTACCAACAACTTACAAACTTTAACCTGTGCATCTTTGGAATGTGGGAGGGAATTAGAGCTCTTGGATGGTGATTGGGAGAATGTACAAACTCTTTCCAGACAACAGCAGGAATTGAACACTGACTGCTGATTGCCAGTAATTTAAAGTATTGTACTAATTGCTACCGCTGCCATGCCAGCCCTATGATATTCTTCAGCCCCCTTATATAGTGAGCTTGCATATACTGAGCAGTGTGTGCATAGTTTATTGAAAGGATCAGGGGCTGGTTGAGAAAGCATAGGGGATTCTATTTATAGAGGCAAAGAGTACAAAAGGAAGAACGTCATGATGAACCTTGATAACCACTGGTTCAACCACAAATGAAATATTATTCCTGGATGCCATGTTTTAGTATATGTGTGAGGTCTTTGGAGAGGTTCAGAAGAGATTTACTAAATTGACTCAAGAGATGAATGGCTTTACATACAGTATGTAGTAGACAGATTGAAGACTCTCGTGTTGTTCTCTTTGGAACAGAGGAGATTGCCAGGAAAAAGGTATTTAATAATGAAGATGATATACAGACTTGATAGTGGGAAATTTCTATTGACTGAAGGGTCAAAAAGCTGCGAACATAGAATGGAAAAAAAGCCAAGTGACATACAGAAATATTTTTTTACAATATGAATGATAATGGAATGGGCTATTAGGGACAGCAATGGAGGCTGGTTCGATTGTAGCATTCAAAAAGGAAAGAATTTGCAGCATTATGGGTGGTGTCAGAGGAGAGAGACCAGAAGGATTACTCTTACAACAAGCTGGGATAGACCTGACAGAATGAATGGCATATCCCTATGCAATAACTGTTCTGTAATTCTGTGAAATACAGCTCCTTCATCGACTCCATAGCATGTCCAGTATGATCTTTTCTTATTTCAGAATTCAGGTACTGAACCTATAAACCAATCGTATCACAGCTAACATAACTCACTTGAATTATGTGGCTGTTGTCATGTGCTGTTGTTCCCGTGTGGTGGTTTATTTGCTATGAACCAACATTCATCCTCTGTGCAGTGAGCTCAAGCAGCTAATATTTACTCACAATATTGAAAGATCAATTTAATATTTTCAGGCAGTGGTATAATTTAGAGCATAAAAAGTGCCTGAACTCATAAGCTTACAAAGTATGCTGCTAAATTCCCTATTAGTGTTTGACTAGATTTTAAGAATACTTACCCTTCAACTTTCAAAAATGTGCTGAGCTATTGCACATTTCCATTCCTTCAGATCAATTAATACAGTGAATACACTGATCTATATAGTTATTTGAAACTGTGCTTAATTGCAAATACAGACTATTGAAAATAATTATAATTTCTTCTCAATTATTCAAATTCCAATGTCTGGGTAAAATATTTTATAGTTTTCTATATGTATGCTGTTGGTGAATTAATTCCTCAGTGATATGCATATGTTTTAAAATCTGTTTTCAGGGTCTGAGTGCCACAAAGAAGGCCAGCAGTTTTTTTGTCCCGCAACTGATTGTTCTTGCGAAGATGGTGGCAAGCTGTCTTCTTAAACCACGGAAGGTGAAGATGTTCCCCCTGCGCTATTGGAGAGGGAATTCCAGTTTGCCAACCCGGTGATAGTGAAAGATCAGCAATATATGTCCAAGTAAAAATGTGTGACTTAGAGAGCAAATGAACTGCAGATGGTAAAGTCTCCATGTACCTCCCACACTTGTACTTACTGATAGCGGCAGTGGCTTTGGGAGATGCTATGAAAGTAGCTTAGCTGACTAAATTATTATTACCTATGGTTAGTACTGCAGCTACTGGAGAGTGGTAATGGAAAGAATGAAGGTTTAGTGTGGTTGGTGGGCATAGGTGGCCATTGAAACAGGCTCTTCGCACATTGACATCAATGTAGGCCATTTTGCCCATCTATACTATTCCCACCAGCCTCTATTAATTCCATAACCCAATATTCATTCAAGTACCTGTTCAATGTTAAAAGTTGTTACTGTTCCCGTTTCCAACACCTCCTCCGGCAGCTCATTCTAAATGCCAACTGCATATTGTGTGAAAATCTATTTCTCAAATCCCCTTTAAACTTCCCTTCTCTCTCATTAAACCTAATTTTTGACAGTCCTAATTCCATGCGAAACAGATTCTGGCTATCTGCCTTGCCTGTGGAATACATTGCCACAGGCCACTCTGGAGACCAAGTTATTTAGTATATTTAAGACAGAGATTGATGGATTCTTGTTTAGTCGGGATACGAACGGATACAGGAAGAAGGCAGGAGCCTGGAGCTGAAAGGAAAATGGATCAGCCATGATGAAATGGTGGAGCAGACTCGATGGGCCAAATAATGCTATGTCTTACGGTCTTACCACAACAAGAGAAAATCTGCAGGTGCTGGACATCCAAGCAATACACGCAAAATGCTGGAGAAACTCAGCAAGCCAGGCAGTATCTGTGGAAAATTCAGTCAATATTTCAGACTGAGGCCCTTCATCAGGACCAGAGAAGAAAAAAAGATGAAGAGTCAGAGGGATAGGTGATAGGTGAAACTGGGGGGGTGGGGGTGGGGGGAGGTGTGAAGTAAAGAGTTGGAAAGTCGATTGGTGAAAGAGATAAAGGGCTGGAGAAGGGGGAATTTAATAGGAGAGGAGAGAACTTCGAATATAACATTATATTTGAATATAGCAGAATATAGCATTAATGGTAAGATTCTTGGCAGTGTGGAGGATCAGAGAGATCTTGGGGTCTGAGTCCATAGGACACTCAAAGCTGCTGTGCAGGTTGACTCTGTTTGTGAAGGCAGCATATGGTGCATTGGCCTTCATCAATCGTGTGACTAAGTTTAAGAGCTAAGAGGTAATGTTCCAGCTATATAGGACCCTGGTCAGACCCCACTTGGAGTACTGTGCTCAATCCTGGTCACCTCACTACAGGAAGGACATGAAAACCATAGAAGGGGTGCAGAGGAGATTTACAAGGATATTTCTTGGATTGGGGAGCATGCCTTATGAGAATAGGTTGAGTGAACTCGGCCTTTTCTCCTTGGAGCGACAGAGGATAAGACGTGACCTGATAGAGGTGTACAAGATAATGAGAGGCATTGATCATGTGGATAGTCAAAGACTTTTTCCCCAGGGCTGAATGGCTAGCATGAGAGGGCATAATTTTAAGGTGCTTGGAAGTAGATACAGAGGAGATGTCAGGGGTAAGTTTTTTTTACTCAGAGAGTGGTGAGTGTGTGGAATGGGCTCCCGGCGGTGGTGGTGGAGGCGGAAATGATAGGGTCTTTTAAAAGACTCCTGGATGGATACATGGAGCTTAGAAAAATAGAGGGCTGTGGGTAAGCCTAGATAGTTCTAAGGTAAGGACATGTTCAGCACAGTTTTGTGGGCCGAAGGGCCTGTGTTGTGCTGTAGGTTTTGAATCTTTCTAAGGCCATGGAAGAAAGGAAAGGGGAGGAGCACCAGAGGGAGGTGATGGGCAGGTAAGGAGATAAGGTGAGAGGGCAAAGGGGTCTTATGGTTTATCTCTGCCTCATATGCTTTTATATATGCACCTCTATCATGTTATCTTCCAACTTCCTGTTCTCCAGGGAAAGCAGACCTGCCTATCCAATCTCTCCTTATAACTTAACCCTGCTTTGCCCTGGAGCTGTGAAGCTTCTTGGAGTTTGTTGGAGTGACATACGTTCAAGCAAATGAAGCGTGTCCCATCATGTTTATGATCCATGCCTTGTAGCTGGTTAACGATTCTGGAGTGTGCCTGGAGGTGAATCACTTGCCTGTCCCTGTAACCAGGTGAATGGTCCATTGTGTTCAAAGGTGACTTGATGGGAGACTCAGTGGTAGCAATGGGATTGAATGTCAAGGGTAGGCAGACTGCTGTCCCAAGACATTGTTTCAGGTTCAAAGTTCAAAGTAAATTTATTATCAAAGTACATATAATTCACCATATACAACCCTGACATTCATTTACATGTGGGCATCCTTAATAAGTTCATAATAGAATAATAACCATAACCGAATCAATGAAAACTGCACCAACTTGGCTATTCAACCAGTGTGCAGAAGACAACAATATGTGCAAGTATTGCAAATATTGCTTTCCTGGCATAGATGCTACTTGCAATTTATCAGCCCATGCCTGAAAGTAGACTCGGACTTATTGCATGCCAGCAAGGTTTGTGTCATTAGCTGCAGAATTGTGAATAATAGAATTAAATGTTGAACAATCATCACCAAACCCCAGTTTTGATCTCAAAGTTCAAAGTTCAAAGTGCATTTATTATCAAAGTATTATACAACCCTGAGATTCTTTTGCCCATCAGACAGCCATGAAACAAAGAAACACCATGGAACCCATTCAGAGAAAACATCATACAGCCAACATGCAAAAAAAAAAAGAACAAATCATGCAAATGGCAAAAAGTGAACAAAAAACACTCAGAATGTAAAACTTCAAATCTGGATGATTATGCTGCAGTTGTTACCAATAATTAAAACCTATGTGGATGAGTGGGTGCCTACGAAAACTTGCTGTATATTCCCAAATCAAAATCCATGGATGAGCCAGGAGGTTTGTTCTCCGCTGAGGGCTAGATCTGTGGCATGTACACCTGGCAATCCAGGCCTGCACAAGAAAACCAGGTATGACATGTGGAGAGCTGTTTCAAGAGCGAGGAAACCTTTCCAAGCATGGTTCGAGGTGACATTGGATACATGTCAACTCTGGCAAGGATTGTAGGCCATTACTTCCTACAAAACAAAACCCAATGACATGAATGGCAGCGATGCTTCACTACCAGACAAGCTCAATGCCTTTTATACCCACTTTGAAAGGTGGGGATAGCTACAGCTGTGAAAATCTCTGCTGCACCCGGTGACCCCGTGACCTCTGTCTCAGAGGCCGATATCAGGTTGTCTTTCAGGAGTGTGAACCCTCACAAGGTGGCAGGCCCCAATGGAGTACCTGGTGAGGCTCTAAAAATGTAAACCAACCACCTGGTGGATGTATTCAAGCATATTTTCAACCTCTCATTGCTACGGTCAGAAGTCAAAAGGGCAACAATTATACCAGTGCCCAAGAACAGTGGTGTGAGTTGCCTTAGTGACTATCATTCAGTAGCTCCCATATCTACGGTGACGAAATGCTTTGAGAGGTTGGTCGTGGCCAGAGTCAACTCCTGCCTCAGCAAGAATGTAGACCCACTGTAATTTGTCTATCGCCACTGTGGCTAGGCGTAGCTCAAACGCCTTGCTGATGATACAACCGTTGTTGACAGAATCTCAGTTAGAGATGAGACAGCGTACAGGAACGAGGTATTCTAGCTTCTGGAATAGTGCCGCAGCAACAACCTTGCACTCAACATCAGTAAGACCAAAGAGCTGATTGTGGACTTCAGGAAGGGTAGTATGAGAAATCCTGAACCAATCCTCAGAGGGATCAGAAGTGGAGAGAGTGAGCAATTTCAAGTTCCTGGGTGTCAAGATCTCTGAGAATTTATCTTGGTCCCAACATATTGATGCAGCTATTAAGTCAAGTCAAGTCGTCACTTTTTATTGTATTTCTCCCATAACTGCTGGTACAGTACACAGTAAAAATGAGACGTTTTTCAGGACCATGGTGCTACATGAACAATACAAAAACTACACTGAACTACGTAAAACAACATAAAACTACACTAGACTACAGACCTACCCAGGATTGCATAAAATGTACAAAACAGTGCTGGCATTACAATAAATAATAAACAAGACAATAGGCACAGCAGAGGACAGTAGGTTGGTGTCAGTCCAGGCTCTGGGTATTGAGGAGTCTGGTGGCTTGGGGGAAGAAACTGTTACATAGTCTGGTCATGAAATCCCGAATACTTCAGTGCCTTTTGCCAGATGGCAGGAGGGAGAAAAGTTTGTATGAGAGGTGCATGGGGTCCTTCATAATGCTGTTTGCTTTGCGGATGCAGCGTGTGGTGTAAATGTCTGTAATGGCAGGAAGAGAGACCCCAATGATCTTCTCAGTTGACCTCACTATCCGCTGCAGGGTCTTGCGATCCGAGATGGTGCAATTTCCGAACCAGGTAGTGATGCAGCTGCTCAGAATGCTCTCAATACAACCTTTGTAGAATGTGGTGAGGATGGGGGGTGGAAGATGGACTTTTCTCAGCCTTTGCAGAAAGTAGAGACGCTGCTGGGCTTTCTTTGCTATGGAGCTGGTGTTGAGAGACCAGGTGAGATTCTCTGCCAGGTGAACACCAAGAAATTTGGTGCTCTTAACGATCTCTACGGAGGAGTTGTTGAAGTTCAGCGGAGAGTGGTCGCTCCGTGTCCTCCTGAAGTCAACAACCATCTCTTTTGTTTTATTCACATTCAGAGACAGATTGTTGACTCTGCAGCAGCTATATTTCGTTAGGAGTTTAAGGAGATTTGGTTTGTCACCTAAGACACTTGAAAACTTCAAAAGATGTACCAAGGAGAGTATTCCAACAGAGTGCATCAATGTCTGGTATGGGGTGGGGGGGGGAGAGTAGTACACGTAATTGAAAGAAGCTACAGAAAGACACTCCATCTTGGGTACTAACCTCTGTAGAGTCCAAGGTTATCTTTAAAGAACGGTGCCTCAGAAAGGTGGCATCCATCATTAAGGACCCCATTACCCACGACATGCCCTCTTCTCATTGTTACCATCAGGAAGGAGTTATAGAAGCCGAAGGCACACACTAAGCGATTCAGAAACACCTTCTTCCCTTCTGCCATCCAATTCCTAAATGGACATTGAACCCATGAACACTACCTCACTTTTATTATTTCTGTTTTTGCACCATTTTTAATTTAACTATTTAATATGTATATATATATATATATATAATGTAATTGATTATTTATCTTTTTCCTATATTATCATGTATTGCATTGTACTGTTGCCACTAAGTTAACAGATTTCACAACATATGCCGGTGACAGTAAAGCTGTTTCTGATCAAACCACGGTCCTTGAAACAGTCTAGGAAAGTTCAGTCAAGTTCAGTTCAATTTTTCATTGACCGCAGGCCATGGAGCCAATCTGTCCTGATCAAAATCACACAAAATGGCAGTATAAACGGAGTACCCAGAAACCAGAAAGTCACATCATATGAACTTCAGAGTCCAATCCACAAACCATTTTGATTAAAGTCCCAGGACTTCAGCACCATCTTCCGGCAGCAGTAAGTGAGAGTGAGAGAGCGAGGGAGCAAGAGAGCGATCGGTCGTATGCAGCTAGATGGTGCTCATAATGGAAAGAAGGTTATTAATGAAGCAACTGAAGATGTTAAAGCATCCTGACGAACGGTTCCAGCCAGAAACATTGACTGAAAGTGTCCTGATGAAGGGTTCTGGCCCGAAACATTGACTGATCATTTCCATGGATGCTGCCCAACCTGCTGAGTTCCTCCAGCGTGTTGTGAGTGTTGCTTTGACCCCAGCATCTGCAGAGTATTTTGTGTTCAGGTGTTAAGGCATGGATGCTACTCTCAGAAACTATAGTAGTGATATCCTGGAGGTGGGATGATTTGCCTAGTATAATTATTACCATCCACCTTTGTGAAAGATATGATGTCAGCTATCATGGTGTTTTCCCTCTGATGCCCAGGAACTTCAATTTTACCATGCACCTTTATGCAAAATTTGGTCAAAAGCTATTTGGTGTCAAGGGCACTCATTCTCTCCTCATCTCTGAAATTCAGATCTTTGGACCAGGTTGTGATAAGGTCAAGAGCAGAGCGGTCCAAAGTAGATAATGGTGAGTACATTATTGGTAAGTGCCATTTGGTATCACTGTTGACAATAGCTCCCATCACTTTGCTGAAGACTGAGAATAGACTGTTCAATTAACAGTAATCCCCACATAAATAGACTTAAGCTTACAATTTTGTCTGTGCAAAGCCCAAAAACTGACATTATACAGAAAAAAATTGTCAGCAGTTTTTACCAGTTTTAAAGAGAATTTTGAGTGAGTTAAATTCCATTGTTAATAAGGATGTACTGTACTTATTTGTGGATAATTCCATGAATCCAGTGCAGTTAATTTTCCCAGCACCTAGTTCACCAGAGTGACATCAATGCCGAAATTCGTTTCTGGCAAGATTTTCAATCACATTGAGACAGATGCTATTTTCTTACTGACGAATCACTCAAATTGAATGTCAGGAACACCTTTCCTGCAGTCACTGGGAGATTGCTGTACAAATCTTTGCAAGGCACACCTCAAGTAAAATGACAAAACAAGATTCCACTCTCTACCCTCACCCTCCAACCACTCCCCAAGTAGTTCCAGCATACTCCCCTCAAAATTTGGTTGCTAGAAATTCTATAATAAAAGAGATGGTTATAAACACTCACTCATATACAGTCTAAGTGAGAGAGAGAGAGAGAAGAGAAACACATCTGACAAAAGAGGTGGCTTCAAAAGCTTTATACATCTTGCCTCACATCTCTGACCTCCACCACTACAGAGGCTATCCTCTTTCATCTGTTGGCGAAATTTTCCAAGGGATGAGTTCATGCTGGAATGATGGATGGGTGGCCTGTGTTCTCCCAAGGGAATGGAGGAAACCATACAGAATTCTGAACAACATTTCAAGCAGCAGACCACTCCCTTTGCAGAGGATACTAATGGCAGCAAGGTGCCAGGGAGATGTCTGAACAACTATGTATCCTCTGTGAATGGGTATCTTTTAGGGAGCCCTGTGAGACAATCACATGCTTATTTTAGGTAAGAATGTGAAGACAACATTTATCAAAATGGAAAGTTCTCCGCTTTGCCAGTAGACTTTGATTTTGACATCAGCACCATCTTATTACAGCAGTATCATTAGCAACCACAGCCTGCAAAGACACTGAAGCAAGGTTTCCGGGAGGTCAAGGGACTGCGACTTGGAATTTGAGAACATGCAGATTGTGCTTTCCAGCGTCAAAGGGGTGGGTAGTTCAAATACCTGTATGAGAACACACATCATCATCCTTGTGTGCTGTGTCATATGACTTGGACAATCATGATTGTAACCATTTCCATGAATGTTCTTGGCATTTTTTTTTTCTACTGAAGTAGTTTGCCATTGTCTTCTTCCGGGCAGTGTCTTTACTAGATGGGTGACCCTAGCCATTAGCAAAATCCTTCAGAGATTGTCTGCCTGGCATCAGTGGTTGCATAACCAGGACTTGTGATATGCACCAGTTGCTCATATGACCATCCACCACCTGCTCCCATGACTTCAAGTGACCCTGTTTGTGGAGGGGGGGGGGTCGAAGGAGGTGCTACACCTACCCAAGGGTGACATGCAGGCTAGCGGAGGGACGAAGTGCCTTATATCTCCTTTAGTAGAGATACATCTCCACCCCACCACCCGAATGAGGACATACATGTTCCTCAATTAACAAAACAAATCTCAACCCAGTCGGTTGTAAATATTTCTGGAGGGTAGCCCTATTTGAAATCTGGTGGAGGCCATCTACCGCCAACTTTATTTTGTCAGATCACGTTTTACCCGTTTCTGATCTGATAAAGATGGAACCATTTCTGTTGGACTTCTGGACCTTTTGTCACTTAATTATAGGTTTAACTGGCAGGTAACACTGAATGTTAACTGGGATCCCATTTGGATCAGTCAACTTGAGGTTTGCTTTTTACTTGAGATATATATACTTCATTATACAGGCCCACCACTACTCCCGCAATGGAAGTTAGGGTCACCCACACCCTTCAAAACTTTGCAGGTTGTCATTGCTGAGATATAGACAGGGTAAATGCAAGCAGGCTTTTTTCACTGTGGTTGGGTGGGACTAGAGGTCATGAGTTAAGGGTGAAAGGTGAAGGTTTAAGGGGAAAATGAAGGGAAGCATCTTCACTCAGGAGGTCAGGAGAGTGTGGAATGAGCTGTCAGTGCAAGTGGTGCACGCTGGCTCAATTTCAATGTTTAAGAGAATTTTGGATAGGTACATGGATGGTAGGGCTATGGAGGGCTATGGTCCCAGTGCAGGTCGGTAGGAGTAGGCAGTTTAAATGGTTTCGCATGGATTAGTTGGGCTGAAGGGCCTGTTTCTGTGCTGATTTTTTCTATGACTCTAAGATTCTATATGCCATGTTCATCGTTTTGCTGCTTAGTGCTGCATTGAAGAATCAAAACTAATACAAATGTGTTTTGAGACAAATAACTTTTAAATTCACACCTAGAAGAGTATTTCCTTCAGTCTTTGGCTACCAAAAGTGGGCACTGACATGCTTATAGGCACCTCCCTGGAAATTTCCTGTCTTATGCATAAGGAGGCTGACTCCTGCTATTATAGTTTGGAATGTCATGAAGGTTCCTCTAGCTCACAGGAAAATCCTGCAATCTTTCTTCCCTTGTTGTGGCATACATAGATTCCTTGCCAATAAACCCCAGTCAGAAGATTGCTAACGCCAATGTGGCAAAACACTTTGAAAGCTATTTCCTGAGATCAGAGCTCAGAGGAAATTTGACTCGTAACACCCACTATTACTGAAACAAGAAGAGCTGTACAAGGAGGCTCATTAAAATAGTTTTGCACATTGTAGGAAATATGAAGTTCATAATTTTTTAAGAGATTTTTAATTCATCCTTAGGGAGAATGCCAACATCATTTTAATGCCAGAAAACTGGCAGAGAACTAATTTTTAGTGTCCATTCCATCAGTTCTACCAGCTTAGAAAAATTGCATCAATTATGGTATATCTTAGTGCTAATGGAGATTAAAATGCAAAGATCTGATTTGTGCTCATACGTATGATTTCCATTGGCTACGCCACTTTGCATAATGTTTTTTTTTCCCCGATGCAATTACTCTCTTTGAAACGTAAATGAGAATTTAAAAATTCAGTCAAAATAGAAATTTACAGAGAGGAAATAAGAACTAGAAGTTTCATTGTAATGCTACATATTTTACCATTTTGTTTGGGGCAAGAGTGAGGCATCTACGTGTCCTGTCTGCTCTGGCAGAGGGTCCCTTGAATGTATCTTCAGCAGCTGCCCAGAAGCCCTGGGAGAAGGCCAATACTGCTGACACCATGACCAGGTACTGAGGGCAGTGGTAGAAAGTATCTCCTCAACCAATCCAGAAAGCCCATAGCCTTTATCAAAGCTGGAGACCAACCGCAGCCTCAGCCCAGATCACTAGCAGGCTTGCTCGTTACATGCCTGACTGACAACTGAAAGTCAATCTTGGCAAGCAATTAAAGTTCTCTGACTTCATCGCATCATCAACCCTGAGGCCTGCCATGGTTATTCTGTCAGAAATCTCAAAGCAAGTGGTCATGTTAGAACAGATAGTTCCTTGGGCAGACCTGACTGAGGAGATATTTGAGCAAAAGAAAGCCAAATACCAGGAGCTGGTAGAACAGAGGGTGGAGGGCACAATGTGAGCCTGTATAGGTGTGGTGTAGAGGTTTTGCTGGCTGCTTGCCATGCAGAACCTACTCTCTCCTTGGCATTACAGGGACTGCAAAGAAAAGAGCCATCAGGACCGTCACAGAGGCTGATGCTTGGACCTCCAGATGGTTGCGGATCAAGAGATGTGACCTGTGGACCAATGCTGCCGGGGCCTGACCAACCCTGGCTGGCCCACCCGAAGCACCCAATGATCCCAGGTTAGATCAATGATGACGTGTCCCAGAGCATCCTAGGATGTATCTTAGCATTACTTAGCATATTGAATTGGTAGTATTTCAGTTGAATCACATCTTCTACTCCCTCCCAAAATTGGTCTCTGAATCCCACCAGATTGTCAAACCAGTAGCACAACCGTTCAGCAGCCACAGGTGAATCTGGATCTGTGGTGCTGCCATGTCGAGTCAGTATTCTCTCCTGTGTACGTGCTTTCTTTAGGCGCTCTGGCTTCCTTCCACATCCCACAAAATATGTAGGTCTATAGGTTAGTTGTTCAATGAAAATTGCCCCTCATGAGTAAATCAGCCCAATTTATACAGTACTGTGTGAAAATCTTATTCAGGGTGTCTAAACCTTTTCCACAGTACTGTATTTGTCTACGTGGAGCAGAGAGCGAGTTTATCAACTGGCGGGAGCAAAGGATGCTGGGAATGCCAAGGGCGGCGCACCGTGGGACAACCACAGAGAAGGAGTGCCAGAGGTGGGGAGGGTGATGGCATCGGTACAGACACACCCAGTCCTGCAACACCAGGCAAGGTCATTTGATTCCAAACAGTTGGTTTATAGATCATTACAGAGTGGGTCTCTGGTGCAAATCTCTTACTAGCTCTTCTTTCAGTTAGTCCTGACTAAGGGTCGCAGCCCGTAACGTCGACTACCTCTTCCTAGAGATGCTGCCTGGCCTGCTGGGTTCACCAGCAACTTTGACATGTGTTGCTTGAAATTCCAGCATCTACAGATTTTCTCGTGTCTCTGGTGCTTACTACTCTCTTTCCTTTTTCCCCAACTGTGATTCTCCTCTCCATGTCCCCTTCCCGCTCTCAGTCCACATTAGAGACCCATATCAGAATCAGGTTTATCATAACTCACGTTTGTCATGAAATTTGTTTTTTTGTGGCAGCAGTACAGTGCAATGCATAAAATGACTACAGTACTGTGCAGAAGTCTAAGGCACCCTTACTATATTTACGTGCCTAAGACTTTTGCACAATGGTATTCCCTTAAGAGAGTTGATGGTAATGTGGGGTAAAATATGTGTTCATGTAAGAGGATGGGTGTCTTATTATCAGTGAGAACTTGGTGAGGCAAACTACCTGTTTCTCTGGTGTCTCCCACTATATCTCTATGACTCGATTCAAGCAGGGTGGAAGGCCACTATAAAAACCATGGCACTCTAGATGCTGCAACACCTTCATACAAATTAGTCCATTAAATTAACAATTTGAAACTGGCTATCATTTTTGGCAAGTTGTTCTCTACTCATTCCAAGGCCAGTATGGTGGCGTGCTTAAAACTAAGCAAAGTTTAGCAATTAACAAAAGAAATATGGACTTTCCTTGTTTTGAATCTGAATCAGAAGGGGTCAATAAAGGAAGCAATTAAGAGGGGTATGTAGGGAAAGAGAAGGCAAACTGACAAGTAACTGGTATTTTCTGAATTAACCCTTATCCTCTCTCAAATCATGGGTAAAATGGACCATTAAGTAATACTATACCAAAGTTGTAAGGTTAAGCTGGAACCATTTGAAATACTGAGGCATGTAAGATTGGATCAGTCTTTACATCTGTTGGTTTTGACATGGTGATAAATCCTTGACAAAAGCTGCACATTAAAACCCAATATTGCAGGGTTTGAAGTGGCTGATCAATGGGACACCAATGAACATCAATCTTTTCCCATCATAATGGTAAACTATCCAGAACTAGAAGAGTTTTCATTTTATTTCTAGCCATTGTCACATATGTAGCATCAATGTTCTTTAATAATTGGCCTGTAGAACTAGAACTAAAGCTTTAGTTTCAGTTTAACACATGGATTTCCTGAACTTTTGAAGACAAATATTATGAAATGAGAATATTCTCTATGAATTTTCATCTCAATTACAGAACATGTTTAGAACTTAAATTACAGAAGACTTGGGGAAAGAGATGTCAATTATTTAGGAGAACTGGTCTATACTTTGGAGTAGTGAGGTGGAGATGCATCTTTATCAATGGAGAGTAAGGCTTTCCTTCACTCTGCTAGCCTGCAGGACACCCAGTTAGCCCCCCTTTGCCCCCCCCCGATCAGGGTCATGTGAAGCCGTAGAGCAGGTGGTGGATGGTCGTAGGAGCAGCTGGTGCATATTACAAGTCCTTGTTATGCAACTACTGACACCAGGCTCTGAAGAGTATTGATAATGGCTGGGATCACCCATCTTGTAAAGACACTGCCCAGAAGGCGGCAATGGCAAACCACTTCTGCAGAAAAATTTGCTAAGAACCATCATGGTAACGGAAAGACCACAAAACCCCACGTCATATGACATGGCACATGCTGAGTGAACAAATGATCTATGCTTCCTTTCATTTACCGTTTCATGGTGATTTTTAAAGGACTCTGGAAGCTTCCTGTTTTGTTGACTGTCCGTGGTTTGCTATTGAAACATAGGCTGCAGCAGCAGAATACTGAGGCAGTATTGGAAACTGAAGAACTCAAGTTTAAAATCAGAAAATGTTGGAGATATCAGGAAGTCAGGCAAGTGTGGAGGTATTTCAGGTCAATCACTTTCCATTTGAAAGAGGCAAAGTTAGAAAATATACCTTTTCTAAGTGGCAGAGAAGGTGTGGGGGGTGGGGTATAGACAAACCGAAGGGAACATTGTAACAGGGTGTAGACCAAGACACTGATAAATAGTGGTGCTGCTAGGGTAGAGAGAGAGATGAAGGCTTGTTAACCACAAATGATATGCCTGGAGGAAATGCAAAGGAAGACTTGGGCCAGAGAGAAAGAAAAGATAATGATGAAATTGGGAGGGACAGGACCCAGCAGTTGCTGGAAATCTGAAATAAAAGAGAATAGTGGAAGTGCTAGTCAGACTGCTCCTGTGGAGAGAGAAATTGAGTTTATAATTCAGGACAATCATTCAGCAGCCATCAGAAGCATCAATCTAAGCATCTATTGGATCTTCTCATGTATATGAACTTTTATCACAATTGGTAATGAAAGGCCATAGTAAATGCCAAAGCAGAAAATGAGGTTTCTGTTTCTTTAGTTTACCATGGACTGCTTTTGAACAAGGCAGGGAAGTCGGACTGGGAGTGGGAAAGAGAATTAATGTGACAGGTAAGAGATGCTCTGAGTTCCCTTGTGGGGTGAGTGGAGGTGTTCTGTAAAGTGGTCTCCTAATCTGCAATGTAGAAGACATTCATAGATATTTGAACAGGTACATGGATAGACCATAAGATCATTAGACCTTAAGACATAGGAGCCAAAAAAAAAATGCTATTTGGCCCATCAAGTCTACTCCACCATTCCATTATGGCTGATTTATTATTCCTCTCAACCCCATTCTCCCACCTTCTCCCTGTAGCCTTTGTGCCCAGAATAATCAAGAATCTATCAATCTCCACCTTAAGTATACCCAATGACTGTGGTAATGAATTCCACAAATTCTCCACCTCTGCTTAAAGAAATTTTTCCACATCTCTGTTCTAACTGGATGAAACTCTATTCTGAGGCTGTGCCATTTGGTCCTAGACTCCCCCACTATAGGAACCATTCTCTCCACATTCTACTCTATCTAGACCTTTCAATATTTGATAGGTTTCAAAGAGAGCCCCCCCCCCCATTCATCTAAACTCCAGTGATTACAGGCCCAGACCCATTAAATGTTCCTCATATGTTGAACACTTTCACTCTCATAAACATCCTCTGGACCCTCTCTAATATGCCTTCTCCCCATATCCGTTCATGGCCTGACTAATCAATCTCACTCATAAATATACCCAATGATTTGACCTCCATAATTGCCTGCGGTAACAAATTCCACAGATTCACCACTCTCTGACTGAAGATATTACTCTTCATCTCTGTTTTGAAAGGGCACCCGTCAATTCTCATGCTGTGTCCTCTGGTCTTAGACTCCCCACACCATAGATACCATCCTCTCTACACCCACTCTGTAGAGGCCTTTCAACATCCAATATCCTTCAATGTGGTCACCCATCATTCTTCTGAATTCCAGTCAGTTCAGGCCCAGAGCCATCAAACGCTTCCTATATGACAAAGTTCCTGGATGATGAGAGGTGAAGAGGTGAATGGGCAGATGTTGCACCTCCTGAGATTGTATGGAAAATTTCTGTAAGAAGGAGAAAGATCATCAGCGAAGGTGGATGATTGAAACAGGAAGTCACCAAGGCAACTAGCCTTTTGGAATGCTGCGAATGGAGAGGATTGATAATGTGTAAATGGATTTTCAGTTTTTCTTCTGAGAAAGCTGTAATGGGGAAGCCAGAAATATTCCAAGGAAAATTTTGTTCATGCAGTCATATAGACACCAATGCCATATAAGTCACAAGCATTTGAATTCTACCTGAGGTTATTTCATATGAACATGTATATGAATCATTGTATGCACGTTGTTGAGGTGAGGTGAGGCAACACTTCACCTGTGAGTCGACTGGGGTGATATACTACGTCTGGTGCTCCCGATGTGGCCTTTTATATATTGGCGAGACCTGACGCAGACTGGGAGACCGCTTTGCTGAACATCTACGCTCTGTCCGCCAGAGAAAGCAGGATCTCCCAGTGGCCATACATTTTAATTCCACATCCCATTCCCATTCTGACATGTCTATCCACGGCCTCCTCTACTGTAAAGATGAAGCCACACTCAGGTTGGAGGAACAACACCTTATATTCCGTCTGGGTAGCCTCCAACCTGATGGCATGAACATTGACTTCTCTAACTTCCGCTAAGGCCCCACCTCCCCCTCGTACCCCATCTGTTACTTATTTTTATGCACACATTCTTTCTCTCACTCTCCTTTTTCTCCCTCTGTCCTTCTGAATATACCTCTTGCCCATCCTCTGGGTCCCCCCCCACCGTCTTTCTTCCCGGACCTCCTGTCCCATGATCCTCTTGTATCCCCTTTTGCCTATCACCTGTCCAGCTCTTGGCTCTATCCCTCCCCCTCCTGTCTTCTCCTATCATTTTGGATCTCCCCCTCCCCCTCCAACTTTCAAATCCCTTACTCACTCTTCCTTCAGTTAGTCCTGACGAAGGGTCTCGGCCTGAAACGTCGACTGCACCTCTTCCTACAGATGCTGCCTGGCCTGCTGCGTTCACCAGCAACTTTGATGTGTGATGCACGTTGTTTGTTTGTCCTGCTGTAAATGAGGGTTGTCCGTCTTGTCTGACGAAGACAGGAAACATGTTTGGGTGAGTTTTTAAAGTGGAAAAGATGTTCCACATGGGCAGTTCCACTCTCTCAACCTGAAAAGCCTGGATCCAGTGCTACGATCTAGTGTCACAAACTGGGGTCTTCCTTGGTTGCAGTGGATGACCATGACGTCTTCTCTCCCTTGTCATGCCCTTCACTCTCCACAGAACATTGCTATACCACCTTCCTGGCTGTTGAATGTCTGCTGTAAATAAAGATTGCAAAAATAATGTTTATTTACAATTTCAGAGATAGTCTTCTAATTCCATAGTTATTTTGCTAATCCTCTGTGAAGAGCATTGTTTTGGTTTTAGTGTTGAGATGCCTGAAGCCTATGGGATTCTTGCACTCTTTGTAAACCTGATTAGCAATTGAACACTATTACTTTCTCTCAACCTTTCTGTCACTTTACTGAACAAAAGAATTACACACCCATATGTTCCTGATCTGCCTCTCTCTTTTTCCTCATCTGTCCTTTTACTTGCCTGAGTCACCATCTTATTCACATCATGGACAGAGATCTATTTATGTCGCTATGATGTATGCAGAGAACAAAGTTTTCCATATTCACACAGATGATTGAATTTCTTAAGGATTATTCATCTGACACAAGTATTAATGAGATTCTGCCTTTGCACACATCTCTCACAAACTGCTCTCCAAATAGTTCAATTGTCTTATACAATTTTCCCCATCTCCCCTCCCAGGACTAACAGTTTAACCTCCTATTCACTATGAGCAATACCATAAAAAATCTACTAATAAATTAAATGATCAATTGATTTGTATAATCAAATCCAAACTCTTCCATATACTTTTATTGAGAAAACTAAACAATTTCAATTCATCAATACTGTATGCTAATTAGTATAGATTATAAATCTATGTGCATAATACGGAAGTTCAAAATTACATTTTTTATCAAAGTACTTTATACTTCATTGTCATCAAACAATACTTTATACTTTATGTATACATTATAAAAAGAAAGGTACGTCGCATCCAGAGTTTCTCCGGTCAGCGGACGATTTCCCTCCACGCCTCTCTGACGTAGTGGGGAACCGCGTACGAGGCAAGTGACAGCAGTGGTTTGCCATTGCCTTCCGCCGGGTGAGTTTCCAAAGAGATCACCAGCTTGTAACCCAGCACGGATGGAAAGCGTGCAGGGGAGCTGGCTGGCTGGATTCAAACCCGGGACCTTTCGTCCCAAAGTCCGGCACTGATGACACTACACCACCAGCCGGGTCATTATACAACCTTGAAATTAGCCTGCTTACAGAGAGCCACAGAACAAGAAACCAGAAAGAACCCAATTAAAAACAAAGACCAACACCCATGTGCAGAGAGAGAGAGAGAAAAAACAAATCATGCAAACAATAAAGCAAGCAACAGTATTCAGAACGAAATCGAGTCCAGAAACCAGAAGCCCAGAGCAGCCGAAGTAGCTGGACAAATCGCCACAAAGTTCGCAGACACGAAGCCCAGAGTAAATGTTGTGGAGCAGAACCACCCCTAACCCTCACCTCTGGTCCCAATCCCTGCAGTTTTAGTCCATCTGGCATTGCGTATAAACTGTCCAAACAATGGGTCGCCCCCGCACTTGGACTCAGGCCCTGCTGCTGGGGTCTGCGCCCCATGTTCTGGCCCATACTTAACCTTTCCAAATTGGCCCGGTGCTTGGATGGATACAACCTTGCTCCCAGTTTACATCTATACAAGTGCATAATGTTCACAAAGTACAGTATTTAAATTAATGCAACACACTTAAAAGTTACTGGTGAATGCAGCAGGCCAGGCAGCATCTCTAGGAAGAGGTGCAGTCGACGTTTCAGGCCGAGACCCTTCGTCAGGACTAACTGAAGAAAGAGTTAGTAAGAGATTTAAAAGTGGGAGGGGGAGGGGGAGATCCAAAATGATAGGAGAAGACAGGAGGGGGAGGGATGGAGCCAAGAGCTGGACAGGTGATAGGCAAAAGGGATACGAGAGGATCGTGGGACAGGAGGTCCGGGAAGAAAGACGGTGGGGGGGGACCCAGAGGATGGGCAAGAGGTATATTCAGAAGGACAGAGGGAGAAAAAGGAGAGTGAGAGAAAGAATGTGTGCATAAAAATAAGTAACAGATGGGGTACAAGGAGGAGGTGGGGCCTTAGCGGAAGTTAGAGAAGTCGATGTTCATGCCATCAAATTGGAGGCTACCCAGACGGAATATAAGGTGTTGTTCCTCCAACCTGAGTGTGGCTTCATCTTTACAGTAGAGGAGGCCATGGATAGACATGTCAGAATGGGAATGGGATGTGGAATTAAAATGTGTGGCCACTGGGAGATCCTGCTTTCTCTGGCGGACAGAGCGTAGGTGTTCAGCAAAGCGGTCTCCCAGTCTGTGTTGGGTCTCGCCAATATATAAAAGGCCACATCGGGAGCACGGCACGCAGTATATCACTCCAGCCGACTCACAGGTGAAGTGTTGCCTCACCTGGAAGGACTGTTTGGGGCCCTGAATGGTGGTAAGGGAGGAAGTGTAAGGGCATGTGTAGCACTTGTTCTGCTTACACGGATAAGTGCCAGGAGGGAGATCAGTGGGGAGGGATTGGGGGGACGAATGGACAAGGGAGTCGCGTAGGGAGCGATCCCTGCGGAATGCAGAGAGAAGGGGGGAGGGAAAGATGTGCTTAGTGGTGGGATCCCGTTGGAGGTGGCGGAAGTTACGAAGAATAATATGTTGGACCCGGAGGCTGGCGGGGTGGTAGGTGAGGACCAGGGGAACCCTATTCCTAGTGGGGTGGCAGGAGAATAGAGTGAGAGCAGATGTACGTGAAATGGGGGAGATGCGTTTAAGAGCAGAGTTGATAGTGGAGGAAGGGAAGCCCCTTTCTTTAAAAAAGGAAGACACCTCCCTCGTCCTAGAATGAAAAGCCTCATCCTGAGAGCAGCTGTGGCGGAGATGGAGGAATTGCGAGAAGGGGATGGTGTTTTTGCAAGAGACAGGGTGAGAAGAGGAATAGTCCAGATAGCTGTGAGAGTCAGTAGGCTTATAGTAGACATCAGTGGATAAGCTATCTCCAGAGACAGAGACAGAAAGATCTAGAAAGGGGAGGGAGGTGTCGGAAATGGACCAAGTATTTATATATTGGCGAGACCCGATACAGTCTGGGAGACCACTTTGCTGAACACCTACGCTCTGTCCGCCAGAGAAAGCAGGATCTCCCAGTGGCCACACATTTTAATTCCACATCCCATTCCCATTTTGACATGTCTATCCACGGCCTCCTCTACTGTAAAGATGAAGCCACACTCAGGTTGGAGGAACAACACCTTATATTCCGTCTGGGTAGCCTCCAACCTGATGGCATGAACATCGACTTCTCTAACTTTTGCTAATGCCCCACCTCCCCCTCGTACCCCATCTGTTACTTATTTTTATGCACACATTCTTTCTCTCAATCTCCTTTTTCTCCCTCTGTCCCTCTGAATATACCCCTTGCCCATCCTCTGGGTCCCCTCCGCCTTGTCTTTGTTCCCGGACCTCCTGTCCCATGATCCTCTCGTATCCCTTTTGCCTATCACCTGTCCAGCTCTTGGCTCCATCCCTCCCCCTCCTGTCTTCTATCATTTTGGATCACCTCCTCCCCCTCCAACTTTCAAATCCCTTACTCACTCTTCCTTCAGTTAGTCCTGACGAAGGGTCTCGGCCTGAAGCGTCCACTGCACCTCTTCCTAGAGATGCTGCCTGGCCTGCTGCGTTCACCAGCAACTTTTATGTGTGTTGCTTGAATTTCCAGCATCTGCAGAATTCCTGTTGTTTGCGTATTTAAATTAGTTATAGTTTACTAATTCAAAATCTGCATAAATTACCTGCTGTCCAATATAATTAATGAGCATCATCCCATACAACTGTACTTTCCAAAATACTATCTTGTTTTAAGCAGTATCTAGTCAAGAAAAATGAGTGTCAAGGTACAGTTAAAAAGAAAACCCTGAGTATAAATACATTGATAGCTGCCTTGCACTCTATGCGATATAATCCAGTTATCTGGAGCAGGACAGTGGAAGGTCATAAAACAATTATCTTATCAAAATGTGAACTAAATTGAGATTTGCAATCAGATATACTGTAAATATCACTATGTAGTAAGGCATTAGAAATGATACACGCATAAAGCAAAAATACGCAGATAAACAGAGCTTACTTTTAGCAGTTGCTTGTGATCTGTGCCACAGCATTAAACTTTCCTTAATAAATGCAGTGAAAATTGTAGATAGAATTTCTGTTCTGTATATAAAAAAGTGAAATTATATTTTTTGAAATTGAAGTAGAATACACAGAGCAAAACAATCCACATCGATACAAGGTACTCTCTGCTATCAGATACAATGGAAGTTTGGAACAACAGTCATCTTTCAGAATTTTGCCAGGAGAGGGCACAAGAAGTCACTTCAACACTGTAATCTATTAAACTATAAATATTTAAATTCCATCTTCCAAGGACGTAGGGACCATCTGTAACATGACCTTTTGGTGAAATCTGTAATGCTACAAGATATAATCTAACTAACCTTTACAGTTCAATAGTATAGTTCTGCATTCACTAACAAAATATGACAGCTAACAATATTGATGCATGTTATGAATGTAAACATTTGTTTATATAGATCAGACGTACAAAAGGATCAATATTTTAAAGTGTAGCTAACAAATTATTTACATAATATACAACACTGAAAAACAATTCATAAGAACGATCTGTTACTTGCTGTCATCATGCTCTGGTACTGCGTTACTATCAGCTTTGCATCCCTTTTCCAGCCTTCGCTGTACTTAACCCTTTAATTGCTGCTTAAAGCAGGGAAAATTCTGCATCACTAGCCACCCAATTTTGTGAGTACTTTGCTGATACTCTGATACTGAATATAATATAAATGTACAATCGAAGAATGCTTCAGTCGTCTGAAGATTAACAGTTGCTGCATCCGCTCTCTAAAAGGAATATATACCCAGAATATGAAAAAAAAACTTTTAGATCTTTCACATAGCCTTTTGCTCATTTTATTTTAACTTCCAATTTGCTGCAGTTGTTTTGATTGCCTTTTGCATTTGAAATTTCAGCAACAATTTTTGGGAGAATGGGATTCCCTTCAGATCTTCTTCATAAATTAGAGAACATGAGGGGTCAAAATCTTCAGTTTTACTGAGACCTCGGGCAGTGTTTTTCTTCTCATCAATACCCAAGGACTCATATTTATAGACCATGCCAGACGAGACCTGCCATCACTGCTCTATTTCTCTACAGAGGCAGGGATCGAGCGATGCCATCTGCTGTAAGCTGACCTACAGACAACTTTAAGGACCAAAGCGCCTCTTTATGTGGCTGGAGGTCATAGTGCCATTAGGCTTCTATGCTGCATGATCCTTCCAGGGCACCACAGGGGACAGATAAAGCTTTCTGCAAATCATTCTATTATAAAGCACTGACTACGATCGCTTCTACCAGGGGAAAAATCTTTATAATTTTGATACTGGTAAGGAGACACCAACTGGAGAAGGCGCATTGAATTCAATCAAAAAGAAAATTTGGTGGGATGTAAAATTCATTATTGTTCATTTTATGCTACTGTGGAAGACCAGTCTCACCCCTGTGATCTATGCTGCTAAACCATAGATCTTTTAAAAGTCGTGAAGCTTAGATCATAGTCCTTGGGCTGCTCCACCAATAGCATTTATTTCTTTTATTTCAAGCTGTTTCCTTATTATTCCCTGCTATTTTTCAGTCCGAGGTTCATATTGCTGGCTGTATTGTTTTCATTACATGCGATAAATTGTGTATATCGTTGGGAACTTGCTTTGAGCAAAGTGGATTACAATTTTACTTCAAGCCAGTTTGAGTTTTTATGAATTGAAACCCAACATTGTTTCAGATTAAGACAGATAATTTATATGTTCAATTTAATTTTAACTGTGCCAGCTCTATATCTAGGTTCAGGGTGTGGGCTAGATAAACTGCACCTTTAATTTTCAGATTCCAGTATAACTAAAAGGACTGAAGTCTACGTCGTCACTTGCAATTATTCACATTCTTTCAAGTGCCAGGTTTGCCTGTGTTAATAGTCTGTACTTTTCATTCTTTTCCATTACCTACAAACCCAATTTGCACTATATTTCTTTCTTTGCAGTCAATATCTGCATGCTAATATGATATATTTATATGGTACTCTAAATGAGTATTTCATATCGTATATGGTAATTCTTTTTTTCAAACGGTTCCCTGGGTTCAAAAATAAACAATTGAATTCAGTGAGCTTTGAGGTGGCTGGAAGGTCGGATGTCGAATTTAGACTCTGCCTAAAGTGGATCAGGTGAACATAGACAGGAATGATTGACAGGTGGACAGTTTGGGATGATGTGCAATTCCTTCTGGGGCAGTTTGACCATGGTGTCTATTTATTCCTTTTGTAAACACCCAAGCTACCCAAGTTCCTTCCCAGATGCTCCACCTCTATTTTGAGCAACTTAGGTCAGGGGATTCCCATGATTCTGCAAAGACATCACACTTTTTCCAGAGAAGCTTTAAGCCTGAAATATCGACTGCTTATGCATTTCCTTAGATGTGTCTGTATCTGGAATCTGGCAGGCAAAAATTGTGAACCTACCATCTAGAGCTAATTAACTATGACCAGAGTCTCAAAAGAGGGAATACTGGTCTAGGAGGGCTGCTTGCTGTTTCTCCAATGTTTTGAAATGTCTAGGATAGGTTCCAAAACATATAGAAGAGTGCCGATCACTGCTGTGAAGAACACTTCATATAGTATTGAGCAGAAGGGGAAATTGGTAAATTAGTAAATTGGACTATTAATGTAAAATCTATTGAGATGTAGTGAAAATCTTGGTTTTGCATGTCATCCATATAGATAATTTCAGCACATCAGTACCTCAAGGTAGTACAAGGGAAAACATTAATAGAATGCAGAATAAAGTGTTACAGTTCCGGAGAAAGTGCAATGCATGCCTATAATAAGGTGCAAAGCCATCATGAGGTGAAGGGTCCATCTCCTCATACAAGAGATCCATTGAATACCCTCATCACAGTGAGACAGAGGTATCCTTAAGCCTGATGGTATGTGCTTTTAGGCTTTTGTATCTTCTGCCCAATGCGAGGGGGTAACATGTTAATTTCTATGTCTTGTAATTCTGCTGAGAAATAACAAGTTCAGTGACATATGTCAGTGGTAGTGAACCTGATTTTGATTCTGAATGAGAGCAGAATCAGGCGGTGCAGTCATGAGTGAATAGGGAGTAATGGGCTGAGGTCATAGCTTTCTCGGGCACCAGTGTGAGGATAATTACGTTGGAGGTGCTGCTGCCTATCTTTACCGATGACAATCTGTTGGTCAGGAAGTCAGGGATCAGGTTAAAAAGAGTGGTGTTGAGACCCAGGTTCTAGGAGTTTGGAGAATAGCTTGCTTGAAATTATAGTATCGAAAACAGAGATATAATCAATAAACAATATACTAACATACGTAGATGCCTTTACTGTCCAGGTGCTCCGGAGATGAGCGTAGGACCAGGGGGATGGCATGTGCCGTGGTCCTTAATCAATTGTAGGCGAATTGCAGTAGGTCGAGGTGATCAAAGAAGCTAGACTTAATGCCTGCCATGACCAGCCTTCTGAAGCACTTCATGATCATAGATGTTAGAGCTTCTGAACTACAATTACTGAAGCACATTTTCTTTCTCAGGTACTAGAATGATAGTAGTCTTCTTAAAGCAAGTGGGAACCTCAGATTGAAGCAAAGAGGTTAAAATATCTGCAAGCACCCCCACCGGCTGATCTGCACAGGATTTAAAGACAAGGCAAAACATTTGGGCCAGATGCTTTCTGTGGGTTCACTCTCTGGAAGACAGTTCTGATGTCTGCAACATTGGCTATGGATACAAGTGCATTGAAGGCTGTTGGAGCAAGTGGTGCCATTCCATTCCCCTTCTGATCAAAGCATGCATAGAATGCATTGAGCTCATCAGGAAAGGATGCCCTGTTGTGGGTAATGTTGCCCAACTGTCTCAAGCTCAACTTCAGTTTATTGTCATTTAACCATCAAACGAAACAACATTCCTCTGGACCAAGGTGCACAACACAGTATGTATCACTCACACACAAAACACAAATTGATATTACCACAAGTAATTTAACAAATAATGAAGTGCACTTATGACAGAAGTTAAAAAGTAAACAGTATAACATTACTGGAACTTGATGCATGATGAGACCTAGGTGATGACAGGGAGTTTATTAATCTTATGGCCTAGAGGCAGAAGATGTTTCCCATCTTAACAGTTCTTGTCCTAATGCTATGGTAACTCCTGCCTGATGGTAGAGGGATAGCTTGTTATGGCATGTAAGGCCTCCACAACAGATTGTTGGTCTGGGACTCAATTTTGGACCCAAATTGAATGCTACAGTCCTGGAATTCAGTGCCACCCCATAAACTGTTCTAATCCCAGCCCTTGGCCTGCCCATCAGCCACCTCCTGCCCCATCTATGGAAGAGTCTGTAGTTCCCACATTGGTTAACTCACCCCACAACACAGGAATCCAGAGTGATCTGCAGAAACTGGCTAAGAAGTTCACTTACTTCCTTGGAGTAGAGTTTGAGAAATTGGTCTTGAAGTATACCTTTCTTTAGTCATCTGAAGACTATTGGTGGACAGGGGTTCTGGTAAGTTTCATCTTCAAAATTTCTCTTGCTTGATACATGGCTCCCAAGATATTGAACATATTCATGTTTTTAGGAGATCTTTGCCGCTCAATTGTTGATAATATTGAGTGTGAGTGTGGCAGGTTGACATACTGCAGGAGATTTGTGGTCTATTTGTTTTGCTTAAGATCATGACTTTATCAGCGAGGGGGATTCATGAGAAAGAGCCAATAAAAGTAGCACAAGTGCAGGCAGAACGGCCATTCTTTTGTGTGTGCCAGTGTTTAGGGTGGCTTTGGCTCATCAGGCTTGGGTGAGGTTAAGTATTTGGTAGTTTCTCCCTTTCTGTTCTTAGTTGTTCAACCTTATCAGTTAGGGCAGAGTATTGTATGAGAATGTCTCCAGGGGAAGTGTTTGTGCTGTGTGTGGGATGTGGGAAGACTGGGAAGTCCAGTCTCCCAAATAAACACATCTGCAACAGGGGCACTGAGCTGCCGCTCCTCAGAGAATGTATTAAGGAAATGGAGCTGCAGCTTGATGACCTTTGGTTCATATGGGAGAATGAGGTGGTAACAGACAGGAGCTACAGGGAGATGGTTACCAATGGATTGCAGGAGACAGGTAACTGGGTGATTTTCAGGAGAAGACCCATGAAACCATGAGACATAAGAGCAGAATTAGGCCATTCAGCCCATCAAGTCCGCTCTGCCATTTCATCATGGCTGACTCTGGATCCCATTAAACCCTATACAACCCTCTCGCCATATCTCTTGGTGCGCAGACCAATCAGGAATCTGTCAACTTCCGCTCTGAATATACTTTATGGACTTGGTCTCCACCACAGTCTGTGGCAGAGCATTCCACAGATTCACTCAATTTTGAGGCTGTGCCCTCTAGTGCTGGATACCCCCAGAGGAAACATCGTCTTCACATCCACCTTATCTAGTCCTTTCAACATTCGGTAGCTTTCAATGAGATTCTCCCCCCCCCTCCAACATTCTTCTAAATTCCAGTCAGTACAGGCCCAAAGCTGCCAAGCTCTTCTCATATTTTAACCCCTTCATTCCCCAAATCATAACCTCCTGTGGACTCTCTCCAATGACAACACATCCTTTCTGAGATATGGGGCCCAAAACTGTTGACAATACTCCAATTGCGGCCTGACTAGTGTCTTATAAAACTTCAGCATTCTCTCCTTGTTTTTATATTCAATTCCACTTTACATAAATGCCAACATTGCATTTGCCTTCTTTACCACAGACTTAACCTATAAATTAACCCTCTGGGAGTCTTGCACAAAGACTCCCAAGTCTTTTGCACTTCTGATGTTTGAATTTTCTCCCCATTTAGATAATAGTCTGCACTATTGTTCCTTTTACCAAAATGCATTATCATACATTTTCCAACACTGTATTCCATCTGCCACTTTTTTGCCCATTTTTCCAAATTGTCCCAAGTCCTGCTTCAATCACATTGCCTCCTCAGAACTACCTACCCCTCCATGAATGTGTCATGAGGCAAAAGTGAGCAAAGTTGCCATTACTATGGAGAAGATGCTTGGGAAACAAAGATCTGAAGGTAGATAAATCATCTGGACCAGATGGTCTACAACCCAGGGTTCTGAAAGAGATGGCTGAAGAGATTGTGGAGGTATTAGTAATGATCCTTCAAGAATCACTAGATGCTGAAGTGGTTCCAGGAGACTGGAAAATTGCAAATGTCACCCCACTCTTCAAGAAGGGAGGGAGGCAGAAGAGAGGAAATCATAGGCCAGTTAGTCTGACCTCAGTGATTCGGAAGATGTTGGAGTCAATTGTTAAGGATGTGGTTTTGGTGTACTTGCAGGCTTTTGATAAAATAGACCATAGTCAGCATGGTTTCCTCAATGGAAAATCTTGCCTGACAAAATATTTGGAATTCTTTGAAGAAATAACAGCAGGATAGACAAAGGGGAATTGGTGGATGTTGTGTATTTAGGTTTTCAGAAGGCCTTTGACAAGGTACCACACATGAGGCTGCTTAACAAACTATGAGCCCATGGTATTACAGGAAAGATTCTAACATGGATAAAACAGTGGCTGTTTGGCAGGATGCATAGAATGGGAATAAAGGCCTGGCTGTCAGTGACTAGTGCTGTTCCACAGGGGTCTGTGTTGGGACAGATTCTTTTTATGTTCTATGTCAATTATTTGGATGATGGAATTGATGGCTTTGTTGCAATGTTTGAGACAGTATGAAGATAGGAGGAGGGTCAGGTAGCTTAGAGGAAGTAGAGAGGTTACAGAAGGACTTAGACATATTAGGAGAATGGGCAAAAAAGTGGCAGATAGAATACAATGTTAGCAAGTGTAAGGCCATGCACTTCAGTAGTGCTAAATGCGCCTGTCCCTGTAATCCTTTCTCCACCTTCATACTACCTAAGATTACAATCCCCACAGCAGCCGTCCACATCTTCTCACCAGAATCAATATCCAACAACTACACTCATAGACCTTCTCACTTCCTAGGAGCTCAGCCTTCACCTCCCAAATAAAGTTTACTGTTAATTACAGCTCCTCCCCAAGGTATGAATCATGAATCAAGCTCCCGGGTTGCAGAAGATGCCTGCAACTGTGCAGCATCCTGCAAATCCATCTTCCAGTCAGTTGCTTCCAGATTCTAACATCCAATGTAAGTACAGGGCAATTTATTGGCCAATTAGCTTACCGATCTGCAGGTGTATGGGAAGTGGGAGGAAACAGGAACATCCAGAGGACACTGGAACATCCAGAGGAGACCTACACAGTCAAAGAGAGAATATGTGAACTTCATATAGACAATTCTTAAAGTCAGGATTAAAGCCAAGTCTCTGGGATAGAGAGGCAGAGGCTCTACCCGCAGGTATGTGGAGGTTTTATCATGATGCAGCTCCTGATGTGTGATGTCTCAGATATTCCTGAAGCGTAGCAGCAGTCCCCAAGCCTCCTCAATATCGGCACATTACAATGGAAGCTCAGACTTCTTCCATCACTGGAAGAGGCCCTTCCCACCTACATCCATGACACCTTACCCGCTCTGGATCTTTTCAAGGACTTCAGGTTCCCTGGCCCCCATTATCTTATTTTTACTATGGATGTCCAGTCCCTGTACACTTTCATCCCCACCAGGAAGGCCTCAGAGCTCTCCATTTCTTTCTGGACACCAAACCCAACCTGTTCCCCTCCACCACCACTCTCCTCCACCTATCAGAACTTGTCCTCACTCTAAATAATTTCTACTTTGGGCCCTCCCACTTCCTTCAAATGAAAGGGGTAGCCACGGGCACTCGCATGGGTCCCAGCTATGCCTGCCTGTCTGTTGGCTATGATCCAAGCCTATGCTGGTGACCATCCCGCACTTTTCCTACGCTACATCGACAACTGCATTGGTGCTGCTTCCTGCACCCATGCTGAACTCGTCAATTTCATCTACTTTGCCTCCAACTTCCACCTGGCCCTCAAATTCACCTGGTCCATTTCTGACACTTCCCTTCCTCGATCTTACTCTCTATCTCTAGAGATAGCTTATCCACCGATGTCTATTATAAACCAAAAGACTCTTATAGCTACCTCATTCCACCCTGCTACTTGTAAAAACACCATCCCCTTCTGTCAATTCCTCCGTCTCTGCCACATCCGCTTTCAAGATGAGGCTTTTCATTCTAGAACGAAGGAGATGTCCTCCTTTTTCAAAGAAAGGGGCTTCCCTTCCTCCACTATCAATGCCGCCCTCAACCGCATCGCTTCCATTTCACGCATGTCTGCCTTCACCCTATCCTCCCACCACTCTACTAAGGACAGGGTTCCTCTTGTCCTCATCTACCACACCACCAGCCTCAGTGCCCAGCACATAATTCTCCAAAACGTCCAGCACCTCCAATTGGATCCCATCACCAAACACATCTTTCCCTACCCTCACTTTCTGCTTTCCACAGGGATCGCTCCCTACACAACTCCTTTGTCCATTCATCCCTCCCCACTAAGCTCCCTCCTGGCACTTATCCTTGCAAGCAGAACAAGTGCTTCACCTGCCCCTACACTTCCTCCCTCACTACCATTCAGGGCCACAAACAGTTCTTCCAGGTGAGGGGACACATCACCTGTGAGTCTGTTGTGGTCATTTACTGTGTTTGGTACTCCAGGTGTGGCCTCTTGTATATCGGTGAGACTGGACGTAGATTGGGAGGTCGCTTTGCTGAGCATCTATACTCCATCTGCTAGAACAAGCAGGATCTCCCAGTGGATACCCATTTTAATTTCACTTCCCATTCCCATGTCCATCCATGGCCTCCTCCACTGTCAGGATAAGGCCTCACTTTTGCTGGCATGAACATTGATTCCTCAGGCTTCCAGTAATGCTCCACCCCTCCACCCTTCAACATTTCCTATCCCCTTGTCTCTCTCTTATGTCATCTCCTTGCCGCTCAACACCTCTCTCTGGTGTCCACCCACCTTCTTTCTTCCATGGCCTTCTGTCTCGTTCACCAATCAACTTCCTAGCTCTTTGCTTCATCCCTCCCCCCCCGCCCAAGTTTCACCTATCACCTGATATTTCTCTTTCTCCTCCTCCACCTTTCAAATCTACTCAGCTTTTTTTCTCCAGTCCTGCCAAAGGGTTTTGGCCAGAAACATCAACTGTACTTTTTTCCACAGATGCTGTCTGGCCTGCTGAGTTCCTCCATCACTGCTATGTGTATCAATTTGCTAAGGGGTCCCTGGGACAACATAGCGGTCCTTCCTCCAACTGATCATTGGACTGCTGAGACATCACCCCAAGGGATTGGGAATAGATTCATGAGGCATGGAGCTGTTATCTTCCACAGAGAGACACTGTTTAGCAGCAAGGTTACGTAAAACGTGGGCAGTATGAAATTGCAGAAAAGTGATTAGTTGATTCTTGTATGGGGCATGGAACGATTGCATTTATAAATTGGATATGTGCTGTGTATTGGTCAGTACAGTATGCCATTTGTATTCCTTAGACAGACTGCATCACCATCTGATATGGGGGGTGTTGCGCCACTGCACAGGATCAAAATAAGCTGCAGAGAGTGTGAACTCAGTCAGCTCCATCATGGGCACTAGTCTCCTCAGCATCCAGAACATCTTCATTGTGCTACCATGAGGGAGGAGGTACAGCAGTTTCAGGAACAGTTTCTTCCCCTCTGCATGGACATTGAACCCATGAACACTAACCCACTACTATTTTTTTCCTCACTTTGCATTACTAACTACACACACACACACACACACACACACACATCTATATATCTTTATATAAATCTCAGGGTTGTGTATGGTGACATATCTGTACTTTGATAATAAAATTTACTTTGAACTTTGAAGCAGAAATGTTATGCAGTTAGCTTCCCATGAACAGAGAGCAGGAGTGACCTTCCTTATGTCAGAGAACATCATAAACTGTGATATATTGCTAATATCTCCAACAGCGTCCAGAATATAGATAGACACTTAATAGTATACAGCCCACACACCCTCATAGTCACCTTCAGAATGCAGTCTGAATCTCTTCTGAGGTTGCAGTTGTGCCTGCAGTAGTTAGCAGGATTCAGTGATACTTAGTGAATTGCTGATATCAAAAGTTTGGTGATAGCTGAGTCTCTACTGAGGAAACTAACAGAGTGAGCAAGGATGGTACCCTTCTTCTAGCAGGTTGTCCTCATTTGCAATGCCTTTGTTCATTCTCACTGTTACATTGAACTCCAAAAAGAATATCTAATGTAGCACTCTAGTCTGCCAGGAGGAAATTTTATGCAGGAGCCATGAATTGAATATGCCAGATGACTCACTTTGCAAAGCATTGAAATTGTACTGATTTTTTTTTGAAAACAAACTTCAAAAGAAATAGATCAGGAATAATCCTGAGAATAGAAGATCCTATTGGTATGGGCAGACAGATGATCCTCTCATGCTGCTTACCTAGTATTTGCTGTGCAAGGTTATGAGAGGGCATTGTCTTGAGCTTTAAGCTTCAAAATAGCAGTGCAAAAAGCAATAGCATTAGCCGCTTGCTATAAAGTCAGTGTTGTATGCTGAATGCTATAATTATCAATTTGCTGTCTGCAATTGTGCGCATGCTCATCCCGTTCCCAAAATGGAATCCACTATCATTTGTGTATTGAAAGTGGTGCTTCTGTACAGAAGCCAATTTTCCCCATCATTAATAGCTTTCAATTGGGGGACCACTCTGCTGAGCACCTCCACACCATCCCACCTCAAGTGGGACGACCTGGTGCCCAAAGATTTTAATTCAAATTCTTCTTCCTGTTCTGACACCTTGTGCCAAGATGGTGGCCACCCTCAGGGTGGAGGACCAACACCTTATATTTTGTCTGGGTACCCTCCAACCTGATGGCATGAATATTGATTTCCCCTTCTGGTGAACTCCCCCTTCCCCTTTTACTGCCCACTCTGACTTTTTACTTCTCATCTGCCTGCAACTTCCCCTTGAGTCCTCTCCTCTTCTTTTCCCCTGCAGTCCACTCTCCTTGCGTATCAGATTCTTTCTTCTGCCGTTGACCTTTCCCATCCACCTGGCCTCACCTATCACCTTCCAGCTAGCCTCTTTCCCCTCCCCCACATCTTTTTATCCCCTTACCTCTCAGTCCTGAAGAAGAGTCTTGGCCAGAAACAGCGACTATCTTTTCATTTCCATGCTGCTGCCTGATCTGCTCAGTTCCTCCAGCATTTTGTGGGCGTAGCTTTCCATTCTTGCTTTATAATGAGATACTCCAACTTTAAAGAAAACTTCTAGAGTGTGCTTTCTGTTCATCTCAACACACCGGTAATTATGCAAGTTCATAAATATGTATCAGACCTGAAACTTAACCAAAAGAAACCAAACATTCTGCATAACACCAAGAATGTGGTGATAAACAGTACTTGTTTTGTGTTATTTCATTACTCTTGTTTGAAGGTTTCAGCCTTTCTTAAATATCGGAATGTAGAATTAATGGAGATGTGTTATTCAAGTATCTGCTCCAGTGGGAGTTGCATATTGGCAGTTCATATGCACTAATTATGGGCTTTATGCCAGAGAGTTTCCCCACATGCACAGCTGGCAAGTGAAGTACCCTGCTGGCATTCAACTCTTGTCATTACACAGACATGAATGCTGACAGTCATAAATTACTAAGAGCCACTGTGATGAAAAGAAGTTATCAGAAGATAGGAAGCCAAGTAGCAGTGCTGGCTTTAAAACTTAGATGTATTGAGAGTTCTAAGCTGCTGGGAAACTTTGCTTAGTGATACTGCTACTTTAAATGGTGTTTGCTTAGAAATTCAATTGCATGCTACTGTTTTATTCAGAATTATGCATTTGAAGATCTATGAGTAAGCCCAGTAATGAGCACTTCTGGGCTTTGTGTCACTTGGACAATTCATTGGAGCCAAATGGGATGATAGGGTCCTTGTCAAACACAACCTTCAGGCTGTCCTGGGTCTGCATGGATGACATCGTAAGACCATAAGACCATAAGATAGAGGAGCAGAATTAGACCTTTGGCCAATTGAGTCTGCTCCGCCATTTTATCATGGCTGATCCATTTTCTCTCTCAGCCTCATTCTCCTGCCTTCTCCCCATATTCCTTCATGTCCTAACCACTCAAGAATCCACCAACCTCTGCTTTAAATACACCCAATGACTTGATTTCCACAGCCACCTGTGGCAACGAATTCCACAGATTCACCACTCTCTAGTGAAAGAAATTCCTCTTCATCACTGTTCTAAAAGACTACTCTATTCCAAGGCTGTATCCTGTGGTCTTAGACGCCCCTGCCATAGGAAACAACCTCTCCATATCCACTCTATCAAAGCCTTTTAATATTTGACAGGCTTCAATTAGGTCACTCTTCATTCTTCTGAATTCCAGTGAGTAGAAGCCCAGAGCCATCAAACATTCTTCATATGATAAAATCCTGGAATCATTTTCGTGAACTTCCTTTGAACCCTCTCCAATATCAGCACATCCTTCCTCAGACAAGTGACCCAAAACTACTCAAAACACTCCAGCTCAGGCCTCCCCAGTGCTTTATAAAGCCTTAACATTACATCCTTGCTTTTATATTCTGATCCTCTCGAAATGAGTGCTAACATCGCATTTTCCTTCCTCGCCACTGACTCGCCCTGCAAATTAATATTTAGGGAATCTGGCACAGGGACTCCCAAGTCCCTTTGCCCCTCAGATTTTGAATTCTCTCTCCATTTAGAAAATAGTCCACACTTTTACTTTTTCTACCAAAGTGCATGACCATACACTTCCCATCATTGTACTGTATTCTATCTGCCACTTCTTTGCCCATTCTCCTGATCTGTCTAAATCCTCCAGCAGACACTGAGTTTCTTGTTCAAAACAACCTTCAGGCTGGATGGGGTGACACTGGGGTGGCATAGGAGGACATCAGTCCCTGTTAAACAAAATCTTTAGGCTGTTCTGACACATAAATGTTACTACCACATTACTGATCTGTGAAGTACTAGGGAAGTGAAATGTTTCTCTAAATTCTGACATCTGTTCCCCATTCAATGTACATAGCCCAAAAATCCCATCCTGCTCATAGTATGCGGGGAGAATAAAATGGGATTGATGCAAGATTGGTATAAAATGGGTAGTTGATAGTCAGTATCTACTCAACAGGCCAAAAGAGCTGTTTCTGTACTATATTAAAGAAATTTGGCCCATCCCCTAAAACCCTCACTAACTTTTATAAATGCACCATAGAAAGCATTCTTCTAGGGTGCATCACAACCTGGTATGGAAGTTGTCCTGTCCAAGACTGGAAGAAGCTGCAGAAGATCGTGAACACGGCGCAGCACATCACACAAACCAATCTTCCGTCCTTGGATTCACTTTACACTGCACGCTGTCGGAGCAGTGCTGCCAGGATAATCAAGGACACGACCCACCCAGCCAACACACTTTTCATCCCTCTTCCCTCCAGGAGAGGGCTCAGGAACTTGAAGACTCGTATGGCCAGATTTGGGAACAGCTTCTTTCCAACTGTGATAAGACTGCTGAACGGATCCTGATCCGGATCTGGGCCGTACCCTCCACATATCCGGACCTGCATCTCAGTTTTGTTGCACTACCTTACTTTCCATTTTTTTTATTTTCTATTTATGATTTATAATTTAAATTTTTAATATTTACTATCGATTTGTAATCCAGGGAGCGGGAAGCGCAGAATCAAATATCACTGTGATGATTGTATGCTCTAGTATCAATTGTTTGGCGACAATAAAGTATAAAGTATATTTTCCTATGATTCTATGAACCAAATCTTATTCAAAGGAGGTTCATGAAAATGATTCTGGGATTGAAAGGCTTGTTATATGAAGGGTGTGTGATGGTGGGGAAGACCAGAGAACACAGCCTCGGATTAGAGGGGTGTCCTTTTAGAATGGAGATAGGAGGAATTTCTTTAGCCAAAGAGTGGTGAATCTGTGGAATTCATTACCACAGGTGGCTGTGGAGGCCAAGTCATTGGGTATACTTAAGGCAGAGGATGATAGGTTTTTGATTAGCTGGGGCATGAAGGGATATGGGGAGAAAACAGGAGATTGGGGCTGACAGGGAAAATGGATTAGCCATGATGAAATGGCAGAGCCGACTGGATGGACCAAGTGGCTTAAGTCCATTCCTATATCTTACGGTCTTATTCATTTTGGTATTCCACTTCCCAGCTAATCATTTGGTTTCTTATCCCTCCTTGCAAATTCATCATATCATATCCCATTTACCCAACATATACCCTCTCCAATCCTTCCCTCCTCACCAGGAAAAACAAGCTGCACACACCAGTCGCATGGCCAGTCACTTCCTTCAGTGTCATATCACAATTTTACATCTGCACCGGCCAAATCCCACTACCACTCTGAGCCACAACCCTTATGCAGTACCAGCCAAATCTTCTCTTTCCAATACCTAGTCCTTGCCTGACCCTTTCCGTTTCATTCTCCCACACCCAACAAACCAATCCAGCCTCCCTTCCATTGATTTTGCTTGGACTTCTGTAAACTTACTTTCCTACTTGGCCCCTTAGCTCCTAAGCGGGCCACAGGCCATCAATGACCTCCCATCTCCATCGTCCTCTGAAGTCGATGGAATGGTTGGAGTTCATCGATGCTTCTGCAATCTATTACATCCACTGTACTGCGGACTCACCTCTACAGCTTCACCAGAGCCCTGTTGGCCGGCCTTACCTGTTTCCACTTATTATGATGGGGATGTAGGTTTGGACTTTGAGAGGCGCACATCTGTAAAGCAGCTAACACAATCAAGGACCCTCTCACTCCAGTCATTCTCTCTTTCTCCCCCACCTCCCAACTGGCGGGAACTATAAAAGCTTGACATCACAGCCACAACTCTCAAGGACCCTTGTGATACTCTTGAGCAGAACTCTTAAATGCTAAAAGATGAAGATCTCCCAGTTTTCCTCAGCGTACATCTTGCCCTTTATTTGTCCTCCTGCTCTGCACTTTCTCTATAACTGAAATGTCACATTCTGCATGCTGATTTTCCTTTTTAACACCTTGAATTCTATATGTACAGAACAATTTATCTAAATCAGAATCTGGCCTATCACTGGCATATTTTGTGAAATTTGTTAACTTTGGGGCAGCAGTGCAATGCAATACATGATGAATATAGTAAAAAAATTAATTACAGTAAGCATATGGATATTAAACAGTTAAAATAACAGAAATTTTAATAAAGTAGTGGGGTAGTGTTCATGGGCTCAATGTCCGTTTAGAAATCGGATGGCAGAGAGGAAGAAGCTGTTCCTGAATCACTGAGTGTCTGCCTTCCTGATGGTAACAATCTGACCCGCAAACAAAAGATTTTTTTCACTGTATTTTGGTCCATGTGACAATAATATACCAATTCCAGTTCCTTCTGCTCCTCACCAGCTAGATTTCCCTCACCCAGTATCCAACACCAGCTAGATTTCCCTTACCCAACATCCTGAATCCTTCCTGCCACATATTCAATTCCCTCGTGCGCCCACTGATACCTAGTACCTGACCAATTTCAATAAGAATCTAAAAGGTTGATTTATGCTCAGACAGATGAGGTATTGTTCTTTAAGCTTCCATTGGGCCTAATTGTAACGATGCGGGAAATCATTTGGTCAAAGTGGGAGTGGGATGGAGAGATAAAGAGGCAGGCAATGGCGAACTCAAAGTCACCTTGAGAACTGAACACAGGCGTTCTGCAAAGCAGTCTGCCTGAGCATATTTCAGTCATCTGAACTCCATATCGAATTCAACTAATTCAGGTATCTTGATTTCTCTGGAGCAGAGGTTCCCGCCTTTTTATATGCCATGGTCCCTTACCATTATCCGAAGGGTCTGTGGACCACAGGTTGAGAACCGCTGCTCTAGAGACACAGGAGACTGCAGATTCTGGAACCTGAAGCAAGAAACTAACTGCTGAAGAAACAAAAGGTTTCCGCCCAAAGTGTCGACTGTACTTTTTTCCCTGTAGACGCTGCCTGGCCTGCTGAGTTCCTCCAGCATTGTGTGTGTGTGTTGCTTGGATTTCCAGCAGCTGCAGATTTTCTCTTGTTTGTGCTGAAGGAACTCAGCAGGTCAGGCAGCATCTGTAGAGGTCCTCCACCTATCATCTCCCAGCCTCTATGGATATCCCTGTTTTCCCTTCCTTACCAGTTCAACCCTTCCACACCCAGATCTGCCTATCACTTGCCCCACCCCCCGCTCTTACCTCTTTATACTAGCTGTCGTCTCTCTACTCTCAGTCCAACTGAAGGAACTTGACCCGAAACGTTGATTGTCCACGTCCCTCCAAAGATGTTGGCTGGCCTACTGCACTAATCCAGAAGCTCCTATTTTGAGCATGATTTCTCTGTCTCTATTGGCTTAGTTTGTCCATTCCTAATTCTGCTTGAAGGAGGATGCAGTTTCCAATTACCACATTTGTAGATATGGAGTCACAAATCGATTAGTCCAGGTAAAGAGGGCAGAGTTCCTTCCCTGAAGGATGTTAGTGAAACAAGGGTTTTTAAAAGAACACAGTAGTTTTATGTTTAATGTCACTAATTTATCTAGCTCGTTGTTACCTTGAAAGAATAAATTCACAGTACAAGACTTCATGCATTTGCAACATGAATTCAACCTTACGCAATTATTTGAAACTGACCTTGTTTCACGAATGAAGCTTTCATTGCTGTCTTCTGACAATATGCTACCATTGTGTTTGGTAAATTGATAAATTGGTTTATTATCACATGTACTGAGGTACACTGAAAAGCTTGTCTTGTATACCAGCCATACAGATTAATTCATTACAACACTGCGTTGAGGTAACGTGAGATAAAACAATAGCAGAGTGCAGAATAAAGTGTTACAGAACACAGAGAGAGCAGTGCAAATAAACAGAAAGGTGCAAGATGCCAGCAACATAGATTATGAGGGTTAAATGTCTATCTTATCATACCAGGAATCATTCGTAGAAGATTGCAGCACAGGAATGGGCCCACTGACCCACAATGTTGTACCGAACTAGCTTAAAAGCAAATTAAAAACACCCAAACTTTAATCCCTCCTACTTACACAATGTCCATATCCCTCCATCTTCCTTACATCCATGTGCTATCTGAACGTTTCTCAAAAGTGTCTAGTGTACTTGCCTCTACCACTATACCTGGCTGTGCAGTCCAGGTATTCACCACACTCTGAGTAAAAAATTTAACCCTCACATCCCCTTTGAACCTACTCTCTCTCCCTTTCAATGCATGCCCCCGGTATTAGACATTTCAACCCTGGGAAACAGATATTCTATCTATGCCTCTCAATCTTGTAAACCTCCATCAGATCTCCTCAGCCTTTGCCAAATTCCAGAGAAAACAACCCAAGTTTATCCAGTCTCTCATGGTAGCACATGCCCTCAAAACCAGGCAACATCCTGGCAAACCTCTTCTGCATACACACTTTCAGCCATTTTGTAACTGCTGTCCAATGGGAATGCGGAGAAGAGAGAATACCCAGGCTGGGTGGGAACTTTGATTATGCTGGCAGTTTTACCAAGGCAGTGAGGAAGCATAGACAGAATTAATCGAGGGGACACACATCAAAGTTGCTAGTGAACACAGCAGGCCAGGCAGCATCTGTAGGAAGAGGTGCAGTCGACGTTTCAGGCCGAGACCCTTCGTCAGGACTAACTGAAGGAAGAGTGAGTAAGGGATTTGAAAGTTGGAGGGGGAGGGGGAGATCCAAAATGATAGGAGAAGACAAGACGGGGAGGGATAGAGCCAAGAGCTGGACAGGTGATTGGCAAAAGGGGATATGAGAGGATCATGGGACAGGAGGTCTGGGAAGAAAGACGGTGGGGGGGGACCCAGAGGATGGGCAAGAGGTATATTCAGAGGGACAGAGGGAGAAAAAGGAGAGTGAGAGAAAGAATGTGTGCATAAAAATAAGTAACAGATGGGGTACGAGGGGGAGGTGGGGCCTTAACAGAAGGTAGAGAAGTTGATGTTCATGCCATCAGGTTGGAGGCTACCCAGACGGAATATAAGGTGTTGTTCCTCCAACCTGAGTGTGGCTTCATCCTTACAGTAGAGGAGGCCATGGATAGACATGTCAGAATGGGAATGGGATGTGGAATTAAAATGTGTGGCCACTGGGAGATCCTGCTTTCTCTGGCGGACAGAGCGTAGATGTTCAGCAAAGCGGTCTCCCAGTCTGCGTCGGGTCTCGCCAATATATAAAAGGCCACATCGGGAGCACCGGACGCAGTATATCACCCCAGTCGACTCACAGGTGAAGTGTTCCCTCACCTGGAAGGACTGTTTGGGGCCCTGAATGGTGGTAAGGGAGGAAGTGTAAGGGCATGTGTAGCACTTGTTCCGCTTACACGGATAAGTGCCAGGAGGGAGATCAGTGGGGAGGAATGGGGGGGACGAATGGTCAAGGGAGTTGCGTAGGGAGCAATCCCTGCAGAATGCAGGGGGGGGGGAGGGAAAGATGTGCTTAGCGGTGGGATCCCGTTGGAGGTGGTGGAAGTTACGGAGAATAATATGTTGGACCCGGAGACTGGTGGGGTGGTAGGTGAGGACCAGGGGAACCCTATTCCTAGTGGGGTGGCGGGAGGATGGAGTGAGAGCAGATGTACGTGAAATGGAGGAGATGCGTTTAAGAGCAGAGTTGATAGTGGAGGAAGGGAAGCCCCTTTCTTTAAAAAAGGAAGACATCTCCCTCGTCCTAGAATGAAAAGCTTCATCCTGAGAGCAGATGCGGCAGAGACGGAGGAATTGCGAGAAGGGGATGGCGTTTTTGCAAGAGACAGGGTGAGAAGAGGAATAGTCCAGATAGCTGTGAGAGTCAGTAGGCTTATAGTAGACATCAGTGGATGGGCTGTCTCCAGAGACAGAGACAGAAAGATCTAGAAAGGTGAGGGAGGTGTCTGAAATGGACCAGGTAAACTTGAGGGCAAGGTGAAAGTTGGAGGCAAAGTTAATAAAGTCAACAAGTTCTGCATGCGTGCAGGAAGCAGCGCCAATGCAGTCATCGATGTAGCGAAGGGAAAGTGGTGGACAGATACCAGAATAGGCACGGAACATAGATTGTTCCACAAACCCAACAAAAAGGTAGGCATAGCTAGGACCCATACAGGTGCCCATAGCTACACCTTTAGTTTGGAGGAAGTGGGAGGAGCTAAAGGAGAAATTATTAAGAGTAAGGACTAATTCCACTAGACGGAGCAGAGTGGTAGTAGAGGGGAACTGATTAGGTCTGGAATCCAAAAAGAAGCCTAGAGCTTTGAGACCTTCCTGATGGGGGATGGAAGTATATAGGGACTGGACATCCATGGTGAAAATAAAGCGGTGGGGGCCAGAGAACTTAAAATCATCGAAAAGTTTAAGAGCGTGAGAAGTGTCATGAACATAGGTCGGAAGGGATTGAACAAGGGGTGATAAAACCGTGTCGAGGTATGCAGAAACGAGTTCGGTGGGGCAGGAGCAAGCTGAGACAATAGGTCGGCCAGGACAGGCAGGTTTGTGGATCTTGGGTAGGAGGTAGAAACGGGAAGTGCGGGGTGTGGGAACTATAAGGTTGGTAGCAGTGGATGGGAGATCCCCTGAGCGGATAAAGTCGGTGATGGTGTGGGAGACAATGGCCTGGTGCACCAGCCTCCGGGTCCAACATATTATTCTCTGTAACTTCCGCCACCTCCAACGGGATCCCACCACTAAGCACATCTATCCCTCCCCCCTTCTCTCTGCATTCCGCAGGGATCGCTCCCTACGCAACTCCCTTGTCCATTCGTCCCCCCCATCCCTCCCCACTGATCTCCCTCCTGGCACTTAACCTTGTAAGCGGAACAAGTGCTACACATGCCCTTACACTTCCTCCCTTACCACCATTCAGGGCCCCAAACAGTCCTTCCAGGTGAGGCAACACTGCACCTGTGAGTTGACTGGGGTGATATACTGCGTCCGGTGCTCCCGATGTGGCCTTTTATAAATTGGCGAGACCCGACGCAGACTGGGAGACCGCTTTGCTGAACATCTACGCTCTGTCCACCAGAGAAAGCAGGATCTCCCAGTGGCCACACATTTTAATTCCACATCCCATTCCCATTCTGACATGTCTATCCACAGCCTCCTCTACTGTAAAGATGAAGCCACACTCAGGTTGGAGGATCAACACCTTATATTCCGTCTGGGTAGCCTCCAACCTGATGGCATGAACATCGACTTCTCTAACTTCCGCTAAGCCCCCACCTCCCCCTCGTACCCCATCTGTTACTTATTTTTATGCACACATTCTTTCTCTCTCTCCTTTTTCTCCCTCTGTCCCTCTGAATATTCTGCTTGCCCATCCTCTGGGTCCCCCACCTCCTTATCTTTCTTCCCGGACCTCCTGTCCCATGATCCTCTCGTATCCCCTTTTGCCTATCACCTGTCCAGCTCTCGGCTCTATCCCTCCCCCTCCTGTCTTCTCCTATCATTTTGGATCTCCCCCTCCCCCTCCAACTTTCAAATCCCTTACTCCCTCTTCCTTCAGTTAGTTCTAACGAAGGGTCTCGGCCTGAAACGTCGACTGCACCTCTTCCTACAGATGCTGCCTGGCCTGCTGCGTTCACCAGCAACTTTGATGTGTGTTGCTTGAATTTCCAGCATCTGCAGAATTCCTGTTGTTTGCGATTAATCGAGGGGAGGCTGGTTTGCGTCATATGCTGAGCTGTGTCCACAATTTTCTGCAGTTTCCTGTGGTCACAGGCAGGGCAGTTCCATACCAAGTATGATGCATCCGAATTGGATGATTCCTAAGGTGCATTGGTCAAAGTGAACATGCTGAAATTCTTTGGTAAGGATGCAGGTAAGCTTTCTTGGTTATGCCATCAACATGGACTGGAGATGTTCACTGTGAGGATCTTGAAACTCTCAATCATCTCAACCTCAGCACCTTTGACATAAACAGGAGCACATGCACTGGCCCTTCCTGAAGTCAATCAGCAACTCTTTTGTTCTGCTGACATTGAGGGAAAGGTTGCTATCATGACAATGTCACTAGGCTATGTATTTCTCCTTACTGTGCTCTGACAAATCATTATTTGAAATATTTATTTATTGAGATACAGTGCAGAGTAGGGCCTTCTGGCCTTTCAAGCTGCACCACCCAGCAACCCCCGATTTAACCCTAGCCTAATTACAGAACAAATTACAAAGACCAAATAACCTACCAACAAGTACTTTGTACATCTCTGTACTCTGGAAGAAATCCGAAGCATCTGGAAGAAACTCACACGATCATGGTGAGAGCGTACAAACTCCTAACAGACAGCAGTGGGAACTGAACCCATTTCACTGGTACTGTAAGGTGTTGTACCAACCACTACTCTACCAAATATAGCCCACTACAGTGGCATCATCTGCAAACTTGCAGATGGAGTTAGGTCAGAATCTGGGTACACATTCATGACTGTATGGGGAGTAGAATAGGGATGGGTGATGCAGCCTTGTGGGCGCCCGTGTTGAGAATAATCATGGCAGAGGTGTTGCTGCCTGTCTTTACTGACTGTGGTCTGTTAGTCAAGAAGTCAATAATCCAATTGCAAAGGAAGGTGTTGAGTCCCAGATTTAGATGTTTAGACAGGAGTTTGTTTGGTCAAACAAGTTCAATTGGTGAATTGAACGTAGAGCTGTGGTCAATAAACAATAGTCTAACATAGGTGTCTTTACTGTCCAGATGCTCCAGAGACCCAGAGGCCAATAAAATGGAGTCATCTACCATAAACCTGTTTCAATGGTAGGTGAATTGCAATGGGTCATGTTTGTCTGGTAGGCTGAAGTTAATGCTTCTTGAAGAACTTCATAATGGTGGATGTCAGAGCCATCGACTGGTAGTCATTAAGGACTACTACCTTATTTTTCTTGGATACCAGGATGAAAGTGGCCTTCTTAAAGCAGGTGGAAACCTTAGATTGAAGCAGGAATAGCTAAATATAACTGGAAATACCCCACCAGCTGACCTGTGCAGGAAGTAAGGACACATACTGGTGATGAATGAAAATCCTTGGCATTTTTGTTGTTACTTCATTGAGGATGCTATCTTTGCAAGCCAGGTCAATGTACGAAAGCATACTTAACGATTAGTATTGAACCCATTTTTGTATGTATTTATTTAGTGATACAGTGTAGAGCAGGGATGAGCAACCTATGGCGCATGCATCAAAAGTGGCTCATTGGTTGATTAGAAGTGGCGTATTACACCCCAGTGATAATAATAAAGAAGTAAGCCTACTCATGCAAAAAGTATTAACCAAAAACCGGTTTGTAGAAAAAAAATCTATAACAGGAATTCAAGTAGCTTAGAGCTAGAAATGGGTTTTACTGAGAATAAATCTAAAACTTAGCAATTATTTTTTAGCGATTTTATTATTTTGTGCACATCTTTTGGCAAATTGTTATCTTCTTTCACATTAATCTGTTTTCAATTTTTAGAAATGTTTAATGAGTCAAACTAGGAAAGAAGGACTTTTGTTCTGCAGTGGTTCCATAACTGTTCAATACACGTTTGATACTTGTTTGATCCTGAGGCTCCAGGCGTCTGCACCAGCGGTGCGTCGCAGGTTTTTGCCAGTCAGTTTACAATTGACACTCGTGCGCTACGGAGTTGTGCCTTGTTCGTCCTTTGTGAACATCTGCAGTTTTGTACTTTTTCAAGAATTAAGCCTTGTTCTTACATTCAGTTACCCATCACAGTGCAAAAGAAAATGAGCAAGAGAAAAGCAGGAAGTGATAATAAGCATGAATTCAATGAACAGTGGGAAAATGAGTTCTTATTTATAGCGGGTCCGTCAGGAAAACCATTGTGCATTGTTTGTGAAAATGCTTTCTCACATAATAGAAGACATGATCTTAACAGACACTATAAAACACAACATCAGACTGAAATAGGAGGAAAACTGAAGCTAGTGCCTGGGTCTGAGTTACGGAAAGACGATGTGATTAAGAAAAAGGAAGAAATCAAGAGACGACAAAATATATTTGTTAAAAGTCTCATTAAGGTAAATGGGCACATGGCCAAGTGGTTAAGGCATTCAATTAGCGATCTGAAGGTCGTGAGTTCGATCCCCAGCCGAGGCAGCGTGTTGTGGCCTTGAGCAAGGCACTTAACCACACAGTGCTCTGCAACGACACCGGTGCCAAGCTGTATCGGCCCTTGCCCTTCCCTTGGACAACATTGGTGTCGTGGAGAGGGGAGACTTGCAGCATGGGTAACTGCCGGTCTTCCATACAACCTTACCCAGGCCTGCACCCTGGAGAGTGAAGACCTTCCAGGTGCAGATCCATGGTCTCACAAGACTAATGGATGCCTTTTAAAAGGTAAGTAATGTTTATCTTGTTTTTATATTAAATCAATATATCATGTAAAAATGCTAAATATGTCTATACTAACATATTTTTACAAGAATTGAATGGGGTACAAGAGTTGTATGGCGCATCTGAACTCGTGCGTGAAAAAATTGACGCATGGAACGTAAAAGGTTGGCCGCCCCAGTGTAGAATATCCCTCAAGCCACGCTGCTGTAGCAACTCAACGATCCTAATTAACCCTTACATGGCACACTTTACAATGACCAAATAACCTCCGGTACATCTTTGGACTGTGGAAGGAAACTGGAGCATTTGAGGGAAACCTATGCATTCCATGGGGAGGACGTACCTTAGAAAGCGGCACCGGAATTGAACTCTGAGCTCTGGAATACCGTTAGCTGCAAAAGCATCACACTAACTACTATGTTACCATGGCACCCCAAAAATGAATTTAAACCACAAACAAACCTAATGAGCAAAGCATGGTTAAGGAATTCACCAAAGTTGCAATGTCTGGACAAATCCTATTCTGCTGTTTCTCCTGCTCTTTGATTACTTATGCAAATTTGTAACAATCTGCTATTTAAAATGGTTCAAATTGAAGTAACTATACAATTTCAGTATGACTTCTGTGAAGGGTTTCCTGTGGGACTGTTAGATACATGGGTTATGATCAAAGGAAAATGGCTGGAGTCACTTAGCACTTTAATGCAAGGGTGTTTATTAGATGTGTCAAAAATCAGACTTAGAAAAATTAGTGAGAAAAGTGATAACAGCCAATATTTATAAAAAGATATCTACCAGAAAATACAGTAAAATCTCCATACTTTTCCCAGTATGAACTTCAGGCACCTCCGATCTCTGTCTCTCATACTGAGAGCAAAAAGCTCCTTTTCTTCCCCAGGCACTAGAACGTACCATCTTTAATTACCAACAAAAGACTACACATGAATTAGAATATGATGCACCACAATGTAGTGACAATCATATTACAAAGTACAAACAGTATATACACGTTTACACATCCCCATTATTAAAGAAATGAAGTATTCTGCCTCGTATGGCAGGAAAGGCACCATAAAGTTGACCTGAGAGTATCAGCTTGGTTTAGGGCCCATTCTGAGAATATACCAGGGAAGACATTGAAGTGTGTTCACTCAGAGCAACAACAGAATGGCAAGGCAATGTCTGTCAAATGCTTTATTGAGTTGCATACTTTATTTAAGTAATGAAGGCAGCCTATCATATAGACCTTGATGGCTTTGTGTTTATATTCTTTTGGAATGTTGCACCAAGGAATAACTACTTGTTAATTGATCGGGTAATTCATGCATTGTATTTTTCTAAACTGCCTGTTCTTCAGGGCTTTCTCTCAGTAGGAGTAATGGCTTCTCCCTATAATATTTTTCTCAAATTTAAGTGCTCGAGTCCAAGTTAATGTGTTGGTACTTCCAGGATGTTGATGAGGCCTGTCAACCATCTCTGAACACAGTTATGCTATGTTAAATGTTTTTTGAACTGACAATAGCTCTTGATCCATAAGACCGTAAGACCATAAGACCACAAGACATAGGAGCAGAAGTAGGCCATTTGGCCCGTCGAGTCTGCTCCACCATTCAATCATGGGCTGATCCAATTCTTCCAGTCATCCTCACTCCCCCGCCTTCTCCCCATACCCTTTGATGCTCTGGCTAATCAAGAACCTATCTATCTCTCCCTTAAATACACCCAATGACTTGGCCTCCACAGCAGCTTGTGGCAACAAATTCCACAGATCTACCACCCTCTGACTAAAGCAATTTCTCCGCATGTCAGTTCTAAAAGGACGTCCTTCAATCCTGAAGTCGTACCCTCTTGCCCTAGAATCCCCTACCATGGGAAATAACTTTGCCATATCTAATCTGTTCAGACCTTTTAACATTTAGAATGTTCCTATGAGATCCCCCCTCACTCTCCTGAACCCCAGGAAATACAGCCCAAGAGCTGCCAGACATTTCTTATACAGTAACCCTTTCATTTCTGGAATCATTCTCATGAATCTTCTCTGAACCCTCTCCAATGTCAGTATATTCTTTCAAAAATTAGGAACCCAAAACTGCACACAATACTCTTTCAAGTATTTGGTCTTTCAAGTGCCTTATAGAGCTTCAACATCACATCCCTGCTCTTAATTTCTATACCTCTAGAAATGAATGCCAACATTGCATTTGCCTTCTTCTCAACCAACTCAAACTGGAGGTTAACCTTTAGAGTAACTTGCACAAGGACTCCCAAGTCCCTTTGCATCTCTGCATTTTGAATTCCCTCCCCATCTAAATAAAAGTCTGCCCATTTATTTCTTCCACCAAAGTGCATGACCATACACTTTCCAACATTGTATTTCATTTGCCACTTCTTTGCCCATTCCCCGAAACTATCTAAGTTTCTCTGCAGTCTCTGTTTCCCCAACTCTACATGTTCCTCCATTTATCTTTGTATCATCGGCAAATTTAGCCACAAATCCATTAATATTGTAGTCCAAATCCTTCCTGATGACCTTCTTCGTTTCCTTCTGCAAGTTTTAAAAAGCTCCTCAAACCTCTATCTTCCCACTAGCTTTGGCTTCCTGTATGCCCTCTCTTTTGCTTTTACTTTGGCTGTGACTTCCCTTGTCAGCCACGGTAGTGTCCATCTTCCCTTTGAAAATTTCTTCTCCTTTGGAATATATCCAATAAGAACCATATGTATATGCTTAGAACTAGCACAGAAACAAACTCTGAAAAGTCAGCCCTGGTGCTTTACTTTTGACATGTGGATGGAGTATCCAAAAATTACTTTACTGTTCATCCCCACTGCTTCAGTTCCAAGACTTCTGTTTCAGTATGGACTTCAAGGATTCTTAAATATTAGCAATTAACGAGAGCCATTATCCCCAGGACCCAGTTATTGAAGATAGATTGAATTGAATTAAATCTTACATCCATCCCACAACATGACGGAGTAAAAATCTTTGCGTTATGACTCCATCACAAAATACAGATGTTTGAATTTATAGATCTAATGACTTGCTGTGAGAAGCTGTGCCTTAACCTGTTAGTCCTGGCTTTAACGTCGTGACACCGTTTGCCAGACAGAAGCCTCTGAAGCAGTTTATGGTTGGGGTGACTGGTGTCCCCAATGATCTTCCAGGCCTCCTTTATGCACCTGCTGCTGTAAATGTATGTGTAAGGAGTGCGTTTACCGAGTCACAGGGACTACCAGATTAGTAACCATATGAGAAATTTCCACATCAGTCTCCATCAACAGAATAACCTTGTGCATATTCTTTCGGCAATTTTCAGTATGGCCCATGAACTGTAGATTATAATGAAAATGTACATCACTACACGAACTCAGTGGCCACTGTATTAGGTACACCTGTACACCTGCTCATTAATGCAAACATCTATTCAACCAATTAAATGGCAGGAATTCAATGTATAAAAGCATGCAGACATGGCCAAGAGACTCAGTTCTATCCATACTGTCCTTTTGTATTAACTGTCACATACTTACAGAAACTTTGATTGTACTCTATGACTGCCTATACATTCTTATCAATTTTGAACCATTATTTAGGTATGCTTGCTGCTTAAATAGAGATGCTGTTGAACTGAAGGCTTCCCCGCACATACTCAACCCTCACATGTTTTTAACTCTCCTTTTGAACAACATCTCTCTGTTGCAGCTTGATTAGCTACAACTGTCTTTTAATTTGCCGATGCTGGAGCATTAGATTCCGTTTACTGACTCGTTCTGCTCCATGAAACCTTCAATTCCCCCCACTACTCCCCGAGTTTTGAAATCCTAATGCCAATAACCATCAATGCTCAGAAGGTGCATCAAAGAATTTCCTTAAAGCGTATTTTCCCCAGAGTGAAATGCATGTTGATGGTTTTAACCATTCTCATCATCAGCTCTAGTATGTAGCGCCATGGACTGTGAACAATTGTAGAGCTTTGCTGCCTATAAAAATCTCCAGGAAACATCAGGAGTTCCCAGGGATGGTAGCATAGCGGTTAGCACAACTCTTTACAGTCCCAGTGACCTGGGCTCAATTCCTGCCAATATCTGTAAGAACTTTGCATGTTCTCTCCGTTACCTCGTGGGCTTCTTCTGGATGCTCTGGTCTCCTTTCATAGTTAAGAGACGTACTGGTTGTGAGGTTAATCAGTCATTGTAGATTGTCCCATGATTAGGCTAGGGTTAAGTCAGGGGTTGCAGGGTGGCGTGGCTCGAAGGGCCAGAAAGGCCATTCAGCACTGCATCTCAATAAATAAATAAAAGTATAGAATGGATTATTCTGCACTTCCTTCCACCAAGTATGCTTACACAGTACGAAAAATGACATCATTCCATCAGCTGTACATGCATGCACATATTACACACAGGTGGATGGTCCTTCTACAGCGACAGGACTCTTGATCTGCCTTGAGGTGTAATGGGAGAATGGCGAGTCTGCAAGAGAGAAGTATAGATGTTACAGGAAAAGGGAATAGGAGAGAGAGAGTGTCGCTGCTCAACGTAAATGAACATTTTGAAAGATAGGATCGTAGAATCAAAGGAAATTTATAATTCAGGATGAGGCCATTCAGCGCAAGGATCTTTGCTCACTGAGACCATACCATCTTCAGCACCACCACCGTTGCCCTACAAGGCACAGATCTTCAGGGAACTTTTTCAATGTACTGACTGGGAACTGAAGTTCTTTACCGTGTACACAAATAATAACACAATGACTATCACAGCCTCTTCCACCTTTTCAGACACTGAGGCTGAGGCTATGGGGCTGCTCTGGGCTTCGGATCTATGGATTCACTTTACCTCAAAATGCTGTTGCTTTTGCTTTTATTGTTTGCACGATTTGTGTTTTGTTTCTCTCTCTGCAAAATGGGTGTTTGTTAGACTTTTTAAAATGGGTTTCTTGTTTTGTGTCTGCCGGTAAAGATACGAATCTCAAGGTTGTACATACTTGGCTGCAAGTTCCTGGCTGATTTTGCAACACTCTCCCAGTGTACGTAAGTTTCGCTAAAACTTTCCATAATACTTTATGGTTGCTGCACAACCTACAGCACTTTCACTAAAAGCACAACAGAAAGTTAAATTTAGTATTAATTAAGTATAATTAGTTTAACTAAGCTGCTGTTGCATAGTGGTTAGCACTAACAGTGATCCGAGATCGGAGTTCAAATCCCGCCACTGCCGATAAGGAGTTTGCACCTTCTCCCTGTGACCCGACAGGTTTGCTCTGGGTGCTCTGATTTCCTCCCACATTTCAAAGACATATGGGTTAGGGTTAGTAAGCGGTGGGCATGCTATGTTGGTGCTGAATGCAAAGCGACACTTGTGGGCTGCCCCCAGCACATCTTCAGACTATGTTGGTCGTTGCCACAAGCAACACGTTTCACTGTACATTTCAAAGTTTCAATATACATGTGCCAAATATTAATCAGATGGTCAACTTCTTTTGTACAGAAAATGTCAAGACTTACTACAGTATGTCAGGTTGTGGATTATTTTAGTTTTCAAAATACATAAATAAGGTTTATCTATTACCTGAGCAAGTCTGTAGATACTGGAAATGTAGCATCTGCAGATGATCTCATCTTTACGCAAAATGCTGGAAGAACTCAAAAGGTCAGGCAGCATCTGTGGAAGTTAATAGATTGTTGACATTTCAGGCTGAGAACTTTCTTCAGGACAGGAATGGAAGGGGGAAAATGCCCGACTGAAAAGGTGGGGGGTGGGGGGAGGAGACGTGTTAGGTGAAACCAGGTGGGTGGGAAAGATAAAGGGCTGGAGAAGAAGGAGATCTGTTAGGTAGGAGAGAAAAAAGTAAAAGGTTAGGGGGGGATTTTTTTTTACCAGAAGGAGAAATTGGTATTTATGCATCCAGATGGAATATAAGGTCCACCCTGAGCATGGCCTCATCTTGGCACAAGAGGCAGCCATAGACCGACGTGTTAGAATGGGAATGGGAATCAGAATTAAAATGTTCGGCCACTGGGAAGTCCTGCTTATGGGGGATGGTGCGGAGGTGCTCAACAAAGCGGTCCACCAGTTCACTACGTCTCACCAATGTAGAGGAGGCCATATCGGGAGCACCAGACACGATAGATAACTCTAGTAGATTTGCAAGTGAAGAGTTGCCTCATCTTGAAGGAGTGTTTGGTGCCCTGAATGGAAGTAAGGGAGGAGCTATAAGGGCAAGTGTAGCATTCAGGTCACTTGCAGGGATAAATACCGGGTGGGAAATTAGTGGGGGGGGGGAGGAATGGATAAGGGAATCGCAGGGGGAGTGATCCTTGAGGAAAGCAAAGGTGGGGGGGAGGTAAAGATATGTTTTGTGGTGGGATGCCTTTGGAGATGGCGGGAGTTCACTGTTGATTGGATAAAAAGAAGAAAGTAAAGAACTAAATTTTAAAATATTAGTATATCTCTAGAATCTTCAGCAATTATCAAGAACAAAATTACCCAAAGGAAAGAAGTTTCAGAGCTTAAAAGGGAGTGTCAGTCATTAACTATGTTAAAAAAGTAATCACATTCACAGTTAGACTTAATATCTCTGGCATGTTTAATGGATAATTGATGCATAAATTCAACACATTTTAAAAAATTTTAAAAATCTGAAGGCCAAGGCTGGGGAATTGTGGAGATTCACACCATTTGCATGACTCTTAATCTCTGGAACTGCTGGCAATTTGAATACCAACTAGATATGTAATGTTGAGGTTAACCTATGATTTATACAAATTCTAGTTCAATATCTATCTACGTCTAACTGTTAATGTACCCAAATCAATGAAGGAAGACACAATAGAAGTACTTTTTTGTGACGGTTGTCCTTCAGTGACTGATCTGGAGAAATCCTGAGAACAAAGGCTTAACAACGTTTGTGTCATGAACAAAAATGTCCTAACTCATTTCATTTTAGCCAGCAAAGAAGCTGATTTTAATTGATCAGTTGTGCATAGGTTATGGATAGATTATGGTGAAAGGACATCATTCATTCCAAGTGTTGTATCCTGAAATTCTCTTTAAATACTGCAGAGCCTTGTAAAGAGAAGGGCTAATTTGTGGTTAAGTGTGGGTTATATGTGAGTGTGTTTTATATTAAAACATAAAAGCATTTAGAAATCCCTACATTTGCTTTACACATGAGCAGCACTCTCATAATAGATTGCAAAGGCTTGACTAGGTTAACAGAATGTCATCATTGAAGAACAAGGAAAAGGGGGCTCTTGTTCATTTTATTATAGCATTTAAAGGTACAATGCTTATCAATGATCAAATAAACATTAATGGATAAAAAAAACCTTAATGGATAAAATGGATTATCCATTAAGGTTTATTTGATCATTGAAAAGCACAGTACCTTTAAATGTATGATGCCTCAGGTCTGTTTCCCCTGTTTGATGGTGTGAGGGAGCTGCATGGCCTCAGTTATAGCGAGTTCCAGGCCTCAAGCTGCGGGCTTGCCTGCTACTGCAGTCCAGGACAGAGACGCCAGAGGCAGTGTAGCCTGGTGTCCGTGCTCAGTTGGGGACTGGCCTCTCCAGCCAGTGCTGCCCAGTGTGGAATTACAAGCTGGATTGTAATGGCAGTGCAGCACCGGTAACCTGTACAATCAATTTGCAGGACATGTTGCTCAGGGTCTTGCACTACATGGGTTTTTTTTTGCATGATTATGTTTTTATTTTGCTTGCTATTTTGAATGTGCTGTGTATGTCTTGTATCTTGGCCTCAGAGGAATGCTGTTTTGTTTGGATGTATTCATGTATTGTTGAATAATTATTTAACCTTGAATTTGATTTGATTTGAAACACAAAAAAATGTAAACAGTATTATCCAAGCTAATCTTTATTAGCTGCTATTTTACCAGTTGTCTTGAACAATGAAGGAAACTTATAAGGAATCTTAAGGCAACATGATAAGCAAGACTTGCCAAAACATGGTAATGAAGTTTTTAAAAGCAACATACACACAAAATGCTGGAGGAACTCTGCTGGTCAGGCAGCATCTATGGAGATGACTTTTCAGGCCAAGACCCTTCTTTGGAATTGAAAAGGAAGGGAGAAGATGCCAGAATAAAAAGGTTGGGGGAAGGGAAGGGTGGGAAAAATAAAGAGCTGGAGAAGAAGAGATCTCCTTCCCTTTCTCCTGCAGTCTACTCTCCTATCCTATCAGATCTCTTCCTTCCCAGCCTTTTATCTTTCCCACCCACCTGGCTTCACCTTCTAGCTATCCTCCTTCCCCTCCCTCAACCTTTTATTTCTGGCACATTCCCCCTTCATTCCCAGTCCTGAAGAAGAGTCTCAGCCCGAAACGTCAACTGTTAATTAATTTCCATCTATGCTGGCTGACCTGCTGTATTCCTCCAGCACTTTGTGTGGGTTGCTTTGGATTTCTAGCATTTGCTGACTTTTTCATGTTGAGACTTTTTAAAATTAGCAGTGTTTAAAAGATCAATTAACTTTCGGCTGTGTGCGGAAAGAGACAATAGCTAGTAATAAGGGACCAAAGAACAGATAAGCAACAAGCAAGGATATCAAAGAACTGCAGAAGCTGAAATTCCAAAATAAAAACAGAAAAGGATGCATACTCCCATAGGATTGGGCAGCATTTGTGGAAAGTGAAACAGTTACCAATTTAGGTCTGAGGCCCTTCAGTAGAAAGTGTAACTATGTTATTTACGAATAACATTGTGGCATAAGAGTCTGATTTTAATAAAATGAAATAAATGCTAATGGGCAGTAATTAAAAACTGAAACACAATGCCTGCAATTATAATGTAGTGAACTCTTCATGAGATTGATGGGTTAATCATGCTAATATCTCTAGTGAACTAGTCATTGCCAGTTTTAGATAATGTCCCCCCTCCCCCAACCCCACCCCCAGGCAGTTCGATCACCCCTCTGATTCAATGTTTATTTACTTATTTTTGTATTGCACAATTTGTTGTCTTTTGCACAGTGGTTAAATACCCAAGTTGGTCGGTCTTTCATTGATTCTATTATGGTTGTTATGGATTTATTGAGTATGCCTTCAAGTAAATGAATCTCAGGGTTGTGTACTTTGTACATATGTACTTTGATAATAAATTACTTTGGACTTTGAGGATCTTACAAAAAAATTGCAATTTTCTAGGACACATAGGCGGAGAACCTGTATTGGCTGCTCAAACAGTAGACTCAAAATGATTTCCATCTTCCTTGTTTTGTGGAAGAGCAGATCACAGTAAGAACGGACTTAGCTCTCTCCACTTGATCCTCCATGCTAATAGTAGATGCAATGCACTGACCATCCAAATTAACTCGTTAGAGTAGTGGCCAGAGCAGTGCTATCACAGCTCATGGCAATCCAGAATTTAGGGTTCAATTCTGGCACCATTCTATAAGGAGACTCTATACATCCTCCCTGTAGAATGTGTGAGTTTTCCCGATTATCCAGTTTCCTCCCACAAGTCCAAAGCCGTACCAGGTAGGTTAATTAATCATCGTAAATGGTCCCATCATAAGGTTAGGCTTAACTGGGGTTGTGGGGTCATGGTGGTGGTGTGGCTCAAAGGGCCAGAAAGGCTTTCTTCTGGCTGTGTTACTAAATAAGGTAAACAGCAATTTGAGCTGGAGTAGGTATTCAGTCCATGTGTTCCATCAGCTGCATGGATAGAGTCATAAATGGCCCAGGCTTTCTTTAAGCAGCCATCGTTCAGCACTGAGCATGCTGTTCTGCTGAATGGCCTCATTGACATCTATCAACATCTAGGTGTCATACCTAGAATCATGTAGAAAATAATGAGAGGCAGGAAACGGAGGGCAGTGGGGAAGCAAGAGGTGACAGGAGCAGGTAAGGATCAGAGGTTAAAAATGGGAGGGAAAATGATTGGGGCATGATGCGCAGCCAGAGAAGCTTCATCAGCAGTGAACGTATGAGCCTTTGCTTCTCTCCATTTTCTGAAGAAAGGTATAGTTATTGAAATGAGTTATTCCCTTTCCCAGGAGAGTAAAGCTGACTAGAAAACTTCTTCAAATGAATGCTAAGCACATCCCCTGTGAGTTGCCCAGATGATTTGGATGACATTCACTAGGGTTGGCCAATGATGGGTTCTGACTGGCAAACCTACTGTAAATAAATATGTTTAATAGAGAATGACAGCTCCCCCTGTTCATTTTGTTCCCCCTGTTCTCAGGACCTAACTGAGGGCAGATACAATGCACAAGCAACCCAATATTACAGCACCCTGAGCTGCTTCATTGAAATGGAGTCTCTATTCAGTATACGTTACATGGAATTGAACCTCAGCTTAGAAAAGGTATGGAGTAGAACTTTAGCTTTTACACACATTCCTTGGAAGGATCTTTTGGTGAGGCCCAATCTGGAGTATTGTGTGCAGTTTTGGCCACCTACCTACAGGTATGATGTAAATAAGGTTGAAAGGGTACAGAGAAAAGGATGTTGCTGGGTTATTGGGAAAGATTGAATAGATTAGGACTGTATTCTTTGGAACATAAGAGATTGAGAGGAGATTTGATAGAGGTCAAGGTTTGAGGGTGAGTGCAAGTAGGCTTTTTCCACTGAGGTTGAGTATGACCACAACCAGAGGTCATGGGTTAAGGATGAAAGGTGAAACATTTAAGGGGAACAGGAGGAGAAACTTCTTCACTCAGAGGATTGTGAGAGTGTGGAATGAGCATCCAACACATGTTGTGCACGTGAGCTTAATTTCAATGTTTAAGAGATGTTTGTGAGATACCTGGATAGTAGGGGTATGGAGGGCTATGGTCCTGCTGCAGGTCAATAGGAGAAGGCAGTTTAAATGGTTCGACATGGACAAGATGGGGAAAAGGGTCTCTTTCTGGCTATACTTTTCTATGACTCCATGATCTCTGACATAACCAAGGGAGTGTTTAGAAGTTTCAGATTCTTGGGTTTCTGTTTTAAATTCTGTCTGAAGCAGCAACATCCTTGATCCTCCTTCTGTCATTGACAGAATTTTAATTGTTTCAGTGCATTCTTTTGATTTTCTATAACAATGATATGTGCAGGCTGTTTTGGCTATGGTCAGGGCATACAATTAGTATTGTAGTTGAGACCAAAGAATATTGATATAAGACAGTATGTATGACAGGTGAGCAATCTGTGTATCTGTTTAACTGAACACTGTGTTGAAAATGTATCCTAAAGAGTCTGAATGCAATCATTGCTGCCATGTCATTGCTACTGGTTAGGGTTTTGTGTTGACTGTACATTGACTAGTGATTCTGTTCCCCTTGTCCTTACCTACCAACCCGTCAACCTCTGAATCCAACATATTATCCTCCGCAACGTCCACCATCTACAACGGGATCTTACCACTTCACCTCCTCCCCCCATGTTCCACAGGGGTTGCTTCCTCCATGATTCCCTTGTCCATTCACCCCTCCCCACTAATATCCCTCCTGGAACTTATCACTGCTGGTGGCCTAAGTCCTACACCTGCCCACACACCTCCTCCCTCACCCTATTCAGGGTCCCAGGCAGTCCTTCCAGGTGAGGCAACACTTCACCTGCGAATCTGCTGGGGTCGTCTATTGTGTCCAGTGCTTCCGTTGCAGCCTGCTCTACATTAGCGAGACCTGTTGTAAATTGGGGGACCGCTTCATCGAGCACCTCCACACCATCTGCCACAAGCGGGACTTCCTGGTGGCCAAACATTTTAATTCGGATTCCTATTCCCGTTCCAACATGTTTATCCACAGCCTCCTCTTGTGCCAAGATGAGGCCACATTCAGGGTGCAGAAACATAGAAACGTAGAAAACCTACAGCACAATACAGGCCCTTCGGCCCACAAAGTTGTGCCGAACATGTCCCTACGTTGGAAATTACTAGGCTTACCCAGAGCCCTCTATTTTTCTAAGCTCCATGTACCTATCCAAAAGTCCCTTAAAAGATCCTATCATATCTGCCTCCACCACCATTGCCAGCAGCCCATTCCACGCACTCACCACTCTCTGAGTAAAAAACTTACCCCTGACTTCTCCTCTGTACCTACTTCCAAGCATCTTAAACCTGTGTCCTCTTGTGGCAACCATTTCAACCCTGGGAAAAAACCTCTGACTATCCACACGATCAATGACTCTCATCATCTTATACACCTCTATCAGGTCACCTCTCATCCTCCGTCGCTCCAAGGAGAAAAGGCCAAGTTCACTCAACATGTTTTCATAAGGCATGCTCCCCAATCCAGGCAACATCCTTATAAATCTCCTCTGCACCCTTTCTATGTCTTCCACATCCTTCCTGTAGTGAGGCGACCAAGACTGAGCACAGTACTCCAAGTGGGGTCTGACCAGGGTCCTATATAGCTGCAATATTACCTCTCGGCTCCTAAATTCAATTCCATGATTGATGAAGGCCAATACACCGTACGCCTTCCTAACCACATAGTCAACCTGCGCAGCTGCTTTGAGCATCCTATGGACTCGGACCCCAAGATCTCTCTGATCCTCCACACTGCCAAGAGTCTTACCATTAATACTATATTCTGCCATCATATTTGACCTACCAAAATGAACCACTTCACAATTACCTGGGTTGAACTCCATCTGCCACCTCTCAGCCCAGTCTTGCATCCTATCAATGTCCCGCTGTAACCTCTGACAGCCCTCCACACTATCCAAAACACCTCCAACCTTTGTGTCATCAGCAAACTTACTAACCCATGTCTCCACTTCCTCATCCAGCTCATTTATAAAAATCACAAAGAGTAAGGGTCCCAGAACAGATCCCTGAGGCACTCCACTGGTGACCAACCTCCATGCAGAATATGACCCGTCTACAACCACTCTTTGTCTTCTGTGGGCAAGCCAGTTCTGGATCCACAAAGCAATGTCCGCTTGGATCCCGTGCCTCCTTACTTTCTCAATAAGCCTTGCATGGGGTACTTTATCAAATGCCTTATTAAAATCCATATACACTACATCTATGGCTCTTCTTTCATCAATGTGTTTAGTCACGTCTCAAAAAATTCAATCAGGCTTGTAAGGCATGTCCTGCCCTTGACAAAGCCATGCTGACTATTCCTAATCATATTATACCTCTCCAAATGTTCATAAATCCTGACTCTCAGGATCTTCTCCATCAGCTTACCAACCACTGAGGTAAGACTTATTGGTCGACAATTTCCTGGGCTATCTCTACTCCCTTTCTAGAATAAAGGAACAACATCCGCAACCCTCCAATCCTCCAGAACCTCTCCTGTCCCCATTGATGATGCAAAGATCATCACCAGAGGCTCAGCAATCTCCTCCCTCGCCTCCCACAGTAGCCTGAGGTACATCTCATCCAGTCCCGGCGACTTGTCCAACTTGATGCTTTCCAAAAGCAACAGCACATCCTCTTTCTTAATATCCACATGCTCATGCTTTTCAGTCTGCTGCAAGTCATCACTACAATCATCAAGATCCCTTTCCACAGTGAAAACTGAAGTAAAGTATTCATTAAGTATAATGAATATACTTCATTATACTTAATGATATACTGCTATTTCCTCTGGTTCCTCTGGTTCCATACAACACCTTATATTCCATCTGGGTACCCGCCAACCTAATGGTATGAATATTGTTTTCTCCTTCTGGTAAACAATTTACCACCTCTCCCTCTTCCTCTATACCCCACTCTGACTTTTTACCTCTTTTCACCCGCCTATTTCTTCCCCTGGGCCCCCTCCTCCTTCCCTTTCTCCCATGGCCCACTCTCCTCTCCTATCAGATTCTTTCTTCTCCAGCTCTTGACCTTTCCTACCCGCCACCCTTCCAGCTAGCCTCCGCCCAAAACATTGACTACTCATTTCCAGAGATGCTGCCTGACCTACCGAGCTCCTCCAGCATTTTGATCAGTTGGTATTTTCCAATGAAGTATGAATTTTAAGTTAATTCATATGAAGTTGTGGCTTCATTTTGGTTTAGCAGAATTTTGAATTCTATACTCCTACATATGTAAGATCTTTGTGCTTGTGTGTTTGTGTGTGTGTGTGTGAAAGAGACAGAGAGTGTGTAGTGTGCATTTTAATTGAAATTATGCATTAATTAGAATATAACCTGGTTAAATATTTTTACATAAACCAAAGGCTATTGGCAATTAAGAAGCATGCATTGCTGTGATTATAATATGCTTGATTATACAGTAAATGTAACAACAATTTCAACAATTGAGATGCTGTATCTTAGAAACATGCATATGTAATTGCTGATCTGTGACAGTTTCAAGAGTGAATTATTAATGGATTTATCATAAATACAATTCATTTGGTAATCCACAAATCCACAGATTAACCGTTCTGTTTATGCCACTTCTGCATAATTAGTAGAATCAGAAGGACCTAGAAATTTAATCAGATAGCACATCCTTTTTAAGTGCTACGGAATATGTTTTGCAGCATAAGTCAATAATAGAATACAATTAGCAACTTGTAATACTTTGCATTTCATGTAATATTCAGTTGCATGGTTCTATGTGTGTCGTACACACACCCACAAAGAAGTGAAACCATGTGGGGGTAACAAGATTCCTCATAAAATGTATGATTGGCATCTCCTCTAAAATTGATTGTATGGGCAATTGCCATACAGTTTCAACTTACATAGGAAGTCTGGCTTGAAGAGCAGAAACTAACCTTCCAACTGCACAGTCAAAAGAAATCACTAATAACTTAAAGGTTTGTTGTAGAGCCCATTAGCTCATTGGTATCAGCTGTGCAAACTTTTAGGATTATTATGACCAAGATTCAAGTTTATTTATCATGTGTACATCAAAGCATACAGTGAAATTTATGGTTTTCATTACCAACCAACATATTTTCAGGTGTGCTGTGAGCAATCCACGCATGTGACCACACATTCCAGTGCCAACATAGCTTGCCCACAATGCTTGGCAGAACAATGCAGATCACATCAAAACACGACACGCAACAAAACAACAACAGGAAAACCAACGCAGTCAAACCATTTCTGACTTGAAAATCCTCTAGTTGTTACATCATCATGGCTGGTTAAGTCATGGTCTCTCAGTAACACCAGGAGCATAAAGAGGGGTGCAAAAGGCAAACACAGCCTCCCTGAGATGTACGTGAGAAGTGGCCAGGTAAACCTATCCTCTCAAGAGATTTCCAGTAGCCATACTCCTGCTGGCAGCTGCCCATGAAATATTGTACACAGAAGCTAAGGTTTTCCCAGATAGTAGAGAAATGTTACCTTCTGTGTGTAGAGTTCCAACCATGAATCTGTGTCTACAATAGCCTTCCCATAGATTTGAAAGTCATGGTTGCCCTGAACATTTCGGCTTTTGGTTTATTCCAGGCAGGAGCAGATGAGATTGGATGCATGTAGCAGTATCTAGCTCACTACTACATTTGGGATGTAACAGATACTTCCAACTCAGGGAGAGGGAAATCCATCTCCTTTTTCCCAGACAGCACAGAAATTACAAAGTCCAATGTACAGATATAATGTGCCTATACAGCCTATTGGGCTCTACACCTCAACCAGAAGCTCCTGGTTAGCCCGAAAGACAACTCAATCCATGAACATAAAGTTAGAAAAGGGAACACTAGCACATGATCTTTATGGTCAACACAAAATACAGGACCCACTCACCCAAAGGCAGTTGGATGTGCCCTCAGTATTAAGGTGGTACATAGATGGGTGACTCTTGAGAGACAAAGACAGTCCCAGATACTCTCTATCCACAGCTCCTCACTTCATTGTGAGCCTCTGGAGATAACAGGAAGTGCAATTACTGCCATAATTCGAGATTATGAGCACAATCAGGATTGATTTTGGTTTTCTGTGGTCCCCTCTGGAGATGTTCTTGCACCATCTGCTGCATTGTACTCAATCTCCATATAATATAAACAGAGCACTGTCCATAATAGCATCAGGAAGTAAATGAGGAAGGAGTGGAGAAGAAAGACTAGGTGACAGGTAAACATGAAGAAAAAACCCTCTGAAATCCACCACACTACAGGCTTAGAGTTCAAAGAGTATGGCAGAAAAACATCACCATAAGATAATGGTTACTACTTTGTTATATTGTGGCTGGCATTGAGCACTTCTACTGGAGAGAAGGTCGATCATTTCCCTTGTGGAAACTTCCCAGAAATCCCAATTGATCAGAAACTGATGTAGGCCAGGTTATTAATTGTTGAGGCTTTGAGGCCATGTCCAAGGATGCATTTGCCCATGCAATGGATTTAACTTTTTATCTTGCAATACCGTACCAACATCTAAAAGTCAGATTGACAAGAGAAGCTCCACAAACCCGAAAACATGGAAAAGACACTGAAGGGTGCTCACTATTTGCCACAGACAACAGCTCTAAATTGAATGAATCCTTTCCACATTCAGCAATAAAACTAGACTGCCACAGTCCTCTCCACCCCCTCCGCTTTCCGCAGGGATCGGTCCCTCCGTGACTCCCTTACCCGCAAGTCCATCCCCACGGATCTCCCACCTGGCGCTTAGCCCTGTAAGCGTAAGTGCTACACTTGTCCCTACACCTCCTCTCCTGCCACCATTCAGGACCCCAAATAGTCCCTCCAGGTGAGGCAACACTTCACTTGTGAGTCTGTTGGAGTCATCTATTGCATCCGGTGCTCCCGGAGTGGCCTCCTCTACATCGGTGAAACCCGACGCAGATTGGGGGACCGCTTCGTCGAGCACCTCCACTCCGTCCGCCACAACAGACAGGATCTCCCAGTAGCCACCCACTTCAACTCTGCTTCCCATTCCCATTCGGATATGTCCATACATGGCCTCCTCTACTGCCATGATGAGGCTAAACTCAGGTTGGAGGAGCAACACCTCATATACCGTCTAGGTAGTCTCCAGCTCCTTGGTATGAACATAGAATTCTCCAACTTCCGGTAATTCCCTCACCCTCCCTTCCTCTATCCCTATTTCACTCTGCCCCTCCCCCAGATGCCTATCACCTCCCTTATGGTTCCGCCTCCTTCTTCTACTACCCATTCTTTTCCTGCCTATGACGTCCCTGCTTCTCTTCACCCAGCCCTTTGTCTTTCAAATTACTGGTCTTTCAACTGAACCTACAAGCATTCTTCAGATCCTTCCCCCTCCTTCATTCTTCAGTCCTGACGAAGGGTTCTGGCCCGAAACATTGACCTATCGTTTCCACTGATGCTGCCCGACCTGCTGAGTTCCTCCAGCGTACTGTAAGTGTTGCCCACCTCTGAACTTCCACTGCAGCTCAACCCTGAGCCAATGCTTGCAGTGTTCCATACACCAAATGATTGGCAGCCACTTGTCCCCATCATTGTAGAAAAAAAACGCTGAGAAGGCCATCAATTCCAATAATTGCAAAGTAGATCTCAAAGCACAACTTCTTCACTTATCTTAAACTCTATTCTGTAATTGCTTTATAATAGCAATGTTGGACACCCAAAACCCAGTGAAGCCAATGAAACCATTCTGAAAACAAGTAACATTATACTGTAGGAAACATGGCACCGTAAATTTACACTATCCGCAAAAAGATACTGAATAGAATGTCAGGTTTAGGCCAAGTAGAGCAGTGGTCCCCAACCTCCGGGCCACGGACTGGTACATTGCCGCGAAGATTGCGTCGCCTCTGATCTGGGCCGACATTTACGTGCCAGGTGGCACCTAATTAATTAGCTTGTTAATTTCGGCTTTTTTCTTAAAGATGTGCTGGGTGTGTTCTGACTACCGCTGCACCGCTGTATTCTTCACGGCCCGATATCGGTCCATGGCCCAAAGGTTGGGGACTACTAAGGTAGAGAGAGGAATATTTATTTTACACGTGGGGTGGTACAGTAGCAAACTGGTTAGCACAACGTTTTACAACACCAGCAACCCGGGTTCTATTCCTGCTGCAGCCTGTAAGGTGTTTGTATGTTCTCCCCATGGCCGCATGGGTTTCCTCCGGGTGCTCTGGTTTCCTCCCACACTCCAGCTGGTGGGTTAATTGGTCCCGTAATGAGGATAGTGCTAAATTGAGGGATTGCTGGGTGGTTCAGATCTAGGGGCTGGAAAGGCCTATTCCACGCTGAATCTCAAAAAATAAATAAATCAATTTGCCTGGACAGCAGACATAACAGCCGATTCTTTACAATGGTGCCATCTCCACCTGGGAGAGCAGATTGTCAAATTCCTGTCTCTGCTAGAAGTTATCATCTTTGACACCGTAGTTCCATATCATTATTTTGTATTCATTAGAAATATAGGAACAAATTGGGGATTTCTAGCCTCTTGAAATTCATTTTCCCACTCAGATTATAACTGATCTGTGACTTCCCGATATGATCCATATTTTCCCCATCACTCAGAAAACCATTGTCTAGCAAAAATCTATCAAACAAGACACTAAGATTATTAACCAAACAGTCATGAAAGAGAATTTAAAATTTCTACCACCATCTGCATGTAGGCAATCTTTCAATAATAACCTGTAGCAAAACATACAGCGTGATCTGCATTTAATAATGTTGCTTGATGCAACAGAGAACCTAACAACTGGTCTGCATGTATTTCTTAAATAATTAAGCCTACACAAAATCAGAGAATGGATCCAATTACTACGATTTTTGACATTCCAATATCGGAGAAATTTTATCAGAAGGTATAAATAGTTTTATAAGAGGCAATTCTCTCCCTTAAAAGATAATCTTTATTATGTCATCTGCCTTGTCTATTGCAACCAGAACTTCTTTCAAATTAAAATGCCTTCCATTCTTTCTGATCTATAAACTAAAATCCGTACTATTTTATAAGATCTGAATGAAATATAATTAAATCTTACATTTTCAGCAAAAAATGTTATACATCTTTTTAAATTTTAAACCTGGTTCATCAATAGAAAATGTATACTTCCCACTGTGAGAAATAATCTGTGCATTTTATTATATATGCAGAAAATAGGTTTATTACAAAATACTGTGCTTTTTAAACACATGCAAGAGCAATTCAGTAAAAAATATATATAATTGATGCATTTTAGTGCACAGTAATTGTTGAAGTAGAATTGCGGACCATATCCATTCTCAAATGAAGTAATAGTCATGTATGTGGTTTTCATTAATGCATGGAAATGTACACTTGAATTCCTTCAATGGCTTGATGAGACATTTTTAGAAAAAAAACTGAACGGGAAATGAAAATAAACCCGAGGGGCTATGCACTCAATGTGTTACAATGTAGTGCAAATGGAAATTCTGAATTATTTCACCTAATTGTCAGCACATCTATCAATGCACCATGTTTGAGAAATATAGATTTTCTTAAGAGGTCTGTCACTTATATGCAGATGAAAATTTCTTATGAATTTGATACCAGAATAGAGCATCAGCTTCTTGAATAATGAGGCAGAGTATGCTTCATGATGTGTAACTGTCTTTTTGTTAACTTATAGAAATTCCTTTATTGAACAAGCATTTAACTTTGCATCAGAAATTATGTAGACAGCAATGCAGATTTATTTTTGCTGTATTCGTTTTTCTTTGAAGTAAAACTTACAATAGCATTATGTTGACATTATTTATGTTTGGGACAAAGTTGTGCTTATTATTCTGCTATATAAACATGGTTCAGAACTTTATTGGGTAAGTAGCCTGATTCAAAGATTCAAAGTACATTTATTATCAAAATGTGCATGCAGTATACAACCCAAAGATTTGTCTTCCCCACAAACAGCCATGAAACAAAGAAAAACATCAACCCACTCCCACACACAAAAAAGTCATGCAAACAGCAACAAAAAATGAACAAGAAACACAAAATCGAAGAGTCCAGGCATATTATATTCAGTATCAGCTCAGTTCTATCTACAGACCACCTCAATCTAAATCATCCAAAGTAGCAAAAAAAATGTGACCAGAACCCAGAAACACATAATAACATGAACTAAGGAGTCCAATTCACCAACCACATTGGTTAAACCTTGTCCAAGACCCAAACTTTGGCACCATCCTCCGACAGCACTATATCATTAAATAATACATTTATTTTGGTTTCACACACAAAATGCCAGAGGAACTCAGCAGACCAGGCAGCATCTATGGAAAGACTAAACAGTCGACGTTTTGGGCCTAAACCCTTCATCAAAACTGGATAAAAGACGAGAACAGAGTAAGAAGGTGGGGGGAGGGGAGGAAGAAGTACAAGGTGGTAGGTGATAGGTGAAACCAGAAGAGGGGGAGGGAGTGAAGTGAAGAGCTGGGTAGTTGAATGGTGAAAGAAATAAAGGTCTGAAGAAGGAGGGATCTGATAGAAGAGGACAAAAGACCATTGACAAAGAGGGAAAGGAGAGGATCACAAGTGGGAAATGATGGGCTGGTAAGGAGATAAGATGAGACAGGGAATTAAGAATGTGGAATGGAGAAGGAGAGGGGGAGGGGCATTAATCTATGTCAGGTCTCACTGATGTACAGGAGGTCATACCAGGAGCACCAGATACAGTAGATGACCTCAACAGACTCACAGGTGAAGTGTCGCCTCACCTGGAAGGACTATTTGGGGCCCTGAATGGTAGCGAGGGAGGAAGTGTAAGGGCAGGTGTGGCACTTGTTCTGCTTGCAAGGATAAGTGCCAGGAGGGAAATCAGTGGGGAGGGACGAATGGACAAGAGAGTCACATAGGGAGCGATCCCTGCAGAAAGCAGGAAGTGGAGAGGAGGGAAAAATGTGCTTGGTGGTGGGATCCCATTGGAGATGATGGAAACTAAGGAGAACTGTGTGCTGGACACAGAGGCCCATGGGGTGGTAGGGAGGACAGAAGGATCCCTATCCCTGTTTTCGTGGCGGGAGGATGATGTGAGGGAAGACGTGCGTGAAATGGAAGAGATGTGGGTGAGGGCAGGGTTTATTGTGAAGGCAGGAAAGTCCCTTTCTTTGAAGAAGGAGAACATCTCATTAGTTCTGGAATGAAAAGCCTCATCCTGAGAGAAGATGTGGGGGAGATGGAGGAATTGAGAGAAGGAGACGGCATTTTTACAAGTGACAGGGTGGGAAGAGGGATAGTCTAGGTAGCTGTGGGAATTTCTATGTTTATAAAAAATATTGGTGGACAGAATCTCTTCAGAGATAGAGACAGAGAGATCGAGAAAGGGGAGGGAGGTATCAGAAATGGAGCAGGTAAATTCAGTACAGGGTAGATGTTGGAGGCAAAGTTGATGAAGTCAACGAGTTCAGCATGGATGCAGAAAGCAGCACCAATGCAATCATCGATGCATTGACAATTGCGTAGGAAGATTTGGGGAGCGATACCAGTCTACACATGCGACACGTAGCCAACAAAAAGGATGCACATCTGGGACCCATGCGAGTGCCCATGGGTGCACCTTCGGTTTGAAGGAAGTGGGAGGATCCAAAGGAGAAATTATTGAGGGTGAGGACCAATTCCACCAGATGGAGGAGAGTGGTGGTGGAGGGGAACTGGATGGGTCTGTTGTCAAGAAAGAAGCGGAGGGCTGTAAGGCCTTCCTGATGGGGAATGGAGGTGTATAGACACTGGACATCCAGAGTGAAAATGAGCCGATCAGGGCCAGGGAACTCCAGAGCAAAATTGAGATGATCAGAGCCTGGTTTATTATTGCCACATGTACCAAGTTACAGTGAAAAGCTTGTCTTACATATTTATTTATTGAGATACAGCACAGGACAGGCCCTTCTGCCCTTCTGAGCCATGCTGCCTGGCAATCCCCCAATTTATTCCTAGCCTAATCATGGGACAACTTACAATGATTAATTAACCTTCCAACCAGTGCGTCTTTGGACTGTGGGAGGAAACCCGAGCACCTGGAGGAAACGCACACTGTCACAGGGAGAACGTACAAGCTCCTTACAGGCAGCAGTTCATATAGATTAAATTATTAGACAGTGTGGTACAAAGTATAACAATAACAGAATGCAGAATAAAGTGTAACAACTACAGAGAAAGCGCAGTGTAAGTAAACAATAAGGTACAAGAACATAATGAGGTAGACTGCGAGCTCAGGAACTCATCTTTTCATGCTTGTGTCCATACAATAGTGTGGTATAAAAGTGGGCTAGAAGCTGTCCCTGAGCCTAATGGTATGTGCCTTCAAGCTTTTGCATCTTCTGCTGGATGGGAGGGGGGCAAAGAGAGAATGCCCAGGGGTGGATGAGGTCTTTGATTGTGCTGGCTGTTTTATTGAACAAATGAGAAATATAGACAAGAGTTAAGGAGGGAAGGCTGGTTTCCGTGATGTGCTGAGCTTGGTCCACAATTTTCTGCAGTAGCTTGCAGTCACAGGTGGAGCAGTTCTACACTAAACCATGATGCATCCAGATAGGATGCCTTCTACTGTACAGTTTCCATTTAAAGCAGGCATTCCCAACCTTTCTTATGCCATGGAGCCAGATGATTAACTGAGGGGCTGTGGACCCCAGTTTGGGAAACTCTTACAGAGCACAAGTAACAACATGAATGATAAACATAATGATACAGTCAAGTGATTACTTTGACTTATGGTAAATGTATGGAAACTACTAGAATTAAAGATGCATAACTCCTAGAAAACAATAAATATCTTTTGGCCAGAAGAGCATTGAAGAACTGCCTCATCATTAACCTGGTCAAACAACTTCATTATTCAACACTGCATTGCGGACTCTGGGTCCAATCCAAACAAGTAGGACGGAGATTGAAAATCTGGCTGAGTGGTGCCACAACAACAGCCTCCCACTCAATGTCAGCAAGACCAAGGAGCTGATTATTGAGATCAGGAGAAGGAAACCAGAGGTCTATGATCCAGTCCTCATTGGAGGATCAGAGGAGGAGAGGGTCAGCAACTTTAAGTTCCTTGACCTGTTCTGGGCCAAGCACGTAAGTACAATTGTGAAGAAACCATGGTAGTGCCTCTATTCCCTTAGGAGTTTGTGAAGATTTGGTATGACATCTAAAACTTTGACAAACTTCCATAGACGTGTAGTGGTAATTATACTGACAGGCTACATCACAGCCTGGTATGGAAACACCAATTCCCTTGAATGGAAAATCTGATTTAAAAAAGTGGTGCATACAACCCAATTCATCACAGCTGATGCCCTTTCACCACTGGGCTTCTCTCAACTTCACTTGCCCTATCACTGAACTGTTCCCACAACCAATGAACTCCTTTCGAGGAGTCTTCATCTCATGTTCTTGATACTTATTGCTCATTGATTTATTTGTTATTATTTCTTTCTTTTAGTACCTGCATACTTTGTTGTATTTCACTCACTGGCTGAATGCTCAAGTTGGTGTGGTCTTTCATTGATTCAGTTATGGTTATTATTCTATGATGCATTTATTGAGTATGTCCACAGGAAAATAAATCTAACGGTTGTATGTGGTGACAGAAATGTACTTTGATAATAAAACTTACTTTTACTTTGAACTTTGAACTTCAGATTCACAACCCCACTGACAGAATTCTGCATCATAGTAACTGTCAAATTCCAGATGATACTTTCTGCTGCATGGCACAAAGTTGAAAAGCAGGGAATTCTGAAGCAATTCTGAAACACCAACTCTGTTTCCCTTTTCACAGATGAAGCCTGAATCAGAGAACCTATCAGGCATATTCTGTTTTATTTCAAATTTACAACATCTGCAGTTACTTTTTCTATTTACTTTCAATTATCTTGAGAGTCCTAAGCAATGTTTACCTCCCCTCCCCCAACGCCCAGTAATTAATATCAAGAGAGATTACTTGGTCATTATTTCATTGCCATTTACAGGAATTTACTGACTTTCATAGTTCCTACATTACAAAGGTACTTCATAGGCAAAAAAAATCATTTTAGAATGACCTGATGCATTGTCAGTGTTATATTAATACAATGCATTCTTTCTTTTCTTTCTTGTGATACTTAAATAACTGTATGATACACCATTAAAGTGCAAAACACGTCAGTAAGACGAAAGAGCTAATTATGGACTTCAGGAAGGGTAAGACGAAAGAACACATACCAATCCTCAGAGAGGGATCAGAAGTGGAGAGAGTGAGCAGTTTCATATTCTTGGGTGTCAAGATCTCTGAGGATCTAACCTGGTCCCAACATATCGATGCGGTTATAAAGAAGGCAAGACAGCGACTATACTTTATTAGGAGTTTGAAGAGATTTAGTATGTCAAAAAATACACTCAAAACTTCTACAGATGTGCTATGGAGAGCATTCTGACAGGCTGCATCACTATTTGGTATGGGGGTGGGGGCGTTACTACACAGGATCGAAAGAAGCTGCAGAGGGTTGTAAATTTAGTTGGGTCCATCTTGGGTACTAGCCTACAAAGTACCCAGGACATCTTCAAGGAGCAGTGTCTCAGAAAGGTAGTGTCCATTATTAAGGACCTCCAGCACCCAGGGCATGCCCTTTTCGCACTGTTAACATCAGGTAGGAGATACAGAAGCCTGAAGGCACACACTCAGCGATTCAGGAACAGCTTCTTCCCCTCTGCTATCCAATTCCTAAATGGACATTGAACCCTTGAACACCACCTCACTTTTTTAATATATATTATTTCTGTTTTCTGCATGATTTTTAATCTATTCAATTATACATATACTGTAATTCATTTAATTATTTATTTGTTTTTTTTTCTTTCATCTATATTATAGAACATAGAACATAGAATAGTACAGCACAGTACAGGTTCTTCGGCCCACAATGTTGTGCTGACCCTCAAACCCTGCCTCCCATATAACCCCCCACCTTAAATTCCTCCATATATCTGTCTAGTAGTCTCCTAAATTTCACTAGTGTATCTGCCTCCACCACTGACTCAGGCAGTGTATCCCACGCACCAACCACTCTCTGAGTAAAAAACCTTCCTCTAATATCCCTCTTGAACTTCCCACCCCTTACCTTAAAGCCATGTCCTCTTGTATTGAGCAGTGGTGCCCTGGGGAAGAGGCGCTGGCTATCCACTCTATCTATTCCTCTTAATATCTTGTACACCTCTATCATGTCTCCTCTCATCCTCCTTCTCTCCAAAGAGTAAAACCCTAGCTCCCTTAATCTCTGATCATAATCCATACTCTTTAAACCAGACAGCATCCTGGTAAATCTCCTCTGTACCCTTTCCAATGCTTCCACATCCTTCCTATAGTGAGGCGACCAGAAGTGGACACAGTACTCCAAGTGTGGCCTAACCAGAGTTTTATAGAGCTGCATCATTACCTTGCGACTCTTAAACTCTATCCCTTGACTTATGAAAGCTAACACCCCATAAGCTTCCTTAACTACCCTATCAACCTATGAGGCAACTTTCAGAGATCTGTGGACAGGTACCCCAGATCCCTCTGCTCCTCCACACTAACAAGTATCCTGCCATTTACTTTGTACTCTGCCTTGGAGTTTGTCCTTCCAAAGTGTACCACCTCACACTTCTCTGGGTTTAACTCCATCTGCCACTTCTCAGCCCACTTCTGCAACCTATCAATGTCTCTCTGCAACCTTCAACAATCCTCTACACTATCTACAACACCACCAACCTTTTTGTCGTCTGCAAACTTTCCAACCCACCCTTCTACCCCACATCCAGGTCATTAATAAAAATCACGAAAAGTAGAGGTCCCAGAACCGATCCTTGTGGGACACCACTAGTCACAACCCTCCAATCCAAATGTACTCCCTCCACCACGACCCTCTGCCTTCTGCAGGCAAGCCAATTCTGAATCCACCTGGCCAAACTTCCCTGGATCCCATGCCTTCTGACGTTCTGAATAAGCCTACTGTGTGGAACCTTGTCAAATGCCTTACTAAAATTCATATAGATCACATCCACTGCACTACCCTCATCTATATGCCTGGTCACCTCCTCAAAGAACTCTATCAGGCTTGTTAGACACGATCTGCCCTTCACAAAGCCATGCTGACTGTCCCTGCTCAGACCATAATTCTCAAAATGCCCATAGATCCTATCTCTAAGAATCTTTTGCAACAGCTTTCCCACCACAGACGTAAGGCTCACTGGTCTATAATTACCCGGACTATCCCTACTACCTTTTTTGAACAAGGGGACAACATTCACCTCCCTCCAATCCTCCGATACCATTCCCATAGACAACAAGGACATAAAGATCCTAGCCAGAGGCTCAGCAATCTCTTCCCTCACCTCATGGAGCAGCCTAGGGAATAGTCCGTCAGGCCCCGGGGACTTATCCGTCCTAATGTTTTTAACAACTCCAACACCTGTTCTGCCTTAATATCAACATGAAGCTCACTCATATTGTCCTCACCATCATCAAGTTCCCTCTCATTGGTGAATACTGAAGAGAAGTATTCATTGAGGACCTCGCTCACTTCCACAGCCTCCAGGCACATCTTCCCACCTTTATCTCTAATCGGTCCTACTTTCACCCCTGTCATCCTTTTGTTCTTCACATAATTGAAGAATACCTTGGGGTTTTCCTTTACTCTACTCACCAAGACCTTCTCATGCCCCCTTCTTGCTCTTCTCAGCCCCTTCTTAAGTTCCTTTCTTGCTTCCCTATATTCCTCAATAGACCCATCTGATCCTTGCTTCCTAAACCTCATGAATGCTGCCTTCTTCCACCTGACTAGATTTTCCACCTCACTTGTCACACATGGTTCCTTCACCCTCCCATTCTTTATCTTCCTCACCGGGACAAATTTATCCCTAACATCCTGCAAGAGATCTCTAAACATTGGCCACGTAATACAATAATATGTATTGTGTTGAACTGCTGCTGCTAAGTTAACAAATTTCACGACTCATGCCGGTGATAATAAACTGATTCTGATGCTGGCAACTTGTTGTAGTTTGTACAGGACTTGCAAGGAGGATTTGAAAACTCCCGTAGAATTCTGTACAACAAGATGACATCCAGCAAGAATAAGTATTTGGGAAAAGGGTTAGAATCAGAATCAGAAACAAGAGTAAATCTGCAGATGCTGGAAACCTAAGTAACGCACACAAAATGCTGGAAGAACTCAGCAGGTCAGGCAGCATCTATGGAAAAGAGTAAACAGTCAACGTTTCAGGCCAAGACCCTTCAGCGGGACTGGAGAAAAAAAAAGATGAGGTGTCAAAGTTGGATGAAGGGGGAAGGGAAGAAAGAAACACAAGGCGATAGGTGAAACCAGGAGGGGAGGCTGAAGGTAAAGTGAAGAGCTGGGAAGTTGATTGGAGAAAGAAATACAGGGCTGCAGAAGGGAGAATCTAACTGGAGAGGACAGAAAGCCATGAAGAGGAGGAGGGCATCAGAAGGAGGTGATGGGCAGGCAATGCAATAAGTTGAGAGAGGAGAAAGGGAAAAGGGATGGGGAATAGAGAAGGGGCTGGGGGCATTACTGGAAGTTCGAGATATTGATGCTCATGCCATCAGGTGGGAGGTTACCCAAATGGAATATCACACCACCCTGAGCGTGGCTGTATTGTGACAGTAGAGGAGGCCAGGGACTGACATATCGGAATGGGAATGGGAAGTGGAATTAAAATGGGTGGCCACTGGAAGATGCCGCTTTTTCTAACAGAAGGAGTGTAGGTGCTTGGCAAAGCGGTCTCCCAATCTACGTCAGGTCTCACCGATATACGGGAGGCCACACCGGGTGCACTGGATACAGTAGATGACCCCAACAGATGCACAGTTGAAGTGCCGCCTCACCTGGAAAGACTGTTTGGGGTGCTAAGTGAGGGAGGAGGTGTAGGGACAGGTGTAGCACTTGCTCCGCCTGCAAGGATAAGTGCCAGGAGGGAGATCAGTGGGGAGGGACGAATGGACAAGGGAGTCACGTAGGGAGTGATCTCTGTGGAAAGCAGAAAGTGGAGGGGAGGGAAAGATGTGTTTGGTGGTGGGATTCTGTTGGAGATGGTGGTAGTTACGGAGAGTTATATGCTGGACACGGAGGCTTGTGGGATTGGAGATGAAGAATTGAGAGAAGGGGATGACATTTTTACAGGAAACAGGGTGGGAAGAGGTATAGTGCAGGTAGCTGTGAGAGGAATCAGTGGGCTTATAATAGACATCAGTAGATAAGCTGTCAGCACCCTCTTATCTGCGGGATTGACGGTGAGGTTAAGATTAGTGCAGAGTGACATGAGCCATAGTTGATGGTACCTGTCTGTCATTTGGATAACTTCCTGTGGTTGATTAAGTGTTGCCATTCATTTTGCTCTGTTCCTTTTGTCTACTGAGGGTTGGCCTGTTGCTCACTATGGTCTGTTATGTGGTCTGTTTGTTGCATGCTCCATCATTCGGTTTGACACATTGGTGAGGATCAAAGTTCAAAGTACATATATGTTGCCATATACATCCCTGAGATTCATTTTCCTGTGGGCATAATCTATAGAATAGTAACTGTAACAGGATGAATGAAAGATCAACCAGAGTGCAGAAGACAACAAACTATGCAAATGCAAATATAAATAAATAGCAGTAAATAGTGAGAACATGAGATAAAGAGATAAACAGCCTTTAAAGAGAGATCATTGTTCGTGGAGCATCTCAATGGATGGGCAAGTGTGTGTATTTATTCCCTTTTGTTCAAGAGCCTGATGGTCGAGGGGTGATAACTGGTCTTGAAGCTCTTATACCTTTTTCCTGATGGCAGCATGGTCTGGGTGGTGGAGATCTCTGATGATGGATGCTGCTTCCCTACAACAGCGTTCTAGATAGATGTGCTCAATGGTTGGAAGAGCTTTACCAATGTTTGTCGGTATGGTGCGTCTGGAACTGTAAGTCAGCATGGTCAGGCAGGGTGATTACTACAGCCTGTTAGCTAGGTCTGTTGGTATGATCCATCCTGTCAGTCAGCTGCTCAAAGCTCCTCAAAGCTGCACAGAGTGATAATCCACCATTTGCAGATTTTAAGATCAGTTCGTATGTGAGACAGGTAAACCATGGGTTTATTCTTTCATCAATGGGGAAAGCTGGGTTGGAGATGGGAATTGATATATGTAGCAGAAGGTGATGAGATCTGCATCAATATTACAACAATACCGGACATTGTATTTGCTTCTCTGTGCATTTGATTAAGAGTAATTGGCTGCATTTCAAATTGTTCTCTTACAGCATGATGGAGAAGCTCCCAGCGTAGATAGCTCTGAAAGATGTCTGGGATTTCCGTTTCAGAACTTAAATATATTTAGAAACGTATGAAAACTGCTGATTTACAAACTATTAAACATTTTAAAAAGATGAACTAAAAGCAATGAAAAATTTGGACCATCAAACAAAATTTATCTTTGAAGATCAATAGAATCATACAGACAGCATGGAAAATGGTCCTTTGCCTAACCAAGTCTGCACTAACCAACAAGCACACATTTCCACTAATCCTATTTTGTTCTTTTCACGGAGCTGTCAACTACTTCCGGAGTTCGCCAGTCACTCAGAGGGTGGTGAGAGTGTGGGATGAGCTGCCAGTGCAAGCGGTGCATGCGAGCTCGATTTCAACGTTTAAGAGAAGCTTGGATAGGTACATGGGTGTAGACAGTTCAAATGGTTCGGTTCAGTTCGAGCCAAAGGGCCTGTTCCTGTGCTCTACTTTTCAATGGCTCTACGACTCTAAAGAGAAGAAGAAACAGTTTTGTGAACTGTCTACAGGACATTGCTGATAGTCGTGTTGGTTGCTGGCACCATCTTGCGGTTACTTATTGCTTCATGTCAATGCCTGTATTGTTGTATTCAAGTATCGGCCGCTACATTTCCTGAGCAAATTAAGTATAATGTGGTCTTCAGTAAATATCCTCACTTCTGCCTTGTGATAGAAGGGCCATTAATGAAATAGTTCAAATGATTGTGTGTGTGAGACATTGCTCTGTGGAAATCCTGCACAGTTGACCTCGGTCTGGGACCAATAATCTCTGACAACTGGACTCCATGAGGTCAAACACAGACCGTTTAAAAGGTTCAGCATGGATTAGATAGGCTGAAGGGCCTGTTAGTGTGCTGTACTTTTCTATGACCCTATGACATACCAGCAGCAAGCTCACAGGATGGGGCAGTTGGTATACACTCAGTAGCGACTATATTAGGTACACCTGCTTGTTAATGCAAATGTCTAATCGGCCAATCATGTGGCAGCAATTTAATGCATTAAATAATGCAGATATAGTCAAGAGGTTCTGTTGTTGTTCAGACCAGACAGCAGAATGAGGAAGAAATGTGTTTTAAGTGACTGACTGTGGAATGATTGCTGGTGCTGGGTGAGCTGGTTTGAGTTTCTCAGAAACTGCTAATCTCCTGGGATTTTCATGCACAACAGTCTCTAGCGTTCACAGAGAATGGTGTGAGGAGCAAAAAAAAAACATCCAGTTCTGTGAGCGAAATCACCTTGTTAATGAGAAAGGTCAGAGAGAATGGCTAGGCTGGTTCAAGCTGACAGGAAGGCGGCGGTAACACAAGTAACTATGTGTTACAACAGTGGTGTGCAATAGAGCATCTCTGAATGCACAACACGTTGAGCCTTGCAGTGGATGGGCTGGAGCAGCAGGAGACCACACCGGGTTCCACTCCTGCACCTAGGAAAGTGGCCACTCAGTGTATGTCTGCATTAGCGACAGTGTGATCAGGTATAGTACATTGAAAATGATCAGTGTGAGTGGTGGCTGTCCATTCCTCTTCTGTTCAGAACGTGCATTGAATGTGTAAAGCTCATCAGAAAAGGATGGGCTATTTTTAGTGATGCTTCTTGATTTCTGTAGCCCATTGTAACATGTAAGCTCTGTGGCTAGTCTAGCACTCAATTCTGGAATGGTATTGTCTCTTGGCATTGATTATTATCATGACTATTATCTAACAAAGGTCATATCTCGATTTCTTGCATAGGTCAGGGTTGCCCGATTTGAGTACTTCAGAACTAGACTTCGGCAAGGAGCGGATCTCCTGGTTGTGTCAAAGCCATTCATGAGGAATGTAACAGAAGGGGGCAGAGGCCAGAACAAGAAGGTAGAGAGAGAGGAAGGAGTACAAGCTGGTAGGAGATAGGTGAGACCAGCTGAGAGGGAGGTTGGCTGGGTGGAGGGGGTGATGCAAGAAGCTGTGACGTGATAGGTGGAAGGGGTGAAGGGCTGAAGAAGGAGAAATCTGATAGGATTGCTGTACATTCTTATTCATCTTTTCTAGTAAAGTCCGTGACAGTGGTGACATACTCATCTAATTTGGCTGCTGAGCCTTTGAGTATGGACCTGTCTACTGACTCAGGGAAGTCACATAATAGCTCATCTATTTCCTCAGACCAGCACTATACAACTTCCTGTGCCAAATCCTCACATTTAAGTTTTTGTTTTTATGCAGAGAGAAGAAGCTCAGCCTAGTGGCCTGTCTTACCAAAGTGTGGGTGGGTATGGGGGGGGGGCGGGGTTTGAGTCCTGAAGAAAGGTCTCAGCCTGAAACATTGACTGTTTACTCATTTCCATAGATCAGGGGTTCCCAACATGGAGTCTACAGACTCCTCAGGTAATGGTATGAATCCGTGACATAAAAATGGTTGGGAACCTCTGTCATAGATACTGCCTGACCTGCTAAGTTCCTGTAGCATTTTGTGTGTGTTGCTTTGGGGGTTTCAATTTGCTGGGCAGGTGACTTTGATGGATGTGTAGCAATGATCAAGGGTGTCTGGACAAGTGACATGCTGGTTGTATTTAGGTTGCACACTCTTGAAGTTTGCCTGGTTGAAGTCACCAGAGGTGTCTCTGGATCTCAGAGTGTCCCATTTCCAGACTGTTGACCAAGGAGTTTAGTTTGTTGAGTGCAGGATTCATGTCCACCTGGTTTGAGATGTAGATTGATGTAGGGATAACTGGACATCTGTACTATCTTGTCATAGAATTCAATTTCCCAAACAAATTTATCTACCTCCTCTTTGAACACCTCTAGTGATCTACAGTCCTCCAGGATACAGAATGCTATAAGTTCACCACCCTCTGTGAGAAGACTCACTAGGAGCTCAGAAAAATAATAGTTTCTTGGATTTCTTTGCATCGTTTGTGGAAGTTACAACATGAGATCAGTAAAAGCTCATACCATAAAAGGCATTTGTGTATATTGTCCCTTGATATTCAGTGGCATCACCATCACTGAATCCCCTACTATCAGCATCCTGGGAGATACCATCGACAGGAAACTGAACTGGTCTAGCCATATAAACACCATGCCTACTAGAGCAGGTCAAAGGCTAGGAATCCTGTAGCATGTAACTCACCTCCTGACTCTCCACAGCCTGTCCGCCATCTACAAGGCTCAGGTCAGGAGTGTAATGGAATACTCGCCACTCGCCTGGATGAACGCAGCTCCATCAACACTCAAGAAGCTCGACACCATCCAGTACAAGGCAGCCCACTTGATTGACCCCTTTCACAAGCATCCAATCCCTCCACCATCGATGAACAGTTGCAGCAGTGTAGACTATCTATAAGATGCACTGCAACAACACATCGAAGTTCCTAAGGCAGCACCTTCCAGACCAATGATCACTACCATCTAGAAGGACGAGAACAGCAGATAGCTGGGAACACCACCGCTTAGAAATCCACCTCCAAGTCACTCACCATCCTGACTTGGGAACATACCCCATTCCTTCATTGTCGCTGGGTCAAAATCATGGAATTCCCTCCCTAACAGCACTGTGGGTGTACCTACACTTCAGGGACTGCAGCAGTTCAAGAAGGCAGTTCATTACCACTTTCTCAAGGGCAGCTAGGGATGGGCAATAAATGCTGGCATAGCTGGCGATGCCCACATCCTGTAAATGAATAAAATATGTATGTAACTGAGCAATGTGCATTGTATGGATGCATATGTACACTGAGACTTAAACAACATACTGGACAGATATCAACAACAGTATCCCAGCAAAATCCTCCCATGCCATTGGTAGGGTAAACAGACCAACTTCAGCTTCCTTTTCCAAGCCAATACTCTCAGCATTCAGGCACTCTAATTATACTTATTATTATTATTAATTATAATTATACTCCACTGGGCAGACCATGTCAATCCCTAAAATAGACAGTCTGTTCTAAACTTTGCCATTAGAGAAGATTGTCAGGTGTACAGAGGGCAATATATCAAGGATGTTCCTGAAGACTCATTAGGGAAAAAGAAGAAGAAACTTCCTTAATGATTCTTGGGAAATTTTGGCTAATGCCATACAAGATGGAGCATTCAGGATGGCACAAAGATTCCAGAAATGGGATGGTGAAGCCAAAACTAAACCAGTCATGATCTTGTTTTAGGCCTGAGAGGTTAACCTCTCTTTCTCACAGTTTTATCTGTGGTCATAGACTAGCCACTCACCTATCCCAACTGGCATTTCCTGTTCCCATTCACAATAAGATCTCCAAGAGGGCCACAGCCTCGTTGTGGCTTGGAGATTTGCATGGCTCAATGTCAGGGCATAATGCTTTGGCTCTTGGTAGGGTCACCCATGCCAAACAGGTCAAAGGATAGAGGCCAGAATAAGAGCGGTACTTCAGGTTCGGGGGATCAGCTCAGGGCTAATAAACCTGACTGGTAAAACAAAACTGCTACAGAAACAGCAATGAAGAATCATTCTACATCTGAGTGTGACAGTATTCATAGAAACATAGAAAATAGGTGCAGGGGTAGGCCATTCGGCCCTTCGAGCCTGCACCGCCATTTATTATGATCATGGCTGATCATCCAACTCAGAACCCCGCCCCAGCCTTCCCTCCATACCCCCTGACCCCTGTAGCCACAAGGGCCATATCTAACTCCCTCTTAAATATAGCCAATGAACTGGCCTCAACTGTTTCCTGTGGCAGAGAATTCCACAGATTCACCACTCTCTGTGTGAAGAAGTTTTTCCTAATCTCGGTCCTAAAAGGCTTCCCCTCTATCCTCAAACTGTGACCCCTCGTTCTGGACTTCCCCAACATCGGGAACAATCTTCCTGCATCTAGCCTGTCCAATCCCTTTAGGATTTTATACGTTTCAATCAGATCCCCCCTCAATCTACTAAATTCCAACGAGTAGAAGCCCAGTTCATCCAGTCTTTCTTCATATGAAAGTCCTGCCATCCCAGGAATCAATCTGGTGAACCTTCTTTGTACTCCCTCTATGGCAAGGATGTCTTTCCTCAGATTAGGGGACCAAAACTGCACACAATACTCCAGGTGTGGTCTCACCAAGGCCTTGTACAACTGCAGTAGTACCTCCCTGCTCCTGTTCTCGAATCCTCTCGCTATAAATGCCAGCATACCATTCGCCTTTTTCACCGCCTGCTGTACCTGCATGCCCACTTTCAATGACTGGTGTATAATGACACCCAGGTCTCGTTGCACCTCCCCTTTTCCTAATCGGCCACCATTCAGATAATGATCTGTTTTCCTATTTTTGCCACCAAAGTGGATAACTTCACATTTATCCACATTAAATTGCATCTGCCATGAATTTGCCCACTCACCCAACCTATCCAAGTCACCCTGCATCCTCTTAGCATCCTCCTCACAGCTAACACTGCCACCCAGCTTCGTGTCATCCGCAAACTTGGAGATGCTGCATTTAATTCCCTCATCCAAGTCATTAATATATATTGTAAACAACTGGGGTCCTAGCACTGAGTCTTGCGGTACCCCACTAATCACCGCTTGCCATTCTGAAAAGGTTCCGTTTATTCCCACTCTTTGCTTCCTGTCTGCTAACCAACTCTCCACCCACACCAATACCTTACCCCCAATACCGTGTGCTTTAAGTTTGCACACTAATCTCCTGTGTGGGACCTTGTCAAAAGCCTTCTGAAAATCCAAATATACCACATCCACTGGTTCTCCCCTATCCACTCTACTAGCTACGTCCTCAAAAAATTCTATGAGATTCGTCAGACATGATTTTCCTTTCACAAATCCATGCTGACTTTGTCTGATCATTTCACCGCTTTCCAAATGCGCTGTTATCACATCCTTGATAACTGACTCCAGCAGTTTCCCCACCACCGACGTTAGGCTAACCGGTCTATAATTCCCTGGTTTCTCTCTCCCTCCTTTTTTAAAAAGTGGAGTTACATTAGCCACCCTCCAATCCTCAGGAACTAGTCCAGAATCTAACGAGTTTTGAAAAATTATCACTAATACATCCACTATTTCTTGGGCTACTTCCTTAAGCAGCCTGGGATGCAGACCATCTGGCCCTGGGGATTTATCTGCCTTCAATCCCTTCAATTTACCTAACACCACTTCCCTACTAACATGTATTTCACTCAGTTCCTCCATCTCACTGGACCCTCTGTCCCCTACTATTTCTGGAAGATTATTTATGTCCTCCTTAGTGAAGACAGAACCAAAGTAATTATTCAATTGGTCTGCCATGTCCTTGCTCCCCATAATCAATTCACCTGTTTCTGTCTGCAGGGGACCTACATTTGTCTTTACCAGTCTTTTCCTTTTTACATATCTATAAAAGCTTTTACAGTCCGTTTTTATGTTTCCTGCCAGTTTTCTCTCATAATCTTTTTTCCCCTTCCTAATTAAGCCCTTTGTCCTCCTCTGCTGAACTCTGAATTTCTCCCAGTCCTCAGGTGAGCCACTTTCTCTGGCTAATTTGTATGCTTCTTCTTTGGAATTGATACTATCCTAATTTCTCTTGTCAGCCACGGGTGCACTACCTTCCTTGATTTATTCTTTTGCCAAACTGGGATGAACAATTGTTGTAGTTCATCCATGCAACCTTTAAATGCTTGCCATTGCATATCCACCGTCAATCCTTTAAGTGTCATTTGCCAGACTATCTTAGCTAATTCACGTCTCATACCTTCAAAGTTACCCCTCTTTAAGTTCAGAACCTTTGTTTCTGAATTAACTATGTCAGTCTCCATCTTAATGAAGAATTCCACCATATTATGGTCACTCTTACCCAAGGGGCCTCTCACGACAAGATTGCTAATTAACCCTTCCTCATTGCTCAAAACCCAGTCCAGAATAGCCTGCTCTCTAGTTGGTTCCTCGACATGTTGGTTCAAAAAACCATCCCGCATACATTCCAAGAAATCCTCTTCCTCAGCACCTTTACCAATTTGGTTCACCCAATCTACATGTAGATTGAAGTCACCCATTATAACTGCTGTTCCTTTATTGCACACATTTCTAATTTCCTGTTTAGTACCATCTCCGACCTCACTACTACTGTTAGGTGGCCTGTACACAACTCCCACCAGCGTCTTCTGCCCCTTAGTGTTACGCAGCTCTACCCATATCGATTCCACATCTTCCCGGCTTATGTCCTTCCTTTCTATTGCGTTAATCTCTTCTTTAACCAGCAACGCCACCCCACCTCCCCTTCCTTCATGTCTATCCCTCCTGAGTATTGAATATCCCTGAACGTTGAGCTCCCATCCCTGGTCACCCTGGAGCCATGTCTCTGTGATCCCAACTATATCATAATCATTAAAAACAATCTGCACTTTCAATTCATCCACCTTATTACGAATGCTCCTTGCATTGACACACAAAGCCTTCAGGCGCTCTTTTACAACTCTCTTAGCTCTTATACAATTATGCTGAAAAGTGGCCCTTTTTAATGCTTGCCCTGGATTTGTCGGCCTGCCACTTTTACTTTTCTCCATAGTACTTTTTGTTTCTACCCTCACTTTACACCCCTCTGTCTCTCTGCACTGGTTCCCATCCCCCTGTTGTGAACTAACCTCCTCACGCCTAGCCTCTTTAATTTGATTCCCACCCCCCAACCATTCTAGTTTAAAGTCACCTCAGTAGCCCCCGCTAATCTCCCTGCCAGGATATTCGTCCCCCTAGGATTCAAGTGCAACCCGTCCTTTTTGTACAGGTCACGCCTGCGCCAAAAGAGGTCCCAATGATCCAAAAACTTGAATCCCTGCCCCCGCTCCAATCCCTCAGCCACACATTTATCCTCCACCTCATCGCATTCCTACTCTCACTGTCGCGTGGCACAGGCAGTAATCCCGAGATTACTACCTTTGCGGTCCTTTTTCTCAACTCCCTTCCTACCTCCCTATATTCTCCTTTCAGGACCTCATCCCTTTTCCTACCTATGTCATTGGTACCTGTATGTACCACGACCTCTGGCTCCTCACCCTCCCACTTCAGGATATCTTGGACACGATCAGAAATATCCCGGACCCTGGCACCAGGGAGGCAAACTACCATCCGGGTCTCTGGACTGCGTCCACAGAATCGCCTATCTGACCCCCTTACTATCGAGTCCCCTATCACAACTGCCCTCTTCTTCCTTGCCCTACCCTTCTGAGCTACAGGGCCGGACTCTGTGCGGGAGGCACGGCCACTGTCGCTTCCCCCGGGTATTCCTGAGTCTCCACCCAGGACTTTCAGTAAGATGGTGGCACATGCAAAACAGTGGCCTCTCGGGAGCCAATAAAGGTGCTTTGTTCTATGTAAAATTTGTTTTTTTAGGATCCAAAGACAAATCAAGAACACCGGGTGCTGTAGTGCTACCCATCAATGTGCTGGTTGTTGGTTGGAGTAGCTGGACTGGTGTCGGCTGAGGTGTCAACGGAGCCAGTCAGGGTATCGGAGAATCCCATCAGGGTATCAGAGGAGCCCATCAGGGTATCAGGGGAGCCAGCCAATGTGTCAGAGGGGTCAGTTTGGCTTCAGAGGGGCTGACCTGGCTGCAGACCATGTGGCTGCCAGATGCTTGGAAGCATCGAAGTATAACCGCAGGATATTTCTTGGACATTTCATTTGCGATCGTAAGATTCTGTTTGACAGTGATAACGCAAGTTGCAGCAGGCCTGTGTTAACCTTATCTGGCGGAGGTACAGATGATGTGAGAGCTGTGTAGCCTTCGTTATAGCGAGAACTAGGCCTCAAGTCTTGGGCTTGCCTGCTGATTCAGACCGGATGAGAGACGTGGAAGCGTTTACAGCATGGTATCTAAGCTCAGCTGGGGCCTGGCCTCTCCTGTCGGTGTTTCCCTCCTGTGTTCAAGCACTGGAATGACAGGCTGGATTGCATATGACTGTACAGTGCTGGGAAACTGTGATATTTTCTCTCAGGGTCTTGGACCATATATATGCTTTTTTGAGTGAATATGCTTCTTGGCTCACTATTTTGAATTATGTTACCCGCGATTTTTGAATGTTAGCTTGCTATTTTGAATGTTTCACATCTTGGCCCCAGAGGAATGACGTCTCGTTCAGCTGTATCTATGTATGGTTTGAATAATAATGAAACTTCATTTGATTTGATTTGACTTGCATGACTGACAGTAGAGAAAACCGAGAGAAAGAAATGGCTGAGAAATCAAAGAGATTCGTCTCTCAACTGAACTGAGGCTGTGGCCTGCAACTAGCGGGTTTCTGAATCGGCTGCAGCGATGCTAGGCTATGGACTCACTTTTGTGAACTTCAGTTCTGAATGCTATTTGCTGACTTTTACTGTTTGCACGATTAGGTGTTTTCTTTTAACTCTCTGTTCATTGGTGTTCGGTGGACTTCTTTTGTTTTAATGGGTTCAACTGGGTTTCTTTGTTTTGTGACTGCCTGTAAGGAGACGAACCACAAGGTTGTATAAAGTATACATACTTTGATAATAAATGTACTTTGAACTTTGAACATATTTTGGTGAGGACTGCGTGGGGTATTCTGAGCACAGCACCGCAGTACCTGTTTATCTGGCAGGTTTTGTCCCTTCTCATTTTATTGGTTATTTACATTTTCAGAACATAATATTGTTGCAGAGCACTAGAATATGTCTCAAGCTGTAAATGGATTACTTATGGGAAGCCTGTTTAGGGAATGAATAATCTAAATTACACAAAGCAATTATTATTTTCATTTTCTTTTTTTCAGTAAAATGGTTAATGTAAAAAAATTATCATCTTTTCTTTTTTTTTAAATGCTGCATATGGTACTTAAGTTCTTAGTTGAGGACATACTTATTTCCATAACTGGATAGTCAGGGGTATGAACAAAACTCTGAATAATCACATAGCAGTACTTAACCTCACAAGAGTGCGCTTGCTATCAGCTTCGCTCAGTCACACTAAAATTGTTAGTGCACTCCAACCATTAACTACTTTGAATTCCTGCCATTTTCAGACTATGTAGCACAAATTCATTGTGATGTATAATTACTATAATTTACATATTTTGTATTGGCTATACTTCCATTTAAATATGATAACTACTACCCAATGCTCAGCTCAAATGAATTTGTATCAAGTACTAACATGCCGAATCAGTAGTTGTTATAAAGTCAGTTAGAAAATTATTTTATATCACATGCAATCACACATATAGCCCTATAAATTGGGTTGGATTCCTATACTTGACTACTGAATCGCTAATGTTAACTCGTATAGAATCTTAGTGAAGAAGGCCCAAGATGTCCACTAGTCAACAGCAAAAAGACAGTGTTAAGTAATTTTGTTCCAGGAAGCATCACCCATTTTTCTTTCCTTTGGCATGTACATTTGATGCTGCTTTGGCATTGTATGACTTTTGTCATATGGTTGGCCCAAATCTCAAATTTCTGATTTCATTAGTGCAAGTTGTTTACAGAATGATTTTAATGAAGTCCTTTCTGCTGCAAACTCACCTGCTCTACTGTCAAGATACCCACACATTTCACATCATTCCAGCAGTCAGGAACTGAAACTTGATAAAAACTATTGGCAAAAGTGTGGTATTGATTCAGACCAAATAAGGAACAAATGTTTTAGTTGCCTCGAGACCGTACTGAGGCCTCTGTTGGTCAGGGTCGACATGGATGTTGCTTCCTGGCTGACTCGATATGCAAAGGTAGGACAGTACGATATGGAGAACAAGCCATTGCCAATGTAGCAAGCTCCCCTTCTCCACGTATCTGATGAACTGAAATGAACGGCAGAGACCAATACTTTTTGGCACCCGCGACATCGCAGGAGTTGCCAGTCAGCATTGAACTCAATGTAGGACTGTCTTAGGGACTCCCAATTTGGAATTTTCTCTCAGGGTTTAATCCTGAAGCCTTCCCCCATGATTGGGTAGAGCTGCAAGGCAGCTGAGGTTTGAGATCAGAGTTTTCCTTCTAGATGAGCTGCCAACCATGACTGATGAGCTCCATCTGCCTGAAGCCATTACTGATTCCATAAGTCATAAGGTCATAAGGCTCAGCTGTCCATGGTAACCGAGGTTCTCCATCTAATCTCTTTGGCCTATATTGTTCTATACCTTTCCTGTGTTAAATTAATTATTTTAATATAGGTGCCTGATACCTAAATTAAAACAAGTATGTAATGGAGATGCTTTATAAGGCACTGTTGAGGCCTCACTTGGAGTATTGTGAGCAGGTTTGGGCCCCTTGTCTAAGAAAGGATGTGCTGAAATTGGAGAAGGTTCAAAGGAAATTCAGGAGAATGATGCCAGGAAAGAAAGCTTATCTTATGATGAGCATTTGATGGCTCTGGGCCTGCGCTCACTGGAATTTAGAAGAATGAGGGGGGATCTCATTCAAACTTATTCAATTTTAGATAGAATGGATGTAGAGAGGATGTTTCCAGTAGTGGGGGAGTCTTGGACCAGAGGATACAATCTCAGGATAGAGGGATGTCCATTTAGAATGGAGATGAGGAAGAATTTCTTTCATCAGAGAGTGGTGAATCTGTGGAATTCATTGCCACAAACGTCTGTAGAGGCTAAGTCATTGGGTATATTTAAGTTGGAGGTTGATAGATTCTTGATTAGTCAGGAAATGAAGGGATACGAGGAGAAGGCAGGAGATTGGGACTGAGAGGGAAAATGGATGAGCTATGATTAAATGGCGCACCTCAGGGGTGTGTGCTTAGCCCACTGCTCTACTCTCTGTATACACATAACTGTGTGGCTAGGCATAGCTCAAATACCATCTATAAATTTGCTGACGATACAACCATTGTTGGTAGAATCTCAGATGGTGACGAGAGGGCGTACAGGAGTGAGATATGCCAACTGGTGGAGTGGTGCCGCAGCAACAACCTGGCACTCAACGTCAGTAAGACGAAAGAGCTGATTGTGGACTTCAAGAAGGGTAAGACGAAGGAACACATACCAATCCTCATAGGGGGATCAGAAGTGGAGAGAGTGAGCAGTTTCAAGTTCCTGGGTGTCAAGGTCTCTGAGGATCTAACCTGGTCCCAACATATCGATGTAGTTATAAAGAAGGCAAGACAGCAGCTATACTCCATTAGGAGTTTGAAGAGATTTGGCATGTCAACAAATACACTCAAAAACTTCTATAGCTGTACCATGGAGAGCATTCTGACAGGCTGCATCACTGTCTGGTATGGAGGGGCTACTGCACAGGACCAAAAGAAATTGTAAATCTGGTCAGCTCCATCTTGGGTACTAGCTTACAAAGTACCCAGGACATCTTTAGGGAGCGGTGTCTCAGAAAGGCAGTGTCCATTATTAAGGACCTCCAACACCCAGAGCATGCCCTTTTCTCACTGTTACCATCAGGTAGGAGGTACAGAAGCCTGAAGACACACACTCAGCGATTCAGGAACAGCTTCTTCCCCTCTGCCATCCAATTCCTAAATGGACATTGAAGCTTTGGACACTACCTCACTTTTTTTAATATACAGTATTTCTGTTTTTGCACTTTTTAAAAAATCTATTCAATATACGTAATCGATTTACTTGTTTATTTATTATGTTTTATTTTATTTATTACTTTTTTTTCTCTCTCTCTGCTGATTATGTATTGCATCGTACTGCTGCCGCTAAGTTAACAAATTTCACGTCACATGCCAGTGATAATAAATCTGATTCTGAAATGGCGGAGCAGACTTGGCAGGCCGAATGGCCTAATTCTGCTCCTTTGTCTTACTGTTTTACAGTTTTATGGTCTTATGGTCTAAATTACAGTAATTAAAAATCATCATTAGAAGCTTTGGTACAATAATAATTGGCTTGTTTGTGTCATTTAAAAAAACACTTTGATACAAAATGTCGTTACCTGATCCCAATTTAGTTGTAAACAATGTATAATTATAAAAAAATATAATAGAACAAAACCCAGTAACATCAAAAGCAGTTTCCCTGTGCCCTCAGCCAAAGAGGGCCTAGCTTGCTGGACCAATTCATCATAGACAGCAGATCTGTGAAGAATCTTAGATGGTTTTTAAATCTCTTTAATAATAATAATTTTATTTATATAGCACCTTTCATATATTAAGATGCTGGTTCAAAGTGCTTTGCAGAGATCATAAAGATAAATCAATATAATCATAAAAATATGAGACAAAATTAAAAATCAGAGGTAAGGCCAAACATTATATAGAATAAAATGTAATCAAATATACCAAGTGATAATTTAATCAACATCAACAGGCATTAAGTAATCCAATAAATAAGCCAAATTTCAAAAGTATGTTTTTAGAAGTGTTTTGAAATGTTTCACAGAACTAACCTGCTGTATTTCAGTCGGTACAGTATTCCAGATTTTTGGTGCATGAGAGCAAAAGGCCGCATCACCAGTTCTTTGCTTGGCTCTGAGAACGCTAAGAAAACCAGTATTTGGATATCAATTAGGGACTTTTGGGGGTTACCACTCCAAAGTACGTAGAGGAGATAGATTATTCCGAGCCTTACATACAATTAAAGGTGTTTTAAGATTGATCCTAAAGGACACAGGCAGCCTGTGTAATGATGCCAAAACCAGTGAAATGTGCTCAGATTTTCTCCCTTAGGTTAAGGTTCTTGCTGCTGCATTTTGAACAAGCTGCATCTGATTTATATCTTTCTTAGGCAGACTTCAAAAGAGTGTATTACAGTAGTCTAATCGACTAAAACAAAAGCATCTATTAATTATTCTGCATCTTGAAGTGTTATAAGTAATTAAACTCCTGTAATGTTCCTTAAAAGAAAAAACAGTCTTAATAATAATATGGTTAATATGTGATATTATAAACAAAGGCTACTAAAATAAAGTCACTATATTTATTTTAAGTTGCAGACTTTAATAAAGAAAATGATTGTAAACACCTAGAATGCTAATAAATAATTAAACACTAAAGTGAAATCATGTCCATGGCTTTCTTTACTGCCATGTTTAGGATAGATGCAGATTGCAGGAGCAAGACCACATGTTCAATCTTGGTAGTCTCCAACTAGTTGGCATCAACATTGACTTCTCTAATTTCTGGTAACCATTCCCTTCTGTCATTCCTTACCCCTCCTTTGTTTTTTCTTACCTTCTAGCCCTCTTGTCTCTTCTCCTTCCCTTCCCCACCCTCACAACCGGCCCATCACCCACACCTTCTACCCTTTATCCAATAGTCTATTGTTCATTCCTATCAGATTCTATCTTCTTTCAGCCCTTTGCCTCTTCCACCTATCACCTCACAGTTCCAGAAATCATCCTCTTTCACCTAGATTCATCCGTCACCCACCAGACCATGCTCCTCCCCCTACCCACCCTTAGTTTGGCCTCTGCCCTCTTCATTTCCAGTCCAAGACATCAACTATTCATTTCCCTCCATGGATGCTACCTGACCTGCCGAGTTCCTCCAGTGTTTTTTGTGTATTGCTGAACTGAAATCATTTGCACTTTTTTTTTATTTTTTAAGAGCGAGCTTATATAAATCGAACATTTCTTAAATGTGTTCCGTGGTGTGTCTTTGTTTTGTGGCTATCTGTGGAATGACAAATCTCAGGGTTGTATACTGCTTATGTACTTCAATATTAAATGTACTTTGAATCTTTGAATACGAATATCAGTAAATATCAGCTAGCTGGAGTTTCACCGATGAACACCTTTTGATGTCCGGCAGCAGAGCAAAGTGACAAATGCAATGCTCACTAAATTTAAGACCTTTTCACTTGCCCATGAATTTGTGTAAGATCCAAAATTTCTTCCATTTACCAACAAGATGAGGCCATCAACTTCATTTTAGCTTTTGATAGAGACTCAAATAACAACAGTTGAATTACAGACCTAATATTGGAGCATCATGTTATTCCAATCTTCTCTCCCAGTACATGCGACATTATATTGAAAACAAATATACAGGCACGTACTTCCCTTTTTCCCTCTACAATAAGGAAACTCATCATAAATTGGAGGACCACTTCATCAGACACTTCTGCTTCATCCACCAAAAGCGGAACTTCCCAGTGGCCAATCATTTTAATTCTGATTCCCAAACCCATGCCGACATGTTGGTCCATGGGTTCCTCTTGTGCCACGACGAGGCCATCCTCAGGGTGGAGGAGTAACACCTTATATTCCATCTGGGTAGCCTCCAACCTGATGGCATAAGTATCAATTTCTCCTTCTGGTAAGAACAAAAATTCCCTCCGCCTCCCCTCTTCTTCTATTCTTCACTCAGGCCTCATGCATTTTCTCACCTGTCTATCTATTCCCGTTGGGTCCCCTCCTCCTTCCTTGTCTCCTGTGCTCCACTCGCCTTTCCTATTAGATTCCCTTCTCTCCAGATATAAGATATAGAAGCAGAATTAGGCTATTTGGCCCATTGAGTCTGCTCCACCATTTCATCATGGCTGATCCATTTTTCCTCTCAGCCCCAATTTCCTGCCTTCCTCCATATCCTTTCATGCCCTGACCAATCAAGAATCTATCAACCTCTGCCTTAAATATACATAAAGACTTTACCTCCACAGCTGCCTATGGCAAAGAATTCCACAGATCCACCACTCTCTGGCTAAAGAAATTCCTCCTCATCTCCGTTCTAAAAGGACATTCCTCTAATCCTCTGGTCTTAGACTCCCACACCCTAGGGAACATCCTCTCCACTGCCGATCTATCAAGGCCTTTCATCATTTGGTAGTTTTCAGTTAGATCACCCTTCATTCTTCTGAATTCCAGTGAATACAGGCCCAGAGCGATCAAACACTCTTCATATAACAAGGCATTAAGTCCTGGAATCATTCTCGTGAACCACCTTTGAACCCTCTCCAGATTTGGCACATCCTTTCTAAGATAAAGGGCCCAAAACTGCTCACAAATGAGGCCTCACTGGCCCTTTATAAAGTTTCAATATTACATCCTTACTTTTATACTCTAGTCCTGTTGAAATGAATACTAACATTGCATTTGCCTCCCTCACCACTGACTCAACCTGAAAATTAACCTTTAGGAAACCCTGCACAAGGACTCCTAAGTCCTTTTGCACCTTTTACTTCTGTATTTTCTCTCTGTTTGAAAGTAGTCAACCTTTTCATTTCTTCTACCAAAGTGCATGACCATACACTTCCTGACACTGTATTCCATCTGCCACTTCTTTGCCCATTCTCTTAATCTGTCTGAGTCCTTCTATAGCCTCTCTACCTCCTCAAAACTACCTCCCCCTCCATCTGTCTTCACATCATCTGCAAACTTTGCAACAAGGCCATCAATTCCATCACCTAAATGACCTTGACTTTTCCCACCCACCTGGCTTCACCTTCCACTTTCTAGCTATTCTCGTTCCCCTTCCCCCACCTTTTTATTCTGGCATCTTCTCCCTTCCTTCTCAGTCCTGAAGAAGGGTCTCATCTCAATACGTCTACTGTTTATTCAATTCCACAGATGCTGCCTGACCTGCTGAGTTCCTCCAGCACTTTGAACTTCTCCTGTTTATTACTACCCCTTTTTACATATGCAAACACGAGGAATTCTGCAGATGCTGGAAATTCAAGCAACACACATCAAAGTTGCTGGTGAAAGCAGCAGGCCAGGCAGCATCTCTAGGAGGAGGTACAGTCAACGTTTCAGGCCGAGACCCTTCGTCAGGACTAATTATGATTTAAAGAATTTTGCTAATTTAGTTTATTGGGGGGTTTATAATGATTATAAGTTCAATAAGGTGGTGGCTTGTTTGATCAAAGCGGCTTCTACGAGGCCATCCAAAGGTGTTCTTAGTCACTTTTCTTGGATTGCAAGACGCTGTTGGACTTTGCTAATGTGGGATGCTGCAATTCTAATTCGCTGATTTATTGGCGGACAGTGAATTTGATTGTAGCAAGGACTGGGCCTCAAGCCACAGTGTCACCTGATTACATCCGCTCAGAAGAGAGGTGCCAGAGTCGGTGTGCTTCACTGGAGGTGGTGTGGCACGGTGCACGAGCTAGAGTTGGTGCTGCCCACCCCAGTGTTGCTCGGCAGAAGACAATCTGTATTGCAGGCTGCTGCAACATTCATGGACTCAGGGTCTCGCACTATATTATTTTGTGTGACCATATTTTACTGAAATCTAATATGCGTTTGTTAGCTTATATGTGCCTTTTGATGTGTGTGACTGTGTTCTGTACCTTGGCCCCAGAGTAATGCTGTTTTGTTTGGCTGTATTCATGTATGGTTGAATGAGAATTAAACTGGAACTTGAACTATAAAGTCAGATAGTATATAACATTGCCAGGTGATTTGTAATTGCTCGTTTTGTAGTAACTTCAACCCAACTGAATTTAATATCCAAAAACATCTTCTAGGCATTATATTGAGCCTTAGTATTATTTAGATTTAATATTTTGTTTTTTTACTTTTGGCAATGAATATTTTTATATTTTTATTGAACTAAGTAAAAGGAGCATAATATAGATATCTCTGAGGATTTAACCTGGACCCAACGTATTGATGCAGCTACAAAGAAGATCTGACAGCTGCTATATTTTAATAGAAGTTGAAGAAGATTTGGTATGTCACCAAAAACACTCACAAGTTTCTGCAGATGAACTGCGGAGAGCATTCTAACTGGTAGCATCAACACCTGGTATGGGAGGCTTCTGTGCAGGATTGAAGTAAGTTGCTGAGAAATGTAAACTCAGTCAGCTCCATCTTAGGCACTAGCCTCCACAGTATTCAGGGCATCTTGAAGGAGGATCCATCATTAGTGACCCCCATCACCCAGGTCATGCCTTGTTCTCGTTGCTACCATCAGGAAGGAGGTACAGAAGCCTAAAAGCACACACACAACGATTCATGAACAGTTTCTTCAGATTTCTGAATGGAAATTGAACTCAAGAACACTACCTGACTACTTTTTTTATTTCTCTTTTTGCACTGCTTAGCTAATTTAACTATTTTATATTTATATATACATTTACAGCAATTCACAGTTTTTTTTCTATTATTATATGCCGGTGACATTAAACCTGATGTCTGCGTGTAGTAGGAGCTTGCGTTCGGCACTCAATGTACTTGCAACCCATTCAAACTCCATGCTGGTGAATAATGTTTGAAATCAAAGTAAGAATCTTAAACAAAAACAATTGACTTCTGTCTGTAGTAACTGAAGAAAATAGCAAACACAAAAGAAGATTCCTTGCTCAAAATATATATTCCAGATGTCAGTCAAAGGTTTAGAAGCAGCCCAAGCTTTGCAAATTACCTTACATAGTAAAAAATAGGCAAATAAGTTGAAAAAAATCTGGAAATATCAATGTTTAGATCATTAAAACAGCCAAAGGAATGGACTATAAAGTAAACTGGTTTGACGCAACATTAATTATTAACATCAAGTATGAGTGAAGAGAATCCAGATTATTTTGCTCTGCTTCCAACTCTTTTCTTATTCATTCACTTATAGCTAATATGTACAGAATTAAAACCATTGTCTATTCCTAACTACTTCTGAGAAGGTAGTGTACCCTTGGACTATTGTAGTCTACGTACCAAAGGTACTGTTATTGTATTGCTCTGTAGTATACTCCAATGTATAGCCCCGGTGGGATGAAGAAGCACCAATTTATTTCCAGATGAGGATAATATTTTAATTGAATGGCTTGCGAAATTGGTGGTGCTGCCAGATACCTGTTGCCCATGTGCTTTTGGATGGTGGTCAGGGACTTGGCAAGTGCCATGGGTGTACATTCTGCAGCCATGGTGAGTTTGCAGTTGAGCAAGAAAATGCTTGGGATGGAGAACTGCGAGTCAATAATCCATCCCAATTTGTCCTGAAGAGTTTTATAGATGTTGAAAGGTTTTGAAAAATCAGTGGACGCTCAGTTTCCAAGTTGCTTTTGCAGCTGGATGTGGCTAGTTCTGTTAAGTTGCTGGTCAATGCTGACCCTTCTGATGTTGATATAAATAACAACATAAATATGATGAAATTGCTCAACAAGTCAGACAATATCTCTGTTTAATGAGCACAAAAATTAACATTTTCCTCCAAGAGAACTACAACCTTGTCATGGTTTGGAGGTTTGCGTGCCTCAATTACCCAGAGGGCTATGTTGGCTGGAGTTAGGGCATTGCCTTGAGCCTGAGCTTATGGTAAGTCATTCATGCCAAATAGATCAAAGGGCAGCGGTAAGGCTAAAAGTGGTCCACCAGTCCTCTAGGTTCGGGGGTTCAGTTCAGGGCTAACAAATCTGACTGATAAAAGGCAATGAAGAATCCATCTATACAGACAGAGATAGAGGATTTTCTTGCTGCTCTATATACCAGCACTGTAACGGGCAGCAAATAAGCAAGTAAGGTCCAAGACTCTTTGTCAGAATTGGAAAGGAGAAATAAAATCAAGCTGCAGAGATTGGAAGATGGAAGTGAGGGATAGGACAATGGGAATATCTCTAATATAGTAATGTCAGGGTTTCCATGGTGATAACCTATTGATGGAACCATCTGGTTGAAAAATTGATAAGGAAAGTTAGTGAGACACAAAACAATCAAGGAAGAAAAAAAGCTGTGAAATGTGTTATGTTTTGTAACTTCAAAGCATTAAACTAATTCAAAGATGAGGGGTTCCCAAAATACAGGTCTAACTTTGGGTTTACTTTAAGCGAGGCGCGCATGTATCATCTGGTAGCATGATGACATGTGCAATTCACATATTTATACATAGAACCCAATATGTATTATTTAAATGAACAAGAATGCTTAATCAAATGATATATACCCAAGATTACCCAAATATTACCTGAACATTGGAAGTACTTAGTAGGTTGTGGTAATAGAGAAAGAAGACCAAGATTCATATTGGAGATGCGCGATATACCGCAGGATTGGCCAGTTCTGATACATGCAGAGTACGTAGGCTGTCTGAAATTTTGAATGCATTATTGAGTCCAGACGAGTGTAATATGCCAGACAAATGAAGTGATGTTCCTCAACTATACATTGAGCATCATTAGCACAGTGGATGAGGACACAAGCAGATAGGATGAGTGGGAGTAGGAGGTATCATATTTCCAGTTCTGCAGTTTTTTTTAAGATTTGAATCCCCACAGGGGTTCCCAACCTGCAGTCCACAGACCCCTTGCTTAGTCGTATTGGTACACGGCATTAAAAAGTTGGGTGCCCTGCATCCCCAGGAAGTTGATAGTGGAGCATTCAGGAAGGGTGAAACAGGCATGACCTGGTACCTGAGCAATGTCTGTATCTCTTACCACTTATCAGCCTTTATGCCATGTATCTTGTGGCAAGCTGGCGTAGTCTTCTTCAGATGTGATGAGCTACAACTGAAATTGAATACGCTGCAAGCAACAGCGAATATTCCCACTCATGACCTTTCGGTGGAAAGAAGATTATTAACAAAGCAGCTGATGATTGATCATCACAATATTATGGATGAAAAAACATTGCTCATCTCATCCTTGACTTCATGATCCTGAACTATACCGAAAGCTGATAGAAGCTGCATTTATTGGCAATAAAGAATTTTAGAGAGGATTTTATTGAGGTTTTCACAATACTCAAAGTACCACAAGTTGAATCTTGACAAATTATTTACTCTTGACCTTGACATCAACAGTGAGGATCTACTGAATAACAAAGAAGATGCCGATGTGTTCAGAGGGTAGTTAGATGAAGCATTTTTTTTTTCATTTTCTTATTAAATCCCGGAGCATTGTCGGGCACTTAATTACTTTTATGTGGAGTTGTTTTTGATTAATTGAAAAATGTAACAAAGTTGGGCACAACAAATTGAATGGCCATTTGTCTATAGTGTTAGCATGAGCTGAGATTAAGTTAAAGTTAGACTAAGGGAAAGACTCACGGCTTAGAAATTATAAAATGTAATGCACTTTTTTTGTGGAGTACAAACGAGAAGCACAGCTGGAGACAATTCTGAAGGTCAGATTTTCTTTCATCATCTCCATCATGCATTTGTACTAAAACAAAAATGTAGCCAATCATATTCAACCATGTCCATTGGTGGGCAACAGTGCAGACAATTTCAAGTCAAGTTTATTGTCATTTAACAATATACATGTATACCTTCAAACAAGACGATGTTTCCCTGAACCAGCGTGTAAAGCACTGTAGTACACATAACACGATAACTTATGAATTTAAGGATGAAATCTACAGATGGATTACACATAAATAACAAACTAAAGTGCATAAATTAAATATTGTAAGGTTCAGTATAGATTAACCAGTGACACTTCAAATGTGATGCAACAAGAAGTTCAGAAGCCTGATGGCCTGAGGGAAGAAACCGTTTCCCATCCTAACTGTTCTTGTCTATGCATTGGAGTCTCCTGCCTGGTGGTAGAAAGTCAAAGAGGGTGCTGGATGGATGGGAGGGTTTCTTGATAATACTAAGGGCCCTGCATATGCAGTGCTCCTGACAAATGTCCCCAATAGATGGTAAGGAGACCCCTATGATCAGTTCTCAAGCCTTTCTAGTGACTTCCAGTTCAATGCTCAGCTGCTCCCATACCAGATAGAGATGTCAGGACACTCCCAATGGTGCTCCTGTAAAACACAGTTAAGACAGGGGGCCTTTAATGGACGATCTTAAATGAGATCTATCTAAGTATGTCTCAGCCCATGAATTCTAGCACCAGGTATCAGTATCGGCTAAGTCCACCTTTTGTAAAACAGCAAAACACTCTCACCAACTCTGTATGTGGGGGTTAGTTTAATTGTTGGTTACAAGCTGCTTCCACCATACTGGTCATTGATCATTGATTGGCCCATCTGATATCTGCAGCAGTTCGTGTTTCTTTCTCTCTCTCTCTCTCTCCCCCCTCCCTCTCTCTCCCCCCTCCCTCTCTCTCCCCACTCTCTCCCCCCCCTCCCCCCCTCTCTCTCCCCCTCTCTCTCCCCCCTCTCTCTCTCCCCTTCTCTCCCCCTCTCTCCCCCTCTCTCTCCCTCCCTCTCTCCCCCCCCTCTCCCCCCTCTCTCCCCCCCTCTCTCTCCCTCTTTCCTTTTGTTCCCAGAGTGCACTTCACATTGAGATCATGATCAGTGCTGAAGAAACATTGCAAAAGTATTCTCCAGATTTACAAGGCCATGCCCTTTCTTAGCTAAGTGTCTGTTTGTTGAATATTTAGTTTTGTCATCTGCATAACTTGGGGGAGGGTGGGGGACTTAGATGTTCAGTCAAATCTTTTACTGTTTATAAATAAATGATTAATATGCTTATTTGTAATCACAGTTTTCTGTCTCACTCACCAAACCTGTAAAGCTGCTTCCATGTACACATTCTCCCTCAGAAAAGTAAAGCCCACCACTGCCCCACCTCAATCCGCTGGCTCTGCTCAACCCAATTGCTTCGTTCACAATAGGGCACCTCTAATGCTATCCAGGTGCTGCACTGCCAGCCTAAATGCAAGCCCGTGTCCTGAATTATAGCTGGAACCGAGAACCTGATCAATGTTTGGATGAAAGGACAAATAAATAGATCAGAAATTCTGTTGAAGGGTTTCGGCCTGAAACGTCGACTGTACTCGTTTCCATAGATGCTGCCTGGCCTGCTGAGTTCCTCCAGCACTTTGTCTGTGTTACTTGGATTTCCAACATCTGCAGATTTTCTCTCGTTTGTGATCAGAAATAATGACGTTAGTGTGAGCACAATGAATATTTAGAATGGATTGACAAGGTAAACAATTCAGAATTATAGCAGCAGTAATTTGAAGAGGAGTGGGACAGATGGCACGGGGTAAATGATTTAAGAGAAAATTATGTAGCTAAGGAGCTGGGAATTGTGTTTTTGAACTCCGGGGACTGCCAGATGGACCGAAATTGTCTTTCCCAGTCACGTTCGTTCCAGTGTTCCTATGCTGACTGTCAGAATAAAGAATTGTTTGAAGGTGCAGTTTCACCCAAGATCTCCAGTTTAATTGGTGTAAACTTTGCTTTGATTGTAGGAGCTGCAGTTGGTTCTTCCTTGTAAGATAAATAGCCTTGGCGATTGGTCCTGCGGACAGCCTTGCAAGAGTGACCACCAGCATTATTTAAATTAGCAGTGCATACAAATGTAACATCTGCATGATTCAAACCAGGAGCAGCATCCCTTTCAATTCACAGAGACGCCTAAGCAGTTCTAAGAAAGCTTCCATGAGCAAGGAAAATAGCTGGGAAAAGGCTATCTGAAGAGCGATGTCGGTCCTTGGCTTGCTGTGAAGTCTCGGGAACAATTCAGCGCTTTCTAGCTCCATTGTCAAGAAAGTACTTCCAGAAAAACAAACCTTTAGTGCTAGGCTTCAGTGAGGGAGGTTCTTTTGAAGAAGGCTCATTAGGATAGATATATACCTGTTTTTCCTAAACAGTCTTGTAGAGACAGTCTAGTTGTTCGGTAGAGCCCGGAAACAGAAATTTGTCTGCTATTGGCAGATGAGAAATGTTTAAGCAACACACATCAAAGTTGCTGGTGAATGCAGCAGGCCAGGCAGCATCTCTAGGAAGAGGTACAGTCGACGTTTCAGGCCGAGACCCTTCGTCAGGACTAACTGAAGGAACAGTTAGTAAGAGATTTGAAAGTGGGAGGGGGAGGGGGAGATCCAAAATGATAGGAGAAGACAGGAGGGGGAGGGATGGAGCCAAGAGCTGGACAGGTGATTGGCAAAGGGGATACGAGAGGATCATGGGACAGGCGGTCTGGGAAGAAAGACAAGGGGGGGGAAACCCAGAGGATGGGCAAGGGGTATAGTCAGAGGGACAGAGGGAGAAAAAGGAGAGTGAGAGAAGAATGTGTGTATAAAAATAAGTAACAGATGGGGTACGAGGGGGAGGTGGGGCATTAGCAGAAGTTAGAGAAGTCGATGTTCATGCCATCAGGTTGGAGGCTACCCAGACGGAATATAAGGTGTTGTTCCTCCAACCTGAGTGTGGCTTCATCTTTACAGTAGAGGAGGCCGTGGATAGACATGTCAGAATGGGAATGGGATGTGGAATTAAAATGTGTGGCCACTGGGAGATCCTGCTTTCTCTGGCGGACAGAGCGTAGGTGTTCAGCAAAGCGGTCTCCCAGTCTGTATCGGGTCTCGCCAATATATAAATACCTGGTCCATTTCCGACACCTCCCTCCCCTTTCTAGATCTTTCTGTCTTTGTCTCTGGAGACAGCTTATCCACTGATGTCTACTATAAGCCTACTGACTCTCACAGCTATCTGGACTATTCCTCTTCTCACCCTGTCTCTTGCAAAAACACCATCCCCTTCTCGCAATTCCTCCGTCTCCGCCGCATCTGCTCTCAGGATGAGGCTTTTCATTCTAGGACGAGGGAGATGTCTTCCCTTTTTAAAGAAAGGGGCTTCCCTTCCTCCACTATCAACTCTGCTCTTAAACACATCTTCCCCATTTCACGTACATCTGCTCTCACTCCATCCTCCCGCCACCCAACTAGGAATAGGGTTCCCCTGGTCCTCACCTACCACCCCACCAGCCTCCGGGTCCAACATATTATTCTCCGTAACTTCCGCCACCTCCAACGGGATCCCACCACTAAGCACATCTTTCCCGCCCCCCCCCCCCCGCATTCCGCAGGGATCGCTCCCTACGCAACTCCTTTGTCCATTCACCCCCCCCCATCCCTCCCCACTGATCTCCCTCCTGGCACTTATCCGTGTAAGCGGAACAAGTGCTACACATGCCCTTACACTTCCTCCCTTACCACCATTCAGGGCCCCAAACAGTCCTTCCAGGTGAGGCAACACTTCACCTGTGAGTCGACTGGGGTGATATACTGCGTCCGGTGCTCCCGATGTGGCCTTTTATATATTGGCAAGACCCGACGCAGACTGGGAGACCGCTTTGCTGAACATCTACGCTCTGTCCGCCAGAGAAAGCAGGATCTCCCAGTGGCCACACATTTTAATTCCACATCCCATTCCCATTCTGACATGTCTATCCACGGCCTCCTCTACTGTAAAGATGAAGCCACACTCAGGTTGGAGGAACAACACCTTATATTCCGTCTGGGTAGCCTCCAAACTGATGGCATGAACATCGACTTCTCTAACTTCCGCTAAGGCCCCACCTCCCCCTCGTACCCCATCTGTTACTTATTTTTATGCACACATTCTTTCTCTCACTCTCCTTTTTCTCCCTCTGTCCCTCTGAATATACCTCTTGCCCATCCTCTGGGTTCCCCCCCCCCTTGTCTTTCTTCCCGGACCTCCTGTCCCATGATCCTCTCGTATCCCCTTTTGCCTATCACCTGTCCAGCTCTTGGCTCTATCCCTCCCGCTCCTGTCTTCTCCTATCATTTTGGATCTCCCCCTCCCCCTCCAACTTTCAAATCCCTTACTCACTCTTCCTTCAGTTAGTCCTGACGAAGGGTGTCGGCCTGAAACGTCGACTGCACCTCTTCCTACAGATGCTGCCTGGCCTGCTGCATTCACCAGCAACTTTGATGTGTGTTGCTTGAATTTCCAGCATCTGCAGGATTCCTGTTGTTGTTATCAGAATTAGTTTATTCGAATAATTTTTCACCTGTGATTAACACAGTACAGTTTATTGGAAACAAAAATCTTGGTCATACATATCTTGCCTTTATATAATTATTTCTGGCTTGCTGATCTGTATTTCACAATTTATTTATTTACAGCTGACAAAACTTAACAGATCTTTCATCTTTTTTAATAAGTTCCAGAGTAAAAGTGATGGAACACACACCAATCCTCATAGAGGGATCAGAAGTGGAGAGAGTGAACAAATTTCATGTTCCTGGGTGTCAAAATCTTTGAGGATTTATCGTGGACCCAACATACTGATGCAGCTACAAAGAAGGCACGACGACAGCTATATTTCATTAAGAGTTTGAGGAGATTTGGTATGTCACCTAAAACACTCGTGAATTTCTACAGATGTACTGTGGAGTGCTTACTAACTGGCTGCATCACCGTCTGGTATGGGGAAGGGTGGGCAACTGCAGAGGATCAAAGAAAGCTGTGGAGGGTTGGAAACTTAGTAAGCTCTATCACGGGTACTAGTCTCAATAGTATCCAGGATGCCTTCAAGGAGCGAGGCCTCAAAAAGGCAGTGTCCATCATTGATGACCTCTACCATCCAGGACATGCCCTATTCTCATTGTTACCATCAAGAGGGAGGTACAGGAGCCTGAAGGCACACACTCAGTGATTCAAGAACAGCCTCCTCCTCGCTGCCATCCGATTTCTGAATGGACATTGAACTCATGAACACTACCTCACTATTTTTTTATTTCTATTTTTGCACTGCTTATTTAATTTTAGCTATTTTATATATATATACACCTTTGATTCACAGGTTTTTAAAAATTCTTTTCTATTATTGTGCATTGCAATGTACTGCTACTGAAAAGTTAACAAATTTCACGACATATACTAGTGATATTAAACCTGATTCTGACTTTAAAACTGGTGTACTTTATATTCACATTAAACTTCATATTCAGCTTACTGGTGAAAAAGTATTCACAACAATGCCTACAAATTACAATGCCTACAAACTAGCTTTATTGAATAACCCCAGTCTGTGCCTCAGAGGAGGGAACCAATGAGCTTGTTGTAGATCCTGAGGTAGAAACCGAAGTGGACCAATACCGGCAGAGATTCTCACACAGTAACATGAAGGAAGCTATGAGCCATCTCATGGCTTACACACCCATTAAATTGGAGAAGTGTTGCCCCTTCCAACCTCAGCAGCAAATGAGTTGCTTTTAAGTTCTACCTACTACAAGGACTACGAGTGGATTATGTGGTCAGTAAATGAAAAAAAAAATGCAATCTAGAAACCTGTGATTAACACTGAGGATCTGTGGGAATGTTCCTTTGTATAAATAATCTTGAATGGTATCCATACACAATGATAAGGTTTCTACGTATCAAAAGATATTTGACTTCAATCCACAGAGGCAGAGTCCAAGGTTATATATATATATATATATATAACATATGCTGTACTATTCTGCTGTGATTCAAGAAAGGCCTGGAGTATCATTTTGCACAGCTGCAGGCTGGGACAACTGGGGATTTCATTTTCCTACTAAGAACCAAGGGTAAGTGCACATCATGCACAAACTTCCATGGTCCCAGAGCACATTCTACACGATCAAGAAAGCTCACCGATGTCTCTACTTTCTCAGGAGGCTCAAGAAATCTGGACTATTCATATCAATACTCACAACCTTCTACCTATGTGCGGTAGAGGGTATCCTAATATGCTGCACCACTGCATGGTACAGAAAGTGCGTTGCGGTGGACCGGAAGACTTTGCGATGGGTAGTCAAGACTGCCCAATGCAGCACCGTCACCAGCCTACCACCATCAGGGACATATGTACAGAAAGGTGCCGGAAAAAAGGCAGCAACATCATGAAAGAACTCACCCATCCCACTCTTGTCCCACTCCCATCAGAGAGGAAGCTGTGTTGCATCCATGCCAGGGCCACAGACTCAAAAACAGTTACTTTCCACAAGAAGTAAGGCTGATCAACCCCTGCACCCATTATGCACCCCCCACCACCACAACCACCAGTACTCTGTCATTTCCTATCAGTCACCTTATGTACAGATGCTCTTATGCCTAGCTTCACTTTTTGGACATATAATCAATCTATGTATATAAACTATCTTACGTGTTTATATTTATTGTTTTTTTTTATTTTTGTGTTCTTTATTGCTTTGTCAAGCACCACCCCTCCAACCGCCAAAAGTGGAACTTCCCAGTGGTTAACATTTTAGTTCCCGTTCCCATGCCCACTCCCGTTCTGACATGTCGGTCCGCGGCCTCCTCTTGTCCCAGGATGAGGCCACCCTCAGGGTGGAGGAGCAACACTTTATATTCCGTCTGGGTAGCCTCCAACCTGATGGCATGAACATCGATTTCTCCTTCCGGTAAAAACAAAATTCTCTGCCCCTCCCCTCTTCTATTCCCCAATTTGACATCTCAACTGCCTATCATCTTCCCCCTAGGTCCCCTCCTCCTTCCCTTTCTCCTACAGTCAACTCTCCTCTCCTATCAGATTCCTTTCGCTCCAGCCCTTTACCCTTCCCACCCACCTGGCCTCACCTACCACTTTTTAGCTATCCTCCTTCCCCTCCCCCACCTTTTAAATCTGGCATCGTTCCTCTTCCTTTCCAGTCTTGAAGAAGGTTCTTGGCCTGAAACGTCAACTCTTTATTCATTTTCATGGATGCTACCTGAACTGCTGAGTACCTCCAGCATTTTGTGTCTGTTGTTTTATCTCAATGTGTGTTTTTTTTTGTGCTACATCAGATCTGGAATAACAATTATTTTGTTCTCCTTTACACTTTTGTACTGGAAATGACATTAAAGAATCTTGACTGTTGAAACCAAGCCTAGGGTTTACTTCTGAGGTAGTATGTGAATAGAATACAAAGGTTGAGCAGAACTCATGACCAGAAAGGAATAACACATCTGGGAAGTCCCCTCATACTGTGGTGGAGTCAAGTTGATCGGGTATTCTTTGTGAATGTGAGTGAATGCTCAAAAGAGGAATTCCTCATGAGCTGCAGGGAGTTAGCCAGATTTACAATTAGCCACAAATGAGGGTAATGATAGTACAGGAAATTCTTACCTGTTTAGATGGGGATGCAGGAGGCTGGGATTCTTCTACATGCAGGTGGAGATCCTAGCTCCAATGAACGACACCAAACGATTTGTTGCATTTCACACAAAATGCTGGAGAAACTCAGCAGGTCAGGCAACATCTGTGGAAATTAATAGACAATCAATGTTTCAACCCGATGCCCTTCTTTAGGATTGAAATTCCTTGTATTTTACTGGGAGAGAGGGAAGCATCCATTTCTTCCAAGTTCACAAACTATTCAACGAGAGCTAGGTTTAAAACTTAACTGTACAGGGGGGCATTTTGATGCCCTTCCTGATTGCTTCTGAACTTAATGGTTGATGGGGCTAAATCAGAGGGCAGCTAAGAACTAATCACACTGTTGTTGATATGAGGTCGGCCCACATAAGGTCAATATATTTCCTTCCCTGAGAACTGCTGTGCATGAGATCTGTTTATACAACAATCTGAGCATTTCATGGCAACATACTGAAACTAGCTTTTGCTTGTAATTCCAGATTTTATTTGATTAGTTGAATATAAATTCCCCATCCGACATAGTGGGAATTGAACTTATGTCTCCAGATCAATAGTTCAGGTCTCTGGATGCTAGTCCAGTGACTTAATCGTGGTATGGATCCTGAAAACGGTAAAAATATACACTTCATCTCATTGAATGTAGTGGTTGCAAACCAGATTTAGATATCTCAAAGAAGAAAGTGTTTCATAAGTCACACTTCAATCGTATGACTTAAAAGTAGTATCCACAACATCCGCCAGGACGGCCACAACCCTATCATGGTTTGGAGGCTTGCGTGCCTCAATGGCCTGGAGAGCAATGTTGGCTGCAGTAATCAGTTTGTGCTTTGGCTCTTGGTAGGGGCACACAGGACAAGCAGGTCAAAGTGTAGAGGCCAGACTAACATTGGTCCACCGGTCCTCCAGGTTTGGGGGTTCAGCTCAGACTGGTAAAGCAAAACTGTAACGGAAATAGGAATGAAGGATCCTTCTATATCTGAGCGGCCAAGGACAGACAGAGATAGAGGACCTTCACTGCTGCCTTAAACACCAATGGTGTAATGGACAGTGACTAAGTATTGACAACATATCTCTGTCCTGCTCACCTGGCCTGGAATATCTAGCAGTCAAGTGTCGTCCATTTTATCTGCTGAAGGAGATTTCTACCATAATCTTGGTAGAGGTGTACATTCCACCTCAGATCAATATCAGGCAGGCACTGGAGGAGCTAAGCTCTGTAATCAGCAGTTACAAAACAGTGCACCCTGATGCCTTCCCTATCATTGTGCAGGATTTCAATGAAGCCAGCCTGAAGAAGTCTCTGAACAATGTGGAATGAGAGGAGCTAACACACCTGAGCACTTTTATACCACCATCAGGATACTTACTGTGCCATTCCACGCCCACATTTTGGAAAGTCCGAACACCCGGCTACTTGCAGCCTATAGGCAGAGACTAAAGCACCAATGGTAAGGACCACAAAAGGTATGGTCAAAGGAGGCAAAGAAACATTTACAGAAATGCTTTGCATCGGTCCACTGGACTATATTCAGGGATTCATCTTAGAATCTGAATGAGTACCTCAGAGTTGTCATCAACTTCATCAAGACTGTGGGTGTCTTCAAGAACAACATATTGGACAAACCCAAACCAAAACCTATGGATGAGCCAAGAGATTCGTAGTCTGCTGAGGGCTATATCTGAGGCATTCAAGACCGGTGATCCAAAACTATACCAGAAGTCGAAGTATGACCTACAGAAGGCTATTTTAAGGATGAGAAAATAATTCTGATTGAGATTAGGGACAGAACTGGATTCATGTCAGCTCTGGTAGGGTTTGCAGGCCATTACTTCCTATAAAGCGAGGCCTAACATCATGAAAGTTGTGATGCTTCACTCCCAGATGAGCTCAATGTCTTTTATGCTCACTTTAAAACAGAGAATAAGCCTACACATTTGAAAATCCCTGCAGCATTTGGTGATCCTGTGATCTCTGCCTTGAAGGCTGATGTCAGAACATCTTCCAAGAGGGTGAACCCTCACAAGACTTCAGGCTCTGATGGTGTACCTGGTAGGGCTCCAAAAATCTCTGTCAACCAGCTGGCAGGAGTGTTCAAAGATATCTTCAATCTTTCACTGCTGCAGTCAGCTGGCTAGAATCAACTCCTGCCAAAGTAAGGGCCTGGACCCACTGCAATTTACCTATTGCTACAATAGATCTACAGCAGTTATAATCTCTCTGGCTCTCCACTTGGCCTTGGATCACCTGGACAGTAGTAATATCTACATTAAACTGCTGCTTAATGATTGCAGCTCAACATTCCACACAATCATACCTTCATTTCTAATCCAGAAGCCTCAAAACCTAGGCCTTTTTTACCTCCCTCTGCAACTCATCCTTGACATCTTCACCAGGAGACCACAGTTTGGGTGAATCAGAAATAATATCTCATCAGAAAAGAGCTGTACTAAATATGCCTGGACTCTTTTGAAGGCTTTGTAGGTTGGTGCTTTATATTCTGAGTTTCTCACTCTTTTTTTGCCATTTGTGCAATTCTTTTTTTCACTGGGGGGGTGGAGTTTGATGGTTTTCTTTGAACAGGTTCCATTGCATTGCTTTGCTTTGCTTTGTGTCTGTCTATGGGGAAGATGAATCTCAGGGTTGTATACTGCATAAATACTTTGATAATAAATGTACGTTGAATCTTTGAATCCTCGCTGACAATCAACACTGGTACACCTCACCTCAAGGATGAACTGCTCTACTCTTTCTACAGCCATGATTGTGTGGCTAGGCTAAGCTCAAACATCATTTATAAATTTGTCAATAACACAGTGATTGTTGGCAGAATTTCAGATGGTGATGAGGAGCCAAACAGGAGTGAAATAATCAGTTGATTGGATGGTGTTACAGCAACAATCTTGCACTCAATGTCAGTAAGACCTAGGAATTGATTGTGGACCAGGAAGGGGAAGTCGAGGGAACACACAACAGTCCTCCTTGAGGGATCAGAAGTGGAAAGGGTGAGCAGATTCAAGTTCCTGGATGTCAACTGCTCTGTGGAACTATCCTGAGCCCAACATATTGATGCAATTACAGATAAGGCATGACAACAACTATATTTGCTCAGGAGTTTGAGGAGAATTGGATGTTACCAAAGTCGTTCACAGGTTTCTACACATGTACCACGGAGAGCATTCTAACTAGTTGTATCACCATCTGGTTTGGAGGGGTCACTGTGCAGGATCAGAAAAAACTACAGAAAATTGTAAACTCAGCCAACTCCATCATGGGCACTAGCCTCCCAGTATCAAGGAAATCGTCAAAAGGCAATCCCTCAAAAAGACCACATCCATCATTAAAGACCACCACCATTCAGGGCATGTCCTCTTTTAATTGCTACCATTAAGGAGGCTGGAAGGGCCCTTTACCATGTTGTATCTCTAAATAAATTAATGTAAAGCAAGGCTTCTATCATAATTTCACTACAATATGATGTCACAATATGAATGTCAGAGGATGAGAAGGAGGTGTACAGTAGTGAAATAGATTGGCTTGTTGAGTGGTGTTGCAACAATAACTTCACACTTGAAGTTTCAGGAACAGCTTCTTCCCTGCTGCCATAATTGATATGGTCATCAGATTTCTGAATGGATAATTTATTGAAGCAGCTGAACCTGAAATTTGAACAATAATTTAGGTGCCAGGCCCCAGGTGAAGGGCAGGCCAGTTCAGCTCGATCTCAGCTTTGCACTGAGCTAAGGGTTTGTTGACGGACTAACTTCATAGACTTCAGTTCAAAACACTATTTGCTTGCTTTTATCCTTTGCATGATTTGTGCAATAGATTCCTGGACTTCCTCACCTGTCAGTTCAGATTGGCAAAAACATCTCCACCACAATCTCCATCAGCACAGGAGCACTACAGGATGTGTCCTTATCTCCCTGCTCTACTCATTTTACACCTTTGACTGTGTGACTAAGTACAGCTCCAACACCATATACAAGTTTGCTGATGACACCACTGTTGTGGGCTGTATCAAAGGTGGTGATGAATCAACATACAGAAGGGAGATTGAAAATATGGCTGAGTGGTGTAATAACAAGAACCTCTCAATTAATGTCAATCAGACCAAGGAACTGATTGTAGACTGCAGGAGAGGGAAACCAGAGGTCCATCAACCAGTAATCATCAGACAATCAGAGGTGGAGAGGGTCACCTCGATGTCACTATCTCAGAGGGCCTGTCCTGGACCCATTATATAATTGCAAAGAGTCAGGAGTCTGTAGAGATTTGGCATATCATCAAAAACTTGGCAAACTTCTATAGATGTGAGGTGGAAAACTTCTACAGATGACTGGCTGCATCGTGACCTGATATGGGAACACCAATGCCTTTGAGTGCAAAATCCTACAAACGATAATGGATTTGGCCCAGTACATCACAGGTAAAGACTTTCCAACCAGTGAGCACATCTACATGAAATGTTGCTGTAGAAAAGCAGCAGCCATCATCAAAGATCCTCACCACCCAGGCCATGCTCTTTTCTCACTACTGCCATTAGGTAGAAGGTACAGGTGCCTCAGGATTTGCACCACCAGGTTCAAGAACAGTTGCTACCCCTCAACCAAAAGGGGATAATTACACTCACTTAAGGACTCTATTGTATTGTTAATTCATACTCATTACTTATTGCTATTTATTTATTATCTGCATTTGTACGGTTTGTTTACAGTTTACAGATCCTGTTTACAGTCACTGTTCTATAGATTTGCTAAGTATGCCCACAGAAAAAGAATCTCAGGTTGTATGTGGTGATAAGCAAAAATGATGAAACTATGTACAGGGAGGAGGTCAAACACCTAGAGAGCTGGTGCAGGGATAACAACTTTATGCTTAATGTCACCAAAACCAAGGAGAAGATCGTCGATTTCAGACGGTCTCAGCCTGAGCACACACTCCTCAGCATCAACGGCTCCACAGTGGAGAGAGCGGAAAACATCAAGTTCCTTGGGGTGCAGATCTCGGACAATCTCACCTGGTCCAGGAACACCACTGGGATTGTGAAACGGGCCCAGCAGAGATTGCACTTTCTGAGGAAGCTTAAACAAGCATCACTCCCCACTAACATCTTAACTACATTCTACAGAGGCGTGGTTGAGAGTGTGCTGACCTTTTACATCACAACCTGGTACTCCAGCTGCAGTGCTGTCGACAAAAAAGCCTTGCAGAGGGCGGTTAGGGGAGCAGAGAAGGTTATTGGGGTCTCCCTACCTTCTGTCCGAGACCTCTTTCAGAGTCGATGCCTCCAGAAGACACGGTACATCATTAAAGACCCCTCACACCCTCTCCATGAACTGTTTGTTCTTCTGCCATCAGGCAAACATTACAGGAGCATCAAAACTAAAACCACAAGGCTACTAAACAGCTTCCTCCCACAGGCAGTCAGACTGCTAAATAGCTGCTCTACCTGACTCTGCTTTGGACACTTTTAACTTGCACTGGACACTTATAACTGATTTTAACTGACATGTGGCTGTTATGTTTTCCTATTTTAGTGTTGCATTTGTTTTGTTATGATTGCACTGCCCCTGAGAAACGCTGTCTGATTCTGCCCTGCAGAGTTAGTGTATGGTTAGAATGACAATAAAGTTTTTTGAATCTTGAATCTTTGAATTGAATATGTATGTACTCAGATAATAAATTTTACTTTGAACTTTGAATTTTTTTTCTCTCTGCACATTGGTATTTGATGGTGTTTTTTAATGGGCTCTTTTGTGTTTCTCTGTTTTGTGACTGCCTGCAAAGAGACGAAGATTGTATAAGCAACACTCACAACACGCTGGAGGAACTCAGCAGGTCGGGCAGCATCCGTGGAAACAACCAGTCAATGTTTCGGGCCGGAACCCTGAAGGGTGCTTCCACAGATGCTGCCCGACCTGCTGAGTTCCTCCAGTGTGTTGTGAGTGTTGCTTTGACCCCAGCATCTGCAGATTACTTTGTGTTGAAGATTGTATAATATGTACATACTTAGACAATAAGTGTATTTTAAACTTTGAACTTTGAAGCCACGAACACTACCTCCGTTTTTTTTCTTATTTTTGCACTATTTAATTTAATTTTCATATATATGTATTTCTTATTGTAATTTATGTTTTTTTTAAATGGATTACAATGTACTGCTGCCACAAAACAACAAATTTCATGACACATGCTAGTGATATTCAACCTGAATCTGATTCTGATGTTCAATATGCACCCTGGTAGTAATTGTTTTTTTTCTCCTGCAGCTAAAGTGGCAAAATGTTTTTACCCAACAGATCTACACAATAAAAATGCCCATAATTTCACATGAATAACTGCTAAATTTGCAAACTCACTAGGTAAAACACAAGGAAACGGTAACAAATAGGAATGCCACTATTTCTGGAATGTGTTACCCTAAAACTCAGATGAAGCTAAATTATTGGAGTAAAATGAAGTAAACTGTTAATAATATGTTTGAAAATAGAAAATATGCTTCATTCAAAGCATCTCTTTGAATAATAAACCTGAAGCCATCGCTGTGCTGCAATACTTCATTTGGAACTCTGATTTCTGGAATTTCTGCCTGGTTGGGTACAGTAGAGAATCAATAAAACAATTAAAAGCGAGTATAATCTCTGCACCTAAAAGAACCACTGCAGTTCCCCTGTGATTTTCAGTTGCCTGCCCGAAGAATGCCTTGCCGTTTGGGCTCCATCGCTGCAGGACTGTAATGGGATTGATGATTAACACCCAGGGCACTTGTGTGAGGAGACGCAGGAGAAAAATCAGAAAAATCATCATCAAAAAGAAAACGATATCATGAAAAGGTTTAGCAAGCTAAAACATGGCTCATGGGGAATATAAAGGAAGTAGGAGAGAACTTAAGCAGGGTGAAAAGGGACCATGAAATGTCTTTAGTGAGCAGGATTAAAGAGAATCCAAAGGCATTTGATATATACACACACAAAAAAAAGAAACCTGGCAGAGGGTCTTTTACCTGAGACAAGCATAGCGGTTAGCATTATGCTGTTACAGCTCCAGCGACCTGTGTTCATTTCTTGCTGCTGTCTGTAGGGGGTTTCTACAATCTCGGCACGGACTTGCTGAAGGACCTGTTACTGTGTTGTCTCTCCAAATAAGTTAATATAAAGCAAGGTTTCCACAGTAATTTCTCTACAATGTGATGTCACAATATGAATGTCGGATGAGGACAAGGAGGTGTACAGGAGAGAGGTAGATTGGCTGGCTGAGGGGATGTCGCAATATGAATGTCGGTTGAGGACAAGGAGGTGTACAGGAGAGAGGTAGGTTGGCTGGCTGAGGGGATGTCGCAATATGAATGTCGGATGAGGACAAGGAGGTGTACAGGAGAGAGGTAGATTGGCTGGCTGAGGGGATGTCGCGGCAGCAACACACTTAACCTCTCAGCAAGACCAAGGAATTTATTGTGGACTTCAGGGAGGGGAAGTCAGGAGAAAGCACACCACTCGTTGAGGGGTCAGTGGTGGAAAGGCAGAGCAGCTTCCAGTTCCTAGGCATCAACATCTCATATGATGTAACCTGGGCCCAGCGTATTAATGCATCATAAAGAAGGCATGCCAATGTCACTACTTTATTAAGGGTTGGAGGAGATTCGTTATGCCGCCAAAGACTCTCACTAAATTTCTGACTGATTGAATCATAGCCTGGTATGAGCCTCCAATACACAGATAACAAGAGGTTGCAGAGGGTTATAGACTAGCCAACTCCATCACAGGCACAACCCTCCCAACCATCAAGTGTATTTCAAGAGCCAATGTCTCAAGAAAGTGGCATCCATCATTAAGGGCCCTCACGATCCGGCACCTGCCCTCATCTTATTACTACCATCGAGGGGGAGATACAGGAGCCTAACAACCCACACTCAGCATTTTAGGAACGGCTTTTCTTCTCTGCCATCAGGTTTCAGAATGGTCCATGAACTTATGAACACTTCCTTATCATTCATCTTTTGCACTATTTATTTAAGTTTGTAATTTATATATTTTTATGTCTTGCACTGCTCTGCTGCTTGTTACAGAGGTCGATTTCATATCGTATGTCAGTAAAAACAATTCCGATTCTGATCCAGATTCTGAGAGAGGTCACTGCTAGGGTCGGCTGAGGACAAAACGTCGACTGTACTCTTTTCCATAGATGCTGCCTGGCCTGCTGAGTTCCTCCAGCATTTTGTGCGTGTTGATTCAACATTGTTTCTTTGTTGAAGTACGGCAATGGAAGCAACAAGAACAGTGTAGACCAAGGCGTTTTATATCAGTGGTAGAAAAATCAAAGGAGAAAATTCTCAGGGACAGGACCTACTCTCATATGGAAAAGCATAGACTTACTAGAGATAGTCAGCACAGCTTGTGCGGGAGAAGAAATGTTGTACAAACCTCAGGTGCAGGTTCAGATTAGTTTACTGTTAAATTACGGTCATGAAATTCCTCACATTAAACAGTATGCATCATAAATTCCATAATGAATACAGGGACAAGCACAAAACAAGAAAGGTTTAAACCTAGTAGTAAACTCTAAAATAGTGAAAATAGCGAAGTGACAATAATAGAATATCAGAGAGAGGTAGAAATGATGGTAATGATTAATGAGGGTAGGGCATGGACTTTATTAAGTCACTTTACAAGGTCCTTCTTGGTAAGTTTATCCAGAAGATTTATACATATGGAGACTTGGTAGATTGGATTTAAGTCTGGCTTGGGTTTAGAAGGCAAAAGGTAGGTACAGTATCTCATGTTCTCAATACTTATTGCTTATTTATTATTATTTTTTAAATTTTTCTCAGAGGCTGGTAAAGTCTGAGGTACTGAATAGACAAGCACACTCATTTGTCAATTGCTAGGAGCTTTCAGACTATTCTAGTGAAGGTTAATATTGTGGCTTTTTGGAGATTTACATAAATCTTACTGTGTAAGCCTGATCGTTTAATACTATTGTGTAGTGACTTTGGGATAATGCCAGTTGTAGATATTACTACTGAGACAAGGTATATACCCTGAACATGTTCCATAGTCTTTCAATTCCCTCTTTTAATTCAACGTACTCCTGGTGATTTTCACTTACTGGTTTCTCTATGTTATGTATGTTTGAAATGGCTAAATCTATTAAGTAAGTTGTTATTGCTTGTTTACCCTGTAATATTATATCTGCAGGGTTATTAATTTTTCTTCTTTCTTTTTGCATTTGCACACTGGTTATCCACCCTGTTGATGTGATCTTTCATTGATTCTATTATGGTTATTGGATTTATTGAGTATGCCCACAAGTAAATAAATCTCCGGGTTGTATGAGGTGACAGGTAATAAATTTACCTTGAACTTTTTGAACTTTAGTGGTGGAGTGTTGCCATCTTGACTGGAAATCTGAGACCCGTGGCACTCTATAAGGATCAGCACAGCGCTCTCTGTGGTTTCCGATATGATTTGGATGAAATCGTAGGTGGGATGAACAGCAAGTTTGCAGATGACAGAACATTTGGTGAAGCTGAAGATTGAGGAAATCACTGAAGAGTATTGTCACAGAGTTCAGCAAGGTATAAGCCATTTGGAAATATAGGCAGAAAACTGGTAGTTGGAGTTTAAGTGTGAGGTGTCAAAAGTAAGGGGGAAGTAGATGGCAAATGGCAGGACCCTTAGGAGTAATGGTCTTGGGTGCAAAACCATACCTCCCTGATAGGGTAGTAAATAAGGAAAGGAACATTTATGCCTTCAATGGTCAGGGTATAAAATTCATACATTTATGTTGAAATTGGATAAACCTAGCATAGGTTATACTTGAAGCATTGTGCGTAGCTCTGATCAGTACAAAATAGGAAGAACAGGGAAGCTTTGAAGACAGTGCAGAAGAGGTTCTGGTTATGCCGAGATTAGACTTTTAACTATAAGAAGTTGAACAACGTTAGATTGGTTTCACTGGAGCAACAAAAGCTGGAAGCCAATCTGATAGACTACACTAGATATCTGGTAACTCTGATAAAGCTTATGTGCAATTTGTTATAAAACTGAATGTAACTTATATGCCTTAGGCTGCACATAGAAATAACTGGTTCCAAAACACTTTACGCTATAAGATACTGAAAATACAAAATGTTTACAACAGGTTTTCTGAGCAAAATAGAAATGTTTGCTTCTTGCTCTGAAAGTATTACTTTGTATCGTATGCATTTTCTGTTATGCAACTTGACCAGGCTAAAGCTTAAAGGAGATTTAAGAGCAACACACAAAAAAATGCTGGAGGAACTCAGAAGGTCAGGTAGCATCTATTGAAAAGAGTAAACAGTCAACATTTTGGGCCGAGACCCTCCTGGAAGATATAAACTTCTTCAAGGTAGGCATCACTTGAAGAGACTTCGCAGTAGAGTAGTAAATCACAAAAATGAGAAAATCTGCAGATGCTGGAAATCCAAAGCAACACACACAGAACTCTGGAGGAAGTCAGCAGGTCAAGCAGCATCTATGGAAAAGAGTAATTAATCGATGTTTCAGGATGACTGAGAGATTTATGAGACTTTATATTACACGGAGAGTGATAAATGCTTGATGCAGGCTGCCAGAATAGGTAGAGGAAGCACATGAGATAGTAATGGTTAAGAGGCGTTAACCACACAGACAGGCAGGGACTGGAGGGATGTAATGTAGGTAGAAGCGATTAATATGGATTAGCATCACAGTCAGCACAGACATTGTAGGTCGAAGGGCCTCTTCCTGACTTACAGTTTTCTGTGTTCTATGTCTTAATGAGCTTTTCTTTCATCTTCTTTCTATAATCATATTTGAGACAAAAAAAGATTGTTTTATCAACAGTGAAGAATATCCAGTCAGCTTTTGTCTTGAAGTAACTGTGAGAAAGAGTCAGCCAATGCTTGATTTGTTTTATTATCATACAAGAGTTTATCCAAATCCCCTGCAATTAATTCAAACATGGTTCTAAAAAAGAGGGCTTGCCATAATGTCCATGGAAACCTAATTGCTTTAATTGCCGTAACCATCTTCATATCAGTAGTCAGACTTCTGTGGGACATTTAAATTGTTGTAAGTAAGATTAACAATTTTTCCTTTTATACCCTGCAGTAAAATAATCCTACCCTAAAAATTCAGCTGATGAATTACATCCAGATTTCTATCAACGTTGCCCTATAAACCACCACATAATACGTACAAGAACAAGCTGAGGTGAGATGTCCACCTATTTAATGCTCTACATAATAACTGCCTTAATGCATTGCCCTTCTGCCCTGCTTTCTGAATGCTTGTGTTTCTCACATCAGACAGCTGATAAAATCCTAGAAGATGTTTACAGATAAAAAATACATGATGCAAATTTCTACTTTCTTTACGTGGTAATCAATAAGCAATGATGCATGAGATGTCTGAGCATAACTTGAAATTTTTCTGATGCTGTCACAAAAATCGGACTCTGATTAATTCATTAGTTTTCATATATTTAGACAAATTATTGTGTTATGAGCACTATAAATATAAAATAAAAATCTCTCTCTCATATATATATATATATATATATGTGTGTGTGTGTGTGTGTGTGTGTGTGTGTATCCTCATCATCTCCTCAGGTGCAAGTCATGTTTTTATGATTTTCTTCATTAGTATTTACAAGTAAGACCATAAGACCTAGGAGCAGAACTAGGCCATTCAGCCCATTGAGTCTGCTCCATGGTGTGCTAGCATAGTGGTTAGCACGCTTTATAGTGCCTGTGACCCAGGTTCAATTCCTGCCACTGTCTGTAAGCAGTTTGTGCATTCTCCCCACAATCGCATGGCTTTCCTCAGGGTGCTCTGGTTGAATTGAATTGACTTTATTACTTACATCCTTCATATACATGAAGAGTAAAAATCTTTACGTTTAGTCTCCGTCTAAATGAGCAATGTGCAATTTATAGTGATTTATAATAAATCATATGTACAACAGGATGGTCAATATAACATAGAAATACAGTTGCATCAGCATGAATTAATCAGTCTGATGGCCTGGTGGAAGAAGCTATCCTGGAGCCTGTTGTTCCTGGCTTTTATGCTGTGGTTCCCGGATGGTGGCAGCTGGAACAGTTTGTGGTTGGTGTGACTCAGGTCCCCAATGATCCTTTGGGCCTTTTTTACACACCTGTGTTTGTAAATATCCTGAATAGTGGGAAGGTCACATCTACAGATGCACTGGGCTGTGATTGAGGGAAGTAGAGTTCCCATACCAGGCAGTGATGCAGCCAGTCAGGATGCTCTCAATTGTGCCCCTGTAGCAAGTTCTTAGGATTTGGGGGCCCATACTAAACTCCTTCAACTCTCTGAGGTGAAAGAGACGCTGTTGTGCCTTTTTCACCACACAGCCATTATGTACAGACCACGTGAGATTCTCGGTGATGTTTATGTCGAGGAACTTAAAGCTGTTCACCCTCTCAACCCCAGATCCTCCCTCAGTCCAAAGACATACCGGTTGGTAGGTTTATTGGCCTTTGTAAATTATCCTGTGATTAGGCTAGGAGTAAATCAGGAGATTGCTGGGCGGCGTGGCTCGAAGGGCTGGAAGGGTCTGTTCCACACTGTATCTCAATTTATGGAGAGAGAGATAGATAGATAATAGGTAGGTAGATAGACAGACAGATGAACATAATAATGTCGGACTACAGCTTAACCATGTTAGGGTACATTCAATGCTCCTGAACTACTTCCGCATCTTCTACTTCTATTGACTTTCTTTACCGCTGCGCATTCAACAACAAGTTTATTGCTCAAAAAATGGACAGACTCAAGCTGTTTCCCCGGAGTGGCCAAGGCTGAGAGGATACCTGCTAAAAGTTGATAAAACTATGAGAGTCAGGATATAAAGTTGAGAGCTGGTATCTTTTTCCCCAAGGCTGAGATGTCTAAAATTAGAGGGCATGCATTTAAGGTGAGGAGGGAAAATTCAAAGGAGGTGTGCAGGGACGGTTGTTTTCTATAGAGGGTGCTGGATGTCTGGAATGCACTGTTAGGGGTGGCAGTTTAAGAAGCATTTTAGATAGCATATGAATATGCAGAGAATGGAAGGATATTGACCAGGTGCAGGCAGAGAGAACTAATTTAATTAGGCATTATTAGTTCAATTAGTTCAGCAACAGCACCGTGGCCATAGTATCAACTAATAATATAATATGGATATTTATTTTGTCTTTTATTAGTTTTGGGTTTGGATACACATTTGTGGCAACTGAATCACAACCCCAATCCAAGACCACATACAGACAGATTAATTCGTCAGCAACACACAGAAAATGCTGGAGGAACTCAGCAGGTCAGTCAGCAGCCAGGGATGCCTGAATTAAAAGGTGGGAGGTGGGGAAAGTGGCTACCTGGAAGGAGATAGGTGAAGCCAGGTGATGGAAAGGTCAAGGGGCTGGAGAAGAAAGAATCTGATAGGAGTGGAGAGTGGATCATAGGAGTAAGTGAAAATGGAGGGGACCCAGAGGGAAATAATAAGCAGGCGAGAAGCAGTGAAACTTCAGTGTGGTAAACAGAGGAAGGGGTGGTGGAGGGGGGGGTAGTTTTTTCACCGGATGGAAACAATATTCATACCATCTGGTTGAAGGCTACCCAGACAGAATGTAAGGTGTTTCTTCTCTACCCTGAGGGTGGCCTCATCTTGTTACAAGAAGCGGCCATGCATCAATACATCAGAACGTGAATGGGAATGGGAATGGGAATTAAAATGGTTGGCCACCAGGAAGTCCAGCTTGTGGTGGATGACACAGGGGTGTTCGAAGAAGCTTACCCCCAATTTATCCCTCAGCCCTACCTTCAGTGTTCATAATGTCCATAATGCCACCTCAACCTCAAGGTCAGTGTATTGTCTATCAACCATGCACAGGTATCCCACCAAACGAAACAACATTCCTCCAGACCAAGGTGTGCAACACAATACATAGAACTCACACATAATACATAAAGTAATATAGCCACAAATAAATAAACAAATAGTAAGGTGTGCTTACGACATGAGCTAAAAGCTAATGCTACTGGCACTTGGCGCATGATGAAACCTGGGTGGTGGCAGTGAGTTTAGTAGTCTGACGGCCTGAGGGAAGAAACTGTTTCCCATCCTATCATTTCTTGTCTGAATGCTATGGTACCTCCCTCCTGATGATAGGGGGTCAAAGAGATTGTTTGACAGATGAGAAGAATCATTGACAATGCTAAGGGCACCTCCAGACCAGCTATTATTTTCCCAGTGAAAGTGGCTCCATTTGTGTTGCATTACCATTTTTACAGAACTACTGGAAACAGGGATGCACCCTTAGCAACAGTGTTCATTGAACTGCATCAGTGGTCAACACTGGATGCCGCTTTGCCTCCTTGGTAACAAATACAAAGAGTAAAGTTTTACTTAAGAAAATGATAATAGAGGAACCGAGGAATGCAATTAAATTGCTGACAATAATTGTTTTATTTCCATTGTAATTTCATGATAGAAGGATTATATTCCATATTATTACTGATGTAAAACAATCATATTGAAAACACTATATTAGACAGGGATAACCAGTTGGAGGAATTAGAATTGCTCTGGAGTCTGGAGGAGTGATTTTAATGCCCAGTGTGCAATTGGCTATTATGTTCTGTAACTTCAAAATAGTAACCTTCAAGTTTACTTTAAACGAGGTATGCAGCTAACTCATGGCAGCGTGATGACATATGCAGCTCACGTATTTATACATATAACCCACAATGAAATACTTAAACAAACAAGAATTTTTAATCAACCAATATATGTATAATACAAGATTACTCACACATTACTTAAATATTAAATACACAACATGGACAAAATGCAATTTTTTATGAAGCCAGTAGCAGGGTAGTGTAGTGGCTAGTGTAACGCTTTGCGTTGTCTGTGATCAGAACATCAGCGTTCCATTCCCACTGCTGTTTGTCAGGAGTGTGTAAATTCTCCCCGTGACTACGTGGGTTTCCTCCGGGTGCTCTGGTTTCCTCCCACATTCCAAAGAAGTACAGGTTATGGCTAGGAAGTTGGAGACATGCTATGTTGGCACCAGATGTATTGGGCCACTTGCAGGCTGCCACACCACTGTGGATTTTTCAAATTACAGAAGACCATAATCCTTTGTCCTCTGGTATTACACCTTTAATACGGTTCACAGATCACAGTAACCTTAATATGATTTCCAACACTTTGAAAGTCATCTCTTTCTCTTTAGCTCTATGCTAAGCTCTGCATGTGCATGATCCTCTGCTGATGATCAGATGAAGCATGAATTCTGGTAACTGACCAGCTGACCCTTCCTTGACTGTAGTCTCTGTCTCTGTGCCAACATCTGCTGATGACTGACCAGGTGACCTCCCCTGACAGTAGACTCATTCTCAGTGCCAACATTGACTAGCGACCCGCCAGGCCAGCTTTCGCTCTGTACTCTTCTGGCTGAGAAGTCATATCTTTCAGCTAAAACCCTGTGAACCCTAAGCAACTGAAATTGCAACTTCCCCATTCATCTGACAGAAACTTTCACACTCCTCCTTGCCCTTGCAGCCTCCAGAGACCTGAGATCAGATATTTTGAGTAGTTTTGATTGTTATTCAAAAACCACAGTGAATGAAAGAAAAGACATTGTTAAATTTAGAAAATAATCTCTCTCTCTCTTCTCCCAGACATTCTCTTGTGCTATGTTTAGAAACAGGGTTAATATCACTGGCATATGTCGTGAAATTTGATGCCTTTGCAGCAGCAGTACAATGATTATAGGGAGGGAAAAAAACCTGTGAATTACACCAGGTATATATACCATCAACACGTTCGCCCTGCCAGTCATCAGATACCCAGCCACATGAGTGTGCTGACCAAAGAACGAACTGGAAGCCGCTGACATCAAGACCAGAAACTACTAACAATACAATCTAATGTCGAGTGACCGTACACCCACCGGAACAAAAGAGGGTGGGGACTTGGAAGTGTCAAGGCCACAGTCCTGGAAGTAATGCGAAACATCCATGAGTATAAAACATAGAACATAGAAATTTACAGCACGTTACAGGCCCTTCAGCACACAATGTTGTGCTGACCATGTAACCCACTCTAGAGGGGGCCTAGAATTTCCTTAGCACATTTTTCTAAGCTCCAAGTACCTACCTAAGAGGCTCTTAAAACACCCTATTGTATCCGCTTCCACCACCGCCGCTGGCAGTGCATTCCACATACCCACCACTCTTTCTGTGAAACCTTACCCCTCAGTACCTCTTTCCAAGCACCTTAAAACTATGCCCCCTCGTATTAGCCATTTCATCCCTGAGAAAAGCCTCGGGCTAGCCACACGATCAATGATCTTCATCATTTTATACACCTCCGTCAGGTCACCTCTCGTCCTCCAAGCAGAAAAGGCCAAGTACACTCATCCTATTCTCATAAGGTATGCCCTCCAATCCAGGCAAGATCCCTGTAAATCTCCTCTGCACTCTCTCTATAGTATTCTCATCCTTCCTGTAGTCAGGTGAACAGAACTGAACACAATACTCAAGTGGAGTCTGACCAAGGCAGTGGAGAATGATAGAGCTAAGATCCAGAGGGCTTCCAAATACAGACTGAGAACATTACCTCTCAGCTCTTGAACTCAATCCCTCAGTTGATGAATGTCGAAGCACCTCCTTAACAACACTGTCAACCTACGCAGCAGCTTTGAGTGTCTTATTGACACCGACCCCAAGATCTCTCAGATCCACCACACTGCCAAGAGTCTTACTATTTATATGATATTCTGTCTTCAAATTGGACGTACCAAAATGAACCACTTCAGACCTGTCTGGGTTCAAGTCAATCTGCCACTTCTCAGCCCAGTTCTGTATCCTATTGATGTCGCGCTGTAACCTCTGACAACCCTCCGGACTATCCACAACACTCCCAACCTTTGTGTCATCAGCAAACTTACTAACCCAACCCTCCACTTCCTCATCCAGGTCATTTATAAAAATCACAAAGGTGGGGGGGGGCAGAACAGATCCCTGCAGAACACCACCAGTCACCAACCTCTATGCAGAATACAACCTACAACCATCTACAACCGTGCTTAACCTTCTGAGGGCAAGCCAATTCTGGATCCGTGAAGCAAAGTTTTCCTGGATCCCATGCCTCCTTACTTCCTGAATGAGCCTGGCATGGGGAACCTTATCAAATGTCTTACTGAAATCCATATACACTACATCCACCGCTTTACCTTCATCAATGTGCTTTGTTATCAGGCTCGTAAGGCACAACCTGTCCTTAACAAAGTCACGCTGAATATCACTGTATATCAGGAAGATGGCACCTAAGGACAGCCTGCTAGGAGAATACCTCAGACAGCAGGCAGGGACATGGAAATGGAAGTGGGTGAAGCAGAGCCAGAGGACCAGAGGCCATGGCAGGACAAGCCACTGCATGGAATGCCAGATATTAGAGGCGGCTGACGTAAGAAAATCCAACCAATGGCTGGAAATGGCAGGGGTAAGGGACAGCACAGAGGTGCTGCTCATGGCTGCACAAGAACAGGAGCTGAGCACAAGAGGAATAGAAGCAAGGGTCTGTCACACCAGACAAGACCCAAGTCACAGACTGTGCTAGGAATTCGCAGAAACCACCCAGTGCATAGTAGCAGGGGCAGAATACACTGAACGGCACAACCAAGTTGCAGGAATTGTGTACAGGGACATCTGTGCTGAGTATGGATTGGACACTCCCAAGTCCAAATGGAAAACACTGGAGAAGGTAGTGGAGAATGATAGAGCTAAGATCTTGTGGGACTTCCAAATACAGACTGATGAGCAGGTACTGGCCAACCAACCAGACTGGACAAGGAACACAAGAAAGCAATAGTAATGGATGTGACAATCCCCAGTGACAGCAACATCAGGGAGAAATACGAGAAGCTGGAGAAATACCTGAGGTTGAAAGAGGAGATCGCAAGGATGTGGAAGGTTGAAACGCTGAGTGATAGGGGTACTTGGAGCTGTGACACCCGGACTGGGAGCGTGGCTCCAACAAATCCCAGGAACAACACATGAGATTTCAATGCAGAAGAGCACACCATTAGGAACAGCAAGGATACCATGCCAAACCCTCAAGCTCCCAGGCCTCTGGTAGCGGACCCCGGACTGAGAGAAAAATACACATACACACCACTTATAAGGGGTGGGAAAAAAGAAGAGGTGTGTCCTGGGTGGTGGGGTGGGGGGGGTCCTTAACGATAGACACTGAGGCACTGCTCCTTGAAGATGTCCTGGATACCATGGAGGCTAGTACCCATGGTGAAGCTGACTAATTTTACAACCTTCTGGAGCTTACTTTGAGCAGTAGCCCACCCACAGCAGATAGAGATTCAGCCAGTTAGAATGCTGTCCATGATACATCTGTAGAAATTTGCAAGTGGTTTTGGTGACATACCAAATCTCCACACACTCCTAATGAAACATGTCTTGCCTTACCTTCTTTTATAGCTGCATTGATATATTGGGTCCAGGTTAGATCCTCAGAGATATTGACACCCAGGAACTTGAAATTGGTCATTTATTGATCCCTCTGTGAGAACTGGCATGTGTTCCCTAGCCTTACCCTTTCTGAGGCCCACAATCAGTTCTTTGGTCTTACTGATGTTGAGTGCAAGGTTGTTGCTGGACCACCACTCAACTAGCTGGTGTATCTCACTTGTGAACTAAACTTCTGGATTTGTGGACCACTATGCTTCCCTACAGTTTAGATACCTGGCTCCATTAAGGTGAGTAATATTTACTCACCTTTGTTTGCAGTAAATGGATACTGTGTCCACTGCTACAAGGGGTAGGGCTAGGTAAGCCCAATGCACTGCAGTCAATATTATAATAGTTAAAGTTAAAGTCTGTCTCCAGGTTAACCCCCAGCATTTTGCCAGTACCCATTTTCAGCTGGGTGGACTGGAGCAGTGTGTGGTTAAGTGCCTTGCTCAAGGACACAACACGCTGCCTCGGCTGGGGCTCGAACTCACGACCTTCAGATCGCTAGTCCAACGCCTTAACCACTTGGCCACACGCCACACGTAGTCAATATTATAGTCCTTGAATATTTAATGTGTTTAAAAAAACTTGTGGAAGAAAGAGACTTTGTGAAAGAAACCAGATGAGTCAGGTATTTTCACTAAGGGATAAGGAGGTAAGGCAGGTGGTAATGGTGAGAAAAAAAGCCCATGAGATATGGTAATAAAGCAATGAAGGTTGGGGGTGGAGAAGGAGGTCTGAGGTGGAGAAGGATCAGGATATAAAGTCCGATTAGGGTAATAATTAATGTTGGAGGAATGTGCTCCACATACTCAGTTTCCCTTCACGAAAAAGTTAGTGGTATTTCTCCAGCTTGATCAGAGCCAACAGATGCGATCCACAGCACTTCTTAGGTTTCATCACACTGTTAACCTATATAATCCTTCATAAATTATCAAACGGTCACTTAATAATTACAAGCTCCTCCGGTGCTGGAGCAAGGCTAACGATTAGTGTGAGGAAGTTTGCAGGGTTGCATTGAGACAAGTAATCAGAACATTCAAATAAAGAGCTCCTAAAGGGAGGCCATGCACAGCCTATGTACGTGAGCCAAAACATTGCTGAAAAAGAGCTCTGTACAAGCAGAATCTCACAATTCTCTGACCTAAGCCTGCTGGCAAATTTTTTCATAATCCTACAAGTAAATTCATCGAAGTTCAAAATTCAAAGTTCAAAGTAAGTTTATTATTAAAGTACATACTGTATATGTTACCATAGACAACCCTGAAACTCATTTTATTGCGGACATATTCAATAAAACCAATAACCATAATAGAATCAATGAAAGACCGCACCAACAGGGCAAACAATTAGCGTGAAGAAGACAACAAAATGTACAATTACAAAAAGAAATTGAAAAAAAAATAATAAATGTTGAGTACATGAGATGAAGAGTCCTTGAAAGTGAGTCCATAGGTTGTGGAAACAGTTTAGTGATGGGCAAGTGATGTTGAGTAAAGCTATCCCCACTGGTTCAAGAGCCTGATCATTGAGTGGTAATGACTGTTTCTGAAACAGTTGGGTCCTGAGGCTCCTGTACCTTCTTCCTGATAGCAGTAGTGAGAAGAAAGCATGCTGTGGGTGGTGGGGGTCCCTAATGATGGATGCTGCTTTCCTGTGACAATACCCTGGTAGATAGTGGGTAACATTCAATGGTGGGGAAAGTCTTTCTGGGAGAAATGAAAGATTGCATTGATCACTTCAAACAGATGAGACAATATGAAGGTGTGTGCCACAGGAGTAGAGGAATGAAATGAGAAACCTTCTGTTGGTCATTAAAATACATTTCAAGCTAACAGCTTTGACCAAAGATGAATGTATGGGGCTGTTATATAAAGACAAATCAAGTTGTGCAAGGAGGAGAAGACAGTAAACCAACTCAGTCCTCTGTGTGAGTCACTGAGGTAAACATTACACCATCCTATAATCTGTAATGGAGCATACCTGTAAGAACATGGAAACAGGTTTCAAGGCACAACCAGACCACCTATGTGTGATGATGATTGCTCTGATGTTGATTGCATTCATTTATAAGTGCAAGGTAACATATTAAATGATGTATTGAGACATTATAAATGGCATTCAGGCATTCATATTTCGTAATGGTGCTACAAAGTGCTAGTGAGAGGGGCAGACTGCTTTCAGAAGTTGCGTATCTGTTAACACACAATGTTAAAGTCATGGGTTCTGGTGAGCTCCTTTTGGTTCCCAGATCAGCATCCCTGCGCAATCAGCCCTCATCATGGAAGATCTGAATTAATAACTTGCCTGGTGCCAAAATAGAAAGCTGAGGACCAAATTTTTGAAAAGGCAAATAGTGTAAAAGTCCATGAAAGACATACTCAAAAAAAGAACACATCATAAATGGGGTGGCACAGTAGAGCACAATGCTTTACAATACAGGCGACCCGGGTTCAAATCCCACTGCTGCCTGTAACGAGTTTGTACGTTCTCCAGGAAAGGGGTTTGTGTGTGAGTGGGGTGGAGATGAGAAAGGGGTTTGTTTGTGAGTGGGGGGGGAGATGGGAAAGGGGTTTGTGTGTGAGTGGGGTGGAGATGGGAAAGGGGTTTGTTTGTGAGTGGGGTGGAGATGGGAAAGGGGTTTGTGTGTGAGTGGGGGGGAGATGGGAAAGGGGTTTGTTTGTGAGTGGGGTGGAGATGGGAAAGGGGTTTGTGTGTGAGTGGGGGGGGAGATGGGAAAGGGGTTTGTGTGTGAGTGGGGGGGAGATGGGAAAGGGGTTTGTTTGTGAGTGGGGTGGAGATGGGAAAGGGGTTTGTGTGTGAGTGGGGTGGAGATTGGGAAAGTGGTTTGTGTGTGAGTTGGGGGGGAGATGGGAAAGGGGTTTGTGTGTGAGTGGGTTGGAGATTGGGAAAGGGGTTTGTGTGTGAGTGGGGGTGGAGATGGGAAAGGGGTTTGTGTCTGAGTGGGGGGGAGATAGGAAAGGGTTTTGTGTGTGAGTGGGGTGGAGATGGGAAAGGGGTTTGTGTGTGAGTGGGGGGGGAGATGGGAAAGGGGTTTGTGTGTGAGTGGGGGTGGAGATGGGAAAGGGGTTTGTGTGTGAGTGGGGTGGAGATGGGAAAGGGGTTTGTGGGTGAGTGGGGTGGAGATGGGAAACGGATTTGTGGGTGAGTGGGGTGGAGATGGGAAAGGGGTTTGTGTGTGAGTGGGGATGGGGATGGGAAAGGGGTTTGTGTGTGAGTGGGGGGGAGATGGGAAAGGGGTTTGTGTGTGAGTGGGGGGGAGATGGGAAAGCGGTTTGTGTGTGAGTGCGGGGGAGATGGGAAAGGGGTTTGTGTGTGAGTGGGGGGTGGAGATGGGAAAGGGGTTTGTGTGTGAGTGGGGTGGAGATGGGAAAGGGGTTTGTGTGTGAGTGGGGGGTGGAGATGGGAAAGGGGTTTGTGTGTGAGTGGGTTTCCTCCGGGTGCTCTGGTTTCCTCCCACAGTCCAAAGACCTACCAGTTGGTAGGTTAATTGGTCATTGTAGATTGTCCTGTGATCAGGCTAAATGGGGAATTGCTGAGTTGCTCAAAGGGCCAGTGGGGCCTATTCCACACTGCATCTCAATTATAATAAACAATCAAACAGGTCTTCTAAAAGAAGGCCAAGCTAATTAACTCTAAGTGTAGGTAGTAAGTTCCAAATGATGGGCAGTCTTTGCAATTGAAACAGAAATTTCCCCTTCACTTTAATTCCATGACCCCAGTCCACACTGAGTCCATCGGCAGTTCTAGCTCCATAACATGGCTAACCGCAGGCTGCAGCTGCATCCACTTCCTGCACATGTGGTCGCCATGTGGTCACCAGGGAAAGTGAAAGTCTCTCTGATTTCCTACATAGTACAGGAGGAGTATGATGCTCACTCTTTAATGACTTAAATTAAAGCCTACTTATTTTACTCACCACAGTCTCCTCAAAATGAGAGGACGTTGCCATTACTTTAAGTTAATCAGTAAACAGTAAAAGTAAAGGAGAAACTCACCTATTCATCCTTACCAATCAGTTGCCTCCTCTACCACACGTCACTTTATGTATTATGACGTTAGGACCAACTCTTCTGCTGGGGTTTGAGGTGGTTAAGCTTGGCTCAAGTCCTCCTCCCCGAGGTGCTGCTGCTATTTGTCTCAGAAAATTCCGCTAGCTGAGATGCATATAAATATGCACAATAGGTTAAAAAAATGGATGAGCTTCCACAAGCCAAGAATAGTGTGTTTCTAACTAAATTCAAAAACAGGAACAGCTTCTTCCCATCCACCACCAGATTTCTGAATGGTCCATGAACATTACCTATTTATTCCTTCTGTTTTTGCACTATTTCTTTTTGTAATTTATAGCTTTATATGTCTTTGCACATGTTACTTTCAGTGGTAATAAATCTGATTCTGATTCTGATTCTACTTCTGATTTTGGGAGAGGAGTGACTAGTAGAAACAAAGTGGTCTGTGCCTGGTCAGGAGGGGCACTATTGTTATGGATGGAATATTGGCCAGTGCCATTAGGAATGATTTAAAATGAAATGAGAAGTCAACAGGTAGGAAATATAGGAAGGGGAAAGAGAAATAGGGGTAAAATAGAAGTTAGGGAAAAGTGAATGTGGAAGAAATAAACAGAACCAAATTGCAAAATAATGTAACTGTCACTAAGAATTTTGAATAGAAATGTTTTTGTGTCTTAATGAGCAAAGCATTAACAATAAAGTGAATAGATTAGTCATGTGTATACAGCAGGTGTAAACATGTGTGATAATACTGGGATTGTGGAAAGATGGTTGTAAAGGGACGAAGTACAGGAAAGAAACTTGAAGGGATATTCAACATTTAGAAAGAAAATGAGATGGGGTAGGCATTGATGGTTAAAGGATTAATTGATAACCACAATAGTGAGGGAAGTCATTCGTCCAGTTAATATATTTTGGATATTATTTTACTGAGATACAGCGTGAAGAAGGCCCTTCAATCCTTCAAGCCATGCTGCCCAGCAACCCCCAATTTAATACTCACAACACGCTGGATGAACTCAGCAGGTCGGGCAGCATCCGTGGAAACGATTAGTCAACATTTTGGGCCGGAACCCTTCATCAGGGTTAAACCCCCAATTTAACCCTAAGGGACAATTTACAATGATCAATTAACCTACCAGCAAATGACCAATTAACCTACCAGCTGGTTCTCTGTTGGTCACGTTATGACGTGTTTCTAGTTTCTGCTCCTTGTTTTGTTGCTATTTTGGGAAATTTTGAATTGGGGTAGCCAATGAACACTGAGCTGAACTGAATGTCCCTGGACTCTTTTGATACTGTCTTTTTCACTCTTGTTGTTGGTTGTCACTTGCGTGATTTTTTCTGCACATGGTGGGGGTGGGGGTTGATGTTTTTCTTTGAACAGGTTCCATGATTTTCTTTGTTTTGTGGCTGTCTGTGGGGAAGACAAATCCCAGGGTCGTCTATTGCATATATACTTTGACAATAAATGTAATTTGTATCTATTTACAATGACCTATTAACCTACCAACAGGTATGTCTTTGGACTGTGGGAGGAAACTGGAGCACCTGGAGGAAACTCACATGGTCATGGGGAATCCGTCCAAGTTCCCTGCAGGCAGCGGCGGGCTGATCCCAGGTTGCCAGTACTGTAAGGTATTATGCTAACCACTACCCTACCGTGCCACCCCACATATAATATGGAATCAGTATGGGTAGAGTTAATAAACACCAAGAGTAGAAAATGCTGGTACAAATTCTATACAGACTTTCAAGCAGTACTCTGTTATGGAACTGGCCCCAGAAATAGCGGTGACCATTTCCAAAATCTTTTGGATTCTTCATCCTTCCCTACAGGGTATCAGTAAAAGTAGGAATTATGGACTGGATAACCTGACAGTAATAGTGAGGAATTGCTGGAGTCCATTATTAAAGATGCAGCAGGACACCATTTGGAAATGTGGATGGGATCAGACAGAGTCAATATGGATTTGCAAAGGGGTAACCATGCTTGACAAATATATAGTAATTTTTAAATAATTTTTAAAGTGGATAGGAGAGGTGCAGAGGATGTGGTGTATTTCCATTTACAAAAGGCCTTTCACGAGGTCCCCTATAAGAGATTAGCATGCAAAGTTAATACTTGAATGATTAGGGTAATGAAATGGCATAGATAGAGGATGGGTTTTGAAAGAGTCATACAGCCATAGAAAAGCACAGCACAGAAATAAGCCCTTGAGCCCATTCCAAACCATTTAAGCAGCCTATTCCCAATGATCTGCACCGGGACCATAGCCCTCCACACCCCTACCATCCATGTACCCATCCAAACTTCTCTTAAATGCTGAAATTGAGCTTGCATGCACCACTTATGCTGGCAGCTCATTCCACACTCTCACAACCCTCTGAGTGAAGAAATTTTCCCCTCATGTTCCTCTTAAACTTTTCACCTTTCACTCTTAACCCATGACCTCCAGTTGTAGTCCCACCTGACCTCAATGGAAAAGACTTGCTGGCATTTAGCCTATCTATACCCCTAATAATTTTGTATACCTCTGTCATATCTCTTCTCAATCTTCTACAATCCAAGGAATAGTCCTAAAATCCTAATCTATTCAATCTTTCCTTATAACTTAGGCCCTCCAGACCTGGCAGACATCCTTGTAAATGTTCTCTGTACTCTTTCAACCTTGTTTACATCTTTACTGTAGATAGGTGACCAAAACTGCACACAGGCAGAGTGTATAAATAAACAGGTTCTTTTTGAAGGGTTTAATGTTTGGATTCCAGCTAGTTACAATATCTATCGATGAGTTAGATAAGGTAATTAAATGTAATATTTTCATAGTTGTGGATGACACGAAGATAGGTGAGAGGGTGAACTGTGAGGAGGATGCAGAACTTCCAGACTAATTTGGACAAATTGAGTGAGCAGGCAAATATTTGGCAGGTGTAGCACAAATTGGGTAATTGTTAGTTTATTTACTCTGGTGGCAAAATAGGAAGGCAAGTTATTTTCTTATAACAGTGAAAGATTAAGAACGGGGAGTGCTCTGGTGCACCAGTAAGCATACAAGTGGAACAAGCAGTTAACAAGGCAAATAATATATTGTCCTTGATAGTGAGAGGATTTGAATGCAAGAACGGTGATAGCCTATCGCTAATGTACAGGGATGTGGTGAAAGCACAGTTTGAACAACATGTAAACTTCTGGTCTCCTCAGAGGAAAGATGGCCCTGCCATTGAGGGGATTCAGTGGTTTCACCACTCTGATTCCACGGACAACGGAATTGGCATATGAGGATCAATTGGAACAAATGGGGCAATAGACCCTTGGTTTAGAAGAATGAGAGGTGAGCTCATTGAAGATCAGAAAATCCTGATGGGACATAATGGACTAGATGCTGGAAAGGTGTTAGGGAAGTTTAATAATAATAATGATAATAAATAATTTATCAGGAAGGAGACAGGAGGCAGAATAAGAAGGGAGGAGACTGAATCTAGATGATCAATCAAGATCATATTAAATGGAAGAGTAGAATCATCCTATCCAAGTGATAGTGGCTGGGGTCAGCCATCTTGTAAAGACAATGCCCAGAAGAAAGAAATAGCAAACCACTTCGGTAGAAAAATTTGCCAAGAACAATCAGGGTCAAGGGTAGACCATGATCACTCACATCATACGACATGACACATAATGAAAAAAAATGAAAAATCTGATATTTCCATGCACCTTGAACCATTTCATACTAGAAAGAACTCCCTTCAATTTATTTTTTCTAAATTTGTCCACAACCTTTTAAAATTTCTTCTCAACCTCTTTGCTCTAAGGAGTTATCTAGTCTTTCCCAGGGAACCTCCTAGTCCCTATTTGAGCTTTAAGTGATATGTCAATTGCTTATGAGTATCGTCTCTTAGGAATCCACAATAGAGTTTTGACCCCAGGACTCACTTGCTATTTCTCCGGATTCATATTTGTGATCTACAACTGCAAGACTGAATCAGGAGGTCCCTTAGTCAGGATGATACACACGGAGTTCAAGAATCCATAGCATTTTCTGGAATCTATAGTCAGAATGGCAAAGGTCTTTTCACATATTTGTCTCGAGTGCAATACAACAGATATACATTGCCAACATAATCTTAAATTTGACATTTTCTATATGCTAGTTTATTTCATAAGATCTGAAAGCAAATATAGTTTTAATTTATATGCTAAAAAACTTATTATTGTTTTATTTTTTACATGTTTTATTCAAAGAGATTTTGTAGCATCCTATTCATCTGTATTTTTACTTATTTATTGAGATATAGGCCCTTACAGCACCTCAAACCATGCCACCCAGCAATCCCCTGATTTTAATTCTACAGTGTGAATTAGGCCTTTCCAGCCCTTCGAGCTACACCATCCAATCGCCCAATTTTAATCCTAGCCTAATCATGGGACAACTTACAATGGCCAGCTAACCTACTAACTGGTATGTCTTTGGACTGTGGGAGGAAACAGGAACACCCGCAGGAAGCCCACATGGTCACAGGAACAACATACAAACTCCTTACAGGCAGTGGTGGGAATTGAACCCAGGTCACCTGTACTGTAAAGCATTGTGCTAACCACTACACTATTGTGCCACCATAGTTATCAATGGAAAAAAAAAGACAATGATAATTTGAAGAGTGTAAAATCATTGTTTTAATTTTTGCTGTTGATACCAGTTGCTCAAATATTTGCTATGTAGTTATTGAAATACACAGGGATAACATTTTAATCAAAACACGCACACACAAACACACACATGCACACACACGTATATACACGCACAGAGGGCAATTTAGAAAAATTAATTAACTGACGTGTACTAAAGACTGAGAAAGGAAATGCGTGAATGAGCAATTAGATACTTCTTTCTACAGATAGTAAATGGAAGAGTTCAATAGCTATCATGTTCTGAGGAACTAATTGCTGTCTTGCTAATTAAATTCAGTATATAAACATATAGAATTACTTTCACTTTAAAACATTATTTTAACATGCAATTAGTATTTGTGTGCTACAGGCACGATAAAACAAAACAAAAAAGTTGTCTATTTTGTTTAAAATGCTAATCACCAATGACCATGGCAGAACAGCTGCTATTTTTCTAACGAGACCCACAATGTTTCGCGTGCTGAATGGTGATCAAAGTGAAAGTGCTAAACATGTTATGACTACATCTTATAATTTATTATTTGTTTAGGAGACTCATTAAAATCTGCTTTTGACAGTGAGGAAATGCCACTGGTTAGCTCTTCAACTCAGCATCACTAGTTCGGCTGGAAATATTAGTGAGAAGAAAACACTTTATTACTGTCAGCACTCTTAAAATATAAACAAATGCTATTATATTACCCACTTCAGTTTCATCGGTTCAAATACATTTTTAACAGACTTACAATGATTTAGTTTTGATTAAACATTAAGTTATTATTTCCCTCTGTGTATTACCTTGGTTAAAAAAAAAGCTGTCTCACCGTATATCCACTTACATGTGCCTCAGTAGCAGCAGAAGATATAGTTTCTTCCCCAAGGTAAACAACATTATTCTGCACATGTAGACAGTCATACATCTACTGATAACTCCATGGCATGTCTAAATAGGTAGAACTATTATGCCATCAATGTGCAAATCATATGCATCTCTTGCCAGAAAATAATTCAGGTCAATGCACACTTCCCAAGAGGAAACATGATGTTTTCATTCTGAAGCGCTCAGATGTCACTGCGCTTTTTTCTGAAGGAGAGAGAAGGATGGAAAGCTGATTCCTCTGAAACCAGGCTACGTGATTGCAACCGTTGCTGATGACCACTTCAGTACAACGTTGTAACCCAGCATAGGGCTGATAAAATGAGGCATTTAGATTAGATAAGCTCTTAACTGGTCAAATATTTAGAGAATAATAACATTTCTCATGCTCAGAGCAGTCAGTGTCTCACTGAAGTAAAACAGCTGAAACATTTTGAATATCAGCCTAATGAAAACACATTCTGCCAGATCAGCCTAGCAATCAAAGTCCATGACTCCCATCATCCAGTTTTTTATGATTTTGACATATGAGCACAACTCTTAAGGAAATAATTTAGCCGGATCAGAAATTTAATTTGAGGAGATTCAATGAGATTGGCAAATTATTTACAAAGCAAAGTATGACTTAATTGCAAATCCACAATATATTCCTTCCTGGACCTCTATCCATCTGTCACGCTCACATTGGCATCCAATTGTCTGAATGCTATTTCTGGAAATTTGGATGAAACATTTATAGCCTAGGCACACATGGATACTCATGCAGAAGTATGTTTTCACTGTAGTCATGAAGTTTAATTCACAGACACTACTCCAACCTCGCTGTACTTGTGCAAATGACAATAAATTCAACCTGACTTGATTTTATGAGACTTGCCTAAGAGAAGCATGTATGATGGAAAGGCCTTTCACCAGAATCAAAATCAAAATCAGGTTTAATATCACCGGCATAGGTCATGAAATTTACTGTACTTTACAATACAATAGAGAAAAAACTGTGAATTACAGTAAAAATATATACTTTAATATATACTTTTAAATAAGTAATGAAAAAAAAGTAGCAAGATAGTGTTCATAGATTCAATGTCCATTCAGAAATTGGATGGCAGACAAGTAGAAGCTGTTCCTGAGTCACTGAGTGTGTGCCTTCAGGCTTCTGTACCTCCTCCTTGATGGTAGAAATGAGAATAGGGCATGAGCTGGGTGATGAGTGTCCTTAACGATGGATGCTGCCTTTTTAGGGCATTGCCCTTTGAAGATGTATGGCACATTCAAAGTAAGAAGAATCATATGAAAGTCTGGTGGGCTCAGGGCATGGATCAACACCTGGAATTATGACGTTGTAGCCATTAGTGAGGCTTGGTTACAAGAGGTGCAGGACTGGAAGCTCAATATTCCAGGGTTCCATTGTTTTAGACTTGACAGAGTGGGAGGGATTAAAGAAGGAGGGTTGGCATTACTAGTCTTAGAAAGTGTCATGGCAGTGGGTCCCATCAGGACAGACTGGAGAACTTGACTAGTGAGTTGTTATGGGTGGAACTAGAAATAAGAGAGGTATTATCCCAAAACTGATGTCAGATTCACCAGGTGATAAATGGAACTATGTTATAGACTGCCCAATGATCTTAGGGATTTAGAGAGGGAAAAAATAAAGATTGCAGGAAACATAACGTTGTTATAGCAGGTAATTTTAACTTTCCACATTGACTGGGAATCCCATACTGTAAGGGACTAGATGGAATAGAGTTTGCAAAATATGTTCAGGAAAGTTTCCTTCATCAGTACACAGAAGTCCCAATGAGAGAGCATGCGATATTGGATCTGCTATTAGGGAATGAAACAGGGCAGGTGACAGAAATTTGTGCAGGGGAACGCTTTGCATTCAGAGACCACAGCACCATTAGTTTCAAAGTAAATACGCAAAAAGATAGGTGTGGTCCATGGGTTGAAATTCTAAATTCTAGAAAAGCCAAATTTGATGGTATTAGAAATGAACTGGCAAGTGTGGATTTCTGGCAAAGTTGTTCTTGGAAAGTGTGAGGCCTTCAAAAACAAAATTTTGAGAGTACAAAGTTTGTATGCATCTATCAGAATATTAGGTAAAGATAATAAGTGTAGGGAACATTGGTTCTCAAAAGATATTGTAACCTTGGTTAACAGAAAAAAGGAGGTGCATAGCAGGTAAAGGCAAGCACGAACAATGAGGTACTTATGGAGTACAAGAAATGCAAGAGAACACTTAAGAAAAAAACCAGGAAGGTGAAAAGAAAGCATGAAGTTGTTCTAGCAGACAACATTAAGGAGAATTCTAAGGGATTCTACAGATATGTTAAGAGCAAAAGGACTGCAAGATACAAAATTGGTCCTCTGGAAGACCAGAATGGTAATCCGTGTGTGGATCCAAAACAGATGGGAGAGATCTTAAATGAATTATTTGCATCTGTATTTACTCAGGGGTTGGGCACTAAGTCCATAGAAAGTGCCATCAACTTCGTGGACCCTGTACAGATTACAGAGGAGAAGATGTTTGCTACCATGATGCAAATCAGGATGGATAAATCCCCAGGGCCTGACAAGGTGTTCTTTGAGACCCTACGGGAGGCAAATGCAGAAATTGCCATAGCCATAGCAGAGATATTTAAAACATCCTTAGTGTCAGGAGAAATATCAGAGAATTGGAGGATAGTCAATGTTCTTCTGCTGTTTAAAAATAGCTCTAAACAGAAACCAGGAAATTATCACCTGGTGAATCTGACATCAGTTGTGGGACAGTTTTCAGAAGGTATTCTAAGGGACTGGATATGTATAGACATTGGCTGATTAAGGATAGTTAGCATGGCTTCATGCGTTGTCAGTCATGTCTAATCAATCTTATATAGCTTTTCGAGGAAGTTACCAGGAAAGTGGATGAAGGCAAGGCAGTGGATGTTGCCTACATGGACTTTAGTAAGGCACTTGACAAGATCCCACATGGGAGACTGGGCAAGAAGGTTCAGTAGCTTGGCATTCAGGTTGAGTTATTAAATTGGATTAGATATTGGCTTTGTGGGAGAAGCCAGAGAGTGTTAGTAGAGGGTTACCTCTCTGACTGGAGACCTGTCACTAGTGGTGTGCTGCATGGATTGGTGCTGGGTTCTTTGTTGTTTGTCATCTATATCAATGATCTGAATGATAATGTGGTTAACTGGATCAGCAAATTTGTGGATGACACCAAAACTGGTGTGTAGTGGACAGTGAGGAAGACTATAATGCCTTGCAGAGGGATCTGGAACAACTGGAAAAGTGGGCTGAAAAATGGCAGATGAAATTTAATGCAGACAAGTGTGAGGTTTTACACTTTGATAGGACCAACCAATGAATGGAAAGGTACTGAGGAGTGTGGTAGAACAAAGAGATCTGGGAATAATTCATTGAAAGTGACATCACAGCTATATAGGATCATAAAGAAACCTTTGGCACAATATATTGAGTACAGAAGACAGGATATTATGTTGAAGTTGTATAAGATGTTGGTGAGGCCTAATTTGGAGTACAGTGTGCAGTTTTGGTCACCTACCTGCAGAAAGATATAAACAAGGTTGAAAAAGTACAGAGAAAATTTACAAGGATGTTGCCAGGTCTGGAGTATCTGAGTTATAAGGGAAGATTGAATAGGTTAGGATTGTCTTCTTTAAAAAGTAGATAATTGAGATGAAATTTGAAAGAGGTATATAAAATTATGAGAAGTACAGATAGGGTAAATGCAAGCAAGCTTTTCCCACTTGAGGCTGGGTGGAACTACGACCAGAGGTCATGGGTTAAGGGTGAAAGGTGAGAAGTTTAAGGGGAACATGAGGGGAAACTTCTTCACTCAGAGGGTTGGGAGAATGTGGAATGAGCTGCCAGCACCAGTAGCGTATGCGAGCTTGATTTCAATGTTGAAGCAAAGTTTGGATAGTACATGGATATTAGTGGTATGGAGAGCTATGGTTCTGGTCCAGGTCAATGGGAGTAGGCAGTTTAAATGGTTTCAGCCTGGACTAGATGGGCCAAAGGACCTGTTTATGCTGTACTTCTCTACGGTTCTATATTCAGTTGCACGCAGAGCTGGAGGCAGGGGCTCTATCAAATGTTCATTACTCTGCTGTGCACCATTTCATATAATTGGCTAAACATGTGACGTTCACCTTGGTATGATGGTGGAGTGGTAATTAAATTACCAGAGTGGTAATCCAGAAGCCTAAATAGACTATCCAGGGATGTGAGTTCAAACCCCATCCTGTTGCTGGATAATTTAATATTGAAGAGGGACGGGAGCCTGAAGGGACACACTCAATGATTCAGGGACAGCTTCTTCCCCTCTGCCATCCATTGACCTTGTGAGCACTACCTCACTACTCCTTTTCACTACTTATTAAATTTAACTATTTAAATATATACTTATTGTAATACAGTGTTTCTCTATTATTATGCTTTGCATTGTACTGCTGCTGCAAAGACAACAAATTTCATGACATATGCCAGTGATATTAAACCTGATTCTGATTCTGAACTACCTGGAGTTTTACTTAAGATAGACTCGGTAGTGATGATGATGATGAAACTATTAGGTCAGGTTCACTAATGCCCTTCAGGAGATGAAATCTGCTGCCCTTGCCCAGGCTGGCATATTCATGACCCAATACCACTAACCTCTAGTTGACTCTTAATTGTCCTCTGAAATGGGTGAGCAAGCTCTTCTCAGGTTGAAGCCCTCCAGTGGTCAGGGTCGACCATGGATATTGCATCCCCAATGTCTACATGATCCGCAAGCCAGGGCAGTACAACATAGAGAGCAAGCTGTTGCTCACATAGCAGGCTCCCTCTCTCCACACAGTTGATGAATCCAAAGGAACATCTGAGACCAATACAGTATGGCACCTGCAGCATCACAGGAGTTGCCAGTCAGCATTGAACTCAACGTGGGACTGCTTTAGAAACATAGAAAGCCTACAGCACAGTACAGGTCCTTCAGCCCACAACACTGCACCGAACATGTACTTACTTTAGAAATTACCTAGGGTTACCCATAACCCTCTATTTTTTAAAGCTCCATGTACCTATCCAGGAGTCTCTTAAAAGACCCTATCGTATCTGCCTCCACCACCGTCACCGGCAGCCCATTCCACGCACTCACCACTCTCTGCGTAAAAAACTTAACCCTGACATCTCCCTGTATCTACTTCCAAGCACCTTAAAACTGTGTCCTCTCGTGTTAGGGACTCCAATTCTGGATTTTTGCTCAGAATTTATACCTGAAACCTTCCCCATGAGTGAGTATAGCCGTAAGGCAGTGAAGGTTTGAGATCAGTGTTTTCCATTCTCCTAGATGAGCTGCCATCCATGGTTAACAAGCTCGAACAAGCTCTTCATTTTAAACCTAATTACTACCTTAGTTTCAAAAAGAGGCTTACCACCACTTTCTCCACTGGTAACTAGCAATGGACAATAAATGAGCTAGACAATAATGCTGGCATTTAGAAATGAATAATTGAAATACAATTACTCCTAAAATATCAACCTCTGGTTGCCTACTGAAGCCTGCTCTAGACTGTGAATTGTCCTACTCACAGTTCCCAAACTCTGTTGAAATGGAGTGGTAGAACTGACAGATCCTTGGGAAGACCAGATTGAGGAGATATTTGAATGTAAGAAAACCAAATTTGGTTGCTCACTGTGTGGTACCTACTCTCTCCTTGGCATTATAGGGGCTTCAAAAAAAAGCCATCAGGACTGTAACAGAGGCTGCTGATTGAGCTTCCGGATGGCTATGGATCAAGAGGTGTGACCCATGGACCAATGCTGCTGGGACACAAGCTAGGATCTGATCAACTCTGACTGGATCACCTGGATGAGGGTGGCTGATGTAGAAAGACCCAAAACACCCAGTGATCCCAGGTAATATCACTGGTGATGTGGTCCAGTGCATCCGTGGGTGTCTCTCAGCACCATAACATTGGAGTTTCGGTTTTAAATAAGATTTCATGAGTTTCGGATTCTTCAATCACTGGATATCAAGGACACGACCCACCCAGCCAACACACTTTTCATCCCTCTTCCCTCCGGGAGAAGGCTCAGGAGCTTGAAGACTCGTATGGCCAGATTTGGGAACAGCTTCTTTCCAACTGTGATAAGACTGCTGAATGGATCCTGACCTGAATCTGGGCCATACCCTCCAAATATCCGGACCTGCCTCTCGGTTTTTTTGCACTATCTTACTTTCCATTTTTCTATTTTCTATTCATGATTTATAATTTAAATTTTTAGTATTTACTATCGATTTGTACTCCAGGGAGCGGGAAGCGCAGAATCAAATATCACTGTGATGATTGTACATTCTAGTACCAATTGTTTGCCGACAATAAAGTATAAAGTATATCTCACTTAAGAATCTTCATAATGTGGATTTTATTGACTAACAATTTTCAGAGACTGCCTTTTCCTCTTTTCTGCAGGCCCACATACCTGGAGTTATTGGTGCATCAGAATGCTAGCTCATAAAAAAACTTGCTCCTAGACTGGATTTGAAAAAAATTCAACTGTTAATTTATCACCAAATTTTGAAGTTCTATGCTACTAAAACATAGCTCTAAGTTCAAAGTACATTTATTATCAAAGTATGTATTTTTTTATAAAACCTTGAGATTCGTCCCTGTACAGGTAACCACAAACAAAGAAACCCAATAGAACCCACTAAAAAATGAAGACCATCAAACACCCAATGTGCAGAGAGAATAAAAAAACCAATTGTGCAATCAATAGAAGTAAGCAAATAGCATTCAGAACTGAAGTTTACAGAACTGAGTCGACAGACACAAAGCCAAGCGTCACTGCAGCCAATTCAGGTTTAGCTGCCACCAAATGAGAGATTGCTTTTACAATCCAAAATAAGATGAAGCTTTTATTATGGTGCAGTTACAGTTTACTGTATTAGCAGTTAATGCACATTGGACAAATAGCAAACTTCAATTTGAAAAAAAAAATTGGATGCAAGAAAATTGAATGGCACTGCAATTTATGAATTACCTAGCACAGAATTATCTCAGTTAAACACGCAAATTAAGAATATATGTAGAGACATGCAAAGAAATACACATCTCCTTTCCTCAGTCATATTTCGATAAAATCCTTTTAAATACATACATTTCTAGCTAGATTTTAGAGCTTAATATATTGCGAGTGAAATTAAGCACCTCCTTTACTTGATTGTTGTAGTAAGTGGCTTAAATTCACTGCAGAAATATAAAAAAACTAAAATGGGAATGCTAATACAAGTCTAACTGGACCTTGCATTCATTTGCACTTAAAATTATGTGCGTCGGCTCAATTCTACTCAGCTCTGAAAAGAATTGCACCCACATTACTATAGCAATGTTTAGAAAATAGTATTTTTTAATGATTAATTGATAATCTTTATTTTTGTCTGACTTCTCCTTAGAAAATTCAACATCAAATATAGAGCAAATCCCTTTATACAGATGTTACACAAAAGGCTTGCATATACTGAAAGCATAATAGAAGCTTAAAGTGTCTTTTCAGACTCAGAGGAGTTGAATGAATATCCATGAAAGCTTCTTCAAACTATTGAAAATCCAAACATTGTAGGGTTTTATCTTTTCTAACGTTTACTCTCAATTATAGTTGTACAATCATTTTTTTATGGTACATCGCTTTATGTTTACACTGCAAATTCTACCAACTCCACTAACATCTGAATGTTTTATTCAGCAAATTTAAAACATTCAACTGAATGGCAGAATTTAAAGCTAAAATATATAAACTAATACTTCATTCATACGACAATTCTATATTTGTGCTTTGGTAAAATATGACTTGAATCATTCGGTGGAGAGGGGGAGGAGCCGGTCCCAGACAGGAAAGCACCTCTCCTTCTTCCAGAGTTTGTGGAGATTCAGTATGACATCGAAAACCTTGAACAGAAAATCCTACACAAAATAGTGGATACGACCCAGTCCATCACAGGTAAAGCCCTCCCCTACCACCATGCACATCTACATAAAACGCTGTTGCAGGAAAGCAGCATCCATCATCAGGGACCCCCGCCACCCAGGACATGCTCTCTTCTCACTGCTGCCATCAGGAAGAAGGTACAGGTGCTCAGAACTCTCACCACCAGGTTTAGGAACAGTTACTATCCCTCAACCATCAGGCTCCTGAATCAAAAGGGATAACTTCACTCAACTTTATTTGCCCCATCATTGAAATGTTCCCACAATCAATGGATTCAATTTCAAGGACTCTTCATCTCATGTTCTCAATATTTATTGCTTATTGAATTGAATTGATTTTATTTCTTACATACATGAGGAGTAAATATCTTTATGTTACATCTCCACCTAAATGTGCAATGTGCAATCATAGTAATTTATAACAAATAGAACAGTCAGTGTAATATAGAGTACACTCAAGTCAGCGTGAGTTCATCAGTCTGATGGCCTGGTGGAAGAAGCTGTCCCGGAGCCTGTTGGTCCTGGCTTTTATGCTGCGGTACCGCTTCCCGGATGGCAGCAGCTGGAATAGATTGTGGTTGGGATGACTTGGGTCCCCAGTGATCCTACGGGCCCTTTTTACACACCTGTCTTTGTAAATGTCCTGAATCATGGGAAGTTCACAACTACAGATGCGCTGGGCTGTCCGCACCACTCTTTGCAGAGTTGGGCGATTAAGGGAGATACAGTTCCCATACCAGGCAGTGATGCAGCCAGTCAGGATGCTCTCAATTGTGCCCCTGTAGAAAGTTCTTAGGGTTTGGGGGCCCATACCAAATTCCTCAATGTCTGAGGTGTAAGAGGCGCTGTTGTGCCTTTTTCACCACACAGCTGGTGTGTACGGACCACGTGAGGTTCTCAGTGATGTGAATGCCGAGGAACTTGAAGCTGTTCACCCTCTCAAGCCCAGATCCATTGATATCAATAGCAGTTAGCATGTCTCCATTCCTCCTGTAATCCACAACCAGCTCCTTTGTTTTTGAGACATTGAGGGACAGGTTGTTTTCTTGACACCACTGTGTCAGAGAGATGACTTCTTCCCTGTAGGCCACCTCGTTATTGTTTGAGATAAGGCCAATCAATGTCGTGTCGGCGGCAAATTTAATTAGCAGACTGGAGCTGTGGCATGGCGACACTGTCATGGGTATGCAGGGAGTAAAGGAGGGGACTCAGTACGCAGCCCTGAGGGGCTCCTGTATGAGAGTCAGAGGGGTGGAGGTGAGGGAGCTCACTCTTAATATAATTATTGTTATTTTTTTTCTTTTTTTTTGCATCTGCACTTTTTGCTGTCTTTTGCACATTGGTTGTTTGCCTATACTTTTGGGTGTGGTCTTTCATTGATTCTATTATGGTTCTTAGACCTATTGAGTATGCCTGCAAGAAAATGAATCTGAGGAATGTGTATGGTGACATATATGTACTTTGATAATAAAATTACTTCGATCTGTGACCTTTGCTCAGTTGTCCTATTGGTCAACACTGGTTTGCAGAGAATGGTCTTTCAGTTCAGAGAGACATAGTTGCAGTGTGACTAATTCCTATAGTCCAGGATATTCCATGTTTAACCTCTTGTAAGCATTATGTTAATTAGAATACAAATGAGTTTGCAAAACTTGTTCAGTTTAAGAGCTGGACATCCAAAAGAAAGGAATGAAAGCTACAGATGTTTAAATCAGAAACCTATCAAATGGTGAAGGGCTTCGATAGAGTGGATGTGGAGAGGATTTTCCTATGGTGGAGGAGTCTAAGACTAGAGGACACAGCCTCAAAATAGAGGAACATCCATTTAGAATGGAGGTAAGAGATACTTCTTTAGCCAAAGAGCGGTCAATCTGTGGAATTCATTGCCACAGGTGGTTGTGGAGGACATGTTATTGAGTATATTTAAGGCAGAGTATAATAGATTCTTGATTAGTCACGACATGAAGGGATATGGGGAGAAGGCAACAGATTAGGGCTGAGAGGTAGGATAGGTCAGCCATGATGAAATAGTGGAGCAGATTTGACAGACCTGATGGCTTGATTCTGCACCTGCTATATGTCTTTCGGTCTTATTGTCTTATAAAAACAGAAGATGCTGGAAATACTCAGAAAGACAGGCAGCATCTGTGGTAAAACAGATCAACAGAATAAAACCTAACTCTGCCTCTTGCTTCTGAAATACTGCCTGACTTGCTGAATATTTCCAGATTTTCTGGTTTTATTTCAGTCTCAGTAGTTAATGCTTTATTACTCCCAAGAAGAAAGAACCAGATTGGAGTCAACATCCAATTTCCAGTGCCCAATTAACTTGGTACCACTTACAGCCTCGATCGCAAGTTAAACCATTATCAGACTAATCAAAATTTGAAAGGGAAATTGTTGACCTCGATGCTCAATAAGGCCAATGAATATCACAGCCACTAGAGCAAGTCAAGATATCTTGTGATGAGTTCCTTAATTCCCGATACTCAAATGCTCACTTTTCCATTCATTTACAGGATGCGCACATTACAGATAATACCAGCAATTATTGTTCATTCTAATGACCCCGACTGAGGAGGTAATTAAGATACAACTACATTAATAGGTCTGGGGTCACATAGGCCTGACTAGGGAAGCACCACTGATTACCTTCCTTGAACAACAACATTTCATGCCCACTCCCAGTTACCCTGGAGAATCTGGTGGGGAGCCACTTCCTTGAACTACTGTAGTAATTAGATTATAGTTGAAGAGCTTGCTCAGCCATTGGAGAGGACATTTTAGATTCAACCAGAGTTCAAGGGTCTAGACTCATGAATAGACCAAGTTGGTTAAGGACAGCAGATTTCCTCACCTGAAGGACATTAGTGAACAAAATCCAATACTTCCACCATGAAGACTATATTTTAAATTCAAATTCAAGACTAAATTCAGTGGTTGCCGTGGTAGGATCTGCACTCATCTCTGGATCCAGAACTCTAGCTGCCTACTTAACCATGATACATCCATGCCCTCAAATCTCACAACAGGAATGTTATAGCATACCTTCCACCTGATCTTCTACCTAGAATGTAGAAAAATAAGGGGAGATTTGATGGAGGTATAGAAAATTATGAAGGGTATAGATAGGGTAAATGCACACAGGCTTTTTCCACTGAGGTTCGATGAGACTAGAACTTGAGGTCATGGGTTAAGGATGAAAGGTTAAGGGGGAGATAAGGGGACCTTTTGCATTCAGAGGGTGGTAAGAGTGCGGAAGAAGCTGCCGGCAGAAGTAGTGGATGTGGATTTGATTTCAATATTTAAATGAAGTTTGGAGAGGTACGTGAAGGGGTGGGATATGGGCTATGGTTCTGGAGTAAATTGAGACTAGATGAGCTGAAGAGCCTGTTTCTGTGCTGTAGTGTTCTACGGCTCTATGACGTGAAAATCTAATGTTCAAACATGGATCAACAATCACAGGAATCATCAATCAGGCTGAGATGATCTCCCAGTAGACAGTCTAACAATTTAGGCTTGGCATTCAATAGCATTCTGAAGATTCACTTGAACAAAAGCTTAATTGCATCAACAAAATAAATGCATGGCTCTATATCAGAAGTTCAGGTGCATGGTGAAACTTTCTTCATCAATGCAGCTCCAAGTATGCTCAAAAAGCTTCGGCCATTCCAGGGTAAAGCATGCACCTGCTTTGCACCATTCTAAACAGACATTCACCATTGGTACACCTTTACTTACGGTGCTTGCAATCCACAAAACGCACCATTATTACTGCAAAAGCAGCTTCCAAACCTGTAACCTCCACCAACATGGAAGGCAAACACAACCAGCATCTGAGAGCACCAAAACTTCTGGTTCCCCTTTAAGTAACACAGCCTCCAGGTTTGCTGCCACATGGTCACCACGTCTATATCCAAGTACAGCAGCACCATGAAGGTACATTCAGCAGAAAGTCTGCATGTTCAAGATGGTGGCCACCACAACATTCTCAACAACAATTAAGAATGAGAATTAAAAGCCCATTTAGTTCTCTTTGTTTGCTTTTTCTCTTTCTAACTACCCTCATTAATTTATTGACCAGATAGCTTTGTAAGCAGGATATTACTGTAGCAAAAGATAGCGTACTGTCAAAGATATTTGGGGCTGCATGATGGCGTAGTAGTTAGCACAATGCTTTACCATAGCAGCGACCTGGGTTCAATTCCACCCACTGCCTGTAAGGAGTTTGTACGTTCTCCCCGTGACCATGAGGGTTTCGTCTGGGTGCTCTGGTTCCCTCCCACAGTCCAAAGACGTACCGATTGGTAGGGTAACTGGTCAGTGTAAATTGTCCCATGATTAGGCGAGGGTTAAATTGGGTGATACGGCCTGAAGGACCAGAAGGGCCTATTCTGCACCGTATCTGAATGAAATAGCATATTCCCCTTCCTGATCTGTACCTATCCTCTGCAACATAAACTTAAGCATTTTCCCGTTTTCAATTCTAATGCAGAGTCTTCAACCTCATATATTAACCTCTCTTTCTCCTTCTAAAGGTGCTGAATGTTTGCTGAGTGCATTCAGCAATTTCTGTTTCCACTAAGGTAAAAAAGCATGCCACGTAATTTACTTGATTTGGAACCAAAGATCTACATCAATTACTCAGACCTATGAGTTTGATTCCCACTGTGGCAAATTGGTAATGATGTGCCTGGAATTAGTAAAGGTGACAAATCATCAGCTGATTCTCATTAAAGTCAAACTGGTACACCGTATTCTTCAAGAAACAAAGTTCATTATCCCTGACACAGGAGATTCCACAAGTGCTGCAGATCCAGAGTAACACACACAGAATGATGGAGGAGCTCAGTGATCAGGCAGCATCTATAGAGAGGAACAAATGGTTGAGATTTCTGGCTGAGACCATTCATCAGGACTGCAAGAGAAGAGGAAGAAGCCAGCTTCACCTATCGCCTTCCAGCTTGTACGCCTTCCCCTCCCACCCCCCACCTTCTTATTCTGGCTTCTTCCCCCTTCCTTTCCGGTCATTTATTTGTCTCCATAGATGCTGAGTCCCTCCACCATTTTGTGTCATAGAAACATAGAAACATAGAAAATAAGTGCAGGAATAGGCCATTCGGCCCTTCGAGCCTGCACCGCCATTCAGTATGATCATGGCTGATCATTCAACTCAGAACCCTGTACCAGCCTTCCCTCCATACCCCTGATCCCTTTAGCCACAAGGGCCATATCTAACTCCCTCTTAAATATAGCCAATGAACTGGCCTCAACTGTTTCCTGTGGCAGAGAATTCCATAGATTCACCACTCTCTGTGTGAAGACGTTTTTCTCATCTCGGTCCCAAAAGGCTTCCCCTTTATCCTCAAACTGTGATCCCCCCGTTCTGGACTTCCCCAACATCGGGAACAATCTTCCTGCATCTAGCCTGTCCAATCCCTTTAGGATTTTATATGTTTCAATAAGATCCCCCCTCAATCTCCTAAATTCCAACAAGTATAAGCCTAGTCGATCCAGTCTTTCATCATTTGAAAGTCCTGCCATCCCAGGAATCAATCTGGTAAACCTTCTTTGTACTCCCTCTATGGCAAAGATGTCTTTCCTCAGATTAGGGGACCAAAACTGCACACAATACTCCAGGTGTGGTCTCAGCAAGGCTTTGTACGACTGCAGTAGTACCTCCCTGCTCCTGTACTCGAATCCTCTTGCTATGAATGACAGCATACCATTCGCCTTTTTCACCGCCTGCTGTACCTGCATGCCCACTTTCAATGACTGGTGTATAATGACACCCAGGTCTCGTTGCACCTCCCCTTTTCCTAATCGGCCACCATTCAGATAATAATCTGTTTTCCTGTTTTTGCCACCAAAGTGGATAACCTCACATTTATCCACATTAAATTGCATCTGCCATGAATTTGCCCACTCACCTAACCTATCCAAGTCACCCTGCATCCTCTTAGCATCCTCCTCACAGCTAACACTGCCGCCTAACTTCGTGTCATCCGCAAACTTGGAGATGCTGCATTTAATTCCCTTATCTAAGTCATTAATATATATTGTAAACAACTGGGGTCCCAGCACTGAGCCTTGCGGTACCCCACTAGTCACTGCCTGCCATTCTGAAAAAGTCCCATTTATTCCCACTCTTTGCTTCCTGTCTGCTAACCAATTCTCTATCCACATCAATACCTTACCCCCAATACCGTGTGCTTTAAGTTTGCACACTAATCTCCTGTGTGGGACCTTGTCAAAAGCCTGTTGAAAATCCAAATATACCATATCCACTGGTTCTCCCCTATCCACTCTACTAGTTACATCCTCAAAAAATTCTATGAGGTTCATCAGACATGATTTTCCTTTCACAGATCCATGCTGACTTTGTCCGATGATTTTACTGCTTTCCAAATGTGTCGTTACCACATCTTTGATAACTGACTCTAGCATATTCCCCACTACCGATGTTAGGCTAACCGGTCTATAATCCACCGGTTTCTCTCTCCCTCCTTTTTTAAAAAGTGGGGTTACATTAGCCACCCTCCAATCCTCAGGAGCTAGTCCAGAATCTAAAGAGTTTTGAAAAATCATCACTAATGCATCCACTATTTCTTGGGCTACTTCCTTAAGCACTCTGGGATGCAGACCATCTGGCCCTGGGGATTTATCTGCCTTTAATCTCTTCAATTTACCTAACAGAACTTCCCTACTAACATGTATTTCCCTCAGTTCCTCCATCTCACTGGACCCTCTGTCCACTACTATTTCCGGAAGATTATTTATGTCCTCCTTAGTGAAGACGTAGTGTCTACTGTCCTTACCTGGTCTCGCCTAATCTGCACAAGAATATAATTCAATGTATTCACCACTGATAACATACAAGCCTCCAATGGATGTACAGATGTACAGGGAGCAATCTATTTGTTACCACACATAAATCTGAGTGGAACTAGCAGATTGTAAGCTTACCAACCTTCATTGCAATGAGTAATAATACCACTGACGTAAGATACTTAATTGAAATAATTTTTTTTCTATTTCATGCAGCTGTACTCATGCAGGTGGTAAGTGGTTTTTAGCCTTTGGATGTACTGAGCTGCATGTGACCCATCATCTTTCCATAGGCAGGGAAATCAGGAGAAGAGACTGGTTATTTTTACACTCCAAGTGGTCCCACAGCACTTGGACCTGTGACATTTCATGACACAGGTTTCAACCTCCTATAAAGAAATGTCATAGGTCAGGATAAAGTTTATACAGCTTTTTATTTCAATAAGGATCTCTCCTGAGTTCTCCATTGTGCTTAAAAGGCCTACATGAGATCTTCCAATGAAACTGTTAAAAAAAAATCTTAAACTCTAAGCAAGCTTGTATAGCAGCTTCAAATGGGGTGATGGTTTCACGTGAACCAATGACATTAACATGCTGGATTTAGACATTATCTGGGAAAATTATTTTTTGAAATACAGCAGGTTAATGTCATTGTGCATTATGATATATTATGAGATTTGCAGCTAATTTTTGGCAATAATACTTGCTACATGAACATCTGCACAAAATGTTAAAATCCAACCTTAAACTGATTATTTATTATTGTGTTGAGTTATGTGAAAATGTTCTCATGGCTGAATACCTTCAGGGGAATTAAAGCAGGACAGAATGCAGTTAAAATATTGGAAACAGATTTACATAATTTATGCAAGTGATTAGAGATCTAACAGATTAAATTTATCCTGAAATGTATAAAATATTGGATATTGACATAAGATCATGAGCGACATAAAAATGCAATCATCTGTGATTTGAAAAGTCTAAAGGCTTCAATTAAAATGAGCAATGAAGTGAGATTAAAGATATTACAACTTTTGAATTCAGTAACAATCAAGAGGTACAGATGTGCAGATATACACTTCATAAGAGGAGATGATAAAAGCGTAATTTGACTTCAAGCTCAGCAAGATGGGAGAAATGCATTTATGAAAAGTGGATTTTAATGTAAAAAAACAAAAGATTACAAACCCCAAAAAAGCAACAATAAAATCTTTCCTAAAATACATCTAGAATCACACTGGGTGTTGGTTGAATGATCTTTGTTTTTTCCCACTTTGATATTTTCCTATTAACATAATCACGAAAATTGTACACAACCTGTTTATGAATTCAGGTTTCTACTTTGTGTGCCATAAATATGATCTAATCCATCTGAGAAAGATGTTAACAAAAAATAAAAATACAAGTCAGTCACATTCATTTTTATTTGCAGTTATCTTGATGAACACTTGCAGTCTATTGACAGATCTGGCAACAAGTTTCAACATATCTTCGCAGCCTGGTAGCACATGTAAGACGGTTTACCAAACAAAAAAAAATCATCAAAAATGTGTCGTAGAAAGTTACGTAAGTTATAGTTGCATAGAACTGACAGATATTGGTAATATAACATAAAGAATTACACATTCAAATCCTGGAATTTAAGATACATTCCAATGCCTTAGAAAGTAAGAGCTGTTTCACTTATGGCAGGAAACATTTGAATAAAACACCTCTGGCCAGCATTTTTCACTTAAAGAAAAATGACATTCTGCCATTAAATGAGCGGCGGTGATAAATAATAACCATACACTGCCTTAGATTCATCTTGTAAAACTTGCAACAGCCTTGGCTCTGCAGCTCAGCAGCTCAGCAAGATTTAGGCTAGTCCAACCTGACAGAAAGCAGATCTAAAACAAACAAAACAAAAAGAAATCATACAATAACCATTGGAAATGGATGTTTAGCCAGAATTACTTTTCTAAGCCCACAATGCTACACTCAAAAAAATCTTAGCAGTTTTTATTTACAGTAGGTGATGAGATTTAAATTGATTTTAAAAGTAAAGAATGTTAATGGCATTAAACACAGGTTGTAAAATTCTGCTTGCAATTTGCTGATGATTTTTCGTGACCTACTTCAATTTATACGAAACAGAAGAGGCTAATTAACCTCTGTGGACTTCAATAGCTTTTTGCACGAGACATAAACAATTGTGATATTCATTCAGGGCAGCATGAAATGTTATTGTCACTCTATGTTTACTCAGTTATACTTAATATAAATGAGCAATGGACACAGTTATCATTTAAGTTTAAAATCATTCTACCAACGTATTTCCTCTTAACAAAAAAAATTCAATAATTCTCTTGTTATCTTTTCTCATTTGTTGCAATCTTTGAATGTGATTCCTTAAGAATAACTACCTCAGGTATAAATAAACCAAAAAAGGAGCAAGTGTCAATCTAGCGCAATATGCACACAAAACGCTGGAGGAACTCAGCAGGTCAGGCAGCATCTATGGAAAAGAGTAAACAGTCGATGTTTTGGGCCGAGACCCTTCTACAGGACTAATTTTATTAATCATGCAGGTTACTTGGATTGTAATCCAAGTAATGTACATGATTGATAAAATTATCCTACTCTAAGCCAAACTGTGCTTTATAACATGGGGACAAATATAATTTTTCATTAATTGTTTTATATCTGCAGAGTATTGAAAAGTTTTATATTTTTGTTCAATAAAACAGATGAACATCTCAATTTTGATTTATGTGTCTAAAAATATGGTTTCATTGTATAATAACTGCAATGCTAAAAATCATTAAAATGAAAAATGGCTACTACCTCTGTCAAGGTTTATATGAACTTAAAAAATTTTCTTTCTGCCTTTCACTAAAATACATCGGGTCTTCTGCAAAAGGGCAACATGAGCAAGTCCACATTGTCAGCCTGTCACACACCATACCTGAATTATTCCTTTCATTGAACCCAATAGCTTACTGATTCATTATTAGTCATTTTGCAATTCATTGTTGACTGATTTTGTCCCCATCGTGTTAAGATAAATATAAAGGTAAATTCACTTTTCAGATTTTAAACTGCAGATTAGTTTCTTTATCTGTTCGGTCCCAGGCATCACTCACTATTCCCCAGACAAGAGGAGAGAAGTGATCTGCTTACTAGTCTCTGGCTACACAACTCTATAAGCAGCTTGACAACAACCTGAAGTGATTCAAATGATTATTTTCCCTCCTTCCCTAAGGAGGTTTTACTTGCTGCATGCCCCAGATGATCAAACCAGAATCAGGAACTATTGGTGGGGGGAAACATCCTATCATTTTGATTCGGACTGAACTGAAACATCACTCACAACCCCCTCAATACCCTCTCCAAGCAGACTGCAAATTATTTAAATTTTAAATAATAAAACATAATTGATCATATCTTTAGAATGCACTGAAACACTAAATTCAGAATTCAATGTACTATACGAAAATTAAATCTCAGTATATTATTACCTTTGTAGGATTACACTACTTCTAGTTTGCACACCACAATCATGGTTTAAAAATACTTCTAAAAGATTTCTTTCAAAATTCAAACCTGACAGAATTGAGAAAATTTACTGAAATACTTCAGGCATTCCTTGCTGCGGAAGGAATTTTTCTGTGTTTAAACTGCCCCCTACTGTCCAATAAATACAAAGAAAAAACTAAGATTGTAGAGATTTAAAAAAGTCAAATCCAAACGTATATGTGGCAGATAGCACAACTTATATTTTCTAAATATCTCCACCACTTATGCGTACTCTGAAATGAGAAAAGGAAATTTACCACAGATGTCAAATATAAGAAATTAGACTTGGCATTTCCACTCTCTGTGCAGTTACCCCCTTGCTTAAGTCAGAATGACTTCTCACAGTTCTCAGTCAACTTCCTGGATGGACCATGATGTTAAAAAATGTTTCCCTGGTCTGATTTACACCACTTACCCTGTCCTTATGTTTTCTAATCATCATACATTGTTCATAAAGTAATATTGAGGGATGTTTCCCATGTTTCTTGCAAAAGATAATTATGTAGTGGGACAATACATAGGCACAAACTGGAGATAAATGAAGAAGACCTTTTATAAAATATTCATTTATTATAATGAATACATAAAATGTGTTAATGCTTAACTCTCAGCTTTATCTTGCAGTGAAAGATTAATTATAATCCAAACTGTGTATAATAAATTTCTAGAGATGCAAAAGAAATTCTAGCAGCGCACAGAGATCAATAACATTTCATTGTAACATCTCCAGAGCTCCTTATAAAACAAAGCACTGACAAAGTAAGTGATGGTATATCGCCTATTTAGTTATTACTTGTTAAAGCCCAGTGTTGTGAATATGTTGCATTATAAATGTTATCTTTTATCATTTATTTTCTGCATGAATAAATAATGGAGAACTTTATTTTTCATCCTCACGTCAGAGGTTTCTCTGAACTCAAATATGTAAAAGGTTCATTGCCTCTTCCTTAGTTAAATGCTGCTGACCAACAAAGCTATTAGTTAAATAGATAATTACTTTTTTAGCTTTATAATTTAATTGCATCAGTAAAGAGGATTTATAATGCATTTTAATTATTTGTACCAGGTGACCCTTGTAAAAGGTTTTACAGTGGAGCCTCTATAATTAGCTTGTCATAGACCAGTTTGACTATTGCCTTGTTGTCCTCTTCATGGTTAGTCACTACCTGACTAGCATTCTAAAAACCACGTATAATAGACTCTGCAACAGTTTTTTTTTAAAGAAAGCACTAAAAATGTGTGCCTAACCGACAAATATACTACAGCCATCCTAATTTGCGATGGTTATGCTTGGCATGACGTGGGAGACTCCCCAGGGTTTTGTGAAGTCGTCCCACTCCAGGATTTCAAATGGATCTCAGACCCTAAATGGTTGAGAGAGAGCTCTTTCCCTAGGGTAGATAATTAGCTTACGCTACAGCATGCCACCTGATCTAATTCCATTTGCTTTTTTGTTTACTAAAAAAATGCAAAGACCCAGATTAAAAATCTTCTAAAATATCTAAATAAGGCATCAATTCAGGGAGTTTATAAAAATATTCAAAGTAAATTGCACTTACACATTAAAGTACTGTTGACAAACCATTAAGGATGTGAACCTTTGTATATTACTAAGTGACAATCTATTAAAATTTGGTTAAGGCAGATAGAGCAAATTATATTACTGTTGGTCTTTAATGTCTATATGCTTCATGAGTTTTCACTGTATATTACTTTTATCTCTGCGGTTTTTAATGGAAAGCAATTTGGTAAAGAAGCAATTTTCATTTACTTATATAATGCAATTATGAAACAAATTAACCTTACTGGTCTTAATTATGTTTAGTTCCATATGGCTGATCAAGCAATTTATATGCTATTACACTTTAGAAATTAACAACCTTGTTATAATTTTCAGAGGAACATGTATTGTCTTTTAATAGGTGCATCACTGGATGAAAGATAGACTGGAATACAAAACGTGTGTTCAGAGCTTATTAGCAGGAGCATAAATACCCAGTATTTCATTTAGATAAAAATCAATGTAATATTCGTGAATTTCCTAATTATTATTGCTATGAAATGTGTAAAGGAGGTAGGACATGTAGGATTCAACAGCAATTAATGGCAAAAGGCCTCGACTAGATAGAGGTTAAGACTAGATAGAGCAGGCTAAGTGTACACAGATGGAATCTGAAACAAAATCCAATGCAATTACTTATTTTTACAACATGTACCCATATTTTAGTAATGTGTACTTTTGGATGTGGCTTGGCTGGTGGTGCAGAGGCATCCGCACCAGACTTCGAGGCGAGCAGTCCTGTGTTCGAATCCAGTCGTTTCCTTGCAGGCTTTCCACCCGTGCTAGCAACTCAGCCTCGTAAAAAACAGACAAAAATACTAAAGAAATGGCAAGGTTGGCACCCAATGCGCCACAAGGCATGGAAAGGAACAACAACTTTTGGATATGCATTGCTGGATATGGCCAAATGCTATAAGGTGGCATGTTACAGAGACTCAATCTTTTATTAGCTCTCTGAGCGACTGGAAAGTTAAATTACCTCCCTCTCCCCATGCCCAATGTGTCTACTTAAAGAAAATGTTACCCTACTGAAAAGATCAACACAAGAAAGCCTGCGGATGCTGGAAATCCAAAGCAACGCACACAAGATGTCAGAGGAACTCAGCAGGTCAGGCAGCATCCATGGAAATTATGAATAACAGTCGACGTTTCAGGCCAAGATCCTTCTTCAGGGCCCTACTATAAAGGTAGTTTTCTTGGCAAGTCTTAAGAGCTTCAAAACTAAATACAGTACAATGAGACAGGATGATAAAATCTTAAATTACCTGTTGCACTTCTGTTAATCAAGTGCCAGACCAACATATTATCAGTTATGTTGCTAATCTTCATACCCTGTGACAAATCTGTATGGGTTTAAGTAACTCTCATTCCAGTCTACAATATAAGTAACAATCACAATATAATTTAAGGCCCAATTAATATAGTGATTCAAAAATAGAGCAATATTCCCTATATGTAGGTCTGTTATTAAAGACGCATTGCACATGAAATTGGTGTTCACCTGCAGTAGCAAATTCAGCTTATATATTACATATCTTCTCAGTTGAAATCATTGCCGATCTTCAGCCTTCCTCTCAGCTACTTATTATTTCCTATCAGATTGTTAGTGCCACTAGCTGTCTGCCAGGTTAATAGTGTCCAGCTTCTGCTAGTCTTGTGATTTTTTTATTGGCACACTGGCAAAACAACATTTCTGCATTTTCTTCCTCTTATTTCCCAGGTCATCAGGAATAAACCTACTATAAGCAAGGCTGGTTAGCATTTCCTGTACTGAATCAGTTGGACCTGACTACAATCTAGCATTTTTCTTCCACTCAAGCTACCAAACGTAGTGATCCAGAATTTGACGTAGACTGTACAGTAATGCTACTTTCCATTGACAGTGAAATATTGGGGCAGCACGGTAGTGTAGTGGTTAGCACAACATTTTACAGTCCAGGCGACCTGGGTTCAATTCTTGCCACCGTCTGTAAGGAGTTTGTTCGTTCTCCCTTTGACCGTGTGTGTTTCCTCCGGGTGCTCCAGTTTCCTCCCACAGTCCAAAGAAGTACCAGTTGGTTGGTCAATTGGTCATTGTAATTAGGTAAGGATTAAATTAGAGGATTGCTGGGCAATGCAGCTTGAAGGCCCAGCAGGGCATATTCTGCGATGTAGCTCAATAAATAAATTGACGTTCATCCCTCTGGATGAACCGGACCTGGTGGCATGGAGATTCATCGTCACCGAGGAGGACGTTAGAAGGGGCTTCCTGAAGATAAATCCAAGGAAGGCGACGGGCCCAGGTGGCATTCCAGGACGGGTTCTCCGGGCCTGTGCAAGCGAGCTAGCTGGAGTGGTTGCTGATATCTTCAACTGCTCCTTGCTTCAGTCTAAGATCCCCTCATGTTTTAAGAAGGCAACGATAATCCTGGTGCCGAAGAAGAGCAAGGTGGCATGCCTGAACGACTATCGACCTGTGGCTCTGACATCAATTGCTATGAAGTGCTTCGAGCGATTGGTTATGGCACACATCAACCACAGCCTACCGGTCAACCTCGACGCTTTGCAATTCGCCTACCGGAGCAACAGGTCAACGGCAGATGCCATCTCTCTGGCCCTACATTCCTCCTTAGAACACCTGGAGAATAAAGATGCATATGTAAGGCTCCTTTTCATTGACTACAGCTCTGCCTTTAATAACATCATTCCAAATAAACTGATTCCTAAACTCCGGAACCTGGGCCTTAGCACTCAGATCTGCAGCTGGATCTTCAACTTCCTCACAGACAGAACTCAGGCTGTAAAAATAGGGGACAAGCTCTCCTCTACAATCACTCTGAGCACCAGTGCCCCACAAGGCTGTGTACTCAGCCCCCTGCTGTACTCACTGTACACCCATGATTGTGTAGAGAAGTTTCCATCGAACTCAATATATAAGTTTGCTGATGACACCACAATTGTAGGCCGTATCTCGGGTAATGATGAGTGTGAGTACAGAGAGGAAATTAAGAACCTGGTGGCATGGTGCGAAGACAATAACCTATCCCTCAATGTCAGCAAGATGAAGGAATTGGTTGTTGACTTCAGAAGGAGTAGTGGACCGCACCACCCCCTTTACATCGGTGGTGTGCAAGTGGAACAGGTCAAAAGCTTTAAGTTCCTTGGGATCAATATCACAAGTGACCTGACTTGGTCCAACCAAGCAGAGTCCACTGCCAAGCAGGCCCACCAGCACATTCACTTCCTGAGAAAGCTAAAGAAATTTGGCCTATCCCCTAAAACCCTCACTAATTTTTACAGATGCACCATAGAAAGCATTCTTCTAGGGAGTATCACAACCTAGTATGGAAGTTGTCCTGTCCAAGACCGGAAGAAGCTGCAGAAGATCATGAACACAGCCCAACACATCACACAAACCAATCTTCCGTCCTTGGACTCACTTTACACTGCACGCTGTCGGAGCAGTGCTGCCAGGATAATCAAGGACACGACCCACCCAGCCAACACATTTTTCATCCCTCTTCCCTCGGGTGAAGGCTCAGGAGCTTGAAGAATCGTATGGCCAGATTTGGGAACAGCTTCTTTCCAATTGTGATAAGACTGCTGAACGGATCCTGACCCGGATCTGGGCTGTAGCCTCCAAGTATCCTGAGCTGCCTCTCCATTTTTTTGCACTACCTTACTTTCCATTTTTCTATTTTCTATTTATGCTTTATAATTTAAATTTTTAATATTTACTATGGATTTGTACTCCAGGGAGTGGGAAGCGCAGAATCAAATATCACTGTGATGATTGTACGTTCTAGTATCAATTGTTTGGCGACAATAAAGTATAAAGTAAAAAAAAATTATTTCTCACATCAAGCTAGTGATCCCCATGTCTAGAATTTCACATTTTCCTAATGCAGGTGTTGTCAGGGATCAGTTGAAACCACAAACTTCCAGTAACAAATATGTCACTGGGTGACCAGCAAGCCAATTACACTGAAGAATTCTCACAGACAAGCAAACAGGAATCAAATCATAAGCAATATTTTATGCAAGTTACTAAAGAGTGAATCATATACTTATGATTTAATTAGAATCTGAGCTATCATTAATAATTTTACAAAGCCTTTTTTAATACTGGTATAGAAATTGCTCCTCTCATGTTCTCAATATTTATTGTTTATTTATTTATTTATTATTGCTGTTTATTCTTTCTGTATTTGCACGTTTGTTGTTTTCTACACACTGGTTGAATGCTCAAGTGGGTGGTCTTTCATTGATTCTATAATATTTATTATTCTATAAATTTATGAGTTTGTCCAGAAGAAAATTAATGTCAGGGTTGTATATGGTGACATATATGTACCTGTTTTCGAATGGTCCCTCTCCCTCAATGCTGTAAGAGGATGGTACCAAAGTTCTGGGTCTGCGATTTGCAGATTGGACTGTAGTTCCTGGTTGCTCCTTTATCTGTTGTTATTTTGGGAGACTTTGAATCGGGGTGTCCTGTGGTTACTGAACACTGAGCTGAACAGAATATGGACTCCTTCAGTTTTGCTTTTTATATTCTGTGTTTTCACTCATTCTTTCTTGTTGCCACTTGAACGATTTGTCTGTTAGCGCAAGGGGGGGGTGGATGTTCTTGTAGCTGTTTGCGCAATTTACTTTTAGCGCATGGTGGAGTGATGCTTTTTTTCTTTTAACGGGTTCCATGGTTTTCCTTGTGGGGAAGATGAGTCTCAGGGTTGTATACTGCATACATATTTTGATAATAAATGTACTTTGAATCCTTTGAATCCTTAACTTACTTTGAACTTTGAACTTAGAAATGCGTTCTGTTGCATGCACTAAATACACAGTGTGGTAATAATAATACTTCAAATTTTAAATCTGAAATAAAATTCCATTCGTGAAACTAAATTTCAGAAGCAAGGTTCAAAGTGCAGGTAGCAACATTTCATGTGTTCAGAGCATGCAAAATATTGTTATATTTTCAAGTATACATGCCGTGAAATCATAATACAGTTATAGTACAATAAAAAAACTATGTTTCTTTTAGGGCCAAATCATTTGCTGAACAGTAATTATGGCTTGGCATATCATTAAAAATAATTTCAGCCTCAGTTAACTAGGTGTTAAAATTTTCACATTATCTTACAGAGGGAGTAGTTGCAAGAAACTTAGTTTACTTAGCATAAGTCATTTCATCTTGATCACAGGATTGTTGATATCAGCTTTAGGATTTCCACATTGTGCAAATGTTCAAATGTGTAAGTTATTATGAATTTCATGCAGGAATTGAGGAAATCACCAACAGAATTATCATTATCTTTACCATAGAACTTTCACCATTGAATTGAATTTTACACCTGACTATGGTTGATTTTGGATGCACCGCTATAATCATACTCAAGGGGGAGCAGAAGAGAGATACAAGACAAGTCTGCTAATAGTTAATTGCTGAGACTTCATCTGATCCCCTTAGAAGAATTCTTCAGGTGCCAACTATGATTAAGGAAAGAATTCAGCCTTGAACGTGTACGTTGCTGCAACCTTCATATTGGATATAGGTTACCATCAATGAATTTGGATGCATCTTTGCAGATGTTTTTACCACATTTTACATGGAAAGTGACCACGTGTAAGAACAAGTTCTTCACTGTATCATTGTGGCAAATTAACAAAGAGTGCAAGGCACTACTGGCAGAACTTTGTGACGGTGTAGCTCAAAAGGCCAGAAGGGCCTACTCCACATTGTATTGCAAAATAAAATAAATAAAAACTCTGACATTGAGCTATTCAATAAGTTTTTGCTACGTTTTGTGATGTTAGAATCCCTACGTACAACGTCTAAAAGAGGCTTCGAGCCAACAATTATGCAATAGGTTCCTTCTGTTGCAGAGGTTCCCAAACTGGGGTCCACGGGCCCCTCGGTTAATGGTAGCAGTCCATGGCATAGAGAAAGTTAGGAACTCCTGACCTATTGCAATTCCAGCTGTTTGTTTTCCTCCTCAAATAACTAGAATTAAAATAAGCACTTAGTGATTCTGCAGATGCTGGAAATCCAGAGCCACACACACACATGCACACACAAAGAATTAAAAATGACTGCTAATTTTTGTTCCTATAGCTTGCTACCCAGATCTCAGAGATTCTGCAGATGCTGGATCTCTGCAAGTCCCACTGCCAACAACTGCAGAAAATAACTGTTATCACATCCTCAGCCAAGTAATAGCCAGGAAAAGGTATCTGCAGGGGTGAAAGAACCTACTTGAAACTGGTTGTAGTGATACCTGTATTTCTTTGAAACACAACTCTATGCATCAAGAAATCCAACCCATTGCAGAAGCATTACTTCAGTGTAGGTGGATAAAGTAATAATGAATTAAAAATAAAGAGAAGCAGTAATAGGTCTGACTTTGTTCTTTGATTGTAGTTTGCATTCCTCTGAAACCCGTCTCTTCACCCATAATTTCAATGGCCTCTGACACACTACGTAAAGCTTCAGTAATGCATTGCCTTGCTGGTTCCTGTTCCATGCAGACTTGCCCTTCAAGGAGCTGAAAGCCACAAATCATAAACATGAGAAAGCCTGCTGACCCTAGAAATCCAAAGCAAAAGAATCAGAATCAGGTTTAATATCATCGGCATATGTCACAAAATGCTGGAGGAACTCAGCAGGTCAGGCAGCATCTGTGGAAATGAATAAACAGTCGACGCTTCAGGCCAAGACCCTTCCTTCAGGACTGAAGAGGAATGGGGAAGATGCCAGAATAAAAAGGTGTGGAGGCGAGAGGAAGGAGGATAGCCAGAAGGTGATAGATGAAGCCAGGTGGAAAGATAAGGGGCTGGAGAAGAAGGAATCTGATTGGAGAGGAGAGTGGATCATAGGAGAAAGGGAAGGGGAGGGGACCCATGGGGAGGTGACAGGCAAGTGAGAAGAGGTACAAGGCCAGACCGGGGAATAGAAGAAGAGGGTAGGGAGAGGGAATTTTTTTAGGGGAAGGAGAAACTGATATTCATGCCATCAGTTTGGAATATAAGGTGTTGTTCTTCCACCCTGAGGGTGGCCTCAAATGTTGTCAATTTTAGTGAATAAGCACTCCTTGTCAATCACTCAACAAAGGAACCTCAAGAAGTGAAAGAAATGATCATAATGGAGTCTGGTAGTAGTCTTTTCTAAATGGAGTTCTCCATTTAGCCAAGTATTTTCCTCTGCATATCATCTATTACCTACAATTGAAGTAGTTAGGCTGCATGCCAACTTGGCCCAAGAGTGGTTGACCTGTGTCCTTCAGATCACTCACTTCCCAATAACAACAATAATCTCTTGTTTGACTCCCCATGATCAAAAACGACGAGCTAAGATCTTCACTCAAGGACCACCCAACAAAAAGGGAAATGAGTGTAAAGCTAACTTGCTCAAGAGAAACTGAACAAGAGAGCTACATAAAGGTCAAGACCTTAAGAGCTCAATGATACACAAAAGAATGCAAAAAAATTAAGATAAAGTGTGCCTGGCAATATAAAGGGAAACATTTCATTAATTCTCACAAAACTCAATTAAGTATCCCACTGAGTGACAATTAAGTTCTATCCAGGGTGCTAAAATGAATCACTGGGGAAAAAATTAACATGGAGGTAACTAGCTAATCTCTTTTCATTTAGAAGCATCACAGCTAATAGAAGTCAGAAATCTTTTATTCCAGAAAGATAAGATGAATATGAATCTGAATTATGAAAAGAAAATAGAGAGTGGAATTATTTTAATTTTAACTTGTCACTGGGATAGCTCATTAGACACTTGGTTGAGAGTTGACCGCAATTTATTGGTACAATGAATGTTATGGGGAAGTTATACACATTGTATGCCCAAACTGGCATTATGCTACCCTAAGATTGCGTTTCATGTTCTTTTGATGTGCTAACCAAGTTGTTAACATGTAGGTAATGTCCACTTAAACCTCCAAAAAATCACAATATCAGGCAAAGATCCATTAAGAGAGGAGCTGTGGTGGCTGACTAACAAATTTTCACTGCAAAACAGGTCGTGCTCAGATCTTATCAGTAGCTGTATGCAGAGCTCTCACAGCTGCAGAAAAGGCTGCTGTGGAAGTGGGGGTGACAGGAGGGAGAGAGAACAAGGGAACCGGTCCAATTCCTAGGCCTCTGCGTCTATTACGTGAGTGCACCAAGCTGCAGTGCAATGATCAACTCCCACGTTATATAGTCCCAAGCTAGTAAAGGTACAAACTGATCAAGGGGCCGGAAATCGGAGCATGCAGTTGATAATCGATTTTTAAAAATAAGCTGTGATCAGTGAAAGCAGTACCATTGATTAATCCTTCACAGTGCTGACCATAGGAGACTGAGACGGGAAGATGCTGTTTGCAAAACGTCAATGTGATGGTGCAAGCCCTTTAATTGCCATCTCACTCCCGAACCCTGTACAATAAGACGCTAGGTTTTTGCAGCAAAATAAGAATACTGTAAGATACTCCTCACCCTCCCACTAGCCTCCAACCCTTCCCCCCCCCCCACACTCCTGCACTACCAAAGCTCCAGTATTTTTGCTGGCAGCAGAGGTAATATATTCTGCATGACCTGTGACATCATTAAGTATATGACTGGTATCAGGTAAACATCAGCCAGACAAAGGGGAATCATGCAGAGCTGTGGATACAAAAATGATTACTAGCACTATCAAACACCAAGAATATTTCTTTTAATAAAAATGGTCTTGTGTGACTGGTAACTGAGTCCACCTATTTGCAGTGCAAATTCTTAGCTATCCACATCTACAAATAGTATTTTTAGTTTAATCTATTATTGCCCGTCTGTTTGTGATTTCCATAAAAAGTTATTCCATAATTTTTGCCCCAAATACAATGCAGTTAACACCACTTGAAATCATCAATATCATTTAACTAGGAATTCAAACTGCATCTTTTCACACGGGATTCATTATAACTTTGCGGCTTTGCTGACTCTTTGGTGACCATACAAGCACAATATTTCATTTAAAATTTCATGCCTAATGCACTTCAAAACTTCTAAAAATTCACCCTTAAAAATATCAAATCTTTGGGACAAACAAAAGTAACTTCCATAAAAAATGCTGTTGAAAGCGTGTTTGAAATTATTTGTTTAGTGACCAATTAAATGCCTGATCAATTAAATATTAATAATTCAGAAGCTGCTTAATTCATTTAATGGGTATCAGTGAGAAGGAAGAAAAGACATGGAAAGCAAATGTTCACTTTATTGCTCTTATAAAAGTAATGTTAAACAGCTATCAGCAACCAATGTATGAAAGGCTCACAATTATATTTCCGATGGTAGAGAAATTTTTGTGCTGTAATGCTAACTGCTTAGTACGGAAGTCAGTGGCTGCCTCACAATTTGCACTTCAGTTCATTAAAATAATTATACAAGCAACTGTTTGAATTATTAAGTGAGAAAGCAACATCTTGTAGGGTGGCAGCCATTTGAAAACAACACATCCCGTCAGGAGTTAGTCACTGTCTGAGCCAATAAAGAGAAAGGAGGTGTAAGCTGAGTGGTCATTGCTAGAGGGGCAGTGTTAGAGTGGTCCGGCTTTGGCTCAACAGGCTTGGTTGAGATTGGACAAGCAAAGTTGTAGACTCTAAGTAAGTTTCCAGTAAGTTTTTTTTTGTTAATACATACATAGCTAGTGGACTGAGAATGGGTTCTGAGTTAATGGTATGTTTCTGGTGTGAGATGTGGGAACTTTGGGAGACCACCAGCTTCCCTAGTAACTATACCTGACATCAACAGTAGAGAGCTTCAAGTTCTGAGGAGTAAACACCACCAGTAGACTGTCCTCATCCAACCACATTGACACCAAGGCTAAGAAAGCTCATCGGTGTTTCTGTTTCCTCAGGAGGATAAAGAAATTTGGCATGTCCTCTTTCACCCTGGTCAATTTTTATCAATGCAGCATAGAAAGCAACATATCCAGATTCATCAATACTTGGTATGGCAACTGCTCGGCCCATGCAAGAAACTGCAGAAAGTTGTGGACACAGTTCAATACATCACAGAAACTGAGAAGTGTCTAGGTAAAGCAGCCAACATAATCAAAGTCCCTACCCATCTCAAGTATTCCTTTTTCTCCCCCTTCCATCAGGCAGAAGATACAAAATCTTAAAAACATGTACCACCAGGCTCAAGGGCAATTTTCTATCCCACCGTTATAAGAATACTGAAGGGTTTCCTAACATGATAAGACGGGATCTTGATTTCTCAATCTACCTCAGTATGTCTTACTTGTTGTCTACCTTCATTGGACTTTCTCTGTAACACTTTATTCTGCACTCTGTTATTATTTTACCTTGTACTATCTCAGTGGGATGGCGGGTGGAGATACATCTCTACCAAAGGAGATATAAGGCAATCCTTCTCTCCAATACCCTGCAGGTCACCCTTAGGCAAGATGCAGCATCTGCTGAGCACCTCCCCACCTCGATCAGAATCATGTGAAGCCTTGGGAGCAGACGTTCATATGAATGACTGGTGTACATCTCACGTCCTGGTTATGCGACCACTGATACCAGGCAGATAATTTCTGAAGAGTATTGATAATGGCTGTATTTTTAATGATCACATAATCCTGCTATACATTAAGAACTCGAAGTACTGCAGGTCTACCCAATCAGCGAGTTGCTCGTTGACAGAGAAAATGAAGGAGCCGTGCATCGTGCTGTTGCCTGAGTTGAAGGAGGCTTACAATTTAATAGTGAGTGACTGTCTTGGTCACTTTTCTTGTGATCGCAAGACCATTTTGGACATTGTTAATGTGGTATGCCACAAGTTCGATTCACTGATATATTGGCGGAGAGCAGGGGCAGACAGCAGGGAAGCCGTGTGACCTTGGTCGTAGCGAAGATTAGGCCTCAAGCCATGGTGTCGCCTGTTTACAGCCGCAAGGAGAGAGGCGTCGGAGCCAGTGCACTCCACTGAGAGCAGTGTGGCGTGGCATCCAGGCTCTTTACTCACAGAGGACAATCTCTGTTGTGGTCAACTGCAGATTTCTGCAGCGTTCGATGGCTCGCATTCCGACTCTTTTATTGCGTGGCTGTATCTTTCTATCTTATGTGTGCTATCTGTACTTTGTGCTGTGTGTGACTGTTTGTACTGTGTCTTGCACCTTGACCATGGAGTAACACTGCCTCGTTTGGCTGTATTCATGGGTATTCATGTATGGTTGAATGACAATTAAACTTGAATTGAATTATTTGCATCCATTGGAAGACCAATTATAGGAAACACTCTTTAATAGGTTTGTAAAGCAGTTCCATCAATAACAAATTGGCCCACAGCTATAGCACACCATAGGCTAGCATTGCTGGTTGTAATGGTAGTAATGGTTAGCTACAGCCAGAAATGGAGGACTGCACAGTATCATTAGAAACAGTGCAATACTGACAGACAAACAACAGCATGGACGAGCACAAGGAGTAACATTCCTCAGATCCATTTTCACTTTCTGCTGTCAAGGGATGATAAAGTGCCCAAATTATAAATGTGAGCACTTGTTGGAGGACTTGAAAGTGCTGTATTCCTCTGTCATTGCTGTTCCTACCTTACTTTCTATTGGAGAATAGGGAAATGATGGAGCTTGTGGGCTGTAATAAGGCATCAATCAAAACAAACTGCATGGTCCTACATGGTTACTAGTTTTGTAGGTGTTGACACTATTATGAGTGGTGAGTATTCAACCATGTATCTGACCGGTATTAAAACATGGTAGATAGATCTTAAGGATCAGGTGAGGAAACATTCATTGCAGGTTTCATAGAGTCATGGAAAATTACAGCAGAGAAACAGGCCCTTTGGCCCATCAAATGCATGCCGATCCATTTAAACTGCCTACTCCTATCGACCTGCACCGGAACCATAGCCCTCCGTACCCCTCCCAAACTTCTCTTAAACTTTGAAATTGAAATTGCATCCACCACTTGCACTGGCAGCTCATTCCATTCTCACTTCCCTCTGAGTGAAGACACTTCCCCTCGTGCTCCCCTTGAACATTTCACCTTTCACTCTTAACCCATGACCTTTATTTGTAGTCTCGCCCAACTTGATGGAAAGACCCTGCTTGCATTTACCCTATCTATGCTAATCATATTCTCCCCTCAATCTTCTACGTTCTAGTGAACAAAGTCCTAACCTATTCAATCTTTCCTTATTACTCAGGGTTTGCTCTATTACAGTAGCTAGGATAGTATAATTGTACAAATTAAGCATTCTGGCTTAATCTAGTAATGATAATGGTTATCCGAGCAGTGCTGATGCCACTGAACATTATGGGAAGCAGAATTAAGCCATTTGGTGCATCAAATCTGTTCTGCCATTTCATCCTGGCTGATCCATTTTCCTTCTCATCCCCAATCTCCTGTTTTCTCCCCGTATCCCTTCAAGCCCTGACTAATCAAGAATCTATCAACCTCTGCCTTCAATACACCAATGACTTCGCTTCCACAGGTGCCTGTGGCAATAAACTCTACACATTGTCTGCTCTATGACTAAAGAAATTCCTTCTCACCTCCGTTCTAAAAAGACACCCCTCTATTCTGAAGCTGTGTCCTGTGGTCATAGATTTCTCCCCTCGATAGGGAACATCCTCTTCACATCCACTCTATTGAGGCCTTTCAACATTCGATAGGTTTCAACGAGATACCCCCTTTATTCTTCTGAATTCCAGTGAGTACAGGCCCAAAGCCATCAAATGGTTCTCATGAGAGGTATAGATAGGGTAAATGCAAGCAGGTTTTTTTTTCCACTGAGAAGAGAAAATCTGCAGAAGTTGGAAATCTGAGTAACACACACAAAATGCTGGATGAACTCTGCAGGCCAGACAGCATCTACGGGAAAAAGTCCTGCCAAAGGGTTTCGATCCGAAACGTTGACTGTACTTTTTTCCATAGATGCTGCCTGGCCTGCTGAGTTCCTCCAGTATTTTGTGTGTGTTTTGCCACTGAGGTTGGGTGGGACTACAAACAGAGGTCATGGCTTAGGGGCGAAAGGTGAGAATTTTAAGGGGAACATGAGGGGAAACTTCTTCACTCATAGGTTTGTGAGAGTGTGGAGTGAGCAGCCAGCACAAGTGGTGCATGTGAGCTTGATTTCAACGTTGAAGAGAAGCTTGGATAAGGAGGGATATTGAGGGCTATGGTCCCAGAGGAAGTCATTGGGAGTAAGCAGTTTAAATGTTTTTCGGCATGGACTAGATGGGCCGAAGGACCTGTTTCTGCGCTGTACTCCTCTATGACTCTATGTGACAAGCCCTTCAATCCCAGAATCATTTTTGTGAACCTCCTTATGTGCAATATTGTAAATACTTGGCACTTACATTGTGTGAATCGTTAGTTCAAGCCTGGATGACAATTAGCGCCTTCCATGCACTGATACAGGCTGCTTCATTGCTGGAGGGATAGTGAAAGGAACCATGCTTAATAAATACTCAGCAAAAAAATTACATTACACATCTAATGACATGCGGAATGTCATTGATGAAAGGTTTGGAAATTATTTCCCTAAGGAATTCCTGCAGATCGCCCTTCAGGCTGTGATGACTGACTGCTACAAAAAAAACCAAGGGATAGCATTAACAGAAGAATTTCGATGTAAACTTTGATTTTGTTTGCTGAGTTCATTATATTTTGGCAATTTAGGATTTAACAGAATCAAAGCTCAGTTAAGTTCTGTAATGATATTGCTGGTGTACCGCAAAGATCAAATTAGATCACCAGGAAAGTTCCTTAACAATAAATTAACAAACAGCTTTGATTCATCTTTAAAGAAATTAAAATTGATTTTATTTCTTTTGTCAACCTTATTGGAGTGATTTCCTCAAGTGCGAGTCTAAGGAGCAAAAGAACTATGACAGGGGGACAACAAAGCACACTCCACTCTTATTCTCAACAGATTACCAACTTTATATTATAATTTGATAAAAAAGTAAGTAAAGTGATTTGGTAATGCTTTATTTTTACATTTCCTCATCAAGAAAATGGCTGTGTGAACACCCATCCACAAAGGCCTCCTGTCAACTCCATCTAAAAGCATGGTTACTTTTGCTAATTAAGTCTGAAAAATAATTTCTGTAATAAAATGAATTTACATATGAGCTAGTTCATTAAACCATTGTTTTGATTTCATGAGATGATAATTCATCTGCCCAGATATTTCTATTTTCATCCCATGATCAATTATGCAACTGTGCTGTCCATGAAATTCATGAAATTCAAACGTATTGAATGAAATTTGTTCCATTTAGATCAGATTACCATATTCTGATCCCAGTACGTAGACCATTTTGTACTTCCGAGGGGATGATTCTCAGGCATAAATGCTTTTATGCTGAAGTTCACTGTGATACAATGAAGTCACATTTGTGATGTGAGTATTAGAATAAATGCCAGGATGGGAGATCCCATCAAAAATATAAACAATATCAAATGAGTAAACAGAAGAGGTATTGCAGATGCTGGAAATCTAGAGCGATACACACAATGTGCTGGAGGAGCTCAGCAGGCCAGGCAGCATCTATGGATGGGAATGAACAGTCGTTATTTTAGGCCAAGACCCATCATTGGGACTGGAAAGGAAGGGGGAATAGGTGACAATCATAAGTAAAAATAATGAATTCAGTAAACTGGCCACAATCAGGCCCAGTGACTCTCAGTAGTAGTTGATTGAAATATGTTCCAAAATTCGCACAATCTACGTGGATTGGTGACAACATATCCTCCTCGCTGACGATCAACACTGGTGCATCTCTGGGGTGTGTGCTTAGCCCACTGCTCTACTCTCTGTATACGCATGACTGTGTGGCTCAAATACCATCTATAAATTTACTAACGATACAACCATTGTTGGTAGAATCTCAGGTGGCGACGAGAGGACGTACAGGAGTGAGATACGACAACTAGTGGAGTGGTGCCACAGCAACAACCTCACACTCAACAGCAGTTAGATGAAAGAGTTGTTTGTGGACTTCAGGAAGGGTAAGGTGAAGGAACACATGCCAATCCTCATAGAGGGATCAGAAGTGGAGAGAGTGAGCAGCTTCAAGTTCCTGGGTGTCAAGATCTCTGAGAATCTAACCTGGTCCTGACATTGATTCGAAGAAGGAGTCTGAGAGTCTGAGTGGGAGTGCCGAGAAAGACATTTTTGAAATTTTCGTTATTTTTTTTTCTCCAACGGCGTTCTGAGAGGCGGGACTGCGCAGGCGTGTGACGTCGGGCTGTGCAGTGCGGCAGATTTAAAAGGAACAGAGCCTCATAGAACGGGCAGCGTAGTTTGCGGGCTGCGGAGTGAGCCAGGAGCAGAGTGAAGACTTAAGGGCTTCGGCTCAACGGGCTTAGGCGGAAACAGGCGAGGAAGGTTTGGCATTCATTTTCTTTTGTTATTTGAGGAGAGGGGCAGTATGAGTGTGAGGGCAGTTTGTTGTTCTCGGTGTCGGATGTGGGAGGCCCTGGAGTCTCCAAGCTTCCCGGACGTCTACATCTGCGCCAAGTGCATCGAGATGCAGCTCCTAAGGGACCGCGTTACGGAACTGGAGCTGCAGCTCGATGACCTTCGTCTGGTCAGGGAAAGTGAGGAGGTGATAGAGAGGAGTTGCAGGCAGGTGGTCACGCCAGGGCCACGGGAGGCAGACAAGTGGGTCACGGTTAGGAGGGGGAAGGGGAAAAGTCAGGTAATAGGGAGTACCCCGGTGGCTGTGCCCCTTAACAACAGGTACTCCTGTTTGAGTACTGTTGGGGGGGACAGCTTACCCAGGGGAAACGACAGTGGTCGTGCCTCCGGCACAGAGTCTGGCCCTGTAGCTCAGAAGGGTAGGGCAAGGAAGAGGAGGGCAGTTGTGATAGGGGACTCGATAGTAAGGGGGTCAGATAGGTGATTCTGTGGACGCAGTCCAGAGACCTGGATGGTAGTTTGCCTCCCTGGTGCCAGGGTCCGGGATATTTCTGATCGTGTCCAAGATATTCTGAAGTGGGAGGGTGAGGAGCCAGAGGTCGTGGTACATATAGGTGCCAATGACATAGGTAGGAAAAGGGATGAGGTCCTGAAAGGAGAATATAGGGAGCTAGGAAGGGAGTTGAGAGAAAGGACCACAAAGGTAGTAATCTCGGGATTACTGCCTGTGCCACGCGACAGTGAGAGTCGGAATGCGATGAGGTGGAGGATAAGTGCGTGGCTGAGGAATTGGAGCAGGGGGCAGGGATTCAAGTTTTTGGATCATTGGGACCTCTTTTGGCACAGGCGTGACCTGTACAAAAAGGACGGGTTACACTTGAATCCTAGGGGGACCAATATCCTGGCAGGGAGATTAGCGGGGGCTACTGAGGTGACTTTAAACTAGAATGGTTGAGGGGTGGGAATCAAATTAAAGAGGCTAGGAGTGAGGAGGTTAGTTCACAACAGGGGGATGAGAACCAGTGCAGAGAGACAGAGGGGTGTAAAGTGAGGGTAGAAGCAACAAGTACTAAGGAGAAAAGTAAAAGTGGCAGGCCGACAAATCCAGGGCAAGCATTAAAAAGGGCCACTTTTCAGCATAATTGTATAAGGGCTAAGAGAGTTGTAAAAGAGCGCCTGAAGGCTTTGTGTGTCAATGCAAGGAGCATTCGTAATAAGGTGGATGAATTGAAAGTGCAAATTGTTATTAATGATTATGATATAGTTGGGATCACAGAGACATGGCTCCAGGGTGACCAGGGATGGGAGCTCAACGTTCAGGGATATTCAATATTCAGGAGGGATAGACATGAAGGAAGGGGAGGTGGGGTGGCGTTGCTGGTTAAAGAAGAGATTAACGCAATAGAAAGGAAGGACATAAGCCGGGAAGATGTGGAATCGATATGGGTAGAGCTGCGTAACACTAAGCAGTAGAAGACGCTGGTGGGAGTTGTGTACAGGCCACCTAACAGTAGTAGTGAGGTCGGAGATGGTATTAAGCAGGAAATTAGAAATGTGTTCAATAAAGGAACAGCAGTTATAACGGGTGACTTCAATCTACATGTAGATTGGATGAATCAAATTGGTAAAGGTGCTGAGGAAGAGGATTTCTTGGAATGTATGCGGGATGGTTTTTTGAACCAACATGTCGAGGAACCAACTAGAGAGCAGGCTATTCTGGACTGGGTTTTGAGCAATGAGGAAGGGTTAATTAGCAATCTTGTCGTGAGAGGCCCCTTGGGTAAGAGTGACCATAATATGGTGGAATTCTTCATTAAGATGGAGAGTGACATATTAATTCAGAAACAAAGGTTCTGAAAAAGAGGGGTAACTTTGAAGGTATGAGACGTGAATTAGCTAAGATAGACTGGCAAATGACACTTAAAGGATTGACGGTGGATATGCAATGGCAAGCATTTAAAGGTTGCATGGATGAACTACAACAATTGTTCATCCCAGTTTGGCAAAAGAATAAATTAAGGAAGGTAGTGCACCCGTGGCTGACAAGAGAAATTAGGGATAGTATAAATTCCAAAGAAGAAGCATACAAATTAGCCAGAGAAAGTGGCTCACCTGAGGACTGGGAGAAATTCAGAGTTCGGCAGAGGAGGACAAAGGGCTTAATTAGGAAGGGGAAAAAAGATTATGAGAGAAAACCGGCAGGAAACATAAAAACGGACTGTAAAAGCTTTTATAGATATGAGAAAAGGAAAAGACTGGTAAAGACATATGTAGGTCCCCTGCAGACAGAAACGGGTGAATTGATTATGGGGAGCAAGGACATGGCAGACCAATTGAATAATTACTTTGGTTCTGTCTTCACTAAGGAGGACATAAATAATCTTCCAGAAATAGTAGGGGACAGAGGGTCCAGTGAGATGGAGGAACTGAGCGAAATACATGTTAGTAGGGAAGTGGTGTTAGGTAAATTGAAGGGATTGAAGGCAGATAAATCCCCAGGGCCAGATGGTCTGCATCCCAGAGTGCTTAAGGAAGTAGCCCAAGAAATAGTGGATGCATTAGTGATAATTTTTCAAAACTCGTTAGATTCTGGACTAGTTCCTGAGGATTGGAGGGTGGCTAATGTAACTCCACTTTTTAAAAAAGGAGGGAGAGAGAAACCGGGGAATTATAGACCGGTTAGCCTAACGTCGGTGGTGGAGAAACTGCTGGAGTCAGTTATCAAGGATGTGATAACAGCACATTTGGAAAGCGGTGAAATGATCGGACAAAGTCAGCATGGATTTGTGAAAGGAAAATCATGTCTGACGAATCTCATTGAATTTTTTGAGAATGTAACTAGTAGAGTGGATAGGGGAGAACCAGTGGATGTGGTATATTTGGATTTTCATAAGGCTTTTGACAAGGTCCCACACAAGAGATTAGTGTGCAAACTTAAAGCACACAGTATTGGGGTAAGGTATTGGTGTGGGTGGAGAATTGGTTAGCAGACAGGAAGCAAAGAGTGGAAATAAACGGGACCTTTTCAGCATGGCAGGCGGTGACTAGTGGGGTACCGCAAGGCTCAGTGCTGGGACCCCAGTTGTTTACAATATATATTAATGACTTGGATGAGGGAATTAAATGCAGCATCTCCAAGTTTGCGGATGACACGAAGCTGGGTGGCAGTGTTAGCTGTGAGGAGGATGCTAAGAGGATGCAGGGTGACTTGGATAGGTTGGGTGAGTGGGCAAATTCATGGCAGATGCAATTTAATGTGGATAAATGTGAAGTTATCCACTTTGGTGGCAAAAATAGGAAAACAGATTATTATCTGAATGGTGGCCGATTAGGAAAAGGGGAGGTGCAACGAGACCTGGGTGTCATTATACACCAGTCATTGAATGTGGGCATGCAGGTACAGCAGGCAGTGAAAAAGGTGAATGGTATGCTGGCATTTATAGCGAGAGGATTCGAGTACAGGAGCAGGGAGGTACTACTGCAGTTGTACAAGGTCTTGGTGAGACCACACCTGGAGTATTGTGTGCAGTTTTGGTCCCCTAATCTGAGGAAAGACATCCTTGCCATAGAGGGAGTACAAAGAAGGTTCACCAGATTGATTCCTGGGATGGCAGGACTTTCATATGAAGAGAGACTGGATGAATTGGGCTTGTACTCGTTGGAATTTAGAAGATTGAGGGGGGATCTGATTGAAACGTATAAGATCCTAAAGGGATTGGACAGGCTAGATGCAGGAAGATTGTTCCCGATGTTGGGGAAGTTCAGAACGAGGGGCCACAGTTTGAGGATAGAGGGGAAGCCTTTTAGGATCGAGATTAGGAAAAACTTCTTCACACAGAGAGTGGTGAATCTGTGGAATTCTCTGCCACAGGAAACAGTTGAGGCCAGTTCATTGGCTATATTAAAGAGGGAGTTAGATATGGCCCTTGTGGCTACGGGGGTCAGGGGGTATGGAGGGAAGGCTGGGGCGGGGTTCTGAGTTGGATGATCAGCCATGATCATAATGAATGGCGGTGCAGGCTCGAAGGGCCGAATGGCCTACTCCTGCACCTAATTTCTATGTTTCTATGTTTCTATATCGATGTTGTTATAAAGAAGGCAAGACAGCAGCTATACTCCATTAGGAGTTTGAAGAGATTTGGCATGTCAACAAGTACACTCAAATACTTCTATAGTTGTACTGTGGAGAGCATTCTGACAGGCTGCATCACTGTCTGGTATGGAGGGGCTACTGCACAGGATTGAAAGAAGCTGCAGAAGGTTGTAAATCTAGTCAGCTCCATCTTGGGTACTAGCCTACAAAGTACCCAGGACATCTTCAGGGAATGGTGTCTCAGAAAGGCAGCATCCATTATTAAGGACCTCCAGCACCCAGGGCATGCCCTTTTCTCACTGTTACCATCAGGAAGGAGGTACAGAAGCCTGAAGGCACACACTCAGCGATTCAGGAACAACTTCCTTTGCTCTGCCATTTGATTCGTAAATGGACATTGAATCTTTGGACGCTAACTCACTTTTTTTAATATACAGTATTTCTGTTTTTGCACTTTAAAAAAATCTATTCAATATATGTAATTGATTTACTTGTTTATTTATTTATTTTTAAATTTTATTTATTTATTTTTCTCTGCTAGATTATGTATTGCATTGAACTGCTGCTGCTATGTTTACAAATTTCACGTCACATGCTGGTGATAATAAACCTGATCCTGAACTTTCAATACCATGAGCGAAGTTTTAATTTCTGAATTTACCAGTTGGCACTATCTCACTAGGAGATGAAAATCAGTGATTGCAATCAGCAAACTGAAACAAGTTCCTTTACATAGGATCTGTAGGCAGAACAGTAATACAACACACAGTATACCAGATGTGTTTTCTTAAATGTCTGCAAAGTCATACCAAGGCTTTCCTAATTTTACTTATTTAGAGATACAGCATAGTAACAGGCCCTTCTGGCCCAAAAAGAGCCCATAGCATCCGAGTACACTCTTGTGACCAATTTACATACTACCTGTATGTGTAATGAGCTCTCCAGGCCTTTGTGGGGAGCCAGAGAGCATTTTCCTCCTCGCTTTCTAGAGTGCCTTAATCTAATCACAAGCAAGAGAAAATCAGTAGATGCTGGCAATCCGAGCAAAATGCTGGAGAGACTCAGCAGGCCAGGCAGCATCTAGGAATAGAGTACAGTTGATGTTTTGGGCTGAAACCCTTCAGCATCCTTTTTCCATAGATGCTACCTGGCCTGCTGAGTTCCTCCAGCATTTTGTGTATGTTCTAGAGTACCTTAACTGGTTAATCATTGTTTAACTTGTATCTTTAAATGTTTAACCTTGTTAAGTTTATTTTGATAGGCTCGAGGTTTCCAGGTCACCTGTACTATTTAAGCAAATGTTCCCTACCGCTTATCACGAGGGACTAGATTTGAGAATGTTCTGTCTTATGGTGCCACTCAGTAGACCCACCGATGTTCTGCCCTAGGAACGAACACTGTTTGCATCTCGACATGGGAGTTTGCCTTTCCTCCGCACGGGCTCCATCATTGCCAGTGCACACAGTGACAGTGTGTCCTTAGAATGTGGGAGGAAACCGGAGAACCCGGAAGAAACCCACACAGTCCCAGGGAGAACATACAAACTCCTTACAGCCAGCAGCACAACTGAAAACGGATCACTGGTGCTATGCCAGTGTTACGTTAACCACTACCTTACCGTGCCGTCCTATATTTATATTTCAATTCCCTTGCAACAAAGGCCAATTATTTCTATAAAGATAAAAATAATGATTAGCTTTATTTGTCACATGGACATTAAAACATCGAAACATGCAGTGAAATGTGCCTTTTTGCCAGGGGATGGCCTCTATCACCATGCTTCTGGCTCCAACACAGAATGCCCACGATTGATTTGCCTTCCTGCATGCTAAATTTAGACCTATTTGAGGAGACTCAGATTTTCCTGAATACTGACATTTAGTAGTTTTAACAATTTAAATATTATTTTGATTTTCTGTTCTTCCTACCAACGTGGATCAACCCACTTTACGCTCCAGTTGCCATATTTTTACCCACATAGTCCATACCCCTATGTCTAGGCATCCGTTAGTCTCGTGAGACCATAGATTTGCGCCTTGGAAGGTTTCCAGGGCGCAGGCCTGGGTAAGGTTGTATGGAAGTCCGGCAGTTACCCATGCTGCAAGTCTCCCCTCTCCACGCCACCGATGTTGTCCAAGGGAAGGGCATTAGGACCCATACAGCTTGGCACCAGTGTCGTCGCAGAGCAATGTGTGGTTAAGTGCCTTGCTCAAGGACACAACACGCTGCCTCAGCCAAGGCTCGAACTAGTGACCTTCAAATCACTAGACGAATGCCTTAACCACTTGGCCACGCGCCAACACTTACCCCTATGTAAAATTTATAAATATTTGCAACTTTCTTCTCTGTTTACCTTTGAATTCCTTGCAATTCCTTTCTTCCTGATAGTACAATTAACAAGATGATAAGTGCAGGTGTTAAAGGTAGAGTCAGGCAGCTCGGGAACAAGCTCTTCTGCTCACACACTTTCCACTGACTATCAAGTAGCTACTTACACAAATCCTGTAGTAATCCCCCTTTCTCCTCCCCATATTCCCATTCTTTCCCATCGCCAACCCCCCATACTGCCAGTCGTCCCCTTTCAGGGGCAATTTACACTGGTGAATTACCCTACCAGCCAGCACTTCTTTAGAGTGTGGGAGGAGACGGAAGCCCTTGGGAAATCCCATGCAGATGCTGTGAGAACATGCAAACACACACAGGCATATTGGAGGTGACATTTGACACTGCTTACTGGATCTGTTAGGAAGCAGCTCCACAAGCTGTGCCACTGTGTAGAAGTCTGAAATGTAAGTAACAAGAATACCAAAACTATTCAGCAGATCAGGAAGCATCAGTGGGAAAAGAACGGACTTCGCGATTCAGGCCGATGACAAAAGATCATACTGAAAAGTTAACTCTATTTCTCTGGCACAGATGCTGCCCAACCTGCTGAATATTTCCAGCACTTTGAGCACATTGTAATTAGTCCGTACATCTAAGTCATTAAAATAAAATAACTGAGAGCTCCACGCTGCTCCCTGAGGCACTTCACTTTTTCCGACTCACCAATCTGAAATGAACTGTTTCTTATGTCAAGACATTGAATCCTATGGGAAGAAATTGAGCATTATAGGCTTACACTAACTTGTATTCAGAAGAACAAGATCTGACTGAAACGTATAAGGATCTGCAGGGAATTGTCACACTATATTTCAAATGGATGAAAAGTCATGAACCGTAGGGCATAATCTTAAAATAAGTAGTTGGCTTCATAACACTCAGGTGAAGAGAAATTCCAACACACAGACAGGTGGGAATCTTAGGAATTCTCTGCCTCAATCTAGTGTACTCAGTTGTTGAATATATTCATTGGGTGAGAATGAAAGACTTTTTCATCAGGCAATCCAGTTATATAAGTGTTGGGTAGGAAAGTGGAAACAGAGATTTTCTTCTAATTCCATGGCTGGCTGAGCAGATCTAACAGATTAAATAGTCTCATTCTGTTTCTTATTTTTATGTTTTTTATTGTTGGCAAGCTTGCCAGCATCGACATTTTGGAGTTACCAATCATAAACTAACGTGGACCAGCAACATTGAACTGTAGATACAAGAGCAAATCAGCTGAAGGTCAAGCTGCAGTGATTCCATTTCTGATTCCCTCAAAGGCTTTCCACATTGATAAGGCAGATATCAGTATATAAATGCAGAACACTTAATGTGTTGGATGAATGCTGCTCCAAAACACATTAACAAATATAACACCTTTCAGGGAAGAGCATTGACGTGTGCATTGTCGGTGTGCTATCTACCACATTAAACTCTCACTCCCTCCATCAATAATAAATGGGGATTGTGATGTGTACAATCTAGAAAATGCACAACAGCAAACTCATAACCTCTGCCGCATAGAATAACATAGAAGGAGATTCTTCTGGAACATTCCACTCATCACAAACATTCTAACTTGCAGCCCACCCCACCCATAAGACCAAATGAAGCTCTGGGTGAATCTGTGGAATTTGTTGCCACATGTGGCTGTGGAGACCAAGCCATGGGGTATATATAAGGCAAAGGTTGATAGATTCTTGGTTAGTCAGGGCATGAAGGGATACGGGGAGAAGGCAGGAGATTGGGACCGAGAGGGAAAATAGATCAGCCATGATGAAATAGCAGAGCGGACACGAAGGGCCAAATGGCCCAATTCTACTCCTATATCTGTGGTCTAAGACATATACCCAATGACTTGGCCTTCACAGCCGCCTGTGGCAAAAAAATTCCTCAGATTTCTCTGGCTAAGGAGATTCCACCTCATCTCCGTTCTAACTGGACATGCCTCTATTCTCAGGCCAAGTCATATAAGATCCATATGTAAATATGAAACATCATTCTTTCAATATCCATCTATCAGAAATTACCACACATCCAGTGAATTAGTAAAATTTCTTCTTTTCAAATTACCTTTCCCTTACATATGATCATCAATGATGTATTCTGAGGATCAAAGGAGGAAAGAATTTGCAGCGTTAAGTTCCTGGGTGTTACTATCTCAGCGGACCTGTCCTGGAACCAGCACATTATTGCAATTGCGAAGAAAGCACAGCAGCAGCTCCACTTACTCAGGCGTCTGCGGAAATTTGGCACGATATCTAAAACTTTGACAAACTTCCATAGATGCGTCGTGGAGAGTGTATTGACTGGCTGCATCACGGCTTGGTATGGAAACACCAACGCCTTTGAACGGAAAACCCTACAAAAGGTAATGGATTGAGCCAGTCCATCACAGGTAAAGCCCTCCCAATCATTGAGCACATCTACATGAAACAATAGCATAAGAAAGCAGCATCCATCATCAGATAACCCCACCAGCCAGGTCATACTCTTTTCTCACTGCTGCCGTCAGGTAGAAGGTAATAGAGCCTCAGGATTCCTCAAGAACCGTTACTACCCATCAACCGTCGGCTCTTGATTAAAGGCAGACAACTACACCTACTTGCCCCATCATTGAGGTGTTCCCACAACCAATGAACTCACTTTTTATCTCATGTTCTTATTATTTATCGCTATTTATTTCTATTTGCATTTGCACAGTTTGTTGTCTTCTGCACGCTGGTTGATCTTTCATTGATCCTGTTATAGTTACTATTCTACGGATTTGCTGGGTATGCCCTCAAGAAAATGAACCTCAGGGTTGTATATGGTGACATAAATGTGCTATGATAATAATTTCCTTTGAAATTTGGGATGACATTTAATGCTTAACTCTACAACTTTTGCTTTTACTGATTAACAACAGTAGATGGCACTGCCAACTTCTTTCTTTGGATGTTTCTCAGCAGCTTTTTCCCCACACTCAAGAGGTGCTTGCAGAAAGTGAGTGCCTTTACACTCTATTCAGCAGCTGGTCCCACATACTCTAATCCCAGATTGCTACCTTATGGAGATTTCATCCTAAATTCTTCTTCTGAATAAATGCTGTTGATACCGAAGTTTGATTCTAAGCTGTTGTTGTCATAGTAGAGCAAGACTAAGACTCGCATGTCTGTGGATAGTGTTGTCAGCAGATGTCCCCCGAGGCCAACCTCAAAACACATATATAAATTTAGATATTGTTAGTGAGGAGATCGTCTCTCAGGGGAATACATCAAGAATCAAGTTTGTGGCAGCAAGGATATCTCAGCTAAACAAAAGGGAGGAAAATAAAAAAAAAGTAGAAAAGTTATATAAAAAAGACACTGTCATGAGGGGAATGTATCTATACAACTGAAAATGAGGCACCAGGATGGTACATTGCCTACCTGGTACCAAGGTCAAGGACATCAGTGAGAGGCTGAAGGAAATTGCGGAAGGCAGGCAAATAGCCAGTGGTAGTGGTACATGTTGATTACTATGAGATATTTATCCATTTGATATATTTATAAAAACTGGATGAGGGCTGAATATAAGGAGTTCACCATCACAGGACATAGATGATGGCCTTTCCATGACCATCACTGTTCTTTGCAAACATTTCTGCAGAACTAGTTTGCCATTGCCTTCTTCTGGGCAGTGTCTTCACAAAACGGGTGACCCCAGCCATTAGATTAGATTATGAGGACACGCAGTCCTCCCTTATTGTCATTTAGTAATGCATGCATTAGTACTCTTCAGGGATTGTCCATCTAGTGTCAGTGATCGTATAACCAGGACTTGTGATGTGCTCCAGCTGCTTCTGCGACCATTCACCACTTGCTCCCAGGGCTTCACATGACCTTGCTTGGGAGGGATGGTGGGCTAAGCCTGTGCTACACATCGTCCAAGGATGACCCGCAGGCTAGCAGAGGAAAGGAGTGCCTTACACCTCCAATGGTAAAGACGCATCTCCACCCAACCACCCAAACAGGGAGGTAGAAAATAAATTACAAAGCAGGATATTAAAGTTATAAACCTCAGGATTATTCTGTGTTAAAGCAAGAACAGGAGTGATCAAATGAATGCAATGTGAGAGGAAAGGTGTAAAGTGCATTTTAGATTCATGAGGCATTGGGACTGTGTCTGGGGAAAGTGAGACTTGTACAGTCTGCATGGGTCACAGCCAGGCAGGAAGAGGGCAGATATCTTCAAGGGGTTATTAGCACTGCTGACATGAGGATTTCAACTTGTATGGAAGTGGGATAGGTTCCTGAGTGAGAAGTGAGAGAAGGGAAAAACGTGGATAGAAATGAAAGGCGGAAACAGAAGCTAAAAGAGAAAGGCAGGCAAAAAGAAGAGCAAAGAGCAAATGCAGACATAAGCGAACAAGCTGATGGAGTTAGTGTAAGAAAAAAATGATAAAGAGAAAAAATTAAGTGGTTCATATCTAATTGCATGCTACATCCTAAATGAGATCAAAGAATTAAAAATCAGTTTGACAGAAGCAGATATGATCCAATAGTCATTACAGAGATAGAGTTACCATGCTGGAAACTCAATATTCAGCAGTAAGGACATGGAAAGGATAGTGGACTAATAAGAGTGAAATAAATGCAGTAATGAGAAATGATCTAAAAAACAAAAGACGGAGAACAGCAGTAACAGTGGTGTATAGAACGCCAAATAATAGCTTCACTGTAGAAAGGATTATAAATCAAGAAATAATGGGAGCCTGTAAAAAGAATATGTATTAGTGATCAATCATTTTAACCTTTATGCAGATTAGGTTCATCAAATTGGAATTGGCAGCCATGAGAATGATTTCATGAAATGCATTCTGGGTGGTTTCCTAGTACAATAGTTGTGGAGCCAAGCAGGGAACAGACTATTTTGGATCTGGTAATGAGTAACAAGACAAGTTTAATAAATGATCTCCATGTAAAAGATTTCATTGAAAGTAATGGTCATAGTATAACAGTACTTAGCAGCTAGCTTGAGAATGAAAAACTTGGGCCTGAAACAACTTTGGCAAACATACCTAAAGTGAAATAAATGGAATGAGGAGAGATATGGTTAAAATGGACTGGGAATGTAGATTAGCAGATAATATGACAAATAGTCAGTGGCAGAATTTAAAGAGATAATTCATGACTTCCAACAAAATACCATCAGCCATGTAAGCAATCATGGTGACCTTGACAATGCTTGGCAAATTTTTCTACAAAAGTGGTTTACCATTGCTTTCTTCTGGATATTGTCTTTTCAAGACGGGTGACCCCAGCCATTAACAATACTTTTCAGAGATTGTCTGCCTGGCATCAGTGGTCGCATAACCAGGAATTGTGACATGCACCAGCTGCTCATACGATCATCCACCACCTGCTGCCATGGTGTCATGTGACCCTGATCGGGAGGCTGAGCAGGAACTACACCTTTCCCAAGGAGACCTGTAGACAAGCGGAAAGAAGGGGTAACTTCCACCTCCTTTGGTAAAGACGTATCAGCACTACGCGACTCAAAACTATTGTAAATCTTGAAGGTCGTACTGGGCTGTATTTATCTCTTTCTTTCTTTATCGTTCATCTCGTCAGATGTAAGTCATGTTTTTTTAATTTCCTTCATTAGTATTTACAAATAAAACCATGAGTCCTAGAACTACACCATTTGATCCATCGAGTCGGCTCCTTGGCACAGTAGCATAGTGATTAGCACAGCACTTTACAGTATAGGCGACCTTGTGTCAATTCCCACTGCTGCCTGTAAGAAGTTTGCACTTTCTCCCCGTGACCGCATCGGTTTCCTCTCGGTGTTCTAGTTCCCTCCTATATTCCAAGGACATAACAATTGTTAGGTTAACTGGTCATTGTAAATTGTCCTATGATTAGGCTAGGATTAAATCAAGGGATTGCTGTGTGGCACGGCTCAAATGACAGGAAGGACTTACTCCAAGCATAGCTCAATAACTAAAGAAATAAATAGATACATACATATATCCAAATGTTCTCCTATTATCTCAATAACTAATTCTAATATTTCTCCAATAATAATCGACTTTAGACTAATCGGCATATCTTTACTTGGTTATTAACTTCCATTTTTTTTGCATATATTCAAAGTTCAAAGTAAACTTATTTGTCAAGGTACATACGTGTCACCACATACACTCCTGAGATTCATTTTCTTCTGGGCATTCTCGATAAATCTATTGAATAATAACCATAACAGAATCAATGAAGGACCGCACCAATTTAGGCATTCAATCAGAGTTCAGAAGACAACAAACTGTGCAAATACTAAAAGAGCAAATAATAATAATAAGTAAATAAGCAATAAATATCGAGAACATGAGATGAAGAGTCCTTGTAAGTGAGTGCATTGGTTGTGGGAACATTTCAATATGGGGCAAGTGAAGTTGAGTGAAGTTAGCCCATTTGGTTCAAGAGCCCATGGTTGAGGGGTAGTAACTGTTCATGAACCTGTCCCTGATGGCAGTAGTGAGAATACAGTCTGTTCTAGAGGGTGGAGATCTCTGATGATGGATGCTCCTTTCCTGCAACAGCATTATACGTAGATGTGCTTAATGGCTGGTTTGGCTTTACCAGTGATAGACTGGACAGCATCCACTACTTTTTGCAGGATTGTCCATTCATTACTGTTGTAATGAAATTATCTTAATGAACAGCATGCAAGACAAAAGCTTCACTTAATGCTTCATGTAGATGTGCTCAGTGGGAGGGTTTTATCTGTGTATGTACCATGCCTAGAAAAAGTATTCATCCCTCCCACCCACCCACACCAGAAGTGGTCATGTTTTATTGTTTTGCAACATTGAATCACAGTGAATTTAATTTGGCTTTTTTTGACACTGATCAACAGAAAAAGATTCTTTTGCGTCAAAGTGAAAACAGATCTCTACAAAGTGATCTAAATTAATTACACATGTAAAACACAGAATAATTGATTGCATAAGTATTCACTTCCTTTAATATCAGAATCAGGTTTATTATCATTAGCATGTGTCATAAAATTTGTTAACTTAGCAGCAGATCAAAGCAATATACCTATAGAACAAGAAAAGTAAAAATAAATAAGTCAATTACAGTATACGTATATTGAACAGATTAAAATAATACAAAAACATGAATAATATATATTTTAAAAGTGAGGTAGTGTGCATAGGTTCAATGTCTGTTTAGCAATTGGATGGCAGAGGGGAAGGAGCTGTTACTGAATCGCTGACTGTGTGCCTTCAGGCTTCTGTATCTCCTACCTGATGGTAATAATGAAAAAAGGGCATGTCCGGGCCACTGGGTGTCCTTAATAATGGACTCTGCCTTTCTGAGACACTGCTCCTTGAAGATGTCCTGGGTACTTTGTAGGCTAGTACCCAAGATGGAGCCAACTAAATTTACGGCCCTCTGCAGCTTCTTTCGGTCCTGCATAGTAGCGCCCCCCCCCACCATACCAGACAGTGATGCAGCCTGTCAGAATGCTCTCCACAGTACACTTATAGAAGTTTTTGAGTGTATTTGTAGATATACCAAATCTCTTCAAACTCCTAATGAAGTATAGTTGCTGCCTTGCCTTCTTTATAGTTGCAACTGCTCACTCACTCCACGTCTGATCTCTCTATGAGGATTGGTATGTGTTCCTTCGTATTACCCTTCCTGAAGTCCACAATCAGCTCTTTCATCTTACTGATGTTGAGTGCAAGGTTGTTGCTGGGACACCACTCCACTAATTGGTATATCTCACTCCTGTACGCCCTCTCATCTCCATCTGAGATTCTACCAACAATGGTTATATCATCAGCAAATTTATAGATGGTATTTGAGCTATGCCTAGCCACACAATCATGGGTATAGAGGGAGTAGAGCAGTGGGCTAAGCACACATCCCCAAGGTGCACCAGTGTTGATAATAAGTGACAAGGTTATGTTATCACAAATCCGCACCATTTGTGGTCTTCTGGTTAGGAAGTCAAGGATCCAATTTCATAGGGAGGCACAGAGGCCCAGGTTCTATAACTTATCAATCAGGATTGTGGGAATGATGGTATTAAATGCTGAGCTATAGTCCATGAACAGCATCCTGACATAGGTGTTTGTATTGTCCAGGTGGTCTAAAGCCGTGTAAAGAGCCATTGAGATTGCATCTGCCAAAGACCTATTGGGGTGAAAGCTAACTGCAGTGGGTCCAGTTCCTTGCTGTGGCAAGAGTTCTGTCCAGTTATGACCAACCTCTCAAAGCATTTCATCACTGTAGATGTGAGCACTACTGGCCGATAGGCATTAAGGTAGCTTACATTATTCTTCTTAGGCACTGATATAATTGTTGCCTTTTTGAAGCAAGTGGGAACTTCCACCCGTAGCAGTGAGAGGTTGAAAATGTCCTTGAGTACTCCCACCAGTTGATTGGCACAAGATTACAGAGCCTTACCAGGTACTCCATTGGGACCTTCTCCTTGGCGAGTGTTCACCCTCTTTAAAGGCAGCCTGACATTGGTCTCCGAGACAGAGATCATAGGGTCTCTGGGTGCAGCAGGGATCTTCACAGCTGGAGTTATATAAAACACCAAATCATCACTGGTGCAGCCAACTGGTTTTAGAAGTCACATAATTAGTTAAATGGAGATCACCAGGTGCAGTCAAGATATTTCAATTCATAGTAGTAAAACTACACCCTTAACTAGAACGTTCAACTGCTGGTGAGTCAGTATCCTGGAAAAAAACTACACCATGAAGACAAAAGAATACTCAAGGTAACTTCACAGAAAGGTTATTGAAAAGTACAAGTCAGGAGATGGATGCAATAATATTTCCAACTCACCGAGTATCCCTTGGACTACAGCTAATCATCAAGAAATGGAAAGAGTATGGCACAGCTGTAAATCTGCCTAGAGCAGGCCATCCTCAAAAACTGAGTGATCGTTCAAGGAGGGGACAAGTGACCGAGCCTACCAAGAGACCTATGACAACTCTGGAGGGTTTACACGCTTCAGTGGCTGAGATGGGAGAGACTGCGCATACAACAACTGTTGCCCAGGTGCTTCACCAGTCGCAGCTTTATGGGAGAGTGGCAAAGGGGAAGCCACTGTTGAAAAAACTCACATGAATTTGCCAGAAGTAAGTTGTAAGAAGATTCTATGGTCTGATAAAACCAAAACTGAGCTATTTGGCCATCAGACTAAACACTGCATCTCATCAAAAACACACCATCCTACCATAAAGCATGGTGGTGGCTGCATCATGCAGTGGGGATGCTTCACTGCAGCAGGCCCTGGAAGGCTTGTGAAGGTAGAGGGTAAAATAAATGCAGCAAAATACAGTGAAATACTGGAGGAAAACCTGATGGCGTCTGCAAGAGAATTGCAACTTGGGAGAAGATTTATTTTTCAGCAAGACAATGGCCCCAAGCATAAAGCCAAAGCTACACAGGAATGGTTTAAAAACAACAAAATTAATGTCCAGGAGTGACCAAGTCAGAGTCCAGACCTCAATCCAATTGAGAACTTGTGGCTGAACTTGAAAAGGGCTGTTCACTCACAATCCACATGCAATCTGACAGAGCTTGAGCAGTTTTGTAAAGAAAACTGGGGAAAAAGCTGATAGAGACCAATCCACGCAGGCACAAATCTGTAATTTCTGCCAAAGGTGCAGTCGGCTAAATACTGACTTGAAGGGGGTGAATACTTATACAATCAATTGTTTTGTGTTTTATATTTATAATTAATTTAGATCACTTTGTTGAGATCTATTTTCACTTTGACATGAGAGTCTTTTTTTTCTGTTGATTAGTGTCAAAAAAAAGCCAAATTGCGTGAAAATTTTCAAGGAGTGTAAATATGTTTTACAGGCACTGCAGATCATATCAAGGATTTTCATATCCTTTGACATATCTTCAAAATCTGAGAATTTTTAAGATTGGAATAATTGCATTAGAATTTCTATAGCCAATTCTGTTATGATTCGAGGATAAATACTTTCATAACCTGAGAATTTATTAGTCCTTAACTCTATTGGTTTGCCTATCATTTTGCAGTTGTACTTTATTATAGTTTGAGGGGAGATTTGACTGAGTCATATAAAAACAGCTTTTTCAACTGGGGTCAGGTGAGACTACAACTAGAGTTATAGGTTAAATATATAGTGAAGGGTGAAATGTTTAAGGGGCGCATGAGGGGAAAGCTTAATTCCGATGGTCGTAAGAGTGTGGAATGAGCTGCCAGCAGAAATGATGAATGCAGGTTTGATTTCAAAATTTAAGAGAAATTTTGATAAGTGCATGGATGAGAGACATATGGAGGGCTATGATCCATGTGCAGGCCGATGGGACTAGGCAGAATTACAGATCAGCTGGGATGAGATGGGCCAAAGGGTCTGTTTCTATGCTGTTTTGCTCTATGATTCGCCATGGGGCTAGTCAGATTATTATTCTGGTCTTATTAACTGATGAGTATTTTGTAGATGCCATTATAATTTCTACTTTATTGATGTTTTTGATGGAACTACTGTAGATGTCTTATGGCTCCTTGATTATTTTTTCTATTTTTCCAGTGAAAGACCCTTTATTATATTTGTTTATTTTGTGTTCTTAAAGACGCTGCAAGAGATCCACAGTTATAAACTGCAGCCACTTTTATTTAATTAATTAACGTGCAAATATGTCAGATGTAGCAGCCAATCCCATTATCATGAAATGATTGCTCCTTTCATTAAATTAATTGGTTTTCAGGGATATGAGTCAGTTCTCCCAATTTCCCATCAGCAAAGTGACAGGAAATCTATAATCAAGATCAAGTGGATATTTCATATCAAGGAGTTATAGTGAGTTGGGCGATTGGAACAAAGTGGGAAGAAATCAGAAGCTAGGACAACTGTGTTATCCAGCCACCAGCAATGGCAGGAGTATCCTTCAGTCCCAGTTTCCCCTCCACCCCCCACCAACACCCACTTTAAAAAAAAGCATCTTCATGGTCTGCACAATTTTGGCAGAGTGCCATTAGTTGAAGCGGACATACCTCCAATCTCTATAGGATTAATTCTGAGCAAGGATGTAATGTTAAAGCTTCACTTGGAGTATTGTGAGCAGTTTTGGGCCCCTTATCTAAGAAGGGATGTGTTGACATTGGAGAGGGTTCAAAGGAGGTTCACAAAAATGATCCCTGGATTGAAAGGCTAACCACATGAAAAGCATTTGATGGCTCTGGGTGTGTACTCACTGGAATTCAGAAGAATAAGGGGTGACCCAAATGAAACCTATTGAATGGTGAAAAGCCTTGATGGAGTGGATATGGAGACGATGGTTCCTATGGTGGAAGAGTCTACGACCAGAGGACACAGCCTCAGAATAGAGAGGCGTCCTTTTAGAACAGAGATGAGGAGGAATTTCTTTAGCCAGAGAGTGGTGAATCTGTGGAATATGTTGCCACCAGCAGTTGTGGAGGCCAAGTCTTTATGTATATTTTAGGAAGAGGTTGATAGATTCTTGATCGGTCGGGGCATGAAGGGATACAGGGAGAAGGCAGGAGATTAGGGCTGAGAGGGAAAATGGATCAGCCATGATGAAATGACAGAACAGACACGATGGGCCAAATAGCCTAATTTTGCTCCTATACCCTATGGTCTTATTGATTTAAAAACATAACAGTGTTTCTTGTGAGTTACTTCATTCCAATTGCAGCTCAATGGGTATACTGTGCATACTATTCTTTCCACCCATTTGTACTTGTAATATAATGCAGATTATAGTGAAATTATCCATCAAAATGTCACTTACTGTCAAAGCTATTCTCAAGTCTTTGTATTCTATCAGCCAACATGTACCTCCTTTTTTCAGTTTTCCCACATCAAATGTCCCTTTCACAGTTACGCAGGAGAGATATATTAATGACAAAGATTTCCTTTCATTCCATTAAATCTCAGCTGCACATGTGCCAAACCTCAGAAACATACTGACACTAGCAAAGGAGAAGAGATTGTTTTTATCTGCCACTACAACTGTTCTTAGTCAAGTCTGAGTTATTGATTTCTTCTGCTCAATTTGTGTCACTTTAGTATTGTCAACTTATCTCACCAGGTGAAATTTGATACTGAATATAGGCCAGATATAACTGTGAATCAGACCAGGACTATGAATGCTTGCACCTTGAAAAAAGGTGGTGGGTAGGATATTTGGTGAAGGCAGCAGGCCAGGCAGCATCTCTAGGAAGAGGTCCAGTTGACGTTTCGGGCCGAGACCCTTCTGACAGTCCTGACGAAGGTTCTCGGCCCGAAACGTTGACTGTACCTCTTCCTATAGATGCTGCCTGGCCTGCTACGTTCACCAGTAACTTTTATGTGTGTTGCTTGAAATTCCAGCATCTGCAGATTTCCTCGTGTTTGCCTGGGTAGGATATTAATTTTTTTATTAGGTTCAGAAATGGTACATTGTTAGCTTCTTGTCCAAGTATTGAGAGTGGTTTAAAAGGAGGGAGGTGGGGGAAATAAGGTGGCAAGCTGAACTATAAGTACCTGCTCGAGTGTAAAATGTAACTGAATATGCAAAGGGTGGCTCCCTGCATTTACATAGGAAGTATTTCACATTACACATTAAAATCATTCTTCTCTGCAAGTGGAATCTCTAACTCGTATTCACTGGGTAGAAGACAAGCTGTATGGTGTTCAAATGCAGATTTCTGCAACGTTCATGGACTCAGAATCTTGAACTACATTTGTCTGTGTCACTGTATTTTACTATCATTTTATATGTGCTTGATATTTTATATGTTCTTTATGTGTCTTGTGCTGTGTGTGACTGCCAATACTGTGTACTGCATCTTGGTCCTGGAGTATCGCGGTTTCATTTGGCTGTGTTCATGGGTATTCATGTATGGTTGAATGACAATTAAAGTTGAACTACGAACAATGAACTAATTCACATGAATTCTCTGCTATAAATTTTGAAGTTTGTTAATGTTATTTTACCAGAATTTTGATTTATGTGGAACAATTGGAATACCCTGGAGAGGTTTGTGGCATTGAGGTGAATGAATGATATGACTGCAATGTATTGCTGCCACAAAACAACAAAATTTCATAACATACAGTGTGCTGAAGATATTAAACATGATTTTGATTCTGAAACTTGAAGGTCTTCCGAGACTGTGTTTAGTTTTTTTCTTTCTTTATTATTCTTTATTATTCACCTCCTCAGGTGCAAGTCATAAGTTTAGGATTTCCTTCATTAGTATTTACAAATAAGACCACAAGTCCTCGGAGCAGATAGGCCATGCAGCCCATCAAGTCTGCTCCACGGCATGGTAGCATACTGGTTAGATCAACACATCACAGTACTGTTGACCCAGGTTCAATTCCCGCCACTGCCTGCAAGGAGTTTGTATGTTCTCCTCCTGTCAACGTGGGGTTCCTCCAAGTGTGCCAGCTTCCTTCTACAGTCCAAAGATGGTAGGTTAATTTTTTCCTTGTAAATTTACGCCTGATTAGGCCAAGTTGAAATCGGGGGATTGTTGAGCAGCGTGGTCTGAAGGGCCAGAAGGGCCTTATCCATGCTGTATCTCGATAAGTAAATAAATAAATCCCATCATGGCAAGTTATTATCCCTCCCAACCTCACTGAGAGGGATAATAAATTTGTCTATTTTGTGATATCATCTGCTCTGTGCTATTCAAGGGACTTAAGGTCTTATGAACCAATTCTCTTCACACTCCTTACAAGTTAAAGCAGAACATTTAAACTATTTCAGTGAAGATTTATTTAAATATAATGATTATATAATCAACTGCAGTGGTATTCTCACAGCAGTGAATAGTACAGGAGTTAGCATTTGGGCCACAGTTCTCTACGTGTTTAAAGTAATGTGCAACTGAAAAGCAGGTTTATTCAACAAGATTTTAACACCAAAATATATACTCTGATGAGTTACATTACAATGCAATGTTGTACCTGAAAAGACTGAATGAACCTCACTGTGAATATCTACTGGGTCATTATGATTATGATTATGAAGACATGTAGTCCTCTTTTATTGTCATTTAGTAATGCATGCATTAAGAAATGATACATTATTTCCTCTGGTGTGATATCACAAAACACCGGACAAACCAAGACTGAAAAAACTGACAAAACCACATAATTATAACATATAGTTACAAACAGTGTAACAATGCCATAGCTTGATGAAGAAGTCTGTGAGCACAGTAAAGTTCAAAGTTTCTCAAATGTCCCACATCTCACGCAGACGGGAGAAGGAAGAAAAACTCTCCCTGCAATGCCGACCACAATCAGACTCTGAGTCATCCGAAAACTTTGAGCTCTGATCAGCTCTCCGACACCAAGTACTGAGCGCCATCTCTGTCCGAATGATTCAACCTCCTTCTCGGTCACCAAAAGCAGGCAAGGCCAGGGATTTTGAGGCCTACCCTCCAAAAGATTCACGACCACACAGTAATGACAGCAGCGGACGGGCGTTTCAGAAATTTCTCTGGATGTTCCTTTGTGCTTTCACGTCCATTCTCCATCAAATCAGAATTGTCCGCGGCCTCTATTTAGCAGGTACAATATCATTTTTCACCAGAGGGCTGCGCACACGCGGCGCGCTGCCATCTTCTCCTCCTGCCATTAAAATCTAAGTACCAACATTCTCCCTGTGACTGTTGTGTCAGGTGCTCCAATTTCCTCCATATTCCGAAGACTTACAGGTTAGTTTAATTGGTTACATGGGCGTAATTGGGCAGCACGGGCTTGTTGGGCCAGAAGGGCCTGTTGAATATGTGCTGTACCTCTAAAAAAAAAAACTAATCCAACCTTTCCATCAGGTATATACATATTAAATAATCTGTGCGTTGGTGCATGGCCAAGTGGTTAAAGTATCAGTCTGGTGATCTGAAGGTCGCTAGTTCGAGCCTCAGCCGAGGCAGCGTGTGTGTCCTTGAGCAAGGCACTTAAGCACACATTGCTCTGCGACGACACCGGTGCCAAGCTGTATCGGCCCTAGTGCCCTTCCCTTGGACAACATCGGTGTCGTGGAGAGGGGTGACTTGCAGCATGGGCAACTGCCGGTCTTCCATAAACCTTGCTCAGGCCTGCGCCCTGGAAACCTTCCAAAGCGCAAATCCATTGTCTCACGAGACTAACGGATGCCTAAAAAAAATCCATATGCAAACATTTATCTGAAGATTACAGGTTTGAATCAGATGAAAACATTGAACTATTTTTAAAAAGAATCTCCAATAACTAATTTGAAATTACTTTAGCATGATCAAGATCTCTGTATTGTCAGAGAATATTTGCTTCGTTATAAGCAAGGTAGGGAAAGGAATTCCTAAAGGGATGTCTAGTGGTAAAAATCCAATTCAGCAGCTTATGAACAACCAAAGAGGGAGCTTGCCTCCAGTTCCAGCAAAGGATAATGATGTCATCTTGCTAAAGGCAAAGATTAAAGTTGCAAATTACAATTCCTAAGATGATAGGTTTTCAAGAGAACCTTGTCCTGATTCAGCATTTTCATTTGATCAGACTGCATGTTCTAATTATCAGACTGGTGTTGTTTCCATATACTGTATTGTTCCACTGGAATTGCCCTCGTCCTTACAAGACCAACAAAACAAAATATAAAGACTCCCTTTATTTGTGCCATAACACTCAAAATCAGGGTTTATAAAATATCGCCACATGTAGTTTTTATCCGGAATATCAGACCATAAGGTAGAAGAGCAGAATTAGGCCATTGGGCCCATCGAGTCTGCTTCACCATTTCATCATGGCTGATCCATTTCCCTCTCAGCTCCAAGCTCCTGCATTCTCCCCATATCTCTTCAAGCACCAACTAATCAAGAGTTTATCATCCTCTGCCTTAAATATATCCAATGTCTTGGCCTCCACAGCCACCTGTGGCAACAAATTCCACAGATTCTCCACTCTCTGGCCTAGAAAGGAAGGATGCACTGAAACTAGAGGGAGTTCAAAGGATATTCACAAAAATGATTCCTAGATTGAAAGGTTTGTCATGAGGAATGTTTGATGGCTCTGGGCCTGTACTCACTGGAATTCAGAAGAACGAGGGGTGACCTCATTGAAACATATCCAATGGTGAAAGGCCTTGATAGAGTGGATGTGGAGATGATGGTTCATATGGTGAAAAAATCCAAGACAAGAGGGTGGAGCCTCAGAATAGAGGGACATCCTTTTAAAACAGAGATGAGGAGAAATTTCTTTAGCCAGAGAGTGCTGAATCTTTGGAATTCTTTGCCACATGTAGCTGTGGAGGCCAAGTCTTTATGTATATTTAAGGCAGAGATTGATATATTTTTGATTGGTCAGGGAATGAAGGAATATGTGAGAAGGCAGGAGGTTGGGGCTGAGAGGAAAATTGGATCAGCCATAATGAAATGGTGGAGCAGACTCAATGGGCCTAATTCTGCTCCTATACCTTGTAGTCGTATTCCTCCTCATCTCTGTTCTAAAAGGACGTCCCTCTATTCTGAGGCTATGGCCTCTGGTCTTAGACTCCTACACCAAAGAAAACATTCTCTCCACATCCACTCTATCAAGGCCTCTGTCATACAAGGATGAAACTAATCAACTGCAAGAATGTACTGTTCAATCCTCAAGCCCATGCTTAGAAACAAAGGAAATGCTCTCCATTCTCTTACATTTATCAAAGAGATGGAAAAACTCAGTAAAGTTGCTTCACATTGCAGGTTATATTCACAACCATTATTAGATTAAATAATAAAAAGCAAATTAATTTAATCCAGAACCACATTTAAGTCAGTCAAAAGGCTATGCAGTATATTATTATATTAAAAGTATCATCAATCTTTTTGTAATTGTCTATATGCTGAATCTCACAAGTGCTTTTTCCAGATTCCCCTGCACTGGCTATTTTGAGGAATGTTGCAGATATGCCTAGACTTTTAAGTAGCCAAGGGGCAAACATTTCTAGATCTCATGCCAATTGGTTAAAATATATTTCTCCTGTCTGACTGCTCCTTGCTTTCATTCTCTTCAGTCCCTCTTTGTACTTTTCTGTTCTATTGGTAATATGTTTTTAAATAGGCATAAGCAACAGGGTTAAATTGTACAAATGACCATGGAAAGAAATGGTTCTATGTTTTCCCCCACTTGCAACTTCTTAGTATAAAGAACCAAGAAAATATTAACACACAGGTGCTATGTATTCATTTTTCAAGATATTCATTGCTGTGATCACCAGTTAGTCAGGGTCCAAATGACAAAATCTGAAAATGTATCAGTATGTAGTTGTCAAATGGACAAAAATGTGACACTTATAGTTAATTCATATTATGTAGATCTGATAAAAGTTGTTAAAAATCTAAAAGAATAAACAATGCATTGAAGCAATATGCTTGCTAAAGTAAAGAGGTTTAGAATGGGAACTTATCAATGTAAGATTATGCATAACATTTTGCTAAAAGGACACTTTATACAGAGTAGGAAACATAGGAACATAGAAAATAGGTGCAGGAATAGGCCATTCGGCCCTTCGAGCCTGCACCGCCATTCAGTATGATCATGGCTGATCATCCAACTCAGAACACTGTACCTGCCTTCTCTCCATACCCCCTGATCCCTTTAACTCCCTCTTAAATATAGCCAATGAACTGGCCTCAACTGTTTCCTGTGGCAGAGAATTTCACAGATTCACCACTCTCTGTGTGAAGAAGTCACTGTGTGAAGAAGTTTTTCCTCATCTTGCTCCTAAAAGGCTTCCCCTTTATCCTTAAACTGTGACCGTTCGTTCTGGACTTCCAGGAAGATGGTTAAATTTTCTTTTATGGCCTGTGGTTTGGGCAGAAGCAACGTTTATATTCAAAATTAGACTGAAGTGATGTTTGAAGGAAGGGTTGAACTGACCCTGGAGCATGGAGGGTAAATTTTACAATTTGGCCTCAAATGGTAAACACCACGTGGGAATATATTTCTGGGGAGAACCTATAGTAGAGAACTAAGTGACAAGCTGATGGAGAATGCGATGATAATTAGTCCATCACTTTCTCTGTTAAGTTGTTGAAAGGTAAATAATGGGAGTGGATGGAAAGGTGTAACAATTCAGCTGCTACATGGTAAACTTCAGCTATATATAAACGTTAACATACTTTATGTTGAACTGCAAATTTTCATGATTAAAAAAAGGAATATGACATATTTGTTTCTCAGTGCTATTTTTCAACCATACTGAGATTCAACTCAAATGAGTAACTTTTATTTATTTTGTGGTCATTATATGCACATTCTTCTGCAAAAATAGAAATCCTGAATTTCAGTTGTATTAATCTGTTTTTTGCTCAAAGCTTCTCTCCATCGTGAACTTGGGCAGAAAGAGATCATTTCACTCTGAATTTATAGAAGCGACCTTAAACTGACAAGTTGTCCTTGAAGAAAATATTGCAGCTTGGAGATGCTACAAAACATAAACCTGTATTACTCAGTTCTTTACATAACTTTACCCTATTACTAGGACCTGATATTAGCTCGTCTCAGCAATATCATGTTGCTGTCAGTATAGAAAGCTATGCATAAAACATTTTTATTCTGTTGAAAATGACTAACAATAAGGTTGCTTGCTTATACTGAAGTTTTTAGCTGCTTGAAAATAATTCTCTGTAGATCTGTAGTGGCACTCTTAAGAGTTATTAAACATTGAGAATTACCATACGCAGAATCCTTGAAATGATCTATATTTTCTCAGGGTTTCAAGTATTCAAATTAACACAAATGGTAGCAAGTGGGGCTTTCAGTAAATTAGCAAGGCTACTTGCTGTACAAGACTAAATTATCACTTGGAAAGGCAAATAATTTTAAATAAGGTTGTGGAGGTTGGTGGTAATTGATATTACACTGCATTTAGTTGTATCAAAGGTATGATCTTAACCATATCACAAACTCTAATTCAACAAATTCTTATTGGATAACATCTTAGTGATTTGCTTCCCACACAGTGATCAATCCATTTTGATAAAAAAAAGGATAATTACATGGCAAGAGAAATATATAAAATCACCATTCGCACATTGGCAGGCTCTCATAGAGGGATCAGAAGTGGAGAGAGTAAGCAATTTCTGGTTTCTGGGTGTCAATACCTCTGAGGAGCTAACCTGGGGCCAACATACCAATGCAGCTATAAAGACGGCAAAACAGTGGCTATATTTCAGCAGGAGTTTGAGGAGACTTTGTTTGTCACCTAAAGCACTTGAAACCTTCTACAGATATACTGTGGAGAGCATTATGACTCGCTGCATCACCATCTGGTATGTGGGGGTGGGGGGGAACTGCACAGGATCAAAGTAAGCTGCAGAAAGTTATAAAAGTAGTCAGCTCCATCATGGCTACTAGCTTCCATAGTATCCAAGACGTCTTCAAGGAACAGTGCCTCAGAAGTGTGGTTTCCATTATCAAGGAACACCCCCCCCCCACCCCCACCTAGGACATGCCTTCTTCTTATCAGGAAGGAGGTACAGAAGCCTGAAGGCAACTCTCAATGATTCAGAAACAGATTCTTCCCTTCTGCCATCAATTTCTAAATGGACATTGAACCCATGAACACTACCTCACTACTTTTTTAATTCCAGTATTTGCAGTATTTACTTTAACTATTTAATATACATATATATTTATACTGTAATTCATTTTTTCTATATTTATCATATATTGCATGGTTCTGATGCTGCAAACTTTACAGATTTCATGACATGTCAATGATATTAAAGCTGATTCTGACCCTCACCCTGCTCTCAAAAAAAAGAATAATCAGACGTCCCACTTTTAGTGACAACTATTGGGCCTTTTTGGGCAGCTCTCCAGCCACTGGTAGCTATGAGAAATACCATTCCCTTATACAGAACAGAAAGCCAGCAGCCCTTCACTAATCACTGGGTACTTGGCAATCTAGCCAAGACATCTTCAGCTTATCATCATGACACACCCAGCATAGAACAAAATAGTTGTGTGCTGAAACAAGACTGCGTTATTTGTCTGTAGGCACATTTAATGCCTGCAAAAACAACAATATTTCTTGCCTAGAGGTTTATTAAATTGAGCAGCCTTTTACATGAGCTTTATCCAACTCTCATCACTTCAGTAGTATGTTATACCAGCAGAGTATTTAAAAAAAGGCATTTTAAAGGAATGAAATTTGAGATTTTAACAAACTAAGAGATATTGGAATAACTTTACATTTACGGTACTATGCAAAAGTCTTCAGCACATATATATACCTAGGGTGCCTAAGACTTTTGCACAGTACTTTAGTAATTTTATGCATTGCACCGTATTGCTGCCGCACAATATAAGCAAATGTCATGACATAGGTAAGTGGTCATAAACTTGACTCTGATATGGGTCTTCATTGTGGACTGAGAGTGGGCAGGGGCAGGGAGAGGGAAATCATGATTGGGGAAAAGGGGAAGGGAGAGGGGAGAGTGCAGGAAGCTCCGGAGAGAAATTCTGTAAAGATTAGTAAATCAATTGTTTGAAATCAAATGACCTTGCCTGGTGTCTCAGGGCAGGATATGTGTATACCTGTGCCAACCCTCCCCCCCCCCACCACCCACCGCCCCGGCACTCCTCCTCTGCCACCTGTCCCACACCCCTACCGCAGCGCTCCACTCTCACCATTCCCAACATCCTCTGCTCCCGCCAGGTATACAAACTCTCTCTCTGCTCGACGTTGATAAGTACAGTACTGTGCAAAGGTCTTGGGCACCCTCGCTATATATATGAGCGTAGGACTTTTGCACAGTACTTTAACATGTTGTATTAGCATTTCTGAATTTGCTCCTAATTATTTTTAGCCAAACTCCCACTAAGGAGGTTTTAAGATAGTGAGCAGTCAACTCTGGCTGAGGCAGGAGACAGCTCACGCAAAGCAGGGAGAATATTAGAGTCCCTTTGCTCTTAGAAGTCCTAATTAGAATGAATTATTAATTCTGCAAGAAATTAATTTGACAGGAGCATACTGGGAAATAAAATTTATATAAATCAGCTTACATGGATAGCTTTGAGATATCCTGGAATGCAATCAAGGAAGTTTGATGATAACTTTATTCAATTGGACAGCAACATCAGGTTATATTTTATATACACACTTCCTTTGAATAATTGAATTGCTAACAGTTTTTCTCCCACAGCACTGTTATTATTATTCAGCATGAATTATGACAGAAATAAAAGCTCTTTAGTTATTCATTTTTTCAGGATCTGGACATCACTAGCAAAGCCAGCATTTTTTGCTCATCCTTAATTGCTCTTGGACCTATTGGCTCGATAGTTAATGTCAGAATTTCACCTATGTGGAATCACACATCAACAAGACAATGCAAAGATGACATTTTTTCTCCCGAAGGAGCATAGTGAATCAGATAAGAATTAAAGATTTTGTGCTCACCATTACTGATGACTGGCATTTTAAAAATAAAAGATACTTGTCAATGTTCAAAGTAAATTCTATTATCTAAGTAATATTTAGATGCATATATATCATCATATACAACCCTAAGATTCAGTTTCTTGTGGGCATACACAACAAAATCTATATCTGTTGCTCCACCAGACAAGGGTAACAGGCCTACGCCAACTTACATTATCACTGTCCAACAGATTCTTGCGGGTGAAGTGTCTGAGTTATTCTGCACCATCTTCAATGCTTCAAAGTAGCAGGCAGCACCATCTTCTGCAGCCAGGTCTGCTCTTCTGTAACCAAACTGGCTCCTCCGATATCCCAACGATCTCCTTTCCCAATATCCCACAGGATATTCCAACATCTCGGCCAGCCCCTTCCATACCTCGGCCGGCTCCTATGACACCTCTGCCAGGTCCTTCTCTGACATCCCGGCTGGCCTCTTCAACACCTCAGCCGGCTCCACTGCCAACAGCATTCCAGCTACTCCGATCAACAATCAGTTCACTGATGGAGCAGCCCTGAAGTACCCGAAGTTCTTGGAGTACAATTGTCTTTGGATAATAAAAAACAAATTTTACAAAAAAAATGCATCTTTGGTTGGCCTCCGAGAGACCACTGCATTTGCACATGCTGCCATCTTACCAGATAATTAACTAAACACATATTCCAAATCTACTGTGTTAATATCTGAACGGGTGGTTTAATTGCTTGATAGGTGAGAGAAGTGGCAAAAAAAAATCACAAAGGTGCAGCAAAAAGTACTCTTTGGAGCTTGAAATGAAGCAGGAATCAGTGGGACCTGGGCCTTTGCGCCTTGTCAAGGAACAGAGAGCACCTCTTTAGCCCACAAGCTCTGGAATCTAGCAGCATGGTGACTGGGCAGTTAGGTGGCAAAGCATAAGGCTACTTTCCTGAAATACCATTGATAGCTGTCTGTGAAGCTTTTAAAAATAGTTAATTAAAAACAAAAGAAAATTAAACTAAAACAATTTAGAAAGGAGTAATCACATTCTTGAACCATTTTCTCCGAATAATTCTCTTCTCTTTCCATGAAAGGACTGCTGAAACAGTGTCTCTTTCAGGACAGCTAGTGACATAGCCTGTCAAATGTAGTTGAGTGAGTGTAACTAGGGACTCAGCCTAGAGATTTTGGCCTGGGAGAGTACAGTGATATTGGTTCCCTTCCAGTGAAGTTGGAAGATATTATAGAGCATTGCTGGTATTGTTCCAGTGCCTCAACGCACCCATTGCAGGTAGTTCAGGTCTCAGTGTGTAGATGGGCAAAGATGAGTTCTGCCCAATAGACCATGAGAATCATGCCAGATCTGTGGGACTGATCTTCAAGTACCTTCTCTTCCTGAATCTCAATCAACACAATGCTATGCTAGCACATTGAAGATGATGATGAATTTTGTCGTCAATGTCTGCCTTTGGCGAGGTGGCTTCCATGAAATGGTAAGTGAACCATGGTTTCCTGGGCCTCAGTGTGACTTTTATTATCAGTCTGCAGCATGGCACACAGAGGAAGAGTAGTAGAAGACTGTTATTGAATGAAAGTCCATTCACTCATTTGCTGAAGCGAACAACACAACAGAGTGTTGGAACTTAGCACCAAATGCACATAAAGGAAAGCATTATCTACGTACTATCAAAATTCAGGTGACCTTGATTCCAGAGGATTGAACAGTTTCCCATTAGATATGAAGATTAACTTCACACACCCAGTACCTTGGACAGTGGTGAGGTATGCCAAGGATTTATGCCATCGAACCTGCTGCTCCGTCGTCCTGTTGAGATGGGGGGCATTCCTCGCACACACCATGCACCACAGTAAGGGCACTTGCTGCTCATCTACAGGTGGAGGAATAAGAGTAATGAAGATGAAAGCACAGCAACTTTAATGGAAGTTTACGTAGAACATAGAAGAGTACAGCCCAGGAACAGGCTACTTGACCCACAACGTTGTGCTGAACCAGCTAAGAAGCAAATCAAAAACACCAAATATTAATCTTTTCTACCTACACTATATCCATATCCGTCCATCTTCCTCACATTCATGTACCTATCCAAATGTCTCTTAAGAGCCTCTAGTGTACTTGCCTCTGCCACCATACCAGACATCCACCACTCTGAGTAAAACCTTCACCCCTCACATCTCCTTTGAACCGACCCCCTCTCACCTTCAATGCGTGCCCCCCGGTTATAGACATTTCCATCCTGAGAAACAGATAATCTCTGTCCACTCTATCTATGCCTCTCACAATCTTCAATTATCCACAGTGTGTACACCCAAAGTGTTTAAAATCACAGCAACATTTCTGGGAAACAGCGGCTAACGTCTATGCCACGGGCATTAGCTCATTACCGGAATGAAAGCAACAGTTGTTTACCACCACTGCAAGAACACTGCACTGTGGAAGCAGGTTCATGGGATTGGTCAGTGCGACAGAAAACACTGACTCTGAATAAGCATATCAATCATTTATTTACAAACAGTAAAACATTTGACCAAACATTACACAAACTACAAACCAAAATATTCAATAAACATATACTTAGTTAACATCAGACTTGTGGCACACAAAGCAACCAATGGGATGAGCTGCTACAGATTTCAAATGCACCAATCACAATTGACTCAGCAGAAGCGGCTTTTGACTGGCAAATAAGCCAAACCCCCACACTACAAACACATTGGAGATTTCTGATTTCCATCTCTCTGGAAGATCGTATATATTCTTCAAAACAACTGGAAAGACTACAGATGACATGGCCACCGGCTTGGAAAATGGAGCCCAGCAGATGACACAAAGGTCAACTGTGACCATAAGCACCAAACCAGAGAACACGTCACAATATCCCGCTTAATATGATACATGACAAAAGACACTATCTCCGAACTTGACATCTCAGGAGGTTGTACAGCAAACTAACACACTAGACATCTGAATGCAAGGTTTCTCTTGTCACATAAAAGCAGATCTATTCTCCAGTTCCAACCAACCATGAATGACGTCTGCCAAGAACGTAATAACGTCCTGCATTCACAAACATTGGAAAATGGAGCATTAGTGCAGTAGAACAAAGGGATCTGGGAATACGGGTCCTTAATTCGTTGAAAGTGACGTCACAGGTAAACAGAGTCATAAAGAAAGCTTTTGACTCATTGGTCTTCATAAATCAAAGTACTGAATACAGGAAATAGGATGTTATGCTGAAGTTGTATAAGACATTACAGAAACCATGCTGACTTCAACTTATTTTATCGTAGTCCCCAAGTACCTCAAAACCTCATCCTTAATAATAGACTCCAACACTTTCCCAGCCACTGAGGTTAGGTTAGCGGCCTATAATCTTCTTGTGCTTTCCTCCTTTCTTAAAGAGTGCAGTGACATTTCCAATCTTCCAGTCCTCTGGGACCATGCCAGGATCAAGTGATTCTTGAAGATCATGACCAATGCATCCATCATCTCTTGAGCAACCTCTCTCAGGATCCTGGGATGTAGTCCATCTGGCCCAGGTGAATTGTCCACCTTAAAACCTTTGATTTTTCCTAGCACTTTTTTCCTTTGTAATAGCAATGGCACTCACTCCTGTTCCCTGACACTCACTGACCTCTGGCACACTGCTAGTGTCTTCCACAGTGAAGACAGACGTAAAGTACCCATTAAGCTCAACTGCCATTTCTTTGTCCCCCATTTTTACCTCACCAGCATCATTTTCCAGGGTCCAATATCAACTCTCACCTCCCTTTTACTCTTTAAATAACTGGAAAAACTTCTGGTATCCTGCTTTATAATATTGGCTAGCCTGCCCTGATATTTCATTTTTTCCCTTCTTATAGCTTTTTTAGTTGGATTTTAAAAGCCTCTCAATCATGCAACTTTCCACTTACTTTCACTACCTTATATGCCCTTTCTTTGGGTTTTATGCAGTCTTTAACTTCCTTCGTCAGCCATGGTTGCCTATCCCTGCCATTTGAGAACTTCTGTGGAAAACACTGTCCTGCACCTTGTGAATTATTCCCAGAAATTTCAGCCATCTCTGCTCTCTGCTCTGCTGTCATCCCTGCTATTATCCTCCTCCAATCCGCCTGGGCAATCTCCCCTCTCGTGTCTCCATAATTCCCTTTATTCCATTGCAATACTGATACATGTGAGCTATGCTTCTCCCTCTCAAATTACACTATGCCTCCTAAAGATTCCTTTACGCTAAGCTCCCTATTAAGATCTGGGTTACTACACAACACTCAATCTAAGATAGCCTTTTCCCGATTAGGCTCAAGCACAAGCTGCTGCAACAGGCCATCTCATAGGCCTTCAACAAATTCCCTCTCTTCCAATCCAACACCAACCTAATTTTCCCAATCCCCTTGCATATTGTAGTCCCCCGTTACAATTGTGTCATTACCCTTATTACATGCCTTCACTAGCTCCCTTGCAATCTCAACCCCACATCTCTTTAGATAAGTACGTGGATGGTAGGGGTATGGACGGCTATGGTCCAGGTGCAGGTCGATGGGAGTAGGCAGTTTAAATGGTTTGGCAGGGACTAGATGGGCTAAAGGGCCTGTTTTTATGACTCTATGACTAAACACTAAAATTAAGTTTTCCTGTAATGACAAGTGCGTTACAAAGAGTCAGTAAAGGCATTTCACATCTCCTCCACCTTCCACTTGTCACTGTGAGCAGGTCTAAAAGGAGACAGTGTGTGTCATTTGATATGATGGGCTTATACTGATGCATCTGTATGATATGTATGAAACAATACTGCTACCTAGAGCTCAACAAATGCTACTAAACATTTTTACTGACTAGAAATGCAAAAAAAAACAAATGAATTATATTATGTTGATTAAGTAAGTTCAGTTAGAAATATGTTAAAATATTTTTTCATTTCATTTTTTATACAGTACTATGCTAAAGTTTTAGGCACATATATATAGCTAGGGTGCTTAAGACTTTTGCACAGTACTGTAGTGATTTTATGTATTGCAATGTACTGCTCCAGAAAAAAAAAACAAATGTCATGACGTATGTAAGTGGGGATAAACCTGATTCTGATATGGATCTATATTGTGGACTGAGAGTGGGAAGGGGGCAGAGAGAGGGGAATCATGGTTGGGAAACGGGGGGAAGGGAGAGGGGAGGGAGCAGGAAGCACCAGAGAGACATTCTGTAATGATCAATAAAAAATTGTTTGGAAGCAAATAACCCTGCCTGGTGTCTCAGGGCTGGGTGTGTCTGCACCCACATCACTCCCCACCCCGGCACTCCTCTGCCACTTGTCCCATGCCCCTCCTGCGGCACTCCACCCTCACTATTCCCAACATCCTTCGCTCTCGCCAGATTTACTAACTCGCTGTTGCTCCATGGAGACAAATACAATACCATGCGAAAGTCTTAGGCACCCTCGCTATATACGTGCCTCAGACTTTAGCACAGTACCGTAGATGAATTCAATCTTGCAGGCTAAGAACATCTGAAAACTAAATGCACTTAAGATTTTCCAGAAGATCGAATTGCATAATACGGCAAAAATAATGACCAAATCACACAAAATAAGTGTGGAATAACTAAAGAACTTCCCTCAGGTATGCAGTACGTCTGGGGATTTTATAAATGCTAACATTGAGTGAAGATTGTGTAGATTAGGATTTTTCTCTCTAGAAGAGATAATAAATAGTGACAAATAATGACAAGTTCCTTTAATATATCATCATTATGTGCTATGTCATATGATAGAAACAATCATAAGTGTGATTGTTCTTGGCCAGATAGTGTTTTGCAATTGCCGCCTTCTAGGCAGTGTCTTTACAAGATGGGTGACTCCAGCCATTACCAGAGATTGTCTGCCTGGCATCAGTGGTCGCATAAGCAGGACTTGTGATATGCACCAGCTGCTCATACGACCACCCACCACCTGCTTCCATGGCTTCACATGACCCTGATAAGGGGGCTAAGCAGATGCTACACCTTGCCCAAGAGTGACCTGCAGGCTAGCAGAGGGAAGGAGCGCCTTCACCACTCCACCAAACACATTTAACATGAAAGGTTTCAACAGGACAGATATCAGGAAGATGGACCCAAAAGAGAATACTAATACAAGACGGCCAAGGGAATTTTGAAGGCGCTTTTGTTCCCCAGTGTGGACAGCCTATGGAGCTGTGTAGAATAACTGTATTTAAGGAGAAATTAGGTGGCCTGTGAGGTGTAATGAATAGAATTAGACGAGAGATCTAGAAGCAGCTCAAGTGAAGCAAAAGCACGAGCATTGATTCAATTTTATATTGTTGAAAAGAGGCCTTAATAACAACTCAGTGTTGCCTGAAAAGGCGGTTCATGCTTTAGGAAGCAAATTGTGGTGACTCATTCATTGAAAACAAAATGAGAATGCCAAGCGACTGAACCTCTTGACCAGCTTCCCATGTGGAACTTTGTCAAAGTTTAGAAAGCTAAAGTCAACAATATATCAGTAAGATTATCTCCACTAAGTTTTCAAGAGATCCTAAAATGAACCTCAAACTAATGTAAGACATCATGGGATATCTGTTATTTACTTAACACTTCATAAATCAAAGGCCAAAGGGCCGATGGATCAGAGTTACAGGGAAGTAGTCACGCCTAAGACATAAGAGCAAGTAGCTGGGTGACTGTCAGGAGAAATGGAAATGTGAATAGACAGTTAGTGCAGAGCATTCCCGTGGCCATTCCTCTCTATAATAAATATACCATTTTGGATACTATGGATACTGGGAAACACTATGGAGACCAGGTTACTGGCAGTGAGGATGGGTCCATGGTGCAGAAGGAAAAGATGGACAAGTAGGGAGTGGTAGTGATAGGGACTTAATAGTCAGAGGAACAGACAAGGGATTCTGTGGGCATGAACAATACACCCAGGTGGTATACTGGCTCCCAGGTGCCAAGGTTAAGGATGTCTCAGATCGCCTCCACAGCATTTTGGAGGGAGAGGAAGAGCAGCCAGATGTCAATAGACAATAGGTGCAGGAGTAGGCCATTCAGCCCTTCGAGTCAGCACCACCATTCACTGTGATCATGGCTGATCATCCACAATCAGTACCCTTTTCCTGCCTTCGCCCCATATCCCTTCACTCCGCTATCTTTAAGAGCTCTATCTAACTCTTTCTTGAAAGAATCCAGAGAACTGGCCTCCACTGCCTTCTGAGGCAGAGCATTCCACAGATCCACAACCCCCTGTGTGAAAAAGTTTTTCCTCAACTCCATTCTAAATGGTCTACCCCTTATTCTTAAACTGTGGCCTCTGGTTCTGGACTCCCCCAATATCGGGAACATGTTTCCTGCCTCTAGCGTGTCCAATCCCTTAATAATCTTATATGTTTCAATCAGATCCCCTCTCATCCTTCTAAATTCCAGTGTATACAAGCCCAGTCGCTCCAATCTTTCAACATATGACAGTCCCGCCATCCTGGGAATTAACCACGTGAACCTCCACTGCGCTCCCTCAATAGCAAGAACGTCCTTCCTCAAATTTGGAGACCAAAACTGTACACAATACTCCAGGTGTGGTCTCACCAGGGCCCTGTACAACTGCAGAAGGACCTCTTTGCTCCTATACTCAGCTCCCCTTGTTATGAAGGCCAGCATGCCATTAGCTTTCTTCACTGCCTGCTGTACCTGCATGCTTACTTTCAGTGACTGATGAACAAGGACACCTAGATCTCGTTGAAGCTGGTGCAGAGGGCAGGCTTCAGGTCCTTGAATCATTGGGATCTTTTCTAGGGGAAGCATGACATGTACAAAAATGAAGGGTTGCACCTGAACCAGAGGGAGGCCAATAGCCTTGCAGGCAGGTTTGTTAGAGCAGTTGGCAAGGGTTTAAACTAATGGTAGGGGGGGCGGGAACCGAAGAGAAGGGACTCAGGATCAGATGGAAAGCAAAGAAAGTGTGCCGTCAGACTGTCAGGAAGGGCAGCCAGATGATAGGACAAAATTGCAGCCAAAAGTGTGAGTATCAGTGCATTCGGGATGCAGAATCAAAAAGGGTAGCAAATACAACTCTCAAAGTGTTATATCTCAATGCATGAAGTACAAGAACTAAGGTGAATGATCTTGTTGCACTATTACAGATTCTCAGGTATGTTGTTGTGGCCATCACTGAATCGTGGCTGGAGGATGGTTTTAGTTGGGAGCTGAATGTCCAAGGTTACACATTGTATCGGAAGGATAGGAAGATAGGCAGAGGGGGTGGCGTGTCTCTGCTTGTAAAGAATCAGTAGAAAGATGTGACATAGGATCAGAAGATTTTGAATCCTTGTGGGTTGAGTTAAGAAACTGCAAGAGTAAAAGAACCCGGATGGCAGTTATATACAGGCCTCCCAACAGTAGCTGGGATTGGAACACAGATTACAACAGGAAATAGAAAAGGCATGTCAGAAGGGCAATGTTAGGATAATCATTGGAGATTTTAACCTGCAGGTCGATTGGGAAAATCAGGTTGGTAATGGATCTCAAGAGGGTGAGTTTGTTGACTGCCTACAAAATGGCTTTTTGGAGCAGTTTGTCGTTGAGTTTACTAGGGGATCAGCTATTCTGGATTGGGCGATATTTAATGAACTGGAGGTTATAAGGGAGCTTAAGGTAAAAGAGCCCTCAGGAGACAGTGATCACAATATGACTGAGTCCAACTTGAAATTTGATGGGGATAAGGTAAAGTCTGATGTAGTAGTATTTCACTAGAGTAAAAGAAATTACAGTGGAATGAGAGAGGAATAAATTGGAAGGAGTTGCTAGCAGGGAGGAAATTATAGACCAGTTAGTCTGACCTCTGTGGTAGGGAAGATGTTGGAGTCAATTGTTAAGGATTGAGATTGTAGAGTACTTGGTGATACAGGACAAAATAGGACAAAGTCAGCATGGCTTCCTTAAGCGTAAAACTTGCCTGATGAACCTGTTTGAATTTTTTGAGATTACAAGTATGATAGATAAAGACAATGCAGTGGATGTTGTATAATTGAACTTCCAGAAGGCCTTTGACAAAGTGCCACACATGAGGCTGCTTATCAAGTTCAGAGCCCATGGTATTACAGGAAAGTTAGTGGTATGCTTAGATTATTGGCTGAGGCAGCAAGTGGGAATAAAAGGATCCTTTTCTGGTTGGCTGTCAGTGACTATTGGTGTTCTGTTGGGGTCAGCGTTGGCACCTCTTTTTATGCTGTATATAAATGATTTGGATGATGGACTAGATGTCTTTGCTGCCAAGTTTGCAGATGATACGAAACTGATGGAGGAGTAAGTAGCATTGAGGAAACAGGTGAGCTACAGAAGGACCTAGACAGATTAGGAAAATGGGCAAGAGAGTGGCAAATGGAATACAATGCTTGAAAATGCATGTTCATGCACTTCTGTAGTAGAAATAAACATGCAGACTCTTTTCTAAGCAGGGGAAAATCCAAAAATCTGAAATGAAAAGGGACTTGGGAGTCCTTGTGCAGAACACCCTAAAAGACTAATTTGCAGGTTGAGTCTGTGGTGAGGAAGGCAAATACAATGTTAGCATTCATTTCAATAGGTCCAGAATACAAGAGCAGGGATGTGATGCTGAGGCTTTATAAGGCACTGGTGAGGCCTCACCTTGCGAACAGTTGTGGGCTCAACATTGTAAAAAAGATGTGCTGGCATTGGAAGGGTTCAGAGGAGTTTCACAAGGATGATTCCAGGAATGAAAGGGTTGTCATATGAGGAACATTTGATAGCTCTGGGTCTACGATGAGTTTGAGTACAGAGAGGAAATTAAGAACCTGGTGGCATGGTGCGAAGATAATAACCCATCCCTCATCAGCAAGATGAAGGAATTGGTTGTTGACTTCAGAAGGAGTAGTGGACCGCATGACCCTAGTTACACCGATGGTGCGGAAGTGGAACAGGTAAAAAGCTTTAAGTTCCTCGGGGTCAAAATCACAAATGACCTGGCTTGGTCCAAACAAGCAGAGTCCACTGCCAAGAAGGACCACCAGCGGCTTTAATTCCTGAGAAAGCTAAAGGAATTTGGCCTGTCCCCTAAAACACTCACTAATTTTTACAGATGCACCGTAGAAAGCATTCTTCTAGGGTGCATCACAACCTGGTATGGAAGTTGTCCTGTCCAAGACCGGAAGAAGCTGCAGAAGATCGTGAACACAGCCCAGCATATCACACAAACCAATCTTCCATCCTTGTACTCACTTTACACCACACGCTGTCGGAGCAGTGCTGCCAGGATAATCAAGGACACGACCCACCCAGCCAACACACTTTTCATCCCTCTTCCCTCTGGGAGAAGGCTCAGCAGCTTGAAGACTCGTATGGCCAGATTTGGGAACAGCTTCTTTCCAACTGTGATAAGACTGCTGAACGGATCCTGACCCAGATCTGGGCCGTACCTTCCAAATATCCGGACCTGCCTCTCGATTTTTTTTGCACTATCTTACCTTCCCTTTTCTATTTTCTATTTATGCTTTATAATTTAAATTTTTAATATTTACTATCGATTTGTACTCTAGGGAGCGGGAAGCGCAGAATCAAATATCACTGTGATGATTGTACATTCTAGTATCAATTGTTTGGCGACAATAAAGTATAAATTATAAGGTATAAAAGTACTCACTGGAATTTAGAAGGATGAGGGGGTGATCTCATTGAAACTTCTCGAACGTTGAAAGGCCTAAACAGAGTAGATATGTAAAGGGTGTTTCCCATGAATGGGGAGTCTGGGATAAGGGGGCACAACCTTAGGATAGAGGGGTGTTCATTTAAAATGGATGCGGAGAAATCTCTTTATCCATAGGGTGGTAATTTTGTGAAATTTATTACCTCAGGCAGCTGTGAGCCAGGTCATTGGGTATATATAAGGCAGAGCTTGATAGGTTCTTGACTGGACATGGCATGAAAGCTTTTTGGGAGAAGGTCGGGGAGTGGGGCTGAGGAGGGGAAAGAAGGATTAACCATGATTGGTGAAGCAAAGTCAATGGGCTAGATGGGCTAATTCTGCTCCTGTGTCTATGGTCTTATGTCTAAAAGGACACGAACAGCAGGTACACAGCGGTGCCACTACCTGCCAGTTCCCATTCTATTTGCATCATCTGGAATTATAAATATATGCAGTTCTTTCATCATTGCTGGATCTATTCTCCAAAGTTTCCTCCCTATCAAACTAGGGGAGTACCATCATTCCACACATTGCAGAGATTTAACAACTTCCGGTCTTATCAGGATGGAAAACAATTGTTTGTTCTGTCAATGGCATCCACATCCTAGAAATGAAGTTATAAAAGTACAAAGGAAAGCTTTTCAAAAGTAGCATCCATCATCTGGGACACTCACAAGCTCTCTTGCCACTGCTGCCATCAGGAAGAAAGCACAAGAGCCTCCGAACTCATGCCACCAGGTACGAGAAGAGCTACTACTCCTCAGACATCGGGCCCTTGAACCAAAGGGGACAGCTTGACTGACTCCAATACTGAAACTCTTCGTGCAACCTATGGACTCACTTTCAAAGACTCTTCATCTCATGTTCTCCATATTTATTGATTATTTATGATTATTATTACTTCTTTCAGTTTGTATTTTCATGGTTTGCTGCCTTTTGCAGACTGGTTGAACGCCCAAGTCAGTGCAGTCTTTCATTGATCTTATTATGGTTAGTATTTCATTATGGATTTATTGAGTAGGCCTGCAAGAAGATGAATCTCAGGTTGTATATGGTGACAATGTGCTTTAATACTAAATTTATTTTGAACTTTGAAAACGCTGGGATGATTAACTATAGTTAGTTACACATTATATATAAGTTTAGGTTACCATACAATATCCACCAAAAACTACAGGTGAACTTCTTCAAATTATGGATGTTCATCACATTCTACATACAGAATATTCCAGAAATATGCCAAGTCACATTTGGGCACCTCAAGCCTATTCAGCTCCAGCCATTGGAGAACGGCCAATAAGCAAATGTTTTATGAACATGTGTATCGCAATTATTTGATTTGTCTTTTGCCTTTTTTCATTACATATCTTAATGAAATTGCTACAATTTTATAACTGATCAATCAGCTTAAGTTTGAGGTTAACTGTCAGTCTACATCATTAATATAAAAACAGGTTATTCAATACACACCAAATATCTGAATAAGAAGCTGTCAATGAAGCATATTGTGGAATATTTAGAGCAGACTGAAATACTTCAACTTAGAAATGAGTTAATAAATAGTTATTTTGTTGAAATACTTTATAAAATAGCTTATTAAAAATTAATAGTTTACAAACATAGATCTGGTCTCTGTATCTTAGAATATCACATAACCATACAAAAATTGTGGACATATTTAAACTATTCAAATGTGCGTGACAATAATATTTTTGATTAGTTTTTATTTATTTGTTATTGAGATACAGCACAGAATCAGTCCTTTGAGCTATGAAACCCAGCAATTCCTCTATTTTAACCCTAGCCTAACCACGGGACAGCTTACTGGGGCACCCAGAGGAAACCAACACGGTGACGGCCGGCAGCGGCAGAAATTGAACCAGGGTCGCTGGCACTGTAAAGCGTTCTGCCAGCTATGGCGCTATAGTGCCACCCCAATTTCTGGGGCATTAAATTATAAATTAATCAGTATTGTCTTAAAGGTTAAAGACTATTTCCTTCAAAGTGATATTCAGAACCTACATTTATAGCAGAAAAGCATTCTGTTTTCACTTAAAATCACTTTCATTTAAGCATACATCAATATGGTTTGAATAAAAGCTGTACTGAAAATTTTAAACAACGAAATATATAATTCATCTCACAAACACACTAATTTAAAAGACAGTTTATAGATTATTCTCAAGTGTATTACATTCTATTAGCTACATTGTGCTTTATGGATTACTGAATAATAAATTAAAGTTTATTGATAATTGAAACACTAAATAACGGTTTACAGAAATAAGTTATAGCTACCAATTATATTAAAAGATAAAAGGTCAGAGTGCTTCTGATTTGATTAATCCTATTTATCATATTATCATCTATATTTATCATAGATAATTAACCACAAAGTTGAGCTCTTGAGTGTTTACAGGTGTGTACATACAAAAAGACTTCACTTCATTACCTGAATGGATCTGTCCTGGTTCACCTCACTTGCACAATTGCTACACAAAATAAGACAACCGATAGTATAATAGCCCTCACATCTGACAATGGGCAACATTCAAGCTCACAAGACAGCAAGAATCAGGCACCCAAAACCAATCTCTGCTGATGGCTGGCATGCTAGAAACTATAATCAAGATGCTTTGCTGTATTAATAACATTCATAACACCCAGAAAATTACCCAAGTGTCTTAGCCAGAAAAGGCAGGACAAACAATCTAATTACTTACTATCCAATCAGCTGCCACTAATTATTACCTCCAATAAAGTTTGTTGTTGTTGCAGGGTAAATGCTCCAAGCTGAACACAATTGCTATCCATTCACATTTTTATTGTCCACCTTTACAGTTCAAAAGAAAGCTAATTACTATTATTTCCCAAAATGCCTGAAAATGATAGTTTACGGCAGGCCTTGAATCATGGTCAGTGTCAGACTGACAAGGGCACATGTAGTAGTCAAGCTCCGACCCTCTCTAACAAGACAGAATATCTTACTTCCTGCCCCCCACCCCCTCCACGACCACCTGGGACCCTCCTCCTTTTCTTTCTTCTATTGTCCATTCTCTTATCCTATCAGGTTCTTTCTTGCCAAGCCCTTGCCCTTTCCCACCTGCCTTGCTTCACATCACCTTCTAGTTAGCCATTTTCCCTCCCTCAACTTTTTATTCTGGCATCTTCCCCTTTCTTTCTCAGTCCTGAGGAAGAGTCTGGGTCCAAAATGTCGACTGTTTACTCTTCTCCAGGAATGTTACCTGACCTATTGAGTTCCTCCAGCGTTTTGTGTGTTGCTTTGGATTTCCAGCATCTGCAGACTTTCTTGCCTTAGTGTATTGCATTAGAACAACGATATTACTATTGAGATCTCCTGAAGTAACAGCTTGCGGAGAGGCAGTGCATTTTACGAGTGACTCACCCAGGTACTTGAAGCTTCTGAATAACTTGCAATGTCAGTAGTGCAGACAGCCCACCCTGCCAAAACTCATTTCAGGGAGGTCTCAACCAGAAGTCTCAACCTCATAGCGTCTGTGTCAATGAATTTTTTAATTTTGCAAGACATCAGATTCACAAGTGTTTTGTGAGACAGCTGACTTCTGAATTCTGTCTTATTGTGACGCACCATGCTGAATGCCTTTTCTACATCACAATTAGAATTTGGCAGCACCAAAAGCAGCTTCATCAACTGGCAGAGCTCTTTGAATCTCAACTGCCCTGTGCTCACAGATTTTACTTTGGACAGCTTCCCCCAGAACTCATCAACTGGCAATCTTTTGTAGTTTGGCACCAGTCCTTCAAGGTTAGTTGAGACATAATCCAGGACCCACCTATACATGTCTTTTACAGTCTTAACCCACCATGGACAATAGAAAAGTCACCGTTGCAAACAGTGCAGCGAGCAATACTGTCATTATTTTTGACCCCTATTAGGCAGGGGTAAACTTTAGTGTAGTCTGGGGTGAAGTACATTTAATATTTTCTTTTTTCAGAATACTCTGCCATGGCGCTGTAGGACACTAAACTGAACTGATAGACAATGAAAGAGAGAGAGAGGTCAACTGTAAAACCCACCCACAGAGAAAACTGATTGGTCTCTCTTTCTCTCTTTGTGCTAAGTAGACCGATCAGGAATCAGAATCGGAATATATATATATCTCTATCTCTCTCTCTCTCTCTCTCACACACACACACACACACACACACACACACACACAGAGACATTGATTTCCAGGATATTGTGTATAAATTGCAGGCGTCAGGGAGCCACTATCAATATGTGGGAGACTCCCGGAACATCTGGGAAAGGTGGGATGTCTGGTAGTGTGCTTCAGCATGTATTTGACAGGTACAGCTCCAACACAGGTCATAGGCACGAGAGTTAAAACAGTCTCAGAAATGGTGTGTACCATATCCACCACAGAAATAGTCCAACTAATAATTTAAAATGTTTTCTGTGGATACCAAATGACAAGGACTACTGACAAATCCCCCATCAAATGTCTCATGTCTTCTGTTGGTAGAAGGAGCCACATAAATGTGGCTAGTCAAACAAGATGGCAATTATATGGGAAAGGTCTCATTTGATCTTGACTCCGTATGCCTCTCTACAATCTTCAGGGTGTGTAAATCAAAATTTACAAAGCAGGATTTTTTTTTAGGATAGGAGCCTGGAATAGAGTGCCAGAGAAAACAGCAGAAGCAGATATAAAAGTGACATGTAAGAAGCATTTAGAAAGACAAGAACAAAGGGCATGACAGACACAGGAGACATCATGGCTATCCACTGCAGCCAAGGAAGACCCCAGTTTCTGACGCTTGCTGGTAACATTGGACCCAGACTTCAGATCGAGAGAGTGGAACAGCTCCAGTACAATGGCTTTCCCCTTTAAAAACACTCCCACACAGGTTTTCTGTCATCTTAGACACGATGGACAACCAGCAATAAATTAAATGAACAGGCAAGAAATAGAAGGGGGATTAGATTGGATTGGAATCATGCTCAGTACAAATAGTAAGCCAAAAGTTTGTTACTGTGCTTGCCGAGCACTTTTCTTCTGCATGCTCACTAGAATCTGAGATCAGAACCCAAGTAAGCCATCATTAGCAATCAAAGTAGAGGGTTGCTTCTCTGACTGGAGGCCTGTGACTAGGTTGTGTACTGCAGGAAATGGTGCTAGGTCCGTCGTTGTTTGTCATCTATTTATCAATGATCTGGATGATGATGTGACTAACTGGATTATCAAATTTATGGATGACACCAAGATTAGGGATGTAATGGACAGTGAGGAAAGCCATTGTGGCTTGTGGAAGGATCTTCATCGGCTGGCAAAATAGGCTGAAAAATGGCAGACGGAACTTAATGCAGACAGGTGCAAGATGTTGTACTTTGGTAGGACCAACCAGGGTAGGTGACAGGGCGCTGAGGAGTGTGGTAGAACACAGGCATCTTGGAATATAGGTAGATTAGATTAGATTATGAGGACACGCAGTCCTCTTTTATTGTCATTTAGTAATGCATGCATAATGATACAATATTCCTCCGGTGTGATATCACAGAAACACAAGGCAGACCAAGACTGAAAAACTGACAAAAACCACGTAATTATAACATATAGTTACAACAGTGCAAGCAATACCATAACTTGAAGAACAACAGGCCATAGGCACGGTAAAAAAAAAGTTCAAAGTCTCTTGAAAGTCCCACACCTCACGCAGACGGGAGAAGGAAGAAAACTCTCCCTGCCATGCCCGACCACAGTCCGACTCTGAGTCGTCTGAAACCTTCGAGCCTCCGACCAGTCCTCCGACACTGAGCACCATCTCTGCTGAACGCTTCAACTCCAGCCCCGGCCACCAGCAGCAGGCAAAGCCGAGGATTTGGGGCCTTCCCTCCGGAGATTCTTGATCGCACAGCAGCAGCGGCAGCGAACCGGGCATTTCAGAAACTTCTCCAGATGTTCCTCTGTGCTTCTCTCGACTGTCTCCATCAAATCAGAATTGTGCACGGCCCCTATTTAACAAATATATCATTTCACCTGACAGGCTACGCGCGCTGCATTGCGCCGCCATCTTCTCCCCCCAGCATAATTCCTTGAAAGTTGCGTCACCTCACTGGTAGATTGGGTCATAAAGAAAGCTTTTGGCATATTGGCCTTCAGCAATCAATGTACTAAGTACAGAAAATGGGATGTTATTTTGAAGTTGTATAAGACATGGCTGTGGCCTAATTTGGAACATTGTGTGCAGTTTTGGTCACCCATCTACAGGAAGGATATAAATGTAGCCCCTGCCGGCCACCCTCAGGGTCGCTTGGCTCGCTGTCGTCTAGGGAAACAGCCTCGGCCCTGGCAAACTGGGTAATTCGTTTGTGTGGATGCTGTGTGAGGTCCCCCCCCCCCAAATAACAGACAATACACCAGATGCAATTAAATGATATACAGTTTATAGATATTACTGGAACTATATAATTAAAAGAGAATGAAATATAAAAGGAAAATAAAAGGCACCACACTTATCAAAGTTCAATCTCTTTGTGCACAAAAATTGTTGGAGCTCAAGGACCTTCTTCTTCACCCTGCGACCCCCTCGGACCACCTCGACCGGCCGCCTGGGACCAACAATGGTGGTTGACCAGACGCTCCACACGAGTCCGTCTCCGTCTCCTTGCCGAACGTCCCGCTCGGGGTCCGACCCCATTAGCGAACTCACAGCACCTCGTCTATCCTCTGTCTCGCTCTCCCGCCTTTGCCCCAAAACCCCGCGCATACAGTATCTTCAAACACACCAAAACCATAACAACTATCCCAATTGGTTAATAGCATTCTCTTATCACACTCTAAAGGAAAAACAAACTGCTAGCGCAAACTTTCTCAGCGTTTAACACAACAAAGCCACATTCCCCAGATTAACATAACAAAGATGCCATTTTAATTAGCCTCCGCAGTAACATAAAAGTCGAAACCCCCTTACACTCTCCCCCCACCAAATAAAGTCATGTCCTCATGACTTCTAAATAACTCGCCAACCAGTCCTGCAGACACACAACACACACATACACAGATATACACACACAGTGACAGTGCTCCCCAAACAGTGGACCTTACTCCCATCCCACGGGTGCTATATAGGCCAACCTATCTGGGAGCTTCTTAACCCTCCGAAACCTCCGTACCCCCTCACTTAAACCCAAAAGGCTCAGACACTACTAGGGATACCTCGGGCCTGCTTGCCAACTCCTTTCTCACTCAGGCCACCACTACAGCTCGGAGCCCCCTGTCCCGTGCCTGGGGCCCCGCCTCTCCTCTTTCCTGATCCTGCCATAACTCAGACTGCCCGCAGCTAGCCCTCCCCACTACACCTGACTCAGTGGGAGAAGGGCCAAAGGTCTCTTCCTCAATCACGGGGAAGTTAGCGAAAGGCAGCATGTACCACATGTCCAGCACATCATCCTTCGAATCCGTATCCTTCCTCATCCCCTCGATCGATAGCTGCTGGTTAAGTTTCTCCAAACTGAAACATTTAGCCGGGGCTACCCCTTCAGCCTCCTGCAGTCGAGACGTCAGCTTCTTCGGGGACTCCTTCAACTCTCGCCACAGCCTCAGCAGTTCTGACTCAGGGTTCTTCGTCATCTCAATCTGGGAAGCAGTTACCCACCAGTTTCTTCCACACTGACCTGAAAAGCAGCAGTTAAAGAATGTTCAGCCTCTGGTTGTGTCTTCCTGAGGATGTCTTCCAGGTCAACTTTCAGTTTTTCCACTTCATTTAAACTCGCGATAGTTACCTTCAGGTTCCTTTCAAGCGTCTGCCTCCCTTTTCCGAGATCTGTCCTCCATTTCTTTACCTCCTCGGGAGTGTAGTCAAACTCCCCTCCCTGGGCTCTCGGTTTTCTGTTGACCTTAGTCAGAACACCTCCTTGATCTTCTCCAACTTGCAAGTCTTCCAATCTGTTCTGAATCGACGTCTTGAGTTTCTGCTGATCCCTTCGAAGGTGGGTCATTGTTTCTTCTCGCTGGATTAATTCATCATTACATGACCGCAGTGCAATGCAAATCCCCTCTCTTCCCTGTGTCTCATTCAGGTTGACGACATGGGTTTCCATCCCCTGGTCCACCACCGTCTGTCCCAACACCAGGAAGTTCAACTGGTATGTCAGGTCATTTTCCTCACATTGCACCAAACTCCTCCGGCCAAAAACTCCTCCACATTTGACACTTCACTTCGGTCGCCCGGGCTCAGCCACTCGCCTCATAGTCCCCCCAGGCGAATCCAAGCTCTAGGCGGTCATCCACATACGTCAAAACTCCACACACCTTCACTTCCCCCATGGTCTTCCTCATGCCCCGCGGGAAGGATGCAGGGGCTCCGGATATGCCCTTCGGCATCTTTTTGGATCGTAAGAATCCTAGGGAATTAGTAAAGGCAGCTCAACAGCCGCACTCCTCAGGATCTGGCAACATCCACCCCTCAGATGCAGCACATTAAACCACGTCGCATCATCCACACACACGCTGCCTCCATCTTCCACGCTGCTAGGGTCCAGTTGTCGCGACCTCTCTCTCACTGAGGTGTCTTCAGCGGTCAACTCCCCTCCCTCATGGTAGTTCGGAGCATCTACTAAGAGGGTCTCACCCTCGGCTATTTTCCCCAAGCCGTACCACCGCTGGGTCTCGTTTAAATTCGGTACTGGCTCAAGGCTGCTACACACGTCCTCAGAAGCAACTTGACACACTGGGTGCCCAGAAAATGCCTCCAAGACTTCCAGGGTCATTAACCAATCATCGTCTTCTGGATAACTACTGCCACTAGTCCCCAAAGTCTCCGGTGCCCTTGCGGTTGTCAAGGATAAATGCTTCAGACACCGGTTGTAAAACGAACTGTAAAACAACTTGACCTGCACCCCTGGGCCAAGGATGGCTTTAGTATCACTTCCCTCTATCTGGGGCATAGCCCCTCTAAGCCTTCAGGAATAGGGCCTTCTCCTTTCGGAAGTACATTGGTACATTGCTGGGAACGTGCTTCCCCAGAGACCCCAAGCCATTCCCCCACTGGGCCCCCACTAAGTTTCCCGACACCTCTCTGATCAGCTGAACAACTGAAGGAGGGGCTGATCCCCTGAAGTGATCCCCCTGGCACTGCAAGCAAGTGAAAACTTTCCCCCCTCTTTCAGATAACTGACAGCTGTCACTATGGTGTAAGTGAAGCTGACAGCTCTAACACAGTCACCAGCCCGCCTACTTAAACTTTCAACCAATCCCTGTCGCTGTCCCTCAACTGAGCACTGCCACTCATCTAACAACTGAGAGATCCGCTCCACCCACGTCTCACACGCCACCGCCCCTCTTGGGGTGGACACTATCCCAAACTCCAGGCAGAGCCTGCCAGAGCTAGAACATTTATTCGCAGACTCTACCTCCAAATCAGACCACTCTTTCCTCTCTCTCCCAACGGCATGGACAGCCCCGAGTGCCCCCTCCAACTCGTCAATGCCAGCCTGAACTCGAACAAAGACCGCACCCACAACACATACAGCAATAGCCAGCAAATAACCCACAGAGACACACATTACAGATTTAAACAGGGCACCCACACAGCATACTAGCAGAGTCAATCCCGGACAATGCCCCCACAATGTAGACCCCCCCCCCCCCCGCCCCCGGCCACCCTCAGGGTCGCTCAGCTTGCTGTCGTCTAGGGAAGCAGCCCTCGGCCCTGGCAAACTGGGTAATTCGTTTGTGTGGATGCTGTGTGAGGTACCCCAACCCGCCCAAATAACAGACAGTACACCAGATGCAATTAAATGATTAACAGTTTATAGATATTACTGGAACTATATAATTAAAAGAGAATAAAATATAAAAGGAAAATAAAAGGTGCCACACTCATCAAAGTTCAATCTCTTCATGCACAAAAACCGTTGGAGCTCAAGGACCTTCTCTTCACCCTGCGACCCCCTCAGACCACCTCGACCCGCCGCCTGGGACCAACAACGGTGGTCAACCAGACGCTCCACATGAGTCCGTCTTCGTCTCCTCGCCGAACATCCTGCTCGGGGTCCGACCCCGTTAGCGGACTCACAGTACCTCGTCCATCCTCTGTCCCGCTCTCCCGCCTTCTGCCCCAAAACCCCGCGCATACAGTATCTTCAAACGCACCAAAACCATAACAACTATCCCAATTGGTTAATAGCATTCTCTTATCACACTCTAAAGGAAAAACAAGCTGCTAGCGCAAACTTTCTCAGCGTTTAACAGAACAAAGCCACATTCCCCAGATTAATATAACAAAGACGCCATTTTAATTAGCCTCCGCAGCAACATAAAAGTCGAAACCCCCTTACATAAATAATGTTGGAAAAAAGTGTGGAGAAAATTTGCAAGGATTTTGCTGGGTCTGGAGGACCAGAGCTACAAGGAAAGATTGATTAGGTTTGGATTGTATTCTTTAGAGCATAGAAGATTGAGAGGAGATTGACATACAAAATTATGAGGGGTACAAATAGGGTAAATGCAAGCACGCTTTGTCCACTGAGATTGGGAGGGACTACAACCAGAGGTCATGGGTTAAAGATGAGAAGCTTAAGGGGAATACAAGGGGAAACTTCTTCACTCAGAAGGTCATGAAACCGCATGGTCCACACGAGTTTGATATCAACATTTAAGCCAAGTTTGGATAGGTGCATGGATGGTAGGGGTGTGGAGGCCTATGGTCTCAGTGCAGGTCAGTGTGAGTAGGCAGTTTAAATGGTTTCATCATGAATTTGCTGGGCCAAAGGGCCTGTTTCAGTGCTGTAATCTGAGCTCAATACTCCATCCAATATTCCAAAATATGATCTTATCAATGCCTATTAGGACAAATCTGCCACTTTATTCAATTTACCTAGCAAGACATTTAAGCTGTCCAAACTTCCTGTAATGGCCTCCACCCCCATCCCGTTCCCCCTCACCTCCCTCTGGTGCTCCTCCCCCTTTTCTTTATTCCATGGTCTTACACCCTCTATCATATTCCCCTTTTCCAACCCTGCATCACTTTCACCAGTTAACTTTCCAGCTCTTTACTTCAGCCCTCCCCCTCCTGCTTTCACCTATCACTTTCTCCCTCTCCTCCCCGTACCTTTTAACTCCTCAGTTTTTGTCTCCAGTCCCGCTGAAGGGTCTCAGCCCCAAATGCCAACTGATTACCCTTTTCCATAGATGCTGTCTGGCCTGTTGATTTCCTGCAGATTCTTGTGTGTTGCTTGGATTTCCAGCATCTGCAGATTTTCTCGCTTCCTTTCATAGCTGCAATATTTTGCAATTTATGAACCAGGCAACCCAGATCCCTTCACAGCTCGGAGTTCAACAGACTCACCATTTTAAAAACATGCATGCAATTGCTCAGCTGGGTCTTGTCTGTGGCAGGTATTGTGAACTAGTTTGTCACATCTGAAGATTAAAAACAGAAGTATGAGCTTTGCTGCATGTAGATCAAGTGGAATAAGTTTCAATGACATTGGGGTAGGTGGTGCTTTCATGGTAGAAAGGGATTTTTGGATTGTTGGCCTTTCCACACAGCATTAGTAATTCTTTAAATTATATTGCCAGATAGTTACTGCTGCCTTTGGCTAAAGTATAGACCCAAGGGTTAATTGCAGAACTACTGTAGATGATAATTAACAATTCAAAAGGTAGATAAGTGGAAGGAAAAAAAACAAAAAAAAACACAAAACCCATGCATTTTCTTCATCTAAAACCGAAAGTCGAAGACTACTACTTGCAGGGTCATGGGGGGTGGGTGTGAGCAGTTTCAAGTTGCTGAATGTCAGCACTGCAGAGAACCCAAAGACACGGACAAATGCGTAACAGAGAGCATTCTGACTGGTTGCATCACAACCTGTCACAGCCTTTAGTGCACAGGATCCCAGGAGGCTGCAGACACGGCCAGCTCCATCATGGAGACAATCCTCCCCACCGAGGGCATCAAGAGATGGTGCCTCAAGGCAGCAGCATTCATTAGTGAGGATATGCACCATTAGAAACACACGCTTCTCAGGACCCCGAACAACTACACTCAGCAATTCAGGTGGTTCCTTCCTCTCAAAGAGACTTCTGAATTGTCCATGAATGTGACCACCACCTCTTTTTCACTATTTGTTTTGTAATTCATAGCAATTTGTCTTTGCACTGCATTGGTGCTGCAAACCATTTCATGCCATACAATCGTGATAATAAACCCAATTTTGATATAATAATTCAGTACCCAGAATGGCAGGCTCAGGACCAGAATTATATGTATCTAATATACTCCTATAATTTATGCACATTAATTTAACCTCAATGATAAAATAAAACTGATAAAATATGGCCTTATGGTCTAAAATTTTGAATCTTTTTCCAGAAGATTGGAGGTAAATATCTAGAGCAACTAATACTTCAAGTATGAAATTCATTAAATTCTTTTAGACAGCTTCAAAACCACTAGATGGTGCCACAGGGTAAACAGCACCAGTCACTAATAAAATCTAGAAGCTGGAGTTCTAAGCTTTGAAGGTTTTGGCCTACAGGAAGTTTTAGTTGCTAGAAATGCAGCCCATATTATTCAACTCTGATGCCAGAAGTTCACTGGATAAAGTTTTCTATATGACTGGGCATCACAACTGCTTGTTTTTTTTTAAAAAGTATCCTGAACTTGATCAAATTAAATTATTGCAAATTGCACCATTTTTTGGATAGGGAGAAGTCACTTTGGTCATCCAGTTATTTTTTAGTCAATTCTTCATTTAATCCCATATGCTCCCACTGCTATATTTTCCCCAGATTTTTATGGACAGTCACCTTTAATGGAACCATGTCATGTGCTACTGTCCAGTGGTAGTGATAGGAAGATCCACTATTAAGGCAGATACTAAAGTCTTTTTTTTAAGTATCTGAGAGGGTGAAAAGAGAGTCGAGGGTAGGTACAGGACCAATACAAAATGACACTGGAGATATTGTAATGAGAGATGCAGAGATGGCAGAGGAACTGAATGCGTATTTTATATCAGTCTTCACAGTGGAAGACATTGGCAGTATACCGGACATTCAAGAGTGTCAGAGAAGTGAGATTTGTGCAGTGAAAATTACGACTGAGAAGATGCTCAGGAAGCTTAATGGTCTGAGGGAGCATAGATCTCCTGGACCTGATGGAATGCACCCTTGGGTTCTGAAGGAAGTATGAGAGATTGGAGGCAGTATGAGAGATTGGAGGCATTAAATATGATCTTTCAAGAACTGATAGATTCTGGTATTGTACCGGATGACTGGAAAATTGCAAACGTCACTCTGCTATTTAAGCAGGGTGAGAGGTAACAGAAAGGAAACTATAGACCTGTCAGCAGTTGGGAAGTTGTTGGAATCAATTGTTAGGGATGAGATTACAGAGTACCTGGAGGCACATGACAAGATCGGCTAAAGCTAACATGGTTTCTTGAAAGGAAGATCTTGTCAGACAAACCTACTACAATTCTTTGAGGAAATTACAAGCAGGGTAGATGAGGAGATGCAGTAGATGTGGTGTACTTGGATTTTCAGAATGCCTTTGACAAGGTGCCACACACGAGGCTGCTTAGCAAGATAAGAGCCCATGGAATTACAGGGGAGTTACTAGCATGGGTGGAGCTTTGGTTGATCAGCAGAAAACAGTGGGAGTAAAGGGATGCTATTCTGGCTGGCTGTCGGTTACCAGCGGAGGTTCACTGGGGTCGGTGTTGGGACTGCTGCTTTTTTACAATGTATGTCAATGATTTAGACTACAGGATTAATGGATTTGTGGATAAATTTGCCGATAATACAAAGATAGCTGAAGGAGCGGGTAGTGTTGTGGAAACGGAGCCTGCAGAGAGACTTAGATGGTTTAGGGGAATGGGCAAAGAAGTGGCAAATGAAATACAATATTGGAAAGTGTATGGTCATGCATTTTGGTGGAAGAAACAAACGGGCATACAGTTATTCAGATGGGGAGAGAATTCAAAATGCAGAGATGCAAAGGGACTTGGGAGTCCTTGTGCAGGATACCCAAAAGGTTAACCTCCAGGTTGAGTTGGTGGTGAAGGCCGCAAATGCAATTTTGGCATTCATTTCTAGGAGGTAGAGAATACAAGAGCAGGGATGTGATGTTAAGGCTCTCTAAGGCACTTGTGAGACCACACTAGGAGTATTGTGTGCAGTTTTGGGCTCCTTATTTTAGAAAGGATGTACTGACATTGGAGAGGGTTCAGAGAAGATTCACTAGAATGATTCCAGGAGTGAAAGGGTTGCCATATGAGGTACAACTGGCAGCTCTTGGGTTGTATTCCTTGGAGTTTCAGAGAATGGGGGAATGGGGGGGGGGGGAGAATCTCATAGAAACATTCTGAATGTTAAAAGGTCTGAACAGATTAGATATGGCAAAGTTATTTCCCATATAGTACGGGATTCTAGGACAAGAGGGCACAACTTCAGGATTGAAGGACATCCATTTAGAACTGAGATGTGGAGAAATTACTTTATCTAAAGGGTGGTAAATCTGTGGAATTTGTTGCCATGAGTGGCTGTGGAGGTCAAGTCACTGGGTGTATTTAAGGCAGAGATAGATAGGTTCTTGATCAGCCAGGGCATCAAGGGGTATGGGCTGAAGGCAGGGGAGTGGAGATGACTGGAAGAATTGGATCAGCCCATGATTGAATGGCAGAGCAGACTCAATGGGCCAAATGGCCTACTTCTGCTCCTTTATCTTATGGACTTAACCGTTGAAGTTGTCTGTATTGATTTTAGTCAATCATTTGGCAAGGCACCTCACAAGAAGCTCATCCAGAAGAACAAACTGCGTGGCATCCACAGTGACTTGACCATCTGGATTCAGAATTGAAGACAGTGTAGTAGCTCTATGGGACTCATTAAAATGGACATCAATGGGCTGCCAAGTTTGCACACAATAGTCATGACATACCTCCACATTACCCACAATGCAGAAGGATACAGATCAGTTGTGGGTAAACGTGGAAAAACAAAATGTGAGGTATTCCTTGGTGATCAGAAGGTATAGAATACAGTCAATAAAAAGACGATTAACAATAATGAGGAGGACCTTGAGGTTCAAGTCCAAAGCTCCCTGAATGTGGCTGCACATGTTGATAGGATTGTAAAGAAATCTTATTGAATGCTTGTTTTCAATTGGTCCAGGCACAAAGTTCAAAAGTTGGGAAGTTATCTTGTAGCTCTATAAAGCTGATTGGCCTGTATCCGGAGTATAAAACTCAGTTCCCACAATCCCATTATTAAAGCATGCCTAGTTGGAGAGGGTGCAGAATGGTGCCTGGATTAGAGGACATGTGCAATACAGAGGTTAGCATACCTGGGCTGTGTCTTTCCCACCCCCAAACCCCAGAGTGGCAAAGTCAATGAGATTTGACATAGATTTATAATAAAGAAACAGATAGTAGACTGCCAGCATCTTTTTCCTGGGGTTGAACTTTCCAATACAGAGGGTATATGTTTAAATGGCAAGAGGATACAAGTTCCAAGTACATGCAAGACACGTCTCTCCCCCGCTCCCAGATAGAACTCACTGTCAGAGGTGGTAGTGGAGGCAGATGAGACTGATTCATTTGAGATGCACTTAGATAGGTACATCAACATGCAGAAAATTTGAGGGGGGTGGGGTAGATATTGATGTTGTGCAAGGAGGAATAAGTTTAGTTAGACATAATTACCAATTTAGTTTACTGCATCCACGAGGAAATCTGCAGATGCTGGAACTTCAAGCAACACACACAAAATGCTGGTGGAACGCAGCAGGCCAGACAGCATCTATAGGAAGAAATACAGTTGATGTTTCGGGCTGAGACCCTTCGTCAAGACTAACTGAAAGAAAAGATATTAAGAGACTTGAAAGTGGGAGGGGGAGGGGGAGATCCGAATTGATAGGAGAAGACAGGAGGGGGAGGGATGGAGCCAAGAGCTGGAAAGTTGATTGGCAAAAGGGATACCAGGCTGGAGAAGGGAGAGGATTATGGGACGGGAGGCCTAGGGAGAAAGAAAGGGGGAGGAGAGCACCAGAGGAAGATGGAGAGCAGGCAAGGAGTTATTGTGAGAGGGACACAGAGAGAAAAAAAAGGGAAAATATAATAAATACATATAAGGGATGGGACAAGAAGGGGAGGAGGGTATAAACAGTAGTTAGAGAAATCAATGTTCATGCCATCAGGTTGGAGACCACCCAGGCAGAATACTAGGTGTTATTCCTCCAACCTGAGTGTGGCTTCATCTTACCCACCCCACCAGCCTCCGGGTCCAACATATTATTCTCCATAACTTCCGCCATCTCCAACGGGATCCCACCACTAAGCACATCTTTCCCTCCCCACCTCTCTCTGCTTTCCGCAGGGATCGCTCCCTACACGACTCCCTTGTCCATTCGTCCCACCCCTCCCCACCGATACCCCTCCTAGCACTTATCCTTGTAAGCGGAACAAGTGCTACACATGCCCTTACGCTTCCTCCCTCACCACCATTCAGGGCCCCAGTCAGTCCTCCCAGGTGAGGCGACACTTCACCTGTGAGTCAGCTGGTGTGATATACTGCGTCCGGTGCCTCCAGTGCGGCCTTCTATATATTGGTGAGACCCGACGCAGACTGGAAGACTGTTTCGCTGAACACCCACATGAACACTGAACACTTACGCTCTGTCCGCCAGAGAAAGCAGGATCTCCCAGTGGCCACACATTTTAATTCCACATCCCATTCCCATTCTGACATGTCTATCCACGGCCTCCTCTACTGTAAAGATGAAGCCACACTCAGGTTGGAGGAACAACACCTTATATTCCGTCTGGGTAGCCTCCAACCTGATTGCATGAACATGGATTTCTCTAACTTCTGTTAACGCCCCACCTCCCCTTCTTACCCCATCCATTATTTATTATTTTTTCTTTTTTTTCCTCTGTCCCTCACAATAACTTATTGCTTTCTCTCCATCTTCCTCTGGTGCTCACCTCCCCCTTTCTTTCTCCCTAGGCCTCCCATCCCATGATCCTCTCCCTTCTCCACCCTGGTATCCCTTTTGCCAATCAACTGTCCAGCTCTTGGCTTCATCCCTCCCCCTCCTGTCTTCTCCTATCATTTCATATGTCCCCCTCCCCCTCTCAAATCTCTTACTATCTCTTCTTTCAGTTAATCCTGACGAAGGGTCCCGGGCCGAAACGTCGACTGTACTTCTTCCTATAGACGCTGCCCGGCCTGCTGCGTTCCACCAGCATTTTGTGTGTGTTGCTAGTTTACAGCATCATAGGCCCCAATCCACATATTCTCTGGAAGTTGTCCCTTTTGTCACTCAGAAGTCCATCTTGCATGTATGGCCCTGCAATTCTAGTCAAATTTGATGCAGAATTCAGGGACTCCTACTGTGACCAGACTTTTTACTATATTTGCGTCAGATGCAATTGAGAATTTAAATGATTAAATGCTACAAAGATGCTGAATGGCTATTTCACATATTCTTATAAATCTCCACCAGATCTCTTCCCAATCTTTGCTACTCCGGAAAAAATCCAAGTTTGTCCAATTTTTTGTATTTCACATTCCCTCGAATGCAGGGAGCATATAAAGATCTGTTTGTCAACATTCTATCAATATTTGTAACAAATACCTTTACTATTAAGAGCCCATCAGAAAAGACACTTACTGCCCTTAATAATGATTAGTAAAGGAAAACATGTCAGAATAAGACAAGCTGAATGAACTCAAATAGCAAGATTTGTTCTCTTGACTTCTGGACACAGTAGAAACACATTCTCCCATGGGATAAAATGGTTTTGTTCAAACGCACGGAAAAATTCCTCATGCAGGTATCACAAATGACATGTCTGAACTGGAATACAATTCCCAAATCTGGACAGAATTTAAAAACCAAGGGAAGGAAAATTCAAGCAAACTTTATTCATGTAGAAAATGTCAAAGACACATCAATTTGCATTTAGTAGAAAATAGGTCATTTGCAGCTTGATCTCTCACTTACCCCACAGATAAATCAGAACACAAGTTTTCACAATGTCATTAAAAATATTTCCCTAAACAGATATTCTCAGAAGAACAACCATAATTGAAGACTTCTGTGGAAATAGTATATACACGAAATACTGCAAGATTTCTCCATTTCCTGAGGTTTCAAAGACTAAAAAAGTCAGATTTACAAGTTTACAGGAAGCAGCAGGACAATTTGCCTTTATACAGACAAAGTGCATCTTCAAATTTATGCTTGGGAAATAATTTCAGTAGAACTTACTGGTATCAAAAAGTCTGTCAGGAAAGGGAGCAGACAATATTTAATGCAAAATTGTTAAAGTTACAGTACTTTCATTAACAGGCTTTTAATTTGATGAAACCAGTAAGTTTATAGAGGCTGGTTCCTTGTCAATTTTAAAAACTTGTTAGAACAGATCTCAGCCAGACCCTTTAATGGAATGGATTGGCAAATCATATTGGACATGAGTCTACACATCATGACCAAATAATAAATTCAAGTTAGGCCCAATTTGGCAATGAAAACTACAAAACCATATTCATAAAGGGTACAATCAGTTATTGCAGTAAAAAAAAATAAACACAATACCAAATTACTAGTTCAATTATTAGAACAAAATGTCTAAACAACGGACCACAAAACTCACTTTCAGTACTTGAGGTACAGTGATAAAATAGGCAAGCAATTTTGGAATTTTCTGAAAATGCTTGCTATTTAAATTTCAGTGCAAAATAATGCTGGATGAATTTCACTCATCTTCACACACAATATCCAGATAATTCAATGCAAAATTCTGTACGAAAATTAGTATACTAAACTGAATCTATTGTTTTTTTGCATTCTGTTCAAGTATTAAGAAAATGGGATCTTCTGTTTCTGTTGCTTATTTTTATAATTGAACACATTGCTCTCTTGGCAAGACATCATGTTCCAATAAGGATGGCACACAAATATCAAACAGTAAACAGTGTTACCACAATAAAAAAAAACATGTCAGGCAGGCAGAGACCAATCTCAAGCAGCACAGATTTCAGTAATGCCACAACAGATTTTTTGTATTGTCCTCCCATTACAAGCAGCACAATAAAACACTGATTTCTTAGGCACAATGAGGTTCAAAAGTCAAAGATCAAGTATTGAGTAGCATCAATCTAACAATCCAATTCCACAGGTAGTCTTCCTTTGGTCTGAGGCACAGTGTACACTATCACAATTATCTTCTCACAGTTGCGGTGTTTGTTCGAAGCACGCACTCGAGACAACTCTGGTGAACGAATGGCTTCAGATTAAAGTGCAACTCGGGCACAGGCGTGTTTCAATTTGCAGGGCAGCACTCCCTTGTTAAGATGGTGGAACTCCACAAGCTGAATAAGGTCTGAAAACTTGGTGCGCCCCTCATCCATTGTATAACATACTCTTCCATCGTCTTCCAGCTGCATTGATTACATGGCAGTTATGAAACATTTCCAATACATTAAAATTCTTATAAGTTAACTTCTTACTTTGCATCCTTCTTGTAAATCTCTGAACCACTGGTTAAAGAGAACCTGGACACTACAGCACAGAATCAGGCTACTCAGCCCCCAATGTTGTGCCAAACCAGCTAAAAAGCAAATAAGAAGCACTAATTTGTAATACCTACACAGTCCACCTTCCTTACATCCATTGCCTATACAAACATCTCTTCAAAACCCCCCAATGGACTTGCCTCTACCACTATACTAGGCAGCACATTCCAAGCATTCATGACCAAGATACTCCTCACATTTCCATCCCCCCCGCCCCCCCAAACCCAACTGCCCTCATCCTCAACACATGCCTTCTGGTTTTAGGCACTTCAACCCCGGGGAACATAGTCTGTCCACTCTATGCCCCCCTCAATCCTGTCAACCTCTATTAGATCACCCCTCATCCTCCAGTGCTCTAGAGGAAGCAACCCAAGTTTATCATTGATAACCTTGGCAAAGCCTTAAAAAGGCCATTTGTTATACTGCTGCAAATGCTAAACTATTTTGACTTTCCTCAAGCAGTAACATTTTTTAATGTCAATTAGGGCATTTGTAATGGGATTGGTATTAAAATACAGTCTTATAGTAGTAAATATCCAACCACAATTCAATGGGTTGTCATTCTTTGGTCAGAAGGCACAAGTATCTTCACAAACTACCGGCCTACTAGTCTCAAGTCCACTTCATGACTCATTCCTGAGGGGCTGACATCCCAGAGATCCAGGTACATTGGATTATGTCGCCATTTCAGCTTGAGACAAATCCCTTAAATTGGTAAATCTCAAGCTGACCATTATCAGTACAATAATGGTCAAAAAATTTCTGCTTCAGACAGTTTAAGCTCAATGATTGCAACGTGCAATTTACTTTAACTTAAGGCTCTAATTTAGGCCAAGTTAGACCTTTTCATTCTCTCCCCACCCCCCCACCCCAAGCAAATCAGCTGCTCAACAACATCATGTGCAACAAGACTGAAATCCCTCAATTGCATGATTTACAGTTAGACTAAATCAAAGTACCGAGTACGGAGATGGGATGTTATGTTGAAGTTGTACAAGATATTGACAAGGCCCAATTTGGACAAGAAAGATGTAAACAAGGTTGAAGAAGAGTACAGAATGGATTTACAAGGATGTTGCCGAGTCTTCAGGACCCAAGTTATCAGGAAAATTGAATAGGTTCAGACTTTACTTGGAAAGTAGAAGACAGAGCTATACAGAATTGTGAGGGGTATAGGTAGACTAAGTGCATGCAGGCTTTTTCTAGAGTTTGGGTTAGACTACAACTTAGAGGTAATGGATTAAAGGTGATAGATGTAAAGTTTAAGGGGTACACAAGGAGAAATTTCTTCAGGTGGGTCCTGAGTGTGGAACGAGCTGCCAGCACAAGTAGTACACGCAAGCCCGATTTCAATGTTGAAGTTTGGAGAGGTACATGGGTGCAAGGTGTGTATGGATCCCGGTGCTCATCGATGGGAGTAGGCAGTTTAAATGGTTTCAGCATGGACTAGAAGGGCCTGCATCTGTGCTGTGACTATTTAATTGTCACAGCTAAGTATGACTATAATCTCTCATGCCAATAGGAACGCAAGTTTATATTTTAGTAGTGTTCTAAGTGTTATTCATTTACAGTAATCCAAATACATTTCTTGTCTGAACAGAATTTTTACAATACAAATTTATAGTACAGTTTGAGGCCTCAGAAGAAGGCCCCAGCACAACTAGAAGTTGTGGTGCACAGATTATTGGCTTTATTCCCTTAACTCCACAGTGAAACAAAATATCTTAGCTAGAACCAAACCCCTTTCTTAGGCTACTTTATAAACCCACCTGTTTTTTTCTCCCCCCCCATCTTTGGCAGATTACAGATTCTTAAATCAGCAAAAGCTCTTCCGTTTCAGGATATCCCACCAAAAAATGCCTCCAAGGGCATTCAGTCTTAAAGTTGCTGAAATTGCCACTTCCCAGATTTTGTTTGCACTTGGGGTTGGGGGAAACTCACCATACACCTTCTAAGCAGCTATATATATCCAGATAACTTTAAAGCCATTCCTTATGCTGATAAATTTTTAGCTGCAGATGGCAAAGAGCATCTTTTCTGGACTGCTTGGTGCTGCTTCACACTGACATTCCGCATCATCCAAGGCAGTATGCCATTATAAATCTCTCTACGTAATGTGCTCATGTGAAAATACACCCAAGTACAGTAGAAATATTCAGCTCTCCCATAAGGTAGATCTTAGCAAAATAAGAACGAACGTTATGGGAGAATTTGAGAAAGTACATTCTATTTGCATTGATAGAACCAATCTACTTCACAAGATGAAATAGACAAGAAAGTTACACTGGATCAATTAAAGTATGGAGAAATAGGGTCATATTAAGAGGGATTTCCTTGAAGTATGAAAGCCCAGTGACATGGTAAACTGACAATAAAATAACTTGCAATGAAAAGATTCTGAGCAAACAAAATGGATAAACAAAAAGAACCAAGTATGATGGTAGTCACAGCCCTACATGAGACAACATCCTGAAAATAATACTGTTTTTTAAAAAAAAAAACAGAAATGACTAGAACATGGATTCCCAACCTGGGGTCCATGGACTCCTTGCTTAATGGTATTGGTCCACGGCATAATGACCTGACTTGGTCCAACCAAGCAGAGTCCACTGCCAAGGCGGCCCACCAGTGCCTTTACTTCCTGAAAAAGAGAAAGAAATTTGGCCTGTCCCCTAAAACCCTCACTAATTTTTATAGATGCACCGTAGAAAGGATTCTTCTGGAGTGCATCACAACTTGGTATGGAAGTTGTCCTGTCCAAGACCAGAAGAAGCTGCAGAAGATCGTAAACACGGCGCAGCACATCACACAAACCAATCTTCTGTCCTTGGACTCATTTTACACTGCACGCTGTCGGAGCAGTGCTGCCAACACACTTTTCATCCCTCTTCCCTCCGGGAGAAGGCTCAGGAGCTTGAAGACTCATACGGCCAGATTTGGGAACAGCTTTTTTCCAACTGTGATAAGACTGCTGAACGGATCCTGACCCGGATCTGGGCCGTACCCTCCAAATATCCGGACCTGCCTCTCGGTTTTTTTGCACTACCTTACTTTCCCTTTTCTATTTTGTATTTATAGTTTATAATTTAAATTTTTAATATTTACTATCGATTTGTACTCCAGAGAGCGCGAAGCGTAGAATCAAATATCGCTGTGATGATTGTACGCTCTAGTATCAAATGTTTGGCGACAATAAAGTAAATTGTTTGAGAACCCCTGGACTAGAAAAACTAGTGGATTGAGAAAGCAGTCAAAGCACCTTAAATAGATTTGCAAGGATCTATGAAGAAATAGTTTGCATACTTATCAGCATTTTATCGAAACCACAAAAGTGCTGTTTAACGATTAAAGTTGGTTGCAGCTATGGTAGCTAAAAAGGAAACATCCCAACAGAAGAAAAATTGAAATTTGAGTACAATGTCCAACTTCCTCCAGAGGCATCAAAATTTAACTAAGTAACTAGAAATTCTACTGCTCATTTATTGCTGACACAGATCAGCATTAACTTTCTTCTCAATGAAGAGCCAGCTTGGAAGTATGAGCAGGGGTTCTCAATCTGGGGTCTATAGACCCCTCAGGTAATGTTAAGGGTCCATGGCATAAAAACAGATTGGGAACGCCTGTACTAGAGGCTCAGTTCAGTAATCTGGAGGAACCACAACACTGAAGGTAGTTTAAAACTGGTTATACAAAAGAGCTATCAAAACTTACTAGTTCATTTAATTTTGCTAGCACTGGGGGGTGGGGGGGGGAAGAAATGGACATTTTGTACCCCACTTTTGATTTTCCTGTTAAGATGTTTCCTTTTTAGCTACCATACCTGCAGCCATAACAAGAAAATTTACAGGACAAGAGGTCACATGAAATGGAATATTAATCAATACTGGTGAAAGCGCTTTTGCAAAGTGCACAAGTGAGCAGGCATCTACACACACACACACACACACACACACACACACACACACACACACACACGCACGTACGTACGTAAAAGATGAAATCAAAAAATGGTCAAACCAAATGCAGAATCAATTTGGTTATGATAAGGAAGGTCAAATGGAATTACGAACAAATGTAAAGTAATGATTTGAACAATACAAATTAAGTGCCTCTCAAGTACAATAATTCAATAACTAACAGCATGCATATCCAGAGGCTTGAGTTGCAGAATTTGGCTATATTTCCAGTACTAGACAGAGTAATGAAACAGGCACGCAGCACTGGAGCCATAAGAGAAAGATAACAACATTAAGATCCAAGTTAAACAACTGATCCAGAAGGGGAGATAAAGGGAAATTTCCCTTTTGAGAGTTAAGATTCAGACAAGATACAAGAATGGATAGTTGACTTTGTGGATATTTGAGTATAATGAGCAGTTACAAGTATTTTCCACACCCTTAACCCTCTCCTGACACCAAGATTTGTTCACATGCATTCTTCTATTCTATTTCAGTAGTAAGTTTGGTCCCCCTATTGCTCTCAGCTGCACTAAGTTTAAAGCTGTCGTGGAAGTGCATATATTAGTTGTAGAAGTACAGATGGTAGCAGGAACAATTTTGCTTTAACAAACGCTGAATCTAGTCTTATTACATTTCCAAATCCAACAGTACCAGAAACTCTAAGAAAATAGCAACCACTCAGAAGCTCCTGCAAATACTGAGATAAGATCCTTGGGACATGAAACATTCAATGAAGCAAGGTGCAGTTTTTTTAACAAGCATCTGTGAATCATTTGGTCGAAACTATTTTCTTCCAAAGCCTCCACTTAATCCAAAATTATGATTTTAAAATATCATTAGGCAAATCTGTACATTAAGAGTTGCTAGCAGATACAACTTACCTGAAGAATCTGAAAGTGCCTTATCTTCCGACCATAGCATAATGACAAAACAAAACTCTTCAAATTGCTTTGACTGTCTCTCACCAAGTACATCCTAGATGAGTAAAAATATAAACAGTTGTTTGCATACTATTTTTTAACTGAAACTTGCATTAATAGCCTATTCCAGGTTGTTGAAAATTCCAGTCTTGATAGGCATGAACAAAACTGTACAACACAAAGAGAATGGTAGTAATTGAAGCACTTAAAAAACAGGATACGGGCAGAAGTAGGGCTATTTGCCCATTGAGCTTGCTCTGCCATTCAATCATTGTCAGTTTTTCCCCTCAACCCCATAACATTTGATGCCCTTACTAATCAAGGACCAAACTCCAGCTTAAAAATACCCAATGACACCTTTTCCACAGCCATGTGGTAATTAATTCTGTGGATTCACCACTGACTAAAGAAATTCCTCTTCTAAGGGATGTGCTTTGAGGTTGTGTTCACGCTTATCTAGGCCTATCAACATTTAGTGGGTTTTAACAAGATGCCCCATGTCTCCAAAGTCAAGTGCAGGCCCAGAACCATCCTTTCATTCCTAGGATAATCCTCAAACCTTTTGACTCTATCCAATGCAACACATCTTTTCTTGGATAAGGGGCTCAAGATTGTTCAGTATTTCAAACATGGTCTGACCAAAACCTTAAAGCCTCATTACATCTTTGCTTTATTCTAGTCCTCACAAAATGAATGTTAACATTGTATTTGCGTTCCTTACTACAGACATAACCTTCAGGTTTTAGGGCATCTTATGTTAAGATGGCACCGGTAACTGGCGACTCTGTGCGTGTTCTCCCAAGCAAACTACCCTCTACACTATCCTATTAGGACTCAAGTCCCTCTGCACCTCCAAATTCACTCTAAAAATTGCCTATGCCTTTATTCCTACTATCAAAGAACATGGCATACACTTGCCTGCATTGAATTTCACCTGCAATCTCTGTGCCCATTCTCTTAATCTGTCCAAGTCCTTCTGTAGACTCCATTCAGTCCAGGTGGCTCACCTACCTTCAGACCTTTCAGATTCTCAAGCTCCTTAAAATAGCAACTACACTCATGTTTGCCCCCTGACACTTACAAAGTTCTGGAACTTGGCTGTCATCCATAGTTTACTCTATCAGATTTCTCCAGCCCTTGACTTACCCCACACACCTGGCTTCACCCAGCACCTTCCAGCTAGCTTCTTTCCCCTCCCCCACCTTTTTATTCTGGTATCTTCCCCATCTCATTCCTGCAAGGTTCTCAGTCCTAACATCAACTGCTTATACATTTCTATAGACACTACTTGACCTGCTGAGTTCTTCCAGAATTGTGTCTGTTGCTTTGGATTTCCAGCTTCTGCATATTTTCTGGTGTTTAACTTTCCTTGTTTAGCTCAATATTAGGGAATTATTAACACCTGGTAAGCAACCAGCAACTTTACTGTTGGAAAAAACTCCAAGATTGAGTAAAAGAGTGCTATGGTTTAAGCCTTAGCAGATGGGCAAGCAAAAGTAATTGAAGGTTTTACTGAAAATGTATAGATACAAACGAGGGTAGAAAGGTGAAGATGGTTGAGGAGCTACTGCCAAAAAAAAAGGTTGATGTAGCTGATTGCTCTGCCATCGAGCGGAAATGGTGAGATGAAGTGTCAGAATACAATGACAACAAATGTTTAAGTGGAAAAAACAATCCCATCACCCATTCACTAATCAGAACTATGGACAAGTTCACTTTATCAAGGCTCTTCAATGCCGTACTGTTTTACAACTATGCAAATACCCACGCATCTTACTGAAAGTCTTTCATCCTTCCTCACTCCAAGACCAATTAAATACCTTTGACTGCAACAAATTGTTTCATTGTTCATTACACAAAACACTAGAGGAACCCAGGTCAGGCAGCATCTACAGAAGGAAATGGACCTTTGATCTAGTGGGCCAAGACCCTTCAGGAGGGAGGAGATAGCCAATGTAGAGGGGAAGGAATGGCAGGTGATAGGCAGATCTAGGTAGGCGTTGAGAGGCAGATAGGAGCAGAAAGAGTGGGAATGGCAGAGCTGAGAGGTGGAAGTGATGAGGATGACAATGGACATCAATAGAAGGTGATGGAGCATGGAATAAAAGCTGGGAGTTGGGGAGTGGAATACAGTAGGACTGTGGGATATGGGCAGATGGAGAGGATGCAGAATAGGAAAGACACTGATGAAAGCAGGGTCAATCAAAAGAGGGAAAGGAGGGAAAGGGGACACTTAATGGAAGGTGGGGAATTCAATATTCATGCCACTAGATTGTAGACCAACTAGGCAGAATACAACACCAATGTAATCTACAAAAATCCAATGAGGACTGCAGCAAATATTATGTTGGCCAGACTGGAAGAAAACTATCCACAACAATCCATGAACATCACCTGATTGTAAAGCAGCATGACCAATTCTCCCTGGTCTCTACCGATTAAGACCGTAAGGAGCACAAATTTGACTAGGCATCAGTGAAAGTCATGGTGCAAGTGAATACGCAGAATGCAAGATGATTCCTAGAAGTGCGGTTTTCCATAAACAATTCTGGAAACACACACGAAGACCTTGATCCTATTTATGAAACGATGAGGGTGAAATTGCAGACAATGCACAAAATTCACCACACAGCCAACTAGCAACAAGATTTCCTCCCCACATCACAATTTAGTTTCTGGAATGACATCCAATCGGTTGATTGAAAAGTATATAAGGGCCAAGCATTGGGAAGACGCACTACAATCGGTGCTCTGACAATGTCTCCTCACATGGTGACAAAACATTTGCAAGTTGCCACAAACTCAACCCAACCAGAATACAAGGCCTTTAATTTGTACTGATTCTCAACTAGGCTCATGGCTGCATTGCTAATTTAGTGAAGTAATCAGACCTTTTTCATTCCCACATTGTCCACCGGCATCTCTTGCAATACCATTTCTACCCAGTCACCCACTATAGTTGTTCCGAAATACATCCTCAGTCCCTCTTATTTGCATACTAACCTTGGTGTGATCCATATAGCTTCTATACATGAGGTACTAGCTGTATCCTTTGAAAGCTTAGTGTAATGGTGCTCAAAATTAGGCTGCACAAATACAAATTATCTACAATTAAATACAATACACAATATTCACCAAGCACTGCTCAGATGTCATTGGCAACAAAATGCTGGAGGAACTCAACAGATCTGGGAGCACCTAAAGAAATAAATAAACAATTGACATTTGAGGCCAAGACCCTTCAAGACTGGAAAGGAAGATGACAGAACAAAAAAGGTGGGGAGAGGGAAAAAGGATATCTAGGTAATAGGTGAAGCCAAGTGAGTGGGAAAGAAATAACTGGATACTGAGGAACTTGACAGGAGAGTGGACCATAGGAGAAAAGGAATGAGCGGGAACCAGGGGAGGTGAGAAGAGACAGGAGGCCAGAGTAGGGATATGAGATAAAATACAAGCTGTTGCTCCTCCACACTGAGGGTAGCCTCATCTTGGCACAGACGCCATGGCCCGACACAGGAATTAAAATGTTTGGCCATGGGGAAGTTTTGCTTTTGGTGGATGGAGATGCTTGAAGCTGTCCCAAGCCCCCAATTTACGACAGGTCTCACCAATGTAAAGGCGGCCACATCGGGAGCACAGAATACAAAGGACAACCTCAGCAGATTTGCAGGTGAAAAGTTGCCTCACTTGGAAGGAAATGTTTGGGGCTCTGAGGGAGGTGTCGTCATTAGTCTTTCTCCTACTCTGCTGGAACAAGCAGACTTGGCTCTTCAATTTAGTGAAGTCTAATTCAGTATTATCAAACTTAAAACAAATACAACACACTGTTTGCCCAGGTAAACTTTGCCCAATTCTTTGACCCAACTATTCCAGGGACATTAGATCAGGAGATAAATTAGTCTTCCATTGCTCGTGGTAAATGCCCATGAGCATCATCCCACAGCAACATCTGTAAGCTGCACTTTTGGCTCATTCAAATCAAATACAAAAATGCACAACCAATAACTGGTATTCTATTTATTTTAGTAGGCTTGATCACTGTAATGGCATTTACACAGGTCTGCGTTAAAAAATCCCACAGACAGCTGCAGCTTATTCAGAATGCTGATGCTAGAGTCCTCAGACCAAGAAAGTACAACTCACCCCTTCACTTCTCAGATTGTTACACTGGCTTCCTCTCCAGAGCATTGACTTCAAAATATTACTGTTTATTAAGCACTGAGTGGTCTAGGGCCAAAATACATCTCCGATCTCTTGCTGCATTATGAACCTTCCCAAGCTCCCAGGTCATCTGGGGTGGGTCTGTTTACCATCCCCAGAGTGAGAACTAAACATGGTGAAGCAACTTTAAGATCATTTAAATCGAGGCTTAAAACTTTTTTTGCTGTACCTTTTAATTAGAATCTCTTGCACAAACTTTTGTTTCTTTAATTTGAGTGATTTTATTCTCTATTGTCTAAAATTTGAGGCTTGATTTTTGTGGTTTATGTAAAGCATTTGAACTGTCTTTTTGAAAAGTGTTATGCAAATAAATGAGCCTTGTCCATCTTATTTCTAACAATATTTCTCCCAGGTCAGCAGCCTCTTGCTTTCATGATTCATAAACTACAAGCTATTCAAAATTCTTAATTGTTTGCAGCAATATACATCATAAAGATCAGTTTCCCACCTGTCTTTTAATTATTCTTCCCATCTCCTTTGTCTCCGGTTCTATTCAGTGCTATGCTCTCAGAGAGTTGCCCCAACTGTCTATTCCTACTCCATTTACGACAGTGTCACTGGTTCAGCCATTTTTGATTCTCCCAAACATTTTTGCTCTCCAGCACTCATTATGTGACATGACTAAATGATGTGGGTTATCATGGTTTTTCCATCATCATGACTGCAATTTTTCTACAGAAGTCGTTTGCTTTCTTCTGACCAGTACTTTTACAAGACAGGTGGCTCCAGTCTTTATCAATACTCTTCAGATATTGTCTGCCTGTTGTTCAGCACTATGGTTCCAATAAACATTAAAACCAACTTTCAAATCTCTTACTCACTCTTCCTTCAGTTAGTCCTGACGAAGGGTCTCGGCCTGAAACGTCGACTGTACCTCTTCCTAGAGATGCTGCCTGGCCTGCTGCGTTCACCAGCAACTTTGATGTGTGGTGCTTAAAACCAACTTTCTATTTCTCAATCCCAGAGAAAACTTATTTTACTCTCCACCATGTGCTGCTTGCTAAATATCGGCAATTTTTTGCTACAAGGCTAAATACTACTCTTTAGGAGAAATGCACAGGCAAAATTACATTTCCAGACATGATTTAACATGGAAAAAAAAAATTGCTGAGAACAGAATAGGTTTCATGTTCTTCTGGGAACAGTTTTGGCCCTTCTGTATCCAAGAGGGATGAACACCATCTACTTGGCTGCCAGATTTCTGTATAATAATTTGGGTGGTTGTATTTTATGCCCTTACTATGTCGTAGGTTCAAGGCCTCAAGGCACGGTGTTGCCTGTTTACAGCTGCCAGAAGGGAGGTGTCAAAGCTAGAGCACTTCACCAGAGGGAGTGTGGCTCAACATCCAGGCTGGAGTCCATGCTGTCTCCTTCCACACACCCCTTCCCCGTCCCCATTTTCACTGGGCAATTTCTGCACCATTGATGGCTAGTTTGGACTCTTACTGGCTGTATCTTACTGATTCCCTTATGCGCTTGCTTTCTGGTATGTGCTATTTATGCTTTGTGTTGTGTAACTGTTTTACACCTTGGCCTCTAAAGAAAGCTGTCATTTGGCTGAATTCATGAGTATTTGTGCATGGTTGAATGACAATTAAACTCGAATTGAATCAAAGCTTAGATCTTTCCCGTGGATCACACCCAGCTCATAATGACTACCATGAAAAATGATAAAAACCCATATTGACTTACTGTGGTTCTCAACCTGGGCTCCATGGACCCTTCAATTAATGAGAGAGGTCCATGGCATTTAAAAAGATTGGGAAGCCCTCAATTAGAATGTAGCTCACAGAATGTTGAATGTCAGAGGAGAATGCCGTTTCAGAGAAGGTTAAACGTTTGGATAAGTACATGGATGGAAGGTGTAGGGAGGCTATGGTGCTGCTGCAGGTCAGTGGGAATAAGCAATTTAATGGCTCAGCACAGACCGGATTGGCCCAAGGGACTGTCCTGAGCTGCACTTTTCTAGGACTCCAAAAGGTCAAGTAAAACCCCCTTCATAGCAAGGATGATCAAACGTTCCTTCTCTGTATAGTAGTCTCAATCAATTCCTCTAATTCAAAGTGTTTCCTTAAGGTTGTTATGGCTAGGGGTGGTAATGTGGATAAGCTTCCACTATTAAATGCTCCTAATGGCAAGCACCTCAAATAGCCTCTGACAACCAAGTCCAGCTCCTGGCCTTCATGAGTGGCTTAGCTTCTAAGTCCAGTGGAACAGCTTCTACTGACAGAAGGGGCGAAGGTGAGTTACTGGCACCTTACAACCAGTTGCTTCATCAGCCGTAGTTGACAGCTCATCTCGAAGTAAAACTCTGATCTCAAACCTCCGGTGCCTTGTGGCTATACCTACTCATGGGGAAAGCTTCAGGAGTAAACTATGCCCCCCTCCCAGGGAAAAATCCAAAGCTGGAATCCTGCATTGAGTTCAATGCTGAGTGGCAACTCCTGTGATGCTTCTGGTACCAACGTGTATCAGTGTCTGCCATTCCTTTGGGTTCATCAGATGTGTGGAGAGTGGGAGCTTGCTACACAGGCAACCACTTGCTCTCGATATTGTACTGCCCAGGCTTGAGCACCTAGACAGGTATGCAATGTCCATTGTCAACTCTGACCAACTGAGGCACTCACCTCAATTCAAAGTCAAGTTCTATTTGGGAAATGAGATGTCATTTATCTACTTTCAAATAGGAGTCTCTACCATATAACTGAATTGCTTTTTGAGAGAAAGACAGGCACGCAAATGCCTTCAGTGTTATTTGATTGGCACAAGACCAATCTAAATGACAACTAATGGACTAAAGACATACAAAACCCAAGTTTAGAGTCGTACACAGTCTTCTGGATGCACTGCGGGTCAAGCAGCATTAAAAAGGAAATAAATCAATATTTCAGGTTGAAACCCTGCATCAGGACAGGCAAAAGAGGCAATATGGCTGGTTAAGAGGATAAGGGGAATGGCAAGAAAGGATTCAAGGCAAATGGACTGAAAGGATGTTCAACATAAGGATGCAAGTTTGCACTAAGCTGTGCCATTTTCCAGATTCCAACAATAAAACATTTTCAAATTGCCATCCAAAATTGTAGAGTTTCTACTGAAGTACAATATTGAAATAATACAACTTATGCTCAACACAAGCTGAAATTTTAATGCATGCTCTGGCTATTCTGTGACAATATTGTAATTTAAAATGGCAATAGAAAATATCTAAATTCAATAGTGAATGTCATGTTTAATGTATTTTGATAAAGTTGTTTAATGTACTTCAATAAAGTTGAATATTGCATTTATATTGCATAATTCAGAGAATTAAAGGACTCAAACTACCCATGACCTTTAACATCAAGTTACTGAAGTGAAAAAAAATTCACAATTAAAAGTAGTTGAAAACCCTTGCTATTATATACCTTTATACGTATTGTCAATTGAATTGTGGCAATCTCATTGATTTGTCATTTATTATTAGTTTGTATTTGCACAGTTTGTCTTTTACACACTGGTTGATCACCCAAAATGGTGCATTGCTTCATCAATTCTATTATTATGGTTATTATTCTATTATGGCTTTATTGATTATGTCTGCAAGAAAATGAATCGCAGAGTTTTATATGGTGATGGATGTACATTTATTAAATTTATTTTGAACTTTTACCCATCTGAAAATGTACTAAAAATGCATACCCATCCACAAACCCTTGACGTTCCAGCGTTTTTTGAGCGTCATCTCTGGAGAGACCAGGATGAAACCAAATCTGTGCCTTGGGAAGACCTGTATAAATAAAGGGGACAACTAAAAAGTAGCATGCATGAATTGTTATCTTCATCAATTTCTTACTTCAAAAGTGACCTGCCATATCATAGGTCTCAAACTTATCAATGGACTGAAGGGGTGCTGGCAAGAGGAAATACAGAACATTAAGTAGAACAAAAATGCTAACACTTCATAGAGGAATGGATCATGATCACCAGAGTTTGTCGGAAAGGGAATGAACATACAAACTCATGACATACCAAAGCAGAGAAACATGGTGACAAAACAGAACTGAAAGCTCTTTACCATAGTGTACTCAGCATTTATCAAATTAGATAAACAGTAAAGCAATGGACCACTTTAGCCCATGTCAAAGTAATCTAGTAATTAAATGACTAGATAACCTAGACCATTTTCCTGATACAATGCCCATAACTCCTCCATTCCCTGCACATTCATGCGCCCAAGATTTTTTTTTAAACGTCTATTGAATTTGCTTTAATTACCACCCGTCTGCACATTTTAAGCACCTAGCACTAAAAACCCACACTTCCTGCAAACTTGCCCCCCCCCCCACTTTAAATGGATGACTTCTGGTGTAAAGAGATATCATCCCTGGAAGAAAGGTACCAGATTACTTCATCTGTGCCCCTCGACCGTATAAACCTCTATCAGAGATTTCCAAACTAGAGTCCACAGACCCTTTGGTTAATGGTAGGGTCCTTTTTTAAAAAAAAAAAAAAAAGTTTGGGAACTCCTGCTCTATCAGGTCTCCCCAGAGAAAACAACTCAAGTTTGACCAACCTCTCCTTATAGGACCCGTCTTATTCACAGAATGTCCTGGTAAACACCACTCTTCAAAACGATCTCATCTTTTCACAAGTGAGCAGAATTCAATGCAATACTACAGATGTGGTCAAACTAGAGTTTTATGAAGTTGCAACAGAACTTCCTGACTCAAACTCAGTCCTTTGACCAAAACATGCCAGAGGCCTTCTCGAAACTCCATCAATCCATGTGGTCACAAAGAAATCCATTAAAAGTACAATAAAGCTAATACAAGTGGTCCACTTATGCTAAGAAAAAGAATATTCTATCAATGCAAGTAGTAAAATATCATCAAAATTGAAAATTGCAGAAGTCTGGAAAAAGAAAAACAAAAAACATCCATCCAAGATGTCAAGAACCAGACACTTCATGCAGAGCACTGAATATTGTTAAATGGCTTGACGATCAAAATAGCACCTTCAAACAATTCCTTAGGCAACATCTTCCAGAGAGCCAATCTCTTGAATTAGGAACTACTCCATCTCCGATCAGCGAGGAAGATTGAAGCATTGAGGTGAATGTGGAGGCAGTCAGCAATCGCTCCTGACAGAGGCCACCAGGCTGACAATAATCAGCAGCCAGGGTCAACGGCATTCAGACCTGGTCAACGATCATTCCCGATGGAGACCACCAGAGTGATAATGGTCAGTGGCATTTGGACCCAGCACAGTCAGGACTGAGGCTAGAGTTTGTGTGGCTGCACTCCTCGTATGCTGATGGAAAGATGTTTTCCATATTCATGGATTTTGTGATCATTTGACTGTACTTTAAATTGGTCTCCTCCAGTTTTCAGCATTTTCTTTCATGTGACCAATTGGCAGGCGGGTGATCTGTTCGTTTTTGTCTGGGGGGAGGGGTTGAGGATTTTGATGTTATTGTCGCTGTTTTCATTTGGGGGGGGGGGAAATCGGAGATTTTTATTGTCGCTGTTTTCCTGTGGGGAGGTATCGGGGATTTGATGCTGAAGGGAGGGGAATTTTCGGAATGCAAGTTTTCTTTTTCATGCAGGGGAGGAATTGATGTCTTTTCTTTCAACAAATCCCATTGTTTTAGTGTACTCAATGGCTATCTGGAGGAGATGACAAAGTTCTCCGGTACATGTCTACTTTGACAATAAAATGAACCGTTGTACTTGTTTCACAAAGCAAATACTTAAATTTAGTTGGCTAATAATTCAAACTAACATCAGGGTACACCACACATTAAAACTACCTTGACGTGAAGAATAGCTCTGTGCCAAGGCTGGACTTCCAAAGGGGTTGATACGATGGTGGCTCCTCCTCTGTTTCAAAATTAAAAAAATTAAATCATCACGTGCCACATCATATGACATAGAACGATCATGGAAAGACCATGATTATCTATCAAGTATTTCAGCAGAAGCAATTTGCCATTGCCTTCTTTTTTGACCCCAGCCATTAAGATTGTCTGCCTAACATTAGTTGTCATATAACCGGGACTTGTGATATGGCCATACAACCATCCTCCACCTGCTCCCACAGCTTCACATGACCCTGACTGGAGAGCTAAGCAGATGCTACACCTTGCCAAAGGATGATCTACAGGCTAGCATAGGGAAGGAGTACCTCACACCTTCTTCGGTATGGACACATCTCCACCCCACCACTCGATTAAAGCTGTTAAAATTTAAGTACTTTTCCACCAAGTGGAAACTTTAAATTTATCTTTTGTAGCAACATGAAGTTTATTTCATTTGCTTATAATATAAACATTGCATAAACAGCAGTCAGTAATGATTTCTATCAGTGGTGCTTTGCTACTGTTGAATGAATACTCCTTTAACAAGCCAAACGTTAAACTCAATTCATTAGGCAGTAGAAAGCAATATAAATATGCTGCTAAATATTAGTGGCCCTAACCGGGTAACTGCAAAGGGCCTTTGGTTCACTCAGTTGCATCACTGAATGAAGTTCAATTCCCATTTTTAGCTGAACTTCATTCAAAACTGGATGTTTTCAGCATTCTTGATTCCCAATCTAATGCATTGGAAATTAAATTGGCATTACTGACAATTTAGATCTTAAACAAACACATCCATAATGTGCATGTTGTTGCCTGTTGACTTCAGTGTATTCAACCAAATGGAAAAAGCACCCCCCCCGGCCCCCCCCAATTTTAAACTGCTCAACAGAAAAAGGTGTGGACCTATGACTTTATTACTTGCATTTTTACACTCAAGATAGCTTGAAATCTGAAAATAGAAACTAAATACAACTGAACACCTCGAAGAAATGCCTTAGAACAACTTAATTGTTCACTAGTTTGGTGACAGCTGATCATACTTGGAAATTCTTTTACTGCCCAACGTTGATTTTGCCATCACTGAACCGAAAAAACATTGAATCACTACATCTGATGAACCAATAAGAGCTAGCATTCTTCAAATAGGTGATTTATTTAAGTTGCTGTTGAAATTGCATATGTACTATTTGACCAACCACTACAACACTTATCAGGAAACCTCTGTTGTACTCCAAATTATATTGTATAATAGATTTCATTTGGCTATTAGTCAATGGCTCAAAGACTAAACAGCTGCAATTAATTGGAGGGGAATGGACAAAATGATCACTACAGCTTTCCATGACCAACAATCAAACCAAGACTTTACCCGCCATGTCAGTGCCTCTTCTGCAGCAGCTGAAAGTGCCTCTGCAGGGTTATCAATTATTCTTCCTTGGCTTCCAGAGAAGTCCATTGCTACTAGAGAACTTTCTGAGCTACTTCTCTATAAGAAAAAAAAAGAGCAAGTCTTGAAAATAAGCATCTCTGCAGACTTAATATACAAATTATTAGTACTCAAAGTATCTATGCAGAAAGCAGCAGTTATTTTTTCAATTGATCACCTTCCACTGGAATTGGGGTTATTGGCCTGATACATCAATTTGCACCACATACACTGCCCAAGTAGAGTATTTCCAGCAGGTTTTATACCTGATATGTGCCAGTTTTCCCCATCAAGATAGAATTAAGACAGTGCAATTAGATGAAGAAATCGTGCCTGCCTCATGACCCAGTAAGTAGGGTCACTGATTTGGAGGGAGGAGCAGAGGGCAGTGTTCGATCGGATGGTAGAGCAGTGAACAGTGCAAGACATTTCAAGCAGAGGACGGCATGCAGATGAGTAGCAAAACTTCCGAGGACAGCTGGGTAAATAAATTACTCAATGTTAAGTTTAGTATCAGGTTCACGGAGATTGCCTGCACGTTGTCGTCCAAGTTGACAAGTAGAGCTGTGAGATATGCATGCAAGATCTAAAATTACGATGGTGGCATGCACATGTTCACTGCAGGTCACTGGATGCTGCTGACCCCTTGCCCAGGATCCTGCATATTTTAGCATGTCAGCTGCACTGTGGACCCAAAATAACATTTTAATCATGACCCCCCCCCCCAACTTCATGTTCCATAGAAATTGATTCTGTAGCCATTGTAACATGCAGTTTGATTTTCAAATGTAATCTCCAAGAACATTTTTATACAATTCCAATCTTCATATAGCATATTATGTGCAGTGTCTAAATATAGTGATTATGGTCTTAACCATGATTGTTCTTGGCAATTTTTATTCTATTCAAGTAGTTTGCCAGTGTCACAAGACAGGTGACCCCAGCCATTGTCAATACACTTCAAAGACTTCCTGCCTGGCATTAGTTGCCTACCCAAGAGCATCTACTGCTCATACAACCACCCGCTCCCATAGTTTATACAGCCCCCGAACTGGGTGGAGAAGGCACGGAGCAGGTGCTACCCCTTACGCAAAGGTTCCCTGCAGGCCAGCAGAGGAAAGGAGTGCTTTACACCCACTTTGGTGAAGACACATCTCCATCCCACCATCCAAATGCTGTACACATGGTGACCGAATGCTAAAACCATTTGGACCAATGCCAATACAAACTAGAAACTTAAGTGTTAGGAAAAGAATGAAGGAGAGCCTGATCATTATTACATCCAGCAAATGATTATGCAAAAGCGAGTTAAGTTTAATTACTGTAATAAAAGTGGCCAATAAGATTGAGAATGCAAATTTAGAGTAAAATGCTACTCATTTGCATCACTTATAAACACTGGATCATTGTCACAGGGAATTAGAAACTTTCTATGCTACCTCAGCATATGGTAATTTAATTAAACCATTTTACATCCCACTATTTTACTTACGCAGGAACTATTCAGCACCAAATATTTACTTAAACCAGATGGAGAACAATTTAGTTTAGTGGAAAAAAAAGCCACAGGTTCTTCATCTGCTTTTAGGCAAGACATTTCAGGCTTAAAGTAGAAATTTTTGCAAGATCGTAATACGATATTGCATTCCACACTTTGTGGCACATCAGGAGGCAACCTTGCCATTTCTTTAGCGTTTGTCTGCTTTTATTTCTTTTTTTAAAAAAGGCCAAGTTGCTAGCTTTCAGCATGGATGAAAAGAAAACAAGGAGCCAGCCGGATTAGAATCCAGGGCCACCCACCTCAAAGGCCAGTGCGGATAGCACTACACCACTGGCTGGCATACAATACAATGTTGTTCAAGATTAATCTAAATCACACTGCCCAGAATTAAAGGCATAACCCAATTTTCTAGAATTATACAGACTGGACTGCATACCATTGGTGAACTCACTGATCCACTCTTTGGATGTGGTGACATAAAGTTTTGAAAGAGTTGTAATCCAAACTGAAAAATAAAGAAATACACAAATCAATAAATTTGACAATTAGAGCCCTAAAGACATTAAAGAGTCGGAATTCAGTAAATTCAAACTTTAATACAAGGTTACATCTACTGATAATACTATTTCAAATGCTCTGCAGATTATGGGACAACCTCAGTATTCCCCAGCTCTGGGGTTCCATTGTTTCAGCCATGACAGAGCGTGAGGGATTAAGGGATGGATGACATTACTCCCTCAAAGTCAGGGAATTGTGATGGCAGAGCTCAGTCAAGACAGACTGTTGGAATCATTTAGTGAGGCGTTTAGGTGAAACTGAGTAATAAGAAAGGCAAGACCAGATTAATGGGGCAAATTATTGATCACCCAACAGTCGTAGGGATTTTGAGGGACAATTGTATAGAGATAACAGACTGTTGCAAGAAAGTTATTACAGTAGGTGATTTTAACTTTCCACATACTGACAGGAATCTGACACTGTTCATGAAAGTTTTTCATCTGTACACCAAAGTCCCAACGAGAGAACCTATGATACTGGATCTGCCATTAGGGAATGAGACAGGGCAGGTGACAGGTTTGAGTAGGGGGGTTATTCTGCATCCAGTGACCACAATGCCATTAGTTTTAAAGTAAGTGTGCAAAAAGACAAGTCCAGACCATGAGTTGAGGTGCTAAACTAGAGAAAGGACAATTTTGATGGCATCAGAAAGGATCTGGCAAGTGTAGATTGGGACAGGCTGTTTTCTGTCAAAAGTATACTTGGCAAGTAGGAAGTGTTCAAAAGTGAAATTTTAAGAATGAAGTTTGAATGTACCTCGATAACAGGTGTAGGGAACCACAGTTCAAGAGATGCCGAGGCCCTGGTTAAGTAAAAAGAGACACAGAAGGCATAGGCAGTGAGGAGCAAGTGAGGTGCTTATGGAGTATGAGAAATGCAAGAGACAACACAGGAAATAAATCAGGAGAGCTAAAAGGCAGCATGAGATTGCCTCAGCAGACAAGTTGAAGGGGATTCCCAAGAGCTTCTATAGATTTGTTAAGAACAAAAGAATAACAGGGGACATTTGGTCCTCTGGAAGATCAGAATGATAATCCATGTGTGGAACCAAAAGATACGGGGGAGATTTTGAATGCATGTATTTCATTCTCCATTTATTCAGGAGGCAGACAGTCTATAGACACAAGATAAAGCAGCATCAATTTCATGGGCCCTATAGAGATTAGGCAGTGTTTGCTGGCCGCGAGACAAGTTAGGGTGGATAAATCCCCAGGGCCTGACAAAGGTTTCCCACAGGGTCCAAGGGGACACAAGTGCAGAAATTGCCAGAGGCCTAGCAGAGATATTCAAATCATCCTCAGCAACAGGCAAGGGATAGCCCATGTTGTTCAGCCATTTAAGGGCTCTAAAATAAACCGGGAAATTATAGGCCAGTGAGCCTGACACCAGTAGTGGGAAAGGTATTAGAAGGTATTCAAAGGGACCAGATACCTTTTAATATTTGGATAGATAGGGACTAATTAATGATAGTCAACATGGCTTCATGTGTGGTGGGTCATGTCTAACCTATCTTAGAGTTGTGAGGAAATTACGAGGAAATTTACAAGGATGTTAGTGGGTCTGGAGGACCTGAGTTACAAGATAAAATAGGTTAGCACTTTATCCACAGAGCATCGAGATTGAGGAGGAGATTTGGTAAAAGTATACAAAATTATGAGGGTACATATAGGGTAAATGCAAGTTTTCCACTGAGGTTGGATGGGACTACAACCAGAGGTCATGGGTTAATGATGAAAGATGAAAAGTTCAGGGGAACAAGGGTCATGTGTAGAAAGCTGCCAGTGCAAGTGGTACATGTGAGCTCAGTTTCAACATTTGAGAAGTTTGGGTAGATACATGGATGATGTGGGAATGAGGGCTATGGCCAATAGGAGTAGGCAGTTTAAATGGCTTGGCATGGACTAGATGGGCCATCTGTTCTCTTAACTATTGAAGCCCCTATCATTACCACTCTCCCCCCTTCACTTCCGAGCCACAAAACCAGACATCTAGCCACTGCAGCTATCGGCATGCAGCCACCTCCATCTCCCCCACCCCCAACCATATCAGTACCCCAAAGTGCATCCTTGTTATTGCTTGATGTTAATAGTATTGCTAACTTTGGGACTTGTGGGCAGAGGCAGCCAATAGTTACTTCAAAATACCGAGTAGCAGGAAACAGATTTAGAATTATAGAGTAATAGAATACACCACAAATACTTGTCATTCCCCTTCACATATATTGCCCAACTATACTGTTCATAAATTCTGGAACAGGCAAGAAGGCAGCCATGCATCTCCTACACAAGAACTTTACATCACCGTAAAATAAAAGTAATTAAACAACGCAAAGCAAAATTTCATTGCAAGTTGGGTAGACTAGCTAAGGAAACTGGGCTCTGGTTCTCCCTACATAAGCATTGCCAAGGCTTCAAAACTAAGATGTTGCCACATCCCTTTGGTCTGATATTGAATTGAGACAGTCATGGTCATCTGACCAAGGATTTTGTTTCTCCACAGGGTAGAAATATCTAATACCAGAGGACATATGTTGAAGATTGGGGGTGGGGGGGGGGGTAGAGAGGAGTGAAGTTCAACAGGAATGAGAGGGGCAAGTTGTTTTTTTTTTAAATTAAACTCAGTGGTGGATGCCTGGGATGTGCTGCCTGGTATATTGGTAGAGGCAAATACAGAGGAGTCTCCTCTCATTCTCCGACTCTTTGGAGAGGAGGAGGATGAGAGGAGACATGATAAAGGTGTACAAGATAATAAGAGGAATAGATAGAGTGGATAGCCAGCACCTCTTCCCCAGGGCACCACTGCTCAATACAAGAGGACATGGCTTTAAGGTAAGGGGTGGGAAGTTCAAGGGGGATATTAGAGGAAGGTTTTTTTTTACTCAAAGAGTGGTTGGTGCGTGGAATGCACTGCCTGAGTCAGTGGTGGAGGCAGCTACACTCGAAGTTTAAGAGACTACTAGACAGGTATATGGAAGAATTTAAGGTGGGGGCTTATATGGGAGGCAGGGCGTGAGGATCAGCACAACTTTGTGGGCCAAAGGGCCTGTACTGTGCTGTTCTATGTTCTAAGTTCTATGAGTCTTTTAAGAGACATTTAGATACTCACACGTGTCAGGAAGATGAGGGATATGGACAGTGTGTAGGTAGGAGGGATGAGTTTGGGGGGGGGGGTTTGATTCACTTTTTAAAGCTGGTTTAGCACAACATTGTGGGCTGAAGGGCCAGTTTCTCTGCTGTACTCTGTTAGTCAACTAATCTCGGATGTGGTAATGAGAATTGGAAGCAAGGGGAAAAGGAAATAAAAATGTGATTAGGGTACATTTTATAATTAGGGATCAATATAATCAGTAGGCCAAGGGACCTTTTTTCTCTTTTTAATAATTCTATGACTACTGGGCATTGAATACAAGTTTGGTTACTTTTAAATTAAGTTGAGCAGAAGTTGAAATGTAGATTCAAGGTGCAGAGTCAAACTTTAGTACGAATCCAAACCAAAAAAAGCGGATGAGCTTAGAGTGTGGATCAGTACTTGCAGCTTAGTTGTTGTGGCCATTACAGAGACTTGGCTGGCTCAGAAATAGGAATGGCTACTTAGATCGCCAGGCTTTAGACGTTCCAGAAAGGACAGAGAGGGAGGCAGAAGAGGTGGGGGCGTGGCACGGCTGATCAGAGATAGTGTCATGGCTACAGAAAAGGAAGAGGTCATGGAGGCATTGTCGACATAGTCTCTGTGGGTGGAAGTTAGGAACAGGAACGGGTCAATAGCTCCACTGGGTATTTTTTAAATATATAGAAACCCAATAATAACAGGGATATTGAGCAGCAGAAAGGGAGACAGATTCTGGAACAGTGCAATAACAGGGTTGTTATGATGGGAGATTTTAATTTCCCCAATATTGATTCGCATCTCTCTAGAGCAAGGGGTTTAGATGGGATGGAGTTGTTAGGTGCGTTCAGGAAGGTTTCTTGACACAATAAGCCTACAAGAGGAGAGGCTGTACTTGATCTGGTATTGGGAAATGAACCTGGTCAGGTGTCAGGTCTCTCAGTGGAAAAGCATTTAGGAGACAGTGATCACGATTCTATCTCCTTTACCATAGCATTGGAGAGGGATAGGAATAGACAAGTTAGGAAAGCATTTAATTGGAGTAAGGGGAAATATGAAGCCATCAAGCAGGAACTTGGAATTACAAATTGGGAACAGTTGTTCTCAGGGAAATGTATGGCAGAAATGTGGCAAATGTTCGGGGATATTTGCGTGGCATTCTGCATAGGTACATTCCAATGAGACAGGGAAAGGATAGAAGGGTATAGGAACCATGGTGTACAAAAGCTGTTGTAAATCTAATCAAGAAAAACTTATGAAAGCTTCAAAAAAAAAAAAAAAAAAAAAACTAGGTAATTATAGGAATCTAGAAAATTATAAGGCTAGCAGGAAGTTTAAGAATGAAATTAGAAAGCCAGAAGGGGCCATAAGACCTTAGTGAGCAGGATTATGGAAAACCCCAAGGCATTCTACAAGTATGTGAAGAGCAAGAGGATAAGACGCAAGATAATAGGACAAGTGTGACAGTGGAAAAGTGTGTATGGAACCGGAGAAGGTAGCGGAGGTACTAAATGAATACTTTGCTTCAGTATTCACCACAGAAAGAGACATTGGCGACTGTAGGGATGACTTACAGCTGACTGAAAAGCTTGAGCATATAGACATTAAGAAGGAAGATGTGCTGGAGCTTTTGGAAAGCTTCAAGTTGGATAAGTCACTTGGACAAGTCAAAATATACCCCAGGCTATTGTGGGAGGTGAGGGGGGATGATTGCTGAGCCTCAGGCAATGATCTCTACATCAATCGGGATCCTCTGGCAGAGGTTCCAGAGGATTGGAGGGTTGCAGATGTTGTTCCCTTATTCAAGAAAGGGAGTAGAGATACCCCAGGAAATTATAGACCCGTGAGTCTTACTTCAGTGGTTGGTAAGTTGATGGAGAAGATCTTGAGAACATTGAGAGGCCTGAGAAGCCTGATTCAATTTTGTGGATGTAGAGATACCCCAGGAAATTATAGACCCGTGAGTCTTACTTCAGTGGTTGGTAAGTTGATGGAGAAGATCTTGAGAACATTGAGAGGCCTGAGAAGCCTGATTCAATTTTGAGGATGTGACTAAACACATTGATGAAGGTAGAGCAGTGGATGTAGTGTATATGGATTTCAGCAAGGCATTTGATAAGGCTTAGTGAGAAAGTAAGCAGGCATAGGATCTCGCTTTGTGGATCCAGAACTGGCTTGCCCACAGAGGGCTGTAGACAGATCATATTCTGCATGCAGATTGGTAACCTGTGGTGTGCCTCAGGAATCTGTTCTGGGATTCCTTCTCTTCATGATTTTTACAAATTACCTGGATGAGGAAGTGGAGAGATGGGTTAGTAAATTTGCTAATGACACAAATGTTGGGGATGTTGTGGATAGTGTGGAGGGCTGTCAGAGGTTACAGTGGGACATTGATAGGATGCAAAACTGGGCTGAGAAGTGGCAGTGGAGTTCAACCCAGATAAGTGTGAGGTGATTCATTTTGGTAGGTCGAATATGATGGCAGAATATAGTATTAATGGTTAGGATCTTGGCAGTGTGGAGGATCAGAGGGGCCTTGAGGTCTGAGTCCATAGGACACTCAAAGCTGCTGCACAGGTTGACTGTGGTTGAGAAGGCATACAGTTCATTGGCCTTCATCAACCATGGGATTGAGTTTAAGAGCCAAGAGGTAATGTTACCGCTATATAGGACCCTGGTCAGACCCCGCTTGGAGTAGTGTGCTCAGTTCTGGTCACCTCACTACAGGAAGGGCGTGGAAACCATTGAAAGGGTGCAGAGGAGATTTACAAGGATGTTGCCTGGATTGGAGGGCAGACCTTATGAGAATAGGTTGGTTGAACTTGGCCTTTTCTTCTTGGAGCAACGGAGGATGAGAAGAGTCCTGATAGAGGTGGACAAGATGAGAGGCATTGATCATTTGGGCAGTCAGAGGCTTTTTCCCCCAGGGCCTAAATGGCCAACATGAGAGGGCACAGTTTTAAGGTGCTTGGAAGTAGGTACAGAGGAGATGTCAGGGTTTTTTATTAAACAGAGTGGTAATTGCATGGAATGGGCTACCAGCAATGGTGGTGGAGGTGGATACAATAGGGTCTTTTAAGAGACTCCTGGAAAGGTACATGGAGCTTAGAAAAATAGAGGGCTATGGGTAACCCTAGGTAATTTCTAAAGTACATACATGGTCAGCACAGCATTGAGGGCTGAAGGGCCTGATTTGTGCAGTAGGTTTTCTATGTGTCTAAAAGTGTATCAGAGAAATAAAGACATACTGAAAATACTCTGGGGTTAAGTGGCTGATTTTTTTCCCTACACTTGAATGACAAGGTCAAAATTAGTTTGGCTTGTATATAGATGTGCAGTTATAAATCGTCTAGGGTGCTTTGTGTGGCAAGATGTCAAATGCACTGCGAATCACCAATCAGGGTGCGAGCTCTGCTTATACTTGTCCAAGTTCTTCTTGCATTTATGTCCTTGACAAAGTTTTCAAGCACAAATGAAACAGCATATTAATCTGCAGGTAGTACTTCATCTATCTGCCCCAATCAACATTTGGATGTGTCCTGGAAAGGAGCAACTCACTTGTGCTTAAATATTGTAACAAAGATAAAGCTCAGGACTGCATTTAATGCTAGAAGAGTTGATGAGCTTTTTAACCAGATTAGCAAGTTACTTATCACACTGAACTAATTATCATTTTTCAGATCTCCTGCAGCTTTAAAAACCAAGTAATGAAGACTCCCAAAAATCACAGCCCAGATGGGTGATTTATTAAATGACATGGCTTTCACATTTCCTGAACCACTTTAACTGCATCTAGCATCTTTCATACTTGTAGGTACCCATCTACTTAAACAAAGCCAGAACAATAATGTTAAGTTTATAAGGCAAAGCAGTCCATTGTTAACTTTTTGTCTGAATCTTTCACTGCCCCAACAAAATAGATGGTGTTGACATCATTTACAACATTTCCTGTTCGCCTTCCTCAGTTTTTACATATCTAATGTATGGAGTAATAGAAAGGAACAGTACAGACAGGCTCTTCGGCCCATCTCGTCCATGCTGAAACCACCTGAACAGCCTACTACCTTTGACCTGCACCGGCACCATAGCCCTCCATACCCCTACCATCCACATACCTATCCAAACTTCACATCAATGTGAAATCAAGCTCACATGTACTATTTGAACAGGCAGTTGCTTCCACACTCACAACCCTGAGTGACATTTCCCCTCACGTTCCCTTTAAATTTTTCACCTTTCACCCTTCACTCTAAACCCACCACCTCTAGTTGTAATCCCACCCAACCTCAGTGGAAGTAGTTTGTGTTTATCCCAATCTCTTTCTTCAATTTTGTACACCTCTATAAACTCCTTTCAATCTTCTACATTCCAAGGAATAAAGTCCTAACCTAGTCAATCTTTCTTTATAACTCAGGTCCCCCAGACCTGGCAACACCCTTGTGAATTCTCCACTCTTTCAACCTTGTTTACATCTTTCCTGGAGGTAGGTGACCAAAACTGCACACAGTACTCTGAATTGGGCCTCAGTGCCATGTACAACTTCAACATAACGTCCCAACTCCTGTACTCATGACGTTGATTTATGAAGGCCAATGTGCCAAAAATTCTCTTTGGGACCCCACCTATCTGTGATGCCACTTTTAACAAATTATGGACCTGTATTCCCAGATCACTTTATTCTACCTCTCCTCAGTGCCCTACCGTTCACTACCTCATGCAAGGAAAAACTCCTTTCTTCAAAATAATGTGTTTCTAGCATTTGACTCTAGCAAGCATATTTTGTTCAAAACCTCTACTTATTAGAACCACAAGACACCATACTCATGATGGCAGAGGCCCAAGGTGAGGAAGAAAGGAGAGTTAAAATATCAGTGAATGTCTGTTGCTCAACATACAGCACCATAGAAATAGTTTTATTCATTGCAACAGTTTTGTTCAGTGCCCATTTGTATTACATCAATTGCTGTAGGGGCCATGTACCTATTTTCTGTGTCTGCATTGAACTTTGTGTTGCATAGTTTATCACATGGACCTCAGTTCAGTTTTGGTCTGGTTAGAGCAGGGGGTAGGCCACGCACTGATTTTTCTTGACCGCTAATGTTCAAATATGTTTAACACTAATGCTCAAATACATCTGAATATGCTTAGACGGCTCATTTCATTATGTCATTAGTTTTGAAAAAAAAATTGTTTCAAGATTGGTTTCTGAAAGGATCAAATGCATTTCAACTTAACTTCGTTATTGTTGAGCATGTCAGTGTCAACCCCCACCCCCATTCTTAGTCTGAGTAGTTTCTGTTTGTTTTAAACTAATCATATAATTACCAAATACCAGAGAGAATCTTCAAAACATCAAGCCCATGCTTGCTTGGGGAAGTTGGCCTAATTGGGCCAATAGCCAGTTTTCCAGGGAGAAGAGGAAGCAGAGTAAATGAACGGGGAAAAAAAATCAGCAAGACTATTTCATGATGACAAGGCTGGGGGGGATATGTTGCATCAAGATCACAAGGAACTTGCAACAGGAAATGTCCAATGGTCATGGAACATTGAGGTTATATTGTTTTTTAATTATTTGACATTTATTGCCACAGCCAGCTGTGAAAACTAAGTCATTGGGTACATTTGAGGCTGAGGTTGATAGATTCTTGATGAGTCAAGCATGAAGGGATACAGGGAGAAGGCAGGAGAGGCTACTGCACAGGACCGAAAGAAGCTGCAGAAGGTTGTAAATCTAGTCAGCTCCATTTTGGACACTAGCCTACAAAGTACCCAGGACATCTTTAGGGAGTGGTGTCTCAGAAAGGCAGCGTCCATTATTAAAGACCGCCAGCACCCAAGGCATGCACTTTTCTCACTGTTACCATCAGGTCAGAGATACAGAAGCCTGACGACACACACTCAGTGATTCAGGAACAGCTTCTTCCCCTCTGCCATCCAATTCCTAAATAGACTTAATCTTTGGACACTACCGCACTTTTTTAAAAAAATATACAGTACTTCTGTTTTTGCACATTTTTTTAATGATCGATTCAGTATATGTAATTGATTTACTTATTTATTATTTTATTTATTATTTTTCTCTCTGCTCGATTACATATCGTATTGAACTGCTGCTGCTAAGTTCACAAATTTCACGTCACAGGCCAGTGATAATAAATCTGATTCTGAAATTGGGGCTGAAAGGGAAGTAGATCAGCAACAATGAAGTGGCAGCGCAGACTCGCTGGGCTAAATGGTCCAATTCTGCTCCTATATCTTATGGACATTGATCCAGTTTCTAGACATTAACCTCCTCTGGTACTTGAGTGATTCAACCATATTGATTGCTTTTCTCAAATTTCAATGTTACATACTGATCTCAAACAATGCAATTTTGATCGATTTTAAAACCTAATTTTATACCTAGTTCAGCATTAAGGATAGACTGCATGAGAGAAACATTGCTATTTAAAAAACTCAATTCAGAAATTAGCAATCTTTAATTGAGAAATTTCAGGATTTTTTGGAAATTGAGTACAAATCACAGGATTTCCTCTCTCCCTCCACTCCCCGACACAAGATTTCCTTAAAACAGTCAAGGTTATTCAAAGCCCTTGCTGTTTAAATTTGTTTTGACTGCTCTTTGTTTATCTTACAAATTATCTTCAACTCTAAAAGAAAGCATTTGATTCAGTATCAATATTTAACAATTTCCTGCAACTAATCTTCACAATTTTTATTTTAAACTAGTTCACATGAATATTATGAATCCAGCAGCATTCTCGGGAGTAGTTTGTTTTCTTGGAACATCCTGACAATGATCAAATATATAGATTAAATGGCCATCATTTATTGTGGATTTTCTTTGCATGCCATCCTGCTGTCACTGGAATCAGCCTTCCCTCCAAGAACTTGTTACTGCCTCAGTAAAGCAATAATCAAAAGACTCCACGCTCCCCGAACACTTTCTACACCCCTCCCCCAAAAATCAGGCAGATCATCAAGCCTGAAAGCACATGCTGGGCTAAAGGACAGCTTTTATCATGCTGTTATAAGACTACTGAACTTCCCCTGGTACGGTTTGATGCATTTGACCTCAACCTACCTCGTTATGGCTATGTACATTGACTGCCTGCACGTATACTACTCTGCCTTATTGCTTTTAGTACCAATGTACTGATTTGATTAAATTACCTGTATGGATTTTTGTTTGAGTTAAGTGAAGAATAGACCCTTTGAGCCATGCTGCCAAGCAACCCCTTAATTTAACCCTAGCCTAATCACAGGACAATTTACAATGACCAGTTAACCTACCAACCAGTATATCTTTGGACTGTGGGAAGAAACCAGATCACTCAGCATGGCCACTGGGGGAACTTACAGGCAGCAGCTGGAATTGAACACAAAGTTTTATGCCAAGCACAAAGCCACTGTGCCACCCTGCAATGGGAAACGAGATTTCCCCTGCACGTCAGTATATGTGACAACAAGACCAATCTTTACAATAAGTACACCAATACAAAATTTTACAGTTTAGGTCAAATTTTCTCAGGAGGCTTGGTACCAAACCACTTTAATCTTTTGTTTGTGAAAGCAAGGAATTTGCCGTTACTAACTTCACTGGCTTTGGAACTCTTTCTATTTATCTTGTTAAATAGGAAAATGATCAAAGCCAACTTATTGTGTGGAACAACATGGTAGCATAGTGGTTATCACAATGCTTTACAATACAGGCGACCCTGTGTTCAATTCCCACCATTACCCATACATTCTCTGATGTGGGTTTCCTCCGGGTGCTCGGGTTTGCTTCTACAGTTCAACGACATACCAGCTGGTAGGTTGGTTGCTCGTTGTAAATTGTCCCATGATTCGGCTAAGATTAAATCAGGGGTTGCTGGGCAGCTCAGCTCAAAGGGCCAGAAGGACCTACTCTGCTATCTCATTAAAAACAGTTAATTCATTCAAGTCATTTAGCAGAAAATATCCAAGAACAATTACAAATGCAAAATTGATCAGTTCTTCTAACTGTACCTTAAAAAGTCGAATTGCTGTCACCCAGCGTGCCCTAGTTTGTTCATCGTCGGCACAAAACAACTTCAGGTCTTTGGCATCTCCCAAGTTGTTATACTGGAAGATCAGAAGATTGTTTAATATTAATGCACAACTTAACACCTGCTGGATTTAAAATTGGATGAAATTTCTCAAATTAAAGCTTAGAAAACTTTTGATCTCCTCATTCATTTTTGGTTTAAACAGGGCCATCCTTTTATAAATAATACCCTGTGCTCTTTAAAAGCTGAGATTTTCAAAATGCCAATCCTGAGGCATAGTCCAATGCAGCTGAGGAATAACAATGTTATTCATGGGATAGCTATTCGTATATCCTCCCAAGAGGACCACAACCTTGTCGTGGATTGAAGGCTTGCTTGCCTCAATGACCCAGACAGCCAAGTTGGCTGGAGTCAGGGCTTTATGCTTTGGCTCCTGGTAGGGTCACCCATGCCAAACAGGTCAAAGGATAGAGGCCGGACTAAGCAGTCCACCTGTCCTTCAGGTTCAGAATTTCAGTTTGGAGCCAACAACCCCAGCTGGTAAAATAAAAATTGTTATGGAAGCAAAGAGGAATCCTTCTACATACGAGTGTGATGGTGTTTCTGAGTTTCCACCTGGGACTTGCATGAATGACTGTAGTGAAAACTGGGAGGAATGTACTGACATGAAGGACACCCTGAACACCACCAGAAATGAGGGACTTCCATTGCTGCCCTAAATGCCATTAGTGTAACAGGCAGTAAGGCAAGCTAATCATATTTGGCAATTCATACCTTGATACAGAATCCAAACTTTGTTGGCGCTCCATAGGTCTTCTTCGCTGACAACAATGTGTACACGTTGCATTCACTAAACTCAGCAAAAAACTGCAGATGTCTCGGTTCCTGTTATCACAGTAGGGAAAAGATGAATGTATTCAAACTTCAAAATTATACAAACCTGTCTACCTTTTCCCTTTTGCCCCCCCCCCCAGGGAAGAATCAGGACAAGTAACCAAGAGTGCAAGTAGCCCAGTGTCATAGAGAAGTACAGCACAAAACAGGCCCTTTTGCTCGATCTAGTCCACTCCGAACAGTTTAAACTGCACCAGATCATACTCCTCCCATCCATGTACCTATCCAAACTTATGAAACTTTGAAAGAAATCGCATCCACCACTTGCGCTGGCAGCTCATTCCATTCTCAGCCCTCTGACTGAAGTTTCGCTTCATGTTCCCTTTAAACTTTTCAGCTTTCACCTTTAACCTATGACCCCTGGTTGAAGACCCACCCAACCTCTGGAAAACACCTACTTGCATTTATCCTATCTATACCCCTCAAATCTGTACACCTCCAAATCTCCCACAGTCCAAGGCACAAATCTTAGCTTATTCAATCTTTACTTACAACTCAGGACATATATTCCCAGATCCCATTGTCCTACTGAATTCAGTACCCTACCATTCACTGTGCAAGACCCACCCAGGTTGGCCCTAACAAAGTGCAACACCTCACAATTGTCTGTATCAAGTTTCATCTGCCTTTTTCAGCCCATTTTTCCAGCTGATGCAGATCCTTCTGCAAGACACGATAACATTCCGCACTGTCCACTACACCCCCAATCTTGGTGTCATCCACAAATTCACTGATTCAGTTGACCACATCATCCAGATCATTGATACAGACGATAAAGAACCCAGCACGATCCCTGCAGCACACCTCGTCACAGATGCAACCACCTACTAATACTCTGGATTCTCCCACAAAGCTAGTGTCTAATCCAATTTACTACCTCATCTTGAATACCAAGTGATGGGACTTCCCTGTCCAACCTCACATATGGGACCTTGTCCACATGGACTTCAGCAAGATATTTGACAACATCCATTGCTTTGCCTTCAACTTTCCTGGTAACTTTCTAAAAAAAAACAACAACAACAACAAAGATTAAACATGACCTATCACATACAAGTCCACATTGACCATCCCCAATCAGTCCAAATCTATCCAAATACTCCTATCAGGTGTCTTAGAATACCTTCCAATAACTTTCTCACTACAGATGCCATGCTCAACAGCTTACAGTTTCTTGGTTTACATTTAGAGCCTTTCTTAGACAGTGGAGCAACATTGGCTAATCTCCAATCCTTGGTACCTTGCCTGTTGCCAAAGATGATTAAATCTCTTTACTAGGGTGCTAGCAATTTCTGCACTTGCCTTTTGCAAGGTCTGAGGAAGCATCTTTGCCAGGTCCTGGAAATTTGTCCACGCTAATTTGCCTCAAGACACCAAACACTGCTTCTACTAATCTGTATAGGGTTCATGACCTCACTGCTGCTTTGCCTCACCTCTAGACTGTATCTCCTGAGTAAAAACAGATGTAAAGAAGAAAAACATTTAAGGTCTCCATCTCCCCCACACCCCCAAAAAAAAACAGGTTACTATCCGATCTTCCAGAGGGCCAATTTTGTCCCTTGCTATCTTTTGGCTCTTCACATTTGTAGAATCCTTAGGATTCTCCTCCCCCTTGTCTGCCCAGGCAACCTGATGCCTTTTTAGCCCTCCTGATTTGTTTAAGTGTTCGTTTGCATTTCTTATACTCCACAAGTACTTCATTTTCTCCCTAATTGCCTATACCTGCTGTTTACTTTTCTTAATCAGGGCCTCTTTCTTGAAAACCAAGGCTATCTACATTTATCTTTACATTTTACTCTGATAGGCACGTACAGATTTATACTCTCAAAATTCCACTTTAAGGCTGCCCACTTAGTACACCTTTGCCAGAAAACAGTCTGTCCCAATCTAACCTTGCCAAATCCTTTGACACCATCAAAATTGGCTTCGCTCTGATTTAGAATCTCTACCCAGGGACCAGACATCTTTTTGCATATTTCCTTTGAAACTAATGGCATTTGGAAAGTGTTCCCCTACACAAACTTTAGTCACCTGCCCCATCTCATTCACTAACAGATCAAGAATCTCACTCTTGTTCGGGCCTCTACATATTGATGAAGGAATCTTTCCTGAACATATTTAACAAACTCCAGCCCACCTAGTCCTTTTATAGTATGGGGGCCCCAGTCAATGTGAAAATCCTACAGACTGTTGCGTGGTCTATAATGTAGCCATACCCTTCTTATAGCCGTTCCTGGCCATAAAGCCTCACCAGTCAAGTTCCAGTCTATCTTCTCCACTGAATATACAATTGCATTTTGGTAATTTAATCTGAAAATGATAAATTACCTAGAGCGCTGTTCACTATAAAAGACAGATCATATACTGACTGAAATTTACATTTAAGTGAATACAAGAATACTGTTTATAAACATAATTTCATCTCAAAATGCTCCCTTCATGTCATTTGAAATTTACATGGCACTGATTATTGTATTGAGGACAACGCAAACTTCTGATGGAGTTACTGCAGACTGGTGAAGTTTTGCTGGCACATAACTCTACTTCGAAACTATTGTCCTCGGAATTAAAATATTCACAAATTCAAATTTCTGGGATTATTGGAAAATTGCAGAATAGGCTGATACCGTACTTAAAGCTCAAAGTAAAGCACAGAAAGTTAATGAAATTAAATTCCATGATCTATTAGAGTAACAGTTAACTCTGGTTATTGTTAGACTGCAGTAGAAATTAAATTAGTTCCTTCTACGTGGATATGGATGAAATGTGCAACTTCCAGAGCTTGGACCTTTTGGGATGGTTTCATCAATTGAGAATGAAAAGTGATTAAACAGTGATCAAGTCTACCAGAGAACAGATGTGAACTAATAATTAACCGATCATAACCTTTGAAGTACGACTTAAAACTTCCGTGCATTTATTTTGCTAGAGCTCAAAAGTCTATGAAAGTGAAGCACGTTTTGGTTTTTGTGGGCATGTTGAAACATTGACCGTTTAGAACAGGCAGATTCCAAGGGATGCTGTTGTTCTGTCATGTTTCAGTTGATTGCACTGTTCGGCAAACAGCCATACCCTCTTCAAATCTCCTGCCTGCACAGCTTTGCCAGGAGAGAATAAGAGCTTCATTTCATTCCCACCTCCTCCTTCACCCCACCCCCCACAGTTTCATTCTCTAGCTAAGCAATTTAAAATGCACAGTAGAACTGAAGAGAGTGCTTTAGGTAGGAGAAATTCCTAGATTAGACAAAGAAAAATCTCACCTCAGCACAATGGCCAATCCTTTAGATTGAGACTATGCTCAGTAATTCATGTTCCTTGTACACTCTAACAATCATGAAAGTCTGGCCAAATGCCTCCGTCTGTGTCTAATGATAAAGACACTTTTCAATACGTCTAAATTCTGTAATCACACTTTCATAGCTATTGAAGAATTGTAGGGAAGAACAATAAACAATGTCTTCAAAGATGAAAAGTCTGGATAATTGACAATTTGTGGGCCTGTCGATGGCCTAACAGTCAGGCTTTGCCTTACAGGAAAGATCTAGAACTAGTGAAATCTTAATTTTTGTGACGACCAAGAATGGCCTATTTTGCCTGTATACCAACATTTATTCGTCTCAAATCAACGAGTTCATTACACTAATCTTTGTTTTCCATCAAGTCGTTTATATTGTTTTTATCAAAACATTAGTATTAGCATCAGAGGTAACACAAAATTCAGGTCAGGCAGCATCCATGCCCAAAACATTGACTACTTATCATTTCCATTGATGCTGCCTGACCTACTGAGTTCCTCCAGAATTTTGTATGCGTTGCTTTGGATTTCCAGCATCTGCAGACTTTCTCGTGGTTAATATTAGCTCAAAAATGTTGCTGCTTAGGTGCAATTGTGGGAAAAGCTGATACCTGAAATGAACAAATGTTTTTGCACTGACAACCAAGATGGAACTAATACATGGTTTATTAAAAAGTTTGCTGACACTGAAACAGTAATAACTGCTGGAGGTCAAATTTCAGAAATACTATGGGGAAAGATGCACACGATTACAAAGGGCAATTTCAATATCAATCCACTGCAAAAAACCTGAGGACTACACACATCTTTAAAAGAGTGGCGAAGTATTGTTCTAAACAACAATGCAGCTCTGAAGATAGGGGTACAGCTATAATTAGATACAGAAGTATTGCCAAGGCTAAAACTTCAGTTTGGCTTCATAGCAGTCAGACCCACGTTCTTCATAATAGGAAAACACAAGGTCAAGGATAAAGCCAATTTTCACCAGAAGTATTTGTATAATTTATAGAAACTAAGTAACAGCCTCTTCAGACAACCAAAGGCTGGAATAGAGACTAGGTCCATTTATGTTTGTTACAAGGGAGGATCTCCACAAGAACAAGATAAGAGAATGATACAATCCTGAGCTTTCGTTCAACTGGCATTGACCCAACTGTTGGTGCTACAACTGTGGCATTCAGTATTTCGTTGCTGCAAGTGAAGCGTTCAGTACTTGGTTGCTGGCCAGCCAATAACAAATCAGTTACTAAGCACAGGTAGACTGAGAATATTTTTATACCAAAATCCTACTGCACCAAATTAATAGAATCAATTCCCTTGATCGATGTTTAAAAACAGATCAAAAGTACAGTAAATTAGATACATGCTTAGAGGCTACCCTAATGCATTTCTGTTGGGATTTAAGTCTGAAGCAACCAGAACTGCTTTCCACTCAACCTTGTACTACCAGGACAACGGCAATTTCTACATCAGGCTGCTGTTTACTGATTACAGCTCAGCATTTAACATCCCCTCAGTACTAACCAATAAGTTTTAAAACTTAGGCCTTTGCAATTGGACCCTCAGCTTCCTCACTGGATGAGATCACAGTCAGTGCAGATTGGAGTCACCGAGAGTCACAGGCCCACCTCCAGGATGTGTGCTTTGCCGACTGCTGTATTCTCTGTGCACTCGAGGGGGGCCAGGCACAGCTCGAACACCATACAAGTTTGCCAATGACAACTGTTGGCAGAATTTCATATGGTGACACGATGGACAGGAGTAAGGGAATACTTTGTTAAGTGGTGTCTCAATCTTGCACTCAACATCGGTAAGGAAAAGGGACTGACTATAGACTGCAGAAAGGGCAAATTCAGAGAACACACTCCAGTCTTCAGAGGTGTTAGAGCAGCTTCAAAACAGACTGGGTGTCAACATCTGAGGTTCTATTCTGGGCCCAACAAACCGACGCAATCACGAAGGAGGAATGCCAGTAACTACACTTCATTAGGAGATTGAGTTTTGGACAAATTTCTACTGTTATACTGTGGAGGTCATTCTGACTGGCTGCCTCACTGCCTAGTACAGAGGCTCACTGCATAGGATCAATAAAAACTAGAGGGACATAGAATTGGCCAGTCCCACAGTGGGCAGTAGCCTCCCCACCATCAAGAGCGTCTTTGTAAGGCAGTATCATTAAGACCCCTCATTAAGGACATCCCCTCTTCTCATTACTACCATCAGGGAGCAGGCACCAGAGTCTAGAAAAGCAGTTTCAGAAACAGCTTCTTCCCTTCTGCCATCAGATCTATCACTCCACGAAATCAAACACTACCTCCCACATTGCTCTGTCTGCACTACTTATATCTTATTACAAATTATGTACAGTGATAATAAACTTGATTCACCACTCCATCAAACAATTCAGCATCTGGAGGAAACAAACTAACCCACAGTTTCATGTAGTACCCACTATTTAAAAGATTTTTCTCTGTGAAAGCTTTGTCAGTGAAAACAATTTCATTCACATTTCATTGAGAAGGTACAACAGACACCCATAGACTCTCAGCCAGTCTCGGAAGCAAATGCATACTGTTATCTGCCTCTACATTTGCTCTATTAATGGAATTTATACTTCATTTTCAGCAGTGACAGAAATGTCATGACAAGTGACACATTTGTATGACAAAGTAATTTCGTTTGAGTGCAGCTGCTATTGGCTGTTAAGGTCCATCTTTCCTTTTGCCAAGTTACCTAGAAACAGGTAACTCAAAATGGAGTGGAAGATCTCACTCAAGCCCCAACACCAGGTTTAATTAACTTGGAATTAGAAAATTTCAAAAGCTAGTGGCATCTTAAAACAGTCAGTCTGGCCACCATCAAATGTGTCGTTCTGGTAAATCCCTAAACAGCACGAGACATTAAAATTAAGTTTTTAAATGTACTTTCGGTGAAGTCAAAAGCCTGAAGTTTAAAAATAACCCACTTGCTTTGAGAACAAGCATCAAGGTAAAATGCTCTACTATTAATTCTTAGCAACTTCAGTTAATGTTCATACTTGTTAACATGTACAAAGATCACCTAGAAAAAAGTGAGAACAGCACAAATTTTAAATCACAAGTTATTCATGAAACCCTTTATTCAGATAATAACTTAAATTTAGGACACCAGTTATTTCTCATTTGAGAAAGTGGTTTCAGTAAAGGATACACTAATTAATGACACCAGCACTGCTACATTTTCCAAGAACACAAGTTTCAAACTGTAAATAAATTCTGAAGTTCACTTTCTAGAATACTGTTCAACCATTTTGTACAACATTTATTAAATCATTAATCTTTGAATAAACCTACCACAGTTAAATTTTATTTTACTTACCCCAGTAAATGACCAATTCACACATCTGAAGCAGAAAGAAAAGTGCAATATGGTTCTGAATGTAATTCAGGAACAGTTTTCCTCTGCCAGATTTCTGAACGAACATTGAACACTACCATTAACTTTTGAGGTCATCCATTGCATCTGTTACTCCCGGTGTAGCCTCCTGTACATCAGTGAGACCTGATGTAAATCGTGAGAGTGCTTCGCCAAGCACAGCCAGAAAAAGCATGATCTCCTATTGGCCGCCCATTTTAATTCCATTTCCCATTCTGACATATTCATCCTTGGCCTCCTCTACCGTAGTGAGGCGGCCACACAATCTGGAGGAGCCACAACTTGTATTCTCTCTGGGTAGCCTCCAATCAGATGGCATGAACATAGGTTTTGAACTTCTAGTAATGGACCCCCCACTTCTCCATTCCCCATCCCTCTTTTCCTCTCGCACCTCTTCTTCTTGACAACCCATCATCTCCCTCTGCTGCACCTACTCTTTTCTTTCATGGCCTTCTGTCATTAATTCCTTCTCCAGTGCTGTATCTCTTTCACTAGTCTACTTCCCAGTTCTTTACTTCACCTCTCCCCCTCCTAGTTTCACCCATCACCTTGCATTTCTCCCTCCCCTTCACCTAACTAACTCATCTTTATTCTCTCCACTGTTTTGGGCTGAGATGCATCAGCATCGACTGTACTCTCTTCCATAGATGCTACTAGGACAGAGTTCCTCCAGCATTGTGTCACTTGGAAAATCTGCAGATGCTGAAAATCCCTTTTGTGACTGGACTGCCTCACTTTCTTCCTCTACGTAATACTTCAGTTTTTAAATACACTCCTATCTAATTCAGTTTTTATTATGCATTGCAGTGTACTGCTACTGCATAACAAATTTCACAGCATACCAGCAAAATTAAACTGGATTCTGAAACTGTCTTAATAAAAAAAAAAACTTAAAAAATACAATTGGATCTTCCATGAATTCTCACAGATGCACCCTTCATTCCATGACCCTGAGACAGGTTCAATGCACCAGATCAACACATACTCAAAAAGTCACTTGCACAGACAAGTTGATAAGCATTTGAGGAAAAGAGAATGCTGCTCAGATTGGATTAGAGGAAGAGTAAAGTTCAGACAGACTAGTCAGGAAAAATACAAGTACATTCTATGTAATGCCTTGTATTACAGATTCCTCCTCACCGGGAATACTGAAAAATTACTGATCAATAATCACAGGCAAATTTCAATTTGACTGCTACACAAATAAATGACAAACAATTGCCAAATATTACTAACTTAATCCTTGAAAACAAAAGCATTTTTGTAGCAGTCAGTACCAGAATAGGATCTTCTGCGCTATGCCAAATTAAACTTATCCTAGCTGCCGCAGTGAACCACAGCCTTATAATCGTTGTGTGCCCATATGCTTCATCTCTGGCAACACATAACAGTTGCTGGTGAACGCAGCAGGCCAGGCAGCATCTCTGGGAAGAGGTACAGTCGACATTTCTGGCCAAGACTCTTCGTCAGGTCTAACTGAAGGAAGAGTTAGTAAGATTTGAAAGTGGGAGGAGGAGGGGGAGATCCAAAATGATAGGAGAAGACAGGAGGGGGAGGGATGGAGCCAAGAGCTGGACAGTTGATTGGCAAAAGGGATATGAGAGGATCATGGGACAGGAGGCCCAGGGAGAAAGAAGGGGGGAAGCCCAGAGGGATGGGCAAGGAGTATATTCAGCCACCTCCTTTGGTAGGACCTACAAATTCCTTGTGCTGGCATTCTCCAAACTTCCACATCTGTCCTACAATGCAGCTAACAGAACTACATGCAATACTGTACCTCAAATATGGCCCAACTTGAGCTTTATACAGCTGTAACACACAAGTTCGCAATTTTACACGCCACATCCTGACCAATGACGGCAACCATGTCATATACCTTTTTAAAGCACACCATCAACTTGTGTTGCCACTCTTAAGGGGAGTTGTGGACTTGTCCCAAGATTCCTCTATGTCAACGCTCTCAAAGATTCTGCCATTGACCCAAAATGTGATTCGTCCGTTCTCTCCAATGGGCGCTGCCTGTCCTGCAGAGCTCCTCCTGCTTTGTGCTTCACTCTTCACATTTTTAAATCATTCCTTATATTTGACCTACCAGAGTGCAGAGCCTCAAGCTTATTAAATTCAATTGGTGACTATATTAAATGCCATCAGCCAAATGGTCTTAAATCCTGCTATATCCCTTACAGACAAAAAATGGAGTTTTTAGAAAGAAAGGGATGTTGTCAAACACAAGCATAATTTCATCTGAATCATGTATCACAAAATAGGTTCCAGCACCAATTCCCCCAGAACCCCACTGATCATTGGCCTCCAGTCAGAGAAACATGTCGCCATTACCCTGTCGAAGTTCAACCAAATTTGATTGCTATATACAAAGTCACCATGGATCCCATCTGACAATCTTCTGGATCAACCCACAGCTTTGTCAAGCACCTTACTCCACTCCAGCTTCTACAGAAAATTTAAATTGTTCATAACATACTGTTCTCCCCCCACCATAAAGCTATGCTGACTGTCCCTAATGTTCCTATGCTTTTTCAAATCCTATGCCAGAACCTCCTCTAATCATTTCCCCATTATTGATTTAAGAGTCACCTATTATTTGCTGGGTTTTTCCCCATTCCCCACTTCATTCTTGATTGGTCAGGGCATAAAGGGATACGGGAAGCAGCAGGAGATTGGGGCTGAGAGGAAAATTTGGATCAGCCATGATAAAATGGCAGAGGAGGCTTAATGGGCCAGATGGCTCAATTCTGCTCCTACATCACATGGGATTATTGTCTTATCCCAGTCTTGAGACAAGGGAGAATACAAGGATCTATCAAGGACACACTCCTCTCATTCTGGGATAGATCCACCAGACTTTGCATTATCTTATGTTCAAGAGTCCAAACACCTTCTCCTTTACGGTACCAAAATGCCCGGAAAATATTAGCATTCTCTTCACTAACCTCAGTATCATTCATGTCCTCCCTTGTGATTCTAATGCAAGCCATTTGTCAGAGATTTAGTCAGTCATTGTAGGGAGGTACAGAATTGTGAATATAGCTAATTCAAATGAGAACCTGTCTTCCAGATAAAACCTGTTTACAATACAACTTCAAATGATAATTTAATGTTAGCAAAACCATGGTGTGAGACATTGATTTTATCCTACTGAAAAAAAACTACACAAGAGAAGACAACATGAATATTCACATTATTGGTGGTCACTGAAAACTTCACATCAAAATGGCAGATGGCTATATTATACATAATCCAATTCTGATGTTAAAGGTACTTCACTGCAACTTGAAGGTTCCCAGCCAAAACACTGGTTTCCCTCTACAGATGCTGCCTGAACTGCTGCGTTCCTCCAACATTGATACTCAAAAATCCCAGCATCTGTAGAATCTTTTACATCCCTGCCACTTAATGTCCAGCTCAGGACAGATCTGTTTCATCACTTAATCTGGCTAGTTGCATCTTTGAGCCATCTCACAATGCTAAATTATAATTAAGACATCTGGAGTTGTTTGAGCTTTGAACAGATTTAATACTCAGATTCAATATTTTATTAATATTTAATATTCAAAGGGGTTCCGCTAGTTGGGATGAGTCTTTGTAAAAGGCATCCTGCAGTTCCCTGACTCAAACAGTTAAACCGTTTATAGCCATTGAAACTAGTTAATCATTTAATCAGTTAATCATGGTGAGAAGGCGGGGGAGTGGGACTAAATGGGAGAATGGATCAGCTCATGATAAAATGGCGGAGCAGACTCGATGGGCCGAATGGCCGACTTCTGCTCCTGTGTCTTATGGTCTTATTTAACATTTATCATTTAACATACATGTTGCATATGATATGTTTTATATGTTATTTAACTGTTTAAAAAACTTCAAAACATTTGTCACGAGGGGGAGATTTAGATGATCTGCAGATCAAGTAAATAAAGACTCCCAGTTACAGCTTGAATGGTTTGGTTTAGTCTAGTCAATTACAACGTACCAATTTAGTACCCTCAAACTGCTCCTCCAGTTCAACCCTAATTTTCTTATCCTTCAGGTCCATCCTCACTATCCTCTTGTATAAAATGGCTTGGCGTTTCAACTTGCCAGGGACTCTTCTGGCCTTTGAGTTCTTTGCTGCTTCATATTCCTTAATGCCCAGCCCGATTTCAGCTTCCTAAATACAACTTGCTTCTCTCGACTAAATTTACATCTCTCGTCATCCAAGGTTTCTGAACACAATCCTTGATTTGACAAACTAGGGTGTTTCTACTTCAAAGCTCCTATTTTTAATAACAGTCGTGTGGACCAACCATTGCTCGGAGCAGGATTTTGTTTTGAAAACTGCCCTCATTCTAAATATTTAAATGTTAAGAAAATTCCAGCTGCAGACAAAAATCTACATACCCCATACAACATTCACTTCAAAAGCAATTAGTCTTGCTGAAGCTCGAATACCCTGGCAAAGGTTAGTGATGGCCAATTACAGGTCTGCGCAAAAATATTCAAAATTAATTTAATTTTGTACCAGTTTCTTATTTTGTAAATTAGGGGCTGTGATGTGGGTTAGAGGCATCTCCAGTTTCAAATCCCCAAAACTTTAGAAGATAAAGGATATTAAACTCTACAATAAAACATTAATAAATTCAAATTTTAAATTTTTCATCAATTTCAAAGCAGCTTCTAAACTCAAAACAATGAGTTTCATTGAGCTTGTGCAAATTAGTATAGCACAACACAATATTAATAACTCTGCAAATATCAGCTCCATTAGTTTCTGTTTACAGGTCAATTAGAGTGTAAATGGCTTTTGCAATTCTCTAATCTTATTGTAAAATTCTGAAATCTTTCAAAAAAGAAACATTATCTTATAATTGGTTAATTACAAGTTTAATACAGCTTGTTAGCATAGTGCAGTGATCAACCCATTTAAGATTAATTTCATTTGGGAGAAGTTTGATTTGATTATGAGATCACATCTTGGGAAACTAATAAAGCCACAATTTTTTTTAAAATGAGGTGGGCCAGGTTGATTCACAACTGTAAAAGCACATGGAGTAGTAGATTCTTCAGCCTTGTATCCCTTTTGCCAATCAACTTGCCAGCTCTTAGCTCCATCCCTCCCCCTCCCGTCTATCATTTCGGATCTCCCCCTTTCAAATCTCTTACTATCTCTTCTTTCAGTTAGTGCTGACGAAGGGTCTCGGCCCGAAACGTCGACTGTACCTCTTCCTAGAGATGCTGCCTGGCCTGCTGCGTTCACCATCGTTTTTTGTGTGCTGCTTGAATTTCCAGCATCTGAAGATTTCCTCATCTTTGAGTGGTAGCTAGTCCTGTTTTTCTCCCCCTCTTGGGAAATGCATCTTAGGGAACATTATATACTTTGACAAATTTACTTTGAAATGGCTTAGCAAGCAGTATTTTAAAAGGTGGTAAATAAATTAGCTATACAAGTGATATCCAGATCCTAAGTTAATGCTTTGTATCATTTGTGAATAATAATGGCAAATAGTCAGTTCCAGTGCAGACAAAGCAGCTCTCCCAATATTGCCTAGTCTTTTAGTTGGTCCTCATTTAACCTGCAAACTTCCACAACCCATCCTTCCAAAAGGTGGAAAGTGGAGGACAAACAATGGGCGTCAACAATTGACATGAAGTAGCAAGAAGGTGATAGGAAAGCTTAATTGTTTGGACAGATCAGTTCACTTGAAGAAATTATATCACAGACATACACACTAGTCACCTCTGCAAAAGGTTACCCAAGGGGGAGAAGCTTTAATATCTTAGCTATGGAATTTGTTATCAGAAACATATGGAAGCAAAATGAGATTAAGAGAGACAAGAAAAGCAAAAGATGAATATTAATATTAAGGCTTTCCAGATTTAGTGTTTCAAGTCACTTTGACCAGTGACAGTAGAAATATACCAAGTATTCCTGTTTTTAAACCAACCAGTTATATTTGAGCTTTGAATTAACTCAATTTCTATAGAATACAAAGGTGCAGTCAGCTTCCATACTTGTGCCTACATCAAGCTGCGATTCCTGGTGTACAGCGAGTTGGGCAGGGGAAAGGGAAAGGGAGGAGAGTGCAAAACAAACTCAAAGGGAAAAGCAACAATTACAATTGTACATGTTAAGCAGAGTTTCTAAGGGGTGGTGTCAGAGCGAGCCAGTCCATCCCAAGGTATCCCACTAAGCCATCGAGTGCCATTAGAGGACGGTGACATAGTTGGCTACCAGAAGTTGTACCGCTTCAGACTCACTACAGATTGACTGACTGTTACAAACAGACTTCAGCTCACAGCACAGAGGGGCAGACAGCAGAGGGGACTTCTCTGCAAAGTCACACAACCTCAAGTACCACAGAATTAGGAATTCTATTTTTATTAAAGCAAGACCCTATTTAGGGTTTCAACACAGCAAGTCATACTTTCATTACCAGGTACACAGGAAAAGATACCCTATGGTTAAGTTTTGTAGTAAGATGGCCACATGATCAAGATTCTGTTGATTCTCAAATGAGCACCCAAACTCGGAGAGATGCAGACAGATTAAATTCATGTGGAAATAGCAAATAGGAATGAAATTTTAAGACTGAAATTGATGACGTATTGGAGAAATTGACTGAGGAAAAGTGGTAAACAGGTTAATTTTAAACCCACTGTGTACATGTTAAAAATCTGTTATTGAGTTTACTCCCCCCAGACTTATCCATCCAGGTATCTTGCATGTAATAAATTCAAGACCAAAATACCCTTTGGAGAATCAAGGGAAATTCCAAGCTGTCCCCTTGATTCTCCAACGTCCAAATTCAGATCACATAGTTATAAAACTAAGAAAACAAGTCTGACTCATTCCTCCTGCCTACACTGATCTTTCCATTAGCCTGTAACATCTTCCTCCAATCTCCATTGTTCCAAAGATATGCTAACCAAACAGGTCACTTTCAACTCAAATAATTCTTGTTCGTCAAGTGCTGTGTCATGTGATGTAGGTGATCACAGTCTATGACGATGGCATCAGTGGTCACATAATCAGGACTTGACATGCACCAGCCGTTCATATGACCATCCACCCCCTGCTCCCATGGCTTCACTTGACCCTGATCAGGGGGCTAAGCAGGTGCTAAACCTTATCCAAGGGTGACCTACAGGCGAGCAGTGGGAAGGAGTGCTTTACACATCCACCAATACCCTGCCACTCTCAATTCTATGCTGAGCAATATCCCATGCACTTTTTGGAGCCAATTTCTTCCAGTACTGCATTGACCAGAATCATCCTACCATAACCTAATACTCATCTTCACTAAACATGACAAAGGCTGACTTGCCACTGAGCCTTCTTGTGCATTTAAAAACTTATCCAAATTCTTCAGGAATCTGTGGAGCCACTTTGAATTTCATGCTCTTAGATATTTCAGCATGTCACTATTTTTCCACAAGTATAATGGCCACTACAAACATTGATCATGTAATCAGCAGCCAAGAGACTCAAATTTCTTGTTATTCTGAGTTAAAACACTTAAACTGGAGACTGAAATTTTTGCAGTGTTAAAATTGAGCAGGACAATTTCAGAATGTAATTAAATTTGCATCATTTTCTTACCTTTGATGTTCCTTTGGTAGAAAAATACAATCCAGATCTTCGCAAGATGAAATAGTATTTTTTCCAGCTCTTCTTTCCTTGCTCTCTACTTTGGAGATACCCATGAATTTCAGGACACATTCTTGAACTCAGGAACTCCTAAGCAAACAATTTGTAAAAGTAAGTACAAATCAAAGGATCAGCTTTTAATCAAGTTTTCTTGCTCATGTAAAACAGTCAATTTGGACAGCAAGTTGTGGAAATGTTTGTGATAGAAATTGTAACATGGAGATGGGGACTTTGACTCAGCTCAGGAATACTTTACACTGAGGTGGCAGTCAGGTACCCTTAAAACCAAACAGAACCCATCCATTAAGACTTGCTTCTGTATGCAAGAACTGCCATTTGAGGGCCTTATTCAGACCAGTCAACTACGTAAGATACATCAGATTGTGAACTATATTGAGAGAGATTATTGTGCATGCCTGTAAGGTTGTTATGTATCAAAAGGCCCAAAATCTGATAAAGTGCTATTTTGTGAAGCGACCTTCACAAATAAATTTCACCAATGTTCAACTATACAAAAAAATCTGCTGCTTGCCATCCAGTGCCTCTGCCTCCCCTAACCATTCCATATCCAGTCACCTCAAATTTTCCGAAGTGCGTAATTACTCATTCTTCTTTTGAATGATTGCCAATATTTCTATATTCTTACCACCGGCTCAAATTAAGTTCACTTTCGTCTACACTTGCCCAAGATTCTTTGAAACTGCTAAACTACTTTTTGACCTAGTTTTCATTCAAATCAGCTCACCCCAGCAACTCAGACAAATAGTTTTAAAAACTATTGCTATTCCCAGTTTAGTATCATTGTTTGCAATTCCTCACCTGTGTCAACTGTGAATAACTTAAAGTTTCTTTTGTTTCATTGCAGCTAGACACCATGCTTTCTGGGAAAAACTAGGAGAGAAAATAAAACACAATTGAACAAATTCTTGCATGGAGTTCTGTACTTTGCAACACAGCATTTTGATCACATCATTCTTATTCAACATACCTTAGTCCAGCTAGAGTTCAGGACCTCTTGCATTTATTTGAAATTTGTACTAAAATCCCATTTTCTGAACTTGTTGAAAAATTTAACATATGAAACCTCTGGCATTTCAAAATAGTTACCAACTTCAAAAGTCTAGCTGAATGTACGAAAACCAATTCCTTCTGGTCAGCAAAACTTGGTTTAAACTTAGATTCAATCTTTAGAACTTTGACTTGAACGAAAATGGAAAAGCTAAGTTGTTGTATACACAATTACTTAAGTGCATGTGCACTTCCCCACTTTTAGTTAAAATACTAAGTGCACCAGTTTTCCAGGTATATAATCTGCATGGATAATTTCCTGCCATTTACCATAAAATCTCAACCCCTAAAAAAAACAAAAGCTTATTTGCCAATATTCCATTAAAGGTAAATAACCTTTACAATGCACTTTAAGTGTGCACAAAAATAAAGAACGTTTATAAAATTAAACACTCAGATAAAGTAATACATTTCCCTCAGTGTTATTATTCTCTCATTTTATCTCCTAAATCAATATTGATAATATAAAACAATTGAACTATTATAGATTCAAATAGCTGATCTCACTTACCGTTGGATTTCTAAAGTATTCATATTTGGCATTACATTTTTTGAAGTATAATTTACAGTCTGCATCCATCGCCCAACTTGATTGTACCTGAATCACTGATTCATGATCTTCTACAATTCTTTCTATACAGAGGATAAAAAATAGAATTCCAGAGAATTAAACCCTTAGTCTTTCTTTTAAGAATAGTCCATTAGATGAGTGGTCACACAGCTAATGGAACGAGGTTGATTTTACTAGCATCTCACAAGATTGAATGTTGCACTAGAAGTTAGTGGTTATTGCAAATCTTATAATTATGATTTAAAGGGGTGATCAATTTGATTCCAACTACAATGGTTACTCAATTTATTTTACTATTAAGAATGTGCAAGTGGAGATTCTACAAGCTTCACTTTCCACTCTTTCAAGTTTATGAGTCTTTTAAAGTATATCATTGCATTTAAGTTTCTTTCGCATTTTTTGATAAGATACCAACAGGCCCTAGCACACAAATAGGATTACCTTTGCCTAGCCTTATTTTTAATATAGCAGTTCCAAAGTATTTGCACTTTGATGCAAAATTCTTCACAGAACATGAAGGTTAGGGAGACATGACATGTCACCCAAAACTAAAACACCTACAGATGTACTGAACAGTTGCATCATGGTCTGGTATGGCAATTTGAATGTTTAGTAGGTGCAAGCTGCAGAGGGTAGTCAACTCTGCCCAATACATTGTAGGCACACCCTTGCAGACCAGCAAAAGTATTCTACGAGGTGCTTTCTCAAGACACAGGCCAAGCTATCTTCTTGCTGTTAACAATGGGCAGGAGGAACAAGGTAAAAAAAAAAAATCCCACGCTACTAATATCAAGAGTTACTTCCCTTTTACTGATTCTCAAACCTGCACAACCCTAATCGCTACCTCAGTACATCAACACCATGGTCAACTTGCACCAAAAGGATGTAGCTCCAATTGCATTCTTCACAACTAGAAAAAGGTAGAAATTATTCATGATTTTCTTAAGCTGCTCATCTAATTTAATGTGCCTTGATGCTGCTGCAGGTCTTGCAGACCACAAGGCTAAGTAGCAACAATTCTCAATTGTTCCCACAAAGCTGCATCCTCAGCCTCTTACTCCACTCCCAATACATTTACGACTGGACAGATTCTCAAACTTTCTCTGCAATTTGTAGAGATGTAGTACACCAAATTTCAAATAGCAAGACAGTACCGGAAGGAGATAAAGTGCCAAATGGCATGGTGTCATGGCAACCACCTTTCCCTCAATGTCAACAAATCAGATCAATTGGTCATTGACAGTGCATACTCTTCCACTTACATCAGTGGTGCTGATACCAAGCGTGTTGAAAGTTCCTCAGACAGATCACCACCAATATCCTTTTGGGCCACAGAAACCATGGCCAGAAAAAACACCTAGATTTCCTCAAGCTTAAAAATAAAAGACATGTCCTCTGATCCTCAATTTGTAAATTGATAAACCATAGAAAACACCCTATCCAGATGTTCAGCAACTGCTCTGCCCATGACTCAAGGGAACTGAAGCACATCACAGAAAACAGGCCACACTTCTCACTACCTCAGTAAAACAGCCAGCGTAATCAAAGTTCCTGCACATCCTGGACATTCACCTCTCTTCTCCTCCCCACCCCCCTTAGGCAGAAGATACAAAAGTCTGAAAACATACTGTAAAGCTTAAGAACAGCTTCTATCCTATTGAACAACTTTAGTATGCCAAGATGGAATTGACCTCAATCTACATTATGGCCTTGTATCTTATTGACTGCCTGTAATGCATTCTGTAACCAACACTTTGTATTCTGTTATTGTTTTACCTCTACTTCAATGCACTATTGTAATGAAATGATCCATATTGATAGCATCACAACAGTTTTCACTGTACCTCTGCACACATTAGTAAACATGTTTTCCAGTAGAACTATTCCTTGCATCCACTTTCCTCAGAACAAAATTTCATACCTGCTATTTGCTTCACATCTCCAGTTTTGATTTTAAAATCTTACTAAAGCAAAATTCGCTACATTTGGCAAGATACAGGGGTAGGAAAAATAGCAAGAAGGCTTCTGTACAAGATCTGTGACATTGAATTCTGTGCAAAAGTTGCTATCAGATGCAAAAAGTTGATATAAATAAGTTAATGGGTCATATTGAGGTTGGTTTTGTAATGAAATTAGACATTGGAAAACTCAGGGTAGAGATGCCAAACCTTTAATATTGAAAGCACATGGCAATTGAAACTGAATTCAGAGCCCCACTAGAAATCAGGAGTTTAGAAGCTGTGGAAGTAGCATCTCGCAATAAACAAGGGGCAGAAAAAAAAGGGGAAGTGAAGTCAGGGATTATGAGCAGAACGGATTAGCCACAAGTGGTGGCATTGCTGTGAAAATAATTCTGGTTCAACTATCAAGATCACCTGTTGTGTATCTAGTTTTTCAGTAGTATTTGAATAATCTTGTGTATATATTAATTTAAGCATTGCTTAATTGAGTTGTGTACAAATACACAAATTCCATATGTCAACATGCTACTATGTGATACATGTACACCTCAGTAAACACCAGGTTAGATCTGCATTTCAGACTCCCTTGGATAAATTTAATGTTTTGAAGTTACAAAAAAAAAAAAATACTAGAAAGTTTCCCAGATTATTTTAAATTGGTTGCCAGCAGCCTCAAAGCTCATTGGTTTTAGCTAAAACCTTGCTCAGTTAATTTGAAAGAATGACTGGAAGATATCCTCCAACACTTCATACCTCAAAATTAGCTTCACTTGGTTACCATGTTGGAACAAGTTTGGAATTTATTTTACCTCCTTAAATAATTGCAAATTTGCTCTGTTACAAACTTTTAAAGAGACAATAAATTTAGATACATAAATGACATTATCTTTATCAAAACCAAAAGCTAGTCTTCCCCCTCCCCTAGATAACCACAAAAACCAAACTTTCCAACAAGCTACTCAGTAAGTGGCACACACAAAATGCTGGTGAAATGCAGCAGGCCAGACAGCATCCATAGGAAGAGGTGCAGTCGGCGTTTCGGGCTGTGACCCTTCGTCAGGATTAACAAAGAAGAGATAGTAAGAGATTTGAAAGTGGGAGGGGGAGATATGAAATGATAGAAGATGGGGGGGGGGAGATAGAACTAAGAGCTGGAAAGTTGATTGGCAAAAGGGATACAAGGCTGAAGGGAGAGGATCATGGGACAGGAGGCCCAGGGAGAAAGAAAGGGAGGGGACTGCCAGAGGAAGATGGAGAGTAGGCAAGGAGTTATTGAGGGACAGATAGAGGGAAAAAAGAAAAAAGAAAAAAATAATAAATAAAGGGATGGTATAAGAACAGGAGGAAGGGCATTAATGGAAGTTAGAGAAGTCAATGTTCATGCCATCAGGTTGGAGGCTACCCAGGCGGAATACAAGGTGTTGTTCCTCCAACCTGAGTATGGCTTCATCTTTACAGTAGAGGAGGCCATGGATAGACACATCAGAATGGGAATGGGACGTGGCATTAAAATACGTGGCCACTGGGAGATTCTGCTTTTTCTGGCGGACAGAGCGTAGGTGTTCAGCGAAATGGTCTGCCAGTAAGTGGCCCTCGTCTGAACCATCTATAGAGGCTCTAGTGCCATACATTGGATGAACAGAGCAAGAGGCAGTTTTTAAAGTGAGGCATGAACAAATTCTTATGCAAGGAAAAATTTGTTTTCACAATGTCTGAATACTTTTAACAATCTCATTCAACAGTACAGTACATGCAAACCTTGAAGTGTGTTAAACCAACCAGATTATTCTTGATCACTCAACCTAGATTTGACCTTGGATGCAATTCACATGCTTGGCCTTTATCATCTCCATTTTCCATTTATCCCATCTGTGTAAATGCCAGGAAGTCAGATCATTCTAAAGAAGAATGGCCTGAAAACTAATCCTTGTAGGATCAATTAATAATTAGCTTCTCCACAGAGCAGTGAACTGATAATGCTCTACAATAAATGATCATTTAGGTTAGACAGCAAATCTTAAAAAGCCTAAAGTATAATAGCAGCTATTTGAAAAGAGGGGAAGTAGTGAGCTAGTACAGGAATTGCCCATTCCAACTCTTCAGAAGGGACCATTTCATTTTCCTGCTCTTTTGCCTGAAAAGCCATTCAGGCTTGTCATTTTCATTAAATAAAATTTGGATCTGTACTTCCACTCTCCAGTAGTTCATTAGATCTTAAAGTGCCATCATTCATGCTTCCATTTGTGCAACAGCACGAGGGGCAACATCTTAATCAAGTTCTTCCAATATTTTGAACTAAATTCTCCTTTTCCTATTCCCAGATAATTAAACAGATTGAAATAAAGCTGAACATGCCCTTTGTAAATACCCAATTCTTTTTCCACATCTTCAGTTCCCTTACAGTCTTAAATGCATTTTGAATAAGCCGATTTGCTGGACCTTTCATTTATTATTTTGGCACACACGTTCACATAGCAAAGATTTTCATAAATATTTCAAAGTTTACTGGTGATCTATCCTGGGCCCAACATATCAATGGAGTTACAAAGACACAGCAGTGGCCGTCTTTCATTAGTTCAAGATTTGGTTTGTCACCAAAGACTCTCACAAATTCCTATAGGTGTACCATAGAGAGTATCCTAACTGGTTGCATCACAGTCTGTTATGGGGTGGGAGGGGAGGGGGGTTCTGCACAGGATCGAAATAAACTCAGAGTTGTAGTTAATCAATTCTGTCATGGGCACTGGCCTCTGTCGTCTCCGGGACTGATGCCTCAAAGACAGCATCCGTCAAAAAGACCCCCATCACCCAGGACATGCCCTCTTCTCATTGCTACCAACAGGGATGTACTGGAGCCTGAAGGCACACCGATTCAACAATAGCTTTTCCTCCGCCACCTGGTTTCTAAATGGACATTGGACTCATGAACACTACTTCTCTTCTCTCCCCCCCTCCCCTTTTTTGCACTACTTAATTTAACCCTTTAATATATAGATATATATACACACCACTGCAATTTAGTTATGCAGCAGAAAATAGGCTTTTATATGGGGTCGGGAGAGTCAAACCGGCAACTGGAAGAGTAGACACGATGACAAATGGATAGACTGAACCAGATTTCGGGGGGGGGGGGGAGGGTGGAGAGAAGGTTTACACTGGGGGTGGAACAGTGAAGATAAGGGAAAAGGTGAAAGCCTAAAAGCTGTATGAACTGATGAGAGCAAAAGGAACATGGTGGTTAAACTGGAATTAAAAAATTCAGTTAGAACTAGAAGGGAACATTACAGCACAATGTAGGCCTTTTAGCCCATGTGTTAACTATTTAACATACTCTCAAGGTCAATCCAACCCTTCCTTCCTTCCTATATGGCCTTCCATTTTTCTATTATTTTAGTACCAAGTCTATTAAATGTCGATGTACCTGCCTCTCCCACTAGCCCAGCAGCATTCATCCTTTTGGGATGCACCCAATCCAAACTGAGTGAGCTGCCTCACTGAAAAAATAGCAGCTCTTTTACCCTCCCCCAGTGGCCTGTATCCTGGCATATTGGCTTTCAGTGATGTGTGTACAAAGACAAGTCTGTCCATTTAAACAATTTGCTTTCACCATTTAACAGCACCTCCAGCAGTTTAGGCTTCATTTCACTGTCAGTATAAACACCACATTGTCTACCTTACAACTGAAACACCTTGGACTTGCCTATCGTACCTAATTTAAATATACAAAATTTAAGTAAATTTCACTTCACTATCCATTCAATTCAGGACTCAAGGTTCTGCAGGTGCTGGAAACCCAAAGCAACACAAAATGCTGGAGAAACACAGGTCAGACAGCACCTATGGAAATGAATGAGCAGTTGACGTTTCAGGCCGAGACCCCTCTGGGCTGAAAAAGGGGGAAGACACCAGAAAAAGGGTTGGGGGGGGCAAGAGGAAGGAGGATAGTCTAAAAGGTGATAGGTGAAACCAGGTGGGTAGAAAAGGCAAGGGCTAGAAAGGAAGAAATCTGATAGGAAGGGGGAGTGGACCATAGGAGAAAGGGAAGGAAGGGGGATTCGGGGGAGGTGATAGGTAAGAAAGAGGTAGCAGGGGGCCGGAGCGGGGAATAGGAGGGGTCACTATAAAAGCATTTATTCCTTGTCCCTGGTATATCATACTGCATGGTTGAAGATATGTCTAGCAAAGGAGGTAGAAGGTACTCCTTCCCCCGCTAGTCTGCACATCGCCCTTGGGCAAGGTGCACCATCTGCTTAGCACCCACCCCACCGCCCCCAACCGATCAGGGTCACATGAAGCCATGGCAGCAGGCAGTGAGTGGTTTACGAGCAGCTGGTGCATCCCGCAAATCCTGGTTATGAAACCACTGACATCAGGCAGACGACCTCGGAGAAGAGTCTCAGCCTAAATATCACCTTTAATTCCTTTCCATTGACGCTGCCTGACCTGAATTCCTCCAGCATATGTATTGCTTTGGAGTTCCAGTACAGTTTGGACTCTCATGTTCATAAACCTTGAAGAGTATTGATAATGGTTGGGGTCTTGTAAAGCCTGCCCAGAAGGCAATGGCAAATCATTTGCCGAAAAGTTGGCCAAGAACAATCATGCTCACTGTGATCGCCTACATCATGACAGCGCATGACAATGTCATCATTCTGCAAAAAGCACCAGCCACAAGATGCATTGCTGTAAATTGGCAAAGCTTCTGTGGCATCATATCCAATGCCTATGGCCCCTGGCATCTCCATGCACCCACTGTCCCTGTTTCTCAAAGCAAAATCCCTTTCTGTGTGTCATACAAGGCTGACAAGTTGACACTGATATTCCTTTAATCCCGGAATATTCTAACTAATAGTGCAATGGGAGGACCATATACCACAGTGAATCAGAAAAGGCTCACCACCACATTTGAAGGCGATCAGGGATAGTGAACAACACCCACATCCTATACACAAATAAATATTCTTTAACAGTATGATCAAGCCCTCACTGGCAATATGGTATATCAAATGTCAGATTTTGTCAGACACTAAAGATTAAATCCAATTTTACCAAATTACATTTGTCCATTTCCCCCTCCCCACAACTACTGTTCAGTCTTGTTACCAAATTTAATCCTCTTCCAATTTACACTTAAATCCTAGTGATTAACTTTAATTATATTGGTTAAGGTTGGGTGGCAAGGCGGAGACAAGTCTCTATTGAAAGTGGTGAAAAGCACTCCTTCTGTCCTCTAGCCTCCAGGTCCCACCTGGGCGAGGTGAGCACCTGTAGAAAAATTTGCCAAGAACAATAATGGTCATGGAAAGACCATGATCACCCACAATACATGACAGCACATTACAAATGAAAAAGGAAATGTACAGTTGTTTGTTCAATACAATTTCCTTCACTGCAAAGTCAAATTAATGCAGTAACTTAAGTGATCAAAGGTGCATCAGATTCTTGCTAGATGGTGCCAGATGTTCAGCACAGCAACATCTGCAGCAATGCAAGGTGAGCACCAACATGACCAAGGGTCAAGTTACCAGGCAGTTGAATAGAGATGCTAAGTTTCCGACTTAGAGATCTAGAGATGTTCAAGTGAACAAATGAAGGAAGTTTTTCAGGATTGTCCAGTACAGGAAGCATCTTAAAGAGTTAAAGGAAAATATAAGAAGCCTTCATCTACACAAATTCTTAACAGAAATGAGATTTTATCCCTACAGATGTCACCCTTTCCACTGGTTTGAAGGCAGTTTTTGAAGTTATTCCATATATTTGACTGTTTTATTCGATTCAGATGCTCCCTTTTACTACTATGAAAAGAGAATAGCAAATTGCCATATTTTTTTGGGGGTGGGGGAAGAAGAGGAGGAAACCTTATTCTATTTTAAAGCAGCTCTGTTCAGGTACACTCAACGGGACACGTGTTGTTACATGTCAGCTGGTGATGGCCTTAGATTTTAATAAATTGCTTACATTCATTTGCTCACGTTTAAACTTGGTCAACTGACCAAAGGGTTAAAAAACATTAGCAGATTAACTTCAGGAACCAGTCTTCAGATAAGAGTATCTACACAAAAATGTAGAGTTACTTATCACTGAAAACCTACAATTCAGCAGCATGGGTCATTTACTGGAGAAATACTCAGTTACGAGTCCTTAATTATTGGTGTTGTTATCAAAGTGTTTAAAAATGAGGAAGTTTAAACATATACACAAATCTAATCATTTCTCGCATAAAGACAGATTGCCAGCTATATACCCCACCTGATTGTTGACAAAATCCAGAGAGGTTGTAAAATGACTGATAGTATTAATAAACCTCAATTTGATGAAATATCACTAATGACCAACTACATGAAAACCATGTCAGAGCAGTTGCCACCAGCAAAAGGATAAAGATGTTCAGAATCCAGAATATGGTTTCGTACTTTTGACTTAGTTGGACAACAATGACCACCGATTAAAAATGGCTTCACTTTCAAAAGATCTTCAATCATAGCTTGTACAAATTTGTATTAAATTCCAAGCACTACAAACTATACGTTTTAAAGTTAAACAAAAAGTTGCTGTTCCCATCTAAATAACACTTGAGGGTTTAAACTAGGGTGAGAAGGGTGGGGCACAGAGCTGATGACAAAATAAGGATAATATTGCAGCCAATGAGAGCAAACTTGGTCATAAAGACTGGAGTACAATGAGAGGAAAGTTTAAACTAAATTTCTTTCTATACAAGAGGGTTGACTGGGAAGGCAGACGAATTGTGGATTGGGTCTGAGAACTGGGATATCATAGCCATAACAAAACATGACTAAGGACAAGATTAGCAGCTAAAATGTTCTGGGATACAGAGGTGCTGCTAAGAGAAGGTCAGATGCCTTCATGAAAGAGGACAAGCCATTAGAGGTTTTTAAATTCTACCGGGATGGCCTCAGTGGGTGATAAGTCCTCAAGAAGATCAAGGGAGATCACAAATGGGTTTGCGTTGTGGCCAACCCCCCCCCCCACCCAAACCCAGTAGTCAGATGTGGGGATCACAGCTGGTTTTAAACATAATAGGGGAGTGTAGGGCAGTAGATCCCAACCTGGCATTCACAAACTCCCTTGTTTAATGTAGAGGTCCATGACATAAAAATGGTTGGGAACACCTGAATTTGGGGGAGAGGGGCGGGGGAAGAGAAGATGTTAGCTTCCCTAATATTGAGTGGGCCAACCATAGTGCAAGAGACATGTTCCAAGCAGAATTTGTGAAATGCTTCCTTGATCAATATAGAGGAAATGCACTGGAAAGTTCAACACTGGAACTCCTCCTGGGGAATGAGGTAGAAGTGGCAGAAGTACCTGTCAGCAAACACTTTGGGTTCAGTGACTATTTTTTTTTTTTTTTTTTTTTTTTTTTTGTTTTGACATACAGTAGTACAGAAAAAAAAGAGTTCACAGCTGAAGGTCCTGAATTGCAGTAGAACAAATCTGAGCCATCAAGAGATTGGATGGAATCTCAACATGGTTGATTGAGTGAGATTGCATGAAAGAGTGAAAATTAAAAATGAATGGGAAAGGGAACTTCAACTTTCCCTACCTACAGAGAAATGGGATAAAATTTTTCAATTAGTTAGTACTTCTTCTATATGTGCTAAACATACTTTAATACAATTTAAAGTAGTACACAGAGCTCATATGTCCAAAGATAAACTAGCTCATTTTTATTCCCATATAAACTCTACTTGTGATAGATGTCACTCTGAAGTGGCTTCTTTAACTCGTATGTTTTGGTCCTGTCCTCTTTTGGAAAAATATTGGAAAGACATTTTTGATATTATTTCAACAGTTCTATGTTTCAATTTAAAACCCCATCCTATTACGGCAATCTTTGGATTGCCAATGGTAGAACATAGATCTTTGTCTTCCTCAGCCTGTTGAATGATAGCTTTTGTTACTTTAATGGCGAGAAGATCTATTTTGTTGAAGTGGAAGGAAACTAATCTCCCAACTACATTCCAATGGTGTTCTCAAACTATATTAAGTTTAAATTTAGAAAAAATTAGAAGTGATATTTTTGACCCTTGGGTTAAATTTGACGAAACTTGGAAACCTTTTACGCAACATTTTCATATGATGTAATCTGACCTTCCTGAATCTTTTTTCTAAATTTAAATTATATGAGGAGAGGAGCGGAGTTAACGACATTATTGAACATGTCCGATATAAGCTGTTGGTCTAGCCTTGTTTTGTGTTTTTTTTTCTTGGGTTTTTTTTTCCTCTTTTGGGTTTTTTTTTTGTTTATATATTTTTTTTCTTTTTATTTCTTTTTTAATGTTTAATCTCATTATGAGTTTGGAAGTCTTTTATATCTATGTTACTTAAAATTCATTTTATATATGTTGATGAACATTTTTCCAATCTCTTTGTACCAACTTTATTATTGAGTTTGTAATTTTGAAAAATTAATAAAAAGATTTAAAAAGGAAAGGAGATTGCTTGCAGGAAAATGAACATTTGCCAAGCAGCAGGCTTGAAGGGGATTCTGTAGTACCAGCCTTTAGAGAGGGTTTGATTTGGGATAGCCAGTTTTCTGAGAGAAGTGGTATCTGAAACCTTAATGAGTAAGTGAGTAAGGTAAATGAGTAAGGTAGTGGATTTGTCCAAACTTCAGCAAGGCTCCTTGTGGCAGGCTAATCAGGAAGTTGAGAATGCATTGGATCCAGCAGAGATGGTGGAATGGTTTCATAGATGGCTTAATATAGGAAGCAGTGATGGTTTTGGGGAGTTTCTCAATCTGGAGCCCTGCATCTAGTAGTGTGCCATAGGTCTGTGCTGGGACCTTCCATTTGTAATTTGGATATGAATTTACAGGATGTGATTAGTAAGCTTGTGGATGATACAAAAATAGGTGCATTACATTGTGAAGTTATGAGGCGGATCTTGATCAACTAGGTGTGAGCTAAGGAATTGCAAAGTGTCTGATATTGTGCTTTAAGAGATTAAACAAGGCAGGACTTGTACAGTGACTAGTAGGGCCCTGGTGAGCATTGTAGCAGCAGGACCGAGAAGCACAGGGGCATAGCTCACTGAAAACAGCACCACGGGCAGACAGTAGGGTTGGCAAACTGCACTTCCAAGCATAGCATTTAGGAATTGGAAAGATACGATGCAATTATTTGATAGTGGTGTGATTATACTTTGTACACAACGCTCCATTTTGATTAGTTATTGGAAGGACATTTAACTAGATAAGGCATTTGACAAGATACCCCATGCAAGGCTTATTGAGAAAGTGAGGCATCATGGGATCCAAGGGGACATTGCTTTGTGGATCCAGAACTGGCTTGCTCACAGGAGGCAAAGAGTGGTTGTAGACAGGTCATATTCTGCATGGAGGTCAGTGACCAGTGGTCTGCCTCAGGGATCTGTTCTGGGACCCTTACTCTGATTTTTATAAATGACCTGGATGAGGAAGTGGAGGGATGGGTTAGTAAATTTGCTGATGACACAAAGGTGAGAGGAACACTCACAACACGCTGGAGGAACTCAGCAGGTCGGGCAGCATCTGTGGAAATGATCAGTCAATGTTTCGGGCCGGAACCCTTCATCAGGACAGAAGAGGGAAGGGGCAGAGGCCCTATAAAGAAGGTGGGGGGAGGGTGGGAAGGAGAAGGCTGGTAGGTTCCAGGTGAAAAACCTGTAAGGGGAAAGATAAAGGGGTGGGGGAGGGGAAGCATTCACAACACACTGGAGTGTTGCTTTGACCCCAGCATTTGCAGAGTATTTTGTGTTTACAAAGGTTAGAGGTGTTGTGAATAGTGCGGATGGCTGTCAGAGGTTGGAGCAGGACATTGATAGGATGCAAAACTGGGCTGAGAAGTGGCAGATGGAGTTCAACCCAGATAAACGTGAGGTGGTTCATTTTGGTAGGTTAAATATGATGGCAGAATATAGCATTAATGGTAAGACTCTTGGCAGAGGATCAGAGGGATTTTTGGGTCTAAGTCCATAGGACGCTCAAAGCAGCTGTGCAGGTTGACTCTGTGGTTAAGAAAGCATACAGTACATTGGCCTTCATCAGTCGTGGGACTGAGTTTAAAAGCCGAGAGGCAATGTTGCAGCTATATAGGACCCTGGTCAGACCCCACTTGGAGTACTGTGCTCAGTTCTGGTCACCTTACTGCAGGAAGGACATGGAAACCATAGAAAGGGTGCAGAGGAGATTTACAAGGATGTTGCCTGGATTGGGGAGCATGCCTTATGAGAATAGGTTGAGTGAACTTTGTCTTATCTCCTTGGAATGATGGAGGATGAGAGGTGACCTGATAGATGTGTACAAGATAATGAGAGGCATTGATCATGTGGATAGTCAAAGACTTTCCCAGGGCTGAAATGGCTAGCTCAAGAAGGCATAGTTTTAAAGGTACTTGGAAGTAGGTACAGAGGAGATGTCAGGGGCAAGTTTTAAAAAAGAAAACACCACACAAAGAGCGGTGAGTGCGTGGAATGGGCTGCCAGCGGCGGTGGAGGCAGAAACAATAGGGTCTTTTAAGAGACTCCTGGATCAGTACATGGAGCTTAGAAAGATAGAGGGCTATGGGTAAGCCTAGTTCTAAGAAAGGACATGTTCGGCACAGCTTTGTGGGCCAAAGGGCCTGTATTGTGCTGTTGGTTTTCTATGTTTCTAGAAAGTGCAGAGAATATTTACCAGGATGCTGTTGGAGTTGGGGCCCAAATTACAAGTTGTATAGACCCGGACTTTATTCCCTAGAATGTAGAAGATTGAAGGGTGAAAATGCTGTAGTGGAAAAAGTCTGCTTGTTATTTGCATGAAGGTTTGGGTTGGACTACAACCACAGGTTAAGGGTGAAAGGTGAAAAGTTTAAGGGGAACCCAAGGGGAAACTTCACTCAGAGGGTCATGAGAGTGTGGAATGAGCTGCCAGTGCAAGTGGTGTATGCAAGTTCGATTTCACTATTTACAAAAACGTTTTGATAGGTATATGGATGGGAGGGGTATGGAGGGTTTATGGTCCAGGTCAATAGGAGCGGGTAGTTTAAATGGCTCAGCACAGACTCGATGGGCCAAAGGCCTGTTTCTGTATTGTACTTTTCTTTGACCAACCACAGAAGCCATTTCCATGCTCTACAGTTGCATTATATTGCATGGACAACACTAGATAATTTACAGATATCTATTGAGTATTACAGAAAAGATGTAGTACTAATTTGTATATTAAATATTCAGTATACTTACCTATGGCCATATGAGTCAATTGCTCAATGATAGTCCAGGAACCATCATGAACACATTGATTTTTCGTTATTAGCAGCTGACACAAATCTCGAGCTGCAATGTCACTTGGTACTTCCATAGGGTGACTGCTGCCATCTTCATTAAATACCTTAATTACCTGGACACAAAAAGATAACCCACTAAAGTGAAATTGTTGGTCATATTTTGCTACTTACCTATATTCACCTCATTGACAGTTGTAAAGGACAAATCCTTCAACATTCTGCTTAATCTATTAAAACTCCTTCACGTTTGATTTACAAATCAATCTTTGAAGAGCAAACAAACTTGGCTGCACCTGGACCATCACATCAACTATTAGGCTTATTATAGTTTTAAATTTTGTAAAGCCATTTCAGAAATTAGCAAGATAGGCTCTTTAGCAACCTCTAAATTTTCCCAGTTTACTCTCAATCCTGTTCCCTACTTGGAGATGAGAGACAAATGATATTTTGACCTACTGTCATTTGTTGTGGACATCGGGTTAAAGTCATTGTGCAGATAATTCAGAATTAGGATGTGCACGTTCAGCCTCAACAGATCTAGTGCTGCTTTAACTTAGTATTGACAATTAATATCAGTTTGACTTTAATGAGATCTTGTGAATTTTACCTAATAACTTGATACTGGCCCTTACTGCAGATATAGGCAGACCCAGATTACATTAGCTTCCCTTTCTCTGCAAGCCACTCTCACCAAATCACAATCATCATCAGAACTGGTTTCTACAATAAAATCTTGTTTATACTTGCAATAAGACTTGTTTCATTCAATAATCACTATAATTCAGCCAACAGAACATGCTATATTTGAAATATTACTAATTTTAAAAGAGAATTTGCATGAAGTTGGATTGCCACATGTTTTGACACTTAAAACCAGGGAGCCCATGTAGAGTGCAAGAAAAAAAATCAAGCTTGTACTTTTTTGTTAAAATGGACTGCCATCAAAACCATCTTATACTTTTTAGGTCTGATGCTTTGTCTTCTACCAAGTTCTTAATTTTACTTCTAAATTGCTGCTGTGTTATTTTGTGGCTGCATAATTAGGTTTTTGCACATCTTTCCAAATGAAATTATCCACCATTAACAAAGTAGAACACAAAGCATCAAATCTCAAGTACACAGCTCTTAAGGATACTCCTACTCAATTCAGATGGGAGAAAAATCAACTGTTATAGCCACTTTTAAAGCAAAAGTATATTGGAAATTCAGTCATACAACTAATTGTGTCCCGATAAATGGTTCTGATAACCCAAAGATCAACTTGAGGAATGATGCTGGTGTTGCCATCAAATGCCAATGTTTAATTAAAAATATTAATTGCACTAATGTCAGGGATATCAGTACAGGTGTTTGCCAAACCATTAAGATAATGTAATCATTTTAGTCTAAAATCCATTTCAAAGCAGTATCACATTTTGTATGGGCTACATTTTTATAGCAATAAAGTTGATATTACAACTCTCCAATTTAAGCATTAACACAAAGTTGTTACTGTTTTTGGAAAAGTGGAGAATTACCAAATGTAAACGACTCAATACACAATCTATCCTTTATCAATACTGGCATTAATTACTTCAATTCTGATAGGTGTACAACTAGACGAAGCAAGGAACTTCACCTGTTGATACATTTCCAGCTGCTCCACACTTGAAATTTTAATAACTTGTACAAGGCAAAGCATGCATATTGCATTGTCAGAATTGGAAAGATTACAGGACAAATTTAGCTATGCAAATGGTCTTCAAGGACCACAAGTCAACTAGTTTTCATTTGTTGAAATTAACTTTCCGTCAGTATTTTTAATCTCATTTTACCAGCCTTCAGCAAATTAGACTGCTACATGTTGACAAGAACACCCAGTTAAAATAAAACTTTAAAAATTGGAGTCAGAGATACAGAATGGAACAGGTCCTTCAGCTCAACTTTCAGTGCAACTACACAGCTTCCTTCCTGACAGGTCATGTTCAGTGCCTTTCATGTACCCATCTAAATATTCAATTTTACCTGGCTCAACCACTTCAGCAGCTCGCTCCAGGATTTGCTGTGTAAAGTTGGCTCACATCTCACATTTCTCCCTCCGTGTGAGGCGGTGCCATCCAGATTTCGAATGACCAACCAGATGATCCATACCGCTCATCGCTTTATAAACTGAGGTCACTCTTCATTCTCCTGCATATCACGGAATAAAGACACAGGATGGCCAATCCCTCCCTTCACTCAGGCTTCTCGTCCAGGCAGCAACTTCAAATCTCTTCTGCACCCCACCCAGCTTAACAAATTCTTCCTATAGCAGGGTGACCAAAAGTGTACACAATACACCAAGCGTGGGCTCACCACAACTTATACAAGTGCAATATTATATTCCTATCCTTAAACTTGATACGCTGACTGAAGGCCAGTACGCTGAACACCTTCACCACCCTGCATGTGGCCACTTTCAGCAAGATGTGCACCTGTACTCCCAAGTCCCTCTGTTCCAAAACACTTGCCACGTGTAGATCCTACCCTTGTCTGAATGTACAGAATGCACCACATTATACTTGAAGTCAAAATTCATTTGCTGTTCCTCCACCCATCTTCCTAAGAAATCAAGATTTTGCAATCATTATAGTCTCAGACTTTCTAATCATGCCATGTACATCCATATCCAAATAATTTATGCAAATAATGAATAGAGGTCCTACATGAAGCCTTGGGATACACCATTAGTCCAAGATTTGATGGGAAGCAAAGGTAGAGTTCTCTGAATGGAAGTCTATTTCCAAATCCCATACAACCCAACCCTTCAGATCAGCCTACCTTAGAACTCTCACAGGCAATAACCCCTACCCTTCCTTCATTTCTTTAGTTAGCTCTGAAACTCTTCCCCCCCACAAAAAAATCAATTCAACAGACATGACATCCTAGCTTACAAAACCATTCTTGATTAGACCGAATACCAAAGCAATGGTAGATCTTGTTCCCCCAGTTCCATCTAGTAGCATTCCTACAAAGGGAGCAGGCTTACAGACTATCCTCACTACTCTCAAACAGCGGTTCATTATGTACACTCTAGTTTTGTTAGCAACTGGCAAAGATCAATGAAGCACCGTCTCTGGAAAGGTCTGGTTTCTTCTATGGCCTCCCATAAAGTCCAGGAATATATTTGGTCAGACACTGGGATTGCACAGCTGCGAATCTTTCCTGGCAAAATATTCAGACCTCACTATTATCCTCATTTCATTGGATATTCTCCTTTGTAAACACCAAGACAGTGAATCTTAGCCATCTCCTGCAGCTTTATGCATAGGCTGCCCTGATGGTCTCAAGAGGACCTAGTCTCTCCCTAGCCATCCTTTTACTGTTAATAACTGAACCACCTCTTAGGATCATCTTTAACCATGCCCATCAATCTCATGCCTTTTAGTCCTCCCGTTTTCCTTAACCTGTTCTTAAACTTTTCACATTGAAAGGATTCATTCTGATGGCCAGAAGAAACTGCAGTTTACACTTGGATTTGATGAATTGGGGACAGCGAAAGCAATTGTCGGTTTCCCTCATCTTTTGTGGACTCTGAACCGATTCCTACTCTGGAATAATCTGATCAAAGCAATTGAATGGTGGGCCAACAGACTCCAGGACAGCTTATTCTACCAGACCATCAGACTGATTAACTCGTGCTGATTTGAGTGTATTTCTATGTTATATTGACTGTTCTATTATAAATTGCTATGATTGCACATTTAGACAGATGTAATGTAAGAATGTTTACTCATCTATGTGAAGGATGCAAGAAATAAAGTCAATTCAATTCAGGTAATAACCCAAGACCATTCTCAAGTGAGTAGCTACTTATGTAAAATGCCAGACCTACCAAAGGAGCAATCTGTATCTCGTTTATACTCTGTCTGGGTCACTTCATTTAACTGGTTTGGACCAGAGTTGAAAGACGTACATAAGGCTGGGGTGTGGAGAGCCATAAAACACTGTTGATTGCAGCCCTGTACATGACCCACTAAGGTGACCCAGGTTGATCAGGTGAACTTGAGCCAATGGGACGGAGATGCACCAGGTCAACTGTCGAGGAACACAAGAGTAAGGAATTCTAACTATGCAGGGATGCTAAGTCTCCAGCAACCAGAGACCAACCACAAACACATGGAGATCAGGGCTGTGAGGAACACCTGGCCAGCAGAGTCTCCTTTCCTGGGTAATACATTCTTTTCAGGGACTCTCGCAAGGTACACACAGATAGTTCGTTCGTGAAACCACGTGCTTTTAGTTGAGACAATAAAAGTTACTTCTCAGTAAATACAGATTCTGTGCCTCAGTGAATACAAGGGGTAACTCTTGTAACAATAATTCATACCCAGCAGCCTAAAAGTGATCAAACCTTTTCCTTAGAACCTCTCAGACAGTACTCCCTGAAATGAATATTTACAATTCATCCCAAAATTTTAACCCTACTGATATTAAAACTAATAGAAATTGTGGTCACTGGACCTAGGGTGTTCCCAACTGTTTCTCCAACGACTTGACCATCTTTGTTCCCCAATATCCCATAATCACTCCTTCCCAAGTAGGGGTCTCCATGTTGTTCAAGAAAACGGACTTGGATGCAGTGCAGAGTACAAATGCTTGCTACAATCCCCACCCCCCCGCAGCCTTTCCTCTCAACGCAAATTAAAACATCTAGTCTGATCCACCAGGTCAAATATGGGCTAAGCTTCATATTAAAAGCTTAATGTATTTAGTTGTCTTAGGAAAAAAAAAAGACAATTAAGCCAGGGGTTTCCAGCCTTTATGACTTGGACCAATACCATTAAAGGGAAACCCTGCTCCAAGCCTTAAACCTTCCAGACTACACATCTAGCACCAGTCCAAAGTCAAGCTCCCAAAGTACAATGAATTTACATAGCTAAAACTTTCAGTTAAAAAGGTTCTTGATTTTATTTCCCTTCCTCCACAAAGCCATTAATGCGAATTATTGATAGTACTGTTATATGGGCACAAGTCTTGCTTAATTGTCAACATTAGATTTGTTGACCATTACCTTAAAACTAATCCTGCAAATGATAGCTATTCACATAATATTACTGTCAAAGATCATTTTAAAACTCCAGAGCACCAAATTCCAAATGAGATTCCCAACAATTCGATGGATCAAGGGCGAGATTCAAGGATGTTGATAACTTGTGCCTCCATCTTCATGTTAATTTTGTAACAATACAATTTTGCAAATATTACTTTCCATCCTCTCAGTCAACCTTACCAAGCTTAAACAGATTCACACAAAACTCTTACATGGCTACACTCATCTCCCCCACCCTCCCCAATCAGGGAGATGTGAAACCATGGGAGCAGGTGGTGGATGGACTTATGAGCAGCTGGTACACATCACAAGTCCTGGTTATCTGACAATCTCTGAAGAGTATTTATAATGCCTGGGGTCACCCGTCTTGTAAGGACACTGCCCAGAAAGTGGCAATGGCAAAACACATCTGTAGAAAAATTTGCCAAGAACAATCACGATCAAAGACCATGATCACCCACATGCTATGACACATCACATAACGACCTGATAGAGTGACAAAGCAAGCTTGAGATAGGCTCAAATGTACCAGCAAGAGCCAAGACTTTGTGTCCCATTTGCTGAAAGGAAACTAAATGGGAACAGGGCAACATTAAATCACTAAATACACAAGACTATGTACACATTTAGAGGGCATATACACATACTGTACCCTAATTTACACATTCCCTACAAGCTCCAGTCTTAACTCTTCCTGAAGATCAAACTATGCTACTGATGAGCCCAAGCAATACCAGAGGCACTGCTTGCATGTTAAATTCAGAATGAGGACCAATAGCAATACAGACTCACTGGGCCAAATGGCCTGTGATGTACAATTCAAGATTTTGACAAAGTTCCCTGCCTAAACCAAAGGGCATTAAAATCTACTGAAAATGACAGCATGTAGCAGAATAACAAGGATCAGTAAGTAGAACAGCACAGCTACTACCGATGCCATGAAAACAAGTTTAAAAGTCAGGCAACAACCAATTCTGGTGGAACGCAGCAGGCCAGGCAGCATCTATAGGAAGTACAGTCAACGTTTCGGGCTGAGACCCTTCGTCAGGACTAAGTGAAAGAAGAGATAGTAAGAGATTTGAGATGGGGGAGGGGGAGATCTGAAATGATAGGAGAAGACAGGGAGGGAAGAAGCTAAGAGCTGGAAAGTTGATTGGCAAAAGGGATACAGAGTTGAAGGGAGAGGATCATGGGATAGGAGGCCTAGGGAGAAATAAAGGGAAAGGGGAGCCCAGAGGAAGATGGAGAGCAGGCAAGGAGTGATTGTGAGAGGGACAGAGAAGAAAAAGGGGGGAATAAAAATAAGGGATGGGGCAAGAAGGGGAGGAGGGGCATTAACTTCCTCTGGGCTCCCCTCCCCCTCTTTCTCCCTAGGCCTCCTGTCCCATGATCCTCCCCCTTCTCCAACTCTGTATCCCCTTTGCCAATCAACTTTCCAGCTCTTAGCTTCTTCCCTCCCCCTCTTCCTATCATTCTGGATCTCCTCCTCCCCCTCTCAAATCTCTTACTATCTCTTCTTTCAGTGAGTCCTGACGAAGGGTCTTGGCCCAAAACGTCAACTGTACCTCTTCCTATAGATGCTACCTGGCCTGCTGCGTTCCACCAGCACTTTGTGTGTGTTGCTTGAATTCCCAGCATCTGCGGATTTTCTCCTGTTTGCTGTTAAAAAAAAGGTCAGCATTTAATTACAACTTCCACTATCTAGCTTTGAAAAGCAGAAGAGTTAATTGCAACAAGATCAGACCAGACATAAATATTGACCTTTTGTGGCAATTTTTCCTTCAAACTAGGACTGGCCTTCACTCAGGTCACTTCAAATGAGCTACCCAGATTTAACAAGACACGAGAAATATTTTTAGCTACTGAGCTATGTACATGGCCTAGACTAAACATACACAGAATAAAGAGCCAAAGTATAGGAGATCAAAATCCCAATTTCTTGTTCCAAAATTACATACTGACAATTATATATTTAGCAATGTTTGCTGAAATGGGAAGAGTACTTTTTTAAAAAAAAATACAAGTGTCTCCACATTCATTGCAGACAGCACGTTACTACTGCTACAGCACTGGGTTGAAGTTGTGCAGAACACTTAAATTCAAAAATGAGTGGTTAAAAATTTAGTGACAAAAGCTCCATCATTTTCCAAGCTGCAAAAGAAATCTTTGAGCAGGTCTTCATCTGATGTTAAATCAACCACGAGTTATTCTTACTTTTCAACTGATTTATTGCTAATTAATGAATATTCACAATAACAAATTCTTGGTTACAAAATATAGAACAATGAATAGGGAATCCATTTACAATCTGAAACACTGATCAGAATTACACAGGAAATTTTCTATAATCAAGCAGCACTTATATACTCATTGAGTCTTGGGAACATTGTAGCTGTGTTCCTGGTTATGGGCATCTTCACAATGAAGTCGGTTAATAAATTGGTAGACTTTAAACAATTCTTGCTTCCAAAACCTCATTCTCAATTAACGTAAAGCATTTTGTCATTACATCCCAAGGCTCTTTCAACATTTTGATTACATTCATCAATACATTTGGTTACCTGCTTTCAAGTGAACCTCCCCAAACTTCTTGAACTCCCTCCCCAATACATTTTACCTCATTCCTCAGACATGGTTTTGAATCTACATTTTAATCTTTAATCAACCATCCCAATATCCAAATATATATTTTTTTTACACCAATTATATATTACACCACAAAAAATAAATAGATTAAATTCAAATCTATCTGATAAATGCTTTCGGTGTAATCAAGAAATTGGTACTTTCTTACATTCTACTTGGTCTTGTTCTAAAATTCAACCTTTTTGGATAAATTTAAGAGTCTTATTGGAACAAATTACTGGAACTCAATTTCCACATAACCCTGTATTATTTCTATTAGGAGATATTGAAGGGATAAAACCGAAACTTAACTTGAATAAATATCAGAAAGAATTCATAAAAATTGCATTGGCAGTAGCTAAGAAGGCTATAGCAGTTACTTGGAAATCTGATTCATAATTAAGTATGAGTCATTGGAACAATGAAATGGCTAGTTCTATTCCACTCAAAAAAATTACTTATAATTTAAGAGATAAATATGAAACATTTTTGAATATTTGGCGCCCTTATTTACAAAAGATTGGATGGCGTATTTAGTTGCTCCGATGACAAAGATCTTGGTCCCTTGGGGAAAGTAACAAATAAATATATTAATTTATTTTGAATCCCATGGAGCATGTGGAAACCTTCCAATATCCAGGTGGTTCTTTTTTTTCTTCTTCTTTCTTTTCTTTTTAGGTAGGAGTATATATCGGGGGGGGGGGAGGGGGAGGGGAGGGTAGATATCATCTTCTCATGTATTCACTTTGAAAACTCAATAAAAATTATACTAAAAAAAAAAACTATCCCAATATCAGATGTGGCTTACCAACACTTGCTCGGCAGCACTGCAAAGAATAATTTATTGGGACAGATCCCCAAACCAGTCCTTATACTTCATGATACATTGAAATCCGAAGTAACAGCACAACCATTAGGATGGTACAGTTTTCCACAGGTCCCCTGGCCCTCTGGCTAGAAAGCTTACATATTAAATTTGCCAGTCAGGGTGCATTAACTTTACTTAAACAGATAAGAGGCAAAGATAGAGTGGAGAACCAAAGACATTCTCCCAGGGTGGAAATGGCTAATACAAGCTGCCAAGCCATAATTTTAAGGTGATTCAGTATTAGGACAGTGTCGGAGGCAAGTTCTTTACAGCGTTGGGTGCATAGAACACCCTACCAGGGGTGGCAGGAGAGGGAGATAAATTATGGGCATTTAAGAAACTCTTCAATACGCATATGGATGCTAGAAAAAAAAATGGAGGGCTACTGTATGAAGTAGAGAAAGATTAATCTTAAATGTAGTTAAGTGTAGACTAGCACAAAATTGTGGCTGAAAGGCCTGTACTGTGCTGCTCTGAATGAAGGACACAAACCATGGCAAAAGGTAAAGGTAAATTTAAATTCAGTTTTAAATGACCAACTGAAATGAATGCACTTTGTCATGTTAAATACAAAAAGCAGCTACAATTTTATTACATGTGCCCTGACTAGCCCAGAAAGTTTGCCTGTGATGATCAAGCCTTCAATGGCCCAGTCACTAGCGGCTGACAAGAATTGTTGACCATTCACAGTATGACATTTCAGTTTGCTGCCTGAGCTTCTGTAATTTTGCCAGAGTGCTCAGTGTTAAGCTCACAGCATAGCAATCTGCCAAAGGCCAGGCTCTAAATTGGGGTTCCCAACCTGCTGCCCATGGACCCCTCAGTTAACAGCAAGGGTCCATGGCATAAAGGTTAGAACTCCGGCTCCAAATTAATGCTGTTGTTTGATGGAAGTGATGTTCTTTTTTTAAAATACCCATTTGATTAGTGCGAAGAGCTTCAGTTTTATTTAAAATACTGGGAATAATTTAAAACTAATTTTCTGCAAGATCTCTTCTTTAAAGCTGTTACTTTGCCCTCATTCTTGGGCCAAGTAGGCAACCCACAACTTACAAATTAGAACATCAGGTTGCAAAAAAAAAGCGCAGGACAAGGTACCTCAGGCAGAATGAAAGGTACTCCAATGAAGTGATGCACTTCCAATGAAGTGCCGACCTGACTCGGGTACTCAAACGATGGAGCCTACTTTGCAAGTTGGTTCAAATATGCTCCACCCAAACCAAAGTGCATACATTTACTGGCAGATCATCCCCCACCCAAAACTTAGGATGCTGTGACCACAAATACTCAAAAAATGTAAATAAAAATTCAGTCATAATGTAAATGAATATTAAATTATGAGTTGCAAGGTGTTTGCCCCATGGAAAGCCAGCCTAGCCTGACATCCCACACCACTAGGTTCAAGAATAGTGATTTTCCTTTAACAATGTGGCATAACCCCAATCACTGTTTAGCAACACTAACCTCTGCTCTAAAGCACAGTACAGAAACAGGCCCTTCAGCCCATCTAGTCCTTGCCAGAACCATTTAAACTGCCTACTCCTTCATAAAAATCTACCTTTCAGCCCATAATGTGGTGCTGATCACGTAACCCACTCTAGAAACTGCCTAGAATAACTGTACTGTGTAGCCCTCTTATTTACGCTCCATGTACCTATTTAAGAGTCCCTTAAGAGACCCTTTTGCATCTGCCTCTACCACTATTGCTGGCAGGGCATTCCACACACCCACCACTCTAAAATACTTAGATCTGACATCCCCCCCCATACTTACTTCCAAGCACCTTAAAACTATGCCCCCTCACATTACCCATTTCAGCCCTGGGCAAAAGCCTCTGGCTATCCACATGATCAATGCCTCTCATCTTATACACCTCTATCAGGTCACCTCTCATCCTCCATCACTCCAAGGAGAAAAGGCCGAGTTCACTCAACCTATTCTCATAAGGCATGCTCCCCAATCCAGACAACATCCTTATAAATCTCCTCTGCACTCTATAGTATCTACATCCTTCCTGTAGTGAGGTGACCAGAAATGAACCTAGTACTCCAAGTGGGGTCTGACCAGGGTCTTGTATAGCTTTATCATCTCATGGCTCTCGAACTCCAGTCACAGTTGATGAAAGCCATCACACCATACACCTCACTGTCAACCTGTGCAGCAGCTTTGAGTGTCCTATGGACACAACCCAAAGATTGTTGATGCTCCGCACTACCAAGAGTCTTATATTCGGTCTTCAAAATGAACTACTTCACTCATCTGGATTGAACTCCATCTATCACTTCTCATGTTCTGCATCAAACCAATAGCCCATTGTAACCTCTGACAGCCCTCCATACTATCCACAACACCCCCAACTTCTGCATCATCAGCAACTTACTAATCCGCCCTTCTACTTCCTCAGCCAGGTAATTTATTTTAAAAAAAAAAAAAGCACAAAGCAGAGGGGTCCCAGAACAGATCACTGCAGAACACCACTGGTCAAAGTCCTCCATGAAGAACACGCATCATCTGCAATCCTTCCTCAGGATCTTCAACAACTTGAAGTACGGACTCACCTGGGTCATCCCTACTCCCTTTCTTGAAGGAAAAATTTGCAACCTGCCAATCCTCGGGTGCTTCTCCCGTCCCTATTGATGATGCAAAGACCATTGCCAGAGGCTTAGCAATCTCTCCCCTCACTTTCCACAGCAACCTGGGGTACATCTCGTCTGGTCCCAGCAACTTCACCCAATACCTTTCAACAGCTCCAGCACATCCTCTTTCTTAATGTCTATACTCTCAAGCATTTCAGGCCACTGCAAGTTATCCCCACAATTGCCAAGGCTTTTTCACTCGTGAATACTGAAGCAAAGTATTATCAAGTACCTCAACTACCTCCTCCGGCCCCATGCACATTTCCACTATTGCACCCAAACGGTCCTATTCTCACATGACCCATCCTCTAGCTCTCCATATACCTGCACTGGGACCACAGCCCTCCATACCACTGCACCAACAATGCTGGAACTCAGCAAGCAAGACAGCATCTATGAAAGAGTGTATAGTTGACATTTCAGGCCAAGACCCTTCATTGGCACTGGTGGACCATCTATACCTCCACTATCTACGTACCTATCCAAACTTCTCTTAAATACCGAAATTAGCTCAAATGGACTACTTGTGCTGGCAGCTCATTCCACACTCGTGGTTTCAAGTGAAGTTTCCCCCTCATGTTCCCCTTAAACTTCTCAATCTTCACCCTTAACCCATGATCTCTGGTTGTAGTCCCCACCCAACCTCCTTGGTAAAAGCCTGCACTTACCCTATCTATACCCCTCTACAATCTAAAGAACACTGTCATAACCTAACCAGTCTTTCCTTACAACTGTCCCCCAGACCTGGCAAATTCCTTACAATTTTCTGTTCGTACAACCTGTTACATCTTTCTAGCAGGTAGGTGACCAAACCCGCAGACAATACTCCAAATTAGGCCTCACCAACGTATGCAGCTTCAATCCCAGCTCCTGTACTCAATACATTTACAAAGGCCAATATGCCAAAAACTTGATAATCCCATCTACCTGTGATAACACCTTCAAATTATGGACCTGTATTTCCAGGTCCCTTTATTCTACTGCACTCCTTAGTGCCTTACCGTTCACTGTGCAAGACCTACCCTGGTTGGTCCTACCAAAGTTGCCACTAAAATTAACGTTTTAATTCTCTTGTTTTCTCCCCCCTTGTGAACGCTACTACTAGAGCTTTGTTGCATCTGTGCAGTCATGCAAATATGCATACAAAAATAAAATCAACTTTGCAAAGCCAATTTCCACAATACAATTTAGAGAAAGCCACTGCACAAACTTCAAAAGCATGATCACTTTGGGTCCTAGTACGTATCCAGGAGGTAGCCGTTAAGACTGCTAATATTTAGTTAAGTCAATAAACAGGTGCAAATCCACTATGAACCAATTGAATGAAGCAACTTGGAGTTGTATGGGTTATTTCACTTTTCAATATCACTTCACATACAAATGGGGTCCCTGTAAGATTGTAAAAGGCAAGATTCCGCCCCCCCCACACTGTAGGAGTATTGAAGAGAACCAGAGGTAGATGTGGATACAATTACACAGTTAAAACCACACCAGGACAGGCACATGGCTGACTGAATTTTCAGTATGTGTGTGTGCTGCTCTAGATTTCCAGCATCTGCAGAATCTCTTATTTACAAAAACAATTAGAGGGATATGGGTAGAATACCAGCAAATGAGACTAGCTTAGATAGTAATCTTGGTTAGCATACACGAGTTGAACTGATAAGAGCTCATTTTCATGCCATACAATTATGAATAAGGAAAACAGAGGCCCAAACTAAGGTCCCGCATGGGAGGTTAGTTAGGAAAATTCAGTCGCTAGGTGTACATGGAAAGGTGGTAAATTGGATTAGACATTGGCTCAATGGAAGAAGCCAAAGAGTGGTAGTAGAGAATTGCTTCTCAGAGTGGAGGCCTGTGACTAGTGATGTGCCACAGGGATCAGTGCTGGGTCCATTGTTATTTGTCATCTATATCAATGATCTGGATGATAATGTGGTAAATTGGATCAGCAAATTTGCTGATGATACAAAGATTGGAGGTGTAGTGGACAGTGAGGAAGGTTTTCAAAACTTGCAGAGGGATTTGGACCAGCTGGAAAAATGGGCTGAAAAATGGCAGATGGAGTTTAATAACAAGTGTGAGGTATTGCACTTTGGAAGGACAAACCAAGGTAGAACATACAGGGTAAATGGTAAGGCACTGAGGAGTGCAGTAGAACAGAGGAATCTGGGAATACAGAGACAAAATTCCCTAGAAGTGGTGTCACAGGTAGATAGGGTCGTAAAGAGAGCTTTTGGTACTTTGGCCTTTATTAATCAAAGTATTGAGTATAAGAGCTGGAATGTTATGATGAGGTTGTATAAGGCATTGGTGAGGCCGAATCTGGAATATTGTGTTCAGTTCTTGATCACCAAATTACAGGAAGGATATAAATAAGGTTGAAAGAGTGCAGAGAAGGTTTACAAGGATGTTGCCGGGACTTGAGAAACTGAGTTGCAGAGAAAGGTTGAATAGGTTAGGACTTCATTCCCTGGAGCGTAGAAGAATGAGGGGAGATTTGATAGAGGTATATAAAATTATGATGGGTATATATAGAGTGAATGCAAGCAGGCTTTTTCCAATGAGGCTAGGAGAGAAAAAAAAAACCCAGAGGACATGGGTTAAGGGTGAAGGGGGAAAAGTGTAAAGGGAACATTAGGGGAAGCTTCTTCACACAGAGTGGTGGGAGTGTGGAATGAGCTGCCAGACGTGGTGGTAAATGTGTGTTCTTTTTTAACATTTAAGAATAAATTGGACAGATACATGGATGGGAGGTGTATGGAGGGATATGGTCTGTGTGCAGGTCAGTGGGACTAGGCAGAAAATGGTTCGGCACAGCCAAGAAGGGCCAAAAGGCCTGTTTCTGTGCTGTAGTTTTTCTATGGTTTCTATTGTACTTTAAAATTCAGGGATCAGTTTCTCTAATATCACCATTAAAAAAACTGATGAAGTACAGCAGCAAAACACTGGAATTAGATCTTAAGACATTAGACAGGCGAGTCTTAACCCAAGAAATTTGGTGGATGCTAGAAATCCAAAAATTAACAAGATGCTGCAGGGACTTAGGTCAGGCAGCATCTAGGGAAACAAGACTATGGAGTCTATATTTCTGGTCATGACTTCTTCAGAACTCAACCACAAAAGCTTAAACTTGCCTGAAGACTGAAGGGCAGGTATTCAGAATGGCCTGGCTGATTTAATGTTAAGGGAGCTACAATCTTTATGATTCAAACAGAGACCCGCTGCAGGTTTCTGCTCAGTGTTCCAGTGTATTTGCTGCTAGAAGCCCCAAATTTAAATTTGCAGTTGCTCATTGGCAATATTAACAGCAAAATAATTTCCACAAGGAGCCACCTGAAGTCAAATCACCATTTGACATTTGTTTTCTTTCTAGCTGGTCAGATTTTAATTCCAAATTTGGGTTAATGCTCAGTGGATTAAATTATGTCAAGGTTAAATTTCCCAACCAAAGATTTAAGATCAAAACCGAGTTCCGCGGTGTTTGCAATCTAGTTGCTTCTGATAGATTTAGTGGTTTTACATTCCTTAATTTTACAGGAATGAATCAAAAATAACATAAGTGACACCTAAACTTTTGAAAATCTTCTGTTTGAAATAATGCTATGTAATTGGAATGACTTCTTTATAGAGAAATATTTCTGCACTGCATGCATTAGCTTCTAGATACCAGCAAAAAAAAAAAAAAAAAGTGCCAACTTTCAGCTGTGGGCATTAATGTGAATAAGGGGTTCAAGGTAAATTAGTAATCCAGTGGCCCCTTACTAACAGACCAAAAACATTTCACCTTGGGCCTCTTGGTAGCATGTTTTAACTGTGTATTAGGTGGAAGCAGCATTTCTGATCTGGAGCCCAGTCCAAAGACTAGAAGGATCAATTCTCAGTAGGCAATTGGATGTTTGAGGAGAGACGTTGGGAAATATCAAGTGCAAGGATTGTAAGCAAGAGGAAAAAGGGAAAGCAGCCTCAGTTTATCAATCCATAAGCAAAGCTGATCATTAGATCTTAAATTGAACACTTACAGATGAGCCACAATAACTCCATGCACCAAACCTGTCAAACATGCCAAGTTAAAATATTAACCCATAGAAAGGTTAACACTTTAATTGCACACTTTGATATTCAGTCAAGTGGGGTAAAAAATTAGCTATGGTACCTCAGAAATGTCACTTATTTGTGGAAATGTGGAAATAGCAGGGGCTCGGACAGAAATATTTCAAATGTCATTAGAAACTGGGATGGTGCCGGAGGATTAGCGTATTGCTCATGTTCTTCCATTGTTTAAAAAGGGTTCTAACAGTAAACCTAGCAATTATCAGCCTGTGAGTTTGACGTCAGTAGTGGGTAAATTGATGGAAAGTATTCTTAGAGATGGTATATATAATTATCTGGAGAGACAGGGTCTGATTAGTAACTATCAACATGGATTTATGCATGGAAGGTTATTTTTGACAAATCTTACTGAATTTTTTTGAAGAGGTTACTAGGAAAGTTAACAAGGGTAAAGCAGTGGATATTGTCTATATGGACTTCAGTAAGGCCTTTGAAAAGGTTCCACATGGAAGGTTAGTTAGGAAGGTTCAATCGTTAGGTATTAATATTGAAGTAGTAAAATGGATTCAGCAGTAGCTGGATGGAAGACTCCAGAGAGTAGTGGTGGATAACTGTGTGCCAGATTGGAGGACAGTGTCGAGTGGTGTGCCTCAGGGATCTGTACTGGGTCTAATGTTGTTTGTTATATACATTAATGGATGATAATTGGATGAGTAAGTATGCAGATGATACTAAGATAGGTGGAGTTGTGGATAATGAAGTAGGTTTTCAAAGCTTGCAGAGATATTTAGTCCAGTTAGAAGAGTGGGATGAAAGATGGCAGATGGAGTTTAATGCTGAAAAATGAGGTGTTACATTTTGGTAGGACTAATCAAAATAGGACATACATGGCAAATGGCAGGAAATTGGAGAATGCAGAGGGATCTAGGAATAATGGTGCATAGTTCCCTGAAGGTGGAATCTCATGTGGATAGAGTGGTGAAAGCTTTTGGTTTGCTGGCCTTTATAAATCAGAGCATTGAGTATAGGAGTTGGGATGTAATGTTGAAATTATATAAGGCCAAATTTGGAGTATTGTGTACAGTTCTGGTCACCAAATTATAGGAAACATCTCAATAAAATTGAGAGAGTACAGAGGAGATTTACTAGAAATGTTGCCTGAATTTCATCTCCTAAGTTACAGAGAAAGGTTGAACAAGTTGGGTCATTATTCTTTGAAGCATAGAAGGTTGGGGGGGGGGGGGGGGGTAGATAGAATTGACATGGATAGGCTTTTCCCATTGAGAGTGGGGGAAAGATTCAAACAAGAGGACATGAGTTGAGAGTTAAAGGACAACAATGTAGGGGTAACTTCTCTACTCAGAGTGGAAGCTGTGTGGAATGAGCTTCCAGCAGAAATGGTTGAAGCAAGTTCGATGCCATTTAAAGTTAAATTGGATAGATATATGGACAGGGATGGAATGGAGGGTTATGGGCCGAGTGCAGGTTGGTGGGACTAGGTGAGAGTAAGAGGTCGGCACAGACTAGAAGGGCTGAGATGGCCTGTTTCCATGCTGTAATTGTTATATGGTTATATGTTATATGGTTATTTGAAACTTGACAAAATAGCAATTTAATGCTGAATTTCATTATTTTTAATCCAGCATATTACACCAGCACATCCTCAATTTCAACCCATCACATAATAACCCTCTTACAGAACAGTCAAGTAGTCATGTCATAGTGTTGAAGGGCTCAGGGAATCCTTCAAAATGGAAAACTGAATTTTTTTTTTTTTTTATTATTATATGCTGAGACTTCCTGAAGGCAAGAACTGTCAGAAAATGCATTTATGGTCTTGTATAGCATTCACTATAGTAATAGTACAACTATCCAGATATCACAATTGTTTGCACAGGAGACTCGGTATGACATGTGAAACTGGCTGGTAATTCATTTTTAAATTGTGCAATTATGGATTTGACCATCCTGCAGAGGATTAACATTTGAACAACCTATTAACAGAGAGTCTGCAGAGAGACTTGGATAGATTGGAAGAATGGACAGAGAAGCGGCAAATGAAGTACAATGTTGGAAAGTGTATGGTTATGCACTTTGACAGAAAAAAAATAAACGGGCAGACTATTATTTAAATGGGGAAAGAATTCAAAGTTCTGAGATGCAACGGGACTTGGGAGTCCTCGTACAGGATACCCTTAAAGTTAACCTCCAGGTTGAGTCAGTAGTGAAGGCAGCGAATGCAATGTTGGCATTCATTTCTAGAGGAATAGAGCATAGGAGCAGGGATGTGATGTTGAGGCTCTATAAGGCACTGGTGAGACCTCACTTGGAGTACTGTGGGCAGTTTTGGTCTCCTTATTTAAGAAAGGATGTGCTGATGTTGGAGAGGGTACAGAGAAGATTCACTAGAATAATTCAGGGAATGAGAGGGTTAACATATGAGGAACATTTGTCCGCTCTTGGACTGTATTCCTTGGAGTTTAGAAGAATGAGGGGAGACCTCAGAAACATTTCAAATGTTGAAAGGCATGGACAGAGTGGATGTGGCAAAGTTGTTTCCCATGATGGGGGAGTCTAGTACGAGGGGGCATGACTTAAGGATTGAAGGGCGCCCTTTCAGAACAGAAATGCGAAGAAATTTTTTTAGTCAGAGGGTGGTGAATCTATGGAATTTGTTGCCACGGGCAGCAGTGGAGGCCAAGTCATTGGGTGTATTTAAGGCAGAGATTGATAGGTATCTGAGTAGCCAGGGCATCAAAGGTTATGGTGAGAAGGCAGGGGAGTGGGACTAAATAGGAGAATGGATCAGCTTATGATAAAATGGTGGAGCAGACTCGATGGGCCGAATGGCCTACTTCTGCTCCTTTGTCTTATGGTCTTATGTCATGAAATTAACTCCCATTCTTTGGAGAAAAGTTGATAGGAACATTTTCATCGTTTCTTAAGAGGACTGCATTGCAGGGCAACTTGTGCAAAAACTGATTTGGGAGCCAACAGTAAAACCAAGTTCCAATGCTTGCCGGTACATCACAGGTAAATGTGTGCATGTTGTTATGTACCCCGTGACAGGAATAAAGAACCAGCAGAAATAGAAAACACTTGAGTCCAGTATTGCTATAAACTAATATTTATTAGTAACTATGCAATACAGTAATATAAATGTAGTTAAATCAAACAGGTTAGCAATGATTTTATATATACACACACAAGTATATCAGTAAGTGTGGAAATACATGTATGAAAAACCAAGCTTCTTTAAGTCTAGGGGTAAAAAGATGCAGTCTTACAATGATGAGTAAAGTTCAGTTCGTGGTATTGAGTTGAGTAGTGATGGGAAGAGAGACAGTGAGAGGGAGAGATTTGAGTCTTCAGGTGAGCTGACGCTGATCTTCTCGTTGTCCTTCAAAATCCTTTAAAAGTCACCGATTGTGACTTTAACAAAGGGGACTGGTTTTCTGTGATGGAGCTATCCCCCAGGCGAGGGTGGACACATGGACAACTCCCCACCAGTCAACCCTTTTCCTCCTTCCACTGCAAGAGCGATGGATCGATCCACCTGATCGATCCTCCAAAACCCACTTTTTCCTGCAGGCACAACAATGCTCAGTGTCCAAAACATGTGTCTGAGGTCTATATCATCTGACCTATTTTATCTTCCGGTGCTGAGCATCAACTATCTCTCAAATAACTCCTCCTTCCTCTGTGCAAGAAATTCAAGCAGGCAAAAGTCCTTGAGAAGTATCAACAACCTGCCGAAAATCATAACATCAATTGTCCATTAAATAACGCCCTCGGTCACCATAGCAACTTATGAACTGCACAGTGCTGTCTCCAACTCAGCAGAAATCCAAAAGTTACTTCCAGTGCTTTAAAGTGACAGCCCAACAGTTAGTCTTCGTCTCTCTTTTACAAACAAGTTGGTGTTGAATAACTCTCTCTCCGTTTTCAAAAGCACAGTTAATAAGGGTAATCCAACACAGTTCATGGACGTAATTCAGGACCCCGTCACAGTGTCAAGTGTGAAATTTCAAAAATATTCTTTGGAAAAGAAGCGAGAATGCTTACACACAAGACCTGATTTTTCATTTACACCCGTCCAAAACCAATTCCAATTTCACCCACTAGTAAATAGGCCTGCAGCAATTTAAAATCTCATTTCCATTTGAGCCAAAACCAGTCATTTGGGAAACTAATGATTGGAAATCACTGCTCCAGGCAGCTGTTTCAGAATGCCTAAAAGGCAAAATCAGTTGACTCACTGTGCAGACTTCCCCTGGTAATGTGAAAAATCTCAGCTGAACGTGGAAATCATTGTGGAGTGGAAACAATGAGTACTAGCGCAAAAGACTCAAGGTATATGGAGCCAAACTTTACTGCATATCCACCTATTTCAACACATCTATACACTAATTTTCATTTATTATGTCTACATGACAAGACAAAGCACAACTGTAAAAATCAAAAGGAACAAAAGTAACTTGTTCTCAGTCTCAAACTCGTGGATTCCACAAACTTTATTCTTGCATCACTAGTGCACACCACAAGAGAGAGGGGGAACAAAATAGAAGTATTCTGCTACTCATCTTGCCCACACCCAACCGAAACACAAGTCATCTGTTAATAGCTGCTAAATTTAGATTGGATTCTCAATTGAAATCATACAAGACAGGCTTGAACAACAAGCAGACCAGACATCTGGAACAATGAGAACTTTAGATAACTATCTGCATCAAGATGGGCCAGTTTTGCCTACCAACTCTTTTCCATCATTTGTTAGGGCTTAAATATTCCTAATAGCCACTGATCTCCAGGGCTGCTCAATTCAAAGTAATAAATGCAAGAGGAACTGGGGTCATTCAACAATTATGGAAATTAATAAACAGTCAACATTTCAGGCCATGTCTTTGATTGTTTATTCATTTCCATAGATGCTGCCTGACTTGCTGAGTTCCTCTAGCATTGTGTGTTGCTTCGAATTCGCAGCATCTGCAGAATCTTAACCTGATTTGTTCATCAAGTTTCCCCCTCCAGCATTTTCTAGTAATTGTTACTAAAATTAGCTTCATTGGCATCAATAGATCTTGTTCTTGGATCAACACATGCCTGATGCAGCACTTAATACTATATATTACACAATGGATACATGCAGGAAGTTTGTGAAGTCTGATGAAAAGGACATTGTCCTGAAATAACAAGCAACACAAAAATTGCTGGTGAACGCAGCAGGCCAGGCAGTATCTATAGGAAGAGGTACAGTCGACGTTTTGGGCCAAGACCCTTCGTCAATTTTATGTGTTGCTTGTAATTCCAGCATCTGCAGATTTCCTCGTGTTTGTCCTGAAATTGTAACTCTGCATTGGTCACTTGTGGGAAGTAAATCTAACCTTATTAATCCCACATCTTCATAACTTGCACAATTTTAGTTTAGAAATCTTGTTCACAAATTAACATTTAACCAATTCAACCCAAAAAAGTAACAGCAAATACTTTTTGTAGCAAATCTACCACAACAAATCTCACTTAGTCACAAACCATAGTAAATTTGTTCACATTGACAAATAGTTAGGATCTTGTCATGGTCTGGTGTCAGATACAATAGCTATCTCACAGCAAAACTAGATTTGAGTATAGCAAATTACAATTCTGTCAGTTGCTCTAGCATTTACACAACTTTTCCATGAAGTGAAATCTTGAAATACATCAAAATTAACAGACAGGCTAGCAGAACATTCTATGGTACATTGCACCAAAAATTCAAAGCTTTTGATCAAAAGTGTAAATAGATGTCAATTTTTCATGAAAGTAGTGATAAATAACAGGAAAAGTTTGTATTAGAATCTGGCATTTCTATCTTTGACCAATAGGGGGTGCTCAATCTTGCCAACAATGAAAGTGGTGTCATATTAGTGCCTTAAAATAGAAGCAGCCTGACCATATACTGCGTGGCTACCAATAACTGATTTACTTAATCTCTTACCTGCATTCAGTAGCCAAAAGTACATTTACCCACTGTCTCCCTCAATGAAGCATTGTCAATTGTGCATTGATTTGATATCTGTGCTGCTGATTTGCACAGGCTTCAAATTCTCCAGAACAACTAAGCATAAAGTCTTCAAACTTAGGTCAGATCAGAAAATTCATCCCAGTCCTTACAAATGTTTCTCATGCACTGGAACTCAGCTTCTCTGATGTTGTAACTGAACACTAAAAACTGAAGTTAAACACTTCATAAAATCTGATATTACTTTTGTTCTTGAGTTGCAACAAAATTGAGAATTAAACTTAAAATTCCACAAATTGCAAAGCTCTCGGTCTTCAAATAGTTAAGGAGTTAGCTCAAGGGTACACTTCTGAATACTGTATTTAAGCACTGGAGCCTGGTAGATTAGAACAAGGATATTGAACAAATACCAAAATATCTTACCCGTTTTTGCAGGACAAGTGGAGTGATTGCAGGCAATGTCACTCGCCGTGCATACAAGCTCATCTCTACTCTTCGGAAAACAAATCTTAATCACAGAAAGCCCATCTGAAAACTCTTGACATGGCTGCTTGCAAAACACTGAACACTATATTCTGTCATTGCAGAGGCAGTAATCGAAGCACCAAGGATTATCAAATATCATCCCACTTGTGAATACATCTTCTAATTTCGACCAGCATAGGACTGGACAAATCAGCAGCCAATCAAAGTCACCACAAAGATCCTCCTTTGCCCTTGAAAACAAATTTGAACTGTTTATGCTTTCAAAGCAAGAACACAAATTTCCTGTCTGCTAAAGAGAACAAGTCAGTTGCTTGTCAGGAAATTCCAGTTTTAGCTCCTTCAAATACAGTAGTAAATACACGAGCATTTAATATCTGAACTTCCTGTCATTTTGGCAATTGTTTGAAATTATTCTGCACAAAGGTTCTTAGATTTCATAAAGTATTGAACAAAGATGCAGAACAATTGAGAATTTTCAAAGCAGAAGTTTTTAAGATATCTTCAAATGGCAAAGTACATTCAATTTTATAGCTGCCTACAAATTTCCATTACTCAAAATTTGGCATTTAACAATGAGTACGTGGTTCTATCACCATGCTTAAAGAGCCAAAACACTTTCTGGAAACAATGAAGTGATTTAATTTCCTCCAACACGCTCTCCCTGCAGAAAATAGGCACATTACTTACAACTAAAGCACAATCCATATTTGCATACAATTTAAAGTGAACAATGTACTTTGTTTCCAGTAGAATAGATAGAAGTGTCCCTATTCATAAAAGTCTCCCCAAAATATTACCTACACCACAACCAGCTGCAAAAATAGAACTTCCAAGTTTCATGATTTAAACTTAAGTTTCTGCTATAATAGCAAGCCAAAATGAAACAATTTTTTTTTTTTTTTTTTTTTTTTTAAAAATAGACCCAGCTAGCAACAGTTTATAGCAGAGCAGCAACTTAAAATGGCAGAGGAATTTGGTAACACGCAGTTGCAAATTATTTAACTTGATAAGGCAGGAGAAGCTGGCCTGGAATAGGTGCCATTTCCATTTGAGCGCAAGTATGCCAAGTAACAAGCCAGGAAAATGTCAGCTGAGAGCTGACATTAAACTGACATCCCCATAAAGAGAAATGGAGAAATTAGCATCAGTATTACTGAAAGTCAGAAAATGTCACAAGCTTCTGAAATCCCTCGTCATGACAAAAATCATTCTTATCTTCCAATTTGTCAATGCTGCACTCTACCATCTCCTCGTGTATTGCTGATAGGGATAGAGTCCCCATGCCTTTCCGCATAACCGCCACCTGTCAACAGGAATTCTTCAGCCTCACTGACACACAGGTATATACTCAAGTTCTGTTCACTGTTTATGGAAATGGAACAGACACAACAAGTCCTTTATTCCATAATGTTGTTCCTAATATGACCAAATTAAACCAATTCATCTGACTACACACGGTCCAAACACCTCCATTCTCTTCACTTGTGTACTTCCAAGTGCTTGGAAGCCATTCTGCTATCTATATTCCTTTCCAAGTCTTACTTACAAGTGCTTCCATCAAACCTTCCTCAGTCACTACTCCGAGTAGTGAATTTGAGGTACTCACCACTTAGAATATCCAGTACATCTTCAACTTGCGAGTTTCTCAATCACCTTTCACGACCAAGCACGGTAGTGGAAGGAAAGGAACTGATTATTCAGGCCAAAACCCTGCATCAGAACCAGGTTCCAACAAACTGCTACTCAAGATTCCAGCATCTGCAGTTTAATGTCTCAGTCCAAGTTTATTTTATTTGGCAGTATGTGTGTAAATGCATGAGTGACAATGTTCCTCCAGCACAAGATGCTCCAGTACACAACTCACACACAAGGTAATCTTACCACAAATGGAGACATGGATGGTGCCAGGGAGTTCAGTAGTCTCACAGCCTGGTGGGGAAGAAGCCCTCTCCCATCCTAAGGGTCCTTCTCCTAATGCTACTGTACCTCTTGCCCAATTGTAAGGGTGGTTAAAGATTGGACAGACAGTGGTCACTGACAATGCTAACGGACCTGCATGTGCAGTACTCCTGATAAATATCTGTAATGGGTGGAAGGGGGACTGACGAGGATTGCCAAGAGGATCAATACTTTGGTCAGGTCTTGCGGTCACATGCCTTGCAACTCTTGGACCAGATGGTGATGAATCTGGCCAGGACACTCAATGGTGCTGCTGTATAAATCTGATAGTCTGGCTGTCGAATCACCTTGGTCTAATAACCTAGTTTGCGTTGAGCCTTTGTCAGGTTGACATCCCATCTCTAGGTGCCATCTACTGATTAAGCCTGACATTTCACAAGCCTGCTCAAGGTGATGATAACCAGCAATTGTTAGAAGTACATTAGGGAAGCTTACCCCCAGTTCCATTGCCATGGAGTACAGATAGGTCATTTGCTCTAAGTCCACGTGAACCAACTAATCCTACATTACTGCTGTTGTTCAGTGCCGTCGAGTTACTGCAGCCCTATGATTAGAGTAGATGTCCTTAGGGTTTTCGTGGACAGATATGGAAATAGATTGCCAGGCCCTTCTGCGCTGATACTGCTGTCCAGCTTGGGACCTGGTTGGATTCAAGCTCCAAATCATCTGCCTCAAAGTCCAGTGTGGATGCCAGCTCATTAGCGTAACTGCCATTAATAATCAGAATTTAGTGGCCAACTAACCCACCAATTTCTGTGCCTTTGCAGTAAAATCAGTGCACCTAGTCAAAGCAAACTCAGAATCCAAGTACATTTGGTATCATGGATCTCATCTGGACCACTAGAGCCATGAAACAGCAGCTCTACTAGCTACACCATTGTGCTATCTATATTCCTTTCCAAGTCTTGCTCAGCCTTTACAGATAGTAATGGTAATAACAAGTGATTCAATTAGAACAGCAATGAGCAAGCAGCAAAGGTAACTTTCTATGCTGAGTTTTGGAAGTGACAGCCGAGGAAACGTGGCAATTTCAATTTTTAAGCTGGAAGTCCACTGTTATCTAGCAGTTTCATAATTTGCATGAAATTAAGGCTCTGGTGATGGCAACAAAAGGTAGAGGATAAAATCTCTTCTACTTCCCACCAATTCCCCAACCACAATGTTACTAAAATCTCCCAAACAGGTCTGCTTCATGCTTCATTAGGAGGCAAGACCATCATTAGACCTCTTTCCAATATGGAAAACATTCTTGCATCACAACACAACTTTGAAATTGGACAGCTGCTTTGGATAGGCTAAAAACTAGTTGGTTGACTGGTTTGCTAAACCATTCTGATTAGTTCATAGATGCCGAGTTCCTCCAGTATTTTGTGCTGCTTTGGATTCCAAGCATCTGCAGACTGTTTATCATTTATCACCTGGAACAGTCTAGGTATTGTTGCTGAAGGTAGCCCCAGTGAAAACTTTAGGAACAGCACCTTACCTTCCATCAGGACTCCATGCAGACTATAGTCAATCAGAACATTACACAGTATTAGCACTTCAGTTGACTGACAATTTCAATACATTAGTTTGGGAGCTCGAGACCTGTCAGCAATACCCCCCCCCCCCCCACTTTTATTTTGGCTGAGCACATTAGAAGTGGAGAATTGTGAAGGGTATACCTGTTAATGGGGATTAGAAATGGAGAATTGAATGCAGTTAGAATTTTAATCCCAACAAATTACCAGTGATACACTTTAGGATTCTGTTGCACAATGTGTAGTCCAAACCTAGTTATACATGCACAGTAAATGGTGGGTTGCTAGTGAATGTCTGTAATGGGGACCTTTGCTCAAGCACAATTTGCTGAAAGCAGTATTAAGTGGCATATGCACCATGGCATCTAGATCAGTATACATAAAATTCAAGATCTTTGCACCTTTACAAAAAATGCCATATACCTGGCTTTGTATTGTGCAGCTCATGTCTACACTATAGGAAGAACGTGGCAGCACTGAACCAGAGAGCAGATTCACTGGGATTTGAGAGGATGGAAGACCAGAGTTATGGAAAGATTGGATAGACTGGGTTCTTTTAAATCGTTCCTCATCTCCTTTCACTCCAGGTAATAGTATAGAAGACTATAGTACAGAAGACTAGGGTGTACAGGGTGTCAGGGAGGGGTTAGCGTCTCTGGTGGGGGAACATGTCACGTCCTTTTCAGGCAGTTTGTCCACCTTTGGTCCCCACCTGGCACTCAGCCCTCACCTGTGGCTCCCTGTAGCTGTTTGCATGTGACAGTGGCCACACCCTGGGTAACGGCTTCAACAAGCCAGCTACACCAGGTGAGGGTAGCCGACGGGTCTCAAACCCTGTGAGATAGAGAGTTGTCTATCCCAGCATGTGAAGACAGACTCCAGCAGATTGAGCGGACGAGACCAATGGAAGGTCCAACAGTCAAGAAGGCGGTCTCTGCAAGCGTCGTGGAACGTGTAGAGCACGACAAGACACAGAAGATGTCCTCATCATCCACTGCACCTAGTCCCATCTCCAGCTGTCTCGACTGTCTTGCCACTGGATCCAGATGGGAATTGAGAAGAGAGTGAGGCAGATGCTGTACAAATCTCCCTCACTTAAATCCAAATCACGTGCTAGTCTTAACACCATCAAATGCTGTCGAGGTCCTCATCGACATTGACGATGGATGAACATATGGTATATAGAAGACTGGAGAAGATGCTTTGATGAAGATTGTCAATCTCTTCCCATACTAGGGGTATAAAACAGGAGGACATGGGGGTGGGGGGGGGGCAGAAAACTAATTTCTATCCAGCAACATTTAAGATTCAATATCTGGAACTCAGTCAGAGTCAATGGAGGAATCTTGACAATCTGCATATGTAAGAGGCTTAAACAAAAGTCAGCATAGCACAAAATGATAGACTCAATATGCAGGCAAATTGGATTTATGTAAATGGACAAATGTCAACATTGGTTGGGTGGACTGAAGAATACACTTCTGCACTTAATTGATTCCAAAGGCTGATTCTGAAACTGAAACAAGCGTATGGTGGACAAAAATCTATACCAATGTGTTTTCAATAGAATGTACAAGTCTTTCTCCCTATTGCTGTCATGAAAGGCAGTTCAAAAATCTAGATGCCAGCAGGAGACATGCAAACAGAATTAGTTGCTAAGTCACATCCAAAAATATTTTCAAAAAGTCAAATGGAACAGAAAAGCAATTAACACTTCATACAATGCAGATAGTTCCAGAATTGGTATAAAGATGCACTTAAATGTTCCACCAAGAGTTGTGCCCACAGATGAGAGAAATCAGCTTCAGGTTTGCAGACTCTTGTCATACAGCACCTGCTGTCAAGAATTTTAGACCTTTCAAAGTAAAGGAGGCTCAGTACTTAACCAATGTTTTGATTGGATTATATGCACTAACTCTATACTTTTGTACATTACAGCCACAAAACTAAGTATGCATTTTACCTTATCTTAGAAAACACCACTATTAAATTTGTTCATTCTAGTCAAGTGAACAGAAAATCCAGTGTCTTAATTTGGTACCACATAATGACTGAGATTTGCACAAGGTAGTACAGGCAAGTTTTGAAGAGCTCAGAACTTCAGATCAAAGACAGATGGAAGACTATGATTGCCTATGTCATACTACATGGCACACGAGTTTAAAAACCTTGGCCAGATCGTGAACGTTCAAAGCCAATGAAAAATTAAAATACTAAAGCGCTTGCAATTGTGACTATTGGTCCGATAATAACTTGTACCAAGTTAATTGCCAAATCCCATGAGGAGCCCAACATTGTAGCCAGCCCAATAATAGACATCTGCCTAGAACTACTGTATTTTTCAGCACAGTTCTAGGAACACAAATGCATACACTACCTCAAGGTATTCAATGTCACTTCAATGATTTTGCAGTATGAAATCTACAGGAATAGTTCACTGCAAGATTAAAGTTCAATGACATTATAAAGAGTTCTTAAATAGCATCTGAGACATTAGCTACCAACAGGAACCATCAACTCTACAGCAGGATGGGTTACTTTAGTAGTTCATCAGATTAGCACCTATGAGACTCGACATATCTACCAAGAACCATGAGAGAATGACTAAAAGGAACTTCCATAAATTCCTACTGTGGTATGAGCTAGTATCAAAAATTCTTGTATATCCATGCCAACTCTGGGGTAGAGACATGTCTCTACCAAAGGAGATTTAAGGTGCTTATTTCTACTGGCCTGCAGGTCTCTTTTGGGCAAGGTGTAGCACCTGCTTAGGCTCTCCCCCCCCCCCCACCTCAAAACACCAGCAATCAGGTCACATGAAGCCATGGGAGCAGGAGGTGGATGGTCATACGAGCAGCTGGTGTACATCACAAGTCCTGGTTATGCAGCAAATCTCTGAAGAGTATTAATAATGGCTGGGGTCCACAAGACAAAGGAGCAGAAGTAGGCCATTCAGCTCATCGAGTCTGCTCCACCATTTTTATCAAGAGCTGATCCATTCTCCCATTTAGTCCCACTCCCCCACCTTCTCACCATAACCTTTGATGCCCCGGCTACTCAGATACCTATCAATCTCTGCCTTAAGTACACCCAATGACTTGGCCTCCACTGCTGCCCGTGGCAACAAATTCCATAGATTCACCACCCTAAAAAAAATTTCTTCACATTTCTGTTCTGAATGGGCACCCTTCAATCCTTAAGTCATGCCCTCTCGTACTAGACTCCCCCATCATGGGAAACAACTTTGTCACATCCACATCTTTGCCACACGTCTTGTAAAGACATTGCCCAAAAGGCAATTAGCAAACTACTTCTGGAGATCATTTGCCAACAATCATGGGTCAGGAAAGACCAGGATTTCCCATCATACATGGTGCAAATCTATGCAAACCAAAGTTAGATAATGTCATGGTAAAATATGCCAAATTGGAGAATCTTCACAATTTCTAAATTTGAGCATCTTCACAATTTACACAATTATGGCAAGAACTTGTAACAAATTTATATCAAGTAATTGACTTGGTACTAAAGAAGATGCATGTTAATTCATCAGTCCACATCTCTTCTCAGCAAAAAAAAAATGATTAAGGATCTCAGTTGACATTTCAAGCTGTTCTTTCTCTTCCATAGATGCCTCCTGACCTGCTGTTCCTTCAGCTTTTTGTGCCTTGCTCAAGGTTTACAGTACCTGCAGAATTTTGTCCAAGACAAACCTCAAGGTCCCAAATGGACATTTGATTTATTCTAGTTTTACATTGATGCAACCCAAAGGAGAAAAAAAAACAACTGATTGAAATAAGCCACATACCTTATGCCAAACCCCAACACTGGGTTCCCAACTTTATGCCATGGACCCCTACCGTGAACTGCGGGGTCTGTGGACCCCCAAGTTGGGAACCTCAAATTTTAAGAGCATGTGCAATGCTACCACAACATTAGGATTACCTCAGTGTCACCTTGGTGATAGTTTACAGCAAGTGTCAGAATGATGTTCTTTTGCTCTAACAAGAAATGGTATTTTTTTTAATTCATTGACACATTATGGTTGTATTCAATTACATGCACAGCCCCAATAAATTAAAGCAAACCACAGGGATTTAGATCATTTAATCTCCAGTTTTGCTATATGCACCAGAAACCTTAAAGATTTAAGGTCATCTTTGGTACCAGTTTCAACACTTTGATAGCACTTGAGAATATTGTTGATTAAATGTACAAACCAAGCTGATTTAAGTGAGAATCCAAATTTTATCTAAAATTCAGTTGGACTATTAAAATCACTCTTTGTTAAAAAAACACCATCTACACATCACACTGGCAGCCTGAGCAGCAGCAATCAGTACTGGTGCAGCTAATACACCTCCCATCAGTATAGCATAATTAGGCTAGGCAATGCGATTATTCCACTTCTCTTATAAAGCAGTCTGACAATTAGATGAAGTATTGTCCCAAAAACACTTGCTCAATTTAAACAGTGGCAAGTTCACAGGGTGCACATTAGTGTAATATTATTTTATCACTCAGTAATCTCCTGTATAAAAATTGACTAGCCATCTTCAAATACTTTATATTTCACCAGGATGGAGTATTGGCCATGCTGTGGCTGAGTTGTACATGCTGACTGAGGTAACAGTAGCAACAATAAAGCATTTGTACTGAACATTAGTAATTTGTTAAGAAAGAATCAAATAAGAAATCTCTCCAGTTATTAAAGGATGAGAAAGCACTTCAAAGCTTGCAGTAGAAGTTTAAAGACTTGCTGCTCCCAGTCCTCATGTCTACCATCACTGGTTTCACATCCTCACCAGCTATTACAACCCAGCAGGAGTTCACTTTTAAAAACCCTTTAAAGCAAGGGTCAAACCAACTTTCCTAGTAGCAACTGTCAATAGTACACTCTCCAAATTGAAGTACTGAGGCTGCCCCTGCCATTCACATTCCTGCAGAATACCATCTTCAGACAGATTTTGGTTTTGTTTTCCAAGTTACTCCAAAGAAACTCAAATAGGGCATAGCTGTAAACAGCGTATGAACTCAAGGTTCCACGTAAACTAGTGTAGCATGTGATGCAAACTTCTGAGATACAGGCAAAGATAGCTAAAGGATAAAAGGGATGGGAAAGGTGGGATCTGAACAAAACACTAATACTAACCCAAGGATTTCCTTCAATGACAAAATAAATAGAATGGACAGCTGACATGAAAAGTTAAATGTCAATTTCCTTGTAAGACATTACCTGACCCACAGAGTCTCAAGCTGTAGTTGACAAAGAGCACTGTACAAACACCACACACACACAAAAGTGGACAGGTTTACTCAGAACTGAGGTGACAATTTCCCACCCAGGGTGGTCCTTTGGAATAAGAAAACTTGGGTGGTTGAGGGAGGTACATTAATGTTTGAAAGACACAGGAACTAAATAGGAAAGGTTTAGAGGATATGGGGCAAGTGGGACTGGCTCAAATGGGAGTATTGTTAAGCATGGACCAGTTAGGCTAAATGGCTTGTTTCTGTACTATGACTATTGATGGATTTTTTGGCTATCTAGAAATTTATTTTGAGTTATTTAGATACCACCAGCTGCATCACAACCATCACCTCCAGTAGAGAATTTGAAAGATTGAAACCTGAAAGTTTTTGTTTACTCATGTGCTCAGTGATGAGCCCTTTTCAAACAGAATGCCGTATTTGGACATCACAGGCGAATGAAGCACAGCATAACAGTCATAGTTGTGTAGCAGTTGATGTTATTGCAGCTCAGGAGCATCCAAATTCAGTTCAATTCTGGTGTCCTCTGCAAGTTTGTAGATCCTTCCTGCGAGTTTCCTCTAGGTTTGCCAGTTTCCACCCACATTCCAAAAACATACCAGTTAGGTGGTCATTGTAATTTTTCCCCGTGACTGGGCTAGGTTACACAAATTGGTTGCTGAGTGGTGTAGCTCAGGGGGCCAGAAGGACCTGCTTCATAATACATCTCCAGATGAAAGAAAAACATTTGTACATTTTAATGCGATTGCCCATTTCTCCCCTACATTCTAGAAACTAAGTGAACTACATCTTCAACATGACAACCACTGCAAGAGTCAGTTTGTTGCACTCCCTCCACAAGGTTTAAATAAATTGATCACAGCATCACAGATTCTATTCCACTATACAATTTTAATATACAGAAATACTATACAACTTTAGGACAATGTCACTCCTACTATCAGTAAAGCCAATATACATTCAATGGCCACTTTAGGAACACCTGTTCATTAAATCAAATGGCTCATCACCAATCACATGGCAGCCAACTCAATCCATCCAAAGCATTTAATTTTGGTCAAGGGGTTCAGTTGTTCAGAATGGGAAAGAAATATAATCGAAGTGACTGACCATGAAATGATTGTTGGTGCCACACAGGGCGATTTGATTACATCAGAAATTGAAGATCTCCTGGGGTTTTCCCCACAGTCTCAAGACTTTACATACATAATGCTCTGGGAAAGGTTTAACTGCTAATGTAATGGTTTCTCTGTAGCAGCAGTGTTCGGGTTATGACTAGGGATAACGGGGGCTTTGGAATGTGTGGTGTCCAATGAGGCCAAGTTTTTCTTTCGTGTGCCTGACTGCAAGGGATTTGCGGGCTTTTGTTCGGCAGAAGATGGAGAGAGAAGATACGAGAATGGAGAGGTCACAGACTGCAGGACTGAGTGGACATGAATGGGGTCAGGGTCACCCAGGGGAAACCAATGGAGAATGAACAGACAGGAAAATCATGAGCTCCAACCCGCACATTAGACTGTTTCATTAAAATGGCCCTTTTGTTTTCTTTACTAACTCTCTAGGCAAATTAATTATAAAGCTAAATTGTTTAATTTCATATGGTGTACTATGTTATTTTTTTGGTAGTGATTTGTACAAGGGAACATATCACGCAGCATCCACCCAAAAGAGATTTCACTAGTTTGACAGGGGCAGCCACTCTTCCCTCAGACTAACGCAGCCCGCTGAATCGGGGGGGGGGGGGGGTTACACATAGTATAGTGTAAAGAAAAACATCCAGAAAGCAGCCATCCTGTGGATGAAAACACCCTCTTAATGAGCGATCAGAGGAGAATGACCCGACTGGTTCAAGCTGACAGCAACTCAACATGTTACAATAGTTGTGTCCAGAACAACATCTCTTCAAACTACCAGGTGGATGGACTACCCAAGAACCATGAACATAATCTCAGTGACCACCTTAAACAGGAGGTACCTAAAAGTGACCACTAACTGTGCCTTCTGGTTGCTTTCTATACAAGTAGAACACAAATTCACTGTTTGTACTGCTTTAATTTTGCCATTCAGGTAAATAATTTCACACTTTTCTACATTCTTTAGCTTCCCTTTAAGCATTTTGAATTCTTCCCTCAGGACACAAAACTTTTCATGAGCAGCAAATTCAGATAGATACTACATTGCCTTACAGACTAATATCAATCCATTTAGTTGCGAGGTGAATTTTCACTCCCACCCCTCACTATGATTAACTAAGCCTCAGTACATTACCTCTAATATTGTGCCAAACGGTTAAATACATTTCTCCCACAAAGCACTCAGTTCCAAAAGTGACTTTGCAAATACGGAAATTCACAAAAAGCTGTCCGCTATTCACTTTTCAGTAACTATGCAATCAGCAAGATTTAAATGTTTGCTTTTTTAAAAAAAATGCCACCTACATATTGGTAGATACCATAAATGCATTCAGCATATGATACAGATAGAAACTTCCATTTTAAGCTTGTCTACTTCAAAAGACCCAACTTGCCTCTCCTAAAACAGAAAAATTATGTTAATACTAGAGATTTGCAGATGTCACCAGTCAAAACCACTCTGACCTGACCACTGCCTGATAATACGTACTGAAAAGTGTACAGTCATCTCAATGGACGTGCTGCAAGCTTTAAAGTGATGAAATCCTGGCAGTGAAGTGTTCTGCCCAGAATAAGGCAGTCTTAGTTTTAATGGCGGAGGGGCAGTAGGGATAATCTCCCTCTATCTATTAAATGCTCCTAACGGCTACACCTCGAAGAGGCTCTGATGAAGTCCAGCTCCTGGCCTTCACTTGTGGCTCAGCAAAAGTGGGTTACTGGTACCTCAAAACTGGACACTTCAGGCAAATGGGTCTCATCAGCTGCGGTTGGCAAAGGAAGGAAATCTAATATCAAAACTCCATCACCTTGCAGCTATACCCATTCATAGGGAAGGCTTCAGGAGTGGGGGGGGGGAAAAAAGAAACTGGCGCTCGAGTCCTTGAGGCAGCCCCATATTGAGTTCAACAAGACTGGCGACTCTTCTGATGCCACTAGTGCCAAACCATCAAACTAAGCTATACTTTGGGATTCAGCTGCATGGAGAGGGTGAGCGTGCTACTTGCTCTCCACACACTGGCCTGCATATCACATGCTCAACCTCAACTAATGGCGGCCTCCATTATCGGAGAGAAATATACAAGTATTACATCTTTAAATCTCAGATACAAAGGAATTGTGCTCAAACATTTCCTCAGCATAGTAATCTGCAAAGAGTGTTTTCCATCAATGAGAAGTGAAATATTGTATACTTTAAGGCAGAAATTAGGTGGCCAATTTAGATCCAATGGAATATTAAATATGGACAAAATGTGATCAAGCACTTTATTTGTACATTAAATTCTTCAAAGGAAAACTATGTACCCACAAAGCTTAAGCATATCATTAAGTGTTCTGAATAAACTAGCCTATATGACACCTAATGATACAGGTAAATTTTGAAACCAAGTTTAAAATCAGGTCACTGATGCTTTAATTGTTCCAACTTAAACATTATGTTCGCCCATCAATGTCGATGAGGCCTTCGACACCATTATGATGATGTCGAGACTAGCACGTGATTTGGATTTACGTGAGGGAGAGTGCACAGCGTCAGCCTCACTCTCTTCCCAATTCCCATCTGGATCCAGTGGCAAGACAGATTCGAGGTGGCTAGAGATGGGACTAGGCACAGTGGATGACCAGGATGTCTTCTGTGTCTAGTCCTGCTCTACACGTTCCATGACACTTGCAGAGACCGCCTACTTGACTGTTGGACCTTCTATTAGTCTCGTCTGCTCAATCCGCTGGAGTCTGTCTTCACTTGCGGGCATAGACAACCCCATGATCCTATTGAGGTGGAAACCAGCCAGGCTGGCCAACAGGCCTCTGGTGATGCTGTACAGTGAATGCAATGGATTGCAGAAGTAAATGACGTACTCTAACCATACTATCAACTTCAGAGGACAATAGAGACAGGAGGTCATTAATGGCCTGTGCGCCACTGGGGGCCAAGCACTCCCAAGTCAGTCACCCAAGAGGGAAATCACAAAGTTATCTTCATACAGGTTATACATTAAGTGGTCTCCTAGTCATTAGGAAATTTTAAAGTATGGCCGTAGTGTCACTTCCACAGAAACAAGGCAAACATTCTCTTGTACGACCTAAAAGCTGCCAGCCACCAAATGACTGGATTACTTTGGTTATGAGGTAATCATGGAAAATCAAATACTTCATTGCCATAAAACAAATCTTGACTGAATAAACAAGTCATTCTGCTTCTTGGAAGGAGACAGTTTTAGACAGTCAGCTTCAATGGAATACTTTTGGGCTACCAGGAGATGTCAGGCATATTATCAAACCTGAAAAGCATGCAGGAGAGCAATCAGAAACATGGACAGGTTGCAGTCCTTAAGTACAAGAGTTATGAAAATTAGAAATGATTATTTTAAGTGATTTGTTCATGACATTACAAGGGTCTGCACTCCAACTTCTGCCCAAAGTAGACTGCTTTCCACAGTTAAAAGTTCAAGTCAGATTTAGTCTTGTCCACAGATAGTGAGATGAACAACTGAGGTGCTCACAGACAAGTCGCATTGCACAAGTTTATTGTAGAGCTACTGCTTTCCCAGCTTACAAGTTTAACTTCCGAGAAAACCCACAAATGATATGATGGCTTACCACAATCAATCTTAAAGCTACAGGATTGCTGACCGATTTCCTCCCAAGGTAGTTCACTACAGCTAATGTGTCTTGATCACAAATAAATCTACTGGCATCATAACCAAACCACATCTGATCCTTATGAAATCTCAAGTATGCTTTCTTCCTGCTCTTGATCAAATGCTCAACCTCTTGTCAATCATGGTTCCTTTTCTTAGCCAAAGCTGTGGTACAGGTAGCCACAGAGAGGCCAGCCACATTGCTTAGTACTAGATCCAGTATGACCTTTCCTCCAGTTAGTCTGTTCACACATGTCAGGAATCCTTCCTGGGCAGACTAAACAAATTCTCCCATCCAACTCCCTTGTAATAAAGGAGGTGCCATTTATTAGGGAAGTCGAAGTCAGCAATATCACTCCTGTTATTTTTGCACTTTCTGGAGATCTGCCTGCTGATCTGCTCCTCAAACACGATTGTGATTACTGCAGTACAACCACCCAAGCTCCAGCGTTCTGCAGGAACTCCAACTTACCACCTGCAGTAGTTTCATCTACGACTTCAATCACAAGTAGAGACACTCACCAAGAATAAAAGTTCAATTCTATTCACAACAACTCTAAGTGCAAGTCTGTCTTGTTCCTACTGCATGCAAAACAAAAGCCAGCATAGAGTCAATTGACATTGGCCAAACAAAAGAAAAAAAAATTGCATCTTCCAGCTTTAACATTCAACATCAGGTCCCTTATCAAAAGCCTGGAAAGAGGCCATAGGAAATCACCATTGATCAGAAGCTCAACTTAATCTACCAGAACTACTGTGCTACAAGGTCAGAGGCTGGGCATCTTGCAGTGCATTACTCACCTCTTGACACCTCAAAACCTTCCCAGCACCCGAGAACAAATCAAGGCAGGCAATGCTCTCCATACATTGGAGAGGTCTCACTGCAATACACACGAATGTTGATATCTAAGACAACGCAGCCCACTTGATTTGTGCATAATCCAGGACCACAAGTATCAATTTCCACTGATGTATGTGGCTCCTTGGTCAGAATGAAAAAAGAAAAATCAGTGAACAGGAATGGAGGGGTCCATTTTGAGAGACTGTCCTTGTAGCCCCAATTTTCTGAATTGCTTTATGAATTGATTCTTGCTCTAGAATAGCTTAAACAATAATCAAACATGGACACAAGTTTCAGCTAATACCTGCTGAACCCAAGACCACCACATGTAGATTCTTCAAACCAGCATCACATCTGCTTGGAGCCTTCACTTTCTCCTTCATTGTTATCAGATACAAATCCTGGATCTTTCCTCAAGAGCATTTTGGAGGAACTTTAAAGGATTACAACTGTACAAAGCAACATCTCAATCACCTGAGGGTAATAGATACTGGTCTCATCACTTGTTCCCAGCCTGCAAGAATTTTTAAAAATCCTTTTATGATCTCTACCAAAATCCAGCAATCAATCCAGTAAATCCTATTCAATTTTACAATTCTCTGGTGAGGCAGTTGTTTCAAGACTGGGCCATCAAATAACTTTCCTTTCCAGCTCAAGGTTATTTTGGGGCATCCTGTCATCTCACATGCTTACCAACACTTGCAACGTTGCTAATTAAACTACTGACCCATGTCTTTATTTTGTAGGAAAGCAGAAGACCTATCCCGCAAGAAAACTTCATACAGCACAAGTCAGGATTGAACCCAGAATTGAAGCATGAGGTAGCTGTCATAATTATCGGGCCACCTGGCCTTTGAACATTCAAGAATATGCTACTTTGTCAGTAAAGGTATGATTACAACATTGGAGTAAGACTTCTGAATTAAAATTGCAACTATAAGAGACTAATACACTATTTCTTTTCAATTACTATCTCTCAGCTGGTGCACAAATATATCAGGTCTCTTTAAATACCTACATTCCCCAATCTCATTTAAAATAAATTTTGGATTTTACCATTAGATTCCAAGGTCAGTTCACTCAATCACAGGCTGCGGAAAGGCAGTCCAGTCTATCTTTGTACCCACACATGAAGGGTGTACTTGTTCTGAGCCAATACTCATGTTTTGGTGTTAAGGACAGATCAACAGCTGCTGCAAACTAGTGCAGCCCAAGGCAATTTACATTTTCTCAGAATTAATTTTGTGTCATAAAATTAGGAACATAATTTTATCCAAGAATAACTATTTGCTTGTTTTCATTTTAAATCTTGATTTTTATCCACAAGGTCTTATTTTCCCACAAAGCCTACTTGCTAAAATGCTTGACATTTAATGGGCTTAAAAAACTTTGCTATTTAGATAGCTCTACAATATTTAGCCAAAACTTCAAATTTTGAAAACAGCAATTTTAACTAATCTGGTAGAAACTATTATTTCAACTATAATTATATAATGCATTGTTTACCATTTTAAAGGTTAAAGACTGCATACAAAGTTGACATACATAATGTGAGGAAAACATGGAAAATAGACATTTGGGCAAAAATAGACTTAGAGAAATTGATTTTCAGTACATTCTAATATGGTTGATTTGGGCTTCATTAATATGTTTATGGTAGACTGAAAACATGAGATTCTGCAGATGCTGGAAATCCAAAGCAACACAAAATGCTCAGGTTAGGCACCATCTATGGAAGAGAGTAAACAGTTGACTTTTTGCCCTGTGACCCTTCTTCAGGACCAAGAAGGGGAAGATGCCAGAATAAAAGGTGGGGAAAGGGAGAGGCCAGCTGGAAAACAGTAGGCGACGCCAGTGAGTGGAGAATAAAGAATGTGATAAGAGGGGAGAGGGGACCACAGGAGAAAGGGAATAAGGGGACCCAGGGGAATTAATAGGTAGGTGAGAAGAATTGAAAAGTCAGTGGAGAATAGAGAAAGGGAATTGTTCACAGGAAGGAGCAATCTATATTCATGCCATGGTTTGGAGGGGTGCCAGATGGAATAAAAAGATGTTGCTCCTCCATCTCAGTGGCCTCATCTTGACACAAGCCATGGACTGCACGAGGGAAATTCTAGGTAGTCTCTTGAGTAGGTTACATGGCCAGCACAATATTGTTGGCTGAAGGGCCTGTAACGTGCCGTAAATTTCTATGTCCTATGACTGAAATTTTGGACTGGTTGTGCTTATGGCCAATTTACAATTGTTATCCTATACTACTGAGACTGAAGACAACAGCAAGGGAATACAAGGGAAGCAGGGATCAAGAATAAGACAATAGATACAGATGAAATGAAAGACGAGACCTCAATGTGATACAGTCACTGCTAAAGGCCAACCTTTACTGCTCTTTAATAACCAAGATTAATCGCTGTTAGTCCAGTCAACTAATCAGAATCAGATTTATCATCACCGGCATCCGACGTGAAATTTACTCATTTAGCAGCAGCAGAATGCAATATAATAAAGAAAATAATAACTAAATCAATTATAGTATGCATATTGATTAAAAATAATGTAAAAACAGAAATACTATATATTTAAAAACTGAGGTGGTGTCCAAGGGTTCCATGTCTGTTTAGGAGTTAGATGGTGGAGGGGAAGAATCACTGTACTCCTGCAAAGACTCAGCGATCAACTGCTCCGACAGGGATTCTAGTATTTAAATACTGAAGCATGGCAATACAGTGTTTACACAAAGTTAACCTACAGGCTCAACAAGCAATTATGTGCCTGAGGATCTGAATTCAAAAGAAATGTCATCCCACCGTTCAGTACTGAAGTAAATGTCATGTGCATTCCTATATGTAGAATATTTTACTATACCTCAACATGAACTCTGTTTCAGAATGATAGGAAGATTAATATAGCTACTTGAAAACTTGCCACAGTTTAACACAACTGATTTCTGCTTTTCTATTTAGCATCCCAGAATGAAAGGCATCAGGAGAAAATGCTTGGACAGTCTCAAGTTTCAATGATTAAAGGAGATTTATCATTAAGAGCTATTAAAGTCAAAGTTTCCCAAAACAGATGTTAGGGTTAGGCTCCAAAAGACTAAGAAACAGGACAAGAAATCTAAGTTTATCCAGGATGGTTAAAATTTCCAAGGAATAAGCTAACCAAATACCAAGCTATTAAACTAGACTAAGTAAACAACACTGCACTTCTGAACTTGAAGTTTGTAAATCACAATAATGCAACAGGCAGCTGGAAGTTGCTTTGGACATAACTGATCACCGACGACATTCCCTTTCATATAGTATGCTCAAAGTTAAGATTCTGAAGTAATTCAAAGCCACCTTGAAAGTGCCAAGCCATAAACCACAGCTTGTTCATTAACCAAATGAACAAGTAAAACCCTGAAGAGGGGAACAAATTCTACGCTTGGGTATTGATAACTGGAGGAAGTCAGAGATAAAGTGATAAATTCAAGGGTACTCGTTAGGCAACATACAAATGAGAATGTTTTTGATAGAGCTGAAGGAACTTAAAAGTAGTGATAATGCCTTCGATTGAACATTTGTCCATGGTTTTATCTAATCACAGGTCAGGCATGTCAGGAATATAGGTGATGCAACTAGATAATCAAGTTTAGCACAAAACAAACAAGGACAGCCAAGAATACTAAAATAATTAATTCTAAGAGACAGAAGTGATGAAGAGTCACTGGAGCTCAGGCAGGGCAGAATCCAGAAACGTGGAAAGAGTGTCATGGAGTCCAAAACACAACTAGGGAGATGCCAAGGTTAGAAAAACTTGTTCTGCTTCAGATAATTAAGCAAATGTCAATGACTTGCTTCTGGCCAAAGTCATCCTTTCTTGTCAGCACAAACTTCCATGGTTATGCAATGAAATGTGGAATAGCTGAAAGGTCAGATACAAGTGCCTTTGACCTGCCACTGCTCTATTGGCTAGAGTATGAAATGCACCTTATTTGTAACCTATTGTACTTGGAGCTTAGTCAATCATTTTCCTTAATTGTAGATGTTTTTATCTACAATCTGATATTTAGTTTTTAAAAACTTAAATAATTGACCTCCAGAATTACTTTAAATGTTGAGCTTTCAAAGCCAGACCATCAGCGCATGAGCAGTTCCTTGCAACTTTAGGGCAAAAAGGGAGATTCTGGCTGGGATCCTACTTCATGAGCTTTACACTCTAACATTCTTTTCAGTTTGTATTTCCACAAATGACCTGAGCATTTGTAGCATTTGCAATTTTTTTTTAAAAAAAATGTATATTTATTTTGGAAATTTGCTTTGGCTCTTCAACTAAAAGCAGTCTGTCTATTGCCGACCACAATGCTGGAGGAACACAGGCCAGACAGCATCTTTGGACATGAATGCACAGTTGACATTTCAGGTCAAGACCTTTCATCAGGAATTGGTTAAAAATGCCAACTGTTGCACAGATACTACCTGATTTTGCTGGGTTTTCCAGCATTGCACTTCTGTATTTCCAGCACCTATAGAATCTTGTGCTTATGTTGTGGATTCCTGCATGCGCTTGACAGATTGGACTTTGCACTCAAACAGCAAACAAGCCCATGTACTGCTACCCTAACCCATAAAAATAATTATTGTAATTTGGAGAGCACCACATGGCTAAAATTATCAAGTAGCTGACTTTACTAGCTGGTATACTAAACCCAAGTAGAGGGATTCTTTGCAAGATAGTAAGAGCAAATAAGTACCCAGAGACCTGGTTATAGATTTAGCAGACCCTCTCCTAGTGTCTGCAAATAGTGGAGATAAGATTCTTGATTAAAGGCTTTTTTTTTGCTGCTTCAGTATTGCAGAAGTGAGGATTACAGGTAGTAATGTCCACGGCAGCAATATGCATCACTCCATCAATTGATGAATCTTGCTGTGGCTGTGCAAATAGAGGTTGCCATTACCCACACTGGCTTCTCACCTCTAATCTGGTTAACGAAAATTGTTTAAATAGCATTCAAATTACCTTTGGTTTGACCGCAAGGATATGAAATTCCTAACAAAAGGCACATTTTAAACATCATGATAAGGGCCACATTTCTAAACACAAGTCTGAAGTGTAAATATCAGAAGTGATTTATGGCTTGAATTCACACTGAGCTACAATCTTTCCACTGATGTTAAAAATTTAATTCACTGCCATTGGGTTCCACCCACCTGGTCAGTTTCTGTTGGAGATGTTCATTCAAGGAAGCTTGTCAAAACATAAAGCAATCAGAGGATGGATAGAAAGAAATTGTTTTAATTTGGAATCAGGTTATTCGGACTGAACAGTCACATCACCTCATTATACTGAGCTTTGAGGTAAAAGTCTAATACTACAATTTTGTGCAATAGTTGCCCATCAACAAGTTGAATTACTTGATTAAATTCAGATAAAATAAATCCTACTGGGCAACGTTTACTATATTAAATGAACTGGTGACATTTACCTGACTAATTGGTTCTAAGTCTAGAACTCACATGCCCTGACAAATGTATAGATCCCAGACTTTACTTGATCCAGTAATGCAATCCTAACACCAGCACATATCAGAACCTATTAATTAGACCGTACAAAGTTTAATAACCATGGTGTTTTACAGGCAATTGTTTTACACCAATCTTGACACCATTTCACCAATTATAACAACGAGGGCAATTGAAACATCAAGGCAAGTGTGAAAGTTCAAAAATCATTTGGGTGTTCCAGCGCTCTACAGCCTGAGGCAGAGACAGCATGTTGGAACCTCACTGCAGGTAGGCAGGAGGATGGGGTGCAAGAATTCGTTTAGCTCCATTCTGCCAGTTAAAGCTTCCATTGTTTACCAACTAAAGCAATGACAGCAATAGAAGCGAGTGCTCAAGGTGAACACCAGCTGCCTGTCTTGATCACTGCTACGCTACGAGGTATAAAGCATGCCACTGCAGGGAGTTGCCCAGGTTTTCCCCAAGCAGAATTAGGCCACTTAGCCCATTGAGTCAGCTCAACCAGTCGATCATGGCCGTCTGTGGTAACACATTCCCCAAATTCACCAACCCCTGGCTAAAGAAACTTCTCTGCACCCATTTTAAATGAACACTCTTCTATCCAGAGGCCATGCCTCTTATCCTAGACTCCCCCACCATGGGAAATATCCTTTCCACACCTGTCAAGGACTTTCAACATTCAAAAAGGTTTGAGATTCCCCCACCCATCCTTCTAAATTTCAGTGATTATAGACTCAAACATTCTTCATATGATAACCGTTTGATTCCCAGAATCATTGTTGTGAACCTCATCTGAACCCTCTCCAATGCCAGCACATCTTTTCTTAGATGAGGATCTCAAAACTGTTCACAATACTCGAGGTGAGGCCTCACCAGTGCCTTATAAAGCCTCAGCATCACATCCTTGCTCTTGTATTCTGGACCTCTTGAAATGAATGCTAACATGGCATTTGCCTTCTTCTCCACCGACTCAACCTGCACATTAACCTTCAGGGTGTTTGCAAGAGGACTCCCAAGTGCTTCCGTATCTCAGATTCCTGATTTTCTCCCTGTTTAGAAAATAATCTACACATTTATTTCCACTACCTAAGTGCATGACCATTTTCCAACATCGCATTTCATCTGCCTTTCTTGTCTATTGTCCTAAATCTGTCCAAGTCCTTCTGCAGTCTACCTATTTCCTCAACACTATCTGCTTCTCCACCAACCTTCATATCATCTGCAAGCTTGGCAACAACGCCACCTATTCCATCATCTAAATCAATGATAGAACATAAAAAGCAAACTCTACACTGACCCCTGTGGAACACCACTAGTCACTGGCAGCCAACCAGAAAAGGATCCTTTTATTCCCACTCACTGCCTCTTACCAATCTTACTTTCTCCTCCCTCACCCTTCCACACCTTGTGCACTGCTAGTGTCTTCCAGTGAAGACTGATGCAAAATACTCACTTACTTCATCTGCCATCTCCTTGGCCCCCCATTATTATTTCTCTAACCGCAGTTTCTAGCAGTCCTATATCCACTTTTTAAAAAAAAACATACTTGAAGCTTTTACTACCTACTGATACTCTTTGCTCACTTGCATGTTTTATCTTTTCCCCTCCTAAAGATTTTAGTTGCTCCATAGGGTTTTTAAAAAGCTTCCCAATCCTGCCTTCTACTAATTTTTGATTTGATGTGCCCTCTTGGTTTTTACATTAGCTTTGACTTCCCTTATCAGCCACTGTTTTGCCATTTAAGTATTTGTTTTTGGAATACATTTATCTTGTACCTTCCTTATTTTCCCCAGAAACTCTGCAGTCATCCCTGCCAGCATCTCCCTCCAATTTACTCTGGCCAACTCCCATCATACCACTAGTTTACTTCACTGAAACACTGCTACACCAGACTTTACTTTCTCCCCATCATATTTCAGGTTGAACTCAATCATAGTGATCACTGCCTCGAAAGAGTTCTTTTACCTTTTGCTCCCTAATCACCTTTGGTTCATTACACAACACCCAATCCAGTATGGCCAATTCCCTTTTGGATGTGGACTTGGGTCTATTTTTTAATTCAATCTTATACTTTATATTCAGTGTTTTCCCCCACCTGGTCTTGTCTTTTGTGCAGGAGGGAGGATTTTTTTTTGGGGGTTGGGAGGGTTAATGTGGTGATTGGTTTTGTTAGTTTGTGTGGAAGGAGGGACTTGGGGGTTGATAATCATGCTGCCTTTCCCTAGATTGTATACTTTCACAGTGGCATGAACCTTTTTCATAATCTTTGCCAGAAAAATCAGCTCAATTCTCACAGCTGGTTGAGCCAGTGGGACCCAACAAGAATCAGAACTTCCAAGTGAAATTTCCCATGAGAAGACTTTCCAAAGACAATAGCACAGGAGATCAAGATGTTTTGAGCCAGAATTGTCCTGTCTGGACCAGGTAACCACTGTTATAGGAAGATTAGGTGGCAATCCAAGGTGAGAAGTTCAGTAGGTTTTACCACTGCATATTTAGATTTGAAAGTCCCACCCTGTGACAATTATCTTTGTTGTCATCTTATACAAATGAAGCAAATTTAGTGTAGGAAGTTTATGCAATAGTCAGTGAATGAAATTTAAATAGCAATGTCATTTTAGAAGTGTCCTTAAAATCATTTTGAAATTAATAGACAGATTTAGCCCAAATGAGCAAGGAGACCATGCCAGAATATTCAACTGACAGCAAAAATCAGGAACATATGAAGTGGATGCACATAGCATCACACGTAGCTGAAGCAATGAAGCCAAAGCATTAACCATCAGAATGAATGTCTAAATGAAAGGTTGAGATAAACTTGAAGGCCAAGGATGAAAGCAAATGCATCTTTAAATTCTTGTATTCTGTCCAATTGATACAAGGGTGAAGTAAAATGTTAAGCCAGAGAGGGGGTGGGAACAGTTTAAGCAATAAGCTATGGAAATGAAGCCAAGACAACTAATGAAGGTCTTTCTGCTGGCAACTTGACAATGGTACTCATTGATAGCAAGCAAAGAGAAACAAACTGAACAGCAATTGTGTTAAGAACAAAACTATGGTTGCAATATTGGAAACAGGAGATTCTAATAGTGACAAGGTTAAAAGTCACATTTTATAATGAAGGAATTTGCATTTAAGAACACCAAACCCGTCTTCAACTGCAATGTGTGGGGTAAATATTTGGAGATAGTACTTTTCCTTGGATAGAACAAATAGTTCGCAATGTTCTTTACTTGAGGTATTTTTAGATTCTACCAATAGAAAACATTCGGAGTGAAGTTTTATCAAACATGATTCTAGTAGTCCAGCCAATAAGATGAATTAATACTTCTGATTTATAGGTGTATGGAATACAAGAGATAGAAAAAAAAACAGCCAAAAGGAGTGTAGAAGTCTTCAAAAAATCCCAAAAAGGAATAAAACTGGAGCAAAGTGCTTTGGGCAGAAGGGAAAATGAGGAAAGACTAGTATGTATTCAGACTTCCTTGCTCAACTGGCACAAGATCCATCTCTGATGTTTTATATCAAAGAGTTGATGTGTTCAGTAAAGTACCCATGGCAAGTCAAGCATAAAGCAGACAGAAAATAGGTGGTATTAAGGCAAAAACAGAGGCCAATTTTAATTAGGATAGCGAATTGTGGTCAACCACAGAGGCAGCCTTGCCAAGCTAAAGGAAAAGGTGCAAAGGGACATGTTGTTTCCATGTAGTAGGTTAAATCATATCACAATTATAGAAATTATAAAAACTTGCTAGCTGAGACTCCAAATAAATGATTTAAAATAACAAATACATTAGAGTCAGATACAGACCCCTTTACTCAACAAGTCCATGCCAACCAGCGAACGCACCTGAACAGTCCAAGTTTCATTGGCTTGGCTGGTATCCCTCAGCTCTATCTTAATGTACCCATCCAAGTGCTTTAAATGATTTTATATTCTTCAATACTTACTCTGGGAGCTCATTCCAGATACTCAGCATCCTCTACATCAGTGGTCCCCAACCACTGGGCCGCAAAGATGTGCTACCAGGCCGCGAGGAAACGATAGGATTTGGTGATATGAAACGATACGTGTCAGCTGCACCTCTCCTCATTCCCCGTCACACACTGTTGAACTTGAATTCCTCCCCCCAGTCGGTCGGTCCACAAGAATATCGTCAATATTAAACTGGTCTGTGGTGTGAAAAAGGTTGGGGACCCCTGCTCTACGTGAACAATTGTCCCCCTCAGGTTCTTTAAAATCTTTACCCTCCTGTCCCAAATTTATGCCTCCTAGTTTCAGACTCCCTCATGTGGAGAAAGGCTTAACATTCACCTTTTCTATGCCCTTGGGATTAACCATTTCTGTAAAGTCACCTTCATTCTCCCATCTTCTAAGACTAGCCTGACTACCTTGCCTGGTAACTCAGGCCCTCTATTCCAGGCAACATCCTTTAATCTTTTAGAATTAGTTTTACTACATCTTTCCTAAACAGCACCAAACCTGCATAGTACCCAAGTGTTTGAGGGCTCATTGACTTGTACAACTGCGAAATAATGTTGCAACTTTTATACACAATGCCTTAATTGAAGAGCCACTTGTTAAATGCTTTTTCCACCACCCCATCTACTTGCAATGCTGCTTTCAATAAACTGTTTTTGTACTCGAGGTCCCCGTTTCGTTACACTACCATTCAGAGTTACACATCCTTCACGAGTTTGCTATTTCTCTGTCCACTTCTAATTGAAAATCCCCTTGTAATCTTCCACAACCTTCGTGACCAACACCCAATTTCCTGTCATTGGACAACTTACTAACAAAGCTTTGTGCATTTGCATCCAAATCATTTATAAATATGGCAAGAGTCCTGACACCTGCCATACACCACTCACCACCTTCCTCCAAAGAACCTTTAACTACCCTCCGCTTGCTATTGGTGTTTGGAGCCAATTCTGTAACTAGTTCTCTTTGGATTCCATGGGACCCAACCTTCAAGACCAACCTATTAAACAGGATTTTGTTAAGGCCTTGAAGTCTAATGAACCTGTGCAGCCATATCGATCACTGAACATCAAAAGGTTCTTCAAGCATGACATGACAATGCACAGCCTTCCTAATCAGACTAAGTGCTGGTAGATCCTGTCCTTCAGAATCCCTTCACACAACTTCTCCAGGCTGACTGACCTGCAGTTCCCTGGCTTGTCCTCATCTTTAAGAACATTAGACAACTAAAGAATCTCTACAATGGCTTCTGAAATGTCTTCACCTAGTATTCCACCAAGGCCCTGGGGATTTACCCATCTTAATGCAGATACCTCCTCCCTGCCAATATAAACACTCCATGTTTTCCCTCCTATTAGAGAACCCACACTTCTGTCCTCAGTAAGCAAATGTTCAAAAATCTCACCCATCACCTTGAGCTTCAGAAGCTATTCAAGGGGGCTTTCTGCCTAGCTACACTTCAATTTGGGTGTGGAACCCCTTGGGAATTTCCCTCACACCTCTGCCCTTCTGATTTCTGGAAGAATATCCCCATTTTTTGTAGGAAAGGGATTTACCCAGTCCTAATGTCCTAAACAACATATGCATCTTTATTTTCTTGACCATAGATTTGAGATCTCACTACCAAGTTGACTTAGAATTGTCAGGTTTACCCTTCACCCCAACAGGAACATTCCGCTCCAGGACTCCATCTCAAAAAATGTTTTGTTCTCTTCAAACACTCACCCCATCAACCTCTGCTAGATCTTGTCCAACTCCCATAATTAGAATCTACTTCAGGACATTAATTCATGGACCTCTCCTATCTTCCTCACAACATTCCCACCCCAATTCTGAAAACAAACAGAATCATGGTCACTACAGCAAAAGTGCTTTCTGATTGTCACTTCAGTTATTTTCCTTCCTTCATCCTTGCACATTCACGACACAAGGAACTTTAGTAATTCACAAATTCCAATCCCTCCAGGCCCTTAGCCTTTGGTAGTACAGTCAATATTCAGGAAGTTAAACCTCCCCCAATGCAAATTATTCTTTTAATTATGTGCAATTTCTCTACACATGCTTCTTCCAGTAGCCTATTGGGGAGGGGCAGGGGGTCTACGGAGTGACCTTTTACATTCTACCCCTATGGCCTCTGGACAATCCCAAGAATATCTCCTGAACTGCTGTTATCAGCAAGGCAACACACACTCTTACTTCATCCCTGTCATGCCTGAAGCATTACATCCTGAACATTGAGCTACTAGTCCTGCACTTCTCAGTGGAGTTTACATTCTCAGACAATCCACACCACATTTCTTCACTCACTTGTTAGGCCTTGTGATAAAGAGGTTAATGTTAAACATTAGAAAACCAAAACTATGCAAAGACAGCTGAAAAATAATACCTCATTGGCACTTGCAGGTAAGGTTACTTACAGAAAATAGAATTGAACTGGGTGAAGCTCAAAGTTACTAACTTAGACATTTAACCAGAATTGGCTGGAATTATTAGACAAGATTAAAAGAAATTAATGTGGAAACAGTGCTTCTTAGAAGCAAGAGCCTGGGCATCAGGTTGGAGGTTCTGTGTTGATGTGCTTGGCACAGATATAGTCCATACCCCACTCCTCTGTTGTGGCAGTCACCCAAGCCATTTTGTTTCATCTTGAGTCCATCTAATGATTCCCAAGTCCCCAGATAATAGGGGCTGAAGGGTCAGATTTTAATTGGCCATTTCACTGGATACCTTTACATAATCTAATCCAAATCTTACCCACATCAGAACACTCACTAAACCACATTGATTACTAGTCACTTTACAAATGTGCTAGTCTTTGCTAGTCTCTGCAAAGAGAATATATTAACATGTAGAGAGAAATCTACAAATGTTTGCAGCTTTCCAGTTGACAACTATTTAGCCCATTGAATTAACCCAGTCTTTAGGCTGAATCCTGCACTGCCTGACAAGTTTTAATTGTATTCTATGCTTCACTGTTGTGAAAAAGTTGAATTCAAACCTGTCCAGCAGGAAAATGAATCTGATCAATCATCCACTTCATCACACCCAATTTCTATTAAAGACAATAGCAACCAAGTACCCAAGTCAATTTAAGCAAGTTTGTATTGTATGGTTTTTAAATATATTTGAACAACATGCATGTTTACTGACATTGAAGATCAATATCTTAATCTTATTTTGTTTCAATCCAAACATCATTGGATACAGTAAACCATCTCTTCCAACACCAGACATTTGCACTTCAACATACTTGTTAAATGTCACTTCTGATGTCATCCAGCTTCATTTGGCAATATTCTCAATTCCAACTGTAGGTTCAAGCCTCTCCCCAGGACCTCCAGATCCTTTGTAGATTGGCTGGAACTTCTTCCAGAGTGTTACATATCTCAAGGAGACCTTGTGTCTTCGTGAGAATGATGTAATGGTCTTTTGGAGGTCACTTGATGTTGTTTTCCCACCGATGTGAGGTCACGTGATGACACGTTCACCACGGGTATAAAAGAGAAGACCTCTGGTGACGCAGTTTTCCAGCTAGAACGTTAGTCAAAGTCTCCGTTCTGTTGCATATTTGCTTCATGACGCAGATTCATTTTTAAAATGGAGCATTATGTTCTATTGTAAGGTACAATAGTGCTGGATTGGCAGTTTACTCTTTTTGCCAGATTTGTTAATGTACCTTTTTAGTATTCGAGCATGAAGGCTTCATCAAAGTACAGGATATGAAGGATTAAGAGAAGTCGGGAATGTTCCGCAGTTTAATAAAGAATCGACCTTATTGAGTCTTCGTTGAAGTAGCAACCAGCATCGAAGATAACTCCTGCCGAAAGAGCAAGGTAGTTCATGCAGGATTTGCGCTCTAGAAATTAAGGTCAGTTGTTTTAAGCCGTTTATTTCCTTCATCGTGAATCCTTTGGACAGAACCAGCAGGAAAGTCGCGTCTATGAAGAAATCCTTCTCCGGAGAAGTCTCTCCCAATTGAATGTATAAATCTGTTGGACTTTCAAATTTACCATTTTAAGAACTGTTTGACTTTACCGCTTTAAGAACTCTTTTCGCATTTATCACTTTAAGAACCCGTACCGAGTGACGATTTGTTGAATGGCCACATAGCAGTTAACTTCCAGTTAAGGTTTTCATTTGCTTTTTATTATTTATCCCTGTTTAATAAATGTTTGGTTGTTTTTTTTTTAAATATCACCAGACTCAATTGATATTCATTGTTGCCAGTTATGTAACAAGAGGAATATTCAGTCACTACATTCAGTCTCTCCAGTATTCTAATAAACCTAGTAGACAATTTGTAGCCTAAATCAGCAAGTATTCATTTTGATTATGCAGCAACATTACTAACTACTCAAATTGCTGTTGTCAACTATGGACAAGCACAAAACATTGACATTTAGAGACTTCCAATCACTAGAGGGGGGTTGAAACAATACAAATATTCTCATCCACCTAGACCCATCTTCCATTTTGAAAATTAAAACTGCTACAAGCTTGAATTTCCTCAACCCACAAAATAAACCTGGTTTAAATTATGCAGTGCAGGTTTCAACTTTGAGACAAAGTTGATTATACACTCAACTGCATGCCCAGACTCTCCAATCCAGCTACATTGGGTGGTGAGGTAGAAATGTCTCTATCAAAGGTCAAAGGCACTCCTTCCTTCTGCTAGCCTTCAGATCACCCCTGGGCAAGGAGTAGCACCTACTTTGCCTCCCCTCCCCCTAATCAGGATTGCATGAAGCCCTGGGAGTAAATGGTAGATGGTTATATGAGCAGCTGATGGACATCAGAAGTCCTGGTTATGCGACCACTGACTCCAGGCAGATGATCTCTGAAGAGTATTGGTAATGGCTGGGGTCACCCATCTTGGAAAGGCACTGCCCAGAAGGCAATGGAAAACCAGTTCTGTAGAAAATATTGCTAAGAACAATCATGGTCATAGAAAGACTACCACCATCTACATCAAATAACATGGCACATGAATGGTATTTTGCAGATACCACAAGTGGGCTGGTGTACAGTGTACAGGAAGGAGATGAGCCTAGTAACAGTGTGACAAAGGTTTCCTTTACCAGCAAAACAGGAGCTGTTTATCAATGGAGGAGTTTGAGGGTTTAAAACGGCAAATTCCTTACAATGAACATCTGATACAATTATGTTGACATCAGTCAAGGAGGCTCAGCAACATCTACTTCCTCAGGGAGGATCAGAAGTGGAGAGAGTGAGCAGTTTCAAGTTCCTGGGTGTCAAGATCTGAGGATCTAACCTGGTTCCAACATGTCGATGCAGTTATAAAGGCAAGACATCAGCTATACTTCATTAGGAGTTTGAAGACATTTGGCATGTAAACAAATGCACTCAAAAACTTCCATAGTTGTACTGTGGAGAGCATTCTGACAGGCTGCATCACTATCTGGTATGGGGGGGGGGGGCGCTACTGCACAGGACTGAAAGAAGCTGCGGAGGATTACAAATTTAGTTGGCTCCATCTTGGGCACTAGCCTACAAAGTACCCAGGAACATCTTCAAGGAGCGGTGTCTCAGAAAGGCAGCGTCCATTATTAAGGACCTCCAGCACCCAGGCCATGCCCTTTTCTCACTGTTACCATCAGGTAGGAGATACAGAAGCCTGAAGGCACACACTCAGTGATTTAGGAACAGCTTCTTCCCCTCTGCCATCTGATTCCCAAAGACATTGAATCCACAAACACCTCACTTTTTAAATATACTGTATTTGTTTTTGCAACTTTTTAAAATCTATTCAATGTATACTGTAATTAATTTACTTATATTTTCATTTTTTCTCCTTTGTATTATGTATTGCATTGAACTGCTGCTGTGTCAATAAATTTCACATGCCAGTGATAATAAACCCAATTCTGAAAGATTTAGCACATTTCCATTTGACCCCAATTTAAAGAGATCTACTATACAAAGCATCCTATCTACATGTACCATGACTTGGTATGACAACTACTCTGCCCATTACCAATGAAACTAGAGTTCTGGACACAACTCAGTACACGGAAACCAGCCTCCCCTCTACAGACTACACTTCACTACCTTGATACACAGCCAGTGTAGCTGAAGACTCCCCATTCTAGACATTCTTCCCTCCCATCAGGCAGAAGATACGAAAGCACGTACAAACAGGGAGAAGGACAGCTTCTAACCGTTACTGAAAACGTCCCAGGTATAAAATAGACTACCTCAATCTACCTTGTTACAGCCTTGCAACTGATTGTATGATGCACTAAGCCAGTCAGCATTGTTTATTTTACCTCGACTACCTGAATGCACTGCAGTAATGAACTGACCTGCATCATCTTCATGTGCCTTGCGCGTTACATGCTCGGCCTGCATAAAAGTATGAAATTTTGCTGTACTGTGACACATACCAAACCATTTTGGTTAAAACAATTGTTTTTACACTTTCCTGGGCTAGAAGTTCAGCACAGCAGGAACTGAGTTGAATAATGATCCTTGCAAAACTAAGCACACCGGTAAAAATAAATTGAAGCCAAGCACAACTGTACAACCTTTGATTCCACCTTTGTCATGATGCCACCCCACCTAGTGGCACAAAGAGAGAACAGCAACTTACTTACAAAAGCAGACATCAAAAGTTCTCCGTTCCATATATGGGGAAATGAATCCAAACTCAAATCATTGTACCATAGAGCCATAGCACTACAGCACAGAAAGTCCCTTCAGTCCATCTAGTCTGTGCTAACTTTTTCTGCCTAGGCCTGTTCAGCTGCACCTGGACCACACACCCAACTCATCTACCAATCCAAAAAAAAAATCTTTAACTGCTACAATTGGAGTCATATCCACAACTTCTGCTGGCAGCTCATTCCACACTCGTGCCACCTTCCACACCCATCCTAAAGGGATGTCCTATTGAGACTGTCCTCTGGACAAAGGTTCCTCATCTCAAACTGAGGGTGCCCTCAGAAATGTGCTCTGGTTCCCCACCCTCAACATGAGGGCAAATCCCTCTCAAATCAGGGGTTTCCCAAACTTTACATCATGGATCCCAGTTTGAGAACCCTGCCTTCAAGGACCCTAGTTTGAGAACACCGCCTTAAATATTTCACCTTTAACCTACAACCTCTAGTTCTCATTCCACTCAAGGAGAAAAACCTCATGCATTTGCCCCAACTCCAGTCCTCAATTTTGTCTCCAAGACTTCCCTTCATTCTTCTATGATCCATGGAATAAAGTCCAAAACTATTCAATCTTTCCCAAAACATAGGCTCTCGGGGTGCAACACTATCCTTTCTGTGCTCAAGCTTCTAGACCACAAGACATACAAGAATGTGATCATTTGGCCTACTGAGTGTCCTCTACCATTTGATCACTGCTAATTTTCTCCCGTTCTCCTGCCTCTTCCCTGTAATCTTTCTCATCAAGAAATCAACCTCCGTTTTAAATACTGCCAATGACTCTGTGTCTTCCACAGCCATCTGTGGCAATCAACTCCACAGCTTCACCAGGCTCTGGCTGAAGAAATTCCTTCTCTCCTGTTCTGAAGGGTCATCCTTGTGCCCTCAGGTCCTACGCTCTCTCACCAACAGAAACATCCCCCAGGGTTTTTCAATAGTTAATAGCGTAGAAAGGGGCATTTTGAAACTCAAGACCAGAGCCATCGAATGCTCCCCATGTTAGCTTTCATTCCTGGCATCATTCTCAAATGTCCCCTAGACCATCTCCAATGTTTGCATATACTTGCAGATACAAGACCCAAAAATCTCTAACAGTACTCCAAATATGGTCTAATGCTTTTAAAGCCTCAACATTCAATCCTCAATTTTATATTTTTGTTCTCAAATACTAACACTGCAAACCAAAATTTTATAGAAACTCAGGTCTATGGAGAGGAATAAATAGGCTTCATTAAGACCTAACAAAAAGCTTTGGGTTTCCAGCCTCTGCAGAAAATTGGTACTTGCCTTCCTTACTACTGATTCAACCTGCAGATTAATCTTCAGGGAATCCTACATGAGGACTCAAATCCCTTTGCTCTTCAGGTTTCTGAACTTGCTCCTTATGCCTTTACTTCTACCAAAGAGGGTGGCCATAGTTTCCTTGGTAGTCCTTCCACCACTGCCCATTGTCCTAATCTATCCAAATCCATGTGTAGACCACCCCCTCCCCTTCTTCCTCAATACTACCTGCCACTTCATCTTTGTACTATCCACAAACCTGGCCATCAATTTTGTAATCCAGATTATTAACATGTGAAAAGTAGCAGATCTAATACTGATCCCTGCAGAACACTATATACAAGCCAACCAGAAAAGGCACCCTATATTCCCAATCAGCCAATCTTCTACCCATGCTTGTAGATTACTTGTAATACTATTGGTTCTCATCTTGTTAAGCAAACTTTAGTAGCACCTTCTGAAAATTCATGCAAACATCCACAGGCTTCTCTACTGCTCATTTCCTCAGAATTCCAGCTTCTCCCCCTTAAATAAACCATGCTGACTTCAGCATATTTTATCATGTGCCTCAAATATCTTGGCAATCAACCAGTTTGCCAATTATGGGAAGTGGGTATGACAAATCATTTGAATGGTACATGAATGTCTCGGCATCCTCTTTAGAAATCAAGTGGAGATTACAGGATTGACCTAATGTACTTCCCAAAGTTGGAGGCCATGAGAAGTATTTCAAGCACATTTCTGAAAGCATCTTTTCCTTCAAACAATACCAATTCCAGTTCAGAGCTAGAGTACTGAAGCACATACAGCCTTTTTCTGTTTGGGGGGAAAAAAAAACCAAGAGTGGAAGATTAGAAATGAAATGTTGTCCATCAGGTTGAAATACTGTCTAATCCATTTAATTTCTGAGAAACACTTAACTGGAATAAAGACCACAAGAGGGAACAACTATCTTTTTGTCTACTTTTAGACTGTCTAATGAATTTTCATATAGTGTTTTAAAGTAAAAGTAGACAAAGATAGTTGCATTTTCCTTCAAAAAGCCAAAAAACGCTTCTTGCAGCTGAACTTCCTCATTTCTTCTTGCAGATCACCAATTTTGGAAGGCAGTGACTAAAGCATCAAGATTCAAAACAAGTCACATGGAAAATAGGAATGCATAAGATAATTTAAAGTAGGGTAAAATAAAGTGCAAAATATTTAACACTTAAGTACTGAACTTGTGCCTTGGTCTCCAGTTTGATATTTAGTGTGATGGCCCCAGAAGATGCTTAAAAACATTTAGATTTGAATTCATTTTTCAATGCTAGACTACAGTCAATTATTTTGAACTTAATTTGTCATGTAATTTTCCATGCAAAGATGTTTGTTAGATTGAAGGTTAAATGTCAAGTTTCATTTTACATGCAAATAGTTGAGAATTTTCTCTGCCTTTCATGAATAAGCTGAAATCTGTCACTGGATGGACACTGCAGAAGTAGATTGTGTTATTACAACTTCTGTAATTCCACAATTAACTGCCCATGCTCTCCTAAAGTTACTGACTACACTCAAATTGTAGTACCTCTATTTGTTCTCTCAAATTAAATACTATTCAGCTCTGCTCACAAGTAGGAACTAAAATCCAAGGAGAATGGTCTACTGAGGAATTTCAATTTGCACTTAGCCAAAACAAAATCTTTCAGACAATTTAAGTAACAAAAAAGGTAAAACGTTATACATTGTTACAAATATGAAATGTACTGGTTTTGGTTTTAAAACTCACACCAACTTCTAAATGTGTGACTTACATTTGTGTCATTTTAAGCAGGTATTTACTTCATAGCCACACTCCAAGCCTCAATGTAACAAGAACATAATCCTACGGCTAACACTGGCAGACAGGGACTAAAGTCTACCTTGACAGCCTGAAATTTTGATTAACTATTCAAATATAAAACAATCAAGGCAACATCCAAAAGAACTAGATTGTACTCACCGAAGTACTGGGTTTTGGTGCAGACAAGGAACTTTTGGGACGTACTGAAGGATGTACTGCAGAAGGGCTTGGAATGGATGATGCAGATTGTGTTCCAGCACTGGATGGTGACACTGCAGCTTTAGCACTGGTTGGTGAAATTGCCATTTTAGCACCCTCTTTAGCACTGGATGGTGAAATTGCACCTTTTGCTCTGGATGGTGAAATTACCATTTTAGCACTCTCTTTAGCACTGGATGGTGAAACTGCACCTTTTGCTCTGGACGGTGAAATTGCCATTTTCGCACCCTCTTTCGCACCAGATGGTGAAACTGTTGCTTCAGCACCTTCTTTTGCACTGGACATTGCCGCTGCTGTCTCAGGACCCTCTTTTTCACTCCTATGTCAAGAAAATCGCAGTTCCATACAAGTTTACACAAACTCAATACAAAAAGCCACATTAGGCAGCAATATCCAAGTGATTAACCTCAAATTTAAATATGACAGTCCTTCAAAACTGAAATCCTATATTGTCTAGATTTAGAGGGATTGAAAGGTATCTTCAAACTTAATAAATCAGATATCCTTTAATATAAAGCACAAGGCAAAATGAATGTCAAGGCATATGGAAAATTGGAAATAAAAATTAAATCCTTGAAATACTCAGCAGGTGACACATTGAAGAGAGTTAACATTTCAACTCAATGACTATAGTCAGAACCCTTACAGGTATTGGACAAGTTGAAATTTTTGTTTGTACTTGTTTGGATAATTTTGCTACCTAATTAAAAAAAGCTGGCTTTTTTTCCCCAGATCAAATTTGGAGCCCATACAGCCTTTCTGCAGCTACTAGTCTAATGTATAATGTTATTATCTCCACCACTACAAAAACATTTTGGCATTACAGAATGTGCAAGCTTCATTAGCCTCTTACATTGAAACCATTTTAGCAAAGTGTCCCAGCTCAACATGACTCATCATGTTAAATCATCAGCAACAAAGATTTAACATCCAAATGACTTCTCTCAACCATTTCAGAACCTTTTGAATCCTTTAGTTCACTTGAAGGACATTTAAGTGTAACACAGAAATAAAGCAAAATTCCTGCTTGAAACTAAATACTTAAATGACATGCATTTCCTACCATGTGGCACAGCTAAAGCAACAAGCAGTACAGAATTCAACAACTTCACTTGATACTTTGAACAGCTTTGACCATTTGATCTGCATTTAAAAAATGGAGGATGTTCTGACCAGACACACACGAGTTGGGCTGCTGTAGCATCCAGACTGCCTCCGTCTCCAAACCAGAAATTTCAGCACCATCCCCCACAACCTAAAATACTTCTACTACAATTACTTGCATTTCCTTTAGAAAAGAAAATCTCCAATTCTAAATCCGATGCACTGCAGGATAGCCAAAGAGCAAGCCCCTTTGGACAGTTAAGTTCAACCTGAAGTTTGTCGTTCAACTGTACACATGTTACCACTAAACAAATCAATGTTCCCCTGAACCAAGCTGCACACAATACTCTTACCTCATAACTGAATTACCACCTGTAACTCAAGATACATTTGTGACAAGTTAAAAAGCAAACGGTATAACACTACACGTGCTTCTGTGCGATGAGACCTGGGTGGTGGCCGAGTGTCCAGTAATCTCAGGGCCTGGAGAAGCAAGTTGCTTCTCATCCCAACAGTCCTTGTGTTAATGCTAGTGCCTCCTGTCTGATGGAGAAGGTCAAAGAGATTTGAGGGATCACTGGCAATGCCAAGGGCGTGCATATGCAGTGCTCCTGATAGATATCCAATGAGTGGAAGAGCGACCGCCGGTGAATCTCTCAGCAGTCCTTGCAATCCTTTGAAGGTATATGCAGTCAGGTGCCTTGCAATTCCTGTACAGGTGTCCCCCGCTTTGAACGTTGGCTTTACGAAACCTCACTGTTACCAAAGACCTACATTAGTTACCTGTTTTCACTAACAGAAGGCGTTTTCACTATTACGAAAAAAGGCAGCGCGCGCCCCAAGCAGCCAAGCTCCTCCCTCGGAACTGCATTCTAGCTGGCATTGTTTAAACACCTGTCTGAGCATCTGTGCTTTACCTCGATTTATTTTGAGCATCCATTAGCAAGATAAGTTCTAAGGTATCGGAAAAGCCTAAAAGAGTCCATAAAGGTGTTACACTTAGCATAAAACTAGACATAATTAAGTGAGTTTGGCTTGTGGAAGTTGACAAAGATGTTGAAGAGGTTTTGGCATCTCATGACCAAGAACTGATAGATGAAGAGCTGATGCAATTGGAAGAGGAAAGAATAACAATCAAAACCAAATGCAGTAGCAAAGGGACTGAAAGTGAAGTCCTCCAGGAACTGAACGTGAAGCAACTGTATGAGATTTTCACTGCAATGATTGCAGAAAAGTACGACTTTAATTTTGAAAGGGTACGTAGGTTTAGGGCATATTTGCAGGATGGCTTGAGTGCTTACAAAGAACTGTATGATATAAAAATGCGCGAGGCTAAGCAGTCAAGCATACTGTCATTTATCAAGCCTTCCACATTAGCCACAGCAGATAACAAACCTCGACCTTTGCCATCAAGGCAGGCAGACATAGAAGATGACCTACCTGCCCTGATGGAAACAGACAATGAGATGACACCCCAGTGTCCCACCACCCCAACCTCCGGGCCGTGGACCGATACATTACCGCAAAGTATGCAATGGAGTAGTGGTAGCCTGGACGCACCCAGCACATCTTTAAGAAAAAAGCTGAAACAAACAAACTAATTAATTAATTAGGTGCCACCTGGCACATAAATATTGGCCCAGATCAGAGGCAATTGCCTGACAGGCAGCACTTAATTAGCTTGTTTATTTTGGCTTTTTGCTTAAAGATGTGCTGGGTGCATCCCGGCTACTGCTGCACCACTGCATGCTTCGCGGATTGGTACCAGTCTGCGGCCTGGAGATTGGGGACCACTGCACCACCCCAACCTCCGATGACTCAGCCTAACACCAGTGTGCTTGGCGCTGTCTCCCCGATTCTGGTGAGTGATACTACACTGTACATACATTATTTCTACTTTATATAGGCTATGTATTTTTGTGTTCTTTGGTATGATTTAGCAGCTTCATAGCTCCAAGGTCACTGGAGAGAGTGTTTCTGCCGACAGCACTTGCACCCAGTGTTTCTGCTGAGAGCACTTGCGTGAGATTTTCACTACAGTGGACAGTGTGGCAATGATTGTAGAAAAGTATTTCTACTTTTTACAGGCTGTATATTTATCATATCATTCCTGCTTTTACTGTTATTTTAGGTTGTGTGTTATTTGGCATGATTCGGTAGGTTATTTTTTGGGTCTGCAAACACTCAAATTTTTCCCATGTAAGTAAATGGTAATTTCTTCTTCACTTTACGACATTCCGGCTTACGAACCATTTCACAGGAGCGCTCTACCTTCGGATGGTGGGGGAAACCTGTACCAGATTGTGATGCAGCTGATGATCCTATAAAAAGTTTTTTTTTTTTTTTTTTTATTTAAAAAATAGAGCAGTGTAGGGGAGCCACACTTGCCTCATTCTCTTCAGGAAATGGAGACTATGCTGTGATTTCTTGATCAAAGTGGTGTTCATGGACCAGGTGAGATCATAATGTGCACTCCAAGAAACTTCTATTCTCCCAGCTCTCTCCAGCCAAGCTGTGTTTGTGCATTTAGGAAGGTGCAGGCTGGCCACATTCAGCTTTAGTCCTGTCTGCATTGAGACTCAAGTTGTGCCAACACTACTCCAGCAGTTGCTCGTCTTCCTCTATACAGCATCATCTCATTGATGATGGCACCAACAGGTTTGCATCTTGGTCCCCCTGCAAGGCAGCTACACAAAACTCAGATGCCTGAATCACAAGCCTCCAGTACAAATCAAATGACAGCCTTGCAAAACTGCCTTTGCCAAAATGAATGCCCAGACGTAGTGTGCACAAAGTAATTTCAAGCTATAAACACAAGGTGGCCCTGGAAGTCAATTTTTACATTTTTTTATTCTACCTGACAGAATGAGGCAGATTTTCAGTTAAAGTTATCGATGTCTGCTATGGCCACTTCATGTTCCAAGATTACAAAGATTTGCTTCATAGGTTTCACCATGGTTTAATATTGCAATCCATTTTGTCCACAGTCAGTCTACGTGAGCATCAACTTCTTGTCCCATGACGCTGAGCACTGGTGCTCCAAGACTGTGCTCAATCAAACCTGCTGCTGTTCACACAGCTGATGCATGACTGTCATAGGATCCAGCTCAAACCCTGTCATGAAGCTCGCAAATGACAGTGGTTGGCCTCATCAGGAATGAAGGCGAGACGGAGTATAGAAGTGAAGCAACACACAAAAAATGGTGGAGCGTCAGGCAGCATCAAGGAAGAGTACAATCGACATTTCCCGCTGAAGGGATTCAGCCCGAAACGTCAACTGTACTCTTCCTAGATTTCTGGCCTGCTGAGTTCCTCGAGCATTGTGTGTGCTGCTCAGATTTCCAGCATCTGCAACATTCCTCAGATTTCCTTGTTCTTTTGTTTGATAGAGGAAGTGGAGTGGCTTAGTGAGAGAACAACCCAAACCTGAACATGAAGATAAGGAAGTCATTGTGGACTTCAGGAAGGTGCAGACAAACCACCAACCACCCCAGCCCCTTCTGCAAATATATGGCTTCTCCATAGAGTTAAGTGCAGCAAGTTCTGGGAGTTCATACTATAGGTGACCTCACCTGGTTCCTAATACCCTGAACAAAGCACAGCAGCGCTTCCACATCCCAAGATTGAGGCAAGGCTCCCCACTTCCCCCCATCTTAACTGTGTTCCACAGGAGCCCCATTGACAGTGTCCTGACAAGTTGCATCTCCACCTGCTATAGGAGCAGCTGAACATTGGACTGGAAGTCCCTACAAAAGGTCTGAGAACTGCTGAAGGGGATCATTGGGGTTTCAAAAACAACCAATGGGGACACTTATCAGGAGTGGTGCACATGCAGGGCCCTTAGTATTCAGGATCCAACCCAGCATCCTCCGACACTCTACCATCAGGCAGGAGACTATCATGTCAGGATGAGAAAGTTTCTTCCCCAGGCCATTAGGCTTCTGAACTCCCCACTGCATCTTCCCTGGTTAATCTGTTCTGTACCTTAAATTCTGTGGATTTTATACCTGCCTTCATAAGCTGTGTTGTGTGCTACTGTGCCTTACAGCCTGGTTTGGAGAAATACTGTCTTGTTTTTATATACAAGACATGGTTCTATACATTATATAGATGTACACTGTAGTTAAATGACAATAAAGTTGACTTATCCTAGCAATCAAGGGCTGCTTTACTTACATCACACTTAACTGACTGGTTCAACAGGCCGGTTTTCTGGCATTAGCTGAGAATCCTCAGCTGTAACAGTACTGGCATTGACCAATACCTCCAGAGAATGTTATCAGATATAATCACTTTTTTTTTAAAAAAAATAAAGGGGCATTTGATAGACACTCAAACAGGTAAAGCACAAAATTTCTGAAACGCTCGTTCGCTGCTGTCATTACTGTGCGGTCAGGAATCTTTCAGAGAAGGCCTCAAAATCCCTGGCTTTGCCTGGGGTTGGCGACTGAGATGGAGGTCGAATCGTTCGGATAGAGATGGCACTCAGTACTCTGTGTCGGAGAGCTGATCAAAGCTCGAAGTTTTCGGATGACTCAGAATCAGACCGTGGTCGGGTATAGCAGGGAGAGTTTCTTGTCTTTCTCCCATCTGCGTGGGATGTGGGATATTTGAGAGACTTTGAACTTTACTGTGCTCACGGACTTCATCTAGTTATGGTATTGTTGCACTGTTGTAACTATGTTATAATTATGTGGTTTTGTTAGTTTTTTTTTCAGTTCTTGGTCTGTCCTGTGTTTTGTGATATCACACTGGAGGAAATATTGTATCATTTCTTAATGCGTGCATTACTAAATGACAATAAAAGAGGACTGTGTGTCTTCATAATCTAATGTTAGTTTGTTCAGCAAATGTAATTGAGATTAGAAAGTCACTGGTGCACCTGATGGGACAAAAGGGCCTATTTGTGTGCTGTGCAAAATAGACTTGAAGATGGACCCAAAATAGAATGATAGACCCCAGTCAGTTCAGATTGGCAACATCTCCACAATTATCGTCAACACAGGTGCATTACAGGGTGGTGTGTTTTGCCCCCTGCTCTACTTGCTTCACACCTATGACTAAGCATAGTTCCAATTCCATATTCACATTTGCTGATGACACCACTTGTGGCCAAATCAAACGTGATGAATCAGCATACAGGAAGGAGATTGAACATTTCACTGAGTGGTGTCATAACAACTCCTCACTCAATGTCAGCAAGACCAAGGAACTGATTATAGACTTCAGGAAAAGGAAGAGGTCCATGAGCTGGTCCTCAGAGAGGGTTAGCAACTTCAAATTCCTTCATGTTACTATTTCAGAGGACCCATCCTGGACCAAGTGCAATTGTGAAGAAAGCACAGCAGCACCCCCTACTTAAGAGCCCGCAGAGAGTCAGAACATCTAAAACTGGAAACCTCCACAGGTCAACTGGAGCGTATATTGATTGGCTGCATCACAACCTGGTATAGATTGAATGGAAAAAATATCTACAAAAGGTCATGAATTCAGCCTAGCACACATGTAAAACTCTCCCTACTGCTGAGCACACCTACATGAAACGCATTTAAGGAACGCAACAGGAATCTCACCACCTAGGTCATTGTCTCCTCATCGCTGCCACCTAGTAGGAGATAGGACTTCAGGACTCACACCACTACATTCAAGAACAGTTACTACCCCTCAGCTATCTGGCTCTTGAATAAAGAGGATAACAACACTCACTTGCCCCATCATTGAAATGCACCTACAACCAATAATCTCACTTTAAGGACTGTTATTATTTACTACTATTTATATTCGCATTTGTAGCTTGTCATCTTCAGCACTCTGGTTGTTCTTTCATTCATCCTGTTGTAGTTACTATTCTATGTTTGCTGAGTATGCCTGCAGGAAAATGAATTGCAGGGTTATACATGGTGACATACATGTACTTTAAATTCACTTGAACTTTTAAAAGTACAGCACAGAAGCAGGCCCCTTGGCCTGTAATCTGCGCAAAACAATTTAAACTGCCATCTCTTATTTACCTGCACCCAGAGCACATACCTCTATTTACCTATCAGCCATGTACCTATTCAAACTCTGAAATTGAGCTTGCATTCACTTGTGTTGGCAGCTCATTCCACACTAACAACTGAGTGAAGTTTTCCCCTCTCATTTTCCTTAACATTTCACCTTTGACCTCTAGTTGTAGTCCCAATCCAATTTCAGTGGAAAAAGCATTCTTGCATTTACCCCACCTATAACCACTCAGTTTCATATACCTCTATTCCTTCATGTGTAGAAGATTTAAAGTCCTAACCTATTCAGTCTTTCCTTATACCCAAGTCCCTCCAGTCCTGACAACATCCTTTTAAGTCTTCTGTTCTTTCAACTTTAGTCAATACTTCCATGCAAATCACCTATTGTATTAACAGGATGAATTGTTGGAGTGCATAGATTTAAGGCAAAAGCAGTAGGATTTAAAGAGAGCCCAAGAGGAACTTGGCCTTCCCCCATGCCACTGGGTGGCAGATATATGGATTCAGTTACTAAAGGAAATTCAGAAGGTGGTCCAATTACAATTAAAAGACATTTAGATTGATGCATGATAGGAATACAAGCCAAACAGACAAAAATGGGACCAACTCAGACTACTTGGTCAGCATAGAGGCACTGGGCTGAAGGACCTGTCTAAATGCTGTACAACTCAAGATGACATTTAGATGTTATGGATAATTTTAGACACTTGCAGTACTGGAGAGAGGGCAGTACTGGACCTGGTTCCAAGGACAGCAACTTTGCTCTACAAGCAATAGTCTAGCAGATATGAACTACATTTTTGAGTCCCACAAGATCTTATGGAAGCTTAATTTGAAGGGAGGATGTTCCCCATGGTTCAGGAGTTTATAATTAATGGTTACTCAAAATAAGGGTTGGTTACTTAGGACAGGATGGAGGAGAAATGTCTTTATTCAGTGATGAATCTTGGAAATTCTTTACTCCAGAGATGCAAGAGACTTGGGTGATTGAGCTTGGAGTAGAACAGGAAAACAAAGTTCAGCTAAATCTATCAGAGTATGTGTCACCATATACAACCAAAATTCATTTTCCGAGATAAAAAGATAGGAACTGACACCAGGTAGAAAATAGACACCTTGAATAGTGAACCAGGTCAAGTCCGATGACAGATACACAAGACATAGGTCAGAATTAGGCCAATCGAGTCTGCTCCGCCATTCAATCATGGCTGATCCTCTTCCCCCAGCCCCATTCCCTGGCTTTCTCCCCATAACCTTTGATGCCGTGGCCAATCAAGAACCTAGCAATCTCCACCTTAAATACACCCAACACAACAACCTGGCCTCCACAGCTGCCTGTGGTAACAAATTCATCACCCTGCAGCTGAGACATTTCTCTGCATATTTTAAAAGCAAGCCCCTCTATCCCAAGGCTGTGCCTTTTTTCCTAGATGCCCCCAACATCTTTTCCAAATCTGTCTAGGCTTTTCAATATTTGAAAGGTTTCAGTGAGATCCTCATTCCCAGAATCATCCTTGTGAACCTCCTCTGAACCCTCTCCAATGCCAGCACATATTTTTAGATTAGAATCTCAAAACTGTACACAATACTCAAGGTGAGGCTTCACCAGTGCTTTATAAAGCCCAGCAACGCATCCCTGCTCTTGTATTCTAGACCTCTTGAAATGCATGCCAAGATTTCATTTGCCTTCCTCATCACCAGCTCTACCTGCAAGTTAACCTCTAGGGTGTTCTGCACAAGAACTCCCAGGTCCCTTTGCATCTCAGATTTTTGGATTTTCTCCCCGTTTAGAAAATGGTATGCACATTTATATCTACTACTAAAGCGCATGACCATGCATTTTCCAACATAGTATATCATTTGCCACTTTTTTTTTTTTTTTTTGCCCATTCTCCTAATCTGTCCAGGTCCTTCTGCAGGTTGGAGGAACAACACCTTATATTCCATCTGGGTAGCCTCCAACCTGATGGCATGAACATTGACTTCTCTAACTTCCGTTGATGCCCCACCTCATACCCCCCCTTTTTTTTTAAAAAAAAAAAAACACACTTTCTCCCTCTGTCCCTCACTATACTCCTTCCCATCCTCTGGGCTTCCCCCTCCCCCCCTTTTCCTTCTCCCTGGGCCTCCCATCCTCTCATATCCCTTTCGCCAATCAACTGTCCAGCTCTTGGCTCCATCCCTCCCCCTCCTGTCTTCTCCTACCATTTTGGATCTCCCCCTCCCAAATCTCTTACTAGCTCTTCTTTCAGTTAGACCTGACAAAGGGTGTCAGCCCAAAACGTCGACTGTACCTCTTCCTATAGATGCTGCCTGGCCTGCTGCGTTCACCAGCAACTTTAGTGTTCCTTCTGCAGCCTACCTGTTTCTTCAACACTACCTGCCCCTCCACCAATCTTCATATCATCTGCAAACTTGGCATCAAAGCCAACTAGTCTGTCATCTAAATCATTGATATACAGCATAAAAAGCAATCCCAACAGTGACCCCTGCGGAACACCACTAGTCACTGGCAGCCAACCAGAACAGGATCCTTTTATTCCCACATGGCTAATCTCCCATTCTTCAAGTTAAGATGCTTTTGATCCTGACTTCCAGAGCACATACGAGTCAAAAATCAAGCACGACACAATAAATAGGAGCAACACAGGAGCAGGAGTCGGCCATCTGAACCGACAAGCCTTCTCTGCCATTCAGTAAGATCATGGCTAATCTGGCCATGGACTCCTCTCCACCCATCTGCCTTTTCCTCATAATCCTCAATTTCCCCAACAATACAAAAATCTATCCAATGTTGTCTTAAATATATTTACTGAGGTAGACTTCACTGCTTCATTGGGCAGAGAATTCAGATTCACCACTCTGGGAAAACAGTTCCTCCTCATCTCCCTCCCAAATCCTCTTCCCTGAAACTGAGGCCATGTCCCCTAGTTCTTGTCTCACCTACCAGTAGAAACATCTTTCCTGCCTGTGTTCTACCCCTTTCACAATTTTCCATGTTTCTACAAGATCTCCTCATTCTTCTGAATTCCCGCATGTATAGTCCCAGGTAACTCAATCCCTGCTCAGTCTAACCCCTTTATCTCTGGAATCAACCTGGTGAACCCCCTCTGCATTGCTTCCAAAGCCAGTATACCTTCCTCAGGTAAGGAGACCAAAACTGCAAGCAGTACTCCACATCCGGCCTAGTACCCTCTGCAGTTGCAGCACAAATTCAATCCCTCTAGCAATGAAGGCCAACATTCCATTTGCCTTCTTACCGCACCTGTAAACCAACCTTTTGAGATTCATGCATAAGCACTATCAAGTCCCTCTGCACAGCAGTATGCTGCAATTTTTTTTCCACCAATTTGATCTTCCATTTTTCCTTCCAAAGTGGATGACCTCATTCACCATCATACTCGTCTGCCAGATCCTTGTCCACTCACTAAACCAGTCTCTCTGCAGACTCTCCACAATCTTCTGCATAATTTGCTTTTCCACTCAGTTTATTGGCATCAGCAAACTTCAATACACTACACTCAGTCCCTTCTTCCAGATTGTTAGCGTATATGGTGAACAGTTGCTGGTCCAGCATCGAGCCCTGCGACACACCACTCACCATCGGTTGACAACCCGAGAAACACCCATGGATCCTAACTCTGCTTTCTACCAGAAAGTCAATCCTCTGTCCATGCCAATGCAGCACTCCCATCTATGCATCCTTATCTTCTGGATGCCCAAGTAAATAATGTCCACCTGTTCCCCTCTATCCACCGTGCTCATTACATCCTCAAGTTTGTCAGACAGGACCTGCCTTTGCTGAATCCATGCTGCTACTACCTGATGGATTCATTTCTTTCCAGATGCCTCATTTCGCCTTTAATGATAGCTTCAAGCATTTCCCCAGCTACAGATTTTAAACTAACTGCCCTATAGTTACCTGCCCTACATTCCCACCCCACCCCCAAAAAGTGGCATGATATTCACCACCTTCCAATCCGCTGGGACCTGCCCGGAGTGCAGAGAATTTTGGTAAATCTGTAAAGCCTGTAGAATTTCTGCCATTTCTTTCAGTACCCTGTGATGCATTCCATCAAGACCACTAGTTTGCTCAGCACTACCCCTCTAGCAATAGAGGGGTTTATTAGTTTATTGCCCGTGCCGCCATAATGTTCTTATTTGGTGGCCAACAGACACTTCCACCAGTGGATTCCCCCCACCTTCACTATTCCTAATCTCTACCCAGATGGATTCAACATTCTGCTCCTTTGATCTTGTATCGTCATTCATCGTCACCCTGATCTTATCTTTAGAGTGTTACCCCACCTCCCTTACCTTCCTGCCTATCCTTCCATATTACCTGATACCCTTGGATATTTAATTCCCAATTCTCTCCACACTGCAAACACATTTCTCTAATGATCATTAAATCATACCCCTTCGTATTGATTTGTGCCACAGGTTCACTGACCTTGTTTCGAATACTCTGGGCATTCAAATAAAGTGCTCTGACACTCATTGTGCTTTTAAAAACTTATAAATCCTTTTTACATTTTGTACTTGATTTTTCTTCACTCCACTTATCTTTTGCTTTCTTTATTTTTATCCACTTTTACTTTATCCATATTTCTCTAATCTCCCCCACTATTTAGCTTAAAGCCCCATCCACAGCCCTAGTTATGCGATTTGCTGGATCTAGGTCCCATCACAGTTCAGGTGGAGCCCATCCCATTGGTACAGCTCCCTCCTTCCCCAATACTGGTGCCAATTTCCATGGATTCAAACCCATTTCTCCCACACCAATCCTTGAGCCATGCATTTAACTCTCAAGTTCCTTGACCCTATGCCAATTTGCACATGGCTGAGATAGTAATCCAGAAATGACCTCCTTTTTGATTCTGCTTTTTAAAACTTAGTCCCTAGTTGCTCAAATTCCAGCAGAACCTCTTTCCTTGTTCTACCCATGTCATTGGTACCCACATGGACCATGACAACTGGATCTATCCCCTCCCACTGCAAATTCTTCTGCAGGTCAGATAACCATGTCCCAAACCCAGCACCAAGCAGACAACAGCCTTCGGGATATTCTATCCTCATGATAGAACTACCTATTCCCCCAACTATACTAACCCAATTGCCACTAGATTTCTCGTCTCCTCCCTCTTGAATGTCTCCCTGAGCTATGGTGCTACAGTTAGCTTGCTCATTCTCCCTAAAATCCCCACTCTCATCCACACAAGGAGCAAGAATCTGACCTGTTGGACAATTTCAAGAACTGAGGCTCCTCCAACACGCCTGGATCCCACTACCCACCTCACTCGCAGTCACACCTGCATGTCCCTGACCACAGACTGGACTTGAGGCAGCTAATCTACTAGGTGTGACTACCTCCTGAACCGGAGAACCCAGGTAACTCTCCCCTTCCCTGATATGCCGCAGTGTTTGAAGCCCAGATTCCAGGTCATCAATTTCGAGCCCGAGTTCCTCGAGCAGCCAACACTTGCTGCAGATGTGGTCACCAGAAACCACAATGGGGTCCACCAGCTCCCACATCATTCAGCTCCAGCACAATTGCCTGACATTGCAGCATCACTTTATTTAATTAGCTGTAATTTAGTGACCAGTCGATCAACACAAAAGCCTTACCTGCGGCTCAAGAGGCTTTGGCAATTTCCCACTGCTATAGTGGCCCACTCACACAATGGCCATGCAGCTTTGACCCCGCTTTACTTTTATTTGCTCCTGCTAATAAATAGTGAATTGATTGGTCCATCACTAATGCGCTGAGCCCTGCTTGAAAAAAATCGTAGATTTGCTTTCAACTGCAAAGACTGGCATTGCCTATGCTGAGCTCTTTATGCCTTCATTGTTACTCTCAGGCATTTTAAAATCTACCTTTGATCATTACTTGTCCTGATCTCTCCCTTGCAACAAGTGTCAATTTCTCTGTTTGGCAACTCCCTCAAGTACATTTAAGCATCACAAACTAGTCCGACTTTGGGGAAAAACAAAGCCAGGAAAGGTTTTTACTAAATTTAAAGTCTGCTCCTCTGAAATGCCTCTTTCACCATCTTCGATTCATTTCCATATAACAATTACAGTACGGAAACAGGCCATCTCGGCCCTTCTAGTCCGTGCCGAACGCTTACTCTCACCTAGTCCCACCAACCTGCACTCAGCCCATAACCCTCCATTCCTTTCCTGTCCATTTATCTATCCAATTTAACTTTAAATGACAACATCCAACCTGCTTCAACCACTTCTGCTGGAAGCTTGTTCCACACAGCTACCACTCTGAGTAAAGTCCCCCCTCAAATTACCCCTAAACTTTTACCCTTTAACTCTCAACTCATGTCATCTTGTTTGAGTCTCCTCAACTCTCAATGGAAAAATTGAGTTCTCTTTGAGTGCAGTTAAAGTTCTCTTGAAATGGAGTGAAGTGAGGGAGAAAATACTGAGAAACTTCCAACCAGTAGTTAAATTCAATATAACAGCAAGCCTCATAGCTCCACATACAATTATTCAAACGCAGCTTTTTGCAAAAGTAAAATAAAGGCATCCATTAGTCTTGCGAGACCATGGCTCTGCATCTGGAAAGTCTTCACTCTCCAGGGCGCAGGCCTAGGTAAGGTTGTATGGAAGACCAGCCGTTGCCCATGCTGCAAGTCTCCCCTCTTCACGACACCAATGTTGTCCAAGGGAAGGGCATTAGGACCCATACAGCTTGGCACCAGTGTCGTCGCACAGCAATGTGTGATTAAGTGCCTTGCTCAAGGACACAACACGTTCCCTCGGCTGGGGCTCGAACTCATGACCTTCAGGTTGCTAGTCCAATGCCTTAACCACTTGGCCATGTACACACACACACATCGTATCCACAAGTAAAATTAAGACTTCCTCAAATATCAGTGACACATAGTGCTGTTTTAGTAGTTAATGTGGTCCATTCAAAGCTCAATTTACCATTATAAATTTAAAAAAAAAATCAAATATCTAACATATACCTGCTTTGCTGAGACTGAATGCTTGGTGCTGCTTGAGTTGGGTCTGGATTGACTGGATCACTTGCAGCGCTGATATCTTGAGCTGAACTTATTTCCAATTTCTCCAATTCTTTCAATCCTTCTGGTGAAGTTTCCATTTTTTTCCCCCCAAAGGGCCGCTGGATCCAGATTATCATTCAACTGCAGGGAACAAATTTCATTCACTCATATAATGCCATAGTTAACTGGCCCCTGCAAACATCACTGCTGCGCATACAATCCCAGTTCAATTCTGCAGCTACTAGGTGTTAAGGCTATTCACCACAATGTTAAGTGCTCTCTTTACATCAAACCTTCAGCAGTTGCCTTAGTTGCATGAGGTCTGGGCGTTTAAAAATACTTAAACACTAGAAAGTCTGCAGATGCCGAAAATAACGAAGTAGCACAAAATCCTAAAGGAGCTTGGCAGGTTAGGCAGCATCCTAAAGTCAATGCTGTTCACTGACTTTAGTTCGACATTCAATACTGTGATCCCCTCCAAGCTGATCACCAAACTTCGCCAGCTTGGTATCAGAGTATCCCTCTGCAATTGGACCTTGGACTTTGACTAACAGACCCCAATCAGTTAAGTTAGACAACCTCTCCTCCTCCACTCTCACCCTGAACACCAGCGTGCCTCAAGGCTGTGTGCTGAGCCCTCTTCTGTACTCCCATTTCACCTATGACTGCGTTCCTGTACATAGTTCTAACTCCATAATCAAGTTCGCAGACACCACAGTGGTTGGTCTGATCAGAGGGGATGACGAGATGGCCTAAAGGGACGAGGTCCAGCACCTGGCTGCATGGTGTGTCAACAATCTGGCCCTTAATACCCAGAAGACCAAAGAAATCATTGTGGACTTCAGGTATGTCAGGAGTCATACTCACATCCCCATCTACATCAATGGAGCTGTAGTGGTGCGTGTATCAAGCTTCAAATTCCTCGGTGTCCATATTTCCGAGGATCTCACCTGGTCCCTGAACTCCTCCATCCTGATCAAAAAGGCACAACAATGCCTTTATTTCCTGCGGAGCATCAAGAAAGCTCACTTCGGTCCCAGGATACTGACAGACTTTTACTGCTGTATCATTGAGAGTATACTCACCAACTGCATCTCAGTGTGGTATGGCCACTGTCCCTTATCGGACCGCAAAGCCGCTCCAGCATGGTGGAAACTGCCCAGCGGATTATCGGCACCCAACTGCCCACCATTGAGAACATCTACCATAAACGCTGCCTAGGCAGTGCGAAAAGCATCAAGGATGCATCTCACCCTAACCATGGCCCTTTGACTCTCCTCCCATCTGGTAGGCACTACAGGAGCCTCCACTCCCGCACCAGCAGGCACAGGAAGAGCTGTGACACTGCCGAACCTCTCAGTGCTAAGCAGTATTGCACCCATATTGTACTATCTCAGTACTTTTATATTTGTGTGCTGTAGCACTTTTTTTTTTAAAATTCAGTTATTTTATAATTAACACTATTCTTTGCATTTCTGGTCAGATGCTAAATGCATTTCATTGGCTTTGTATCTGTATTCAGCACAATGACAATAAAGTTGAATCTAATCTAATCCATGGAAAATGAACGGTCAATATTTTGGGCAGAGAGCCTTCAAAACTCTAACCAAATGAGAAAAAGTACAGTAAAACTTCTCAAATCTTTATTTTTCCTGTATAACAACAAGTACATTGAAGTAACAACACTTAGTCTCAAAAAATTCTTAAATATTGAAAAAATGTTTTGATAACAAAAACCTACTAAGCAGAAAAGTGAGGAAAAAAAACCCCATTAGGTGTACAACCCGAGTCATGCGTCATACAAAAACTTCTAAAAATAAACATCAAACCGCCAGCAATATAGTAAAAAAAACTTACAATTAGATCGTGGAAAAATTAAATCAATTAACTCAAATGATAATGAGCAAATGAGCCCCTGTAGCTGTGTGCTACACACAGCATTAGAATAACCACACAGAGTCGGTGAGTTGGAGTTGCGATAAAGAGATTTATTCAAACTTCGCGGCCCGCTTTAAAGCCTTCCCGTTCCCGCCCTCCCTGGGCGGGACTGCTGTGGGGAATGCATATTCCCAGACCCTTTCCACGCACGGGATTTTCCCCCTGCTGGTGAAGATGGCCTGGCGCCCTTTTTGGGGCCGGCCCTCTGCCTGCGCGAGCTGTTGTGAACCAGTTCGTGGGTGCCAGAACGTGGGTCGCCACACCCCATCTTTTCTCAAAATCAAATAAAGGTTCAACTTCTAATTTTCTCCAAACTAAGACGTAGCATCACTTGAGAGAACCATTGTGATAAAGTGGGAGTTGATGTATCAGTACAACTTCACTGAGATTTAGCACTCCAGCTACTTCAATTGATTTAATTCAGTTCTTTCTTGAACTTCAACGTGCTAAATTGGGTTAACTATGCTATTTCTTGTTTGAATAGCGAGTCACTAAATTTATGAAGTTCTTTTAAGTAACGTTTTGCTCAATGTTGGATCAGTGTTACAGCTGTGCTGTGCCAAAAGCTGACATTCACCCCTGCATCAGAACCAAGGTAAAGGATACACTTTGTATTGAAAGGACAGGCAAAAATGTATAGGTGGTGGTGTGGTTCTATTGGTAAGAGATGGAATTACATAGAGAGGTAACATAGGATCAGAGAATGTTGAATCTTTGTGGAGGGGGGCAAAAGAAACTGCAAGGATAAAAAAAAGTTATTGGATTAATGGATATAGGCCTTCAAATAGTAGCCAAGAATGCATGGGGATCTCATTGAAACCTACCGAATGTTGAAAGGATTAAACAGACAGGATGTGGAGAGGATGTTTCCTATGGCGGGGGTGTCCAGAACTAGAGGGCACAGCCTCAAAACTGAGGGATGACATTTTGGAATGAAGGCAAGGAATTTTTTTTTTTTTTTTTTAAAAAGCCAGAGAATTTTGAATCTGTGGCATACTCTGCCACAGATGGCAGTGGAGGTTAAGTCCATAGGTAAATTCAAGTTTGAAGCTGATAGGTTCCTGATCAGTCAGGACAAAGGATATAACAAGACGACAGATCGGTAGGATCATCCAATGGCAGAGCAGACTCCATGGGCTGAATGACCCAATTCTGCTGCCATATCTTATGGCCAAGGACTATGTACAGTAACATGGCTTTTTGAGGATATTCTTTAATTTAAACCTTGATGTTTAAGTTAAGCAAACGGGAGGAGAGAGCAGCGCACCACGCGTGCGCAGCCCTCCGGTGAAAAATGATATCGTATCTGTTAAATAGGGGCTGTGGACAATTCTGATTTGATGGAGACAGACGTGAAAGCACAGAGGAACATATGGAAAAATTTCTGAAACGCCAGTTCGCTGCTGTCGTTACTGCGTGATCGGGAATCTTTTGGAGGGAAGGCCTCAAAATCCCCAGCTTTGCCTGCTGTTGGCAACCGAGATAGAGGTTGAATCATTCTGAGATGGCGCTCAGTACTCTGTGTCAGAGAGCTCATCAGAGCTCAATGTTTTCGGATGGCTCAGAGTCAGACTGTGGTCAGGTATGGCAGGGAGAGTTTTTCTTCCTTCTCCCACCTGAGAGAGATGGGGAACATTTGAGAGACTTTGAACTTTTTACTGTGCTCATGGACTTCATCAAGTTATGGTATTGTTGCACTGTTGTAACTATATGTTATAATTATGTGGTTTTGTCAGTTTTTTTTCCAGTCTAGGTCTGTCCTGTGTTTTGTGATATCACACCGGAGGAAATATTGTATCATTTCTTAATGCATGCATTACTAAATGACAATAAAAGAGGACTGTCTTCATAATCTTAAAAAAAAAAAGCAGCAATTAGGGGTGAACAATGAGTATTTGTTCGATTATTTAGATGGCAGTTGGATAGAAAACCAGTAAGAGAACTGGGTAAGTATGTAGCATTTCCTAGTATACGTTTACTCAAACGTGTGTGTTGTAGCTCTGCAACAGGGTTTTTCCAACCAGGGTTCCACAAGAGTGGTGATTAAAAACAATATTGTTTTTAAATTTTACATGGCATTAGCGCTCATGCTGGTGGGCAGTGACTGAGCAGCCCCTTTGACAATCTCATTAGGGGTTTCTCAGTCCACTATGGAAAATCATTGGGGACCCAAGTCATCCCAACCACAGTCTATTCTAGCTGCTACCAAATGGGAAGCAGTACCACAGCACAAAAGCCAAGACCAACAGGCTCTGGGACAGCTTCTTCCACCAGGCCTTCAGACTGATGAAGTCATGCTGACTTGTGCTCTATATTACATTGTTTCTAAAATAATAGAACAGTCAGAAAACCTACAGCACAATAAAACCCTTTGGCCCAGAGTTGTGCCAAACATGTACCTACCTTAGAAATTACTAGGGTTCCCATAGCCCTCTATTTTTCTAAGTTCCATGTACCTACCCAGGAATCTCTTAAAAGACCTTATCATATCCACCACCACTGTTGCCAGCAGCCCATTCCACACATTCACCACTGAGTAAGAAACTTACCCCTGACATCTCCTCTGTACCTACTCCCCAGCACCTTAAACCTGTGTCCTCTTGTGGCAACCATTTCAGCCCTGGGAAAAAGCCTCTGACTATCCACACGATCAATGCCTCTCATCATCTAACACACCTCTATCAGGTCACCTCTCATGCTGTCACTCCAAGGAGAAAAGGCCAAGTTCACTCAACCTATTCTCACAAGGCATGCTCCCCAATCCAGGCAACATCCTTGTAAATCTCCTCTGCACTCTTTCTATGGTTTCCACATCCTTCCTGTAGTGAGGCGACCAGAACTGAGCACAGTACTCCAAGTGGGGTCTGATCAGGGTCCTATAATATTACCTCTCAGCTCCTAAATTCAATTCCACTATTGATGAAGTCCAATGCACTGTATGCCTTCTTAACCAGAGTCAACCTGTGCAGCTGCTTTGAGTGTCCTATGAACTCTGACCCCAAGATCCCCCTGATCCGCCACATTGCCAAGAGGCTTACCATTAATACTATATTCTGCCACCATATTTGACCTACCAAAATGAACCACCTCACACTTATCTGGGTTGAACTCCATCTGCCACTTCTCAGCCCAGTTTTGCATCCTATCAGTTTTAAACTACTATGATTGCTCATTGCACATTTAGATGGAGACTTTATGGTCACAGATTTTTTTACTCATGTATGTGAGGGATGCAAGAAATAAAGTCAATTCAATAGGACCATGTTTATTTCATCGAGAGTCAGTTTCTGACGCAAGATAGGGGAGGCCACTGGTGAGCACTGTATTGCACAGGGGGTAGGACAACAGGCTAATGAGAAATGCTGCATTGCAGAGGAGAGAACAGTAGGCTGATGAACACCATTGCATGGAGTGGGAAGTGTGAAGTGTGTTTTCTCCAAGCATTAAATGGACTCCCTCCCAAATTACATCCCCCAACTTCCCTTAAACGCTGTTGACTGAAACAGAGTGAACAAACTACTGGTGTAGTAGAAAATTGGGAGGGGTGAGGGGGAAAGAGAACAAATTCTAAAGGAACTTTTTTTAAAATAAGTATGCTGTGTCTCAGCTGCTGGCCTGCCACTTTGCTGTTAAAGAAAATCCTGACCTTGTCACTCCACTTACTTCAGGTGAAGAAAAAAGTTCTGGATACTATAGGGAAAGAAAAAGTCAACTTTATTAAACAGACCAGTTCATTTGAGAAATTATTTAAAAAAAAAATCACAAAAACCTGGACAAAGAGCACACCATTCTCCTGCTACATACAGATATCCTGTGGCTCAGCAGAGGAAGTGTTCTCAACAACATATTTGAGCTGAAAGGCGAATTGCAAGAGTACTTTCAAGAAAATAGTCAGCCACATTTTGCTGAGTGCTTTGAAAATGAATGGCTGTAGAAACTAACCTATTTTGGCATGTTTCATCATATGAACAGTTCAAGTCTCTACAAGGCTCCAGAGAAAATGTTCCAACTTCAAGAGACAAGATTTTTGGATTTAAAGAAAACAATCTTCAGAAAAATCATGCTGCAAAAAGAAATCTTGAAATGTTTCCATTGTTGCTCAATCTTGAGAGTGAGGAAGGATAGAGTCTCGAGTCTTACTGAAAACCACCTGGAAGAACTGCAGAACAAAATTCAGCGTTTTCCCTCCCTTCCAACACAAGTGTTTGACTGGGTGAGAGACCCTTCTTCTGAATCTTCTGCTCAGCCTGAGAACTTTGAGAGAAGAGGAACAACTTTGAGAGCTGCAGTCTGATCGTACACAAGATGAGAGTTACTAACCTGCCCCCGGACTTCTGTGAAAGTATCCTGTGAAAGAGCAAGCCTTTGCTTGTTTAAGAATCAAGAGCAACGATAGAAATAGTCTCATTTCAGTTGAAGGTGCAATCCATGTGTGCTCATCTCAAGTTTGAGCCACTATTGAGTACTTGTGCAGCAAAAAGAGCACAGATTTCACATGCTGGGGCTACATTTGAGCCTGATCATGTCACAACAAGGAAATGTCTCCCCCTCCCCCCCCCCCAAAGATTTTACAAAATTGTGTCTGGGCTATTTCCCCCCCCCCCCCCCTATATTGGTTTGGCTTATGATTTTTAGTAACTCTTCTATTCAATAAATTTTCATGTTCTAAATAGCATTAAAATCAATTTACAACCTTTATTCAAATTGAAAATATCAAGCCTACCTTTAGAAAAATTAAATCCCATTTTGGTTCAAGTCAGTAATCAGAAATTTATTATGTTTGCCTTAAATTTAATGTGTGAAAGGGAAAGATATAGATTAATTTCAAAGAAAAACCAAGTTTAATACCTGCTTCTAACATCCCCCCCAGTCAGCTAAAAACATTCTCTACAAGAGCATTAAAAATATTGTCTTATCATATCAACTTACTGATCATACCACTGTACCATGAGCTGTAGATAGAATATTTTTTATGCAGGGGTTCTGAGACAAAGTTAATTTCAAGAGTTCTTCCACGACAAAAAGGAGAAAGGCTACTGTAGTGAATGCCAGTAACATTAAAAAGATCACTGCAATGACTTTTTTTTTACCCACAGGAGAACAATGCAGTGTTGAGGAAACACCCTCAATAATTGTTTTCAATTAAAAAAATCAACTTACTAGATTGTACACTGATGGTCCTTTGGCAGAGTGTTAATATCCTGGAATTCCATATCTGGTGTTGATGCTCTTTGCATTAGATATCAATTTGTTCAGATCCAAAACAAAGGGAAAAGACTCCAATTTAGATACTTATTTCTGGTTTTTAGCCTTCCAAACAGATTCATAGAAATATTTCCCTCACACTGAATAATCTTACTTTGGCCGCATGGTTTTTAAACTACAGACTTTCACAATTTAATCTCACTTGCCCTAGTTTAAGATACTGGTGTATCAGTACTTTCCAGAGCACAAAATTTGCTATTAGAAATTGTATTAACCTAGATATTTCACCAATTTATACAGTTTAATATTTGAATTCACAAATCTGTACAATTTTTATTGAACTTCAACTCAAGTTGCAAATAGGCCAAGGTTTCTTCAAAGCAACGGTTCAGTACTGAGCTCTGCAAAATCATTCCTTTAAGTCAGGAAACAGTCAATACGATCCAGGTTCTTTAATTGATCACTTTCAGTATGTAGTCACAGATTTTTGTCAAAGTATGGTTAACAATTGTTACAGCTTTGCAACAAATCCTCAACAACTCCTTCCTTTCAAGTTCACAATGTTACAAATCTTCAAACAGAAAAGGTCTCTCCATACATTTCCATGTTCACTAGTGAAACTGAAGTATTCAGTTTTGCTCACCACTTTAGGGCAATTATATTCAAAATCCTGAGTAGAAATGAAAAACTTACCCTTTCAAATCTTTATGGGTGCCAGAGCAATAATTCCTTCACAATGGACTTTGGGGCAGGACTCAAATTTGCAACACAACTTAAAAGTGAGATCCATTAAAAAAAAAGGCATGGAAAAAGAACCATGTTAATCCCTTCATCATGCTTTAACCCTTATTGCACTGCAATATCATTGTCTTTTGTACCTTCAGTATTTGCGTCTTGCCCATTGACAGCTCGCCCTCTTCAGCCTTTGATTTACACAACTTTATGCTGTACAGAAATGAAAATCAGATACTTCAACTGTTCTACTTTGATATGACAAAAGCAATGCTGGAAAATTACTTTAAGTCAGAGCTATTTCACTGGCACAGAAATGTTGCCAGACCAATAAATCAGAATAGGACAGATGAAGAAAATAGCCATTTAAAATATTACTGCAAATTTTATGCACAAAGTAAAGCTGTTGTGAAAGACATGTTTGACCTGCAAAGCATTTTAACCATTTGAGATCTTTCATAAGTTGGTAGATTTCAAACTTCTCAAAGGAGTCATATGGCCAGTAATTGACAGCATTCACTCCCTCCCACAACCCCTCCAACCCAACTAAGCCGCCTTCTCAGCCCACCACTCTTGCCACCCCTAAAATTCCAGTTTCAGAGTGCTGCTTCCCAGGATTACACATTTAACTGTTCCAACTGCTCCAAGAACACCTGCATTAAAAGTCACTCAGCTGGAGGCACTGAAGAAATTAGCATAGACACAAAAGGTCAACAAAAATAAACAGGATTAAAGCAAGAACAATTTTAATTCAAATACAGTATAGTATCAATGCACAAATAAGCCTACAATACTAACTCAATTCTTAGGTAAGATAAAAACAGACAAAATTTGAAAATATTGCAATTTCCCATTGCCATCATGTGCAGAAGCTGCATAGTTAAAGGAAAAGATGGAGCAATTACTCCACTTCCTTGCATTCTGTTAATGCTCTTCCCTCATTGAAAAAGAGAAAGATAGAAAGGAAATACTGGAAACTCAGGTCAGCCAGCATTTGTAGGAGAAATAGGATTACTGCTTCAATTCAGAGCCTTCATGGGTAGAAGCTGAAAGAATAGTGCAGAAAAGAGATGCTCAGACCCCAAGACACAAGCAGATGGCCTACTCTGGTTCACCAATCATGGAGCCCCTCCCCACCCTAGTCCCACTCTATGGCCTTCTCTCTGCACCATTTGATGCCCTGGCTAATCAAGAAGCTATTTCCACTTTAATACACCAAACAACCCTGCCTCCACAGCTGCGTGGTAACAAATTTTATAATTCACCATCCTCCAGCTAAAGAAATTTCTGTGCATCTCTTCAAATGGACACTCCCTCCATCCTGAGGCTGTGCACTCTTGTCCTAGACTATCCCGCCATGGAAAATATCCTTTCCACATCTATTCTGTCTATGCCTTTCAACATTTGAAAAAGCTTCAATGAGATTCTCCCACCAACCCCCCTCCCACCATCCTTCTAAATTCCAGCTTTTACTCCCAGAATCATCCTTGTGAACTTTCCCCAAATCCTTTCCAATGCTAGCACATCTTTTCATAGACAAAGACCCCAAAACCATTCACAGTACTCAGGGTGAGGCCTCACCAGTGCCTTATAAAGCCTCAGCTTCACATCCTTACTCTTGTATTCTAGACCTCTTGAAATGAATGCTAACATGGCATTTGCCTTCCTCACCGACTCAACCTACAAGTTAACCTTTAGAGTGTTCTGCACAAGGACTCCCAAGTCCCTTTGCATCTCAGATTCCTGGATTTTCTCCATTTAGAAAATAGTCCACACACGTATTTCTACTACCAAAGTGCATGACCATGCATTTTCCAACATTGTGTTTCATTTGCCACTTTCTTGCCCATTCTCCTAATCTGTCCAAGTCCTCCTGAAGCCTACCCATTTCCTCAACACTATCTGCCCCTCCACCAATTTGTGCATCATCTCCAGACTTAGCAACAAAGCCATCTATTTCATCTACATCATTGACACAGCATAAAAAAAGCAGTCCAAAACTGATCCTTGCGGAACACCACTAGTCACTGGCAGTCAACCAGAAAGGGATCTTTTATTCCCACTGCCTCTTACCAATCAGCCAATGGTCCAACCATGCTAGTAACTTCCTTGTGCTCATTAGCAGCCTCACGTGTGGCATCATGTCAAAGGCCTTCTGAAAGTACAAATATACATCAACTGCATCCCCTTTATCTATCCTACTTAGAATCTCCTCAGAATTCTAACAGATTTGTCAGGCAAGATTTTACCTCAAGGAAACAATGCTGACTTTGTACTATCTTGTCCTGTGTCATCAAGTACTCTACAAGCTCATCCTCAATTGACTCCAACATCTTCCCAACTACTGAGGTCAGGCTAAATTGTCTAATTTTCTTTCTGCTGCCTTCCTCCTTTCTTAAATAGGAGAGTGACATTTGCAATTTTCCAGTCCTTTAGCACCATGCCAGATTCCAACATTTTTGAAAGATTACTAATGCCTCCTCAATCTCTACTGCTACCTCTTTCAGAACCCTAGGGTGCAGTTCATCTGGGTGGGTGACTTATGTACCCTTAGGTCTTCCAGCTTTTTGCCATCTTCTCTTGTAATAGTAACTGCACTCACTTCTCTTCCCTCACACCCTTCAACTGGCACACTGCCAGTATCTTCCAGTAAAGACTGAAGCAAAATACTCAAGTTCAACTGTCATCTCCTTATCCCTCATTTCTCTGGCCTCATTTTCTAGCAGTCCAATATTCACTTTAAAAAATATATATACTTGAAAGCTTTTCTATCCACTGATATTGTTGCTAGCTTGCTTTCATTTCATCTTTTCCCTCCATGATTCTTTTAATAGCTTTGTAGGCCTTTGAAAGCTTTGCAATCCTCTATCTTCTGACTAATTTTTTGCTTTGTTTTATGCCCTCTGGTTTTCACATTAGCTGTGACTTCCCTTGTCAACCACAGCTTTACTATTTTGTCATGAGTATTTCTTCATTTTTGATTACATCTATCCTGCACCTTCATTCTCCCCAGCAACTTCCCTGCCAGCATCTACTTCCAATTTAGTGGCCAACTCCTCTCATGCCACTATAACTTCCATTTGTCCACTGAAATACTGCTACCTCAGACTTTCCACCTTGTTTCTCAAAATCAGTGCACTGAGAAATGACACTTGAGTATCGTAGTTGCTACCCTTTGATTCTCCACTGCTAATGCACTCTCCCTACTGGCTGCAATTTTGTTGTGTCTGCCTGTCCTTCCTGACACTGACTGAACACCATCTTTACTTTTGACTATCCATCCCAAGTCCCTTTCCTCCAGATGCAAGTGCCCAAGGAGTATATTTGGTTGTCAGTAGGTTACCTCAACAGCTTCCTATAATAAAGTTTGAAATAAAACAAAACTAGTGAAATACAGAGCTGTAGGGAATGCCAAGTAGGTCAAAATAGGTCAAGCCATGCCAAAGAGAAACAGAGCCAAAGTTACTGATTAATAACCTACAGAAAACTGGTTAGTCTGATACAAAATAATTTGCCTGAAGATTTTAAACTCAGATTCCAGAAGATTGCACCATTCTCAAACATAGGGTGCTGATTCTCAAGCCAAAGTTGGGTCTTGCTCTGACAGGAATCTGTGGACTGATGTCAACTGAAAGATACAGATTAAAGACCTGTCTGGGTCCCTCCTGCAGACTGACAGCAGGTGCAGGGCAGAACATTCTGCTCCCAACCAGCTGCTTCCAAAGATTTCTGGTCACAGTTAACTGATGCAGTTACCTTACGAAGAGATAGTCACTCCACAACGCATTAAGCTTTTACTGTTATTCAGATTTTGCCCCAGTGGCAGTCACTGCACAAAAACAAACCTGCAATAGTTCTGCAAGCACAAACAAGAGAAAATTTGCAGATGCTGGAAATCCAAGAATCAGTGCTGAAGAAACTCAGGCCAGGCAGCATCTATTTGGGTCGGGGGGGGGGGGGGGTGAAAAAGTACAGTTGATGTTTTGTGCTTAGTCCCTTTGGCAGTTCTGCAGATTTTAGATCAAAGAAGCTGACAGCGATGCAGGTGGATGCTCCCCTGGTGTCATGGATTCTTGATTACCTGACTGGCAGACCACAGTACCTGGTAGGTGCAACACTGTGTCCAACAGAGTGATCAGCAGCACTGGGGCTCCACAGGGGACTGTCTTGTCTCCCTTTCTCTTCACCATTTACACCTCGGACTTCAACTACTGCACAGAGTCATCATCTTCAGAAGTTTTCGGATGACTGCCATAGTTGGATGCATCAACAAGGGAGATGAGGTTGAGTACAGGGCTACGGTAGGAAACTGTCACATGGTGTGAGCAGAATTCTCTGCAGCTTAATGTGAAAAAGACTAAGGAGCTAGTGGTAGACCCGAGGAGAGCTAAGGTACCGGTGACCCATCTCCATCCAGGGGTTAGTGTGGACATGGTGGAGGATTACAAATGCCTGGGGATACAAATTGACAATAAACTGGACTGGTCAAAGAACACTGAGGCTGTCTACAAGAAGGGTCAGAGCCATCTCTATTTCCTGAGGAGACTGAGGTCCTTTAACATCTGCCGGACGATGCTGAGGATGTTCTACGAGTCTGTGGTGGCCAGTGCGATCATGTTTGCTGTTGTGTGCTGGGGCAGCAGGCTGAGGGTAGCAGACACCAACAGAATCAACAAACTCATTGGTAAGGCCAGTGATGTTGTGGGGATAGAACTGGACTCTGACAGTGGTATCTGAAAAGAGGATGCTGTCTAAGTTGTATGCCATCTTGGTCAATGTCTCCCATCCACTACATAATGTACTGGGTGGGCACAGGAGTACATTCAGCTGGAGACTCATTCCACCAAGCTGCAACACAGAGCGTCATAGGAAGTCATTCCTGCCTGTGGCCATCAAACTTTACAACTCCTCCCTTGGAGGGTCAGACACCCTGAACCAATAGGCTGGTCCTTGACTTATTTCATAATTTACTGGCATAATTTACATATTACTATTTAACTATTTATGGTTCTATTACTATTTATGGTGCAACTGTAACAAAAACCAAATTCCCCCTGGGATCAATAAAGTATGACTATCATACTGGGACCATCAATTGGAGCAGACCCAACTTTGGGGAAATCAAAGGATTAAAGGGCAATGGGTGAGCATTTTAAAGGAATGAATGTTAAGTGAGAGACATTGCTACCAAAACAGTGGTAGAGAATTACAGTCCAGTTCATAGATAAAGCCCTCCCATCACTGAGCATATTTACAGGGAGTGCTATCACAGGAAAACAGCATTAACCAATGACCAATATCCAGATATTGCTTTCTTCTCACTGCTGCCATCAAGGTGATAGTACAAGAGAATAGGTCCCAAACCACCTTGTTCAGGTATAGTTATTATCCCTCAACCATCAGGCTCTTGAACTAGAGCAGATACATTCACTCACCCACCCAACACAAAAATGATTCCACAACCTATTAACTCAATTTTAAGGGTGCTACAACTTTGTTAAATATTTATTACTTTTCTATTACCTTTAGTATTTGCAGAGTTTGCATAGTCATTGTTTTCCCATCTGGCATGATGTTTTTCATCTAGACTATTCTATTTTTTGCCATTTACTATGAAAGCACACAAAATGAATTGGGGGGGTGGGGCAAGAGAGAATATGATAATATAGTTTGAACTTTGCAAGTGTCCAGGAGCAGCACATTTTCATTAGGGTGAAGGGCAAGCCTTACAAGCTAAGGGAACCTTGGGATGATAAGGCTCTGGTCAAGGTAAAGGAGGTTGGGCAGCTGTATCCCCAATGCCTGTAGAAAAATTAAGAATGCAGTCAGGAAATTAAGAGGATAAAGAATGTACGAGATGGAACTGGTACGTAGTGTTAAGAACCTCAATAGATTTTACAACATGTGGAGAAGGGAGTGTAGGTTTCCTTCAAGTTCATGGTCTCGAGCTGCAGAAGGGTGTGATTTTTTAAAGAATATTTGTCCCTCCTGCTCAGGAGATCATGGAAGCAAGTGGAGATATTTGAGAACATTTGCATTAACAGTAGAAGCATTGCATCCTTACAGCACATCAAGGTGGATAATCCCCAGGGCCTGACTCAGTGCATTCTCAGGCTGCAGGAGGCTAGAGGAAATTGCAGAGACTTGGAGATGGGCTACAGCTGCTGAAGTTACTGAAAACTGGAAGTGGCCAGTGGTGTTCCATTGTTGAAGCGTAGCAAAGACAAGCTAATCAGCCTGGTGTCAATAGTGGGGACATGACTGCAGGGAATTTGAGGCACTGGATCTACCAGCAAGTGGAAAGGCATAAGGAAGAGTTAGCAATGCTTTGGGAGAGAAGTTGTACTTAATGAACATTTTGAAGAGTTAACCACTAAAGCCAAGTTAGAGCAGACGTTGTCTATTTTGACTTTGAAGGCCTTTTACAAAGTACCACACAGTAGGTTGGAATTTTAGTTCACAGAATCCAGAGTGAGCCAATTATTTGCACTCAAAACTGTCTGATATAAGCACAAAGGGTGCAGACCTGTATTTTCTCCTTGGAAGGAAGACTGGTTAATAGTGCTGCAGCAGTCAATTACAGAACTGATTTGAGTGCAGTGCACAAGATTGATCAAGTTTAGTTTACATGAAATTAGAAATTGTTTAGTGCATGATTATAGATTACAGGGCGATTTTAATCAGTTAGGGAAGACCACCAAGAGTGGCAAATGGATTTCAATGCAGTTAGTGAGGTGATGCATTTTGGAAAGGCAAAGATGCTTAAGACATACTATAAATGGTAGAGCATCAAGGTGGAATGGAACAGTGGGACCTTCGAGTATATAGGTTGTTGAAAGACGTCACAGGTAGACAAGTTGGTGAAAAGGCATGCTACCTTTCAGTCAGGGTAATGAGTATAGGAGTTGGACAGTAGCGCAACCTCAAGAAAAACTTGTGTAACTGCAATAAGTACTGTTTTGGTAACCATATTAAAGGAAAGCCTGGGAGTGAGCAGAAAAGATTGAAGATGTTTAAAATAAAGCACAGGCAAGGCAGATGGCAGCTTTTCCCAGGGAAGAGGAGAAAGATTTAAAATGGACCCAAGAGCCATACTAGCGCAGTGAGTACATGAAATGAGCTGCAAGGTGGTTGAGGTACCTGCACTATTGCCTCCCAGGGTATGGAATGTCTCCGATCAGACAGAGTATTATGAAGGGAGAGGGTGAACAGCCAGAAGTCTTGGTACACATTGGGAGAAAAAGGGAGAAGGGAGAATTCAGGGAGTTGGGTAGGAAGTTGAAAAGCAGGATCTCCAGGGTATCCAATCTCAGGATTGCTGTCTGTGCCTACGAGTGCAAGAACAACATGATCAGGCACATCAATGTGTGGCTGAGAGACTGGTGTAGGGGGCAGGACTTCAAGCTCCTGGATCACTGGGGCCTTGTCTTTTGGGGGGGGGGGGTGGAGAAGAGAAGAAAGGAGAAGTACAACCTGTACAAAAAGGACAGGTTACACATGAACCAAAAGGGATCCAATATCCTAGCAGGCAGGTTTGATAGAGCTATTCAGTAAGGGTTTAAACTAATTTGGCAAGGGGATGGGAACCAGAATAAGAGGATAATAGGACTGAGGAAGGGGGGGGGGAAGGAAGGAAAAAACAGAAATGATTCAATGACAGTGTGCAACAGATGGAAAGGACAGGCAGGAGATGAGGCATAATCACAGCCAGTGGGATGAGTTACAGGGCAACAGGGGTGTGGTGCAGTTAAACCAGAAACCAACAGATACTGGACTGAAAGTGTTATATTTGATTGCACGCAGCACAAATAAAATGGATGATCTTGAAATTCAGCTGCAGATCAGCAAGAATGACATTGTGGTCATCTCTGAAACTTGGCTAAAGGATGGCTGCCGTTGGGTGCTGAACATCCAAGAATATACAGTATCAGAAAGATAGGTTAGTAGGCAGAGCAGGGTGGTGTGGCCCTGTGTACAGAAAATATTAGAAAGGGATGACAAGATTGGAAGGTGTAGAGTTTCTATGGGTTGAGTTAAGAAATGGCAAGGGTAAAAGGTAAAAGGACCCTAATGGCAGTTGGATACAGGCCTCCAGACAGCAGCTGGGATGTGGATTACAAATTACAGGAGGAAATCGAAAAGGCACATCATAAGGGCAATGTCATTATAATCATCGGGGATTTTATCATGAAAGTGGATTGGAAAACCAGGCCAGTACTCGAGAGAATTTGTTGAATGTCTAAGGGATTTTTTTAAAATTTGAGAACAGCTTTTCATTGAGCCCAGTAGGGGGATCAGCTGTGCTGGATTGGGTGTTGTGCAATGATCCAGAGGTGATGAGAGTTTAAGGTTAAAGAATCCTCAGGAAACAGTGATCACAGTATGATCCAGTTCACTTTGAAATTTGAGAAGGAGAAACTAAATTCCAATGTGTTGGTATTTCAGTGGAATAAGTTACAATGGCATGAGGGGGGAAACTGGCAAAAGTTGACTGGAAAGGGACATTTGCAGGAAAGACAGCAGAGCAGCAATGGCTGGAGTTTCTGTGAAAAATAAGTTCAAGACAAATATTCCAAAAAATAAATTTTCAAATGGAGGAAGGACACCACTGTGGCTGACAAGTGAAGTCAGAGCCAAAGTAAAAGCAAAAGAGAGGGCATACAAGGAAGCCAGAGCTAGTGGGAAGAGAGGGGATTGGGAAGCTTTTAAAAACTTGAAGGAAACTAAAGGTGGTCATTAGGAAGGAAAAGAGGAATTATGAAAGGAAGCTGGTGACTGAGATTAAAGATGGCAAAAGCTTTTAAGTATATAAAGGGTAAGTAGAGGGTAGATATAGGACCAATAGAAAATGACACTGGAGATATTGTAATGAGATGCAGAGATGGCAGAGGAACTGAACGCATATTTTGCACCAGTCTTCACATTGGAAGACATCTGCAGTATACTGGGCATTCAAGAGTGTCAGGGAAATGAAATTGGTACAGCAAAAATTACAACTGAGAAGGTGCTCAGGAAGCTTAATGGTCTGAGGGTAGATAAATCTCTCAGACCTGATGGAATGCACCCTCAGGTTGCGAAGGAAGTAGCTGGAGAGATTGCTGAGGCATTAATAATGATCTTTCAAGAATATATAGATTCTGGCATTGTACCAGATGACTGGAAAATTGCAAATGTTACTCTGCTATTTAAGGGTGGGAGGCAGCAGAGAGGAAACTATAGGCCTGTTAGCCTGACATCAGTGGTTGGGAAGTTGTTGGAATCAATTGTTAGGGAAGAGATTACAGAGTATCTGGAAGCACACGACAAGATAGGAAACCATGCTGGCTTTGGCCTGAAAGGACACTACAATGACTGGCCCAATCTCAAACAATAACAATGTGGCCTACAGGGAAGAAGTCATCTCTAACACAGTGGTGTCAAGAAAACAACCTCTCCCTCAATGTCACAAAAACAGAGGAGCTGTTTGTGGACTACAGAAGGAATGGAGAGGGGTTAACCCTGATTGACATCAATGGATCTGGGGGTTGAGAGGGTAAACAGCTTTAAGTTCCTCAGCATCCACATCACTGAGGACTTCACATTGTCTGTACGCAGCAGTTCTGGTGGAAAAGGCACAACAGCACCTCTTTCACCTCAGACAGTTGAGGAAGTTTTGGTATGGGCCCCCAAATCCTAAGAACATTCTACAGGGGCACAACTGAGAGCATCCTGACTGGCTGCATCACTGCCTGGTATGAGAACTGTACCTCCCTTAATCGCAGGACTCCACACAGAGTGGTGCAGACAGCCCAGTGCATCTGCAGTTGTGAACTTCCCATGATTCAAGACATTTACATGGACAGGTGTGTAAAAGGGGCCCGTAGGATCATTGTGGTTGGGATGGTTTCAGTCCCTAATCTATTCCAGCTGGTACCATCCTGGAAGTGGTACCACAGCACAAAAGCCAGGACCAACAGGCTCCAGGACAGCTTCTTCCACCAGGCCATCAGATCGATGAACTCATGCAGATTTGAGTGTACTCTATTACATTGACTGTTCTATTATAAATTACTATGATTGCACATTTAGATAGAGACAAAAATTTTTACTCACGTAAATGATTAAAAAATAGTCAATTCAATTCTGCAATTTGAGGAAATTACAAGCAGGATAGACAAAGGAGATGCAGTGGATGTGGTGTACTTGGATTGGAAGGCCTTTGACAAGGTGCTGCACATGAGGCTGCTTAGCAAGATAACAGCCCATGGAATTACAGGGAAGCTACTAGCATAGGTGGAGCATTGGCTGGTCAGCAGAAAACAGTGGGAATAAAGGGATCCTATTTTAGCTGTCTACCAGTTACCAGTGGGGTTTCACAGGGGTCCGTGTTGGGACAGCAACTTTTTTTTTTTATTTATTAAATGTATGTCAATGAGTTAGACTGTAGTATTAATGGATTTGTGGCTAAATTTGCCAAAGATACAAAGACAGGTAGAGAAGCAGGGTGTGTTGAGGAAACAGAGCCTGCAGGGAGACTTAGATAGTTTAGGGAATGGGCAAAGTGGCAAATGAAATACAATGCTGGAAAATGTATGGTCATGCACTTGGGTGGAAGAAAGAAACAGGCAGACTTATTTAGATGGGGAGAGAATTCAAAATGCAGAGATGCAAAGGGAATTGGGAGTCCTTGTGCAAGATACCCTAAAAGGTGGCATGTTCACATTTCTAGAGGTAGAGAGTACAAGAGCAGGGATGTGATGTTGAGGCTCTATAGGGCACTCGAGAGACCACACGTAGAGTATTGTGGGGTGCTTTGGGCTCCTTTAGGGATATACTGACATTGAAGGTGGTTCTCATGAATCTTCCCTGAATGATTCCAAGGATGAAGCATTCCAAATGTTAAAAGGCCTGAACAGATATGGCAAAGTTATTTCCCATGGTAGGGGAGTCTAGGACATCCACTTACAACAGATGCAGAGAACTTACTTTAGGCAGAGAGTGGCAAGTCTGTGGAATTTGTTGCCACAAGCAGCTGTGGCAGCTAAGTCATTGGATGCATTTAAGACAAACAGATAGGTTCTTGATTAGCCAGGGCATCAAAGGGTTTGGGGGAGAAGGCAGGGGAGTGAGGATGACTGGAAGAATTGGATCAGCCCATGATTGAATGGAGGAGCAGACTTAACAGGCCAAATGGCCTACTTCTGCTCCTATATCTTACGGTCTTATTAATCAGCACTTGGAAAGGTACATGGAGGAACAGAACTGAGAGCAAGGGTTTCCCAACCTTTATGCCATGGAGTCTTACCATTTACTGAGGTGTCTGTGGACCCTAGCGTAGGAACCCCTGGCTTAGAGGGATATGTGCAGAATGCAGGAAATTGGAGTTAGCTGACTAGGCACCGCTTAGCAGGCACTTACTGGGCTGAAAGATCTGTATCCATGCTGTATTGCTATGACTAAATTAATCTAATACTTGAAATACCAATATTTTGTTCATGAACACAATACTACTCCCGTTAAGACTACTAAATTTTGTACAAGACCAACTGATGAAAGGCTAATCATTTGGAAAAGTAGACGATTGTGCAAGTAACATTAAAATGCAAACCTATAATCTGCTCAGAGCTGACTGCACACTTTGCCAAGTTGGCATCAAATCAAATATGAAATTACAAAATATCTAATCTGTAGTAGACTAGATTTTTGAAAAGGAATGTATTTGGTAGAGTAGAATGACCCACCTTTTAATTCCATGCACGCGAGGGAATGCTCCCAATTAGGACAAGGCATGGGAATTCACAACAAATTGAACTGAAGTATGGAAGAACAAAATGCTCAGATTATGATGAACAGAAATCAGGGAGATACAAGGTGGCTAAAGCACCATTGTGGAATGCTTTGATACACTTTCGATCCTGTTAGAGAAATATAGTATAGAAGGTGGTACACCAGGATGTCACTGCTAGCAGAAACTTGAAAAGATGACATTTAAAGTTCAAAGTAAATTATTAAAGTACACATCACCAAATACAGCTTTGAGATTGCAGGCATGCTTAATAACCATAATCAATGAGACAGCACCAACTTGGGCATTCAAGGGGCTGTGCCAAACACAAACTGCAGATACAAAAAAAAAAGCAAGAAACATGAGAAGAGCCTTTAACAGTTCAGTGAAGTTACTCCTTCTAGTTCCAGAGCCTGATGGTGAGGAATAACTGTTCCCAAGCCTGGTGGGAAGAGTTCCGATGGCAGCAAAAAAAAAGAGCATGTGTCAGGTGGGGGGGGGGGGTGGTCCTTGATAGATGCTGTTTTTACAGTACCAGCATCTCATGTAGATGCACCCAATGGTGAGGAGGGCTTTACCTGTGATTGTCTGGGCCGTGATGAACAGATGACTAAAAGCAAATTAAGGTCTTTCTCTCTACTACTTCCCCAAGTTAATATTTATTGCTAAGAGGGCAAAGTGAAAGTTAAGAAATATTTCTGTGAATGGTGATGCAAGAATGGCCTGAAACTCAGAATGAGAGCAGAGGGAAAAACTCAGCTTTTTATAAGGGATCTTTGAATATGCATGCCAAATTATGCAACCTGTAATATGACAGGCAATGCTGGATATGGTATTGACCAGATGGTTCATTGAGCCAGTGGTTGAATTGTCTAAATATCTGATTTGCAATATGAAAGCAGCAAATAGTTTATAGGTAATGACAAGGTACATAGCAACAGATGGGAGGGGACTCTTATTGTCACTACTGCATATATAATTAATGTACACACACTTTAAGCAATAGCCTGAAGTTAGCACAATATTTCAGTCACAGGCTCCCTCCCTTAAAGGGAAAGCCACCAGTGAATTCCCTGGAATGTCTCAAAAAGTACATGTGCCAAACAGCCAGATAATGCATTTTTTAGAGAAAGGTATTACTGGAAAACCTAACTTTTGGCCCTCTGTTCACACTCCCATTTAGTTTTTGTCTGAAATGCGCACAAGCCACAGAACTAACACGAAAGCAAGCTGGGTTTTAAGATTTTGTTACTTGTATCTCACAGGATGTGGAGCTCCATCTTTGAAGCCTTCAATGCCAAATGCAACGTTGAAAAGTCTCACAGGTCAATGTATTCAAGTTTAAATATTCCATAGCAGCTTATGCCAGAATTCTGGCAGATGCCTATATAGGCAAGCAGCTTTTGTTACTTCAGTCTGCTCCTTAATATCAGTATTTAGGGATAGCATTTAAGTTTCCATAATTTCTTTTCATAAATAACTGAGCAAACTTCCTTCCAATAATATTAATTTGCAACTTGCCAAAAGGGCCACACCTTAGCTTAACAAGTTGGTTGACAAGGTTTCTGTATTATAAACCAATCACCTACATCACATGAAGCACCCTGGGATGACAGGAACCTACAGCACCCCCAAATTTGCTATTATGAAGCTTGAATATTCTTAATTCAACTTGCAGCATAATATGCCCAAATAGTGTACAATATTGACTCCCATACACCCCATGTTCCTATTCTTTCAGAGGAACTTCTTTTAAAAAAATGTACAGGCACCACCTAGCTAAGATGCAGTGAAAAAATTAAGATAAGCATTTTAGCCTTTGTTGCAAAATAGTTACAAGTACAGGAAACATGCTCCAAATAGAGGAACCCTGAGGCCACATTTAATGGGGTGTAATTGTGATACACATGACAGGTAGGCTTCAGATGTGTACCCTCTTGAGGGCAGAACCCTCAGTACAATTACCCTAGTCCAATGAAGTGAACATAATGACATAGTCCTACTTTAAGCCTTGACTGATGAAGGCCAATATGCAAAAAGCCTTCTTCACCACTGTCTACTTGCATGTTCATTTTCAGCCACTAGTACACCAAGGTTCTTCTGTTCCACACTGGCCAGTGCCCTCCCTTTCATTGTACAGGTTCTGTCTGGCTTTTACCACCTAAAATATATCACCTCATACTTATCCAATTTATAATCTATTTCCCACTCCTCAGCTCACCTCCTTAACTAGAGAAGCTCTTTGCAATTTTGCAACCAGCTTCACTACAAGATCCCCTAATTTAGCATCATCTTTTCAACAGTTGTTCCCTGTCCATTTGTTTGAAAGTCATTGATGTAATGAGTGAATAACATATACCCCAGTACTGACACCTGGATCACCTCACTAGTCACAAGCCTCCACAGAATTTACCTTCAATCTCACTTTCTGCCTCTCAAGGCAACTCTGGATCCACTGTGACGGACTTCAGGATCAAGACCTTGTTAAAAGACCCATGTAGTCTACGCAGATGAAATACACTGTCAGACCTTCATTGATTCCCTAGTTAACTCTTTCAAGAGATTTCAGACTTGACCTACCACAGAAAACTGTGCGATTATTCTTCATTAGGCCTTGACTAACCAAGTGAAGCTAGATCTTATCCCCCAGTTTGCTCCAGCATCTTCCCTTATAATTGAATACGACTTACTGGGTTGTATATCCATGGCCTGCACTTGCTCCTCGAGCAGAAGATTTGTGGACTTTCACCGGTGACTAATGAATGTGGAGAACCTAAAATGGGTTAGAGGAAGGTCGCCAGTACCCATTGTTGAAGTTCACATTTCCACGCTGTTTCTTTGCCTCTAAAAACACTTCAGCTTCCAGAGCAACCAAGGGAAAAAAAGTGTTTATAGCAGACCCAGGGATCTTAGCAAGCCAAGAAAAGCTAAAACAAAATTGTTTTATATATAGCCACACAAGTTAACAACTAGCTTCCTTCCAAATCACTGATGGTCATACACATTGTCCTCTTGCAACTATAAAACTTTAGTGGGCAAACTATTTCCATTCTGTTACTTCAACCAGTGTTAAGCTTTCATGTATTAGTGTTTAAAATTAGTAAGTAGGAAAAGTTGTTCCTTGTGGAAGAATTTAAACCAAATGCAAGTAATTTCATAAGAGTTGCAGGTCAAAAGAATACAATACCCAAGAAACAATGTCTAAAAATATACTGCAGTGCTTAAAAAGATACCTGCTTAGCTGGAGCAGTAAAGACAAAATTGGGATTAGAATTGCTACAATATTCAATTCCTTGTAACCCACTAATTTACAATTTTCAAAAGAATTGATACTCAGCCCTATTAATGTTCTTAATCTTAGCATCTCAACAGACTTAAATCAATTGCTCATCTTTCTCCTTCACAGCTAAGATTACACCACTTCACAGCTCCAACACCCTAATTCACACATGATAGGTGTTGCTTCTTTATCAGTGGGGAACGCAATGCCACGAACCTAGAGGGGAAAAAAAACTGATGATAACTTATCTCTTCAGGTCTTTAACTCTCAATTCAGGCTTCTTGTCTGGTGCTAACTATATTATGATGGGACTGGTATCTTTATTGCTGTTAACAATGTAATAATGAAGGTACTGGAAAAAAGTGCCCAAAGTACCCACCCAAACAAGAGACTCCTGCATAGCAAGGTTTTCCAGAATCAGTAGGAAAAAGGCAGATTGTCATAGCAATACTGGTATCATCCATGCAAGCGTTAGCATTTCAAAGCTAAAATATTGCAAGGTTGTTTGACTTCATATTTGACAATGGTTGTTTGAAATCTTGTTTAGCAATTAGACTACAAGAACTGAAAAATTGTTAAACAATTACTGCAGTGTTTATTCTGACTCTTAAAAGCACCTCCACATTGTACTTCTCTTCAACGAGTTTCTTTAGGATTGCGAGAAAACTTGCTTATCCTTCATCTGAAGGAAGAAATCAAATGTTACCATCAAATGGTGACAAGAATACACTGGTACTGTCCAAACTACTGATGCATTTCAGCCCATTAAATATATCCGACGTAAAAAGATGTTTCTACACTACTGAAGTCCCAGGGGAAAAGCCCAAGTTATATTAATGTTCATAACTGATTTACAAAATGTTCTAACACTGTCATTCATTGAAGTTTTCTTCTGCTTTATAGATTCTGAAGAATAGAATCTCAGGTTGTATAGGGTATACATTTCTATTAAATAGAACCATTGCATTTAGAGTTGTCTTGAAGCATTTATAAAATTACATCTTACTTAATATTTTTAAATGCCAGACTCTCAAAATTGTCATTACAAATCTGTTTGCTTCAATGTTCAATCTATGCCATCTTTTCCCTTAATTTGGCCCAACCTAGGGAGGGGGACATGTACCCATTGTTAATCATTAAAAATGCATCAGTCTAAACAATACTAATGATGTACTCACTATTCTGATAACTTATCAGTTGCTAAATTGGATAACTAAATAGCATGCACATGTCATTTAACAAGTATCAACTGCAATTAAGCATTTTACAGGTGTTTAAAATACTGTTCCATTATTGCCTGCAAATTCAGAAGCCATTTCTTTTCGTTTCTGGGGATAATCCACCAATATTAACAATGAAAAGCCCACTTTAAACATTTATAGCATCCTGCCTTGAGAAGCATTTTATCTGATTTGCCATGCACCCTCAATTCCATAACCCTTCATAATTTGGAAAGACAGCATATTGAGAATTCACTGGTTTTGTGGACAATTTCTGTATCAATCACAGATATCATTCACCACCACCCTCCATCCTGCCCCCCCCATGAAATTAATGGCAAATACTTGTAATTGCTTCTCCATAGCTACAATTTATTGTCAACACCAATCCAAACATCTGGCAACTAGTACAATTAATGCAAGCTCCCTTTTGGAAACTGATTACATTGCCCAATTTAGTGTTGCATCTTTAGCTGACATGCCACTATTTGTATTTCCAGAAACTTCTGCCCATCACTTTGTTTGGAATGTCTGGACTGCTCTTCCACATTTTAGAGCCCAAAATTGTTTCCCCTTTATGTTCCATTAGCCCCCTTCAATGAACATGGGCTCAAATTATCACCTCTATTTGGCTTAAAAAGGGAAGTTTTCAATACATCCCAACTTGAAAATACCCAACTTAGATACAACTGACATCCACCCTGCTGTGTCCAAGTGTGTGTATGCCGGCTGCTGCACAGGTGCAGGCATCTTCTCATGGAATTCACTTCATGGCCAAATTTCCAAGCTGAACTGTTCCGATTATGAACAGCTCATGAGAATTGAACCCTATTACAACTTCAGGTGTGCTTATTGTCTTATTGTTAACCTACTGCTCTTGGCACACCAAAGGCAGATTTTAAGCTTAATGAAAAAGCTGAAGGAAAAATAAAACTTTAAATCACAATGTTGGTTAGTATGAATGTAGAGCACTACATGATTCCCCCCCCCCCCCCCCACGGCTTCTACAATGTTAACTCCAAGTCAACTAAAGCAGTTTTTAAAGGACAGAAATGAATTGTCAAAATTCAAATTAAATGTTAAAAATTTGGAACAAATAGAATAGCCATAATTTGAATGTCCCATATTGACTTTATTCTCAATGTAAAATGTACACACACACACACACACACACACACACACACACACACACACACACACACACACACGAGTTACTCATTGGGATTGAGATCCAGTGTGGTTCAGCTTTAAAAAATATCCTTTGGAAAGGACCATGCTTCGAATGCAACAAAACCCAAGCGTGTGCAGTAGGTCATCTCTAACCCAGCTCAGATTGAGGTGGTTACCAAGAATGTAGATGAAAAGGCAGTGGATGTTCTCTACATCAATTTTAACAAGGCATTTGACAAGGTCTTACATAGGAAGTTGGCCAAGGCGGCTGTTCAGGATGAGGTATTAAATTGTATTAGACATTGACTTTTAGGAAATGCCAGAGTGCTGGTAGATCATTGCCTGTGCTTAGTGTGCTTGCAGAGATTGGTGCTGGCTCTCCTGTTTGACACAAGTTGGATGATAGTGTAATTAACTGGATCAGTAAATTTGTTGATGATACCAAGATTGGGGGGAGGTAGTGGACAAAGGACAAAGCTGCAGTAGGACCTGGACCAGCTCAAAGAAATGGCAGATAGAATTTAATGTAGACAAGTGTGGGGTGTTACACTTTGGGAGCACAAACCAGGGTAGGATGTACTTTGAATGGTAGGCCACCAAGAGGTGTGGTAAAACAGGGATCTGGGAATACAGAGCCACACCTCATTCAAAGAGGAATCACAGGCAGATAGGATAGGGTTTTAAAATTTAATATGAAGGTCAATGCACCCAAGAGTACAGGAGTTGGGCTATCACTCTGATGTGGCCCAATTTGGAGTACTATGTGCAGTTCTGGTCACCTACGTATAGGAAAGACATTTTAAAGCTTTAAAGAGGTCAGAACATTACAGTAATGTCACCAGAACTTGAGGACCCAAGTTACTGGAAAAGGTCAACAGGAGTTAGTAGGAATGACAATTGATTGAGGTATACAAAATTATGAGGGGCATAGAAAGGGCAAATACAAGCAGGCATTTTCCACTGAAGTTGGGTAAAGCTAACTGGGTCATAGGTTAAGGGTGAAATTTGAGAAGATGGAGAATGTAGATTTGATCACAACATTTAAGTTCCATGGAACTGAGGTTTATGGATGTCCAGACCAATGGGGCCCAGACAGACTTGTAATCTAAGTGGGCCAAAGAGTCTGCTTCAGTGCTATAGTGCTCCACAAGATTAGAACACTAGAGATTGGGGAAAGTGCAAATAGCTATTCTTAAAACATTGCAACACCACCCCTCCCAACTTAAATATAAACAATTAAAATACTGATATCAGCAAATTAGAAACTTCCATTTCCAGGGTTCCACAAGTTCCATCTCTACTTCAGAAGATCATTGCCTGAATGGCATTGGCACTTTAAAGTGGAGTGGAAGCACAAGGCCTCTCTGCAGACATGGGATGAACTCATTTAAAACAAGTCCCCAACCTGGGGTTGACAGAACCCTTGGTTACTGGTAGGGGTCCACTGCACAAGGGGCTTGCAATCTCTTATTTAAAAGGATAGTGTAATATACATGAAATGTGGGGTGACAAATGGTTTGACCCAAAATGTCAATTGTTCTTTCCACAAGCTTGCTTGATCAAGTGATGTTTCCAACAAGTTTGATTGCTTAAAGAGCAGATCTGCATCAGAAGACTCGAGTCCAGGAGAGGAGTAGCAGCTCTTGATATCAACCATGGCATAGCAGTGGGACATGAACCAAAGGGACTGAGCTACAATGGTTGTATTTTTCGGATGGTTAGGGACAAAATGCCACAGCATTTTGCAACCAGAAAGCATACAATTGAAGATTCAGCATGTTGGCAGCTTCTTTAGCCATTGAGGCCATGACTTTTTAAGCAAATTCTTACAATAGCATTTGCATAGAATAGCATTAGGATTCCAGCAAGATGTGCAAGAACAGTCACAATTTCACCAAGTCTGTAGTAAGTATTAAAGCAAACAGATTACATGTTTCCAAAAGCTATGTTTAAAAATAGTAATTCTACATGGTAGGGTGAAGTAATAGTGATAACAAGTCAGTGATGCCAGTAATAGAGGAGCAATGAGGTTGCAATATAAATAGCACAAGATTACCAAGTCCATCAGCATAACTGATTTCCCCCTCATTGTGAATTCAAAGACCAGCTGTTAATCAAGACCATTATCATGGTGTTAAGACTCAACAAAACATACAACTGGTAATGATGGTCTAGTAAAGAACAAGAGCTTGATGCAATGAAGATAACAAACACAGCCATTTATACTTATTGGTACATTTGTAGGGAGAGAACCAAAGTACTTTTGAGTCTAAAACGGAAGTATGGAATCACTTCAGAATTAGTTACTGTTTGAAATATTAAATATTAAGACCATCTTTCAAATCTGCCAGTTGTGAGCTCCAAATATTAAAATTGCTAGAGTAACACTATTAAGGGGCACACTCAAGGTATACAACTGCTATGCAACTTGCTTTGTGTTCACCACCACTATGAAACTCCACCTACTATTTGGTTTGAATCATCCAAGTACAGAACCACACAGTCACCATAAAAGAACTCATTATTACATTAAAATCATTTCAGCAGATGGAGTACAAGGGGGCACAGCTGGTGGAGCTGTTGCCTCAAACCGATGACTCCAGTTCAATCCTGGCCTCTGGCACTGAGTTTACACAGAAATTGATAGAAATGTGGATACAACATAATGCAAAATGGGAGCTAGATTGCCAGGCCAAAGATCTCCATTTCTGTATTGTACAACTGCAAATTTAAATTACTTGCATGGCAGAGTTTACTTTTAAAATGCAACTTCTTGCTATGGCTAGTTTAAAACTCAGTACACAATGCAATCAAGTCAAAGCCTTAAACAGAAGTAGCTTCTCATTGTGATACATTAACAAGGAAATAATTTCAGATAAAATGAACAAATGCCTTACTCCCAGGATTCACAGACTCTTTGCTTAATAGTATTGGTTCAGAACATAAGGATGGGAACCACTGACTTGTGGGAAGGAAACTGAAAGGTTTGTAGCTCAAACAGCCAATTTGTTTCCTATCCTTTGGTCCATTAAAACTATGGTCCAAGAAGATGAGACTAGACCAGCATGGCTATATGGGCCAAACAACCTGCTTTTGGGCTGTTATGCCTCATAACTCAAAGTTCAACTCTTTTACCATGAAAAAAAGACATATAACCCAAGTTTTGATAAGCAAGGCAAGTCTTATAGGGAAAGATCTTATACAAAATGCTGCAAAAATTTAAATAAAGGTACTTGCTGGAATATGTTTTTCCACTCAATATATTCAGAAGTATAGTTATATAATAGTTATTTAAGGGGATTCCCCCCATGCAGTTCACCAAATTATTAGCTGCCCATCCATTGTTGGTGAATAGCACAAAGATCAATTACAGAGCTTGCACACTGTAAGAGATGATGACATAAATGTAAGTGTCAGCCAAGTAGCAAAGCATTAATGAGTCAAAGGCTCCTGCCAGTGCTCTTATTGGGGCAGGTCCAGTTCTTAAAATAGTTCAATGTATTTTAAAGAACGCTGCCAATAAACACCATGCTGAACAAAGGCACTACCCCCACCCCAAGAAACCTTAATAATTGAAAAAGGTGCACAAGTAGCACACTATCACAACTTGAGACACTTTTTACGTTAATAAAGAAAAAAAGACCACCGCCCCTTTAAAATAACACCAGACACTGACAGGTTCCCACCTGGGTGTACAGTAAGTGGTTTGAAAGCCTCTCTTCCCCTTGTAATCTAAATATCGTCGAACCCAAAAGTAAAATAAAACTTCAGAAAGTTTTCACTTAGCACTCAGCCCATTACAAGAAAAAAAATGACCTGAAAGTAGTTGCCAATGTATTAAAAACACAGCTTTAGAAGAAAATAGCAAAAATAACTCCAGAAAACAAAAGCTGGCTTCACTTTAAATACTATATTAAAATGGTATTGCTGTTAATCCAGCTGAAGCCATACCATATGATTCTAAACCAGCAATATTCTAGCCAACCCTGTGTGCAAACGTCCTGCACGATTAAAAGCCCCATAGATTAAAGCCTGCAGCAACTAACTGGAAGTCCGCTCATACCCCCGCGTTAAACGCCTGAGCATTAAATACAGTACCGAAATCCAAAGGGTCTTGCTTTCAGCTCCCTGAAAAGCAAATGCCCCTAATATACTAACCTCAGACTGACGAGATGTGCAATCTGACCAATCCCTCCAAGGAACTCCGCTAACTCCCGGTCCAATGAATGAACGCAAAGACCAGCTGCGGCTAGTGCAAATTAACAAGTGTCGCGATACGTAAGCAAAGATCTGACGCAACTTGTCCACTCCCTCACCTGCCCCAGTAACGAGAGCCTTCTCCGGAGCTTCTGCAGTGAAGCACTTCACCAGAAATGCATCATCTTTGCAGCACGATGTAATATCACCAACAACAGAGCCCGAAAATGTTTCGCTACGGGATTATACGGAAGGCGGTTTGTCGGTTGATTAAATCAGTAAACCCATCATGCAATTATTTAAGGAAAATTAACTTTAACCAACTTTCTCTTTAATTTCAACTCCTTTAGTTATATATAGCTTAAACTTGCGTTGCATTTTGCGATTTGATGTGATATTTTGTACCTGATCAATAACGAAGTGGGTTTTTTGTACTTCTGACCAACAATAAAGTGGTATTGTATTTAGTGATGGCTCTTGCAAAGCCTGGATCGGGCAGGAAGATGGCAGGAGTTCGAGCTCTCAACGTAACTTCTTCGATTTTGGAATACGGCCAGAGGTAGTGCTGTAATGGATTTTGGAAATTACTATGGCTACTTCTTAACTTGAGGAGCTCGGACAGCTCTGGTGTGGTAAAATGAATCGTATGCTCGGGAGCGTCTATTGTCGATGCAATTCGGTTAGTCTCAGTGTTTTGGAACATTGGTGGGAAATATAATGTACCAAAAATAGTACTGGAGAGGGCACTGTGCATTCGACCGAGCAACTTTTTGAAGAAGCTATTTCAGTTTGAAGAGTAACATTTCGGAATTTAGTAGGATTGAAGGCGACGTAATCTGTACAGGAAGAAAGAGCTCAGCACGAATTCGGAAGGTTGGGGGTTAGGAGCTAAACTCAGGCAAATTCATTTAGATAGCCATCTTTGTTTGCCAGGGACCAGTTGGCCGAAGGGCCTGTTTTCCATTCTGTATAACTTCATCAATCTCGATGAAAGTCTACTGATTATTCACAATGCAGAGAAACTGAAGGGAATTTATTAACATCAGAGGAGAACATCCTTGTGCCAAAGGAGGTGCAGGTTAAATGCAGGAAACTCGACAGCTATATCACATAATGACCGGGTTAGTCCACTGTGTCTGTAATTCATTTACTCCATTCCTTCTCTGCATCTTCCTGCATTTCTCCATCTACAGAAATGCACACTGATGCAGATATTGCATAATACAATGGTGAAGATTAATCAAAATTAAATTAGCTGCCAGTCTTCTGTTATTGTAGAGTGATTATTGAATTATCTGAAAAAGAAACCTTTTATTACCCACGATATTTGGTCATTGAGGACATCTAACTGAGAGTATGAAAGAGTATTTATAGGAACATGGGACTTTTTCCCATCATTATTGGCGCCAATGTTCAGAAGCACGACACAAGCCATGCTTCCCTAATTCTGAACTCAACCTATGATGACAAGGGATCCTTCAATACTCTCACTTGAATAAGCATAAAGGGCTATATTGGAGAGTAGAATAAGTAACTTCCCAGCATTTAGATTCTAGGAATTACATTAGAAATAATAATTAGGTAAGTCCCAAAGAAGGGTTTCAGCCCAAAGTGCCAACTGTTTATTCATTTCCATAGATGCTGCCTGACTTGCTGAGTTCCTTCAGTGTTTTGCATTAGATAAGGCAGTCCATTAGCTAATGGAGCTAGTAAATATTCAGATTAAGAGCCCTACTGGTGTCAACCTATCACCTTCTAGCTATCTTCCTTTCCCTCCCCCTTCCTTTATATCCTGGCATCTTTCCCCTTCCTTTCCAGACCTGAAGAAGGTATCAGCCCGAAAGGTCTACTGTTCGTTTCCATAGATGCTTCCTGGCCTGCTGAGTTCCTCCACCATCTTGTGTTTATGTTGCTCTGGATTTCCAGCATCTGCAGAATTTCTCAAGTTTCTGCTTGAATCTCGGTTTTCATAGCATGGCAGAGTGTAGGAACTATTTCCTGGGCACTAACAAGATGCAAGCAGGGCTACTCAAGCCCAATAGGATCATTATAGCACCAAACTCAATCACAATCCTACCCCTCAAGTGGAAACTAAGAATGGTACTGAAATTTGAGAATAATTGTCCTCTCCATGGCAACATCAACTATGTTGAAAGAGGAAATTGACTTTATTTTGAGACTTGTTCACATCAAAAGAACAAGTTGTGTTCTTTTGTGTTCATGGAGATGAGAAACAAAAGCAAAGGTGAATTTATTTTCAGCTAATTTATTCAATCTAGTGATTAGTTTTCCCATTATCGCCTAACTGCCAAAGAATCAAATGTATTGGTTATAAAACAGTAAATTAAATGCAAGGATCCAAACATTACTGTAATATATGCTCTACTGCTCTATAACAAGCATTATTGGCATGACTTAAGAGTACTGATTCACTATCTTTACGCAAAGGTTGCCTTATAAGATTAGGGGTTGTGTTATTTAGTATTCTTAGCCTTCACTGGAGTAATAAAGAATAATATAGAGGTTCTCCTTACTATTAAATCTTATTTTCTCTGGGAAAGGAAAACTAATGCTGGTAGAGTTAGGGGTGGGGTAGGGGGTTTGCAATTTCCTAAATTTAGGATATTTAAGAATAAAAACAAAGTAGTATTTCACCTAGTGCAGATATGTACTTCACCCTACAAAAATGGAGCAGATGTCAACTGAAAACATTAAACAAAGGCAAAAAAGTGCAGGAGGAACTCAGCCAGTAAAACAACATCTGTGAAGAGAGAACCAGTCAACATTTTGGGTTGGTGACCCTTCTTCATTCAGAATCAGGTTTAATATCACTGGCATATGTGTGAAATCTGTTGTTTTGCAGCAGCAGTACATTGCAATACATAATAATAGAAACTGTAAATTACGGTAAGAAGTATATATTTTTTTCTCAATCCTTATGGGTGGTGTGTATGTGTATTTTTCCCTCAATCTTGAGTCTTCTACCAGAGGCCTGGGAGCTTGAGGGCATTGGTTCAGAGCATTAAAAAGATGGGAACCACTGATTTAGACAGATTAGGAGAATGGGCAAAGAAATGGCAGATGGAATACAGGGCCCAGAAGTGTATGGTCATGCACTTTGGTAGAAGAAACAAAAGGGCTCACTATTTTCTAAATGGAGAGAAAATTCAAAAATCTGAAGCGCAAAGGTACTTGGGAGTCCTTGTGCAAGATTCCCTAAAGGTTAATTTGCAGGTTGATTCTGTGGTGAGTAAGGCAAATGTGATGCTAGCATTCATTTCAGGAGGATGAGAGTATAAAAGGAGGGATATAGTGTTGAGACTTTACAAAGCACTGCTGAGGTCTCACATGGTTTATTGTAAGTAGGTTGAGTCCCTTATCTTGGAAATGATGTGCTGACACTTCAACAGGGGCCAAAGGAGGTTCACAAAAATGTTTCCAGGTTTGAACGGCTTGTCATATGAAGAGAGTTTGATGATTCTGGGTCTGTATTCACTCAAATTCAGAAGAATGAGAGGTGACCTAATTGAAACTTATCGAATAGTGAAAGGCCTTGATAGGGTGGATGTGGAAAGGATGTTTCCCATGGTGGGACTGTCTAAGACCAGAGGACACAGCCTCAAAAAAGAGGGGCATCCTTTTAGAACAAAAATGAGGAAAAATTCCTTTACCTAGAAAGTGGTGAATCTTGTGAATTTTTTTGCCACAGGCAGCTTAGGTCTTTCAGCTCTTTGACCACCTTCTCCTTTGCAAAAGTAACTGCACTCACTTCTCTTCCTTCACACACTACAACATCTGGCACACTGCTAGTGTCTTCCACAGTGAAGACTGACCCAAAGTACTCATTTAGTTCATCTGCTATCTCCTTGTTCCCTATTATTATTCTCTGGCCTTATTTTTTTACAGCCCTGTACCCACACTCATCTCTTTGTTTTTTACATACTTAAAAGCTTTTACTATCCACTTTGAGATTGTTTGCTAGCTTGCTTTCATATTTCATTTTATTCTGTTCCAATGATTCTTTTAGTTGCTCTCCATCGGTTTTGAAAAGCATCCCAATTCTGTATCTTCCCCGCTAATTTTTGCATTGTTGTATGCCCTGTCTTTTGTTTTTACATTGGCTTTGACTTGTCAGCCATGGTTGTACTATTTTACCATTTGAGTATTTCTTCATTTTTGGAATACATCTATCCTGCACCTTCCTCATTTTTCCCAGAAAGTCATAACATTGCTGCTCTGCTGACACCCCTCAGCAGTTCCTTCCAATTGACTTTGGCCAACTCCTCTCTCATCCCACTACAATTTCCTTTACTCCACTGAAATACTGCTATGCCAGAGTTTACTTTCTCCCTATCAGATTTCAAGTTGAACTCAATCATATTGTGATCTCTGGTTCCTAAGGGTTCTTTTACCTTGAGCAACCAAATTGCCTCCAGTTCATAACATAACACCCAGTCCAGTATAGCTGATCCTCCAGAAGGCTCAACGACAAACTGCTCTAAAAAGCCATCTTGTAGCCATTCAACAAATTCACTCTCTAAAGATCTATTACCAACCAGATTTTCCCAATTGACCTGCATATTGAATTCTCCCATGACTAACATAACATTGCCCTTTTGATATGTTTTTTCTATTTCCCATTGTAATCTGTGGTCCACATCCCAGCTACTGTTCAGAGGCCTGTATATAACTGCCATCAGGGTCCTTTTACCCTTGCATTTCTTAACTCAACCCACAAGGATCCAAGCTCTTCCGATCATTCTACTGATCTGATGCCATGCCATCCCCTTTGCCTAGCTTTCTACCTCTCTGATAAAATGTTTAACTTTGGAATTTAGCTCCCAGTTACAATCATCCTTCAGCCACGATTTCAGCTCCCAACTGTAACCATCCTTCAGTCACGATTCAGTGAAGGCCACAACCTGACAGTCTGTAATAGTGCAACAATATCATCCACCTTACAGTATTTCTTATACTCAGTGCATTGAGATATAACACTTTGAGTACTTTGTTACCCTTTGCTGTATCTAGATAAAATGCTTTCAATGGTGCAACTGTATAAAGAAGTTTGTGAGAGTCATTGGGGACATGCTGGCTTTTCTTAGCCTTCTGAGGAGGCAGCAGAGTCCATGTGGCTCCAGTAGGACAAATTGTTGGCAATGCTTAAGTTTGGGAACTTGAAGCTCTCAAGCATTTCCACCTCAGATAGAGAGGTGTGCGCTGCTTCCTGAAGTCAATAAACACCTCACTTGCGGACACTGCTGCCATCGAGGACATCTTCAAGAGGGGGCGCCCAAATAAGGCAAAATCCATCATTAAAGACCTTCACCATGCGGAACATGCCCACTTCATACCACCGGTAGGGACAAGAGCCTGGAGACCCACGCACAATATTTTAGGAACAATTTCTTCATTTCTGCCATCAGATTGCTGAATGGCCCACCCACCCATAAACACTAACACATTATTCATCTTTCGCATTATTTATTTTTGTAAATGATAGTCATTTTATATCTTGTACTATACTGCTGCCACAAAAGAACTACTTTCAAGACATCCGTGATAATAAACCTGATTCTAACTCACTGAGGGAAAGGCTGCTGTCATGACACCATGTCACTTGGTTCATTATCTTCTTCCTGTTCTCCACTTTGTCATCATTTGAAATCTGGCCCACCACAGATTCATAGAAAAGTACAGCCCATCTAGTCCATGCCTAACTATATAAACTGCCTACTCCCACTGACCTGTGCCAGGACCATAGTCATCCATATCCCTACTCAAAGTTCTCTTAACTATTGAAATTGAGCTCACGTGCACCACTCTCATGATCCTCTGAGAGAAGTTTCCCCCCATGTTCCCTTTAACCCATGACATCTGTTTGTAGTCCCATGCAACCTCAGTGGAAAATGCTTGCTGGCATTCTCCCTAGCGATACCCTCATAATTTTGTATATCACTATCAAATCTCCTCTCAATCTTCTACATTCCAATGAATAAAGTCCCAACCTGCTCAATCTTACTAAACACTGAGCTTTGTGAACTCAAGTTTCTGATCAATCCTCAAACATTAAACTGACTGGCCACATTAATATGGTAGCAACGATGATAGATCAGAGACCCTGTTTTTTTAAAACTATTTATAACATTATATCAGGGGCTCCACAGAACATCCTCCACTTTTCTCCAACACATCAGTTTGCAAAGGCCAATTCAACATCACTTACAAAATTTATACTTACTTACTGCGTTTCTTCCATCTGTGGTGGTGTTCAGGGCTTCCTTCATCATGTCAGTAGCCTCTCAGATTTCACTACTGTCGGTTGTACAAGTCCAGGATGGAGACTCAAGAATACCATTGCACTGAGATGTAGAAGGATTTCTTCATTGCTGTCTCCGTAACAATTTTGCCTTACCAGTCAGGGTTGTTAGCCCTGAGCTGAACCCCTAAATCTGGAGGACCAGTCAGTCCTCTACCCTTTGACCTGTTTGACATGGGTAACCCTACTAAGAGCCAAAGCAAAAAGCCCTAACTCCAGCCAATGTAGCTCTCCAGGTCATTGAGGCATGCAAATCTCCAAACCACAATGTTTGTGGTTCTCTTGGAGGTACCAAACTCATGGCCACTACTATTTTGAAAGCAAATATTTGCAGGAGTTTGAGAAATCTACCACTACTAAATCTGCCTCTCAGTGACACATCATCCGAACTTGCAGAGAAAATAGTCTTCCTTTCATTGTCCCAAGGTCAGAATCCTGAAACTCTGCTTCTTCTAATCATCAACTTCTGCTGCTTTGTGAGTGACAATCATAAAAGATGTGATGTATACTGTTGATTGGAGTACAGAGTTCCTTTTGCAAACACTCAAGTAATGGAACACTCCATATTTGCAGGCAGTGCGATCTGGGTATGATTCAGGCTGTGTGGAGAAGTGAGCTGCTGTCAGTCAAATAACGTGCAACCAATCTCCCGTCTGAGGAGCAATCATCTCCCTGTGAAATACAATGCCAATACTATGACCCCATTCCCTGCCTGGTGTTGCTGAGATGCATGCTAGGTAGTGCTGGGACACATCGTCTGTGCTGTAACTTTGGAGCATCAGACACCCTCACCCAGGCAACCCAGCCAGGACTGATGAGGCTCCAGCTTGTGTTCCAACAGCACTGGTCCGCGGGTAACGCCTCTTGATCCACAGCGATCTGGAGGCTTGCTCAGCAGTATCTGTGATGGCCCTATTGACAAGCAACTGAACTGAACTAGCTGCATAAACACTACAGCTAGAAGAGCAGGTCGGTGGCTTGGGACTTTGTACTGAATAGCTCACCTCATCTACAGAAGTGTCCTACAATTCACAAGTCAGGATTGTGAGGGAATAATCACTAATTACCTTGAAGAATGCAGTGCAATAGTTTTAAAAGACAGAACTAAGTAGCCTAGCTTTTCAGCATCCCACTCACTATATCAGATATTCACTTCCTCCAGCAGCAAGGTACAGCACTGGATCGTGCCTAGGAGTCATAAGACGTACAACAGAATCCCCCTTTCTTCTACAAAAGCACTTTCCTTGACCTCTTACTTCTGAAAGGACGACAACAACACAAAAAAACAGCAATAACTCCAAAGTACATACAGCACCCTGTCTATATAATTATTCCTTTACAGCAGAGGTTCCCAACCTGGGGTCCATGGACTCGTTACTTAATGGTAACGATCCATGGTATAAAAAAGAATTGGGAACCCCTGCTTTACAGTGACTGGAACTCAATCTTATTGCAATACGAAAAACTCTCACTGCACAAAATTGTGGGTGGAATGGCCTTTTCCCGTGCTGTACTCTTCTACTTAGTGTCTGGGTGTTTTGATTTGCTTTTTAGCTGGTTCAGCACAATGTTGTGGGCCGAATGGCCTGTTCCTGTGCTGTATTCTTCTTTGTTCTATGTCTTCTATGCTTGGGCTTGTAATGGCTCAAAGACAACTCAATGCCACCATCAGAAGGGCAGATAGGTTGTTAAAATTCTAGCTTTAGCTGCCCCAACTACTATCCACAAATACATGAAAATATCACTTCTAACTCAGGGAATTGCATCAGTTCGCATTTATTTATAATTTTACAGATCTCCGGAAATCTTAAAAGTTAAGTTACTAATGAAATAGAATTGGATTCTTCAACTTTAATTATAAGAATATAAAATGTATTGTTAAAAATGGAACTCAATGATTTAAAGCTTCAACTATGTATTATATTTTCTTAGTGTACAGAAATGGAAGTATTGAAAATATCAGGGGACTTTATGAAGTTGTTAATTTTTAAATACAAAGTTAAATCAGAACTCATATACAGTATATATAAAAAATGCAAATTTGAAAGTGGACATATCCAACCAAATGTTGTGATATCGACAGTGTTTTTAACTTTAACTTAAATATTCCACATTCTTGCATTCAGAAAAGTCAAACTATATCATACATTAGAAATCCTCTCCCCAAAAAATTGCTTTACCAAGATTGAATAAAACATTTGAGTACATATACAAGTTGCTTCATCGAGTGATAAGAGGCATAGTCTTAAAATATTTCATTGTGCTTTCATTTTAAGCTAAACAATATGCATTTTCTGAACCAAAATTCCTTTAAACAATTCATCAACTTTTTGAATCAAAAGTTGTTTTAAGCATTAAAGATGAACAAAGATGAAAAAGTCATTTAATCCTTGGTATAACACAAAGAATCAACAAAATAGCTTTGTAACCGAGAAGCTCGTTTCTACCTAGACTGAATTTTCACCAGACATATCATATGCGTTCTGTGCTTATTAGACACTGATTTGACATTGAGTTTACGTAAAGCCCATCAATGGAAAATTCACTGCAGACTTCCCATTTGGAGACATAGTTTCAGGAACAAACAGGTCTGAAAATACATTGTGCAAAAGCAACACTGCTAAATATTGAATAGGGAGCTCAAAATATTGAATGGGTTGTTTACAGTACACTCCTGAGCAACAGTTGAAAATCCTATTACTAAACTATATACGCTTGAAAGTTTTCAGACAACTCAGACTTAGAAAAATATGGCAGTTATATTTTTAACTGATTTTTAAAACATTCTCATCCTTGTTACAATAATGCTTTCTCAATTATTTCATCTGCTTATGTACATCAAAAATGTAATTTTTCATCCAGAAAGGTGTGAAATTGAGGCCGTTTTATTAAGTGCGCACAATTTTCACGCAAGACATACAGTATTTGTATCTCCAGGTTCACAATTACACTAAGTATTACATCCAGTCAGTTCCAAGACACAACCTTACCTAATCCAGTGAAATGCCATATGTAGTGCAAGAAAAAGATACTGGTAACTTGTGCACAGCAAGTGCTTTTACAATAATTACAACTCAAATCTCTCAATTGAACTTGGATAAATATCAAAATAAACTGATCAACTCAAATTTAGAAAATTACTAGTGCACATTTTTATATTGTGGTAAATGATTGTGCTTTTCTAAGTCTAGCAGCTCCTTCTCCCGAGCGAATTGCATCCAGTACCGCTTGATGAACTTGTCCTGGGTCAGTGATTTGGGAAGTCAAAGGCGGCTTGGTATTTCTTAAAGGCGATGGCATCTGTGGTTGGACGTGTTGCGGTTGGGTTTCTGCCACTGCATTGCTACAATCCTTTTTCATTTCCTCATCAAGAATGTACATCTGTAAAAGAGTACAAGACACCTACAATTGAGAATGTTTGTTTTTGAAAAGTACGTTGTGTAAATTCAGGTTTTACTTTACCTTCTTCCCATAAGACCATAAGTTATAGGAGTAGAATTAGGGCATTTGGCCCATCGAGTCTGTTCACTATTTCATCATGGCTGATCCATTTTCCCTCTCAGCCCCAATCTCCTGCGTTCTCCCTTTTTTCTTCATGCCCTGACTAATCAAGAGTCTATCAACCTCTGACTTAAAAATACCCAATGACTTGGCCTCCACAGCTGCCTGTGGCAACAAATTCCACTGGTTCACCACTCTCTGGCTAAAGAAATTCCTCCTCAACTCCGTTCTAAAAGGACGCCCCTCTATTCTGAGGCTGTGTCCTCCAGTCTTAGACTCCCCCATCACAGGAAACGTCCTCTCCACATCCACTCTGTCAAGGCCTTTCAACGAAGTTTCAATGAGGTCACCTCTTATTCTTCTGAACTCCAGTGAGTACAGGACCCAAAGCCAAATGCTCCTCACATGACAAGCCTTTCGATCCCAGAATCATTTTTGTGAACTTCCTTTGAATCCTCTCTAATGTCAGCACATCTTTCCTTAGCACAATACTCCAAGTGAGGGCTATCTAAAATATAAGCAGCTAATCTTTCTTTGGAATACAACAGAACGATCCCCTGAGATACGGTTATTATAATGCAGTATATGCTCATCATGAGAATCTGTCTACCGGAACAGTGAATCATTGCATTTGAAATGCTGCAAAGATTAAGTAATATAATGAGGTAGCTACACATTTTTATATAGCATATTATTTACTAATATTTACTTTATATTAATATTTACTTTATTAATCTATAAATAGCAAATATTAAAACATAATAGTATCTATTTAGAAGGGGCCCCTGAAACCCCATGCTTTAAAAATAAGCAATGAAAAACATTAAAGAGCTTGTTAATAATTAAGAACATTTCAGGTAGCTGACTGGCTGTGACATTAAAAGCTAACACTTTTTGTATTGTTGCAGCAGGTTATAAACTGATTTTGATACGCTTCCTCAGTAAGGACAATCCCCAAACCTTTTGGGGTTTCTCAAATCACTTGTAGTGCTGGTTCCAGCTTTTATGTTCTGCCCGGGTTACGAATGCCTGATTTACGGACACTGTGCCCGAATGAGAAGTATTTGGGAGCCCAGCGGGATGGAGGGGATGCAGGGAATAGATTTGCTGCTTACTCCAGGACAGTGGGCATCTTTTGCTGGTCGGGAATGGGACATTTTCACATGCTTCACCATCACTACAAGCAGCAATAATCAGGGGCTGAGTCAATCCAACCACAGCCAGGAGCTCTGAGCAGATTTACTGGCTCACTCACTCAGTGAGTCCCGAGACTCGCCGGCAGCCACTCTTCTGTGCCTGTTCACTCCCCCATTACAGTTGTTTCTGTGATCCTCTACCATACACTCCTTCTGTTCATTTCTTTCTTACATACAGTCATCATCCTCATCATGTGCCATGTCATATGACGTGGATGATTACGGTCTTCCAATGGCCATGATTGCTCTTGGCAAATTTTCAATACAGAAGTGATTTGACATTGCCTTCTTCTGGGCAGTGTCCTTATAAGACAGGTGACCCCCAGCCATTATCAATACTCTTCGGAGATTGTCTGCCTGGCGTCAGTGATTGCATAACCAGGACTTGTGATGTGCACCAGCTGCTCATACGACCATCCACCACCTGCTCCCATGGCTTCACGTGACCCTGATCGTGGGGCTAAGCAGGTGCTACACCTTGCCCAGGCTAGCAGAGGGAAGGACACCCCCTTTGGTAGAGATCCCGTCACCAAAGATACATGAGGGGCATCTGAGAAACTCGTAGATAAGCACAAAGATGATGAGGAATGGACAGATATCTAGGAAGGAAGGATTGGATTGATCGAGTGGGTTAAAATTTTGGCACAACATCATTGTACTGTGTAGTAAGGTTCTATGTTCTAAAAGCTTGGTCTACATATTGAGAATTTCTCCATATATTTGAACTACCCACGTACCGACATAACCAATCACTTTTGTAGCTGAGATAGTCTTGAAGTATTGCTATTGTAGCTAATTCTATGCAACACACACTAAATACTAGAAAAACTCAGCAGGTCAGGCAACATCTAGAGAGTGAAGAGAACAGTCGATGATTTGGGTCAAAACCTTTCCTTGACACTGGAAAAGGTGGCAGAAGCCAGAATAAGGCAGTGGGGAGAAGCACAAGCTGCCAGGAAATGGGTGAGTCCAGGCTGGGAGGGGGAATGAAAGTGAACGGTGTGAAAAAATAGAAGATAACAGATAGGAGAGGTAAAGTGCTGAAAAAGGATTTTCCAGGAGCTTGTCAGTCTTAGCCCAAAAGGCCAGCTGTTTACTCCTCTTCATAGATACTGCCTGACTTGCTGAGTTTCTCCAGCATTATGTGAGTGTTGCTCAAGATTTCTGTATTCTGCAAAATTTCTTGTGTTTGTGAAGAAGAAGGAGTCAGATTGGAGAGCACAGTAGACCATGGAATAAAGGGAAAGAGGTGGGTGAACATTTCAGGGCGAGACCCTTCTTCAAGACTGAGAAGGAAGGGGGAAGGTGCCAGAATAAAAAGGTAGGGGGAGGGGAAGGAGGCTAGCTGGAAGGTGATAGGTGAAGCCAAGTGGGTGGGAAAGGTAAAGCGCTGGAGAAAGAGGACGGGACCTGGGAGAGATGATAGGCAAGTGAGAAGAAATAAAAGGTCAGTGTGAGGAATAGAGGAAGGTGGAGGGGGAATTTTTTTTAAATCTGAAGAAGAAATTGATGTTCATGACATCCAGTTGGAGGCTACCCAGATGGAATATAGTTTGTTGCTCTTCCACCCTGAGGGTGGTCTCATCTTGGCACAACTGACATGTCAGAATGGGAATCTGAATTAAAATGTTTGGCCACTGGGAAGTTCCGCGTGAAGCGGAAGTGCTCGATGAAGCAGTCCCCCAATTTACGATAGGTCTCATCAATGTACAGGAGGCCACATTGAGAGCACTGGATACAATAGACGACCCCAGTAGATTACCTCACGTGGAAGGACTCTTTGGGGCCCTGAATAGAGGAAGGGGAATGGGAGCATGTAGAGGGATCAGATTCTGTAAGAGGGTTTCTATTTCTGCAGCACTTCAACACTTAAGTGCTTTGAATTCAATGTAGTGGCTTTGTTCTTATCCTTGTATTATAGCAAGGATAATAAACAATTTTTGCACAGCAAGCTCCAACAACAGCAGGATTGGAAAGCTGTTTTAGACCATTTATTCCATCAATCATATGAAAATTGCCCTTCAAGTTGGGGGTTCACTGATTAATGGGGAAGGGACGTTCTTGATGCAAATAAGACAATTTGACTTTGGAACGGGATTAGGCCAGTTGGCCCATCGAGTTTGCTCTGCCATTTGATCATATCTGATCTCATTTCCCATTCTCCCTGTAAACTTTCATGCCCTGGACTTATCAAGAATCTTTCAACTACAGCTTTAAATACACTGAACGACCAGGCCTCAACAGCCACCTGTGCAACGAATTCCAAAGATTCGCCACACTCTGGCTAAAGAAATTCCTCATCTCCATCCTAAATGGATGTCCCTCTATTCTGAGGTCGTGCCCTCTGGTCTGAGACTCCCCCACCATAGGAAACATCCTCCCCACATCCACTTTGTCAAGGTCTTTCAATATTCTACAGGTTTCAATGAGATCCCCCGCTCATTCTTCTAAATTCCAGCGAATACAGACCAAGAGCCATCAAACGCTCCTCATATGATAAGCCTTTCAATCCCAGAATCGTTTTCAAGAACTTCCTTTGAACCCTCTCCAATGTCAGCACATCCTTTCTTAGAACAAGGTCCCAAAACTGCTCTCAAGTGAGGCCTCACCAGTGCCTTACAAAGCCTCAGCCTCAGCATTCTATTCTTACTTTAATATTCTAGTCCTTTCAGAATGAATGCTAACATTGCAATTGCCTTCCTTACCACCAGTTCACCCTGCAAGATAACCTTTAGGGAATCCTGCACAAGGAGTCCCAAATCCTTTTGCACCTCAGATTTTTTGTATTTTCTCCCTGATTAGAAAATAGTCTATGCTTTTATTACCAAAGAGCATGACTCTACACTCCTTGACACTGTATTCCATCTGCCACTTATTTGCCCATTCTCCTAACCTGTCTAAATCCTTCTGTCTCCTCCTTGCTTCCTCAGTGCTACCTGCCCGTCTTTTTATGGACCGACCGTAAACTTTGCAACAAAGCCATCAATTCCATCATCCAAATCATTGATATACAAAGAATCGGTCCCAATACTGACCCTTGTGGAACCCCACTAGTCACCAGCAGCCAACCAGAGAAGGTTTATTCCCATTGTGTGCCTCCTGCCAATCAGCCACTGCTTTATCCATGCTAGAACCTTTCCTGTAATACCATGGGCTCGTAGCTTGTTAAACAGCCTCTTGTGTGGCATCTTGTCAAAGGGCTCCTAAAAATCCAAGTACACAACATCAACTGATTCTCCTTTGTCTACCCTGCTTGTTATTTCTTCAAAGAATTCCAACAATTTGATAGGCAAGATTTCCCCTTAAGGAAAGCCTGCTGACTTTGGCCTGCTTTACCACGAGTACAGACCAAGAGCCATCAGACGCTCCTCATATGTACCTCAAAACCTCATCCTTAACAATCAACTCCAACATCTTCCCAACCACTGAGGTCAGACTAACTGGCCTGTAATTTCCTTTCTTCTGCATCTTCCCTTCTTGAAGAGTGGAGACGCATTTGCAATTTTCCAGACCTCTGGGATCATGACAGAATCTAGTGATTCTTGAGAGATTATTAACGATGACTTCACATTCTCTTCAGCGACCTCCTTCAGAACCCTGGGGTGTACACCATCTGGTCCAGGTGACTTATCTACCTTTTAGACCTTTTGCTTCCCAAGAACCTTCTCCCTAGTAATGGAAAATGCACTCACTTTTGCCCTGACACTTTTAAACATGCACCATACTGCTAGTGTCTTCCACAGTGAAGATTGATGCAAAATACTTACTCAGTTTCTCCGCTATTTCCTCGTTCCTTATTACTACCGCACCATTGTCATTTTCCAGTGGTCCGATATCTACCTTCACCTCTCGTTTACTCTTTATGTATCTGATAAAACGTTTGGTATCCAGTTTGATATTATCTTCATTTTGCTCTTCATGCCTTTTTAGTTGCCTTCTGTTAGTTTTTAAAAGCTTTCCAATCCTCTAACTTCCCACTATTTTTTTTTTCCATTGTATGCCCTTGCCTTTGCGATTATGCTGTTTTTGACTTCCCTTGTCAGCCACGCCTTTTCCTGCCTTTATTCTTATTCGGGATGTATATATCCTATGTTACCTTACTCAGAATATTCAGAGTCAGAGGCTTTTGTATTTGCTGTGTTTTTGAACTACCACATGGAAGTTTCATATGATGTGTTTCTGCTCTGGGTGCTCCTGTTTTAGTTGATATTTTGGGTGATTTTGAATCAGGGCAGCCGGCAGATAACAAAAACTGAGCTGAACTGAATATGCCTGGACTCTCACGATTGTGTGTTTTATATTCTGTGATTTTCACTCTTTTTTTTATGTTGCTATTTGCATGATTTGCTTTTTTATTGTGTGTGTCAGGGGGTTGAGGATTTTTCTTAAAACGGGTTCCATGGTTTTCTTTGTTTCGTGACTGTGGGAAGATGAATCTCAGGGTTGTATACTGCATATATACTTTGATAATAAATGTACTTTGAAACTTGAAGCAGGATTATAGACGACTTGTGCCATCATACTGCAGGGTGCAGTTTCTTTACAATAAAACAGATGTTGCTTTAAATATAGGTTATGTCTCTCAATGGGGCAGATAGACTTTTGTTTGCTTTTGAGCTTTGTTCGTGTTCAAGAAAAATTATCTGAATCATTTTCTTTCAATTAGCCAAAAAAGTACACAGCTCCAGAACAAAGATTTTGACATCATATTGACAAAGGTATTATTAATAAAGGAAAGCATTTCTTTATGAATCTTTCTAGGACATCTTCAGCATAAGGGTAGCCAATTTATTCGGAAGTACTTGATTGGACATGGATTATCCATCAAAGGATTTAAACAGCAATTGAAATCTCCACCCATAATCAATATATAATCATTTAAATTAGGAAGAGATGTAAAGAGATTCTTAAAAAAATCGGGACAGTCAACATTTGGGGCATAAACATTAAGCATAACAACTTTTTTGTTAAATAACAAAAATCTGCCATTCGAGTCTGAAACCGTCTCATGGTGCAGAAATGAAATTGACGGATCTATAAAAATAGAAACGCCTTTTACTTTGGCCTGTGAATTTGAGTGGTACTGTTAGCCCTTCCAGAACCTAAAAAACCGCTAATTATCCTCTTTCCAGACATGAGTTTCTTGTACAAAAATAATATGAGCATTCATCCTATGGAATACTTATAAAATTTTCTTCCGTTTAATCGGGTGGTTTAAACCATTTGTATTCCCAGAAACCAAATTAATAATCTTATCCATCGTAATGGCTTATCTTATCCGGCTCCTCACCCCTCCTCAACGCAGATGAGACGCAGCTGCTGACAGAGAAGAAGCAGATTCTGGATCGGTGGGCTGAGCACTTTAACAACATCCTTAATCGCCCTGCCGACATCAACGACAAAGCCATTGCCCGCCTGCCCCAGGTAGAGATCAACAAGAACCTCGACACCCTCCCCACAGTAGATGAAGTCAGGAAGGCAGTGAAGCAACTCTCCTATGGCAAAGCGCCAGGACCCGAAGCAATCCCTGCTGAGGTATACAAAGCAGGAGGCCCTGTCATGATGCAAAAACTGACTGTACTCTTCCAGTCCATGTGGAAAAAGGGACAGGTCCCGCAACAGCTGAAAGATGCCAGCATAGTCCACATCTACAAGAGGAAAGACAACCGCCAGTCTTGTGACAACCACCGAGGCATCTCCCTCTTGTCCATTGCGGGGAAGATTCTGTCCCGCGTCCTGCTCAACCGCCTTCTCCAACATCTTGAGCAAGGTCTGCTCCCAGAAAGCCAGTGCGGCTTCCGTGCTGAACGTGGGACCGCGGACATGATTTTTGCTGCGCGCCAACTCCAGGAAAAATGCCAGGAGCAACACAGCGACCTCTTCGTGACCTTTGTCGATCTAACCAAGGCTTTCGATACGGTCAGCAGAGAAGGCTTGTGGAAGATCATGGAGAAGTTTGGCTGCCCCAGCAAGTTCATCACAATCGTCCGGCAGTTCCACGACGGTATGATGGTGAAAGTTCTGAATGACGGCGACGAGTCGGAGGCCTTCCCAGTGACAAATGGCATCAAGCAAGGCTGCATTCTTGCCCTGACTCTGTTCAGTATGGTATTCTCTGCCATGCTGACAGATGCCTTCCATAACTACGAAGAAGGAATCCACGTCAGATACAGGACTGACGGCAGGTTGTTCAACCTTAGGCGCCTGCAGGCAGTTACGAAGGTGCAAGAGACTGTCGTCAGCGACTTCTTGTTTGCTGATGACTGCGCACTCAACGCCAGCACAGAGCAGGAGATGCAGCGTGAAATAGACTGCTTCTCACAAGCCTGCGACAACTTCGGTCTCACTATCAGCACCAAAAAGACCGAAGTTATGTACCAGCCTGCCCCAGGAAAGCCATACCAGGAGCCGCGCATCACGGTGAAGGGCCAGAACCTCCAGGCAGTCGACAACTTCACCTACCTGGGCAGCATACTCTCTCGCGCAGTGAACATAGACGCTGAGGTCAACAACAGGATTGCCAAAGCCAGCGCCGCCTTTGGGAGACTCCGTGAGAACGTCTGGGAGCGGAGAGGACTCAGCCTTACTACCAAGCTGAAGGTCTACTGTGCAGTGGTCCTTACCACCCTCCCTTACGCCAGCGAGACCTGGACTGTCTACAGCAGACACGTCAAACAGCTCAACCACTTTCACCTGAGCTGTCTCCGCAGACTCCTCCACATCAGGTGGCAGGACAAAGTCCCCGACATGGAAATCCTGGAACGAGCTGGGCTCTGCAGCGTCTACACCCTCCTGCTGAAAGCCCAAGCCAGGTGGGCTGGACATGTGGTCAGAATGCCAGACAGCCGATGCCTAAGCAGCTGCTGTACGGAGAACTGTGTCAGGCCAAGCGCTCAATCGGGGGGCAGAAGAAACATTACAAAGACTGCCTGAAAGCGTCCCTCAAAGGCCTGGGTGTCGACATCAACACGTGGGAGACGCTTGCCCTCGACCGTCCAGCTTGGCGCAGCAAGATCACCACAGGAGCCTGTGCAGCTGAAGTCAGGCGCATCATCGAGGCGCAACGAAAGCGTGCTGTGCGCAAGGCCCGAGCAGCATCCACTGCCACGACAGCACCCACCCACTTGTGTCCCACATGTGGGCGAGCCTTCAGGGCCCGGATTGGCCTCATCAGTCACCTCCGGACCCACAGCCACCAATCTCCCATTTGACTTGAAGCCATAGTCATCTTCGACTACGAAGGACGAACAACAACAACAACAATGAACTTGAGCATAAGGTATGTCAAGGGTAACCAGAGTACAAACTCAAGACCCTGGAGGAGGAAAAACGGTCCAAAGAGGAACCGGAAGTTACGACATTTCGGACATTTTGGTAGTTTCAGGTCAGCCCGTTTAAAAAGAAAAAGTAAATTAAAAATAAGAACAAAACTACCTCCCTCCTCCTGCAAAAACCCAGAAAAAAGCCAGAAAGTGGCCAGTTCTAGATCTACAGCTAATTCTAACCCCATCTTTCCAGAAGGCAACCCAAAAGAAATATGTTTATCATAAGAAATACCACCCATATTCAAAGAAGTAAAAAAAATGAGTTACTATAAAGGTAAGGAAACATAAAATAGTTACTTCTTACTCATATTTCGAAACAAAAATTCAAGCACCAGTTCATGTTACTGGTTTTTCGTATATGAATAACCGAAAGTGACGCAAAAAAAAGAGAATTCTAGGAATAAGAAAACAATCCACCATCTTAAAATAATACTTCTCCAGTAATATTTCAAAAAAGAGGAAAACAAGCATTAAAATTGTAACTAAATAACTCTCAAGAAGAAAAAAATATTAAAAGTGAGATATACAAAATCACTAACAGAAAAGCATACTATCATTTAACAATATAGAGTGTACCTACACTACGAGATCAAGGCAAAAACCCTCAAAATATAAAGTTCCACTTTTATAAATTAAATCTTAACTTTTTTTAAAAAAAAGGAAATGAAAAACAGATTAAAGGCGAGGAAGAAAAAAAACGATGCATTAATTAGTCCTCAGCAGAGGGAGACAGATTGTCAAGAAAGCTTTGAGCTTCATTCGGAGTTTTAAACAAGCTACGAGAATTGTCCGGCATAACAACTCTCAAACAGGCTAGGAACAGTACATCTTCCTACCCATACTCTCCACTTTCCATCAGGATTGCTCTCTACGTGACTCCCTTTGTCCACTCATCCCTTCCCACTGATCTCCCTCCTGGCTCTTAACCCTGCAAGAAGGACAACTCTTAACACCTGCTCTTACACCTCACCCTTCACCACCATTCATGACTCCAAACAGCCCTTGTAGGTGAGGCGACACTTCATCTGCGAGTCACCAGATACAAGATGTATCTGGTGCTCCTGGTACAGCCTCCTCTACATTATTGAGACCCAACGTAGATTGGAAGACCACTTCGTTGAGCAACTTCGCTCTGTTCGCTATCAAAGGCAGGATTTTCCAGCAGCCACCCATTTTAATTCAACTTCCCATTCCCATTCCAAAATGTCGGTCCAAGGCCTCATTTACTCAACAGTCACGTTGGAGGAACAACACCTCAAATTCCAAAAATTTAAGAGATTCTTCAGATGCTAGAAATCCAAAGAAACACACATAAAATGGTGGAGGAACTCAGCAGACCAGGCAGCATCTGTGAAAATGAATAAACAATTGACATTTTGGGCCAAGACCCTTCTGCAGGAGACCTCATATTCCTTCTGGATAGCCACCAAACCCGAAGGCATGAACATGGATTTCTCTTACTTCTGGTAATTTCTCCTCCCTGCCCCTTCCTTCTTTTTCCATTTTCCATTTCCCCTCTCACCTCTTTTCTTCTCGTCATCTGCCCGTCACTTACCTTTCCTTTCCCTTCTTCCATGGTCCACTGTGCTCTCCTATCAGATTCCTTCTTTTTCAGCCCCTTTACCTTTCCCACCTATGACCTCCCAGCTTCTTACTTCATCTTTTCTCTTCCACTGACTGACCTACCCCTCACCTGGTCTTACCTATCACATGCCGCCTTGTACTCCTTCCCCTTCCTCTCCAGTCCTGATGAAGGGTCTCGGCCTAAAACACTGTTTTGAGGATGTGAGGATCCCTGCAGCATCTGAGGACCCTGTGATCTCTGTCTTGGAGGCTGACGTCAGGCTGTCTTTCAAGAAGGTGAACCTTCACAAGGCAGCAGGGCCCGATGGTCTACCTAGTAAGGCTCTGAATACCTGTGCCAACCAACTGGAGGGTGTATTCAGAGACATTTTCAATCTCTCACTGCTACGGTCTGAAGTTCCCACCTGCTTCAAAAGGGCAACAATTCTACCAGAGCCCAAGGAGAGCAGTGTGAGATGCCTCAATGACTATCGTCCAGTAGCACTCACATCTATGGTGATGAATAGCTTTGAGATGTTGTTCATGGCTAGAATCAACCCCCGTCTCAGGAAAGATTTGAATCCACTACAATTCACCTATCACCACAATAGGTCTACAGCAGACATGATCTCAATGACTCTCCACGCAGCCTTGGATCACCTGATCAATGCAAATACCCATGTCTGGATGCTGTTTATTGACTATAGCTCAGCATTTAACACCATCACTCCTACAGTCCTGATCAAAAAGCTACAGAACCTAGGCCTCTGCAACTGGATCCTTGACTTCCAAACCAAAAAACAACAATCTGTGTGGATTGGAAATAACATCTCCACCTTGCTGACAATTAACACTGGCGCTCCACAGGAGATCGGCCCACTGCTCTACTCTCTCTACACCCATGACTGTGTGGCTAGCCGCAGCCCAAATGCCATCTACAAATTTGCCGACGAGACAACTATTGTTGGCAGAATTTCAGATGGTAACGAGAGGGCATTCAGGAGTGAGATATAACAGTTAGTTGAGTGGTGTCGCAGTAACAACCTTGCACTCAATGTCAGCAAGACCAAAGAGCTGATTGTGAACTTCAGGAAGGGCAAGACTAGGGAACATGAACCAATCCTCAGAGGAATCAGAAGTAGAGAGAGTGAGCAATTTCAAGTCCTGGGTGCCAGTATCTTTGAGAACCTAACCTGGATGCAACATATTTGATGTAGCTATAAAGAAGGCAAGGCAGCGGCTATATTTCATTAGGAGTCTGAAGAGATTTGTCAACTAAAACACTCAAAACCTTCTATAGATGTACCATGGAGAGTATTCTGACTGGCTGCATCACAGTCTGGTATGGTGTGGTGAGGGTGGAGATGGGGGGGTGGGGGGGGAGGTTGGCTACTGCACAAGGTAGAAATAAGTTGCAGAAACTTGTGAAATTAATCAGCTCTTTCATGGGTACTAGCCTCCACAGTATCCAAAACATCTTCAAAGGAAGGCAGCGTCCATCATTAGGGATCCCCACCACCCAGGACATGCCCTCTTCACACTGTTACCGTCGGCAGGGAGGTACAGAAGCCTGAAGACACACAGTCAGCGATTCAGGAACAGCTTCCTCCTCTCTGCCATCAGATTTCTAAATGGACATTGAACCCATGAACACCACCTCACTATTTTTTTTATTTGTTAGTTTGCACCATTTATTTTAACTATTTAATAGACATATATATACTTAATGTAACTTAGTTTTTTCCCTCTGTATTTATCATGTATTTAACTGCTGCCTTAAAGTTAACAAATTTCAGGACATATGCTGGTGATATTAAATCTGATCCTGATTCTGTTAATTCCCCACCTTAGATACTGCCTGACTTGCTGAGTTCCTCCATCAGAAATCCATTTCGCGCAGCCACAGCAGCTAAAATAGAATTCGTACATGTGAATTCTGAGCCAAGAAGATCTCCCTCTGACAAATGCTTCTCCCCTTGGAGTAGACTGGAACTTCACTAAGCAAAGAGCAGCCTTTGGGGATACAGCAGATGCCTTTGCCCTCTGGTGTTCAAATAAGGCTGGAGGTCCAATTTCTCACGGGTCTGTCATAAATCTCTTCAACTTGTGATGCATGTGGATAATATTCAAATTTATTTGTGATCTTAATTGGAGAACCAAGCATTTTAGGTCAGTTGTGCTTTGAGACATGAAAGTAAAATAACTGGCAGGCAATTTAGTCAGGATCATTGAGAAATGGACCATGAAAATTACCAGCAGCTTCCCATCTGCTAATTTTCTGCTACCGGAAGTAATTAACTTCAAATTCTATTTAGGGCACTGGTGTGTATATTTTAAAGGCAGGAAAAGAAGAGACCTGATTTAGCACAGCTCCTTATTGTACAATAATTGCTTGTGTAGTAACTGATATAATATTTCTGTCCTTCATATTATACAACAGTGAATATAATTTAACATAACTATTGCGGAAGCTGAAGCCACACACACGAAATGCTGGAGGAAATCAGCAGGTCAGGCAGCATCTACAGAAATGAATAAACAGTCGAAGTTTCAAGCTGAGACCCTTCTTCAGGACTGACAAAGAAGAGTGAAAAGGTGGGGGGAGGGGAAGGAGGAGAGCTGGAAGGTGATTGATAGGTTAAGCCAGATGGGTTGGAAAGATAAAGGGATGATAGAAGGGATCTGATAGGAACAAAATGACAGTGAAGGTAGTTCCCTGGAAGGATAGGTGGCTGTGGTAGCGAGTCTGGGTGAGTACCTGGTCGAAGAGTCAGAAGGCAGCAGAAACCACAGAGGGGGAGTAGTGAAGGAGGGTCTTACTAAACTCCCATTGAAAAGAAGATTTAAACCTATCATGGAGCTCTTACACATTTTGTCAATTTACACGTTTTGATGCAAATTTCTGAAAATTCTCCAAATTTGACCTGATGACCTGAATTTTGGCAGATGATTTGAAAGTATTGAATGAAAGTGCACTGCAAGTTTTGTTGGGGGAAGAATTTCAGCTGTCTGCTAGAAAAACAGAAGCTCGTTTAATTAAACATCACTGTCTCTGTCACCATTTCTACTCTTCCCTCCTCCATCTGCTTATCAGCCATCCTCACCAGGATCCATTTGTCATTGCCAGCCCTGGCTCCACCCCTTCCCCTCACCTCTTTTATACTGGCCATCTCCCCTTTGTCCTTCAGACTAGAATCAGGGGTTCCCAACCTGGGGTCCACAGACCCCTTGCTTAATGGTATTGGTCCATGACAGAAAAATGGTTGGCAACCCCTGCTCTAGACCTAAGACACCGACTGTCCATTTTCCTCTAGGGATATACGCTCACCCTCTGTGTTCACATAGCAGTCGTTTTTTGGTTCTAGATTTGAGCATCTGCTCACTCTGACATTTCCTTAAATATCTGTATTTAATTAATCAGTGAAAAATAAATTATTCGCCATTGCTGAAATATTGTTACCTGTTTTGATATGCTGTTGTCGTTGGACTCTTTGGGAATTGAACATGACTCTTTGTTTCCACAGTCCATGAGAGAAGATTGGTTTGACGAACTGGTTTCAACAGGCTTAGGCTTAAATGGACATGTTGTGTTTGTTTGCGTTTTTTTGACCGCTGAAGACACTGCGAGGGCAAAGGGCGATGGCGAGGTAGGACTGTAGGTTTTGGAAGTAGCAGTAGTTCGAACGCCTTTTGTGTCATTCAGGTTTACGCGGAAAGATGGCTTTTTTGGTACTTTTGGAGGCTGAGAAGGTCGGGATGCAGAAGTCCCACCAGGTTTGGACGTGTTGTTTTGGACTTTTTCATCAGATGTACCAGCAAATTCTGGTGGTGGAGGAATTATGAGCTCTCCATCAGTTGGACTAAGATCCTGAAATGAAGCTCCATTTTCTTCTTTTGCCACGTCCAAGCTGGCCTGGGAAGGGAAACTGGAACTTCTCGCAAGTGCAGAGGTAACATACTGACCCGAGTTCCTTTTATGTAACTGCAGGAAAGCAGATCCAGGCTTCATTTTTTTCTCTGAAACACTTTGTGTTCTCCTGGTAACCACTTCCTTGTGCGGTTCAGATTCACTGTCGACAACTGGTTTAGAAATTGCCTTTTCAGCGTTTGGGGAATGGGTTGCAGAATCAATGGACATTGATTTTTGCATCTTCCCACGAGTTTCTCGATGCATACCTGTCACGCCCCTTGCAGCACTCGATAGAGACCGTTCTGTTACATCAGATTTGTTTAGTGACTGTTTTGAAGTGTCAGACTCTGGGACATAATCACGAGTAGCAATTTGCCGATCCACTGTTTCATCTTCTGGTAAGATTGCTGATGAATTCTTTTCCAATGACTTTGGAGGGACGATTTTATAGGTGGTCATTCCAATCTTTGGTATATATTCTCTTGTAATTTCATTAGATGGCTTAGGTTTTGGTTCAGATTCTGACCTGTATACTATTGGTATTTTTGTTGGACTGTCTAGCCTTATGGTAGTATTTTTGGTTGGCTGTGCATCACAGGATTCAGAGAATGATAAAGGTTCTGTAATCGGTTGGTTACTAACAGACAAGTCTTCCTTATTGGCGAGGCTCTGTACAGTTAGGTCTGTAGAGTTAGTTGAAACAGACTCAGAATTTGGTTGCTGAGATGACAAAGGCAAACTGAATTTATTATCTTCAAGCTTGCCCACACTTTCAGAAATATTTTTCAAAGTTTTATCATTTGATGAAGTAGTAGTGCCATTCACTGTTTTGGCACTGTGAGTCTCTCGAAAATCCAGTGTTTTGTCAACTTCATCAGAAATAATCTCTTCAGATTTCACCTCATTTACCTCTGTTCCATCAGACTTCCTTTGCTGATCACTGACAGTCACATTGGTCAACTGCACGCTGTTAGAATCCCGTGCAGGAAGATCCGTTGTCACATCTCTAGTTATGTCTACCTCAGTCAATGTTCCCATTTCTGACGGATTCAAGCAGCAAGTGGCTGGTGTTTCATCAGAAGCTTTCTGATGCATTTCGTGGATTAAATTTTCTTCAGCTAAAATGAAAAAAAAAACCTATGTCAGTTTAATTCCACAAAACACTTCCAATAATATACTGCAAGTTCCATAAACCTTTTAAAATGGTTTAAATATCAGAGAATGTATGCAGCATACAACCTGAAATTCTTACCCTTCACAGACATCCACAAAACAGAAGAAACCCCAAAGAATGAATGTTAACATCAGCCCCCTTCCCCTCTCCCAAGCACAAGCAGCAACAGAAACATCAACCCTCCTCCTCCCCTCACTTGCAGAAGCACCAAAAACCAATCTGCCAGATGTAATTGTCCACATACACTTACCACAACAATGCTGCTGTACAAGAGAAAAGATGTTTAATATAGACAATCACACCAGACAATTTCTAAAGGGAATAGTTTACTGAACACATACTAGTTGGTCCATTCACAACATGACGTTTTCTCATGACATTCCCTATGGTGAATGTCACATCTCAGGGACACGTAGTCTTCAAGAGTGTACAGACTATTTTTATAACATATTTTACTTTAAACTTGCCTTGAAATTGATTAAGATTCCAGCAGATTTCACGTGTATATAGCGTAGCACATGGAGCATTTGAAAAAAAACGATTGCATAACATAGTTTTAAAACAAATTTACACCTAATGCCACAAAGCAGAGAGAATAGTTTGTAGTGATGCAGGGAAATAAGGAGAGGGAAAACAGGGCTGTTGGGTTTACTCCCCTGGGAGAAAGCTTGGACCAGGTGGCCTTAGTCTGTATCACAATGCACATGATAGCACATTCACTGTGCTTTTAAAAACAGTGAAAATGTTGTCGGGCAGATGATGTAATTCTGAATATTGGACTGTCAAAGGGTGTAAAATAGCAGATCTGATGGACGTGCACAGAAACGCTGATAACAGTGTCTGCTAAACTCCAAAAGGTACTGCCAGGCGTTCCCTTCATTTTAATGACAAAATCACATAGTTTCATCATTTCTAAATGTAAAAAATGTATCTTAATCAGGGTTTAAAACTTGCTTGTGAGATAGTTTCACAATTTCACCATCAAACACAATGCTCTCGATGTGTCCTAACTTGCAGGAGATCTAAGTGCAAAATATCTCACGTGAGATTGGAATGGATCTGTTTCTGGTGAATGGCCAGTTTCTATGTGATAGAATTTTACACACCATAACCACTTTATCAGGTACATATGCATACCTGCTTGTAAATGCAAATATCTCATATGACAGCAACTCAATGCATAAAAGCATGCAGACATAGTCAAGGAATTCAGTTGTTGTTCAGAGCAAACATCAGAACGAGGAGGAAGTGTGATCTTTGACCGTGGAATTATTGTTGGTGCCAGACGGGGTGGTTTGAGTACCTCATAAACTGCTGATCTCCCGGAGTTTTCACACACACTAGTCTCCAGGGTTTACAGAAAATGGTGTGGAAAAATAAAATGTCCCGTGAGTGGCAGTTCTGTGTGTGAAAACACCTTGTTAACGAGAGCCATCAGAGGAGATTGGCTAGACTGGTTCAAACTGACAGGAAGACAACAGTAACTCAAGTAGCTATGCACAACACATCCAGCTTTGAAGCAGATCGGCTACAGCAGAAGACACAAACATACACTCCATAGGTACCGAATAAGGTAGCCACCGAGTGTACATAACGCCACAGAAAAGATATTCCAGCTGTGCATTGGAGCAGCTGCTGCCACTGAGTAGAACTCAGAGACAGCTACTAGCTTCAGTGAAATGGCTTAGGTATCTGGTGAGCTAGGGATAGAATTTATTTATTTATTTATTGAGATACAGTGTGGCATAGGGTCCTCTGGGCCCTTGAGCCATGCCACCCAGCAATCCCCCGATTTAATCTCAGCCTAATCACGGGGCAATTTACAACGACCAACTAACCAACCATGGTATGCCTTTGGACTGTGGGAGGAAACCGAAGCACCCGGAGGAAACCCACGTGGTCACGGGGAGAACGCACAAATTCCTTACAGGCAGCACTGGAAGTTGAACCTGGGTCACCTGTGCACTACGCTGCCGTGCTGATCTCTGATCACTGATTCACTAATCATTGGGAGATGCACCAACAATGAACTTTCTTCTACGAGCTTTCACCAAGAATAAATTTGTCAGTTTGTCCCAAAATCAGAGATGGTAAAAATTTCTTGATTCTTAATAATATAACATTTTCACTACCTAACCACAATGTAGCTTTACAGGCCTGTTAGTAAAGTGATCCAAAGACTTGCGTGTTACTCTCCACTGCAATATAAAGAGTCTGAATTTAAAGTTAGCATCTGAGAATACACAACATTCCAGTGATATTCAGATCCAAAAGTTGTATCAAATCACTCTAACAATATTAAAATCAAAGAGTGAATTTAAAGACACGCAAATGGAACAAAAGAAAATATTTCATATTAGTGTCAAGTTACATGTTAATTATTGCAGTTACTTTGAAACTATCAAATCCAAGCATTTAAACAGTGAGGATGCCAGAGTCCTGGGTCTTGGTTTAAGTGAAGCAGTTTGTAGATTGGACACATTATGATGTGTTTTTCTGGTCAATCTTTTTTTCTCTGCTACTTTGTGTGATTTTGATCAGGATGGCCTGCAGATGACTGACTGACATAGCACTAGGTTAACCTGAACTGAATTGAATATGCCTGGACTCTGTCGATGATGACAATGTAACCAGATTCTGGCTTTTTTTTGTGTGTGTTGTGGGGAAGGGATGTGGTTTGATGTTTTTCGTTGAACGGGTTCGATGGTTTTGTTTTGTGGCTGTCTGTGGGAAGACTGATTTGTATACTGTGTACATGCTTTGATAATAAATGTACGTTAAATCTTTGAAATTTTAAGCGCCTATAATACCAACTTCCTTAATTTACAGTAGGCACTTACCATGACTGTTTATTGCTGAAATATTCTTATCTACATTTTCCATCGGTGAATTGTTATCCTTTTCCATTGCTGTTTGATTGGCGGTGTTTCCGGCTGCACTTACCCTGATAATACAGAAGTACAAAAAAGATGAAGTATAAGATGAAGATGTAAAAAATTATGAGAGGCATAGATCGTGTTGGATAGCCAGTGGCTTTTCCCCAGGGCTGAAATGGCTAACGCGAGGGGGCATAGTTTTAAGGTGCAGGTGGCAGGAATCAAAGTTGTATTTGAAGTCCAGGTGTAGAAGGTGAACAGGAAGGGGAACAGGACAGTCCTCTGAGATGCCCCTGTGCTGCTCACCACAGTGTCTGATACACTGCTCTGCAATGTCACGTCCTATGGTCCTCTGGACAGTCTGTAATCCAGGACACCAAAGAAGCATCCACCTGCATCTCCGTGAGCTTACTCCCTGGTAGAGCAGGTCGTACGGTGTCAAAAGCACTGGAGAAATCAAAGAACATGATTTTTGCAGTCCCGCCTGGTTCATCCAGATGGGTGTAAACCCGCTGAAGCAGGAAAATAATGGCGTCCTCAATTCCTGTAAGATTGGGAGTGTTGTGGGCAGTGAGGAAGACTATCATGACTTGCAGAAGGATCTGAATCAGCTGGAAAAGTGGGCTGAAAAATGGCAGATGGAATTTAATGCAGACAAGTGCGAGATTTCGTACTGTGGTAGGACTAACCAGGATGGGTCTTACACAGTGAATGGCAGGGCACTGAAGAATGTGGTAGAACAAAGGGATCTGGGAATAGAGGTACATAATTCAATGAAAGTGGTATCACAGGTCGATAGGATTGTAAAGAATGCTTTTGGCACATTGCCCTTCATAATTCAATGTATTGAGTACAGAAGGTGGGATGTTATGTTGAACATTGGCGAGGCCTAATTTGGAGTATTGTGTACAGTTTTGGTCACCTGCCTATAGGAAAGATGTAAATAAGGTTGAAAGAATGCAGAACAAATTTACAAGGATGTTGCCGGATCTGGAGGACCTGCGTTAAAAGGAAAGACTATATTCTTTAGAACACAGAAGATTGAGAGGAGATTTACTACAGGTATACAAAGTATGAGAGGTATAGATAGGGTAAATGCAAGCAGGCTTTTTCTACTGAGGTTGGGTGGCACTACAACCAGAGGTCATAGCTTAAGAGTGAAAGGTGAGAAGTTTAAGAAGAACATGAGGGGAAACTTCTTCACTGAGAGGGTCCTGAGAGTGTCGAGTGAGCTGCCAGCACAAGTGGTCTATGACTTCAATGTTTAAAAGAAGTTTGGATAGGCAGGGATATGGAGGGCTAGGGACCAGTGCAGGTGTTTGGGAGTAGGCAGTGTAAATGGTTTTTGGCATGGACTAGATGGGCCAAAGGGCCTACTTCTGTGCTGTACTTCTCTCATACTCTATGCTTTACAAAATGCTGTTGTTTTTGTTTTAAACAAATTTCTTCATTGGCATTCATGCCTCTGCTCACCAACCTTGCAAAATCATAATTATAAATGGTTAATTAGCTGCAGCCTCCAAGAGAACTACGACCTTGTTGTTGGGTTTGGAGGCTTGCTTGCCTCAAGGACCCAGAGAGCTCTGTTGGCTGGAGGCAGGGCCTTATCCTTTGCCTCTTGGTGGGGTCACGCATGCCAAATAGGGCAAAGGGTAGAAGACAGACTAAGAGTGGTCTAATGTCCTCCAGGTTTGGGGGTTCATCTCAGGGCTAACAATCCTGACTGGTAAAACAAAACTGTTATGGAAACAGCAACGAAGATTCCTTCTGTATCTGAGTGTGACACTATTCCTGAGTCGGGGAAAGCTATTGGCATGATGTAAGAAGCCCTGAGCACTGCCAGAGGTGGAAGACCTTCACTGCTGTCCTAAATGTCAGTGATATAACAGGCAATAAGATAAGATTAGCTGAAGATTAACATTACATTCATAAGACAAAGAGATGCACTGAATGAAGCCAGCCTTTTCGATGATGACTTTTCAGGTGAGACATTCAATCAATCTTGCTCAACAAATACATTCAACATGTTAAGTTGGTAAACAATGAGTGCTGCGACTGACTAAAACTGAACCACTCGATAGCTGCAGTTGAGAAGTATAAAACCCTTTATTCACACAGTAAACCTTCACAAAGAGAATCTAACTCTCCTGGCGATGTTTATATTCTATCCGCTTCACATACAAGATTAAGATAAATAATTCACTAAGGTTTCAACGGCTATAATCACTTTGAATATAGCCAGGTACAGAAGCCTGAAGGCTAACACTCAGTGATTCAGGAACAGCTTCTTCCCCCCTGCCATCCGATTTCTGAATGGACATTGAACCCGTGAACACCACCTCACTGCTTTTTATATCTATTTTTTAAACTACTTATTTAACTATTAGATATATACACAGTATACTGTAATTCATTTTTTTCTATTATCATGTATTTCATGGTTCGCTACCACTAAGTACCACACACACACCCCATTCCCTCACGTACCACACGCACACCCCGTTCCCTCCGTTCCCTCACGTACCACACACACACCCCATTCCCTCACGTACCACACACACCCCATTCCCACACGTACCACACACACACCCCATTCCCATACGTACCACACACACACCCCATTCCCTCACGTACCACACACACCCCATTCCCACACGTACCACACACACACCCCATTCCCATACGTACCACACACACACCCCATTCCCTCACGTACCACACGCACACCCCATTCCCTCACGTACCACACACACCCCATTCCCACACGTACCACACACACACCCCATTCCCTCACGTACCACACACACACACCCCATTCCCACACGTACCACACGCACACCCCATTCCCTCACGTACCACACGCACACCCCATTCCCACATGTACCACACGCACACCCCATTCCCACACGTACCACACGCACACCCCATTCCCTCACGTACCACACACACCCCATTCCCTCACGTACCACACACACCCCATTCCCTCACGTACCACACACACCCCATTCCCACACGTACCACACACACACCCCATTCCCTCACGTACCACACACACCCCATTCCCTCACGTACCACACACACCCCATTCCCACACGTACCACACACACACCCCATTCCCTCACGTACCATACACGCACCCCATTCCCACACGTACCACACGCACACCCCGTTCCCACACGTACCACACACACACCCCATTCCCTCACGTACCACACACACCCCATTCCCACACGTACCACACGCACACCCCATTCCCACACGTACCACACGCACACCCCATTCCCACACGTACCACACGCACACCCCATTCCCACACGTACCACACGCACACCCCATTCCCTCACGTACCACGCACACCCCATTCCCTCACGTACCACGCACACCCCATTCCCACACGTACCACACGCACACCCCATTCCCACACGTACCACACGCACACCCCATTCCCTCACGTACCATACACACACCCCATTCCCACACGTACCATACACACACCCCATTCCCACACGTACCATACACACACCCCATTTGCTTATTTATTGTTTATAATGACAATGTTGCTTTTGATTAGACGTGCAACATAAGAATGTAAAGTTTGAAAGGGATTACTTTGTTCATCGGGGTGAATTGGGTCGTAAACTGCGTAAATTCTGATCAGCCGCTTTCTAAAAAAGGAGTGATGTGGAAAAGTTCTCACCTGTTCTCCGATTTCACCTCAGTGAGCTTATCTGTTATCGGAGATGTCGCAACATCCGAGTTGTCAGATACAGGTGCCTGTGCATTTTCTGTTGAATGATCCAAGGTGACCTGTGAACTTAGTGCCTTTTCCTTCTGAGCAACTCCTTCAGTGTCTGGAGCCCTTGTCTCCTCCAGTTCAACAATCTCTTCAAGATTACATTCAGGTCCAACAACGGCTACCCACAGAAAACAAGAGTCAGCTCTCAGCTACAATGCTTCAATCTAAACAGCCGGTTTATCGAAGTCCAACAACAGCAGAGAGGTTAGCGCGACACCATTACAGCTCAGAGTGTTCCAGAGATCAATTCAGGCACCATTATGTAGGAACTCTCTGTACGTCCTGCCCATGGAATGTGTGAGTGTGCTCCAGTTTCCTCCCACAGTCCAAAGACCTACCAGGTAGGTTAATTGCTCATTGTATATCGTCCCATGATCAGGTTAGGGTTCATCGGGTTTGTCAGGGGTTGGTGGGGCAACGGGCTGGAAGGGCCTTCTCTGCACTGCATCAGCAGACTGGGTGGATGAGATCTACGGTGAGATCTAACGGTCAGGATGGCAGTGCTGCAACGCTCCGTGGAGAGTGAAGGACAGGACAGGGCACAGAAAGCGTCACGGTCATCCACCGCAACCGAGGAAGACCCAAGTTTTTGACGCTCGTTTGTAGCCCTGGACCCGGACTTCTGAGGTCAAGAAAGTGGAACTGCCCCAGTGGGTTTTAAAGTGGCTTTTCCACTTTAAAGGCTCTCCCACACAGGTTTCCTGTCATCGTCAGACATGACAGAAAAGCATCACCAAATATACCGAAAGGAAAATGAAGTCAAAATTAAATCAGAACAATGGAACACTCAAGTATTCATCCCTTTTTTCCAAACATTCAAGTCAATGGTAACCTTTGTTGTTTTCACTGCAGTATACATAGATGTCTGTCTGTCCCTTCAAGTGTATCTCACTGGCACAGAAAGCCCTCCTGTAAAAAAATCCCTGTTTCCCCAGATACCATAAGAGTGGTGGTGAGCCCAAATAAAAATTGAATCTTTCATTGCCTCTAGGGCTCTGGACTTCCCCTAAATGGAAGAACAGGCTAGTCACAATCCTTGGCAGACATGTGCAATTAGGTAATCTCAAGCATAAACTCTGCTTTACTGTAAATAAAACTTAAAATCACAGATAAGTCTCTAATGTTGGTTTTGCGTTACATCTGACTACAAAATGCCTCATTAATTGCTCATTTATAACTCTGAATGTGACAATTTATAGTTGGTCTTTTCCCATGACTCAAAAGACTTTTTAAATACATATTTGAATTATAAGAGTGCTCAAAGCAAAGGGTGAAAAATAACTCGGGTGAGATCAGCAGTTGAATGATAGGGAGCTAGTCAGCATATTTTGCATCCTGACTGATTTTGCTTAAAGAAAATGGAAAATGTGCTGCCAGTTTTGCACAATAACTTAAAATTTCTATCCTAAATTTAAAGAAATTCTACCTAAACCTTCAGAAAGTTAAAATTCCTATCTTTAAAAGTTTGCTGCACACTCAGAAAATCTATTTTGACAAAACTACATGATACAGTTCTATGAACAAAGTCTACATTTTAATTTTCAATTTTGAAAATAGCAAGTTGCTCAGAAATTTAAGGAAAAAATCAGTTCTTTGTGAAGAACTCAAAAGAAGTTGAAGATAAGTTAGAAACATTTTACCTTGATCTTCAGATAATGTAGGTGATAATTTAGCAGCAAAAGTCTTATCTGCAGGATCAGATGTAGGACTAGATCCCAGATCAGTATCTGTGAAAATGATAAGCAGTGTTTAGTTCAGACTCGAATTGAACTGTTACCATAACTACAATGTTCAAACAAATATTTCAAACATAACAGTGTGCAGATTACAAATCAGTTGACTTGCCTTAAACTAATACATCCTACTAATACCTAAAGGATGATACCATTTGAAGATGGATACAATGAATGCATGTTTCCTTTTAACCTTTGATAATGTTAAAATTATTAACTAACATTTAGCTAATTAAAGATTGCACTGTAAGATATAATATTGTCCACTTTTTTCTTTCTTTTAGAAGGAGAAGATGGCGGCGCGATGCAGCGCGCGCGGCCGCTCCGGAATGATATCTGTATTTGTTAAGTCGGGTACCGTGCACAATTCTGATTCGATGGAGACGGACATGAGAGTACGGAGGAACACCTGGAGAAACTTCTGAAATGCCTGCTTCGCTGCCGCTGCTACTGTGTGGTCCGGAATCTCCATTGGAGTAGGCCTCTGAGTCCTCGGCTTTGCTTGTTTTGGCGGCTGGGACGAGGTTGAAGGTACTCGGGAGGCTGTATCCGAGGGGCTGGTCGGAGGCCCGAAGTTTTCGGACAGGCTCAGTTGGCTGTGGTCAGGCGCTTCCAATGCATCGGCAGTTGGCAGTTGTCGGTGCCTGGAGGTTTATGGCAGGGGAGTTTCTCCCTGTTTGCCGCCTGCTATCGGGGACTATAGGAGTTGATCAGGACTTGAGACTTTTTTTTAATCGTGCCCATGGTTTGTTCTTTATCAAATCATGGTGTTGTTTTGCACTGCTGAAGCTATATGTTATAATTATATGGTTTTGTCAGTGTTGTCTTTGCTTTGTCCTCTTTTTGTGTGATATCGCTGTGGAGGAATATTGTATCATTTCTTAATGCATACATGCATTTCTAAATGACAATAAACGAGGACTGAGTGACCTCATAATCTAATCTAATTCTTATTTTATTATCTATATAGCCTCAACCTTGTTCACATATGACAAATTAATCCAAGGTGAAGTAAACCATGGTTCAGCACACTTAGCATTTGTTCTAGAAGACTGACCAACTTTACCTTTGACATATGGTACTGTTTAAAAGTCTTAGGCACATATATATACTGTAGCTAGGGTGCACAGTACTGAAGTAATTTTATGTTTTGCACTGTACTGCAGCTGCAAAAGAACCTAAAAATGTCATGACGTATGTGAGTGATAATAAACCTGATTCTGAAATGGGTCTCTATTCTGGACTGAGAGTGGGAAGAGGACAAGAAGAGGGGAATCACGGTTGGGAAAAGGGGAAGGGAGAGGGGAGGAGGCAGGAAGCTCCAGGGAGACATTCTGTAATGATCAATAAATCAATTGTTTGGAATCAGATGGCTTTGCCTGGTGTCTCAAGGCTCAGGGCTGTGTGTGTCTTCAACCGTGCCAAACTCCACCACTCCAATGTCCTTCACACTCCTTTGCCAACTGTGCCACTCCCCTCCCGCGGCACTCCACCCTCACCATTCCCAAAATCCTTTGCTTCAGCCAGACTTACAAACTCGCTCTCCGCTCCACGTTGACGAATACAGTACTGTGCAAAAGTCTTAGGCACCCTAGCTACATATGTGCCTAAGACTTCTGTACAGTACTGTATATTTGTCAAATTAAGTACTTGCAGAACTCGAAGCAACTTAACATTAAAAAGGAAGTCTTATAGATGTTTAACAGGCATTAAGGTGATCAATGCTAGGGCCCAAAGTGTTGTATCATATACTACGAGAAGAAAGGGAGGAGATTCTGTCACAAACAAGAGAAAATCTGCAGATGCTGGAAATCCAAGCCACACCCTCAAACCGCGGGAGGATTCAGCAGGCCCGACAGCATCTATGGAAAAGAGTACATTCAACCAGGGTCTCAGCCCAAAAAGTCAACTGCACTCTTTCCTGAGAAGATCCTGTCAGTGACTTTTTAAATCTTTGTTGGCCACAAGTGAGGTGCCAGGTAAATGTATTCAAATAACTGACAGCAGAGATAAGTCACATACAGGTTTCCCCCGCCATCCGAAGGTAGAGCATTCCTATGAAACGGTTCGTTAGCCGAAATGTCGTAAAGTGAAGAAGCAATTACCATTTATTTATATGGGAAAATTTTGTGAGCGTTCACAGACCCAAAAATAACCTACCAAATCATGCCAAATAACACATAAAACCTAAAATAACAGTAACGTATAGTAAAAGCAGGAATGATATGATAAATACACAGCCTATATAAAGTAGAAATACTTTTCCACAATCATTGCCTGCACTGTTGTCCGTAGCGAAAATCTCACGCAAGCGCTGTTGGCAAAAACACTCTCTCCAGTAACCTTTAAGCTATGAAGCTGCCAAATCATACCAAATCATACCAAATAACACGTAAAAATACTCAGCCTATATAAAGTAGAAATAATGTATGTACAGTGTAGTATCACTTACGGGAATCGGGAAGACAGCTTGCCGAGCACACTGATGATGGTGTGTTAGACTGAGTCATCGGAGTTTGGGTGGTGCAGTGGTCCCCACCCTCTGACCGGATACCGATCCGCGAAGCATGCGGTGGTGCAGCGGTAGCCAGGAGGCACACAGCAGATCTTTAAGAAAAAAGCCGAAATAAACATGCTAATTAATTAGGTGCCTCCCGGCACGTAATTGTCGGCCCAGATCAGAGGCGTTGCAATTGGTGTCGGGCAGCACCTAATTAATTAGCATGCTTATTTTGGCTTTTTTCTTAAAAATGTGCTGTGTGCCTCCCGGCTACCGCTGCATTCTCTGCGAATTGGTATCTGTCTGCGGCCTGGGGGTTGGGGTAGTGGGACACTGGGGTGTCATCTCGTCATCATCTGTTTCCATTAGGGCAGGCAGCTCATCTTTTCCTATGACTGCCCGCCTCGACGTCGAAGGTCGAGGTTCGTCATCTGCTGTGGCTGATGTGGAAGGCTTGCTTGACGGCCGAGCCTCTCGCATTTTTCTGTCATACAGTCCTTTGTAAGGACTCAAACCATCTTGCAAATATCCCCTAAACCTACATACCCTTTCAAAATTAAAGTCGTACTTTATCATTGCAGCGAAAATCTCACGCAGTTGCTTCACATTCAGTTCACTACTGCATTCGGTTTCGATTGTTATCCTTTCCTCCTCATCTATCAGTTCTTGGTCATGGGATGCCAAAACCTCTGCAACATCACCTTCGTCAACTTCCACAAGCCAAACTCACTTTGTCCTTACTTCGTTCACCACGATCGAAACGCTTAATTATGTCTAGTTTTACGGTAAGTGTAACACCCTTACGAGCTCTTTTAGGCTTTTCCGATACCTTAGAACTCATCTTGCAAACGGCTGCTCACAGGCACGTGTTTAAGCAATGCCGGCTAGAATGCAGTTCTGAATCTGGGGGAGAGTGGCTGCTCGGGGCGCGTGCTGCCTCTTATCACGCGCTGATTTTTTTCATAACAGTGAAAACACCTTCTGTTAGCGAAAACAGGGAACTAATGTAGGTCTTTGGTAACAGGGATCTAATGTAGGTCTTTCGTAACAGGTTTCGTAAAGCGAACGTTCGAAAAGCGGGGGACACCTGTAATCAAAGATTAGTCAGTCTAAGTTCAGTGTTCGGGATATATTTGGAAAAATTCTGTGGGACCGAACCTGGAAAGGCAGGAAACATTCAGACAGGGTTAGCATTGATTTCAGGATAGCATGCTAGTGCACCAGTTAGCATAATGCTTTACACCACCAGCCACTGCCTGTAAGGAGACTGGATGTTCTCCCCATCACAGCGTAGGTTTCCTCCGCGTGCTCTGGTTTCCTCGACGTTCCAAAAAAGATGGTTGGGTTCGGGTTACTGAGTTGCAGGCATGCTATATTGGCATGGCGACACTTTCAGGCTGCCCCCAACACATGCTCGGACTGAGTTGGTTGCTGACGCTAGAGGGAGGGATGGCATAGGTTTCAATGTTTCGATGTACATGTGACAAATCACGCTAATCTTCATTTTAAGATTTGACGACGATAGGTCTCGTATGATTAATTTAATTGAGCCTTCTTATTGAAGGCTTGACTGAATATATCAACAAAGGCAGTGCATTGATGGAAATGGATGAACTCCAGATCATTCAGGAGGCTGAGGGGTTGACAGACAGGGCACACAGGGAGGTAGTTGTACTGTGCAGGACACCGGTAACTGGGAAACTGTTAGGCAGGGGAAAGGGGATAGGTAGCCAGTGCAAACTACACTTGGATCTATTTCCCTCAACAATAGGATATTATTAGGAGGGGATGACCTAGCTGAAGGGAGGCACAGTGGTAGCCAGAGGGGAGGGTAAGGGGGAAGGAGAGGCGAACTATAGTGATAGGGTACTCATAGGGGAATAGATAGGAGGTTTCTTGGACGAGAATGGGTTTCCTGATGGTATGTTGCCTCTTGGATGCCAGGGTCAGGGAGATCTCGGATTGAGTCTTCAGTCATATTACTCAGAGTCGGCTGCGGTCGGGAGCTTCCAATGCATCGGCAAGTTTGCAGCGCTTGGAAGTTCATGGCAGGGAGAGTTTCTCCCTTCTACCGTCTGCGTGAGATGATGGGGCTATCGGGACTTTAGACTTTTTTTTTACTGTGCCCATGGTCTGCTCTTTATCAAATTACGGTATTGCTTTGCACTGTTGTAACTATATGTTATAATTATGTGGTTTTGTCAGTTTTAGTCTTGGTTTGTCCTGTGCTTCTGTGATATCTCTCTGGAGGAACATTGTATCATTTTTTAATGCATGCATTTCTAAATGACAATAAACGAGGACTGAGTGTCCTCCTAATCTAATCTAATTAAGAGGGAGAATGGCCAAGTAGTTGTCATGGTCCATATAGGTACCAATGACGTGGGTAGGACAAGTGACACGGTACAGCAAAGGAAGTTCAGGGAATTAGGTGCTAAGTTAAAAGGCAGGACCTCCAGGGTTGTGATCTCAGGATTGCTACCGTGCCACGTGCAAGTGAAGCCAAAACTAGAAAGATTATACAGTTTAGCACGTAAATAAGGAGTAGGTGTAGGAGGGAGGGCTTCAGTCCCTTGGATCATTGGGCTCTCTTCCAGGGTAGGTGGGATCTCTACAGAAGGGACAGTTTGCACCTGAAATGGAGGGAGATGAATATCCTACCGGAATGGTTGTTCAATGCCGCACGGTGGGGTTTAACTTAGAGTTACAGGGGGATATGAGAACCAGAGCTTCAGAACAGATAGTGGAGTGGTTGTGGATAAAGATGTTGTTAAGCATACATACAAAGTCAGGTGTCAAAAGGTTGAGCATGGTGCGACTCAGGTTCTGAGTTATGTATATTCCAATGCAAGGAGTATCGTTGGAAAGGCTGATGAGTTTAGGGCATGGATCAGCACATGGAATTATGACATTGTAGCCAATAGTGAGACTTGGTTGCAGGAGGGGCAGGACTGGCAGCTCAATGTTCCAGGGTTCCGTTGTCTAAGACGTGATAGAGCAGGAGGGATTATAGAGGGAGGGATGGCATTACCAATCAGGGAAAACGTCAAAGCAGTTCTCAGTCAGGACAGACTGGACAACTCGACTAGTGAGGCATAATGGGTGGAACTGAGATATAAGAAAGGTAAGACCACAGTAGTGGGGCTGTATTACAGACCACCCAACAGTTCTAAGAACTTAAAAGAACAAACTCGTAAAGAGATCACAGACTGTTGCAAGAAACTTAAGGTTGTTATAGTAGGTGATTTTAACTTTCCACATATTAACTGGGACTCCCATATTGTAAAAGGGCTCGATGGGAAAGAGGTTGTCAAATGTGTTCAGGAAAAATTTCTTAATCCATACATAGAAGTCCCAATTAGACAGAGTGTGATACTAGATCTCTTATTGGGGAATGAGGCAGGACAGGTGTCAGAAACAGGTTATTACTTTGCATCTAGTGATCACAATGCCATTAGTTTTGAGGTAATTATGCAAAAAGATAGGTCTGGTCCATGGGTTGAGATTCTAAAGTGGAGAATGGGCAATTTTGATGGTACCTGGCAAGTGTGGATTGGAACAAGCTGTTTTCGGGCAAAGGCGTACTTGGTAAAAGTGAAATTTAAGAGTACAGAATTTGTATGTTCCTGTCAAAATAAAAGGCAAGGATAACAGGTTTAGGAAACCTGGGTTTTTAATTTATATTGAGGTCCAGGTTATGAAAAAGGAGGTGCAAAGCAGGTTATGGACAGGTGGGAACAAATGAGGTATCTTGGCAAACTTCTATAGATATGTGGTGGAAAGTGTATCGACAGGTTGCATTATGGCCTGGTATGGGAACGCCAATGCTTTTGAGCAGAAAATCCCTACAAAAGGTAGTGGATTCAGCCCAGTACGTCACGGGTAAAACCTTCTCAACCATTGAGCACATCTAGATGAAACACTGCCATAGAAAAGCAGCATCTATCATCAAAGACCCTCACCACCCAGGCCATGCTCTTTCCTTGCTGCTGCCATCAGGAAGAGGTACAAGAGCCACAGGACTCGCATCAATGCGTTCAAGAACTGTTACTATCTCTCAACCATCAGGCTCTTGAATAAAAGGGGATAACTACTCTCATTTAAGGACTCTTTTTATCTTGTTATTTCATGCTTGTTATTTATTGCTCTTAAAACAGTTTTACAGTTTACACATCTGATGTTTACAATTTACAGATCCTATTTACAGTTACTGTTAGCAGATTTGCTAAGTATGCCCACAGAAAAACAATCTCAGGGTTGTATGTGGTGACAGGTATGTACTCTGATAATACATTTTACTTTGACCTTTGAACTTTTGAAGTATAAGAAATGCAAGGGAACACTTAGAAAGAAATCAGGAGGGCTAAAAGAAGGCTTGAGGTTGCTTTAGCAGACAAGGTGAAAGACAATCCAAAGGGCTTCTACAAATATATTAAGATCAAGAGTGATGAAATAGTCGTCCGGAAGATCAGCGTGGTAATCTATGTATGGAGCCGGAAGAGACGGGGGATATCTTAAATGGACTTTTTGCATTTATACTTACTCAGGAGATGAAGAGATAGTTTATAGAAGTAGGCAACCAGTAGCAACATCATGGACCCAATACAGATTACAGAGGAGATGGTGTTTGCTGTCTTGAGCCAAATTAGGGTGGATAAATCCCCAAGTGCAGAAATTGCAAGGGCCCAAGAAGAGATATTTAAAACATGCTTAGTGACAGGAGAGGTACCAGAGGATTGGATGTCAAGCAATGTTGTTCTGTTGTTTAAGAAAGGCTCTAAGAATAAGTACGGCAATTATAGTCTGGTGAGCCCGACATCAATAGTGGGAAAGTTATTGGAAGGTATTCTAAGGGACTGGGTACATAAGTATTCGGATAGACAGGGACTGATTCGGGTTAGTCAACATGGCTTTGTGCAGGGTAGGTCGTGTATAACCACTCTTACAGAGTTTTTTTGAGGAAGTTACCAGGAAAGTTGATGAAGGCAAGGAAGTGGATGTTGTCTCCATGGACTTTAGCAATGCCTTTGACAATGTTCCACGTGGGAGACTGGTCAAGAAGATCAAGTCACTTGGCATTCAAGATGAGGTGGTAAATTGGCTTCGAGGAAGAAGCAAGAGAGTGGTTGTAGATTTTTCCACCTCGGACTGGAGGCCTGTGACTAGTGGTGTGTCGCAGGGAATAATGCTGGGTCTGCTGTAGTTTGTCATCTATATCAATGATCTGGATGATAATAAGGTAAACTTGATCAGCAAGTTTGCGGATGAAATCAAAACTGGGGGTGTAATGGATAGCGAGGAAGACTATCAAAGCTTACAGTGGGATCTGGACCAGCTGAAAAAATAGGATGAAAAAATGGCAGATGGAATTTAATGCAGACAAGTGTGCGAGGTGTTGCCTTTTGGGAGGACCAACCAGGGAACGTTTCACACAGTGAGCGGTCAGGCACGGAGAAGTGCAGTAGAACAGAAGGATCTGAGAATATAGATCCATAACTTGCTGAAAGTTGTGTCACAGGTAGTTAGGGTCATAAAGAGAGCTTCATGCACATTGGCTTTCATAAATCAATGTACTGACTCCAGGAGTTGAAATGTTATGATGAAATTGTACAAAACATCGGTGATGCCTAACTTGGAGTATTGTGTCCAGTTTGGGTCACCTACCTTCCGGAACGATGCAAGTAAGATTGATGAGCACAGAGAAAATTTGTAAGGATTTTGCCGGGACCTGAGGACCTGAGTTATAGGGAAAGGTTGAATAGGTTATGACTTTATTTCCTAGAACGCAGAAGATCAAGAGGAGGACACCAGAGATCATGGTTTAAGGGTGAAAACTGAAATGTTGAAGGGGAACATGAGGGAGAACTTCTTACTCAGAAGGTGGTGAGATTGTGGAATGGAAGTGGTGGATGTGAGGTCAATTTCAACATTAAAGGGAAATGTGGATAGGTACATGGATGGGACGGGTATGGAGGGCCAAGGACTAGGTGCAGGTCAGTGGGCTAGGAAAGTCAATGTTTTGGCATTGACTAGATGGGCCGAAGATCGTGTTGCTGTGCTGTAGCGTTTTATGACACTATGTGGTTAAAATGGCCTTCAGTGAGGCCTTTGTAAGGTCTCATATGAAGACTCATTAAAAAGCTTGGAATTCAAGGGATCCAAGGCAAGTTGGCATAGACAATCCAAAACCGGCTTTGTAATGAGAAACAGAAGATGAATTTGGAAGGTTGTATCTGTAATTGGAAGCCTGTACTGCAGGTATCACTGTTGGGACCTTTGTTTGTAATAACTAAAATAACTAAGAAGTATGATTAGTAGGTTTGTAGATGATACAAAAATCTGTGATACAGTACTACTACTGACAGCAAGGAGGATAGATTAATGCTACAGAGTGATATTGGTTGGCTAGTAAATTGGGCAGGTGGAATTTAATCCTGTTAGGTGCGAGGTGATGCTTTTTGAGGGTTCTAATGAGGGTAGGACAGGGATGGAGGGCACAAGGGAGTACGGAGGGAAAAAGTGACCTTGGTACACAAGTCCAACACCCTGAAAGTGCCAACTCAGATAGATAGGGCAGCAAAGACAGCATTATGGGACGCTTGCCTTCATTAGTTGCAGCATGAAGATCTTGACTAAACATTGGTTAGGCCACAGTTGGAATATCACATGTAGTTTGGTCACCAGACTGTAGATAAGGCACAATTGAATAGGAAGGAGTGTGGAAGAGATTCAACAGGATGTTACCTGGAATGAAATGTTTCACTTATGGGGAGGGACTGAATCAGCTGGTTTTATTTCTCTTGGAGCAGAGGAGGCTAAGGTGGTAACTTGGCCTTGAAACTTGTCTCAAGGCGGAGGTGCCCAAAACCGGAGGGCGGAGGTGCCCAAAACCGGAGGGCGGAGGTGCCCAAAACCGGAGGGCGGAGGTGCCCAAAACCGGAGGGCACAGCTGTCCAAAACCAGAGGGCGGAGGTGCACAAAACCGGAGGGCAGATGTGCTCAAAACCAGAGGGCAGGGGTTCAAGGTATGCAGTAAGAGACTGGAAGGGATCTGAGGAAGAATTCCCTTCTCACCTAGAGAAAGGGTTCCCAACCTGGGGTCCATGGACCTTTTGCTTAAAGGTATTGGTCCATGGTTGGGAACCCCTGACCTCGAGGGTGGTTGCAATTTGAATGCACTGCAAGAGAAGTTGGTGGAGGTAAGTACTGTCCTGACATTTGGAACCCGGAGGAGCATGTGAATAATTACAAGCACACTAATCTATGGGTCACGTGCTGGTAAATGGGATTAGTAGAACCCATAAAGAGCATTAAGTTAAAATCATCATTTTAATTGTGTTTAAGTGTGTTAGTGTGGGCACGTGGCCAAGTGGTTAAGGCATTGGACTAGCTACCTGCAGGTCGTGAGTTCGAGCCCCAGCCGAGGGAACGTGTTGTGTCCTTCAGCAAGGCACTTAATCACACATTGCTCTGCGACGACACTGGTGCCAAGCTGTATGGGTCCTAATGCCCTTCCCTTGGACAACATTGGTGTCATGGAGAGGGGAAACTTGCAGCATGGGCAACTGCTGGTCTTCCATACAACCTTGCCCAGGCCTGCGCCCTGGAGAGTGAAGACTTTCCAGGCGCAGATCCATGGTCTCGCAAGACTAACAGGTGCCTTATATAAGTGTGTTTTGGATGAAACTAGTTCACATATTGTCCGTGAACCAAAGTCTCCACCTCGCCTTGTCTTCCAACACCCTTTTTTACCCATACTCTCTGAAGCTCCCTATTTAATTCCCTTTTATATCACAGCCCTCCAAATAGCAGAGGAAATTTCTACGTAATCATGCCTTGTTTTCCTCTGCTTTTATCTTCATAAACATCGACCATGTTGCTTTCTTCCTTACACCAAAACATTTCCAGGCACACGTAAACCATTGCAGAAATGCAAGCCATTATTCACGTTGCCATGGAGAAAAGTGGTACGGCATCACCAGTGCTTACAAGTGGGCGAACTACATTTGCACCCATGCCAACCCCCACCCCAGCACTCCTTCCCTGCCACCTGTCCCACACCCCTCCCACGGTGCTCCGTCTACACCATTCCCAACATCCTTTGCCCCTGCCAGATTTACAAACTTGCTCTCTGCTCCACGTTGACAAGTACAGTACTGTGCAAAAGTCGTAGGCACCCTAGCAATATCTATACAAGCACACACTTAAGACTTGCACAATACTATCGGTTGAAGGGTTATCTGAAGCATAATATCTTATATAGTACAGAAATTCATCAGTACAAAGTGAAATTTGAGGAAAATTTAAAAGTTCCGGTAAGAAACTCAAATTTCAGCCTTCAGATTGATTTGCAACTGCGTTTACAGTAACTCTTGGAGTTACATCTGTCAATACAAGGGAAATGATTATATTGAGCGTGATGTTACAACTTCAATAATAACTAGTCAGACTCAAAAAAACTAAACAGTTATATTCTATCAGGGGAAAAAAGTTAAATTTCATCAATAGTCACCATTCCCTTTGGTGTTATTGAGTGCACACAGCAGCAGATTAGAAAGATTTTATTAAAACAGTCTGTAATTAGCTCTGAGGAGCAAAATATAGTGCAAGCACTTTTCAATAATTAGAAACCTAATCAAAAGAATGGTAACAAAATAACCAGGGGAACAATTTAAACAAATATTCTAAATCATCCGAAGGTTTAAATTGCTCTGCAATCTACCTACCAAAGTTATGACAGAGTGGAAAATAAACAAATATTCAAGATTTATACTGCAGTTTGGAGAAACTCAGTGAAGTACACGTAAAACATGCACTATCAGCATTCATATCATTCCTAATGGACTGACGAGATCAAGGAGCTATGTCGCTGATACATTTTTAGACTGTTATCTTCAGTTTAAAGCAACACACACAAAATACTGGAGGAACTCAGCAGGTCAGGCAGTATCTATGGAACTGAACAGCTGAAATTTCGGGCCAAGGCCCTTATTCAGGACTGAGGACTGAGAAGGTAGGGGGAAGATGCCAGAATAAAAAGTTGAGGCGGGGGGGGGGGGGGGGACAGCGGACCAACCAGGAAGTGATAGGCAGGTGAGCAGAAGTAAAAGGTCAGAGTGGGGGATAGAGGAAGAGTGGGGGGGGGGGTTTGTTTTATAAGGAGGAGAAATTGATATTCATGCCATCAGATTGCAGGCTACCCAGATGAAATACAATATGTTGCTTCTACACCCCAAGGGAGGCCTCATCTTGGCACAAGAGGTGGCCTTTGGACCAACATGTCGGAACAGGAATGGGAAGTGGATTAAAAATGTTTGGCCTCCGGAAAGTCCCGCTTTTGGCCAATGTGTGGTCGACGAAGTGGTCCCCCAACCTACAACAGGTCTCACCAATGTACAGGAGACAAGGTTAAGATTTTAGTTTAATATCTTTTTGTGATAATAGCTTAACATTTTAAATGTTTTCGGCGCGTCTTCTCCAAAGGGGGTTCTATTTACAGATTATATTTGACAGAAATGCACCTGAAAGTGCTAAAACCAATCACATAGCTAACAAATGTTGAGAATTGTAAACAGACATGAGTACTCTTGTGCAAGAAACATTAAAATTTCATAAAAGATATAACAATAGGACAAGATAATCAAGCTAATAAGAACTACTTTAACTTGGTTCAAGACTAAGCTTTGTCCAGTACTTGCTTCCGTGCCCCATGACAGGTTGAGAAAATCGCACCAGAATAATAGCCCAAAACACTTGGCTATAATGGAAACCAAATTAGCTTGGTTATTTTTCACCAAAAATACAGAAGCTTTGAAGTGATTCGTTTTAAGCATTTAAGGAAAGAAGGTCTAGACACAAAATTTGATCAGTTAGTTTATCACTGTTACAGGTACTGAGGCAATGACTGACTGCACCAACTTGGGCATGCACACTGGCTAAACACACAAACTGGTGCGGTCTCTCATTTATCCTATTATAGTTATTATTCTATTATGAATTTATAGAGTATTCCAGCAAAGAAATCAATCTCAGGGTTGTATATGGTGACATACATGTACCAACAATAAATTTCCTTTGAACTTCTAAGTACTTAAATGAAGAAGTTTCTAGACACACTAAATTTGGAAAATTAGCTTAATTATTGTTATAGATACAGTGGTTGAGTGAAGTATTCGTCTTGCATGCTGTTCATTAAGATCATTTCATTACAGCCCAGTCCATCACAGGTAAAGCCCTCCCAACGACTGAGCACTTCGATATGAAACGCTATCGCAGGACAACTGTATCCATCACCGGGGCCCCCGCCACCCAACTCTTGCTCTCTTCTCTCTGCTGCCATCAGGAAGAAAGTACAGGAGCCTCAGGATTCACACCTCCATGTTCAGGAACAGTTACTACCACTCAACCATCAGGCTCTTGAATCAAAGGGGATAACTTCACTTACCCCATCACTGAAATATTCCCACACCAATAGACTCACTTTCAAGCTCTCTTCATCTCATGTTCTCGATATTTGTTACTTATTTATTTATATTATTCTTTCTTATTTTGCATTTGCACAGTTGTCTTCTGCACTCTGGTTGATTCTGTTACAGTTACAATTCTATAGTTTTGTTGAAAACGAATCTCAGGGTTGTATATGGTGACACATATGTACTTTGATAACAAAATTTACTTTGAACTTTGAACAGTACAAGAAGGTAGCACCAAATGAAGAATGCGGAATGAAGTATTACAGTTACAGAGAAAGTGCAGTGAAACTACATAATAAGGTACAAGCTCATAATGAGCTTGATTGTGAGGTCAATCTTATCATAATAAAGACCATAATCTTGTAACAGAGGGACAGAAGCTGTTCTTGAGCTTGGTGGTACATGCTTTTAGGTTTTGGTATCTTCTGCTTGATGGGGGGTGGGAGAAAAAAGAATGTCCAGGGTGTGTGGGTCTTTGATCATGCTGGCTACTTTACAGAGGCAACGACAAGTGTACACAGAGTCTATGGAGGGGACACTGGTTTCTGTGATCTACTGAGCTGGGTCCACAATACTCTTCTGTCTCTTGTGATCAACGAGAAAAGCAATTGCCAATTTTATTTATTTATTGACATACAGCACAGAGAAACCCTTCTGGCCCTTCGAGCCACACCGTCCAGCCTAATCACAGTATAATTTACAATGGCCAATTAACCTTCCAACTGGTTAGTCTTTGGAATGTGGGAGGAAACCAGAGCACCTGGAAGAAACCCACGTGGTCACCGGGAGAACATACAAACTCCTTACAGGCAGCGGTGGGAATTGAACCCAGGTCACCTGCACCGTAAACCATGATGCTACCGTGCTGCCCCGCCGAGTCGTGATGCATTCAGATGCACAATGCATACCGGGACAATTTTTTTTAATGTGGCATAACCAAAAAAAAACAGGGAAATGAAATTGTTATTTTTGCCAGAGTATCACCAATTTTTGGATTAAATTGTTGTTTTACTCAGTGTGTCGGTTTGCGCCAAATACTTAGAAAGAAGTTGGGAAAATTCTACAGGCTGTGGTGTCAAAATGTCAAAACAGATATACGGCATACTAGCTCGTGCAAATTATGATCACTACTATCTACTGAAATACATTAAAAAAGTACAACTTTCAGATATAGATATAGAAGAAATTCTCTGAACTTTATTTTCCTCAAATTAACTTGTTTTTTTTAAATGCCCCCCTGAAAATTAGGTTACAGTTGAGTCTGAAATATGAGGTACAGATACAAAATGACTGAATGATCACAGTCAATACACCACTAGATCCTCGTCTCTCCATTTTTTCCTGTGTACCATAAAATGCAAACAGCAAGTACCATGATTTTTCTGCCAAGTCCCTGCACTCACATAATATGTCAGCAGGTGGCGCCATTTGACATCGTGACAAAAGAAATGTCACATTCCAATAGAGAGATTAAGAAGAAGAGAAAGAGAGAAAAAAAATTGTGCTGATCACATCTTCAGAATAATTGAAAATTATGCCTTGAGTTGTTGCTATCCAGCTTAATCCCATTTTCTATTTCATTGCTCATTCCTCAATACTTGTTAGGTATCAGATAATTTAAACTGAGTACATAAAAATAAACCTAAATTTGACAAGTGTTTCTGCTTTTAACACTCTTTCAGCCAGTGAGTTATAGATTCTCACCATCCTCAGGGTGGAAGAAAGTCTCAGATTGCTAATAATTACTTTAAAATGAATTGTACATTACAATAGACATTTCCATTAATGAAACTGGTCCTTTGTATCCACTCCAAGCCCCTCATTACTTGATCAAGCTCAGTTTATTTTGCCCTTAGCTTCCTTTGTTCCAAGTGAAACAGCTTCAGCCTCAATTCTCTCTTCTCATTAGTAAAGTTCTCTAATCAGGCGACATCTTTCAAAGTTTTCTTTGTACCCCTTCTAGCGTTAACACATCCTTCCTGCAGTATGGTGCTCAGAAATGTACACTGCATTACAGTTAAGGCATAGTTAGTACTTTATTTAATGTTAACACAACAATATTGACTCATGTGTTACTCTCAAATAATCCAGTACCTCATGCCTTCTAAAATGTTGACTGCTCGCCATCTTCAGCAATACAAGAACAGAAATTAAAAAGGTCCTTGCTCTTCAGAATCAGAGTCAGGTTTAATATCACTGGCATATGTCGTGAAATTCATTCATTTATTTATTTACATCTTGAGATACAGTGTGGGGTAGGCCCTCCCGGCCCTTCAAACCGCACCACTCAGCAAGCCCCCAGCTTAAACCTAACCTAATCACAGGACAACTTACAATGACCAATTAACCAACAAACTGGTACCACTTTGGACTGAGGGAGGAAACTGGAGCACCCGGTGAAAACCCACCAGAGAACATACAAACTCCTTACAGGCAGCAGTGGGAAGTCAACCCAGGTTGCGTGTTCTGTAAAACGTTATGCTATACACTACTACGCTGCCCAACCTCATTGTTGCGTGGCAGCCGCTCATTGCAATGCATAATTATAAAATCTATGAATTAAGTTAAATTAGATAAGTAGTGCAAAAAAATAGTGGGAGTAGTGTTCATGGGTTCAATAGCCATTCAAAAATTTAATGGCAGAGGGGAAGAACCTGTTCCTAACTTGTTGAGTGTGTGTCTCAGGCTCCAGTCTCTCCTCCAGTTTCCTCCCACAGCCCAAAGACATAGTGGCTGGTAGGTTAATTGGTCTTTGTAAGTGACCCTGTGATTGGGCCAGTATTAAATCAGAGGATTGGCAGGTGGCATGGCACAAAAGGCCAGAAGGGCCTATTCTGCCCTGTGTCTCAATAAAATAAACAATTAATTTGACATGAGATGCAGTTTCCATCCCTTGGCTCACCGTCCAAAAAGCATCTGCCTCCCATTTAGATGTGCTTTCCCAAGTTAATTAAAATCATACCATGTTACAAAGAAGATGGCTTTGTGAGAGGCTGACAAGAAGCCAACTGCAACTGCATGCAAATTGTTCATTTTGACCTCAAAAGGAATTCAATTTTGGAACACATTTTCTGAATACAAATAAACTAATTCTGCATATTTATTTATTTTACAATTAAGCAACATGTCAAGTTCCCACAATCATATCTCGATGTTATATTATGCGTCATTCACTGGTGTCTCACTGCCCCAAAAACCTGTGAGGCGCTTTTGCTCCTGTCGCTAAAGGTTAGTAGGTTAACTTGTTCCTGTAAGTTGCCCCTAGCGTTGGTGGGTGCCAAGCAATAGAAGCCGGTTGCTGGTGGGGGGGGGGGGGGGTGCCGAAAGGAGGAGAATATTGATGGAAGTACGAGGAGAAACACTGGGATTGGGGTAGACTGGTGCTTGATGGGAAGGACCATGCTGTATCCAAGTTTTGATCGAGAAAATTCATCAAGTAATCACCAAATTCTAAGGCACATGAGTGGTGGTTGTTCATTGTGTCCGACAATGACAGGAAACGTGTGCGGAATAGTTTTAAAAGTGGAAAAGCCGTTGCTCTGGGGCAGTTCCACTCTCTCCGCTCAAAAGTCCTGGTCCAGGGCTACAAACAAGCGTCACAAACTGGGGTTTTCCTCGGTTGCAGTGGATGACAATGACTTCTCCTATGCCCTGTCCTGCCCTTCGCTCTCCACAGGGTATTGCACAGCCACATTCCTGGCCGTTGAATCTCACTGTAGATCTCATCCGCCCAGTCTGCCGGAGCTGACTTTACATGCTGGGACAGGCACATCTCTCTTTCTCATTGGGCGCCAGCTACCCTCGCCTGGTCTAACCCACCTGTTGAAGCGGTGTACCAGGGTGTGGCCGTTGTCACATGCGAACAGCTACTTGGAGCTACAGGTGAGAGCTAAGTGCCCAGCGGAACCAAAGGCGTAAAGACCATAAGACAAAGGAGCAGAAGTCGGCCATACGGCCCATCGAGTCTGCTCCGCCACCTGATCATGAGCTGATCCATTCTCCCATTTAGTCCCACTCCCCGCCTTCTCACGATAACCTTTGATGCCCTGGCTACTCAGATACCTATCAATCTCTGCCTTAAATACACCCAATGACTTGGCCTCCACTGCCGCCCGTGGCAACAAATTCCATAGATTCACCACCCTCTGGCTAAAAAAATTTCTTCGCATCTCTGTTCTGAATGGGCGCCCTTCAATCCTTAAGTCATGCCCTCTCGTACTGGACTCCCCCATCATGGGAAACAACTTTGTCACATCCACTCTGTCCATGCCTTTCAACATTCGAAATGTTTCTATGAGGTCTCCCCTCATTCTTCTAAACTCCAAGGAATACAGTCCAAGAGCGGACAAATGTTCCTCGTATATTAACTCTCTCATTCCCGGAATCATTCTAGTGAATCTTCTCTGTACCCTCTCCAACGTCAGCACATCCTTTCTTAAATAAGGAGACCAAAACTGCCCACAGTACTCCAAGTGAGGTCTCACCAGCGCCTTATGGAGCTTCAACATCACATCCCTGCTCCTGTACTCTATTCCTCTAGAAATGAATGCCAACATTGCATTCGCCTTCTTCACTACCGACTCAACCTGGAGGTTAACCTTAAGGGTATCCTGCACGAGGACTCTCAAGTCCCATTGCATCTCAGAACTTTGAATTCCCTCCCCATTTAAAAAATAGTCTGCCCATTTATTTCCTCTGCCAAAGTGCATAACCATACACCTTCCAACATTGTATTTCATTTGCCACTTCTTTGCCCATTTTCCCAATCTATCCAAGTCCCTCTGCACACTCTTGGTTTCCTCAGCACTACCGGCCCCTCCACCTATCTTTGTACCATCAGCAAACTTAGTCACAAAGCCATCTATTCCATAACCCAAATCGTTGATGTACAACGTAAAAAGAAGCGGCCCCAACACAGACCCCTGAGGAACACCACTGGTAAATGGCACCCAACCAGAATAGGATCCCTTTATTCCCACTCTCTGTTCCCTGCCAATCAGCCAACGCTCTATCCACGTATGAAACTTTCCCATCATTCCATGGGCTCTTATCTTGTTAAGCAGCCTCACGTGTGGCACCTTGTCAAAGGCCTTCTGAAAATCCAAATATACAACATCCACTGCATCTCCCTTGTCTAGCCTACTTATAATTTCCTTAAAAAATTAAAATTAAAATACATTATATAATTACTAAATACTAATACTATATATTCAGGTTATACTAAGGCAATAGTTCATATTAATTTTCCTAAAAGCTAAAAAATTTGCAAATTAGAATCCATTTTAGACAAAAAACTGAAGTTACAGAATACTATTAATTTTCTTTATATACAATTACTTCATAATATAGAAATCCTAAAATATTTATGTTGCAATTCTGGTTCCTTACTGGAGCTCTACTACATTGTACAACTACCGAAGCTGCACAATAACATTTAAAGACCTTTCACATTACCTGGGATCTTCTGGTCTTCAGGAGCTTTGCTTGGAGGCAGTGGGGCCTTTCGTTTCTTTTTTATAGCTGGGTTACTTGATGTGGTAACTTCACTGTGTGGCAGTGACCCTGCCCTTTGTCTGCATTGACCTGTCACATCCTTAAGGAGATTAAAAGAAAGCAAAGTGATTGTTGGGAAAGTGAGGCATTTTAAAGTGTCTACAAGGATAATAGAATAAAGAAAAATCTATTTTCTGTGAAGAAGTATAACAATACACCAACATAAAGGGTAGACCCAGTAACTGAAACACCAGTCAATAAGAAATTGCATCAGTGATCGACTAAGAATAAAGCAGACACTAACATTTAACTCAGGATAACATTGTGGGCCGAAAGGCCTGTACTGTGCTGTAATGTTCTATATCTCATTGATTGTTCCTCACATTCAAATGACTTCGAGTCTAAGTTACTTCTAATTTCACTTTTCAGGATGTAAAGAAAGATAGTGTCATAAGGAAAGCATTTGGCATGTTGGCCTTCATAATTCAAAGTATTAAGTACAGCAGATGGGATTTTTTTTTGAAGCTATATAAGACATTGCTGAGACCTAATTTTATGCAGTTTTGGTCACCTACTACAGGAAAGATAAAAATAAGTTTGAAAGAATACGGAGAAAATCTACAAGGATGTTGCCAGTTCCGGAGGACCTGAGTTACAAGGAAAAACTGAATATGTCAGGACTTCATTCCTTGGAATGGCGAAGACTGAGAGGAAATTTGATAGAGGTTTACAAAATTATGAGAGGGTAAATGCGAGCAGGCTTTTTCCACTGAGGTTGGGTGTGATGACAACTAGAAGTCATCGTTTAAGGGTGAAAGGTGAAAAGTTTAAGGAAACACAAGGGGGAAACTTCTTCACTCAAGAGTGTGGAATGAGTTGCCAGCGCAAGTGGTGCATGCAAGCTCGATTTTGCAGTTGAAGAGAAGTTTGGACAGGTACATGAATGGTAGGGGTATGGAGGGTTATGGTCCCGGTGCAGGTTGATGGGAGTAGGCAGTTTCAATGGCTCATCATGGACTAGATGGGTCAAAGGGCCTGTTTCTGTGCTGTTCTTTTCTCTGACTCTATGACAAGAATGTGATGAGCTCTCAAAGGCACTTGTGCTCCCGAGATGTTGCAGTATGGTCAAATTGACTATCTGCAGAGGAGAATAAGGGTGAGAGGAAGGAGAAATGTACCTCAAGGCTCCTGGTAACTGCCTCTCCAAATGCATTAAGGCAGGACCATTTTCAACAGCATATTGCCACTCATCTCTGTACCCTTCTGCCACCTCAGGAGAAGATGGTACGGAGGGTGAAGCAACTAACCTAGCCCACTACTAATTATTTTCAAGGGCCATTCAATATTTGACCCAGATGTCCACATGGTTGTTATCTGTGCTAGTCCTGTGGGAAAACTACAATCACTTTATTAGGTATGTTTGTGGTCTTCTGCTGCTATAGACCATCCACTTTAAGGTTTGACGTGTTGTGCATTCAGATATACTCTCTCCTGCACACCACTGTTATAAAGCATGGAGTGATTATTGCCTTTTTGCCACCTTGAACCAGTCTGGCCATTCTCCTCTGACCTCTCTCATTCGCAAGGTGCTTGCAGCTAAACGGATGTTCTTTTTTGGCACCTTTCTCTGTAAGTCTAGTTCTGCTGTGCATGAAAATTCCAGGAGAGCAACAGTTTGTGAGATGCTTAAACCAACCCATCTGGTACAATCGTTCCACGGTCAAACTCACTTAGATCACATTTCTTCCCCATTCTGATGTTTGAGCTGAACAACAGAACCTCGTGACCATAACTGCATGCTTTTCTATATCACGTTGCTGCCCCATGATTGGCTGATTAGACATTAGCATTAATAAGCAGGTGTACCTCAAAGTGGCCACAATAGTGCTACCGAGATTACTACTGCAATCCATTAATAAGGCAGTGACCATGAGTGTTACATACCTCATGGATGTCTTGTGACTGTCTTATGAGGATGATGTAATGGTCTTGATGAGGTCACATGATGTAATTTTCCCACCAACGTGAGGTCACGTGATGACATGTTCATCATGGGTATAAAAGGAGACCCCTGGGGTGACGCAGTTGGTTTTCCAGTTAGAACGTCAGCCAGATACTCCGCTCCGCTGCGTATTTGCCTTATGATGCAGTTTTGATTTAAAACAGAGTCTTACGTTCTATGGTAAGGTACAAAAGTGTTGGGCCGGCAGTTTAACCAATCGCTGCCAGGTTTGTTGATGTATCTTTTCAGTAGTATTGGAGAGTGAAGATGGGAACCTGAAGGAGTCGTTCGACGGTTGAAAGGATCGACCATTATTGAACTCGTTCAAGAAAGAGTGATCTGCATGAGATAGCCTCTGTTAAAAGCGGCAGAAAAGGCTGTGCAGGATCTAGTATCCAGAGGGAAAGATCAGTGCCTTTAAACCATTTTATTTCCATCGTTGTGAATCCTGCGGACAAGGCAGGATCCGGCTGGGATTGGCAGTGACGTCGTGTCTTCAAGGAATTCTTTACTTCAGGAAAGTCTCTCCTAATTGACTATATAAATCTCTTGGACTTTCAAATTTACCATTCTAAGAACTGTGTTTGAATTTACCACTTTAAGAACTGTTTTCGCATTTACCACTTTAAGAACTAGTACTGAGTGGCGGTTTGTTAAATGGCCGCATAGCAGTTTACTTCCGGTTAAGATTTTCACTTGTTTATTTTTCATATCGAGCAGAGTTTAATAAATGTTTGATTGTTTTTATAAAACCTGATTCAGTTGTATTCTATATTCATTGTTGCCAGTCACTGGGCCATACATATGCGAGAAGAGCCAGCCCACAAACAGCAAATGTCCCTTTCCCCTCTTCTAACCACCCACTCACATACACAATTTTAGATAAAGTCTTGACATCTATGAATTGAGAGGCAATAGTGACACAATTGTGAACTGCTGCTCATTTGCTACTGACATCTGCTATCTTTCCCTTGTTGTTGTTCCGTCCTCGCACCTTATGGTGCTTCCGGTGGCATTTTTTGCCGTTTCCTGAGCACTTGTCCAAAGCCGAGTTGCTAGCTTGACGCTCATTCCCAGCACGGATGGAAAGCGTGCAAGGGACCAGCCAGATTCAAACCCGGGACCATTTGTCTTAAAGTCCGGTGCTGTTGCCAGTAAACCACCAGCTAACTATCTTTCTCTGATTCCACATAAAAAGATTTCTTATTTGTTAACTATTGCTTCAGGCATGTAAAAGTTTGAAAACTGATTCAAAGTGTTATGGGAAAGGACGTGCTATAATTCCTATGAATTGACAAAATATAGGATCACTAGGGGCAGCATGGTGACGTAGTACCAGAAAGCCGGCTTCAATTCCCACCACTGCCTCTAAGGAGCTTGTATGTTCTCCCAGTGACCGTGTAGGTTTCCTCCTGCTGGTCTGATTTCCTCCCACAGTCCAAAGATGTACAGTTGGTAGGTTAATTGGTCATTGTAAATCAGCCCAAGATTAAATCGGGGATTGCTGGGCAGTGCAGCTCAAAGGGCTGGAGGGGCCTATTCCGTGCTGTGTCTCAATAAATAACTAAGCATGACCACAAACAATTGTGCAATCAGAAAAACGTATGAAAAATTATCACAAGCACCAAATTCAAGAAGTGCTTATATACCTGTAAATCACATCCATCTCAGTAAATGCATGTTAGGTTTTAACCAGTTTGCATGTCCTAAACGCACATTACAAATGACAGGATGGAGAAATCTTAAATAGATCAAATGTAAAACCACAGCAATACAAGAGTAACAACTGCTTCACTAACCTGTGCATTCACGGGAACATCTGAGAAAACACAAGACACAGGTCTGGCGGATGCTTTCTGACTTGATTCTCTTGGAAAAGTTTGTGGAGCATTCTGGGGTGGTGCAGGGGCTCGTCTCTTCTTTGGCAGGTCTGACGGTAATGTATTAGATTCATACGTAGGGCAATAGGCACTCGAACTGCTCATGCCAAGTGGTCTCTGCGGACTTATTAATGGGGTTGCTGGAGCACTTGTTGGCTAAAAAGTTCAAAACAAAAAGAGCTCACTTTCTAAAATTGCTATCTTCTATTCGAACATACAGCACTGTGCAAACGTCTCAGGCATGTATAGCTAGGGTGACTTATGCACAGTACTGCATTTGTCAATGTGGAGCTGAGAGCCAGTTTGTAAATCTGGTGGGAGCAAAGGATGTTGGAAATGGTGAGGGTGGAGCGCCACGGGATGGATGTGGGACAGGTAACAGAGAAGGATTTTGCGGGGGGGGGGGGCGGCGGGAGTTAGCATGAGTGCAGACACACCCCTGAGACACCAAGCAAGGTCATTTGATCCTAAACAACTGGTTTATTGATCATTATAAAATGTCTCTCTAGTATTTCCTGCTACCTCCCCGCTCTTTTCCCAACCATGATTCCCCTCTTCCTGCCCACTCCCCACTCTCAGTCCACAATAGAGACCCGTATCAGAATCAGGTTTATCATCTCTCACATATGTCATGAAATTTGTTTTTTATTTGTTGCAGCAGTACAATGCAATGCATAAAATTGCTACAGGACTTCAGCACCCTAGTTATATATGTGTGCCTAAGACTGCTGTACAGTACTGATCTCCAATCCTAAAGAATTATATCTCATTCAGAATTAATGTTGCTATTACTATTTTAAAAAAAAATAAACATTCAACACTGGAAATCAGACTAAATCAGGAAATATTAAAACAAATTATGGAAAAACAACTTACCAATCCTTAATTGTACCCCTCTACAATCACACACTTAAAGATGTGTATATAAAGTTGAGAAAACAGCATATCCACAATGCAGTATTATTTTAGGAATTGAAATAACTAAACAGAAAATTGCATTTACCTACTCGAACAATGTTTTATCGGTGCAAATGGGATTCTTCCTGAAAGTGCAACTGTAATTTTAGTATTTCCATTTGATAATTTAATTAAAATAGCAAAATTCTGCTCATCAAAAATACATTCTAAATGTAACATATGTCTGCACTTGTACAGGGAGTTTTTTAAACTCTTAAATGTACATTTAAGCGTAATTATTCAGAAGCATTATTTAGCAGGTGCAGTGAACTGAAGCTGCTGTTTTTGAACCTCCCACACTTTAAGCAGAGGTAATATAATTTACATGCATTTAAAATGCTTACTTTTTCCCGTTTCTTCTTACTCAGCCTAAAAATGTTGAAGAAGCCTTTGTTTTCCTTCTCCTGGTTTGAATTTCCTGAAACCAGCGGCTGTTCTGAAAACAAGAGTTTAAAAATGAAGTAAATATTGATTGTCTTTTTCATTTCAAGTTCTGGCACAGTAATGTAGTGGTTAGCACTAATCTTTACAGTCCAGGTAACCCGGGTCCAACTCCCACCCGTAAGGAGTTTGTTCGTTCTCCCCGTCCCTGCGTGGGCTTGCACCTGGTGCTCCAGCTTCCTCTTATAGTCCAAAGACCTACTAGTTAGTAGCTTAATTGATCATTGTAAATTATCCCGCAATTCGGCTTGGCTTAAATTGGGTAATTGTTGGGTGACGTGACTCGAAGGGCTGGGGTAGGGAAGGGAGAGATGGATGGACAGATGGATAGATAGAGGGTCGGACATATATATATATATATATATATATATATCATGGTCTATGATTATCGTGATATAGTGAACTGTGTATATCTTGAACAAGCATCTTTTACACCAATTAACATTCTCTAAATGTTTCCTTCATTTTCTTAAATTTAAAAAAAGCTTCAAGCACTGCAAAAAAAATGTACAACTACACTGAAGATAACCAAACTTAAAAGTACTGCTACACATTCCTTCACTGACAGTTGATTTTACAGATCACAGAGATAGGTGCAAATACTAACAAACTGGTGTGTGACAAAAGGGGGAGTGGAGTGAAATAAAGCCAGCTAGCGGCGTAGCAAAAAATATAAGACAAACAAAGAGAAAGAGGCACAAGTAAGAAACACATAGACAAAGTGCAACTTAATACGAAAGAAAATCCAAAAAAAACCACAAAGCAATAAAAAAAACATGGTCTGTACAATTTCATGGATTAGCGGCCAAAAATTTCATTACCTTGCTGAAAGGATCCACCTTGAAAATGAGGCTGGGGATGTTCTAAAGAAAGTGAAAGAGAGAATTCTAATGACTAGGATCTAACATCTAGGAGTGTTACAGCTCGCATATTAAATGCTCATAGGAAGAACTTACTTTTGCCCTTTAGCAATAGTCAATCAAATAAGCCAAGTACCAATTGCTGACACCACCGAACCCTACTTCTAAACTAATTCCCTGTCCCCAGTAGTCAAATCTCGTTGACTCATCTTTCTAATCTTGCCGCTAATTCCATATCTCTGCTTGGATGACAAGTATTCGTACTCTCTTCACTTTGTTTAATGCAATAACTGATCCCCCTTATATCCTAAGCCTATTTACTCCCACTCATGGACTGAGATTTTTCCACCATGATATCAGCTGCCTCTGATCACAGCCAAACCCCTCCCACTGTTGTTGTTCCTTTCTGTGTCTTGTGGCATATCGGGCAGCATCTTTGCCATTTCTGTACCATCTTTGACTGTTTTTTAAGAGGCCAAGTTGCTAGCCAAATGTTCAACCCAGCATGGATCGAAAGTGTGCAAGGGATTGGCTGGACTCGAACGCAGGACCATTCACCTCGAAGTCCAGTGCTGATGCCACTACACCACCGGTCAGCTTAAACCCACCCCATTAGTCACTGGAATTCTCATCCATGCTTTTACCACCTTCAATATCAATTGTTTTCACACTATCCTAGCTGGCTTTCCATTATTAATGCTTCATAAATTCAGCCCAAAAACATTCCTTTCTGCACACATCCTTGAGCACATATTATTGGCTTAGCATCTCCAAAGCTGTGAATGTGAACTGTTCATCCCTTAGTGCATATCATTCAATGGTATTGCCCATCCACACTTATAACCTCTTTTATTGCCTTAAAATTTACTTCAATGGTGGCTGAATCTTCTGAAGTCCGTCTTTTTAAATTCCACTGTAAATCTCTCTTCCCGTAAACATCTTTAAGACTAATTTATTTGGCCAATCCTTTGATTCTCCCCTCTTAATACTTTATTCTTGCTCTTAGTATCTTTTAATAGTTGTAATTCAGCTTTACTTTCATGCAAGAAAAAAATTGTTACATCAATCAGACTAACATTTGGTATTACTGATGAACATTGGGTGGCACGGTAGTGTAGTGGTTAGCACAATGCTTTACAGTACAGAAGACAGGGTTCAATTCCTGCCACTGCCTGTAAGGAGTTTATACTTTTTCACCATGGCCCCGTGTGTTTCCTCTGGGTGCTCTGGTTTCCTCCCAGTCCAAAGACACACCAGGTGGGAGGTAAATTGTTCCTTCATTACGCTAAGACTAAATTGGGAGTTGATGCATGGTGCAGCTCAAGGATGGGATGGGATGGGATGGGAGTACAGGATAAATGGATGGATAGATATATAGATGGATGGATCGGATAGATGGATGCATGGATGGATGTGCCGGACAGATGGATTGATGGATGAACAGGATGGGTGGATGGGATAGATGGATGGGGGATGGATAGATGGGTGGATGGGTAGGATGGATAGGATGGATAGATGAATGGACAGATGGAGGGATGGATAATATTCAACATTTGCAGAAATGGGAACTGCATTTTTCTGAAGAACTTTGTCAATAAACAATTTTTTAAACTGCTCTAGTATTTTTATTGCTATGTTTCTAGATTATGCAAAAACCATCAAAGCCATACATTTTTTGTGTTCTCATATCTACTGCTTACTGCCTACCGCCAGGTACATACCTACACTGGTATCCACCGCGCACACTTCTCGCAGACCAAGTTCATTGAGAGTTCTTGTCAAATCATACGGTTCCAAACGTTCAAAGTCTTTCACTAAAATAGTGCTGCTTGGATCAAATTCACACTTATTGCTGATTACTGGAATCAGTTCTTGAAGGGGAACAAACGGACTAACTCGTACGATGGTTTTCTGTGTTTTCCTGTAGTTTATTACCACTCGCACTGTTTGCTGAAAATATGAACAAAAATAAATGAACACAGGAGTAATGGTGCACTGGAATAATGATGCACTGATTTAAAATACTAAACTCTGTGTCACCATCTCACCAATACATAAATTTGGGAATCAGACAACATAAAATCAATTTGTTTAGACGAGGGGTTTCCAACCTGGGGCCAAAACACATCTAGGTTAATGGTAGGGTTCCACGGCATAAAAAAGGTTGGACACCTCTGGTTTAGATGAGATTATTAGATTATGAGGACACTCAGTCCTCATTTATTGTCATTTAGAAATGCATACATTAAAAAATGATACAATGTTCCTCCAGTATGATATCACAAGAAAACACAGGACAAACTAAGACTAAAACTAGCAAAACCACATAATTATAACATATAGTTACAACAGTGCAAATCAATACCATAATTTGATAAAGAGCAGACCATGGGCACAGTAAAAAAAAAGTCTCAAAGTCCCGATAGACTCATCATCTCACGCAGGCGGCAGAAGGGAGGAACTCTCCCTGCCATGAACCTCCAAGCACCACCAACTCGCCAGTGCAGCACCATTGGAAGCACCCGACTGCAGCAGACTCTGAGTCCATCCGAAAACTTCGAGCCTCCGACCAGCCCCTCCGACACAGCCTCTCCGAGCACCATCCTCTGCCGAGAGCTTCGACCCTGCCCTGGCTGCCGGGCAACAAACAAAGCCGAGGACTCGGGGCCTTCCCCTCCAGAGATTCTGGACCACACAGTAGCAGCATCAGCGAGGCAGACACTTCAGAGGTTTCACCAGATGTTCCTCCGTGCTCTCACGTCCGTCTCCATCAAATCAGGATTGTGCACGGCACCCTACTTGACAGATAACAGACACCACCACCGGAGTGACCGCTGCGAGCTGCGTCGCGCTGCCATCTTCTCCTCTCGACTATTCCCGACTAGACCGTCTTTTCTCCCTTACCTCACAAATGTAAGAAAAATGCCTAAGACTTTCCTCAAAATAGATTTTCTTTAAAACAATAGCTCATTAAAAATAGTAAGATTGAGGAACTGAACATCAATCACAGTTAGCATTCCTTGTGAATAAGGCACATCAAGTCAAGGTTCAATGCTAGGCTTCTCCTGCAAAGAAAGCATTTGCAATGCCGTCAACATCTCATCGTGCCAATAAGCAGCCAGAATGAAGGGAACTTCTCAACTAAACCCAAAACTGCACTATCTTATCAGCATTACTTTGAGCAGGACAACTATGTATTTGCCTTAAGGTATTACCACCAAATAAAGCAAAGCAAAAACAGAGAGGTTGTTGAAGAGACAATGTATGCATTGGTCATGATCTTTGAAGAATCACTTGATTCTGGCATGGTTCCAGAGTTCAAGAAAATTGCAAATGTCACTTCACTCCTTAAGAAGGGAAGAAATCAAAAGAAAGGAAATTATAGGCTAGTTAACCAAACCTCAGTGGTTGGGAAAGTGTAGGAAGTGGAATTAAAATGTGTGGCCACGAGGAGATCCCACTTTTTAATTTCACTTTGCATTCCCATTCTGATATGTCTATCCACGGCCTCCTCTACTGTAAAGATGAGGCCACACTCAGGTTGGAGGAACAACACCTTATATTCCGTCTGGGTAGCCTCCAACCTGATGGCATGAACATTGACTTCTCAAACTTCCACTAATGCCCCACCTCCCCCTCGTACCCCATCCGTTATTTATTTATATACACACATTCTTTTTCTCTCTCTCCTTTTTCTCCCTCTGTCCCCCTCACTATACCCCTTGCCCATCCTCTGATTTTCCTCCCCCTCCCCTTCTTTCTCCCTAGGCCTCCTGTCCCATGATCCTCTCATATCTCTTTCGCCAATCACCTGTCCAGCTCTTGGCTCCATTCCCTCCCCCTCCCACTTTCAAATCTCTTACTAGCTCTTCTTTCAGTTAGTCCTGACGAAGGGTCTCGGCCTGAAACGTCGACTGTACCTCCTCCTAGAGATGCTGCCTGGTCGGCTGCGTTCACCAGCAACTTTGATGTGTGTTACAATCAGGATTGAGGTAGAATATTATCCACTTCCAGGGACGATAGTGGCTCCAACACTTCAGCTCAACAACATACAGGGCAAAACAACCACACTAAGACTCACTAATTGGCACTGTATCCACCACACTAAATATTCATTCCTTCCGCCAGAAGTGGACCGTGGCTGCAGTGTGCACCACCTGCAAACCGGACTAAGGCAATTGGTCAAGGCTACTTCTTCAGCTGTCTCCTCACCAGGGACCTCCACTGCACTGTAGGAGGAAGCTATGGGAAGGCACAACACGTGATTAAATGACTTAGAAATTTTATAGTTTGATGGATGCAAGCCTATTGCAACTTAAGTTCTCAGAAGACTGGAACATTACAACAAGCAGCCAAACATCTCTGGCGTTTTTAGATTACAACAATTTCTGGATGAAGTATTTAATTCCAATAATCAGAGCTGATACTGGTAGGGTGCTAGGGGTTACATCCCCTATAATTGCTGTACATTATCCTAAGTATAACTTGGTCCAGTGCTCTTTCCACTTTGGATATAACAAATAATGGATTTTTTAAAAAAGGACCATGTGAAATAAGAAAACCTTTCTTTCTGCTTTGGAAGTTCCAGTGGCTGGGAAGAAACCCGTATGTAGAAGAAAAAACTGAAGCAATCCTATCTTTAGTGCACAAAATTCAAAAGTAAAATACTATAAATGCTTAAACATTAAATTAAAATGGGAAAGTACTCGGCAACTCATATTTTATATTTCAGTTCAATAGCTTTTCATTAAAACAGAGTTTCTGACCATTATTAATGGGTCATAAAAACATTTAGATCTTGTCAAAGCGATATCAGACATCAATTTTACACATTAGCCAGTTTAACCAACCTCAGGTACCACTGATGTGAGTTTCTTTTTCTCTTCCACACTTTTCTCCTTCAGAATAACTTTCTCAACATCCAATGTGCCTATCAGCGCGTTGGGTTTGAATAGGATTTGATTCTTCTCTTTTCCCACCAATTCAATGGTGTGACTTGATGGATTTAAGTGATATTTGCCACAAAGGAAAATCAACAAATCCCTCATAGGTTTGCTAGAAAAAAAACAAAGATGTTTTCCAGGTTAAAAATCGTGATTATAAACTGCAAAACAAGATTAACAAACTAATTGCACAATTTTACAACAATAACAATCAAATACATTGATAGTCATCATGCAGTATTGATCCAAAATGTTATGAGAAAGGACATGCTATTAAATATGAATTCACACAATCAAGGATCCCAAGCAATGGACCGTTAGTGTAGTGGCAGCAGTGACACAGGTTCAATTCCTGTTGCTGCCTATGAGGACTTTGTACATTCTCCCCATGACCACGTGGGTTTCCTCCCACAGCCCAAAGACGTACCAGTTGATAGGTTAATTGGTCATTGTAAATTGTCCTGTGATTGGCCTCAGATTACATCAGGGGATTGCTGGGTGACATGGCTGGAAGGGTCAGAAGAGTCTGATTGTGTGGATAAAGTTGGACAAGCCAAATTCCTTACAAAAATTGATTTGTTAAAAGGTTATTGGTGTGTTCCATTGACAGATAGAGGTAGAGAGATTTCAGCATTTGTAACCCCATCTGGGTTATATGAATATAACGCTCTTCCATTTGGGATGAAGAATGCACCAGATACGTTTCAGAGGATGATTAATAGCATGATTCAGGGATTAAAAGATACAGATGCCTATATTGATAATTTAGTTACAGGAAATAATACATGGAAAGCACATATTACTGCGGTGGAGAAACTATTTGAGAGACTTTCAAAAGCTAACTTAACTATTAACTTAGCTAAAAGTGAATTTGGTCATGCCACTGTGACCGTTAAGGAAAAGGGTTAAGGAAATTAAACTCCAATTTAATAATACAGTTTAATGTTACAGGAGTACAATATTTTGATCACTCATATTAAGGGTAGAGATAATGTGATCGCTGATTGTCTATCTAGATGTTAAATGTACAATGAAAATTTGTTTTTTTGGAGTGGTATTTTAACATTTGTAACACTCCTACTGTATATTAGTTTGTAAAGTGCTGAAAGACTGTATATATTGTGTATGTTGTAAATTTTATACCTTTGTATTTTTTTTGTAAATTGTTGTTAAAATTTTGTTCTTTAAAAGATCAAATTTTTTTTTGGAGGGAGGTGTTACATACCTCAAGGAGATCTTGTGAGAATGATGTAATGGTCTCTTGGAGGTTATCTGATGTAATCTTCCCGCCGATGTGAGGTCACGTGATGACATATGCACCACGGGTATATAAGGGAAGACCTCAGATGACGCAGTTAGTTTTTAGTTTTCCAGCTAGAACGTGCGGCTGTGGCTGAAGTTCTGTTGCGTATTTGTTCTTATGACACAGTTTCATTTTTAAAACAGAGTGTTACATTCTGTTGCAAGGTACAATAGTGCTGGACTAGCAATTTTTGCTAGATGTATTGACGTACCTTTTTCCAGCAATACTAGAGAGTGAAGACTTTATCGAAGTACAAGACCCGAAGGATTAAGAGAAGTTGGTATCGTTCAGCAGTTTAATAAAGGATCGACCTTATTGAGTCTTCATTGAAGGAGTAGCAACCTGCATCTATGATAACTCTTACCAAAAGGACAAGGAAGTTAATGCGGGAGTTGCTCTCTAGAAACTAAGGTCAGTTGTTTTAAACTGTTTATTTCCTGCATCGTGAATCCTTTGGACAGAACCAACAGGAAAGTCGCGTCTATGAAGAAATTCTTCTCCAGAGAAGTCTCTCCCAATTGAACCTATAAATCTGTTGGACTTTCTAATTTACCATTTTAAGAACTGCATTTGACTTTACCGCTTTAAGAACTGTTTTCGCATTTAACGCTTTAAGAACCAGTACCGAGTGACAATTTGTTGAACAGCTGCATAGCGGTTAACTTCCGGTTAAGGTTTCCGTTTGTTTTTTTTATTGTTTATCCGTGTTTAATAAATGTTTGGTTGTTTTTATATAACCTGTCTCAATTGATATTCATTGTTGTCGGTTACGTAACAACAGTCATTCATTCTTTGGGGCACTTCTCTGTTTTTGTGGATGGTTACGAAGAAAAAGAATTTCAGGATGTATATTGTATAAAATTTCTCTGACATTAAATGTAACTTTGAAAACTTTGATATGTTTTACTTCCAAACTTGAACTAATTGCGGCTGGGGCTCAAAATTCTTCTTAATGTTCTATTTGGAACATGTCAAAATTGTTCCATATTGCAGGGTCAGGTACCTTTAACGCATAAGCTCATCAATTCAGAACACAGAATTAGTAATTTCAAACCATTTCTCTTGGCTCTCAGCAAAGTACTCATATGGGGTTTGGAAGTTAGAAACTGATTTTATTGCACTTCTGCTGGCTGGGTTTAGATTACGGCACTGAAGTATATTAACTATAATCTTTGTACTGATAAATCCCATGCTATACACAAAAAAAATAACAGTGTAAGCTACCTTTTTGCTCTGTATAACCTCTCCTTGTCAGAGAAGTATTTTGCAAAGTTAAATTTGTATGTTTCTCTACATAATATATTCACAGTAAATTGTTGAACAACACACAAATAAAATTAATTAATCACTCACACACACACACAAAATGCTGGAGAAATTTATGATTACGAAGACACGCAGTCCTCTTTTATTGTCATTTAGTAACGCTTGCATTAAGAAATGATACATTATTTCCTCCGGTGTGATATCACAAAACACAGGACAGACCAAGACTGAAAAAACTGACAAAACCACATAATTACAACATATAGTTACAACAGTGCAACAATACCATAACTTGATGAAGAAGTCCGTGAGCACAGTAAAGTTCAAAGTTTCTCAAATGTCCCACATCTCACGCAGATGGGAGAAAGAAGAAAAACTCTCCCTGTAATGCCGACCACAATCCGACTCTGAGTCATCTGAAACCTTTGAGCTCTGATCTGCTCTCCGACACCGAGTACTGAGCGCCATCTTTGTCCGACGATTCGACCTCCGTCTCGGTCACCAAAAGCAGGCAAGGCCGGGGATTTTGAGGCCTATCCCCCCCCCCCCCCCGAAAGATTCCCGACCACACAGTAACGACAGCAGCGAATGGGCATTTCAGAAATTTCTCCAGATGTTCCTCTGTGCTTTCGCGTCCATTCTCCATCAAATCAGAATTGTCCACTGCCCCTATTTAACAGATACGATATCATTTTTTCACCAGAGTGCTGCGCACACGCAGACACGCTGCCATCTTCTCCTCCCGCAGGTTAGCAGCATTTATGGAAATGAATAAACAGTAGATGTTTTGGGCTGAGACTCTTCATGGTCAGAAACGTGACTGTTATTCATTTCCATGGATACTGCCTGACTTGCTGAGATCCTCCAGCATTTTGTGTGTGTTGCTCTGGATTTCCAGTCTCTGTGGAATCTCTTGGGTTAATGAGATTAATTAGGTAGCTCTTATAAGAAAGAGGAATGGTGTGATAAGTTAAATGGCCTCTCCTGTGACAGCCATTCTATACAATTTATAATCAGAAGACACTATAATTCCTATCCTATTCACTTACTAACACTTACGCTGACTTAATATTTCAAGAATCTACAAAGAGAGGATTTAAAGTGAATAGCAAGTTTTATCCATGAGCAGAAAGCAGTTCCTCACGTGAATGGAATTCTCGTCACCTGAACATGCAGTAGTTAGAACACTGACCATACAAGAGTACCACACAGGAACAGGTGGTACCAAACCAGCTAAAAAGCAAATTAAAAAAAACACCCAAACACTAATCCCCCTACCTACACTATGTCCATCTCCCTCCATCCACCTTAGATCCATATGCTTCTCCAAATGTAAATTAAAAACCTCTAATGTACAGTTTTTGCCTCTAACACCATACCAGGCAGAGCACTCCAGGCATCCATCACTCCCCGAGTAAAAAAACTTACCCTCACTTCCCCTTTGAACTGACCCCCTCTCACCTTCAATCCATGCCCTCTGGTATTAGACATTTCAAATTTGGGAAACAGATACTCTTTGTCCACTCAATCTATGCCTCTCATAATCTTATAAACCTCTATCAGATCTCCCCTCAGCTCCTACGCTCCAGAGGAAACAACCTAAGTTTATCCAGCCTCTCGTGATAGCACATGCTCTCTAAGGTAGGCAGCATCCCAGTGAACCTCTTCTGCACCCTCTCCAAAGCCTCAACATCCTTCCTGTGGTGGGGTGACCAGAACTGTACACAATATCCCAGATGTGGCCTAACCAGACTTCTATAAGGTTGCAAAATAACCCCCTGACTTTTGAACTCAGTGCCTCAACGAATGAAACTAATTCAAAAATAATAACTCTAAATTCAGATCCACTGTAATCCATTTAGCTTGTCAGGCAAAATTATTCCTTGATGCCCTTAAGACAAAGAACAGTGTTGAATTATACTACTTTTATATTCTGTGGATTATATGGGGGATAACTTCTTCATTGAAATGTCCCCACAGCCTATTGACTCACTTTTAAAGACTTTTCATCTCCTGTTCTCAATATTTATTGCTTATTTATTATGATTATTTCTTTTTCCACTTGGACGTTTGTTGTCTTTGGCACCCCAGCTGAATGGCCAAGTTGAGGTGGTCTTTCACTGATTCTGTTATGGTTATTATTCCATTATGGATTTATTGAGTATGCCTGCAAAAAATTGAATCTCAGGGCTGTATAAGGTGACATAAATGTATTTTGATAATAAATTTACTTTGAATGAACCTTATATTGTGTATTCTGGTGATTATGACTGTGGTGAAAATGAGAGTGAGGGTTTGATGGATTTTTCCTTCAGGATGGTTCGTATTAAAGGACTGTTCCCACAGCAGTAACGTGAACAGGTCAGTTTTGATCTGTTGCCGGAATTGCTGGCTGGTAACCTGCTTGATAAATTATCTCTATACTGGGACATGTCTGCATCCAACAATCATTCCTTCTCAACTGCTGTTGGCTCGTTGTCATCAGAATTTTTTCATGACTTACTTCAATTGTATACGGATTTAACAGCAGATTTACTCAATAGAATTATGGATAAGAACATGTGAAAATAAGCTAATCGTCCTTTTGTACCTGCTCAGTGAGATCAGTTACAATCTCTCTACTTCCCTTCACTGACCCCACAGCCTTGGTTCCCTTAAGACAGGGGTCCCCACCGCAGACCGGTTTAATATTGACAATATTCTTGCGGACCGGCCAACCCGGGGGGCGGGGGGGGGGGGGTGTTCAAGTAGGGTTAAAATCACCTCAACATGATGTCTTTTTACAGTTAGGGTTGCCAACTTTCTGACTCCCAAATAAGGGACAAAAGTAGCAGTCAGATCCTGACGAAGGGTTCCGCCCCGAAACGTCGACTGTACCTCTTCCTATAGATGCTGCCTGGCCTGCTGCGTTCACCAGCATTTTTTGTGTGTGTTGACAGGATACTTGGGTTTACCCTGAGAAAGACTGCCATGACCATGAAGCCTTGTGCAGGCACCTGTGTGCACATGCATGACGTGTGCATATGTGACGTGTGCATGCGCATACGTGCCGATTTTTATTTCTACATATCGGTTTTGGCTTAATCTTCCCAACTTCATTGTACATACATTATTTCTACTTTATATAGGCTGTGTATTTATCATATCATTCCTGCTTTTACTATATGTTAGAGTTATTTTAGGTGTTATGTGTTATTTAGTATGATTTGGTAGGTTATTTTTTGGGTCTGGGAACACTCAAAAATTTTTCCCATATAAATTAATGGTAATTGCTTCTTCGCTTCACGCCATTTCGGCATGAAAGGTTTCACAGGAACGATCTACCTTAGCAGGGGAAATACGGGACAAGGGCAGTCCCGTATGGAACAAATCAATTTAGCCCAATATATGGGATGTCCCGACAAATATGGGACAGTTGGCAACCCTATGTTCAAGTTCAACAGTGCATGACAGGGAATGAGGAAAGGTGCAGCTGACTCATATCGTTTCCTCGCAGCCTGGTAGCACATGCTTTGCAGCCCGGTGGTTGGGGGCCGCTGCCTTAAGGTACAAGAAGTTACTAATCTCAGTAATGCACGTACTCAGTGACTGAGCTGACATGATGCTCTTGGATACAGCAGCGGTCCCCAACCACCGGGCCGCAAAGCATGGGCTACCGGGCTGCGAGGAAACGATATGATTTGGCGATATGAGTCAGCTGCACCTTTCCTCATTCCCTGTCACGCACTGTTGAACTTGACGCTCGCGAGGTCATTACCCGCGCGTCATCCATGTCAGTGCGGGAAGAAGATCAGCTCCTCGAGCTTGCAAATGACGGCGGGCTGAAAAGTATATTTGACATAACATCTCTCCCAGCATTCTGGATCAAAGTCAAGGCTGAATATCCTGAGATAGCCACGAAAGCACTGAAAACATTGCTTCCATTTCCAACATATCTCTGCAATGAATGCAACAAAAACTAAATTGCGGAATAGACTGGACATAAGGAACCCCCTTCGAGTATCACTGTCTCCCATCACCCCTCAGTAGGACCATCTTGTTGCAGGGAAACAAGCCCAGGGCTCCCACTGATTCAGCGATACTGGAGTGTTGCAATGATTTTATATGTTCATTCGGGGAAAATATGTGCTGTGTGTTTAATATCCAAATGTTACTTAAAATGTTGTGATGCTATTGACTTATAAGTGACTTACATACCCATATAACAATTACAGCACGGAAACAGGCCATCTCTGCCTTTCTAGTCCCTGCCGAATGCTACTCTCACCTAGTCCCACCAACCTGCACTCAGCCCATAACCCTCCATTTCTTTCCTGTCCATATACCAATCCAATTTTTCTTTAAATGATATCGAACCTGCCTCTACCACTTCTACTGGAACTTCTTTCAACACTTACTTCAAGCTTCCCTGATAATTGACATAGCACTATATTCATGCGAGGAAAATATGCGCTGTGTGTTTAATATTAAATTCGTTAGATAAACCCTTTTAGAAAGGAAATTGAGTGTATTAGCCACTTGTCACCTATATTCCGGTCATGATAAACACCCCCACTGCGCCCCCCCGAACGGAATCGCCAAAAACGATTTGTAGAAAAAAATCGGCAGGTATTACGCATGTGCACTGGTGCCCGCGCAAGGCTTTGTGGTCAAGGTCGTCTTTCTCGGGGTAAACATAACGTATTTAACTGCTACTCCTGTCCGTTGGCAACTCTAACACCCCCCGCCCCCCCGCCGGGTCGGCCGGTCCACAAGAATATTGTCAATAATAAACCGGTCCACAGTGCAAAAAAGTTTGGGGACCCCTGGGATAGAGGATTCCAAAGACTAACTACCAATGGGTGAAGGTTTCTATTGTTACCTGACTTTTATGAATGGCCATTCCCTTGTTTAGCCTGTGACCCCTAAGAAGACACCTCAATAATTGAAAACTTCCTATTAGAGTATTGTGCAAAAGTCTTAGGCACCCTACATATTTAATATGCTTTTAGATGGTATGGCCTCCACAGGGACTTGATCTTAACAGCATCGGGCTGCCTGGGATTACCTGGAGAGACAGACACAAGTGTGACAGCCAAAGTCTGCAGAAGAACTCGGGCAAGTTCTCCAAGATGCTTGGAACAACCTACCATCTGATTTTCTTATAAAACTGCATGACAGCATACCTAAGAGAATTAATGCAGTTACAAAGGTAAAGGGAGGTCACACCAAATACTGATTTGATTTAGTGTTTTACAGTTTACTGTTCCTTAGTAATTTATTTTGACATTTAGAAACCCTTCAATTCATTACTTTTGAAAGGATCTTTTCTTTACAGAATTTTTTACATGTGCCTGAGACTATCGTACAGTACTGTACATCATTAAAAAAAATTGTACTTTGAGAGATCCACTTCTCATCATCTCCTTTAGGAACAGTTAACTTAACATCACTTCATACAACAAATTCACCAATCTAAGTAATGGCGCAAATAATCTTCACCAAGCTCCCCCGCTGCTGCAGATACATTCCTTCTTGAGTGGGGAGGAAAGACATTTTGACAGTGCTCCAGTTAACTGGACGCTGACAATAGACGCCAGTCCAGCAGTTCAGGAACAGCTTCTTCCCCTGTGCCATCCAATTTCTGAATGGGCAGTGAACCCATAAACAGTACCTTGTTTTTTTATATTATTTCTGTTTTTGCACTATTTTTAATTTAACTATTTAATGTACATATATACTTATTGGAATAGATTTATTTTTTATATTATCATTGTACTGCTGCTGCTCAGGTAACAAATTTCATGACATATTCTGATGATATTAAATCTGATTCTGATTGTTTACTCAGGGTGCAAAAAAGTAGAGCATCAGAATATTTCTTTTAAATGCTCGGAGGATCCTGGGCACACAAATCATTCAGAGTTAGCTTGTAAGAGTTTAGAATGGCAAATGGTATTGGCGTGAATCCTCTCCAGTTTCAGCACATCCTTTCTAAGGTAAGGGGCCCAAAGCTGCTCACAATTCCGCAGGTGAGACCTCACCAGTGCTTTGTAAAGTCTCAACATTATATTTTGCTTTTATATTCTAATATTCCTGAAATAAATGCTAACATCGTATTTGCCTTTGTCACCACAGCCTCAACCTGCAAATTAACCTTCAGGAAATCCTGCACAAGAAATCCCAAGTCCCTTTGTACCTCAGCTTTTTGTATTTTCTCTCCATTTAGAAAATAGTCAACCCTTTCATTTCTTCTACCAAAGTGCATAACCAAACAGCTCCTGCCACTACATTCCATGTGCCATTTCTTTGCTCATTCACCTGATCTGTCTACGTCTGTCTGTAGCCTCTCTACTTCCTCAAAGCTAACTGCTCCGCCTTCGATCTTCAATCATCTGCAAGACTTTTCAAAGGCATAAATTCCATTATCCAAATCGTTGACATATAATGTAAAAAGAATCAGCCTCAACACGGACCTCTGTGGAACACCACTAGTCACTGGCAACCAGCCAGAAGATGTTCCCTTTATTCTCACTCTTTCCCTCCTGCCAACCAATACTGCTTTAGCCATGCTAGAATCTTTCCTGTAATACTGTGGGCTTCAGGATCAGCTGAATGTTGGCTATTGTTTCGAATTCGTGATGTGACGCGCATAACCCCTAACAAAGGGAGACAGCATACTTGTTAAATGAATCATGAAGCAGTCATTAGGAGAATCTATCCCAATGATTATAGGACTCTGGGGGCAGCGCCCTCGATGTGTAACTAAGGGAGCCTGTAAAGTCTTGGTGGTACCAGCGCCTGAGATAGAAGTGCCCGGATCTCTTCAGTAAAGTGGAGGTCATTCTGACCATCATATCCCTGGGATCTCACTGTAGAACTCTGTAGGTGGGATCGTCCAGAATCTGTTGGACTTCCCTGTGGTATTCCTTGGAAGACATCAGGACCATTGCACAGGTTTCCCCCGCCATCCGAAGGTAGAGCGTTCCTATGAAACGGTTCGTAAGCCGAAATGTCGTAAGGTGAAGAAGCAATTACCATTTATTTACATGGGAAAATTTTGTGAGCGTTCGCAGACCCAAAAATAACCTACTAAATCATGCCAAATAACACATAAAACCTAAAATAACAGTAACATATAGTAAAAGCAGGAATGATATGATAAATACACAGCCTATATAAAGTAGAAACACTTTTCCACAATCATTGCCTGAACTGTTCTCCGTAGTGAAAATCTCACGCAAACGCCATCCGCAAAAACACGGCGCAAGTGCTCTCCAGTAACCTTTAAGCTATGAAGCTGCCAAATCATACCAAATAACACGTAAAAATACACAGCCGATATAAAGTAGAAATAATGTATGTACAGTGTAGTATCACTTACAGGAATTGGGAAAGCGCAGAGCACACTGATGAAGGTGTGTTAGACTGAGTCCTCGGAGTTTGGGTGGTGCAGTGGCCCCCACCCTCCGGGCAGCGACCGGATACTGATCCGCGAAGCATGCAGGGGTACAGTGGTATCCGGGAGGCACACAGCACATCTTTAAGAAAAAAGCCAAAATAAACAAGCTAATTAATTACGTGCCAGGCAGTACCTAATTAATTAGCATGTTTATTTAGGCTTTTTTCTTAAAGATGTGCTGTGTGTCTCCCGGCTACCGCTGCATTCTCCGTGAATCGGTATCTGTCCGCGGCCTGGGTGTTGGGGTGGTGGGACACTGGGGTGTCATCTCGTTGTCTGTTTCCATTAGGGCAGGCAGCTCGTCTTCTCCTATGGCTGCATGCCTCGATGTCGAAGGTCGAGGTTCATCGTCTGCTGTGGCTGATGTGGAAGGCTTGCTTGACTGCTGAGCCTCACGCATTTTTCTATCATACAGTTCTTTGTAAGTACTCAAACCATCTTGCAAATATCCCCTAAACCGACGTACCCTTTCAAAATTAAAGTCGTACTTTATCATTACTCATTCGGTTTCAATTGTTATCCTTTCCTCTTCCAATTGCATCAGCTCTTCATTTATCAGTTCTTGGTCATGGGATGCCAAAACCTCTTCAACATCATCTTCGTTAGCTTCCATAAGCCAAACTCACTTAGTCCTTACTTCGTTCACCACGATCAAAACGCTTAATTATGTCTAGTTTTACGCTAAGTATAACACCCTTACAAGCTCTTTCAGGCTCTTCCGATACCATAGAACTCATCTTGCAAATGGCTGCTCATAGGCACGTGTTTATGCAATGCTGGCGAGAATGCCATTCCGAATCGGGGGAGAGCGGCTGCTCGGGGCGCGCGCTGCCTTTTATCGCGCGCTGCTTTTTTCGTAACAGTGAAAACACCTTCTGTCAGCGAAAACAGGGCACTAATGTAGGTCTTTTGTAACAGTGAGGTTTCGTAAAGCAAACGTTCGAAAAGCGGGGGACACCTGCATTTCCTTTGTCCGCTGGTAAAATCATGATGGCTGGGTTTTGTCACAGTGCCTGGAGGGCCAGTCGCTCTTTTGCATTGTTCCGTTTCAGCAAAGCAGCTCTTTTTTTAGGGCCATGCAGACCTCTATCTTCCTCAGTATCCAGTGGTAGCTTTCAGATCGTTTGCTCTTCTCCGCCAATATAGTCCTGATCAGATATAGGTCTGGGAATTAGAGTGAAGTTTAGCCCCTTGGCAAGGACTGATTCAGTCACCTTGTCGATGCTTTGCCCAGTTTGACTGATGACAGTCCTTTCTCGGTCCAGTGGTGGGATGGCTGCACTTTGTTTGGATAGTCTGAATTGCCTCGCAGTGTTCCTTCATGAAACTAGTTCACCTTGGGCAGTGGTGGACCTGTCAACGTACTCCCAATCACTACGAGACTAGAGGCTTGACCATTCCAGGTGAAGAGACAGTTGTCTGCTCACGTTGATGTTCAGAGCGGATCTAATACAATGGACACACTCCCTAATCAACGCTTGACTAGCTCATCGTAGAATGTGTTTAGCCGTCAGAGAAACCACCGCAAAACGCAACCTCACAAACTTAGGGATGATGTCCTTGTCCCGGCATCTCAGAAGAAGGCTAAAGAACAAAGAAGACTCACCTTCTCTTTACGCAATGATTCAAAGCGACAAATATTGCGGTGACCTGGCTTCCCGTAGAGGTAAGTGAAAAGGATCAAGTGCTTTCCCGGCGTATATGACAAATAAACTCCTCTCAGGCTTCCGACCGGGTACAGGTATTGATTCTAACCGACACTTTGACGAAAAACTGGGCCATCTTCACCAGGGATGATGCCTGGGTATATCTAGTCCGGTGGTATTTATACCCCCGTAGTCTGTCCCTCCTCATTGATTAGTCCTCATCCAATCAGGTTTCTGCTCTCCCACCTTGTTAACAATCGAATTCCAGTTCTTACTTAGAGCGAGACCTTTGTCTTTGTCAAAACTCAGAAGCCTGAGAAGAGTTTAATCACCAAATTTGCTGAGAAAGCACTAGATTCTTTTTCACTGAGTAGGTAGTGTAAATTGTCCTGTGATTAGGTTCGGGTTAATCAGCATTGTGGAGTTGCTGGAATGGTGGGGCTCAAAGGCCCCAGAGGGCCTACTCCGCACTGTACCACTAAATAAATTTTTTAAAATATCCTCCTGGTTAACTTTTCAAAAAGATCCACCCACAATGTCAAAAGTTAATCAATTTTCTACAGTTCTTTACATTTTGCTCTTAAGCGAAAAGACCTTTTAAATTCCTTTGGAGTACACACTAGCCAATTCATATTCAGTAAGAACCAATACCCTTCATAGGCTGATTTCAAACTGATCACTGATCAATGTTAAGGAGTTAGAAACCATCCTATAAATACTATGAAACAGGTTACATTCACACCAATCAGCTTCTGTATAATACTGTATACTAGCAAGGTTGCAAAAATGTAATGTAACCATTGCAGAAAATGTGAATTATGAACTTGTACTCTCAACTTACAGGAGCTAATACTAAAGATTAACTTACACGAAGTTACTCATCACATCATTAAGATCCGCAGTGATATATTCATATACGCTATGAATGCCAAGAAGGGATACAAGGTTGGCGTGGTTACTTGAAAACAATCCAAAACCGCTGAGAGACTGAGTGCAGAACTCAACACTGTGTGACGCACTAAGCAATTGAGTTCCAAGTCAAAAAAAGTACCTTTGATCCTTTATTGTGAAGCCAGTAAAGACAATTGACAAAGACAATCAAAAATAGTGATAAAAGCTAATGAAACTACTGTTGTGATAGTTGAATTAGTGAAATTAGCGGTCAACAAAAAATATCTATCCCCTACTCAGTCTCTCTTTAACTCAACTAACGGCACAAAGCGTGAATACATGACTACTTATTTACTTGTACCTTGCCCCAACCCATGTGACAAATTACCATAACCCATAATAAAAACATGCAACGCAAAATACAGCACAGACAGAAAATAGACACACGGCTCCGACACAAGTTGTTTCATTAATTGCCAGAATAGAAGCACAATCTAGAGAGCTGTAAAAAGCAGCACAATTGATGAGACATGGCAAAGGTACAAAGAAAGATAACTACCTTCCAGCTACACTGGTGGATCGCTCTTCCCCGCCTGGCAGAATGACAGTCAAATCCACATGTGAATTCGCAACACTCCCTTTCTGTTCCATGGTTAAACTTCCACACTCTTGGCTTTTAGCTACTGAAGAGCTCTCAACATGCTTGGAAAACGTTGGAGGTGCAGGCGCTTTTGGTTTGGATTTTTTGCTGTTGATAAAAGAGAGATCTATTAATTAATTGGCTTTGAGCAAATAAATTCTTTAAAAGCAAATATTAAAAATATCTATAAATTGTTCAATTAACTCTTGGTCAAGGATTGTGTTCAGGGTTCAGCTGAGTGTAACAAGTCCATTGGTGGTAATTGACGTGGTGCTCAGAGTGCTATTCGTGCATGAGGATCATAATGTTTGTGGGACTTTTATGCTGCACTTTGGCTCAAAGTTCGTAGGCAAAGAGAGTAAGAGTTTGAGGGAAAGTAAAACAAACAATTTGATATTTTGATTGCTCCTCCTCGATTCCTGCCAGAAGAGTACAGGGCATGGCCATGTTACAAACTCCCCTTGAATGGGCACCCATATATAATGGCGCCACGGCAGTGAAGCGTTCAGCCTGACGCTTTTACAGCTCAGGGTGTTCGGAGTTCAATTCCAGCATCCTCTGCAGACAGGTTTGTACGTTCCTTCCCGTGTGGGCGTGGGTTTCACTCCCCCAGATGCTCCAGTTTCTTCCCACAGTCCAAAGATATACTGGTTAGGAGGTTGATTGGTCATTCTAAATTGTCCCATGATTAGGCGGGAGTTAGAGGTAGGTTTCTGTGTGACACAGCACGAAGGGCCTGTTTCACACTATATCTCCAAACAAATAATATAATTACATTGAAGAGTCCTTTGTACATACACTCGTTGTTACCAAAGGCTGAACTAGTTTCTTCACTCTCTGCATTTTTAATAATTATCCTTTCCATAAGACCATAAGACAAAGGAGCAGAAGTCGGCCATTTGGCCCATCGAGTCTGCTCCGCCATTTTATCATGAGCTGATCCATTCTCCCATTTAGTCCCACTCCCCCACCTTCTCACCATAACCTTTGATGCCCTGGCTACACAGATACCTATCAATCTCTGCCTAAATACACCCAATGACTTGGCCTCCACTGCTGCCCGTGGCAACAAATTCCGTAAATTCACCTGCCTCTGACTAAAAAAATTTCTTCGCATTTCTGTTCTGAATGGGCGCCCTTCAATCCTTAAGTCATGCCCTCTCATACTAGACTCCCCCATCATGGGAAACAAGTTTGCCACATCCACTCTGTCCACTCCTATCAGTATTATGCGCATTTAATATCATTCATTACATGTGAAGGTATGGTTATCATGTTGAATGATCTGTTTGGATTTTCTGACTTACAAAGTTGATTAATGGACATTTTAAAAAATGCAACTCAGTCATTACCCAGGAAAAACCTGTATGCGGATAGTGGTCCCACCCAAAGTGCTATGCAGAAATACTGAACCACGTTAGGGTTCCACCATAAATTTTAGGCTTGGGCCAAAAAATGCCAGCTCAAACAGTCCCTCACAGATAAGTCTCTTCCCAACCCACAGCCCACCCACGTTTTGGATGCTTGGGTCAGAACAAAGGTGAAAGAGGAGGGATGCATGGGAGAGTGTGGAGCAAATGACACAAGGAAATTTGGTCATGGTAGTGCCAGGACAGCAGCTGGAGGTATTACTGTACATATATAGCAAGATCGGCAAACTTCAAGTGGGGTGATTGGTGTGCAGGACAAGCAGCCTGTGATGTTTCAGAGTCAGAACTCCTCACCCATCCCTTCATCCAATTTCAGGTTGGTGGGGAAGGTTCCTGGATCTTCACTGGGCTGAAGGTTGCAGAAACACAGATGTTCAAGACCAACCGCAGTTCCACCTCACTGAAGAATGATGTGAAGGAAGAAGAGCACCCTATCCTCAATAGGACGCACAAAACAACACCCTTATTAACGTGTACAAAACCTAACAACTTATTTTCAAGGACTCTGCATCTCACAGTCTGAATAATTATTGTTTATTTATTATTATTTCTTTCTTTTTGTATTTGTACAATTTGTCTTTTACACACTGGTTGAGTGCCCAATCTGGTGCAGCCTTTCATTGATTCCATTTTGAGTTTATTGATAATGCCCGCAACAAAATTAATCTCAGGTTTGTATATGGAAACATATATGTACTTTGATAAGAAGTTTACTTACAACTTTTGCTTTAAAAGTAAAATGAGTTTTTATATAGTTTAACCTGATTTCACTAGCTGAAGAACAAGTGGAGCTATTGCTAACTTCTCCGATCAACCACTATTAATAAAAACACTCTTCAAAATACAGACTCTTCCTTTCAGCTGCCCACCATCGTGAAAGCACTCCTGCTCCGGAATGGCCAAGTAACCATGCAACAGATATCTCTGATTGGGACACAACACCTGGTTTCACAATCCAAAGCTCACAATGGTTTATTTCCTGGAAGCTCACCACGGTCAAATGCACTTCCCAAATTGTTACCTTGCTTAATGGGTCATTATGTCAACTCCATATTTCTTTACAGACATTCCTGATACTGACATTTTCTAACCTAGTATTTTGCAGCATTATGACACAAGACGTTTCACTTGTGTTGAAATGGATGCTGAAATAGATGGTTATCTAACCATTATTGTCTGCCATATAATCAGGATACAATTGACCTCTGTATGCCCTTTATCACTCTGAAGTTACATTCTTGCTTAATATTATTCACTCTCGTTTGTTTCCTATGGCAGGGAAGTCAAGAACCAGAGAGAACAGCTTCAGAATAGAGGGATGTCCATTTTGAATGGAGATCAGGAGGAATTTCTTTAGCCAGAGAGTGGTGAATCTGTGGAATTCATTGCCACAGGGGAATGTGGAGGCCAGGTCATTGGGTGTATTTGAAACAGAGGTTGATAGGTTCTTCAACCAACACACATCAAAGTTGCTGGTGAACACAGCAGGCCAGGCAGCATCTGTAGGAAGAGGTCCTGACGAAGGGTTTCGGCCTGAAACGTCGACTGCACCTCTTCCTACAGATGCTGCCTGGCCTGCTGCGTTCACCAGCAACTTTGATGTGTGTTGCTTGAATTTCCAGCATCTGCAGAATTCCTGTTGTTTGATAGGTTCTTCATTAGTCAGAGCATGAAGGGATATGGGGAAAAGACAGGAGATTTGTTTGAGAGAGAAATCGATCAGCCATGATAAAATGGCAGTGCAGACTCGATGAGCCAAATGGCCTAATTCTGCTCCTATGTCTTATGATCTCCCATTGCAAAGTCACATTGCTGTTCTCCACCACCCTGCTTTGCCACAGTCAAAAGCTTTGAGCCACATGAATTTCCTTGGTTTTCATGAGTATGAAATGCTTGTGAGATTCACCCAAGCCACTGCCTTTCCACCACTCAGGATGTTCCAGAATTTAACTGTTCATCTCCTTCAGTCAACACACAAAATGCTCAGAAAGTCAAGCAGCATCAATGGAGGGGAATAAACCATCGCTGTTTCAGGTCAAGACCTTTCATCATGACTTGGTCCAAAACATCAGCTGTTTACTTCCCTCCATAGGTGCATCCTGTCCTGCTGAGTTCCGCCAGGGATTCTGTGTGTTACTGAAGATTTCCAGCATCTGCAGTCACTTGTGTCTCCCTCTTTTTGTCAGCCCATATTTCATTCCTCCTCAGATAGACTGCAGTCAAACCGCATGGTGTCAGTGTATCACTTTCATATTCTTTTACAGCTCAGGAGTTCATTCAACCCACTGAGTCTAAGCTGGGTCTACGAGCAAATCCATGAAGTCTATTCCTCACACACAAAATGCTGGGGGAGCTCACCGGGCCAGGCAGCATCTTTGAGGAAGAGTACAGTTGACTTTTCAGCCCAAAATCTTGACTGTCCTCTTCTCCAAAGATGCTGCCTGGCTGCTGACTTCCTCCAGCATTTTGTGTGTGTTGCTTGGATTTCTAGCATTTTCTGTGTGTTGCTTATCTCCAGCCTCTGCAGATTTTTGCAGATGTGATCGAAGACTATTCCTCCAAATACTTCCCTGCAACTATTGTTTCACATGTGTGTATCAGCTCCACCCTGACTCTCCTCCCACCCCTGATACAAGGGATAAATTACAATAGCCAACTAACCTACGATTTTGACCAGGGCAGACTGGCTGTGGCCTGCAGTCAATGAAGGACACAGCACTGTTGAACATTCCGAGACTGTTTCAAGGACTCTGCAGTTTGATGGCTAATATTCTGTGTGTCATTCGCTCATTTTTTGCCGTTTAGGCTGTTTGTTCTTTTTTTTTTGCGGGTTGAGTGTTTTTCTGTGAACAGGTTCCATGGTGTTTGTTTCCTGCCTGCCTGGGCAGAAGACAAATCTCAGGGTTGTATACCGCATAAATACTTTGATAATAAATGTACTGTGTACCTTTTGACATGAGTTGGCAGCAGCACATGATGAACGTCGAGCTCTATAACAACCTACCGATGCTCACCACTAAAATCAAGGCGAGAAGACTGTAAGTAGCGGGCACTGTCTACGCCACCCCAAGCTACCTGCCAGCCTAGTCGTCATATGGGAGCCCAAGCACGGGAGGATGAACCCTGGGCGCCTCCCAAGACTATGGTCAACATGCTCCTAGAAGACAGCGGCGCAGCTAATGTAGATGAACTGAACACACTGATGAGGGAGAGGGAGAAGTGGAGAGTCTGTCATCATGCCCGACACCGGCCCCCTAGGCCTGAGTCGACGTAGTAGTAGTAGAAGTATCTTTTGAATTCATCTGTGTTTTCAGTTTCCTTTAACTCTCTGCCTTTACTGAGGGGTTCCATGTTAGAATTTTCAGTGTCAAGTCTTACCCTTCTATGACCAATGTATCTGTTTGCAACACAACATCTTATCCCCAGGTGCTGTTTTTTTTTACAGCTTACCAACCTTGTTTAGTAACCCAAACAGAGATTAGAGCTGATTATTAAAGTAGACTTTATGAGGGGTTGTAAAATAAGAAGTGAGAGACAAGCAGACATGACTTAATCAGGCCAGTGGACAGACACTCACCAGGAACCTGGTCTTCAAAAAGAGAACTGAGTAGCACTCACTTATGGGCCCATTCACTACAGATGCTCGTTGGCTGGGATTTTTCGTAAAGCACAGGAGTGATGAGAGGAGTCCATGCTCTCACTCCACCTTAGTAAGTCGGGATATGGACAGGATTCCAGGTATGAAATGGTTATCGTATCAAGCGCAATTGAAGGCTCTGGGCCTGTATTTACTGGAGTTTAAAAGAATAAGTTGGGGGGATCTATCAAATGTTGCAAGGCACAGATACAGTGGATGTGAAGAGGATGTTTCCTTCAGTGGGGAGTCTAGGACCAGAGGGCACAACCTCAAAATAGATGGATGTCCATTTAGAACAGAGATGGGAATTTGAGAGGAATTTCTTTAGCCAAAGAGTGGAGAATCTGTGAAATTCACTGCCTAAGTCAGCTGTGGAGGCCAGGTCACTTAGGGCAGAGGTTGATAGGTTCTTGGTTAGTCAGGGCTTGAAAGGTTATGGGGAGAAGGCAGGAAAATGGGGTTGAGAGGGAAATGGACCGGCCATGATGAAAAGACGGAGTCCGGATGACCTAATTCTGCTCCAATGTCTTATGGTTAAGAAGGGAGGGGATGACGAACAAGCCCAAGTATTCAATTTCACATTCCTAGCCAAAGTTCTGACAGTGCATAATTAGGAGAGAAGTACAGGTGGTGTCACTTCAGCTGCCAATATTTCCAGCTGGGCACAGGGAAGGGGTAATATTGTTAATAACACAATAGACATCAAAGTCACATGTAAATTCTACTTTAAAGAATGCAAATTGGTGTGCAAGACAAAGAACTTGTTTTATTGGAGTCCAGCTATATCACCTACATTCATCATTAGTATGAATTCCCATCCAACCTGACACAGGGATTAGAGTAAATAGAACACAAAGTTTGGAGTCGATTCCAACTAACCACAAGGTGGCAGTTAAATTCTTTCACACATTTTTATCATCCCATACAACTTCCACTGGTTAGCGGCTTCTTGTTCAAGTGCAACACACACAAAATGCTGGGGGAACTCAGCAGGTCAGGCAGCATCTATAGAAATGAATCAAAAGTTGTGTTTCAGGCCAAGACTCATCATTAGGACTGGAAAGGAAGCGGTGGGGGGGGGGGGGGGGTTGGAAGCCAGAATAACAGGGTGGGGGGAGGGGAAGGCTATAGGTAAATCCAGGTGGGAGGATGAATTAAGAAGCTGGGAGGTGAAGGTGAAAAAGGCATAGGGCTGGCTAAGAAGGAATCTGATAGGAGAGGAGTGTGGACCATAGGAGAGAGAGGAGGAGGGGGGACACCAGGGGGAGGTGATAGGTAGGAGAGGAGAAGAGTAAGAGGCCAGAATGGAGAACAGAAGAAGAGGAAAGTTGGATGGAGCGGAGGTGCTCAACAACGCGGTTCTCCAGTTTACGTTGGGTCTCACCAATGTGGAGGAGGATACAGCAGACAGCGGCTAAAAATTGTTACAGTTCCTAACGGTAGAGCAAAAGCTTTGATTGGTTCATCATGGTTATGGACTCCAGAAGGTAAAGATGTTTGCAGGGTATCACTGCAGACCAGTCATCTGCTTAGCAACTAACCACAGGACTGCTAAGATGGCAGCCTGGCAGAGGAGCAACATCGTCCCAATGGAGCCACCTTTTCCAGGGCAGCATTAAGACATAGGAGCAAAATTAGGACACTCAGCCCATCAAGTCTGCTCTGCCATTCCATCATGGCTGATATATTATTCCTCTCAATAATCTCCCATCCCTGGCACTCTTGCTGTTTCCTGCAGTGAGTCCAGTCAGACTGGTGCCTCCACACTGAAATGCAGAGTCCAAAGCTGAGCTACTCGAGGACAGCCTCCAAGGCCATCTGCAATCTTCTCCACTGAAGTCTAACAACCATCCATTAGCCATGCCGTGATAAATAAATGGGCGCCACGGTAGCGCAGCGGTTCGTGTGATGCTATTACAGTTCGTGGCGTACTGGAGTTCAGAGTTCATTTCTTGCGCCACTCTGTAAGGAGTCCCTGTGGAACGCGTGCGTTTTCTCTGGGTGCCCCGGTTTCCTCCCACAGTCGAAAGACGTACCGAGTAGGTTCACTAGTCATTGTAAATGTCACATGATTAGGTTAGGGTTAATCGGAATTGTGAGGCCGCTGGAGCAGCGTGGCTCAAAGAGCCTACTCTGTGCTGTATCGCTAAATACATAAATATGACAGCAATGCATCAGGAGGACTAAGGTCAGATAAATAAATAAATATGACAGCAATGCGTTAGGAGGACTAAGGTCAGATAAATAAATAAATATGACAGCAATGCATTAGGAGGACTAAGGTCAGATAAATAAATAAATAGGACAGCAATGCATCAGGAGGACTATGGTCAGATAAATAAATAAATATTACAGACTAAGGTCAGATAAATGTCCAGAAGGAGCAGCACAAGGGAAATTAGTTTGACCATTTCCTACAATAAATATCAAATGTCATAATTTGACAGCTTATTTTCAATGCTTTAATTTTGTGCTTTAGTTTATTAAGCAGTGCTCCTAGGTCAGTAAGAAAAGGATAAGGCTAGAGAATGTCCAAATGCAAGTATAGCACTTCTTCGTTTTTGGAGAGAGTGTGGCAGGAAAGGTGATTATTTCAATTGATAAACACGAAAGGTTCAACAGATGCTGGAAATCCAAAGCAACACACGCGCACACACACACACACACACACACACAAAGTGCTGGAGGAACTCAGCTGGCCAGGCAGTATCTATGGAAATGAACAAACAGTCGACATTTAGGGCCAAGGCCCTTCCTCAAGACTAGAAAGGAAAGGGGGGAAGATGCTAGAATAAAAAGGTGGGGAAGGAGGACAGCTAGAAGGTGATAGGTGAGGCCAAGTGGGTAGGAAAGGTAAAGGGCTGGAGAGGAAGGAATCTGATAGGAGAGGAGAGTAGACCACAGGAGAAAGGGAACCCAGGGGGAGATGAGATAGGCAGGTAAGAAGACATTAGAGGTCAGAGTGGAGAACAGATGATGAGGGAAAACTTTTTTTTAAACCAGAAGGATAAATTGATATTCATGCCATCGGGTTGGAGACTACCCAGATAGAATTATAAGGTGTTGTTCCTCCGCCTGGAAGGTGGCCCATTCATAGCTCAAGAGGAAGCCATGGATCAACATGCTATATAAATATTGAATTATACACTACTTTACATTCTATGTAAAGTCACCTCCAGCCACAAGGGAAAGTAAACTCAGCTTCTCCATTCTCTCAGCTGACCTCACCTGGACTGCCCATATCTCTTATCAGGTGGGGAAGGCCCAACAGAGGCTCCACTTCCTAAGGAAGCTAAAGCACACTCTCCTCCCTCATCACCTGCTGATCAACTTCTATCAGACAACTATAGAGAGCCTCCTGACGTATTGCTGTGCAGTGTGGTTTGCCAGCTGCACAGAACAGAACAAGAAGGACTTGCTGCAGGTGGTGAGGGGAGCAGAGCGGGTTATTGGCACAACATTACCCTCCCTCAGAGACATTTACACTGGCAGACTTCAAAAGAAGGCTACTTGTATTTCAAAGGATCCCACTCATCCTGGACATCACCTGTTTTCCCCTCTACCTTCTGGGAAGAGGTAAGAGCACTAAAGATGAAAACAAAGAGAACAGCTTCTACCCACAAGCAGTGAAATGTATAACACCCCCTTCCCTTCTCCTGCCCCACTCCTAAGACGGCGGCAGCTGAATGCATCACACTTCCAGGAATGGCAGGTGTGCAATAGTCCTACCCCCCCCCCCCCCATCCATATATTATTAATTTTGGACAGCACTCCTGAGGTTTTAGAGTTTATTTTACATATATATTCTTTGTCATGCTACAAAACGTTGAGCTGCTAAACTGTGTTTCATTGCTCCACAAGAATGACAATAAAGATATTCTGTTCTATTCTATTCTATTCTATTCTCTCCTTGGAACTCAAGCCCTCTAGTCCTGGTAACATCCTTGTGAATCTTTCCTGCATCCTTTCCAGTTTAATCACATTTTTCTAGACCGTAAATAGACAACTGGAACGGTATACAATACTCCAGGTGTGATCTCACCAAGGTCCAGTGGAGATACAACAGGACATCCCAATTCCTGCATTCAGGGGTTCACTGATAAAGGCAAGTGTGTCTAATACCCTCTTCTCCACCCAGTCTAACAGCGTTGCCACTTTCAGGGAACTGCGTATGTCTATGCCTAGGCCTCCCCAAGTCAGACTGTATTTGACAAACAATGCTTGCGGATGCACCCCATTCCTGCAGAAGCCTTGAAGCTCTTTAATGTATGCCACACCTTGCAGAATTCTGCAATGTGAAAATGTAGAATCATAGCAATTTCTTTTAAAAAAATTGTAATCACCAGAACTTAACGTATTCAAGTAGATCATAAACAGAAGAAAGTCTACAAATGCTGGAAATCCAAAGCAACACACACAAAATGCTGGAAGAGAGCTGGCGTGAGTTCTGATGAAGAGTCTTGGCCTGAAACGTCGACTTCCATAGATGCTGCCTGACCTGCTGTGTCCCACCAGCATTTTATGTGTGTTGCTCTTCAAGTAGATGATTAGCATTTGCAGGTGGTACCCGTCTTGTCATTGCATGCAACTTTCAACCCAGGAAGAGCTGGCTGGAATACTTCAAGTGGAAGAATTGGTACAAATGTGCGTTATCCAGAGACATGCATGCCTTTGATGGGGGGGGGGGGTTACTCCACATGTAGTAACATCAGCTCAGTATGTACATTGGCCAAATACTCCACAGAAATGAGATCTCACAAGTGTTATTTAAAAGCCATAAAACATCTGTAGGACCCACAAAAAAATTAATAACATCAATTTCACATGCTGAAAACAGAAGATGCAATGACAAGTGCAATTTGACAGCAGATGTCTCCACATTGCTAAGGGATATACATACAGATATAAAAGTATTGTCAATAGCATTTTGTTTAAAACACACTTAAAATAAGTTTCATATATGAGGGTTGTAAGTACAGAACTGTGCAAAGGTCATAGGCACATATATGTCTGAGAATCTGGCACAGTATTCTATTGGTCAACATGGAGCAGACAGGTGAGTGTAAATCTGGCAGCAGGAAAGGATGTTGGGAATGGTGAGGGTGGAGTGCTGTGGGAGGGGTATGGGACAGGTGGCAGAGGAGTGCCGGGTGGGCAGGGGGGTGCTGACACAGATGCAGACATATCCAGTCCTGAGACACCAAGCAAGGTCACTTGATTCCAATTGGTTTATTCATCATTATATAATATCTCTCCAGTACTTCCCGCTCCCTCTCCTCTCCCAATCATGATTCCCCTCTCCTGCCTCCTTCCCACTTCCAGTCCACAACAGAGAAACACATATTATATATATACATATATACATACACACACACACACACACAAACACTAAGACTAAGACTTTTGCACAGTACTGTATATGATAAGCCAACAATCAGTAACATTCAAAACCATAACTAAGATGAAAAAATATTGTTCTCAGATCATTTATTTCATTTAACACCTTAAAAAACACTCAAAAATGAGCACCAATATGCACAAAATTTTCACAAGTATAGTCGAGTGAAAATAGACATTGCTCCTGACGAGTGTATTTATTCAACCAACACACATCAAAGTTGCTGGTGAACGCAGCAGGCCAGGCAGCATCTCTAGGAAGAGGTGCAGTCGACGTTTCAGGCCGAGACCCTTCGTCAGGACTAACTGAAGGAAGAGTTAGCAAGAGATTTGAAAGATGGAGGGGGAGGGAGAGATCCAAAATGATGGGAGAAGACAGGAGGGGGAGGTATGGAGCCAAGAGCTGGACAGGTGATTGGCAAAAGGGATACGAGAGGATCATGGGACAGGAGGTCCGGGAAGAAAGACAAGTGGGGGGGGACCCAGAGGATGGGCAAGGGGTATATTCAGAGGGACAGAGGGAGAAAAAGGAGAGTGAGAAAAAGAATGTGTATATAAAAATAAGTAACAGATGGGGTACGAGGGGGAGGTGAGGCATTAGCGGAAGTTAGAGAAGTCGATGTTCATGCCATCAGGTTGGAGGCTACCCAGACGGAATATATTGATTGAGATACAGTGCGGAATCAGACTTTTCGGCCCTTCGAGTCACACTGCCCAGCAATCCCGATTTAACCCTAGCCTAATCACGGCACAATTTGCAATGACCAATTAACCCTCCAACCGGTATGCCTTTGGACTCTGGGAAGAATAAACTCCTTACAGGCAGTGGTGGGAATTGAACCCCAGTCGCCTGTACTGTAAAGCGTTGTGCTAACCACCGTGCACTCTAGTTTGCATTGGCTAATACAATCTGATTTTCAAATGTACACTCTTGGGAGAGAGGGGCCGTATTGTGCAACAGAATTTCTAGTCTGCCTTTTGTATTCAAGTAACGATTATTTTATGACTTTCTGAAAAAAAATATATACACTTCTGCGTGTTGGGCCTGTGACTTCAATGATTCTCCAGCATGTGGCATTTGCAATGTAGGCATAAGGACAGTATTATTATTCATAAACATAACCATAACTGAACACTATTATATGCATGTTAATACAAAGACAGCTTTATGTATTCCTATACATACTGGGCATTGAAACTGCTATGAATACTGTGAGTTATACTAAGCAGCACGTGTAAGTGACTTAAACAGGACATTGGATTGCTCCTTTTTAAACGGGCATTGTTTAAAATTCCCTGAATGCAAATGGATACATGCAATGACACAATAATTCAACGGACAATAAGAACAGCTAATATTTAATGTTGTGAAGGTGACAAGTTCACATTTGATTCAGATTATTAAAGTCGCACTCAAAAATTTTAAGGGAGGAATTTCCAACATACTTTTTCTAAATTTACTGACTTTACCACTGGGGATATCTGTTATTTTTAGTAATATTACAATATTCTCATGGTCTCATCTATGGTTCACAAGTAAGATAAATGTATTTGTAAAGAGCTTTACTGTAGTAAAAATTATATTTCATATACTGATGTAAGGAGGTCACACAGCTGATATTATGTTTACTGGAGAGTTTTATCCCAGATTTATCTTCCATCCTTATTATTTTAAGAAAATAAATGTTGAGTCATAATCAGAGAATGCTGCAGCACAGAAATAGGTCCTTCGGTTCACTTAAGTCTAAGCCGAACTATTTTTCAGCCTAGTCCCATCGATCTGCACCTGGACCACAGCCGTCAATACTCCTCCCACCATGTATCTATCCAGACCTCAAATGTTGAAACCAAACCCACATTCACTACTTCAACTGGCAGTTTGTTCCACACTCAGTGAAGTTCCTTTTAAACATTTCACCTTTCACCCTTAACCCATGACATCCAGTTGTAGTCTCACCCAACCTTAGTGAATGAAACCTAATTGCATTTACCCTATCATTTTGTATACTTCTATCAAATCTCCCCTCATTCTCCCATAGAGTCCTAACCTATTCAACTTTTCCCTATAACTCAGGTCCTCAAGTCTTCTTGCTTTTAGATTAGATTAGATTCAACTTTATTGTCATTGTGCCGAGTACTGATACAAAGCCAATGAAATGCAGTTAGCATCTGACCAGAAATGCAAAGAATAGTGTTATTTACAAAATAACTGTGAATAAAAAGTAAGTGCTACAGCACCCAAATATAAAAGTACTGAGACAGTACAATATGGGTGCAAGACTGCTTAGCGCTGTAATGTGAGGTTCAGGAGGGTCACAGCCTCAGGGAAGAAGCTCTTCCTGTGCCTGCTGGTACAGGAGCGGAGGCTCCTGTAGAACCTACCAGATGGGAGGAGAGGTTAGGGTGAGATGCATCCTTGATAATGCTTTTCGCCCTGCTCAGGCAGCGTTTATGGTAGATGTTCTCAACGGTGGGCAATTGGGTGCTGATAATCCGCTGGGCAGTTTTCACCATACGCCGGAGTACTTTGCGGTCTGATACGGGACAATTGCCATACCACACTGAGATGCAGTTGGTGAGTATGCTCTCAATGATACAGCAGTAAAAGTCTGCCAGTATCCTGGGACAGAGGTGAGCTTTCTTGATGCTCCGCAGGAAATAAAGGCATTGTTGCTCCTTTCTGATCAGAATGGAGGAGTTCAGGGACCAGGTGAGATCCTCGGAAATGTGGACACCAAGGAATTTGAAGCTTGATACACGCTCCACTACAGCTCCGTTGATGTAGATGGAGACGTGAGTGTAGCTCCTAGCATGTATGAAGTCCACAATGATCTCCTTGGTCTTCTGGGTGTTAAGGGACAGGTTGCTGTCAGCACACCACGCAGCCAGGTGCTGGACCTCGTCCCTGTAGGCCGTCTCGTCATCCCCTCTGATCAGGCCAACCACCTTGGTGTCGTCTGCGAACTTGATTATGGAGTTAGAACCATGTACAGGAACGTAGTCATAGGTGAAATGGGAGTAGACAGATAGATAGATAGATATACTTTATTGATCCTGAGGGAAATCGGGTTTCGTTACAGCCGCACCAACCAAGAATAGAGCATAAATATAGCAATACAAAAACCACAAACAATCAAACAACAAAATGCAAACTATGCCAGATGGAAATAAGTCCAGGACCAGCCTATTGGCTCAGGGTGTCTGACCCTCCAGGGGAGGAGCTGCAAAGTTCGATGGCCACAGGCAGGAACAACCTCCCGTGACTCCTCCTGTTGTATCTCGGTGGAATATGGCCGGAGTCCAACAGCAAAAAGTTCAATATCCGGCCTACAAACACGTTCCTCGATCGTAATATGACCCGGATTGCACCATCCGTTGTTAACCAGAACAGTAAGCACCCAACTCCTTTACACATACTGCTCTCAGTACAGTAGACAGCTCAGCACACAGCCTTGAGGCACACCTGTGTTCAGGGTGAGAGCGGAGGAGGAGAGGTTGTCTGACTTAACTGATTGGGATCTGTTAGTCAGAAAGCCCAAGGTCCAATTGCAGAGGGATGAGCTAATACCAAGCTGGCAAAGTTTGGCGATCAGGTTGGAGGGAATCACAGTACTGAATGCCGAACTCAAGTCAATGAACAGCATTCTGACGTAAGAGTTGGGGCTGTCCAAGTGGGTCAGGGCAGAGTGAAGTGCCATGGAGATGGCGTCCTCTATTGACCTGTTGGTGCGATAGGCAAATTGATAGGCAAATTTACCCTATCTACCAGAAAGGGTAAGATGAGGGAACACGAAGAAATCCTCATGGAGGGATCAGAAGTGGACAGAGTGAGCAATTTCAAGTTCCTGGGCGTCAGTATTGCTGAGATTCTAACCTAATCCCAACATGTAGCTATTAAAGCGAAACAGCAGCTATACCTCATTAGGAGTTTGAAGAGATTCGGTTTGTAACCCAAAACACTTGAAAACTTCTATAGACGTAGCGTGGAGAGCATTCTGACAGGCTCCATCACTGTCTAGTATGGGGGTGGGGGTGGATAGGGGCTACTGCACAGGATTGAAAGAAGCTACAGAAAGTTATAAAATTAGTCAGCTCCATCTTGGGTACTAGCCTCCATAGTATCTAAGACACCTTCAAGGAGCGCTGCCTCAAAAAGGTGGTTTCCATTGTTAAGGAACCCCATCACCCAGGACATACCCTCTTCCAATTGATACCGACAGGTAGGAGATACAGAAGGCTGAAGGCACACACTCAGCGACTAAGGAGCAGACTCTTCCCTCTGCCATCAGATTCCTAAATGGACATTGAACCCATAAACACTTCTTTTGTATTTTTGTTTTTGCACTATTTTTAACTATTTAATATACATAATACTTACCATAATTCATTTATTTTTTTCTATATTTATCATGTATTGCAACGTGCTGCTGCTGCTAACACATTTTGTATACCACCAGCAAAGCTCGTCTGTCTCCCTCCCTCCCCATATAGAGCACAACTTGAGACATATTATTGAGAAGGCAATAGAGTTTAGAAAATAATTAATAGCTTTTTTCACTTTGAATCTTTTATGCAATATAATCTGACCTATACAATTCAGATATTCAAAACCAGTGACAGACCAATAAAATGTGATAATAATGTTGAAATATCAGATTAATATCTGTCAATTCAATTGTCAAATAACTAAATAATTGTTGAAGTCTGGCTATAAAGTTGCTTCAGCCCATTATAGACAGATTTTTGTGTGTATTGAATTTAAGCAGATGAATTAACTTAGGTGTCACACAGAAATTTTGCATTTGCATGTCTGAACATTTCTGAAAGTACACTTTATACCTGTCCTGCTGGATACACAAGTATTTATTAGCTCATTGTTTTTTGAAAATACAATAGCACACTACTCACCACACCCCTTTCCCTGAAAAAGGAGAAAACAAAAGCCTGATTGAGGATGCCAAATACCCAAACAATGCAACTCCCAAATCTGTCCTACCAACAAATCTCTCTGTCTTGGCACCAGTTCAACTAAGTAGCAAGAATAGAACCTTACTCACAATCAGTACTAACGAAGAAACAGACATTTCCTGGATTTCTGCAATCATAATTTGAGGTTTTCCCCTCTGACTTCCACCTCTACCCGAAGCAACTGCCATTCAAGGGGCCGAGCAACCCGCACAACCACAATTTCATTCCCCACCCCCACCCAGGCCTGGGATTATCTGACCTCCATGAGAGATGATTGTATTAGTCAGTACTGCAATATTAAAAAAGGGAGTAGATCATTTTTGACCTTTGATGTATTTTGTGCATTAAGGAACCACATGGTTTTCTGCTTCTCTCCCGATTGCACTGGGCACAGGATAAGACTCGATCTTATCAATGGGAGGGCAGTCTCGATGTACACATGGCCACCTTGTACTTCAATTTCTCACAATTTATTCATGTTCTTCTAAGCTTTGGGGATCAGCTTCCTAATCAAACCAATCCCAGCGTACGTGCAATTGCCTTTATGTGAAAGCAGCATCCTTGTTGGATTTACAATGAAGGGGGTAACATATGAGGAGCATTTGGCAGCTTTAGGCCTGTACTCACTGGAATTTAGAAGAATGCAGGGGGGGGGATCTCATTGAAGCCTACCAAATGTTGAAAGGACTAGACAAGGTGGATGTGGAGAAAATGTTTCCTCTGGTGGGGGTATCCAAAACTAGAGGGTATAGCCTCAAAATTGAGGGGCAACCCTTTAGAACAGAGGTAAGGAAGATTTCTTTTTAGCCAGAGAGTAGTAAATCTGTGGAATGCTCTGTCACAGACTGTGGGGGAAGGCCAAGGCCGTGCGTATATTTAAGGTGGAAGTTGATAGTTTCCTGATCTGTCAGGGCATCAAAGAATATGGCGAGAAGGCAGGAATATGGGGTTGAGTGGGGGCCAGGATCAGCCATGATGGAATGGTGGAACAGACTTGATGGGCTGAATGGCCTAATTCTGCTCCTACATCTTATGGTTTTATGACAATTTTTACCTGGTAAAAACTTGATATGCCCTAAGCTAAAGGCATTTTCACTGAGAATGTACTGAAAGCAACAGTACCATGCAACTAGCATCGCTTAATAGCACGAAATTTTTTCTCATAACCACTGCTGTCCAATCAAATAAATGCAGACACTGTCCCTAAGCCGGGTCTCACCTATGGAAATCTATTCAAATAGATTCTACAGTAAAAGTCGTGGGTTTCTTCCGCAACTCCCTCCCCTGCCAGTAGACTGCGAGAATGGCCAAATGTCAAGGGCGTAGTTTGGAAAATGACAGCCAGCCAGTTCCAAAGTTTCACGTTTACACCATTTTACACAGAGAGCCTGAACTTCCTGACACCTGTGAGAAAATAGCAAGATAAAAAGATTGATAAAGAAAGAAAGAAAGAAAATAGCAAGAGCCATGCACAGAAATATTGGTACTCCCACAAAACCTGGATGAATTATTTAAAATGGTAGTGCAGTGCCAGAGGCAGGGTTGGAGGGGATGATTTGAGCCGAAAGAAGGGGGTGTGGAGGCTTTGCTGGCTGCTCGCTCCGCAGAACCTACTCTCCCCTTGGCATTATGGAGGCTGCAAAGAAAAGAGCCTTCAGCACCGTTAGAGGCTGCTGCACATCAAAGTTGCTGCTGAACTCAGCAGCCCAGACAGCTGGCCTGCTGCGTTTACCAGCAACTTTGATGTGCGTTGCTTAAACTTCCAGCGTTTGCAGAATTCCTCGTGTTTGCGTTAGAGGCTGCTGAGTGCTTTATGCAGCAAAACAATATACACAGGACATAGAGTCACTAAAAAATTCTGCACAGAAACAGGCCCTTCAGCCCATCTACTGCGAAACCACCTGAACAGCCTACTCCCATTGACCTGCACTGGACCACAGCCCTCCACACCCCTACCATAAACGTACCTATCCAAACTTCTCTTAACGTTGAAATAGAAATCGCATTCACCACTTGTGCTGGCAGCTCATTCCACACTCCCATGACCCAATGAGTGAAGAAGTTTCCCTTCATGTTCCCCTTAAACATTTCACCTTTCACCCTTAACCGATGATCTCCAGTTGAAGTTTCACCAATAACAGAGGGAAAAAAGCCTGCTTGCATTTACCCCATCTATACCCCTCATTATTTTGTAAACATCTACCAAATCTCCCCCCAATCTTCTACGTTCCAGGATATAAAGTTCTAACCTATTGACCCTTTCCTTATAACTCAATAAACTAAATAAGCTGTGTCATAAACTAAAATTACCAATGACCATTCATTTTATAGAACTTTGAGGAATATAAAATGTTCTGAAACATTGTTCATATTTTGCAATGCAATCAATGAACCTACTTGTTAAAAACAGGCCAATTGACACCAGAGTGACAAATACAGTGGGCTGTATTGACTTGCATACATTGAGCAATAAGTGGATCACCAGCTTTTGTTCCAAGTTCAGACATGTTCTGAGGTGGGAACATTGAACAGCTCATGCAATCATTCCTGATCAAGTAAATTTAAATCAAAATTATTAAGTACCTCTCTTCCAAAGAAAATATAATAACTGAATTACAATTCTTGAGTACATTGCACTACAATCTAAGAACTGCTGGTTCCTCTCGGAAAGAAAAAGATTAACTTTCACAGAATCAGGTTTAATATCATTAGCATATGTCGTGAAATTTGTTAATGTTGCAGCAGCAGTACAATAAAATACTTAATAATAGAGAAAAGGAAAACTGAATTACAGCGTGTATATATATATATATACACACACACCCTTATTGTAATTCATAGTTTGCTTTTTTGTATTATCATGTATATATGTATAGTCCCTGATGGTAGCAATGAGAAGAGGGCATGTCCTGGGTGATAGGGGTCCTTCATGATGGACGCCGCCTTTTTGAGACATCGCTCCTCGAATGTCTCTGGGATACCACAGAGGCTACTGCTCATGAATTTTACAACTCTCTGCAGCTTACTTCAATCCTGTGCCCCCCTCCCACCCCATACCAAATGGAGTTACAGTCAGTTACAATGCTCTCTATGGTATCAAAAACACTTTGGGTATAAACAAGAACCACCCTTTTCTGTTCCTTACCTGAGTGCCATTGTCCTCGTATCACTTGCTTCCCAAAATATCCAAAAGTCACTGTTTCTAATGAACTGAATGATGCAGCCTCCACAGCATGCAAAAGAATCAGCAGCCTCTGAATGAAGAAATACTTCGTCACCTCAGTTCTAAACAGCCTACTTCATATTTTGACATTACGCCCCCTGATTCTAGTTAAAATATCCTCCCTTTATCTAGCCTGTCTTTTAAAAAATCTGAGTTTTATTCCATGATTTCTATCAAGGATGATTCACTGGTATAGTTAGCGTCATGTACTTGTGAATAGTTAAATAGTTTAATATTTAGTAGTAACCAAGCAAGTATTTTAGACTAAAGTTCACTTGGATCAACGCAATTGAAAAGGCTTCAAAGGAGATTCATGAAAATGGTTCCAGTATTGAAAGGCTTGTCATATGAGGAGCATTTGACGGTTCCTATACTCAATGAAATTCTGAAGAATGAAGAGTGACCTCATTGAACCCCATCAAAAGTTGAAAAGCCTCAAGTCAGCAGATGTGGAGAGGATGCTTCCTATGGTGGGGGAGTCTCAGAATAGAGGGATATCCACTTAGAACAGAGATCACAAGGAATTTCTTTAGCCAGAGAGTGGTGAATCTGGAAATTCCTTGCCACAGGTGGTTAGGGAGGCCCAAATCTCTGCCTTGGTATATTTAAGGCAGAGATTGATAGATTCTTGATTAGTCATGGCATGAAGGAATATGGGGAGAAGGCCAGAGATTGGCCAAGTGGGAAAATGGATCAGCCGCCATGAAATAGCGAGGCAAATTCTGGTCTTATTTCAAATGTAATTATCTTTTACAAAAACACATATGAACATACAAAGTCAACTTAACCAAGCAACTGGTTCATCAAAGCTCCTGGTACAGCTGCTAAAACTAGTAGCTACTTGTCAAACCTCACAGGCACATGAAAATAGAATACAAATCTGATACAGATGTTAAACAACATCCATGCACTGCACAAGGAGGATATATCATTAATGATGTGTGTCATAATCACTTGAGAAAAGAGCAACCTTAAAATGAAACTGAACAAAAATACCTTCATCGTCCAGGGTATATGAATTTAATTTAGTAAGATTTATTTTGATTAGCACCAACACATAATACTGCTTGTGAAACCTGCAATAGTTTTTGTTCTTCAAGCTATGTTTGTGTTGCCAAACAGGGCTCACATATGCCGGGAATGATTACAATTTAAAATGACAGAAGCCTGGACATTCTTCAAGCTCCATGTTTTTGTGTATTATTTGTTCGCTTTTTGCTGTTTGTCCGACATGTAGGGGTTTCCTTTAAACTGGTTCAATGGTAAACATAAGAAAGTCCGCAGATGCTGGAAATCTAAAGCAACCCACACAAAACGCTGGAGGAACTCAACAGGTCAGGCGGCTTCTATAGAAATGAATAAACAGTTGACGTGCAGAGCCGAGACCCATCTTCAGGACTATGGTGTTTCTTTGCTTTGTTTTTGCCTGCAAGAGGATGAATCTCAAGGTTCTACAAACGGTATATTGTATGCATACTTAGATAATAAAATTATTTATTTATTGAGATACAGTGTGGAATAGGATCTTCTGGCCCTTCGAGCCACGCTATGCAGCAATCCCCTGATTTAATCCTTGCTGAATCATTGGACAATTTACAATGACTAATTAACCTACCAAACTGTACCTCTTTGCACACAAGAAGCGGGAGAGGGGAGCAGCCCCCCCGCCCAGGGCACAGATAGACCAGATCATAGTTGATCCAATCTCAGCCTCAACACCACTTTCCCCACATACCCTCTACTCTCTTGCAATATAAATGTCTGTCAGTCTTTGCTGCAAGTATATTCCATGTCTCCTTATTTGTTTATTTCTTGAGACACAGTGTGGAATAGGCCCTTCTGACCCTTCCAGCCTCACTGCCCAGAAACCTCTGATTCAACCCTGGCCAAATCACAGGACAATTAACAACTGCCTAACTTGTGTGTATTTAGACTACAGCTAACTCTCTGTAGTAAGCAAATGTGAAAGGCCTTCTACAGGAGCACCACTGAGAGCATCCTGACTGGCTGTATCACTGCCTGGTATGGGAACTGCACCAACCTTGATCACTGGGACTGCAGAGAGTGGTGTGGGTGGCCCAGTGCATCTCTCCATTGAGGATATTTACAGCAACAAGTGCATAAGGAATGCCCAGAAGATCACTGGGAACACCAGTCACCCCAACTATAAGTGTTTCAGCTGCTTCCGACTGGCAAATGGTACCACAGCACTGAAGCCAGGACCAACAGGCTACGGGACAGCTTCTTTCTACAAGCCATTAGACTAATCAATTCACATGTCTGTAAATTGTCATAACGCAAAGATTTTTACTCCCTCACATTGTGGGACCAAAGTACGATTTAAGTAAATAAATAAAATATACTATAAATATTCAAAGTCAAAAGAAATTTATTATCGAAGTACATAGATGTCACCAGATGTCACCTTGAGATTCATTTTCTTGCAGGCATTTACAGGAAAATAAAGAAATACAATAACATTTATGAAAAATGATACATCGTCAAAGACAGGCAATCAACCAACATGCAAAAGACAAATCATGCAAATAATAAAAAAGTAAATAAATAATACTGAGAAAATGAGTTGTGAGGTCCTTGAAAGTGATTCAATAGGCCATGACTCACTTTTGTTATATTTATGTGTGTCTATTTGTGTGACGGGGTCCTAAATTACCCCTATGAACTGTGCTTTTGGGGGGGGGGGGGGGGGGAGAAAGAGAAAGAGAAAGAGAGAGAGAGAGAGAGAGAGAGAGAGAGAGAGAGAGAGAGAGAGAGAGAGAGAGAGAGAGAGAGAGAGAGAGAGAGAGAGAGAGAGAGAGAGAGAGAGAGAGAGAGAGAGAGAGAGAGAGAGAGAGAGAGAGAGAGAGAGAGAGAGAGAGAGAGAGACACACACACACACACACACTAACTGTTGGACTGTCACTTTAAGGCACGAGAAAGAGCTGGCTAACTTTTGGATTTCTGCTGCGATGGAGACAGCACCGAGCAGCTCGTAAGTTGCTACGGTGACCAAAGGCGGCGTTATTTGATGGACACTCGATGTTATGATTTTCCGGCAGCGGGTTGATACTTCCCAAGGACATGTGCCTGCTTGTACATTTCTTACATAGAGAGAGGAAGGAGGAGTTATTTGAATGACAGCTGGTGTCCAGTACGGTGAGATAAATAGGAGGTCAGATGGTACAGACCTCAGACACATGTTTTGGAAACTGGATGAGCTTTGTTGTGCCCGCAGAAAAAGTGGGTTTTTGGAGGATCGGTCGGGCAGATCGATCAGTGGCTCTTGCAGTGAAAAGAAAAGGCAGTGACCGGTGGGGAGTTGTCCATGTGTCCACCCTTGCCTGGGTGATAGCTCCACCACAGAAAAACGATCCCCTTTGTTGTGGTCACAGTCGGCAACTTTTAAAGGATTTCAGAGGACAACAAGAAGATCAATGGCATCAGCTCACCTGAAGACTCAAATCTCTCCCCCTCTCTCTCTCTATCACTACTCAACTCAATACCACGAACTGAACTGAACTTTACTCATCATCGTAAGACTGTATCTTTTTACTCCTAGACTTGAAGAAGCTTGGTTTTTCATATATATTTCCACACTTACTGATATACTTACTTTTATATAATCATTGCTAACTTGTTTGATTTAACTACAGTTATATTACTGTATTGCATAGTTACTAATAAATATTATTAGTTAATAGCAATACTGGACTCTAAAGTGTTTTCCATTTCTGCTGGTTCTTTATTCCTGTCACGGGATACGTGACAACTGTTATATCATTAAAAATCCAGCAAATTAAACAAAGTGTTGATTCTGCTTTGCAAACATGATTTTCTGAAGGTTTCATTCAGTGGTGGGGCTCCCTTGGCACCATGCAAACTAATTAGATTGTCATTGCCACAGGTTTGGGTGAGTGAGTTGCGGCATGCGACGTCGACGCGGGAAGCGCGGCAACACTTATGGGCTACTCAGCACAAACTTCACTGACACAAACTTCGCATGCCACTGTATGTTTTGATGTTCATCTGACAAGTAAAGTTAACCTTAATCTTTGGGTGACAAAATTTACGTGAAAAGCACTTTTGATCTTTATGGTTGCTCCACACAACCTAGAGTCTAACACAAGTTAGAGTGAACACTGCAGATCAAATAGATTCCAGGTTAAGTCCCGCTAAGATCCAATTCAGCCAATTTTGATTAAGGCAGTTGTAGGAGTGTTTAAAATACAGAATTCCTGACTAAACAATTGTCACTCATGCTACCAGTTACCCTGATTCTGGGAAAATGCTCACAAAATGAGATAAACCAAAAGTACATTTTGTTGCGATGCTTCCCATAGTCCAATTGCTATCTGATAATCACATCAATAAAAATGCCGGT